>NC_037089.1:74156346-76656346 GCF_002994745.2 Rosa chinensis | reverse complement strand
GCATGTGTTACGTTGTATTGATTAGAGAGAAAAGGAAGCAGAAGCAGGACACTATTCACATTTTTCATAGTAAATGAAAAAAAACAAATAGTTGAACAATTAACTTCAAAATTCACTTATCCATAGTTCCATACTGAAATAATAATCTTTACTTTACTGGGATTGCTATTATTCTACTCAAATGGAGATGCCAACTACCAAATTGAGTTATGCGGCCCCAGAAATGTTTGAAAAATGTAAGTTCATGAGGTCATTAAGTGTCAATGGAAGAGAAAAAGACACCAACAATTAAAATACAAAGCTGTGAATTCCAGGTTCCAAGTTTGTTTTGGTTCCCTCAATTTGTTACTTGTAATATAGAACTGTGAATCTAGCATAGATGAAGAGCATCCTTGGTAGCTAACGGGTACTCAGAAGGTTGGAGCTTTTTATGCTAAGAGATCAAGGAAAGATTTGTAGACTAATATATTGTGAGTGAGTCAAATCCTGGGTCTGAAATTATATGATTTCAGTCCTTTGATACACTTACAAACCGGACCAGCGATTTGGTAAATAGCCTTTTAAGAATATCCCTGACAATATCTTCAGGGACATGACGGGAAGAAGAATAATTTTCTTTGTCTTTCATCCCCTGAAGAAGAGAACATCATTGATTGAAAATGGTATGTAGGGAATAACAAAAGGGAAAGGGTGGGGTTCAGGATAACCAATCTTTTCCAAAAGTTTTTATCATTTTTGTTTTCTGTTTTTTGTTTGGTTTTGTTTCTTTGTCTTATTTTTGTTTTTGCGTAGCAAACAGAAAAGATATCAATCAAGGGAAAGAGAACAATCCAAAAACTAGGACTGAACTGCAAAATAGGGCTCCAGCCAAGACAAACAGATAACAACATATAGTGCCACACAAACCGATATTTTCCAGAAGTTGCTACAACCTATATTAGGGATTACTTTTCAGCATTCATAATCAAATTGTAGGTTTAATTTTTCAGTTATATAATTCTCTGAAGGAAACTTATATTTCAAAACCATACCAATCAATTAGAGCAACCTATTATTGTAAATCAAGAATAATTACCCAATTGAGAAGACAACTGCTACTTATACAATTTGTAATATATGGATAAACTTCAAATTAGTATTAGACTTACGAAATTCTTATGAAGTGTATTTCAGCAAATTAAACATGTAAAAAGAAATCACTTACTTGTTTCCTTGTGGATACACTCATACTGCAACCCTTAGATCTTGGTCACTAATGAATGTTGACCTGTGAATAACCAATTGCTAGTTAATATATACCTTCACATTCAACTGACAGCTTTAATGCTAGCAAATGATCAGTGTAATAATCATATTTTTCTTTTGGGAAAACAATCAAAGCAAAGTGGACAAGAGCTCCACAAGCAACAAGAAACAGAGAAACATAAACTTGAAAGAGGAGCATATCAATTGAGGATTAGATAAATTTAAGTCTAGCAACGCTTCATTCAAGCAGCAAATGAAAGAGGAGCATAACCATAGTATATAGTGCCAACAGGAGAAGTAAAAAAGAAATACAAAGTCATTATTCACAACTCAAAATTCATACAGCACAAAGAAAGTGATAACATGATTTCCAGATTTTCATGAATAACTTGTGCAATGAAAAAGAAACCAATGTAATAGCGATTGGACCCCAAATAGATTCAACGGTACTTGAGAATAGAAAAGTTAGGTTCAGAGTTTTAACTCAAGTATGCTGACTCTAAACCTTAAGTCTGAAATTCTCCTGAATTAATGTTTCTCAGTATTGTTCATTGTGCAAAACATGCACAGTATACAGTATTGAAAGAACTTCAATTCAGAAAACAATAGCTCATATTCACGGTTTAGAGTTTAGGGTGGAAGGTTCAGGGGGTTGCAATCTTGGGTGATCATAAGGCAATGTTGACTAACCGCTGCAATTACATGACAATTCAACACATCCAATAAAACATCAAACAGTTGTCATGAATGCTTAAATGCCTAACTGCCTACATCTAACTACATAGATACAGATTGCTTCAAATTCACTTCAACATAAATTTTCAGTGATACAGATTTCATTTAATAATAATGACTTCAAGAGCAGAGCTCCAGAATAACAAACCGAAAATTGAAAACAATAACAAAAGGTAAATGCAGAACAGCATCAAACAACTACAATGAAAACCAAAGAACAGCATCAAACCACTATAACAAAAGCAACAAACCAATGCATGAGAATTCGGAAGGACAAAAAGAACAGAATGGGCAATCAAATACCCAGACTGATGCTCTTCTTTCCATTTGACTAGAAGAAGAGGAAAATTACAATAAACCATAGCTAATAAACTCATAACACACAATGATGATCATTATAAGCAAGAATAACTACCGATTTGTATAGTGATAACCCCAGAATAGCAGCCAATGTCAAGACAGTCCTTGCCTTCAAACCACTCCTTGAAAACCTTCAATCTACGATCTTCCTCTGCAGATTGACAGCCAACATGTGCAAGAACTAAAATCAAACACAATCAACACATTTAAGCCATTCAAAGACAAACCCAACTCAAATACACAAGAATTAAATAAAAAAGACTGAACTTTAGATCAAAACCAGACAGAAAATCAGTACTGGTGGTAACCAAGAGAAGAGAGAGAGAGAGAGAGAGAGAGAGAGAGAGAGAGGACCTACGAGACTAGACGTTGGAGAATGACAAGCTCAGGTCGGCTAATAAGCTCGAGGTCAGATCGGAGCTCAAGCTCGAGGTAGGAGAACTCGGGGTCAGAGCGAGGCAGGGGAACTCGGGGTCAGAGAGCGAGGTCGGGGACTCGAGGTCAGAGCGAGGTAGGGGAACTCAGGGTCAGAGAGCGAGGTAGGGGACTCGGGGTCAGAGAGCGAGGCAGGGGAACTCGGGGTCAGGTTGGAGGCGGCTCCAGTAGGCTTAGGTTGGAGAATGAGGTCGGGAGTCGACGCAGGTCAGCTTGGAGAAGGAGATCGGGAGTCGATGCAGTCAGCTTGGAGAAGGAGGCTAGGTCTGGGGTCTGGGTTCGAAATTTTAGAGAAAGCGGAAAAAATACTAAGTGTTGGACTGTTGGGGGGGAATGAAATTTTAGTCCCCGCGCGTTCTCAAATTTTTTAAAGTTAGTCCCTCCGCAGTTTTAAAAATTTTTCCAACAAAACCTTTCTCATCAGTTCAGTTAGTAACCGATGTCTATAATAACAATAGAAATCGGTTTTTTCACAAACTGATGTTAAAACGATTTTTAAACGATTTTTAACATCAGATGCAATCCTGACCGATTTAATAGTGGCGTTGTCTAATGACATTATTCTAGTAGTGTGACAGATCCATTTATCTAAATTTTGGGTCACGTGTCGGCTATGGTGTTGATGGATCGATCATGGAACAACGAGGAGAATATCACCAAGAGATTGAAACCCTTCCACTATTCCTCATGCATGGTGAGAACGTCCTTGGTAACCCGAAGACTACTTCCGAGGAAGGTAGCGCATATGGCGGTGGCTCTCGCATTTCCCTTGAGCTCAGCCTCAACTCCAACGGAGATGCAGACATGGCTTAGTATAGTGTATAAATTTTTTTTTTTAATTTATTTATTTATTTATATATATATATATTTTTTAAATAGCTGAATTTAATAAGACTGAATGAATGCAGTTTTTTTTTTTTTTAATATATAGGACTCAAAAATAAAAGACAAAAATATATAGGACTCAAAATGAAAGACAAAAATATAAATCCCTTCCCCCACACTTAAATATTGCATTATCCTCAATGTAATCAATTAAAAGCATGCAATGAAATAAGTAAGCATAGATAGAAGACATTTACGAAAACAAATCCTAAAATAAAAACTAAAGAGAAAAAAATGAACAATAAAAAGAAATAGGGAAAGAGAAAGCAAATCTGATTATAATCTGAATTGGGTTGCCTCCCAAGTAGCGCTTGTATTTTACGTCTTGCAGCCAGACGGTACCTACATTAAATAAAGTTAGTAACTATAATTAACAAAGAAATACAAAATAAAAACAAGTATAACTATTAATTACAAACTACAAGTATATTGTACATAAGACACAAGTTAAGTACACAATGAGTATAAAACGTGAAAAGTATTTTTACCAGTTTAAAGTGTGAAACAACAAAATAATTTACACGTATAGAGTATTCACAAGTATTTCTTTTATTATAAACATTATTGATATCGAATCAAATTCCAAGCGGTAAATCAAGTGGACGTGCGGCCCAATTATAGTCGCCTAGACACAAACTCCCTTTCAAATCGTTTGGGCAACCTTACTGAAATGGCCAGGTGGGGGAGGGCGAACACGAGAGGAAAAATCCATTTTGGCATGAGCTACTCCCACACTATTTATGCCCATTTGTAAGCACTTCTGGATTCAAAAACCCGTCATGAACGTTGTCCCCTTCCTAGACACCATTTCACATAGGCTTTCTTACTAAGATGAAAAAGTTCATAAGTGTGAAGACAGTTCAACAAGTGTTAATAAAGGCCGCCCTCAACCTTAAGGGACCTGAGCTAGGTACCAATAAGGGGTTTAGGCCAATATTAATAAAAGAGACTTCACCTATTCCTCTCAATTTACAACCTACAATTAAAATTCGTGTTCAATAATATAAATAATATCCTAGTTAATTTAAACTAAGTTTTAAACAATTTTTAAACAACAAATATATACAATAAGTGACACAATTTAGCAAGTGATTTTTCAATCCCCGGCAACGGCGCCAAAAATTGATGCCGCTCGAAGCGAGCGCATAATTTAACCCTGAAATGTCATCGTTAGTATATAGTAAATAGGGATCGTTCTATTCCGGAAATTGAGGGTACACCTGTAATTGCAAAAACAAATTAATAAAAGTAAAAAGTATTATTTACAAAAATAAAACAAAGAATAAAAATATATACAAGTAAATACAAATAAGGGGGTTTTAGAATTATAAATTAAAAATTAAATAAATAAAATAAATAAAATATAAAAACATATATACACGGGTGGAATGAGAGAACAAAGATCAAAACCGAAACTATGATCAAATTCGATTAAATCCTAATATTGTTCATCTAAGTCATGAGAAAGGAGTTGATCATGTGAAACGTTCGAAAGCAAACAATTTCACATATTTTACTTTTCAATGCTAATTAACCTAAGCGAAAGCACCTAGATTAATCCTATCAAACATGCAATCAAACCCTAGAAAGCTAGTCAATCATGTCATGTTTAACGCATTACACATAGAGAAAGGCTATCAACTCAAGTGTACAACTTAGTATGGAAAAGTCCACCTAATTGCAATCCTCGTTAATTAAATTCGATCTTTGTACAAAACCTTTACTACTTTGATTCAAGTTTACACAAAACGAAAAGTCGATTTCATGTTCTTAAACCTAGCACCAATTATATCGAAACCCTAAGTGTTTGCAACCACATAAGATTAAAATACAAAAGTTATCTATAACGCAAATTTAATTAAACAAACCCACATAAGCAACTCTCGAAGAACAATAATATGAATCTGAAAATTCTCAATTAATTATAAAAATTCCAGAAATTAATATTTGTTCAAACACATATGTCAACTAGTTCATAACCAACGAAATTCAAAGCAAAGGTTACAAAGGAGAGGTCGAATTACACCGTGGATGGAAGATGAAGATGGGTGATTGACGTTGCGATCCTTGAAGCTTGAAAGCAAGTCTTCAATGGTGGATGGTGGAGGAAAAGGTCACGGCAATTCTTCTTCTCCCTTGGCCTTGCTTGAACTCGTGGCTTGCTCTAGAGGGTGGAAAGGAAAATAGAAAGAAAATGGAGAGACAAAGAAAATGGAATGAATGAAGGAATGTGTGGGAAAATAGAAAGGAAATGGTGAGATAAAGAAGATGGAATGGATGAAGGAATGTCCCTTAGAATGAGAGGAGAAAGTGTTTATATAGGGAAGAAAAAGAAGAGTGAAATGATGAGTGGAAGAAAAATAATAAAAGTGGATCTAAGTTCACTTGTAAAATATGGAAAAGATAGATAAATGATGAAATGAAAGCAAAGCATGAAGGTGCAGCAACACGGAAGTGATGATGATCTATTAAAGAGATTGTAGAAGAAAAATATATCCAAGGAAAAAGAGAAAAACATCTAGCTTTCTTCATGTGGGTAGGAAACATGAACATGTGAATATTGAGCTGGTTTTAGATCAGTTTCTGTCCCTTTATTCCTTCAATTATTTCTCCAACAAGACTTCAGAATGAGCCTTCGAATTCTTCATAAAAAATGTTCCACTATGAGTGTAGATCATCCCGACAAATTTTCAGAGCTTTATTCCATGTGGTTGGGCAGAAAATGCTGCTGGACCTCTTACAGGTCCAGTTTTCCGGTTTTGCTTTTGTAGAAAATTGGACTGATTGTTTGAAGGCCTTCCACTTATATTTTGCTCTGGCACTCTTCATATGAAATGTTCCTTTGGGTGTCTAGAATGGATCTGGAAGGTTTCAGCTCATTTGAAGTTCATTTGATCAGGCGGCCGCTCCTTCTTCTTTGCTTGGCTTGGTTTCTCCTCGGAGTAGGAATATGTGTAAAATTGATCTTTTAGTACATTTCCATTTTTTTTCCATCATTTCCAGGTAATTATGGACCTAACGTTCATTTCACCTTCATCTACTCAAATGTACCTAAAAATAGAAATTGAATTAAAAATCGATTCAGTTAAGGAATTAACTAAGCAAAATGTGAGGAATTAACTATTAAAATATCACATTAGAATGCTCCTATCACCTACCCTAGAACTACACAATATGCAAAATATCTGAATAAGACTGAGAAAATTTTCTGTCAATTGCAGAAGAATTAAGCTAAGAAATACTGACCCATTCACCTGGGCTAAGCAAACGATAATATTCGGAAAATCTTTCACATTCACCAAACACTTTACCCTTTGTTGCCCAGCACCTGCAATTGGTTTTAAATGTTTGAAGGCTCAATCAACTGTTTTCTATTCAGCTACCAAGCAATAAAGTTGGGAAATCTAGTTAATAACAACACACACAGATGTTGGTATAGGATATAGAAACAACAAAACAAAGAACAAACCTTCATACAAACAAAAATATCAAGCAAAGTGTACACATTTACATATTTATGTTCAAAGTATTCTGTGGCACAGCCCACAGAATGAAGATTGTTGGAAAAGTACCTACAATAATGTGTCATGAACAGAGAGAAGGATAAAGACACAGTTAGCCCTTTCCCACATCAACTAATACAATTTCCTAAAACTTGTATGGTAAGTAGTTAGTTGACATGAATTCTGCAAAGCTTGTATCACTACTCATAAATCACTATCGAATTGAAAATTTACGAAGATTCAAATCTAGCATACAATAGAAATTAGAAATGGCTAAATCTTTCAACTATTTATGCAGTTTGTGAATATTCTATTAATAATACTGCTATTTTGCTGACAGAAATACCCAAAATGAAAATGAAAGCTAGTCAGACATGCATTCAAATAGGAAACTTTTTCAACTCGGTGGCCTTTTTCTTTGAATATATCATATCTCATCGTTTTCTTTTTTAAAAAGCCTGAAATTTATACAATTGCTATTTCAAATAATAATAAAGCAAATTCAGTCAAGCATCACATTTGTGCCAAATCATCTAACTAAAAAGCAAAAGTCATTTTGACTATCACGGTATGAACACTATGTATTTGGTGTGCTAGATAACCTATCTCACTATGTCAAAATAATAAGAATGGAATGAAGCATCTATGGAGGTCCAACAAATGAAAACGCAATAACCAACTATCCGTACAATTTTGATGATCATATGAAGTCAACAATTCCTGACCTTGTACCAAATAATATCAAGTATTCCTAATTTTGTACCAAATGGTAAACAAACCTTTATCAGCCAACTATTCATACCTTTAGAGCTTTAACTTGTATTAGACTTGAAACTACTAGTGAGATTTAGTTTGATTGTTTTTGTAGTATAAAATGATGGCTTTCATATAACCAATGAATAGATTTCAGTTAGTTTCATAACTATTATGTTTCGCTCATGTAATGTTCTTTTTAAATCAGAAGCACATATTTATCAAAAGAGAAAACCTTTTAAATCAGAACTAAACATTTATCAAAAATAGAAAACAAATTTTTTTTTTTTTTTTGAGGTTTATTGTACTTGAGGTTTAAATTTGAAAAGCAAACTCAGAGATTAAGCACATTAGACACAGCTGTTAATACGTTAGCATTCTGTCTGAGGTTCATCAAAGATGAATGTCAATCAATAGCAACTTATTTGATTGAAGATTAGGAAGTAAATGCATGAAATGAAATGATATCAGTGAAAAACTTGATTGAATGCAAGACATATCATAAAATGTTGACAAAGTTCATTGTTTTTGTTTCAAAAAGGAGTCAATAAAATTAGCATATTCAATTACTGCACAACAAAAAAAAAATTTAAATTACACTTACACAGTAATACATGTTTAATGTTGCGAAAAAAAAATTTATACTGAATAGAATGAATCATTGTACAAAAAAAAAGTAGCATAAATTTTGAATGAAATCAAAAGAAATGTGAAAGATACATTTATCAAAACTGTACATTTTCTACTGAAACAGGTTTAAATGTTAAACTAAAATTTTCACATTGAATTTCCAAACCAACTGAACAAAATTGAAATGAATTTATTCATTTGTAATTATAGCCATAACTAAATTTCAAAACTTTACAGTAAAATCTGCCAACTTTCTCATTCATTATTGTAGATTATTGAAAAGAAGACAAATGATAAAGAAAAGTGTAGAGTAAAATTTTAACCATTTTGTCTAGTAATATAAAGGTTAAGGGTCCAGGAATATCAATCTAGTGCTACCAAACTGATTTAGTAATCATTCAATCATAGTTGTGAACAATGTGTAAGCAACGTAATCAGAGCATTCTTGTTTATATCATTATAACAATACCTAAAAATATTCTGAAGTGTCTATCAAGCATTGTCATGACAATGAGTTGAGCAAATGATTTTATCAAAAAGCAAACTTCTTCATCAACATTAGGAATCCAAGAAAGCAATGAATCTCAATTTGTCAAACTCATATAGGCTTTCAATTAAATAACAAAGAAGGAATAGTTTATTCACCTGGTTTGATCCCAACAGAACCAACAGCAAAAAAACTGCACCACTGCCACTCTGTGTTAAGCCTAAGATAGTGCAGCTGGACACAAAACAGTTATATAGTAAGTGAATAGTTAATTTGTTGACATGAATTCTGCATACTCATAAATCACTATTGAATTGAAAATTTACGAATATTCAAATCTAGCATACAAAAGAAATCAGAAATACTGCTGTTTTGAATACTAAATGAGTTGCTATTGTGAATACTGCTGTTTTGGTACTGTATTAACTGACAACGTTTTATGATATTTCTTGCTGGCATTTGATACACTAAGTTTGCAAAAACTTGATTATGCAGTTTGTGAATACTTTGCCAGCAAACTTACTGCTCTTATTAATAGAGAGTATTCACAAACTGCATAATTTGTCAGAAATCAGAAATCAGAAATACTGCTGTTTTCATCAAGTAGTGAGCTTGCTGGCATTTGGTACACTAAGTTTGCAAAAACTAAGCCTATTCAAATGTAAATACTTTCTTAAACAGTCACAAAAACAGGACAAAGGAATATTAAAGTGCAGCAACCATTAACAATCCTTTTTCTTTATTGAATTAGGTTGTTATTTCTATCAATCAAGTGTTTAAATTACCTGGTTCAGGCTTGACAATATCAGAAAAGTATCGTCAGCGATTTCTACTTGCTAAAGCGTTGAAAAGTATATCAAAACAAAAAATATTGTTCTGTACACTGATCTAGCAGCAAAAGAAACAATAGCAGAAAATTAATAAACATCAAAACCATACCTTAGAACCTTTCCAATCAATCACCAAGATGCTAAAGCCAACCCATATCAATTACACACCAAAGTACACAAAAACTACTGCAATCCTCGCTCTCGCCAGACCCACCAAAACCACAAAGTGGGTGTTGTCGAAACCAAATCCTCTTCTTTCGCTTTCTATTCGAGCACCACAGTATTCTCCAAACCAAACCCAGTCCCTCCTTCTAGAGCATCAACAAAACAACAGGAAAACCACGACCACTCTTAAGTCTTAACCCAAAACTTACAGTGGCACCCCGTAATTGATTGGGAAAAAGGAAGGTCAAAATGGTCATTTCGCACCGCTATGAACAGTTGTGAACAGGTGCGCTATATTTAGATCATTTAGAATATGTCACCAACCAAATAAGCTTTCCACACGGAAAAATTGTAGAATTCAAAGTAGAATAAAATTTCCGCACTCTCCCAAAAAATCACACGCCCAATTCTTAAGGAGCGAGAAGTCAATTCATCAATTGGAAACACGTACAAGTACAATAAACTAGTGGAATTCCCATATCCCAGTCCAACACCAATGCCATTATATAAATGAATTCTCTTTAATGAATTCATAAGTCTGATTTGGGCTTCAGATCAACCACCTCAGCCTGGGTCTAAAACTTTGTATGTCTCAACTTAAATGGTTCAACTGGGCTTCAAGTTTCAATTGCTCCAGTTTTGGTGTGTTTCTAAGTTCAAGCTCTATACAAAATAAGTTTAAAGAGTAGGGCAATGGGAAGATATAAATTATGGCAATTGCATATTGTAATGATTAACGTGAATGAAGCTTAGAAGAGGCCTAGTTAAAATCTTTACACATTATAGAGAATATGAACAGAGGCATATGTTTTATTTTATTTAAAATATTTACTTATTTCTGTTGTTTAGTTTGGTTGCGCATTTTGCGAGCAATAAGTCCCCACATCTGTTGTGTAGGGCTAGTCGGGCTATGTGTCGGTGTGTGCACTCAAAGTGCCTTGTTTGCTCTAGGTAGACGGCCAGTTCCTTGCTTCGTCAAATGGTCTCTACCGCCTAGTGGCAGGGTAAGACCAAGTGTCGTCGGATTTATCCTCAGGCGGCAACATAGTAGGAAAGCTGTGCGTCTGGTAATTATGTTATGTTGTAATCGGGTTACATATCAAGTTATCTTTCCGTTATGTCACCGCTATGTCAAAGCAAATAGAGTCGCCAGTAAAGTGCTCTTTGCTAATTAGTGCTTGTTAGAATACATGTATTTTGTAGCGTTTTCTGATATTATTTCATGACGTGCTCTAGATGTTTATTGTAATCAGGGGTTTAGGCTCAATGTCCCCCCTTGTATTCGACAGTTTCATTAATCAAGGCTAGAGGGTAACCGCACCAAGCCCTCATTTCAAAAAAAAAAAAAAAAAAACAGACTCTGTTGTATATTAAAACAGTTATCTTATTTAGACTGCTTGAAGCTTGGGATGGCCATGAATGACTAACTGGGGAGAGGAAATACAAGGCTGGAGGCTTTCACATAGTCTATACCAGCCATAACCAAACCGTTTGACTTGGACTGTAAGGAAATAGAGGTTAAACAAAGACATGCACTTTTTGACAAATCACGGAAGTCATACTGATACACGGATGTGATACGTATACACCAAGGAGCAATAGGTGGTCAGTCTCCTTCTTCTTCTTCTTTTTTTATTTTTTTCAACAAACTTTATCCAACATTGGGAATAGAACAATTATTAGATCAACCATGAATTCAAATATATTCCTCCTTATGTTTGTATCTCCTCTTTTTCGAATTTCATATGTATATACAACAAATTGTGTGCAAATTCTATGCAAAATTTTTATTCTAAATAAAACCAGTGCCGGTCCAATATGATATTAAAGGATCAGATTAAGCATTTTCATATGTGGACAATTGTTTGTATAAGAATCATCACCGTTTTCTTTCCTCTCCTTTCCAAGAAAGGGAGCATTTATGCTTGTTATATAACAATCTCATGACTATGTTCACATCCCCATTCATGGCATATTGAACAACCTTCTAGCCTAAGCAAAATAGGTATGAGATTCTTTCTTAATGCCAACGTGAGCAATGAGCTAGAACATTTCTTCTGAAGGACAAAAGCTGAAAAAGTCATACGCAACCCCTTGTTTACAAATCCTTTTGCAACTTTGCTTCAATTTCCAAATGATTTTGCAGCAGATTTCCTACATTTTCCGGGAAAGTGAACAACCGACGCTTAAACCAACCAGAAAAAAGAGGGTTCAAGCCCTTTGAGTTTGACCACCTTTTTCCATTTTCATGTGAACAGAGTTAAATCCCTAAATAACTAATAACCAACTTCCACCCCAATTGTGAAGGTCAAAAGGGTCAGAGAAAACCCCCCAAAGTCTAAGCTCACGCAAATGACAAGAATGGCCTGTGGAAGGCACAACACAGGCCGGTTGGTCATCAGAAAGTCAAATTCCAAATCGAACGACAGTGCCACGAGAACGGCACCGGTCGACTAAAATGACGAAACTACCCCCGTGACAGGCTTCTGAGAAAGAGCAGGGACAATTGCTGGCCCTTGCAGAGAATCAAAGCCGACCAGCAATTACTCCACTGTTCCATTGCTGTCATCCATAGGGAGACCACAGCCCCTCTCCTTCCAAGAAGAACCCACTTCCTTCTTCTCTTGTATAAATTCAATCTATCCAATATATTTCTATTCAACCCAATAGAGATATCAAAGCATCCATAGCTTAGACGTCGTGCAAGAAAACATCGATCATAATCGTCAATGGCAGGAGTTGGCAACAGGGCAAATGTTGATTTCGAAGACTTGTTACCCGAGATGGCGGACAAGCTCGGTGGCGAGGGGCTGATAAGGGAGCTCTGCAATGGTTTCCAGCTGCTGATGGACAAGGAGAGAGGGGTCATTACGCTTGAGAGCTTGAGGATGAACTCTGCTGTTCTGGGCCTTCAGGATTTGAGAGAGGACGAGCTAGTGAGTATGTTGAAGGAAGGTGACTTGGATGGAGATGGAGCTCTGAATCAGATGGAGTTTTGCGTTTTGATGTTTAGATTGAGTCCTGAGCTGATGGAGGAGAGTTGGGTTTGGCTCGAGCAGGGCTTGCAGGAGGAGCTAAATAGTAATACTAAGAGACCTTGATCTTGATTTGTATGTATGTAGAAACTGAGGAAGAGTTTTGTGCTTTTTCCTCGGTTTTGGTTGCATTCTAGTCTTTACATCTTCATTGTTGTTCATTCTGAAGCAATGAAATTGAATACAGAGGAATTAGTAGATATCAATCATTACAAATTTACAAACACGTCTCGATTCATGAGTATCATTCTTGTGCAGGGGTCATTCTTAATTGTCTTCCGATCCTTATTTGGATTATTTGCTATATATATGATCCTTGCCATTACTAACAATAATTTTCTAATGATATGAAACTGGCAGGAAAGAACATTATCTATTAGATGAACAAAAATGATACTCTGTGCTTTCATTTTTCTAATTGTCAACTGCACGAGGAGATTACAACACTGATCTGGGAAAGATGCAGGGCTCAGTCGTGGTTGAAGGAAAAAAAAAAGGGTATATATATATATATATATTTAGAGATGTTAGTCCTGTTGTTTTATGAGAAGCTATAGTCCTTTTGAATAATTTCGTTGATGTTCAGTAAGTTCTTTTCTCTTCGATGACATATTCAGAAGATCTTTTTATGACCAAAATAAAGACTTTGTAATGAATTACCAATCATGAAGTAAATGCTTAAATTTGAAAAAGGGTCTCTTCTATAGTTTTATAATACTCCATGTTAGATGACAACGTCTTAGTCATTTGTGTCATCTCAAGGCTTTGATTTTTTTACCTATTACTTGGACTGCAATTGGTGTCATAGTAATAGTGTCATCCTAAAGCTCTTAAAATTTAAAACTATAAATTAACTATAGTTGATGCTCAGACCAGACTCAGACCGTTTGGTATATATTTCAGCCCGAATTTTGCAGAAATCTTAAAAAACTTAGAGAGACTGGACTGTCAGTTTCAATCGAGAACGGGCTCGCCAGGCTTTTGGGCTAAAACGGCCAGCCCTGATTTCACTTGATCATTCTCAAAACGGGCAAACTGGTGATCGATAAAAATAAACAAAACTATTTTTGATGCATGAATGCATCATACACCTAGAACATTAAATCCGCTTTCCACTGTTTTAAGGTTTTAGTTTATATGTTCCATAGAGCCCCGTATATTGAGCCATTGGTTTTGGCTCAAATGATAAGAGGGAGTTCCAGTATTGGGACAAAAGAGAACCCCATATTTTTGACTGCTTCAAAAGGGATTCATCATTTCCCTTTGTCATTCGGATACGGGATCGAGCCCAAATCTACAAAATTAACATAGAGCGGTTCATCGGGGAATTAGAATCTTCGTTAGGTTAGTTGCAGCTTTCGAGGAAATCTTGGATGACACCCAATTAGGGGGGGCAAGGGGACCGAATGGATAAACTAAAACAAGCGTCGTTCTACTTCACTAGCTACCCATTCACTGCGCAAGCAAACCACATAGGGACCCCAAACCAAGAACCAGCAGAAAGATTAGACCTCATTTGCAGCCAGTTAGATATTTTATATGTAATTAACAACTTGCTATTGTTATTCTCAAGAACATATCTGAAACGATGTTGGATCTTACAGAGGCAACTAGCTAGTAATTTCGAAATAGAGCATCATTCAGTACGACTGCACATGTCAAATTTTAGACACGAATATATAACTGCAGCAGATTTAAAACTTGTTCTGTGAATTGAAACCATGGAATTTATAGCCGTTGGGACATGTCAAAATGAATAAACTGTTACTTACGTTACATAGATGCACGTACCAAACTAGTACAGGAAATGAGGAGGAAATTAGTCGAAGCCATTCACAGGCTCACAGCCAAAATGAAAGACTGAAAGCGTATGCACATCCAGGCCAAATTCAATTGGTAGTGGCCGGGTGTGGAGAATGATCGTATATATACATTATTGTGATGCTTACGTATCATTAATTAATTTTGATGTCGAGTTACTTTCAATACACTTCTGATAGTTGCATGACTTGCGCCAAATACGTAAATATTTATATTGGATTCATTAAAACACTTGTATACATAGGACAGCTATGGATCTTAATGCTACTTTTTATGCTGAAAGACAACTAATTACCTCATATACTTTCCTCTTGCTTTTGGTTTTTCCACATTCAAAATTTACTGATGCTCACCAATAGAATGAGTAAAAAAAAAAACATTTATATTCTAAAAAAGATGAAGAGGAAGTCGAATGAATTAAGAGAATGCACGGTAGCAGTACAAACCAGATAGCAAGCTTAGTGAAATGTAATTTTAGCATTAGAAGAAGCCCAAGAAAATCCCATCATCTGTGACCTAATCTTTTGTCTCTGAAGAGAGTGTCTAGCTTTGCAGTGCCCGGTGGACAAAATCATTTCTTCCAAGGCCTTTCCATGTTTGAGCAAGAACTTTGCCAGGCTCACTTCATTCTCGCACTCTAAAAACCCAAGAATCTTCACTATCTTAAGGTGATGCAAGAACAACTTCAAGTTTAGGGTTTGGGATTCCCAGTATTTCTCTTCCTCTGAGTTAGACATTTCCCACAAATCCTTGTTCCATTGCTACATATGCATAGATGAAAAATTAAATTAGATTTTGAAAGAGAAAAAAAATTGAGCAATGTAATGTTGATTGACAAAAATTAATCTCCTTTAAAATACGTACTCTCCTTTCAGTTTTGAAATCGTTAATAATGTTGAGAATCAAAGTGTGAAGCATAGGACAACTCCTGAATATGGATGCTAATCCAGGGACATTGTTCTTCTTGAAACCCGTGTGCAACTCCAAAGATTTCAGATTGCTAAACTGATGCAAATAAACTGCAAAATAATTGTTGTTTGATAGAATCTGCACACAAAAAAAGTTGCCATGCATGTATAAGTCATTCTCTTCATGAGGAAACGTGTCTCTATTTGGCATTTCCTTTTGTTCGCTAGATTTTTGTTGGATGTAGTTTTTATAGAAGCACATAAGTGTTTTATTAAAAGCATTTGAAACTATTCCATAAAAAAAATAAAAATAAAAATAAAACAAAAGTATGCAAAAGTACTTGTAGCATGGAGGAAAAACTTCAACAGGCACTTCATCAGAATGCACTGAAAATGCTTCTCTGACTCCATAAGAACAGTTCTAACTATGAAAACCATTAAAAATACAATTCATCCACAAGTAAGGACACTATTTAAAAAACCAAACTATATAAAATTAACAACAATAACCATATATCCACAAAATTATTTCAGTCAATACACATGTTACATATATCAAGAAATTCTACTCGCTAAGCTAACGATGTCAAACCATGATCTACACAAGAAAAGATTGAAGTACCTCAATACAATTGCTTTCGAGTGTCAAGCAATGTGCAAGAGAGAGAGCCGAAAAAAGATTGGACACACTTTGAAGCTTTGCAACACTAATATCTTCATGGAGCAAACCAATGGAGGCCTTATGCAAGTAACTCAGATTCTCTATACAGATATTATCACTAAGAGCATTGTGTTCCCACAAAACCACTCCAAGCCTCGGCGCATCAATCTTCACCCAACTCTTCTCAATGTACCCATCAAAACATTTCGCTATCCGCAACCTCTCCAACTTCGAACCCGAAACATCCAGCCCTTGCAGCTCGAAACAGTTCTCTAGGGTTAAGTCTTGCAGAGCACGGCACCCAACCCTAAGATGCTTCAACCCAAAACACGTGTCGAGGCTCAGTTTCTTGAGCAGAAGGAAGGACGACTCGGAGAACATATCGGAGAGAGAGGGCTGGTTGCATAGACTGATCCGGGAAAGCGATAAAGACTGAAGAGATCGGAAACCGCTTGTCATTACAGAAGAAGGTGGCAACCGGAAACCGGGTCTCCGGGACTTTAACTTGAAAACCCTTAATGAGTCGCTGGCGATGACACATCTAGGGAAGTTGAAGTAATCCTCTGTGAAAACCTCCACGTCGAGCACCTGCACCTTGTGTCTGATTGCGAGCCGAATCAGACCGTTGAGACGTGAAAAGCTCAGCCGGGCCCGGAACCGGAGAATCCGAATATCGGAGTGCTTGTCTCGGTTGTTGAGGACCTGAGTGATAAAGTCGGACTCTTTGCAATTCAGAGAATGTGACTTGGATGAGGAACATGGTTTCGGAAATGGGTTTAGGGTTGTGAAGTCGAGGTCGGGGAAGGACGACCAGAGCGAACGCCACCTTTTTGACAAGACGCTGGTTTGCGCGACGGTTTTGATGGGGAGGAGGAAGAGGATGTGGTGGAGAACGGCGTCGGGGAGTTCGGTGATGCGGTCAATATTGTTGTGGTGATCGGGGCTGTGTTCATTTTCTTTGCAGAAGAAAAGCTTTTTCTTCTTGGCAGCGGCAGATCTTGTTTCCATTGATGAATGGGAAGTTTGCGTTTCTCGATCTCCTGATTTTTTTCAGTGGTCTTTGGTGGTGAGAGAGATGCTCGAGCTAGTTGCCTTAGGGTTGAATTGTTCAATGTTTTCAAGTGAGGTGAGAACGAGAACATCGTTTGAGTTTGTTTCGAACTAAGTTTGAATTATTTAGATCTAATTCAATTTGCAAAAGCAATATTATAATGATGAAAAGATAAAATTTTTAACGTCCTTTTATTCTATTAGGTTTTTATTTATAAAAATTTTACGAATTTGTCAACCTGTATTATTTAGTGAAATTTCTTCTTTCTCAAGATATTAACCAGAAATTGTGGAAGAAAACTTATTTTTAAACTTTTAATTTTATTAAATTTAGTATTATTGGCAAAGTAAGTAGGATATGCAAATCCAATCACTAGGCTAGGGGTTTACCAGTTTGCTTATAATTGGAACCCACAATGTCATAGGTATAGATCGATATGGAAGGGAAGGAATAGGTAAAGTTAGCACAACTCCATTACGGTCGTTCCGAATCGAAAGGCTTTGAACTTGGGATATGGAAGAGAGAAGAGAAGATGATTGATATCAACAGCACTCCGAAGCTCGACGGATGAGCCGCGGATGCAGGGAACCATATTTGACATCTTCTTAGGGATGCAATGCTCTTGACTGAACATGTACCAAAAATTTCATTAAATATCCAATCTAGAGATTCTCGATTGGGGGCAGAGATGGGTGATCCATTGCTTAAGCATTCTTCGACTTGCAACTTCTCCAATCCCATTCCAGATATCTCCAGATTATCTACCACCTTCACAACTTGTACATCTTTTAGCTGAGGACAGCAAATTTTGAGATGCCCAGGACAGCTAGGAGTACTCATTATTCCTTTGCACTTGTTTGTGGTCAGTTTCCCAAGGCAAGGGAATGAAGAGCCCGAAAGTAAATGCACAACCAACTCGTCATTAGTTAGAAACAAAGGAGTGAAGCGAGGGAAGACTCCTGTAAACCCAAATAGTCTTTGTGATATTAATTTCGATGACTCATATCTAACTCTAGCTTCCAACGTGAGGCTCCTCAATGAACCACACTTCAATACACTGGGAGACAAATGAAACCGGTCATAAGGCTTGTTACCACAGGAGGCATAGAGGGCAAGTTCTTCAATCATATTCCTCATAACCTGATGAACTAACATCATATCGATTATTGAACAGGTATCCTGGACCAACAGTCCATGCTGATGGTTCTATAGGGCGGACGAGTCTTGGAAATGAACGTCACTTTACACTAGTGCACTAAAAATAATCTGGGTTTTGGGCTGCTTTACTCTATCAGTGAATTAAAATATTTTTCATAGCGGAATAAATGAAGAGAAGTTTCTGTTTCAAAGAATGACCAACTTGCAGTCAAAACAACAGTGCATGCAATGCAAGATAATGCATCTCAAAACTAATCTCAACAGAACATAATTATTATATCAGGGATAAGTCATCTAACATCATCAGATTAAAAACAAGAAATTTAGAACCATTTTATAAATTCCCCCTTTCACTCAGAGCCAATGAACTCCTATACTAATAAGAAGATCTTGCAGGGCTTAAACTTTGCAAGGGATTTTACTTAAAACTACCGGAGAAAATGATTTCTCACCAACTTTGATGTGATGGATTACTATCTTTTCTAGGACCACCCCATGCTTTTTCAAAATATTTACAAAATTATTCTCATCTGGTGTTCCAGAATATGATTTCATGGTCACTTGCCTCAGACTTGGCATGTGGAATCCATCTGGTTTATTTGAGAACTCTTCAGGTAAAATGCCCTGGAAATGAGAAGATCATGGTTTAGATACAGCAAATAATAATAAATGTATTTACATAGCAGCAACATCTAGAATTTCTGTATTTAACATATATCAGAGTACTCACATCTTCCACATAATCTAAAGTCATGTTCTTGAGATTGGGAGAAAGCTCAAGCAGTGCTGCCAAGCCAATCAGATCACATTGGGTATACCCTGTTCGCAGCTCCAAGTGGTTGAGGTTGTGAAGCATAAAACTTTTGGAGAAAGGATCCTTTGATGTAAGAAGCTGAGGACATAAGCAAATACAGCAATTATGTAGTATTATAAAAGGCTAGATTTGACGATCAGTAGCCTCAGGCACAGAACTAGGGTGGGGCTGGGTTGTGCTGCAGCCCACCCCAGTGAAAAGAAAAAGTTTATATGTATGGAGAACAAAGCCTGAGGCCATAAGAGATTTTCCTAAAAGAAAATCTTTCTGTAAAACCTTTTTATGTTTATAAGACTTGGGTGAATAAGCATAAGTATATCTTCTTCATTGATATGCAAACCTTTTTCTGTTTCTAAACCCTCCATTCATATGCTAACCCCAATTGTAAAACCTTTTTTTCCGTCTTGAACCCTTTTTGCTATTTTAAAAAATTACCTTGAAGAAATAATTTTGGCAACCTAAGGTAAATTTTGCCCCCCTCAATGTAATTTTCTGGTTCCGTCCCTGAGTATACTACTATATCTAAGAGGGACTTGTAAGAGAAGATTGATAGAGTACAACCATATGGGGAAAGGGACTCAACTCACAAAGAGTACACAATAAATAAACATACACATAAAGACAAGAAGTTCAATAAAAATAGTAATACCATCAGGCTAAGAAGTCAGAGCTTAAGTTGAAAACCCTAAAGTTGTTTCAGGGTGCCACTCAATCAGGATAACAACATGAACTAATAGATTAGCCTGTTATTAACTCTTCAAGATATTGAAATTCTTTAGGGGCGAGCTCCCTATCATGCATATGCTGAGGGTGTGATAAATATAAAGGCAGATGAAGAAAGTATGGGCTACTGGATCATTATTAATTTAATATCATAAAAACCACAAAAAAGGTTATGCAGTAAAAGGATAAATTTGAAAATCAGGAAACCTCTAGATCAGAATAACAACCTGGACTGATACCTCTTCGAAATAATGTCAAATGAATTAGTAATTTTTAGTAATGTCACTATATGTATCACTGTATGTGATAGCTGTAGTCGGAGTTGAATAACTTATGCATGGACATACAATAATCAGAGTGAAGAAAATTTTACTTTCCCCAACAAACAAACCTATAGACACTGCAGAAACATAAAAGCCAGTACTCACTACTCAGTAGTGGATGATTTCCCAAGTCTAGTCCCAATGCAAGTAATAACCAGCACATTTCAACAACTAATCACCCTTTCTATTTGTCTTCTGATTCCAAGATTCAATAACACTAAAATACTTTTATGTTGTTCAACCATTCAATTCTTACAAGGCAAAACTTATCTATGTGTATATTGCAGCAAAACCCGACCACACTCTGGTTAGTGACAGAGCATATTAGAGTCTGCAAACAACAATGTTATTTTTCTTAACCATCAAATCACAACTTCCCACAATGAGCCTATCTACCTTTCATTGCAAGATATTCCTTATATTAATCACACACAAAGAAAGAATGCACTAACTAACCAAAACGGAAACACAAAAACAGTAATCGATCAAGGCACAGCCCCGAAAGTAGTTACCTTAAACCACCAATTTTGCAAATTAAGCTGCTTCACATAAGGCGCTTGCTCAAGTAGCCTCACAATCCTGCTCCACAAACCATAGTCCTGCTCCATTATCCTCACAATGCTGACACTAAACTCAACCAGGGCCGGCGCAAACTTAAGCACAAACTGTGTAAAACTACAGTTATCAAAGCTTATCGAACATAAATTCGGGCAATCAATCTCAATCGTGTTCCTGTTATCCGAATCATATATATAAGCAAACGCCAGCTTCTTCAGCTTTTTACTACATATCTTCATCTTCTCCATTCCCCAACAGTTCTGGAGCTCCAATTCCTCGAGATTCGGACAACCCGATATCAAATCACACACCATCTGGTCCGTCAAGTAGACCTCGTCGAGATACATTGAGCTCAGAGAGACGAGCCCCATGGCGGCCATGCTCGCCGGCAAGGTGAGGTCGACGCGCGTGAGCTTCAACACCCGGACGGCGCCATTTCTGAGGACGGCGAAAGGGAAATCGTACTTGTGGTTGAAGGTCTCGTCGGTCTGGTGGTACTCCCGGTCGATGAAGAAGTCGAGGTGGAGCTCACGCGCGTGGAGGAGCGTGACGGCGCAGCGGACCCAGGAGTCGACGTGGAAGCCGAAGCGGTCGTGGTAGATGAAGGAGAGGGAGAAGAGGTCGATGGGGGAGTGGGGCCGGAGAATGAGGGCGCGGTCGACGAACTCGGCGAAGAAGTCGCGGTTATCGGAGGGCGGGTCGTTTAGGGGGAAGTGCTCGTAGGAAAATTTGAGGAAGCGGAGGCGGGACCAGAGGGGTCGCCATTTGCGGGAGATTAGGGACGTCTGGACGGCGTCGAGGGTCGGGAAGAAGCTCAGGATGTGGAGAAGGATTTCGTCGGGGAGGTCGTTTAGGCTTCGATTAGGGTTCCGATTAGTCATCGTCGTCGCTTCCATTGGGGTTTTGGGTTTCCTGGATTTTCTGAGAAATGGTGCTTTATTGTAGAATACTAGAATTGCTTCTGCAACTGACAAAGGCCGACGGATAGTTCGGGTTTGGGCCCAAGGCCCAGACTCGGGTTTGGCATTCGGACCCAACGTTATTATTATTATTATTTTTTCTTTCTGCTGTAATAATAGTGTATAAAGTATAAACTATAAAGTATAACATCTGTTTATCTTATATATCTCAACCTCAGACCAAAAAATATCTTATATATCTCAACCACTGTTTTAAAGTTTTAAACATTAAGGCGTACTCCGATGGGTTTTCGGGAGAGTCTCGCCAAAGTATAAACCTCAAGGCATAAGACATAAGTCTTGCAATACATATATACTAATATTTCTCTACACATGCTCTGCATGTAGAAGTATTTTTCTTTTCAGAATAAAAAAAATAAAAAAATAATTGATGAAAACAGTTACTGCAGAGAGAAATTAGTGGGAGAAAAAAGTGGAATTTGTGAGATTTATTTTGTTTATTTTTGTTAATAAAAATATAATTTGTAATTGACATAATGACTCTTATGATTTAATTAATTCTCAAAGTTTTTTTTTTTTTTGATCAGGTGAAATATCATTCATTAAACTGCAATTACAACGTTGCTGCAATTAATTCTCAAAGTTTTTTAATGTTTTAAGGTCATTTCTGTCAAAAATTTCAATTTTGGCTAACAAACCCTAATCCTTTAATAATAGCGTGTGTATATATATATACGACAGTAATTATATAGGGATAATAATAATAGTTATTCATTTAGGACTTATCCCTCTCTTTTGTAGTTGTTGATGACTCCTAATTTACTCATCTACAAATTAACCTCTGGAATTTATCCTCCATATAATATCTATGTTTAACTCATAAAGCATATATTCACGTGAAGCTCAGACGAAGTAAAGAAAGAAGTTCTAAACCTCCGATCTAGAGATAAACTTTGGAGATCAGCCAGCAAGCAGAGGGGTTTTCATCTATTTTACTCTTCAACTCCTTAGCATGAGTAGAAAATTATAGGCCTGCAAATTCACCATTCTATATATTATGCAGATCTGCAGTAAATTTATTCTGATTTTGGTGTACTTGGTTGGCTATTGTGTAAGCTAAAGGGCACAAATTAGAAACTGTTTCTTAGGCATATGTGAGACATGCAAGTCTAAGTTCTTGTAAATTTTACGCTCCATAATCCCGCTGGTTTAGGAACTATAGTCTTCCAAAGTCAATCTATAGTAATTTTTCCTATTCTGACTCTCCAGTATTCCAATCAATATTCCATAAATTTTACGATTCCAAATGAAAAATCCTTTTACAGGAAAACACTAGACATAGAGAAATACAATCCCACAAAATTTCAGAACTTATGCTCTCTTGAGATGAGAAATACAAGCCTCTAAAATCTATTGATATTTCTGACATAAAACTGCTTAGCATGAAATAAAAAATAATAAAAAACTTAAGGAAATTTAGCGCCTCAATTTAATTTTCTAGTTCCGTCCCTGGACACAACGTACGCAACAGGCTGAGTGCATGAAAGAAGCAAAAGATCGATGTGGAGGAGACTTTCTTTAGGAAACTTATTTAGGTTCCAATATAAGGTTTAAGTGATCGATGTCAGATAATTATGTAAAGTGACTGTATGAAGGAATAAAAAGTGTTTGACTAACCTTAATTCCTTGCTAATCCACCTTCCCGGCCAAAACCCTTTCTTTTCTTCACTCTTCTGTTCCTATGATGTTTTCAGTAGAATCAAAATCTAGTTGTTTGAAGGTGATCTAGACTTTGGACACTATGAACTGGATTTAAAACAACTAAGATATACACAGCCATTTAGTAGAAGGGTGAAGAAATATACATATCAATAAGCTTGTACATATCATTGGAAGTACATTTAATAAGGACATTCAAAATTAACAGTTTTTTTTTTTTTTTATCAAGAAGAAACTTCATTAATAATGAATTGGATACAATGAATTTTGACAACATCTCATACACAGAAATGGCCACTGGACTTCACACTGAAACACCAAAATGACTGACTGACAGAGCCAAAAAAGGCTCTGACTCAACTACAGACTTAAAACTTGCACAACAATTAAAAGGCAAAGACAATATGCGCAGGAGCAGTGAATCATTGACACACAACTTTGTCAACACTAACTCGCCACCCAGAATCCTCCTGACCTGCCTTTGATCGACCAAGTCTACACTCGTTGTGACTGCGAACTAGCTGGACCGTCAGACCTGAGACTAAATTAAATCTAATACCATTGCCAACTGCCGAAGAGAAGATTGTGTTTGCCAAAAATTGCAGTGCACTCGACCCAATAGCTAATACTTAAAACAAAACCTTGATAATGACTTATTGCTGAAAAACAAAACAAAAGAAAACCAAACCCTAAAAACTAGTAATAACTGCCCACCAACAAGGGCCCAACAAACATGAAACCTAGCCCAACCCCTTTCGTCCTAGCAAGGGACATCCATGCTGCGCACCGCCACCCCACTGCCCAACAACCTATTGCCATCCACCCTCCTCTGACCACCTTGAACCTAGGCATCCCCGTTATCATTGTCACACTTCCAGATTCGCACCGCCATCGCCTTTGGATTACTCCTGCCATAGCCCAAACGCCGCCAACAAAGCGGTAGTAAACCATATCTCCCACCACCACCAACACGAGCCTCAGGATCCTAGCCTGGAGCGCAATACCAACTGTGGGTTCCTTACCATCAAACGACCACCCCACTCGTCATCCACAATTAGATCTAAGGGGGAAAGGTCCCGATCTCGCCATCCTCCCTCCATGTCGTATCAGTCGTACCTCGACAAGGCCTGCCTACACTCGGAACAACCAAGTCGGCAATGATGGATCTTCAACCCAACCTCTGCTATCCTCCTTCAAACACTAGTAACTTCTAAGAAGGCAAAAAAAAAAAAAAAACTAGAGAAACTAAGAAGAGTTGAGGAAAACAAAGCTCCCCTCCTGGACCGAGACGCAGCGGCAGAATCGCTGGCTATGTCCTGCCGGCAGAGCACGAAGGCTGGTTTTCTTTTTTCTTTGGCGCATGAGGCGCGTTCTTTTTTAAAAACCCTAGTGTGGTAACATCCAAAAAGTGAAGAGTTATGATCAAAATTAACAGTTAAATACTTATTTTAAATTTTTATTAAAATATATTTCTTCAAAATACAAAAATTTTAACCGTTGATTTAAAAGTTATCATTGACTCCTCATTTTGAAGTATTTATTAGATAGAGGCCCTAATATATAATTTAAAAATTCAATAGTGTTAAAACGAAAAAATTGGAAATGAGATCATGGAATCCCCATTTACTTGTAAATATTATGTTTAAAACTCACTCTATAAACTTCTATATTATGGACAAGATCCTTTGCGGTGCGTTTGGATGAGAAAATTATGAAATCCGTAGAAATTTATAAATGATTGAATCTTTAACTTCATCAATCTGAAATTTCATTAATTGCAATTTCTATTGTTTGGTTGTATCTATTTAGGATTTGAAATGTGTAATAAATTAAGAAAGTTTAAAATAAATAAAAAAATAAAATAGAAAAAAAATCATGTTTTGGAAATGAAAATTGAATACTGCAAACGATTTCGTAAATAACACATATTTTGGTGGAAAATTTAAATAATGAATTCCTTCATTACAGAGAAATTTAAAATTTCCAATCTGATAATGCCAAATGAGGGAATTTAAAATTTTCAATTCAATTCCATCATTTTTTCCCTCATCCAAACACACTTCAGAGGAATTCAAGTTTCAACATGCAACTATCGGAGGATATAAATGGTTTAACCTTTGACAGGAAAATTACAATGTTCTCTTCACCATGCCGAGAGGGAACACGTAAAATCTTTTGCAAGACCACTCTTTGCATTTTCAAGATAGTCACAAAATTACGTTGATCGTCTCTTCCAGAATAACATTTCATCGTAACTTGCTTGAGTCTTGGGATTTTGAATTGAACTGATTTGTTTGGGAACTCTTCTGGTAAACCCTCCTGAATATTAGAAGATCAAAAAAAAAAAAAAAAATCTTCATAGAGATCATATCCCCATTACGTACTTATATTGCTTGCAACAATACGAGTATAACAGTGATATCCATGTTTCCAGTCTGAAGAGCCGTAATTGAAAAACCTATCCTAAAACCCAGGGTACACAGGGCCATATGCAGAATTCACCATAGGTACGTGACGGATGACCATATAGTGCAGGCATGATTAATTTACCACCTAAAAAAACTACCCAATATTATTAAAAAAAGGAAGAAGAAATAATCTCAATAGAAATTATACATGCATATGTCGATACTCTACACACACACATCCACAAAAATCATCCAACTTCAGCAGATGTAGGGAATAAAAAAATTTGGGAACAATTCCATCGATTCCTCCTTAAAGCTCAATCTTTAAACTTAATTTCATGGAGAAGCTCCTCAGAGGAATTCCATTTGGAGGGGGTTTGTAAATGCAACTCCCGGAGGGTACGAGTTCTCATCAAATTTGACACACAAGTTCAATCTTTACTCCTTGCTTTTTCAAGATGGTCACAAAATTAAGTTGCACTTCTGTTCCAGTATACGCTATGATTGTAACTTTCTTCAGCTTTGGCATGTTGAACTCAACTAGTTCATTTAAGAACTCTTCCGGTAAATTCTCCTAAATACGAGCAAATCAAAGTTCAGACATACTGCTCCATAACACCAAAAGAAAAACGTTATATAAGAGTACTCACATCTTCTTTCATCGTGTCAAGGTAATCAAGAACCATTGTCTGGAGATTGGGACAAAGTTTAAGCAGTGCAGCCATGCCAACCAGATCATATTGAGTATGGCCAGTCCGTAGCTCTAAATGGTTGAGATTATTGAGCTTAAAATCTTTAGGGAAAGGATCCTCTGATATTAGAAGCTGCATATGCAATTAAGCAATTATGCATTAAGGTGCCATTAGAAACCAGTGATCAAACACACGGGTTAACAAGTCATCAATGATACATGATTAATATTATAAGGTCATTTACAACTCATTCATCAAACGTGGGTAAAAGGGCAAAGAGGCTATACAGCAAAATGTTTAATCCGACAATCAGGAAACTACTAAATGAGGATAGAACCTGAAGTCAGACCCCTTCAAATAGCATAGCTATCTGTATGAGATATGAAACCAGATAGTATAGCTATTCAGTACAGATATGTATGTACATAACATAATATGTGCACTAAAGTATATCATCTAGCTTTAAAATGTTTATTGCAGCAAAATGTTCGCAAATGTGGTTACTGAGAGCTGATTAGAGTCTGCAAACAACCATTTTATCTTTCCCTAGCTACCATCCAATTCCCCAACCACTTCTTTCCGGGAGACCAATTCACAACATTTCGTACAAATTAGGCACATATAATTTCCTAAAGTCCAATTCAATGCCTGCAAAATTTAGCACTAAACTAATTCCACTTTCGATCTTTCTTTCAACAAGACAGGGCCATACATGAGAAGCTTGCACGCATTTAGAATGTCAACAAAGTAGACCAAAATTAACCAAATCGAACTATAAGAAAATAATAAATGATCAAGCAGAAGCCACAAAATTACCTTATACCACCAATTTTGCACATCAAGCTTCTCAACATGAGGCGCTTTCTCCAGTAGCCTCACAATCTTACTCCACAAATCAAAGTACTTATCAGTTAAGCAAGCAAAATCAACACGAAACTCAACCAGGGCCGGCGCTTCCTTAAGCACAAACTGAGCAGAACTACAGTCACTAAAACTCAACGAACAAAGATTTGGGCAATCAATCTCAATGCTCTGCTTGGACTCACTATCATAATCATACCCAAGCGCTAGCTTCTTAATCCTATTGCTACATATATTCAAATTCTTCAACCCTACACAGCTTCTAAGCTCCAAGTCCTCGAGATTCGGACACCCCGAAATCAAATCCCGGACCATCTGATCCGTCAGATCAATCCGTTCGATAAAAATTGACCTCAGCGAGCAGAGATTCATGGCGGACATGTTCGCCGGCAATGTGACAAAGCAACGCGTGAGCCTCAAGACTTCTACACATCCATGTCTGAGCAACGAGAGATGAAAATCATAAAGCCAGGTGTCTCCGTCGTGGTAGTTGTCGTCGATGAAGAAATCGAGGTGGAGCTGACGCGCCTTGAGGCGCGTGACGGCGCAGCGGATCCAAGAGTCGACGTGGACGTGGTAGCCTTGGTGGAAGATGAAGGAGAGGCGGAAGGTTTGGATGGGGGAGTCGGGGCGGAGAATGAGAGCGCGATCGATGAAGTGGGCGAAGAATTGGGCCTGGTCCTGGGTCGGGTTGAGATCGGATTCGGGGGCGGGAGGGAAGAGGTGGTAGGAGAAGTTCAAGGAGGGAACGAGGGACCAGAGGGGTCGCCATCTGCGGGAGATGAGAGAGGTGTTGACGGCGTCGAGGGTGGGGAGGAACGAGAGGATGTGGAGGAGGATCTCGTCGGGGAGGTCGTTGAGACTCCGGTTAGGGCCGCGGAGGCGTTTGGCGTGGAGGAGAAGGACTTGAGTGCTCGTCTCTGCTGCCATGTGTTTGGATTTTCCGGGAGACAGAGTCCTTGTGTAGGAGAAGACCTATGAATTTATTTTGCCCAACCTACGTAAGCTTTCAAGGAGATAAAGACACGTGGTTATTGCCATATTCAAGGGTCTACCACGTCTCTCTTTTTTGGTCTCGTTCGGTTCACGAAAGAAAATAATTTCTTTGTCTTTTTCATAGGAAGAGAAATTTCTCAACAACTTTCCATTCCAATGTTTGATAACGTAAGAAAAGTTATCACGAAAGTTGTTAAAAAGTTTGTAAATTTTGTTATAAAATAATATGTTGTGGGTAATAAATGCAAGGAAATAATGAAGGAAAGTGATTCCTTTAAGGCCTCGTTTGGTTCGCGGAAAGTAAGCATCAAGAAAGAAAAGTTGTTCCTTTCCTGTGTTTGGGATGCAAAAGGAAAGGAAATACTTTCCTGAAGCAAAGGAAAATAGGGGGAAATGGTTCATTCCATACTCTAAATGAATCACTTTCCTCCCTTCTTTCCTTGCATTTATTACTCACAATATATTATTTTATTCCATTAATTACATACTTTTTAACAACTTTCCGGATAACTTTCCTTATATTACCAAACATCGGAATGGAAAGTTCATTTCCCTTCCCATGGGAAAGACAAAGGAACTACTTTCCTTTCCGCGAACCAAACGAGGCCTAAGAGCAAGTCCACTGGTTTGCTCTTGACTGGGCATAGTCAAGAAAAACCTGACTATATGACCTTGAGATCAAGCCCAGATGCCAGCGGTTTCCAAGCCTGATCGTGGATGACGTGAGGAGGAGCTCAGCAATGATCGTGGGCGACGTCATCACCAGACCCTCCACTGCGCCGCAAGGATTCACGTGGCCGGACGATTTGCTCCTCTGGGTTGCTTCAATCTCAGCCTAGGGGAAGCTTCTGGGCGGTTTGACGCCACAGAGCGGCAGGACGAGGTGAGGCGACCTCGGGTGGGGGGGGGGGGGGGGGGGGGCGGGTCCTTGGCCGGAGGACGGAGAAAAATCCGGGTCGGGTCGGACGAAAACAACGGGTCTGGTGCAGCTGCGAGAGAGAGAACCGCAGGGGGGGAAATGAAAAAATGAAAAATTTTCGTCCTCTGAAACAAAATAGAATTTTTTTTTTTTGCTATTTATAGAAAATTTTCAGATTTCAAAAATTCATAATAAATTCATACGAACTCCGAATATTGCGTTCCATGTATGCACGAGATCGTCGATACGATCTCTATAACTTTCATGAAGGAAGTTTTCCCAAATTATGTATGTGTAAAAAGTCGATTTTCGAGACCCTCTAAAATTATATAATAATGAACAGTATTAACCGGGCAAGAAAAACAACGAGTGTAAACCCATGTCCAGTAACAGTGAATAGTAACTTGACTGGTCGAATTCTTGACTTCTTGACTTTGCATTTTCTTGACTACGGGTGCACTTGCTCTAAGGTTTGGAAGGAACCATTTTCCCTTCCTTCAGGAAATGATTTCATTTCCTTTTACATCTCAAACGCAGGGAACTCATTTTCTGATGCTTACTTTCAGCGACGTGGCATTTAAGCTGGGTTACTGAGGTTACAAAGATACCCATTATAGTTTTATCATCTTCGCCTCTCTTCTAACTCTACAGCTCTTTACCTAAGCTTGTAATAGACCATTTTGAATCCTTTGAATTTAGATTTGAAGTAGCCCTGTGTCAGGTACTTTAGGTAAAAGATCAGTAGGAGAAGATCCGGATCCATTTTTAGAGAGAAATTTCAATTTTGCAGGTCAAACTAGTTAGTTTTTAAAAGACTAATATGAACAGTTTTCATTGATTGAACAAACTAGTTACATGAGCAGTGTCGCCAAAGATGACCAAGTGTTTTTAGGAGAATACCATTTGAAAGGAGTACTAACAAAGGAACTATTTGACGTTTATGCAATAACAGTATCTTGATGGCTAACTTCAACAAGCAGTTGGGATGAGCCAATTGATTTCCCATTTAAAGCTCATGAGTCTATAAACTTCCATATTATGAAGAAGAAGAAGATCCTGTTGCTTCACATTCTCGAGGCTTTCTACGTAGAACTACCGGAGGATATTGGTGACATGAGTTCCCATCAATTTTGAAGGGAAAAAGTGTAATCTTTTGTAATGCAGCTCCTTGCTTTTTCAACATAGTCACAAAGTTATGTTCATCTTCTGTACCAGTAAACGTTAGCAACTTAACATGCTTGAGACTTGGGATGTTGAATTTAACTGGCTTATTTAAGAACTCGTCTGGTAAACTCTCCTGGAAAAGAGAAGATCAAAGTTTAGATTGCAGCTCAAGAGCATTATGAAGAACAACCAAACCCAAAGTCATATAGAAACATCTAGAATTATTGTACTAATTATGTATGTCATAGAGCTCACATCTTCCTCTATCTTGTGAAGGTGATCAAGAATCATTGTCTCGAGATTGGGACAAAGCTCAAGCAGTGCTGCCATGCCAACAAGATCATACTGAGTATACCATGTTCGTAGCTCTAACAGCCTTACATTCTGGAGCTTGAAGCTTTTCGGGAAAGGATTATCTGATGTCACAAACTGAAAACATATGCATATAAAGCATTATTGTAATATTATTAATTACAAGAAGTTCAATAAAATACTGCCATTAGAAATCAGAGGTGAAACAACGGCAAACAAATTAAGCTTGAAATGATTAAACATGAAAAGTCCTCTACTTGTTTCTAAACAGCACCAATCAGGATAACAACAACCTGCAAGATTCTCTTGTTCTCTAATTGGCACTTGAAAAAGTTGCCAAAGTTGTATTACAGTTTCGATTCTCATTAAACCTAAACCCTTTCCTCAAAAGAAGGATAACAACAACCTGAACTCATAAATTACCCTACGACTGGTCATCCACGGCTAATTTTGTTTTAGCTTTCTTCCTATCAGACTTATCAGCACAACACAAGCAGTGATATTCTTAGCTCCCATAGGTTGAGCTTGTAGTGGACAAACAATGTTCCTTGGATCTTTATATCATAAAGTCATTTATAGCTGGTACATAAACTAACAGAGCTGACTATTTTTCTAACTTTCAAGCTTATTATTACTGAGGTAGCTAAAGGTTGAGTGACTAAGACAGTAACGACTATCACATACTCTAACACCAATTACCCTTTCCAATTTTCTTTCAACTCCAAAGATTCAATCACTAGCTAAAAACCTTAGTTTTTCTTATGTTCGTCTTCACTCCGACGCCTACACAACTCAAAAGCCTTGCACATAATCAGAAAACCAACCAAATTGCTACATATACCTCACAATTTAACACAATATCCAGATGCAAAAGGAGAATTAATGTATATAGCCTAAAACAACAATTGATCGAGCAAAAGCAAGAAACTTACCTTAAGCCACCAATTCTGCACATTAAGGTGCTTCACATGAGGCGCTTGCTCCAGTAGCTTCACAACCTTACTCCACAAATAGTAGTACTGCTCCACGTGAACAATAGCAATATGAAACTCAACTAAAGACGACGCGTTCTTAAGCCAAAACTGGGTAAAACTACAGCAATCAAACTTCAAAAACCAAAGGTTTGGGCAATCAATCTCGACCGTGTTCCTGGAATCACAGTCGTAAAAGTACCCAAGCGCAAGCCTCTTAAGCTTTTCGCTACGTATCTTCAAATTCTCCATCCCACCACTGTTGTGAAACTCCAGGTCCTCCAGATTTGGACACCCCGAAATGAAATCCATAACCATCTGGTCCGTCATATCAATCCGTTCCAGAAAAACCGTCCTCAGCGAGAAGAGGTTCATGGCGGACATGTCCGCCGGCAACCAGAGGTCGCAGCGCGTGAGCCTCAAGACTTCCACGCGCGAGTTTTTCAGCAAGGAGACAGGGAAGTCGTACATCTGATCGAGGCTCACTTCGTTCTGATACTTCTTCTCAACGTAGAGGTCGAGGTGGAGCTCACGCGCCTGGAAGCGCGCGACGGAGCAGCGGAGCCAGGAGTCGACGCGGGAGCGGTAGCGGTGGTAGTAGAGGAAAGAGAGGCGGAAGGATCGGATCGGAGAGTTGGGGCGGAGAACAAGAGCGCGGTCAACGAAGTCGGCGAAGAGGCGGGTCGGGTCGGTGTCGGGGGTCGGGTCGGGCTCGGCGGAGGGGAAGGTGTCGTAGGAGAAGTCCAGGGCGGGAACGCGGGACCAGAGGGAACGGCATTGGCGGGCAAGGAGAGAGGTCTGGACGGCGTATAAGGTAGGGAGGAAGGAGAGGATGTGGATGAGGATTTCTTCAGGGAGGTCGGTTAGGGCTCGATTGGTGGCACATGGGGCTTGAACCGTTTCATTGCTCGTCGTTGCTTCCATGCTTGTGGAAACTGGGAAAGCATTTTGGCGTTTTAGAAGGTGTTTATAATGCTTAATTGCATTTTGGTCCCCTAGGTTTACTTAATTTTACTTTGGTATCGATAATCTTCTAAAATTGAAAGAAAATCTCATAGCCTTCTAGAGTTTTAGACTTCTAGTGTCAAAATACTGGTTCCTCTATTCATTCAATTCTGAGTTTCTTTAGTGAAGTGTTTCTAGTCAGAGGGATTTCAATTTTACAGAATCTGGAATCTCGGAATTTTATAGGTTGCGTTGAGTTCAATGTTATGAATTTGGATAAGGAGAACGTAGTCGGGTGATTCATCGGTTACTTGTTAGCCTGGAAAAACTCTCGGTGAGATAAATGTATTATGGATGACATGTCCAACAAATCAAAGCCGGTGTGGAGATCATTTTAGGTGTGGCGCATTGATGGAGTGAAGTCTGTGAACTTGTTACATGACCATTGTCGCTCTACCAAAAGTACGTATTTTGAATAATATAGTGCTTGTTAAAGAAAAAGCGCATTATGTGCCTTCGTCAAAGTGACTGACGAAGACGGAATCAAGGAATTAGTGATTACCATCAATCAGTAAGAATTACGGATCAATCAGCATTTAATGTCATCATTGTAATTGATATTTCCGTTATAATTCTCTTCATATATAAAGGGACTATGAAATAAAATGAGTAGACCAATTCCAATTCCATTTTACTTTTACACGTTATCCAATTCCATTTTATTTGGAACCCTTGACAGGCGATTTCTTTACCGCTAGATTTGCGGATTATCACTTTGATGAGACAGTCTTCCCGTCGTTAGGGGGAGATAGGAAAAAGGATTTTCCAAGGGAACGACATAAATTGTCGTGGTTTGTCCCCACTCTGTCTCATTTTGATCCTCACACTTCACAAAGTGAAAGTGAAGTGAAAAGAATAATCGATCTTCAAAACGTAGCAGATTCGATGCCTGATGGGTTTACTGATATCGCAAAAGTGACGAGATTACATATACCAGCTGCAAATGTGCCCGCAAGGTTAGAAGTCTCCAACAAGGGGCACAGTGCCGCAGATAGAGGGGCTACAACCACACTTAGTGGAGGTGTGGTTGAGGTCGTGGCTCCCCAAAGAAAGAAGGGGAGACTACTTGGTTCGATTGACACTCACCTTAGGAAGAAGAGGGCGAGTAAGGCACAAACCGATCTATTAATCATCAATGTAGAGAATCCCTCTCATGAGATTGTCTATGATTATAGTTATGTCCATGAATCAATACTAGAGGACGCTCCGATGTTTGAAATGATTCCAGATAACAAAGAAATCTCAATGGATTATGAGAGTGCGTATGAGTTGATAGAAAGATATTCCATGCATATTGATGATGTATTTGCATACACTGTTGCTTAAGAAATCATAGAGCACGATGATATCGAACCACGCTCTATTGCAGAATGTCAACAAAGAGCAGATTGGCCTAAATGGAAAGAAGCAATCCAGGCAGAATTAGATTCTCTGACAAAGAAATAGGTATTTGGTCCGGTAGTGCTAACTCCACCAAGTGTAAAGCTTGTAGGACATAAATGAGTGTTTGTCAGAAAGCGTAATGAGAAGAATGAAGTCCTGAGGTACAAGACTCGCGTTGTGGCACAAGGTTTCTCACAACGCCCTGAAATTGACTACGAGGAGACATACTCTCCCGTAATGGACGTTATAACGTTCCGCTACTTAGTTAGCTTGGTAGTTTCCGAAGGACTGGAAATGCAGCTCATGGATGTGGTTACTGCATATCTCTATGGGGATCTAGATTTAGAGATATATATGAAAGTGTATGATGACCTTATATTACCCAGGTCAACTGACTCTAAACCACAGAGTGTGTTTGCAATTAGGTTGAAACGCTCACTTTACGGATTGAAACAATCCGGGTGGATATGGTAAATCCGTCTAAGTGACTACTTGATTGGGAAGGGATATAAGAATGATGAATTGTGCCCCTGCATATTCATAAAGAAAACAAGTTCCGGATTTGCAATTGTAGCTGTATATGTCGATGATATGTGAGGTGACCCGAGAGAGGGGTCCCACAGGGCCACGACCCCGAGCCAATGAGAAACCGACATGTCCCGAATGACATCCCGATAACTCATCAACCCGAAATTGCAAGGCCTTTTGGGTTCAAACTGTTGGTTTACAAAACACTTCCTTGGACAAGTCATTCTAGCAACCAAACCACACATTTTCAAAAGCGGAATTTGAAATGGGATAAGAGTTTTGGGCTTGCAATCGGTGCCCAATTTGGAAAATAAAACAAAACACCAAGTAATTACAAGCATGGGAGACGCGCCCCAAGGTTACGAGAATCCCGGAATTTTTGTAAACGAGTAGGAAATAAATAAATAAAAGTAACCAAACAAGTGATTTCAAAACCCAACAAGGGACCAAAACCTTCTTTTAACAGAGTCAAAGAGAAGTGCGCCAAGCCGGACCATGTGTCTCCCATGTACGCTTCCCGAACACCTGCTCGAAACCTGCACACTGTTGTAGGGGTGAGCTTTCGTTCTCGCATGCCTAGTAGGGGTCTACCCAACCATGCTAGGTTTGAAAGATAATATACTTGAAAATATTTACTACATAATATTGTGCATATTTATCGAAAATACTTTAAAAATAGGCAACCACAATCATTTATTTCTTTTATAAAACATATGCAGTATGCTTCACACAATTTGGAGCTCCGAGATACTTACCTGTCAGCTAAACTCAAACAAATCAGTGACCGACCTGGTTCGTCATCCTTCGAGAACCGGCCAACTACTCTGTAGTTCTTGTAACTACAAATAGCGAAAGTGTCCATTTCCTGGCCCTGAGTCTCCTATGACTGGTTCATTGTCTGTACTCACTCTTCCTCGACAAACATAGGAGCACGGCCCCCTCCGGAGGTTCACGGTTATCGACACCGTGGGATCCCTAGAAATCTACGCGTCTAGGTCCCATTCACTTTCAGGTCACAAATACAAACATACGATGGGTACAGTATCTCAACATGCAAGTCTAGCCTCGGTTTTCGTAATAAGCAATTATCAGTTATGGAAACACGGATATCACGAGGCATCGACTAATGAACAACCAAAAGCCTACTTGCAGGCAACATATTATTATACTAGAGCATTCCACACACAGAAAGCCTCTAACAAGGAAGAGACAGCTCTCCCTACCTGGAATTGGAGTGCTCGCCCAAACTTAGCTTTATTCCGACTTTCGATACTTCTTCCAATTTCATATGCACACGCTCGAGTCCCTTAACAAAAATTGTATCCGATAAGTAATCAATTTATAACTCACTTTAAAATTCACCAAATAACCTATGAACGATAATTATTAGAAACCATTCCCGAACAATTCACTTAGAATGGTAAGCTTATTCGGGATATGGTGATCATACTTCTTTTAATAATATAGTTCGGGTTAAGTATTTGATGCCATTGGCTAACATTCCTGTTTTAAGCAACAAATACACTTACCATTCCCAAATGACCTCGCTTCTTTTGGTCATTCCAGGATATAATAAGTTTAGGATAATTTGAATTGTACCTTTCAAATTTGGATGAATCAATTTAACTTAACCCATTTTCACTTTCTTTAACAATAACTGACTTATGTATTCTCACAACTTGACTAACCAGAACAATAGTTGTATCTCACAAAAAGAGCCATTCTCTTTCCACCTTGCATTTACAGCAAATTCAGAATTATAGCATATTCATCCCTCTCTGCTTTATATTTCGTCTTCTTTATTAAAAGAAACCAAATCACAAACATTCGGCATCTTCCTTAATCACAACTTTACCATAGTCAACATACCAAATGTTTAAATCACTATTTCACCATTTTTACTCTTTCCCATTCATGAGACTACAAACAACTTTCTGCCAATGTTTACAACTTCAACCACCAAAATAACTCCAATCACCCATTTATAACTATTAGAAACAGAACACCATCAATTTCTCAAATCAGAGTAACTGGTCTCTTACCATCCTTCTCTTCCGGACTAGAAGCAAATTCGTCATTGCTGCAATCCAGCTCCAACAATTGTTTTGGACACCTAACAGAGATGACAAGATCAACAGTCCAACTCTTAGCCAAATTCATTCCAAAACCGAGTTCTTGAATCCTTACCTTTCCTCAATACAAATGGAACTGACTCGGCACTTCTCTTCTCTGAAAGCTTACAATTTTGCAGACCTCATTTCCTCCAAAATCCCCATAACACATATTCTGTAATCCTCACAGATTTCAAATTAAGCAATCGAGTTAGGGTTCTCAATCTAGATCAAAGTAGAAGCCTCAAGAAGAAGAAGGGATAGAATCCAGCTTACCAAACGAAGAGAATAAGGTGGTGGCGCTCACGGTGACGCTAGGTTGGCTCACGAGCCGGCAGTGGCGCGTGTAGTGGTTCTGGCCGAAGATAGAAGTCGGAGCCATGGGGTTTTGGTCAAAGGAGAGGTGCTGATTCCAATTATGGTAGTGGCTTGGCTCAATTCGGACTGGAAGTTAGAGAACGAAGGCATGCAGTGCTTCGAGTTCTGACGAGCTCGTATGGCGCTTTCCGGCGTCGGAGTTTTTGAGGCTATGGTTTGGGTTTTGCTCTCTAAGGCTTGCTGAGTCTGACAGTGGTGTCGCTGTGGCGAGGGGACGGTCGGAAACCTGCGAGGCTCGAGGAACAGTGGCGTTGCATTCATGGGTTATCGAGTGTGGAGGCTGCCGGCGATGCATGTCGATGGTGAGGCTAGGGCTTGGGTCAGATTTGGGTGCCGGATCGATTGGTGGTGGCGGTGACAAGAGCAGGTGGCCGGTGCTGTGTTTCAGGCGATGGCAGAGGGAAGACGAGAAAGAGATGGGTCGGGGAGAGAGATAAGAAAGGTGCGGCCGAGTGGGGAAGAGAGAGTTTTGAGAGTTTGGGGTTTTTCTAACCCATTTATTCATAGCCCATGCGAAAAGTCCATCTTGCCTTTGCGACAAATTACGAAACTCTTCTAGTTAATTGCTTTCGGTTTTGGGCACGTAACTTTTCTTTTATTCGCTTTTCGTCGGAAACTTCCTAAGTTATTTCTCGACTCCGTCCTAGGCCCAAAACTCGAACTCATTAAAATCCAAAACTTTATTACAACTCAATTTATCGTCTTCAAAAATTCAACAAACGGTCGCCTTACTAAACTTTTGTAACCTTCTGGGCCCAAAACGAAGGACTCTGGCCCAAACTTAAATTATAAGGCCCAAATCGAATTCTCGACACCGAATTGATCTCCAAGATCAATTTCTTCACTTAAATCACCTGGCGAAAAATCTTATTGGCGAAAAATTACCTTTGAAAATTAACTAAATTTTTTCAGGGGCTCACAATATGAACATAATAGGTACTCTTGATGAAATAAGAGAAACTACGAGCTACTTGAAATCCGAATTTGAGATGAAGAATCTTGGGAAAACTCGATGCTTTTTAGGCCTTGAAGTAGAACACCAAGTTTGTGGAATACTAATCCATCAGTCTACGTATGTCCAAAAGTCAGGCAATTTAACATGGACAAAGCGCATCCTACTAGCACTCCCATGATCGGTCGAAAGTGGATGCAAGGAAAGATCCATTTCGTCCAAAGGAAGATGACGAAGAGGTGTTGGGAGCTGAAATTCCCTATCTAAATGCAATATGCGCATTATTGTACTTAGCCCAATGTACTCGACCAGACATTACATTCTTAGTGAACTTGTTAGCTAGATTTAGCTTAGGGCCAACGCAACGTCACTGGAATGGTATCAAGAACACTTTTTGATACCTAAAAGAAACCATTGACTTGAGACAGTTCTTTCCCTACAGATAGACAAGAAGGACCGCAAATGGAACTGCATGCAATCCCTAAAGGGAATGTTGATGGCTAAAACGCCACTCACTACACTAAAACCCAAATGACGTTTTGGTTAGGGATGGCAATGGGGCGGGTTGGGGACGGGGATCACAATACCATCCTCATCCCCGAAGTCATTATCTACCCACATCCCCGCCCCAATCCCCAATAAAAATATATTGGGGATTTTCCGTCCCCATCCCCATTGGGGACTAAGCCTCCAAACCAGCCCCATATCCCCAATAAGAATTTAATAAATAAAATAATTTTTTCTCATATTGCCTTTTTAAAAATAAAAATCTACAACAAATAAATTTAAACCATGATTAAATTCATAAATCATAATTTAGTGAGTGCAAAAGTCAAAACACCATTAAAGTAAAAGTGTAGCCATTAAAGTAAAGTAGTAAATGTATATAATTGTGATTTATATTATAAAAAATAAATTAAAATATAGATAAGCTAAATATATGTATATATTTTTTGGGCGGATTTGGGGATGAGGATCACAATACCATCCCCGCCCCATCCTCAATCTTATATAGCGGGGATTGGGGATCCCCATCCCCATTCCTCATTTGTCCCCGAATTCTCCCCCCATTAGGGGCGGTATCCAATGGAGCTCCGCCCCACTAGGGATTTTTGTCATCCCTAGTTTTGGTCTGTTTTGCTGATGCTGGGTACCTCTCTGACCCACATAAAGGTCGTTCCCAAACTGGTTATATATTTATCATTGAGAACACGGCGATATCTTGGAGATCAACCAAACAAACCCTTGTGGCTACCTCATCGAACCACTCAGAGATCATCACTCTACATGAGGCGATTCGTGAGTGTATATGGTTAAGAGCTATCATTACACATATTCGAGGGACTAGTGGTTTGAGCTCTACCACTGAAGAGCCTACTTGCATTTATGAAGATAATGCAGCTTGCATCGACCAGATGAAGCTAGGATATATCAAGGGTGATAATACAAAACACATATCGCCAAAGTTTTCCTACAATCAACAACAACAGGCCCTCCTTAAGATTCAAGTGAATCAAGTAAGGTCTAAGGAGAAACATGTGAAAAGCATAGGAATGCAAAGACATTCCAAGCTCTCTTGATTAATGTAAGGATTAGGGGGAGGCATAGACGTCAGGGGGAGTCTAACACACACATGTCATCCTCAAATATAAAATGTGCGTTGTGCTCTTTTCTTTCGACCAAAGTGTATTTTTTGTCCCACAGAGTTTTTATTGTTACTTGACAAGGTTTTTAGTGAGACAACAACTCATGCACCATTTTGTCTTTAACTTGGCACAAGGGAGAGTGTTAAAGGAAAAACACATTATGTGCCTTCGTCAAAGTGACTGACGAAGAGGGAATAAAGGAATTAGTGATTACCATCAATCAGTAAGGATTACGGATCAATCTGCATTTAATGTCATCATTGTAATTGATATTTCTGTTGTAATTCTCTCCCTATATAAAGGGACTATGAAATGAAATTAGTAGACCAATTCCAATTCCATTTTACTTTTACAGTGCTGTAATTTTTTATAGAAAAATGATTTGTGGCCTCAATTTTAGGTGTTACGTCATGTCATCTACACACTTAGTTGTCAAATCATGTCATGTAATTCTTAAGTAAAAATACTATCTTATTCTTTCAAGATCTAATGGCTCTAAATTATTTTGGCTTTCTGCTAAAACAATATATATAATTTCTTTTATCAGATAAACAATTTAAATACTATAACTAGTCTTTCATGAGTCAAACTCATAACCTCACACTTACGAATGAGATAATATACCAAATGATATTAGGTAAAATATATTGTTTTGGCTTTTTTTATTATTATTATTATTTTTCACCAGGTTGGCTAGCTCTAACTTTGATACTCATGTTCATGGTGAATGGTTTTCTCATTTTGTTATGGATGCCCTCATTTACAATTGTAACTGTATTTGATCTTAAGTTCATTCTTTCTTTCTAAAAGGAATATTCAACGAGTATGAAGGAGAGTAACATGCATATGATAAAATATTTCAACACTTTCAAAGATAATCCAATCAGAGTAGAAATGTATATCCAAAATAATCACCTAACTTTGAACAAGAAATGAACCAAGATTTCCCATCTAAAGCTCAGATATATAGTAGTATATATGGAAGAGAAGATCCTGTTACTTCACATTCTCAAGGGTTTCTACGCAGAACTATTGGAGGATATTGGTGGCATGAGTTCCCCTCGACTTTGATAGGAAAAAGTGTAATCTTTTGTAAGACAAGTCCTTGCTTTTTCAACAAAGTCACAAAATTATTTTCATCTTCCGATCCAAAAAATTTCAGCATCTTAACTTGCTTGAGTCTTGGCATATTGAATCTAACTGGTTTATTTAAGATCTCTTCTGGTAAACTCTCCTGGAAATGATGAGATTAAAGTTTAGATCAGATTCGAAAAACAAAAGGAACGATCAATGTAGGTAACATAACATCCAGGATTGCTGCAAGCATGTATGTCACAATACTCACATCAACTTCTATCTTGCGAAGGTAATCAAGAATCATTGTCTCAAGATTGGGACAAAGTTCAAGTACTGCAGCCATGCCAACCAGATCATATTGAGTATACCCTGTCCGTAGCTCTAAGAGGCTGAGGTTGTGGAGCGTAAAAGTTTTTGGGAAAGAATCCTTTGATGTCAGCAACTGAGAACATATGCATAGGAAGCAAACAATGTAAAATTACAAGAGGTTCAATAATATAGTATGCCATTGAAACCAGTGGTCGAACATAGGTTAAATTTTAGAAATAAATTATCTAATTGTTTCAAGATACTACTTGATAAATACCCTGAACTACAGATTAGCCTGTTCTTAGCTAATAGGTTGAGATGGCACTCACAGAACTTTTGGGATTAAGGCTCTCCTTTGACACATAAGTTCCGGACACAGAAAACATAAACATATAAAGCCTCAATGCAATAAAGTCACTTAAAACCAATGATCAAAAGAAAGCAAAACAAGCAAAGAAAATTATGCAGTAAAAGGTTAAATCAGGATACTACTAATTGAGGAACACAACCACATGAACTGAAGGGGATTATTCATTTATAGCTCTAAGAGAAGTTGAAACTGGTGGAATGCAACTTGAAAAGGGAATGAGGATATAATAAAAAAGCATGCTTACAAATAATAATATTTGGTTGTTTAAGGATACTACTCATTCTACTGATCTACTCAATGGGTGAACAACAAACTGAACTAAAAACCCATTCCTAGCTCAAAGAGGTAGTGATGTGGAATCAAAACTTGTTGGGAAAGGATCCTTTGATGATAAAAGCCAACAAAGAAACAAAAATTATTAAAGCCATAAAAACCAGCTTTAAAATCTAGAACAAGCCTGTTAAGCAGTTAAAATCATATTTGGAAAATCTCCTAGTTGAATTCGTAGCAATGAACTTACTTAGTAGAGGTTGGGAATGTTGAAATGACGCAGACAGTATTCTTTGTACACTGTCCTTTACACACAATATCTTACTCAAATATTCTGAATGAGAATTAGTGAATACGACCATAATGTCACTATATTGCATTAGAAGCAACAAGGCACTATAATCAGAAGTACTTTGAGACAAATCATGTACAATGAGCACTATGCCAGATGCAGAAAGATAACTGACAGTATTAGTGGGAAGTGATAAGCAATAGAATGAGGAACAAAGTTAGCCTTGCACATCTCAAATTTGTGGTACATTTCAACATACAAATAAACGAATAAATGCAACAGCCTAAACCAACCAAAGTCGAAAGTAGAAACAGGAAAACAATACTTGATCAATCACGAGCCAGAAAATTACCTTGAACCACCAATTTTGCACATTAGCACACTTCACATTCGGCGCTGATCCAAGCAGCTTTACAGCCTTACTCCAGCAATCATAGTATTTATCCAGGTGCACCATATTAAGATGAAACTCAACCAGGGACGGCGCATTCTTAAGTCGAAACTGGGTAAAGCTAATGCAATCAAAACTCAGCGAAACAAGGTTTGGGCAATCAATCTCAACACTGTTCTTGTAATAACAATCATAAAAATACCCAAACTTTAGTTTCTTAAGGCTTTTGCTACATATCCTCAAATTCTGATCCACCCCTCCATTTCGAAGCTCCAAATACTCAAGATTGGGGCACCCCAAAATCAAACGCTCCCACATCTGGTCCGTCAAATCCACGTCCTCAAGAAACATCGACCTCACCGAGCTCATCCCCACGGTGGCCATGCTCGCCGGCAACGCGAGATCAACGTACGTGAGCCTCAGACTCTCAACGCACCCGTTTCTCAGCACAGAGAAAGGGAAATCGTACTTGTCACGCGGCGCTCGATCTTCCTCGCTTCGGAGATGGTACTCTTTGTCGATGAAGAAGTCGAGGTCGACCTCACGCGCCCGGAAGCGCGTGACGGCGGAGCGCACCCAAGAGTCGACGTGGGAGGTGTAGTAGTAGTAGAAGATGAAAGAGAGGCGGAAGGTTTTGATCGGAGAATTGGGGCGGAGGATGAGAGCGCGGTCGACGAACTCGGCGAAGCGGTGGCTCGTGACGGGGAGAGGTTCGGCGTCGTTGACCGGGAAGAGGTGGTAGGAGAAGTCGAGGAAGGGGAGACGGGACCAGAGGGATCGCCATTGGCGGGAGACGAGAGAGTTGTGGATGGCCTCTAAGGTCGGAATCAAGGAGAGGATTTGGATAAGGATTTCGTCGGGGAGATCGTTTAGGGTTCGACTCGGGTTTGGATTTGGGGCTTGAATTTCAGTACTGGCTTGTTCCATAATTTCTGGGAGCATGAGAAATTGAGCAGAAAGTGGCTTCTGGAAATGGCCTAGTGTTTCACTTATTGACTGTCATATTGGTCAAAGGCTTTATGCACTTTTGGTCCTGCAATTTTGAGTATTTTGCACATTGAGTCCGTATAATCAAAATTCTATCAATTTGGTTGTACTTAAGTCCGTATAGTCAATCACCGACATGTTACCTCATACTCTCATAGTGAGTAAGATTCCCAATCTCAAATAAAAAATACACAACATAATTCACGAATATATAAACAGGCCTCGAACATCTGAAAATTGAGATGAGACATCTTCCCTAATTAAGACAAAAAAAAATCACCACAACTCTAACCAATCGCTGAAACTCATCAAAATCTCAACATAATTGTGCTACAAACTCAACCATGCAACTAAATCCTCTTGACTTGAATGCACTAAGCCACTAACTCACCTAAACGTCTGGCATATAATCATCGGAATCCTAATATTTGATTTTCTTGTTTACCTCTTTCGGTGTCTCCAACATTCCAAGTTAGATTAGTTAGGAGGGTGTATTTATCGTGATTTTGTTTTAACTTTTTTTTTTGATTAAATAAGAACTTCATTAATAAAAGCGAAGATTACAATGAGAATGGGAAATAAAAGTTTCAACCGAAACTTTTCCCACTTTAGACGTCAAAGTGGACGTCTATACTGACGCACTGTGGAAACCATACTAAGCCCCGACTCCGAACATACTAGTGAAAAACTCAACTAAAAAGACTAAACTAGCACCAAACAAACTGGCGGAAACAACAAGTTTTGTTGAGTAGAATCAGGCAAGAACACTAACTCCCACCCAGAGTCCACCTGGCCAGCATTTGATCGACCAAGCCAACACTTGTCGTTGCTTCAAACGCGACCAAAGGGATTGCTGGACAGTCAGACCTAGGACTAAAGAAAATCCAACACCGTCATCCCATCACTATTCCAAAAGCGTCATCGCTTCCAGCCCAAAATCTGACAGGAATGACCTCTTAGAAAGCCAATAATGCCCGGCTATGCCACAGGCAGACTTTTTGCATACTCTAAACTAGACAGAAACGACCCTTAGGAAGGCAAAAATGATGATTGTCTCTGCCACAACTTACAGTGCACCCGACCTAACACAAACCACCTAAAATCCACAAACCAAATCCAACGAAACCAAGACTACAGCCTTAACCCGACCCAACCACCACAGAACATTTTGTTTTAACTTTTTTCTGTCATGTATGTATATAAAAAGAAAAGAAAAAACTAAATAAATAAAATATTAAAACCACCTAAACGGCTAAGCCAACATAAACCGCCACGTGTCTCCCTGTAGCAACATCACATCCAGTTTCATCAAAAATCTCCATTTTCGATTCAGCTTCTCTTCTGCTGTGGTGTTCTTCCTCCTCTATGGATCATCACATAGAGGTGTTCCTGAAGAGGCTCTCCTACATCGCCCTGGCCATCGGGACCCTCACCTTCCTCTTCCTCATCCTCGAAATCCCCGACACCTGCGTCGCACCCGATTCCCCCCCGAAGCCTCACCTCCGGTTCCCCAAGCACTCCTGCGACCACCATCCCCGCCAGCACCTCCCCCTCCACAAGAAGAACAAGCGCCTCTGGTCCTCCGCCACCTGGCAGAACCAGGTCCGTTCATTCTCCCACCTCTTCCACTCCTTCTACCAAATCGGCCTCCTCCACAACCACTCCAAGGTCCTCTGCGTCTCCGCCGGCGCCGGCCACGAGGTCATGGCCCTCTCCCACCTCGGCGTCGATGACGTCACCGGCATTGAGCTCCTGGACTCCCCGCCGCTCGTCAGCCGCGCCGATCCCCACAACCTGCCGTTCTTCGATGACGTGTTTGATTTCGGGTTTAGTGCTAGGTTGGAACTGGCGTTGTTTCCGTCGAGGTTCGCGGCGGAGATGGAGAGGACGGTGAGGCCCGGCGGGGTTTGCGCGGTGGCGGTGGAGGAATGTGGGGATGGGGAGGTCAAGGAGATTGCGGGGTTGTTTAGGAATTCGAGGTTTCTTGGCGCCATGAATGTAACGTTGACTGGGTTGAGAATGACCAGGATTATAATGAGAGTTAAGCATTCACCTTGACATTTTTGGTAACTCTTTCTTCTTCTTGTTTCGATTTGTGTTTTCATTTTTTGAGTTTTCTGTTTTTGTGTGTAATTATGGTGATGATGCATAGTTTGGATAGAGCATATATAGATGTAGACTTAGTTTAGAATTGTTGTAAAAGAGCTTGGATTTGTACTCTTGTAATCTTCTTTTGTTATTGAAATGGAAAAATTGAACTTCAGACCTTTTACTGGACTGTCACAGTTATGCAGCAAACACCAAATTCTATGCATAGCTGAAAGTGTTAATAATATATAATGTGTGGCTGAATGTGATTGAATATAACTTGGGATATGCTACTTGGGTTATATTGAATATAGATGAACATCTTCATCAGTGGGTTGATGATAGTTGATGTAAAAAACTGCATATTGACACCTGGTTTTCTTCCAATGACTTGGTATTAAGTTCTTATATTTTCTCTGTGTAGCTTTGGGTTTGAAAAGCTGATTATTACTTGGTTCTTTAGATCTTAAAATCAAGCTTGTGTCCAAGACTTGTAGGATTAGTACAATACAAGATTGGGCTGGAGCAACTGATAGACAGATATCAAGATCCTATTCCCTCTAAACCTTAATTACTTTCCTAAGCCTTCATACTGGCTTTCGTAAATACGACTGAGTGAGGTGAAGAGTTCTTGCTTTAATCAGAATTGAGTCTGTTCTTGTCATGCATGAATTTCTAGTGCCATTCATTTACCATAGGAGCGTGCACCAAACCACATTTACATGAGGCTTAAAATTACGCAAGTTATTAAGAGCCTAATGCCAGTGTCAACCTACAGGTTTCAACTGGGTTCCAGTCCTCTCTTTCATGATCAATACTGCAGAAACAATTTGTCATCCTGTGCTAAATTACAGCCAGTGCAATGGTCTGTGTGCCAAAGTTTTCAAACTACACATTAACATGCTCAATATCTAACATTATAGAGCTAGAAGTACATGTTACTCCTATTAGGCAAACCATCCACATTAGAAGCTGGGGAAAATCCAAGGGTTTTATGGGGACACAGAAGTTTAAGTTTTTATTTATTTATTTTTTTTTTACCGACAACAAGAGACAACAAGTACAATAATTTCATCAAGTGTACTTTACTTGTGCATACTCTCATATAAAATATTCAGTTAAAACGAAGTTGATCACCTACAAAGAATCATATCCAATTAACAACAGTAAGAACATTTACTCAAAGTCCTAAGCACATCTCCTCTTCTCCTTGTCGTTCTTATGTTTTCTCATGTCTGAGGAATGCCCTTTTTCATGCTTCTCGCGTTTCTCACGCCTCTCATGTTTCTTGTGCTTCCTCTCTTCATGCCTCCTTTTCCTCCGACTGCTTTCATCCTCGGACTCCTCTTCAACAGTTTCTTTTGGTGGAAGCTTAGGCGCAGGAATATCCCCTATTTCAGGTGCACCTCCATTGACTGTAGGTTGAAGAGAAGTTGAATCATCCCAAGGGGCAGGTGCTCTTGAAAAACCAAGACCATGTATGTGTGCTGCTTCTGCATGCCTTTCACCCAAGTCCTCTGCAGTAGAACCTCGCTTCACAAGTTCTGAGAACTCATGCTTATCAAGTCGATTACCTTGAGCTTGGTTTGCACGCTTAGGAGCTAGTCCAAGAGCCTCCCTCATAGCCTGATCCTCTTCCTCCTTAATTCTTTGAATCTCTTCTTTTGCTGCAACCATTTCGGCACTCCATGTTTTTTTGTCTCTGTTATACCAGTGTAGATCCTTACCTTTTTGCCATCTACCAACAGGGGCCTTGATACTGTGGCCAAGATAATTCTCACGATGCTTGTCAATCTTAACATCGTCCCAACTAAACTGATCTCGACCACCACGAACTCCACCTCTAGTAGGATGATACATATTATATTTCTGAACTCGTAAGCAGAGAACTCCCTTTCTGTGTTTGAATTCAAACTTGAACAACAGTTGAGAAGACAAAAATTATGAGGAAGCCGAAGAGGCGAAGAGGTCCAATAGATGTATATCTGAAGTTCCCGCACAGATTTTTGCGATGATCAAGTAGTTGTTCCTCAAGTTACACACAACATACAGTTCTTGAATTTCAAAAAATTAGAATTTTTCTAGCTTTTATTCTCTACTTCTGTAATTGATGCTGAAGTTTAAAGAAAAGGTTTAGTCATGTTCAATCTCAATTACTTGCAGTACAAGCTTTTTCAATTACTTTGTGTCTTAGTTTTATTTGGATTCTTTTTTTTTCATACTTTTCCATTTATGCTTGGATTTCCTTGCTTTCCTTAGTTTCCTGTGCATACTTGGATCAACACTGATTTCAAGAGTTATGTCGGCTATCTAGTATATATCTTTTTATTTTTATTTTTTATTATTGACGTATTCTTATCGAAGATACTTGTCTCTTGCTCTTTGGTAATTTAACTCTTTGCTGTGCGACCTGAATCAGTTTTAATAGAGAGGAGCACGCTAGACCTATCAGTTCGTTCAATACAAGTATGAGGGGAAGAGAAAGAAAAAGAAAAGCAAAGGGTGATTATGACTTGGTAGACCGAATCAGTGCGTTGCCTGATGAACTTCTCTCCATTATAGTCCATTCCTTGCCTGTTAAGGAAGCGGCAGCTACTAGTATTCTTTCCAGGCGATGGAAGTATATATGGAAATCTTCAACAAATCTCGACTTTTCTGATGCTAGGTTTATTGTTGGTAAAGGTTTTCGCGGGTTCCTTCAACAACGACGACATGATAATCATCAAAATAGCCAGAGATATGTCAATTCGGTAAATCGTGCGATTGAACAATATAGTAACCCAACCGTCGAACGATTCAGGGCTTGCTTTATTATAGATCCTCGGTATACAGGGGACATTGTTAATTGGCTTCAATTTGCTATGAATAAGAAAGTCGAAATATTGGAGTTAGAGTTCTACATAGATTCTGGTTTGACATATACGTATCCTATATATCCTTTTCCCCACAAACTGTTAGGTATTGGAGAAAAGTCTGAGCTCCAGAACTCGTATTCTTCCGACCCTCCAAGTCATCAATCTTGTGGATACAACATTGGATTTAAGTTCCTCAAAGTTCTCCATTTTCGTTGTGTTGATGTGACTCGAGAAGTCCTTGAGTACTTCTTGTCTAACTGTGCAGCTCTTGAACGATTAACTGTGAATGCTGCTCACAATTTGGTGGATCTGAGAGTTGGTGGCCCCTCGATTGCCTTGAAGCATTTAACGTTAATAGATTGTTCTCGCCTCGAAAGTATTGAGGTTTGTGATGCAAAGCTTGTCTCTTTCCATCTTTCTGGGAGAGAGGTGAAAAGACTGCTTCTCACTAGAGTACCGTTGCTTGTTGAGGTATCCCACATGACTGCAGTGAGTTCAATAAGGCTTCTCCTCACCCAACTTTCATTTTGTATTTCCCAGTTAGAGATTCTCAGTTTAGATATAAATGGAGGGGACTACAATTGGGATCATGTATTTCCTATATTATCAAATCTCAGGCATTTAGAATTAAAATTTGATTCAGACTGTGAGAGTGATCTTTGTAATTTTACTCGTTTCATTGGGGCATCTCCCCACTTGCATAGACTTGTGTTGAAGTTGCAGAACTGTACGCGTACGAAGCCTGAAATATGCAGGAAGATAGGTAGAATTGCCAAATTCCCCCGTCATTACCTCAAGGTAGTAGAGATAGTAGGGTATCGTGGGAGTCATTGTCATGTTCAACATGCACTATACTTTGTAAAGAAGGCTGTCGTATTGGAGAAAATTGTTATTGATCCTGTCCGACGTTGGGGTGCTTGGCTCGATAGAGATTTTAAAGAAGTGGAAGAGGAAAACGACGCAAGATATCATGCTAATCGTCATCTCAGAAGAAAAGTGCCTTCAACAGTTGAATTTGTATGCCTGTCATGAGTGCAGTGCTCAAATTATCTAGAGATTGGTTATTGTTTCATAAAATGCTAGTCTCTTGTACTGATGTCTCATGATGTGAGCACACAAACTAAAATAGACATGGTTTTTCTTGATTTGTTCTATATATTTGTTATATTGATAAGTTAGAAGCTATTATATTACCTAAATCAATTCAGTCAGCCGTCCGGAAAGTTTTCCGGCCTCAGAATTCATGAATACCAGTATTGATAATCTCTCTGGCCGTCTATTGGTTGAAATCCTTTCTCGACTCCCTTATAAGAATCTTTTTTAATGCAAGAGTGTGTCTAAACAATGTTGAAATTACCTCTCCCGTCCCTCTTTCAATTGGCATTTTTTATGCCTCCAAAGAGAAAAGCCAATGATAATACTCTGATAAACCATTTCTGATGAAGGTGACTAGTTAAGTTTATGCTTCATGAAAAAGGCTTTTATTGATTTTTTGAAGTGTTCATCTCCCTTAGTTTAGTAATGATTTCTCGCCAGATTTTGATCGAGTGCCATAAGAAGCCTGTACCAAACTACGTACGTACTGCCTCATGCATACATTTACATGAGGCAACCGAAATTATCTGATAAGGTTTATGATTTTAAGGCATGTTGTAGCAATGTTTTCCTTAAGACATTATTTGCATACTATCAAGTGTGCAAATGAGAATAATCAAATATGCTAAAAGGATACAATGAAGCCCAGGACAATTCTATTGTTGGTTAATGTTTTGCACTCATGAAAACCAACCTTAACACTCAAAAGAAGATTTACAAGATAGCTCAAGGTTTCTAGTAATTTATGTGTAAGAAAACATGAAAATGATGATTGTTAGAGACTTAAATCATCTTAAGATCTTCTTGACTCTATATCATTATGTAGAGAATATATAAATAGAGTATATGTAACCCTTCAAATGATATATAAGATACATTTTTACTTATACCATTTGTACCATTTTCACTTTAGTGCAAACACAAATGACACCTTTTGATTTCTTTAAGGGTAAAAATCACAAATAGTACCTGAACTATACCTCAATCTTATCGATGGTACCTGAACTTCAATTTTGATCACAACTAGTACCCGAACTTTTCGATTTCATTTTAAATGGTACCTAGAGCCACCTTCGGTCACTATTCCGACTAAAAATGACATGTGAGGTGATCGTAATGATGATCTTTTGTTATTTCAAGGGTTGCAATCATAGTGATAATCTTTTTGGTAATAGGCTTTCCTTGAACTTTTTATTTTTTATTTTTTTTTATTTGGCTTTTTTGGCCGGAATAATGACTGAAAGTGGCTCTAGGTACCATTTAAAGTGAAATCGAAAAGTTCGAGTACTGGTTGTGATCAAAATTAAAGTTTAGGTATCATCGATAAAATAGAGGATAAATTCAGGTATTATTTGTGATAATAACCTTTTCTTTAATAACAATTACATTTTAAAATTTCTTAAACAATTTGACAGGCAATGCAATGAATTGCTAGTAGCATTAATCAAATACAGTTGCATGAATTTCCAGCAGCATTCACGTAGTACCTGTGTTGCAACTTTACATTGTGCAACTATTCATTGAACAATGTGCTTACTACACAACACAGCTTTGAAAGCAAATTGTTGCGATTGCAGCAAAAAAAATTTGTCACTCTAAGCAAACTGCATGTACACCATGTCCAAAACAACAAATCTAACAATTCAACACCCTTTAATGTACTCTTGAATGGGTATTAGGCAGATCGTTCACCTCGAAATCTCTAGAGATCCCCATGGACAATAAACTTCTTTGACGAAGAGATGCAGGCTCGGCCGTGAAAATTTGGGGCCCGTCTGCCGACGTGTGTCAATATTTTTTTTTTGAAAGGGTGTGTCCATATTTTTATGTTGGCGCAGTGTGTCCGATTTTATTTATGTGAAGTTCTTGCTAACGAAAAGATCGTCGGTAAAAGTGTGTAATGTATGCAAGACTTTTACCAAGAAATTTTTGTCGGCAAAGTGTGTCAATGTTTTTGTGGAAAGTTATTGCTAACGAAAAGTCATAGGCATATAGCTAGCCATGTATATATGGTTTGTTCAATTTTATTCTTTTATGCGAGGTTTTGAGTGTCACTTTTTATTTTATTTTTTAAGAGAATTCCACAAATGGTCACTGAAGTATGACTCATTCGACACTTTGGTTACTGAAGTTTCAAATATATCACTTTGGTCACTCAACTATTACACTGTCAATCACTTAAGTCACCCAAAGAGTATTTTTTATAATTTTTTTTAATGAAAAAAATTAACAAAGTGACTTAAGTGATTGACAATGTAATAGTTGAGTGACCAAAGTGATATATTTGAAACTTCAGTGACCAAAGTGTCGAATGAGTCATACTTCAATGACCATTTGTGAAATTTTCCCTTATTTTTTATTAGAGGCTTTGGCCAATGGAGAGTGGTCGGCATCGGTGTCCATATACTAATGTGATTAAAACTCCTAGTCTCCTACTGTTTCTGGAAATTATGGGAACCCTAAATCAATCAAACCTAAAACTTGGCCGCCAGACCTAATGAAGAGTAGAGCACGCTACCCTACCTCTCGGCTTGTTCACGAAGACAAGTATAGGTACAGATTGGGAAAAAGAAAGAGAGATGAAAGTAATTAGAGTTAATTACATATAAGTGCATCTTTGAATATTTTTTTAGCCATGAGGCCACCAACTAATTTTTTCTCTCATAATACCACTAGATTAAAAAATGTGTTATATTTTGGATATTAAAAACTAACATATTTACATAAATGCCACTAAAGTACAAAATCAATAATCATTCTCTCTCTCCTCTCTGGGTGGGTCTCCGGCAGACCTCCGGTGAACTCCGGCGACCACAAAAGCTACTGTCACTAACACCAAAAGCTAATTTGATGAGATTCCCGGCCACCTCCGGTGAGGTCACAAAAGCTACTATCACTAGCAACAAAAGGTACTCTGGTGAGATTTCCGGCAACCTCCGGTGAGATAACAAAAACTACTATTACCAACAATAAAAGCTACTCATTACCAAAAAACCTATGCTCTTCAAAACGAAAAGCTACTATCCACACCAAAAAAAGATACTGTCACCAATACCAAAAGATACTCTCATCAGCAACAAATGCTACTCTCACCAGCACCAGAAAACTACTTTCACCAATACCAAAAACTATTTTCACCAACAACAAAAGTTACTGTCACCAACACCAATGAACTACTCTCACTAACATTAGAGAGCTACTAACCTAGGTATAGAAAGCTACGATCACTATGATGGAAAACCACTATAATAGTTCCAGAAAGCTACTGATTTGAAAAAAAAAACTATTGACATTAGCTTGAAAAATATACTAACATAGACACATAAAACTACTATCAAGATATTGAAATGTCACTAGAACAATTAGACGGAGCTGCCAACTTGAAATAATGAAAATGAAAATAGAAGCTATTGACATCATGTTGAAAAGATACTAATTAACATAGACATAGAAAGATACTATCACTATGTTGAAAAGCAGCTATAACAGTTATAGAGAGTTACTAACTGCAACAAATAACATATATACAAGAAATGGTTCATTATTCATCAATCAAAATACATCACAACACTATCAGAAAGCAGAATTCAACCACAAAAAAAAAAAAAATACAAACCAAACTAAAGCACCATCAGAAACATAGATACCATAAGATCAAAATTGAACAATGAGGAAAAAAATTAAGATCCAATAGCATTACCATAACTCAAAACAATACAAAAGCTACTCAGAAATCAAAACAATTGTAAAATTCATAGTAATTGCCCAAATCAAACCAAAGCTATCAAACTGAATGAAAAAAACAATACAGGAGTTTCTGCCATTTCCAAAAACAGTAGTAATACATGATTCAAACCACAAATCTATAAGAAAATAAAAAACTTAGCACAACGAACCATAGAACGATAAATTTCGGTGAGCTATATTCTGGCGACGTTGTCCTCGTGCGCGGAGACGGTGAGAATCTACTCCGACTTGTCTTCGTTCGGTTCGGCTTCGACTAAGAAAGGTGATGGAGATGGAATCGACAACAGAACAAGCGATGGCGTTGAGCAAGGGTGCTGCCGGAAACAAGGCTGAGATCCATCATGCATCAGAGATACATTTCGTGCAACTGAGATCTAGTAGCGAAATGGCGCGTCTGTCGGGAATTCAGTTCCAGTCGCCAACGTGATGATGGAGAGGAGTGTTTCGCAGGAAAGAGAGAGAGAGAGAGGCAGAGGAGAGAATCAGAGATCTGGTTCCAGTTCGCATCATGCATCAGAGATCCAGTTCTTGTGTCGAAGATCCAGTCGTGAAACGGAGGACAGAGAGAGCACAGTGCAGGAGGTTCGCCGGAGTGAAGATCTGTGATTGATGAGGGAGAGAAGGGGAGCAGAGAGAGAGAGAGAGAGAGCGCGATCACAGATCGATGGAATTGGGTCTGTTAGGTAGGAAGGGTAAAATTGTCAAGAAAGAAATAGTTTGGGGATGCAGGTGGTCTTATAGCTAATTAAAGTTTCAAAATGACACTTATGAGTAATTTTCTAAAGTAATTAAGGGTGATTGTAACTTGGTGGACCGAATCAATGCGTTGCCTGATGAACTTATATGTATTATAGTCTCTCCCTTGCCCTTCAAGGAAGCATTTGCGACTAGTATTTTTTCCAACCAATGGAAAAATATATGGAAGTGTATGTTAGGATTGCGGCTCAATATCTAATTCCTTATCTATTTTGGATTCTTTACTTCTGAAGGCTTTGGATAAGCAATTCTAGTGTATCTAGGATTTATGGAGTTTTTCCGTAGAAGTAAAAGTTTAGGATTGAAGATCATATTAGGAGTCGGACTAATTGTGAGCCTATAAATTGTCATTCAGGGTTATTGGTTTGGTGTGTGCTTTCGGAGATTGGAAGACACCATTTAGAGAAGATGTGAGGGTTTGGAGATTCTCATATTGTGGTTGAAACAGACTCATTCTGGACGGTGTCATTGAAACATCGTTTAGAGAGATCCGTGTGTGGATCAATTGAGTGTTCTGATAATTTGAGAGATTTTAGAGAGTTGCAAGTTTTGAGAGATCAGGTGTATTTGGGAATTCTCTATTGAGAATTTGGGTTGTGAGGAGAGAGGTTATTTGAGTGGAAAAATCAAAACGTTCTTCAAAAGTTTGTAATCTTCTTCTCGTTTAGTAGATCCACCATCATCATCATTTGGGCACGTAGGTCAACTGTTTGACCGAACCTCGTCAACAATCTTTGTGTTTGCTTGCATAGTTTGTGATTACTATCTTCATTAGGTTTCGTTTTTGGGCTAGGGAAGGTGACCCGAATTTCCTAACAGTGTAGGGCGAATCTCGACTTTTCTTGTGCTATATTTCATGTTGTTGAAGGTACTCGCAGCTTCATTCAACTAAAACCACAAGCAAAATTACTTGGCAAGCAGGAGATACGTCAATTGGGTTAATCGAGTGGTTGAACAATATACTAACCCAACCGTTGAACGATTCAGGGTTCGCTTTTATATAGATTACCCGTTTACGAATGACATTGATAGATGGGTTCGTTTTGCTATGAATAAGAGTGTTCAAATTCTGGAGTTGGAGTTTTACAGACTCCGGTTCTATGCTTGAAACTATTATCCGTTTCCCCACAACCTATTAGGTCTCGGAGAAGAGTCTCCAAGTCTACACTATAGTGGGCACCATATTGGATTTAAGTTCCTCAAAGTTCTCCATTTCCGACGTGTAGATGTGACTCGAGAAGTTCTTGAGTTCTTCTTGTCTGACTGTCCAGTTCTTGAACGATTGACTGTGAATGCTGCTACCAATTTGGAGGGTCTAAGAGTTGTTGGTTCCTCAATTGCTTTGAAGCATTTAGTGTTAATAGATTGTTTTCTCCTTGACAGCATCGAGGTTCGTGATGCAAGTCTTGTTTCTTTATACTTTTCCGGAATAGAGCTGAACAACCTGCATCTCACTAATGCACCGTTCCTTGTTGAAGTATCCTACATTACCTTGATGAGATCCATAGAGCTTCCCTTCGAGCAACTTTCAAGTTGTCTTTCTTAGCTAGCGATTCTCAGGTTAGATATAGATGGGGTAGACTACAATTGGAATCATGTATTTCCTATACTAGCGAATCTCAAGCATTTGGAACTAAAAATAGAGGCGGATTGTGTGTCTGATCTTTAAATTTTAACTCGATTCATGGAGTCATCTCCTAACTTGCAGAGGCTTGTGTTGAAGTTGGATAAGTTGATGTATATAAGCCCAGAAGAAAGGAAAATAGGGAACAATGCCAACTTCCCCCGTCATTACCTCAAGGTTGTAGAGATAGTAGGGTATCGTGGTAGTGATTGTCATGTTCAACTGTAATGTACATGGTAAATAATGCTGTTGCACGTACTGAAGAAAATTATTATTGATCCTGTTCGTCGTTGGTGTTGTAACCATCAGCAAGAGCATCATCAAAATTCAGGCATACTAATATGGATGATTTCCACGACCGTCATTGGTTCAAATCCTTTCGACTTCCTTGCAAGAAATTTGTTTTTCAATGCAACTGCGTATACGAACATTGGTGCAGTCTTCTCTCTCGTCCCTCGTTCCTTGGCCTCCTTATGTCTCTAAAGTGAAAAAGGCCAATAATAAGGCTTGTCCAATCTGATAAACAATTTGGGGGAAGAAAATCCCAACTTGTCCAATCTCATCTCAATTTTTCAGGTTAATAGGCTTTTCATTGATTGTTTCTGGAATGAGGCTTTTTATTGATTGTTTGAAGCATGCCAGTGTTGAAATAGGCAATGTCATTAGTATCTAGTGGCATTAATCAAATCACAGTTGTATGAATTTCTAGTAGCATTTATCTACTAGGCAATCATGAATATCTACTACCATGCATTAATCAAATCACAGTTACATCAATTTCCAGTAGCATTGATCCTAATGCCAGTGTAGCAACTTTACATTGTTCAACTATTCATTGAACGCAAAAAGGAGCCTACTACACATCACAGCTTTGACAGCATTGTTGTTGCAATGCAGCAAAAGCAATGTCACTCTATGCAAAACACCATGTACACCAAAAATTTAACATGCTCAACACCCTAATACTACTGTAGAGCTTAAGAGCTAGCTAGAAGTACATCTACTCTTTATTGGGTACTAGGCAGATCATTCACCTCGAAAGCTCGGGAAATCCCATGGACGACCAAGTTGTTCGAAGAATAGATGTCGGGCGCCACAATCCTCACTCCATTGATGACCAATTCCGGCATGAAACTCATAAACCCAGTGACTTCCAAAGGCTGATCACCATGAACCATAGTCCCGAGCAGAGTCCTCGCAGGCAATGCCGAAAGCTCCTTGTGTGTAAGCCTCTGAGGCACAATGTGAAACCTCACAATCTTCTCAAGCAAAGCCCGAGGATGATGATGAGCTCCAAGCTCCAATCTTGTGTAAGACCTTATTGAACTAGACATCAACACTTTCTGCAAATTGACATTGTGAGGAGTTTTAGAGTTTTCAGTTTGTGACATCAGAGTATGTAATAAAGCTTGTAATCGAAAATAGTTTTATTGATGCAATCTGTTTTTGAATTTGAATTCAAACATGTATGGTTATTTAGATTAATCCATTCAGATAAACATAAGGAAGTTATAAGGCAGTTGCTTAATGGAAGGAACTGCCACAACAGTTTTTCTGATATAAGGTGGATTACAACGTCCTCATTGATCCCTGCTAGAACACCAAACCTCAAACAAAATTGTCCCATTAACAATATGAGATTGAGGGTGCATCTAGGAGAAGCATCAATGGATTCTGGAACCACATAGTGTTAGTTTCCTAGACTTTTATTAGTTTTGTTTTCTGGATTTAATATTTGATACATTGCACATAATTATATTTTGGTCTTGATTCATATTGTTCTTGAATTACAATCTTATATTTGGCATAGCTTTCTTAATTATCTAGTATGATGATGAGGTTAGAATTCATCATGATTCATATACTCATTTATATCTGCATAACTTGCACAACAGATTCTGATAAATATTGTTGCAGATTTGATTGTCTGAGTTGCTATCCGTTCAAGTATTTACATGGTCAGAAATAATTGTTTCTTACAATTGGTATCAGAGCCTACTATGCTCAAATTAAGATTGTTATGGTATTTGTTTTTGTTTAATTCTCTTGATCATCTTTACATATTGCTACACAACAGTTTCTTGAATTAGAATCCTTACTGCAATTCAAATTTGTTTGACTTACGCATGAGTGGTGCTTTTAGATATTTAAGTTGTGATTCTCAAATTGCACTGCAGAATCAATAAGATCATCATGCTTTATCTATGATACTTATCTGCAAGATGATACAAAACAATGATCTTGAAGATCTGTAAAATAGAATATTTTCAGAAATTACTGCTTATATGATCCTGAGAACACACTTTTGATATTGCTGCACATGAATTACATATTCTCTTACTGTGTATCTCACTTTTCTGATTTGCTAAAAGTTACTTACACAAAGAGTAATCCTCTTCATGAATTCTGTAATATTCAAATTATTTCATAATAGTTGTTCTATATATAATTGTCATCTGCAGAACTAATTGCAGGATTGCTTCTTACTGATATGAATAATGGGAAGTCCCATCAAATGCTGCATATTTTCATTGTATTTTGTATGCTGCCAAAGTAGCCACAAATACAAATTCATATGCATTCTGCAATGTTTTCTGGAATAGTTCATGCACATTGTACTTCATGTCATCAAAGTGACTGTTGTACAAGCATATGAATTAATCCATTCATTAACAGAAAACAAAAACTCAAACAAACTTAAAATAAATTTGATTCTGGTTTCCAAAGAAATTAGTATTCAAACATTTGGTTATTTGAGTTGCATATACACGTCATTAGACATTCATATGATATCAGAGAAAAGTGTGTCACAAATGACACCAAAATTCTTGAAAATATCATAGTCTGTTGATCACTGTATTTGCACTTCATTAAAATGTTATTCAAAATTTGAATTAACATTTGGGACATATATTTCTAGTGCATAATTTCAGTTTACAGCACTAATATGACTGACATAGATTGAATTGCTTACAGTCATGCATTTTCTTGTGAGTATCAATCAGATTCAGTTGCTCAATGAATTGAACTTAAGAAATGAAATGGTGGTATAGACCTGCATCTAGGAATCCAAGATTTTGATCATATGTTGAGGGAGGAACCACCTGCATAAATTAATAGTAAAGCAGATGAAAGAGTTTACAACATGGAGAAGAACAACAAGTTAGACTCTCTCAATTAGTGCAGATTGTATTGGATATGATGTTTGGAATGAGAACTATAACGGTTGGAGTCTACTACAGGCTCTTTTTATTTCTGGGGCTGGAGGAAGCAATAGATTCAGAGGAATTGAATAACATCTTGATTAGCAATATTTGGGAGCTACCCTGTGATAAAAGTAGTATTCTTCCAGCTCTAAGAAGGTTTAGTTCCAGAAACTGAAAGTGAGCGAGAAAGGTGGAGAAAAGGTTGCTAAGAAGTACTTTCGAATTAATATCATGACCATTATTCCAAAGATCAAACACAGATAAATCAAGATTCACCATGCATGATCTCGTGAATGACTTGGCTACGTGGTTGTCTGTGGGATTCTACCATGGGTTGGATGGTAATGGATCACATAAAGTTCCAAAAAGGGTTCGTCAGTTATCATATATTAAAGGACTTGATTATGATCCTTCTTCCAAATTTCCACCATTACTAGATGGGCTTAAATGTTTGTGGACCTTCCACATTTTGCTTTAAAAGATCGTCAAAACATCTAAACTACATTAAGTAGAAGAATTATGCATGAGTTTCTGCCATCAGTAAGATGTTTGCGTGTACTATCACTGTGACATTATAGAAATATTACCAAGTTACGAAACTTTATTGCTGATCTCATACACTTGCGCTACATGGATACTGGCATGAAAAGGTTAGCAGATACCTTTTGTACCCTCTACAATTTGCAGACACTATTGTTGTCAGGTTGTGCTGCCCTCACTGAATTGCCTGCTGATATGAGGAAACTGATTAATCTGCATCTTCTTGATATTATGGAACTAATATAACAGAGATGCCACTGGGAATGAGTACTATCAGAGTTGAAGGAGTTTCCACATCTTCAAGGAAAGTTTTGTGTTTCGAATCTGCAAAATGTGGTTGATATTGTGGATGCATCATTGGCCAATTTCAAGGAAAAGAAAGATGTCAAGATCTTAGAGCTCAGATGGGGAGAGGATACCAATGATTCCCAAAAGGAGAGAGATGTATTCGATGGGCTGCAACCTCCCATAAATTTAAATGGTCCATCTCCTGCTGTAAAAGAGTATCAAAACTTGACAACATGTTAGAAACTCGCTGGTACTCAAGACCACCACCAAGAATCATGAACCGAGGTTTCCCCATTTGAGATGAAGAGAAAATGCACGATCAAACTGAAACTGAAGTAGAGGTTCCAGCAACTGTAGACGAAAATCAAGTTCAAAGTCAGAGTGAAGTGCATATTCCTGAATGCCCTCAAAACACAAAAAAAAAAAAAAAAAAAAAAAAAAAAAAACCCTGAAACCGCACCAAATTCCGACAAAAGCTTTCATTAGATGGCCCCCAAGGGAAGAGCAAAATGCACGGGCAAGTGCAGCAGAGTGATTTTGAGTGAAAACTTTGAAGACCATGATGTTATGTAGTAGCAATGAATGGAGTTATTGTCCATTTGATAAATGTTGTGGAAGAGCCTTTGCGCCATGTTTCTTTGCTAAGAAGTATTGGAGTTGATATTATGATTGAAATTGTTAAAAAAAAAAAAAAAAAAAAAAAAAAAAAAATCTTTGTTTAGTATTGTGAACATATTGACAGTTAGTGCAAAGCCAATGTGGATACGCTCTGTAGGGGCTCATTCTCTGAAGTGTGACTGACATGCGACGTTGGACAGTGGCTTCACAGGTTCCAGGTAAATATGCAAGTTACTGTGTTGAAGGTGATCTGAAAATTACCTCTGCAATCTGAATTTTGTGTTAAGAATTATTACACACAACTTGAGTATGAGAATCTTCTACCAGTTTGCTATAAATGTTGGTCAATTGGGCATGTTAGAGATGGTGTGTTGAGAACGATGATTCTGAGATGGCTGTGACTCCTATGGATAATGTTGTTGATGTTCCTACGCCTACTAGCTCTAGCTCTTCACCTTATACTACTGCTGGGAAGATTCTGAAGGATGTTATTATGGTTGGTTTGGGGCTTTGGGATCATGGAATGTTCTGAGTAAAAGGAAAGGCTAGTGGGAGTGGGAGTGCTGCTATGGAAATGGATTCTGAAGACAAGGAACAGCCTTTTGGTAGGTGTTGTAGATTTGGCTGCAACTGGGATCACCAATGATCAGTTCATTCAATTATCTATTTTCCATTTGATGGTACTGGTCCACTGAACAATGGATAATGCTGAAATATGTCAGTTATTTGTTGAAAAGTCAAATGGCAATGCAGCTTAAATTGTTGAGCAAGTGCAAGAATGAAGTTGGACTTTAGTGTATAAAACAGAAGACTTGCACTCCACATTTTATCATTAAACAAAGTTAAAAGAAAAGCTACAAGAGCTCTTAAGAATCGTTCTTTAATATCCTGATCCACTTCATCACTTGAAGTAGGACACAGATAGAAAAGTTATATGCAGCACATCATCGTTGACCAAGTGTGCCATCAAGTAGAATGTTGAAAATAATGTCTAGCAAGCTCTCCTGGGAAGAGAAAGTTTTACTATTCGCATAAGCACTCAATAAAGGTAAGAGCACTTCCTCCTGGCCACTTCCACGAGCATAATATTTCAGCAGCAAGCCAGGATCGAGTCGGTTTTTCATTTATTGCTTCCACAGAGAGAGGGAGAGTATATCTAACATAACTCCCAACAGCACTATCAATCCCAATTTCTGATATCATTTTGTCAATAAATGAAATAAACTTGCAGTGGCCAAAGTCTTGGATAGAGAAATTCTTGGCAACTATTCCCTCAAGCCTGCAAGAGGTCTGAACTATCAATAAAGGCCATCTATCACCTGGGCAGAGAAGTTGGTCCAGCAGATTTTGTTCCTTATAGAGTCCCTCAGAGAGACAGCCCAGAATTTCAAGCTGATTATATTGTGTGAAGTACTATCAGGTAATGTATCTACTTCAGTCAGTCATTTATGAAGTCATCATTTGATATCTATCATTTGAATAAAATTAAGTTTCAACATTAGGTTGCTGTATAGGTAGAACATGTACATATGCAGAATCATGTACATATAAGGAGCCTGATACTGATATACTAAATCAGTGAATATGTACATATGCAGAAAAACTTGATACTGATATAATCAGTAAGTTAATAAAGCTCTTTATCTAGTTGAAATTAATTTTGGATCAAACATGTTTTACAAATCGATTACTGTAAATAAAGTAAACATGTACAAGATCATACTTGAGGTAGTTTCATGTAATTTTACTTGCTGCATTGTGATCATAGAAGACTAGTGATTTTCCAATTCATTGTAATCTTCTGTAGTTCAATGCAGTTTGGCAAAATTGACAGGACTTTGAAAAACAGATGATGTCCTTGAACTCTTGTGCACGCTTAAGAAAACAACTCAGCAATGTAAATTGATTTTGTATGATATCTAGTTCAGTGGGAGATTGTAAGACCTTATTGAACTAGACATCAACACTTTCTGCAAATTGACATTGTGAGGAGTTTTAGAGTTTTCAGTTTGTGACATCAGAGTATGTAATAAAGCTTGTAATCGAAAATAGTTTTATTGATGCAATCTGTTTTTGAATTTGAATTCAAACATGTATGGTTATTTAGATTAATCCATTCAGATAAACATAAGGAAGTTATAAGGCAGTTGCTTAATGGAAGGAACTGCCACAACAGTTTTTCTGATATAAGGTGGATTACAACGTCCTCATTGATCCCTGCTAGAACACCAAACCTCAAACAAAATTGTCCCATTAACAATATGAGATTGAGGGTGCATCTAGGAGAAGCATCAATGGATTCTGGAACCACATAGTGTTAGTTTCCTAGACTTTTATTAGTTTTGTTTTCTGGATTTAATATTTGATACATTGCACATAATTATATTTTGGTCTTGATTCATATTGTTCTTGAATTACAATCTTATATTTGGCATAGCTTTCTTAATTATCTAGTATGATGATGAGGTTAGAATTCATCATGATTCATATACTCATTTATATCTGCATAACTTGCACAACAGATTCTGATAAATATTGTTGCAGATTTGATTGTCTGAGTTGCTATCCGTTCAAGTATTTACATGGTCAGAAATAATTGTTTCTTACATCTTGGTGGCACAAAAATCGTCACAGAGCTCACATTTCTCTCATCTTCAAGAATCCCATCAAGAACAGAATGCAGCCCAATTGCAAACAGCACAAAACCCTTTGAGCTCAGCAACCTAATAATCCGACCCCATTCCACATTGCTCTTCTTCTTGTTCTTCTTCAATCCACCAGAACCAGAAACGACGCTGGAATTGGAGTCGCACACAGGCGCGTGAATGACGTCATATTCGGGATCCACGGCCGCGAACGGGCCAAGAACGCCGTGAATCGAAATGGATCCTTCTAGAAACAGGTTCGGGTGCGAGACCCAAACCCGGTTGATCTGGACCGTCCGATTCTTCCGATCAATTCTCGTGACCGCGAGGCTCTTTTTCCGGTACAGAGTCGGCAAGCAAGAACCTTGAGGCTTCTCCATCAGGTCCTCGATCGAAACCCTAATCGGGGAGGTGTGGTATTTGAGGAGGTCTCTGAGGAGGTGAGGAGGGAGAGAGGCGTTGGAGATGTGGGAGTCGGCGATTGCAAAGATGGTGGAGTTCGGCGAGGAGAGGAAGAGCTCCGGCGAGATTTGGAGGAGCGCTGCAGTGACGGTGAAGCCGGAGGCCCGGAGAGTTCTTGAGGCGCTGAGAGAGATGACGTGGCTGATGGGTGTGGCGGATTGGGGGTTTGGGCGGTGGGGTCGGAGCGGAGGGTCATGGAGATTGCGATGGCGGCGAGGATTACGGCCATGGTGGAGTAGAGTATGGCGTGCCAGCGGGTGCAGTAGGAAGAAGAAGAAGACGCCATTGTTGGTTCAGTGAAGGTTCTGGTGTGGTTGCTGAGAGAGAGAGTGGGGGGGGGGGGGGGGGAGGGAGAGAGTGGTCTTTTTGGTTTGAGAGTTTGTTTGTTTGGGAGGGAAAGAGAGAAAAGTGTGATAGTGAGAGACCGTTATGGCGCAAACAGCCGGCGCAAACCAAGTTTGTTGCAAGTTGCAACTGATTTAAATCTTCTGCTTTGCGTAGGTGAGCTTGGGGTGACCAGGCCCGTATCAATTAAGAATTTCTTTTATAAGGCCCATTCGAGTCCTCTACAGCATAACATTTTTTTTTTCTCTTGTTTTGGGTTAAACATTATTGAATTCGATCAGCTTGGAAACCTTTTAGAAACCCAAAATTATAGAAAATTATGTTTTACCAACTTTTACGAATGAGAAATTTTTTATAAGAATTTACAATTTTGAACAAAAGAAAAAGGCCCATAAATTTTGGTGAAAAATGACTATTTTTTTGGTTAACGGTGAAAAATGACATTTTGGCCAAAGATATGGAAGGATTTATTTTTGGTTAAAAATAAAATGCCAAGGTGTGTTTCTATGGGATTACAATAGCTTTTTGATAGCCCCACCAAAATTCTTCAAAAACAAGAAAATTGTTTTAGAGAAACAGGAATTGAAATAAAATTGCTATATATTCTCATTGATAATAGAGGTATCTTTATATAGAGGATTACAATGCATAGAATCTAAATTATACAAGGAAATGTAATCATACATTGAATGAAAATCTCTAAGATTCTCCGAGATTATCTCTAATTAAAACTCTACTTCCACTAGGTCAAGTAACCTAGAGTTTGGGCCAGACACACAATAGAGATTTACTTGAACAAAAATGAAATTTTAGCCAAGTATCATGTGTTATTTTGGATGTGAATCGTACTCAATACAGCTTGGAATCATTTATTTGTATCAATTTGCAAGGCCCGTTTTGATTTGACAATAGGATTGAAATTAGTGCATTATGTTTCCCCCGAAACCCCCTACTGAGCCAACTCAATTAGGGGAGTTTGAAAATTGTAACCATCTCCATGGCTTATGAGGCTAAAAAAATATCAACCCTATGTCTAGGCATATAGGTATGCAGTTGAAATAACGGTGGTAATCAAAGCTATTGAGTTGGCTTGGGTTCGCGACTGGAAGTATGTTTGGTTAGAAGTTGATTCATCTCTTATTCTCAACTTTCTTCGCTCTTCTCTTATGGTGCCTTGGAAACTTCGAGTGGAGTGGGGTAATTGTCTTCATACATTGGATTTCTCAAATGCACTTTCTTTCTTCACACATTTATAGAGAGGGTAATCAAGTTGCTGATGCTTTAGCTAATTTTGATACTTCATTGTCTGATATGATGTGATGGGATTCGATACCACACTATGCAATTTCTCTTTGTGCCATCGAGACCATTTGGGTCTTCCTAATTTTTGATGTAACTAGTTTGTAGTTCTATAGTTGTTCTTGAAGAGGGCGTTACTATTGCTTCAAGAAAGCTACACAATTCAGTGGACAATGATTCCTAAAATAGAGGCGTTCTAATGTTTGGAAAAAACAGAATTCGCTTCGTTGCTTCTTTGGCGGCACCTCCACATTGACGGTGGCCTCTAGCCTAGTCGGTGTGCGGAGGATGCGGCCATATAGGAGTGGTTTATGCTGTGGTTGGTTGGTGATCAGCGATGGAGGTTGCGGCAAGAAACTCTCTTTCATCTTATGACCATGGCGATGGTGGTTTTGTGGTTCAAGTGTTAGTGGTTAGGCGCTGGGTGCTCAAGCTGGGTTACAACGATGGGGTTTGATTTCATAGATGCTTGGTTTGTGGAGGGATGCTTAGCGGTGGTTGGGGAAGCGAGGTCTGGTTTGTTTGATTAAGGTGCACGGTCAAAGTGGGTCTGGTTGTGTTGGGGTTGGCTTCGCTGGACAAGTCCATAGAATCTGGGTTAATCTTAGATAGGGACATCAGGTTTGGAGGGGATTGGTGAAGTGGCTAGTGAGCATATGGTTTTGGGGTCAACTCTTGTGTGATTTGGATTTGATGTCCAGTGGGTATGAGTGTCAAATTCTTGGTGGTTTTTTTTAGTTCAAGATCTTTCCCTGGGGATAGCAGTGGAGGTTCTGTCTTTGGCCAAAGAGTATGGTTATTAGAGTCGAGCTTACCAGAGCTGTGTACCTTGACTTTATTGTGGATGAATCCGAGTTGCAGGAGTTGGCGTCATGGATGAGCAAATTCAATTGATGTAGTCCATTTTTTTTGGTTAGGTTTAGTTGAGCGGGTGTTTAGTTGTCAATGTAATGGAGAGATGCCTCTACACGTATACTAGCGGTTTTGGTATTTGGTGTTGGAAGGGGTTTGTCTCTTCTTGAGGTTGGCTATAAGAATGCATCTGAACTTCTGGAATAGGTTGATTGTCTGTAACCCGGAAGAAATGGCAATTTATACGGTTAGAGTTGAGTCCTTATTAGCCCATGGAAACTATAACCTCTGGTTCTACATTAGGGATATGAGTAACTCATCTTCTATAGTTAAGTTGAGATTTTACGGAGTCATCCTCATTATTGTAATCTTTTAAATTAGGGAAAATTTCGCAAACAGTACACCAAGTAAAGGCCACTAATAATTCTTATACACAAAGTTTCAAACCAAACATTTCGGTACACGATATCTGAAACTCGACCCACTATCAATACACAACGTCAATTTTTGATACTAAAATGTCCATTATGCCCTCAGTTCTTTTTTTTTTAATAATTTTTTTTTATGTTATTTTTTTTTCCTTCATTTATAAATGACTCGAGTCATTTTTTTTCTGTTATGCGAGGTGAGGAAGGCGGCGTTGGAAGCGAGAGAGTGAGCCCGGAAGAAGGAAGAAGAAACGAAGGAAAAAAATTAGCGTCATGTTGGTGCAGAGCTAGAGTTTGGGCTGAACACAAATTAGGGTTTACTTGAACACTCTCCCTTTTGTTGCCCAAACACCGTGCTTCTCTCGTTGCCTCGTTAAAAACCTTGCCGAGTAACAAAAACCTAGTGGGACAAAAATAACTTCGGTCGAGGGGGAAAAATAGCACAACACACCATTCACGATTCGAGATGAACGTGTAGACATCTCCCCCTGATATCTGCACCTCCCCCTAATGACTACGATAATGGGAGTTCAGATAATTTCCGCAAGCCAATTCTTGCCACATGTTTCTCGAACATGGATTTGGGCAATGACTTAGTAAACAAGTCTGCCACATTGTTCTCAGATCGAACCTGGTTCACTTTGATCTTGAGGAGCTTCTGTTGTTGCTGATTGTAGAAGAATTTAGGCGATATGTGCTTGGTGTTGTCCCCTTTGATGTAGCATTGCTTCATTTGTTCAATGCAAGCAGCATTATCCTCATAAATGCTTGTTGGCTCATCTGTGGTAGACTTCAGACCACAATTGCTTCGAACATGCGTAACTATGGACCTAAGCCATATACATTCATGAACTGCTTCGTGAAGAGCAATAATCTCTGCATGATTCTAAGAAGTAGAGACTAAGGTCTGCTTTGTAGACCTCCAAGATATCGCTGTCTTTCCCATGGTGAAAACATAACCAGTTTGGGAGCGACTTTTGTGTGGGTCAGAGAGGTACCCAGCATCAGCAAAACCTTCCAAAACACTTATATCTTTTTGGGATGGGGAGAGGGAACGCAGTCCACTATATGTGGCGTCCCTGACACTAGATGGGTCCAAATCCATCTTCTCTCTGTAGGGATAGAACAAGCCCATATCGATCGTACCACTTAGGTATCGAAAGATATCTTTAACACCAGTCCAATAGCATCATGTTGGTGCAGAGCTATATCTAGCTAGCAAGTTCACAGCGAATGAGATATCCGGTCTTGTGCATTGTGCTAAGTACAATAATGCGCCTATTGAACTTAGATAGGGAACTTCTACCTCTAACACTTCTTCGTCGTCATCTTTTGGACGTAATGGATCCTTCTTTGGATCAAGACTACGGACGACCATTGGGGTGCTTGAAGGCTTAATCTTGTCAGTGTTGAAACGCCTAAGCATCTTTTGGGTATAAGCTGATTGATGAATCAGGATACCATCTCTACGGTGCTCAAGTTCTAAACTGAGGCAAAACCGTGTTTTCCCAAGATCTTTCATCTTAAACTAGGATTTTAAGTGTTCAGCGGTTTCCCTTAACTCTTTAAGGGTGCCAACTATGTTCATGTCATCGACATAAACCGCTACTGTTGCAAATCCGGAACTTGTCCTTTTTATGAACACACATGGGCATAGTTCATTGTTGACATATCTCTTTCCAATCAAGTAGTCACTTAGACGGTTATACCACATCCGTCCGGATTGTTTCAATCCATATAGTGAGTGTTTCAATTTAATTGCAAATGCGCTCCGTGGTTTAGAGCCACTTGACTTGGGTAACTGAATTCCATCTGGAATCTTCATGTATATCTCCGTAACTACATCCCCATATAGATACGCTGTAACCACATCTATAAGCTGCATGTTCAGTTTTTTGGAAACTACCAAACTGACAAGGTAGCGGAATGTTATGACGTCCATTACGGGAGAATAGGTCTCCTCGTAGTCAATTCCAAGGCCTTGTGAGAAGCCTTGAGCCACAAGGCGAGCTTTGTACCTTACAATCTCGTTTTTCTCATTACGCTTTCTAACGAATACCCATTTGTGACCAACTGGTTTGGTGTTGGGCGGTATTGGTACAACATTATCAAATACCTTTCTTTTCGCTAGAGAATCAAGTTCTGCCTGGATCGCATCTTTCCATTTTGGCCAGTCAGCTCTACGTTGGCATTCATCAACGGAGCGTGGTTCGATGTCATCGGTCTCAATAATCTCACACGCCACTGAATACGCCGAATACATCATCAATGATGATGAAGTTTCTTTCCCACGTCCCATGTACACTAATGTAATTAACAGAGATCTCTACGTTCTCAGGGATAGGTTCTGACATTGAGGCGTCCCCCAATGATGTCTCTTGGACATAACCATAATCCAGAACATTCTCATAGGTCGGATTTTGAGTATCGATGATCAAAAGATTTGTTTCTGCCTCATTCGCTCTCTTTCTAGGGCGAGTATCCTTCAAACCAATCGGTCTACTGCGCTTCCTTGCGGGACCTGCTACCATAGACGCCACATCATTGCCATTCTGGGCAATGACGCCATCTCCTGGTGTCACAGAAATGGCATTATGTCCATTATTTGGGACATCAATCGTTGCAGGCACGTTTGTAGAAGGTATGTGTGATCTCGTCACTTTGGCAACATCAGAAAACGCATCAGGCAGAGTGTCTGCTATGTTCTGGAGCTCGATTATTCTTCGCACCTCAAGTTCGGACTGTGCGGTATGGGGATCGAGATGAGACATAGTGGGGACAGACCACGACAATTCCTGTCATTCCTGTTGAACATATGTGTTCTTATCTCCCCCTAACTATAGGAAGACTGTCTCAACAAAGTGACAATCCGCAAATCTAGCGGTAAAGAGATCGCATGTCAAGGGTCAAGGTAGCGGACGATAGTTGGAGATTCATATCCAACGTATATGCCCATTCATGGTTGTGGACCCATCTTAGTACGCTGTGGCGGCGTAATAGGTACATAAATAAATGGCACACCCAAAAATGCGTAAGTGCGAGATATCAGGCTCGTACCCAGTCACTAGCTGTAACGCAGAGTAAGATTGGGTTTCAGTGGGTCGTAGATGAATTAGGGTCGCTGCATGCAATATTGCATATCCCTAAGCAGAAACAGGGAGATTGGTGCGCATAACCAATGTCCGGGCTATCATCTGTAGTCGTTTGATAGCGGCTTCTGCGAGACCATTTTGGGTATGAACATGGGGAACTGGATGCTCTACATATTGATTGACATGCAATAGTCATCGAACGTTTTCGATGTAAACTCCCCAGCATTATCAAGTCGAATCGACTTAATAAGATGATCAGGGTAATGAGCCCGTAGACCGATAATCTGGGCGAGGAGTTTAGCATAAGCAATATTTCGAGTGGACAACAGCGCGACATGTGACCAACATGTTGACGCATCAACCAATACCATAAAGTATTTAAAAGGTCCGCATAATGGTTGAATTGGTCCACAGATATCCCCTTAGATTCTCTGTAAGAACGGAATGAGTATTTTAGGATCCTTTGCGTAGGACGATCTCGGTCCTAATTTCCCGAAGAAACAGGCTTTGCAAAATGAGCTAGGGGCCTTAGAAGCAACCAATGAGGATTTTGGTTGGGCCTGAGTGTCCGTAGCGCTATTAGAAATAAAGTGTGTGACTACATCTCCCATCATGGCATTAAAGCCATGAAAATTGGTGTGTGTGGCGTCATGGCCACGAGGAGAGGCAACCCTGGCGTCATGCTCATGGTTGGCACCATTGATGGCGTCATCACATGGGACTTGGGCAGCCCTATGGCTCCCCAAGACTGCTGCAACGCCATAAGCTGCAATTGTTGCGGTCTTGCTAAGTCTAGGAATCAATTTTTGATTCTTGCTTCTTCTCACTCTGAAGAATGGATGTCGGTGTGAAGTCTTTAGTATACGGAGCATCATATCACGACCAGGATGCCCTAGTCGGTCATGCCAAAGCCAATATGTGTATGAATCCAAGAGATCTTCTCTTATGACATTATTGGATTCAATTGGTAGAATTGTAGTGACATAAAGTCCACTAGATTGACACATAAGCTTCTCTAAGATGCGCTTTCGTCTGCAATCATTAGAGGTAATGCAAATGAACTCTTTTCCGTTCTCATTATGCGTTTCCGCATGGAATCCTTTGGCTCTTATATCTTTAAAGCTCAATAAGGTTCGATTTGCCTTAGGAGCGTAGAGAGCTTCAGTGACTTTAATCAAGGTGCCATTTGGCAATAGGAATTGGGACATTCCATATTCTTGAACTAAACCTGATTGCCCAGCCATCGTAGTCACAGAGGAATATGTAGGCAACATCTCTAAGAATAATTGCCTATGTCGTAGAATGGTGTGCGTAGTCGCACTATCCCGAAGACATTGTAGTTCATCCATTCCTAAAAGAAAAGCTCATAATTAAAAAGGAGTCATAAAGAAAAGCACTCAACTTTTATTAATAAGCCAAATAGAATTACATCATCGTTTCTTTAACCAAAAAGAATCTAAACCAATAAACTAGCTAATGCAAAACAATGGTAGTCGTCTAACTCCTTTTGGTAATTTCAATGCAAATGTGACCAGGTGAGTAGAGAGATGTCGGTGGAGCAAAGCTCACTTAAGTACCACTTATCTCAAAACCTTCCTAGACATCACACTTACATTGAGTACGCCTCTATGAAGAAAGATTAGTACCATTGGCATTTACTATAATAATATGGCAATTGCCTACATCTCTTGGAAAATAAAAAGACTTGATCAAAATCGCCAGTTTCTGGGTCTTGATTCTTGTAGTCTTCCACCCTTAGATCAAGATCGCCATCTTGATCTTCTTGTTCCATGTAATTTGCCTCCCTTGCTTCACGATACGTCTTGCATGCGTTTGCAATATTCTGGGGTGCTTTACATGCTTTGGCCCAATGTTCAGTTGATCTACATCGAAAACAAACATGATTATGGTCAGGCTCCCTTGATCGAGGCGCCTTTGGGGCTCGATTTGGACTACCACCATGGTCGGAGGCTTCGCCTCTCTCTCCCTCTTCACACGTTGACCTCCACGGTTCCATGCACGCCTCTCTGGGCGATTTCCTTCCTCTTTAGGGCTAGAATATGGACCAGAACGTCCAGAATTGTCCCTACTCTTAGGGTTTCGCTCCTTGAGTGCTACCTTGGGGGCGCGACTATAGTTAGACTCCGGAAAAGACTTAGTTCCCACGGGTCTAGCATTATAGTTCTTCATAAGAATATTGTCGTGCTTTTCAGCTACGTTCATGGCGCCAATAAGCTCATGAAATCTTATGATACTTCCTGCATTCACATCAATCCGATAATTCTTTGAAATCATCAGGGCAGAGACGGGGAAGGTAGAGAGAGTCTTCTCGATCAATATTGTATCAGTTATGGCTTGGCCACAAAACTCCATAAGAGACTTGATACGAAGAGCTTCCGAGTTATAATCAAGCACAGACTTGAAATCACAAAAGCGGAGGCTATGCCATCGCACTTCTAAATCAGGAAGCAGGGAGTCACGAACATTGCCAAATCGCTGCTCAAGTTCTACCCATAGCTTTCTTGGGTCTTCCTCATTGAGGTATTCACTTTGGAGCGCGTCATTCATGTGCCTTGTCATGAGAATTATGGCTTTAGCTTGATTTGCTCCAAAAGCAGTAGCTTGCTCTATAGATAGCACGTTCTGACTAGGCTCTTGGATGGTTTATAGAAATCCATCAGCCTTAAGATGTTGGCGCATATCTCGGACCCACCTATGGTATCCTGTGCCAGTTGTCTCCAGTCACTATGCCAAAAAGGCCTTTAGACGACACGCATCAGACGACATAAGTTTTGTTTTATGTCGTCTGAGTTTTTCAAATGACATAATTTTTTTTTCTGTCATCTGAATATACACTAAAACCATACTGGTTTAATTTGGAAAAATGGTGAGCATTCAGACAACACATTTGTGTAGTTGTAGAAGGTGGTGATTTTCTATCTCAAATTTGGAAAAATGGTGAGCATTCAGACAACACATTTGTGTAGTTGTAGAAGGTGGTGATTTCCTATCTCAAATTTGGATAAATGGTGAGCATTTAGACAACACATTTGTGTAGTTGTAGAATGTGGTGATTTCCTATCAAATTTGGAGGGATATCCAAAATTGATTGAGTCTTTTCCCTCTCAAATAGCCACGCTCTAGTTGACTAGAATTTGTGACATTCAGACAACATTTAAATGTCGTCTGAGTGTGGAGCTTGTTTTAAAATTTTCCAAGTTATTTTGATTTGTGCTTTTGGACATAGATCCCTCGCAATTAAGTCATTTTCTGTCATTCTCACTCGATCAGCTCTCTTAGCTTGACCTAGAACTCGCAAAACTGAAAACCTCAAAAACCAGCCTCTCTCCTAGCCTTCTTACTCAGCTTTCTCAGAATTCGATTCACACTCTATCCTTCGTTTTCTCGCTCTATGGATTCTTCTTCTTAGTCTCTCCGTCTTCTTCTTAGTTTCAATTTTAGGTTTGATTTCGATTAGGTTTTTCTTCTATTTGGGGTGATTGGATTTTACTTTTCCTCTTATCCTCGTCAAAATGAGGTGTTCAAATTACTGAAAACCCAGACCTCTCTCTCTCTCTCTCTCTCTCTGACTCTCAGCCTCCTTCATTGTCGATGGCGGCGAAACGGCGGCATTCAGTGACTCTTGTCTTGGTCTCTCCATGAATTCGAAGTCAATCACTTAATGACTCGTCGTCTCTCTCTCTCAATCTCTCCTGGACAGTTGGCGGCACTAGCCCTCTCTCTCTATCCTCGAAGGTCGACGGCACCGACCCTTTCTCCTCGAATTAGACTGGAGCAGTGGAAGACGATACTATTGGAATCGAGAGAGCGGGAAAAGAAGTCAGTTCGCGTTTCATTTGGATCAATCTTGAAAGCTTGGCTATCGAAGGTATTGTTTCCCAGATTCCTATTTTTTTTTGTTTTGATTGGGGTTTTTGTTGCGGTTGGGTTTGGATTGATATGGGTTTCAATCTTTTTACTGTGGTTGGTTTTGAATTCAATTGGGTTTCGATTTTGTAGGGGTATTGTTATGTTTTGGTATGAGGAGGAAGAGGACCTGCGTTTTGTATAACTGCGTTTTGAGCCAAGGACAAGATGAGGGACTTGGGTATAGGGTTGTGATCGATACTTAGTTTTTGGGGTAAGTTCACGTAATTTCGATTTTGATTGAAATATTGAAACTCTGGTTTTGATTTCAATATGGATTCTGTTTGATTGCTGGGTCAGTGAACAATTTTGAGAGTTGTTATACAATTTCTGCTTAAACCTTACTTTGGTGTTGAATGAATATGGTTAATGGTTCTAAATGTTTAATGAATGTCTTTGAAGTTTTCCCCTATTGCGGCTTTTGTCATTTGTAGACGTGTTAGTGCAATAATGTTTGCGAGAAGAGGTCCAAGAGGCTGCGCTTATGCAGATCCAGAACGACACCTTATTAGTCCAAAGTTATTACAATTAGTTTTCTCTCTGCTTTGTCAGTGTCATGCTGATTAACATGCCAATTACAATACAATTTCAATTCACAGAGTTAGTTCAGTTGTGATATGTCCTTGAATGGCAAGCTTATTATGCCTTTTACTTGCAGGAATATCAAAGTTGGCGACTCGTAACAAGGGCTCAACTCGTACTAACATGTGAGACATATTCTGGGTTGAGAAATTATGGGAAAAATTTCAGTACCGGTTACTCGTTCCTTTTTTTTTTTTCCCAATCTTTTGTTTATATAATTTGTTTGATATGTCGACTGTGTATTGATATTGGATTGTGTTATACTGATGATAAGATAGTGTAGATATTGGATTGTGTTACACTATTGATAAGATAGTGTTGGAATACTAATTTGGCATTTACGGTTTGGGAAATTAGGGTTCTTGCTGATTGTGTAGTAATTCAATTTTGGATTTTGAACTGTTCACTACTACAACTATGGCTTTTAATGACAGAAAATTAATAGCATTTAACCAAAAATGTCATTAAATGTCTTATTAATGACGTTTTTTTAATGAAACGTCATTAAATGTAAAAATTGAAAAAAATTCATGTAATAATAATAATGTAATGACGTTTCCTAAACGTCATTAAACATGTTTAAAAATGATGACGTTTGTGTAATGCCATTATGTTTATGACGATTTTTAAATGCCATGAAAACTAACATAATGAAGTTTTGGAAAAGTCATAGAACTCAATTTAGCAATGACATTTGGTAAACGTCATAGAACTCAAATTAACCATGGCATTTTGTAAACGTCATAGATCTTGTATAATCTATGACATTCAGTAAACGTCATGAAATTATAATGGCCAAAAGATAAAAAACAAAAGGGACCTCACAGATCGAGTCCTACTCTGATCTCTCCCTCTTTTCCCCAAACTCTCTCACTCCCCTGCCCCAAACTTTTTATCATTAGCTTCTCTGCAGATTCTCCATTTCAATTCGGCCTTCTTGTGATTGGGTCGGGGATTCTAGCTTCCTTCAAACACGTTAACGCGAAGCCTCCCTGGATCAAATTTGAAGTGAAAATTCTAGGGTTTCAAACCCCCAATTAGGTATTGTGTTTTTCTTCTTCTTTTCCCTTCTCCAGAATATTTGTAACATTGTGCATATCTAAGATTTGGGATTTCAGGAGAGATAGCTAAGATTTGGGATTCAGGAGAGCAATAAATGGGTTTGGTAATGGGCATTTGCGTTTTTCTGAAGAGGGAGATGCAGGGAATGTGTAGGCATACACCCACACCCTCTGAATCTGAATGATGCTCTCAACTTCGGTACCGGGTCTGTTTCACTCAACTTCTTAACTCCTTTCTTCAAATCATTAAATTTCAAGCTCGGGTTCTGTTAATGCTCAAAGTCCGGCGGTAGCCGATTCTTCGTTTAACGCGGGTCCGGTAGGCGGCCCGCTACTCCTAGGATTTGATGACTTCCGCTTGCTGTAACACGAGAGATAGGGCGTCAGAGGGAGACCGCGTTGGGTGGTCTTCACTTCTCCGATGCCTAAGTCAGTTACTGTATATAGGCAGCATAGCAACAAATGAGTAGTAAATGTGTAATTAGTGAGGAGAGAGGAGAGAACCTTTTATAGGTGAGGGGAAGGTTGATCTTCTCCTTGTTTTCGATGTGGGACTGATGTGCTTCGACTCTCAGCATTTGGAGCTTCTGATGCTAACTTGGCGCGGCACTTGGCGGCGCATTAGCTGTGATCTGGGGGTGATCCCGGGCTCAGGCGGTAGCCCGCCTGGCTGTGTCTCCGCACGTCACCCACTTGGTGAGATTCGATACCTCTGGCGGTATAATGAGCGTGGCTCATTATAGCTAATTATGCTTGCAAACGTACATGTAGGTACAAGTCCCCCAAGTCCCCAGTCAAGGAGGGCAATCTTGGTTGGGGAGTTGATCGGCGGTGTAAAGCGTTTTCTCCGCTTAGACTTGCAAAAAGCATAATTAGCGTCAGTGCGTTGTCAACCATGGACTTACTGAGCGAATGCTTTATACCCTTTCGGGTGGGCCCACTGCTAGGCCCGCCAGGGAGTCCCCCACTCCCTAGCCAAGACGGACCTCCGGATGGTCGGTAATTTGTTTGTTGAGGGTAAGCTGCGTTGGGCAGAGGGTGTTGGGTAGCGAGCCCAATCTTAGTACCCAAGTGACGGGGGTCAACGTACCGGATCAGGGTCGTCGTAGACTGTTGACTAGTCCCCGTGTCCCATAGGGACGTCCTGACCGTAACGCAGCGTGGCGGTCGTCGTCAGCGTGAGGCGTAGCCTCCGGATTCGCCTCTGGCGGATTCCCCTAGCTAGTTGTAGCAGGAAACAGCGTCGTGCGGACATGTTTTGCGGTAGCTATTGAGTGGAGTTGCGCTCAGCAAAGCACTGGGTGTGCAAGACGGAGGGAGCTCTGCCGCTGGTGTCCCTTGTAGCAGAGGCTGCCCATTGCAAGTTGATGAGTGGAAATTCCACTTAACGGTGATTCGCTCAGAAAACTTCGACACTCGGAAAGTGATAAGTGAGAAGTTCCGCTAGCGGGGCATCGCTTAGCGGGGACTTCGACACTTGGAAAGTGACAAGTGAGAAGTTCCGCTGGCGGGGTTTCGCTCAGCGGGGACTTCGACACTTGGAAAGCGACAAGTGAGAAGTTCCGCTGGCAGGGCATCGCTCAGCGGGGACTTCGTCACTTGGAAAGCGACAAGTGAGAAGTTCCGCTGGCGGGGTTTCGCTCAGCGGGGTCTTCGACACTTAAAAAATGACAAGTGAGAAGTTCCGCTGGCGGGGTTCGCTCAGCGGGGACTTCGACACTTAAAAAGTGACTAGTGAGAAGTTCCGCTGGCGAGTTTTCGCTCAGCGGACTTGGATACTTGGCACTGTTTACCCAAAAGTGGAGGCTTCCATTAGACGCTTCGTCTGATGGTGGTTGACACGTGGTGAACGCTGAGAGGGTTAGCGTGTGGAGGCGTGTTACCTCTGCCTAGCCGTCTCCCTGCCATTAATGCAGAGTAATGATAGGTTTTGTAACCGAGGCGACGCCTCGGTTAATCCGGAGAGTAACTGGAATCGCGGGACACGTGGACGGCTGACTTTTGATGTCGTTTTTCAGCGGACGCCCTAGAACTGTTTGACGTTGACATGAAAAAGGGGGGAAATCGGCTAATTTTGACACTTTGCTCTAAACTTTGAAATACACTCGTCTTGAAGCTCTCTATGTCTGTGATCAGAGAAGAAGGCTGAGGCGATATTGCTGAGTCATTGTACGTGGGGAAACTGACGGAGGAAACTGACGGACTCCGGCTTCGAAGACAAGTGCGCTCAAGCTGCTGCCAGAGGCTCCATCGTTGAGGTTTGTACTGCGATCTAAAACCCTGTTACATTGAATGTCTGTTATGGCGAATTTCTGGGTTTTGGGTATTTCTGTGATGTTGTTCGTTAACTCGCTGTGAGGGTGTGAGAGTGAGTTTGGGGATGGGTTGCTGTTTTTGGCAGAGTTGGGGCTTCTAGGGGTTTGCCAGATGGTCAAATCTGGGTTTGAGAGCTTGTTCTTGTTTTGGTGTTTTCTGGGTAACTGTTCTTGATGTTCTTGGGTACCAACAGATATAGGTATAGGCTAGATCTTGTGTGAGCTAACTGATTTGGGTTTTAGGGTTTTGGGATGGCCGACGTCATAGAGATTTCGAGCAGTGAAGATTCCGGATCTGAAGTGTCGTTCAGCACGGCGGATAGAAATTTTATTGACTCGTTGCGTCTGTCTGCCCGTGCAGAAACCTACTGCCAGAACCGCTAGAAGTTGAGCCGCTACAGACCATTCCGTGGGAAGTAGACATGGGTCGCGCATCGCGTCCAGAGAGTTCTAGGGCGGGGGAGGCTGCCGCTGCCCACGAAAGGCATGAAGAGCGCCTAGAAAGCAATAGTGCAGCCAGCGGTTCCGCAAGGGGGCGGAGATGTAGCCGGAGAGGATACCGAGTCGGCGTGGGTGTTCGAGGACGGCACCCCGGTTGATGAGGCTGGAGGTAGGATGACTGCTGTTGCCGTCAATCGGCTGAAGCGGGTGTTCCGGTTGCCCGGCGTGGTGAAGTTTCACCCACCGACGGTGGAGGAGAAGGCCTCGATCCTACCAGCGGGTCACTCTGCCGTGCACGAGGCCATATTCCGTGAGGGAGTGACTCTGCCACTGGTGCCAAACCTTCAAATCTTGGTGTGCGAGTTTGGCATTGCCTTTGGGTAGGTCTGCCCCAATATGTGGCGGTTGCTGCTGGCACTTAACTCGTTGTGGCGGTTGTCTGGCTGTGAAGGACCGACCGTGGCGGAAGTACTCCACTTCTACGAACTGGTGTATGTGAAGCGCAGGGGTTGCAGAGGGCAAGTCAACCTCAGTCGTCGTCAAGGAACGCCTAAGCTGATTGAGAACCTGAGGGATTCCATGTCCTACTAGCGGGGTTCCTTCTGTGTTGCCACGGAGGGGTGGGAGTACCAAGCGGGGTCCAACGAGAGGGGGCCGAAGTTTAGAATTAAGTCGGAGTTTCAGCCTATTCGAGGTTGTTTGTTGGTCTCCGCCGAACACGTCTGGCGAGGTTTCTTTTGTTTTTTTTGTTTTTTTGTTTTTTTTTTTAACCTTGTACTTCGCACTGACAAAGACCTTTTTGTGCAGCTGGGTTGCGGTACAACCTGACTGATTATACGCATTTATATGCGTGTAATTATATCTAAAACACTAGAATTAAGCTAATCCTCATGTTAATTAATATGTAATTAATCCATTTTTATTTACTTTGTAGAAAATAAGCGGAATTGCGGAAACGAGATAAAATGGTGCGAAATTGGAGCAAATTGGAGTTTCCGACAAAAGGACGAAATAGTCAATGCGGATCAACCGTGGTCAACACCATCAAGGGAGCGGAATCCAATTACCTCCGATAATATGTGTGGTCAATCAAGAGAGAACAAAGAAAGAAAGAAAGAAAAAAAAAAGGAAAAAAAAAAAGGGGGAAAGAAAGAAAAAAAGAAAGGTGAAGAGAAGAAAAAAAAAAAAAAACATAATCTGATTTTTGCTGACGTCATCAATAACATGAGCTGATCCTTTCCTTCTTCCCCACGTGCATTCTCCACTTTCTTTCTTTTATTTCCCTTTTTTCTTTTTCTTATCCTCTTCCTCTCACATGTGGCCACATGGCCCTTATCTTGCTCTTCTTCACCTTTCACGGTTAGCCACTTCTTATTATCCCATTTTTCTTTTTCTTCTCCTACCAGACCACATACATAGAGCACACCCCCAGATCCATTTTTACTCCCCCTCACCTCAATCCCAAAATCAGCCGAACCCACCATCTCCATCTCTCTTTCTCCACCATTTTTTTTAAATCTCTTACCATTTTCACTCACCCATCATCTCACACTCTCTCCTCTTCCCTTCTTCATTTTTTTTTTTAATTTCATCTTTTGGGATTGGACGTTCAAGGCCTCAAGGGAATTATCATCAAGAGTACCACACCTTAATTTAGGTAGTTGGGTGAAGAAATTGCTTGATTCATACTAGCTCATAGCTAGAAGTGACAAAGCTAATTCTCCCCTCTCTTCCTTATTATCTATTTCATAATTTTTATATACTTTTGTTGATGAATTCTTGTATGGGTTGTGAGTAGTTTAATTTTGGGAGTTAGGGTTGTGAAGCCCTAACTCATCTTGTATAAATATTGATGCTTTAATTTTAATAAATGTAATTTCCATTGTGTATGCTTTAAATCCGAATTTATTGGTCCTTAGAAGCATGTTTCTAGGCTTTGTCATCCTTTGAAATTATGTTGTGGGCAATTGTGATGAGTAGATTGATAAATTGACAACTTATTGGTCTTGTGGCATCTAGGATTTAAGTGTGGTAACCATTAGCTAGCTTAATTGTAGCTAAGCTTGCTTGGGTCTCTATTATCTTGCACTCTAGGCCTCTAATTTTAGATATTGCGGCCTTAACCGGCGTAATGCCTAAATTAGAGAGTTGATTGTGGCCCTAACCGGCATAATCGATACACCGAAAGGATAATTGGTTTAGTAGCCTTGACCGGTACTAAATACGGGACTTAACACATATAGGAAATGCATGCATTTATGAAATTGGCACCGATATTTGCAAGATAGTTAGTGTGAATCACCCGACACTCTCATGTTCCCATTAACTTGAAATCCGAATTTTAATTTCTTGCTTGATAATTAGTTGTTTGCTTTTATTTTAGTTTGCATTTAATTTAGTTAATTCCCAATTCAAAACTCCCAAACAAAATTCTACCTTCCATTGTGCATAACTCATTTGGGCTACAAGTTAGTGGCTTTGATTAGGCTTAGTGTGAGCTAAGCCGAGCATTGCCGAGGCTTGGTGCCTTGTGAATATTTTATTTTACTTTATTTTATTTTTATTTTTATTTTTACTTTTTCATTGTATGCTTTTGAGTCACTCTAGCGCCAATTACCACGGTTAGGTCCAACACCTAATCCCCGAGGTACGATAATCAAGGTTTTAATATTTCCCTTACTTGACAATGATTCGTACGCTTGCGAAGAGTTTATGAACCAAGTCAATGGCGCCGTTGCCGAGGATTAGGGTCTTCGGATCTTAATCCCTTGGTAATTGGCATTTTGGGTCACTTTTAGCATACTTTTATTTTTATTTTTATTTTTATCTTTATCTCTTGTTTCTTTGTTTAGTTTTTATTTTATTTTATTTTATTTTATTTTATTTATTCGGTTAGGTTAGTCAAATTTAGTACGACTTGTGTTTCATTCTCTTTTTACCCCTTTAATTACTTGTCAATTTTTTTTGTGGGTTGAATTGATGCTTATCTTGCTTATATTTGTGTTATTGAGATACTCGATTTCTTGTTGATCCTTCGTAGGTATATGAGTGACACTCTACTACCTATCAATTTGAGAAGTGGTTGTGTTTTGCAAAGATTTCCTAGAGGAAGACCAACAAGGAGAGTCAGGAGACCAAGACATCGCTCACAAGCACCTTCTAGGTCTCCTATTCGAGTAGTAGATATGGGTGACGAGCGTCAAGTACTACAAGATGAGGAAGAGATTCCATTGAGCCATTATTCATGTCCTAGCATTGTAAATGCTCCATCTTGCATTGTGCTTCCTCCGACAAATGCCAACTTTGAGATCAAGCCTAACATGTTGTCTATTCTCCCTACTTTCCATGGCATGGCTAGTGAGAGGCCCTATGATCATATAATTGAGTTTGATGCCATATGTTCCACTATGCACTTGGGAGGATTAACTTTGGAGGGTTTGAAGCTTCGATTATTCCCATTTTCTTTGAAAGATCAAGCACGCACATGGTTTCATAAGCTCAAGCCAAGATCCATTCTCTCTTGGGCCGATATGCAAAGAGTGTTCTTGAATGCATATTATCCCCATCATCGGACTATTTATATGCGGAATAGATTGACCAAGTTCTTTCAAGAGGATAATGTTGATGCTTGCATCCGTTGGGGATCTAATTAACGATAAGTAAAGAGAGAGAGAGAGAGAGAGAGAGAGAGAGAGTGACACAAGCGAAGTATAGTGGTTCACCTCCCGCCTTAGCGGGAGACTACGTCCACTTGAAAGCTTATACTAGTGTGTCGAGCCATGCGGCCTAACAAGATTACAAAGTGTGTTGTAATGGAGTCGGATTGAATGGTGTTTAAGTGGGAGGAGGCATTCCTTTTATAAGTGAAGGAAGCCCTCTCCTTTACATTGTTTTCGATGTGGGATGAGATTCCACTATTCTAGTCTAGAAAGCCTAGAAGCATGTAGAAAGCTATGTTGTGGTGGCATCTTGGCAAGGGCGGAAATGTGGCTTCCCGGTGGCGGATTTGTGACTTCCGGATACCGCCGCGTAGCCTGAACATAGGGCTACACGATGTATGTCTCGGTTGGGCCTTGCCATGGCTTGTGGGTGTCCCAAAGAGGGTGTTAATTATGCTTGGTGAGATAGCAAACTAGTCTCACTAGTAGAGGTATCTACAAGTCCCCGAAGTCCCCAAGTAAGAGGAGCTTCTTGGTTGGGGAGTTATACACATGATGTCACCAAGCATAAGTAACCGGGCGGTACGGAGCCCCTACAAGTCCCCGAACTCCGTAAGCAAGAAGGGACTCGTTAACCTGCACAATAAAGACAAAAAACAGGCATATGTAGAATGCTCGTTGCATTGGGCAACAAATGTGAGTTGCATTGATATGCGTTGGCATATACGAATGTATGAGGTGCGTGATACATGTTGATGTATATACTGGAATGGCGCCGAGTACGATCGTTTATGACGTACAAACTCGAGAACGCGTATGGTCGTGTGAGCATATGGATTGCATATGATAAATGTAAGTTGCATGAGCGTTGCGGAGGTAAGCGTTTGTAATTCGTGAGTGTTGAATGCTTGAACGCTTGTGTTAGTTTGGTTGCCGCTCGTATTAATGGAACGCGAAAAGAATTCTATTTGTCACAAGCGACAAATGGTAGAAGAATTCAATGTTGCATTAACGTGTGGTGTGTCGAGTAGACATGAGTGTAAAGCTCGAGGATTGCCGGGCAGGCATGAGCGAAACACTCGGGATTGCCGGGAAGGCATGAGCGGGCAGCTCGTGGGTTGCCGGGAAGGCATGAGCCGAAGCTCGGGGGTGCCGGGAAGGCATGAGCGGGAAGCTCGGGGGTGCCGGGAAGGCATGAGCGAGCTCGCTCGGGGGTGCCGGGAAGGCATGAGCGGGAAGCTCGGGGGTGCCGGGAAGGCATGAGCGGAAGCTCGGGGGTGTCGGGAAGGCATGAGCGGGAAGCTCGGGGGTGCCGGGAAGGCATGAGCGGGAAAGCGTGGCGGTGCCGCTGAGGCACTAACGGGTAGCTCGATGGTGATGCCCTGGGGCATAAGCGTGGCCGTTGCTAATTATGCTGGGCTGTATGTGCAAGTCCCCGAAGTCCCCAGTCAAGGAGGGTGTTCTTGCGGGTTGATACCAAAGCGTAGCTTTGTGCCGTATATCAAGCATAATTAGTGCGAGTGCGTCGTCCATCTAGAATTGGTTGGAGCGAACGCTTTTGCCCTTTCGGGTGGGCCCCTGCTAGGCCCTGCGAGGAGTCCCCCACTCCTGGCTATAGACCTCTGGATGGTCGGAAAATTGTTTGATGAGGGGAGCTGCGCGGAGCAGAGGGTGTTGGGTAGCGAGCCCAATCTTTGGTACCCAAGCGTCGGGGTTAACTGCCGGATCAATGGCTGCCGTGGGCTGTGTTAACTAGTCCCTTGCTGTTTTCTCGAAGGAGAAAAGCTTGACTGCAATGCCGCGTAGCGGTCATTGTCATTATGAGGCGTTGCCTTACCGCTTGGCGGTTGGTCGATTTGGAGGCTAGCGGAGTTGGCCGAGCATGATGATCCATTACTTGGCGGATAAAGTACTCCTATAATGTCCGTCAACTCGTAGTTGCGGTTGAATGCTCGATAGAAATAGAGATTTCCTTGAAACAAAATATATGATTAATATGTGGATTTGTAAAATCAACATAACTAATTTGCATATGTATTTTGATAAAGTTGTAAGCAAAATGTAGAAGCAAATGTAGTAGTTGATGACAAATAAGTTGTACATATATATATATTTTGTTGAATAATCGTGTGGTTGTGTGCGTAGCACATGCATGACATAGTGGCTATGTTTAATAATTAAAAGTCATGCTCTTGACAATTGTTGTATATTTGCCCGAAGACCTAGGCGAGCATGCCTATGTCCATGATAGCCATGTATTTAAGCAAAAAGATATATAAGCAACGGACATACGGACATGGTAATGATGCATATTGCCAACATGAGTACAAATGAATATTAATCTGTCATTGGGACAACAATTACTGGTGTACTATCATGATGACTTTATAGCATATATACATATGCATGCATGTACAGGGATAAAATTGATGTGTATGAGGCCTAGTGGGACCTTGGCGGTGGAAGCATATAGCCATATATCATTAGTCATGCTCTTGAGATAAATGAGAGTAAGGCATAATTAAATGAATGTGATAACACGGGATCCTATTAGATGTCAAGGTTGTGTGGAACAGAGGCATGTGGTGTTCAAAGCTTGCACTGTGCGCAGGTGTATGCACATGATAGTTACTAAGAGAAAGTAGCCGATGCCTTTTAAAGAGTATTCTGTCAGTGGGCACATGGGGTGAAAAGACTTGACAGACTAAGAGAGTGTGCATGATAAGTCGATCATGCCTGCAGGCACATGCGTGAATGTCCAAAGGCATGGTGAGTACTCCCTTCTGATAGCCTGGACATAGATATATATATATATATATATAATGTATATATGCTGCAGGTGACAATCTGATTATGCTATTCAGATAAGGATGAATGTATGGGTCCAACCACATAGCTGCATGTATGGTAATGGGGGCACACACGCGTCATGAAGTTGTCTGTACTTGAGATTTTTAGAATTTGTGCAGGTACATGCACATGAAGCAGAGATGGTTGTATGTACCGCCAAGCAGCCCATAATTAACTTATTGTGGCCAGCGATAGTGTACTAAATATACGTGTGAGCGGTGTACGTAGCTATGCATGCCACGGTGGGCTGCACGCTTGCAGTGATATATAAGTGTGCCATGTGTTTTAAGTTATATTATAGCAGTTTATAGATGGCCATGTGCTGCACATGGTGACTTGTGCCTATAAACCAATAAGAAACCAGTCAGAGTGAAGGAAGCTTATCTTTGGAGTGGATAGTTGAGTAGATAACTGAGGGCCGATCAATCAACTGCGAAGATCTCAGTTTAATTTGATCAACTGGAACTGCAGTGGTCGCCGAAGAGTGGGCGGTGAGTGAAGTGTGCTCTAAGTTGAGCGTGTTCGAGGCACGATGAGTTGAGCGTTGTGCTCTGGGCAATGAACGAGGAAGCGTCGTGATACCAGGTGCTTGTTAAGCGAGCTTTGCTGGTCAGCGGAGTTCTTGTCAGCGGCATTTTTTGCAGCGGTGAAGCTAGTGGTTTGGCGGAGCGGGACTTTGCTGAGGTGCTACTGAGCGGAGCTTTAGCCATTGGTGGCTGCTAGCGGAGGATTACTAGCGGTTGGCTGGGTTTTGCTCAGCCGAGGAATTTTGGCTAGCGGAGCGGAGGCCGGCTAGCAGAGATGGTCAGCGGTGGTGAAGTTCGGCGGTGACCACTCCGGCTGTGAAGTTCGGCGGAGAAGCTCAGCGAAGGCTGCTTACTTGGTCAGCGGAGGTTTGAAACTCAGAAGCCTGCTTTGCCGCTGACTGGAACTTAGCTTCTCCGCTGACAGAGATGAGCGGAAAAGTGCCGCTGACTGGAGCTTTTCCACTGACGCTGACTGAAGATGAGGAGCTGACTGAAGTCAGGCTCTTCCGCTGACGGATACGAGCGGAAAAAGTGCCGCGGAGTGGCGGTACCGCTGGCAGAAGTTTGGCTGTGAATTAATGGTCAGTGGAGGTCGTTGTCGTTGATGGCTAGCGGTGGTGTGTAGCGTTGGAGCTTGCTAGCGGAGGTGGAACTTTGGGCAGCAGAGGGTGGCTAGCAGGTTGGTGGAGCCCTCTCCAGCGGAGCGGAGCTATTTTGCCGGTGGTGCTGGTGCTTGACGAAGAGGATGATTGTTGATCGTGGGTGCCCATATCAATTGCAGTTTGTTTTGTGGCCGGCGGCGAAGCTTGCTGGTTTTGCCAGTAAAGCTTTGGCGGTGCCTAGCGGAGTTTTACCCGCTGAAGAAGTGTGGCGGAGCGGAGCTCTGTGCTCACCTGGAGCTCGAAGGAGATTCGATGCTAGCTCAGCGGCGGATCGAAGTTCGGCGGAAGACTCGGAGCTCAGCGGGTGAGAAGTTCGGCGGAGCGTAGCAAAGTTCAGCGGAGGAGCTCGGCGCTGCTGGTGTTTTAGCGGTGCCATGACTGGGGTTGGGGCGTTCAGCGGTGCCGCTGACAGAAGTTGGCGGTGCAAGTTTTGTGTTGCCGTTGAACCAGTGTGACGGAGCCGCTGATGATGAGTGAAGAATGGCCATGGGTGCCTAGAGAAATTCTCTGGGTGTCCAGAGAAATTAGGCTCCCTCTTTTTTTTTTGAATAGTGCAGCGGTGACTGAGTGAATAGTTCAGCGTTGACCTTTTTTTTTTTTTTTTTTTTTTTGAGTTGGGCGTTGACCAAAAGTTGATCAAGCCTTGATGGGCGTTGACTTTGCCTACGGGCGTTGACCGACCCCGCCGGGCGTTGACCAGCCATGTTGGGCGTTGACCGGCCCCAATTTGATGTTGAATGAGCGTCGACTCGACATTTTCGGGTCAAAGTTCGTGGTAAGTGACGAAGCCTTTGTGTTGGCTTCCCACAGACGGCGCCAATGTTGATGCTTGCATCCGTTGAGGATCTAATTAACGATAAGTAAAGAGAGAGAGAGAGAGAGAGAGAGAGTGACACAAGCGAAGTATAGTGGTTCACCTCCCGCCTTAGCGGGAGACTACGTCCACTTGAAAGCTTATACTAGTGTGTCGAGCCATGCGGCCTAACAAGATTACAAAGTGTGTTGTAATGGAGTCGGATTGAATGATGTTTAAGTGGGAGGAGGCATTCCTTTTATAAGTGAAGGAAGCCCTCTCCTTTACATTGTTTTCGATGTGGGATGAGATTCCACTATTCTAGTCTAGAAAGCCTAGAAGCATGTAGAAAGCTATGTTGTGGTGGCATCTTGGCAAGGGCGGAAAGGTGGCTTCCCGGTGGCGGATTTGTGACTTCCGGATACCGCCGCGTAGCCTGAACATAGGGCTACACGATGTATGTCTCGGTTGGGCCTTGCCATGGCTTGTGGGTGTCCCAAAGAGGGTGTTAATTATGCTTGGTGAGATAGCAAACTAGTCTCACTAGTAGAGGTATCTACAAGTCCCCGAAGTCCCCAAGTAAGAGGAGCTTCTTGGTTGGGGAGTTATACACATGATGTCACCAAGCATAAGTAACCGGGCGGTACGGAGCCCCTACAGATAATGAGACTTTTTATTATGCATGGGAGCGCTTCAAGGATATTGAGTTAGGTTGCCCTCATCATGGACTCACCAACACTACTAAAAAAAATTGCATTTGCGACGCCTATTTTGCGACGGCAAATTGGGCTTTTGCGACGGAAAATTGAGCCTTTTGCGACGGAAATGTTGGCGTTGCAATAGGTGGCGTCACAAAATCCATTTGCGACGGTAAAATGCCGTCGCAAAAAGTATTTGCCTCGGAAAACTATTGCCGTCGCAATGGCTAAACTATTTGCGACGGATACTTTGCCGTCGCAAAAGAATATTTCATTTATAAAAAAAAAAAAAAATGGTGTGAATTGCACACCAAAGCTAGTACCATCTAAACCACTCCAAAGAAACATATTACGTATATACAATAATACATATATACAAGAGTTGAACTATATAGAAACATGATCAAAACCCTTACAGCAAGGGATAATGCCCAGTGGCACCAAAACATCAAAACTAAAGAAGGAAATTTACAAAGACAGAACTCTTAACACTCGGGCACTCTTTTCACAACCCTGCTACCTAAGTATCTGCAAAGAAACAAAAAAAATAAAATAAAGGAGGCATGAGCAACTAAAGCTCAGTGAGTAGCTAAACAAAAATAAATGAAAACGCAAAGACTAACAATCAGTACTCCAAATGAAAAGTAAACAGCACCAAAATTTATCACCCAAGTCATGATCAACCCACTGGTATTAATCACTGAAAAATCTAAACTCCAACACAACCAGTTGCCACAGCAAACTCAGACATGAAAATAATCAGGCTTCCAAAGCCCCCGAGCTACCACAGCTCAATGACCATGCCACTAATCATGGTCATGTCATATGTAATGTGCACATTGCCAACACCACTCTCTTGTTGACTAGAGGATTGAAAACACAATTAATTTTAAGTTAATTCTCAAATCATGATCCATAACAATTGCAGCACAATAAAACCATCAAATTCACAATTCGAAACACATACTGAGTTGATGACTAACAGAACATATAATCAAGATCCAAAACCCAATACTCCAAAGTAAAAACCAATAAGGAGATTAACAAAATAAAGAAAATAGATAGAGGATACCACAAAGTAGAAACATGAAACCCTCACCCTTGACTTAGTACCCGAGCTTCTTAATACCCAAACCAGAAACAAGCTTAGTTTGTACTCTCTTTCAAAACCAAGGTCTAAATTCCTCTCTTCCTTCTCTCTTCAATCCCCCGTCTCAAAGAAAAGAAATCTGGAACTATGTAGTACCCTCCCCAAATCCGTTTCTCGATGGGAAACAAAAGCCCAAAAAGAAAAGAAGACAAAGGCAAAACGGTGGAAGGGATAGAATTTAGGCTAGGTGGGCTTCTAGGTTTCAAACACGTCATCTCAACACCCACTAATGCTAAGCAAACAAACATAAAGTTAATTTAATTAACAATCTCTATCAATAACAATGAATAAAGAGAACAAGATAAAGGTACCCAACTGACAAGATAAAAGAACTCATTCTAAAAACAACCTTAGGTAAAGAAAAAAAATAAAAAAATCAGTTTCAGGATTTCACAGTCTTCACATGATAAGAGAATATAAAACAAAACCCAATGTGAGAGTAATATACTGATGCCATGTGCCAAAAAATTGAACACTAGAGGATCTACTCGGCAGAAATGAAAAGGAGGCAAAGCAAGAAATTACAAGGCCGACCAAAATGCACCAGGGACATAACCAAATACTTATGCAATAAACCAGAAACATGTGATTGATAAGCAAAGCTGAACAAATGGCATAACTGTAGGATTCAACTTACCTCTCCATTCATCTCATAAGCAAGTAAAACATCTGCTTCTGGGCTTGTGGCCTGAATCAATGGAATTGATGCCTTGTAGGGGCCTCCATTCTCCTCCTATAAGATGTAATCATTGCTCTAACTATTAGAATGAAAACAGATTTCTTCTTGCTAAGAAAATGTACTCTTTATCTACCGGAAAACATCTTAAAACCAAAGAAATGACTTCAGAGCACATATTAAGTATGCAAGCATGTACCTTACACCTATCAACGCTTGATGTTTAAAAACTAGTTTAAACTATACACTGAAAACAACATATCATTATCATATATGCAATTGAGGCAATCATGCTTGGATTTTAATGTCAGGGAAGGTACTGATGGACATAACCAAAGTGTTAATGATCTTATCCAACAGAATGGGGGCAAAGGTTTCTTTCAAGGACCCATTATGACACGTGGCTCACTTGGTCTGGTTGATTGAAACAGGTCCCCAAGAAAATAATTCAGTGGCCCAGCTCGTTACTATAATCTGTAACCGAGAACCAAAAAACAAATCTGCTGAGGGTACTTGCACATGGATACCATGAATGCACAAACTATTAATATCATGCACTCATTCCATATCTCCACCAACGAGAGATATGCATAAAACCTAATAATTACACCTCATTTCATTTATGGAATTGGAGCATTGAGATAAGAAACTCAATCATGGATACCTATAATCATATGTTAATGGCTCTCCGACTTCTATTGATCTTGCAGCAAACACACCGACACGTGTTTCCCCCTCAACTTGCCTGCAAAAAAACCAACTTACATTATTGATTAGCACTTGGGACCTAATAGTGGGTTAACATTTTATTCTAATGAGCAGATAGAGAATTCAGTTGTATTACCAGTGGATTATATCACTGTATTAATTTAATAACAATTGTAAATATGATAAAGAAATAAGTAATTTTGAAAAGAAAAACAAAACAAAACAAAGTGGTACTGCCCAGTCGGACATTGTTAATCTGGAGTACCCCAGATGGAGACTATTTCTTGCACCCACAATTCGAGCATCAAATTCCAAACATATTATGACTAGTTGGCTGGAACCCAGAAAAAAATCTTGTCTAAATTGACTGGAATAGCAACAACGTGCTACTTAAGAAAATTTGATGCTCTAGAAGTCCATAAATCTTGTCTGATGCATATAGGATCCATAATTAGTTAAGATGTAAACAACTATGGTATGCACTATGTTTATAGGACTGTTATGTTTAATGATTGGTCTGACCATAAATGTTGGCTTAACAAATTATCATATACATATTCATGTTTAAACACGAGCATATAGGATATACATAACCACTTCAATAATTATAAGATTAAAAACAACATTGAAAGAGCAAATTATCTTAACAAAATCTGGAAGTGGGCAATATCTCAAATTGCAAAGCAAGATATAAGTAGTACTGTCAAACCACACTAACCACTTTTCAAGGACGCAGTTCGGATCACAGCTGTGATTTAGAAATCGTGATGGATTTCCTTTAAAAGTAGCGTCGATTGTGAAGTCTTTTTGAATTTCACACATATAGAAATTCTTCACTTCTTTGTATTTCATGTCCCAAAGCCTTTGTTCGCACAACGCATCATTAATAACTAAAAAAGCAGGAAAAAGTAAACCGTGCATTTATTCTTCACTACTATATTCACTTTTTTTCACAGTCCCTTAAAACTATCCCTCATATGACTACAGACACATTAAATAACACAACTTGCGTAGAAAAGGTCCAAGTCATATCACATCCTTACTGATAGCACGTACATATGTACTAGAGGTAGATCATTTTGACCTTTTCTGATAAGATTGTCCAATTTACATGCACTCATGCAGTGTTTGGTGTTCTACCCAAATGGATAACAAACTCAACATGTTTTCCACCAGATTTAGTGGCGCCTGTCAACTTCGGTATTCCCACAAGATTCAAGTTGTGGTAGAACCTGAAAAAGCAGGGAATGAATCAAGCTCATTCCAAAATGGACCAAGTCTCAATTCCTTGAGACGGGTGAATGCGTGTGGGGATCCTCTTGCTAACCCACTGTTATATGTTCTAAGCAATGAGACCAAAAATTGATTAACTGTGATATGAGTCATGGTTTCCAACATAGAGAGCTCAAAAACCTCATCTTTATCACTGAGCAGTACCTAAAAACTCAACTCAAAATTTAATCCATAATCCGATCCCAAAACCCTAACCTAGAACTATCCAAATATCACCTAAACAGCGCATAATCAAGGAAATTAGAGCAAAACCCATATCAAAAATTGGACAATAAGATAGAAAGTTGAGTACCTGTGGGCCCAGGCGTCGATGCCGGAGTTCTTGGCAGAGAAGACATCGTGAGCGGTGATCTTCTATTTAGCGCGGTGGAACTCGGCGTCGGGGTCTGCGAGGTCTTTGTACTTCTTGGAATCTTCTTGAGACTGGTAAAGCTAGGCTTTGAGCTCCATGATCGAAGAGGCTCCGACGCCGTCGCTCGGTGCTTCTTGGCATTATGGTCGACTCCGTCAGCCATCCCAGTGATTCCACCACCACCATATCGTTATAGAGTGATTGATAGAGGAAATAAGAGAGGTGGTAGAGGTCGGGGTGGCCATGGAAGAGAAGATCGATAAGAGCAGAGAGCTGTAGCGAGAGAGAGAGAGAGTCAGAGAGAGGAGGATGAGAAGGAAAGTGTAGCCACAGATCTAGATCTAGAAAAGTTTTTTCTTTTTTTTACTTTTCCTTAACAATTTATGCGACGGCGTGGCAAAACCGTTGCAATTGGTTTAAAATTATACGACGGAAACATTATATCCGTCGCACAAACTTGCAAATATACTACGGAAAAATATCCGTAGCACATGCCGTCGCAAAAGTTGACTTTTTGGGACGGAAAAGTTTTCCGTCGTAAATTTCCGAAGCGAATGCAATTGTTTTTAGTAGTGCAAGTGGCTTCTTTGCGAATCTTTCTACAATGGGTTGATTATTGATGATAGAAGGAGATTGGATAATGCATCGGGTGGAAATTTTCTAAAGAAAGGTCCTAATGCCGCTTGGGATATTTGTGAGGAAGTGTCTACCCAATCCGGTCAATGGGATAATCATCAAAGGAGAAGAGGAGGTAGAGATGACCACAATACATCTAGAGGCCGAGATTCACATGCATATGGTACTAGAGACCGAGTTGATATGGAGCCTCGTGGTATTGGTGTGTATGATGTTTCTCATATTGATAAAGATGATGGAGTTATGAATTCCAAACTTGAGAGGCTCGAAGCAAAGATTGATAAGAAATTTGAGATGCTTCTTCAAGCGCAAAAGGGTAGTGGTTCGTCTTCTTCACATGTCAAGAGTGTTACTTCTTCACATCTTTGCTTGATTTGTGAGTCTCCTCATCATTCTACTCATGATTGTCACTTGGCTTCACAATTTCCGGAATTTGTTGAGGAGCAAGCTAGAGCTATTAATTCTTATCAAAGGCCACCAAGAAATGATCCTTATTCTACTACATATAATCCGGGTTGGCGTAACCACCCAAATTTCTCATGGAGAGATGGTGGAGGGTCCTCTAATGCACACCAAGGTGGTTCTCATTCATATGGAGGGAATCAAGGTCTTAATTCTTCATCTTTTGGTCCTCACGGTCATGGAAACACACAATTTGGTGGACAAAATCATTATGGGCAGCAAGCATCTAGTTACAATTCTCAAGGCCAAGGGCCATCTTTTGGTGCTACACATGCTTATGGAGGAGCCCCACATGATACTCAAGGGTTTGGTCAAAGTTCCCATTCATTTTGTGGTGCCAATCCTACACAAAATGCTCCTCCCGGATTTCAACCGGAACCAAAGAAGTCTCATATGGATGATATATTGGCTGCCCTAGCCCAAAGTCATACTTCTCTTACACAAAGCCAAGCGAAGACCGATCAAACTCTTAATATTCTTGCTCAAGGTCAAAGTTCGCTTGCACAATGTGTGGGAAAATTAGAGGTCCAAATGGGACAATTAGCTAAAGAGCTTGGAGCACGTCCACATGGTGCATTACCTACACAACCGGATCAAAATCCGAGACATGAGCAAGCTAAGGCTATTACTACACTTCGAAGTGGGAAAGTTTATGACAATAAGGTACGCATGCCTAAATCTTCTAACTCCCCTTTGAATGTGCATGATGACATGTATGCTCCCACTTACCCCACATCACATTCTTATGACACACATGTTTCCACCCCTATACATGATTCCCACTCTTCATTTCCATATTCTAATGATGATGAACATGTGTTAGTAGAAAATTGCATTGATAGTGATGATGATAATTTGTTGCATTCATATGGGGCCAAGGGGGAAGAAATTGTACCTCTTGGCCATGTTGCTAATGATAATGTGCATATGCATCATACTTTTATTTCAAAGGAGGATGGGAACCGGGGGGAAGAAAATGTACCCCCGGGAATTGGAGTGGGTGATGTGACTTTGCATACAAAAGGAAGAAATAAGGGGGTGGATAAGGAAGCCGGGGAGGAAGAAAATGTACTTCCCGGAGATGCACAAGGAAGGAAGACCTCTTTATCTCATTCTACATCTTCAAAGTCTCAAGCTTCTAATTCTTCATCCGCACCACCTAAGCATGTGCATTTTGGCCCCACTACTCATTTGTCATCACCTAGGGATCTACATCAAGGGGGAAGGAATAAGGCGGAAGCTACTTCATCTACTTCTATTGATACACATGGTTTATCCTCGGGTTTGAGTTCTAATGGTTCACCGCCTATTTCGTCATCTAGTGAGCATCGGGAACAACATCATGGGGGAAGTAATAAGGAGGAAGACTATTCTCATGTACCTTTGGATTCTAGGGATAGGAGTGGACCGATCCATTCTACACTAGGCGAGGCCTTGAGGGCTAAGAACCCTAGTGGGACAGTTACCACCCTTAGGGGTTCAAGGGGGAGTCTTACTTTTTCTCCACCTCTTGATTTGAACTCATCGGAGCCTAGACTTCCCTATCCACAAGTTAAGAGGGCTCAAGATCAAAAGAAGCGGAAGGAGACACAAAAGCAAGAGTTCATTGAGCTATTCAAGTCCGTTAACATCAATATCCCATTACTTGATGCCATCAAGCAAGTACCGGCCTATGCAAAATGCTTGAGGGACATGTGCACTAATAAGAGAAAGTTTGTGGAGAATGAAGATATATACTTAAGTGAGCAAGTGTCGGCCATTCTTCAAAGGAGGTTGCCTCCTAAGCTTAGTGACCCCGGATCTTTTACTATTCCATGTACCATTGGGTCACGAAACTTTGATCGAACATTATTGGACTTGAGGGCTAGTATCAACCTTATGCCATATGATTTGTACAAGACTTTGTCATTGGAGCCAATTAAGCCTTTGAAAATTAAGCTTAAGATGGCGGATAGGAGAATTAAGTACCCTCGTGGAGTGGTGGAGGATGTTCTTGTCAAGGTAGATGAGCTTTATGTGCCGACTGATTTTGTAGTACTTGATATGGACTCTCCTTCTTGTGATGATGATGATGATGAGTTACCCATTATTTTCGTTAGAGCTTTTATGGCGACCACCGGGGTGAAGATTGATGTTCAAAAGGGTCTACTCACCATGACAGTCTTTGACACTACCATTGGATTTCGTATTTTTGATGCTATGAGGAGTCCGTTATACCATCTTGATGAGTGCTTTCGGATTGATGTTATGGATGATATTGTTAGGAAGAACTTCATTGAGCATTCATCGACTGATTACATGGAGACTTGTATTGCTCAAGGTGGAACTAAATTTGAGGGTGAGGAGCACATTGAGGCTATTGCACATTTGGAGGCTTTGAGACCATATGTTCCTAGACGTGTTACACCAGTTTTACCTTTACCTCCCTCTAATACACCACCTATTACTTCATATGAGACACCACCAGATTTGGAGCTAAAGACTTTACCTTCCACTTTGAGATATGCATTTCTAGGGGAGGAAAGCACATTACCGGTTATTATCTCGTCGAAGTTGAGTAAAGTTGAGGAAGATAAGCTTCTGAGGGTGTTACGTGAGCATAAGAGAGCTATTGGTTGGACCATTGCTGATATCAAAGGCATTAGTCCATCCAAGTGTCAGCATCACATTTATTTAGAGGAGGGTTGTAAGCCCACACGAGAGGCTCAGAGGAGGTTGAATCCTCCCATGATGGAGGTAGTGAAGAAGGAGATTATTAAGCTTCTAGATGTTGGAGTCATTTTCCCGATTTCTGATTCACCGTGGGTTTCACCAATTCAGGTTGTCCCCAAGAAGGGAGGAATTACAGTAGTGCAGAATGAGAAGGGTGAAGATGTGCCACAGCGAGTTCAGAATGGATGGAGGGTTTGTATTGATTATAGAAAGCTTAATGGAGCGACAAGGAAGGATCATTTTCCACTACCTTTCATTGATCATATGTTGGAGAGACTAGCAGGTCATAGCCACTATTGCTTCTTAGATGGTTATTCGGGGTATAATCAGATTGCTATTGCTAAGGAAGACCAGGAGAAGACTACTTTCACATGCCCGTTTGGTACTTTTGCGTATAGGAGGATGCCTTTTGGACTTTGTAATGCACCCGCTACTTTTCAGAGGTGTATGATGACATTGTTCCATGACATGACTGAGCGCTTTATGGAGATATTTATGGATGATTTCTCGATTCATGGTGATTCTTTTGATGATTGTCTTCGACACTTAACCCTTGTTCTAAAACGGTGTGAGGAGACCAATTTGGTCCTGAATTGGGAGAAGTGCCATTTTATGGTGGATGAGGGTATTGTGTTAGGGCATGTAGTATCATCACGTGGCATTGAGGTGGATAAGGCGAAGATTGAGTTGATTTCTAGTTTACCACCACCAAAGAATGTGAAAGGAGTTAGGAGTTTCCTTGGGCATGCAGGCTTTTATAGACGTTTTATTCAGGATTTCTCTCGGATCACCAAGCCATTGTGTGACTTGCTAGGCAAGGATGTGCCATTTGAGTTCACTTTAGAGTGTTTACAGGCTTTTGAGCTACTTAAGGAGAAGTTGACTCATGCACCTATCATGATTGCACCTGATTGGACTAGACCATTTGAGTTGATGTGTGATGCTTCAGATTTTGCTATGGGAGCTGTTTTGGGTCAAAAGATTGAGCGAGCACTCCATGTGATTTATTATGCTTCCCGGACTTTGAATGATGCACAAGTCCATTACACTACTACCGAGAAGGAGCTTCTTGCTATTATTTTTGCATTGGAGAAATTTCGGAGTTATCTTCTTGGGAGTAAGGTGATTGTCCACACGGATCATGCAGCATTGAGATATTTGTTGAGCAAGAATGATGCCAAGCCCCGTTTGATTCGTTGGGTGTTATTACTCCAGGAGTTTGATATAGAGATCAAAGATAAGCCAGGTCGAGAGAACCTTGTTGCAGATCATTTGTCTAGACTTGAGTTTGGCAGAGACTCTTCTGATATACCATTGACTGAGCATTTCCCCGATGAGTACTTATTTCATGTTGACACTGAGATGCCTTGGTTTGTAGACTTTGTGAACTATTAGGCTAGCAATTGTACTTTCATTCCTGATAACTATGATGCACAAGCCAGGAAGAAGTTTCTTAGAGATGCTCGGTCATATATTTGGGATGACCCATATTTGTGGAAGGTGGGTAAGGACCAGGTGATTAGACGATGTATTCCTCAATGGGAGGACCCTGAGATTATTTCATTGTGTCACTCATCTCTATGTGGAGGTCATTTTGGTGGGAGGAGGACAGCTTTCAAGATCCTTCAGTCCGGTTTCTTTTGGCCTACTTTGTTTCGAGATTGCCATTCTTTTGTGCTTCAATGTGATAAATGCCAGAGGACCGGGAATATATCCTCCAAGGACCAAATGCCTCTCACTAATATTATGGAGGTTGAGATTTTTGATTGTTGGGGCATAGACTTTATGGGACCATTTCCAAACTCTCATGGGAATGAGTATATCATAGTTGCGGTTGATTATGTTTCGAAGTGGGTTGAAGCCAAGGCCACAAGGAAGAATGATTCTAAGGTAGTCACCAAGTTCTTGAAAGAGCATATTTTCTCTCGATTCGGGACTCCTAGGATCATTATTAGTGATGGTGGTACACATTTTATCAACCGAACTTTTGATGCTTTGTTGAGGAATTATGGGGTCAAGCATAAGGTTGCCACACCTTACCACCCTCAAACCTCCGGCCAAGTGGAGGTGTCAAATAGGGAGATTAAGAGAATTTTGGAAAAGACGGTCAACTCTTCTAGAAAGGATTGGGCTATTAAGCTTGATGATGCTTTATGGGCCTATCGGACCGCATATAAGACTCCTATTGGCATGTCTCCCTTTCGCTTATGCTATGGAAAGAATTGTCATCTTCCGGTTGAGCTTGAGTACAAAGCTTGGTGGGCTATCAAATTTTTGAATTTTGACTTGGAAGCTAGTGGTGACAAGCGGAAACTTGACCTTTGTGAGTTAGAGGAAATTCAGGAGGAGGCATATGAAAGTGCCAAATTGTTTAAAGAGAAGACAAAGGAGCTACATGATCGAAAATTGGTGAAGAAGGCCTTTGAGCCCAAACAAAAGGTTCTCCTATACAACTCTAAACTTCGTCTCTTTCCTGGAAAATTGAAATCAAGATGGAGTGGACCCTATGAAGTAGTGGAAGTGTTCCCTCATGGTGCTATTGAAGTAAGAAATCTGAATGATGGGAGAATTTTCAAGGTAAATGGGCACCGGCTTAAACCATATCATGACTCCACTTTTGATTCTCATCATGAGGTGACTTACCTCGATGATGCTTCTTAAATAATGAAAAACTCTATGGACCGGCAATGAAGTCCTTAAACAAAGCGCTCGCTAGGGAGGCAACCCTAGCATTACTTGTAATGTTCTTTGTTGTTCATTTTGCATCAATAAGGCTATTTAGCCATCTTTTTGGGAGGTTGGGAGGTGCTTGAGGTGTGGATAATAAGGAGATATTTTGAGCTACAATTCTTGGGTGGAGGTCATGGAGGATGATTTTGGGTTGTAAGTTGATGGGATTCAGACCACGAGCTTAATGGAGGACCCTTGTCCTTATTCCTTGATGGGCTATTTGTGATGCATTGCTCTTGGACACTACACATTTCTCAATGGAGTTGATCTTTTCATGAGCACCTAGAGCTATTATGGAGCATATGTAAAGGAAGTCAAGGCCTTGTGCCTTGAGGATGGTGTCTTATATTAGTCTTCTCCAAGGGTCGTGACCAATGAAGGGTCGACAAAGGCGGTTTTCCGTAACTTTTCTCCGCAATTAGATTTTTCTTTTCATAGTTAATTTGTGTGCCTTTGCCCGGACTTCACTCTCATGCCTAAATCCGACACGGATTTTAGCTTTCGAGCTCACTTTACAACATTGAGGACAATGTTGGTTTTAAGTGTGGGGGTGAGGGCTCGGGCGACTAAAAAAAAAAAAAAAAAATTAGATTAGCTTTATGTAATTATATTTTAGTGGTTAATGCCTTTTCCAACCCCAATGACGAGCCATGGACTTAACTTGTTATGATTGTGGATAGATTGAGCATGATCTAAGACTTTGAATTTGTTTTGTAATTGTGTGCATATGTGATCTATGCTTGATTATATGTGTGCACATAGCCTATGTTAGGTTCGTTCATCATAGTTAGAGAAGCATATAGATTATTCGATTAACTTGCATGCCTTATTTGTGAGCTTTTGAGCCTAATATCCATAGTGTATGCATTGTTCATTCACTTTTTCTTTCATGTGTGTTCAATTTCATGACATTGAGTATCTAGAACTTGCTTGAGACCTCTCGAGGCTACTTTTAGCTTGCGACATGATAGAAAGGATGGAGGCATTAGGTTTAATACCACCATGGCCAAAGAAGCATGTGCCCAAAAATATTTACCACTAGATTGCCACTTTGAGTCTATTTATATAATTTAGCCTTTTTGTTCATTACCACCACAAATTCCTACCTAGCCTATACACTTTTATCCTACCCTTCCATGGTAGTTGGTGAAGTGATTCGAGAGAATGACTTTATGTTTGAGTGCTTCCAAAGAAAAGAAAAGTCAAAAGTGTGAGGTTATAAAAGAATAAGTGTGGGGGTGAGTGATTTGTATAGAAAAGAAAGTTCTCAAAAAAAAAAAAAAAAAAAAAAAAGAAGAAGAAGAAGAAAGTTGTGTAAAGAAAAAGGAGTATTACGTAGAAAAAAAAAGAAGTTGTGAAAAAAAAAAAAAGAAAAAAAAAAGTTGTCTTGAAAAAAAAAAAAAAAAAAAAAGTATAACATAGTTTAGTTAGCGGGTTGTACATTGGGATTAGAGTGAGTGATTTAGCATTCGAAAGCAAAAGTCTTAAATCTCTACAAGAGAGAGTTGCTTCACCGATTTCTATGGATTTTGTATTTACTTATCTTTCATTTCTTATACCCACTTGCCCTTAGCCCCCTTACAACCAAATAAAAGACCTCTTAATCTTGAATGTTGTGGGTTACCTAGCGGAAATGAGATCGAAGAGCAAGCATATGGCGACGCGTGTTGTGAAATTGATTTTGAGTGAAATACATATAGCCCCTAAACACTTGAGCGGTAATATTTAGTGAACCTATGTGAGTTTAGCGGGTTATGTCGGGTCTTCTATATGCCTATTTGATTGTGGTGGATTGATTTGACACATGGTCAACACATGCATATACTTGAGCATTTCTTACATGTGCTTCTTAATTGCCTCACAAATTCAAAAATCTTAAGTTATGCTTTGTCGACTTCATGGTCATGTACATAATTAGTTCTCTGAGGATTATGGTTGGAAAGGCTAATACCACACTTTCTTTATGTTTGAGCATTTGTGTTTGAGTTAATAGATTTTTGGCAATTAATTTACATTTAGTTTGCTTGGGGACAAGCAAAGTTCAAGTGTGGGGGTGTGATTATACGCATTTATATGCGTGTAATTATATCTAAAACACTAGAATTAAGCTAATCCTCATGTTAATTAATATGTAATTAATCCATTTTTATTTACTTTGTAGAAAATAAGCGGAATTGCGGAAACGAGATAAAATTGTGCGAAATTGGAGTTTCCGACAAAAGGACGAAATAGTCAATGCGGATCAACCGTGGTCAACACCATCAAGGGAGCGGAATCCAATTACCTCCGATAATATGTGTGGTCAATCAAGAGAGAACAAAGAAAGAAAGAAAGAAAAAAAAAAGGAAAAAAAAAAAGGGGGAAAGAAAGAAAAAAAGAAAGGTGAAGAGAAGAAAAAAAAAAAAAAACATAATCTGATTTTTGCTGACGTCATCAATAACATGAGCTGATCCTTTCCTTCTTCCCCACGTGCATTCTCCACTTTCTTTCTTTTATTTCCCTTTTTTCTTTTTCTTATCCTCTTCCTCTCACATGTGGCCACATGGCCCTTATCTTGCTCTTCTTCACCTTTCACGGTTAGCCACTTCTTATTATCCCATTTTTCTTTTTCTTCTCCTACCAGACCACATACATAGAGCACACCCCCAGATCCATTTTTACTCCCCCTCACCTCAATCCCAAAATCAGCCGAACCCACCATCTCCATCTCTCTTTCTCCACCATTTTTTTTTAAATCTCTTACCATTTTCACTCACCCATCATCTCACACTCTCTCCTCTTCCCTTCTTCATTTTTTTTTTTAATTTCATCTTTTGGGATTGGACGTTCAAGGCCTCAAGGGAATTATCATCAAGAGTACCACACCTTAATTTAGGTAGTTGGGTGAAGAAATTGCTTGATTCATACTAGCTCATAGCTAGAAGTGACAAAGCTAATTCTCCCCTCTCTTCCTTATTATCTATTTCATAATTTTTATATACTTTTGTTGATGAATTCTTGTATGGGTTGTGAGTAGTTTAATTTTGGGAGTTAGGGTTGTGAAGCCCTAACTCATCTTGTATAAATATTGATGCTTTAATTTTAATAAATGCAATTTCCATTGTGTATGCTTTAAATCCGAATTTATTGGTCCTTAGAAGCATGTTTCTAGGCTTTGTCATCCTTTGAAATTATGTTGTGGGCAATTGTGATGAGTAGATTGATAAATTGACAACTTATTGGTCTTGTGGCATCTAGGATTTAAGTGTGGTAACCATTAGCTAGCTTAATTGTAGCTAAGCTTGCTTGGGTCTCTATTATCTTGCACTCTAGGCCTCTAATTTTAGATATTGCGGCCTTAACCGACGTAATGCCTAAATTAGAGAGTTGATTGTGGCCCTAACCGGCATAATCGATACACCGAAAGGATAATTGGTTTAGTAGCCTTGACCGGTACTAAATACGGGACTTAACACATATAGGAAATGCATGCATTTATGAAATTGGCACCGATATTTGCAAGATAGTTAGTGTGAATCACCCGACACTCTCATGTTCCCATTAACTTGAAATCCGAATTTTAATTTCTTGCTTGATAATTAGTTGTTTGCTTTTATTTTAGTTTGCATTTAATTTAGTTAATTCCCAATTCAAAACTCCCAAACAAAATTCTACCTTCCATTGTGCATAACTCATTTGGGCTACAAGTTAGTGGCTTTGATTAGGCTTAGTGTGAGCTAAGCCGAGCATTGCCGAGGCTTGGTGCCTTGTGAATATTTTATTTTACTTTATTTTATTTTTATTTTTACTTTTTCATTGTATGCTTTTGAGTCACTCTAGCGCCAATTACCTCGGTTGGGTCCAACACCTAATCCCCGAGGTACGATAATCAAGGTTTTAATATTTCCCTTACTTGACAACGATTCGTACGCTTGCGAAGAGTTTATGAACCAAGTCACTGACTCGTGAGGAAGAGTGCCGCGTAGCACGCATTAGAGGTTGTTGGCGGAATCGCAACTTGCTGGACTTCCGCCTGCTTACCGGGTGGGAGTTGTTGGTGGATCAACAGCTGACGCGTGCCGTTGGTAAGTACTCTCCGCTGTACGGCGCTTTTACAGAGGTTGTTGCATGTTGACCGTTGTTTTTTTTTTTTTTTTTTGTAGAAACTCCACCGGGGAACAAAGCTAGCCGGGACGCCTTCACGAAAGCCATAGACCTTGCCGAGATCGACAATTTCTTGGAGGCCATGTACGCTTCTGGTCTGGCGGCACAGAAAACAGTGGTGGACCCAGAGACGCTGGTGCTGAGCCCGTCAGAGGTCCCTGTTGAGCTGCCAATGCCACACCACTCTCATCTTGGTGGTGATGGGCTGCCCTCTGCTCAGGCTGGGACTGCCGCTGTGAGTGAGGCGGCGCCGCGGAAAGAAAGAGCGCCGGCCATACGGCGTGGGGTGCAGAAGAAGGCAGTGCGCCCCGCAGAGGGTGTCACTATAGCGGTGTTGGAGCCACCGAGGAAAGGTTCAAGGCCTGCCGTTGCTGGAAGCACGCGGGTGCTGCAACGAAAACGCCGTCAACCCGACTCCAGCGGGGAAGAGGATGCCGTGGAGATAACTGGGGCCCGCGAGCAGCCGAAGAAGGCAAGGCAGACCCCACCCGAGGCTCCCGTTGATGTGGCGAAAGCGGCGAGCACGAGTGACCTGGACTCATTTGCCGTTTACGCTGAGTTTCTGAATGACGGTGAACGGGAGTTCTTGTATCACCTCTGCGAGCGGTTGGGGTTCGGTGGCCTGGAGAGGATTGTTCGGACAACCGCCGTTAACCAATCGCCCTTCAGCACGGCATTTGGGCATGTCCCCGTTGGACTGCATGAAATGTTCCAGGCGGCGTCAAGACAGCCCTAAGTTGAGCGGGAGCTCAGGGAGGAGGTGGCGGGCCTACAGAGGGACTTGGGGGAGGCCCAGGAAAGGTTGGCTGATGTCGAGCGACGCTTGACAAAGGTCGACTGTGATGCGGCAGACGCTAGTGGCAAGCTGGCCGTTGCCATTCAGCGGGACTTGGAGCGGAACGAACAGTTCTCCAAGTTGGAGCAAGACATGTCCCTGCTGCGGGATAGGGTGGCTGCTAAGGATAAGAAGGTTGAAATCCTGCAGCGGGAGTCTGCCGCCAGACAGGCAGAGGTAAAACGGCTGGAGGGTGAAGTTGCCCGCCTGAGCGCTGAGGGGAGCCGCGCTGCGGCCGCCGCCGTGGAGTCGTACAAGAAGTCGGCAGAGTACAAGAAGGCAATGACCGAAGCAGTGAAGGCCGGTGCCATGGCTAATGTGGAAATGTTGCAGCAGAAGGGTGCCATCGACTGGGTGAAGGTATCGATTCCGGTCGTGCCGCCAGAGAAGAAAACTCAGCCGACAATAAGTACCGCCCCTGCTACTACCCCTGGTCAGGTTGAGGGTGCCTGCTCTGGTAGTGGTGAGAGTGGCGGACTGCAGGAGGGTGACTCTTAGCGGACTCCAACACAGTCCGAGGTGTCCCGTGCTGGGTTCCTGGCGGGCCACACCCGGGCGGATGGCACAATAGAGACCCCCAGTCCCACAGCCCGAGGGTCCGACCAAACAAGCCGCTCACAGCCGCCGCTAGCCGCCAGTGGAGATGCCGAAGGTAGCGGAGCTGACCCTGCCAACCCTGCCGACCCCGCCAACTCCTAAACTAGGAGTAGTAAAAAAAAAATTGTAGCCGCTAAGGCATACCTCATGTGATGTAAAGATTAACGCTAAAGTTAATGAATTTTTAGAGTTTGGTTATTTTGTTTTCAATGTCTTGTACCGCTAGAGTTTTGACAATCTTGCTTTTGTCAACAAATGAAACATTAAAGGAATTAAAATTGATCCAAGTGCACAGTGTATCGGACGTGGTCCGCTGACCGGCGTTGCCAGTTGCCCTTAGTGCTAGACTTGGTAACAATGGTCTGAATAATTCCTAGTTTCATTGATAGCTGACTGATCAGTGTTTTACAAAAGCGGGGTCGTACCCGCTGGGTAGCTTCCCTTAGATAAATATTGAACAAAAATTTAGCTAAGTCAAGATGCTCTTGGGTAGCGGCATGACTATTTGTAGTAATACCGAAGGTGTTCGGTATTCCAAGGGTGGGTCGTTGTAACGCCATCCTTGTCCATTAAGTAGAAGGTGCCTGGGCTAACGACTTCTACAATTTTGTATGGACCTTCCCAAGTTGGGCGGAGCTTTGTTGGTGGTGGTATGACTTCCTTCATTACCCAGTCCCCCAGTTGGAGGTTGCGGGCTTTGACCCTGGCGTTGTAGAAACGCGACACTCGTTGTTTGTTCTGGAGATTGTGCAAATGGGCTGCGTCTCTTTTTTCCTCTAGGAGATCCCTGTCGAGGTTGACGCCTTTGCTGTTGGCCTCGAGGCAATAGCCTTCAACCCTAGTGGTTGGTTGTGTTACCTCGATAGGCAAGACAGCCTCAGTTCCGAACATCATACAGAAGGGGGTTTCACCCGTGGCAGCAGTTGGGGTCGTTCTGATGGCCCATAGAACTTTTGGGAGCTTCTCCGCCCATAAACCTTTGGCCGTATGGTGCTTCTTCTGTAACAGCTTCTTGATTATCTTGTTTGCTGCCTCGACTTGGCAGTTGGTTTGGGGGTGAGCGACTGAGGCAAACCGCATCTTAGTGCCCAGGTTTGCGGTGAACGAGATGAGTTCCTTGTTATTGAACTGTGTACCGTTGTCTGTGATGATTGTGTGCGGGACGCCGTAACGACAATAGATGTTCTTCCAGAGGAAGTGAATTACCTTGGCGGTAGTTATTGCCGTCAGGGGCTCCGCCTCTATCCATTTGCTGTTGTAGTCGATGGCGACAATGATGTATTTGAACTGACCTTTGGCGGTTTGAAAATTTCCCATCAATTCTAGGCCCCACGTTGAGTGAATCCAGGGACCGACGATAATCGACAAAGGTTCCGCCGGGGCATGTGGAAGATCAGCATATTGTTGGCATTTGTGACAAGATTTTGATATCTGCCGGGCGTCATCACCGAGCGTGGGCCAAAAGTAGCCCTGTCGCATTGTGCTATTAGCCAAGGACCTGGCGCCTGAATGATTTCCGCATTCCCCGCCATGTATTGTTGTCAGCACGACCTTACCCTCCTATGGGGTTAGGCAGCGGAGGTTGGGGTGAGTGAATCCCTGTCGGTAGAGTTTTCCGTTCTGGATGTTGTAGCGGGTTGCTCTCCGCTAGAGCTGTCGCGCTTTGATCTTGTCTTCTGGCAAAGTCCCGTTGCGCTTGTACTTGATAATTTCGTCCATCCAGCTAGGATTGGTCTCAATGTTGAAGATTTTCGCCAGGGTTTTTGTGATGCTTGGCTTGTCCAGACTCTCTACCCTTGTGTCCGCTGGACTTTGGTGTGGCTGGGCGGTTGCCAGTCTTGCCAGTGAATCAGCCTTGGAGTTCTTTTCCCTGGGGATCTGTGTGATGGTGTGGAACTTGAATTTTTTGAGCAGTGCCTTGGCGTATCCTAAGTATGCCGCCAACTGCTGGTCCTTAGCCTGAAAACTGTCGTTGTCCTGGTTAACTACCAACTGAGAGTCGCTGAAGATGTTGACACTGTCGGCCCCTGAGTCGATGGCGAGGAGTAGGCCGGCAATGAGTGCTTCATATTCCACCATGTTGTTAGAAGCTTTGAAGTTGAATTTCAACGCGTATTCGACGTTGAGTTCCCCTGGTCCGGTTAAGATGATTCCGGCTCCGCTGGCCTTGGCGCTAGCTGAACCGTCCACGTGTAGGTCCAAGTCTGACTGCCGGGGGGATTGTTCCTCAAATACCACCATCTCCACCCCTGGTTGTGCTCCGACGTTAGATTCGGGTTGTCGTCCGGTGAGCGCAGCAATAAAGTCTGCCACCGCCTGGCCCTTCATGGCGGTTCTTGGTTTGTAATCGATGTCAAATTCGCTGAGTTCAATGGCCCACTTGCTGAGGCTCCCCGAATGTTCAGGGTTCTGCATTACTTGCCTCAGCGGTTGGTTGGTTAACACATGGATTGTGTGGGCCTGGAAGTACTGGCGGAGGCGTCTGGCGGCAACGATTAGTGCGAGAGCAAGTTGTTCCAAGGGAGGGTACCTGGTTTCAGCTCCGTTCATGCCCCTGCCGGCGTAGAACACTGGGAGTTCGTCTTGGCCTTCCCGCCAGACGATGGCGCAACTCACCGCTGATTGTGATACCGCTAGGTAAATGTATAATGTATAATGTTTCCCCGTGCATAGGAATGGAAAGTAGCTGAACCGCCGCTAGGTACTCCTTCAGGCCCTGGAATGCCGCTTGGCACTCTGGGTTCCAATCGATGACTTTCTTGTGGGTTGTTTTAAGGACTTTGAAAAATGGGGCGCACCTGTCGGTCAGTCTGGAGATGAATCGAGACAGGGCGGTTAGTTTTCCCTGGAGGCATTGGACGTGAACCTTCCACTCTGGGTCCTTCAAGTCGAGGATGGCTAGCATCTTGTCAGGGTTAGCCTCGATGCCCCGTTCACTGACAATATACCCTAGCAATTTGCTGGCGGTGAAGCCAAAGAAACATTTTTCTGGGTTGAGGCGCATACTGTAGGCTAAGAGGATGGTTATTATGATTTTTAGGTTTGCCACATGTCCATTGGCCTTTATACTCTTGACCAACATGTCGTCCACGTAGACCTCGATTATCTTGCCCAGATGCTCCGCGAACATGGCGTTCATCAGTCGCTGATAAGTTGCCCCTGCGTTTTTTCAAACCGAAAGGCATCACATTGTAACAATACAGGCCTTTGTCGGTGGTGAAGGTGGTGCACTCCTGGTCGTCGGGATGCATCCTGATCTGATTATAGCCGGAGAAGGCATCCATCATGTTGAGGAGCTCGTGTCCAGCGGTTGCATCGACCAGTTGATCGATGCGGGGTAGTGGGAAACTATCTTTTGGGCATGCCTTGTTAAGATTTTTGAAGTCAACGCACATCCTCCACCTGCCGCTAGCCTTCCTGACCATTACCAGGTTGGAAATCCACTGGGGATAGATGACCTGGCGGATGAACCCAATGCCCTGCAGCTTGGCAACCTCTTCTCCTATAGCACGGTACTTCTCCTCGTCAAAGGTTCTGCGCTTCTGCTTGATAGGGTAGAAGGATGGTTTGATGCTCAACTTGTGTGTGATGATTTCAGGGGAGATACCTGGCATGTCTGCATATGACCAGGCAAAGACCGTAGCGTTATCACGTAGGAACTGAGTGAGCTCCGCCGCCAGCTCTGGGTCTAATTGAGCGCCTATGCGGACTGTCCGCTCGGGGTGCTCATCAGAGATGCTGACGGCCCTTAATGATGTTTCAGGGTTGACCGGCTCCTTCCTTACGTACTTCTTTTCGTCATCCCTGGGGTCCTCAAAAATATTTGGTGGCGGTGCTTGACTGCCTACCGCTAGGATCTCGTGGCGGCAGGTTGATTGTGCTATAGTAGTTGAATAACACTCGCGTGCCAATTGTTGACTTCCCTTGACACAGCCTGTGCCGTTGGGTGTGGGGAATTTCATGAGTAGCATGTATCTGGCGATGATGCATTTGAGTTTATTGAGCGCTGGCCGACCAATGATGGCGTTATATGAGCTAAAACAATCGACAATTATGAACTCCGTATGTATTTCAGCCATACATGGACTAGTACTGATAACTAGCCGCATATAGTCAGAACCCAGCGGTTGCGTGACGTCCCCGGAGAAGCTGAGCAGTGGTTCATGATCTTGGAGTAATTTTCTGTTCCGCTTAAGGTCGTTGATTTGTGTGCTAAAATGCAACTTACGCGCAATAAGGGCACGGTCATCAAAGAAATGGGAAATATTTAGACCCGAAATTATCGTACCACGGGGATTGAAAAGCTAACTTCAATCATTGGTTATGCCGATTACTAAGTCACTAACAATTAACAAAGAACCTAGAAAAATAGCACCAAACTATTTACATGCCCGGCTCGGAACAACCAAGCCTAAAATTGGTCAAGAGAACCACAAATAAATGCGGAAACCCACAACCAAGTGGTATTGACAATGAAAGTGGTTTATGAAATTTGATTTTGATTGCGAAAAATAAAATTGACAATTGAAAATTAATATTGCAACTAAAGATAAAGATAATAGAAACTTATCAAGAAATGAAAATTAGGTTACTAGGGTATCCTCCAAGCCAAATTTAATGCACAAATATATTCCGACAATGGTCATTCAATTTATAGTGGCATCAAGAACCGTACCCAAGGCTTTTCAAGGCTCATGGGTCAATAGATTCCTTAAAAGGTATTCCTACTCCGGATCAAGGGTTGTAGAAACTCAATTGGGACAATCTAGAGCCTTGTTAAGGCCTCTAGTTGCACCAAAAGGCGAAGAGTACTAGAATCAAGGTTCCCAAGCTAGCCAATACGGCAATCGAAATTGGTATTGTAACTAACCATGTTCTAAACAAGTGTCCTAGCCATAAATTAGAGAAGTGATTAGGTCTCCTAATTTTTTTCTAGACATGCTCATCTACACATTGAAGAGTTAATCAAGCTCCTAAGCATGCATCTAAGCCAAAAATTATAGAATAGAACATATGCCAAACACGAAATCAAAAACCATTAAATCAAAACATATTTATTACATTAAATCCATGCTAGGGCTCAAACCCTAGCTTCCTAAATAGACTACTCACAACCCATCCAAAAATCAACAACAATATTCATCAATTAACTAAAGAGGTAAAGGTGAAGAAGAGTGAAAAGTAACAAGAACAAGTCACAAATTGCTATGGAGCAATTATGACAAGCCTTGATTTATGGCTTCCCACTATACCCAATCTCAAGTCTTGATGTAGATGAGATCCCTTGAAGCTCCTTGAAATCCCTTTGAGAAATTGATGAGGATTTGATGGAATTTTGGTGAGGTGAATCTTAGTGAGGAGGAAAATGGATCTTGGTGAGGTAGAGTGGATCTTGGTGAGGTGATGAAATTGGTGAGGGAAGAAAAAAATGAGAAGAAGTGGAGGTGTGGTTTCGGTGTTAGAGAGGAGAAGGAAAATAATGGGGGGGGGGGGGGGGGGGGGGGTTGGTGGTGTGTGCGGCTGTTGCGCAGAGAGAGAGTAGTGATGGGTGAGGTCGGCTTATGTTAAGAGGAAGAGGGTCGTGATACCTGGGAATAGGGTTCTCGGTGTTATATATAAAGAAAAAGTGGTCGAGAGCTATAATTGTGTGGCTGGGCTATGAGGAATAGAAGAGATAAAGGCCACTTGCCATCACGTGATTGGCTTAAGGATGAAAGAAAGAAAATTGTCTGAAATGGTCAGCAAAGGTTGATTAAGCAATGGGTCAATTGCTTAATTAATGGATCACCATGCCACGTGCAGATTCCATTCTTCATCATTTTTTTTTTCTTTTTTTTTCTTTCTATTTCTTCTTTTTCACCAACACATGGGATTCACTTTTGATGACGTTGACCTTGGTCAACTAGTTCATCGACCATTTTGACTTTTCGTCTGAAATTCTATTTTGCTCTATTTTTCATCATTTTTCTCTCGATTTCTCCAATTCCGCTTATTTCCTACACAACAAATAAAATTGGATTAACTACATTATAATTGGCTCAAGTTTTAGCATATTTCTAGTGTTTTGGATACAATTACATGCATAAAAATGCGTGTAATCAGTCGTTGTAACAGCCACTGAATATGACGTTGACAACGGATCCGCTATCAACGAGGATTCTTCCCACTGACATTTTGCCGAGGATGGCGTCGATCAAGAAAGGATCGTCATGGGGTAGATGCACTCCGCGTTCCTCCTCCTCTGAGAAGGTAATAGGTTCCCAACCAGACCTTGGGAGTTTGGCGGATCTTTCGTAGCGGATGTTACAAACTTCCTTTAGGTGATTAGCCCGTGCATAACGCTTTCTAGCTCTGTGAGACATGTTGGTGATTGGAGCGCCTCCGTCGATGGTGTTGATGCAGCCCATGGGCTCAATGTCGGCGATCACAGGTGGCGGCTGGCGTACCTTGAATTGTTCCATCTTGCCATCACGGTACAAGGTTTCAATGGCCTTTTTAAGAGCGTTGCAGCTGTTGGTATTGTGACCGCTGTCCTCGTGGTATTTGCACCATCTGCCGGTGTTTCTTGGCTTTCCTGTTTTTGGGTATCTTCCAGGGGCGGCGGTGGGATCTGGTCCTTGCACTGATTGTATATTTCTTCATATGAGGCCATGAGGACTGTAAATACTACATACCGCTGGGAAGACTCCGTATGCTTGTTGCGGTTGTCCCCATGGGATGGGCGGTTTCCCTTGTAGTGCTGGTCCTTCTGCCGCTTGTTCTGGTATTGGCCCTGCTGCCATTCCCTCTTTTTGTCAGTTGGCGGTGTGTTGGAGGTTTTGTTAATGGTCCCCTGCTGACTGGAGGAGGGTTGTGTCGACTTTGCTAGTGCTGCTGGTGGCGGTAGGGTTTCTCCGTATGTGATGAATTCTGCCTGGCCATGAATGACTGCCTCACTCATGAGGTGGTCGTACACCGCATTTGGGTGATTGTAGTTGAGGTGATAAAGGAATGGCCATTTGAGGAGTCTCTGCTTAAAAGCCGCCGAAGCCATTGTTTTATCAAGATCACGGCATTGTGTTGCGGCCGCTCGCCACCTTGTGACGAACGCCTTCAGTGTTTCTTCCGTGCCCTGCTTGACGTTGAACAGTTGGCTTGTATTGTGGTGCCCAGGGGATAGTAGGATGAATGATAGGAGCATGATTATGCGATATTAATAACGTTAATCTCTATACTTTCTTTGTTAGTTTAGTGTATTTTCTCGTTATTTACATTGTTTACTTGTTTTATAGGTATTTTGAGCAAAGAAGGAGAAAAGAAGTAAAAGAGGGATTGAAAGGGAAAATTGGCAAATCTTCCTGTGCAGATCAGTCAACTTCGACGGATCACTGAGACAAGCTCACAACGATCCAGAGGGTGATCTTTATATTGATGGAAAGCCTTGGATGTCTAGTTTCCGAATCTTTTTACGGCTCGTTAATATCATTTTTCTACAAGAAGTGATGGCCAATTTAGTACAGCAAGGTCGGGCAGTCCGGGAATCTGACACTTTGACGGAAATCCATGATTTGAGGCCCGAATTCCTTTTAGAAGCCCACCGACGAGTATTAACTAAATATCTCTCTTTATTAGAGATATATGACATATTTTTATGGGTGAAAATTATTAGAAATCTTAGAGGAGAAGCTACTTGAATCCTAAAAGGAAAAGAAGTGAAAATTTGCTGACCTAAGCAATAAAGAAGGGAGACGTTCAGTTGAGTAGGAGGTTCTGTCGCACAAGAGAAAGTAGAGAACGACATCTTCTGCCATCATCTAGCCGTGATCTCATCTCCTTCTTTCATCTCTATTTTTCTCTTCAATTCTCTTGATATATGCATTCAGCGAATTCATGACTATGTCTAGCTAAATACTTTTGTAGCTAGGGGCAATTTCAAAGCCCCAAACATGTTCAATTCATATTGATGACAATTCAGTTTTTGGTTTTCTATATTATCAATTGAGTGTTTGTGTTTCACTGTGTCTTCTTGAATTACATGTGACTCAAACCCTAGGTTTAGCAAGACTACCAACGTACTTGTGACCCTAGATTTATCCAAACCTTTTTAGTGATTAATGATTTTGATATGTTAAACTTAGCGAGCTTGTGTCTAGGTTGCATAATCGGAAATAGATTAAGTGGTGAGCTTGTATTCACTTAACGAGGAACTAAGAAAGGGTAATGGGTTAATTCGAGCTTGTGAGTTAACTTCGGGTAAATTCAATTGAGATTTAGGATTCCATAACTGAGCTTTGATATGATTGAGTGTGTTTGGTGGTGGAGAATGAGTCCTTAGCTTTGTTTCTATCAATAGTTTAAAGTTATAAAATCTGTTTCTGCTTTGTTATCTTTCTGTGTTCAGTTTTACGTGAATTATTTCATATATCAAATCAACTCCGATTGTTCTGAAATTTTTTATACGTGTTATTGAATGTGTCTTTAGTGTTATGTAAAATTTTTAGAAAATTTCATCGAGTTTAGGTTAGTCAATTAATTTATTTTCGTTAACTGTTCAGTAGCATAGTTTAGAGTAGTTTGTGACATTTGATTAGCAGTTTAGGAACAATCTTCAGCGGGTAATGACCCTTGCTTGATCAATATATTACCAACGATGATACTTGAGTACAAGGTTTAAGTTGTGCATCTTTTAGACGTATCAATTTTTGGCGCCGTGTCGCCGGGGATTGTTTTTCCCTAAATAGCTAATCTATTTTGTTTGTTTTATTTTTCTGTTTTATTGGTTTACTAACTTAGTTGAGTTTATTTTTGTAGATACATCTCATTGTGCATGCACACTCGAAGGAATAAGAGCCTTGATCTTGCTGAGTACGATCCTGAGCTAGAACGTACACTTAGAGAGCTTCGAAGAACAGTCAAGGAGACGCGAGCAACGGCATCCTTGCCACCACCATCCCCACCACACTTGAGTTCTGGGGAAGAGGAAGAAGAGAGGCAAGAAGACATGGCCATTCGTACTTTGAGGGAGTTGGCAACTCCTAATGTAGAACAACAACCATTGTGCATCACCTATCCAAATCTGAATGGGGATGGAGGATTTGAGCTTAAGTCTGGCATGATTCACTATTTGCCTAAGTTCCATGGCTTCTCAACAGAGGATGCCAACTTGCATCTTAAGGAGCTACATATGGTATGTTCAGGAATGAAGCCAGCAACTGTCCATGAAGACCATGTCATGTTAAGGGCATTCCCATTCACATTGGAGGGCAAGGCTAAGGAATGGCTTTACAATTTGCCTTCCGGATCACTCACCACATGGAATCAAGTGAAACAAGCATTCCTTGAGCAATATTTTCCAGCCACAAAGGCTGCAAGCATAAGGAAGGATATATGTGCAATCCGGCAAATGCATGGAGAGTCCTTTGGAGAATATTATGAGAGATTCATGTGCTTGGTTGCTTCATGTCCTAATCATCAAATATCGGAGCACCTTCTCATACAATATTTCTATGAAGGATTGTGTGGCACAGATTGTGTGATGCTTGATGCAGCAAGTGGGGGGAACATTCATGGACAAGACTCAAGCTACTGCTAAAGCATTGTTAAAGAACATAGCTGAAAATACTCGACAATTTGGAGGGAGAGATGAACTGTCACTTAAGAGCGTCAAAGAGGTAAGCACTAATTCTAATATTGAATTACAATTAGCTAACTTAACTAATCTTGTTGTAGATACCTCTCATTGTGCATGCACACTCAAAGGAATAAGAGCCTTGATCTTGCTGAGTACGATCCTGAGCTAGAACGTACACTTAGAGAGCTCCGATATTTGCATAGACTGCAGTAATACAACATCAAGCTTTTTAGTCTTCTTACAATTAGCTGATAAGGTTCGCTGCAAACTCTCTTCTTGTAAGGGTATGCAGTTATCCCAGGCGGCTCGTCTTCAATTAATTTCTTCGGTAATCCAAAGCTTGCTTGTTTACAGTTTCCAAGTATATGAGTGGCCTCGTTCACTTTTATTGAAAATTCAAGCTTGGACTCGTAATTTCTTCTGGTCAGGTGACCCCCTCAAGAAAGGGTCTACATTAATTGCATGGACTAAATGTTGTCTTCCAGTTGATCAAGGAGGATTGGGCCTAAAAAATTTGTTCACTCTGAATCGAGCCTTGCTCCTTACCAGATGCTGGGGCATTATTCAATTATCTTCCCCTTCAGCTCAATTCTTGCTGGATAGATTTTTTACACTTTCTTTTCAAGCACTACAGTATTATCAAAGATCTTCGGTTTGGATTGGCCTGAAGAAGCTTTGGCCAATGTTTTATTCCAAGATTCATTGGGTGGTAGGAGATGGAAAACAGGTTCGTTTTTGGTTAGATAATTGGCTTGGCAATCCAATTTCAGTTACTCATAATCTGGGTCCGGAGTTGCAGCCTTTCATTAAGGAGCTAGTGTGCAATTTCATCACAAATGGAAATTGGTCGTTGCCTTCTCTATTCGTTTCTTCCTTCCCAGACTTGGCCAACCAAATTTTGGAGGTTTCGCTGCCCATTAATAGGATGGCTGATCAAGCGATTTGGCCTGTTTAACCGTCAGGTCAGTTCACAACAAAGGATGCTTATATTTCTATTTCTACCTCCCACCCAATTATACCTTGGTGCAAATTCATTTGGCATAAAGCAGTTCAACCACGCAAAAGCATGGCTACTTGGAAAGTTCTCCATGGTAGAATGCTCACAGATGAATTGCTACAGAAGAGAGGTTATTCACTTTGCTCCAGGTGTGATTTCTGCTGTCAAAATGTTGAATCTTTTTCTCATTTATTTTACAACTGCAGTGTGATACACAGTTTTTGGAGTTGGATTTTTCAGCTTTTTCGCTTGAGTTTTTTGAATCAGACCGAGGATCTTGGATTATTATCACCAATGGTGCTTGACTCTTTGCCAGCTCCGTCTAGAAAACTCTGGTGCTTTGCAGTTTGTAATGCCATCTGGTACATCTGGACTGAGCGAAATAAATTGAGGTTTGATGATAAGGTTTTTTCCTTGGCAAATTTCAAACACTTTTTTCTTCTTTCATTCAAGGACTCTGCTTCTCTTTATTTTGCACCGTGCTCTTTGTCTCTGGGTTCTCTGCCAGCCTTCCAGTTACTGGGTTTATCACCTCTGCGGCTCAAAGCTCCAAAATTTATTCCAGTAAGATGGGCCCCTCCTCCTATGGGTTGGCTGAAGGTAAACACTGATGGGTCATTTCGTAGCCCAGAGATAGCAGGTTTCGGAGGATTATTTAGAGATTCGGATGGTTTATTTAAAGGTGCCTTTGCCCATAGAGTCATTGTTAATAGTGCAATTGATGCTGAGATTCTGGCAGTCATTGAGGCTCTTCGTGTTGCTTGGGCAAGAAGTTGGACACATATTTGGCTTGAAACATACTCAACTCTTGTAGTTCACTATTTCAATTCGCCCAATCTAATACCTTGGAGGTTCAAAGTGGAATGGTTGAACTGTCTGCACTTTACTCAATCCATACATTTTCGTGTTACTCATATCTATAAAGAAGGTAACTCTTCAGCTGATGCTCTTGCAAATTATGGTGCTCAAAATGATGGTTCTATTTGGTGGACTTCACCTCCTAGGTTCATTGCTGGATTCTATGGTCGGGATCTATCTTATGTTACTCATTATCACTATGCGTAAAGACATAGGTTTTTATTTGCTTTTAGTTTTGCTAGTGTCTAGGAAGAGGGTTTGTCTCTTCCTTGTCTTGTATTTGGTGGTTGGGTTTTGGTCTAATCCCCCCAATTTTTTTTGTATTTGTCATCTATTCTTCTATTAATAAAATAGGGGGATGAGGGGTGGGTTCCCAGAGTGTGGCAGACCCTTCTCCTTCGGGATTGAGGGTGGGACTTGTTCCCTACATTGTCTGCCTCCGAGGAACTAATATCACCTAATCCCTTATTATTAAAAAAAAAAAAAAAAAAAAAAAAAACTAATCTTGTAAAACAGGTTGTCATAGCGCCAAAGCAAGTATGTGGTGTGTGCTCAATGGTGGGACATGTTTCTGATACATGTCCATCATTGATGAAGCAAAGTGGTTTTGAGCAAGCTAATGCGGTTGGATTTCAAGGGCAAAGGCCGAAATATGATCCATTCTCTAATACCTATAATGCGGGGTGGCGTGATCATCCGAATTTTAAGTGGAGCAACAATGACAATGTTTTGCAACCTCAAGGAAGCAATTACACCCGCCCACCTGGATTCTATCAAGCTAGACCGCAAACATCTTATCAACCTCCTCCTCAACAACAAGCTTCAAGTAAGTCTCTTGAGGATTTAGTTGCTTCTTTAGCTAACTCTCAACAATCTTTTCAACAGAAAACAGATAGGTCTATTGAGAATCTTGAGCGTCAAGTGAGTCAACTAGCAAACATGATTGGACAACAACACCAACAAGGAAAGCTCCCTAGTCAGACTGTGATCAATCCAAAAGGGGGGTTTGAGAATGCTAGTGTTGTGACCTTAAGAAGTGGAAAAGAAGTTTTGGAGTAGCCAAGAGGGCAAAAGAGAGTTCAGAGAACCATGAATAATAAAGAGGAGCAAGGAGAAGCTACAGTAGCAAAGGAGGACAACCATGAGTGCTTGGACACTTTAGGCAGCCCCCTAATCACATAAATGCATCAAAGGCAGCCCTTAAACCCACGGGTTTAAGAGATTCTAAGGTTAGTAATGTAGTTCCAAGTTTGATTACTTCATGTCTTCCTTTTCCGCGTAGGTTTGCTAAATCAAAGAAAGAGGAACTTGAAAAGGAGATCTTGGAAACATTCCGAAAAGTCCAAGTGAACATACCGCTCTTAGATGCAATAAAACAAGTCCCAAAATATGCCAAATTTCTAAAAGAACTTTGCACTACCAAGCGGAGATTAAAGGGGAATGAAACTGTAAAGGTGAGTGAGAATGTTTCAGCAATGCTTCAACGAAAACTTCCACCCAAGTGTAAGGACCCCGGTAGCTTCACTATTCCCATCACAATGGGTAACACCAGGTTTGAGCGTGCTATGTTAGACTTAGGTGCGTCTATAAATGTCATGCCTTATTCAGTTTATGCAACTCTAGGTCTAGGTGAACTAAAAAAAGATGGTGTTGTTATTCAATTAGCTGACCATTCTAATGCATATCCCAAAGGTTTGTTGGAAGATGTTTTGGTGCAGGTAAATGATTTAATCTTTCCAGCAGACTTTTATGTGTTGGAGATGGAAGAGGAGCCATCATCTACATCTACACCTATGCTTCTTGGCCGGCCCTTCATGAGAACTGCAAGAACCAAGATTGATGTCTATGAGGGGACTTTGACAATGGAGTTCGATGGTGATATAATAAGCTTCAACGTCTTTGTAGCTATGAGGTATCCCAGTGAGTTCCATTCTTGTTTTTCTATTGACATTCTTGATGATTTAGCTCAGAAATTCTTTGAAGTCATAAGTGAGGATGCATTGGAAACCACCATCTCTCAAAGTTTGCAGTTTGAAACATTCAAGAACCCAAAAAGGGACATCGATTTGAGGGAGGATATTGAGGAAACCGTGGCTGCACTTGAGTCACTACCACGGTCTAGAGGTAATTCTAATGATTTTATTTCCCTTCCTTTGTCTACTGAAAAGTTGTTGCCTTCTGTGATTCAGGCCCCCAAGTTAGAGCTTAAACCATTACCGAATCACTTGAAATATGTATTTTTGGGAGAGGAAGAAACATTACCCATGATCATTGCCTCAAACCTCACGGAGTTGGAAGAGGAGAAGTTGATTCGTGTGCTCAAGGAGTACAAGACTGCTATTGGATGGAGCATAGCAGATATAAAAGGCATTAGTCCGGCGACTTGCATGCATAAGATACTTCTTGAGGAAGGCTCAAGACCAACAAGAGAAGCTCAACGTCGTTTGAATCCTGTCATTATGGAGGTGGTGAAGAAGGAAGTATTAAAGTTGCTAGATGTGGGTGTGATCTACCCCATCTCAGATAGCAAGTGGGTGAGCCCAGTGCAGGTAGTTGCTAAACGATCTGGTATCATGGTTGTAAAGAATGAAGACAACGAGCTAGTGCCTACACGTGTGCAAACTGGGTGGCGGGTGTGCATTGACTATCGAAAATTAAACACAACAACTCGCAAGGATCAATTCCCGCTACCCTTTACTGATCAGATGCTCGAAAGGTTAGCTGGTCATTCTCATTATTGCTTTCTTGATGGTTATTCAGGTTACAATCAGATTGCTATTGCTCCGGAGGATCAAGAAAAGATGACATTCACTTGTCCTTTTGGGAATTTTGCATACCGGAGGATGCCTTTTGGACTCTGTAACGCTCCTGCAACGTTTCAGGGATGTATGGTAAGTATATTTTCAGATTTTGTCGAAAACATCATAGAAGTATTCATGGATGATTTTAGTGTTTATGGTGATTCTTTCGATAAATGCTTAGACAATCTATCTCTTGTGCTTAATCGTTGCATTGAAACTAACCTTGTTTTAAATTGGGAAAAATGCCATTTCATGGTTGATCAAGGTATTGTTTTAGGGCACGTTATTTCTGCTAGGGGCATAGAAGTTGATAAATCAAAAATAGATCTTGTACGTTCCTTACCCTCTCCCACAAGTGTGAGAGAGGTTCGTTCTTTTCTTGGACATGCAGGTTTCTATAGGCGATTCATCAAGGATTTCTCGAAAATATCAAGACCCTTATGCAGGTTGTTACAAAAGGATGTGGCATTTGAGTTCGATGAGGAATGCAGGAAAGCTTTTGAGAAACTCAAGGAGTTGTTAACCACAGCACCTATCATCACTCCTCCAGATTGGAATTTGCCCTTTGAGCTAATGTGTGACGCCTCTGATTATGCTGTGGGGGCTGTTTTGGGCCAACGTGTGAACAAGCTTCCACATGTTATTTACTACGCATCTCGGACTCTTAATGATGCTCAGTTGAATTATTCAACTACAGAGAAAGAGCTTTTAGCTGTTATTTTCGCTTTAGAGAAATTTCGTTCATATTTAATTGGTACTAAAGTGATTGTGTTTTCTGACCATGCAGCTTTGAAGTATCTTCTTACAAAGAAGGATGCAAAACCGAGGCTTATTAGGTGGATGCTTCTCTTACAAGAGTTTGATTTGGAAATCAAGGACAAGAAGGGAAGTGACAATGTGGTAGCGGATCACCTAAGCCGACTTGTAAATGGTTCAAACGCAGAGGAGGATCTATTGCCTTTGCATGAAAGCTTTCCGGATGAGCAGCTTTTTCACTTAGAAGTTTTGGAGCCTTGGTATGCAGATATCGTCAACTACAAAGTAACCAAGAAGTTTCCGGATGATTTGAAAAAGGCTCAAAAGGACAAGCTTGCTAAGACTGCCAAGTATTATGTGTGGGATGATCCGTACTTATGGAAACATTGTGCGGATCAGTTGATAAGAAGGTGCGTACCTAACTCTGAATTTCTCTCTATTCTTACTTTTTGTCATTCTTATGCATGTGGTGGTCATTTTGGAGCAAAAAGGACAGCTCTCAAGGTACTTGAGAGTGGATTTTATTGGCCTACCTTGTTCAAGAATGCATTTGAGTTTTGCAAGTCATGCGATCGTTGTCAACGAACAGGTAATTTAGGTGCTAGAAACCAAATGCCGCAAACTCCTATTCTTGTTGTTGAACTTTTCGATGTTTGGGGCATTGATTTCATGGGACCTTTTCTGTCCTCGTATGGTAACCTTTATATTCTCTTAGCTGTTGATTACGTTTCCAAATGGGTGGAAGCTAAAGCCACTCGGACTAATGATTCTAAGGTTGTTGTAGATTTTGTTAAATCTAACATCTTTGCTAGATTTGGAACACCAAGAGCTATCATCAGCGATGGAGGGAGTCACTTTTGCAATAGATCATTCGAGGCATTGTTGAGGAAATACAACATCACACATAAGATTTCAACGCCTTATCATCCTCAAACAAGTGGCCAGGTAGAAGTTTCTAACCGCGAGGTAAAGCAAATTTTAGAAAAGACCGTGAATCCTAGTAGGAAGGATTGGAGCTTGAGACTTGATGATGCATTATGGGCATATAGAACAGTTTACAAGACACCAATTGGGATGTCACCATTCAGAATGGTCTAGGGAAAACCGTGTCACCTTCCGGTTGAGCTGGAGCATAGAGCATATTGGGCGGTGAAGCGATGCAATATGAACTTGGAAGCTGCTGGTGAGCAAAGAAAGCTGCAATTGAATGAGCTTGAGGAAATACGCAACGATGTCTATGAGAGTTCAAGAATATACAAGGAGAAAACAAAGGCGTTTCATGACAAAATGATCACAAGGAAAACTTTTGTTGTAGGACAAAAAGTTCTTCTCTTCCATTCTCGCCTTAAATTGTTTCCGGGTAAGTTGCGCTCTCGTTGGGTTGGTCCTTTTGTTATTACTAATGTTTTCTCTCATGGTGCGGTTGAGATTCGTAGTGAAAAAACCGGCAAAGTGTTCAAGGTAAATGGACATCGACTCAAGATCTATTATGAGCCTTTTGTGATGCAAAATGTGGAGTTATTACCCCTTCATGAACCAGTGTCACAAGAAGATTGATTCTTGGAACTGTCAGGCTGAGGATGTTAAACCAAGCGCTTCTTGGGAGGCAACCCAATGAATGAAGGAGGAAGATTGCGGTATTTTTCTAAGGGTTGTTTTCTTTATTCTTTTCTTCTCTTTCTTTGCTTCTTGTTTTGTTCGGTTTTATGTTTTTGTGTTTGTGTGCAGGTCTCATAGTTAAGAAAGATTTAGAGGAGTCACTTTTTATCAAACCAGTTTTTCTGACGCCCAGATTTCAGTCCACTTTGAACAGATGTCGTTCACAGCTCCTTTGGAACCAACAGATGTACTATATATGGATCAAAAGCCCCAGGTGTCTATTTTCTAATGGCTTTGGCAGATCCAAATTTCAATTTTCAGAGCGTCTGCAGTTTCCAGTTGAGTACAGGAGGGTCGGAACAGAAAAGCAGAAAACTAGGCATCAGAGCCACATAAAGTGCAAAACAGGGGATACTTCCCGGGGTCCAAATGAGACAAACCTTATATGTATTTGAAGCCCCGGATGTCTACTTCATTCCTACCAAAGTGTTTCTGAATGTGACCCCTGTAACTTCCGGTATTCAGGTTTGAATGGATGAAGGTCATTCTATCAGCATTTTGCCAGTTTTCTGTACTTGTTTTTTTTTTTGCTAACTTTGCAGGTCTCTAGTTCCTACATCCCTTGGAGTTGGAATGTGTGCCACATATGTATGGAAAGCCCTGACTATGAACATTCATCTCCAAGTGGAACCTTTAGATTCCGGTTCTTACTGGATGAGCTATGAACCTCGGAAGTAGGGCTGCTGCAAGGTTTTAGCTGAAATCAGTTTTTGAAAAGTGATGTTTCCTATTGACTTTGAGCATTATTGGAGTATCTTTGGAGCGCATTTGGCCTGTAGCTTACACTAGAAATTCCGGGCTTACAGCCTTGAGGTTGATATCCAAAGATCATTAGCATTGGGAGGTCTACAAAAAGGGAGCATTCTCTACTCTTCTTAACTATATTTGTTTTTGTTGTGTTTTCCTCTTTCCTTCTATACTTAACTATATTGTTGCCTGATTATATCTAGATCAAACATTGAGGACAATGTTTAGTTTAAGTGTGTGTGGGGGGGGGGGGGGGGGAGGAATTTGAACTTTTTGTTATTTTCAATAAAAAAATTAAAACAAGAATAAACCAAAAAAAAAAGAGTCTAGTTCTTAATTAGGTTTATTTTCTGTTGAGTCTTTAGGGTTCTTCCAAACACTATGATGAGTCTGAACTTTTCAGAAATTTATTATGGTTACAAGATGATTGCAAGCATGATTTTGGATTCATAATCTTAAGTAATTGCTAATAGACTTTTATGATTATTATGCTTGACGTATGGTGCAATAGATGGTTAGGGCTTATGTGATAACTGAAAATTTGATGGGAGCATGCTAGAACCGGTTAAACTTAATTTAAACCCTTGTGAGCTATTGAGCCTTTATATGTGCTACTTCTTTTTTTTTGAGTGCTTAGTATGGATCATCTTATTTTCTTGACGAGGATTTTGCATGATCTCATCTTTTATTCATCTTTGTTGAGACTCGGATTCAACTTGCATATTTTATAAGGACAAATGCTAGAACTTGCCCCAAAGCCTCTTGAAGCGTATGGTTGAATTGCATGATGGATGGGAAGGGATAAAGGCACTAGGATTACCATCATAGCCAAATTAACCTGTGTCCCTTTTATGCACACAAGATGTGCAATCCCCTAGTTAACCCCCTTGAGCCTATATTAAGCCTTTTGTTTCATCACCACAAATTCCTTAACCCTAAGCTTAGTATAGATGTATCATTACCCTATCCTAAGGAATTAGTGGAGCAAATGTTTTTAGAGATATATTTATGTTCGAGGTACTTTTGTAAGCAAGTGTGGGGGTAAGACTTGTCCATAAAAAAAATATATGTATGCCGAAAAAGAAAAAAATATGAAAGAAAAAAAAAGTACACGGAAAAAGAAAAGAAAAAGTGTGTATGGATTTTAGTCCCCCCTTTGTGAATAAGGAGTTTATTTTGAGTTGAAGGCCTGTTCAAGAAAATTTGGCCTTTGTCCTATTTCACAAGTGTTAGAAGAAAGATTTAGAATGAAGCAAAGGCCTAAGAAGATGACATCTAGCCCAGGAAAAGAAAAAAATTGCTTGCTTCATGTGTTCAAAGATTGATCACCTTGAGGAGTTTAAAAATTTTGTTATCTCTTACATTCTTCTAGTGCTCCACTAGGTTCTTTAGGATCTTTGTTATTCCCTATCCTTTCTTTCTTCTAACCTTAACCCTTGGCCCCATTACAACTCTGAATAAAGACCTTGTTGATCTTTGAAGTTGTGCATTCGATTTGTGGAGACTTGTGCAGAGGGATGAGCATATGGTGTCACTGGCCTTCATCCGAGTTTTGGCATTCCAATCATGGGATCATAATGAAAAAAAAAATATCAGAAAAAGCTTTCTTTCTTGTTATCATATGTGAGCTATTTGTTTGCCTTATTACATCATTCCTCTCACATATAACTTGAGTGAAAACTTATGCTTACGCATCAAGTCAGAAAATCATGAGAGAAAAGAAATTGAGAGCATCCTTGTGAGAAATTAAGTTGAAGCTTGTTTGAAACATGAAGATGTTAGGTTTTCTTTTGTTGCATTGGTTTTGATTATCTCTGCATTATATTTTGAGTATGATGGGTATCAAAGTAAATTAGCTCTTACGTCTGATTATCAGTTTGATTTCATGACTGCTTGAATCTTGTTGACCATAGTTGTGGGCATTATAAGTTCTCTGAGATGTTTGGAAGATATTAGGTCCGTGTCTTTGTTCTAGTTGTTCTTTGTTTGCTAGGGACTAGCAAAGCTTAAGTGTGGGGGTATTTGATAGGAGCATGATTATGCGATATTAATAACGTTAATCTCTATACTTTCTTTGTTAGTTTAGTGTATTTTCTCATTATTTACATTGTTTACTTGTTTTATAGGTATTTTGAGCAAAGAAGGAGAAAAGAAGTAAAAGAGGGATTGAAAGGGAAAATCGGCAAATCTTCCTGTGCAGATCAGTCAACTTCGACGGATCACTGAGACAAGCTCACAACGATCCAGAGAGTGCTCTTTATATTGATGGAAAGCCTTGGATGTCTAGTTTCCGAATCTTTTTACGGCTCATTAATATCATTTTTCTACAAGAAGTTATGGCCGATTTAGTACAGAAAGGTCGGTCAGTCCGGGAATCTGACACTTTGACGGAAATCCATGATTTAAGGCCCGAATTCCTTTTAGAAGCCCACCGACGAGTATTAACTGAATATCTCTATTTATTAGAGATATATGACATATTTTTATGGGTGAAAATTATTAGAAATCTTAGAGGAGAAGCTACTTGAATCCTAAAAGGAAAAGAAGTGAAAATTTGCTGACCTAAGCAATAAAGAAGGGAGACGTTCAGTTGAGTAGGAGGTTCTACCGCACAAGAGAAAGTAGAGAACGACATCTTCTGCCATCATCTAGCCGTGATCTCATCTCCTTCTTTCATCTCTATTTTTCTCTTCAATTCTCTTGATGTATGCATTCATCGAATTCATGACTATGTCTAGCTAAATACTTTTGTAGCTAGGGGCAATTTCAAAGCCCCAAACATGTTCAATTCATATTGATGACAATTCAGTTTTTGGTTTTCTATATTATCAATTGAGTGTTTGTGTTTCACTGTGTCTACAAGATGAATCTTTACTTGTTTGTTTAGGTGCGCAACTAAATGAAGAGGTTAGGGTTCTAATGCTAGGAGTAACACTAGATTCGTATATGTCGTGTGTTGATTCCAATTGAGTAGCAAAATGTCTTCTTGAATTACATGTGACTCAAACCCTAGGTTTAGCAAGACTACCAACGTACTTGTGACCCTAGATTTATCCAAACCTTTTTAGTGATTAATGATTTTGATATGTTAAACTTAGCGAGCTTGTGTCTAGGTTGCATAATTGGAAATAGATTAAGTGGTGAGCTTGTATTCACTTAACGAGAAACTAAGAAAGGGTAATGGGTTAATTCGAGCTTGTGAGTTAACTTCGGGTAAATTCAATTGAGATTTAGGATTCCATAACTGAGCTTTGATATGATTGAGTGTGTTTGGTGGTGGAGAATGAGTACTTAGCTTTGTTTCTATCAATAGTTTAAAGTTATAAAATCTGTTTCTGCTTTGTTATCTTTCTGTGTTCAGTTTTACGTGAATTATTTCATATATCAAATCAACTCCGATTGTTCTGAAATTTTGTATACGTGTTATTCAATGTGTCTTTAGTGTCATGTAAAATTTTTAGAAAATTCCATCGAGTCTATGTTAGTTAATTAATTTATTTTAGTTAACTGTTCAGTAGCATAGTTTAGAGTAGTTTGTGACATTTGATTAGCAGTTTAGGAACAATCTTCAGCGGGTAATGACCCTTGCTTGATCACTATATTACCAACGATGATACTTGAGTGCAAGGTTTAAGTTGTGCATCTTTTAGACGTATCAATGAACCGAGAAAGGAAAGCGTGTGACAATGCCTGAAATGAGTCGATAGATCCTGGCGGGCACTCGAATAACCAACTCATTGCCTCATTGTCCAGCGTTTCGCTGAATAAGTGGCACAGGGTGGCATCATCAAATCCCTTGTTGTTGGTGACCTTCTTGAAGGTGTCCATGTGGACAAAGGGATCAGTCTTACCGCTGTAATGTGACATTTTAGGAGTCTTTGTGTATGCCGGTCTGACAGCTTGCAGAATCGCAGCAGTGAATGGCCCTGGTCTGGACGCAAAAAGTGGATTTGAAATTGGCGCCGGGATGCCTGACTCCGCTCGGGTCAATCTTTGATCCAACTGCTGCATCCGTTCCAGTATCTGATCGGTTGCATCGCCGGCGAGACCCAGCCGGGTATCCAGCTGAACTGATCCCCGCCAGGGGGCGGGTGGGTTGCCCTCCGTTCTTGCCCTAGGCCTTGAACGGTGGGAGTGCAGTGATGACTCTGCCTCCTGTTCCAACATTGGTTGGGGCACAGGGGGTGGTCCAATTCCTGCTAGCTCTGGTGGGTGCAGCGGGACCTGCATGTGTACGACTGGTGCTGGTACTAATGCTTCGGTACCAGGTCTGCTATGCCTGGTGCTCCGTGACTGTTCCCATCGTGCTGGGTTGGCGGTTGCCTCCAGCGTTCTCTTTAGCTCGTCAAAGCGCGACACAAGCTTGGCCACTTGCTTTTGGGCCTCGGCCTTTTCTTTGCATTCTTGCTCACGCTCTCTGTTTGCTTTGTGAAGATCCACCAATGCCAGCTCATATAGAGAGAGGCGAGGTCTTGGCCTAGCAGGCGGCTGCTACTTGGGTTTGTCTCACCGCCGGGGTTTACCGGGGTGGTGAATAGTGCACGGTTGACGTTTACCACTGGGTGAGTAGGTTGGGGAATGGCTGACTGGTCTGTCTGCTCTTCAGCGTTTCCCTCGCTATCGTTAGCCATGGTGATTGTGGCGGGATGACCTTTTGTTCAAGGATTCCCACAGACGGCGCCAATGTTAATGCTCAAAGTCCGACGGTAGCCGATTCTTCATTTAACGCGGGTCCGGTAGGCGGACCGCTACTCCAAGGATTTGATGACTTCCGCTTGCTGTAACACGAGAGATAGGGCGTCAGAAGGAGACCGCGTTGGGCGGTCTTCACTTCTCCGATGCCTAAGTCAGTTACTGTATACAGGCAGCATAGCAACAAATGAGTAGTAAATGCGTAATTAATGAGGAGAGAGGAGAGAACCTTTTATAGGTGAGGGGAAGGTTGATCTTCCCCTTGTTTTCGATGTGGGACTGATGTGCTTCGACTCCCAGCGTCTGGAGCTTTTGATGATAACTTGGCGCGGCGCCTGGCGGCGCATTAGCTGTGATCTGGGGGTGATCCCGGGCTCAGGCGGTAGCCCGTCTGGCTGTGTCTCTGCAGGTCACCCACTTGGTGAGATTCGATACCTCTGGCGGTATAATGAGCGTGGCTCATTATAGCTAATTATGCTTGCAAACGTACATGTAGGTACAGGTTCTGTTTTCAATTTGTGATTTTTTATTTTGTTTCTAATTCGTCATCCCCAAATCGAAAAATTAGACTTTGTTGGGACAATATCTTCTCATCTCATTCAGGTAAGATTGTCCATGGGTTTCTCTGAATCGGTTGTTTTCCAAGTCTTCTTCATTGTTTGATAAAATTTGGGTTGAGTGTTGGTTCAAGATTGTTTGTAATTTAGCTTTTGATGAATGCGTTTAATTTAGGTTTTGGGACATTAGTGTTTACGGCTTGTTGTTTGGTTGCCCAAAAGACTACCGGCACTCTCTTATCTCACCTTTATGAGGTACAATTTTCAAACTATAAACTATTCAATTAAAACTTAAAAACTATAACTCTAGGTGATGGTCTATAGAATCAATCCTTTGCTCTATCATTTAATATTTGCAAACTGTGTTCATAATATAGTGAATGAATTGGCTTGAAATCAAGTGGCCTTAATCATTTGCTCTTCTCTTATTTATCCTAAAGTGGCCTAAATTACTTGAAATCAAGATTAGGTAGACTAGGTTTGCTTTCCATTTAGTCGAATCCTGAGATTAACTTGCATCATTTGAATTATATAGTTCTGCAATCCCTTGACCAAGCTGCTCGAAAGGATCTCATTCCAATAAAGTTGGGAGTGAAGGCAGCTAAGTTTGACAAGCAAACAGTTAACACAGATGAAATCATTTAAGGTAATCTCTGGCATTGTTTGCTTTTTACTATTTGTTATGTCAGAATGTACTTCTAGATGAATTCCTTTCGGGTACAGTATGGAAGTTGTTTGTAGGTCTGGGACTCTGGATGTTTAATTTTCTACTTGTTTCCATTATCAAAAATGAAATATTTAGTTATAAATAGATGGTAATTATCTGCTTGAATATTAGTGAACATTAATTATGTCATCTCTTTGCAGAGTTATGGAATATTTACAGATTGGAGTAATCCCTACTTGACTCTTGATCCAAAATATAAAGCTTGTTTCCCTGAGTGGAAAGGTACATATATAAACCCTTATCTTTCAAGACTGAAATGCTTGCACTTTGTTAATTAAAGCCTTTTTGGTCTTATGCACTGTTTAATTAAACTATCAGAACATTCATTCTTCTTTATAGTTATCATGCTCTGAACCATATTTAGCAGAGGATTCTGAGTTCTAAATTCTTAGAAGCTCTTTTATATAAGGATCCTGTGGTACTATGTCTTTATGGATTCTGTATTACAATTTTGCTCCAAGAATATTTGAGGGAGTAGTACAATATAACCCTCCTAATGCCATATGCTCTTATTATTGAGTTATGAAATTTATGTGAAGAGAAAGGTTCATTATTTTTTTATGCACATCATTTTAGTTAACCAAAAAAAAAAAACAGAAGGGTCTGCTATCTGTTAGGTACAGCACGCTATGCATTACGTGAAAAGAAAAGAAAATACAGATAGCCCGTTGTTGTATGAGAAAGAATAACCACTATATTTTAAAAGTTCAAGCTTAAGGCAGTATCTTTTTAATAAGATAAAGATTTATTTAACTACAGCTTTCTTTGGCTTTTACTTATTTTGTCATCAACAATACTTCTGAATTGAAGAAAATAGGAGGGATGGTTCGGTTTTACCTAGACTAAGTTTTTTTTATTTTTTTCACTAATCAATAGGAATTTAATTGATTGTTGTGTTTTTGTTTTTTTTTTTTTTAATTTGAAAATTTTTAATTGTATTATTCATAGGTTGAGTCTGGTTTTTCATTTTTGTTGTCTGTTTTTAATTTGCAGGTAGTACATATTGAAGGGGGAGAAATTTAGACTGGAAACAAAGAAAAGAGGTTTATTGTTGTGCTGTAAATTGTATTGGTTGTTGTTTTGAATGGAAAATGTTGCCTTTTCCTATCTATTTCATCTCTGTTGTGGATGTTGTCTGTGTTTTGAAGACAAAATATCTATAGATTTTGGGGTTAAATTAAATTAGTTTACTCATTTCTATGTTTTTTTGGTTTTGATTGAGTCCCTGTTGTGGTTGCCTTTGAATTAATATGGATTTTGATATTTAAGGAGTATTGTTTGTGAGTCTGGGTTTTGAGCGATCAACTAGAAAAGGTTCAAGGTGAGGCTTTAATTTTGGGTGGTTTCAAGACTTTCGTTTTTGACTGATATGAGTTTTGACGTTTTGAGTATTTTGTTTGTCTTGCAGTTTGTAAATTTCTTGATATCGTATTTACTGCATTCATTTGCAAACTCTATGTAGGTTGTTTATATGGATGAGCCTAGCATTGGACTCTTTCTTCTTCCTTCTTCCGGGCTCACTCCCTCATTCCAACGCCGCCTTCCTCACCTCGCATAACAGAAAGAAAAAAAAATGACTCGAGTCATTTATAAACGAAGGAAAAAAAAACATAAAAAAAAATTATTAAAAAAAAAAGAACTGAGGGCATAATGGACATTTAGTGTCAAAAATTGACGTCGTGTACTGATAGTGGGTCGAGTTTCAGATTTCGTATACCAAAATGTTTGGTTTGAAACTTTGTGTATAAGAATTATTAGTGGCCTTTACTTGGTGTACTGTTTGCGAAATTTCCCCTTTTTGTTATGATTGTTTATTTCTATATAAGAAACTAAAATAGGCAACTATTACATGAAAATATCTTCTCATCTAACACATGAGTACCCCAAGTATGCTTGGTCATGTTATATTAGTTCATTTCTACAAGACTGGCATCTTAATTGAGATTTCCTTGTAACATGTTATGTTTGTTTCTCTCCTATTTTGGTGATAATCATGCATGCTTCTGTGTAGGAAGTTGTCAAGGGACAATTATGGAGATTATGTGATTCCCAAGGGAAGCTACCAGGTGTAATACAGTAGTACAGCTAGCTAGTTCCTATAGTTAACTTGTGTCTAGTAGAAATTATTCCTTCATTAAGAATGTGGACTTGTTTGCAGATTCAAGTTAGTAGATATGGGCCATTTTGAACTGATGCTCATGATTAGGTTTGTGTACATGAGACAATGATGGATTAGTGGAAATTGCAATGAATGATTTTGGATGTGGATTTTATGGTTTCATGAACGGGTAATTGTAATTTCCAGATGCATGCATACCAATTGTAACAGGAGACTATTAATGTGTTATTTCAAATTGCAAGCTATAACAAAAGCACACCAAAATGTGTGGTTGTAGCGAAACAAAAACAACACAAAAATAAAATAGAAGTCTATTGTCTTTTTGAAATTGGGACGATAGAAAATTGTAGTCTAAAGGGCAAAACAACAACATAAGTTAGACAAAAGTGTTGGCTAAAACGTATAATAACAACAAATAAGTGTGGTTGGAATCAATCACAGACAATATAAAAAACCTCATAAAAGACCTTTCACACAACACTTAAGTGTCGTATGTATGTACCCTAGAATAACACTTAATTGTCCTCTGATGCTCTTTACGATCACATATAATTGTCGTTTAAAGTAAATTAGCACAACCTTTAAATGTTGCTGTATGAGAGAAGACACTGCATACGAGTCTTCATATTTTTTATTTAAGGGCATTCAGACCACACAAATAAGTCTTGCAAATATGCTTCACACAATAGTATTTAAAAAATAATATGGTTGTTTTGTTTATCAGACAATACAAAACTGTTTTCTTTTAAAGATACAGATCACAATGTTCCCAAAATGCAAAACTCATCAGACAACACAAGACTTTTATTTTTTATGTCGTCTGATGCCCCCAAGAGACGACATCGTACTAGACGACACATTTTTGTTCGTTGTTCTGTCGTCTGAAGGCCTTTTTGGCATAGTGAGTGGAACAAAGTTCAACTTGTTCTTGTAACTCATCCTGAAAAACAACACAAGATTAGGGTTAGTTTCGGAGCGAAAAAAACTACCATGAAAAACTATAAAATTTCTGAGCGTAGTCGCTTCCGAGAAATTAGGGATTTTCTGAGCGTAGTCGTTTCCAAGAAAAATCCGATTCCAAGAGGGGTTTTGGATTAGATTGAAGCAACGATATGTGTGGTCGATCGTTTTCTACTCAACAAACTCTAAGTTTGGAGGACTCAACAAGCTCCAAGCTTGGGGTGAGTACGAAGCCCCACAGTTCAGCTTTTTGTCTCCCCTATGAAGAAGAAAGGGGGGTAGAAGAAGAGATGTTGGAAGTCCCCGATAAAAAGAAGAGAAAAGTAGTAAAAACTTCAAAAACATGAACTTTTAGAAAAGTTTACCTTAAAAAATTGTCGGAAATCTTGACCGGAAAAGTTGGCCTGAAAAATGTCGCGGGAAAGTGGCTAGAAAAGTCGCTGGAAAAAGGTTGACCGACATTGACCGCATGTGCTAACGTGGCAGCCGGTTGCTGACGTGGCAGGCTGACTAGATGCTGACGTGGCTGATGACGCAAGGATGACATCAGCGAGCTTCTGGGCTTGGGGCGGATCCGTTTCTGCTTCTGGGCCTAGGTATTCTTCTGGGCTTGGTTGACTGAAGCAGAGGAAGGAGATACAGGTAGTCGGCGGTTCAATAGTGCTGATCTTCTGAAGGCCGGTTATGGTGTCAATCGGCCGGTTTCGGGCAGGTCGCCTGCGGTTCAGTGGTGCTAATCTTCTGAAGGCCAGTTTTGGTGTTAATCGGCCGGTTCAAGGGTTCTGGGTCTAAGGATCTTCCAGTGGTGGAGTATGGTAGTAGTGGGCGGGGAGAAAAGCTTCGAACCAAGCAGAAAGTTTTCTGGGATTTCTGGGGGCCGGTTCAGGTGTTTGCCGGCCGGTTCTGGAGGTGGCACCACCGGTTCTGGCTTTCTTGAACTTGGATCTTCAAGGTAGACGACGGTGGTATCTGGAATTTGAAGGCTACTAATTTAGGGATTCAGGGTTAGGGCTTCGTGCTGATAACGTGTTGTAGAGAAACTGAAATTGAGAGAAATTTGCTATGTGTTCTCATTGATAATAGGGGTCTCTTTATATAGAGGATTACAGTGCATAGAATCTCAATCATACAAGGAAAGTAATCGTACATTGAATAGGAATCTAGATCCTTCTAATCTAACCATATTACCACTAGAGCAAGTAACCTAGGGTTTGGGCCAAACACAAATTTGGGTTTACTTGAACAATATACAGATTTTATCCAGAGCGGAGCTCTACTTTGAAATTAATGTGCGAAGTTTGAGTTTTGGGCCACTTTTCGGTCGTATATCCACATCTCAACCGTTCGATTTTTAGGTACTAGTGTATAGATCATCTCTGCAAATTTTCAGCCAAATTGATGATCGTTAAGATATCTAACTCGCTTAAACCAATGGACGGACTGAATCTGTCAACCTGAACCGTACTAGCTTTAAGGCAGTTATCAATATCTTAACGATCATTATTTTGGCTGAAAATTTGCAGAGATGATCTATATACTAGTATCTAAAAACTGAACGGTCGAGATGTGGATATACGACCGAAAAGTGACCAAAAACTCAAACTTCACACGTTTATTTCAAAGCGGAGCTCTGCTCTGGATAGGATCTGTATATTTATATATAGGGTTTTTGTCCATTTACACCATTTTTAGAGATTTTTTTCCCACTTACCCCACTAAGTTTTTTTAATTCCCTCTTACCCAAAACACTCTAAGGAGGTCTTCCCTAATACCCCATTAAGATTTTTTTTTTTTTGTTTTTATTATTTTTTTAATACCATTTTACCCTCACCTTTGTTACTTAGAGAGAGAGAGAGAGAGAGAGAGAATGGAAGAGAGAGAAACCATAGGGGACTTCGCCGGAGTCCCGTCACCGGCCGCCGGATTCCGGTCACCGGCCGCCGGATTCCGATCACCGGCTACCACCAACCGGAAAGTTTTTTTGCCCCCAATAGACATCTATTGCCCCCTAATAGAGGGGCAATAGACGTCTATTGCCCCCCAGTAGACGTCTATCAGCCATGTATTGCCCCTCAATAGACGTGACGTCTATTGTCCCCCAATACACCTGTATTGCCCCCCAATAGACGTCTATTGCCCCCCAATACAACTTTTGGTCGCCGGAATGAGAACTAATTTTTCTAAATTAAACAAATAAAACTTCCATTAAAGAAAAAAAATGAAGAGATTACATCAATTTAAAACGTCTATTGCCCTCCAATAGACGTTTACTGCCCCCCAATAGAACTTTTTTTTTCTTTTCATTTTGGTCTTTTGACCCATTTTACTGCAAAAAAAGTGCTATGGCTCCATCTTCCATAGTATTCCCAGAAAGCCTGCATCGAGACATAGATTCACATATGTAGACAATATCCAACAAAATTTATAAAACAAGTTTCGTAAATAACCAAAGGAGGATAATTCATGCAATTATGCAGTTTTGATGCAGAACCATCTGCAATTTTCTAAATACGAAGCAAAATTCCATTCTTGACTGCATCAATAGTACGCAAAGGAAGCAATTTAGTGTGCAATCACAAACAAACTTCTCTGACCACAACACACGGAGCAATATTGCTTCATTTGCCCATAATGGCAATGAATCCCAATTTTGGTCGAGCTCGAGCGCCAAATCTCGCTGGAGATGAGCCAAACTTGTTGCTAAGCTAGCTAGTTGGACTATCAGAAATAGCAAACAATGTTCGAAGCATCAAATTCGAAATCAAATCATAACCCTATAACCCCAAAATCAGAGTCGCCGGAGACCAAAACGGAACGGGCCGTTACTTGAGACTGCTCGACGCACTGCTGGAACAGATCCATGACGAAATTGACTTGGTTCTCGCGGTCCGACAACAAGTCGTCGGTGTTGGAAATGGAATTGGGCTCCGAAACGATGTCGTCGCGATTCTGCTCGGCGTGGATTGTGGACTGGTACTGGGAAAAGATGTCGTCTTCGCCGTCAAAGTCTTCGTCGTCTTCTTCGTGGACGATGACGAACTGGGCCGGCGGGAAATCAGGATCGGAGGAGATGTAGAGGTCGAAGTCGTTGGAGGACCAGTAGGGGAGGGATTCGAAGGCTTGTTTATATGGTTGTCCTCGTCGGCGAGGGTGAGGAGGAAGGGAGGGAGGGAGGGAGGGAGGGAGAGAGAGAGAGAGAGAGAGAGAGAGAGAGAGAGAGAGAGAGAGAGAGAGAGAGAGAGAGAGAGAGAGAGAGAGAGAGGAGCATGGCATCGATGTCTTTTTCCAATTAGGCTGAGGGCAAAAATGTCATTTTACTTCAAATAGGGTAAGTGGGAATAAAAATCTCTTGCTGGGGTAAGTGGGATAACTTTGGCTCATTTTGGGGCTTTTGGTCAAGGACCCTTATATATATATATATTTGTTCTTGAAGAGACGGATCTTTTGAGGAATAAGGTTGTTGTCTTCCTCTTGCCTGTTTTGATGTACTCTTTTTACAATTTTCATTTCGTCATAATGGATGCAGTCCATAGGTATTTTTATTATCAATCTAGGTCCATTGACTATTATCGTTATATTTTCATGCCCATTTTGACCCTTGAGTTAAATATAGAAAAAAATTAATAGCTTTTTGACATTTATTTATTTACTTTTCAATTTGAATTTTGAACCCATGATGAACATGCAATAATTCAAATTATAATTAGTATTATAAAATTAGCAAATAGAGATGGGAAATCAACCTAACTGGAAGGTACAAAAAAAAGTTCATCAAAAAAAACATTTTAGCTAAAAGATACGTATAATCTAAGTAAGAGCATCTTTACCAATGCTAGGAAAGTTTTCTGTGATCTTTTGCTTTCTTTTGGGATTAGAAGAAAAAAGAGGAAAATAGACCCATTCTGAAGTACAATGCCATGCTGTACAGTGTACATTAGAAAAAGAAACATTTAAACCTGCTAACATAGCCTGAGAATGAAACTATTTTAATAGATTCTATTAAGTATTCAACAATACAAAGAAGATTCATTACCAGATTCGTTCATTATTAATGATTCTTAGTATATTTTCTTTGTGATGCAAATTGATCGTACAGACACACAATAATAATAAAAAATAAAATAAAATAAAATAAAAAGAAGAAGAAGAAGAAGAAGAAGAAGAAACAAGATATTTTATACTAACTCTATTACATTTTAAAAACACAGATTTGCGGATCCTTATTACACCATGGAAATCCTAGCAAGCCAGCCCAAACAAATAATGAGTCATCAGGAATAGGCATCTGTTAAGAAGAAAACAGTGTTCGAGTTAAACGTCCTTCATGGCTTCATCCCACCACATACCAGGTAAGTTAAATCCAACTACTTTTTAGTAAACTATTATTATATGGTAAAGTCCTAAATAACATAGAACCAGATATTCCTCTGTTTTCTAGGTTCAGTTTTCATTTATTTACTTGGATTTTCTTGAACCAGATATTCCTTTGATCAAGAGAAGGATATGGCAAGGCCATAGTAGACGTAAAGAAAGTGTTGGACCAGTTTGATGATTTATTCAATGCCGACAGCATAATTTTCAAAATTGCTAGATGCGTAGGGGAATTTGTGTTATTGGTTTCTTCATCCTCTGTTTTCCCCTTTAATTTCCAAGAATGTCATATCACATGGTCCATATTTGTTCTGATTTTGGATTATTTGGTTATACACACAGGTGCTTTTTAGTTATAACTTTTCGAAGTTATTCAAGAAACTGATATCGGCATGTTTGGAGAAGTCAGCACTCAGCACTAAATCTTCTACTGAAGCTTCATGTAGCTACAGACCCAAGAAGCGCAGTGTAGAGAGAAGTTGCAGTACTAATCTTGAAGAAATATAAGGTTAAATGTCATTGTTTGCACAACATACAGACTATTGCAAAGGATATGAGATACATTCAAATGTCAAAGGTCTGAGACATATTGCCTCCGAAGGATATCCCAAAGTTGCAATATCGCCTGGACTGTTTTAAACAGATATACAAATGATTTTGTGGGAACATTTTTGTTATCCCGCAGCATCGCATGTAGTCCCCCATGTTACTACTTTGGAATGCTACTAGTATCTTAGTAAAATATTATGTTTATTAATATATATATATATATATATGAAATTTGGTGTGGTTTTGTTATCCATGCAACCAAATAGGGATGGTAATAATCTCCATTGGGTAGGGTACTCATCGGGTATTCGACCCTAATGGAGATAAATTCGGTGGAAATCGAGTAACAGGGATGGGGATCCCCAGTATTCGAATTTTGAAATCGGGTACGGGGCGGGGATGATATTTTGATCCCCATCCCCATACCCACCCAATAAGAATTATCTAAAATATATATATTATGTATATTTTTGATATTATTTATAAATAAATATCTATGTAAACTTCATATTTTTATCAATATTTAAATTATGTCAATATTTTTTTGATATTATTCAATTCACCTTGTTGGAGTGAATGAGTAAGTTGTTAGGTTATACTAAACAGTTGATTGTGGAATTTTTTTATCGAATGCAGACTTTTATTGTTCTTTTTTAAGTGAGACTTATATTTATTTTTGTTTGATTGAAATGAAGAATTTATTTTATGTTGATGTTTGATTTGAACTTCATACTTTACAATCAATAATTATTTGTATGAATTTTTATATAATAAATTAGTAATATTGTTAACGAGGATTGGGGCGGGTATGCGGACCTGATCCCCAATGGGGACGGGGAATCCCCAATTTCTTATTACGGGGATTAGGGTGGGTAAGGGGATGAAGAATGAAGTCGGGTATGGGGATGGTAATTTAATCCCCTTACCCTACCCTCCTATTGCCATCCCTAGTTGCAAAAGATGTGCACATTATAGAATAGTCTTTTGGTAATTTGATATATATTGTGGAGGGGAACCTAAGTCATGTCCTTTAAGTTGTTTAATCATACAATAGGGGTCATTGCCATGCCAATCGACCATTTCAATCTTATTTAAATTTGGCTACTTTTCTAGCCAAATTTGGCACCAGCATTTTCCGAAGATATCGCTCAGCAAAAAAGAGAGAAAAAAAAAACATAAATTTTAGTTGCACAAAATAATTGCAGAAAATTAAGCAAGGCTTGATTTTGTTTTTTGTTTTTTGTTTTTTTGTTTTTTTGTTTTTTTTTTGTTTTTTAAGAATGGATAATTTCATTAAACTTATCATTGGCCAGAATGCACGTACATTAGATGCTGTCTCATACCAGAATCATAAATGGCACAAGCTGCTAAGCAAAAGACAAGTGACCCTCACTGTTAACACATTCGCTCACTTATTCTAGACAAGCGACAAGCAAAAGAAAATCGTAACCTAGTGAACGATACATGACTCAAAACAACTGAACAACAAGTAAGTTCGCCTAGAGACCTCAATTGGTGTACGAAAATACTAGTAAATTGCAAAGAGCATCCCACGAATGTAAAATCCAAAGGGTCACGAAATGCAATAAGCTAAAAACAAGCCCAAGCCACTAGTCCATTGCCTTGAACCTGCAAATGAATAGCCAACCACATTTGAACTAAGGCCCAATGGCCCAAGCTCAATCTTCTCCTCCTTAGCCTTGAATATGATAGGAGATTACTCTCTCGGAGGTGGAGACACCACCAAAACCCTGCGTAGCAAAGATGCAGATTGCTAATAGGTATCGTGATTGCACCACTTTAAGCCCAACAATTGGACTCAGCGCTTGGCCACTACCGTCACCGACGTCCGCTGCAAACCCGACCATAGTCTGCCAGGGAACAACGCCGCCACCGATAGGAGCTGGCCAACTGATTTGCCGCCATACTTTGCCATCAACATCGAACATAGAAGCCACACCGCCCTCCAAGGTCAACCAATCCCGACGGTTAAACCATTCCTTCCAAACATCAAACCCAAAAGAAAAGGAAATCAGAAGTATCAAAAGAATAGCGAGCGTTCTTATGACGTCAAGCATGGAGTAAATCGTGGAGGATGTCCACGGTAGATTGGTGGAAAGCACTAGTAGAGAAGGAGGCGACCAGAGCTACATAGGGTTTTTTAAAACGGCTGTTGGCGAATGATTTATGGTTAGGCTTGATTTTGTTTGAACTTTCAGGTTGTGCAGAAAATAATTTTAGCCAATTGAAAAAACATTTGATAACTTCAGACTACTCATAGAAAGTTAGAAACCAACTCTTAAATTTTCTCCATACAAAGAATATTTTCTTGAGACTATGATTTTCTATAATGATGCAGGGGCATCTACCCTGAAACCAAAGAGAAAGACCTAAGCCCCACCTTACCTCAAAGAATTTGTACCCAAGTAAAGGAGTTGCAGACCATTTGGGTTTGATGAGTTTGCTGCGATGGATGTGTGATTGATTTGCACAGCTACCTTGCTGATTAGGTGTTGATCACATTGCTGAATAAGTGCAGTTAGCTTTTATTTTCTTTTTTGATTGAATTTAATCTTTGCCTTAATTCTTTTCCTTCCTTAAATGTTCTTAGGTTGAAAGGCTATTTAAGCCCAACTTTGTAATGTTTTCAGCATCTTACTTTTTGAGAAATATATATTCAGAAAACGTAGCAACTTTGCTGCAAAAGTGAGTTCTTGAGCTCTTTGATTTCTAGTGTTGTGTTGCTAGTGATATAGACCTGTTTCCAGATTGGTTTCCCATCAATTTGGTATCAGTGCCCCGGTTGGGGCGTGATGGACTTCCATGGCTCATAATAGGGGCAATGGGGGAGGCTATCGGATGGAGGGTCGAGACAACAAAGCTAACATGGAGGAAATCAAGAGAATGATCAATCAACTTGCTGCACATATCGCTCACATTGAAACCCGGAGCCAAGACGGTGATGGTGGATCTTTCGACAGGGAGAGAGACGTGAACCCTTTCGAAAACGATGGGGGGAATGGCAAATGAAGTTTTGATATGAAGGTGGACATTCTTGAGTTTGAAGGAAGAATACGTCCTGATGACTTTATTGATTGGCTCAATACTGTTGAGCGAGTCTTTGAATACAAGGATGTTTCATATGAGAAGAGGGTGAAGATTATGGCAATCAAGTTGGTCAAGCATGCAACAGCTTGGTGGGAGCAATTACGGGTGCGAAGAGAACGTTTGGGGAAGCCCAAGATCAACACATGGGAAAAGATGAAGAAGGAGTTGAAGAAGAAGTTTCTACCTGAAAATTACCTCCAAAGTAATTTTCTGATGCTACACAACATTCGACAGGGGAATCGGTCTGTGGATGAGTTCACTGAGGAATTTGATCTTCTTACCATGAGATGTGGTCTGACTGAAGGGGAAGAATAAACAGTAGCACGATATCTAGCAGGGCTGAGACGTGAGATCCATGATGTGGTGGTGCTACAACAATGTTGGAGTTATAGTGATGTGTACCAGTTGGCTATACAAGTTGAGAAGCAACAGCGAGTACGTTATAAGTGGACAACAAGTGACAACCTTGAGTCAAGAAAAGTTATTTCAGCGAGTACTCCCAAGACCACACCTATTATGGACTCTAATAGACGTGAGCCAATTAAGAATCAAGCTGAACAAAAGACAGAAGCTTGGGAGGGCAACAAGGGAAAAAATGTGAAGTGCTTCAAGTGCTCGGGCTTGGGGCACATAGTATCAGATTGTCCCAACCGAAGGATTGTGAGTTTGGTGGAAGAATTAGGGGAGGGCAGTAGCATGGGACTAGACGACCTGCCCACTTATGATGACTATGAGGACCAAGATGCAGAGGAAATAACTTGGAGCAATCATGGGGACTCGCTAGTTATTCGACGAGTAATGAACACAACAAAAGTAGAAGATGACTCTGAGTGGCTCCGACACAACATCTTTCACACCAAGTGTACTGCAAATGGCAAGGTATGTAGTGTTATTATTGATAGTGGGAGTTGTGAGAATACTGTTGCTCAACATATGGTGGACAAGTTAAATTTGATAACTGAGAGAAGGCCTAAATCTTACAAGTTGTCTTGGTTCAAGAAAGGAAGTGATGTTATTGTCAATCAGAGGTGTTTGGTCTCTTTCTCTATTGGGACCAAGTACCAAGACTCACAGTGGTGTGATGTAGCTCCCATGGATGCTTGTCACCTTTTGTTAGGACGTCTATGGCAGTATGATCGGAAGGCCGTACATGATGGGTATCTAAACACCTACACCTTTGTTAAGGATGGTACTAAAGTTATTTTAGGACCATCAAGATCTGAGCAAAAGCCCAAGTCAAAACAAGTAGGAGGTGATAACCTTCTAACCATGTGCAGATTCTTGAATGAGGCCAGAGAGGAGGGTGTTTTCTATATGCTTATGGGGAGAGAAGATGATCATAATGAATTTAGTCACCCTGAAGTAATAGCCAATTTTCTGCAAGAATTTGCCGATATTATTCCAGAAGAGTTACCGGCAGGGTTACCACCTTTGGGGGATATCCAACATCACATTGACTTTGTTCCGGGAGCAAGCTTGCCGAACAAACCTCATTATCGTATGAGTCCTCAAGAATATGATGAGCTTAACAAGCAAGTGACTGAATTGTTGGAGAAAGGGGTTATCAGGGAGAGTATGAGTCCTTGTGCAGTGCCAACTTTACTTACACCAAAAAAAGATGGTACTTGGCGAATCTGATAGTAGGGCTATCAACAAAATTACCGTGAGGTATAGATTTCCAATTCCACGCTTGAAAGACATGCTGGATCATTTGTCAGGTGCAAAAGTGTTCTCAAAGATTGATCTGAGGAGTGGATACCACCAAATAAGAATGAGGCCTGAGGATGAGTGGAAGACCGCATTTAAAACCCGAGATGGGTTGTTTGAATGGATGGTGATTCCATTCGGACTAACAAACGCCCCTAGCACGTTTATGCGTGTCATGAACCAGGTATTTCGTTCTTTCATTGGCAAGTTTGTGGTTGTGTACTTCGATGATATTCTGGTTTATAGCATTGATGTTAATCAACATATGGAGCACTTGAGACAAGTCTTTGAAGTGTTGAAGGAGGAGAAGCTTTATGCAAATTTGAAGAAGTGTGAGTTCTTAACGGACAAATTAATTTTTTGGGTTTTGTTATCTCTACTGATGGGATACAAGTAGATTCGAAAAAGATTGAAGCAATTTTGGAGTGGCCTACTCCTCAATCTGTTCATGATGTTTGAAGCTTTCATGGTTTGGCTTCCTTTTATCGGAGGTTCATCAAGAATTTCAGTTCCATTGTGGCACCAATGACTGATTGCTTAAAGGTTACTGTATGTAGGTGGACAGATGCTGCAAAAAAGAGCTTTCAAGCAATTAAAATAGCCATGACAGAGGCTTCTGCATTGGCTCTTCCAGACTACCAAAAGGTCTTTGAAGTTGACTATGATGCTTCCAAGGTTGGAGTTGGAGCAGTTCTAAGTCAAGAAGGTAGGCCAATTGCCTTCTACAGTGAGAAGTGTTGAAGGAAATCAGTTATTAGTGTGCCTAATCAAACTAGGAGTAGTAATAGGAGGGAAGATTTTAGAATTCCAAATCCTAAGCGGATTAGTATTCCTTGTAACATTAGAATATGTACTTGTAATCCCTATATATAGGGCTCCTATTCTCAATAATACTACACACAATTCTCTCTACATTCTCTCTCGATTCCCCTTTTACTTAAACACGTTATCAGCACGAGCCCTAACCACAAAACAGAAAACCAAAAACCGAAACCCGAAAATCCTCTTTCACCACCGCAGCCCCTAGCCCGAGCTAGCGAGCCTTCACTGCAGCCTGCCCCTGCGCTCCTTCGTTGCAGCCTGCCTGCCCATGCGCTTGCAGCTCTATCGCTGCCCCTGCAGCATTACCGCAGCCCTTGCTGCTCGTGTTCTCTGCTGCCCCTGCAGCGTTTACTTCCTAGATGCATCTGCAGCCTTTTCGGACCACCAAACCTGACCAGTAGCAACAGCTTTCTACCTAACTCCCTGTAATATTCGGCAGCAATCAAAATTCTTTGCTGCATCACCACCGAGCCATCTACCACGACCAGGATTGCAAACCGTTTGCAATCCTAGCTTAGGATTGAACAGCTACCACAATCCTATCTCCGGATCGAACAACCTCCGCAATCCTAGATTAGGATTGAAGTAACATCTGTAATCCCTTCCATCGATCAACAATTGTCCAAGCTTCATAAGCTCAAGTATTCAAGGTTTCAAGCTTCAATTAACCAAGTAAGTTTTTATAATTAAAGTTCCCGCTTTCCGAATTTAATTCCTTCTTCTTTTCTTCGGGGACTTGAAAACCTCCCTTCTTCTACATCCCACCTTTCTTATAACGTGGGTTCAATTTTGAGAAAGCGGAATCGTGGGGATTCACCATTAACATCAGACTAAGAGCATCCGTAAGCATCGATTAAACGACCATATTAACATCATTGTTTCGGTCTAATCCAATCATTCTTGGAAATCGATTTCTTGGTAGCATAGCTCGGAAATCTTATTATTTATTAGTTGTCGTGGAAGTTTTAACTCCGAAACTAATATATTTCTTCTTCTTATTTCAGGATGTCGAAGCCAAAGCTTGACTTTTCTATGCTTGACTCAACTGGCTCTGAATATCATAGTTGGGTCACGGATGTTGAGAACCACCTCATTTCAAAGGGGATCCTTCCCGTAATTCAGGCACCAAATCCCGACCTCTTATTTGAGCGTACGACTATGAATAAGGCCACCGCACTCATATTGATGAGACGCCACATGGATAAATCACTCCGATTGGAGTACATGGCAATCAAGGATGCTAGAGAATTATGGGTTGCGCTAAAAGAGCGTTTTGGTAATGTTAAGGATACCCTCCTCCCTGACTTGAAAGTTCAATGGGGCAATCTACGATTCGCCGATTTCAAGTCTGTAGCTGAATATAATTCAGAAGTTCTGCGCCTCAAAACCATGTTGGGGTTCTGTGGACAACCTGTCACAGAGCAAGAACTAATTGAGAAAACTCTCTCCACCTTCCCCGTCTCAGCTATTTTGCTATCCAAGCAATATCGAACTGAATACAATACTGGACGGATCACGAGGTTTCATCAGCTAATTAATGTGATGGCTGTAGCTGAGAAACATGATAATATTCTCGTGAGGAATTATAATTCAAGGCCTATAGGAACTAAGAGCGTTCAAGAGGCGAATTATAATAATGCACCCAAAGGAGGGCGCAAGGAGCGGAACCCTAAAATTAAGGGACACAACGGACGTTTTGGTCTATATAACTCCCCCACAATGGAAGGTAATCGTCAGAATGAAGGACGAACACGTGGCAATACATGGCAACGTGGGGGAGGAGGCCGTGGGACTCCAGGACATGGAGGAGCCACCCAAGGCCGTGGGAATGGCGCCAACCCCTCTAGGGGATGCCACCCAAGTGCAAATAATGCACCTCAATTAAGGGGAGAAAATGACAACGACATGTGTCATCGATGTGGATCAAGTGAGCATTGGTTCAAGCAATGCAATGCAAGCAAACAATTAGCTGCGCATTACAAGGCATATAGAGACTTTAGAGAGCATGAAGCCTATCTTGCCGAAGAAGAAGAAGATGGTGATGATGCCAACGTCAATCTCACCATAGCGGACTTCAAATCTGACAAAGAATTGCACAAGGATGCTACAGATTTTGATTAGTGTAGTCCTTTATATTTCCAAGAATTATGTAATGGCAATTATGCCTTAAATCAATAAAATGACTTTTCATATTAACTTTTTCCCTCTAGGCGTACTCAAGAGTACTTGTGATGTCTAGGCAAGGTTTGATATGAGAGAACGGTTTTAAAAGTGAGCAACGCTCCACCAAAATCTCGCCTTACCTTACCTGGTCACAACTAAATTGAAATTACCGAACGGATTGAGTGACTACGATTTGTCTAAGGTTTGATTTTTATGTTGGATTAGATTTTGGTCAAGAAACTTTGATGTAATCATTGGCTATTATTAATAAAGTCTCGATTTATTTTTATTCAATGTCTTGGACATCATTTAATTTCGAACTTTATTATTTTTCAGTATGTTTCCAGGAGAGCTAGAATGTCTCATGGATAGTGCAACTACACATACTATCCTTTGAAATAGACAGCTATTTCTATGGATGACACCATCTCGATCTTCCGTGACTACGATGGCTGGATCATCTCAATTTATTCATGGTCGAGGACCAGCCCAATTTATGTTGCCCAATGGCACAATTTTAAATGTCACCGAAGCTCTTTATGCTCTTAGGGTAGGAAGAACCCTATTGAGTTTCATAGATATAAGAGCCAATGATTTTTATGCGGAAACGCATTGTGAGAATGGACAAGAGTTCCTTTGCATCACCTCTAATGACTACGGATATAAAAGAGTCTTGGAGAAACTTATGTGTCGATCTAGTGGGTTGTATGCAACCACTATTTGAACAATTGAATCCAATCATGTTATGAGAGATGATTTATGGGATTCCGACACATATAGGCTTTGGCATGACCGTTTGAGACACCCAGGTCGTGATATGATGATCCGTATATTAAAGACTTCACATGGACATCCATTTTTCAGAACGAGAAGTAGTAAAACTCGACATTTGGATCAAGGAGGAGCACCTGCGCCTCACAGCGCCTTTCCCCTTCAAGTTCAGCCACCACAGGCCGGCGCCGCCATCCCCCTGCGGCCCAAGGGTGGCTTTGACACCACCTATGCTCCCCTGACTCCAATTTCTACTTCTAAAGTCAATTGTGACTTTGTGGCTCAACCAAAATCCTCATTGGTTGTTTCTAAAGCCCATCATTCGTTCTGCAAAGCCTGCTCTTTAGCAAAATTAGGATCGAGACCATCCTATGCAAAGGACACTAAAGAAAATATGCCATTCTTGCAACGAATCCAAGGTGATATTTGTGGACTTATTCAACCACCATGCGGACCATTTCGATATTTTATGGTGTTGGTTGATGCATCGACACGCTGGTCACATGTCATGCTATTATCCACTAGGACTGCTGCATTTACTAAACTCCTAGCCCAGATTATTAAGCTAAGGGCTCACCACCTTGATCATCCTATTAAGTCTATACGGTTAGACAATGTTGGGGAGTTTACATCAAAAACTTTTGATGATTATTGCATGTCCATTGGGATTAAAGTTGAACATCCAGTTCCTCATGTTCACACCCAAAATGGTCTCGCAGAAGCCGCCATTAAACGACTACAAATGGTCGCTAAGGCATTGGTAATGCGCACCAATCTCCCAATTTCTGCTTGGGGCTATGCAATATTGCATGCAGCTGTGCTTATTCGTCTGAGGCCCACTGCCACTCAACCCTTCTCTGCGTCCCAGATGGTGACTGGGTAAGAGTCTAATGTCTCACACTTACGCATATTTTGGAGTGCAGTTTATGTGCCCATTGCGCCGCCACAGAGCACCAAAATGGGTCCTCAACGAAGATTAGGCATTTACGTTGGATATGATTCTCCAACGATTGTCCGCTATTTAGAACCCTTGACAGGCGATCTCTTTACCGCTAGATTTGCGGATTGTCACTTCGATGAGACAGTCTTCCCGTCGTTAGGGGGAGATAAGAACATCAATGTTCAACAGGAACGACAGGAATTGTCGTGGTCTGTCCCCACTCTATCTCATTTTGATCCCTGAACCGCACAGTCCGAAATTGAAGTGCGGAGAATTCTCGATCTTCATAACGTAGCAGAATCGATGCCTGATGCTTTTTCTGATATCGCTAAAGTGACGAGATCACACATACCTGCTGCAAACGTGCCTGCAAGGATTGATGTCCCTAAAATTAGAGGACATGACGCCTCCTCAAGTGTACATGAGTATGGCGCCAACGTCCCCACCCTTGGTGACGTTGTGGCTAGGCCTACGGCTCCTGCCAGGAAGCGCGGGAGGCCTATAGGTTCGATGGATTCTCGCTCAATAAAGAAAGCGAGTTTGGCACAAAATAATCCATTAATCATCGATGTAAATAATCCATCTCTTGAGAATATTCCGGATTATGGTTATGTCCAAGAGACATCATTGGGGGACGCTCCAATGTCAGAACCAATTCCAGAGAATAGAGAGATCTCCATGAATTAAACTAGTGTACATGAGATGATGGATAGAAATTTTATGGCAATTGATGATGCATTTGCATATGATGATGTCGAACCTCGCTCTGTCGAAGAATGTCAACGAAGAGCGGATTGGCCTAAATGGAAAGATGCGATCCAGGCTGAATTGGATTCACTAGCAAAGAGACAAGTATTTGGGTCTATAATGCAGACACCCCTAAATGTAAAACCTGTTGGTCATAAATGGGTCTTTGTTAGAAAGCGTAATGAGAAAAATGAGGTGGTACGATACAAAGCCCGCCTTGTGGCACAAGGTTTCTCACAATTCCCTGAAATCGACTACGAGGAGACATATTCTCCCGTAATGGATGTTATACCGTTCCGCTACCTTGTCAGTTTGGTAGTTTCCAAAAAACTTGACATGCAGCTTATGAATGTGGTTACAGCATATCTCTATGGGGATCTAGATTCAGAGATATATATGAAGGTTCCAGATGGACTTCAATTACCCAAATCAAGTGGCTCTAAACCACAGAGTGCGTTTTCAATAAAATTAAAACGCTCACTATATGGATTAAAACAATCCGGACGGATGTGGTATAACCGTCTAAGTGACTACTTGATTGGGAAGGGATATATTAATAATGAAATATGCCCATGCATGCTCATTAAAAGAACAAGTTCTGGATTTGCAATCGTAGCAGTTTATGTCGATGACATGAACCTAATTGGAACTCTAGATGAGTTAAAGGAAACTGCTAAATACTTGAAATCCGAATTTGAGATGAAAGATCTTGGGAAGACACGATTTTGTCTCAGTTTAGAACTCGAGCACCGTAGTGATGGAATTTTGATCCATCAGTCTGCATACACTCAGAAAATCCTAAGGCGCTTTAATGAAGAAAAAGCAAAGCCTGTGAGTACTTCCATGATTGGTCGTAGTCTTGAGCCCGGAAAAGATCCATTTCGTCCAAAGGATGAGGACGAAGAAACGTTAGAGGCCGAAGTGCCCTATTTAAGTGCAATAGGTGCATTATTGTACTTAGCTCAATGCACAAGACCGGATATCTCATTCACAGTGAAGTTGTTAGCTAGACATAGCTCTGCGCCAACACGCCGCCATTGGATTGGTGTAAAGACAACCTTTCGATACCTAAGAGGTACGATTGATATGGGCCTATTTTATCCCTACAGAGAGAAGAGGAATGACGGAAGAATGGGATCGGACCTCATTGGGTATGGAGCCGCCGTCCATAACATGACCGCCAGCCATGTTGTCACCGCCAGCGCCGCCGCCGACCATGGTGGCCGGCCTCACCCTATTCCTCTCCATCAAAATGACAACAATGTTTTGATGGGTTTTGCTGATGCAGGGTACCTCTCTGACCCTCACAAAGGTCGCTCCCAAACTGGTTATGTCTTTACCATGGGAAGCACTGCGATATCTTAGAGGTCTACGAAACAGACCCTTGTTGCTACTTCCTCGAATCATGCAGAGATTATTGCTCTACATGAAGCCGTTCGTGAATATATATGGCTAAGGTCTGTAATTAGACATATTCAAGGAAGTTGTGGTTTGAAGTCTACCACAGATTAACCTACATGCATTTATGAGGATAATGCAACTTGTATTGAACAAATGAAGTTAGGTTTCATCAAGGGTGACAACACCAAGCATATATCGCCTAAGTTCTTCTATAATCAGCAACAACAATCACTTCTAAAGATTGAAGTGCATCAAATTCTATCAGAGGATAATGTAGCGGACTTATTCACTAAGTCGTTACCTAAATCCACCTTTGAGAAACATGTAAAGAGCATCGGATTAAGAAAGTTATCCGAACTCCCATGATTGTAGTAATCAGGGGGAGATATCGACATCAGGGGGAGTTATGATGTCTACATGTTTGATCTCAAAGAATAGAGGATGTGTTGTACTCTTTTTCTCCTCCTTGAGCGTGTTTTTGTCCCACAGGGTTTTTTCACTCAAGCAAGGTTTTTAACGAGGCAACGGATGAAGCGTCACCACCAAGTTTGAGCGGCACAAGGGGGAGTGTTGAAGGAAATCAGCTATTAGTGTGCCTAATCAAACTAGGAGTAGTAATAGGAGAGAAGATTCTAGAATTCTACACGGATTAGTATTCCTTGTAACATTAGAATATGTACTTGTAATCCCTATATATAGGGCTCCTATTCTCAATAATACTACACACAATTCTCTCTACATTCTCTCTTGATTCCCCTTTTACTTAAACAAGAAGCTCAATGATACCAGGAGGCGATACTCGACATATGATGTTGAATTCTATGCTATCATGCAAGCTATTCGACAATTTCGGCAGTATCTTATTTATAAGGAATTTATTCTTTATTCTGATCATGAAGCACTCAAGTTTATTAATGGTCAACAAAAGTTGAACAGGAGACATACAAAGTGGGTTGAAGAGTTGCAAGAGTATGATTTTGTAATCAAGCACAAGTCAGGGGTTCATAACAAAGTAGCTGACGCTTTGAGTAGGCAGGAAACTTTGTTATCTCTTATGAAGGTAAGAGTAGAAGGGTTTGAACAGTTGAGAGAGCTCTATAGAAGTGATGCTAACTTTTGTGATGTGTGGAGCAATTGTACCAGCAAGGGGCCACAACAGGATTTTCATGTCCAAGACGGCTATTTGTTTAAAGGGAGTCGGTTGTGCATTCCTGAGAGTTCTTTGCGTTTTTGGATAATTGAAGAACAACATGGCGGTGGTTTAGGTGGACATTTTGGTCGGGACAAGACATTGGCATTAGTGAGTGAGAAGTTTTATTGACCAAAGTTACAAAAGGATGTGATGAAGTATGTTCAGCGGTGTCGAACTTGCCATCTAGCTAAGATCCGAAGTCAAAATACTGGGCTCTACACTCCTTTGCCTAAATCCCAAGCTCCATGGGTGGATGTCAGTATGGATTTCGTTGTAGGACTTCCAAGAACAAGAAATGCACATGATTCAATATTGGTGGTGGTTGACCGTTTTTCGAAGATGACACACTTCGTACCATGCAAGAAAACCATGGATGCAAGTCACATTGCAAATCTTTATTTTCGGGAGATTGTTAAGCTGCATGGAATCCCCTCCACTATTACTTCAGATAGAGATACAAAATTTGTGAGTCATTTTTAGAGGACGTTGTGGCGTAAGCTTGGGACTAGGTTGCAATTCAGTAGTGCTCATCACCCTCAGACAGATGGCCAAACTGAAGTAGTTAATAGAACTTTGGGTAACTTGCTAAGGTCTCTCTGGTAGGAAGTAACAAGGGCAGTTGGTGTGAAGCTCTACCTCAAGCTGAGTTTGCTTATAACCGATCCAAGCATAGGAGCAATGAGATGAGTCCTTTTGAGGCAGTATATGGGCACAATCCTAGCAGCCCCATGGATTTAATTCCACTACCAGTTGAAGACAGGTTCAGTGGAGATGCACAAGATATGGTGCAGCACATCAAGAAGCTTCACCAGACCGTACGGTGGAGATTGGAAGCAAGTAATTTGAAGTACAAAGAGAATGCTGGTAAGCATAGGCGTCAAGTTGAATTCAAGGTGGGTGATTTGGTATGGATAAATTTGAGGAAAGAAAGGTTCCCCAGAGGAAAATATGGAAAACTACATGATCGAGGTGGAGAACCATTCAAGGTGCTGAAGAAGGCAGGTTCAAATGCATACATGCTTGAACTACCTGCTGATATTGGTGTCTCTCCTACTTTCAATGTGTCTGATTTGCAAGTCTATCATGGGGAAAATGACTGCATCGTGACTGACTCGAGGGCGAGTCCTTCTCAACCCGGTGAGTCTAATGCAGGGGTATCTACCCTGAAACCAAAGAGAAAGACCCAAGCTCCACCTTACCTCAAAGACTTTGTACCCAAGTAAAGGAGGAGCAGACCATTTGGGTTTGATGAGTTTGCTGCGATGGATGTGTGATTGATTTGCACAGCTACCTTGCTCATTAGGTGTTGATCACATTGCTGAATAAGTGCAATTAGCTTTTATTTTCTTTTTTGATTGAATGTAATCTTTGCCTTAATTCTTTTCCTTCCTTAAATGTTCTTAGGTTGAAAGGCTATTTAAGCCTAACTTTGTAATGTTTTCAGCATCTTACTTTTTGAGAAATATATATTCAGAAAACGTAGCAACTTTGCTGCAAAACTGAGTTCTTGTGCTCTTTGATTTCTGGTGTTGCGTTGCTAGTGATATAGACCTGTTTCCAGATTGGTTTCCCATCATATAATAAATCGTGGACTAGCATATTCGATTTTTTTTTGGCTAAAATCACATATTGTTATTTTCTCACCAAAATCGCACCAAACAATTTTGTTTGCTGCTATGTATCAAACAGTCAAAACTTTATCAGTGAACCTCTACCGAGCTTCTGGCAAGCTAATGGTGACTTCATTGTTGGAAAATCTGGTAGATGTTTCGGAGGAAGAACCACGGGCACTAGAATTCCTAATATCAGTAGAAAAAGCAGGTTCTTTGGAGGGTGGGAGTGATGTTGCGTCACTGGCTTGCAGCATATGAATTACCGAAGACATAGTCGGTCGATCAGCAGGAGATTGTTGAAGACACAAGAAACCAACATAGATACACCTTAAAGCTTCATGAGGCCGACATGTTTCCCTTATGGATGCATCAATCACCTCCATTCCTTTACCTTCTTTCCATAATTCCCATGCCTAAGATTTCACATATGGTCTATCAATTTAAATGACCATGCTCTCATAATTATATTTAAATGAAAGGCTTAAAAAAAAAAAACCAAATTAACTAGAATTTATAATACTTACCCATCCAGCAAGAGTGACTACTTGTTCAACATGGTAAAAACTACCACTCCTCTTTCCGCTCACAATCTCTAGCAACAACACCCCATAGCTAAATACATCTGACTTCTCAGAAAATTGACCATAAAGTCCATATTCTGGTGCCATGTATCCACTGCATCAATTCATGGTAGAGAAATTAGCAATAATAATAATTGCATTGGGTGTTCATCTAGCATTGTTTGGGCATATATGATTCAAATAAAGTGATCTTACTATGTCCCAACAACCCTGTTGGTATTTGCTTCAGTTTGATTTATTCCGAAAATTCTTGCCATTCCAAAGTCTGAAATTCTGGGCTTCATTGTGTCATCCAACAGAACATTACTTGTTTTTAAGTCCCTATGAATTATTTTCAGTCTAGAGTACTTGTGGATATATAGAACTCCTTGAGCAACACCCTCTATAATTTGAAAGCGTTTATCCCAATCCAATTTTGTGTTTTCAGATGCATCTGATTGGACAAACCATGAGAAAGAATGACCAAGAAACAAAATTAATGTTTTACAGAAAGCAGGATTAATATCTATTTGTAAAGTTAGAAATGATGAGTATATATACCAAACAAGAATTTGTCCAGACTTCGATTAGGCATGTACTCATAGATCAGTATCATTTCCCCCTCTTCAATACAGCAACCCAAGAGCCTAACAAGATTGGTGTGTTGGAGCTTGGCTATGAGTTTCAACTCATTCATGAACTCCTGATGTCCTTGCCCAGACTTCTTTGATAGCCTTTTTATGGCTACTTCTTGACTTTCAGTTAAAATACCCTGTAAATGAAGAAAAATACAACACAACAAGAACCACATCCTTACAAATCAAAATTATTTGATGGTAATTACTTGGACAAAAAGAAAGGAAGTGACTTGGACGAATATTTTTTGTCTGAAGTGTCGAACAATGAACATCAAGAAAAGTAGAAAAGCTTTCTGAACTTATCAACAACAGTTTACTTGCTTATTAGGTAAGTGCTACCTTATAAACAGGGCCAAATCCTCCCTCTCCCAGTTTATTAGTTTCAGAGAAGTTGTTTGTAGCAACTAATATGCTCTTTAAACTATAGACTGGTAGTTCTGCATCATTCTTTGCACCAACATTACTTATAGTCTCATCGTACTTCCTTCTACGCCCCCTGTTTCAGTATCATTGTTAAAAGGATGCAGTTTAAGATTACAGGATCCATGTGCAGAGGTGAGCAGGAGAGAGAGTATGTGGCATTACCTTCTCTTTCCCAAAGTTTTCTTCCAAAAGATGCAGCCAACAATTACTATAAGCAATCCTGCTGTTGCTGAGACTGTTGCAATTATAAGGGACCGCTTATTAGCATGACTCTTGGCACCTGCAAAGAAAAGAAACGAACAATAAAAATGGTGTTTCCTAGTAATGATCACCCACCTCAACACCAATGATCAATCTGCATAACTCTTAAAATTCTTAAACTCGGAAGCTGCAAGTCTGAGGTACAATGTTGTTCCATTACTGTCATCTCCCGTGAGTTGTTCCAGATTGAAGAGATCTCCAATCCAAATTCGGCATCCATTGCTGTCATAAGCATAAGCAGTGCAAGATTGGTTATTTAAGCAGATTGATTCACATTGAACAATACTCGCAGCATCTACAGACTCTTGATTTTCAGGTAATGACATGCTAGGCATGTCTAGAAATCGGTCTTTTTCCGCATTATCACTGGTAGCATTCCCAGAATACAGATCAGTTCTTCTTGAACAACCACCAGAATAATCCTGCAAATCCCAATCCACCTTCGATTTCGGCTCAAAACCAGTCAAACAATTACAGAAGGGTGAGGACTTCTCATTGCAATTGCCAAAAGCCCCACAAAAGGCATAGACTTTGCATTGTTGTCTTGGTTGAGACCAAAACAAATCCCAGTCTATGGAAGATCTCAACCATGACAGTTGCTTAACCTGCCCCGAGACATCGATCAGACATCTAGACAAGATTGTAGGATCATAAAGAGAATAGGTGAAATAGCTTTCGTTTTTGTTTGTCACATAGCTGAAATTGAAGATGTAATTAAGCCTCATCTCAGGAATCAAACTGAATCTCCGAGTCTTTACATCCCATGGTCCACTGGTCCAATACTGTCTAGACCCATTCCACAACTCAATGTATGAGCTGGTTTCATTTGGGTCTAGCTCAATAGAATAGAGACCTGGTGCAGGATCCTCTAAACTCTTCCATGAAGTCAAACTTTGTTTTTGTTTAGTAATAGAACTGAACCCAATTCTACCTTCTGCTAGCAAAGTGTCAGTTGGGTGATCAAAACTCTGCCATAAAGGCTGGGATGAATTCCCAGCTCTTAAAACAAGGTTCCCGTTATCAAAAAGAACTGCGTGAACAGATGTACCTGATGTGGAGACATTTGTGGACCAAATTGGACTTTTGGACTCACTAAACAGAACCAAATTACCATCTGAGATCCTCAATTCTGATGACGCGTCGGAGACTGGTTGCTCCCTATTCGCCACCCAGACAACGTTTCTTGGACTTCTCCTGTACCAAATGCCTATATAGTACTTTGAGTTACCTGGATTGAAGAAACCCAGTTCAAAAACTCCACCTGCTGAAACAATGGTTTGATCACCAGAGAGAGATTGGTTTACAGTGATGGTGTCAGCGGCAAGAGAGATATGAGTTTTGAGAGATAGGCATAACAAAAGAACAGAAACCATGGACTTCATTAGGTTGGTTTTGGTATCCATGGATTGGCTGCATAAAAAACTTGCAGACAAGCAAATTTGTAGGAGTTGGGCGGGTGTACAGCTCCCCACAACCATCCTCAGGTCCAAGTCTTCAAGTGACTAAAAAACTACTTCTCAGGCTTCCAGGAACCACAAAGCGTGCTGCAGCAATTTTATGTCAGCTGTGACAAAAGACAGAAGCTTCCTATAACATTTGGACCAAATAACCGTGTCGTATGTGGACACTATTATCTGGTTGACTGGTCTTTGTTTGCATGCTTTAGTATTTGGGCATCTACTTGGTCTTCTTTGAGCTCCCCCGTGTGTTTGCTGACGTTTTCTCTGCTCAGCCTTCGTTTTCTTCTGTTTTCTCTCAGTCAATTCATCCAACATTACACGTTCATTGACGAGTGGCATAACCCAAACACAGAGCCGCCCCTTGACCAAGGCAACCAAGGCAATGGCCTTGGGCCTCAGTTTGGGGAAGAGGCCTCCATCTCAAAAAATATATATATATCGATCATATTTTTGCATCTCAACCGTTCAGTTTTTAGTTCTTAATGTGTAGATTACTTATGTAAATTTTCAGCCAAATTGATTATCATTAAGGCGTTCAAAATGACGATTTAAGATTATAAGTATGAACAGTTCAAGTTTGACAGATTTTGTTCGTCCATTGATTTAATCTAGTTTGATACCTTAACGATCACCGATTCTGCTGAAAATTTGCATAAATGTTCTACATATTATGGCCTAAAAACTGAACAGTTGAGATGTCAAAATGTGATCAAATAGTCTAATGCCCTATCCGTAGAAAAGACAAAAAAAAAAGGATCCCTTAGTAGAAGGGCTATATTTATATATGTTTTTAAAAAAATATATATATTAAAAGAAAAAACAAGCAGAACTGCAGTTTGTAGAAGACGACGTTGAGGCCAATAAAATCAAACCTATGACTCCATGAGGCCTCAAAATTTCTTCTTTTTCTTTTGTATTTGTAAGTTAAACACCCAAGCTTTCCTCTTTCTCCATCACTTTGGGATTAAAAAAGAAGATAACCAAAAGTTTTGCTCTCACTTTCACTATTTTGGGCAAAATGAAATATAATGTTTCTCTTCCTCTTACTCAATTCTGAATTTCACCCTCTGTTCTAATTTCGTAATCATAATTTTGATGGTTGATATAATTTTAACAAATCGTCAAGGCCTGAAATCTAAAATTTTGTGGTTAGAAAATCAGGTTCTAATGTTCTTTATCGGTATTGTTACTTTTTATTTTGTTTATATAATCTACTGTGTTTTAGTTTGAACTTTGCTTTGTTGACATTTTTTTTTCAATGGATAAAATTATTAGAAATGTCTCTTTAAATTTTGCCTTAGGCCTCATTTTGTCACGGAACGGCCCTGCCCAAACACACACATTCTTCCATGATTTGTAAAATCAACCAGGGTTGTCCATGCATGTGTGAAAAGATAAAGAAATACAAGATATGGCTTTGTCATAATCATTGAATGTTTTTGAAATATGCCGCCATAGCTCTACTACTTAACTAAAAGCTTATATACATTCGATGTTTGAGCTCAGCTTATGAAACACAGAAAAATTCTAAACCAATATAAACTTGCAAAGCCAACTAAACCTCTGAGCTAAGACATCTCACGTTTGAATCTGATGCAGAACGGATGACATCCCAATTTGAAGAACAGTTAGACCGTGTTAAAGGAGGAAAACGAAAAGTGACTAGTAGACAGGAAACAGCTCGGTGTCTGATTGGGACGTGGAATTGCGCCAGAAACAAGACTCATTGCTTTGCCATGAGCTGTAGTATTTTTAGGGCTTTCAGGGTCGTTTAGGGCCTCAAAACTGCATTTTTCTATTTTTCCCTTTTTGGTTTTCCTAGTTATTGTTTTTGTTGTTTTCGTTTTACCCATGGGCTTTAGGGTTTCATTGTTAGTCACCCTATGGTTAGTTTTCTCTTATTTATGCAGCCGCAAGTGGCTGCAGAACCTATCTTTCAACTTTTAATCAATCAAATAGAGAATTTTCTCTTTTATCTCTGGTGGACTCCAGAACCCTTTTGTTAGGTTTATTGCTAGTAAACCTAGTTATCAATCCGACTGCGTCAGGAATGATGCAGGAAGCGTGAACACAATAGTAAGAGGCTCCGTCAAGCGTCGAAAGCCATATGAGATGAGCTAGAATCCACTAGCAATTACAGGTACAGTCGTAAGAAAGATAGATAAACTTCTCTAATATTTGAGTTTTTATTGATACCTTGAATGAAAATTACAATCTAAGAGGTGCCTTATATATAGGGCACATAGCATAAACCTAATACAACTAGAAAACAAAAAAGAATAATTTATTATAGACTAAAACTACAAAACCTAATTAAACCTCATTAAATAAAAATCAGAAATAGAATCCTAGATACTAAAGAATATTTTGCAAATATATAATTGAAATCCCAACCAAGATTTTATTCGAGAATCCCGATATATCCAAAATAGTAATTTATGATTAATTCCATCACTAAGAAGTCTATTTGAATACCAGTTTTCAAAATTCAAATTATTCTTCTTGATGTGAAGACGCTTCTTTCTTTTCCAGATTGTTTGTTGAAATTGGCTAAAATCTCGTCCTACATCAGTCTCCTCCACTTGAAAAGAACTCGACCTCGAGTTCCTCTTGAATGCAGCTCGATCATTACTAGGAATAAAACATGATAAGCCATCAACTTCAATATTCTCGAAATTAAAAGGTATCACCATGAATCCAATACCGTAAACAAGTTTAGAATAAGCATCTTGAAACTTGAACTCCTCCACTTGAAAAGGAATGGGCAATGACTTCTCCTTAGGTTGATCTTGAACACAATTAGGCATGCATGACATGGATATCGATGTGATGAATGAATCAGCTTCCTTATCCTTAATGAGTTTCTCTTCAATCTTCAAAGTGGCTTCTTCATGTTCCTTTTCACACACCTCAGGATGGTCATTCTTGATGTTCTTCCTTCCAGGCTTGATTTTAATTTTGTGAGACTCCCACCTAAATAAATATGTGTTGTCTTTACAATAACCACTTTTGACGCTTTCATGCTGTTAATGCTCAAAGTCCGGCGGTAGCCGATTCGTAGTTTAACGCGGGTCCGGTGGGCGGACCGCTACTCCGAGGATTTGATGACTTCCGCTTGCTGTAACACGAGAGATAGGGCGTCAGAGGGAGACCGCGTTGGGCTGTCTTCACTTCTCCGATGCCTAAGTCAGTCACTATATATGAGCAGCATAGCAATAAATGAGTAGTAAATGCGTCATTAATGAGGAGAGAGGAGAGAACCTTTTATAGGTGAGGAGAAGGTTGATCTTCTTCTTGTTTTCGATGTGGGACTGATGTGCTTCGACACCCAACGTCTGGAGCTTCTGATGACAACTTGGCGCGGCGCGTTAGCTGTGATCAGGGGGCGATCCCGGGCTCGGGCGGTAGCCCGCCTGACTGTGTCTCCGCAGGTCACCCACTTGGTGAGATTCGATACCTCTGGCGGTAAAATGGGCGTGGCTCATTATAGCTAATTATGCTTGCAAACGTACATGTAGGTACAAGTCCCCCAAGTCCCCAGTCAAGGAGGGCAATCTTGGTTGGGGAGTTGATCGGCAGTGTGAAGCGTTTTCTCCGCTTAGACTTGCAAAAAGCATAATTAGCGTCAGTCCGTTGTCAACCATGGACTTACTGAGCGAACGCTTTATACCCTTTCGGGTGGGCCCCTGCTAGGCCCGCCAAGGAGTCCCCCACTCCCTAGCCAAGACGGACCTCCGGATGGTCGACAAATTGTTTGTTGAGGGGAGCAGAGGGTGTTGGGTAGCGAGCCCAATCTTAGTACCCAAGTGACGGGGGTCAACATACCGGATCAGGGTCATCGTAGACTGTTGACAAGTCCCCGTGTCCCGTAGGGACGTTCTGACCGTAACGCCTAGTGGCGGTCGTCGTCAGAGTGAGGCGTAGCCTAGGGATTCTCCGCTGGCGGATTCCCCCAGCTAGTTGTAGCAGGAAACAGCGTTGCGCGGACGTGTTTTGCGGTAGCTATTGAGCGGAGTTGGCTCAGCAAAGCACTGGGTGTGCAAGACGGAGGGAGCTCTGCCGCTAGTGTCTCTTGTAGCAGAGGCTACCTGTTGCAAGTTGATGAGTGGAAGTTCCGCTTAACGGGGATTCGCTCAGCGGACTTCGACACTTGGGAAAGTGACAAGTGAGAAGTTCCGCTAGAGGGGTTTCGCTCAGCGGGGACTTCGATACTTGGAAAATGACAAGTGAGAGGTTCCGCTAGTGAGGTTTCGCTCAGCGGGGACTTCGACACTTGGAAAGTGACAAGTGAGAAGTTCCGCTAGTGGGGTTTCGCTCAGCGGACTTCGATACTTGGAAAGTGACAAGTGAGAAGTTCCGCTAGCGGGGTTTCGCTCAGCGGGGACTTCGACACTTGGAAAGTGACAAGTGAGAAGTTACGCTAGCGGGGTTTCGCTAAGCGGGGACTTCGATACTTGGCGCTGTCTACCCAAAAGTGGAGGCTTCCATTAGACGCTTCGCCTGATGGTGGTTGACACATGGCGAACGCTGAGAGGGTTAGCGTGCAGAGGCGTGTTACCTCCGCCTAGCCGTCTCCCTGCCATTAATGCCGAGTAATGATAGGTTTTGTAACCGAGGCGACGCCTCGGTTAATCCGGAGAGTAACTGGAACTATGGGACACGTGGACGGCTGACTTTTGATGTCGTTTTTCAGCGGACGGCCTAGAACTGTTTGACGTTGACATAAAAGGGGGGGAAATCGACTAATTTTGACACTTTGCTCTAAACTTTGAAATACACTCGTCGTCTTCAAGCTCTCTGTGTCTGTGATCGGAGAAGAAGGCTGAGGCGATATTGTTGAGTCATCGTACGTGGGGAAACTGATGGACTCCGGCTTCGAAGACAAGTGTGCTCAAACTGCCATCAGAGGCTCCATCATTGAGGTTGGTACTGTGATCTATATCCCTGTTTCATTGAATGTCTGTTATGGCGAATTTCTGGGTTTTGGGTATTTCTGTGATGTTGTTCGTTGACTTGCTGTGAGTGTGTGAGAGCGGGTTTGGGGATAGGTTGCTGTGTTTGATAGAGTTGGGGCTTCTAGGGGTTTGCTAGATGGTCGAATCTGGGTTTGAGTGCTTGTTCTTGTTTTGGTATTTTCTGGGTAACTGTTCTTGATGTTCTTGGGTACCAACTGATATAGGTATAGGTTAGATCTTGTGTAAGCTAACTGATTTGGGTTTTAGGGTTTTGGGATTGCCGACGTCATAGAGATTTCGAGCAGTGAGGATTCCGGATCTGAAGTGTCGTTCAGCCCTGCGGATAGAAATTTTATTGACTCGTTGCGTCCTTCTGCCCATGCAGGAACCTCACTGCCAGAACCGCTAGAAGTTGAGCCGCTACAGACCATTCTGTGGGAAGTAGATATGGGTCGTGCACCGCGTCCAGAGAGTTCTAGGGCGGGGGAGGCTGCTGCTGCCCACAATAGGCACGAAGAGCGCTTAGAAAGCAATAGTGCAGCCAGCGATTCCGCTGGGGGGGGAGATGTAGCGGGAGAGGATACCGAGTCGGCGTGGGTGTTCGAGGACGACACCCCCGTTGATGAGGCGGGAGGTAGGATGACTGATGTTGCCGTCAACCGGCTGAAACGGGTGTTCCGGTTGCACAGCTGTGGTGAAGCTGCTTCCGCCGACGGTGGATGAGAAGGCCTCGATTCTGCCATCGGGTCACGCCGTCGTGCACAAGGCCATATTCCGTGAGAGGGTGACCCTGCCGCTGGTGCCAAACCTTCAGATCTTGGTGTGCGAGTTTGGCATTGCCTTTGGGCAGGTCTGCCCCAACATGTGGTGGTTGCTGCTGGCGCTTAACTCGTTATGGCGATTGTCCGATTGCGAAGGACCGACCGTGGCGGAGGTACTGTACTTCTACGAACTGGTGTATGTGAAGCGCCAGGGTTGCAGAGGGCAAGTGAACCTCAGTCGTCGCCAAGGAGCGCCCAAGCTGATTGAGAACCTGAGGGATTCCGTGTCCTACTGGCGGGATTCCTTCTGCGTTGCCACGGCGGGGTGGGAGTACCAAGCGGGGTCCAACGAGGGGGAGCCGACGTTTAGAATTAAGTCGGAGTTTCAGCCTATTCAAGGTTGTTTGTCAGTCTCCGCCGAACATGTCTGGCGGGGTTTCTTTTGTTTTTTACTTCTTTTTTTTTTTTTTAGCCTTGTACTTTGCACTGACAATGACCTTTTTGTGCAGCGGGGTTGCGATACAACCTGACTCGTGAGGAAGAGTGTCGCGTGGCACGCATAAGAGGTTGCTGGTGGAACCGCAATTTGCTGGACTTCCGTCTCCTTACAGGCTGGGAGTTGTTGGTGGATCAACAACTGACTCGTGCCTTTGGTAAGTACTCTCCGCTGTACCGCACCTTTACAGAGATTGTTCCATGCTAACAGTGGTTTTTTTTTTTTTTAGAAACTCCGCCGGGGAACAAAGCAAGCCGTGACGCCTTCGCGAAAGCCATGGACCATGCCGAGATCGACAATTTCTTGGAGGCCATGTAAGCTTCTGGTCTGGTGGCGCAGAAGACAGTGGTGGACCCATAGACGCTGGCGCTGAGCCCGTCCAAGGTTCCCGTGGTGCTACCAATGCCGCACCACTCTCATCTAGATGGTGACGGGCTGCCTGCTGTTCAAGCTTGGACCGGTGCGGTGAGAGAGGCGGCGCCGAGGAAAGAGAAAGCGCCGGCCATACCGCGGGGGGTACAGAAGAAAGCACTGCGCCCAGCGGAGGGTGTCACCATAGCGGGATTGGAGCCGCCGACGAGAGGTTCAAGGCCTGTCGTCACTGGAAGCACGCGGTTGCTTCAGCGAAAACGCCGTCAACCCTACTCCAGCGGGGAAGAGGAGGATGCCGTGGACATAACTGGGGCCCGCGAGCAGCTGAATAAGGCAAGGCAGGCTCCGCCCGAGGCTCCTGCTGATGTGGAGAAAGCGGCGGGTACGAGTGACCTGGACTCATTTGCCGCTTACGCCGAGTTCCTGAATGATGGTGAACGGGAGTCCTGTATCACCTCTGCGAGCGGTTGGGGTTCGGCGGCCTGGAGAGGATTGTTCGGACAACCGCCGTTAACCAATCGCCCTTCAGCACGGCATTTAGGCACGTCGCCGTTGGGCTGCATGAAATGTTCCAGGCGGCGTCAAGACAGCCCCAAGTTGAGCGGGAGCTCAGGGAAGAGGTGGCGGTCATACAGAGGAACTTGGGGAAGGCCCAGGAAAGGTTGGCTGATGTCGAGCGACGCTTGACAAAGGCCGAATGTGATGCGGCAGACGCTCGTGGCAAGCTGGCCGTTGCCATTGAGCGGGACTTGGAGCGGAACGAACAGTTCTCCAAGTTGGAGCAAGACATGTCCCTGCTGCGAGATAGGGTGGCCGCCAAGGATAAGAAGGTTGAAATCCTTCAGCGAGAGTCTACCGCTAGACAGGCTAGGTAAAACGGCTGGAGGGTGAAGTTGCCGGCCTGAGCCCTGAGGGGAGCCGTGCTGCGGCCGCCGTCGTGGAGTCGTACAAGAAGTCGGGAGACTACAAGAAGTCAATGACCGAAGCAGCGAAGGCCGATGCCATGGCTAATGTGGAAATGCTGCAGCAGAAGGGTGCCATCCACTGGGCGAAGGCATCGATGCCGGTCGTGCCGCCAGCGAAGAAAACTCTGCCGACAACAAGTACTGCCCCTGCTACTGCCCTTGGTCAGGTTGAAGGTGCCTACTCTGGTAGTGGGGAGAGTGGCGGACTCCCGGAGGGCGACTCTCAGCGGACTCCTACCCAGTCCGAGGTGTCCCGTGCTGGGTTCCTGGCGGGCCACACCTGGGCGGATGGCACAATAGAGACCCCCAGTCCCACAACCCGAGGGTCCGACCAAACAAGCCACTCACATCTGCCGCAGGCCGCCGGTGGAGATGCCGAAGGTAGCGGAGCCGACCCCGCCAACCCCTGAAATAGGAGTAGAAAAATTTTTGTAGCCGCTAAGGCACACTTCATCTGATGTAAAGATCAGCGCTAAAGTTAATGAATTTTCAGAGTTTGGTTATTTTGTTTTCAATGTCTTGTACCGCTAGAGTTTTGACAATCTTGCTTTTGCCAACAAATGAAACATTAAAGGAATTAAAATTGATCCAAGTGCACAGTGTATCGGACGTGGTCCGCTGACCGGTGTTGCCAGTTGCCCTTAGTGCTAGACTTGGTAACAATGGTCTGAATAATTCCTCGTTTCATTGATAGCTGACTGATTAGCATTTTACAAAAGTGGGGTCATACCCGTTGGGTAGCTTCCCTTAGCTAAATATTGAACAAAAATTTAGCTAAGTCAAGATGCTCTTGGGTAGCGGTATGACTATTTGTAGTAATACCGAAGGTGTTTGGTATTCCAAGGGTGGATCGTTGTGACGCCATCCTTGTCCATTAAGTAGAAGGTGCATGGGCTAACGACTTCTATAATTTTGTATGGACCTTCCCAAGTTGGGCGGAGTTTTGTTGGTGGTGGTATGACTTCCTTCATTACCCAGTCCCCCAGTTGGAGGTTGCGGGCTTTGACCCTGGCGTTGTAGAAACGCGACACCCGTTGTTTGTTCTGGAGATTATGCAAATGGGTTGCGTCTCGTTTTTCCTCTAGGAGATCCCTGTCGAGGTTAACGCCTTCTCTGTTGGCCTCGGGGCAGTAGCCTTCAACCCTAGCGGTTGGTTGGGTTACATCGATAGGCAGGACAGCCTCAGTTCTGAACATCATACAGAAGGGGGTTTCACCCATGGCGGAAGTTGGGGTTGTTCTGATGGCCCATAGAACTTCCGGGAGCTTCTCCGCCCATAAACCCTTGGCCGTATCGAGCTTCTTCTGTAACAGCTTCTTGATTATCTTGTTTGCCGCTTCAACCTGGCCGTTGGTCTAGGGGTGGGCAACTAACACAAAAAGCATCTTGGTGTCCAGGTTGGCAGTGAAAGAGATGAGTTCCTTGTTATTGAACTGTGTACCGTTGTCCGTGATGATTGTATGCAGAACACCGTACCGACAGTAGATGTTCTTCAAGAGGAAGTGAATGACTTTGGCTGTAGTTATTGCCATAAGGGACTCCGCATCTATCCACTTGTTGTTGTAGTCGATAGCGACGATGATGTATTTGAACTGACCTTTAGCGGTTTGGAATTTTCCCATCAAGTCTAGGCCCCACGTTGAGTGAATCCAGGGACCAATGATGATCGACAGTGGTTCCGCCGGGGCATGTGGAAGATCAGCATATTGTTGGCATTTGTGACAAGATTTTGATATCCGCCGGGCGTCATCACCGAGCGTAGGCCAAAAGTAGCCTTGTCTCATTGTGCGATTAGCCAAGGATCTGGCGCTCGAATGGTTTCCACATTCTCCACCAAGTATTGTTGTCAGCACGACATTTCCCTCCTCTGGGGTTAGGCAGCGAAGGTTGGGGGTGAGTGAATCCCTGGTGGTAGAGTTTTCTGTTCTGGATGTTGTAGCGGGTTGCTCTCTGCTGGAGCTGTCGCGCTTTGATCTTGTCCTCTGGCAATGTCCCATTGCGCTTGTATTGAATAATTTCGTCCATCCAGCTAGGATTGGCCTCAATGTTAAAGATCTCCGCCAGGGTTTTTGTGATACTTGGCCTGTCCAGACACTCTACCCTTGTGTCCGCTGGACTTTGGTGTGGCTGAGCGGTTGTTAGTCTTGCCAGTGAATCAGCCTTGGCGTTCTTTTCCCTGGGGATCTGTGTGATGGTGTGGAACTTGAATTTTTTTAGCAGTGTTTTGACGTACCCTAAGTATGCCGCTAACTGCTGGTCCTTGGCCTAAAAACTGTCGTTGACCTGGTTAACGACCAACTGAGAGTCGCTGAAGATGTTAACGTTGTCTGCCCCTGAATCAATGGCGAGGAGTAGGCCGGCAATGAGTGCTTCATATTCCGCCATGTTGTTAGAAGCTTTGAAGTTGAATTTCAACGCGTACTCGACGCTGAGTCCCCTGGTCCTGTTAAGATGATTTCGGCGCCGCTGGCCTTGGCGCTAGCGGAACAGTCCACGTGTAGGTTCCAGTATGACTGCTGGGAAATTGCTCCTCAGATACCACCATCTCCATTCCTGGTTGCGCTCCGACCTTAGATTCGGGTTGTAGTTCAGTGAGCTCAGCAATAAAGTCTGCCACAGCCTGGCCCTTCATGGCGGTTCTCGGTTTGTAATCGATGTCAAATTCGCTGAGCTCAATGGCCCACTTGCTGAGGCGCCCCGAATGTTCAGGGTTCTGCATTACCTGTCTCAGCGGTTGATTGGTTAACACATGGATTGTGTAAGCCTGGAAGTACTGGCGGGGGCGCCTGGCGGCAACTATTAGTGCGAGGGCGAGTTGTTCCAAGGGTGGGTACCGTGTTTCCGCTCCGTTCATGCCCCTGCCGGCATAGAACACCGAAGCTAGTCTTGGCCTTCCCGCCGGACGATGGCGCAACTCACCGCTGATTGTGATACTGCTAGGTAAATGTATAATGTTTCCCCTTGCACAGGAATGGAAAGTAGCGGAACTGCCGCCAGGTACTCCTTCAGGCCCTGGAATGTCGCCTGGCACTCTGGGTTCCAATCGATGACTTTCTTGTGGGTTGTTTTAAGGACTTTGAAAAATGGGGCGCACTTGTCGGTCAGTCTAGAGATGAATCGAGACAGGGCGGTTAGTTTTCCCTGGAGGCATTGGACGTGCACTTTCCATTCTGGGTCCTTCAAGTCGAGGATGGCTTGCACCTTGTCAGGGTTAACCTCAATGCCCCGTTCACTGACAATATACCCTAGAAATTTGCTGGCGGTGACGCCAAAGAAACATTTTTTTGGGTTGAGGCGCATACCGTAGGCTAAGAGGATGGTTATTATGATTTTTAGGTTTGCCACATGTCCGCTGGCCTTTATACTTTTGACCAACATGTCGTCTACGTAGACCTCGATTATCTTGCCCAGATGCTCCGCGAACATGGCGTTCATCAGTCACTGATAAGTTGCCCCTGCGTTCTTCAAACCGAAAGGCATCACATTGTAACAATACAGGCCTTTGTCAGTGGTGAAGGTGGTGCACTCCTGGTCGTCGGGATGCATCCTGATCTGATTATAGCCGGAGAAAGCATCCATCATGCTGAAGAGCTCGTGTCCAGCGGTTGCATCGACCAGTTGATCGATGCGGTGTAGTGGGAAACTATCTTTTGGGCATGCCTTGTTAAGATTTTTGAAATCAACGCACATCCTCCACCTGCCGCTAGTCTTTTTGACCATCACCAGGTTGGAAATCCACTGGGGATAGATGACCTGGCGGATGAACCAAATGCCCTGCAGCTTGGCAACCTCTTCTCCTATAGCACGGTACTTCTCCTCGTCGAAGGCTCTGCGCTTCTGCTTAATAGGGTAGAAGGATGGTTTGATGATCAACTTGTGTGTGATGATTTCAGGGGAGATACCTGGCATGTCTGCATATGACCAGGCAAAGACCGTAGCGTCGTCACGTAGGAACTGAGTGAGCTCCGCCGCCAGCTCTGGGTCTAATTGAGCGCCTATGCCGATTGTTCGCTCGGGGTGCTCATCAGAGATGCTGACGACCCTTAATGATGTTTCCGGGTTGACCGGCTCCTTCCTTACGTACTTCTTTTCGTCATCCCTGGGGTCCTCAAAAATATTTGGTGGCGGTGCCTGACTGCCTACCACTAGGATCTCGTGGCGGCGGGTTGATTGTGCTACAGTAGTTGAATAACACTCGTGTGCCAACTGTTGACTTCCCCTGACACAGCCTGTGCCGTTGGGTGTGGGGAATTTCATGAGTAGCATGTATCCGGCGATGATGCACTTGAGTTTATTGAGCGTTGGCCGACTAATGATGGCGTTATATGAGCTAAAACAATCGACAATTATGAACTCCGTATGTATCTCAGCCATACATGAACTAGTACCGATAACTAGCCGCATATAGTCAGAACCCAGCGGTTGGGTGACGTCACCGGAGAAGCTGAGCAGTGGTTCATGATCTTGGAGTAGTTTTTTGTTCCGTTTAAGGTCGTTGTAACAACCACTGAATATAACGTTGACAGCGGATCCGCTATCAACCAGGATTCTTCCCACTGACATTTTGCCAAGGATGGCTTCGATCAAGAAAAGATCGTCATGGGGCAGATGCACTCCACGTTCCTAATCCTCTGAGAAGGTAATAGGCTCCCAACCAGACCTTGGGAGTTTGGCGGATCTTTCGTAGCGGATGTTGCAGACTTTCTTTGGGTGATTAGCCCGTGCATAACGCTTTCTAGCCCTGTGGGACATGTTGGTGATTGGAGCACCCCCTTCAATGGTGTTGATGCGGCCCAAGGGTTCAATGTCAGCGATCACAGGTGGTGGTTGGCGTACCTTGAATTGTTCCATCTTGCCATCACGGTACAAGGTCTCAATAGCCGTTTTGAGAGCGTTGCAGCTGTTGGTATTGTGACCGCTGTCCTCGTGGTATTTGCACCACCTGCCGGTGTTTCTTGGCTTTCCTGGTTTTGGTTATCTTCCAGGGGGCGGCGGTGGGATCTGATCCTTGCACTGATTGTATACTTCTTCATATGAGGCCGTGAGGACTGTAAATACTGCATACCGCTGGGAAGACTCTGTATGTTTGTTGATGTTGTCCCCATGGGATGGGCGGTTTCCCTTGTAGTGCTGGTCCTTCTGCCGCTTGTTCTGGTATTGGCCCTGCTGCCACTCCCTCTTTTTGTCAGTTGGCGGTGTGTTGGAGGTTTTGTTAGTGGTCCCCTGCTGACTGCAGGAGGGTTGTGTCGACTTTGCTAGTGCTGCTGGTGGCGGTGGGGTTTCTCTATATGTGATGAATTCTGCCTGGGCATGAATGACTGCCTCACTCATGAGGTGGTCGTATACCGCATTTGGGTGATTGTAGTTGAGGTGATAGAGGAATGGCCTTTTGAGGAGTCCCTGCTTAAAAGCCGCTGAAGCCATTGTTTTATCAAGATCAAGGCATTGAGATGCCGCCGCTCGCCACCTTGTGACGAACGCCTTCAGTGTTTCTTCCGTGCCCTGCTTGACGTTGAACAGTTGGCTTGTATTGTGGTGTCCAGCGGATAGTAGGATGAACCGAGAAAGGAAAGCGTGTGACAATGCCTGAAATGAGTCGATGGATCCTGGCGAGCACACGAAGAACCAATTCATTGCCTCATTGTCCAGTGTTTCGCTGAATAAGTGGCACAGGGTGGCATCATCGAATCCCTTGTTGTTGGTGACCTTCTTGAAGGTGTTCATGTGGACGAAGGGATCAGTCTTACCGCTATAATGTGACATTTTTGGAGTCTTTGCGTATGCCGGTCTGACAGCCTGCATAATCGCAGCAGTGAATGGTCCTGGCCTGAACGCAAAAAGTGGATTTGAAATTGGCGCCGGGGTGCCTGACTCCGCTCAGGTCAATCTTTGCTCCAACTGCTGCATCTGTTCCAGTATCTGAGCTGTTGCATCGCCGGCGAGACCCAGCTGGGTATCCCGCTGAACTGATCCCCGCCTGGGAGGGGGTGGGTTGCCCTCAGTTCTTGCCCTAGGCCTCGAGCGGTGGAAGTGCAGCGATGACTCTGCCTCCTGTTCCAACATTGGCTGGGGCACAGGGGGCGGTCTAATTCCCGCTAGCTCTGGTGGGCGCAGCGGGACCTGCATGTGTAAGACCGGTGCTGGTATCAATGCTCCGGTACCAGGTCGTCTATGCCTGGTGCTCCGTGACTGCTCGCTTCACGCCGGGTTGGTGGTTGCCTCCAACGTTCTCTTTAGCTCGTCAAACCGTGACACCAGCGTGGCCACCTGCTCTTGGGCCTCGGCCTTTTCTCTTCGTTCTTGTTCACGCTCTCTGTTTGCTTTGTGAAGATCCGCCAATGCCAGCTCATATAGAGAGGCGAGGTCTTGGCCTGGCGGGCGGCTGCTACTTGGGTTTGTCTCGCCGCCGGGGTTTGCAGGGGTGGTGAATAGTGCGCGGTTGACGTTTACCGCTGGGTGGGTGGGTTGGGGAATGGCTGATTGGTCTGCCTGCTCTTCAGCGTTTCCCCCGCTATCATTAGCCATGGTGATTGTGGCGGGATGACCTTTTGTTCAAGGGTTCCCACAGACGGCGCCAATGTTAATGCTCAAAGTCCGGCAGTAGCCGATTCTTCGTTTAACGCGGGTCCGGTGGGTGGACCGCTACTCCGAGGATTTAATGACTTCCGCTTGCTGTAACACGAGAGAAAGGACGTCAGAGGGAGACCGCGTTGGGCGGTCTTCACTTCTCCGATGCCTAAGTCAGTCACTGTATATGAGCAGCATAGCAATAAATGAGTAGTAAATGCGTCATTAATGAATAGAGAGTAGAGAACCTTTTATAGGTGAGGAGAAGGTTGATCTTCTTCTTGTTTTCGATGTGGGACTGATGTGCTTCGACACCCAGCGTCTGGAGCTTCTGATGCCAACTTGGCGCGGCGCGTTAGCTGTGATCAGGGGGCGATCCCGGGCTCGGGCGGTAGCCCGCCTGGCTGTGTCTCCGCAGGTCACCCACTTGGTGAGATTCGATACCTCTGGCGGTACAATGGGCGTGGCTCATTATAGCTAATTATACTTGCAAACGTACATGTAGGTACACATGCCATGGTCTTCCAAAAAGCACATCAGTATCGTCCATGTCAATCACATGACAAGTAATCTCTTCTTTATAAAAATTTCCCATAGAGACAGGAACTTTACAAACCTCTATTACTTGTGCATATTCATCATCTCCAAATGGAATCCAGTATGAATCCCTCAGCTTCACTATTGGTAATTGAAAATAATCCACAACTTTGTTTGCTACAAAGTTCTCTCGTAGACCACTGTCAATTATTACAGTGCATACCTTGTCTTTAATGATACATGTAGTTCGGAAGTCGTCGTAATCTGGCGTTGTGAATATCCAACGTTCCATGTTTCTTCTTCTTTTTTTCTCTTTTTTTTTTTTTGGATTGATGAGGTTGTCCTAGGGCAAATCCCTTAGCATGTTCCTCTTCAACAAAACTTTCTTTGATAGATACTCTAAGACCAGCGTCGTTGAGGTTCGTGGTAGTGAACTTCTCCCTTGGATCGTCGTCTGCTAAGGAGCGGGCGATACCCGCTCTGATACCAAATGATGCGGGAAGCGTGAACACGATAGTAAGAGGCTCCGTTAAGCGTCAAAAGCTATATGAGATAAGCTAGAATCCACTAGCAATTACGGGCACAGCCGTAAGAAAGATAGAGAAACTTCTCTAATATTTGGGTTTTTATTGATAACTTGAATGAAAATTACAATCTAAGAGGTGCTTTATATATAGGGCACATAGCATAAACCTAATACACTAGAAAACAAAAAAGAATAATTTATTATAGACTAAAACTAGAAAACCTAATTAAACCTCATTAAATAAAAATCAGAAATAGAATCCTAGATACTAAAGAATATTATGCAAATATATAATTGGAATCCCAACCAAAATTTTGTTTGAGAATCCTGATATATCTAAAATAGTAATTTATGATTAATTCCATCATTAAAAGTCTATTTGAATACCAGTTTTCAATATTCAAATTATTCTTCTTAATGTGAAGACGCTTCTTTCTTTTCCAGATTGTTTGTTGAAATTGGCTAAAATCTCGTCCTACATCAGAATCTTTATCGACCTTTTGGGATACTAATAGTGAGTCCATTGTTGGACAAAAGGGTAGATAATTGAGAAGAAGGAGAACCAAAATTATTGGAATCACTCTGTGTAAAAAATGCAGGTTCTTTGGACCGTGGAAGTGAAGTAGCTCCGTTACCTTGCAACATAAGAATTACAGCAGGCATTGTTGGTCGATCAGCGGGAGCTTCTTGAACACACAAAAAACCTACATGGATAAAGTTTAAAGCTTCATGAAACTGGCTGGTTTCTCTCACTGATGCGTCAAACACTTCTATTCCTCTGCCTTCTTTCCATAATTTCCAGGCCTAATATTCAAGTGTTCAACAGACACATAAACACATCAATTGTACATGACTAATTCAAGTAAATAGAAGTTTCTAAAGTTGTAGTTTACCAGTGCTAACCAATTGCCCTGCTTTCAATTTTAGTACAAACAGTAACTAGAATTTCACTTGCCCATCCCGCAAGAAGTTTGTTGCAACTGATTTAAAGCAAAAGCTTTCTAGTGTAGGTGGGCCTGCGCTTCTGGAATAAGAAGCCCATTAATTAGGGGTGACCAGGCCCGTATTAATTAAGAAGTTCTTTTATGAGGCCCATTCGAGTCCTCTACAAGCTTAACATTTTTTAAATTTTTTTACTTTCCCTTTATTTGGGTTGACATTATTGAATTCGATCAGTTTGGGAACCTTTTAGAAATTATGTTTTACGAATGGGAAATTTTTTATAAGAAAATAAGAATATACAATTTTAAACAAAAGAAAAGCCCATAAATTTTGGTGAAAAATGACATTTTGGCCAAATTGATGGAAGGAATTATTTTTAGTTAAAAAAAAATGCCAAGGTGTGTTTCTATGGGATTACAATAGTTTTTTGACACTCACAGCAAAATTCTTCGAAAACAAGAAACTGTAATGATACTTGTGTTATTTTGGATGTGAATGCGTACTCAATACAACTTGAAATCATTTATTTGTATCAATTCGCAGTCCTGCTTTGATTTGACAATATGACTGAAATTAGTGCATTATCTTTTCCCCAAAACCCCCCACGTACCGAGCCAACTCACTCAATTAGGGGAGTTTGAAAAAACCGCAACCATCATCGTGGCCTATTAGACTAAAACAATATCAGCCTTATGTCTAGGCATGTAGGTATGCAGCTAAAGTAATGGTGACGATCAAAGTTATTGTGTTGGCTTAGGTTCGCGACCGGAAATATGTTTGGTTAGAAATTGATTCATCTCTTATTCTCACCTTCTTTTGCTCTCTTCATATGGTGCCTTGGCAACTTCGAGTGAAGTGGGGTAAATGTCTTCATTGGATTTCTCAAATGCACTTTCGTTCTTCACACATTTATAGAGATGGCAATCAAGTTGTTGATGTTTTAGCGAATTTTGGTGCTTCATTGTCTGATATAATTTGGTGGGATTCAATACCACAATTTGCAATTTCTTTTTATGCTCGAGACCGTTTAGGTCTTTCTAATTTTCAATTTAGCTAGTGTATAATTCTTTAGTTGTTCTTGAAGAAGCATGTCTCTTGAATCTTTCGAGGGGTAAGGTTGTTGTCTTCCCCTTGCCTGTTTTGATGTACTCTTTTATCCTTTTCTTTTAATAAAGGAAAATAATTTGTGGTCTCAATCTTAGGTGTCATGCTGTGTCATCTACACACATCACCTATTCATCAAATCATGTCATGTAATTCTTGAAAAAAATATCATCTTATTCTTCCAAAATCTAATGACTCTAAATTATTTTGGCTTTCTTCAAAAAAAAAAAATAGCTTTTTTTTTTTTTTTTTTTCTTTTCATTACACTCATGCTTAGATTTAAACAACAATTTCTTTTCTCTTCAATCAAGAGTAGAAAAAATTTCATGTAATTCAGTCAATAGATTTACATGTACATTCGATTAATAGATTTGTATAACATATGTATATGAATTCAACCTTTGTTAGGTTCCTGCAAATTTTGAAAATATAATGTGTAAAATACATATTCATATGATTGTATATATTCTTTTGTTCATTGTTTTCTCTTTTTTTTTTCTTTTTTTTTTTTTTGAAGGGCATTGTTTTCTCTTTATGTAGATAGGGTTTAAACGTTAGATCTGAATTTTTTTTCCTTTATATTTAAATTGTAGATGTTAATTAATGGCTACTAACCTGGAATTTTTTCTTACCTCTTAATTTAGACATAAGTATTTCCCAAATTTAATTTCTTAATGATTTTTTTATGAAATTAATCAGTATTTGGAAAGAAAAGTTAACGTCTATTTCTTGACACATATTCAATATATTAATGCCATTTGGGAAGAAAAATTAAAGGAAAGAACTTAATTAAATGAAGAAAAATATTGGTAAGAGAATCTGTGGACATATCTTTTAAATTAATATATAATTAATAGCTGATATTTTTTTCATCACCTAATTAAATTTATTAATGTAATTGATTCACCCCCTAACATCTAAAAGGAAATGTAAAATGATAAAGTTGATGGTGCAATAGTATGATGTGGCAAGATATATTATGTGGAATTGAAAATAAAATTTATATTTACTTACATGACATGACACCTAGGATTTGTGGTCACAAATTTTAGGCCTCATTGAGGCCTCATATCACTGCCCTTTAATAAATTATCCTCGTTAGAGGTTTGCGAAAAAAAAAAAAGAGGGAGGTATACGTACAAATTTCAATGCACATTTTGGGTAATGAAAGATAACACTCAAGTACAAAGAACTGTCTTTGGCTCATCTTAGACACCATGTTGCGACTTGCTTATCCGGGATCAAAAAGGACGCAACACGTTGCCCGTCTTCAATAACCAAGAGCTGCCCCATAAATGGTAAGGTTGAGATAGGGGCCTTTTGATTGTTAACAAAACCACCAGCTAATGAACAGATAATATGATACATGACCGCAAAAATAATCACCTGTCACATTCATGAAATCCATCATTGATCAAACCCTACTACTACCAATCCCAAATTCCCTATGAAGCACGGATAAGTGAATTTGGCCTCGTATCCCGTACCGATCCGGGATCCGGATACAATACGCGCGGATACGCTCGGATACGTCTGGATACGCGTATCTGGATTTGGATACGGTTTGGATACGTCCGTATCCTAAGCCGATACGTAAGTATGTAAATAAATTGGATACGTAGGGGTAATGTTGACTTTTTACCCTGAAAAACAAAAAAAACAACCCAGATCTGCGTTTCTTCAAGCTCTGCGTTTCTTTTCTTCTGCTGTTCTTCTTGCTCAACCCAGATCGAGACAACCTTCTCTGCTCAAGACTTCCTCTCTTTCTCATGCTTTGCGTCTCTTTTCTTCTGGTCTTCTTCGTAAATCGCAAGCCTTCTTGCTCAACCCAGATCGAGACGACCTTCTGCAGAAATTCACTTCGTTCTGCAGCCGATTCGGTTGGAGCTTGGAGCTTCAATTTGTTGCTGCTTCGGGTACGTTTTTTCTGCATCTTCTGCTCTTCTTCTCATATTTGTTCTTCAGTTTCTAGCTGCTTGGAGTTTCCTCTCAGTTCTCACATTTGTTGAAGCGGGTACATATTCTATACGGCCTGTGCTTCATATTTGTTTGTTGCTTCGAACGTTTTGATTTCCAACCCGGACTCTTATTCGTGGTGGAGTGTGTGACTGCCAGCTGGAATGATAACGCCGGTGCTAGTAATTTGCTATTATATATATATATATATATATATTTATATTTAATTAACGTATCCTTCACGTACCTGTATCCTGTAACATTTAATATTTGCCGTATCCACGTATCCTATCGTATCGCATCCGGATACTCGTACCCGTATCGGTGCTTCTTAGCAAATTCCAAACCTATCAACCTTTCATTGAATCATACTCATTTTCTCCTCAATGCTGCCTTACTATTAATACCATTACTTGCCTCGAAAGCAAGTTCATATAACGTTGCAGTCTAAAAACTATATTTCCCTTTAAGGCTATCATTTAAGGGTCCTCCTTCTTAAACCACCCCATCCCCTCCAATCCTCCAGTACTAGACCTATTGGTTAAGTCTCCTCTAAAACTTTCAATTTGGTCTCAACTGCCTAAGCTTTTCAATTTGGTCCTTGAATGAATAGCTGATATGAATTTAGTTTCTGGTTCTTAGAGGATGGATGTAGATGACAATAATGTAGTGTCTGCTGCGACAAAGGCAGACATCTAATTAAGCCGGCCTTTTGAAGACACATGATGACAGTCCCTTATGAACCACGAAAAGGAGGGGGAGGTTCTTTCTTTTTCTTTTATTGAGGAAATTAAAATGGTGCTAACCACAAGTTGTGGATTGTAATAAAGATCTTGCAGTCAAACTTGACGTGTACTCGTTTTTTATTCACAGGACTTGGACTTTGATCACGCAGCTTTGATAAAGTAAAGTCAACCGCAAGAGGTTTGTGAATAGAAGAAAGTAATATCACGAAGGTCAACACGAAGATATTTGGTGCAAATAAACTTCAGAAGAATCGGATTCAAAGTAAATTCACTAAAAAATTTCCCTACTACCAGGCCAGATCTAGGAAGGGGACTTGTGAAGATTAAGAAATTACACTCACTTCAATTTCTGTCAATGTTTTGTTTTACTCTTTTTTTCCAAAGAAAAACGTACATGTTAAATTTTTTTTATGCCAGGACAATAAATCGTAACACGGTGAGAGCTGTTTATAAAGTTAAAACAATGTATTTGATGAATTGCATTAAAGATTCCAAAGCAAGAACAACGGTACCGTTCAAACTTCTTCATCTACTGAATGAAAGAATATATCATTGATCCTCATGTATACCATAGCTACATCAACTTTTTCTGATGTAACCTTGTTACATGTGATAACCATGCAATTCTGTACATCTGTAAGAATTTTTTTGCTCGATTCATGCATGACAGAGACAAAAGTTAGTTGGTGTAGCTAAAAACGTATAAAAGATCCAAAAAAGAAAACATTAGAGTACTGACTAAAGAAAGCAAGAATATATGTGGTTGGTTCCAAAAGAAAGATTTGAGTCCAGCTCCTTCCCATGTGAAAACCTGGAAGATTTGTCATCTTCCAGTTCCCATTTGACTCTTCCTTTTTCAAAACGAATCAGACAGCAATCAATCTCGCCATGCACATATAATAGAAATCTATGCATCTACCTGATTGCGCGTTCAATAATGACATCATATTTATGGGGAACCATGTAGCCGAAAATTAAATAAAAGTTTCTCATATTACGAATTACTTTTGGCTTTGCAAAAGAGGCACCGACCTGGACTAGCATAATATAGAAAGTTTAGTGCTTTGGCATATCCCACTTTCTTGGACTACTAAATTGTCTAAGAATTGAATCATGATGCAAGCACTAATTGAAGGTACTTTTAAACTTTGGTTCTTCTTTTGGAACCCATTTTCATATTCAAGTTTATTTGCAGACCCAAATGATTAAATAGTAAGCTTGGGAAGATCTCCGAGCTGATTTCATCAAAGCAGAAAAGAACTATATCTGCAGTATCAGTTTTCTGAGAATTGCCTTTTCTTGCTTTTCTTTTCTTTCATGTGAAGGAAACAATTTTTACTACTTAATTTACAAACAGTAATTAAAAGTTTGAAGCTTTGGTAATTCTTTTGGAAACCATATTGATTGATTTAAGTTTTCTGCAGACCTCAAATGGCATAGAAGCTTTCAAAGCTGATATCTACCAAAGCAGAACAGAGCAACAACTGCATAGAAGCTTTCAAAGCTGATATCTACCAAAGCAGAACAGAACAACAACTGCAGTATTAATTTTTGGGAACTGCCTCTTTTTGCTTTTCTTTTCTTTCAGGTGAAGGAAACAACTACTTTTTGTTTTAAGATACTATATCTCCACCTAGATTTTGCCAGAAAACGAGGCCACACCTCATCAACTTGGACTATGGAAAAAAATCAAGAGAAAAAGAACACAATTTAGAGAACAGAGATGCACAAAAACTAAAGCACCAGACTTGATAAGAATCTCAATCTAATATTTTCGTCATATATGAACAAATAAAGCACTAAACTTGACTACATTGATATCAATATTTTGTTTCTGTGTGGATCAAAATCACTCTCCTCGACTCTACTAACTACCCTGAAACCATTGGAGCTTAATAAACACCTCCCCTTTTTCTGGTGACTCTGATGTAGCAAAAGACAGCTGCAAAAATGGCAGTGACAAGCCCACCAATAATAACACCTCCACCAGCAACAGACTTATCTTGGTGATGTTTTGAGGACCCCAACCTTCTGATAGATGGGCCTTCAGCCACTTGAGACTCCTCCATACTATGAGATGGCTCTTCAGCAACAGAAACACTACTCTGATCTGAACCTGAATCTGAATCTGAATGTGCTGCTAAAACCCCATTTTGGGGCTTAGCCTCAGTTGGGTTCAGCTCAGATTTTTCAGCCATTGCCTGGACCACAAGGATCCCAGCTAGAAGAACTAGGCAAACCAGACCAACTCTAGCCATGTGAGGAACAAAATGTAAGTATTTGGGGAATTGGGTATTTGGGATAATAGTGGTTTTGGACTTTCGGGTGTTGAAGCAAATCTATGATGCAACTGAAGTGAGCTGGGTTTGGAGGGTTTATATAGGAGAGGGATGGGCGGCTTGGGATTTTGGGGGAGGACGTGTGGACGGTGTGGTCTCCAGGTTGAGGTTGATTTGTCGGAAATGGGTCCCATGTGTGATGAGGTTTGTAAAGGTTGAGTCTTTTGGGTGGCATCTGGGAAAGTTTGATACTTTGAAGTTTGAATACGCGGAAGAAAAAGAAAAAGAAATGGGAGTGATTGTGTTTGGTGAAGAGGTGAATGAGAGCTTAAGAATGTGAGGGAAACAGATGTCCAATTTACAAAACGACGTTCAACTACAACTGGATTCTCTGTGCACTACAGCAGTGTGAAGTGTTGGTCAAAATAGAGTAAAGAATAGAGGGGAAGGAAAATTATATTTTCATAAACAAAAAAGGATCACTTTGCATTCTTTAGGCCATGTTAAGGAGATGTGAAAATCCTCATTTATGGTAATAATTGACGAGGCTGCTAGAGACCAAAGAGGCAAAGTCATTGTTAGAGATATATTGAGGTCATCTTATTCAAAAAGATTAATTGTTTTGTTATCATCTTGCTAAACTAATCATGGTGTCCAATATAGTAAAACTAAAGATTAATTTCCATAAACAAAAAAGGATCATTTTGCATTCTTTAGATATAGGGTATTGTTACACGGCTCAAAAGTCCTCATTTATAGTATAAATGAGAGAAGTTGAATATTATACTATTATAGAGACTATAGACTATAGACTATAGAGTATAGACTAAAATCTTGTTTATGAGATTGCCGAATCTTTTGAAGTCATTTCATTCAAGTACATGAATTGTTTTGTTCAAATATAATAGAACCAAATATTAGTTTTTTCTTAAGTGAATTCCTTGATTTTGATTTTAATTATTTTAAATCTCATTATTTTAGAGATTTTTCTCTATAGTTTGTTATATTGTCTTCTCATATTATGAAAAAACAAATTTAAAAATATAAAAAAATGCATTTGAGACAAAGAAAATCACAACGTGGCAATAGAGTTTTGCATTGGGGCTATAAAAGACCCATCAACCCCCTCCTTACTAGTGTAGTGAGTAGGTTTCTTTGATCTATTAGCTATGGACTTTTGGGACACAGCTGGGGTTAGCTGGAAAAATAGTAGGTGCAAATTTATAGGCAGTTTTCCAGTTGGCCTTTGGACTGCTAGCGTTTGATTTGGACACTCTAGTCTTCCCCTACTCAATTAACAAAGAATACAAGAATGAATAACTATTACCAAATTATGAACTCCTCGTCTCCCTTTCCAAATTGCAAATAATGAACTCCTCGTCTCCCTTTCCAAATTGCTTCCTTTTTCCTTAGCAGGCGTGTGAATTGATATAGGAGAGCACACTGGTCAAATTGAGTGGTGCATTACTACTGGTACTTGCTCGGAATTCTATCACGAACACATTTTACTTTGAGCAATGGTAGTAAATGACTAAATGCAAACCAAACCCAACTGTCTACAGTGTCGACAGATACCTCAAAACTCAAACAAAGTCACACACTCTCTTTACTCTCCCAAAGCCAAAGTCACAGGCTAAAACAAGTTTTTTGCTTCAAACTGAAGAAAAAATTTACAACTACAAATCAGGCAGATAAAAATATTAAGCACACTCTGCATGCTTTACTGAAGCTTTGACTTGAGGCATTGCAGCAGTATACAATAATCTCCACCTTTTATCATTATTTATATGACATAAAAAATTAAAAAAATAAAAGCTTTATCAAATAACTGAATAAGGACTGCTTGACCAAAAACCTGAAGCATTATACCTGTGGCCTTTGTTTATCGGTTGAAGATGCTAATCATGCCCTTAAATTTTGAGTCCCATGTTGCCTGGCATCATGAAGGCAAGAATTTTGTTGGCAGAATTTAGTCCATAATATCAAAGATACCTCAAATTTCTTTGCTTATAACATGCATCACATCTTATCCAAACTATAGTTTAGTCAGATTACAAATCCTATGTGTATATAACAAAAGCACATAAATGAATCATTCACAGACATCTCCATGTATTGGGGTCAATCAGTATCCATCAAAATTAGTGGAGCTTAGAAAACGTAACACTAGTTGGGGGACCCCAAAAACAAACAAAAAAAACCAAGCAGCATCTATTACCCATTGAAGGACAGCAGCAAAGGTTAATGAGTGTAATTCTTCTATCCATTCAAGATAGAATACTATTACTGGCGCCATAGAGAAAAAGAGACGAGTCAGTTTAATGTCTTCAATGCTTAAGAGAACAACAATTTCATGCAGCCAATTTCACAAAGCAATATATTGCAGGTTATAATGAACTGAAGTAAAAACTGCTAGTGCAGATCACACGAAGAGAGAACAATCTGAACAACTTTATTTCTTAGTATAACAAATAAACTGAACAGCAATCCTTAGCAAATGAGAATAAGAAAAAGAGAAAAGATAGCATCTAGAGGAACATGGCAAGGCATCCTCTGGAACACCCTGCAAGTTATAATGGAAATACACTACTCTTACTCTCACTGCAAGTATAAAATGATAGCGAGACGAAGACTATGCGTAGGCATAATCTCGATCTAACTCCATCGGGTCATCCTTATCTAGTTCGCTGAACTCCATGAAATGGGTTGGTCGGTGTTCCTCGTGATAGTACTCCTTGGGTGGTCCAAGCTTGATGCCATACTTCATGTCACATGCATGCCTCACTCCCATGAAATTGAAGTTCCATGGACAATTATCAGGAACCATGTAGACACCAAGGAAGCGATCACTGAGAAGCATCTGGACCTTCTCATAATGAGTTGGAAGGTATCCATCTAGTGGATTATTGTTTCTTCCGCTGTTCTTGTTAGAACAACATCCCCACTCATAACCAGAAGGAGTAAGTTTATATGCAGTTAACGAGCAGGAACCTGGAGTAAAAGCGCAGGTCATAATAATGCATTTCTCCCTATCCCATTGCTTGCCATTCTCCAACATGTTAGCATGAGTGGTGAGATCCTGAGGAGAAAGCTGAGGTAGCTCATTTGGCTGGGTGTGCATCCATCCCAGAGGTTCCAAATAATTGAGGAAATCATGCTCAGGAAGAGCTGATGGAAGATGAACTTGCTGGTGGGTGCCCCGCTGTGGTGGCATCACAATGCAGCGAATTTCCTTGATCTGAGGGTTGTCAGGTGGGCTTATACCATACAAGTAACCAGCAACTTGTGTCCTCAGATCAGCAACACAGATAAATTTTTTCAAAATGTTCATTGGCATGATGTAAGTGTAGCCTGTTTCCTTTGTATCTTCTGAACTCACATAAATATGGTTGACACGAAGATGTAGATTTGTAGCTGATATTGCTCTCACACGCCAATCAGTTTTGGACCTGAATGCAGCTTGCTCATATTGACTCGTAGTGGTGGAAATAAGCTCATCTCCATGCACGTTTGTGGTCCTCATGGTGACTGCTGTCAGCTGACTAACTCCTTTAGCCTGTTTCTCAATGTCTGCTATCTCTTGCCTCTGTTGAGAAGGTGGAGTAATCTCTGCTCCAAGTATTATATCACGAATTTCAGACTGTGTGAGGGCTGAAGTATTCACATTATTCTTTTTCGCATAGTCTGACAGAATGAGATCTGTTAGAGCACGCTCAACCTTCATCCATTGCTCATCAGAAAGAGAAGGCCAAATGTGGTGTGGCTCACTAATGACTGTTCGGTCAGGCTTCAACAACATACTTGCCTTGTCTCTGTTCACATGCAGTGCCCGAAGAATCAGAATGAGCCGAGAGAATGCAGTGTATGATGAAACACTCTTCAACCAATCATCGTAAACATTAAAAAGAACCATCTGTGGCTCAGTAGCCTTTAGTACCAGATCATTCAACTTCTCAATTTTCAAGCAAACCTGAAAAGGAAGCTGTAGCTCACTTCCTTTTATGACTATGTTGGGAAAATCCAGTAAATGAACCTCCAATGGGTCGAGCATTCCCTTACGAGTCACAATAATTTGCTTTGGCTGTTCTTCAACAGGTAGAGAACGCACAAGAGCAGCAACTTCTTCCGCAGTTTTCCATTTAGCCAACTGCCCAAGTCGCTTCTGTCCTGCCCACACACTTGTGTGGATAACCTTCAAGAACAGCTGCCCAGTCCCTGGATTGAACATGAAGATAGCACCATTGATGGGTTTTGTAACAAGATTTCCGTCAAAAGTCTTGTGCATTGTAACACGATACACATTTGTATCGTCAACAAACCATTTAATTTGATTGCTGAAGAGCTCCCCATAGTTTTGGGAAGACAAATATGGCTCTGTAGGCTCCGAGGAATACAACTGCAATCCTTTCCTTATGCGCTCCCTCAACACATATAAAGCCGGATTTGACTTCATGATCTTGTTCATTGCCTGTTGAATCAGTGGTTTTGATCCGGGAAACCAGTTACCAAATGCAGAATGCACATTATAGGCTAAATCAATACCAATCATCACTCCCATCGGAGAAGGATAGATAGACATGTTATCAGTTGTATAGTCCATAAACTTTGCCCGGGTGTAACGTTCAATATCATGAGAATCATAATCCCCCCAACGGAGCTGCACGTCTATCCAGTACTTGTTGTTTGTTTTTTTATCATACTCATCCTTCGGCTCAGCCACAAGACTAGGTTTCGACATTTGCCATTTATGAGCAGAAAAGAGGAGAATGTCTGCACAAGAGCTGTTCAGTTTGTAACTCTTCCTGGGATGTATGGTTTCCTTCTGCACAGTCTCAATTTCCAAAGCATCCAACTCCTGATCCAAAACCTGACAAAGGTCCATCACAACACTTTCATGAATCTTCTGCCACAAGTGTGCACGGAATATCTGAATCAACGATATCTTCAAGGTTGGGATCTTCCCATGCATAAAGATTCCTGTCAGATCCAGCTGTACTTGAAAACCGACATATACATTGGCTCGATTTATGGTAGGCGACCACCAAAGTGTAAACCTACGATTGGGGATTTGGTTGAGGCCAGATCTTTGGGCATTAGTCAACTTTTTATACTTCATCGATTCCTCAAATCCAGATGCCTTCTCCCAAAAGAGACCCTCCCAAGTAGGGAAGTATGTTCCTTTGAATAAGGTGTGCTCAAGTATTCCATCAACTCCTCCAAGAGCTTGGATCACATCAGTTCTATAATTATTCAAATTCCACAATTTTCCATCATGCCTTTGGTGTGTCCACCAGAAAGGATTTTGCTTCAAGATCTGGTACTGCTTAAAATCTGTGCGAACTCTCCACCCTTTGTCATATGCTAAAGTGTGTCGATCCTTCTGGAACAATGTATTTATGCGTGGTATTCCCCTATCCCATGAATCTTCCAAATCTTCAAGGGTAAGACGCCGATTCTGTTCCATAGCTTCCTGTCTTTTTAGTGCATATTCTGCCCAAACACGCTGTGAATCTATAAACTCACTCTCCCATGGTTGTATGTAACGGTAAAGATTTGGAATCATCTGCTCTTCTTCATGACTCATTCCACTCCTAAAGTGTGTCACACCAATTTCTGTCTGCCGAGAGTATCTGAGGTCACTCTGTGGAATCAATATGTGACCCATAGATAACATGCCAAGTCCTCCAATTTCTTTTGGCGTGTAAAAAATGACAGGTGGGAACCTGCTTGGCATCTTTGAATTCAATCCAATCTTAATGCGGGTCTGAATTTTATTTTCACATTTGACCAGTAAATCTAACAGCTCCGCTGTATGTACAACTGCTTCACGGAAGTAAGTCATAAGACCAATAAGGGCAGTATTCCATTTGTTGATAACTTTTGTGAATGTTGTAGACCCTGAGGACATAAGGATCTGCCTTACACGATTCTCAAACGCCTTCATGTATTCATCCTCAACACGTAAAAAAGCAACAGCAGTCCTTTCCTTTGTCTGTTCATTTTGCAAGTTCCAAACTCCATCTCTTTGGTGTTCCTTCGTACTCATTCTTATCTTGGGAAGTATTCTTACTTCAAATCCACACATGCTGAAAAGCAAATTTGGATTATCCTTGCTGTAAACAGAAACAAAACTGTCCTCCCATTCCAAAGTTGTGATGCTTCGAGGGAGACGGTTCTTGACATTCCAAAAGACACTCCTTCCAAGATTGATATCATGTTTCAGGAGCCTCATCCTTGCATCTCTTGCCCAGCACTTCTTATTATTATATCCAACCATATTTTCATTATTGGGATCTGGATGCTCGGTAAGATATCGCTGTATGAGGTCCCGAGCCTCCTCCTGAGTGAAGCGGAACAAGATATGCACCCTGTCTATGTATCGAGCGTACAGCCTGATAGGATGGCAAGTCTCAACCTTTGTGGCCCCATAAGTCATGAACTCATTTGGCTTCTGCTGTGGACCTGCAATTTCATTGGCCCGAGTCAATCCAAGAAGCATTAGATCCAAAACAAGCCCATAATACTGTACAACAAATGATGCAGGCTGGAGACCCCGTATAAGACCATATGAATTTGTATGACTCATATCTTTGTATGACAATACCACATTGTTTTTTGCAGTGATATAATCAGCAATGTTATGGTCAAGAACAAGACGTAGAAGCCTATTTAGCAATGTCAAGTCAATCTTCTCAGATAACCTCTCAAGTTTTGTCTGAAGCATCACAACACACTCCCCCTCACTTGTGTCCCATATACTCTCTAAATTGTTTATCCCCTGACACCATTTATAGACCAAAAGTGGAGGTGGCTCTGAGTCTGCAGGCTTGATCCAGTTCGGGAAGAGCTGACGTTTGTCAGCCTCATACCATAGATATTGATCAAGATATGCATCTGTAATCTTCTCAAGAGGGTCAATCTCAAAAACTGGAATATGATGGCTGTACAGATCCATGAACTCTATGCTCACGTCTTTGAAGGCACGCTGTGAGATCAAGTGACGTTTTATCCGTATCAATGCCTCATGGGGGTTATCATAGGCTTGTTCAATGAGACCCAACTCCTCTCTTTGATGCTGGTTCAATTTTACCGCCGCAGTATAAGATTCCTTCAACCTCTCCAGAGCAAGGATAAGTAGCTTGGTATCATGCTTATACAACAACGGGGGAAATGGAATATGTTGGAAATTTCTTGACTCCAACCAATGCACTGTTGTTGAGTAAATTGCTACTGCTTCTTCTGGTGAAATATATGGACCATCTTTGAGATAATTGTGCTGTCGCTCCTGCTCTCCCTTTAGCCAAAGGCGAGTTAATCTTCCAAGATTCTTTCGACAAACTGTCTTATCCACTGTAGCACCCCTTCTAATTCGTTCACGGTTATAATGAGCACCATGTGTCCACCAATCTGCCTTTGACTTGACATAACGAAGAATTATATTCTCAACCGGAGCAGGCATACCAGGAACCTTCCAAGGAATATTTGCTTTCCAACAACGCCATGCCTCACTGAGATGCTGCATAATTGTTTTCGCCTTATTTTGCTTCATGCCCACTGGCATGGCATCCAGAATATCTTTCAAGACATCTGCTCGAAACTCCAAGTCGAAATTGCTTTCAACACGCTGCTTAGTTACTGTCTTTGCCACAGAATGGCGTCCTTCAAATTGTCTAGCAAGTAAATTTCCCAACCACTGTTCCAGAAGAGGGACCATGCCACGAAGGAAGGACAACCACATCCTCCACATTGGTGCCCAGAATCCACATCCCGGCCCTTTCCCGACCGGCCCAGTATTGAAACGGTAGTAAATCAAGTGCTTCAAATCTTTGCTCATTCTAATCTGCCGCATCAACCTATACTTGTAACGGTACATTCCAGTTAACTGACCAACATGAGAAAATGTGTACTGCAGACCATCAGCCAATTGAAAGGCATCAATATTACCCAAACGGAACTGGACCTGGGCATCAACTACAAGCTTTGTTAACCGCAAGATTTCACGCAACAGATGAAAAGGATTACCAAACCGAGATTTCTTACGCTCTTTTGTTGTCAGGGTTTTCACAGGCTTGAGATTAAAATTATAATCAAGGTGAAGATAGTTCAGACCTTTCCTATGTATCAGCAGATTTAGCATGTTATGACCCTGCCTACAGAGTTGAAGACCCGCTTCAACCCAATCAAGCTCAGTAGTTTGGAAAAACTTGGTAGCCTGAAGAGACCGAAACAAGCTCTTCTTCTTTTGTGCCTTGGGAGGCCTACGATGCAGCTCATTCAACACAAACGATTTCAACAACTTCTGATAGCTGACTCGAACCTTAACAGGATATGACCGAGGACAATGCTCCTTAAACCACTCTGACACAAGAGGTATATCCTCTGCACGACGAGTCCGACCAGACCTCAAGTTAAAAGGGCGTGGGGCAAAATACAGGGAAATCCCAGCAGCAGTAGTGTCAGTATAAAGCTGAGTATGACTCAAAAGAGGCTCCACCCCTTCAGGCAAAACAAAATCACCATCTTCCCCACTATTATCATAACTACTCCTGTTGGTGCCCGGTATTGGGTTTAGCAATGGATCATAATAAAATGCAGGCAGGTCAGGATCCTCAGTTTTAATATGCATAACCAGTGGTGTGTGATAAACAGAGAGCTTTACCTTCCTTGGCCTGTTGTTGTAAAGATTAGGGAATGCAATTTTGTACTCTGATCTCAGCGGAGACCGAATAATGAGCTTGTTTATGTCATTAAACTCATTCCAATCCTCCTCCCCTTGCACCATATCCCTAAACAATGGCTCAAACTTCGGCCCACCTGGTATACACATATTCAATGCCTTGGCTGTCAGAAACGACTCCTTATCAAACAAATAGAAATAGTTCCGATCAGTCAAATCGGAAATTACCTGTCCTGAAAGCCGGTAAAGGGCTTCCATAATCGGCAGGGAGAGCTGCCACTTCCGGTAGGTGGGGCCGTTGATCAGCTTTGTCTTCACAAGAGGTTTATGGTCATAAAACCAGTCATACACAGCCGAATCCTCTTCGGCATCAAGCTCGAGCTGAATCGGCTCAAGAGGCTCAACATCCAACAAGTTATCAGCATAATCCAACACAGGCTCCTCATCATCGAACGGCGGAAACCTCATCCTCTTGAAATGCCGGCGATCCCTCTTCTCCCTCCTCATCATGATCCACATTGTGGCCCATTGAGCCATGTAGATCGGCTCCACAACCCAGGGGGTCTCGTTGACGAAGGTAACTGCGCCGGTAATATGGTACAACACCTTCACATTACGGACCTGCTCCCACGGCATCGGCATATTCTCGAGAAGCTTGTACACGGCGTGAGGAACGAACTTCAGAGCTCCCAGGTAGACCCGCTTGTCGTGCCGGTACTTCTTCGACGACATGTCGCCGTGCTCTTTCACGATCTTCCTCACATGCTCCGGAGGCATGTCCTGTTTTTGCGAACCGACGGCGCGCCGTTCGCCGTGGGGATTGGACCACTTGCCGGAGGAAAGCTGCTGCCATCTGCGGCCTTTCTCTTCAAGATCGGCCGGTGACGGAAGACAGGGTTGAGCCACCGCCGATGGAATCGAGGTATTTCCCGTCCCCGGCGGTGAAATTTCGGCGTTGTACCACATTATTGGGAACAGAAATCCTAAGCAAATTTGAAGCTACGATTTATAGGGTTCAATTGCGATTGGGGTTATCTGGGGTTATTTTAGTGGTGGGTTTGAAAAGAGTTGGTAATCGAATTAGATTGTGGAGTATATATAGGTTTCTATGGCGGTGGCAACTGGATATGGGCGTTTTCTTTTCTTTTTTTGAATAAGGATATGGCCTTTTTATAGTAAGTTGATTTTTTTTTTCTTTTCTATCAAGGAAATTCATTTTGCCCAGGTGAGAGTTATTTTTGTTTTTTTGGTTTCCCTCTTGTAACGTTCAAATTAGGGTGATAGTGCCGGAAAGTAGGGTTCTTGTAACACTACTGAAGGCAGCGGCTGATGATTTAAGACAAAGCAATGCATCATCACCATCATGGAAACCAAATGATGCCTGAGATTGTGATTCATAGTTAAATTTTGTCTAATTCATCAAATTGTCGTGTCCATCAAGCAAGAGCATTGTTTCACTCTGGGAATGTGTAACCTTCAGTTGGGAATGTTTAACCTTCAGTTATGACATGTACTTTGTATACTTTTAGTCCGCCATAAAATATATAAAAAAAATTGTCATCTAATTATCACATTTGTGTATATCATAGAATCACATATCTTACTGCATATTGGATAAAATCATCAAGAAATCATTTTTTTTTAAACTAAAGACCATATCCAAGTACGATGAGAACTGACCTGAAACAATTTCTTTTTCTCAATAGGCTTGGTGTGAACATCTTGACCCGTTTGTCAATTTTTGGCATAGGCAAAGTTGAGAAATTGTATGTAGATACCAATCTGCCAAAAATTGCCAAACTAAGATCTTAAATCACACTATGAATTCCAAAATGTATTAAGATCGGAACGTAAATGAGCACTGAAAATGAAAACGAAAATTGCTTAATCTTAAGTTACCAAAACTCCAGTCATGTCCAAGATACAAAAGCAAACTCTACCCTCCACCATATAGCTCATCAGCCATGTAGAACAACTAAAACCCTCCCCCATCACCCAAGTATAATATACTAAACATATACATTTATGCCCAAGAAGGCCAATAACTGATTCTTCATTCATCCTCCTCAGTATGATTTAGATCCATTTGATTTAGATCGATAACATCAGTGTTCACTACGTGAGGAGAATGAGAATTCACCTTATCCTGAGGCGAAAAATCCTCAGAGTGACCTGATGATTCTGAACCTGCAGAAGTCACTACACAGGAAGGAGCCGATATAGTTGCTCTACAAGAAGAATTTGTTGAGTAACTGGAGATCGTAACCTTCGGAAAGTTGAGACGGGCAGAGGAACCGTACATGGCCCTTGCAGCTTCATCGTAGGCAAGAGCAGCTTCAATTGCAGTTGGAAAGGTACCTAGCCAGAGCCTACTTCCCCTATTTGGTGAGCGGATTTCTGCAACCCACTTGCCCCATGTCCTCTGCCTAACACCTCTGTAGTTACATCGAGAATTCTCAGGTCCTCCCTTACCTTTCATGCATCCCTTCTTAGACCCCTTGGCAGGAACTTTGCGAGTTGGTTTACTCCCATCATTGGATGATTCTAGATTGTCGTTAAGCTCTTTCCACTTCGCAAGAGTCTCAGCCACAGGATTAGATCCATCCTGTTTACTATGGAATTTTTTCAACTTGGTCATACAATCCAAATTTGTACTGAACAGGGAATACAATGAGATACCTGCCAGTAATAGAAAGAGGAACTTATCTTTAGAGATAACCATTATAGACCAAACCTGGCTTCTGGTGCATATCACTTAACTAAGCTGAGCCGATCTAGACAAAAATTAAAGTCAAAGAAACAACCCTCGGTGCAGGCATGCACTGCAAATGCAATCACCACCACAACAAAACTTGGACATGTCAAGATGCCAATACAGAATCAAATGCAACAAAAATTTCTTCCATAACTTATTCAGACTAAAAACATTACACCAAGTCTTTACAGAATTACAACTGCAAATACAATCTTATCTAATGGCCCATATTACTTTTGTAAGCTAAGCCCATCTAAACAAAAACTAAAGCGGAAAGCAACAACTTCATGCACAATCATATGCAACCAGCATACAGACATTCAACTAATGCTTCATTGCACTAAAACTGCACGGTAAGTACATTCAGAAAAAGAACCTTACCTCAACAATTCCACCATTGCATCACATCAATATAAAGGAACCTTACCTCAATTTACTAAAAGTTCACGGCATGATTTACATGAATGTATATTTGCAAAATCAGAACACGCAAACAATGCACTTGCTTCACATGCAGCAGTGGCACAAACTTCACTCAACTTGAGCTTCGCCGGCCGTACAATTTCCAAAACCCACATCAATTTCTGTTTCAAAGCTAGTCCTTTAGCCCAACTAAGAATTGCACAGTACTTGAAAATCATCTTCCGCTAAGGTCATTGTGTGAACAGTTTCTAAAGTACCCACTTGCCAAAATTCTTACAACCCACGTTTTTCAATATGCCTAACCTTATAAATCAAGCATCCAAAGAGAATTCATACAAGTATAAAAACCTGACCAAACCCAATTCTTTTCCAATACCAATTAACCTACCAACTAACGCTAAAAACACACAATTCTGGAACAAAAACAGAACCCAGTAAATAAATTTTGCAATTGCTATCTCTCAGTAAAATAAATACACACAGATCTCAGCAGAATTCGATTAAAAATTGAAACACCGAAAAGTTACCTTGTTCTGCTGCTCCGTGACTCCCCAGCCTTGAGTCTCTCAATTGGGGCTAGGGAAAACAGAGCATGGAAAACCAGAATGCTATAGCTTCATGGAAACAGAAGAGACCGAGTTCGGAGCTGAAGGGAGAGCGAAGCGTTGACAATGAGTCAATGACGAACAAGGAAATGAACAAAAACCCTAATTTCGTTCGAGTTTTGCCCCAACTGAATTTTTATATTCGGCTCCGGTTTTATGTTTGCTTTGCCATTTTGTTTGAAATTTTGCACCGACCCGAAAATTGGCACAATCATTTGAAATTTTGTCCCTTATGCAAGAGAGCCCATGAACCCAATAAGCCTTTGGGCTGAAAGATCCATTCTTTTTCGTTTGAGTATGACTAGCGTAGCAAATAACAGTTTTTGAAGGATGTGTTATCTTGAACATGTTGTGCACAAGCTAGTAAAAGCTGTTGATTATGTACACTACTGTAGTAATTTGAGTACAATTTAATTCTTTCGATGAACTTTCTTGTTGGTATGTGGATTTGAGAGAGACTTGATACCAGATCTTGATTGGTAAAAATAATTTCGAATATGTATGTTATGCTCTTTGCGACATAGCAATTGAGAAGTGTACATCAATCACGCTTTCAAGATATTTATCATTTTGCATATATGGACGTACATCAATTCTACATAATTTGGAAGGTGCAAATATGGATGAGGTTGAGTCTTGCTTGTGCAACTTAATCAAGGATGAGGAGAATAGGTGACTGCGACAGTGCGTATTGGATTGCCCTAGATGCCACCCCAGTGATTAGACGTTTCACGTTTGTGATTGGAATTTGATGGTTCAATGACTAGAATCCAAGTTGGAGAAAATGAGTGAGATGTTTCATTTGTCGCGTTGGCAAAATATATTTATTTGGCAAATTTTCTTGTTGAATATTTGATTTGAAAGATCAGACAAGGCGAGCTGTTAATTAAAACGGGTTATTCGAAGGTTTTGTTGGAGGGCAATTCTCAGTTGAACATCACTTGGCTTATTCATTGTACCAAGGGACTTTTATTTTCGCCTTCATTCTTTATCCCTGATCGAGTATGTATGCTTTCTTCTTCTTTTGGCTAATGAGTTTAAATATATCTAATTACGAGAAGCAAAAGTAGCTGATGATTCTATACTGGTTTGTATTTAATCTCAATCTCAACTTCATCATTATTCTTTATTTTTGAATTTAGATCTAATGACAGTTAAATATAAATATATACGAAATTAATCGATTGAATATGTGAACAAAACTGAACTAATCAGAAACATTACCATACGGTAATTCAGCGAGGGAGTTTAAATCACATGATTCATGTTAAAACATCATCTTTTATTTCCCTTGTAGTTTATTTTAGATGTGCATAGTTGAAGGGTTGACTTTGAATACCAATTTTCGCAGGCATTTGTTTTTATTGTATGAAACGTGTGATCACTAGATAATTTAGGGTTTCAATAATCAATAGCATTTTTACTATGCCATTGCTGAAGTGCTTAATCATTTAGTGTGTTCGTTGAGCTCTTATTTAACACACTAAATTATGTAGGATATATTCTCTTAAAGCATCTGATCATATGCTCCTATTATTCATCTTTGGTAAACAACTGCATAAATCACTTTTAGCTAATTGTACAATTAGCTTTGTCTCCCACTTTCATCAGTGGCTTGTAGCTCTTTCGGCTTATAATGAACTAAAATTTGATGTCATAGTTGTCTTTTCTGGATCTCGATTCTTCACTTTGTTTTTTACACTCAATGATCAAACTTAGTTGGTATAAATGGGTCCTGATGTGTTTGCTCAGATAATTGATTGTTGCCTTTACTATTTCCTGATCTACCTTATCTTCTATTTCTTCAATGAGTGGTAGCTCCTTCCCTATAGTTATAGACTTATATTACCTCTTTGTTTGGTTTATTATTAATTGCATTGAGATTTTTCGAGTTGTATACTTGTATCTAACTTCTAATAGATGGTCGAGGTGAGATAACATCAATGTGATGTCAATTAGTAGTATACTATACGAACCATTTGTTCGTGTTCAACACAAAAAATTGTGAATAATTCAGACCAGTGTTATGGCTATTATGATTTGATTTTCATAAAATAAAATGACTTCTTTCAGCTTTTGTGTTCTCCATTATTGAAGATGGCCCAGATTATCAATTGAGTTCATTTTTGTGGATAACCATTAAATTCTTCCCAACCCTCCCTTCATGTCCTATATAATGGGACCTAGATCTTTGAATATGTAAGTTATGGTCCTCAAAAGTTGGGGAAACTTTCATTAGAACTTTAGAAGTTAGGGAAACTTTCACTAGGGTCCTAAATTTTCTGGCTCCATGCACCTTTACTTAACTCAATCATGCATGCTAGTCTACAATACCAGGGTTCTAAGTAAGTATAGCACAAGGTTTCACATGTTTGTTCGCCGGGAAATGAGAAACATCCGGTTCAGCATTATAGCAAGAAGCCAAGAACATGCAGAAAGAACAGTCTTTCAACCCATGAAAGAAGGAACTTTCAATTCACAGGAATCGCTAATCATAAAGAAACTTAATTTGAGAATATTGTATTCTTGTGCTGCTTCTTCGGTTTCTTCCTCTCCAAGTTCCCGTCAGTCAAATGTCAAGCAGTGACAGCATTATTTTGTTGAAGAAACCAAGGTAAGACTTTCATTCCCGTTTTCACCAGAAAGAAGGGAAAATGATGTCTGGGACCAAAAGCATGTATCCTCGATAAAAAATGAATGGAAAAGAGATGGATTGTTGGCCCTACCTAAGTGAGGCGTAAAAAGGTCGTTATTTAATATTATTCTTATTCAAGATTATGCGAGCGTGGTATATATAGATGATTCTCATATTAAAACTCAAACTCTACAATACATATAATAAGAGTGTTAATTTGATATACAGTCACTCAGTATCATTATCTAAGCTCTATATTGATGATTTTTAGATTAAAACTCAAATTTTATTTGAGCATCTCTAATTCTATGAATACACAGTACAAGTTTTAAAAAAAATGTTAGTTTGATATACAGTTGCATTATATAAGCTCTACGAGTTCATCATTTAAACAAGTCGCGTTCAAATTAATCAAAATTAGAACCCAGACTCTACCTAAACATAACTATCACTTTATGAACGTATTAGATTCGATGATAAATGTGAAAAAGAGTGTTAATTTAATATACAGATTTTTCTCGTTCGGTGATGACATAAAACTCTAGAGTCGATTCATCGTGTAAAAGTAAAACAAGTCACACTCGTTCACATGCATAGCTAAAAATTGCTAATGACTACAGCTTCTTTTGCGATGGACCCAGAGCGTTCTTAGTTACAGAGAGGACCTCTGTTTGATTATGAGGACTCTTCAATGATTACACACAATTACCTCTTGGCTTGTTAAATCCAAGAGCGTCCCTTGTCTATCTGTCTCCTCCACTTTGCTCCAAGACCATTACAAAAGCCAGTAGGGTACCCCAAACCAAAATCTCACCCCACAAAAAATGACCAAATTCAGGGTCCACACTGTGATTCTCCTCTGTTTTCCTTCACTGTTTCATTGCTTTCATATCCATTCCTCCCACCTACCCATTACCATCAAACCCAAATTCAATTCCCCCATAACTCGCCCGTGACGATATTGTACCCAGTTCACAGTACATTGTCTGGTAGTAAATAAAAACCAAGTAAAAAAGATTTACCCCAATGGCAAAGAGAAATCATATTTCACATTGATAACCATCATTCCCTATCGTACAAACTAAGAACTGAACCAAGAAACCAAAAAATGGAACAAATGAAACATGGAGTACATGTCTTATGCCTTTTCAACCCATCCTTTTTACAACATTCCATTTCCCATATTACCCTTCTGAAAACCCTAGTGGCGGTGGTGACCGTGGTGCACACACTCAACTGGAGTGACTGGGAACCTAGCAGTATCAGTGCAGTAGTCATAGACCATGTGGTGGTTCTTAACCCACACCAGCTGGTGGTTCTGGTGGACGTTCAGCTCGGACAGCACAGGCTCATCCCACCAGTACTTCTTGTCTGCGCTGCTGGTGCACTTCTTGGCGTTATCGGCTCCGGCCACGGAGACCGGGCACTCACAGGCATTGATGTCAAAGCCCTTATAAGATGCAACAAAGGGTCCATGGGACCAATCGGTCTTGACCCGCCCGCCCTGTGTGGCCCAGTCATCGGCATTCCAGATTGAGCTGTATACCCCCATAGCCTGGTCCTTGGGGAAGGGCAAACCCTTGCTTTCCATGTTTGTGTGTACCCTAATTGGGGTCTCATCCACTAGAAACCTGAAAGAAATGAAACAATGTATTAGTATTATTAGATTAGGAAGAACGAGATGAGACTAGTAACAATTATTCTTCGTAATGGCAAACAGGCAAAGGCCAAATGGGGCCAAATCAGACATCATCATGCAAGATTCGTTGCCCTTTTTCTTGGGGTACCCAACCTACGTTGTATTACTTTCCAACTTTTATGTACCCCACACTGGATTCATGTATCATGACAATTACATGATGACTCTCACGGGTTAAAAACTATTTACTGGAGAGTGGGTAAGTATTTGTGCTTACACTACTTGGCGCTGGTTCCAGAAAATGGAGTAGGAATGGAAGTCCGTGGTTGGGTCAAACCAAAGGTCGAGCCTTTGCTCTCTATTGCCGACGCCATTGATATAGAGGTTGGTCTGAACAGAGTAAGGCTCCCCTGTGGTGTTGCCCAGGAACTCGAAATCAAACTCGTTGTGCAGTGGACCGTCCGATGACATCTGTAATTCAATAACATTAATTGTCAGAGTTGAGGGTATGCATTAATCTGCAGTAGCATAAAGACAATAGGAATTGATTATATAAAGTTACAATCTTTCATCATTTACTGAGATTAAAATAAAGGGCAAAAGCAAATAGTTAAAAATCAGGATTGACTGGATGAGAACAAAAACAATGAATGCAAGGATTTAGAATTTTCATGAGGGAACAGAGAGTTGGTAGGAGCAACTAAATCCAATCTAGCTGAGCTGTTATCAACCCAGGAATTCAATCTAATAAAGCAAGCACAGACTTAAAATAATAAATGATAGGGTAAATTTTGCTCACATAGAAAGCAGTGACAGTTCCAGCAGAGTCACCCTCTATGAGCTTAATCTGTACGGTCACTTTGCCAAACATGTACTTGTTCTTGGATGAAAACCCAGCTCCTGAAAATTTCAAACCCACGATCACATTAGTCCAATAGAGTTTCATATGGATTAAAGGTCGGGTCTTTTTAAATGAAAACTCCACACACCGGAAAAATTGTCGAGCTTCATATGAAGAAGCTCGCCTTCGTATGTGAAATGGTCGGAGGCCCAGTAGGGCTGGAAAAGCTGGTCGAATTTGGCCGAGCTGACCAGACCCAAGAACAATGAGAGACCCAAGAACACACTGAGAGACAGAGACATGATTTTCGAGGCTGAAGTAGTAGCCATTGAAGAAGAGCTTAGCTGCTTAAGAGCTTAGAGGAAGAAGGAAAGGGATTAGTAAAGAAGAAAGAAGTGAGAGAGCTCTGAGTCTGAGACACGAGAAAAACACCACCTTTTATAGCCCAATTTGAGTTCGGGAGTCGGGACCCCCCAGAGTCCACGTCATCTGAGTCCAGCCTCCACGTAGCGCCGCCACGTAGGATATCAAATTTCGATGTTTTTAAAATGTAGCCGTTACTCTGCTCCCACATATTAGCTGGCCAAAGCTGTGCGCCTGTGAGGGGGGCACTACTGCCCTAGGCTGCGACATGTCCCTAATCCGGAAAAGTAAAGGGTACAGATCTGAACCAATCAGGACTCGGCACGTGCAGGGTTCCAGCTGGTGCAATGACTTGGCCAGTTGTCACTGGTGATGAGACAAGTTTGATGAAATTTCGAGCGTTTAGGGGAGTGGGGCCTAAACGCTGGGGACGAATGAAAGCCGGGGCTCGGGAACTGAAGTGGCACAGTGGCAGTGGGGGGAACGCGCGGGTGGGAGCGCGTGGTGTGGGAATCTGGGTGTGTGTGGGAAGGGTTCGCTTTTATCTTTGTTTTTTGTTTTTTCACTTTGAGTGATTGCAGTGGCAGTGTGCCAGCTCAGTTGTACAATCGCACTACGCAAAATCCATAATGGCAATTTAAACCTTTTGTTTTCTTTAGTCGACTGCTTGAAATGCGTGCCATATTTATAGAATTTTTAGCCCCCAACCAAAAAAAAATTAGGAAGAGAGCTTGATAATAAACTTGGGTCGGTTAGGAGTTAAAAATGAGTGCAAATTATTTTATGCACAAACGGTGTAAATGATCCAACACTTATAAGATTATCTCAATCCTTGATATTTATAATAAATATTTTTATTACTAACTTAAGAGTGTAATTAATATAATCTAACCATCTATTTGTATCGGTACACATAATCATTCTCCGTTAAATGTGACGCTAATGTGTTTGGTTTTATATTGAAATACATCGGGAAGATGAAAGAGTCAATATTCATGTAAGTTTGTTTGGGTTGTTTAGGTCTTAGAAATTTTGATCAATATTCTATTTTAAATGCCAGATGAGGTATGAAAGTGTTTCGATTTAATATTCGAATGTATGAAGAAGACAAATGCCTCATTCTTTGTGTAAGGCTTGTGAAAAATGTTTCATCCGCATTCTTTATTTTTTATTTTTTAATAGTCTTCTCAAGCACTAATCTTTGAGGAGCATGAGTTGGAATTACAAGACTTCCTCAACAAGCTATGAAGAGGAGGAGGAAACTATAACCTGATTAGGCCTCTCAATGCAATTGTTTGTTTTGTGAAGTATGAGAGCATTAAAGTATGCATTGATTTTGGAATGGGACTACTACTATAGTTCATTAGTACTAGAGAAGCTGAGAAAATGGGTGAGTGTGGTCCAACTAGGATAATGATAGTGATGCCCCATTTATTATAGTGCTTGATGCTCCATTATTAGAAGCTTTATGCTCTAATTTCCACTAATGGAAATGCAGATGGTTAATCTTGCTTTCACCATAAACCACAAAAGCAATTAAAAAACCTATATACCAAAAATGTGGAAGCCATATCTACTCGTGACTAAAATTAATGAAGTGTTGGAGCTACTGGAAGGAACCAAAAGTGGTTAACTCTTTAAGTATTTACAGTACATTATTACATTTCACTTTTTTTTTTTAACGAATTACGAAGTGTGCTTTATAGTTTATACAGCCTTTAGAAAAGTTTCTAAGCTTAAGCAATGAATGGCTCGGATCCAAATGGCTTGAGATATTTTGGTGAGACTGTATTGTAGTACCGACTAAGCCGTGCCGTTTGTATTACTTGGACCGTAGCGTTCAATCGCATGGGGTACGATTCTTGTAGTAAAGATTAATATTATTATCCTTTGATTAAAAAAAAAATTTTTAAAAATTATTCCTTTCTACGAAGGTTATTACATTATTGAGGAATATACTAATTCATAATGAAAGAGAATAAATTAACGAGTGTGATAAAAGTTCATTTCAGCTTCGTTTAGTTTATCTCACTACTACTAGAGTTATAGTGTTAAAATTGGTTTCATGTGACTAGCGTTCATCCATCATCCCAAAACCTAATTGAGAAGATTTTGAGTAAATAAGGAGGTTCCATTAAGAGACAATTAATAATCTTACTTCTTTATTTAATGATTTTGTTTTCTACCACACTATGTCACTATGAGCTTCAAAAATATGAGTATACATATAACTTTTAGAATATGAAGAAAAATGAGTCGACTACACAAACTATAGAGAGCGTTACTAAAATTTTACTCAAATAATAAATTTAAATTTATGATATAAATTATCTCTCGTGATTTCATTCTCACAAGTCACAATACACCGCACCGACTAAAGTTATATGCATATGCAATGTTTAACACATCTTTTGTATGCTTACTCTAAAAGAAGTAAAAATAAAATTCAAAACAGGTTTCACGTATTTAGAAATTCAAATCATCTGCCAGCAAGTATGATTGCAATTGATGGTTTCTTGCACACATAAAGAGTCTAGCTCTGAGCCAAAGGGAATGGAGATAGCTACCCATCATTACAATCTACATATAGGGAAAGACTAGTAGAAGCAATATAGGCAACGTGCATCATCACCTTCAGGGTATGGGGGTCACAGAAACCATTCTTGGCAAACCAGCTCATAATCCCTACCCAGTTTTGGTAGTTAATTTTCGAAGCATTCATGTACGCATTGAATCACAGCAGACCTCTATATTTGGATCGCAATCATTTTCTTCGTCCCTCTCTCTATGATTCAATCTAAACCACCATGGAGCACACAGATTGCAACTCTACAGTGGAGAAAAACCATACATGGATTCCGGATTCTTATTCAAAAAGAAAGAATGAAAAAAAAAAAAACATAGGAATTTGATGACGTTTCTGGGATTTGAAAATTAGGAAAAGGAATGAAAAAGAGGCAATAATGCCAATCGATATAGGGCTCATTTTATCCTATAAAATATCTGGGATAATATCGACAACCCTGTGAAAAAACCCCCCAAGTTAAATAATAAAGCATGTGTCAGATAAATAAGGACTTTCGTGATGGAATTGATTGATGGTAGAGTGCACGCATCATCACGTCAATATGTCTTATCGATCGCAATGATGATGAAGATGCTGCCTGCAAAGTCCATCTCTTGACTTTATCCAATCTCCTCACTCTCACAAATTAATCTAAGAGCAAGTGCACCCGTAGTCAAGAAAAGGTAAAGTCGAGAAGTCAAAAATTCGACCAGTCAAGTTACTATTTACTACCACTAGACATAGGTTTGCACCCGTTTTTTCTTGCCCGGGGGCAACACTGTTCACTTTTACTGTTCAGTTTCTGTTTTTACTGTTCGCTTTTCTGCTTTTTTTACTGTTTACTTTTCTGCTATTTTACTGTTCACTTTGCTCGTCTGACCCGACCCGCCTGTTTCTCCCTCCTCCGGCGTCCTCCGTCCACTGACCTGGCTCCCCCAAGGTCACCTCACCTAGTCCGGCCACTCCGTGGCGTCAGCCGGCCCAGACGCTGCCCCCAGGCCGAGATCGAAGCAATTCCGTGGCGTCTGTTTCTCTTCCCTCTCCGCAGCCCCTGTGAGGTCAGCCACGTTCTGTGGTTGGCCGAGCTGGCAGCCGGATGACTTCGGGCAAGAGTTTAGTCATGGGCTTGCCCCTTTTTTTTACCTCAGTCATGCAAAGCCAAAGTTTGGCTGGTCAAGAGTTTGCCGGTGGAAGGTTGTTTCTCTCCATGCCCGGTCACCACATCATCATTCTCTCACTTTGCCCGGGCAAAGTCATACCGGTGGACTTGCTCTAACTCCACTTTTGCCATTCTGCTAGCCGATCACATGTAGTCTGGGCTCTAACCATTGGATATGAGACTATCCGCAAATACATCTTACACTAAGATTACTGTTAAATAAACCATATTATAAGGATAATAGTAAGTAAACTATATTATCCGAACAACCTGCATTTCATTTTACATGACAGTTATTGAAGTATAAATTAATATAACATTTCAGTAAACGATGTGATTATGCCCTGTAAGGCTGTAACTGCCATCTCTTGTACTCAAAAGTGGTTCACTTTACTCTTCCATGAGAAATTATCAAATATGGTTCGTAATATCTATACTATTAGTAAGAAAATAGGTTTTGTTAGTCAAAGTAAAAAATTTTGACAGAAATTATTCTAAAATATTAAATTTTTTTGAGAATTAATTATATCACAAGGGTAATTATGACAATTATAAATTATGTTTTTATTAAAAAAATAAATAAATAAAATCTCACAACCCACTTTTATCTCCCACCAACTTCTCTCTACAATAACTGTTAGATAATTTTTTTCATTATGAAAAAAAAAAAAATACTTGCACTTGCGGAGTATATGTGGAGGAAGACTAGTTGTTACATAACTGTAACTCATCAATAATTATAACTTTCAAGTTAGTTTTGAAAATATTTTGAATATCGCTTGACAAACTATCAACTAACAAGCATAGTTTGAGATATTATAATATAATCTTAAGTTCTTAACTCATTGATGGTTAATGCTCTAATATAATTTTAGCAGATTCTCTATTATAGCTCTTTTAACTATTTTGGAGAACATGTTTAGCTTTTGATATATTTTAGTAGCTACATCAGACTCCTAAATGGTTATCCATTATAACTTTTAGTTATCTCGCTCCTAAATATAGGGAGAGCAAGATGAGACTCTCTATAATTTAATACATTCATTTTGAGTAATTTTATATAATTTATAAATACATTTAAACTATTTAATCTTCACTTAAAAAATAATTTAAATTTAAAACTAACTAAAATATATAGCATTGATATAGACTTATTTATAAAGTGGCTAACCAAAATAACTTTTTAGCTATTTTAGTTAAAATTCAACTAAAAAATGTTCAATATTGCTAAAGATGCTTTTATAAACTAATTTAGAAGATATTTTAAATATCGCTCAACAAATATCGACAGAATTTATAGGTTGTAACGAAGAAGTTTAAAACCTTTGCATTTCTGGCTAATGTGTTTAAGGAATGGTGGGCTGTATTTCTTTTTCTTCCATCAGTGACGATTGGTTTGGTCTGGTTTCTACAGGAACGATGACAGTGGCGAACCGGGCACGTGAAATGTGTTTGAATTATTTGAGGGTTTCGAATTTCATGGGTGGTGGGAGGTGACGGCTGTTTTCATTGAAAATCTCCAACAATCAAAGAAAGAGCCAAATGTAAAAGCTCAATCTGGCACACGTGACACAATATAAAATACACATAGACATGTGTGTGATGCAAAATTTGATGTCACGTGCAGACAAACATTACCTCTCTCTGTGTCTCTATTATTTTCTTGCAAATTAAATTGCAAGTTGCAAACCTGCAAACACACCACCCTGGAAGCCATCAGAGAGATTTGGCTCATGTTGATGACCTTTTGTGAGCTCAATGATACCTGGGGTTTGGTTTTGTTCTTCCCCTTTAATGGGAATCATTCACTTTTTAGTCTCCTGTAATCAGAATCGTGCATTTTCCGACAAGCAAATTTTGTGAACCAAACAAAACCTGAGAGTATTGTTTGAGAATCAGGAGCCGCAGTTGGTACAATGCAATTTTCCGAAGTGCAATGCCCCATTGTCACAAGTTCCAAGCACAAAACATAAATGAGATATTCATCTTTCATCGAGTGGGTGTGAACCGTGTGATTGAATTGATTGTGGTAATGAGACATGTGAACCGTGGGCCCTGTCTGGATGGGCTGCTGCCTGGGTGGGCTCACCCTTTTCTCTTTCCCTTCCCTTTTGAGCCTGATTTGGTTTGGGCGGGTGGTGTGGCAAGGATTTCAGTTTTTGTTTGTTTTGAATAATCGAGTGTCGCTCGGCTTTTATTCTATTCGGCCCTTGATCGTTGCTGTTGGCTAATTGATGAGTGGCGATGTACACCAAGAAGGTCTTAGGTGTCAACGCTTGTTAAATTGGTTGCTCTGATTTAGGGTTGGATAGATGTAGGATTTTTTTTAAGATTATTGCAGTTCCTTAAAGTTTTTAGTTTTTTTTTTGGTTAGGTTATAGCTGCTATGACAGTCTCTATTGTGCTTGAACTTGTATTATGAATGGTTTCTTGAAACCCTCAAGCTAGACTCAATGACGTCATTATTCAAGTTCCCAAAAAAAAATGAGAAAAATTCAGTCACTGTCCCCAAACTATGCTGCCAAGGCCAATTTGATACCCGAACTCTCAAAAGTATCAATGTGATACCCAAAGACCTATTTTGACATCAATGTGATACTTCCGTCAAAAATCTCGAACTACTCCGTTAGTCTGCTGACGTGGCAAGCACGTGGGTCCTGTATAATATTTTTATCAAGAGCAGAATAGTCTTTTACTACTAACTAATTAAAAAAAAATGGAGCATAAAGCTCTCTCTCTCTCTCTTCTCTCCTCTCTCTTTCTCTCTTGGTTCTGGTTCTCCTCTCTCCTTTCTCCTAAACCCTATCAGTCTCTCGCTCTCTCTCCTTCTCTCAACCCCCCATCTCCTCTCTCTCACCAACTTCATCCTTGAATTCTTCGCTATCCACCAGGCCTCCATATCCATAGTAGCTATTGGTACTCCTTCACAACCAGAAGCACCTGCAATACATGAAACTGGATTTCGATAGTGAAGCGGCGGCGCCGTTTGATCGGCGATCAGCTGTGGAGGTGGTTCGGTGGTGGGGAGGGGAATCAGAGAGGCAGCTCAACAAGCGAAGCAAGGTAAGGAGGCAGAGGATCGAGAGCGCTGACGACAGCAAAGAGGATGATGGGATCGAGGCGGTGAGGGATAATGAAAGACTCAATTTTGAGAGGGGAGAAGGAAGAGGTGGAAGAGAAGGACGACAAGCCGGCGTCGATTGCTGCTGCTGTTGTTACTAACATGACAGTGATGGTGGAGGAGGAGGACGCTGAGGCTATGGCGGCGGATGAGGGGGTTTGATGAACGGATGTTATATTAGCGAATGGGTAACGGTCTCTACGAAGAAAGAAGATGGTGGGTGGAGCTAAGGTTCGTCGGAATTTGGTGTGCAACGAACCGGTTTCCCAGTTGGTTGCCCCGGAAGAGGAGAGCTGCTGGGCGGAGAAGGAGGAGATCGGTTTTGGCAGAGAAGAAGATATGGGTGCTGGGTGCCCAAAGTAGTTTTATGGGTGCAGAAATATTTAATTAAAATTTTTTTTTATCATGTCACCCAACTTTCGTTTTGGGTCCGTCTGTCGGGAGTTGAGTGTGAAGAACATGGATTTGTAGTAAGAATTGGAGAGGATGATGGCAGCGTTGGTGATGGTTGGGCGGAGGAGAAGGAGAGGAGAGAGAGAAGAAGAAGAAGACTGAGGTTGAAGAAGAAGAAGAAAAGAAGAAAAAGAAATGAAAAGAAAAAAAGGATAAATTGGTCATTTCAATTTTTTTGGACCCACGTGCTTGCCACGTCAGCAGACTAACGGAGCCGTTCAAGATTTTTAACGGAAGTATCACATTGGATGTCAAAATAGGTCTTTGGGTATCACATTGATACTTTTGAGAGTTCGGATATCAAATTGACCTTTACAGCATAGTTTGGGGACGATGACTAAATTCTAAATTTTTCTACAAAAAAATTACTCAAATTATACAACATAAAAAGTACCAACTATTTTTATTCAAAAAAAAGTACCAACTATTCTTGAATATTATTCAACGTTTTAGCTTTCAAGAAACAGGATGTAAATCCCATATCTCAGGAAGAAAAAAAATCTGAGTTCTACTTTTCAGAAGAACTTGATCAAATAGCACTCTCAATTGCAGTAATTCATAACTGAATGGCTCCTCATCTCTATTTAAACAAGTTGGATATCCAGAAATTACATAATCCCGCACCAAAGTGAATTACTATATCTCGAGTGTGCTAACTATGTCTCGAGCTGTCAAGAGTTTAAAAATATATTAGAGATAAAGGCCTTCAATTGCAAGAAATGCAAATTAGAGTTCTTACAAGAGTTCTACTCCTTTATGCCTAAGATAATCCTATTTACAACATCAACTGGCAAAGCATAAGCTGGATCTATGGGTTTCACCCCTGGATACTCAAGGAGGGAAAGCCCTGCATCAAAAAGCATCAACCTCAGTTATGTGATGAAAACTGCGGCAAGCAAACAGCAAATACCAAAGAAAAATACTACACAACATGGGCAGCTTAGGTATATATGGGAAGTTATTCTTGTGCTTAAATCTAATCTCATCTTGCCAAGAGATACTTAAAGAAGGAAAAGTACATGAGGAATTTAAATCTTCTTATGTAAACATTTAGAACAGTAGAAGCAGAGGCTTCGACTGGGTATCTACTATTATCATTCAGAAAGGTTCAACAGGCTAAGTAACAAAATGTTGAAAATAAATAAAGGCAGAACCAAAGCAATTGTATACCTGCTACACCAAAGTATGTATGATAGGCATCACATGCATCATCTGGTCTGTCTGAAATTCCTCCATTTTCAATGTCCTGCAATTTTTAATAATTAACCACAACATCTCATTTAAATTCAGTCACATGATTAGAATTTCACTTTCGAAACTCCTAAATTCCAAACGTACAAATAGGTTGTGTAAAACCTGACAATCTAAAATGAACTTGGCAAGCTTTTCCTTATTGATCCAATGAACTCTATCAATCATGATCAAACTAGATAGAACCCACCATGAGTAGCACACCTGAAATGAAGCACAAATGCAGTGAAGAAAAGTCCAGTAGTGCTAACAGAAACATTTCAATTATGAACCACATGCACATCAGTATCTCTCTGGATGGCCATTAAGACTCACCAAAGCAGAAAAAAAAAGAATCATGAACATATCAAGGTGTTCAAGAATGATAAAAGAAACACCAAAAATTTTATTTCAGCAAAAAAAAAAAAAAATACAATACAACACCCACATCAGGAAGCTTCTCAGGACGACCATTAAGACCTCCTGCTTTCACTTGCCGCTCACATAACCACCATCCAAGAAGGTCCTTGTCAATACAATGTAGAGACCCCGTGATAGCTAGAGCACCCACACAACAAAAAACTGCATCACAATGGATAAAGCAGAACATCAGTTTTGAGTTAATATTGACTTATAGATAATAAAACGGCATGATCACTATTCATTACCGGATCAGATGTGGTTGCATTATACTAAGATGAAGATACATCTATGTCCTTGGGACAGAAGATTTAAGGAGTTATGGATCAATGTACCAGATAAGTTACACTGAAGATCAGTTTCTGTTAAATTACCTTTCTGTCAAATTGTCAACAGATTGTACCTATGGCATAATAAATCAGTAGACAAATTCAACCAGGCCTTGCACCAGTTCATGATTATTGATTTTTATTCTGGAATAAAAGATTATGACAAGATCCATCTTTCAAACAAATCGACTCTGTCAAATTGTCAACAGATTGTACATATGGCATAATAAATCAGTAGACAAATTCAACCAGGCCTTGCACCAGTTCATGATTATTGATTTTTATTCTGGAATAAAAGATTATGACAAGATCCATCTTTCAAACAAATCGACTATGTCACTGACAATACTTCAAGTCAAAATAAAGACAAAAGAATGACAGCCTGACAACCTAAGCTTAAAACTTAACTAGCAAGAACAGGTGCTATTGCCATTGAAAAGAAAAGAAGGAAACACCTTGAATAATGTATGAAATTGCCTCCTCCAAAAACAACTGATTGATAATGATTGAATCTATCCTAAGAATGAACCTACTGTAAAATCTAAACAGAACTTATATAACAAGAAAAATTACAAACAAATAAAAAGGAAAAAAAAAAGAGAGAGAAAAAGAAGCCAAAAATGGATGCATGACGGTATGATGAAGCATTAAACAGAGAGTGAATAACAGCGCCACCAGGTGTGTGCATAACAAAACAGAGTTGAAAATGTTTCTGGGTAGATAACATACTTTGACCTGCATGAGACTCTCCACCAGGCGTGCATCCAAATCCGCCATCGTGATTTTTACAACTTAATATGTAGTATACAGCCTTCTCCACATTAATTTTATCCAAATGATGTAGTAATGCTAGACAACAGATAGCAATATACGAAAACCTAAAAAAGGAAGAAAAATTATTTAAAAACAAAATATTTCTTAGTTGCTTTGTAGTTTTTTATTTTATTTTATTCTTTTGAATATCTTTCATTTAACAACAGAAAATAAACTGTTAGTCAATCATGCTTTCAAAAAAGGAACGGTAACTTAACAAATCATAAGATACCAAACAGAAAGGAAATCAAAAGAGTACCGCGTATCAACTTCACCCCACATGTCCCCTGAAAAAGAGCCATCTTCATTTTGCAGCCCGGCTACATCTGAGTTGAACGTTAAGCCAGACAAAATTTGCTAAATTCATTCACACTCCTTTCTATAGTTGGTTGCATAGTTAGTAAATTCCTGTCTCTGTTCAATATACTTCTGTAAGCTCTGATTTATACGCAGCCTCTCAACACAAGATGTAACAATTTTTCTAATACCATTGACCAATTCAAAAGGTAATGCAGATTTATTTCAAAGTTTAGAATAAAAATATATGCCAAAGGATACAATTTGCAACCTTTTCGGTATCCAAAACATCAACCTTGTCAAATAAGGCCAAAACCTGCACGGCACTTAAGGTATAAAGTATGTGTGGGTCATGTCCAATGTTACCACCAAAACCACCTGCATAAACCACACTGAATCAACATTCTTCTTACAACTCCAAATCACCAAAGAAACAATGAAGATAAAAGTACAAGTTTAGTATTATTCGGAAGAAATTTATATAAGCTAAATACCTGATTCATGCTGGCACTGGAGGACCTCTGAAACAACTTCATTGACATCGACAGTATCAAGCTTTCCAAGAAGATCAAGAGTGGTCAAACCCCAATATGCCCCATTCAATCTTATATGCTCCATCAGAACTGATTCATAAGAATCCTTTTCCTGAAATAGCATTACCTTGTTGTCAATATTATGTATAATCTGTCAAGCAAAACATCTATATGTGTACTTGGATTCAAATTCGACCTTTGCTTTCGATAGAATGAATTGAACATGTTTCCGAGCAGCCAGCTCTGCCATCTGCTAAAATTTCAATGTTAGGCAAAGATATGGTAAAATATGCCTAATATGCCTCGAGTGGCTCTTCCAGAGAGGTTGATACAGAGAGTGCAAACTGGGTGTGCAAATGACAACCAGAGATCATAAAACGATGGTCAACAGCAAAGTGAAGAGAAAATAGAGGAGACACTGAGACAGTAATACAATAAAAGAAGAATAAATGTAAGCATCGGCCTCGTGGCTGAAACAAATGTAGGGTGCTGGTATATCCCCAGAACAAAACCAGAAGACAGACTTCATTTTTGTTTCAATGTTCATTGCCTTTACTAATGAACACAGAATGTATTTTAGATCTGGATAGTACACTGCGCTCTCTGGATTAATCAATGACAACACTAACAGCCTTTCCAGCAATAACTATTTAGCTCTCTAAGTTTAAATCATCATCAACAGACTCCCATAATTATATTCCTAGCAAACTAGCAAAGGTTCTGAAATAACAAAGTCCACTGAAAAGTACATACAATATCAGGCAAATGTGAACCATAAAATATGCAGATCAAGTGAACCCATATGTGCAAAAACTTCAAATCACTAAATTAAACTCCCAAGCAATCGATTAGACAGATCAAAACAGTAAAGAAAATGCAAAATACCCAAGAGAATAATAAGATTGATAAAAGGGGAATAATAAGCAGTGAAACGAACATTGAAAGACGAAGACGAGTTCGGAAATGGAGACTGCAACCAGTTTGTTTTGTCTTCCCTGCTCGAGTCTTCCTCTCCGTTTCAGAGAAACGACATCGTATACCTCGCAATTTAACCCCGTTTCTTTTAGCAGATGCAAATCAACCGCGGACCCTTTTCCCAAGCCCATGACAATAAAGAAAAAGCCCAAACAAATCGTCTAGCAACGTGGCAGGGACGATTGATGTTTTATTGTTTAAGGGGCCCGATAGGAGTTCCATTCTTGTACTATAGGAATGTCTAGATACTCCAAGAATTATATTCCTCGATTCTTGAAAATCCGACACAATCAAGCAAAAGATGGCGTACTAAAACAGATCGGGAACAAAAAAAATAAATACTCTCCTCATTGGAAGCACTGTTTCTTTTATAAAAGAAAAGAAGGTGACAAGTTCATAACTTAGAAGTTATACGAAGAGTCAGTCAATTATAGTGTTATATTTAGCGCTCTCTCTCTTGATAAACTATGAAAGGACAGGATATTCGTACATACGTAGTAATGGGTGTCATAAGATTCATAATATTTGGCAGATTTCTTACGTGGAACTGTTGGAAGGGACGACGACGTAACTCTGTTCTCAAAGAGCAAACAACGCAAAGGCAAGAAGGTCCAACCGTCTAACAATGTAACGATGTTGTTCTCGGAGGATGAACAATGTAACCCTGATGAGACTCGATACACATCTTATAGGATTGTAACATAAGTCTATTTTATTGAATAATTGATCAATCAACTCTAACTCTGCTTTTTATATTGATTGTAATGTAAGTCTCCATGTTCTGCAAAAATGTACCATACATCACGAATAATTATTTTATGGTCCCAGACTACCACGTGACATTGTTATGCAGTAGTTCAAGCCAATAATATTGCTCAAATTTGGTGAGGGCCATTGCAAGATGTGAAAAAAAAAAGTTTAATTAAACCTTTTATAAAAAAAAAACATTAATTAAACCAATTAACAACAGCAACAAGTACATGTGATATGAATCAATAACATTAATTCAAACCACCATGTGTACTATGGTCTGAGACCATAGGATAAATTTTTTCATACATCACAGACTACTAACGATAATAAAAAAAAACATTCAGAAACGTTTAGAAGTTTCAAAATTGGAACGGATCCTTGGTGATGGAATAGTAATCTTTTTTTGAAGAATATCATGTCGATATATTAATACTCATGCCAGAAATGACCATTACGTATTCTCCTTCTACCATAAATGGGTAGATAAAGATTGTGGTAGACCACAGCGATACATAGATTAGGTCCGATCATTTGACGGTATCCACGCTCCCTTATTCAAGAAAGCCTAAAAACTATGACAAACCACAGTAAATAGGCACCATACTAACACAAGAGTGCATAGCTTCCTAAAAAAGGAAATTATTTAGAAAGAAAAAACTAACTAAATAGAAGCCCAAATGGTAGGCCTAGGGCTCACCCTAAACCCAATTCACTCAGGCCCAATTGACAGCAGCCCAAAGAGTAGTCCCTCTCAAACCCTAGCAAAAACGGCCCAAAACCAGCCTAATGCATCATCTCTTTCACATGGTGGCTATAACCACGACCACGTTGATGCCATACCGGTGCCACCATGACCAAGTCGTTTCCGATCCCAGATGCCTCCGACAAAAAAAAATCTAACCACCCATGAGCCCCACAAGCTGATATCCAAGAAAACTCGAAACCAAAATGATTTGAGCCCACCTAGAGTCCAGATTGATGTTGCCCCCAGACACCGGCGTCGCTGCTTGGAAGTGAAGCGGATCAAAATCCAGTCCCTCCCAAGTTGCCATTGACATCCCTAGAATCAAAAACCTGACCACCTTGCTTCAAGGGTGTTGCACCAAACCCGTCGTCAAAGCCCATCCTGCCAGATTTCATTTAGGTCCACGAGGCACCTCAAACCTGACCACCTTGCTTCAGGGGTGTTGCACCAGACCCGTCATCAAAGCCCATCATTCCAGACTTCATTTAGGTCCACAAGGCACCTCAAACCTGACCACCTTGCTTCAGGGGTGTTGCACCAGACCCGTCGTCAAAGCCCATCTTGCCAGACTTTGTTTAGGTCCACAAGGAGGTGATGGAATAGTAATTGTTTAGACTTGTGTTGTTTATATATATTTTTTATTCTGACACGTGTTGTTCAATACTAGTAATACTCCAAATAAATAAGTTTAATATAATGGTGGAAGCACACTGATGTGATGAGGAGGTACTAGAAGACTTGTGGATGTACTATCATTAGGACATGTATTACTAGCCAAACCTAGTTGTCGTCAAGAAGTCAGGGAGAAAGTCATCAATTTTTCAAATTTCAACACTTATTGACCCTAAAAGAATCTCACGTGTTGTTTAGGAAACAAACGTGTGATGAGGAGTGATGTCGCTTTTGGGAAGCGCACAATTTAACCCTGAAATGTCGTTAGTAGTATAAGTAAGTAGGGATCGTTCTATTCCGGGGATTGAGGGTACACTTGTAATTGTGAAACAAATAAAGAAAATTAAAACAAAGTATAATATTCACAAATATATTCACAAGTATAAACATTATTTACGAAAAAGGGGGGATTTTGTTTTTGGTTTTTTCGAAAATAAAACTAAGTTAACAAAATAATTAAAATGCAAAAACATAAAAATACAAATGGAGTGAGAGAACAAAGATCAAAAACCGAAACATATGATTAAAATTGATTCAAACCCTAATATTGTTCATCAAAGTCATGAGAGAGGAGTTGATCATGTGAAACATTCGAAAGCAAATAAATTCCCATTTTTTACTTTTCAATGCTAATTAACCTAAGCGAAAGCACCTAGATTAATCCTATTAAACATGCAATCAAACCCTAGAAAGCTAGTCAATCATGTCATGTTTAACGCATTACACATAGAGAAAGGCTATCAACTCAAGTGTACAACTTAGTATGGAAAAGTCCACCTAATTGCAATCCTCTTTAATTAAATTCGGTCTTTGCACAAAACCTTTACTACTTTGATTCAAGTTTACACAAAACGAAAAGTCGATTTCATGTTCTTAAACCTAGCACCATTCATATCAAAACCCTAAGTGTTTGCAACCACATAAGATTACAATACAAAAGTTATCTATAACGCAAATTTAATTAAACAAACCCACATAAGCAACCTTCGAATCACAATAATATGAATCTGAAAATTCTCAATTAATCATAAAATTCCAGAAATTAATATTCATTCAAACACATATGTCAACTAGAACAAAACCAACGAAATCAAAGCAAAGGTTACAAAGGAGAATCGGATTACACCGTGAGATGGAGATGAGATGAACGAATTGAGGATGTGGTCTCTTGAATCTCGAAAGCAAGCTTCAAGGATGGTGATGGAGGATGATGCTCACGGCAATTCTTCTTCTCCCTTGGCCTTGCTTGAAATGTTGAATGCACTAGAGGATGGAGAGAAAATGGAAAGGAAATGGAGAGACAAAGAAGATGGAATGGATGAAGGAATGTTTGGGAAATGGTGACTAAGGAAAATGGAGAGGAAATGGTGAGACAAGGAGATGGAATGGATGAAGGAATGTTTGGGAAATGGTGACTAAGGAAAATGGAGAGGAAATGGTGAGACAAGGAGATGGAATGGATGAAGGAATGTCTGTGGGAAAGTGAGAGGAGAAGTGTATTTATAGCCCAAAAAATGATGAATGGAGGGTGGAGATGAACATAAATGAAGGGCTAGATATGTTAGACAAATTTGTAAAAAATATCTTCCCACATGTTTATCACTTGTTTAACTTGAATTGATTTTCCTCCTCAAGTTTTTCCACTTGGTTGCAACTTTGATTTTCCTCCTCAAGATTTTCCACTTGGTTGCAACTTTGATTTTCCTCCTCAAGATTTTCCACTTGCTTGCAACTTTGATTTTCCTCCTCAAGATTTTCCACTTGGTTGCAACTTTGATTTTCCTCCTCAAGATTTTCCACTTGCTTGGAGGTCCTAAAAATAGAAACTAATAAGAAAAATAGAAACTTTCCTAAAATGAAAAATGGTAACTTACTAAAAAAGATAAATAGAAACTACAAAAATATAAACTTTCTACAAATAGGAACTTTCCCAATCAAAGAATGGAAACTTTCCTAAACAGGATTTTAATAAGGAAATAACGTAAGAAATGTAGGGAAATGCAGTTAAAACGTCGCATTAAAATGCTCCTATCAAATTCCCCCACACTTAGCTTTTGCTAGTCCCTTAGCAAAATCACACTAAGACACACACTAAGACTCAACGAAAATTAAAGACTCTATAAAAACAATGACTCTATTGCCCTTCAACTTTTTGTCTCAGAAATCTCCTACTTTCACAACATCAAGATTAGCACTCAATCAAGAATCAATATGTAGATATTCAAGAGTTAATTAAAACATATAATCCACACATACACAAGTAGGACTTGGTTGTAATAATGGTGATGGTTTCTGTTAAGCATGCTTCGAACAAGTATGATTCATATCCTCACAAGGTATATCCACTCTTTCTTCTCTCAGAATTCAAGACAATGCTTAAAAGCTTATAATCACTCAATTATATGTGAGAGAAAATATTTTGAGGCAATCAAATAGTTCACATATATAAGAAACGAAAAGCACTTTGTGAATATAATTTTTTTGAAAAGATCTCATGAAGGATATCAATTACTTGCACGGATGGACCCAAGCCATAGGTTCAACTCTTGTAACTCATCTCCACATCAAGGGCTGTCCCATCTTAAGGATCAAGAAGGTCTTCTCAAAGGTTGTAATGGGGCTAAGGCTCAAGGTTTAAAGAAATGAAAGGTAAGGATTTATCAAAGTGTCCTAAAAACCTAGCAGAGCACATGTAGATGTAGAGACCTCAAGAAATCCACCAAGGCATTGCAAAAACGTCACTTTCCCTAGAGGTAACATAAAAGGGCCTAATGTCTTCATGTTGGGCCAAATCTTCATTGTAAACTTCCCTAGAACTATAGTGGAATGGACAAAGGCCAAATTTTTCTGTAGTGGGCCTTCAGTTCAAAGTAAACTCCAAAATCACTAAGTATGGGGGACTAAAATCCATAAACATTTTTTTTTTCTTTTCTTTCTTTTCATTTTCTAGCCGTACACATTTTTTTTTTCTTTTTCATTTCTTTTTCACGGCTTTCACATAAATTTTTTTTTTTTTTTCATGGACAAGTCTACCCCCACACTTGAACTTTCACCTCTTCTCAATCTTCTTTCTCAATGCCAAATCCTCAAGTAAAGTCCCAAAATATAGCTCCGCTAAGTTTTAGAACAAAGGGTAGGAGTGTAGCTATACTAAGGTTCAGGGTTAAGGATTTAAGGGTGATGAAAGAAAAGGCTTAATGTAAGCTCAAAGGGGTTTATCTAAGGGAGTCCCACGACGGGCACAAATAGGGACACATGCTTATTTGGCAATGGTGGTAATTCCTAGGTTGCCTCTATCCTTTCCAGAATCAGGGCCATATATTGACAAACGTCTCAACAAGCACAAGAGCGAATTCTAGCATTTTCTAGTCCATCAAACTTAATCTATGGCAAGCAATCAATCAAATGAAAGAATAATGAGATCATCAAAACATCGCCAAGAAATTAAGAATATGTTTTTCATTTATCACTCTAAGAAAAAGGGACATGGCTCAAATATCTCACATGGGCTTTTATGAATCAAAACTCATCCTAGCATGCTCATATTCTGTACCAAGGTTACGAAATCCATATCCACTACACATGCATGCATTTTTCATATATCTCAATTAACCAAAGAATACCATTTTAAAAATCATTTCAGTTTTGTGATCCTCTTTTAATCATGATTTTAGAGATATAGAATTATCCTAGACAGTTGAAAGGGCATCCTAAGACTCAAAAACAAAAACAAAAGTAACGAAATTTTTTTTAAATTTTTGACATTTTTCGATTTTTTTTTTTGTTTGTATTTTCAATATATATGACTCAAGATAAAAGTGTAAATCCCTTCCCCCACACTTAAATATTGCATTGTCCTCAATGTAATCAATTAAAAGCATGCAATGAAATAAGTAAGCATAGATAGAAGACATTTACGAAAACAAATCCTAAAATAAAAACAATAGAGAAAAATTGAAAAATAAAAAGAAATAGGGAAAGAGAAAGCAAATCTGATTATAATCTGAATTGGGTTGCCTCCCAAGTAGCGCTTGTATTTTACGTCTTGCAGCCAGACAGTACCTACATTAAATAAAGTTAGTAACTATAATTAACAAAGAAATACAAAATAAAAACAAGTATAACTATTAATTACAAACTACAAGTATAATTAACAAGTATATTGTACATAAGACACAAGTTAAGTACTCAAGTGAGTATAAAACGTGAAAAATATTTTTACAAGTTTAAAGTGTGAAACAACAAAATAATTTACGCGTATAGAGTATTCACAAGTATTTCTTTTGTTATAAACATTATTGATATCGAATCAAATTCCAAGCGGTAAATCAAGTGAACGTGCGGCCCAAGTATAGTCGCCTAGACACAAACTCCCTTTCAAATCTTTTGGGCAACCTTACTGAAATGGCCAGGTGGGGGAGGGCGAACACGAGAGGAAAAATCCATTTTGGCATGAGCTACTCCCACATAGTGGTTTATGCCCATTTGCAAGCACTTCTGGATTCAAAAACCCGTCATGAACGTTGTCCCCTTCCTAGACACCATTCCACATAGGCTATACTTACTAAGATGAAAAAGTTCATAAGTGTGAAGACAGTTCAACAAGTGTTAATAAAGGCCGCCCTCAACCTTAAGGGACCTGAGCTAGGTACCAATAAGGGGTTTAGGCCAATATTAACAAAAGAGACTTCACCTATTCCTCTCAATTTACAACCTACAATTAAAATTCGTGTTCAATAATATAAATAACATCCTAGTTAATTTAAACTAAGTTTCAAACAATTTATATACAACAAATATATACAATAAATGACACAATTTAGCAAGTGATTTTTCAATCCCCGGCAACGGCTCCAAAAATTGACTCGCCTCAAAGCAAGCGCATAATTTAACCCTGAAATGTCGTTAGTAGTATAAGTAAGTAGGGATCGTTCTATTCCGGGGATTGAGGGTACACTTGTAATTGTGAAACAAATAAAGAAAATTAAAACAAAGTATAATATTCACAAATATATTCACAAGTATAAACATTATTTACGAAAAAGGGGGGATTTTGTTTTTGGTTTTTTCGAAAATAAAACTAAGTTAACAAAATAATTAAAATGCAAAAACATAAAAATACAAATGGAGTGAGAGAACAAAGATCAAAAACCGAAACATATGATTAAAATTGATTCAAACCCTAATATTGTTCATCAAAGTCATGAGAGAGGAGTTGATCATGTGAAACATTCGAAAGCAAATGAATTCCCATTTTTTACTTTTCAATGCTAATTAATCTAAGCGAAAGCACCTAGATTAATCCTATTAAACATGCAATCAAACCCTAGAAAGCTAGTCAATCATGTCATGTTTAACGCATTACACATAGAGAAAGGCTATCAACTCAAGTGTACAACTTAGTATGGAAAAGTCCACCTAATTGCAATCCTCTTTAATTAAATTCGGTCTTTGCACAAAACCTTTACTACTTTGATTCAAGTTTACACAAAACGAAAAGTCGATTTCATGTTCTTAAACCTAGCACCATTCATATCAAAACCCTAAGTGTTTGCAACCACATAAGATTACAATACAAAAGTTATCTATAACGCAAATTTAATTAAACAAACCCACATAAGCAACCTTCGAATCACAATAATATGAATCTGAAAATTCTCAATTAATCATAAAATTCCAGAAATTAATATTCATTCAAACACATATGTCAACTAGAACAAAACCAACGAAATCAAAGCAAAGGTTACAAAGGAGAATCGGATTACACCGTGAGATGGAGATGAGATGAACGAATTGAGGATGTGGTCTCTTGAATCTCGAAAGCAAGCTTCAAGGATGGTGATGGAGGATGATGCTCACGGCAATTCTTCTTCTCCCTTGGCCTTGCTTGAAATGTTGAATGCACTAGAGGATGGAGAGAAAATGGAAAGGAAATGGAGAGACAAAGAAGATGGAATGGATGAAGGAATGTTTGGGAAATGGTGACTAAGGAAAATGGAGAGGAAATGGTGAGACAAGGAGATGGAATGGATGAAGGAATGTTTGGGAAATGGTGACTAAGGAAAATGGAGAGGAAATGGTGAGACAAGGAGATGGAATGGATGAAGGAATGTCTGTGGGAAAGTGAGAGGAGAAGTGTATTTATAGCCCAAAAAATGATGAATGGAGGGTGGAGATGAACATAAATGAAGGGCTAGATATGTTAGACAAATTTGTAAAAAATATCTTCCCACATGTTTATCACTTGTTCAACTTGAATTGATTTTCCTCCTCAAGTTTTTCCACTTGGTTGCAACTTTGATTTTCCTCCTCAAGATTTTCCACTTGGTTGCAACTTTGATTTTCCTCCTCAAGATTTTCCACTTGCTTGCAACTTTGATTTTCCTCCTCAAGATTTTCCACTTGGTTGCAACTTTGATTTTCCTCCTCAAGATTTTCCACTTGCTTGGAGGTCCTAAAAATAGAAACTAATAAGAAAAATAGAAACTTTCCTAAAATGAAAAATGGTAACTTACTAAAAAGATAAATAGAAACTACAAAAATATAAATTTTCTACAAATAGGAACTTTCCCAATCAAAGAATGGAAACTTTCCTAAACAGGATTTTAATAAGGAAATAACGTAAGAAATGTAGGGAAATGCAGTTAAAACGTCGCATTAAAATGCTCCTATCAATGAGGTACTAGAAGACTCTTGGCTGTACTATCATTAGGACCTGTATTACCAGCTAAACCTAATTGTAGTCGAGAAGTTAGGGAGAAAGTCATCAATATTTCAAAATTCAACACTTATTGACCCTAAAAGAATCTCACGTGTTGTTTAGGAAACAAACAAAAAGGAAAAAAATATTGTTTTTTTACATGTTATTCAATACTAGTAATGCTCCAAATAGGTAGGTTTAATATAATGGTGGAAGCACATTAATGTGATGAGGACGTACTAGAAGACTCCTGGCTGTATTACCATTAGGACGTGTATTATAGGCCAAACCTAGTTGTCGGCAGGAACCCTCTCTCACGAGAGTCGGACAGAAAATCATCAATTTTTCAAATTTCAACACTTATTGACCTTAAAAAAAATTCATGTGTTGTTCAGGAAACAAACAAAAAGGAAAAAAAATATTGTTTTTTACGTGTTCTTTATTTTTATTTTTTTGATACATGTTGTTCAATACTAGTAATTATGTGATGAAAAGGTACTAGAAAAACTCGTATCTGTACAAATAAATAAGTTTAATATAATGGGAGAAGCACATTGATGTGATGAGAACGTACTAGCTAGAAAGACCCGTAGCTTTATAAATAAATGAGTTTTATATTAGGGGAAGCATATTGATGTGATGAGGAGGTACTAGAAGACTCAGCTGTATTACCATTAGGACGTGTAAAAAGCAGACGAGCAGTCGTCAATTTCTAGAAATTTCATCCATGATTTCCAAGCATATGTCATCATTTCCATCATTTCAAAGCATATTTTAGATCTAGATAGTACACTGAGCTCTCTGGATTAATTATGACAACACTAACAGCCTTTCCAGCAATAACTATTTAGGTCTCTAAGTTTAAATCATCATCAACAGACTCCCATAATTATATTCCAAGCAAACTAGCAAAGGTTCTGAAATAACAAAGTCCACTGAAAAGTACATACAATATCAGGCAAAGGTGAACCATAAAATATTCAGATCAAGGGAACCCATATGTGCAAAAACTTCAAATTACTAAATTAAACTCCCAAGCAATCAATTAGACAGATTAAAACAGTAAAGAAAATGCAAAATACCTAAGAGAATAATAAGATTGATAAAAGGGGAATAATAAGCAATGAAACGAAGATTGAAAGACGAAGATGAGTTCAGAATTGGAGACGAAACTTACTTTGATGTTTCTGCAACTAGTTTGTTTTGTCTACTTTGCTCGAGTCTTCCTCTCCATTTTAGAGAAACGACATCGTATACCTCGTTACTTAACCCCTTTTGTTTTAGCAGATGCAGATCAACCGCGGACCCTTTTCCCAAGCCCCATGATAATAAAGAAAAAGCCCAAACAAATCGTCTAGCAACATAGCAGGGGCGATTGATGTTTTATTGTTTAAGGGGCCCGATAGAAGTTCCATTCTTGTACTAGGAATGTCTAGATACTCCAAGAATTATATTCCTCGATTCTTGATAATCCTACACAATCAAGCAAAAGATAGCGGACTAAAACAAAACGGGAAAAAAAAAATACTCTCCTTATTTGAAGCACTGTTTCTTCTATAAAAGAAAAGAAGGTGACAAGTTCTAAGTAGTTATACGAAGAGTCAATCAATTATAGTGTTATATCTAGCGCCCTCTCTCTTGATAAACTATGAAAGGACAGAGAACAAAATGGCAAGGCAGTCCAACAACAGCTACATGACACCCACTCCAATCCAAGTAATGACGACCTGTCGTTCTAAAATTCCACCATTTATTCATTTTAATTAGTTAAAAATTTGTATTCAAAACAACTAAATTACTGATGTTTCTATTGATATGTTGACCTTGAAGTTTCTCTGCTAGGGTTTATCGTAGACGGACAATTTCTTCTTTTCTTCCATGGCGGATCTTTCTTCCACCTTGGCTGCGACCTTCGTTCTGTCCGATGAGGCTCATATTGATCTTGGGCGGCTGGTGCGACGGCTCTACAGGATAATCATCATTATATGGTAGGAAGATTTCTATCTCGTAATCCTAATTCCGCTGGTTTAGTTGGATCTGTCACTACCATCTGGAGGATGAGGCAAGGTCTCTTTGTGCAGGCTGTGGGGAAGAGATTTGTATTCCAATTTGATCATGAGTAAGATCGGAATAGATATCTCAATGGTGGTCCCTGGTTTTATCGTAATACCATGCTGGTTGATGCACCTTATGATGGGGTGTCTCCCATTGATTTAGTTCCTTTTCATACAATGGAGATCTGGATGGCGATTCGTGGGTTACCACCAAAGCTACAAAACAAGTTTGCTTTGTCCATGATCTGATCTGCTACTAGGGAGGTAGTGAAGTTTGATAAGGTGGCGTTGCGCTGTATGGATGAAGAGCAACGAATCTGACTGGTGATCGACACTAGACGTCGGTTTTGTTTCTATCGTAAGTTTTCTTTCTTGCATATTGTAGCGGTAAATTTGTCTTTCGTGTATGAAAGGGTTAAGGGGTTGTGTAAGAGTTGCGGTCTGTTCATCCATGATGTGGAGGGCTGTGATATGCTTTTTGTTAAGGAGCATGAGGCTTTGTCGGATGGGGTTCCAGTCAATGCAATGGCTTTGCCAAATAGGGTTTTAGTCGGTGCGATGGCTGACCTGTCGATTACGACGGTGATTGATGCGTCCCGTCCTTCTCCAACTGCTAGGGTTTCTGGAGTGGTTACGTCCCCTAGCCAGCCCAGGATTTCGGGTGATCTAGGACTTATGACCCAAGATGTAGCAGCAAAAGCTCTTAAGCATAGGAACCAGGCTACATTCTTCTCTCATCTTACGGTTGGTTTTCAGGCTTCAGGGCTGATGATGAATGACCCTCTGCCAATCCCCTATTTGGTAGCTGATGCAGGGGGGAGCTCATTGGTCATAAACGACAAACAGAGCTTATCCTGCTGAAACTCGGAAAGCAACTCCCTTCCATTCTAGCACCGGAGTTATTAGTTAATGAGGATATTGCTCTGTTGCTTCCTCAAGAACAAGGCCTTCTGTTGATCTCCCCTAAAAAGACCAAACTAGGCCGCCCCAAAGGCTCGAAGAATAAGCATAGAGGTGTGGAGAAGGAGGTGGAAGTGGTAAAGCCTCGATCCAAAGTGAAGGGTCGGAAAAGATTTCTGAAATTGCTAGTGGAAGAAGTCCAAGGTGATACCGATTCTCTAGAAACACCTCAGGGATCTATTGATGGACTGGGTTCTTCGGAGGGCTCAGCGAGTAAGCATGATATGGTGGGTGAGGATGATTTGTGCTTCCTTCCTAATCCACATGGGGAGACTGTAGGTGTTTCGATGGTTGAGGATATGACTACCTCTTCCAATGTTATTATTTCTACTTGTGTGAGAAAGATCGACGAGAGAGAGATTGCCTCTTGGGTACTTTATTTGTTCTTGGGGTAGCTTGTTCTCTTGTTTTTGCGCTTAATTCTAAAAGGTGGGTGTGCTAGGGGTGTGTGTAGTGGTATGCTTGTTGTGAGTGTACTTTTTATGTGTACTCTGTGTGATGACTTTTTCTGACTGCCTTTACGGGCAAGTCATTATTGTACTACTTGATGAATTGCTCAATGGATGACCTTTTCAACTAAAAAAAAAACTATGAAAGGACAAGATATTCGTACATACGTGGTAATGGGTGTCATAGGATTCGTAATATTTGGCAGATTTCTTACGTGGAACTATTGGAAGGGACGACGACGTAACTCTGTTGTTCTCGAAGAGCAAACAACGCAAAGGCAAGAAGGTCCAACCGTCTAACAATGTAACGATGTTGTTCTCGGAGGATGAACAATGTAACCCTGATGAGACTTGATACACATCTTATAGGATTGTAACATAAGTCTATTTTATTGAATAATTGATCAATCAACTCTAACTCTGCTTTTTATATTGATTGTAATGTAAGTCTCCATGTTCTGCAAAAATGTACCATACATCTCGAATAATTATTTTATGGTCCCAGATTACCACGTGACATTGTTATGCAGTAGTCCAAGCCAATAATATTGTACTAATTTGGTGAGGGTCATTGCAAGATGTGAAAAAAAAATTAATTAAATCTTTGATTAAAAAAAAAATTAAACCAATTAACAACAGCAACAAGTACATGTGATATGAATCAATAACATTAATTCAAATCACCATGTGTACTATGGTCAGAGACCATAGGATAAAATTTTTCATACATCACAGACTACTAACGGTAATAAAAAATACATTCGGAAATGTTTAGAAGTTTCAAAAATGGAACGGATCCTTGGTGATGGAATGGTAATCGTTTTGACTTGTGTTGTTTATATATTTTTTTTGTTCTGACACGTGTTGTTTGATAGGAGCATTTTAATGTGATATTTTAATAGTTAATTCCTCACATTTTGCTTAGTTAATTCCTTAACTGAATCGATTTTAATTCAATTTCTATTTTTAGGTACATTGGAGTAAATGAAGGTGAAATGAGCGTTAGGTCCATAATTACCTAGAAATGATGGAGAATAATGAAAATGCACTAAAAAGTCAACCTTGAATATTTTCTTACTCCGGCTAGGAGAATCAGAGCCAAGCAAGGAAGAAGGAGCGGCCGCCTGACCAAATGAACTTCAAATGAGCTAAAACCTTCCAGATCCATTCTAGACACCCAAATGATCATTTCTTATGAAGAGTGCCAGAGAAAAATATGAGTGGAAGGCCTTCAAACAATCAGCCCAATTTTCTACAGAAGCAAAACCGGAAAACTGGACCTGTAAGAGGTCCAGCAGCATTTCCGGCCCAACCACATAGATTGAAGCTCTGAAAATTTGTCAGGATGATCTACACTCATAGTGGAACATTTCATATGAAGAAGTCAAAGGCATATAATGAAGTCTTGTTGGAGAAATAATTGAAGGAATAAAGGGGAAGAAACTGACCTGAAAACAGCTCAACACCACATATTCATGTTTCCCACCCACATGAAGAAAGCTAGATGCTTTTCTCTTTTTCCTTAGATATATTTTTTCTACAATCTCTTTAATAGATCATCATCACTTCCATGTTGCTGCACCTTCATGCTTTGCTTTCATTTCATCATTTCTCTTTCTTTTCCATATTTTACAAATCACTTTCATACTCCACTTTCATTATTTTTCTTCCACTCATCATTTCACTCTTCTTTTTCTTCCCTATATAAACACCTTCTCCTCTCATTCTAAAACCAATTCCTTCATCCATTTCATCTTCTTGTCTCACCATTTCCTCTCCATTTTCCTTAGTCACCATTTCCTATACCAATTCCTTCATCCATCTCATCTTCTTTGTCTCTCCATTTCCTTTCCATTTTCCTTAGTCACACATTCCTTTATCCATTCCATCTCCTTGTCTCTCCATTTCCTCTCCATATTTCTTTTCCATTCTCTAGTTTTCTTGTTCTTCATTTTCAAGCCAAGAGAAAGAGAAGCCATGCAATACATCAATTTCCCAACCGCCATCCACCCTTGTGTCGTCCCTAGAAGATTGCTTGCTTTCAAGGATCTTCAAGTTCTTCGTCTCAAGGCTTTATCATTCATCTTTCAAGGTGTATTATATCCTTTCTCTTGTTTTCTTTGTTTGATTTTGTAAAACTATGAATTCTAGTTAACAATAATGTTTAGGGTAAAGTTTAAACCCAACTTCTATGTTTAAATAAAGTTTTCGAATTCCATAATTGTGATTCTAAGTTGCTTATGTGAGTTTGTTCGATTGAATTTGCTTGATAGAAAACTTTTATATGTTTATCTTATTTGGGTCGACACTTATAGGATTTGCATGTAATTGGTGCTAGGTTTAAGAACATGAAATCGACTTTTCATTTTGTGTAAACTTGAATCAAAAGTAGTAAAGGTTCTGGACAAGAATCAAATTTAATTGAAGAGGATTGCAATTAGGTGGACTTTTCCATAACTAAGTTGTACACTTGAGTTGATAGCCTTTCTCTATGTCTAATGCGTTGAACATGTCATGATTGACTAGCTTTCTAGGGCTTGATTGCATGTTTGATAGGATTAATCTAGGTGCTTTCGCTTAGGTTAATTAGCATTGAAAAGTAAAATATGGGAATTCATTTGCTTTCGAATGTTTCACATGATCAACTCCTCTCTCATGACTTGGAAGAACAATTATAGGGTTTGAATCGAATTTGATTACATGGAATTGATTTTGATCTTTGTTCCTTGCGTTCCACCCTTGTATATATGTTTTCACGTTTTCTTTATTTTATTTATTTTAATTTTAATTGTAAGAATCTTAATCCCCCCCCTTATTTGTGTTTACTTGTATATATTTATTCTTTATTTTATTTTTGTAAATAATACTTTATTATTTTAATTCTTTATTTGTTTATACAATTGTATATATTTATATTCTTTATTTTATTTTTGTAAATAATACTTTTCTTTATTTGTTTCACAATTACAAGTGTACCCTCAATCCCCGGAATAGAACGATCCCTATTTGCTTATACTACTAACGATATTTTCAGGGTTAAATTATGCGCTTGCTTTGAGCGCATCATTGTTCAATACTAGTAATACTCCAAATAAATAAGTTTAATATAATGGTGGAAGCACACCGATGTGATGAGAAGGTGCTAGAAGACTCGTGGCTATACTATCATTAGGACGTGTATTCCCAGCCAAACCTAGTTGTCGTCGAGAAGTCAGGGAGAAAGTCATCAATTTTTCAAATTTCAACACTTATTGATCCTAAAAGAATCTCACGCATTGTTTAGGAAACAAACGAAAGGGAAAAAAATATTATTTTTTACGTGCTGTTAATACTAGTAATACTCCAAATTGGTAGGTTTAATATAATGGTGGAAGCACATTGATGTGATGAGGACGTACTAGAAAACTCCTAGCTGTATTACCATTACGACGTGTATTACCGACCAAACCTAGTTGTCTGCAGGAACCCTCTCTCGTGAGAGTCGGAGAGAAAGTCATCAATTTTTCACTGGCCAAACCTAGTCATCTGCAGGAACCCTCTCTCACGAGAGTCGGACAGAAAATCATCAATTTTTCAAATTTCAACACTTATTGACCTTAAAAGAGTTTCATGTGTTGTTCAGGAAACAAACAAAAAGGAAAAAAATATTATTTTTTACGTGTTGTTTTTTGTTTTTTGTTTTGATACGTGTTGTTCAATACTAGTAATGATGTGATGAAAAGGTATTAGAAAAACTCGTATATGTACAAATGAATAAGTTTAATATAATGGGGGAAGCACATTGATGTGATGAGAACGTACTAGCTAGAAAGACTAGTAATAATGTGATGAAAAGGTACTAGAAAAATTCGTATATGTACAAATGAATAAGTTTAATATAATGGGGGAAGCACATTGATGTGATGAGAACGTACTAGCTAGAAAGACCCGTAGCTGTATAAATAAAAGAGCTTTATATTAGGGGAAGCATATCGATGTGATGAGGAGGTACTAGAAGACTCGGCTGTATTACCATTAGGACGTGTAAAAGGCAGATAAGCAGTCGTCCATTTCTAGAAATTTCATCCTTGATTTCCATGCATATGTCATCATTTCCATCATTGCTTTCTCCATGCATATATCATAAGTTCCGTCATTGCTTTTTCCATGCATAAGTCAAAAGCACATCATTTTTTTCCTGCATATATAGAAACACTACTAGAAAAATATGGGCAATAGCCTCCCCATATTACACACTGCTTTGTAGCAGTATCTATTGTTGTTATTTTAGACATCCATTATGTTCTGTATCATTTGCTATAAAGCCACATATAACCATATCAGAGCTTTTGTAGTAGATTATCTGTTTTGGTTTCTTAGCTATTTTTAAGAACATGTTTAATTCTTTATTTATTTTAGCAGCTGCACAAGACTCCTAATTAGCTCTTAATTGTAACTTTTAGCTATCTCGCTCCTAAATATAGAGAGCAAGATGAGTCTATCTTCAATTATTTTATGCAATTTATAAATGCACTTAAACTATTTAATCTTCATTTGAAAAATATTATAAATTCAAAACCAGCTAAAATAGAGACTACTAATGCAGACACATTAGGTTTATTAAAACATTGGGGAAGCCAAACTATGTCGAGAGCTCTCTCTCTCGAAACCCTAATGCCGCTTCCCTTCGTGGGAAGCTCCACTATCAGAGACTCTTCAATTCAAGGCGGGCTATGGTGTGGCCTGGCGTTGGTGTCTCAGTACACGACGCGATGGATCGGGTTCGTCTCCTCGTTTGGAGATGTCTACTTTGATGGGGCGGATGGGATCCAAGTCACTTTATTTGAATCAGAGATGGGCTGGTGCAGCGAGGATGTCAGAATGGTTGGTTTGCGCGGATCTGGTTGGGGTTGGCTGTGGTATTCGTGGCGGCCCTAGGTTGTCACTTGGGCCTAATTAGTTTCGTTCTAGGGCCACAACACTAGTGGTGAGTTACAGAGGGCGATGACGGTGGACTGACTGGCCGTCCTATGTTCTTTGGTGAATGCGGCTTCTGGTTTGCCAGAGATGGCAGCAGCGGTCTGCTTCTGCAGATCGATAGTGGTTTGGACTTAAGGGGCTTCTCCCCAAGTTCGGGATCAAATCTAAACCAAGCTCTTGGTTGGGCCTGGAGCTTTGGGGATGAAATATGAGCTTGGTTCTTGGGTCTAGAAAAATTATTAGGTTCTATGCCCATTTTTAGTTAGTTTTCCTTATACTAGCCTAATACTATGCGTTATTGGTCATAGTTGAATAGGTTTGCTTTTAATAAGTGAGCATGACATGTCGAATAAATAGTCATAGCCCATGTATCACCATGATGTTTACTGCATCAAAACTTCTTGACTATCTGTACATGGTAGCGGAAGAATATGTAATTGTCAGACATATTTCTAAAATTGGTAGCCTAAATGACTTTTTAGCTATTTTGGCTAAAATGTGACCAAAAAATGACTAGCATTTCTAAATATTGTTAAAACTAAAAAAAATATATATGTTATGAGACTATATGAGATGGAAAACTATATTTATTGGAAAAGAAAAAGTTAAATTGATATTTCATCTGTGTATTTTACTTTTGAATATTGTTTCGCGTGTCTAAACTATAGACTAAAAATTGTGGCTTTGTTATTTGATAGGGAAGTTCTATTCATACCTCCTAAAATGATATTTGGACCTCCAACAATTTTTGGAAGTTTTAAAATCCAGTTTTGCCCTTCTAAAAATGAACAAAATGAAAGATTAAAAAAATTAAATAAAATCTGCACCTTCCCTTCTCCCTCCTTCCCCCTCCCTCATTCTCTTACAGTCATACATGAGGATTATTGGGTAACTTTGATTAAGGTAGAATGTTAAAGATTGCAAAATGGAATAAAGGACAAAAAATATAGAGAAGAACAATCGAGAAAATAATGATCGAAAAGCAATTTCTATTTCCTATTCTTTTTGTTTCTTTCTAGTTTGTCTTAATTGCTTCTCTTCATGGAGTTGATCGTTAATTGTTGTCTTGCCCTCTTTTTATAGTTTTTTTTTTTTGCTAGAGTAGACTATGTTGCTAGCCTGATTTGGGCTTAGGGAAATTGATTTTGATAATAGTCCTCCCATGGTATTGTAAATTGCACTATTTATTAAGAAATAGAAGGAGGTTCATAAGAGTATCCAAACTTACAAGGTGAATGATGTTAAGTCATGGCTATGAATTAAGTTTTAAGTGATGAAAAAAAATATGTGTAGTGCTACAGACACCAAAAAATTATACCAAAAAGCAATGCCAAATGACATGGTGTCTGAGTTGGCGTCTTACGTGTCACAATATTCAATTTAATAATTTTCAGCAAATTTCATTGATTTTATCTAGAAAACTAATTAATTTGCAAAAAAGAAGAACGTGATTCACCAAACAACCAAATCTGCTACTTCCCTTCCTCAAACAAAACAACCACATCTGCATGGAACTAATGAATAGATCATTATTCAATTGCCAATGAACTAATGAATTAATCCATACACAACTTTGTATTCTATTTACTTTGTTTTGGTTGGAGGCATTTTCCTATAGTTGCATGTTAAAGTCTCCATGCATGATTTAAGAGGTTGGTTTAGGGTTCTTCATTCCTTTTGTTGTTGTTTATCATATACATTTTTTTTTCTAATTAAACAACAATAACTTTTAATTATTGATCTTTCCATTTTAAAGAATTTTCCATTTTAAAGAATAAAAATAAAATATAAGAATACATGCTAAAAATAGTTTGATGATATGGCACCTGCCACATCATTTGGTATAATTATTTGGGATCTCAAGCATTTTTGAAAAAATATATATTACTAGTAGATTTGTATTGGAAAAAATTGTGTGGATACAAAAAAGGGCAAGATTGAAAATTTTGTGTAAATTTTAGAATGAGAGGTCCAAATATCAATTTAGGAGATATGAATAAAATCTCCCTATTTGATATTGTAATCTGTATTAAAATATAACATATTTGAATATCGAACAATTAATATATCATTCATAATAGCAGAAAATAATAGAATTTCATATAATATTCATATCCATGACTTTTATATATACAGTATCTCTATTGTTTTAGATATGTACGGTATTTCTAGAGATAGTTTTTTTTTGGATTAATTTCAGTTTACCCCCCTGAAGTTAGGGGTCGTCATCATGTTAGTCCCTCGAGTTTTAATTTAATCAGTAACACCCTTGTACTCTCCAAATTCATCACCCGTGTCCAATTTCTACTATTCCGTCCAATTTTGACCGTTAAGTTTGACTTTTGAGGGCTAAAATGGTCATTTCAAGACAAAAAAAAAAAGAATTTTTTTTTCTTTTTTTCGTTTTTATTTTTTTGCATTTTTTTTTCTGTTTTTTTCTTTCATTTTTTTTCTTTTTCTTCACTTATTATTATTATTATTATTATTATTTTTTAAATAATTTTGTCTTCAACCTATACACCACAAGTTATAATAGGTTTATAAAAAAAAAAAAAAAAACTCTAGGTGGTCAAAAAGCAGCTCGCTGGTCTACGATATTTGTGATATATCTCCGATAAAGCAACGAATTTTAGGATATATCCCCAATAAAGTGAAGAAATATCTATAAAATATGATTAAAAAAATAAATACATATATTTCTTCATTTTATTGGGGATATATCCTAAAATTCTTCGCTTTATCGGAGATGTTCCACAAATATCGTAGACCAGCGAGCGAAGAATTTTAGGATATATCCCCAATAAAGTGAAGAAATATCTGTATTTATTTTTTTAATTATATTTTACAAATATTTCTTCACTTTATTGGGGATATATCCTATTATTCTTCACTTTATAAACCTATTATATTTTATAGATATATTTTACAAATATATCCTAAAATTTTTCGCTGGCTGGTTACAAATAAACCCTATAATAGGTTTGTAAAAACAAAAACAAAAATACTCTAGGTGGTTAAAAACTCGCTCGCTGGTCTACAATATTTGTGATATATCTCCGATAAAGAGAAAAATTTTAGGATATATTTGTAAAATAAATCTATAAAATATAATAGGTGTAAAATATATCCTATAATAGGTTTAAAATATAGGTTTAAAATATAATAGGTTTAAATATAATAGGTTTAAAATATAAAATAGGTTTAAACCCTATAATAGATTTAAAATATAAAAAATTTCGCTTTATCGGAGATATATCACAATAAAGTGAAGAATTTTAGGATATATCCCCAATAAAGTGAAGAAATATATGTATTTATTTTTTTAATCATATTTTATAGATATTTCTTCATTTTATTGGGGATATATCCTAAAATTCTTCACTTTATAAACCTATTATATTTTACAGATATATCCTAAAATTCTTTGCTTTGTCGGAGATATATCATAAATATTGTAGACCAGCGAGCGGCTTTTGACCACCTAGAGTTTTTTTTTTTGTTTTTATAAACCTATTATAACTTGTGGTGTATAAGTTGAAGACAAAATTAAAATAATAATAATAATAATAATAATAATAATAATAATAATAATAAGCTAAGAAAAAGAAAAAAAAACAAGAAAATAAAAAAAATGGAAAAAAAAACATACAAAAAAAATGCAAAAAAAAAAAAAAAACAATTTTTTTGTTTTTATTTTTTTTTATTTTTTTTTGTCTTGAAATGACAATTTTAGCCCTCAAAAGTCAGACTTAACGGTCCAAATTGGACGGAATAGTAGAAATTGGACACGGCTGATGAATTTGGAGAGTATAAGGGTGTTACTGATTAAATTGAAACTCTAGGGACTAACATGATGACGACCCCTAACCTCAGGGGGGTAAACTGAAATTAATCCTTTTTTTTTTTTAATTGAAACTCCAGAGATAACTTTTACCATAAATATAAAGGCACCCCCATCGAGGACGTTTTCTGGCTACCAGCATCCCTTGGTTGTCTGGCGGCAAATGGATCAACTGATTGGGAGGTCTGACTTCCGAGACGTCGACGCTGGTTTGGATGGATGGATTGATTCACACCCTCGTTGCCCACAGATTGATGGCACGGTGGATGCCAGCGTCCTTTCTCTGCATGGGTCATCTGGTGGTACGGGGGTCAGGAGATCTCTGGTTCAGTGGTACAGGGTGATTGGAGGCGTGGTGGTAGTTTGGTGCGGCGGCGGTAGGATCACCAACAATTTGGCTTTGGCTAAAAGGGACAACCTTAATTGGGCTAGGGCTTTGGCCTATTTTTCTGACTTGGACTTGGGCCCTAATGGTTTGATTAAGGTGGCAGCTTGTGGGCTTATTCTGTTCTGGATCTGAATTTGGGATCCCAGTGGATTTCTTATAAAAATTTGGGATCCAGGTCGATTCTCGTCTCGATGCCTTACTTTTTATTTTTATTGGGATCTATACTCGAGAGGAACTGCATGGATTATTGGTCTGAGGTTGTCAGTTAGTCTACTGATAGATGCTGTGGAAAAAATTTATTGTCAGTATTTTATTAGTTTACTCCCTCCTGAGCTTCACTTAATAGGTGGAGTGGTGGAGTGGTACTGCATTTAGCAGTGCCTTTTTCTGACGGCCCCACAGGGGCGGGTCACTGTGTAATATTGCTTTTTTCTTATTGAATAAAATGGCAGACCTCCTTCTACTAAAAAAAATAAATATAAATGCAGTAAAAAAAAGTCTTAATTAAAACCTGATAAGAAAAAAGAAGTTTCAATTAAAAGCTAATGGTTATCCGTAATTAACTGCTATGGTGGATTTAGTTCTTTTAGGCGGGAGAGGATCCTCTCCTAAAAATTATTTTTAGCTGAGTTTCCTAAGCTATAAAGGAGATTAAGACACATGGCAATCTTAGATCTAATGGTCTACAACACATCTGAAATGTTTTTATGTCTTATAAGTTTTGTCTTTTCCCCAATGTGTTGTTATTTTCCTCTCCGCCATCTTCTCCTTTTATTTTCTTTCTTCTATTCTTTCTTATTCTCTGCAGATCAATCAAATTGACCCATTTCTTTCTCGTTCTTCTCCAAAATCAATCATGAAAAATCTTCCCTACCCAACAACATGACAAATCAGGTTGTGATGTGTTCTTCTTTTCGTTCACTGGGGATCATTCAAATATTATTGAATTATGGCCAAATTGATTGATGGGTATGGCTAATTCTGTCAATCTGAGAGATTTAATGGAACACCCAGCCTTAAATTATGAATCTCAATCCCAAATTGAGCATAAAAGATTGCTGAACCTTAAAAACCAAAACCATTGTGAGAGGAGAGGAAATGAAGTCAGAAAAGGAGAACAAAACATTTTCAATAGATCTGGAAATTACATTAGTAAGGAATTAAATTAAGATTTTCCTCATGTTTCTTTCTTCCTTTATTGAGTATAAATTTTTCACTTAAATGTAAACCCTAGATAAGGGTCAAGGAATAGTAGAATACATGAAACAAAAATATCCATGGCAAAGAAGTTAACACCGTTATTAAAGGGATGTATGAAAGTTATTTAGTAAAGATTAATTGAGGTACTAAAGTATTGAATGACTTAAATCTCAGGGATTTTGTGATTTTTTCTTGTCTATATATATGTAAATTCCCAACTATTAAATGTTAGATCCGGATGAAGTGGTGTTACCTCAATGGTAAGAGCACCCACTACCTAAGATCGATGTCATGGGTTTGAGTCACCATGGAGGTAGAAGTGAAATCCTACCTCTTTTAAAAAGGAAAAAAAAATGTTAGATTTGCAAGTAGTACTTGATCATGATCAGTACGCTTACACCAAAAATTACTTCTTGTTGCCTAATTTCTCCTTGATGAGCGCATTTTATATCATGTTAATATCCTAATTTATATTTGTTAGTAACTTAATTTTATTATTTTGGGTTATTTAGTTTGTTATTGTATTTTTATAAGTGTTTGTCTTAAATCAATAAAATGTTAAAAATATGGAAACAATTTATCTATTTTTATATAATAGATTGAGTCCTTGTTTTAACATTAGTCATTTTTCCTTTAATTAGATGAATAAGTGCAACACAATTTCTTATTGTTCCAGTAGCATGTGTAGACTCCATGCACATTTTAAATTGATAGAATCCTTTCCATGCCATTAATTGTGTTGTGTTGGTATTCATCTTGGTCATCAATGATTGTACGTAATTTGTTGCTCTTGCACATGGAATATGAGTGAGATAGGCTTGCATGCATGAACCTAGGAACCGACTCTTCAATCATTGAATTGTTGTACATACATTGTTGCTCTTGCACATGGAAAATAAGAGTAAAAATGTGATAATCAGTAAAGCAATTGAGAAAGAGAAATGTTCATGTCTAGAAATATCTATGTTTAAAGACAAGTCCCATCAAAGCTTAAGAATTTGGCCCAAGTCAATTTCACATGGATCAAGTTTCAATGAAGATCAAGGTTGTACTATAAATAGAGCTTCCTTAAAGAGAATAGAAGAGAGCGAGAGAGAGAGATAAGAGAATTATAGACACATTATTGATCTTTGTTCTTCCCATTCTTTAGGTACACTTTGTATCATGTATCATATTGTTTTAAGTATGTTTCCAATTTATGTATTTCTAATTTCCTTAACAAAGATTAAGGAGGAAACTACATTATGAAATAAGTTTCATTTAATTATCTATTGATTCCCATAGTTATGTTTTTTCATGCCTATGACTCTTGCTTTGAAATGAATTAATAAAATCTTTGTTCATTTCACCTCTACTGTCATGCATTTTTGGTAGTGTGGAAGTCAATTTTATTAATTCATGCTTGGCTTTGTAAAATATTAAATATGAACTCTTTTGATCTCTTGTCATTCAAATGAGCTTGTTTCACATCTTAATTAGCACACACTTGATCTTTTGTAGTTTCAATAAGTGTATGCACATGCGAAGCTTTAGTATTCATAATAAGAAGCAACAAAAAGTCTACTTTAGAGCCATTTCATGTATGCTTCATTTTTAATTTGATCAAGCAGTACATTGATTTCTAGATTATTAGAAAATTATTGAGTAATGTGGTGGAATCCGATACTTTAATTACTTCATCATCAAGGAAATCTTTATCTATTTGCTTTGTTTTAATTTTTACAAGTTTAGCTAAATCACATTCAACTTTCTTTTTTATCAACTAGGTTGGCATTAAATTAATTTTGGTTCGATTAGTTCTTCCTATTTCATACAGTCCTTGTGGGTTCGACCTCGCTCTTGCACTTCTGTGCTGCAATTGATTTGTGCGCTTGCGAGTAACATCACTCCTTTATATAGTAGAGAGTGATCTAAAGCTCTTCAAATGTCTACCCAATGCTTAGCAAGCAGCGGTAGCACTGCCGCTCAAACTTCAAATCTGGATGTTAAAAGACTGACAGCAAATTACAAGCCAAGTATTTGGAGTTGCGATTTTCTTCAGTCGTTGCAGATTGATGATCGTAATCATGTATGTACGAAGTTTACAATCCAATGCACACTGTGATCATTTTCAATATTACTCAACTAATTAACTAGTATATGTTTGATTTTGTAGGAAGAAGTATACGGAGATAATAGGTGGAAGTTGATGGAGGAGGATCTAAAAAATATGATTGATGCAGAGTCACTAGAGACTACACTTGAATTGATTGATGACATCCAACAATTAGGTTCGGGACACCGATTCGAGGCCAGTATAAAAGAAACCCCTCGATAGAGTTTTGAAGAATCTCGACCAAATAACAGACGAGGATACTCCAAGTCTTCATCTCACTGCTCTAAGCTTCAGGGTCCTCAGACATCATGGGTTTCAAGTCTCCCAAGGTAAGTAGCTAGGAATTAACTAATGACAATTAATCCAGAAATCTTTTTTTTTTTTTTGTGGAGGTAGGTGAGATGAAGAAACTTGTACATCAACATGTCACTTGTTCAACCTAATTGAGACAATTCATCTAATATCATGCTCCTATATATCTTCACGAGAAACATTAAAGATATTATATTAAAGAAAAATTCTATAATATGTTAATACATGCATGATATATATACAAATATATAATGCTTTGACCATAAATTTTTCCTAACTATTGCATGAGTTGTTGAAATGCTAACATAAGAAAATAGATCATATGCATGTGATTAAGATATTTTCCAGTACTTTGAAGTGTCCTTCATTAATTGGTGAGTAGGAGACTCGGAGATGTCCTTCATTTATTGGGATAATATCTTAGTTAATATTTATTTTATTCACATTTATGGATGCTTTTACTCCACTTTCATGTATGACCTTCTTGCAATTATCATTATGAGAATTCAAGCATACAAGTAAACGAGGTCTATATATTTTACTCTATGAAACTTATTTCCGTTAATATATAAAGACTATTTTTTTTAATTACCTTTTGGGTCACATATATATGATTTATCATTGAGGTAAAATATAGATACAAAATTTTCATTCAGAAATTAACATATATGTACTATTGATGAAATTTCATAAGATAATATATTTATCATTTATGCAAAGTGCCTACACAGAATCTCGAAAAAAGAGACCACCATTGGCTGGAACCCTCACCCATAAACTTTTATTTCATATTAATTAGATAATTCTTCTTATTGTCTTTTCAATCATCTATGTTCTAGTCACATTCAAACATGTTGGACTGTAAAATCTAATTCTAACCTTTTGTTTTCCCTTCAATTAGGTTGATCTCATTAACTGCTGTAGCTTTTGATAAGTTCATATGTCAATTCATTCTAACATGCATTTGTATTTTACCCATCAGATGTTTTCAAATTTTTCATGGATTGTGACGGCAGCTTTAAGGATTGCCTTTGCAAAGATGTCAAAGGCATGCTAAGTCTGTATGAAGCTTCATTCCTTGGTATTGAAGGAGAAACCCTCTTGGAAAAGGCTCTTGCATTCACCAGCATGCACCTAAAGAACCTCAGTAGATTGCATGTTACTCAAGACAAAGGTGTATTAGAGCAAGTGAGTCATGCATTGGAGATGCCATTGCACCACAGAATGCAAAGATTAGATGCTAGATGGTATATTGAGGCATACAGTAAAAAGGCATATGCAAGTCAGGTGCTACTTGAATTTGCCAAGCTAGATTACAATGTGGTGCAACAAACATACCAAAGAGATTTTAAAGATATTTCAAGGTGAAAAATAAAACCTATAGATTATACTAGTACCTATCAGTTCTATTTTTATTAGTTATTAATTAATTTGCAGGACAGGCTAACATGCATTTTGAAGGGGGGATGAATTGAGCAGGCGCTCTAAAAAAATTTGGGGCCGACCAAGGTGGTTGCCTCACTTGGCACCCCTAATGGCGGTCCTTGTAGATCCTATATATGTACGTAATATTGCAGACTTACTTAGACTCCTTAATGATAATTCCATTAAATAGGTGGTGGAAGGATAAGGGGTTAGCAAAGAAGTTGTCCTTCAGCAGAGACAGACTGATGGAGTGGTTCTTTTGGTCAGTTGGTATAGTGTCTGAACCTCAATTCAGCGATGTTAGGAAAGGGATAACTAAAGTCGGTGCTCTAATAACGACTATTGATGATGTCTATGATGTTTATGGTACTTTGGATGAACTAGAGCTATTCACATCTGTTGTTGAAAGGTAATTAATTGGTTCGATCTTTTGATTAGACTAATTTCCAAAAGGGCAATAAAAGTAAACTAGCAATTCATTAGTCATACACTTATATATAATGAGCTAAACTATGTGTATATAACTATATATTAATCCCAATTAGTGGTAATTCAGATGGGATGTGAATGCTGTGGAAATTCTTTCAGACTACCAGCTGGAGCTCTGTTTCCTTGCTCTCTATAACACTGTGAATGAAATGACTTATGAAACTTTGAAGGAGCAAGGAGTGAACGTTCTTCCTTACCTGACAAAAGCTGTAAGTACATGTATACAATTCCTTAAGAACATATTTAAGCTTTAGAGTCTTGTGATTGTCCAAGTTTTTTTCAACATTGGCCATATGTTGATGATGATCTGTGCTCTCACATCTTGCTTGCATATCGATTCTTAGTGGGCTGATATATGCAAATCTTGGTTAACGGAGGCAGAATGACGTCACAACAAGTACACACCTACATTTGACGAATATCTTGCCAATGCATGGATATCAGTGTCCGGGGTAGTCATTCTGGTCCATACCTACTTTCTACTCAATCAAAATATCTCGAATGAAGCACTTAAATGCTTAGAGAATCACCATGATCTCTTGTGTTGGCAGTCTGTTATTTTTCGGCTCTTAAATGATTTGGCTACTTTGAAGGTCTGTCTTCAATTAATTGCTCTTCATTTCCATCTTTGTTATCTATTCTCTAGCTTTTAACATATTGGTAATGCGCTACGGCTAAGGCAGAACTAGAGAGAGGTGAAACTGCAACTTCAATATCCTGCATCAAACGTGGTGGTGTTGTTTCTGATGAGGAATCTGCTCACAAATATATTAGTAATTTGATTGAGAGTAGTTGGAAGAAGATGAACAAAGATGGACTAATATTTGGTGCCAATAGTGCTTCTTCTCCATTCACAAAAGAATTTGTAGCAGCAGCAACAAACCTTGCTCGAATTGCCCAATGTATCTACCAATATGGAGACGGGATTGGTGCCCCGGATAAAAGAGTAAAGAACCGGATCCTAGCAGTGATTGTACAACCCGTTTAGTGGAATGGAGCTCTATTCATGTCTTCTAGGAAAAAAACAGATCCAATCCCAACTGGTTTGGCCCAAAATAAAGTCCCACCTTTAAAGTTTATACATTATCCAAATTCCCAAGAACATCAATTTGGTCTTGTTAAATAAATTTGTTGACAAGAATAAGATTAAGTTCTTTTCTCAAATTTGTTAAATAAATTTTATTGACATAAGATTTGAGGATGTAACTGGGTCTGGGTGTACCATGATCAATTTAGCAATAATATTTCTCAATGAGAAAGCACTGAAGTTCTTCTCAAGACCCCCGCTTTCACTTGTTTTAAAAACTCGCCCGAGCATTATCTATTTTTTTGCAATGTTTTAATATTTATAATTTATTTTTTTAGTAATGTTAGTTGAACCACTTTTTAAGGTACCATATATATGTATCTTACTTTATGTGGATATAGCACAAAGTTTAATCTATCAAAAAATTTCATTAAATGACATGGATATGCGGATGCTACATTAGCTATTAAAGAGATTTCTCCTTGCAATTTCTTTTTTCCAAAAAAATAAAAAAAAATAAAAAAAAATAAAAAAAAAATAAATCAATGTTCCTAGATGAGGTGCTATTAGGTTTTGGGCCCAATTTAGCTTGATGGGCTTGTATCAAATTTTGGACCCTGGGGAATTGGTCCAATACATTATGCTTTTGTTTGGGTGGCTTATGCTAGCAAACTTCATGCTAGCTTGGTAATCAAGAAGACTGAATTCGTGTTTGGTGCTGTAGATGAATTAAGTTTTTTTTTTTTTTTTTTAAAAAGCGTAACTGCTATGCCGTGTTTTGCAACAAATTGAAGAGATTTTTGAAGCATCACAATAGAGTGCATTGGCGAAGAAGTATGTTCTCGTTAAAATTTATTTTTGTGTTAGAATGCTAATCATAGTAGCTTGCTGAACAAGTGAGCTTTATTGTAAAAATGGATGGTACTAGTCTTTCCTAACCTGCTTAGCTGATAATGAGCAGAGGAAATCATTGTAAGTATCATTCTGGCCTTGGGATGCATCATATCTCTATCTTCTACTAAAAAAAAAATTCAAGGAAGTCCTAACTACATGTATTTGTAGGTAAGAAGAAACAAAGGCAATTATCTACATGTATTGGCAAATAATGAGTAGAGGAAATCATTGTGAGTGCCGCTCTGGCCTTGGGATGAATGATATCTCTATCTTTTACTCCAAAAACAAAATTGTTCATAGGTGGTCAAACATCTTGTGTAAACTCAAAGAACTCCTAATTGCATGCATTTGTAGGTAAGAAGAAACAAAGACAATTTTATTTTTTTAACTGAAGAAATCATTGTATTAATAATGATAAGGCTAGAATTGTACACAAACCACTCACAAACTCTAGAAGCAAGTAGAATCTACCAATAACAATACTACTCATTATAGGAATAATGATGCACACAGGATTTATAGTTACGAAAAAAAAAAACCAACTCATCTGCAAATGGTGCTACCCAGTACCTCACATCGAGCACACGATTGCAGTATGAGAAATAGTTAATACTTCTAAGAAGACTCATAGAAGACTTTCTGTAGTACAAATTAGATTGGGAGGATTTTAGAGAGACCTCCCACCCTAGATGCTATACACTAAGTAATGAATTAGGGTGTTAAGGCACCCTCCAAAATAGCCTGGCCCGACCAAGCAAGCCCAAGGCCAACAAAGATCTAAAAGGCCTATTGTTCTGCCCGAGTTGCCATTTATCTAACAGGCCCTGCCAACACCATATGCACCGCCATCCTAGCGCTGGTTGAGATGGTGGCTGACAATGTTGCCATGTTGCAGACTCATCACTCGGTGGGCGACCCATTTAGCAAAACTTGGCCATTTCTCCTCTGCAACCTCATCCAACAACCAAGGTGCAAACCAAAGACACCTCTCCCTGATCCGATGTCTACTTCGCGATACCTTGCCTCCTTGAGCAAAGTTGATCTCATCCTTACCACCAACGCCTGACGTGAAGATTAGATCACAGATCTGATCTGATCGCAAAAAACCAAACACATTATACAAATAACCACAATTCGCCACACCTTACTTTAACCAATTAAGCTGCCCTCTCGCAGGCAGTACACAGATTTCCACAAGACAAGGTTGAAGCTCCTTGACTCGATCAATAGAGATTGGATTAACGCTGTTGTTAGCTAGGGAAAGCTAACCATAACAGAGACCTGAAAATCTAAAAATCAAAGTCAATTGATATCTCAAAATATGGTAAATCAACTGTGATGACCTAGTCTTAATTAAATTTTATTAGGAAAATTGTTTTCCTTACTCTCTTATGTTTTTGTGTTTTGCTCATATTGTTAAAAATTGAGTTTATTATTTTTAGTTTGGGTTATTAGCTTTGTTCAACACATGTGTTAAATTTTAGGTGTAGTATTAGAAGCATCCAGCCACCCAAATTGCTATGAGACACTTTGGTTAATCTCCCCTCTGTCCATCAATCTTTCTCTTACCTCCTTGTCTTTCTCAAACTAGTCATCTTGATTCAGCTCTTTCGAAATAAATGGAAGTATGATTTGCATCATGAATCTCAATTACGGGACTTGGATTGCTAAGGTACAAGCTGGGTGTTGAGCTTGGTTTGCTTTTGCTTGGTTCTCTTGGCTGCTGATTTTGAAGGGTTGAGGGAGGGAAAACAGAACTTTCTTTATTGCTTAGATTCTAACTTGGTATATGCTTGGTGCAATTGTTTGAGATGCTTTCTCTATAATTCTATACACAATGATTTACTATATGTATAGACAATGATTTACCAAGTTTGAGTTTTGATCGAATTCATATGGGTAAAAGTGTTCTTCTTTGGAATGTTGGTGTTGTTCACAATCTGAAATTATGGAATGGTCAATCAGCAATATATTTGACGCTCCTACTATTTGTTTGTTTGTTTTGGTCTTTGGACATTACCATAGAACTCTCACAAGAACTATATCATTAGTTTGCAGCAAAGAACTTATATATATAGCTGCTGCGTCATGTCTGGGTTTGCCTATCAAAAGTGGGTTTTCTTCTTGATTATATATCACCTTAGTCTTTTGACAGCACATTGGAATTAGCTTTTGAATCATAATTTGCTGAAATTTTTCAAAGCATGCCCAAGAACTATTACTATTGTTACTATTTAATTTGTTTTCTTCTCACAAAGCATGTACAGCAGATTTGGTCCATAATTTTTATTTCTTATCCTCTTCTCATCTTTAGTAGAATTTTCTTATCAAGTTTTCTATGTAGAAAGGAGTCTTTAGATATGGATGTTTAATAAACATGTCTTCATTAAGTTTTGAAAGGAATTCCCACTCATGAAGTCTCTTAAAGCAAAGTTTTATTGTTGTCTAGCCTTGCTGAAAATTATTTTTAAGTCTGAACAGGTAGCCACATCCATTTCTTTTCTTTCTTTCTTCTCTTACAAGAACTTGGTTGCAGCAAAGAAACTTTATACTTCAATATTTACACCATCTTCAGTTCCGCTCAATAAAAAGCCAATTTCCTTTACTTGTGACTATATTGGATAGTTTAAGCATCCATAAGAAACCAGATGGGTCTGCGTTTTCTCCTTCCAAAACTTTGGTTGCTGCAACGAACTTTTATATATATATATATATATATATATATATATATATATATATATATATATATATACAGGGCCCTTCCTCTAAGGGATTCCTTTTTTTGGTATTTTATAGGGATAGGCATTTTACCAACTTTGGGATCATATTTTCACATCTCAACCGTTCAGTTTTTAGGTCCTAATGTGTAGATCACTTCTGCAAAATTTCAGCCAATTTGATGATCGTTAAGGCATCCAAAACTGCAATTTACCATTATAAACACGAACGGTTCCGGTTCGACAGATTCGGTCCGTTCGTGTAAATTGCAGTTTTGGATGACTTAACGATCACCGATTTGGCTGAAAATTTGTAGAAGTGATCTACACATTAGGACCTAAAAACTGAACGGTTGAGATGTGAAAATATGATCCAAAAGTTGGTAAAATGCCTATCCCTATAAAATACCAAAAAATGGATCCCTCATTGGAAGGCTTCTATATATATATATATATATATATATATATATATATATATATAGAGGGCTTCCACTAAGGGATTCCTTTTTTTGGTCTTTTATAGGGATCTATATATATATATATATATATATATATATATATATAGAGGGCTTCCACTAAGGGATCCCTTTTTTGGTCTTTTATAGGGATAGGTATTAGACTAACTTTTAGATCATATTTTCACATCTTAACCGTTCAGTTTTTAGGTACTAATGTATAGATCACTTCTGAAAATTTTCAGCCAAATTGGTGATCGTTAAGGCATCCAAAACTGCAAGTTACACGAACGGACCGAATCTGTCGAACTGGAACTGTTCATGTTTATAATGGTAAATTGCAGTTTTGGATGCCTTAACGATCACCAAATTAGCTGAAAATTTGCAGAAGTGATCTATACATTAGGACCTAAAAACTGAACGGTTAAGATGTGAAAATATGATCTAAAAGTTAGTATAATGTCTATCCCTATAAAAGACCAAAAAAAGGGATCCCTCACTAGAAGGGCCCTATATATATATATATATATATATATATATATATATTGATTTGTATCGTTTGTTTGATTTTCAAATGAAAATACTGATTTCCTCATCAAGCTTTGAGGGAAACTGAATCAGCTTTTTATTTATTAATTCTCATTAAAATAAAGTTTAATTCTTTGAATAACCACTTATGCTCTAATCAACTGAGACATGTATCTCATTAAACTCTGTCCACATCACATGTTTGTTACATTCTCCTTTCACTAAATTTGTTGCCACAAAATAATTTGACCTTCTAAGTCCTGTTTGCAATAAGTAAAGGCTTTTATTTAAAGGCTAAATACTGATTACTATCCTGTAGTTTGGGTCCAAAATCAATTCAGTCCCTGAACTTCTAATTTCATCAAAAACACCCCTGCACTTTCAATTTTGAAATAATAGGTCCAATTTGTTAGTTTTCCAATAATTGAAGTTATTTAACTTGTTAACGTGGCTCATATATGACCTATGTTTTATGATGTGGTGTCGAGATGGCCTACATAGTCAATTTAGGAGTGAGTTCTATTATAAAATAAATAGTTTTTTAACAAATAATCCAACTATAACTTGAACTCATAATAGAATATTAACAAATTGGACCTATTAGATGAAAATTGAAAGTGCATGGGTGTTTTTGATGAAATTAGAAGTCCAGGGACTGAATTGATTTTGGACATAAACCACAGGGTAGTAACTAGTATTTAGCCCTTCATTTAAAGAGTGATTTGTGGGACTGAATTTGAGTTTAACTTTGGAAAGGTTGGTTTGAAATACACTTTTGTCTCAACTGTTCTAGTCAAATTTTGAATCAAATGGTTCATTCTTGATTTTAACAATCGATTTTGTCTCAACAGTTCCATTCCATTCTTGATTCTTCATTCTTGAAATACACTTTTGTCTCAACAGTTTCATTCCTTTCCATACAAGGATTTTAACAATCGATTTACTGATTTACTCTTGTTTTCAATGTATATCCCCTCATACTTGGACAAGCTGTTGAGTATTGCACAGCTCCTATATTGTGCCTTTTCTAAAATACAGCAAAGAGAATTTATGCATCCTTTCAATACCAAAAGTCTATTTTGTTTCCAATATGCTTCAAACGATTTGGAATTATGATTTCAAATCAATCTTTGTGTGGCTGCACTTGAGTTCACTCCTTACCACTTGATCGTTGTTTAAAGATGTTCATAATTCGTTGACATTCTTTTCAAAAAGGCTACTCCTATTTTATTATACTTCAATGCATTGCATTGCGATTTTGTGTAAATGCTTTTACTGCTGGTTCGTTGTTAGTCAAGTTCTCCCCCTTTGGTTATTGTCTATTGTAAACACTATTCCGACAGTTTGGAAAGCCTAAGTTGTTTGCTGCTGGCTTTGTTCAAAACCATACATTAATATTTACAACATGTTTCGGCTTTGCTATCGAAAATATGGTTTCCGACATGCTTCACGCCAAGTCCTGAAAACAACTTCATTTATGAATTTATTTTGAAGCAAAGTTCCATTCTCCGACTAGTCTCATGTGTATACCTCATTGAAGATGTGTTCTTGTTAATAAATTTCAGCTGCTCCTATAAAGTCCAATCTTTTATCTGTATTTATTGATTTGATCTTTACATAAAGATTTGATCTATTAAAGTTCTGTTTCTTGAAAGAAAACAGAGTTAAGCTAAAGTGTCAGTTCTTGGCAGCTTCCTATTACAGTTTGAAAAGGGATTTCAAGTTCTTATTGAAAATCCTTTGAATGGTCCGTTTGGTTTGGAGAAACAAAAAGGTTTCAGGGAAAGAAAGGATTGAATTCGTAATGATTTTTATTTGGTTAGGCCCGGGAAAAAGTTAAGTAGGAATTGTGCCTCCTTAGGGTGAAAGACCCAAAACTTGATCAGGATCTGCTTGTACAAGGTGTGCTCGGTGGCCTTAATGCGAGCAATGGGCTCTAACCAGGATTTCAAGGATTCAAGTTTCAGTGTTCTGGAAACCATTCTTGAAAGTTTACTTCTGGAAATTTACAAACGAGAAAGAGAAAGGATTTTAGAAAATTCCTGAAGAGTTCTTTGAAGAGAAAAAGGCTTTATGGTTTTTGAATTATTCCTATCTGGATTCAAATGAGTATTCCTTATCTACTGGACTTGCTGTCAAGTGGTCTCTAATTTCAGCCTTCTTCTCTTTTGGGTATTTATGGCAAAGTGACTTATTCAAGTTGATAAATCTTTGACATCTTTAGCTGCAATGTTATATTTGAGTAGTGTTTCCTTGTCATTTTATATTACTTTGGATCTCTGATTTTCTTTCACAAGTACAGCAGCAACTATTGAGCTTTAACCTCAATTTGTAGTTATTTTTCTTACGCTAAAGAATAAAATAAAAGCATGTTTTCTGTCCTTCGCTTTCTGGTACATGCTGGGCTAGAATCTTAGTTATAAGGATTGTTATTGTCGTACCTACTGAGCTTGTGAAGCTCATTCCTTACGCTCTTGTTGTTTTATTTCAGGTAGTCTATGAGACTATGAGTGGACATTTAAGTGATATTCTGGAGCTTTCTTGAGTGGAAGTTTGCTTGGTTTTACTTTGTAATGGTGCGTTGGCTATGCCTTGTTTATTGATCAAATACCTTTGTTCTCTTGGCAGGGATCCCTTGTCAAATTTGATTTGAGAGACTGAGTTTGTGGTTATCATGTTATGAAGTGGTACAATAGTTTGGCTGGCTATGAAGTGATAACCTGGTGAAGCTTTCGATGCTATATGTGATGGATGATTTCGAAACTAAACTTGCCTTTGTACAAAATGAAATGCTCTGTTTAGTATTATGTTTTTAAGATTGTATAGTTCACTTTGAAACTTTGAAGGCAGCAGTACCAAATAAAGAAAGTTGTACTTAAAGCTTTTTGCATCTTTTTGGTGTATTACTGGTGTAGTTCTTCTAGATACTTGAAAAGAAAGTATATTTGAACTTCATGTGATTTCTAATTCTCAAGTTCCATTTCATTGTTGCTAACAAAATGATTCTTCCTTTAAAGATAACCCAACCAAAATTTTGGTGGTTACATTTTTGGTTCTTTCTAAAAGTCTTCAGCTTGAGAAAAAAAAATTCCAGCGAACTTATATTTTCGACTTAAACCATCACTTTAGTCATGCCTCAAGTTCGGGGTGTGACATCAACTAAGGAAAGTTTATGGAACTAATATGACTTTTTAGCTTAGAAGTATTGATATACACACAACCAACTATAAGTGCTTTTGACATTGCCCTAAAATTTCGATAAACGAATGTTTGGTAAATTAATAACCTCGGTTAAATAATAAATGCATCTAGTCTTAACTCAGGCTAGTGTACAGAAATAATAACCTCGCCAAATGCATAAAATAATAATTTTTCTAGACATCATTTAGAGCCCTGTGAATATATAAATAATTGATGAAACACATAAAAGAGATAGCACATAAAAAATTCGTACTACATATTAAGAAACATTAAGAACTTCTAATTTTTCAATTTAGCTATTTCTCAAAACATGCTTCAATAGTCCTTCACTTTTTCCTTCTATCTGAACCGAATTGAACTTCATCTTTGATTTTTTGCAAGGCACGCACGCACCATATTTAGTAGGGATAATGACTATTTACACAATTTTGGGGTTAATTAACCTCACTTACCCAAACACTCTAAGAGATTGCCCACTTACACAATATTATATATATATATATATATATATATATATATTTTGTCCTAATACCCAATTAAGTTATTTTTTTATATTCTTTTTTGTTTATTTTTAGGACAATTTTGCCCTCTCTTCCTTTATCACTTAGAGAGAGATTTTGTAGGATTCCGGTGGGCTGTGGCGGGATTCCGGTGACCGGCAGCCGGATTCCGTTGACCGACCACCAAATTTCGGTGACCAGCCGCCATACTTTGGTGATCGAATCGATGACCGGAATCCAGCGTCTAACTTTATTGCCCCCTAATAATCTTATTATTACCCCTCAATAATCTTTTCATTGGCACCCAATAATCTAATTATTGCCCCCAATAATTATTTTTTTGCCCCCCAATAATCTTATTATTGCCTTCCAATAATCGTTTTTTCGCCCCTCAATAATCTTATTATTGCTCAACCAGATCATAATAAACAAAACAATCACTACTAGCAACATCCCATATTGAAATCAGCCAATTTTTTGGAGAAACAAACCACCGCAACAACATGGACGATGTTGGAGGCCTCCTATGCATTTTACCAGAAAGAGGGGGGGGGGGGGAAGAAGAGAAGCCTGAATGACGGCATTAGAGCCCCGACCTGGAGCAAAGCCTGGACCCAAATTCCAACCCTCCAGAGCTACTCAATTCTCTGGACAAGGCACACCTAGCCCCCTTCTCCTCAGCTCACTCTTCCAATCCAATCACCGATGTCGGCGAAACTGTCGCCGATTCCAACCCTTCCAACTCCTTCGTCATGTCATCCTCGCTTCTCCGATCGAAAGCGATCACCGAAGTCGGAGACACCATCGATTGGGAAGCCTTGAGCTCTTTTGAAAACGCATTTTCATCAGCAAACCCGGTGCCAAAACCGGCTGGACCACCTGCAACGACAACTTATCAGGAATAGAGACATGTCCGACGACAGCCGCCATGGGGATTCTGTTGACGTTGATCGGAACCGCCTTCGGAAGATCATAACTCACCAGAGTGAAGGAAGAAGGAAGTGGGATTGGGGAGAAGGAAGGAAGGAGGCATGAGAAGTCTCCGGTGAGAGAAGAAATCGGTGAGGGGGGAGGAGAGAGAGATATGAGTGTAATTTATAAATTAAAATGAGGGCAATACTGTCAATAGATGTTAGATTGGGTAAATTGGAGTAAAAAACTCTTTGTGGAGTAAGTGGAAATTTTTTTGGCTCAAATTGTGTAAATGGTCATTATCCTTATTTAGAGCAACTCTAACAGATTCCCTATATTTTGATTTTTCTCTATTGAGAAAAATAAGCCTCTTTTGCTCCAACAGATTCCCTATAACTATCTCTATTTTAGGGAAAGTGAGGAGAGAGAAAACCAAATTCTCTATATTTACAGCAAACTCCAAAATTTTGAAGAAGAATATAGAGATTTTATAGATTACTGTAAACTAGGGAATCTGTTGGAGTTGGAGAAGAAAAATAGGCTAAAGGTTTGACTTTTGCTTCTCTATAATACAAAAATTATAGGGAAGCTGTTGGAGTTGCTCTTAGTATAGTCCATCAATGGACTAAGTTATATAATTCAACTAGGAAAAACATAAACTCTTTCTAGATTATTAAATATTCATTTATTAAAATATTAATTTATCGAACATTCGTTTATCGAGATTTTAGTGTAATTTCAAAAGAAGGTGTGCTAAAACAAATCAGGAAAAAAAATATTGTCCCTATTTGAAAAAGTATTTCTTCTATAAAGAAGGTGACAAGTTCATGATTAACTCAGAAGAATATGGCTTCGCTAGGGCTTGCTTGTGGTGGCGCCAAGTTTCTGGCCTGGGTGGATGGATTCTCATCTCTCACTGGTCAGCCTGGGAAGGATGGAGGCGGAGTTCCTCTTCGTCAACGTGCTTCTGAACCTGTCGAACTCGGGTTTCGACTTCTTTTCCTGCTCATGTTGAATTGCGGACCTGCTATGGCTATGGGCTCCGATCCAGTGGTGGCGGCTACTGGTGGCTTTGGTTTTTGGGATGCCGACTGGACCCTCTCTCGGGTTTTTGAGGCGGATTCGGTAAGAGGACCTGAAGTGGGTACAAGAGCCGGCGGTGCTAGACCTCCATCGGATGAGGTCGCAAAGCCTCGACTTTGGGCAAATAGGTTTGACGGTGGTCGGAGTAAATTTTCTTCTTTAAGTGTTGGTGGTTATGATGGATCTCAGATGACATTTGGTTGTGATGTTGGTGTAGCTGTGACTAGCTACAATGGGCTGGCTGAGGGCGTCTTCCTTGGGGTGATGCCGGAGGTTATGTTCGTAACGGTGGCATGGTGGCCGGCGGAGCAGAGGACTGCAGGGATACTGGGGATTCTCAAGTTTCCTACGTGGTCGATGGTTTCGCGTATTTGGGCCACTTGGGCCTCAAACTGGATGGAGAGCCTCATCCTTGGGCTTTGACTGGGGTTATGCATGGTTTGGTCTACCTATTTGCTAGGGGGTTGGATGGATTGGGTCTCTATGGCCCAAAGTGCTGTTTAAATTTTTCTTAGGTCGCAAAAACCAATTGCTCTGAGGATCATTTTAATTTACTCGCTTAAGAGTTTCTAGGTTTTTGTTTGAAATAATGGTGCGTGGATTTCCTAAAAGGTGGGTGTAATAGGGGTTTACTGAATCTTATTCTTGTTCCAGAATAGGTTTTAGGGTTCCCTAAGGAACGATTCTTTCTATCGATCTCATAGGGGTGTTTCGTTTTTGTATTGCTTTCTGAATATATATAATGAGCTGACCTCTTTTCGTAAAAAAAGAAGAAGATTAACTCGAAAGATATACAAACAGTCAGACAATCAATCAATTATAATGCTATACTTTATTTTCTAGCGCTCTTTGCCTCTCTCTCTCTTGATAAGCTATGACAGGACACGATATTCGTACATATGTGGTATTAGGTGTCGTATGTTTCCTGATATTAGGCGGATTCCTTGTGTGCAACTATTGGAATTGACGACAACATAACTCTATTGTTCTTGAATGACAAACAACGCAAAGGCAAGAAGGTCCAACCATCTAACAACATAACGATATTGTTTGCAGAGGAAAAAAAATGCAATCCTGATGAGATTCGATCCACATCTTCAAGAGTTGAACCTTGTGACTTTTGTTTTAGAGTTTTTTTTGTTTGTTTTTTCAACTGGTAAGAAATTTGGATACTTTGGACGAGAATCATGATAAATTTAAATTTATTTTATTTATTTCGAGTTTCCTTATATAATTTTATGTAATAGTCACTAATGTTTCGAATTTCAATTCACTAAACAAACTGTAAGATTTTTCTATAATCAGCTAAATTATCTCAGCTATTTAACCCCGTATGTTCAACATTTACTTGATAATAAATCACCTAGTAACGTAGCAGTGGCGATGAATGTTCAACTGTTTAAGGGGCCCACTACCTATCTACGAAGTCATGGGTTCGAGTCACAATAGGAGTGAAATCTTTTGATCCTCTTTAAAAAAAAGTAAAAAAAAAAAATATACATGGAGTCATGGATAAATCTCGATCTCTTAGACCAAATACACATTAATATGCCTCTCTTCTTCCTTTTCCACTTCCTCCATCATCTTCTAGTGATGGCACTGATTTTCGAAACATTGTTTTGCCTCTAGTGCTGATTTTCACAGCGCTAATTGTGTGTTTGATCCTCATCTTAACAATTTTCGTCATTCAGTTCTATCGCTAGCTCGATTATGTTCAGTTCTATTGCTAGCTCGATTATGCGGCCACTTGAATATCCAACTGATGAGCCAGGCCCATTAGGTGGTGGAAGGATAGGCTACAGAACCTAGTTTTACCACATTAATCCTGGGTATACAAATTCTGTACGCAAATATCGGATCCATCTTGTTCAAATTCCCACTTTGGTTCTCTTTTAGTTTCATTCTTTTTGTCAAATTTTGATTCTTTAAAGCCATCAAACAAGCAGAGAAACTAGCGAAGAAGATATTTCACAATGACCCCAAGACCGAGGCAGTAGTGCCGATTTCTTAAGTTCTTATATATTGTGTTGTTATGTCTTGTAAGGGCGCAGTAACAAATTCCTTTTAAAATATGAAATACAAAAGTATTTTTAAGAAAAGGGTCCAAACCATTAACCTTAAGGTTGCTTCGATGACAAGCTTGGTTCCTGTGTACGTGGTCATGGACTCATGGCATTCAACTATATATACAGAGGCAGCTAGTTGCTAATAATATCAATATAGCCACCTAGCCATTTCCTTATTGAAATCATGGAATGTGGTATGTTAATTAATTCTCTTTATGCTTTAATTCTAAGTTAGCTTGTATTATAATCAATGTTCTAAAAATCGGCCTAGGCGGCCGACTAGGCGGCGCCTAGGCGCTGGGCGTGGCTTCACCGTTCCGATTAGAGGCTAGGCGATCCATCTGGGCGTTTGGCATCTCAGCGGCCGCCTAGGCGGTATTAGGCGGCATTAGGCAGGCTTTAGGCGCTGGGCGTTGGGCGCTGGGTGCTTTGCCTTTTTTTTTTTTTTTTTTCTTTCAGACTTCGGCTTCGACTTCGTATGGGAATCTCAGACTTCTCTCTCAGACTCTCAGTTTCAGAGTTTCTCACTCTCTCAGGCAACGACATGGTAGGCCAAAACTCAGAAAATAAAATTGAAGAAGCAATGAAGAAGAAAGGTACTGTCTTGATCGGACGGTGGTGGTTCTGTCAATCAACCAATGAGAGAGAGAGAGAGAGAGAGAGAGAGAGAGATTACAGACATTCTTGGAGCTTACAGCTTGAGCTTGATGGTGCTGGGTTTGATTGATAATCTTCAGAAGCGAAGAGCCCAGGCTAATGAGGTTTGGTTTTTCTTTATTTCTTCTTATGTTTATCTAAATAGTAAATAGTTTAAATATGCTTTGCAGATAAGGTCAACACTAATGGATTAAGATCATGCTGGTTTCAAATACAAAGAATAAAAATATATATTATCTTATATACTATAAGATAAGAAGTATCTGACATTTGCTTTAAAGTTTAAACCAAAAGAAAGACTGATTCGGTGGGGAGAGAGAGTGGAGATAATTAAGACCAAAAGAAAAAAGAAATGTTTTAAAAGGAAAAAAAACACACACACATTAATTAACACTTATTTATTTATATGTGTTATAAAAATAAAATTAATAAAAAAAAAGAAAACCGCCTAGTCCCCGCCTAGGCTTTCGCCTAGGCTCCTGGGCGCTAGGCCCCGTACTACCGCCCGACTAGCGCCTAGCGTTTTTTAGAATCTTGATTATAATCCGGATCGATCAATCTATAGTAACAACAATAAAGGATATAAGAAAGAAAGACCTGGCATGGGAACTTGCAGAAGAAGAAAGTGGTGCCTAAAGAAAGGGTTTATGGGATTTTGTCTCTATTGACTCTTAATCCATTCATGTTTATATCTTGGTTTCATCAAGATTCAGATTGACCCGGAAAACCAACCTTTAACATCCACACACAATTCAGGTCCATGTGAATAGTGAATCTCCTTCCATCTTACGCCATGTATTATTACGTCAATGAAGGACCGAGTCTAGTTGCTGAAACCAAAAGCGCAACTCTGTTTTACAGAAGGTTTAAATGATCTTCAGTCTCTGTGTTTCTGTCAAATTGGAATTTTTATTCCTCGTGTTAATGTTTTCAACTCTGATCACTGATGTCAAACATTTATATTACAAAACTTGATGTGCCAATAATGGATTTAGCTTCCTCTTTATTAGTCAAATTATTGAACACAAATGCCTGGTTGGGGATCATTTGCATATTTTACAATTTATTAGTGAGAGTAGGTTGTGGGTAGGTATAGTAACAGTGGAGAGTCACTAGAACTAGACCCAACGCAGGGTTTGGTATGAATATTCGTTAGAAGCATGCAAGTCAGAAACTTAGAATTAGAATATGTGATTTATTTAATTTGTTGGGAGAATATCTTATGAAAAATGTTTTCTTTATAATTAAGTGTTCGAGGCAAGTTGATATTGTGATTTCACATGATTGAAATTGCTGCTTTATTTGAGATTTTTTAGGTGGAAATGTTAATAGGTTTCTTTGAACCCTTGTGTACGTTCTGTAAGGGCAAAGCCCGGCCTGTTCATGCTTTAACTCCTTGAATTACAATTTTATGTTATCTAGGGCTTTTCACCAATTCAAACTTACCCATGAAGGTTGCAATGAATATTTAACGGCCAGTGAATTGAATCAGGGTTTAGGTTTAGAGTCAATAATGTAGAATAGCATTGCTTGGTTTCATTCAGTCCTTGTGTTCTGTAAGGGAAAAGCCATGTTCATGCTCTAATTCCTTCAATTACAATTTCTTTTTTAAAACCTATGGTCTTTTTATCTTTTCAAAACTTACCCATGAAAGGTTGCTCTCAGTTTTTAACAGTTGGTTCATTCTAGTTTTCACTCTTCAGTAATAGTTTTCTTAGATTCTTTGACAGATAAAGAGAACAGAGAATTGAGAATTGTTTTTCTGTATAGGCTTGCAGTCAATAATGCAGAGGAAGACTTGGAGTCAATAAGTGAGTAGAAAAGAATACTTTGATTTTAGGGTTTTCAATAATAATACTATTCATCCCACAAAGGGGTATATATACAAGGACAAGAGAAGTAGTCTAACCCTAATAGGAAACAATCATTCCTATAATTACATGATAACCTAAATAAATAAGAATCATAATTACATAAGATTTACAGCTATTCTACACTCCCCCTCAAGTTGGTGCATAGATATCTATCATGCCCAACTTGTCAACTGAGCTGTCGAATATCTTCCTGGACACTCCTTTAGTAAGAACATCAGCTAACTGCTCTTCTGAGTTTACAAATGGAAAACGAATAACCTTTCTGTCAAGATTTTCTTTAATAAAATGACGGTCAACCTCCACATGCTTTGTCCTATCATGCTGAACTGGATTATGTGCAATTTCAATTGCAGCTTTATTATCACAATGCAAATCCATAGGTTGTCTAAGCTTGTAACCTAGATCTTTCAGGACATTACGAATCCATAACATTTCACAGACTCCATGTGCCATACCTCGAAATTCAGCTTCTGCACTTGATCTGGCCACAACTTTCTGTTTCTTGCTACGCCAAGTGACAAGGTTCCCTCCTACAAAAGTGAAGTACCCAGATGTAGAACGCCTGTCAGTTTTATCACCAGCCCAATCTGCATATGTGTATCCCCAAACTTCCAATTCATCCTTTTTCTCAAACAGTAATCCTTTACCTGGCGCCATCTTCAAATACCTCAAAATCTGAAAAACTGCATCCATATGTTCTTCACTAGGACAATGTATAAACTGACTGACAACACTCACAGCATAAGCAATATCAGGTCTAGTATGTGAAAGATAAATCAACCTTCCTACAAGACGTTGATACCTTCCTTTATCAGTTAGAATTTGATCAGGATAAATGGCAAGTCTGTGATTCATCTCAATGGGTGTCTCAATTGGACTGCAGTCCAGCATCCTCGTTTCAGTAAGTAAGTCAAGAACATACTTCCTCTGTGACAGTGAAATTCCCTTCTTAGACCTCGCAACTTCAATACCCAGAAAATACTTCAGTTGCCCCAGATCCTTCATTTCAAACTCCTTTGACAGATACTTTTGTAACTCATTCATCTCTTTCAGATCATCCCCTGTAACAATCTTATCATCAACATACACAATAAGAGCTGTAATCTTACCATTCTTGCGCTTGATAAACAAGGTATGGTCAGAATTGCTCTGTCTGTACCCAAAGGCTCTTATGGACTTTGAAAATCTCCCAAACCAGGCTCTTGGAGATTGCTTCAGGCCATACAAAGACTTCTTCAATTTACACACCTTGCCAACTTCACTTGGGTAATTCTTAACACCTGGGGGCACATCCATGTACACTTCTTCTTCCAAATTCCCATTAAGAAACGCATTCTTCACATCAAACTGGTGTAAGGGCCAATCTTTGTTTGCTGCAAGTGAGATTAGAATCCGAACAGTATTGATCTTTGCCACAGGTGCAAAAGTCTCCTCATAATCAATCCCATAACGTTGTGTGTATCCTTTGGCAACCAACCTCGCCTTGTATCTATTAATAGTTCCATCTGCATTAAGCTTCACAGTAAATACCCAACGACACCCTACAGTCTTCTTTCCAACCGGCATAGGTACTAGTTCCTATGTTGCATTCTTTTGAAGAGCTTCCAATTCTTCATTCATCGCCTTTGTCCATTTTGGATCCGTCAATGCATCCTGCACGTTACTAGGAATAGATACAGTAGATAATTGATCAATAACAAGTGCATGTGACCCAGAAATCCTATGGTTAGACATAAAATTAGCTATAGGATATTTAGCTTTGGCTTTGATATCTGGTTCATATTGTTTCTTAGGAATTCCCTTGGTAACCCTTTGTGATTTCCTAGGTTCGACACTTTCTAACCCAGAAGATTCATTAAAGTTTAGGGGTACCTGAGGATGATCATTCTGACCGGGATCTTCAGTTGGTGATGTAGAAGGGGGAATATCTTGTGTGTGAGCTTCAGATACGTCTTGATTTTGATTCAAACTATCCAGAAAAGTCGTCACTTCTGTCTCGAAATTCACAACACTCTGTTCGGCAGTTACATTTTCTGTTTCGGAATTCACAACACTCTGTTCGGCAGTGGCATTTTCTGTTTCGGAATTCGCAACACTTCGTTCGGCAGTCGCATTGTCTATTTCGGAATTCACAATGCTCTGTTCGACAACTGCATTTTCTGTTTCCAAATTTTTTCTACCCTAAAATGTATCCTCCAAATTTTCCAAGTCTTCAAAGACATCAAAATCAATAATAGAACGAGGATTTCCTTCACAACCTCTCTCCCCCTGAAGGGAAGACTGAGAAGCTCCCCCTGAGTAATAAGGCTCGGATTCACGAAAAACAACATCAAGAGAGACATGTAAAGTGCCAGTAAGGGGATCATAACATCGATAACCCTTCTGGAAGTCAGCATAACCAACAAAGATACACTTACGGGCACGGGGATCAAGCTTGTTGCGTTAAGGCTTGGGAATATGAACATAGGCTGTGCACCCAAACACCAGGGGCTCCAAATTAGGCATAGAAGGGTTGGTCAAAAATGTATGAAGCTTCTGATGAGGATTCTGAAACTCAATCACCCGTGAAGGAGTACGGTTGATAAGATATGCTGCAGATTTTACTGCTTCTCCCCAATAGGACCGAGGTACATTCATGCCAAATAAGGAAGCACGAACAACTTCCATCAACTGCCTGTTCTTCCGTTCTGCTAACCCATTCTGTTGAGGAGTATAAGAATTGGAGGTTTGATGACGAATTCCATGTGACCGGCAAAACTCAATCATAGGGCCATTCACAAACTCTCTACCATTGTCAGACTGAAACACTCGGATGGATTGTTGATACTGAGTTGCCACCATTTTGTGAAATTCGATAAACATTCCAAATACATCACTCTTATTCTTCAGGAATGACACCCATGTCATGCGAGTGCAATCATCAATAAACGTTACAAAATACCGAGCTCCAGAAAGAGAAGGAATCTTTGCAGGACCCCAGACATCAGAGTGAATTTTCATAAAAGGAACAGGACTTTTATGAAGACTTGGTGAATATGAAATACGGTGGCTCTTGGACAGTTCACAAATGTCACAATGGAAATCCAAATCACTGACAACCGAAAACAAATGAGGTTGCAGCTTCTTAAGATAACTAAAAGATAGATGACCTAAACGGTGATGCCATAACCATACTGCTTCCTTTGCATTCTCTACCCATTAATCTGATTAGCTTGCCCCAAAAGATGCTTCTGGTTTTCTCCAGTCTCTGTCATATCCAGGTAGTATAATTTTCCCCTTCTAACACCATAACCAAGAATCCGCCGAGTCAGAATGTCTTGAAACACACAGAAAGATGGATAGAAGGTCACAATACATGCAAGTGCTAAAATAATCTGACCAACAGATAGGAGATTATAAGCTAGTGAGGGAACAACTAGGACAGATTCAAGGGTTAAGGTATCAAATACAACAATAGAACCTTCTCCGGTGACCGGAGTTGGAGTACCATCAGCAATAGAGACAATATTTTGAGAGGAACGTCTAAGGTTTTTCACAAGACTAGGGTCATTGGTCATATGATTAGATGCACCTGTATCAATTATCCATGTATTATTCAAAGTAGCCTTACCCTTCATACCTGACTGCGCTACATTAGCGGAGGCATTGTCGAGATGCTCTTCCTCTGTAGTAGCAATAGCCGCCTTGCCCGGATTCTTTCGCGGTTTCCTGGTGAAGTACCACCAATCAAGGTAGCCAATAACTTCATAGCACCGCTCCTTGGTATGACCTACTTCCCCACAGACAACACATTTTTTGTTTGCGTATGGGTTTGGTTTGTCATGAGGACGGCGTGGAGAAGGACCTGAGAAGCCTGGAGGAGGACCTAGTCGGCGTTGAACGGCCATTGAGGAATTTGGGGTTTGTTTGTTTTTTTTTTTTCAGGTTTGGTTTTTCTAGGGTTTCAAAAAATTCAGGGATGGCTTGATTTTAATGGTGGTGGTACGCAGCAGTTTGTGGTGTGCTTTGGGATTCAGGATTTAGGATTTAGGATTCAAAGGATGCAGGCAAGTTCAAAGGATTGAACCTGCTTTGATACCAAGTAGAAAAGAATACTTTGATTTTAGGGTTTTCAATAATAATACTATTCATCCCACAAAGGGGTATATATATAAGGACAAGAGAAGTAGTCTAACCCTAATAGGAAACAATCATTCCTATAATTACATGATAACCTAAATAAATAAGAATCATAATTACATAAGATTTACAGCTATTCTACAAAGTGAACCTTGTTATTCAGTTTCCTACTTCGATTGTTTTTGGAGCAAGTCAACAACAACTACACTACTTGTATATAATATCTTACTATTAGCTTATTTAAAAAAAATATATCTTACTATTAGCTTTTTATACTTTGTTTGATTAGTTGACAAATAATTGAGATAAAAGAAATCTTAATTTTTAATTTACGCGGTAAAAAATCCTACAATGCTCTAAAATATTAATACTTGTTGGTGCCAATTTCGGCATCAACGAGTCAACGGAAGTTCCGTTGAAATCCAAGTGTAAAGCGGTGGGGTTGTTTTCTTCAAGTTGGCCTATCTTTTCCTTCGATTAGTTTGACTACGTGAGTAGCCCTGGTCGTGCACTTATGACTGAAGGTATGGCCTCGGGCTTCCTTCACCTGATGTTGAGTCTCCAAGCTACCTTGTTTGGTGAAACTGGTAGTCTCGTCTGGGACTTCTTTCACCTGATGTTGGGCTTCCTGCACTTGATGTTGGGCTTCCAAGCTCCTTTCTTGGGTGGAACTGATGGCCTCACGTCGGGCTTCCTCCACCTGATGTTGGGCTCCCAAGCTCCTTGTTGGGTGAAACTGATAGTCTCGTCTCGGACTTCCTTCACCTGATGTTAGGCTTCCTCCACCTGATGTTGGGCTTCCAAGCTCCTTTCTTGGGTGGAACTGATGGCCTCACGTCGGGCTTCCTCCACCTGATGTTGGGCTCCCAAGCTCCTTGTTGGGTGAAACTGATAGTCCCGTGTCGGACTTCTTTCACCTGATGTTGGGCTTCCTCCACCTGATGTTGGGCTCCCAAGCTCCTTGTTGGGTGAAACTGATAGTCCCGTCTCGGACTTCTTTCACCTGATGTTGGGCTTCCTCCACCTGATGTTGGGCTTCCAAGCTCCTTTCTTGGGTGGAACTGATGGCCTCACGTCGGGCTTCCTCCACCTGATGTTGGGCTCCCAAGCTCCTTGTTGGGTGAAACTGATAGTCTCGTCTCGGACTTCCTTCACCTGATGTTAGGCTTCTTCCACCTGATGTTGGGCTTCCAAGCTCCTTTCTTGGGTTGAACTGATGGCCTCACGTCGGGCTTCCTCCACCTGATGTTGGGCTCCCAAGCTCCTTGTTGGGTGAAACTGATAGTCTCATCTCGGACTTCCTTCACCTGATGTTGGGCTTCCTCCACCTGATGTTGGGCTCCCTCCACCTCATGTTGGGCTTCCTCCACCTGATGTTGGCGGAGCTCTATGGAAAGGACTATGCATTTTGGCATAGCTTTCAGAGAGAAGAGAAAGTTGAAGTCCTAGGTGGGGTAGTAGGGTAAGATCTTAGATGTGGGGTTTATCTTCTCTCCATAGGGTTGACTGGTCGATTCAACATGGTGCTGGCCTATCAGGCTCCGATGATCAAATCAGAAAGTAAGAAGGAGGAGAAGCTTTGTTGGTATTTTTGGAAAGTGATTCTGAGACCCCGAATGAAGGAAGAGACCTTCTTTTTATAGGGCTTGGAGGTGGTTGAGGTACACTGTTGGAGTATGGGCTTGGCCCCGAAAATAAGGGTGTCAGCTCCTTTTCTGACATGCCATCAGCATGGGTTTGGTCGAGTGGGTGGCAGAGTGGGTGACAGATGTCACCATTTTATGGTTTCTTCTAATAACATCATCTTCAACCCACGTTCGTGGCCATGCTGGTCATGGGATTGTGACACTTGTCCAATTAGGTAAGATTTGCTTCTTGATTGGTGCTCCATGTCTTATCATGAAGATTACATGTGCGTGAGCTTGGAGGTCGAGGCTTTAGCCTTGGAGCTCGTGGTCATGATCCTTAGAGGTCGAGGCTTCTAAGCTTGGGGGTCGGACTCTTGGTCTTGGGGGTTGAGACTCTTGGTTCCTTTGGACTGTGCTATTCTAGTAGTGAGGTCGTGATATGCTTTTGCCTTGCCATCCAAGATGGTGAGTCAATCACATGGTGACCGTCCAAGACTTAAGAGGTAGAGATCCAAGGTTGAAGACTTGGAGTACCAAAGTGAGGCATCTCGCTAGTCATGATTATTTCCATCTTAGAGTTATTTTTTCTTTCTCGATGAAAGGTTTAAGTGCGTTGAAAGGTCAGAGTCCTACGTGGACTCTTTGACATTTCAACGCGTACCGCGTGGAATGGGTTGAAAAGTCAAAAGTATTTGTCGAACCAAATTATGACATCAACAATACTCTTCAAACATTAACCACTAAAGTCGGTCAATAGTTGGAAAGTATAAGCGGTTGACAATCTGGATTTCACATAGAGGACATTGTAGACAATATATGATGATGATTAAGAAAAGGGGGAATAGTTCATGTGCTAAATATGCAGCTTATTCCTTAAATGGAAAAGTATGTAATCAAATATGTTCAGCTTTTCATTCCCTCTCAAATTTGACACCACGCTGCTTTCCAGCTTGCATTGCATTAGAGAACGCCCCTATGTGGGAGTGACTTGAGGAAAATGACTTAACCTTGAATTCCCATCTTCTACCAAGAGCACTAAAGAAAAATCAATAGGGACTAATCATAACAAAATGATTCAACAGCAGTTCTCTTTCTGTAACTGTATACAACCAAGAGTTAACCTTTAGTTATACAGAAAAGGAAGAAAAAACTGTTACAAACACAAAAAGTCATAAACCCCCACCCATTCCTTTTTGCTATACATATATGAGATACAGTACTTCATAAAACTTTGCGAGAAATAGAAACACTACGTTAATACCTTGAAATAAATAATCTCAATTCAGGAAATTCTCAAGTACTTACATGCATGTCACATACACATTTACAAATATGAAAACAAATGTTAGTTTTGGTAATATGAGTCATTTTAATTAAGTGTAATCTTAGTTTTGTTTGAGATGATTACTCAATTTAGGACATTGTTACATGTTTATGAACAATTTGTTGTTAATATTGTAACAAAATTTTCATTCAGAAATTAACATGTATGTACTGTTGATGAAATTTCATAAGATAGTATGTTTTATCATGTTTGCAAAGTGCTTACACTTAGTCTTGAAAAAAGAGACCAACATTTGCTGGAACCCTCACCCATCAATTTTTATTTCATATTAATATATTAGATAATTATTCTTATTGTCTTATCAATCATCTATGTTCTAGTCACATTCAAATATATCGGACTGTAGAATCTAATTCTATCCTTTTTTTCCCCGATCCGATGTCTACTTTGCGGTACCTCGTCTCCTTGAGCAAAGTCGATCTCATCCTTACCACCAACGCCTGACGTGAAGATTAGATAGTCGATCAGATCTGATCACAAAAAACCAAACACATTATGCAAATAGCCACAATTCGCCACACCTTGGTTTAACCAATTAAGCTACCCTCTTGCAGGCAGTAACAGATTTTCACAAGACAAGGTTGGAGCTCCTTGACTCGATCGATAGAGGTTGGATTAAAGCTGCTGTTAGCTAGGGGAAGCAAACCATAACAAAGACCTGAAAATCGAAAAACCAAAGTCAATTGATATCTCAAAATAAGGTAAATCAACTGAGGAAAGTTTATGATACTAATATGGCTTTTTAGCTTACAAGTATTGATACACACACAACCATCTACAAGTGCTTTTGACATTGCGCTAAAATCTCGATAAACAAATGTTAGATAAATTAATAACCTCGGTTAAATAATAAATGCATCTAGTCTTAACTCAGGCTAGTGTACAAAAATAATAACCTCGCCAAATGCTTAAAATATGTTGTAAATATTATTTCTTATGTGGCTATCCACGTTATTAGTTAGGGACCTACATGTAATATATCAACAGTTTAAACACTTATCATGTAAACCTTACCTCTATATAATGGAGGCCTCTAAGACTGAATAAGACACTTCTCTATTTTCCCCTCATCTCTCTTTATACGTTTCTTACTCTCTACAAAGTAAGTCAATACTTTTTAACACGTTATCAGCACGCTCTGCTATTTTTCTTAAAACTCTATGATGATCTACGAGTTTATAGTGCAACGTTGTTGCTCTTAACTATAACTCATGATCTATGAGTTTATTTATAATCTATATCAATTATGCATATTAGGGTTTATGGAGATATACGGCATCATATCAATGTTTCAATGGCGTGATGTACTCGAAACACCTGTCGTGCAGAAGACCATTTGGTGGCCCTCTACAAAGCTTCCTTGAAAAAGAAACATGTGGAGACAAACTACATTGACCACTCTGACCCTTGGGATTCATCTGAGCCTATAGACATTACTCCGCTCGATGTCTCAGATTTTTTTGCGAACAATGGAAGCAATTTTGATGATATGACCAGTGGTGGAATTCTTGACGACTACTAGTTGTCAGCCTATGTTTAGGCATTTTTTTTTAATTTTCTTCCTACATTAGTCACCTTTTGTTTAGGCCTCTGATTTTTTTTAGTTTGGTTTGTTCCTAGCTATTTTGCAAGGCAATAAAAAGAAGTTTTTTTTTTCTGGATATTTTTTGCTCTATCATGTGGTTTATGATGCATCTAATTAAATTGCATATGTTTTTGTGGTCTATGACGCATGTGGTCTATGATGCATTAATTTGCATAAGGGACCTCCCTATTTTTTTTTCTGGAGCTCATTAATTAAATTGCATGTGGTCTATGATGCATCTATTTTTTTTTACGTCAAGGAATTATGATGGGTATATATATATATATATATTTATATATATATATATATATATTTTTCTCTCGTACCCAAATGAATGACTAAATTGTTTTTATCTATAAATGATCTATAATATCATGTTTTACTGCCTTAATCAAACTAATTAATTATTATTATTATTATTTCTTTTATGAAGGCATAAACATGGATTTTGGATGCTCTCAACTTATGAAGGATGGAGAAGAAATATGTCTTGCTGACAGTGCCACTACACATACGATCCTTCGCGATCGGATTTATTTCTCCACTTTAACGCCTTCTAAAGCCAATGTGACTACTATCTCAAGTCCTGCAGACCTGATTGAAGGCTCCAGAAGAGCCCACATTAGGCTACCCAATGGAACTCAATTGTCCATTCAAGAGGCCTTATATTCTTCGAGATCCAGAAGAAATCTCCTCAGTTTTAGAGATATCTGTTTAAATGGATACCACATTGAGACCACGAATGATAATCATGTGGAATATCTTTGCATTACATCCAATAAAAACTGCCAAAAGCATATATTGGAAAAATTGGTTGCCCTATCATCTGGGTTGTATTACACAACCATTCAACCAATTGAGGCATACCATGTTGTGAACCAGCAGTTCAAAAATCAACATACATTTATGCTTTGGCATGATCGTTTGGGTCACCCTGGATCCACCATGATGTGTAGGATCATTACAAATTCCAATGGACATCCATTGATGACTAAACATATTGTTTTGCCAAGCAACCCTTGCAAAGCCTGGTCACATGGGAAATTGGTGGTTAAACCATCTTATGCAAAGATAGATATCGAATCCCCATCTTTTCTACAAAGAATTCAAGGGGACATTTGTGGACCTATTGACCCATCTTGTGGACCATTTTGATATTTTATGGTCCTAGTTGATGCCTCTACAAGATGGTCACATGTTTGCCTCTTGTCTACCCGTAATGTGGCATTTGCCAAACTACTTGCTCAGATAATTAAATTACGAGCTCAATTCCCGGACTACTCTATCAAGTCCATTCGTTTAGACAATGCTGGTGAATTTACATCTCAAACGTTTGATGATTATTGCATGCCTATGGGAATTGAAATTGAACATTCAGTTCCTCATGTTCATACACAAAATGGTTTGGCAGAAGCTCTTATTAAGAGACTTCAAATAATAGCTCGCACTTTGCTAATGAAAACAAAGATGCCAGTTTCTGCATGGGGACATGCAATTTTGCATGCAGCAGCTTTAATTCGGTTGAGGCCCATAGCCAACCATCAATATTCCCCATTACAACTTGTTTCTGGGAGCCAGCCCAATATCTCCCACCTTCGAACATTTGGTTGTGCTGTTTATGTGCCTATTGCACCGCCACAACGAACAAAAATGGGCCCTCAACGTCGATTGGGAATCTACATTGGTTTTGATTCACCATCTATTATTCGGTATTTAGAACCGATGACGGGTGATACCTTCACCGCACGGTTTGCAGATTGCCATTTTGATGAGACAATATTCCCGCCGTTAGGGGGAGATAAGACTATTCCAAATGAACGTCGTGAATTAATGTGGACTGTACCCACTATATCTCATCTTGATCCTCGTACTAAAGAAAGTGAAATTGAAGTACGAAGGATTCTGCACCTTCAAAATATTGCTAACACAATGCCTGATGCATTCACTGACACACCAAAAGTGACAAGATCACATATCCCAGCAATAAATGCACCGGCAAGAATTAATGTCCAAATTGGACAAAATAATGTGGCGGCCAATGAGCCATCTGCTGCACGCCTGAAGCGTGGCAGACCTGTAGGTTCAAAAGATTCAGTTCCTAGAAAGAGGAAAACAAAGGCACATCTGAATCCTAATGAAATAGCCCCTGAAGAGAATATTGGGCAAGACATTAATGTCCGATCCACAATTCATGATTCTGTGACTACAGAAGAGGAAAATGACATCAGTGAGACACCAGCCCATGAAGAGGCTCAGGTACCTGAAAATAAGGAAATTTCCATAAACTACGTGTACACCAATGAGTTGTGGGATCGTAGAGATATGATTATAGACAATATATTCTCATTCGCAGTAGCTACTGAAATAATAAAAGGCGATGACACTGAACCTCGCTCTGTTAATGAATGTAGACAGAGACATGACTGGCTCAAATGGAAAGATGCAATCCAAACTGAATTAAATTCTCTAGAAAAATGCAGTGTTTTCGGACCTGTTGTCCAAACACCACCCAATGTCAAACCGGTTGGATATAAATGGGTATTTTTTTTTCTTCTTTTAAATAAAGAGGATCAAAGGGTTTCACTCCTGCCCCCACGGTGAGAAAGCGTAATGAGAAAAATGAGATTGCAAGATATAAGGCGCGACTTGTTGCGCAAGGTTTTTCACAAAGGCCTGGGATAGATTATGAGGAAACATATTCTCCCGTAATGGATGCTATCACATTCCGCTATCTAATACGTTTAGTAGTTTCGGAAAAACTTGATATGCAACTTATGGATGTTGTTACTGCATACCTATACGGTGAGTTAGATACTGATATCTACATGAAAGTCCCAGAAGGACTTAGGTTGCCTGAAGCAACTACAAAACCACGCAGTACTCAATCAAACTGAGACGATCCTTATATGGATTGAAGCAATCTGGACGAATGTGGTACAACCGCCTCAGTGAGTATCTACTTAAGGAAGGATATGTCAATGATCCTATATGCCCTTGCGTGTTCATTAAGAAATCAAATTCTGGTTTTGCAATAGTCGCAGTTTATGTCGATGACATGAATCTGATTGGAAGTTCTTCAGAACTTGAAAAAACTGCTGAATATTTAAAGAAAGAATTTGAAATGAAAGACCTTGGAAAAACAAGGTATTGCCTTGGGCTGCAAATTGAGCATTTGGATAATGGGATTCTTGTCCATCAATCTGCTTATACAGAAAAAATTCTGAAGAGATTTGGTATGGAAAAGGCTCACCTACTGAGTATCCCAATGGTTGTTCGGAGTCTTGACACTATGAAAGATCCATTTCGTCCAAGACAAGATGACGAAATTATCCTTGGTCCAGAAGTACCATATCTTAGTGCTATTGGTGCCCTACTTTATTTGGCACAATGTACAAGACCAGACATTGCATTTGCAGTTAGTGTATTGGCAAGATATATCTCTACTCCAACATCACGCCATTGGAAAGGCATAAAAGACATTTTACGCTACCTTCGTGGTACAACAGATATGGGTTTATTCTACACAAATAAATCTGTTGATAATCCCACGATTGTTGGATATGCTGATGCAGGATATCTCTCTGATCCGCTTAGAGGTCGCTCTCAAATAGGATATGTTTTTACTTGTGGAGACACAGCAATTTCATGGCGATCATCTAAGCAAACACTCGTGGCAACTTCCTCTAATCATTCAGAAATAATTGCTTTATATGAGGCTGACCGAGAATGTTTTTGGTTAAGATCCATGATTCGCCACATTCGAAGCACCTGTGATTTACCTTCAGTAACTGACAAACCAACAGTCATGTATGAAGACAATACTGCTTGTATTGCTCAGATTAAAGAAGGATTCATCAAAGGTGACAAGACTAAGCATATCACGCCAAAGTTCTTTCACACTCATGAGCTTCAAAAGAATCAAGAAATTGCAGTGAAGCAAATTCGATCCGACGAAAACTTGGCTGATTTATTCACCAAATCTCTACCTAAGTGTACTTCCAGAAGTTAGTGGAAGAGATCGGATTGAGACGACTCTCGAAGCTATCAAGCGACGCATGCAAAGATCATGGGGAGATTGCAATCAGGGGGAGCATCAAGAAACATGATACCTAGGACATATGCGTGTTGTGCTCTTTTTGTCCTTCGACCAGGGTTATTTTTATCCCACTGGGTTTTTGTTACCTGACAAGGTTTTTAACGAGGCAACAATAAGCGCGTCCAATGCCATCATCAATTGGTGGACATCCAAGGGGGAGTGTTGTAAATATTATTTCTTATGTGGCTGTCCACGTTATTAGTTAGGGACCTACATGTAATATATCAATAGTTTAAACACTTATCATGTAAACCCTACCTCTATATAAGGGAGGCCTCTAAGACTGAATAAGACACTTCTCTATTTTCCCCTCATCTCTCTTTATACGTTTCTTACTCTCTACAAAGTAAGTCAATACTTTTTAACAAAATAATAATTTTTCTAGACATCAATTTAGGCCCTGTGAATATATAAATAATTGATGAAACACATAAAAGAAATGGCACATAAAAAATTCCTACTACATATTAAGAAACTTTAAGAATTTCTAATTTTTCAATTTAGCTATTTCTCAATACATGCATCAATAGTCCTTCACTTTTTCCTTCTATCTGAACTGAATTGAACTTCATCTTTGATTTCTTGCAAGGCACGCATGCACCATATTTGACATAGTCCATCAATGGACTGAGTTATATTATTTAATTAGGGAAAACATTAGGATGTGTATTACCAGCCAAATCTAATTGCCGTCGGGAACCCTCTCTCGCGAGAGTCAGAGAGAAAGACATCAATTTTTTAAATTATAACACTTATTTGGCCATAAAAGAGTTTCGCATGTTGTTCAGGAAACAAACACAAAGGAAAAGATAATTGAAACCTAAGACCACCGAAATGAGCATGTGGCTCTCGAAACCTAGCCGCCACTGTGTGGTGCTCCAATTGTGGAGATCGGTGCCGGTCTCCTCTCTAAGTGGAGGTTCTCTTTTGGTCTTTCCATATCAGGTTGTTGGCATGCAGCCCTCCAACATTGATGCCTCTCGACTACAACCCATAAAATCCAACTACTGGTGGCTTTACCCAGAATCATATCTCACTGAATCGATCTAGGTGAGATTCAAAATAGGGGGCTTGGAATTTTGGGATAAGGATCCGACCGAGGAGAGGGCGACTCAAACCTCCTGATGACTTGAAAACTCGATGGTTTGGGCTTGACGGTCTTCTGATTTACCCATGGCAGAGGCTTGCTTTTGGTGACCAAAACAGAGCATCATGGCTCGCTGCACTTCCGATTGCAGATGTGGGGGCCGAGACCCGAATCCGATTGATGGCGGCGCGAATCTTTGTTCTCCAATCTGTGGGAGTGGAGGAGATAGTCGTCGTGCATCGTTTTGCAGATGCATTGATGGAAGAAAGCCAGGCCTTGGTGAATGCAGAGCATGCCGGCAAGGTGACCGGAGATGAGAAGATGGCAGCGTCTGCTGCGTTTGGCAAGGGTGTAGCAAGTTAGGTGCCCAGATCATCTTGGGAGCCCAGAAGGATTCGATAGCCCAAATCAGTTTGGGGGCTAAATTCAAATGGGCTTGGGCGCCCAAACCTGTTGTGTGTACCTGCTGGAATTAGGCTCTTTTGTGGACCACACATATACACTATGTTTCTTTAGGGTTTCGTATTTGGGATCTTGGAGGATCATTAATTCAACTAAATGCACCTATGGTTATCTTAGATCTAAATGTAGCCTATTTACTATGTATTCTTTTCATAGTGTACAGGTTCGCTTTTGAATATGTGAGCACTAATTGTCTAATGGGTAGTACTAGCATGCCACGTCCTAGACTTGCCCATAGATGGCAAGGATCCGTGCTATTCTGAGTTGAGTTGAATGAGAATTGTTTAGTTAAAAAAAACACACAAAGGAAAAGATATTATTTTTTACATGGTGTTTATTTTTTTTGTTTTGACACATGTTGTTCAATACTAGTAATACTCCAAATAAATAAGTTTAATATGATGGGAGAAGCAGAAGCACATTGATGTGATGAGAAGGTTCTAGAAGACTCATAGTTGTACAAATAAATAAGTTTAATATAATGGGGGAGGCACATTGATGTGATGAGAAGGAACTAGAAGACTCATAGCTGTACAAATAAATAACTTTAATATAATGGGGGAGGCACATTGATGTGATGAAGAGGTGCTAGAAAAACTCGTAACTGTATAAATAGATAAATTTAATATAATAGAAGAAGCACATTGATGTGATGAGGGGGCACTAAAAGATTCGCAACTATATTACCTCGGACGTGTAAAAGGCAGTCGTCAATTTTTGGAAATTTCATCCATCATTTCCATGCACATGTCATTATTTCCATCATTATTTTTCCCATGAATAGAGAGCAATATTCTATATGGTCGACCGATCTTGCCTACTCCACGCAAAAAAATGCGCTGAATAGAGAGCAATATTCTACCTAAGTAACCAAAGAAGCAATTCCAACATATAGAAAAATTTGGAGCCCAAAAAAAGTCTCCCGGATCCAGAATAGAGAAGACCCACTTGGATCACATACTGCAGCCCTAGCCATTCCATCAAGTCCCAAGCCCAAATCAGAAAACCAAAGCAAAGCCCAACCCCAATTAGGGTTTGCCCTTGCAATCAACTCAACAGAGTCTTTGACTTGCCCGCCACTGACACCTGCACCACCACCCAATCTGCGCCAACGTCGGTAACTGACCCCTAAGCACCTCCACACCGTATCTCCAGACATCTGACGACGGGGGTCCAAAAGACTAGACCCAACGTCGACAACCCGGAAAAATGAAATTGGAGCCGCAAGTTGACATTGCCCCCATACCAGAGGAAGCCGGTCGGCCGGAAGACAACCATGTTGAGAGTGCCGCCATCCATGGAGAGACTTGAATAGAAACTGACCCGACCCGTACAAAACCCATCTCTTCAAGCACAACTTCCATGCTCTAACCCTATCTACCTGCACCTCAGATCCTTTGAGCCGCGCAAGCCGTGGCCTAGACGAGCCACCATAACTCCACTCCCCTGAGGTTGCACAGGCCTGCACAGCAAGAGGCAATCGCTCCAGAAAAGACCAGATCCTCAGTCCTATTAGCAACGATGGCACAGAAGAATTCTGCGACAGAGAAGCCACAGATATACCCCGCCTTGATTTGGGCGATCCCAAAAGAGACGACGTAGTTGCACTCCATGCAGGGTGGAGAGAGGTACAGAGAGGCCAAACCCGAAGGCGGCGCTGTCCCAACCCTAGCAGAGCTCTACTAGGTCGAGACATGGCTAACCCGAATAACTAATATATCATTCATAATAGTAGAAAATAATAAAATTTCATATATTATTTAAATTCATGACTTTTATATATACAGTATCTCAATTGTTTTATATATATATGGTATTTCTAGATATAACTTTTTAACATAAATACAAATTCAATAAAAAAAATTCAATTGAAACTTGATAAGAAAGAGGAAGTTTAAATTAAAAGCTAATGGTTATCTATAATTAACTCAGTTAGCGGAACTAGAAGTCAAAGTTTGGCGGGGTCCAAATAAGAAATCAAAATAGAAGACTTGAAAATAATACTAAGAAGTATAATCAGTTAAGTAAAATTTTTCCTTTTTGATATATTTCATAACTTTTCTTTAAATTTTGGCTGGTTCATTACTTGTAGATGCTTACCAGCCAATAACTTTATTAATTTTCTCCATTTTCCCCTGCATGGATTCAGATTGGTGGGAGGGGTCCAATCTAGTTAATTGCATCAAATTTCCTTCTAGTTCTCTGGGAGTTAATAGTCAAAATATAACGAAAAACTAGAGACAATTTTGGCTGAATAATTATCTATTTCATTCACCTTACAAGAAGGAATTATATACAAATTACGATTGTGCCTAATAAGACAAGTACTATTCCTAAGGCAAGTAGTAAATCAAATAATACTACAGATATTACAGAATATTACATAATATCCACATAAATAAGGTAAATATGACTCACGTTAACACTCCCCCTCAAGTTGGCGCATACAGATCACAAATGCCCAATTTGTCAAGTGAGTCGTGAAATGCCTTACTCGATACTGCCTTAGTGAGAACATTAGCCAACTGTTCTTCTAAGTTGACAAACGGAAAATAGATAAGTTTAGCATCAAGTTTCTCTTTAATGAAATGTCTGTCGACCTCAACATGCTTAGTTCTGTCATGTTGTACTGGGTTGTGAGCAATATTCATCGTTGCCTTATTATCACAATACAAATTTCTGGCTCGTTTGGGTTTAAATCCCAGATCACGAAGAAAATTTCTCAACCAAAGTAACTCACAAACTCCATGAGCCATAGCTCTATACTCTGCTTCAGCACTTGACCTGGCCACAACCTTTAGTTTCTTACTTATTCAAGTAACAAGATTACCACCTACAAAAGTAAAGTAACCAGAAGTGGATTTTCTATCCATAACACAACCTGCCCAGTCTGCATCTATATAACCACTAACATCCAGATGATTATGCTTTGAAAACATCAAGCCTTTTCCAGGTGTAGACTTTAAATACCTCGAAATATGGATCACAGCTTCCATATGAGTTTCACTTGGATTATGCATGAATTGACTCACAACACTAACTGCATATGCAATGTCTGGCTGAATATGTGAGAGATAGATTAATCTGCCAACTAACCTCCAATACCAAGCCTTCTCTGTAAGAGTTTGATTAGGGTACTCAGCCAGTTTATGATTATGCTTAATAGGAGTATCAGCAGGTCTACAACCTAGCATTCCTGTCTCTGTCTACAAGTCAAGCACATATTTTCTCTTACACAAGAAAATTTCTGAACTCCCCCTGGCGACCTCAATCCCCAAAAAATATTTAAGAGAACCAAGATCTTTCATCTCAAACTCTAATGCAAGCAGATCTTTTAATCTTTCAACCTCCTCTGAATTATCACCAGTAACTATCATATCATCGACATAAATAATCAATGCAGTTAATTTACCTTCACGGCTTTTCAGAAACAACATATGGTCAGAGTTGCTCTGTTTGTACCCAAAACGAGACATGGCTTGAGAGAATCTACCAAACCAAGCTCATGGTGATTGTTTGAGTCCATACAAGGACTTATTCAACTTACACACAAATCTTCCTCTTGTGCTTGCCTCATATCCTGGTGGTAGATCCATATAGACTTCTTCAGATAGCTCTCCATGTAAAAAGGCATTCTTCATATCAAACTGTTGCAAAGGCCAATCTAGATTAGCTGCTAAGACATCAACACTCGAACAGTATTAATCTTTGCTACTGGAGCAAAGGTCTCCTCATAATCCATGCCATATGTTTGAGTATATCCCTTTACAACAAGTCTTGCCTTATATCTGTTCACTGAACCATCTGCATTCTGTTTGATAGTGAACACCCATCTACATCCAACAACTCTCTTTTCTTGTGGAGGTGGCACCAACTCCCAAGTATTATTCTTCTCCAATGCCTCCATCTCTTCATTCATCGCTTGAGACCATTTGGGATCCTTGAGAGCATCCTGCACTTTACTGGGAACACATACAGAGGATATTTGATTCACAAATGAAGCATGAGATTTTGATAATCGATGGATAGATACAAAGTTAGCCATGGCATACTTAGACTTAACATCTAAACTTGGTTCATATTGACGAGGTGGTTTACCACAGGTGGACTTAAGAGGCAAAACATACACACTATCACTATTATCAGAGTTAGAAAAACACCACTAACCTCAAGATTTGGAAGCTCCTCGGGGATTGGTTGATAAGGGTTATCTGTATCTGAGAGGGGTGGAGGACCTTGGCCTTCTTGGACTGCTAAATTTTGAACGTCGTGTTCTGGTTCTTCTAGCGATCGATCGCTAGGAATGGAACCATCGATCGTTTGGCTACTGTCTTCTTCGAACCTGTCTAGTGATCGATCGCTGGCATTCTGGTGATTGATTGTTGGACTCGAAATTACATGATCATCATCTTCAATTGGTTGAATTTTAATCTCACAAGACTTCTCTTCCAAAAAAGTGTGTTTCTCCGCCTGAAGTGAAGGATTGGTGGAAGAAAAATAACATGCATCCTCATAAAAGGTGACATCCATGGTAACATTAACTTTTTGTGTAGGAGAATGAAAACACTTGAAGCCCTTATGATTAACACCATAGCCCATAAATACGCACTTTAATGCCATGGCATCTAGTTTGGACCGTTGATTCTTAGGGACATGGACGAACACTACACACCCAAAGACATGAGCAGGGAGATTAGAAAACGAAGGGACATACACATGATTTGAAAGGGCAGTATAGGGGGTTTGACCATTGAGAACAGAAAAAGGTAGCCTATTGATGAGATGGCAAGCAGTGAGAATTGCATCTCCCCAAAAATACTTCAGCATATGAGCACTAAATAGAAGAGACCGAGCTATGTCAAGAACATGATGATTCTTTCTTTCTGACACCCCATTTTGTTCAGGGGTTCAAGGACAAGTAGTTTGATGAACAATCCCATGAGAACGAAAGAATTGGTGAAACTGAGAATTGACAAACTCCTCCCCCATTATCAGAATGAAAGACTTTAACATTGACTCCAAATTGATTTTGAACAAGATCAAAAAATTCTTGGAAGGCAGAGAAAACTTCATATTTGTGTTTCAATAAAGAGACCCAAGTAAGACGGGTATAATCATCAATAAATAAAACAAACCAATGTTTGCCAGACAAGGTTGACTCATGGGAAGGTCCCCATATATAAGAATGAATAAGCTTAAAAGGAAAAAAACTCCTAGTAGTACTTAAAGGATAACTAGTACGATGACTTTGAGCTAACACACATGACTCACAATGCAGCTTAGACTTATCAATGCCCAGAAACAAGGATGGCATAGATTTCTTCATGACACTAAAGGAAGGATGTCCCAATCTCCGATGCCATAGTCATAATTCTTCAACTTGATTAGTAACCCCAGTCGAAATCAAAGCTGCTTGAACTGCCTTCTCCGGCATCATTCCAGCGAACATGCAATCCAGATGAAATAGTCTACCCCTCAGATAACCCCTGCAGATTATTTCCCTAGTGAGGAGGTCTTAAAAAATCACATATAAAGGAAAAAAATATTACAGAACACCAAGATTGAGTATTAAGCTGAGGCACATATATGAGATGATGAGAGAGATCAGGGACATAAAGAACATTATGTAGTGTCAAAGAAAGGGTGAGACGAACAGACCCTATGACTAAAACAGGAAAAGAATCACCATTGGCATTGAAAATAGAGGAAATAGAGGGTGGATTGAGAAAAAGGAAGAAACTACGATCATAGGTCATATGGTCAGATGCTCCAGAATCAATTATCTAAGTATTGCCACCAGTAAAGCTAGAAATTTTTAAATCAACTCCAATCTTACCATTACCACCGCGACTTACTAATGCGGTATCCATACCAGCCAAGTTGGTGTGATCTGGTTCTGTCACCGCATAGTAATCTTGGTCTTGAACAAGATGAACGACAACCTTTCCCTTGGGTTTGTTGTTCTGAGGTCGGGGCCTATTAAATTAGCCTGCTGGAAAACCAACTAACCTGTAACAATTTTCTTTGATGTGACCTGGATTCTTGCAGTAGTTACAAGTCAAATTGGAGGAGAACCCGGGAGGAGGTTCTTGAGGAGAGGTACGCAGCGAAGAAGGAGGCCAATTGCCTGAGAGTGACCGATTACTTGAGGGATTAGATTGCTTCGATTGTATTGCAAGGCCTGCAACTTCTGAAGTAACTGCTCTAGTTCCAGCCATCTGGGTCTCATCTTTGCGAATATAAGCAAAGGCTTGCTGCAAGGTTGGTGTGGTAGTCCGGCGAAGTAATTAACTCCTTGCATTCTCAAATATTGGATCTAGGCCAGCCAAAAAAAAACATGAACTCTCATGAGATCCTGCTCCTCCTTATAAATCTTGACATCATCCGGGCACTTCATGCGACATGGACGCATCAGATCAATTTCTTGCCAAATCCCCTTTAGGTTTGCAAAATACATGACAACTGGTTTTCCAACTTGTGTCATCCAGGAGGCTTGAGTGCTCAACTCATAAACCTCGGCAAATTTTGTTCTGTTAATGTAGATCTCCTTAAGGTTTTCCTAGATTTCTTTAGCTGTATTACATCCCATAATCATCTATGAAACATCTTCAATCATGGATTTGTAAAGAATAGAGGTTACTGAGCCATTTGCAGTCTTCCATTTTGAGTAATTGTTGGCTGCAATTGGTGGTTCAGTAATTGAACCATCAACATAGCCCACCTTATCAATTCCACAGACGTGAGCCTCCAGCATCTTCTTCCAGGTTCGGTAATTAGAACAATTGAGCTTGACACCTCCATAACTTTCAGTTGAATCATCTTTAACGGAGACAGAAATTTGGTTGGAACCATGAGACGTCTCACCATCTCCATCTTGCTTGATCACTGTCGAAATGTCTTGATCTTTAGCCATGGTGAATATGCAGCGGAAGGAAAAACAACAAAGTACTTGGAACAGTGATGAAAGGATCAAAGGACAAGGAACAAATTCAAGCACAAAGAACATGGGTCAAGGATCAAAGAACAATGAGTCAGAGTCCAGGATCGGATCTGTGCTCTGATACCAAGTCAAAATATAACAAAAAAACTAGAGATAATTTTGGCTGAATAATTCTCTATTTCATTTACCTTACAAGAATGAATTATATACAAATTACAATTGTGCCTAATAAGACAAGTACTATTCCTAAGGCAAGTAGTAAATCAAATAATGCTACAAATATTACATAATATTATAGATCACAAAATATTATAGAACATCTATATAAATAAGGTAAGTATGACTCACGCCAATATTAATGAGTATTAATTGTATTAGATTGTGTTTGAGAAAATCTTTGGGGGTCCGGACCCCTTCTAGTACTAGAGTAGTTCTGCCCCTATTTTAACTTTTATATATGGTGGGTTTAGTTCTTTAAGGCAATTCCAATTAGGTTGTTCTAGGCCTCAACAAACATTTTATTTGCTGTATCTGGTTTCTTCTTCACTCTACCCAGCAAAGATCAAACGTCAATCAAGCCACAAGGTATGTAATTTGTAAGCCATGTCCCCAAATGAAGTTTCCATAAGAAATTACAATGGTTTTGATATGGTGTTTTCATAAAATTGTAGGTTGTGGCCGGTCAAAAACTGTATAGAGAAGAGAAAGGACGAAGAAAGGGAAGGATGAAGAGAGTCCTTGTTTTAACATTAGTCATTTTCCCTTTCATTAGATGAATAAGCGCAACACAATTTCTTAGAGGGGTGTATTGTATTTGGATTTGTGCAGACTTTTTTTAATTGACAGACTTTTTGAAAAATCCATAGACTCTTTAAAAAGTTGATAGACTGCCATTGATTTTTTAAAACCATTGATTTCAGCAACAAACTTTTTATTCATTCTTGAAAATCTATATACTTTATTATGAATGACTTCTATAGATTTTCTAGTAAATAAAAAAAAAAAACAAAGAACACAACCAATGCAATCCAAATGCAAAGCAAGATAATAACTCGTTGCCTATTCAACGGTCGAGTATCTTCTAGTAGAACTTGACTCAAATGAAATGATTATTACTCTGTCTAGCTAGTTTGTTCTCATTTCTAATCTCTCAATCAACTTAAAGATACAATAGAGATCACTTTATGCTTATGGTTAATTATTCTCATCAATTTTGTTTTCACCTATTAACATATATCATAAAAATATTGATCAATGTCTTGATCTATAATCAATCAATCGAAATTCAATTATTCAAGCTTTCCTTGAACAATGATATAAATTCAAATCGATGAGAATAATTATTTAATAAGACAAAACCTAGTATTTCATAGCAACACTATTCAAGGTTTTAGGGGTAGACCACAATATTTGGGTCTTAGGGTTTCATAAATCATTTTTTATTGCTATTAGGGTTCCAAGTATCACAATTGAACAAAAAAAATCACATTCAACAACTACAATGAACATGTTAGGAATAAAAAAAATATTGATATTATGAAAGATTAGAGAAAAGATAAGAAGAAACAAGAAAGAGAGACGATAGATAACCAACCTCTTTGTGCACAGATAGAAAACTTTGATAGATTTAAAAAAATAAAAAATAAAAAATAAAGTCTTTGATAGACTTTTTCAAATCTTTGGTCTTGTGGCTAGAAAATTATTGGAATTTGATATGTATAGTTAATACTACAAAGTCCATGATTATCCTTGATTTTCTAATTCCATAAGTATGAATGAAATTTTAAATACCTCTGAACTTTTATTCATTTTAAAAAGTCTTAATTGAATACCCCTAGATTTTTGTGGAATTCATAAAGTTTTTAAAAATCCTAATCGAATACCTTAAAACTTTCATGGACTGCTGAAAGTTTATATTGAATACAGCCAGACTTTTAAATTCCATAGATTTCTTAAAAAGTTCCACTAATTCCATATACAATACACCCCCTTATTGTTTCAGTAGCACGTGTAGCCTCCATATGCACATTTTAAATTGATGGAATGTTTTCCATGCCATTAATTGTGTTGTGTTGGTATTCATCTTGGTCATCAATTATTGTGCGTAGTTTGTTGCTCTTCCACATGGAATATGTGTGACACATGCTTGCATGCATGAACCGGGGGACCAACTCTTCAATCATTCAAATGTTGTATGTACATTGTCGCCCTTGCAGATGGAAAATAAGTGTAAAAAATATCGTAATCAATATAGCAATTGAGAAAGAGAAAGAGAAAGGTTCATGTCTAGTCTATGTTTAAAGACATGTGCCATCAAAGCTTGAGAATTTGGACAAAAGGCTAGTCAATTTCACATGGATGATGTTGCAATGAAGATCAAGGAGGCAAGTCAATTTCACGTGGATGATGTTGCAATGAAGACAAGCTTGTACTATAAATAGAGCTTCCTTGAAGAGAATAGAAGAGAGCACGAGAGAGAAGAGAATTATAGACACATTATTGATCTTTGTTCTTCCCTTTCTTTAGGTACACTTTATATGATGTATGATATTGTTTTAAGCATGTTTTCAATTTATTTATTGCTAATTTTCTTAAATAAGTTAAGGAGGAAACCACATTATGAAATAAGTTTTATTTAATTATCTATTGATTCCCATAATTATGTTTTTTCATGCCGATGACTCTTGCTTCAAAATGATCGAATTAATAAAATCTTTGTTCCTTTCACCTCTACTGTCATGTATTTTTGGTAGTTTGGAAGTCAATTTTAGTAATCCATGCTTGACTTTGTAAACTATTAAATATGAACTCTTCTAATCTCTTGTCATTCAAATGAGCTTGTTTCACATCGGATGCTTAGCACACACTTTGATCTTTAGTAGTTTCAATAAGTTTATGCACATGCGAAGCTTTGGTATTCATAATTAAGAAGCAAAGAAAAGTCTACTTTAGAGCCATTTCATGTTTGCTTCATTGTTAAATTTTGATCAAGGAGTAGATTGATTTCTAGATTATTAGAAATTTATTGAGCAATGTGGTGGAATCCGATACCTTAGTTACTTCGTAATCAAGGTATACTTTATCTGTTTGCTTTGTTTTAATTTTTACAAGTTTAGCTAAATCACATTCAACTTTTTTTTCAACTAGGTTGGCGTTAAATTAATTTTGGTTCGATTAGTTCTTCTTATTTCATATAGTCTCTGTGGGTTCGACCTCACTCTTGCACTTCTGTGCTGCAATTGATTCGTGCGCTTGCGAGTAACATCACTCCTTTATATAGTAGAGAGTGATCTAAAGCTCTTCAAATGTCTAACCAATGCTTAGCGAGCAGCGGTCGCACTGCTGCTCAAACTTCACATCTGGATGTTAAAAGACTAACAGCAAATTACAAGCCAAGTATTTGGAGTTGCGATTTTCTTCAGTCGTTACAGATTGATGATCGTAATCATGTATGTATGAAGTTTACAATCCAATGCACACTGTGATTATTTTCAATATTACTCAACTAATTAACTAGTATATGTTTGATTTTGCAGAAAGAAGTCTACGGAGATAATAGGTGGAAGTTGATGGAGGAGGATCTGAAAAATATGATTGATGCAGAGTCACTAGAGACTACACTTGAATTGATTGATGACATCCATCGACTAGGTTTGGGACACCGATTTGAAGCCAGTATAAAAGAAACCCTTGATAGAGTTTTAAAGAATCTTGACCAAATAACAGACGAGGATACTCCAAATCTTCACCTCACTGCTCTAAGCTTTAGGCTCCTCAGACATCATGGGTTTCAAGTCTCCCAAGGTAAGTAGCTAGGAACTAACTAATGACAATTAATCCAGAAATCATTTTTTTTTGTGGCGGTAGGTGAGATGAAGAAACTTGTACATCAACATGTCACTTTTTCAACCTAACTGAGACAATTCATCTAATATCATGCTTCTATATATCTTCATGAGAAACATTAAAGATATTATATTAAAGAAAAATTCTATAATATGTTAATACATGCATGATATACAAACAAATATATAATGCCTTGACAATAAATTTTTCCTAACTATTGCATGAGTTGTTGAAGTGATAACATAAGAAAATAGATCATATGCATGTGATTAAGATATTTGCCAGTACATTGAAGTGTCCTTCATTAATTGGTGAGTAGGAGACTCGGAGATGCCCTTCATTAATTGGGATAATATCTTAGTTAATATTTATTTTAGGGAGAAATATCACTTTGGTCATCGAACTATGGCTTGCTCGACACTTTGGTCATCCAACTTTTAAAAACTTCATTTTGGTCATCGAACTATCTCACTGTATATCACTTTGGTCATTCCGTCAGTTTTCTCTGTTAACTCCAGGGGTATTTTGGAGATGAAATGTTTTACCCGCCATTTTTATAACTTAATCCAATTTTCCCCGCCTAAACATAAAACTTTATCCAATTTTGCCAACTTTTCGCTCCTTTTATTCATGCATTCATCATCAGTAATCAAAGCATAAAATAGAGAAAAATAATCGAGTAAGAGAATGATTCAAAGTGAGGGAATATAAGAGGAAGAAAAATATTGTTTTAATAAATCGAGGAATTATAAGAGGGAAAAGTTGGCAAAATTGGATGAAGTTTTTATGTTTAGGCGGGAAAAGTTGAATTAAGTTACAAAAATGGCGAGTAAATCTTTAAATCTCCAAAATACCCTTGGAGTTAACAGAGAAAACAGACGGAATAACCAAAGTGATATGCGATGATATAGTTCGATGACCAAAATGAAGTTTTTAAAAGTTGGATGACCAAAGTGTCGAGCGAGCCATAGTTCGATGACCAAATTGATATTTCTGCCTTTATTTTATTCACATTTATGGATATTTTTACTCCACTTTCATGTATGACCTTCTTGCAAGTATCATTATGAGAATTCAAGCATACAAGTAAATGAGGTCTATATATTTTACTCTATGAAACTTATTTCCGTTAATATACGAAGACTTTTTTTTTAATTACCTTTTGGGTCACATATATATGATTTATCGTTGAGGTAAAATATAGATACAAAATTTTCATTCAGAAATTAACATATATGTATTATTGATGATATTTCATAAGATAATATATTTATCATTTATGCAAAGTGCCTACACAGAATCTCGAAAAAAGAGACCGCCATTGGGTGGAATCCTCACCCATAAACTTTTATTTCCTATTAATTAGATCATTCTTCTTATTGTCTTATCAATCATCTATGTTCTAGTCACATTCAAACATGTCAGACTGTAGAATCTAATTCTAACCTTTTTTTCCCCTTCAATTAGGTTGATCTCACAAACTGCTGTAGATTTTGATCAGTTCACATGTCAATTCATTCTAACATGCATTTGTATGCTACCCATCAGATGTTTTCAAATTTTTCATGGATTGTGACGGCAACTTTAAGGATTGCCATTGCAAAGATGTCAAAGGCATGCTAAGTCTGTATGAAGCTTCATTCCTTGGTATTGAAGGAGAAACCCTCTTGGATGAGGCTCTTGCATTCACCAGCCTGCACCTAAAGAACCTCAGTAGATTGCATGTTACTCAAGACAAAGGTGTATTAGAGCAAGTGAGTCATGCATTGGAGATGCCATTGCACCACAGAATGCAAAGATTAGAAGCTAGATGGTTTATTGAGGTATACAGTAAAAAGGCATATGAAAATCAGGTGCTACTTGAATTTGCCAAGCTAGATTACAATATGGTGCAACAAACATACCAAAGAGATTTTAAAGATATTTCAAGGTGAAAAATAAAACCTATAGATTATACTAGTACCTATCAGTTCTATTTTTATTAGTTATTAATTAACTTGCAGGACAGGCTAACATGCATTTTGAAGGGGGGATGAATTGAGCAGGAGCTCTTAAAAAATTTGGGGCCGACCGAGGTGGTTGCCTCACTTGGCACCCCTAATGGCGGTCCTTGTAGATCCTATATATGTACATAATATTGCAGACTAACTTAGAATCCTTAATGATCATTCCATTAAATAGGTGGTGGAAGGATACGGGGTTAGCAAAGAAGTTGTCCTTCAGCAGAGATAGACTGATGGAGTTGTTCCTTTGGTCAGTTGGTATAGTGTCTGAACCTCAATTCAGCGATGTTAGGAAAGGGATAACTAAAGCCAGTGCTCTAATAACGACTATTGATGATGTCTATGATGTTTATGGTACTTTGGATGAACTACAGCTATTCACATCTGCTGTTGAAAGGTAATTAATTAGTTCGATCTTTTGATTAGACTAATTTCCAAAAGGGCAATAAAAGTAAACTAGCAAGTCATTAGTCATACACTTATATATAATGAGCTAAACTATGTGTATATAACTATATATTAATCCCAATTAGTGGTAATTCAGATGGGATGTGAATGCTGTGGAAATTCTTTCAGACTACCAGCTGAAGCTCTGTTTCCTTGCTCTCTATAACACTGTGAATGAAATGACTTACGAAACTTTGAAGGAGCAAGGAGTGAACGTTCTTCCTTACCTGACAAAAGCTGTAAGTACATGTATACAATTCCTTAAGAACATATTTAAGCTTTAGAGTCTTGTGATTGTCCAAGTTTTTTTCAACATTGGCCATATGTTGATGATGATCTGTGCTCTAACATCTTGCTTGCATATCGATTCTTAGTGGGCTGATATGTGCAAATCTTGGTTAACGGAGGCAGAGTGGCGTCACAACAAGTACACACCTACATTTGACGAATATCTTGCCAATGCATGGATATCAGTATCCGGGGTGGTCATTCTGGTCCATACCTACTTTCTACTCAATCAAAATATCTCAGATGAAGCACTTAAATGCTTAGAGAATCACCATGATCTCTTGCGTTGGCCATCTGTTATTTTTCGGCTCTTAAATGATTTGGCTACTTCGAAGGTTTGCCTTCAATTAATTGCTCTTCATTTCCATCTTTGTTATCTATTCTCTAGCTTTTAACATATTGGTAATGCGCTACGCTGTAGGCAGAACTAGAGAGAGGTGAAACTGCAACTTCAATATCCAGCATCAAACGTGGTGGTGTTGTTTCTGATGAGGAATCTGCTCACAAATATATTAGTAATTTGATTGAGAGTACTTGGAAGAAGATGAACAAAGATGGACTAATATTTGGTGCCAATAGTGCTTCTTCTCCATTCACAAAAGAATTTGTAGCAGCAGCAACAAACCTTGCTCGAATTGCCCAATGTATCTACCAATATGGAGACGGGATTGGTGCCCCGGATAAAAGAGTAAAGAACCGGATCCTAGCAGTGATTGTACAACCCGTTTAGTGGAATGGAGCTCTATTCATGTCTTTTGGGGGAAAAACATATCTAATCCCAACTAGTTTGGCTCAAAATAAAGTCCCACCTTTAAATTTTATACATTATCCAAATTCCCAAGAACATCAATTTGGTCTTGTCAAATAAATTTGTTGACGAGAATAAGATTAAGTTCTTTTCTCAAATTTGTTAAATAAATTTTATCGACATAAGATTTGAGGATGTAACTGGGTCTGGGTGTACCATGATCAATTTAGCAATAATATTTCTCAACGAGAAAGTACTGAAGTTCTTCTCAAGACCCTCGCTTTCACTTGTTGTAAAAACTCACCTGAGCATTATCTATTTTTTTGCAATGTTTTAATATTTATAATTTATTTTTTAGTAATGTTTGTTGAACCACTTTTTAAGGTACCATATGTATCTTACTTTATGTGAATATAGCACAAAGTTTAATCGATCAAAAAATTTCATTAAATGACATGGATATGTGGATGCCACATTAACTACTAAAGAGATTTCTCCTTGTAATTTCTTTTTTCCAAAAAAAAAAAAATCAATGTTCCTAGATGAGCTGCTATTGGGTTTTGGGCCCAATTTAGCTTGATGGGCTTGTATCAAATTTTGGACCCTAGGGAATTGGTCTAATACATCATGCTTTTGTTTGGGTGGCTTGTGCTAGCAAACTTCATGCTAGCTTGGTAATCAAGAAGATTGAATTCGTGTTTGGTGCTGAAGATGAATTAAGTTTTCTTTTTAAAGCGTAACTGCTATGCCGTGTTTTGCAACAAATTGAAGTGATTTTTGAAGCATCACAATAGAGTGCATTGGCGAAGAAGTACGTTCTCGTTAAAATTTATTTTTGTGTTAGAATGGTAATCATAGTAGGCTTGCTGAATAAGTGAGCTTTATTGTAATAGTGGATGGTACTAGTCTTTCCGAACCTGCTTGGCTAATAATAAGCAGAGGAAATTTTTATAAGTGTCATTCTGGCCTTGGGATGAATCATATCTCTATCTTCTACCAAAAAAAAATGTTTGTAGATGGTCAAAACATCTAGAGTAAACTCAAAGAAGTCTTTTATTTATTTATTTTTTTATAAGACAACTCTCTCTATCACAACTTTCTGAAGCAGGACTGGCATAAAGCTGTAAAATTAATCATCACAGCCAAAGAAGTCTTAACTGCATGTATTTGTAGGTAAGAAGAAACAAAGACAATTATCTACATGTATTGGCAGATAATGAGTGGAGGAAATCATTGTGAGGGCCGTTCTGGCCTTGGGATGAATGATACCTCTATGGGTGGTTCTATTCAGACCTCCCAATTTGCTTTTTATACCTCATTCTTTATTTTTGTCCATCAAATTTCCTAATTTACCCGTATTTGTATTTTACATATTTGAATTCCATTTTATCAACCTCCTATTCCATCCATTTATATCTTCAGCTCAAGTTGGTTGCCGAAATGCCGGGTACCAATTAAGGTTGACTGCAAAGCTTTTGCGATTTGGTAGGTGGCGCAAGCCCAAAAACAAATGAGCAGGAATTTGTTTGAGTTAATTTTTTGGTTGCAGAACAAAGCTTGCATGTTGATAATGATAATAGAAATTATATTTCTTTAATAAAGGATTGTAGAATACTGATTTTCGCTACCTCTGTTGCTCATCAAATTTATTAACCCATTGGATTACTTTTGTTATAGTTGCTGAATGAAAGATTAAATATAAATTAATTCGTAATTCCTTAAGTTTGGTAGAGAGAGAGACGACGGAGAAAACATATTGAATCTGCAAATAAATAGTGTAAACATGTCACATTGGAACTTCTCTGTTGGGATTGCAAACGGCTGCAATATTCACTTGTAATTTTTTTTATTTGGATATATGACAGGCAAAATCTTGTATTTTCTAGAAGAGGGGAAAAAAAGTGATTAAATTTTTATAAAAATTAGAGGAGGTCTAAGTAGCAAATTGGGATGTCTAACTAGACTCACCCTATCTCTATCTCTTACTCAAAAAAAAACAAAAATGTTCGCAGGTGGTCAAACACCATGAGTAAACTCAAAGAACTCCTAACTGCATGCATTTGTAGGTAAGAAGAAACAAAGACAATTTATTTTTTTTAAGTGAGGAAATCATTGTATTAATAATGATCCTGAACTAAAGGCTAGCAAATGCTAATTAAAAAAAGGACTAAATATTGTTTAGTCCTTGAGTTTTTAACCATAAAACACTTCAGTCTCTGACCTTCTAATTTCACATATTTAGTCCATGTACTTCAAAATTTCATACCAATAGGTCATTGCCTTCTAAAAGTCGCGGCGAAATGTCTATTATGCTCTCAATTTTTTTTAAATTAATTAATTAATTTATATTTTTTCCCCTTTTTTCTTTCTGTTTGTAAAAAAAAAAAGAATAAATAAAATAAAGAAAAAAGAATAAATAAAAAAGAGAAAGGAATAAATTTATTTTAAAAAAAAACTGAGAGCATAATAGACATTTCGCCGCGACTTTTAGACGGCAAGGACCTATTGGTCTGAAATTTTAAAGTACAGAGACTAAACGTGTGAAATTATAAGGTCACGGACTGATGTGTTTTATGGTCAAAAGCTCAAGGACTAAACAATATTTAGTCCTTAAAAAAAACGTCTACACAAATCACCTAGTAACGTAGCAGTGGCGATGAATGTTCAACTGTTTAAGGGGCCCAATACCTTATATACATGGATAAATCTCGATCTCTTAGACCAAATACACATTAATATGCCTCTCTTCTTCCTTTTCCATTTTCTCCCCACCACCTTCTAGTGATGGCACTGATTTTCGAAACATTGTTTTGCCTCTAGTGCTGATTTTCACATCGCTAATTGTGTGTGTGATCCTCATCTTAACAATTTTCGTCATTCAGTTCTATTGCTAGCTCGATTATGTGGCCACTTGAATATCCAACTGATGAGCCAGGCCCATTAGGTGGTGGAAGGATAGGGTACAAGACCTAGTTTTACCACATTTAATCCTGGGTGTACAAATTTTGTAGGCAAATATCGGATCCATCTTGTTCACATTCCCTCTTTAGTTCTCTTTTAGTTTCATCTTTTGTCAAATTTTGATTCTTTAATGCCAGCAAGCAAGCAGAGAAACCTAGCGAGGAAGATATTTCACAATGACCCCAAGACCAAGGCAGTAGTGCAGTACCGACTTCTTATATATTTTGTTGTTATAACAAACTCCTTTTGAAAATATGAAATACAAAAGTATTTTTTTAAAATATGTCATTAACCTTAAGGTTGCTTCAATGAGAAGCTTGGTTCCTGTGGACGTGGTCATGGTCTCATGGACTCATGATATTCAACTATATATACAGTGGTAGCTAGTTGCTAACTATATCAATATAGCCACGTAGTCATTTCCTCATTGAAATCCTCAACTTGATCAATGTGGTATGTTCTCTTTATGCTTTAGTTCTAAGTTAGCTTATATTATAATGCGGATCGATCAATCTATAAGTAACAACAATAAAGGATTTAAGAAAGAAGGACCTGGCATGGGAACTTGCAGAAGAAGAAAGTGGCGTCTAAGGAAAGGGTTTATGGGATTCCATTCATGTTTATATCTTGGTTTCATCAAGATTCAGATTGACCCGGAAAACCAACCTTTAATATCCACACACAATTCAGGTCCATGTGAATAGTGAATCTCCTTCCATCTTACGCCATGTTATTATTACGTCAATGAAGGATCGAGTCTAGTTGCTGAAACCAAAAGCTCGATCAACTCTGTTTTACAGAAGGTTTAAATGATCTTCGGTCTCTGTGTTTTTGTCGAATTGCAATTTTTAATCCTCGTGTTAATGCTTACAACTTTGATCACTGATGTCAAACATTTATATTCATACAAAACTTGATGTGACAATAATGGATTTAGCAAAAGTTTGTTCCTCTTTATTAGTCAAAATATTGAACACAAATGCCTGGTTGGGGATCATTTGCATATTATTAGTGAGAGTAGGTATAGTAACAATGGAGAGTCACTAGAACTAGACCCAATGCAGGGTTTGGTATGAATATTCGTTAGAACTTAGAAGCGTGCAAGTCAGAAACTCGGAATTAGAATGTGATTCATTAATTTGTTGGGAGAATATCTTATGGAAAATGTTTTCTTTATAATTAAGTGTTTGAGGCAAGTTGATATTGTGATTTCACATGATTGAAATTGCTGCTTTACTTGAGATTATTTAGGTGGAAACATTAATAGGTTTCTTTCTTTTGAATCCTTCTGTACGTTCTGTAAGGGCAAATCCCTGCCTGTTCATGCTTCAACTCCGTGGATTACATTTTTATGTTATCTAGGCCTTTTTACCTATTTAAACTTACCTATGAAGGTTGACATGAATATTTAACATTGCTTGGTTTCATTTAGTCCTTGTGTTTTGTAATAGTGTGTTTGGATGAGGGAAAAAAATGATGGAATTTAATTGAAAATTTTAAATTCTCTCGTTTGGCATTATCAGATTGGAAATTTTAAATTCCTCTGTGGAAAAAAACGAATGAATTCATTAATTAAATTCTCCACTTCAATTTCCACCAAAATATGTGTTATTTACGAAATTCTTTGCAGTATTCAATTTTCATTTCCAAAACAAGGTTTTTTTTTTTTCTATTTTATTCATTTTAAACTTTCTTAATTTATTACACATTTCAAATCCTAAATAGATACTATCAAACAATAGAAATTGCAATTAATAGAATTTTAGATTGATGGAGTTAAAGATTCTATCATTTATAGATTCCTACGGATTTCATAATTTTCTCATCCAAATTCCAAACGCACCGTAAGGTAAAAGCCATGTTCATGTTTTAATTCCTTCAATTACAATTTCCTTTCAGGATTAAATACTTGTTACTCCTCAAACTTTTCCCTGAAACGGTAAAGCTATGATATGTTAACATTTCTCATACATCAACTATTTGTATCCCTCTAATGACTCATGTTATCACTTTGAGGGCTAATATTACTATTTTCAGGACTCATATAGTAAACTAAGAAAATTTACCACTTTAAGGACTCATGTTACTACTTTGAGGACTAATATTACTATTTTGAGAACTCATGTGGTAACTAATAAAATTTACCACTTTAAGGACTCATGTTACTACTTTGAGGACTAATATTACTATTTTGATGACTCATTTTACTATATTTAAGGCAATTGTATGCATGTCATACGTTAACACATTGTATAATTTTCCTCCCTGAAAAATAGTTTAGTCCCTCACATTTCAAATTAAACTGGATAGTCCTTATTTTCTCTAATTCTCACACAACATGTCTAAAATGACTATTATACCCCTGATATCCTTTTTAAATTTTTTCTCTCTTTTTTTAATTTTTCTCTCTTTTTTTATTTATTTTTTCTGCCTTTCTCTCCCTCTCTCACAGATCAATCTTGTCCTCCTCACTACTCTCTATACTTTCCCATCTCTCTCTGGCTTCGTCTCTTCGCCACAACTTCCAGCTTCAGTTCAAGCTCCTTCGGTTAAGTTTCCAGAAAAACCCAATTGGGGAAAAGATCCGACAGCAAACCTAACAACCACTCTAGCGAATTGTCTCTGCCCCTTTCTCTCTCTCTCTCTAAATGAAATTCCCAAATGATGGCGGCGCTGAGCTTGAAGGCAACGAAGTACGAGAGAGAAAGGGGAGGAGGTGGTGGGTGATGAAGGAGAGGCAGGGGGTGGGGTGCACTTGAGCCAGAGGCGGCGGAGCAAGTGTGCGTCGCAAGTGGAGGACACGGGCTGGAGATAGGCCTAGGCGACCTGCTTGACAAGGCAGTTGTGGATGGAGATCTCGTAGCTGGAGTTAGTGGTCAAGTTGGGCGTAGGGGACTAGACGGCGACGAAGGAGGAAGAGGAGGGGAGGAGGTCCTTGAGGGAGGTGTAGGACTAGATCTTTTAAGAGATAGAAGCTCCCGGTAGAGCTCCGACGGCCAATGGCGTGACGTCACAACGCAGTTTTAGGTTGGGAAGCTGCAGTTGTGGCGGGGTTTATTGGTGGGAGTGGTGGAGGATGAGGAGGAGGAGAGGTGGCTGAGCTTAGTGGGGACAACGACAGAGGTTCAGATGGAATTGTGGCAACGGAGCTTCTATGAGGGGTGCAGGGGGGCCCACCAAGCGCTGCGGAGTGGTAGTGAGTGCGGTGGATCGAGTGGATAAACTCGAGGTCGGATACGAACTTGAAGAGAGAGAGAGAGAGATTAAAAAAAAATTAAAAAATTAAAAAAGGAACTGAGGGGTATAATAGTCATTTTAGACATGTTGTGTGAGAATTAGAGAGAATAAGGACTATCCAGTTTAATTTGAAAGACGAGGGACTAAACTGTTTTTCAGGGAAACGTTTGAGGAGTAACAAGTATTTAAACTGTTTTTCATTTTAGACCTGTTGTGGGCGGTGTTCTAAAAATCGGCTGAGGAGGCTGCCTAGGCGCTGGGCGTCACCTCTCCGAGTCGATTTTATGCTAGGCAATGCTTCTTGGCGGTCGTTTTAGCTGTATTAGGCTAGCTTTTTTGTTTTTGTTTTCCTCTTCATTATCGTTGTATTTCAAAGCCACTGACGACGACGACGACGTCGATAAGTTCGCCGTTGTTCTTCAAAAATCGAGGACGAGCGTTGTTTTGACGGTGTTTAGTTACGAGGCATCGTTCGAGTTGTCCTGATCTGCGGACTATTGCAGTGCCAGAGCGATCTCTATGGGTTGGGTCATGGGTCCTAGGGGTGGCTCTCATGATCAATGGTTCATCTCCGTCTGCGTTCTGAAGTTGGATTTGGGGGTTTGGGTCGTGGGAAGAAGGAGATGGATGAGTACCATTTTAGTGTATTAAATTGGTATTGATTGATTCGGTATACTAATTTTAAATTACTGTAGCTATTAATCTGGTGCATTGATTTGGTTTATATTGATTTGAAATTACTATAGTTATTATTCTGGTGTATTGATTTGGAATTGATTCCTTTGGTGTATTGATTTGAAACTGTTGTAGCTACTATTCTGATGTATTGATTTGTTATTGATTGATTTGGTGAAGTTAATATACGAGTTGGGACTTGGATACTCGATAAACAATGGGAGTACATGCATGTTAAGAGAAAAACCCATCTAGGGTTTCGTTGACTGCACTTCACATGGCTGCCACATCTGTGATCTGTCCTTGGACTTTCTTGGATGAAGGGGCCTCAATAAAGAGATCCTACACATATGTGGTTCGCCCGTCTTCCATTCCCATTGTGGATTTACCAACGCCGGTTGTACAGGATGGGAAAACTACTGTTATGATATCTGAGGAAGCCTATCAGTCTGGGCTGGATAAGTGTAAGCACATGTTGCTTGGTCGCCTGCAATTGGCCTTCGGGGATAAGCCGTATTCTCCACCCGATCTGCAGCGTAAGCTTGGGGTTATTTGGAGCGGTCTAGGTAGTTGGACGATCATCCCAATGGGGAAGGGATATTACTCGTTCAATTTTGCCTCGGCAGATTCACTGGCTAGGGTTTGGGCGCAGGGTGCTATCGCTCTCAAGCCTGGTACGTTGAGGTTTATGAAATGGGTTCCGAATTTTTCCCCGGCGAGTCAAAAGAACACGAATGCGCAGGTGTGGGTTAGATTTTGGAATCTAGGGCTGGAATTCTGGGAAGCGCGGACGTTATCCGAGATTGCTAGTGGTATTGGCGCTCCCGTGAAAATTGACCCCAACACTTTGGAACGCAAGTATGGTCTGTTTGCTAGGGTTCTTGTGGACGTTGATCTCTCTGTTGACCTTCCTTTGGAGGTTGTGATTAAGCGTAAGAATGGAGAAATTTTTGTGCAAGCGGTGGATTATGAGAAGCTTCTTGACCTTTGTTCCCATTGTGGTAATGTGGGACATCGTGTCACGGATTGCAAATTTGTAAAGCCCTCTGCCAATGAATCTACTGATTCAAGGTATGTTCGCGGACGCTCTAGAAGGCGTGGAGCTAAACAGTCCCGACGGAGGGTTGTTTCCCAGGTGTATGTTCCGAAGCAGCGCCCCGGTAAGGAGATTATTGTTCAGGCCACTCCTACTCCGATTATGGACGATGGTGAAGGCCCTTCTTTTGTGCAGAAGTCGCCAATTGTTCAGGAAAATCATGATACGGATGGCCTGGATAAGTGTGTGATGAGATTTTAGCACAACCTAATGAGGTTAGGTCAGCTGTGAACTCACTTTTGCAGCTTCCTCTTGAGCAAGAGGCCACTCCCGAAGGTTGCATGAGAGATGAGGCTAGTGGGGTGGAGCTGGTTGTTAGTACTGTGAGTGTACCTATTGAGGGTGCAACGCTGCAGGTGGTGGATAATGTGGTTCCCCAGGTTGGTGATCTTCAGGAAACCGGAGGTTTTTCTCCATAAAGAGGAGCCACGGGAGGGGGAACTCTACTTAATAGTTGGTTTGATGAAACTGAACGGGATGTTCATGAGGGTGAGTTTACAGTGGTTCAGTCTAAAGCTCAAAAGAAAAACCAGAAGAGACAAGTGGCTTTGGCTTCTAACAGAGAAGCCTATCTTAATCGTTCTAAAAGTGTTCCTCAATGAAGATTCTCTATTGGAATTTGCGGGGTATTTCTAATGACCCCACTCAAAATGCTCTTAGAAAGTTTGTTATGGATAATAATCCTGATGTGTTGTGTATTTCGGAGCCTTTTGTCTCTTTTGATTCGGTTCCGCTTAGTTTTTGGAGGTCTCTGAATTTGGTAGCGGTGTGTACAAATGACAGGGGTTCTTCTATTCCTAATTTGTGGGTTCTCTGCAAATCTTCTATACATCATGTGGTTAACGTGCTTTCTAGGTCTGATCAACAAGTCTCTATTCAGGTGACTTTTGATTCAGTTAATTGTGTGCTAACCTCTGTTTATGCTCGTACAAGTATGGAGAATCGGCGTCGTCTTTGGATTGATATTGCTTCTATTAAGAATAACTTTGTTTCTGGACCTTGGATTGTATTTGGTGATTTCAATGCAATTCTTGGGGCTCATGAGAAAAAGGGTGGTGCGCCAGTTTGTCAGAGATCTTGTGAGGAGTTTCAAGCTATGTCTGATATCTGTGAACTTTTTCATACTGACACTAAAGGGGCTGAATTTACTTGGGTTCGTCGGAGAGGTGTTAGGGGGAATGTAGAGGTAAGACTTGATCGTTGTCTAGAAAATCTCGCTTGGATGGATAGCTGGGATACGTTTGATTGCTGCACCTTACCACGGATATGCTCTGATCATAATCCACTACTTATGTCTTTTTCTAATGCTTTTGGGGCACATCAAAGTCTATTTCGGTTTCGGAGAATGTGGTTAGAGCATGGTAGCTTTCATGGGTTTGTCAAGCAATGTTGGGATGCAATTACGGTGCACGGATACCCTCTTACAATTTTACAACATAAATTGAGAGTTTTGCGTCAAGCACTTCGGTCTTGGAATTGGGAAGTTTTTGGTAATGTTCACAGGCGTGTTGACTCGGACCTTGCAGATTTAGTTGCTCTTCAACAACATATTTCTACTACTGGGGGGTCTGATGCAGATTTTACCAAGGAATGTGAGCTTCAGGCAAACTTGACTGAGTCCATGCGTTTACAAGAGATGTTTTGGAAGGAGAAATCTCGGTTGCGTTGGCTTTCAGAGGGCGATCGTAACTCATCTTTCTTCCATGTTATGTGTCGGGTGCGACGCTCTTGTTCTTCCATCACTCTACTTAGAGATGGTGATCAGGTTTTTCAGGATCCTCTTACTATTCAGAATCATATTGTGGATTTTTATTCGCACCTCTTTGCTAATCATGCAGATTGTTATGATTCGGGTCTCATTAGTCGTGTCATTCCTTCTTTAGTAACTATCGAGGAAAATGAGGCTCTAACAGCTATTCCATCACCAGAGGAAATCTTCTTAGCAATGAAAAATATGGACCCAGACAATGCACCTGGACCTGACGGTTTTAATGGACATTTCTTTGTTTCTTGTTGGGAGATCGTGGGTGCTTGTGTAATTGAGGCAGTTCAGTCTTTTTTCGAGCATGGTTCATTGCCACCTTCTTTTAATTCAAGCTTGATTATTCTTATTCCCAAGGTGGATCATGCAGACTCTATTAAGAAATTTCGGCCTATTGCATTGGCCAATTTCGTATTCAAGATTATCCCAAAGATTATCTCTATCCGGCTGGCTTCCATTGCTTCACGGATTATTTCTCCTCAACAACATGCTTTTGTTCCAGGGCGGAACATAGCGGACTGCATTATTACTACTTCAGAGTGTATTAATCTATTGGACTCCAAATGTCATGGTGGAAATGTTGCAATTAAAATGGATATTGCCAAAGCCTTTGATACTCTTTCCTGGGATTTTATTTTGAAGGTTTTGGAGGCCTTTGGCTTTCACCCTATTTTTGTGCATTGGGTTAAGGTGTTATTGCATTCGGCGAAACTCTCTCTGTTAATTAATGGGAGGTCGGTGGGTTATTTTTCCTGTGGTCGTGGAGTGCGCCAGGGAGATCCTTTGTCCCCTCTTCTTTTCTGCTTGGCAGAAGAGGTTCTTAGTAGGGGTCTCTCTGAGTTGTTGAGTAGTGGTCGGTTGCACCCTATTTCTTCCCCAAGGGGGGCATTGGCTCCTTCACATGTTTTATTTGCTGATGATGTGATAGTTTTCTGTCGAGGAGATAAACGCAGTTTGGAGTTGGTTATGACTTTCTTTGAGGAGTATGGGCTTAATTCAGGGCAAAGAATTAACAAGTCTAAGTCTCACGCTTTTCTCAGCAGACACATTCTTTACCGAAGGCATTCTATTAGTAGTTCTCTCGGCATTCCTATTGGGGAGTTTCCTTTCTCTTATCTAGGTGTGCCTATTTTCCGTGGGAAGCCTCGTGTCTCATATTTCCGGCCTTTGGTGGATAAAATTCGGGTGCGTCTCTCTAGTTGGATGGGCTCTCTACTCTCTATGGCAGGCCGTCTTCAATTGTTGAAATCGGTTTTTAACAGCATGCTTGTTTATTGTTTCCAAGTGTATGAATGGCCTATTTCTTTGTTGCGTCGGATGGAAGTCTGGTGTCGCAATTACCTATGGTCTGGCTCTATTGATAAGCGTGGTATCCCTTTAATTGCTTGGAAAACTTGTTGTTCACCGGTTGAGGAGGGTGGGCTAGGCCTTAAGCAGTTGATTGTTCTGAATCGCTCTCTGCTTCTTAAGCGGAGTTGGGAGGTTTTTTCTTCTCCTTCATTGGGTAGTTCTTTTCTTCGAGGTCGGTTTTGCCGTAATGGAGTTTTGCGTCGTTCATATGCTAGTTCCTCTATCTGGCCGGGTGTGAGGCGCTTCTGGGATCTAATTCAGGAGAACTCAAGGTGGATTATTGGCTCGGGTGAGAAAATTTCTTTCTGGCGCGACAATTTTTTGGGAAAGCCTCTTCTCCATTTTTTTGGGCCTCACACAAATATGTCTACTATTGCTGATTGGTTGGTGGCAGATTTTATTCATAATGGAGCTTGGCGTCTTCCTGCGTTACTCCACAATCATTTTTCTGACTTGTGTGAGTTAATTAGAGCGGTGCCTATTGCTATGGTTCCTAACAAACCCGACAAGTTGATTTGGTCTCCATCCTCTTCTGGTGTGCTAACAGCGAAGGAGGCTTTTCACTTCCTACGCCCACATCTTCCGCTCACAGATTGGGGTAAGCTTATTTGGACAAAATTTATTATTCCTAGAATCTCTCTTCATGTGTGGAAGGTCTTACGGGGTAGGGTGTTGTCAGAGGACTTGTTGCAGCGTCGGGGTATTTGTTTGGCTTCTCGCTGTGTTCTTTGTGGTTTAAATGAAGAGTCTTTGATTCATATTTTTATGACTTGTCCATTCTCTGCTTCATTATGGGATAGCTGGGTGGTAGTTTTTAATTTGACCTATATGCCAGCTTCATTGTTGGATTTATTAAACTTGGGGTGTGTTGGTCGTAGCTCCCAAGTAAAGGAAGTTTGGCTTATTTGTTTTACCACTACTTTGTGGTTTATATGGAGAGCTAGAAACAAAATGAAGCATGATAATTGTGTGGTTACTGTGGAGGCCACGAAGAGGTTAATTATGGGTCATGTTCAAGCTGCTAGTAAACTAGCCACAGGAAGTATGTTTAATTCAGTGGTTGAGCTTCAAATCTTAAAATTTTTTGGAATTAGTTGTCGTCCTCGTCGGTCTCCAAGGATTATTGAGGTTAATTGGATTCCTCCAATTATGGGCTGGGTGAAGATTAATACAGATGGTGCATGGCAACGTGTTTCGGGAAGAACAGGTTGCGGGGGAGTGTTTAGGGACTATCAGGGCTCTTTTATGGGTGCTTTTGCTTCTAATCTTGAGATTCCTAGTTCCGTCGATGAGGAGATCATGGCGGTTATTCAGGCAATTGAGCTTGCTTGGGTTAGGGAGTGGAAGCACATTTGGCTTGAGGTTGATTCAGCTATGGTACTTAATTTCCTTCGTGCACCCCATCTTGTTCCATGGAGGTTCCGTGTTGCTTGGGATAATTGTTTGCACCGTATCTCGCAAATGCAATTAAAATCTTCTCATATTTTTAGAGAGGGAAATCAGGTGGCAGATGCGCTTGCTAATGTTGGTTTGTCATCGTCAGGCTTGGTGTGGTGGAATGAGGCTCCTCCTTTTCTTCTGGATCTTTGTCGACGAGACTCACTTAGTCTTCCCAATTTTCGGTTTATTTGAGTTGTAGTTTTCTTGTTGCTTTCATCTGTTGATCGACTATGGCATAGCATAGTTTTTCTGTTTTTTGGCTAGGGGTATGGGCGTTGTCCTCCCTTCTTCTGTTTGTATCATCCAGCTCTTTTAATAAATCGGGTTGGGAGGCTCTGCTCTCTCCAATCATATTTCAGCCCAAAAAAAAAAAAAGTTAATATACGAGTTGATTGATTTGGCATGATCAGAAATTCAATAAGCATCACGCATTATATTTTCTTTATTAGTTAAACAATAATTAGTTAATTACTTATATAATTATACACTATAAAAATAAAATTAAAATTAAAAAAATAAAAATAATTAGTTAAACAATAATTAGTTAATTACTTATATAATTATACACTATAACAATAATCAGTTTTTAACAGTTGGTTCATTCTAGTTTTCACTCTTCAGGAATAGTTTTCTTAGATTCTTTGACAGCTAAAGAGAACAAAGAGTTGAGAGTTGTACATGTCAACTTGTGTTTTTCTGTATAGGCTTGCAGTCAATAATGCAAAGGAAGACTTGGAGTCAATAAGTGAACCTTGTCATTCAGTTTCCTACTTCGATTGTTTTTGGGGCAAGTCAACAACAACTACCACTTGTATATAATATCTTACTACTAGCTTTTTATTCTCTGTTTTATTAGTTGACAAATAATTGAGACAAAAGAAACCTTAATCTTTAATTTATGCGGTAAAAAATTCTACAATGCTCTAGAACATTAGCTCTTCAAATTCCAACCATTAAATTCGGTCAATAGTTGGAAAGGATAACCGGTTGACGTTTGGGTTTCACATAGAGGACATTGTAGATGATGATGATTAAGAAAAGGGCGAACAGTTCATGTGCTAAATATGCAGCTTATCCCTTGAATGGAAAAGTATAATGAATTATGCTCAGCTTTTCATTCCCTCTCAAATTTGACATCAAGCTGCTTTCCAGCTTGCATTGCATTAGAGAATGCCCCAATGTGAGAGTGACTTGAGGAAAATGACTTAACCTTGAATTCCCATGTTCTACCAAGACCACTACAGAAAAATCAATAGGGACTAGTCATAACAAAATGAATCAACAGCAGTTCTCTTTCTGTAACTGTATACAACCAAGAGTTCACCTTTAGTTATGCAGAAAAGAAAGAAAACTGTTAGAAACACAAAAAGTCATAAACCCCCACCCATTCCTTTTTGCTATACATATATGAGATATGGTACTTCATAAAAATAAAAATAAATGAAATGCAAAACTATCATGAACAAAGTTTGGGCAAAGATCTTGCATGACTGTGGCTTGATAACACTCTTGATTTTGTGAACTTTGCCATTTGGGTTTGCATTTTCTTGCACATTTTTTCCAACTCCATGACCCTCCACTGCATACCATGTAAATGTTCTCTCAGTTTCTCGTTGTCAGCCGAGAGATCAAGTTTTCCAGCATAAAGCACGCGTTGTTCATTGGAATCATGATCATTCCTTCCCTCATTATCTACCTCAGCGACACTAAAAGGGGAGTCACCATAGGACTTGGGATTGTTAGTGGCATGAACTAAGCTCTTAAGCTTGACTTGCTGAGAAATGAGAGCTTGGACTGCTGATTTTGATGGGAATTTTGCATTCTGAGAAAGGTGTATGCAAGCTTCTTCCGAGAGCTTCTCATAGTTAAATAAACAACAGAGTTTCATCTTTTCCTCTTCGGACAATCCTCCATGTACCTATAACAAACCGGTTCAATCCATAAGAAGTTTCATACACAGTAATCTAAAATTAGTCTCAATGTTCTAAGCTGTCAAATTTGATATGTCGATCAACGATCATAACTTATGTACACGGCTAAAATTATAGGTAATTGAAACTAGATGACTTGAATAAATAAAAAATTGAGATAAATGCAATACCTCTAGATACATATCGATGGCACGGTAAAGTTCATCATAGGAGTCTCTAGCAGCATCTGGCAGGACCATGGCTAAAGCCAGAAACTTTGAAGGCCTTAAACAAGGATCTGGGGCTACTTCTGCTATATACAAATCCACCAAGACTCCAACTTTCCTCAATCTCATAGGAGACGCTTTTGCTGTTCCTCCGAGCAGAAATGAGTTCAAAAACCTCAAAACAAGATTGACATCATACAAGTGATTGATCCCATGTGGGGAAGGAACAAGCAAGTTATCCAATGATGCTTGATCCAACTGTGAGCCAATCATGCTCTCCAACTTATTCCTGCTGCTTTTGTTTATGTTTATATTCTGAACAACACGAAGAATCCAAAACAAAGTTTTGCAAGAAACAGAGCTCTGATCAAGAATGTAAAGCATATCAATGACTGCTTCTGCAATAGTGCGCTTGGCATCGGATTCGACAGTGTAGAACTTCGATTTCTGGTAATAAAAGAGGAACCTACTGATAGTAACATGATCAAACTTTCGAGTAACCATGGACTTCACCAGCATTTCAACCAAATTGGGACCTAAAACTAGAAGATCCTCGAACCACCATGTTGAGCGAGAGGAGCTGGTTTTCAAGCTCTCGGTGCTTCTAGTGTCACACGAAAACCGAATGCCAGAGCTATCTGGGGATGAAGTTGAAGGACATGGACTTGCTTCACTGGCCAAAGCCAGTCTTCCCACAATGCAATCCAAGCATTTCTCAAGTAGAGGCAAACAATTAGTTGCCGGAAGTAAATCTTGGCACTGCTTCAAAGCAATCAAGAGCTCAGACCAAGTCCAATACCTCATCTCTTCAAGTGATTTCTCGGTTTTTTCAAACAAATTGCGTGCTCCGGAAACAGAAATGTTCATTTCCATGAAAATGGCAGCAAAATGTAGGAGGGAAATATTGGAAGGAGTTATGTCAATGCTGCCATTGTTGTAGCAGAACCTTGAAATGAGCTCAAAACTCTCTGCCCTTCCTGGAAAGTCATGGAAGACAACTTTAAGATTTCTTGTGGAACCTTTTGATTTGCCAAGTAACTTGCTCAACTTGCCCGAATAGGAAGCAATAACTCTCTGCAGAAATAGTCATCAAAAGCCAGTGTTGGATGAGAACTAGCTAGCTGAAAAAAAAAAAAAAAAAAAAAGTAAATAACACTTGCAACTCATAGAGAGCTAATAGATGGGTCACAAAGCTATGCAATATCAAGGCTTTCTGAAACAAACAGAACCAAAAAAAAAAAAAAAAATCTCAATTCAGAATAGACGGAAACCCACCAAGAGAATGAACACATTGAATTGGGAAGAAAGAAAAGACCAAATAGAGGTCCTTCTAGGCCATAAATTGTGGGGAGGGCAACCCAGAAGTGTGCCGACTGATCAGGGGTCATCCCTTCAATGAAGGGTAGAAATAATTTGAGCAATAAATGTATGTTAAATCGAGCGATCCAAATTCGTGAAAGAAAGGGTGGGGGAACATTCCAGGCCCATAGCGCCATAAACACCACCATTAAATGAGACTATGAGAGAAGGAAGGCAAAAGGAAAATAAAGAGAAGCATTTTGCTGCCCTTTTCATTTCAACGTCTAGTTCTCCTCCAAAAAAAAAAGACTGAACAGAAGCATGAAAGCTGAAGGTGACCATGACCCACATCAATGCAGAGCAGATGAAAAATTAAATGGTGGGTAACATGGAATTTAGCCATGAAAAAAAAAACTACTAGAACATACACAAAGCACAGAACTTGCAAAAGATGCAAAATATACAGTAGGTTTTGCAAGCATTTCAGAAGTTTTCACCTTGTTCACCATGAAAGACTCCTCACCATTAACATCCACTTCAAGATCACAACAAACCTCCATTGTACCCAAACGATCAAAACACCCCAAACACACCTCAAATCAGGAGTCTTTTCTGGGAAATTGTAACCAGAAGAGAAAGAAAGCAACTTTTCAACAACCCAACAAAGACAAAGAAATGAAGAGGGGCCAGATTGGGAGTGAAGTGGAGGAGGAAGAAGATGACACAAGGTCATATATTCTGAAGTGGGCAAGAGGACAAACACAAAGAGGTGAAGGGCTTCTTTGGTTAATGCAAAAATGGGTACTATTGGTTCGGGCCTCAATTAACTGGGGTATAGAGAGACAAGGGATCTAAAGGAAGTGTGAAATAACAAAGAGTATAAAGACAGGAAAGAGTGATATATAATATTTGACTAATGCATCCATAGAGCAGTTGAAGTGTGTGTTACTAATTAATTAGACTAATACAAGTAGTTGCCCCCATTCTGACATTCCCAGAGAAAATGAATCTCAGTTCAGGAAAAATGGTAAAAGTGGAAGTAAAATATTGATGTTAATGTTTGATATTCTTAATTCTTGGGGGAGACCATTGAGCTTGGAAGTAAAGCTTGGTGCTCGCTTTCCCTCCATGGGTTTATTCCACGTTCTTCGCTGCAAGTCCCTGACTTCATTCCATCTTCTCCTCCCAAGCTAGGTTTCCTGAATTGACTGAAATGCCCACTTCGGGTCCTTTATCAGATTTTCTTGCTGGTGATTTGGGTTAGAAATTTGGACGTTTGTGTTTGGGTGTGGACCCTCATTTCTGAATGCCGGGTCGCACACAAAAGATCATGACATTTTAATTCCCTCCAACTCTCCAAGCCTTTTTTATTTATTTATTAAAGAGAACACTTCATCTATTGTTTGAAAAGAATTAACCATCAAGAAATGGACTTAATAAATCCTGTCACACACCAGACAAAGAGAAGAGCATCACACTCCATCAAGTTTAGATCCTTCATAAAATTAGAAGTAAACCAATTACGCCTCATTCTCCATCAAAATATTAAGTCAAGTTACTCACACAAAAAGCAGCCAAACTATATAATATGGGAGCATAGCTCTAACTACATGACTGAAAACTATTGATTAATTCCCTCCAAGTTTATACGTCAAATTGTTTACTGAAAAAAAAAATGCAGAGACCTATTTCTTCCTGCTCTTATTTTAAATGTAATATGACAATCTCAAGCTATAATAATTTTTTTCTCTGTTCACCCTTCTAATCCAAGTTTTTTGTTGAGTTTAGTATTTAAAAGTTCATATATACGAAACATTGATTAAGTTCAAATTGTGTTAATAATATTTGGATTCTCAAACGATTGATAGTTACGACAAAAAAAATTTTGTGTTTTGTTGATTTTTTAAGATATCTTCGGTGTTTATATTATCATATAACATTTTAGATTATAAGACTAGGATATTAGAAGAGACAATAATGAGATTTTTTTTTTTAAATACAATAATGAGATTTATTAATACGTACAAGGTTGAAAGAAAGAAATTAACTTACATATATGTGTGTGCTCAAACTTGGGTAGTCTGATAGCAATTCCATACTCTCTAAAAAGCCCAAGCTTCCCTTCCAAAAAAACAAGCCCAAGCATTGAGCCCAATCATGTTCTATAGATTAAATCGAGTTATATATATTAGGAAAGACACCCCTAATATCAAACCGACCTTAGCTCAGTTGGTAGAGCGGAGGACTGTAGTTGTTTAAGACAGGTATCCTTAGGTCACTGGTTCGAATCCGGTAGGTCGGAATTTTTTATTTTTTTAAATATTCCTTCTTTTGCATTTTTAGTGCTGTCAAGATTTGGTAGCTCCACGAGGTTACGCACTGTGTGGTGCTTTGTTACTACTAAACTAATTGAGTTGGAGCTTTAAGCCAGCTTCTGTGTTATTACTTTCATACTATTTCCACTTTTATCATCGTGATCTCATAAAAGTTACCTAAATAGCAGTCATTAAGGAGCATTATAATCATATATATAGGGACTTGATCGATATGTCAAGATCTTTTTTTTTTTTTAGAGAAATTGTCAACTCAGATTAATTAGGGGGTAAACTCCTTAGTAAGTACATCAACAATACAATCTGGAGGCTCTAAACCCCAAAATAAAGAACTAGAAGAAGAACAAGCAAAACTAGCTAAAGTATGAGCCACAACATTGACTTGACGATATGTCAAGATCTATTCTGGGCTTTATGATTTGCGGTACCCTTAATATTGTTCATCTGCTTCTCACTTTGGATTAGAGACAACTGGTCATGATGCAATTTTGTTTTTGCAACTGTGGCTTTGCGCGTGGGGAGGTGTAGCCAGTAGCCTCATTGCGGGTGCACAAGTATATCAAGATCACCGACTGTTTCACATTTTGTTAGCGGGTTTGGTCGCTTGAACTTTGATCTCAACCGGCCATCTTTTATCGTGACTCATCTTGGGTGACTAGGAAGGAGAACTTTGGTCTTTGCATTTGGCCTTGATCGATGTTTTTTCTTTGCTCTGAATGCTTCAGCGATGATTAGGTTATTTTTTATTTCATAACAAAAAAATTAATAGCTACTAATCTGTGAGTCGAATTCATGACCTCATACTTACAAAAGGAGGACTTATATCACTAACCAAATTATCCTCTCTCTCTTTTTAGTATAAACAACAAATTTTTTTCAATAAAATTTGAATTTATAACCTCCTCGATGTCAGTTATAATTAACTAAAGATCACAGCTCACAACCAACTAAATAATACTTTGGTTATGCTTTTTTTTGAAGTAAGCATTAGATAACTAGCCAACAAGTCAGAGTCTAACATACACTTAAAGACAGAAAAATGGCCGGTTAACGACCAAACTCCTATCTAAGTAATGTAAACTCATTACAAGTCAATTTGAGTCGGCTTTGTAAAGCGAACTCATAAATAAAGAACAACTTCGTGTCTTTTAGGGCAAAATCGTTAACTAGCATCCCCATTAGCCAGACGCGCAATTGCGGTACCAACATAGAGCCGCTTCCTAGCAAACAAATATGAGTAATTCCTTATCCATAAGTCGCTTGAAAAAAATGTCAATCTTATTCCAGATAATTGTCAATTCCAATAGCAGTCTTGATCTGAAAACGATTTGTCCTGAACCATATACCGACCCAAATGCCCAGAGTGTCAACCTCTTAGGCTAGGCCCACTCCCATCACTAAGTGATCAATGAGGGTGGCAAGACACCCTCCCTACTAGCCCACAACATAAAGCCCAACAAATCAAACTTGAGCAAGAAGAGCAGTAGCCCTAATCAGCTTCTGCCAATCCATCGCCGCCACCGCCAAGGTTTCATGCGGCTGGCCGTTCTAGCACTGCATCCCCTTCAAGTTCCGCTACTTACCTTCTATGAACCAAGCCTGCGGCAAACCAACCGGAATTTGGAAAAGAAACTCCGATCTTCTACACCCAATACCCCGAAGCCGATCTGTTGCCTTGACCTCACCGAACTTTGATCACAACTCACATGGAAAGAGTCCTGATCAGAAAGCCTTTCGGCATCCAAGCTAGATGACCAAATGACGAATCGTCACGCACTCAAACCTCCTGAATCAGCCCCCCTGAACCCCGCTTCTCTCCACTCGACTAAGAGTCTTGTCTGCTACGTCCGACGGGAAAAAACGGAGGAAACCCAAGGGGCACCACCGGTGCCGTCCCTCTGCTCTCTTCGAAGGAGTTGAAGAGCTAGGTTCTTCTTCTTTTTTTTTTTTACACTTTTGATAATTCTCGAACAAAATTCATTACTACACTAAAACAAAACAAAAAATTACATTATCGCTCACTATGAAGTGCAAGAATGTTTTTTTAATGTAATTAGTACGTTCCCATATATTTTGATTAAGAAAGGACTAGCCATCAAGCAAATAAGTAAACTTAATAATTCATTGTAGTACTATTTCAAGAAACAAAAGCCTGCACATGTACAGATGGGCAAACAAATTAAAGTGCCACATTTTGTCTCATATAATAACCGAAGACAAACACGTCCATTCCTCTCTTTGCCTTTCATGTGATCATATTTCATAGCTAGCTTTCCAAGGGCTTCAATACAAACTGCTCGTGAAAAAACAATTTTATTCAACGCAAGATGATGATCATCTGCCTTTTCTTGTCTTGTGCTCAATCATTTGCGGCTTTTGACGAAGAGAAAAAGCAAACCATTATGCTTTGTTCTTTGTCCATGCCCCTGAGACACTTTGAGGGCCACACACAACTTACACCGGCCATAATTTTAATCCTCCAACATTAACCCGTTTTGATTTGGGACCCAAGCTGTGGCAAAAACCGAGTTGTGCCCCTTCCACGTCAGGACCAACATATCTTCTTCACGTTTCATGCCCCAGCCACTAGCATGTTCATCGAGCAAGGTCTTCACTTCCCCGACGGTCTCTTCGCAGAACGGCGAGCTCAAGAAACCGGCGTTCCTCAGCCTCTGAGATGCTGTCACGCCGGACTCTAGCCTCTCTATTCTCTGGACCCCTTCGAAACCGATAATGGTCTCGATCTTCTGACCAATGTCGGACTCATACTCCATCCTCTGGTTACTATCTTTGGGCAAGAAAGTCTCCAAGGAATCAAAGGGTATCCACAAGTAGTTAAAACATGTGGTGATTCTCGAACTGAGGCTCGGGGAACTTAGATCGGAATCTTCGTCCACTACGACTATGATTCTGGGGTTGAGACATCTAATCATGTTAAGAAAATTGTTACGAGCACTATTAGTGCTACCCTCATCATCGGACAAATAGCGTAACCAATTTTGGCAATTTACTACCAAGGCCTCGTCGTCCTTGAGATTTAACGAAGTAGGGTTTAATTGGCTCAATAACAACTCGAAAGAAGAGGAGTTCTCGATGACATTGAACTCAAATGAGACATCCCTAAACCTAGAGAAATTTCCCAAACGAAGACCGACTTCTTCAATTGACACATTGAGCAAAGGAGGGACTAGAGGCCTACAAGAGGGAACAGTCACTCTAAGTGAATCAGGAGGGCCTTCTGGTCTTTTCCCCAGAGCATCTATGAGAGTAGGCCACTGCATACAGTGCGTAATGCTAAAGTCCAAGATATGAATTTTTGAGCACCCTTGAATTGCTTGGAAAATTGCACTATTGGATGCACAGTATCCAAACCTGTGCCATGGGATTAGATCAACGTACCCAGCTAGCTCCGTCACCGTCATCAGCCTCCTCTCCGCCGCGATGGTGCTAGTAGTACTAGTACTAGGGTTAGGTCCGCCGCCTCCGTTATTGTTGAGACTCGGGCAAATTCTAGAGGATCTTGAGATCAGTGCCCTTAAGATCCAGGAGGTGAGCCTTTGGTTAGGGTCACCAACAGAAGAAGCGACATTGTTGAGCACCCACATCACTTGCTGAGCTAAAGTGACGTCGTTGCTCTCTAGGGCACTCGCGCAGTGAAGCAATAGCTTCTCTATGCAAGCCCCATCGAGGCTTCCGAGGCACCCTCTGAGGGCACCGGTAAGGGAGCCCTGAGAGGTGGTGCTGTTGATCAAGAGACTCGGATTCTGTAAAGCAGCAATTGACGTACTACTTCCTACTCTCACTTCAGTTTTCATGGCTCTGGTTTATTTTGGAAGAAATCAAAGGGAACAAAAATTAGGGTTAATTTGGGGCTCAGGGAAGAAGGAAAATGAAGATGGAGAGGGAGAGTAATAGATGCTAGCCAGCTGCTGGACACGCGGCCTGTAATTATTGGTGGGAGGGATTATTGAAGATCGAGCTAGGGTTTTATCTGGTTGGTCTGTGAGATTTCACAGGTCGAAGAGATAGAGATATGAGGTCTTTTGGGTAATGGAGAAATCGATCTGTTTATGGCTTCTGTGTCTCTGAGACATGCTCAGAGCTAGGCATTGAGTTGAGAGCTATGTATTTAATTAGCTTATGTGGTAGCTACTTGAACCATATATATAGCACTGGCCAGAGAGTGAATCCCTAATCCCCTAATTATCCACATACATATTTATTTACCACAAAACGAATTCGGAATGGTAAAATGACAAGAGTACATTGATTGATTAGCTGCACGAATGACTGACTGTACGTAGCTAGTTTGTAATTTTTTTTCTTTTCTTGAACTGTCCGAACTAATTTAATAGGTTTTGTACGTGTGTGAAATTTAATCGATATATAGAGCTACAGATGCAAAACTGCACAAATCAGTTATTCTAGTGATTATAATACAATATAGAATCCTTTAATTCTTTTGAATTTCCGAGCTATTATAAGTTTATGTCTATATCTAAAACGAAGTAGTTTGAGCAATTTTTATAAAGCTTAATGTAGTTGTATAGAAATTTAAAGCAATAACGTGATGAATCAGGAAGTTTTCATATAACTTTTTCTATCTATAAAAACAATTATGCAATCACAGTTTTGGTATAAACGATGATTATGAATTAGTACAATTTCAATAGTAATTTGAAATAGCATCGTAGGTTTGGATACTAGCTGGAACAATAAAAAGATCTACCACATTCTCTTTAAAAAAAAAAAAAAATCTTCTACATTCGTCATTAATTACCACATGTGACGCTCATGTCCTATTCGTCAAATTGCAAATATAGGAGTCCTTCGTAATTAAGGCCCTAAGCTAATTTGGCCCATTCCTAATTACTTCGCACGTATGTACCATAACCTTAAATTAATCTCATTAGATGAAGAAAGTGAAGAGTAGGTTAAAGAAGCTGTCTTAGCCGGCCAAATTTTTGTCGAACTTGTACTCATGGAATGCGATTTAAGACAGAATCATAATACTAATTTAATTAGGAAATGGATTTGCCTCTGAGCTTTGTGATGGCTACCTTTCATTCCCATCCTTCCACATACACGATGAACTATTCAGCTTGGTTTCTTGTGGCATGTGAAGCCACAGGAAAAGACAAATTAGACCTCTTCCCCACGATAGGACAAAGTTTGGTTTGCTCACAAAGATGTCACCCTTATATGGGTTAAAGACCGCAGAATAATATTTGGCATAAACCTCTATAATTAGTTGTGTTGTTTGCTTATTTTAAGTTCTTAAGTAAAGAACAACATTCTTGGTCAGTCGTCGTTTCAAGAGAATAGAACTAGCTAGACGAAGCTGCAGCATATTGAAGAGGCTTATAGAGTATAGAATATTGGATGTTTGTCGTTTTGTATGGTATTTTTTTTTTGTTAGTGACTGTAATATGGAGTAACTAGGAACGGTAAATTTACCTTTGCTTTTCTCTTTTCATATTACAGGAGTAGTGAAAATGATTACAAGAATGGGCGAATACATAGAATTGAGAATTCCCCAAAATTTTGAGAATTTCGGTAAGATTATAACCATGGATAGTATAAGATGAGAATGGTTTACAAGAATAGAGTATATTGTACTAGCTGGCTAAACCATGGCTAGTACGGCCTCATTGAACGAATGGGCGGAACTACTATAGTAGTAGAAGGGGTCCGGACCCCCCCCCCCAAAGATTTTCTCAAACACAATCTAATGCAATTAACACTCATTAACTCCCAAAGAACTAGAAGGAAATTTGATGCAATTAACTAGATTGGACCCCTCCCACCAATCTAAATCCATGCAATGGCAAATGGAGAAACTTAATAAAGTTACCGTAAGCATCTTTAAGTAAAGAACCATCCAAAATTTAAAGAAAAGTTATGAAATATATCAGAAAGGAAATATTTTACTTAACTGATTATACTTCTAAGTATTATTTTCAAGATTCTTTATTTTGATTTATTATTTGGACCCCCCCCCCCATACTTTAAATTCTAGTTCCGCCGCTTTGAACGACCTTCCATAAGAAAACCCTTAATCAATTAGACAAAATTAAAACAGTTACTCATCCAAGCTTATACACTGCATATCAATACTAGCACTCTAGCAGTTTTGAGTGACTCATCGAAACGTACATACTAGATACAAAAGGCGAATATAATTGATATTTTCCGCAGCATGATTCTTGCAAAATGAACAAAACAGTGAATAGTCTCGATCTTTATGTTCATATGTAACTTTACTATACCCATTCAACTGCTTTTGATGCTTGAGTTGCCGCAATGATCGGTTTAAGATGTCAATAATGACTTTAACCTGGAGCAGCAGAAGGGATTTAATCTTCATGCATTAACTACGATACTTAGACTATCTTCTTAAAAGGGCAAGATGGAGTTCTTTCGGCTTCTGATTTGAACCATCATGGATTCATAATTCATGAATGTCAGCAACTCTGGAACTTACATATCTTCTGAATAACTTGTTACTGAAAAGCCTCCTGCACGTAAGACAAGTCATTCTCACTTTACTCCTATAGATGTCGACGACCCGACGAATCGAAAATCGTGTGATTTAGATTTTACGTTCTTTTACTCTTGGTAAAGGAATTGTTCTGTATATAATTAATAATGTACAGTGCTAAAGCCTTTGTCTCCATATCCGGACCATAAGTGATTCATTCAATCATGCAGAAATCACATTCAGGTAGATGCCCGTAACCATAATCATAAATTATATATTTATCGTCCCGCGAGTGATAATTATAGTTTAAACTTTAAACTAAGTAAAGTTCAAATTTATAGATAATTTCATCAATCCATGTCTGTACGTTTGGCATCAGTTTTGTGTTTAATATATGTACCAAAACATGCAAAACTAATGTTCACAATGCATTTCAGAATATATATATACATGTATACTCGCAGTGGTGGATTCAAGATATATTGAGATTGAGTTGTAATTAGTTTCCTATTGGGAATTTGGGATTAGTTAACTTATTCTGTAATTAGTGTATTGATGTAGTTTCCTTGTTCTATAGGGCTGTAACTTGTATATTTGCCTCTATTGTGAGAAGAATAGATAATATGGAAATTCTCCATGTTTGAACTCTTTAGTTTCTACATGGTATCAAAGCAGGACGACTCCTAATCGTACCTTGCTCTCTCGAAGTGAAGCGAATCGAATTGAATCCGAAGCAAAGCATATTGAAGTAGCACACCACAATCTGAAAATTCCACTGCGTAGCCCAAATCGAAGAACCCTATTTTTTTCACAATACCTGTGAAGAGTGAAGATAATCTGAAGCTCAATGGGAAACAAATCTGAAGACAACGTGCCACAAATTACTGGATCAAGTGCAACCCCTCCTCAAGTTGTTCATAACTATGTTACGAATCAGATCGACTCACCTTTCCCTACTGGCACCATGTTGACAGAGAACAATTATGCCATTTGGTCCAAGATCATGAAGGTGCGAATCAATGGTCGAAATATGTGGGGGTATATCAGTGACACTAAGACAAAGCCAGCAGAGGATAATGAAGATTTTGAAAATTGGTGTTCTGAAAATGACAAGGTAAAAGGTTGGTTGTGTGATTCAATGACCACAACCTTAATGAATCAATATGTTGGTCTAGAAACTGCAAAGGAAGTCTGGGATTCTCTTGCAGCTATGTATACTGACACCTCAGATGAAACTCAGATATTTGAATTGCATAGAAAGTGTTTTTCAACAAAACAGAATGGTCGATCTCTTGCAACTTACTACGATGAGTTGGTGATAGGAGCATTTTAATGTGATATTTTAATAGTTAATTCCTCACATTTTGCTTAGTTAATTCCTTAACTGAATCGATTTTTAATTCAATTTCTATTTTTAGGTACATTGGAGTAAATGAAGGTGAAATGAGCGTTAGGTCCATAATTACCTGGAAATGATGGAGAAAAATGGAAATGTATTAAAAGATCAATTTTACACATATTCCTACTCCGGCTAGGAGAAACCAAGCCAAGCAAAGAAGAAGGAGCGGCCGCCTGACCAAATGAACTTCAAATGAGCTGAAACCTTCCAGATCCATTCTAGACACCCAAAGGATCATTTCTTATGAAGAGTACCAGAGAAAAATATGAGTGGAAGGCCTTCAAACAATCAGCCCAATTTTCTACAGAAGCAAAACCGGAAAACTGGACCTGTAAGAGGTCCAGCAGCATTTCCGGCCCAACCACATGGATTGAAGCTCTGAAAATTTGTCAAGATGATCTACACTCATAGTGGAACATTTCATATGAAGAAGTCGAAGGAATATAATGAAGTCTTGTTGGAGAAATAATTGAAGGAATAAAGGGGAAGAAACTGACCTGAAAACAGCTCAACACCACATATTCATGTTTCCCACCCACATGAAGAAAGCTAGATGCTTTTCTCTTTTTCCTTGGATATATTTTTTCTACAATCTCTTTAATAGATCATCATCACTTCCATGTTGCTGCACCTTCATGCTTTGCTTTCATTTCATCATTTCTCTTTCTTTTCCATATTTTACAAATCACTTTCATACTCCACTTTCATTATTTTTCTTCCACTCATCATTTCACTCTTCTTTTTCTTCCCTATATAAACACCTTCTCCTCTCATCCTACACATCTTCCTTCATCCATCTCATCTTCTTTGTCTCTCCATTTCCTTTCCATTTTTCTCTCCATTCTCTAGTTTTAAGTTTCTGCATTTTTAAGCAAAGAGAAGAAGAGAAGAAGAAGCCATGAAGCCTCCTAGCCGTCATCATCCACCTTGTGCCGTGATAGTGAAGTCTTGCTTTAAAGATTCAAGATCAACGTCTCAAGCTCTTCATCATCCACTCCCTTCATGGTGTAATTCTATCTTTTTCCTTGTAATTTCTTTTGGTTTTCTTTGTTTAGATTTGTAGAACTATGAATTCTAATTAACAAATAATGTTAAGGGCAAAGTTTAAAGCCCGTTTATATGTTTTGAGATAAAGTTGTGATTTCTATATGTTGATTTTTATGTTGCTTATGTGGGTTTGTTTAATTAAATTTGCATGATAGAAAACTTTTGTATTTTAATCTTATGTGGTTGCAAACACTTAGGGTTTTGATATAATTGGTGCTAGGTTTAAGAACATGAAATCGACTTTTCGTTTTGTGTAAACTTGAATCAAAGTAGTAAAGGTTTTGTGCAAAGATCGAATTTAATTAAAGAGGATTGCAATTAGGTGGACTTTTCCATACTAAGTTGTACACTTGAGTTGATAGCCTTTCTCTATGTCTAATGCGTTGAACATGTCATGATTGACTAGCTTTCTAGGGCTTGATTGCATGTTTGATAGGATTAATCTAGGTGCTTTCGCTTAGGTTAATTAGCATTGAAAAGTAAAATATGGGAACTCATTTGCTTTCGAATGTTTCACATGATCAACTCCTCTCTCATGACATTTAAAATCAACTATAGGAATTGTAATTGGATTTCTTGCATATAGATGTGGTTTTGATCTTTGTTCCTTGCGATTCACCCTTGTATATATGTTTTTACGTTTTCTTTATTTTATTTATTTTAATTTTAATTTTAAGAATCCTAATCCCCCCCCTTATTTGTGTTTACTTGTATATATTTATTCTTTATTTTATTTTTGTAAATAATACTTTATTATTTTAATTCTTTATTTGTTTATACAATTGTATATATTTATATTCTTTATTTTATTTTTGTAAATAATACTTTATTATTTTAATTCTTTATTTGTTTATACAATTGTATATATTTATATTCTTTATTTTATTTTTGTAAATAATACTTTTCTTTATTTGTTACACAATTACAGGTGTACCCTCAATCCCCGGAATAGAACGATCCCTATTTGCTTATACTACTAACGATATTTCAGGGTTAAATTGTGCGCTTGCTTTGAGCGCATCAGTTGGCTGCTGTTTTCCAAGAGATTGATCAATGCACTACTGTGAAAGCTGGAAGTGCTGAAGGCATTGGTCTCCTAAAACAATATGTAGGTCGCCTTCTGGTTCATATGTTTCTCTCTGGATTGGATGCTATATATGATCGAGTGCGGGGTGAGATTCTTCGAAAAAATCCACCACTTACTCTAGAGCAATCTTATCAAACTGTTCGTCGGGTTTTCACTCATAAACAGGTGATGGGAGCTCCTACACCTGTGACTGATTCTTCTGTCATGGTTGTTAATCATCCGAAAGGGCAAACACAGAGTTTCTCTAATCCTCCTAAAGGACCTCGGCCTCCCCGCACTGGTCTTCCCCCATTGGAGTGCACTTATTGTGGAGACAATGGGCATACTGAGCAGAGGTGTTATGAACTGGTTGGGTATCCGGAATGGTGGGATTTCACCAAGAAGCCACGGAAGAATATAGCTGCGAAGAAGAGTAAAGGTGTTGCAGTCACTACATAAGAACCCCCCTCTGCAAGCATTGCTCAGTTAGGTATGGATGGTAAAGGTAAAGTTTTTTCGGCAAATTCTTCGAATAGTACTTGGTTAATTGATACTGGTGCATCTGATCACATGGTTAATGATTCTAGTATTGTGTCATCATTTAAACCCTCATCTCAAACTTCTATATTTACTGCGAATGGTGGTTCTTCCCAAGTAATCGGGGAGGGCTCTATCCATCTCTCTAAATCCCTTACTTTAGACTCTGTCCTTATTGTTCCTTCTCTAGACTATAACCTTTTATCAGTGAGTCAAATCACTCTAGCACTTGCATGTATTGTGACTTTTTGGAATTACTTTTGTGTGTTTCAGGACATTCTGACTAGGCAGGTTCTTGGTTATGGTGTTAGAAAGGGCAATCTCTACTATTTGGACCTGACAAGTAGTGGCATGGGGAACAGAGGATTCATCAGGCAAATAAGGTTGGAGGGGTAGAAGAAGCAAAAGCTACTGTTTGGTTATGGCATCGGCGTTTGGGACATCTCTCCTTCGGCTACTTTCAGAAGTTAAATTCTTCTTTATTTTCCAAGTGTATTGTTTCAGATTTTAAGTGTGATGTTTGTGAACTGGCCAAGAGCCATCGTATTACATATTCCCCAAGTTTTACTAAAAGTTCATAACCTTTTAGTATCATCCATTCTGATGTCTCGGGTCCTGCTCGGATCCCTACATTGTCAGGTGCTCAGTTCTTTGTTACGTTTATAGATGAATGTACTCGTATGGTGTGGATATCTCTTCTTACCCATAAAAGTGCAATTTGTGATGTATTCCATAAGTTTCACCGTATGGTGTCTACCCAATACTGCAAGCAGATACATGTGTTTCAGTCTGATAATGGTGGTGAATTTGTTAATAATGTCTTGTCGGAGTTCTTTATGAGTAATGGGATCCAACACCAAACTTCAAATGCTTATACTCCTCAACATAATGGTTTGGCTGAACGGATGAATAGGCAGTTGTTGGAAGTTGTCTGGGCATCTCTCTTTGGAATGAATGTACCGCTTGTATATTGGGGTGAAGCCTTGAAATCTGCAGCATATTTGATCAACCGTACACTGTCCCAAGTCATTGAGTTTCAAACACCGTTTCACAAGATGCATCATCTTCTCACCATTCCTGCAATGCCAAACTTAGAGCCTCGTGTGTTTGGTTGTGTCGTCTTCGTTCATATACCTCAACATCAACGAGGCAAGCTGGATCATTGTGCTCGCAAGTGTATTTTTCTTGGGTATGCTGAATTTCAGAAGGGCTATCGGTGTTATGGTCCTGAGGAAAACAAGGTGTATATTTCTCTCGATGTCTCTTTTCGTGAGTCGGATGCATATTTCACGGGTTCTACCCTTCAGGGGGAGAATCATCAAGTTAAAGGGCAGTCCCCGATCATTGAAAAGGAGTTTCTAGAATTGGAAAACTTGGAAAATAGACTTCAAACTTGTACTGAGACTCAACCGGTCGGATCAGATGACACCATAATGATTGACTCTTCACCTGAAAACGATTCTGGAAGCCCAAGTATTTCAGGAAGTGAAACTGGTCAGTCGATAGGGGGAGATCAAACTGGAAAATCAGGATCCGAAGAGCAAATTATAGTGGATCATGAACCTGAAATGGTAGAGGTTTCCCATGATTCCAATATCTTTCTAACACCGCCAACTGAAGAACTGTCGCAGGATGTCGCATCTCAGGGATTACCTAATCCTAATCCTACTCCTAACCTTATTGATAATCCACAGAGGTCTAATAGAGGTATCCCAAAGAAACAATACGAACCTGAAATTACAACCAAAACTAAATACCCAATTGGTAATTATGTGTCTACCCATAGGTTGTCTGAATCACTTACCTGCACTATGAATCAATTATCCTCTGTATCTATTCTGAGTAATGTGCAGGAAGCGTTATCAGATGAACAATGGAAGAAAGCCATGAATGAAGAGATGAGTGCCTTACAGAAGAATTCTACTTGGGAGCTTGTTGATAAGCCTCGAGGAAAAACAATTGTTGGTTGTAGGTGGATTTTAATTGTGAAGTTGAATGCTGATGGAAGTATTGACAGATACAAGGCAAGATTAGTTGCTAAGGGGTATACTCATAAGTATGGAGTGGATTATCAAGATACGTTTGCTCCAGTGGCAAAGATCAGCACTATTCGAATTCTTATCTCTATCGCAGCTAATCATAATTGGCCGCTACAACAATTTGATGTGAAGAATGCATTCTTAAATGGAGATTTAGAAGAAGAAGTGTACATGGATGTGCCTCCCGGAGTTATGAACTCTGAATCCGAGAAGGTGTGTAGACTAAAGAAGTCTCTATATGGCCTGAAGGAATCACCTCGAGCTTGGTTTGGACGGTTCACGAAGAGTATGAAGGCATTTGGATATAGGCAAAGCAACTCTGATCATACTTTGCTTATAAAGCGCAAATCAGGGAAACTCACGGCCCTTATTGTATATGTTGATGACATGGTTATTACTGGAGACGATCCGATAGACATGAAAGCACTGAGGGACTATCTAGCACGTGAATTTGAAATGAAGGATTTGGGTCAATTGAAGTATTTTTTGGGTATTGAGGTTGCTAGATCAAGTCAAGGTATCTGCCTATCTCAAAGGAAGTACATATTGGATCTTCTTGCTGAAACTGGAATGCTTGATTGCAAGCCAGTAGAGACACCTATTGAGATGAACCATCGGTTGGGTGAATTTCCTGACCAAATTTTAACTAATAAAGGGAGGTATCAACGTTTAGTGGGAAGATTGATCTATCTTTCTCACACTCGACCAAACATCGCATATGTCGTGAGTGTAGTCAGTCAGTTCATGCATAATCCTAGTAAAGAACATATGAATGAAGTGTATCGTATTCTTGGGTACTTGAAGACCTCTCCAGGAAAAGGTATCTTGTTCAACAAGGGAGGTGAGATGGAAGCTGTAGGATATACAGATGCAGATTGGGCAGGAGATCAGACTAATCAAGGTCAAGTTCTGGCTATTTTACTTTTGTATGTGGAAATTTAGTGACTTGGAGAAGTAAGAAACAAAAGGTAGTTGCAAGGTCTAGTGCTGAAGCTGAATTTCAGGGTATGGCTCATGGAGTTTGTGAATTGTTATGGATTCGAAATGTATTGAAAGACTTGGGGTACAAGCTTACAAAACCAATGGACTTGCATTGTGACAATAAAGCAGCAATTGAGATCGCGCATAATCCAGTACAACATGATCGTACTAAGCATGTAGAAGTGGACCGATTCTTTATCAAAAAGAACCTTGATAGAAAGATCATTCGGTTTCCTTTTGTTAAGTCTGAAGATCAACTTGCCGATGTTCTTACAAAAGGTGTATGTGGACGAATATTTAGAGAATCAACTAACAAGTTGGGCATGATTGACATCTATGTTCTAACTTGAGGGAGAGTGTTGAATGACGTGATTTGAGGTTTGATTGAGATTGAGTTGTAATTAGTTTCCTATTAGGATTAGTTAACTTATTCTGTAATTAGTGTATTGATGTAGTTGCTTTGTTGTATAGGGCTGTAACTTGTATATTTGCCTCTATTGTGAGAAGAATATATAATCTGAAAATTCTCCATGTTTGAACTCTTTAGTTTCTACAAAGCCCACACATTTCTCACAAACAATCACAAAGGCATCACAAAACAGAAAAAGCACAAACAATCACAAAGCCAATGAAGCCATCAAAATACACAAAACAAAAAAAAAGCATTTAAATCTCTCTAAATTCAATAGAACGTACCGTATTTCTCAAAGATTCCAGCCTTCTTTGTTCTCTTAGTCTGCAACAAAAACAATCACAATTTCTTAGAAACACACAACTTTTCCAGATCACCAAATCAATTTGAACTAAATTCGTCAAAACAATTCTATATTCACTAATTGAATCAAATCCTAGCTCTAGCTCAAGAGAAGCTTAAGCCTTTACTGCCACAGATTTAGTGAAAACTCGAAGAACTTTCAGTCGAGAGAGAGAGAGAGAGAGAGAGAGAGAGAGAGAGAGAGTTACCATGGTTGTGGATAGCACAACAACAACTATCCCTCTTTTGACCGCAACTAGAGCAATAGAATTTGACCACAACCTTCATTCTTCAATCCACTACAACAGAAAAAATTGAATTTCACATCAATTCTTAACCCTATAAATTGCCCCAAATTGGATTGATTCAATTAAATAAAATTGAACTTACATTGAATTCATTGCCCCAAATTGAAGAGGGTGAGTAAGAGAAGTAGATATGACTTGATCTTTGAGAGAAGTGGAGAGGGGCAGAGCCGCAGAAGATGAGAGGGGGAGGAGGAGAGACTAGAGAATGACGCGTTCAAATAGGCCGTAGTCTCCATACCAAACTTCGAGTTCAGGACTCGAGAGTACTTCGGGTGGGCTTCACTATGGACTATACCCAATTAAAATATATATATATATATATACACATCTAATTTTTTTTTTAAAGCCCAAATATCTCGGACTGGCTTTAGCCCACCCCACCCTCTACCTAGATCCGCCAGTGTATACTTGAACTAATTAATCATTTGCAATTGCATACATAATTGGTTTTACTTGATCATGAATTTTTGTTTACATACAATAATTACAACATTTTTTTGAACGATAATGTAACTGCCCACTCTATCCTTGATGTTAGTGAGATTTGAATCTATGACCTCCACGGTATTAGTTAAACTAGCTAACCAACATGTCACCGCTCACTGACTTATAACATCTTATTAGGTCGACCAAAAACTATAGCCAGTAAGCGTAGTTGACGTAATATGAAATCCTATTGATTATCAGAAATTCCGATTCGATCGCGAACAAATTGTATATCCCCACTAACAAGTGAAGCATCCGATTGGGTACATGCAGAATGGGGATATCTACTAATGCTCCGATCCAAATATATGAAAACCATGCATTAAACAATATATGCGGACACCAATGGAGCACCCTTGAACACTAATTTGTTTGTTGCTGAATTATTTAAGGGGCAAAGAGATCGATATATGCTAACTCCTGAATGTTTGGTGTTCTTAATTATGAAATTAGTTGCCTTGAAAGATAAATGAGTAGGGTAAGACAGCATTTATGCCACGTCAAAACAATGAGCTAGGTAGCCAGTGATGCTAACTTGGATGTGATATATAAAAATTCTTTAAGCATAGGAAAATTCACCCACGCTTCAGTTCCAAAATTCAAATTGGTTCCTATATGCTTGTCATGTAAGGATATCTACAAATTTGAAAACACACAGGTACCTTTCACCCATCGATCTCATACGACGTGTTTACAAAATCGAACTTCATTTCGTGTGTAATATACAATATTACAGTAGTATAACGACATGAACAAGTCCTTAATTCAAGAAAATTGGACACCTCTCATGGCCCAACTTATTTCTTTCAGGTATGAGGTCCAACTGTGGAAATTAGGCATATGAGGCCCAACGATTTGAACATTGGATTTGGTTATCAATAATTTTGGAGAAGATTTTGGTCAGGCTGTCTGACAATTGGATTGGTCAGGCCATCCAATAGAAATACAACATATAATGCCTAACGTGTCATCTTCTCATTGACTGACCTGGTCTGACCAATCCAATAATGAAGAAGTTATTTCCACGATTCAGGGAAAAATCTACTGTCACATTTAAATGCATTTTTGAATGTTTTTTTAGCCATAAGGTCACCAACTAGTTTTTTCCCTCATAGGGCCACTAGATTAAAAATGGTGTTATATTTTAGATATAAAAACTAACATATTTACAGAAATGCCACTAGAGTAAAAAGTCAACAATCATTCTCTCTCTTCTCTCCGGCGAGGTCTCTAGTCAACTCCGGCGGATCTCCAGCCAACTCAGGCAAGTCTCCGGCTACTACAAAAGCTATTGTCACCAGCAACAAAAGCTACTGTCGCAAGCAAAAAAAGCTACTTTGATGAGATTTTCAGCAACCTCCGGCAAGGTCACAAGAGCTACTGTCACTAGCAACAAAAGCTACTCTGATGAAATTTCCGGCGATCTTATGTGAGGTCACAAAAGCTGCTATCACCAACACTAAAAGCTACTCCCACCAACAACAAATATTACTGTCACCAGCAACAAAAGCTACTCTGATGAGTCCTTCGGTGAGGTCACAAAAACTACTGTCATCAGCAACAAAAGTTACTATCACCAGCAACAAAAACTACTCTCAGCAACACTAAATGCTACTCCCACCAACAACAAAAACTGCTTCACCAACATCAGAAACAAAAGTTACAATCACCAGCAACAAAAACTACTGTCACCAGAAACAAAAACTACTGTCACCAGCAACAAAAACTACTCTCGCCAATATCAACAAAAACTACTCTTACCAACATCAAAAACTACTTTAACCATCACTAAAAGTTACTCACAGCAACACCAAAAACTACTACCACGCAAAACAAAATCTATTCGCAAGATTGAAAAAATACTACCAGGGACTAACAAAACTACTATCACCGACTGAAAAAGCTATTACCAACCAACACAAAAACTACTATGAAACATTAAAACAACTATAAATTTAGAATGTCGAAGGCTTACAACAAAAACTACTGTCACAAGCAACAAAAGCTACTCTGATACGAAATCACAACAAAAAGAAAATTGAATTTCATTGAGAATCATGCTTGACACCAGCTTCTGACATCAGCTTGAAAATATACCAACATAGACATACAAAGCTACTATGACTGTGTTGAAAAATCACTATAACAGTTATAGAGAGCTATTGACTTGAAATCCATTAAAATGAAAACAGAAGATACTGACATTAGCTTGAAAAGATACTAACATAGATATAGAAAAGCTATTATCACTGTGTAATAATAAATAGGTACAGAACTTAAAAGTAGAAATCAGTCAAACAGAACAAACATAGGCACATAACTTGGATTAGGCACAAAATCAGCCAAACAAAGCTTTGGTTATGCTCAGATTCAGCTAAATAAAACTCTGATTCAATCACATGTACAACTTGGCCAAAAGATTGAAAAAGTGAAGAGAAACAGAGAGCGAAGGTTCACTGTTAGCTTCACATCACAATGAGGAGCTGCAAGAGTGGATCATCCATATTTTGCGAGCTTCAATCTCCTCCCTGGGTCCATTGATGCTCCTGTAATTAGCCTGCACAATATGCCCAAATCACCATGAGAAACTAACAGAAAGAACACAGATTAAAATTCTAACTATATGAATATTGTATCAAATGCTAAGCTTAATCAAGTAGTTGCCCAGCCTATTATAAATGTCTTCCTAATATCATTCATTCTTATTCATTGGTATTTTATTAGTATCTGCACAAACTACTCGACATTTATTCAGGATTATATTACTGATCCATTCCTATCTATACAATATTCATATTCGAGAAGCCATTGCACCACCAGCTTCTCTTAATTGAGAACTCTTGCATTCTCTGTTCATGACTATTATATGATACAATATCCATGGGCATTCTCTTAATCCGATCAAAAAATTCAAAACCCTAGAAAATCAAAATCCCCTAAATTCCACCACCAATCTAAGTGAATCATCCTAAACAGTTGCAAATCAAATAACTCCAAACAAACAAATTGCACTAAAAACATGATCATTCAAGAGAGAGAGACAGAGGCTTACGAGACACAATAGCTCTTGACTGATTTGAACCAAAACTTAGATTGCGATTCCACCGGCATCTCCTCCCGAATATGACCTTATCGTAGCCACTCCGAAACTGTCCGAAGCTCGATGAGTAAGGTGTCAAAACCTAAATGGCGGTGACGTTGACGAGGATGAGAGTCGAGTCCTCACTTGAATTCAGTTCCGGCATATCGAGAGTGCCGGGAAACGAGATCCGGTGAGCATTAGTGAAGATAGATTCAATCTATGGCTCGGGAAATGAGATCCGGTGAGCATTGGTGAAGACAGATTCGATCTATGGCTCAATTTGGGAATTAGAGAGAGAGAGAGAGAGAGAGAGAGAGAGAGAGAGAGAGAGAGAGAGAGAGAGAGAGAGAGAGAGAGAGAGAGAGAGAGAGAGAGAGAGAATGGATCTAAATCACCGAAGTGAGAGATCAGAAAAATTTCTTCTCATATTGGTGAAGGGGTATAATTGTCATGGTTGAAAATAGTTTAAGCCTTAAATGGCCTTATGTATACAAAAAAGATTAAGTGGCCTTATGACTTTTTTTTTTTTTGGTCAAATAAATTCATTCATTAGATGAAACTCATATTACAAAGGTAATACAGAAAAGTAGGAGTCCTAGGCCCGAAGACCCAATAGACAACCCATAACCTAAACTAGAACTAACTGACAAGTCGAGGCCCAAAAGCCCAAAATACCAGAAAACCTAGATCTAAAACCAAAGTCTTCGCTGCAACACAGGCTGGCCGCCGTGGGTGCCACCATGGCCAGATGAGCTCCGACAGAAGCTTGACTTCCAGAGGCCAAATAACTCTCCACCATCATTCTCCACACTGAAATTGCATGCACAGGAAGAAACAAGAAAAACATAGAACTCAGTAAAGGTAGTCGTGGAGGTGGAGACCACCATGCATCACAACACCACTGGTCCGGCGATGTCCACACACTGCGGTGGCTTGCCGGTACTGCTGCAATCATCAGGTGTGAAGTTAAGGGAACATATCCCTGTCGAGACTCCAAGGGTTGGAAGTGAAGATGGGGTTGTGGAAAAAGAGAAAAGTCGGATGAAGATGAGAGGGTGAGGTGTCTGAGATGGAGGAGGATGGGAGGTTTGAGAATAGATCTGGAAATCTGATGAGAAATTGGGCAAGCACAAGGAGAGATAAAATGGAAAAGAGACATGAAAAGATTAAAAACTGAGACCAAAGCTCAAAGAAAACCTCACCACAAAAGGGTGGAGACACACCACTGAGGGCGGAGAGACTGGAGGGAGCGAGCTGAGAGAGAGAGAGAGACCACCCCCAACTCTCAAGCCGACGATCTAGATCCAGAGGGATCAAGATCTGGGCAAGAGAGAAGGGGGAGGGGTGATGGTGTTTTCAGATTTGTTTTCTCTCTCTAGATTTTAGAGAGAGAGGCTCTGTGTGTAATTTTCGGAATGACACTTATGACTAATTAAAGTTTCGGAATGACACTTGTGTGTAATTTTCTATAGATTTTAACTTTTTTTTCTTTTTCTTTTTTATTCAATAAACAAGGATAAGTAAGTTAAGTTTGACCAATTTTAGTGCTTTGGGTTAATGATCCTAAACTTAAATAGAGGGACGGGTTGAGGGTTTCTGGATGTAGTGGTCTCTTCCTCTTTATGGGGTGGGTAAGCACTCTGTACAGTGACCGCTAACGAGGTGTTAATATCACCTAATAATCTATTTAAAAAAAAAAATTCTGACGGAAAATAAAAATTTAATCTAACGTTGGGACAATTCTTATCATCATCTGAAGCCTGAAATCACAAGCTTTAAGAGGTCATTTCAGTTTGTTGTTGTGTTTGATCATCGAAGAAAGATGTAGAGTTGGTTTGCCCTCCTTACAAGTCTAGTGATGGTGACATGTTTCATTGCGTGCTCAACCCAAAAGTCTAGAATCAAATAATTATGGATATATATATCTGGATAAGATCATAAGGATTACCCTCTAAATCAGTCACGGAGTAAAAAAAGGTAAATGGGTCCCAAATTACAACTCCCCCTCCCCCTGCTAACCGGCTTTTAACATTTACAGCTCATAAAGACTAACTATAACCGTCTTTATTTCTCAATCCGAAAACGCTTCGGATAAGGATAACCCCATCCTCATCGAATTCTAAGAACAGTCGCTATATAAAGATCTTACAAGTTACACCAATCTCACCAAAACCCATAAGACGTTTACTTTCATCATTACCACCAAATCAAGCCCAAAAATCATCATGAAGTCTCTCCTCTCTGATTTCCGCTCTTGCTACCGCGCGGGGACGTCGAAGCGGCGACCACCTTCTCCTGCTCAGGAGGCGCGTACTGATCACGCGCCGCCCTCGCGGAGGTTGAGTTCCCCGAAATTGGAGTCGTCTGCAGGTACGCAGTGGCGGCCGGCTCTCAACGCAATCTTGGAGGATGGGGATGCTACTCCTAATAGTTCTAAAGGCAGATCATCATCCAAGACTACAGTGGCCAAGTCCCGCAGTGTTGCTAGCATTGACCAAGTCAAGGCGCCGGTGATGATTCCGTCGGCTTACTGGGCGACGCCGTTTATGTTCTGATCCGTCCGGAGATATATAAATATTAGGGCGGCGATCAGTTTTACCGCTGGTTCTGTATGCACATAGTTTTGTTGGTTGTACTTGTACAGTTGTACATTGTGGGCACAAAGGATGAAGCAATTTTTACTTTTAACCCTTTGCTGTTTTTATGGTGAATTTGATTTTTACTGTTTAGTTTAGTTATTGAGAGATGAATCAAATCTAGGCTAGTGGTGAACACTGGTCGGATCTCGAATCCATTATTATGGTCTTATTGTCGCCCGTTTTGGGTAAACTCGAAAGATTTGATATGTATTATTTAGCTTAATGAATATAAGTTATTTCGGGCGACCCTTTTAAATCAGTTGTTAGTGAAAAAGTTTACATAATTATTTTTTGAATTTATAATTAGGAAGTTCTATTCATACTTCCTAAAATAATATTTGGACCTCCAACAATTTTTGGAAGTTTTTAAATTCAACTTTGCCATTCTAAAAAATAAACAAATGAAAGATAAAAAAGATTAAATAAAATGTGCACCTTCTCTTCTCTCCCCTTCCCCCTCCCTCATTCTCTTACATCCATACATGAGGATTATTCGGCAACTTTGGTTAAGGTAGAATGTTAAAGATTGTAAAATGGAATAAAGGACAAAAAATATAGTGAAAAACAATCGAGAAAATAATGATCGAAAAACAATTTCGATTTCCTATTCTTTTTGTTTCTTTCTAGTTTGGTTTAATTGCTTCACTTCATAGAGTTGATCGTTAATTGTTATCTTGGTATCTTTTTATAGTGTTTTTTTTTTTTGGCTAGAGTAGACTGTGTTGCTAGCTTGATTTGGGTTTAGGGAAATTGATTTTGATAATAGTTCTCCTGTGGTATTGTAAATTACATGTTTTATTAAGAAATTGGAGGAGGTTCATAAGAGTATCCAAACTTACAAGGTGAATGATATTAACTGTTAAGTCATGGATATGAACTAAGTTTTAAGTGATGAAAAAAAAGACATTATTAGTAGACTTGTATTGGAAAAAATTGTGTAGATACAAAAAAGGGCAAGATTGGAAGTTTTGTGTTTGAGAATAGGAGGTCTAAATACCAATTTAAGAGGTATGAATAGAAGTCTCCTTTATAATTTCAAATACTAGAGACAGTGCTATCAAGCTTAATCCAGCAACCGGCATATACATCATGTAAAATGCAAATGGAAATGTTTTATATTGATGTTAATGGCAAAAGCCAAAACATACACAAGGTTAAATCAAACCGTCATTAAGCAATTACTTTTTTACTATTTAATCCAAACGATGTCCTAAAGTAAAAATCGCAAAAGTCACAATCAAATGCATGTCTTTTCTATGTTCAATATCCAAATGAAACCATATTTCTTCAAAATATCTTGTGGAAGTGCATCCATAATTCAAAGGACCATATCATGCATGACAAAGATATAAGTCTGAGTGGTTAGGGTTAGGCCGTTCCTCACCTAATTAGGAAGGTAATTAACAGATTTAGTAATTGATGATTCTGATGGAGTCATTTGGATTGTTTTGCTATTGCTTTGTGTTATTTCAATTGATCTTGCTCTGTGGGTTTGCTTGAAACACGTGAACGTAATATATCCAATAGAATTGGGCATTGCACCAACAGACCAACTGTGTTTCAAATTGCTTTGTTTTTCTTCATTGTTGAAGTTTTAGTTTTTGAGATCACATTATTCAGTTGAGTTATCTTCCTCTTACGTGATTGTTGGGGCTCCAACTCTTCATAGACCTCTCTCATGAAGTCAGTCACTGAATGGCTTCAAAACCAATCAGTGAATATATCAAGAATAGATTTTGCTTCAACTGATATGGTATATAATTATATATGCATCTGTTCAGGAGCTGTAATGTTCTTGATTGAAGGCGTTTTCGGTTGTATCCTCCGCACATAACTCAGCATCTGCAACGTCTAAGGCGAGGTGTCCACTTATTTGATTTTGTTTTATGATTGCACAACTTAAAAATCCTATCAAAGCTTCCTCCCTGCAAGCATTCAGCTGTTAAAAGTGTTTGACGTGCTTTTGACAAGCAGCAAATTGTCCATCTTGCTGGCGTTCCAACACCAGTTAGTGTAATTTCGCCTGGGATGTGTTGCTTCCTGACGCTTTCCGACTTCTTTTCCTAGCGACTGCTGGCCTGTAGTGGGATTAACTTCAGGCGAAGTCCTTCAGTTGCCTTGAGAATGGAACTTTCCTCCTTCAGCGAATCTGCAACTCGTCAAAGGCTACAGAAGTGCTTGAAATCGACACTGAGCAGTCGATCCAAATCCATTAAAGTAACTCAGTAACTCATGGTTTGAGGTGATATCGATCTGGTTGAGTTTTATTAGTTCAAACTTTTCAGATATGCATGATCTGGTCTCCGGTCAATAGCTTTGGGACTTTGGTTCTTCTTTGGGCTTGGGTTAGGCTTTGGTAAGCAACTAAGCATTGAGGCTGGGCATCAATATAGGGCCCCAACCAACCTACCCCCATAGGTCCATTACTTTTCTGGTTTTTTTTTTTTTTGGACCATAGGACCATAGGTCCATATGTACAATTGCGTGTAGCGAACTAGTTATAACTAATAAGATCAATGTTGAAAAAAAAGAGCTACTCCATACGATCATTGCAAAATTATAGTCTGAAGTGTATTCCCTCACTTTTTCTAAAACTAGAAATAATTTTATCTTTTTCTTTGGTCAACGACACTAGGTATCATCATTTGAGGCACATAATAATGCATTTCTTTTTGACCTCTTTGTTTTTTTTTTTTTTTTTACCACTCTTCTTACCATTAATCCTATCATTACCAAAGCAGCAAAAGCCCCGGTTCTTTAAAAGTGATGTGGAGCTGGTGTTTGTGGTACTGATGTGCGTCAAAGTGGTGCCAATTTTGACTCGAACAAACATATACTCTTAAGAATTTCTTTAGTTGTATAAATTTTGATCAAAAACTGATTTTTAGGTAAATTATCGATTGCAATTGTTGTATAAAGATGAGGATAATGCCCCTTCTCTAAATGTCAATTTTGATGAATTGATTCTATTGTTTATGCTTAGGAAAATTATCAAGGCCTCCAAGTTAATTTCTGAAACAAATGAGATTGGATTTATTTTTATGGTGGATTATGATGCATGAGCCTGAATTGTTTTGGAGGATCATAATCCTAGTTTCCAGCCCAGAAAATCCCAAATAACCTAAAGATTTGACAGAGAGGCCTTTGACAAATTCCAAGAATTTTGGACGTGAACCATTTTAATAAGTTGTACACTTGTACCGGGGCTAAAACTGCTCAAACTGAAAGCCTCAACCCTAAAAACAACTTTGACCTTCCATTCCGATTTGCAAACCCCACTTATCCTATAATATTTCGCGCAAGTCTAGTTGAGCGCCAAAACCTTCCGCCTTTACCAAAATAACCCTGCTCGGCTGTTTGTAAGATTCTATACCCGTATGGATAACCCACCGTTCGACCAAAAAGACAATTACACCCTTCTCATATACCCCATGTTGCATACAGTAAATACATATTGCAGTAATTTTGCAACTTTCTTGGAGGATAATACAAGGGTTTATAAGTTTCCTTTTTTTAGAAGCTAACCTCTGATGTTTTTATTTTTTTAATGTAATCTAAAAACTTTATTTTATCTTCATTTTTATTTTTATGGAAATTCAACAATATATGAAAAGTCAAATTTACACATGATGTTACACATTTTTTTAGGATAGCAATAAGAGATATTATCTAAGTAAATTCATATGTTCTCGAAAAATAGGGTGAGCAACTGAGAGCTTTACATTAAAAAAAGTTAAACTCATAGCTCAATTCAACAGTTGTGGTCACTTCACTCAATAATAATTTCCGGATTTTTAAGCCCAATAAATTTTTCATTTTTCCTTCATTGGTAAATAATATTGAATAATAGGAAGATTAATAAAGACCATCAATTCGTCAATATGAATTCAATCACGAAAAATTTAAATTCAAAGTCTAACGATTACATAAAAATTAAAAAAGAAAGAGTAACCGTTATCAAACAAAAAAAGCAAGGTGGTATTCAATAACATTTTCATCATATATTTTCATTTTTGAAAATAGGGTGAGAATGCATTTGACAACCTATTCTCAAAACGTGAAATATAAAAATAGAAAATATTTTCAGTTTACTCGTAGAAATTGAAAACACTAATTTGACTTTTTTCACTTTTTCTTTCTCTCAATTTAGAAAATATGGAGATTTTTTTTTTGACACTAAACTACTGTATGTAATTTAAAATTAAAAAAAATACAATTTTGTTTTTTCATTTTTATTTTAAAAATCATTTTTAATTTTTTTTTCAAAAACAGGCTCTATACAAATTGTATATATATTATTTTGTAAAAGAACCTAGTTGAATAACATTGGACTTCAAAGTTAAAAAAAATGGTTTTATTGATAATTTGCTATAGGCATGTTCATTATAATTATAATATTTTCTAATTTCTAATTTACCATCCCAGTGCTGCCCGTTGCCCGATCCGCATATCCATAATTCGCGACCTCATGAAACGTGGACCAATACGGCCAAGGCTATTTTAGTACTTTGGCAAAGTCTCACGCGACTCTCTCACAAATTCACAATACTTTATAAAATTAAAACGAAAAAAGGAGAAGAAAAAAAATTAATAGCACGGAGAGAGGTCCTCGTCTTTCCTTCAGACCGAGAACTGCAACAAGAGAGAGACGAACGCACAGAGACAGAGAAAGCCCAGAGAGATTTTCCTCAGAGAGATAAATTGGGTCCGAGCTTTTCCCTTGTCGCTTTTTCTCGATCTATCTTCATTCACTCTATTTCCTCACGCGCCTCTTCGCCTCGCAGCTCTATTTCGCAGCCGATCTATTCACTGAGCTCCTTCAATTTCACGGTAATTTCCTCCCCCTTGGATTTCAATTCTTCTTTTTTCTGTTCGAGTTTCCGGGATAGGGTTTTGATTTCCGAAGCTTAATGGATTCAGAGGCTAATCCCTGGGTTTGGTTTTATGGATGAGTGTCCTTGACATTGGAAACCCTACATTGGGGTGGTAATGATTGGTTTGTTGAATTTGTGGAAAATAGGGTTTTGAACAGGAGCGGGGATTCCCGGGCCGGAGCGGAGACGAAGCGAATTGCAGTATGAGCATCGATAGCCCCGGGGAAGGGGAGAATTAGGGTTTTGAAATTCGGCCAAGAGGTTGGGATTTCCATGGGCGATGGAGGAGTCGCATGCATGCCTTTGCAGCATAATATCATGGACAGGTTTCCAATTCCGGAGAAGACTACGCTTTGCGGAGGCAATACTAATACTAATGCTACTACTACTACTACCACCACCGCTAACAATGGCTTCAATTCCAAGCCGGTTGTTAAGAAGAAGGTAATGAAGATCAAGAAGAGGATTGTCAGGAAGCCCAAGGCAAAAAGCAACAGTAACGTAGAGTCGGGGAAGAGTGAGCTGGGATTGGTTAAAGGTGAGAAGAGTGATACTACTAAGGAAGCAGAGAACAGTGGTGGTGCCAAGGAAGCAGCCGAGAAGGAAGCTGAGAACAGTGCTGCTCAGCAAGTTGAGAACGTCGAAAATAATGGTGAGGATAAGAAGGAGGAAGTGGAAGAGGGTGAATTGGGGACTTTGAATGGTGAATTTGTTCCGGACAAGTGGCGGAGAAGCGAGGTTGAGAAGGAGGAGATTGGGGGTGAGAAATGGAGGAGAAGCGAGGTGGAGAAGGGAGAGTCTTTTTCTGGGAAATGGCGTAGAGGTGATGCAGAGAAGGCAGATATATATCCCGAGAAGAGTAGAAATAGTGAAGCTGAATTCGGCTCGTGGAGACCACCCAAGGATGAAATTGAAAGAGGTGAGTATATTCCAGATAGATGGCAAAAAGGAGAGCTGGCCAGAGATGACTACAGTAACCGAAAAATGCCCGCCAGGTACGATATGGGTGGGAGGGGCAGGGGAAGGGGCTGGAAATTTGAGTCCCCTTCTGGCAAGTATCCAAATGATGACGGGTTTAGAAGGAAAGAATATAGTAGAGGTGGGGGTCAGCACAGCAAGAGTACTTTCAGGTGGGATAGTGGCCAGGAGAGGAATACGAGGATCAGTTCCAAAATTGTTGATGATGAGGGTGTCTACAAGAATGAGTACAGCAGTGAGTACAGCAATGGTAAGTATCAAGCAAAGGATTACTCTTCTGTTAATCGGTTGAAGAGGTATGGTCCTGATTCAAATAGTAGTGAGCGGAAGCACTATGGAGATTATGGGGATTATGCGGGTTTAAAAAGTCGCAAGCTTTCTGATGAAAGTAATCGCTCTGCTCACTCTGAGCATTATTCACACCGTTCTGGGGAGAGATCTTATCGAAATCCTTCTTTTAGACCAGCATCAGACAAGTACTCTTCCAGGCACTATGAACCTACTTTGTCTTCCAGAGTGGTTTATGACAGGCATGGGCGAAGTCCAGGTCTCTCTGAGCGGTCCCCACGTGACAGGTCCCGGTATTATGATCACCTGGACCGGAGTCCAGTGCGCCGTGAGAGATCTCCATATGATCTAGAGAGGTCCCCTTATGGCCGTGAGAAATCACCATATGGCCGTGAGAGATCTCCATATGGTCATGAGAAATCTCCGTATGTACGTGATAAATCTCCACATGTTCGTGACAGATCTCCATATGTTCGCGACAAGTCTCCATATGCTCGCGAGAAGTCACCATATGGACGTGAAAGATCTCCATATGTTCGTGACAGATCTCCTTATGTTCTGGAGAGATCTCCATACGAACGGAGCCGTAATTATGATCACAGAAACCGCAGTTTGTCTCCACAAGATCGACCTAGGTACCATGATCGCAGGGATCACACCCCAAACTATTTGGAGCGGTCACCACGTGGTGACCGGGGTAGAGCTTCTAGTTATAGAGGTACAGGCCGCAAAAGTGGAGCAAGTGATAGGCGCAACTCCCAATATAAAGCGCACGAAGATAAGCTGGTGCAGAAGGATCCCACGGGAACGGACTCAAATTCCTCTGCCAAAGAATGTCAGGATAGAAGCAGTGTTCTTGACATTAATGGAACTGTGGAGACAAACACCAATTCTGAGTCTCACAAAGAAGAACCGTCTCAAAGTCCAAATATAAATTGCAAAGAAACTTCTCATATTAGTGCAGCCCCTCCTGAAGAGCTGCCTTCTATGGAAGAAGATATGGATATATGCGACACACCACCACATGTCCCAGTGATTGCTGATTCATCCACAGGGAAATGGTTTTACCTTGATTATTATGGTGTGGAATGTGGGCCTTCCAAATTATGTGAGCTTAAAGCACTTGTTGAAGAAGGAGCTCTGATGTCCGATCACATGGTCAAGCACTCAGACAGTGATAGGTGGGTAACTGTTGAAAATGCAGTTTCGCCATTGATTACCGTAAATTTTCCATCCATTGTATCGGACTCGATAACTGGACTAGTAAGCCCTCCAGAAGCTCCTGGCAATCTATTGGCAGATATTGGACATACTGGGCACTATGGTACTCAGAGTGGGAGTTTACCGGGGTTGTGTGCAGATGTTGCTTCTGAGCCTCTAGAAGATTTGCACATTGAAGAAAGGGTTGGGGCTCTGATGGAAGGTTTAACAGTTATTCCTGGCAGGGAACTTGAAGCTGTTGGAGGTATGCCTTAGTATTATTATTATTATTTTTTTTTCAGACAAGAAAACTGTTGACTATCATTTTACAATCCACACTCTATCTTTCCCTTTTTAGTAACTTAAATTTTGTCTTTTATAAGAATTTCAACCAAAAAAGGAAAGGAGTGTTGATTGCAAATTATGGAGTGTGAATTTCGTTCTCCTGAGGTTATGTTGTGAAAGCTTATACCTTTTTTCTCATTTTGCAGAAGTTCTGCAAATGTCATTTGAATCTGCTCAACTGGAAGTATGGGGAAACAGTGAAGGTACGCATAGATTGGAATTGTTTACTCATCGATTTGCAATATATTTTATATTATTATTTTATGTATACTATTATTAAGAGAAGAGGATTTGCAATATATTTTATATTATTATTTTATCTATACTATTATTAAGAGAAGATCTTGGCTTTGTTAGCCAAAGTTAGTGTGAAAAGACAAAAAAAATCCTTAGACCTTATATTAATTTTAGATAATTTTTAATAATTGAGGGGTAGTATGGTAAATGGCACAATTAAAAATTATGTAAAAAATAAAATAAATAATTTTCAGATAGTTAACTACCTATATCTGCAATAACCACCCATAATTTCAGATAACTTCCCATTTTTTTCTCAATATAATAATTATAAAAATTTTACACATGCAGAGAGCATGTGAGCAGAAAACTAGTGTGTGTGTGTGTGTATATATATATATATATTTCTTTTCCAAGTTCAATTCTTTATCTTCCTATATATTCATACTTCTATGGACAAGCTCTAAGACTACAGCACATGTAAGTTAAGTGGGATGACAAATTGATGTTTTGACACTATATATGTGAGTTAAATAGGACTTGAAATTACATTTTGGATTGAAATATTTACAGTTGGAATTACACAAGTTATGAGATGTACAATTGTTGAATTTGCATTTATCTTTTTGCCTGAACATATGCATTTCACGACATTCAGGTCTCTCTCAAGGTCATATCGGTGAACAGAATGATCAGAAAACTGAGGAACCACGATTTTCTGACATTAAAATGAAAGAAGCAGCAGAAATAGGGTTGACTTTACCCTCTGACAAAGATGCTTTTTCTTGTGGTGATTCCGGTGACTGGTTTTCTGGTCGATGGTCATGCAAGGGTGGTGATTGGAAAAGGAACGAAGAAGGTGTGCAAGATAGGTCTTCTAGAAAGAAACTTGTTGTCAATGATGGTTTCCCATTATGCCAGATGTCAAAATCTGGGTATGAAGACCCTCGATGGCAAAGAAAAGATGAACTGTATTATCCTTCACAGAACAGAAGGCTTGATCTACCTACTTGGGCTTTTTCATGTCCAGATGATGCTAATAGAGTGTCTCAAAGTAAGCCAACTGTTATAAAAGGAGTAAAAGGAACTATCCTTCCGGTAGTCAAGATAAATGCATGTGTTGTAAAAGACCACGGTTCATTTGTTTCTGAGCCGCGGATAAAAGCACGAGGAATGGAAAGGCATCCTTCAAGGTCTGCTCGGTCATATTCCGCAAGTAGTGATGGCAAGAGATCATCTGGCGATGGTGATTCTCAAATGAAACCAGTAGGTGACCGAGGCTCAAAGGGATCTTCCAAATGCGTTTCCTCCATTAAAATCCCCAAAGACCGTATTGGCACAGTTGATGACTTGCAATTGCATTTGGGAGACTGGTACTACCTTGATGGTGCTGGGCATGAACGAGGACCTTCATCATTCTCTGAGCTACAGGCCTTAGTTGATCAAGGAGTGATCCTGAAACATAGCAGTGTGTTCCGGAAATTTGATAAAGTCTGGGTTCCAGTTACCTCTGCCATTGAGACTTCTGATGCTACCAAAATGAATAAGGAGAAGAACAGAACCTCAAGTAATTTTTCAGGGCAATCTCAAAGTGCTACACTTGCAGAATCAAAAACAAATTTGAGTTGGTTGCAGAATCTGCACCCTCAGTTCATTGGTTATACATGTGGAAAGCTTCATGAATTGGTGATGAAATCTTATAAAAGTCGGGAGTTTGCTGCAGCCATAAATGAGGTTTTAGATCCATGGATTAATGCAAGGCAGCCAAAAAAAGAGTTGGACAAGCACATGTACTGGAAAGCAGGTATGCTACCACTAAAACTTTCCATTTTCTCTTGCTTTTTCTGAGCAAAATTTATTCAGGTAATAGTAATTTGGAGTTTTTATCATGTTTTGATGCTCAGTAATTATGGACATATGATTGTTTGTTTGTCTTTTGCTTTGTGTGAACATCTCTACATCTCTGCATTAGAGAAATGCAGTATGGTACTAGGATACAGAAGTTGAAACTAAAATGAGAATTGTATATGGCCTCCATTCAGCTATTATTGACTCGCTGCGTACTTGTGAAGAGATTTTGGTGCAGCAGCTTATTAAAATTTTAACTAATTTAGTTACATCTATGTTTCTTTTTTTTCATATCTCCTTGTGACAGGTGGTGATCCATAATATATAGCATGATTTGTGTGCTATGTAATGTAGTCATAGCTATTATTTGATGTACCTTTTGTCTTTGTTTCTGTTTCTGTACTTTATTTCATGCAAGTTTTCTTTTTCTAAAGGTGAAGACTATTTTCTTCGGTCACGATCGTGCTTGATCTTAACCTTTTTCTGTTGAGGACTGTCATGGACAGTTTTGTATATAGACATATTTGTTTTTGTTAGTCCAATTTGCCATTTACATCCCGCATACTCGCACATTTTTGATATATTGATTGCGCTTCTTTCTTGCCTTGTCTCCTTTGACCCATACTCTCATAGGTTTATCCTGTACATATGATTTGTTTGTAGTTACATTTCCTTTCATCTTCTTTTGATATTCAATATGAAGTTTCATTCTATCCACATTAATTTACTTGTGATAACTGCAGATGGTGATGCACGTTCTTCTAAAAGAACTCGGTTGCTGGTTGATGAAAGTGAAGAAGACTATGACGCAGAAGAGGACTTGCAAACAATAGAAAAGGATGATTCCGCATTTGAGGATCTAATTGGTAATGCTTCTTTCTTCAGAGAAGACAGCTTGAGTTATGGATCAGAGATGGCAAGCTGGGGTTTATTGGATGGACATGTGCTGGCACGGGTCTTTCATTTTTTAAGATTGGACATGAAATCTCTTACCATTGCTTCTCTGACTTGTAAGCACTGGAGAGCTGCGGTCAGTTTTTACAAGGATATTTCAAGACAGGTAGACTTGTCATCCTTGGGTCCCAACTGCACCGACTCCATGATTGTGAAGATTATGGTAAGCTTTGCTCTTTTTTGGCACTGCATATGCTGGAATTATATTCACTTCCTCTTGAATTTAATGTTATTTTGTGCTTGCAGAGTGGTTATGGCAAAGAGAAGATTAATTCTATGGTTCTAATTGGTTGCACAAACATCACTCCCCACACTCTTGAAGAGATTCTTGGTTCACTTCCTTGTCTATCTACCATAGATATTAGGGGTTGCAACCAGTTTGGTGAGTTGGTCATTAAATTTCAGAACCTGAACTGGATTAAGAGCCGAAGCTCACGTGGTACAAAGATACATGATGAATCCAATTCAAAATTAAGGAGTCTGAAATATATCAGTGAGAAATCTTCTTATGTTTCGAGAAGTAAGGTTCTGGGTAATGATATGGATGATTTTAGTGAACTCAAAGTGTACTTTGATAGTGTGGATAAGAGAGACTCAGCTAATCAATCATTCCGGGGAAGTTTATACAAACGTTCAAAACTATTTGATGCTAGACGGTCCTCATCCATTCTATCTAGGGATGCTCGTATGAGGCGGTTGTCCATTAAGAAATCAGAAAATGGTTATAAGAGGATGGAGGAATTTGTTGCTTCAAGTCTGAAGGACATCATGAAGGAGAATACATCTGATTTCTTTGTACCCAAGGTATTGGCAGTCGCTTTTTTTTTATAATATTTTTTTATCTTTTTCTTGGATGTAGTTGATAATGTCCAGTGTACTTAAAAAAAATTAAATGTATTCTTTCTTCTCTTGGTTGACCAGGTTGCTGAAATTCAAGATAGAATGAGAAATGGGTATTACATTCGCCGAGGATTGAGTTCTGTGAAGGAGGATATCAGTCGAATGTGCAGGGATGCAATTAAGTAAGTTCTTTTCAATTTCTGTCCCAAGTGATACAAGTCTCACATTCTTTCTCCCTCCTCTCTCTCTCTCTCTCACACACATATACTCTATTGTTTTCAGAGCAAAGAATCGTGGTGAAGCTGGAGATATTAATCACCTGAATCACATTATTAATTTGTTTATACAACTTGCCACACGTTTGGAAGGGGCTTCCAAGTCTTCTGATGCAAGGGATGAGCTGATCAAGTCGTGGGAAGATGATACATTTGCAGGGGTTTCTTCTGCCTCCAAGAGTAAAAAGAAGCTCAATAAGACGTCTGAAAGGAAGTTGAGGAGTAATGGTTCCTTTATGAATGGTAGTGTGGATAATGGAGAATATGCATCTGATCGAGAAATCAGAAGGCGTTTATCCAAGTTGAATAAAAAATCTATGGATTCAGAAAGTGAAACATCTGATGATCTTGATAGGTCATCTGAAGATAGCAAGAGCAATACCGAGAGTACTGCCTCGGATACAGAAAGTGACTTGGAATCTGGGTCACAGAGTCAACCTGGGCAATCAACAGCAGATGGATGCTTAGCTCATGATGAGGGTTCGGATTCTGTGACTGATGATCGTGAGTGGGGAGCTCGCATGACCAAATCAAGCTTGGTTCCTCCTGTTACGAGAAAATATGAAGTCATTCATGAATATGTTATTGTATCGCATGAAGAGGATGTAAAGCGGAAGATGCAGGTATCTTTGCCGGATGACTATGTTGAGAAGCTTTATTCGCAGAAGAATGGAACTGAGGAGTCTGATATGGAACTTCCTGAAGTCAAGGACTACAAGCCCAGGAAAATGCTTGGAGATGAGGTTCTAGAGCAAGAGGTTTATGGAATTGATCCCTACAGCCATAATCTTTTACTTGATTCCATGCCAGAGGAGTTGGATTGGCCTCTTTTAGAGAAGCATCTGTTTATAGAAGATGTGCTTCTTCGCACCCTGAATAAGGAAGTTAGACACTTTACTGGTACCGGAACTACTCCCATGATCTATCCTTTGCGGCCCGTTGTTGAAGATATTCGGAAAACTGCTGAAGAGGATAGTGATATTCGAACTGTGAGAATGTGCCAGGGTATTTTGAAGGCCATAGACAGTCGCCCTGATGATAAATATGTTGCTTATAGAAAGGTAAATGCACATCATCCATTGCTGTTTCCTGCCTTTTGATTTCTTACTTCCTGGATTTCTCCCATGCCTGTAGTTGACGCTGATTCTTTTATCTTCTGTGATATTAACTTATTACGGTCATAGGGGCTCGGCGTTGTTTGCAACAAAGAAGAAGGTTTTGGAGAAGAAGATTTTGTTGTGGAATTTTTGGGGGAGGTATGGCTGCATGTTTGTTAATGGATTTCTTTTTCCTTATTGAGTTTGTTCATTTTATAATGAACTGCTTTTAGTGTATCCATTCCCAGTTGTTATCCTGAAATTTCAACCCAGTCACTACTAAAAAGAAAATAACATGGTTTCTAAAGTCTATCACGTGTGTCTGGTTTTGTGGGTGGGAAACTGCAATTATGAGTCATTTTAGGCAAGCCATGGTTCTCACTGATTCTTTCCTTGTCCTGTTTTATGTACCATGTGCAAGATCTGATCTTGTTACGGGGGCATCTGATGTTCATTGTGTTTATCAATTATGATAGTTATTACTTAATATTATAGATGAAATGATTTCTTAATAGTTCTTCTGATGTGAATTTTTGGTGTGGACAATCCAATGTTTTGCTAAGAACCCCCTTTACTGCAATCCTTGATGTTGTTATGGGAAAGTTCTTATAACGTGTAGTGATACTGTTTTATTGTGTTTATTCTTTTAGAGTAAAGCTTCTTCTATGTTGATGAAATTCCCTCTTACCGTACTTCAAAATGTTAATTACAGGTATATCCTGTTTGGAAATGGTATGAGAAGCAAGATGGGATTCGTTCTCTGCAGAAAAACAGTAAAGATCCAGCTCCGGAATTTTACAACATTTATCTTGAAAGGCCCAAGGTGCTTTATTGTTGCCTAAGTTTATAGGTAGTTACTGTTTGCTTTGCTGATTTGTACCTGATCGTTGATTGTTATTTGGCAGGGTGATGCTGATGGGTATGATTTAGTTGTTGTTGATGCCATGCATAAAGCAAACTATGCAAGTAGAATTTGTCACTCGTGCCGACCTAATTGTGAAGCAAAGTAAGTTCTATTGTTTTTGTTCTGTTAGTCACCTTACCGTGCTCGTCTCACCATGCATATAGGGAATTTTACAAAGCAGTCCGAAATTGCGGTTTTGTGTTGTAACTGTTACATCCCCATGATATATGGTGCTGCATCGAGTTGACAGTTCTTTTTTGCTACTTGTGTTTTACGTTACCTTTTAGCTTGTACGTAATTACAGCTTTTGTACTTTATGATGTTTAGACTATTTATATATTGGTTTAAGAACAAGTTGCCATTTTAGCATATTTATTTTCTGAATATGCAGTTTTAGATTGCACACGTTTCAATAAGTTTTATAGCACTGCTGTTAAGTCTCTGAGGAAACGCTGGAAATAAAAAGTAGATTGATGTATGCCATCAAGATATGTGTTATTAGCGGTTCTTTATGTTTTTTGCAGGGTACAAGTACCTATAGTAATCAGTTGCATTATAATGCTAAAATTTAGTCTGCCAAATTTTACTAGTTCTATAAACATTTACTGTTTCTTGTGCAGAGTTACTGCTGTCGATGGTCGTTACCAGATCGGTATCTACACTGTACGTAAAATTCAATATGGTGAAGAGATCACATTTGACTACAACTCTGTTACGGAGGTCTGACTCTTTTGCCTATGGGTCTCATGTGTTCCTAGAAATGACTGTATCTGACAATTGAAGTCTATTTTGTGACAGAGTAAGGAAGAATATGAAGCATCAGTTTGTTTGTGTGGCAGTCAAGTTTGCCGGGGAAGTTACCTGAATTTGACAGGCGAAGGAGCATTCCTGAAGGTATTAGAAAGTTAAACCTGCACCTGTTAGGGGAATTAAGCTTTTCTTTTAACCTCGTTATATTGGTGCCCAAAGATAGCTGGTGCAACCAGTGTGAAGTTTTAGTGGTACACTATCTCCATTATGTTTCTCATTCTAATTTTTATCAATGTCTTGCTATTCATCAGGTGCTGAAGGATTGGCATGGAATTCTGGATCGTCATCATCTAATGCTGGAAGCTTGCGAGTTAAATTCAGTATCTGAGGAGGATTATCTTGACCTGGGAAGAGCTGGTTTAGGCAATTGTTTGCTTGGTGGGTTGCCAGATTGGGTGATTGCATATTCAGCTCGTTTGGTATGTTTCCCTCCTGTTTCCTAATTCGCTTGGTTTTAATTTTGAAATCAACAATCATTTATTTTGCTGTTGCTATCATTTTGCTTGAAGGTGAGGTTCATAAACTTCGAAAGAACAAAGCTTCCTGAGGTGATTTTAAAGCACAACTTAGAAGAAAAGAGGAAGTATTTCTCAGATATATGTCTTGAGGTTGAGAAGAGTGACGCGGAGGTTCAGGTGAATTTCTTTGACTCTCTCTCTCTCTCTCTCTCTCTCTTGTGGGTGACATGGGGTTATTATTGCTTATTGCTTGACACAGGCTGAGGGTGTGTTCAACCAAAGGCTTCAGAATTTGGCTGTTACTCTTGACAAGGTAATTGCTGTTTTCAGTTTTATATAAACTAGCCCATCATCATTTTTTGCCTATTTTTTTGTTAAGTATATAATAAAAAGAATTTATTGGGTGGGCTTGCTATTTTATGGTTTATCTACAGTATTATGTGTTTATGACTTTCTGCTTGGTGAAATTTACAGGTGAGGTATGTTATGAGCTCCGTATTTGGCAACCCAAAGAATGCTCCACCTCCACTGGAGAGGTTAAGTCCAGAAGAAGCTGTTGGCTTTGTATGGAAGGGAGAAGGATCAGTTGTTGAGGAACTCCTTCAGAGCATGGCTCCTCATGTGGAGGAACAATTGCTAAATGATCTCAAGTCCAAGATGCTTGCTCATGATCCATCGAGTTCAGATGACATTTGGAAAGAACTTAAAAGATCGTTACTATGGTAAGTGGATGCTTTTCTCTTGCAATGCCTTGAATCTTTACCTTGTAAGCGGTGCTGTCTTCATGGGTTTTATTTCTTTGGAAGGTTGAGAGATGAGGTCCGGAATCTTCCATGTACATACAAGTCTCGGCATGACGCTGCTGCTGACTTGATCCATATTTATGCATACACAAGGTGCTACGTTAGAATACGGGTAAGGTTTTCTAATGAGAACCTCGCAGGTTTCTAACTCAGTTGTGCTCTACTGTTCTGACTAAAAATCATACTTCATTTTACTTTCAGGAATACAAATCAGTAACTTCACCGCCGGTTTACATTAGTCCACTTGACTTGGGCCCCAACTACACTAACAAATCGGGGGCAGATTTTCAGGAGTATTGCAAGACTTACGGGGAGAATTATTGTTTAGGGCAGCTATTTTTTTGGTATAATCAGTCTAATGCAGAGCCAGATTGTAGTATGGCTAGAGCAAGTAGGGGTTGCTTATCATTACCTGATATCGGTTCCTTCTATGCCAAGATTTCGAAACCTACACGGCAGCGTGTTTATGGTCCAAAGGCTGTCAAATTTATGCTTTCAAGGATGGTGAGTCTTTTTTACTTTTTGGTGCTTTTCAGTTCTTGAAATAATATGCTATCAACCCCACTCCTAACCATGCCTTGGTCAAGAGGTATCTTCTATAATGCTTGTCTTCATTGCTTATAAAACTCCAGGACCACTTGTTTAAAAGGATCCGAACATGTAAATAAATAGAGGGTAGACTGATTATTGGTAGCTTAGGGGCTCAACCTACGCGTGAACGTTGTAACTAATAGAACAGATCCTTTTAATGCAGAGAATGGTTTGTCTTATGCGTTAGTTAGTGAGTCTTTTGCGTCTTATCATTTTCTTGACCCGATTTCGCTTGTGATAAATACCATGTTGAACACTGCCCTTATTTACATTTTCAATTGTATTGAAGAGTTACTTTTTAGATTGTGTACCCGTTTTTGTTGACCAACTTAGACTTTCTGTGGAATTTTCGTCAAGTCTTCAGTTTAGAGACTTTCTGGAATGCAAATTTTGTAAGATACATGTTGGAAAGAATGCTTTAAATATCTTGTCTAGAATGTTTTATTACTCAACATAATCTTTCCGGTTTGTGTCTACATGCTGTGTAGACTTGGTTGATAAGTGATATTTTGTCTAATTTTATCTGTTCAAGGATTTAACTAGCGGGAAAGCATTTCTTTTGCTGGATTCAGGAGTCGGGTGGAAACTTGTGTCTGTTTAACTCTGCTTAATATTGTTGGTTGTTTAACTCGGCTATTTTGGTATGTTTCAGGAGAAGCAGCCCCAAAAACCTTGGCCCAAGGATCGAATATGGTCGTTTAATAGCTCCCCAAAAGTTCTTGGCAGTCCAATGCTAGATGCTGTTGTGAATAACTCTTTCTTGGACAAAGAAATGTTGCATTGGTTAAAGCACAGACCTGCAATATATCAAGCTATGTGGGATCGGTGAAGTTTTGCAAGCGTCAGGAACCGGCAGCGGGATAACTGGTCAACGCTTTGTAAATTGTGTTCTGGAATGATTTACGGTTTTAATTTACAGCTTCCCCTTATAAATGTGGGTAGTTGGTAGTCATTCCAAAACATGATTCCTTTCCGCTGCTTTCTCATTCTTGTGTACAGCTCATCTTTGTAATCTGTAATTCATTATTAGCGGTAGAACATTTGTTTTTGGTCCCGTCTAATTTTAGAAAGAAATAGAAAAGGTAGTCCATGGCATTAGCTTTTGTTTTTAGTTTTTTTTTTTCTTCTGTTGAAAAGTACTTGGTGCAATTTAATCCTCTAATTGGGGCCTGTAAATTGTGAAATAAACTCCATTGATTTATCCACACTCTCTGTAACACCAAGCTCAAGGTCAATTACAGTCCAGAAAAACATCTGCATCTCCTGATCTCCATTCATTCCCATTCTGATTTCTGGTTTCCGAGTTAAGCTTGTGTTTACCAGCTTCCTTTGCATCTCCATTCTGATATCTAGAACACTGGAAGCCACATTCTCATTCTGCCTCCGACGCTCGGGCAAAAGTTGGTGTGTGAGACTGTACAGCTTGTAATCTTTTGCGCTAGTTATGAAAATTTTACCATCCCATAGAACATTGACGCTTAATCTCGAAGGTTTAGCATCAATCATTTCACTAAACCTTGCACATTCTTAAGCTATCTGTGGGAAATTGAAGTTTTACTGATCTCGTCGGAAGTCACCTGGAAAGGGGAGCAGCGAGTAACTGAGATACTGTTAATACAAGGATGTACAGGCTCCAGAAAGAATGACAGATTATAATCTCTACATAATCAAGAACAGAGAATATGCATAATATAACAACATTGGTCATGCAGTGAAAACCTCAATTGAGATCAAAATCACTGCGGGGCTGTAACTCAGTGACTCTTGAGAACCCAATGATTCACTAATCAAAACAGATTACACATTTAACTCTGGGATTGCAATGACTGCTGCAATCCTTACTGGACAGACACACTGGTTGTTTTACAAACTGTTTTCAACATGGAACAAAACAGAGCAACAAAGAGACCGACTCTTTTACAACCAAAGGATTGAAACTCAACACTATTTCAATGCAAAAACAGAAACAGAGTAGCCATGTATATATAGCAGGAAGAAGGAATTCCATTCTGTCAAAGTCGCTCGAAGCTTGGTTGGAGTAGGGCCTTATGTTTGGGCAAGACAACAAACTAAGATGGGAAACCCAGCTGCAATTGTCTCCCACTTTGATCTTCGACCGCAAGGTTTCCATAAAGATGAACAAGGCCACCTTAATAGAGTTTGATATTGTTCTTCAGACTTGATCGATCTTTGACAACAAGACCAACACTAATATAATTAAACAATTCTTCTTGCTTTTCGAGTTCATGATTTGGACGGCAAGGTTGTGCATGTGAAGGAGATGAAAGTGGACGACAGTAAAGAGGAAGAGCACACCATGACCTGCAATATTCTTCAGCTTGTATTCTTCTTGACAGCATTATCTCCATAAAGCAATTAAACAATTTATGCTTGCTTGGTCTCCTAGTGCATGTTTAAAAAGCAAAGCACCACACATGCTTTCAACAGCTTTTCTCAAGGAATTAATTAAATAAATCACTTTTGGACTTGACATGGTTAATGTGGAAGAGTTTTGTGGCTGGTGGTGGAATGCCAATAATTTTTGGATACCAACAGATACCCAGCCAAATTTCCTTACAAGACAAAAAATTCCAAGAGGCCATTTCTGTGTTCTGTAAAAAAAAAAACGCAGAGCCACGCCCAGTCCCCACATCGTCTCTTTTGCTCATCAGAAAATGTCTGGGCCCTGAATTCCCCAAAATGCCCTTAAGCTCGTACACCCTCCACGAGATTATCACGTGCCGTGACGTTAGCAGCCAAAGAGACAAACGGTCGACAAGGAAAGCCGGACGGTCTGAGGCCTACGCCTGAAAAAGAGCCCAGTAGGAGTACGGACCCTAGCCACTGAGTAATACCCTCGCCAGTCCCCACGCAACACGTGTGCCCTCGCTATGAATAACGTCCCTGTTCTCGAGGCTATATATAACGAATCTTTATAGGAATTAGGCACAGCCTAGCTCATTTCATTTCTGTGACTCTTTGTCTCTTTCTCAAAATAAAAAATGGAGAAAACAGAGAAAGAGATCTTGATGTCACTGCATCAGGAGAGCAGCAGCAAGTCGCCGGAGGAAACTCAGGCCACCTTCACCGGCATGTTCCCCGTCAACCTCCATTCCATCCTCGCCGCCAACACCACCCAGCCCTTACTCCCTCTCTCCTTGTTCGCCGATAACTACTGCAGCCTCTCCGCTCCCAAAACCGAACCGCCGCTCTTTCACAACCACCACCAGGACCAGCCACCACAATACGGTGCCGTTTCGGCTCAGACGTCGTCCCTCATCGACTACTACTCCATCTTCAACCACCTCCCGGACCTCCTCTCCCTCGACCACTCTCCCTACAAGCGCCCTCGCCTCCTCGACCACCAAACCCTGGCCTCCTCCTACCAGCTCTACCCGACGCCGGCCGAATCTCCGCCGTCTCCCGTGGTGGTGCCACGTGGAAGCAGCCTGGCCCGGAAGAGGCGGCAGACGCTGAGCGACAAGATGCGGTGCCTGCAGAAGCTGCTGCCGTGGGAGAAGAAGATGGACAACGCCACCACGCTCGAGGCGGCGCACCGCTACGTCCGGTTCCTCCAGGCTCAGGTCGCCGCCCTCCAGGCCATGCCCATCGTCGCCTCCGACTCGGCCGGCTCCCTCCCGGTCCTGACACGCGGCGTCGGCGGCGGCAGCGGTGAGGTGGAGGTGCTGTCCACGCTGAGCCGGAGCCAGATGCTGCAAGTGGCGGTGAACTCGCCGGTGGCGCAGATGAGGATGTCGGATCTCGGGAGGTGTGTGTTCTCGGTGGAGCAGCTGGCTCTGCTGAACAAGAAGAGCGTCATCAGGTCTGCCATGGTCTCTGCTTCAGGCCATTACTATCCTACTACTACTACTAGCTTCATTGACTCTTCTGCTTCTGCCTCTACCACTAATTAAGCTTGATTAACTATATAGCCTCTCTGCTAATTTTGCTGCAATCTGCAGGGTTTAGGTTTTCTATTAGGACTAATAATTACTTTTTGAAGTTGGTACGTAAGTCAGTGGGATCAGAATCAGATATGGACAGAAAAATTGCTGGTTTTGGCCCTTTTTGGGTAGTGACTAGTGAGTATTAGGCTATAGCTGGGTACCTAAGGCATATTAGGGGCAGCAGAAGTAGCAGCTAGGTACAAGTTTTGCTTTGAAATTTGAAATGAAGTTGGAAAATTTTGAGAAATTACAAAACTGCGAGTAAGAAATTTTGTCTTGTTTGGTTATGGGTTCTGTGATGGTGACATTGTGCTTGATCTTGATTTCCCTGGCCTAAGAGAAACAAAAGCTGATCTTATGAAGAATTAATATTAATTACTATTTCTGTGTTTTGGCCTCTGGATTCAAATTTACTCACAATTTTTATTCTGTAGTGATATCACAACTCAATTAAAACTTGTCACGTTATGTAAAATTAATTAAATATTTAAAATATAGTTTTTTAATAAAACATCATGATAAACTATAATTATGTTTTATAACACATAGCAGTTTTGTATTGAGTGGTGGTATCATCACCAAAGAATTGGTGGTGAGCAAATTTGAATCCCTCCAACTCCAAGTTCACACTTGTTTTAATTCCATGTTGTTTTCCCATGTGTTTGGGCCTATCATGCACTTTTTTAGGGGACCTCATTATTTCTTGGCTTCAATGGGCCTATCATGCAATCTTTTCCTTGCCCAGTTTGCTGGGTCATCAGTTTCTAGGATTCATCTGGGCCTAATAAAGATCGAAGAATGTTCTGCACATGAGCCCATATTACAATTTGGTGGATTCACAAACTTGGAAAACCCAACTAATGCTCGCAGATTTGAGAATATCGAGTCCCCAGCGCGTTTGTATCAGAAATATTTTGGTTTCTTCTGGCAGTCATTTTTGACAAACTGTGAAGAACTTTGACTTTTTGCCCAAGTGCCAAGGAAAATAGATTGGTCTCAAGCCGTTGAATCTTCATTGAATCATTGTAGAATAGAAATGGACTGATGCTTAGCCACTTATACAACTTCGCCAGCATGATAAATCTGTACTGCCGAGTCACAAAAAAAATATTGAAGATAAACGATGGCCGACAACTATTTTATTGATAAAAATATATATTAGAAAACACTGTTTGCTGATGAAACAATTAGAGATTTTAATATAAAAAAATGTAAAAAAGTTTATTTTGAATTGAAACACATTCTAAAAATCATACTTTACCAATGGTGAGAATAAGAAACATGACATACGAACAACTGTAGAATGTAATGGAATGTCAAAAGATTTTTCTTGTACCATAAGCTCAACATTTATAGAGCATGCTTTTTAGAATGTGTTCAAATTGAGGGAAACACCGAAACATCAAACAAATTTTTTTCAATGAATTTTATTGTTTTCTGACTTTGTAAAATTAATTGTAAAAATAATTTTTGTCATCGTTTTTTAGTTCCGTCAACCATGATTGATTTCTCTCTTAGAGTGAGTCGTTCTTGAGAGGGAGGAGGATGATCTCGAGGTTAAGGTTTTTATAATTCATAGCTCATATGCACTTGGAAATCCCCAGTTAGTACCTCTCGGGATTCGACTAATTGCTTATTATAAAATCGAATTCTCTTTCCTTCTCCAAGGTCAGAAAATTTGGAACACGTTCCTCTATAGAATGATTAGAATCCGATGGATGCCCTAAAGGCTAAAGTTAAGGTTGCATGAGTGTGGGTTGAGATCGACTAGAGAGATCGAACTCGATCTTTTAGTCTATCTGAATGATTTGGTCTACGTACTATTGCTATGTACATTAATGTGTGAAAACGCGACTACAATTTCTGAGGCCTGCACAGAAAACAAATGATGAGACAAGACCTGTTGGTGCAAAATCCAAATGAATATATGGTGTTCGATTAAAAGCTTTCATATTATAAGTCAAAAAGCTAGGTCCTGGATCGAAGAATTACCCACCGATATTCATCTTGGGCAGCGGGCTAGGGCATATAGAGATGCTTAGGCACGCTCCTCCATGAGCTGGTTTATACTCTACTTTCCTTGCTCCTCCATCAAAGGAATCCAACACCGAAAAAGAAGAGAAGAGAAAGAAGACCCAAAAGCAAACTAAAGCTAAAGCTTGAGCACTGTGTTGACAAAAGAAGCTTTTCTTCCCACTTATCCCACCTAGCTAAGCCAATCCATTCTCTCCTTGCTTTACTACATCCCCTTTTTCATACATATAAAAATACCCCTTACTCGATCTTCAATTTGCTCCCAGTTTTCTGAGCTTTGTTTCTTGCCTTAAAACTAGCGGAATACATCAGAGTGGAGAGAAAGAGCGTGAGAATGGTTAAAATAGGAGGCATCTTTGTCTGTCTCTTGATTGTGGCCATGGACATCGGAGCTGGGATTCTCGGCATCGAAGCTGAACTTGAACAAAACAAGGTATGTGTATATTGACTCCTCCACTCTTTCAATACCATTTTTGATCTCTGTCCCTGTTTGTCCTCATAATCAAATTATATATCTAAAGGTTATCGATCGAGTTTGTACCTGAGAGTAGCCAAACGGGACAATTATCTTAGGCTTTCAACTTCTTAAGATATTGAAATGTATCTCTTTTTGTATTTACTCTATCACGTGACGAACTGTACGTATAGAATGTCAATTTTAAAGTTCACCTCGGACCCTTGAAATCAATACGAATTAGGCTAATTTTGTTTTTTCAACCATTTTCTTCTTTCTTCATGTTTAGCTTGATCCGCTTAAAAAATTGACTCCTCATTTGTAACTTCAAACTAATATTCCAATTTTTCCTTAATTTCCTGAATAGGTGAAACAATTAAGGTTATGGATCTTTGAGTGTAGAGAGCCAAGCCATCCGGCATTCAAGCTAGGGTTAGGTGCAGCAGGACTTCTGGTTCTTGCTCATGTCATTGCTAACTTGCTTGGTGGCTGCAACAATTGCATTTGCTCTCAAGAAGAGCTCCAAAAGGCTCCTCCTAATAGACAACTCTCACTCGCATGCCTCGTCTTCACCTGGTATATATGGTTAATTAGAATTAATTTCTAATTAATTAATTAAACTAGATCACTGTTAATTTCTCGTTCTTAATCTGATCAATGTGTTTGTGATTGATGATGATCAGGATCATTCTGGCCGTTGGATTGTCGATGCTGGTGATAGGGACTTGGTCGAACCACAAGTCAAGAGCTTCATGTGGTTTCACACACCATCATTTTCTTTCCATCGGAGGCATCTTGTGCTTTGTTCATGGCCTGTTTTGTGTGGCATATTACATTACTACCACTTCGACCGACTAATTAGTGATTAGTAGCATTAACTAAGCATGCTTTAAGGATTGTTTGTTCTTTTTTCAACTTTACTAATCCATCGCTTTCTATTTCCTAACTCTGAAACGACAATTCTCCCCTCCGGTGAAACTTACCATTTGCGATATTCTCGACTATTTGTACACTGCTCTCTTTCATTTTTATTATTTAACAAACAACTTCAAAGAAGAATTTGAGTATAAGAAAATGTTCTTAGTCGTTACAATTGCGAACAAAACTTCGACCCGCACCCATAATCTCAAAATAACTTTACTAAAGATGGGGAAAAATAAAGAAAAACACATTATTGGAGGTCTTAATTATATAGTCGTAACAACCGCAATGATGACTCTCGCCATGAAAAATGTTGGTCCATTGGGACACTCCATGAATAACAGAGCATTTCATAACTTATCGAAGACACTCCAACTACAACGAACACATGCAGATTGGGAATTTTTTTTTCCTACTTAATTAACACTAGACTTGAAAGAGAATGCCAGAACTAACTGCACGATGGGATCAAGGACCGCATACAGAAATTGAACCAACTTATCAATTGGTGGTGATGGAGCAAAAGATGAGATACACAACTATTTTAGGATGAATAATTTTACATGGGGTACATGCAGAAAGAACAAATCGTAAGATGTATATAGAATTGTTCATGCAAGCTTTCGTATTATGCCTCCTTTTTTCAATATTAGACTGATGATCACGATTTACTTTATTTTTTGTTACATCGGAGGCAATTAAACTATTGACCACGACTTCCCATCCTCTTCCATCACTTAGGCTAACCCAAAAGGCTTTATTTTGTTTTTTTTTTAATAACTGGTATTTCATTGTTTGCTACATAGAAGAAGACTGAAGCTCCTCTCCTCAAAGCTAACTTAGTTCTCCTACTATAAATTGCACATACATGGTTACTTGATCTAGTCAGATGCATGCGCTCCCTTTATGTTCTACGGTTTTATTAATTAATAGTCAAGACTTGAGAGTGTTGAGAATCAAAAGTATTTCATCATAAGAATGCAGTGTAACGTGTCTTAATTGTAGAGGTTAATTGAATTAGAAAGCTTAGCTGGTTATTCTAGTATAAGACTCGCTTAGTATTTTCTAAATTTTCTTTGTAACTAAGACAGGAGGTTAAGGCCATTCATGGCTTCCATTTTGCGACTCTACAGGGTTTAGGGGTTTGTTATGGGAGGGCCGCCGTTTGGCCCTTTCTAAAAACAATATAGGTATACCGCATAAAGTGACGTCACTGTATTAAAAAAAAAAGTGAGGTCACTGTATATATGTTTTGGACGTACGGTGGTCCATCACCAATGAGTACGTAGTAGGGACGCCAATAATTTTCCATCTTTGACCAGTATCAATTATTTTCCCTTTTTTGTAGTCAGGAAATTTTCAATTGCGGCCAACTCAACAAAAGAAGAAACAAAAGGACTGATTATATGTCATGATGAATCCTAATATTATGATTATACAAACCAACTTCATAGTACGAGTGGAACCAAACAAAATGCCTTTCATAGACTATTTAGCGATACCATGAAATTTATTTGCAGTTATGTTTCAATGAGTTAACAAATTGTCACTACTACAAAAGTCGAAACACACAACACTCATCACACAACAGAACTAAAATCTGCTGTTGTGTGTTAACACAAACTCTATCATACAACGGTACAAATATGTTTCTGTTGTGTGAATATAAGTAAATTGAAATTTTTTTTAGGAAGATATTGCACAACTGAATTAAGAAGTTTCCGTTGTGTGAATGTGAGGCGTAGATGGAGGGAAATGAGCACATAATTCCCTCCCAGAAGGAGCTCAATTTGAATTATTCACACAACAGTTTTTTTTATGTCTGTTGTGTAATGGAATGTTGCATGAACTTTGAGAAATTCTCTAGGTACACCTAGTGGAAGTTGCACAAATTTGTACAACAGATTGTCATAGTTCTGTTGTCTGAGCATGGAAACAAATTGCACAGCGCGGCAAAGTTTCACTCAAATGAAATTCGTAGTCACAGGCAGAAAATTTTCCCTCTCAACTTGCTTTGTAATCATGTACTCATACAACGGTCCATTAATGTTCTGTTGTCGGAGAAACTTGAAGTCTCCCACTAAACAACTTAAGTAGTCTTCATTGAAATCAACAGTCTCGACTCTCGACCAGGGTTTACTCCACATTTCTTCTGCCACCTCTCGACTCCCACCATTCTTCCGTTCCCAATATCCCTCTCTCTGTCTCTGTCTCTCTCTCTCCCTCCCCAAATCTCCCCCAAATTTTTTGATCTTTGGCCCTAAATCTTCGACCTGTCTTGAATCAACCATGGATCTGGCCCCGGAAGAACTTCAATTTCTCTAAATCCTAAACATTCTTCGAGAATCGATCTCTCCCCTCAAATAGTCCCTCAAGACCTTCTACCTCCCTAACGCCGGAGACCTCTCTGTGGGCCGGCAACTAGTATCTCTATCTCTCTCTCTCTCGTGAAACCTTTCTCTCAGTCTTCCATCTGGTTCAGTCCACTTTCTTCTCCTATATACCGACCCAAATCCCCACATCTCCTTCACCTGGGTTCACACATGTTTTACTTTGTCGATGGATTCTGATTCTCCGACCACCACATTGCTCTAGCCAATAGGGAATGAATCCCTATTCCCCCCTTTCTATTGAAGCTATTTGAATTCCAGTATCGATTGGCAATGGCAGTGAAGTGCAGAATCGAGCCATTGGAGGCGCGCCACCGACGCCCCTGACCGAGACGGAACTCCCTGTGCGTCGTCGTTTCAGAGTGAATTTGGAATCAGATCTTCCATAGGCATGGACCCTACTCTGGATTTCGAGGTTAGTATTTTCAGTATTTCCTTTTCTCTAATTGTTAGTATTTCATTCATAGAAAATTAAACTATATATATAAGTAAATAGGACCCCTACGCATACATTGTTCATAGAAATTGATCGGGTTACCTAATTGGATCAAAAAGACTAGAGCTTGGTTACTAGGTTTGAAATTTCTGTGTATTTTGGAGTTTTTGCTAATTGGTTGAGAAACCAAATTAGTTGTTGTTGTTTGAATTTACATTTTGGTTCTGCTGTTTATGGAGAGTGGGTCACTGAAATTTACTTACCTTCTGGTTTGTGCAGGAAGAGGAAGATGAATATGACAAATTTGGGCGATTTATGGTTATGTGTTCTTATACTCAATAGTTCTTCAATTTGTTTTTGTGCTTTTTGTTTATCAAATTTGATGTGATTGGTAATTAAATTTAATTCAGATTTACCATTTGCTTGTTTCTGGGATGTGAGAGTTGTTCTGGTTTTTCTTGGTTTTGTTTGAGGTTACAGATAGTGATAATCGTAGGGCTCTATACACGAGTCACCAACAGGAGCCTAAAAACAGTAGACGTTTCAGAGCATTTCTTGTCTTTGTTTATTAATCTATCATCAGAAAATACAATATTGTTCTATACATGGACCATAATTTTAGCATTTCTAAATCAGCAAATAGATTAGTACATTACTGATATCTAGCCATACAAACTTAGCATTACTATACTATGGCAAAGAAAGTTACACTCCACTGAAGCGCAGTGGCTAGATTTGTTTGGCCATGACTATGACTGAAATGAACTCTATAAGCTTCATGTTACAATATGCAGTACTCAAAATGACAATGAATATGCAAATTGAAATGTGGTACTCTGGGTTTATGAAGCTCTTTTATTCTGCATCTATATAGTGTAATCTGTAATCATCTAGAAATTTAGAATGGGAAGAGTTTAATCTTCATTTTTGAATATTTTCTCTGGCTTTGATCGAAAGTATACATGGATATGTACATCTAGTTTACAGATTGGGAGATACTCTTCCAATGTTATCTGGCTTAGCCATGGATGTTCACATAATCAATGATTAATATACTTATGTTCAAATTGATTAGTCTCATATCAGATCATCACTTGTTGCATACTTCCCCAGTTTAGTGCTTCTTCATTTTTTTTTTTTTGAAAATGGTATAGTGCTTTTTCATAGTATTCTCCAGATCATGATAACTTGTCTGTCTCATTTAGTGTCTTCCGTAAGATTATCATTGTATATGTACTTGTATCCAAGTATATCACAGCCTTCACAGGTATGTTTTGAGAGAGAAAGATGAACTAAAGACGCTTTTATAGTGTGGAAGTGCAGGCCAGTTATTTCCCCTAGCATGCACACATTTCCAGTCCTTATAAATGGAATGTGTCTTACTGGTAGGGATGATAGAGTAGGGGTTCGGCCATCAGGCGTGACCTTTTGGAGATTAAGACAAATGTTGACAACAGAAGTAAGAAGTATTTAGTACTTAGATCTCTTCAATAAAACAGTAGCCCCTATTTAGGAGTTATAATGCTGTTGTAATCCTGTTGCTCCTTTCTCATGAGAGTAACAATCAGCTTTGTCAGGTCAGACTCTTTCCTTTTTTAACTTGTAGTTTAAAATATTGGTCAATTTACATTTCATGAGTGTTTAATTTTTATGTCTTGAAACCATATGGTACCATGGTAGTGCAATATGATGTTTTTGAGATGATCATTTCATCCTCACTTTGACAAGTGATGTCGATCTGTCAAAATTTAAATGGCAACATCGCAGTTAATCTGTAAATGGTAATACTTCATAAAATTTAGATAGAACAGTACTTTATGCAATTAAAGAAAGAAACAAGAACTTAGGGAAATAGATAACTTCAAGCTAGGTTTTCTGCCTTTTTTTCTGATTCAGATAAAGCACTAACCATATTCTCAAGCAGTACACCTTTGTTTAGTTCAGTTTCTTGTGGTGTGGAGCTAGTTGCATCAGAGTATTAGATACCAAGTTGTTTCTAATACCTTGAGTGACAGAAGCATGCGAATTTTAATATAGCTTCCCATTATGGTTAGTTGTTTGTGGTGTGCAGGCGAGCTTGAAAGGACTGTCCGAAGCAGCTTCTTATATTGATAGTGCTGTTCATGTAAGCCTTCTCTCTTCTGTTCATGTATGCTAACATTTGGACAATTTATATTTTACAGCTATACATAATCTTTCTAACAAGTAGTGTAAAGATTTCAGTTTCCACAATTTGAAACTCACATTAACAAGATGCAAGGTTTTTACTTTAGCATTCCACATAAGAGCAGTCAGAGGAAGCTTCCTAGCCAGTTCATTCAGGTACACAATCAAGTTGCTCTAGAAGTAGTAAACAATGCTCAGCTTTGGAGCTTGCTTCTGTGAGTACTTTGACCTCTAAGTTGTAATTGATTGTCCCCTTGGTTGGAGCAGGTCTTGGTATGTGTAGTAAGTTTAACTTGGGTTTGAACTACTGCGTTAGGATATCAAAATATGGACATTAAGTTTGCTTTGAGTGCAGGTAGTATCATGTTAGCTACCATGGGAACTTTGTCCATATTTTGATATCCTAATTTAGTTTATTTAAAGAAACAAATAGTCTCTTAGATGAAATATGCTAATTTTGGGATTGGAATTGGTAAAGTGGATGACACAAACTCACCCGGGTTTTGATAGATTTAGCATATCAGCATTGTATATGTACTTGAATATGGCGTGCTTGATATTGTTAACCTCTATAATCATAGCAGAGCATATGGCCTTTACAAAACTAGAGAGAAAATACCTCTGTGCATGCTTATGGTTAATGGTGTATAATGGCTTTTCTTTTCCTAAGATCATATGAAATCAAGCGCATTTTAATTAAGATTCTTAATTATACTTGATTGAAAATTATGAGTTATAAACCAAGGCAGAAGCTTGATTTAACTGCTAAGGGTTTAGTATAGCAAAATTACATTTTGTATGATGTGGAATGTGACATTTATAAGTTTCATTTAGTCGATTTAGGCTTGGCTATATTTGTGCTGGAACAATATCCCTTATATTGGTTATAGGCCAGAAAGCATTGAAATATTTGAGCAATATTTGGAGCAGAAATATGTTGAGCTAATTAATAGTATTAACTTTCTTTCTGCAGGTTGAGGCTGAAGTGTAAAAGTTGGAGCAGCTCAAGTCAAGTAAGCTCAAACAGATCATTTTGAAAAAGAAGTTGGAACTGGAGCATCCACCCGACACACTAAGTGCAGCTCCCTTAGCACTACACTATGCAAGTATGAGAGAATTTAGTCGCAAATATTTCTCTCGTGAAGATTTGTTTGTAACAGCTTTTGCTATTTTTCAATGTTAGCTAGAAGACAGTAGCTATCAAGCTACCTAGAATGCCTTCTTTTTTGGTTTTATGGTGTGGATACATGAATGTATATATGATTGACAAAGGCTGCTAGCTCTTTTGGTACACTAAACGCTTGAATTAGAGTACTTCATTACGTAATATATATTGAGCATTATATTGGTGCAAATATTCCATGTACAATATCTATAATGCATGAACAATAGTGAATTAAATTACGTGGTATGAATACGCATATGTCGTTAATCACACAACAAATAACTTGTAATCACACAACGGTCCCTATAAAATTTTGTTGTCTCATTAGTACTCACACAATAGTACAAATATGTATCAGTTGTCCAATGTTAAATCACCCAACGGTATAAAAACAATGTGTTGTATGACTTGTGAAGAATTCAACATTGAGCCTCACACATACAACAGTTACTTATGATACCTATTGTGTGAAGGAACAACCAACAACAGTCGCCATATTTTTCTGTTGTGTGACAAGTTAACCAACAACAGCGTGTACTTACTACTGTTGTCTCAGTGTTATGTTTCTGTTGTGTGAGAAGTTAACCAACAACGGCATGTACTTACTTCTGTTGTCTGATCACCATCGAAAATGCGCCACATCCAATTTCTGGCATTGACATGCGCATAACTGGTGCAACGGTTATAAGCAATGCGTTGTGTCTATGATATTCAGATAACGGTGTTTCACCGTTGTGTGAGTGTGCTCATCACACAACATCGAGATAGACGACAGACATGGTGCACATCACACAACAGATTTCCACCATTGTGTGATGCAGTTTTTGTAGTAGTGTGTAATAAAAAATTCATAACAAAAAAACATCAATAAAAAGTATTTCACTTAAGCATGCTGTTTAATTTTATTTTTCTTCATTCCATTCCATGTTTTTTTGTTAGATCGGAAGAAATTGTAGAAAATAAGATTATGCATCTCATTAATCACATTTGAAACACATCTTGTAGATCCCCGTATTATTTTTATTTTATTTATTGTTTATTCTAATTTATTGTATAACGTATGAAGCTACGTATTCGTATGGTACACAAGTATTCGCGCTTAGGTTAAGACTTTGAGGTCATTTAAAGGATTAAGAAATTTAGAGAAAATCCAATTTGGGTCTAGAAAAGTATCTTTTAAAGTATCGAGGCTTAGGACAAACCCGGAAAATTTTCCCGAAAGGATTCGGTGAGGAATCGGAGAAATAAGGATGATTGAAGATGTAATTTCGGAGTGGGCTTAAGGAAAAATTAGGCCTGGGCATATGTCGGGCCGGGTCGGTTCAAGGCCCAAACCGAATCCGACCCGAAGTGATCGGTTGTGGAATTTTTAGGACCGAAACCGGATCTAGAACGTCATGGGCCGAATTTTCGGTTGGGCCGACTATTCGGGTCGGCCCGGTTCGGTTTCTGGTTGGACCGTTTTAGAGTTTTTGGCCCATTTTTGTGGACCAATTCATCAATATTCTAGTTTCCCAGCTTTTGTAAGACCACTTTTGGGGCCATTTTGAAGGCCTAATTCTAAACACCTAAACTTTCAACAGAAATCAAACATTCAAAAATCAGAGTGCAGCAACCTAGTTAATAAAGACTAAAAGTGCAGCAACCTAATAGTTCAATACCAGTACTACTTAAGTACTTAGTTACAGACCAGTGAGACCACTATAAATCCATCAGCCATGCTAATAAGTAATAACAGTCCACCATCAGTTTCAAACTCAGTCTCAATAAAAGTACATCACCAACAACAAACAAAAGTCTATGATTTACGCAAATAAAAATGCAGTTACTTAAAGTCTTCAACAAGCAGCTTCTTTCACCATCACACAGTCTCTTCGGGTAGATCACCAACATTCGTTACACCAGAATCTGCATCATATTCATAATATGAAATTTCAAGTTTTCAACAAATTCAACAAGCTTTCAAGAACAAAACAGAAGTAATTACCTGCTTCCATCTTTTCCAGCTCGGCGTACTGCTCCATTTCAACCCTAGTAGGCTCCTTGAACAGTGGCTTACTTGTACCCCTCAACCAATCACTTGAACAAACAAGAGCCTCAACCATTTTAGGGGTCAAACTTGACCTAAATGGATCAAGAATCCTCTTTCCAAGACTAAAGGCGCTTTCACTAGCTACTGTTGATGCAGGTACAGCCATAACATCTCTTGCTATCTGCGACAGAATGGGAAATCTAACACAATTCTCCTTCCACCAATCCAACACTTGAAAGCTTGGGTTTGAAGGATCCTCTGATGGCTCCAGCAGGTACTTATCAACTTCATTCTTGATCTCGACAACATCTTTTTCTTGCCTAAGCTTCATGAATTCATTCATGCTTGCAGCATAGCTGTCCTCTTCAACCAAACTTGCATTTCCAGCATCAAACTTTGGTTGAGTTGCAGAGAAAGACGCTTGTGCCGCCTCCGGATCATTTTCTGCATACTCAAGGAAAAGCTGCATAAACATGCTCTTGACTTCATTCACCATCGAAGCCACTAAGGACTCATCTTGCTGCAGTTTTGGAAAAAAATATTCCAAGTACAGCAACTTGTACCTACGAAACAAAAATCGTGCAATTAGACAATTAGTTATGAAACATAACTCCATAGACTAAAGTGCAGCAACATATCAATGCATTTAAAAAAAAAGTGCAGGAGCAATTTAATACTAAAATAAAAACAGAACCTTGGATCCAACACCACAGCTATCAAAAGAATCTTGTTCAACTCTTCAAGCCTCCCCAATATTTGTCGAACTTCTTTTTCATTGAATTCCCAATGCTCAAAAGCAAAGAATCATCACCTTGTAAAAACAAAAATCGTGCAATTAGTTATGCTACTTTATAAAAACAGAAAATTTGACAACTAACAAAACAGAAATAAATCATGTATTTTACCTTGGATACACTTGTCCAACTCTCCGATGATGGTGCACATCCAAAGCAATGGCTGGTTTGCGGTAACAACTTGTGTCCCACTAAACTTGAGAGTTGCATCATAAAATATCTTCAAAAATTTGACTAGCCGTGCAGCCTTCTCCCAATCAAGACCAATTGGAGGTCCAGCTCTTTTCTTCCCACCAACCCTCTCATTGAAATAGGATTCAAACTGTGAATCCTCATCCTCCAACCTTAGAAAAGCTTTCCGGTACTTTATAGCTATCTCTAGCATGAAATAAGTTGAGTTCCATCTAGTGCACACATCTAAAGGCACTATCCCACCCTTATGCTCAACTTTTTCTTGAGCTGCACACTTTCGAAACTTTTCCAACCTAGCTGGACTTGACCTAATGTACTTCACGCAGTTCCGAATCCCCTCAATTGAGGAATCTAACTCCTCCATTCCATCCTTAACAATTAAGTTAAGGATGTGGCAGCAGCACCTCAAATGTAAAAACTGCCCACTCAAGAGCAATTCTTTCCAATTTCCTATCTTTTCTTTCATGTAGTCTAAAGCCACTTGATTAGGTGAAGCATTATCGACGACAATACAGAAAACTTTCTCTATTCCCCACCCAATTAGACAAGTCTCAACTAGCTGCCCTATTGTCTTGCCCTTATGGTTCGGTATCACACAAAAATTAAGGATTCTTTTGTGTAGAACCCATTCATCATCAATAAAGTGAGATGTGAGGACCATATAGTTGATATTTTGGACTGAAGTCCAAGTATCAGTGGTTAGGGATACTCTCTGACCATAAGTGGCTAAAATATTTTTGATCCTAGTCTTCTCCGATTGATAGAGATCCCAAATATCTCTAGCAATTGACCTACGGGACAGCAACTTAAACTGTGGCTGACAACTCTTCATGAAATCAATGAATCCCTGCCCTTCAACAAAACTAAAGGGCAGTTCATCCCTAATTACCATCCTAGCACAAGCAAGCCTCGCCACATCATTATCAAAAGATCGTGCAATTAACTTCCCACCATTATCTACCGAATCAAACACTAAATTTTTCTGTTTTTTAGCTGGAATGTAAAGGGGACACTTCTTACATTGATATAACATATGAGTTCTCATCGAACTCGTGCCATTAGACTTCGTGTGGCAGTAGTAAGTCTGCGGACAGTAGTTGCATTTGGCCCTCGGCTTCACCATCTTCGAACCATCAGGATTCAGCAGCTGAGTGAAGTGCTCCCATGCAATGCTTTTGTTCTTCCTCTTCGTAGTAGACTGAACCGGAGGCACATCTGAAGAAGGGGTTGCAGTGCCAGTAGAAGGTAGAAGCGCAGGGGGAACTGTGGCACTAGATGAAGTCGTATTAGCAGCAATAGTGCCAATGCTGCTCCTAGTTACTTCAGTCCCGACAAACGGTGGTTGACCTTCAATCGATTCATCCATCATCGACAATTCTGCAAGTAAATCAGTAGATTAGTTCCAAATCAAACAAATGAAGACCATTCAGTATCTCTTATTCAATGTTATGCTAAATTATATCCCGAATTGCACAATATTCTTTTCCAGACAGTTTACCCAGAATCCCCATATTACAGTGATTACTGATTACTCCTCATATCCTAATCCCAAAAGCCCTAATCTGAGAATCAAAGCAACATGCCAACATATGCAAACGTGATAGAAATCCCTAACAACAAAGCTCGAAATCCATAAATAGATCCATAAATCCCTAAAATCAAAACCCAACAAACATAAAATTGAAAGAAACATAAAAAAAAAAATCTTTTCTTATTGTGAGTGAAATCTTTGACTCACGGAGAGGCTGAGAGAGTGGCGGAAGACAGGCTGCGAGCGGAGAGACTAGAGAGTGGCGGAAGACACTGACGTAGATCGGAGCTTTAGGGTTTGAGGGTGAGTTTGAGAGTGAGAGGATGAGAGCAGCAGATCTCTAACTCTCTAAGAGAGAGTTAGAGAGGCTGCGAGCGCCGAGCGGAGAGACTAGAGAGTGGGCGGCACCGCGGCAGATCGAAGACTTTAGGGTTTGAGAGTGAAAGGATGAGAGCGGTAGATCACTACATCGGCTCTTAGAGAGTTACAGTGGGCTGAGTGGCCGAGTGGGGAAAATGGGGATCGATCCCTTTAGGGTTTTGACGGTTTTCTTTAAATATGGATGATCAGGTGCGAAAGGGTGTAGGGAAATCCAGTCATACAAACCAATGAAATGAAGACAGATATAAAAAATATAAATAAATATAAATAATATATTCCTTCGGTTCGGTCCGGTTTTATGCGGTCGGTCCACCATATAAAACCGATACCGACCGGTTCTTATCCGGTTCGGTCCGGTTCTGTAAATTTTCGGTTATAATACCTTCGGTTCGGTTACCGAACCGGAAAAACCGGTCCGGTTCGGTCGGTTTTCACCCTTAGTTCGGTTTTTTGCCCACTCCTAGGAAAAATTAAAAGGAAAATGAAATAGGAGCAGCCCAAGTCCATTGGCCCAAAAGGAGGGGCAAATTCGACTTTTCACAATTAAATTAGGGAGAGGTATTTAAGCATCTCATTCTCCCCAAAACCCTAACCTCTTCCTCATTTTCTCCTTTTCCTCTCTCTCTCTCTCTACGCGAGACTCTCTCTCTCTAGCCCTTCGTTGGAAATCGTCGCCGCCGTCTCCGGAATCCGGATTTCAACCAAAATTTCCAGATTTTCTTCTCTTCATCCCCTCTTTCCATTTCTCCAACCAAAATCATGAAATTTAGCCATTTAATCCCCCAAAAACCCTAGAACCCGAAGCTAAAATTGGGGCTTTTGTGATTTCTTCTTTCCAAGCTCAAATCAAGGTATTTTCCATCCTAATCTAGCCTCTACTCCTTCGATCTATACATCTTTCTTACCAAATTCGAGTTTTTGATTTCCATTTTTGATTTTTGGTGCATGAACCCGATTTCTCCTTAAACCATGAAGCTAGGCTGATAGGAGCATTTTAATGCGACGTTTTAACTGCATTTCCCTACATTTCTTGCGTTATTTCCTTATTAAAACCCTGTTTAGGAAAGTTTCCATTCTTTGATTGGGAAAGTTCCTATTTGTAGAAAGTTTTTATTTTTGTAGTTTCTATTTATCATTTTTAGTAAGTTTCCATTTTCAGTTTAGGAAAGTTGTCATTTTTCATTTTAAGAAAGTTTCTATTTTTCTTATTAGTTTCTATTTTCAGGACCTCCGAGCTAAAAAGTGGAAATGAACTCATAAATGGAAAGAGGAGCTTGCGAACACCAAGGGGAGCAAAGATGAAGGTACATTGGAGTAGATGAAGGTGAAATGTACTAAAAGATCAATTTTACACATATTCCTACTCCGGCTAGGAGAAACCAAGCCAAGCAAAGAAGAAGGAGCGGCCGCCTGACCAAATGAACTTCAAATGAGCTGAAACCTTCCAGATCCATTCTAGACACCCAAAGGAACATTTCATATGAAGAGTGCAAGATCCAGATAGAAGTGGAAGGCCTTCAAACAATCAGTCCAATTTTCTGCAGAAGCAAAACTGGAAAACTAGACCTGTAAGAGGTCCAGCAGCATTTCCGGCCCAACCGCATGGACATAAATTCTGAAATTTTACCACAGTAATCTACACTCATGGTGGATAATTTCATATGAAGAAGTCGAAGGCTAAATCTGAGTTCTTAGTGGAGATAAAAATTAAAGGAATAAAGGAGCAGAAAGTGCTCTCACCTAACAAATCCACCAAGTGTTTAAGTGCTCTCACCTAACAAATCCACCAAGTGTTTAACTGCTCTCACCTAACAAATCCACTAAGTGTTTAAGTGCTCAAACCTAACCCATTATGATTTGTTTAAAGGCCAAATAGTGTTGCTTGGAAGCCTATAAATAGAGGCAAAAACAAAGACACATACATTGCTTCATCCATTTCCATCTTCTTTGTCTCTCCATTTCCTTTCCATTTTCCTTTCCACCCTCTAGAGCAAGCCACGAGTTCAAGCAAGGCCAAGGGAGAAGAAGAATTGCCGTGAGCATCATCCTCCATCATCATCCTTGAAGCTTGCTTTCGAGATTCAAGAGACTACATCCTCAATTCGTTCATCTCATCTCCATCTCACGGTGTAATATGATTCTCCTTTGTAACCTTTGCTTTGATTTCGTTGGTTTTGTTCTAGTTGACATATATGTATGAACAAAGTATTATTTCTGGAATTTTTATGATTAATTGATCTTTTTAGATTCATATCATTGTTCTTCGAGAGTTGCTTATGTGGGTTTGCTTAATTAAATTTGCGTTATAGATATCCTTTGTGTATTAATCTTATTTGGGTCGACACTTATAGGGTTTATGCATAATTGTTGCTAGGTTTAAGAACATGAAATCGACTTTTCGTTTTGTGTAAACTTGAATCAAAGTAGTAAATGATTTGTACAAAGATCAAATTTAATTAACGAGGATTGCAATTAGGTGGACTTTTCCATACTAAGTTGTACACTTGAGTTGATAGCCTTTCTCTATGTGTAATGCATTAAACATATTATGATTAACTAGCTTTCTAGTGCTTGAATGCATGTTTGATAGGATTGATCTAGGTGCTTTCGCTTAGGTTAATTAGCATTGAAAAGTAAAATATGGGAAATTGTTTGCTTTTAACGTTTCACATGATCAACTCCTTTCTCATGACTTAGATTAACAATATTAGGGTTTGAATCAATTTTAATCATATGTTTCGATTTTGATCTTTGTTCTCTCATTCCATTCATATTTTTATGTTTTTGCATTTTAATTATTTTGTTAACTTAGTTTTATTTTCGAAAATCCAAAAACAAAATCCCCTTTTTTTTCGTAAATAATGTTTATAGTTGTGAATATATTTGTGAATATTATACTTTGTTTTAATTTTAATTGTTTAATTGTTTGACAATGACAGGTGTACCCTCAATCCCCGGAATAGAACGATCCCTACTTACTTATATTACTAACGACATTTCAGGGTTAAATTATGCGCTTGCTTTCAGCGCATCATAGGCTACGGGTTTGGCAAAGATTTTTGGTAAGAATCTATCCATGCAACCTTGTTTTCGAGTTTTTGGTTGAGATGTTGATGTTGGACGGATTTGTAGGTGAAGAAGGCCAAGGAGAAGGATTAGGACGTGATTTTTGAAGAGGAAAGGGTAAGGAATGGGTTTTGGACAAACCCTAGAATTTTTGGAATTTATTTGGTTGATTTGGTTTATGTTGAGCTATTGTTATTGTTGGAAAAATTGTGAAATTAGAGATTTGCGGATGGTGAAATTAGTAGGATTTTATTAGCATAATTTTCATAGTGTTGGAATTTTGTTGCGGAAGGTTTGGTGATTATTGTTGTGTAGTTTTGGCCAAAAGAAAAAGAAAAGGAAGAAGAAAAGAAATGGATTTGTTTTTGGAAGAAAAGGAAAATAAAGAAAATGGTAAAAATTGGATTAAAGGAGGTTTTACGGTGGTAAAGTGGTAAAAAAGTGAATAAGGTGAAAGTAAAGGTAAATTCGGTAAAAAGGAGGTAAAAATAAAAGTGAAAGTGTGGAGGTAAAAGTTATGGTAAAAGTGAAAATGTGAAAAAGGAGAAGTAAATGGGTAGAAGTAAAAGTAAAACTTTATTTATAATTATTTATTTATTTATTTTTAATAAATAAGAATTATTTACTTATTTATTTTTAATAAATAATAAATAATGGTAAATAAAGGATTACTTGGTCAAAAGTCAGAAGTCAAAGTCAAAAAGTCAAAAGTCAACTCCGAGAGTTGACCATGGTTGACCGATCTCGTAAAACGTGAGGATCGACTCAACTTTGGTCGCTCGGATTGGCGAAAGTTTAGCGGAGCGATAAGGACGTTTTCCTTTTTAAGAAAGAAGTTAGTTTCCCAAATTGGTAAAGGTTGAAAGAAATAATCAATGTCCTCATTGAAATAAAAAGGATTAGTATGCGCGATTACTTTAAAGTTTATCATGATGTTTACCTGGATACTTACTTACAAACTAAGTAATGGTTCAGGAAACACGATCGTTAAGGAAGCTTAAGCGGAAAGCATCAGAGTGTGGAGTACGCCAGCATTTTCCAGGTAGGGTGAGCTGTCCCTTCCTTGTTAGAGGCTTTTCGATATATGTGGAATGCTCTAGTATAATATTATGTTGCCTGCAAGTATGTTTTTGGTTGTTCATTAGTCGATGCCTCGTGATACGTGTGTTTTCAAAACTGATAATTGTTGATTGCGAAAACCGAGGGTAGACTTGCATGTTGAGATACTGTACCCTTTTGTATATTTGTGTTTGTGACATGAAAGTGAATGAGGCCTATATGCGTAGATTCCTAGGGATCTTACGGTGTCGATAACCGTGAACCTCCGGAGGGGGCTGTGCTCCTATGTTTGTCATGGAAAGGTAAATACAGACATTGAACCAGTCATAGGAGACTCAGAGCCAGGAAATAGACACTTTCGCTACTTGTAGTCACAAGGACTACAGAGTAGTTGGCTGGTTCTCGAATTCAGGACGAACCAGGTCGGTCACCGATTTATTTTGGTTTAGTCGGCAGGTAAGTATCTCAGAGCTCCAAATTGTGTGAAGCATGCTGCATATGATTTCCTGAAACGAAACAACTGTGATTGTTTTTGTTTGCATTTGTTTTACTTGATTTTACAAATGCGCGCAACCTATATTCTAGTAGCTATGTTTTACCTATTAGATTTCAAACCTAACTAAGGTTGGGTCGGCCCCTATTGGGCTAGCGAGGACGAAATGCTCACCCCTACATTTCAGGTTACAACGAGGTCGTTTCGGACGATTTGGATTAGAAGTAGGTCGTTGGCCGAGTCCGTGTGTTGTTGTTCCTGCTGCTTGAAGTTCTTCCCATTTGGTACTCTATCGATTTACTAGCTTCTCTTTCCTTGTTGAACTCTGTGAGGTCCGCCTACCTGAGAGCGCACCTCACCCCTTGTTTTATTGTTATTGTTGAACTCCTTTCATTACAGTTATGATGTAAGCCCTAAGGCATCACAGTGCACTTGCCCACTTTATTTTGTTGCTTTTCCAGACTTGTTGATTTAAATGTTGGGTTGTTGACTTAAAGTCCTTTCTTAAAAGTTTTCTTGGTCTCCTATTTTCTAAAAATTGTGTTTTCAAAAGGCCTTGTAGTATTAAGTTGGTAGGTCTACGTCTACTACGTATCGAGCTCCTATTGGCTTAATATTACGGTGTTGTGGTATACCCATTCGGGTCGCCACACATCTGTTTTTTTTTTTGGCCAAATCATTTGAAACACATCTACCTAGCTAAAGTATGATGGAGCCACAAGATTGCAAATTTGCAACTCCTTGGAAAGCAAATACATAAAACATCTATAAGAATAGTGATTCACACACACTTGGATAGATAGACATTTTTTTTTTTTAATAAATTGTACTAACTGTGGAAGGAAAATCAACTTTGTGTGCCTTATCAAAGTATGATTAGTTTCATGGTTGTAATAGAAGAGAAGGTTCTAGAATTCCTAGTCCTACTCGGATTAGTTTTCCTTGTAACATTAGAACATGTACTTTGTAATCCCTATATATAGGGCTCCTATTCTCAATAATGAAATGCAATTATCTCATTAATCTCTCTCGAATTCTCTTTTACTTAAACATGTTATTAGCACTAGTTCTAACCACAAAACAAAAACCAAAAACCGGAAAATTTTCTTCATCACCACTGCACCTGGCCCGCTCTAGCCCGACCACCTGCTGCCCCCTGCAGCGCCTGCCGCACACCTGCGGCCACCTACCGCGCTTGCTACTTCCCGTCTGCGCTCCCGTGCGCCTGCAGCCCTGCACCGCTACCCTGCTGCCCCTGCAGCTTTGCGGCAACACAGCTAGCACTGCTAGCCTTCAGACCACTTGCCTCCGCGCCCCAAGGAACCATCCCCGACCTCCTTACCTTCGGCAGCCCACGCAAACAACCATCGTCGTAGCTGCTATACATCACCGAGCCCACCTAGTCCTCACAATTCGACCTACATCACCTCCAAGTACAAGACTTCAAGGTTTCAAGCTTCAAATTAACCAAGTAAGTATTTATAATTAAAGTCCCCGCTTTCCGTACTTTAATTTCTCCTTCTTTTTCTTCGAAGACTTAGAACCTCCCTTCTTCTTCATTCCACCTTTCTTATAACGTGGGTTCGATTTTTGAAAAGCGGAATCGTGGGGATTCACGCTATTAACGAACTAAGAGCGTTCGTAAGACTTCGGACTAAGAGCGTCCGCAAGCATCGATTTATGACCATATTAAACATCATTGTTTCGGTCTAATCCAATTATTCTTGGAAATCGATTTCTTGGTAATATAGCTCGGAAATCTTATTGTTTATTAGTTGTCGTGGAAGTTTTAATTTCGAAACTAATATATTTCTTCTTCTTATTTCAGAATGTCGAAGCCGAAGCTTGACTTTCCTATACTGGACTCAACTGGCTCGAAATATCATAGTTGGGTCACGGATGTTGAGAACCACCTCACTTCAAAAGGGATCCTTCATGTAATTCAGGCACCAAACCCTGAGCTCCTTTTTGAGGTACGACTATAAATAATGCCACTGCCCTCATCTTGATGAGACGCCACATGGATAAATCACTCCGATTGGAGTACATGGCAATTAAGGATGCTTGAGAATTATGGGTTACACTAGAAGAGCATTTTGGCAATGTCAACGACTCCCTTCTGCCCAACTTGAAAGTTCAATGCAGCAATCTATGATTCGCCGACTTCAAGTGTGTAGCTGAATTTAATTCAGAAGCTCTACGCCTCAAAACCATGTTGGGGTTCTGTGGACAACCTGCCATGGAGCAAGTGCTAATTGAGAAAACTCTCTCCACCTTCCCCGTCTCAGCAATATTGGTATCAAAGCAATATCAAACTGAATACAATACTGGACGGATCATGAGGTTTCATCAGCTAATTAATGTTGTATCTGTAGCTGAAAAACATGATAATATCCTTGTGAAGCATTATAATTCAAGGCTTGTCGGAACTAAGAGCGTTCAAGAGGAAAATTATAATAATTCACCCAAAGGAGAGCGCAAGGAGCGGAACCCTAAAAATAAGGGACACAACGGATGTTTTGGTCCATATAACCGCCCTACAAAGGAAGAAAACTGTCAGAATGAAGGATGGACACGTGGCAATACATGGCAACATGGGAGACGTGGCTGTGGGGCTCCAGGACGTGGTGGAGCCACCTAAGGCCGTGGGAATGGTGCCAATTCTTCTAGGGGACGCCACCCAAGTGCAAACAATGCACCTTAATTAAAGGGAGGCAATCACAATGACGTATGTCATCGATGTGGATCAAGTGAGCATTGGTTCAAGCAATGCGATCAAGTGAGCATTGGTTCAAGCAATGCAATGCAAACAATCAATTAGCTGCGCACTACAAGGCATATAGAGACTTTAGAGAGCATGAAGCCTATCTTGCCGAAGAAGAAGAAGATGGTGATGATGCCAATGTCAATCTCACCATAGCGGACTTCAAATCTGATAAGGAATTGCACAAGGATGCTACAAATTTTAATTAGTATAGTCCTTTATTTTTCCAAGAATTATGAAATGACAATTATGCCTTGAATCAATAAAATAACTTATTGTATTAACTCTTTCCCTCTAGGCATACTCAAGAGTAATTGTGATGTCTAGGAAAGGTTTGAACTGAGAGAACGGTTTTAAAAGTGAGCAATGCTCCACCAAAATCTCGCCTTACCTTACCTGGTCATAACCAAATTGAAATTACCAAACGGATTGAGTGACTACGGTTTGTCTACGATTTGATTTTTCATTTTGGATTAGATTTTGGTCACGAAACTTTGATGTAATCATTGGCTATTATTAATAAAGTCTCGATTTATTTTATTCAATGTCTTAGACATATTTTAATTTCGAACTTTATTATTTTTCAGTATGTTTCCCGGAGAGCTACAATGCCTCGTGGATAGTGCAACTACACATACCATCCTTCGAAATAGGCAACTATTTTTAAGTATGACGTCTTCTTGATCTTCTGTGACTACGATGGCTGGATCATCTAAATTGATTCATGGTAGAGGACCAGCCCAATTTACGTTGCCAAATGGCACAACTTTAAATGTCACCAAAGCTCTTTATGCTCCTAGGGCAGGAAAAACCCTATTGACTTTAAAGATATAAGAGCCAATGGTTTTCATGTGGAAACACATTGTGAGAATGGACAAGAGTTCTTTTGCATCACCTCTAATGACTACAGACATAAAAGAGTTTTAGAGAAACTTATGTGTCGATCTAGTGGGTTGTATGCAACTACTATTCGAATAATTGAATCCAATCATGTTATAGAGATGATTTATGGGATTCCAGCACATATACCCTTTGGTATGACTATTTGGGACATCTAGGTCGTGATATGATGATTTGTATATTGAAGACTTCATACGGACATCCATTTTTCAGAACGAAAAGAAGTAAAACTTGGATTTTGGACCTCGAAAGAGCCCATGTGCCTCACGGCGCCATTCACCCCCAAAATCTGCCATCCTTGGTAGGTGCCGCCGTCCCCCTGCTGCCCAAAGGTGGCTTTGACGCCACCACAGCTCTTTTGTCTCCAAATCCTACTTCTAAAGTCAATTGTGACTTCGTGGCTCAACCAAAATCCTCATTGGTTGCTTCTAAAGCCTATTATTTGTTCTGCAAAGCCTGCTCTTTAGTAAAATTAGGATCGAGACCATCCTATGCAAAGGAAACTAAAGAAAACATACCATTCTTGCAAAGAATCCAAGGTGATATTTGTGGACCTATTCAACCACCATGCGGACCATTTATATATTTTATGGTGTTGGTTGATGCATCAACGCGCTGGTCACATGTCATGCTATTGTCCACAAGGAATGCTGCATTTACTAAACTCCTAGCACAAATTATTAAGTTAATGGCTCACCACCCTGATCATCCTATTAAGTCTATAAGATTAGACAACGCTAAGGAGTTTACATAAAAAACTTTTGATGATTGTTGCATGTTTATTGGGATTGAAATTGAACATCCGGTTCCTCATGTTCACACCCAAAATGGTCTCTCAGAAGTCGCCATTAAATGACTACAAATGATCGCTAGAGCATTGGTAATGCGCATCAATCTCCCTATTTCGGCTTGGGGCTATGCAATATTGCATGCAGCTGTGCTTATTCGTCTACGACCCACTACCAATCAACCTTTTTCTGCATCCCAGATGGTGACTGGGTATGAGCCTGATGTCTCACACTTACGCATATTTGGGTGTGCAGTTTATGTGCCAATTGCGCCGCTACAGAGCACCAAAATGAGTCCTCGAAGACGATTAGGCATTTATGTTGGATATGATTCTCCAACCATTGTCCGCTACTTAGAACCCTTGATAGGTAATGTCTTTACCGTTAGATTCTCCGATTGTCACTTGGATGAGACAGTCTTCTCGTTGTTAGGGGGTGATAAGAACATAAATGTTCAACAGGAACTATAGGAATTGTCGTGGTATGTCCCCTCTCACCTTGATCCCTGAACCGCACAGTCTGAAATTGAAGTACGGAGAATTCTCGATCTTCAGAACTTAGCAGAATGAATGCCTGATGCGTTTTCTAATATCGTTAAAGTGATGAGATTACACATACCTACTGCAAACATGCCTGCAAGAATTGATGTCCCTAATATTAGAGGACATGAAGCCATCTCAAGGATACATGAGCATGGCGCCAACGTCTCCACCCTTGTGACGTTGTGGCTAGGCCCACGGCCCATGCTAGGAAGTGCGGGAGGCCCATAGATTCAATGGATTCTTGCTCAAGAAAGAAAGCGAGTTTGGCACAAAATAATCCATTAATCATCGATGTAAATAATCCATCTCATGTGGATATTCCAGATTATGGTTATGTCCAAGAGACATCATTGGGGGACGCTTCAATGTCATAACCAATTCCAGAGAATAGAGAGATCTCCATGAATTACACTAGTGTACATGAGATGATGGATAGAAATTCTATGGCTATTGATGATGCATTTTCATATCATGTTGCAAAAGGAATTATAGAATATGATGATGTCAAACCTCGCTCTGTCGAAGAATGTCAACGATGAGCGGATTGGCTTAAATGGAAAGATGCGATCCAGGCTGAATTAGATTTACTAGCAAAGAGATAGGTATTTGGGCCTATAACGCAGACACCCCCAGATGTAAAGCTTTTTTCCATAAATAGGTCTTTGTTAGAAAGCATAATGAGAAAAATGAGGTGATTAGATATAAAGCCCATCTCGTAGCGCAAAGTTTCTCTCAACGCCCTGGAATCAACTACGAGGAGACGTATTCTCCAGTAATTATAACGTTCTGAAACCTTGTCAGTTTGGTAGTTTTCAAAAAACTTAACATGCAGCTTATGGATGTGGTTACAGCATATCTCTATGGGGATCTAGATTCATAGATATATATGAAGGTTCCAGATGGACTTCAATTACCCAAATCAGGTGACTCTAAACCACGGAGCGCGTTTTTAATAAGATTAAAAAGCTCACTATATGGATTAAAACAATCCGGACGGATGTGGTATAACCGTCTAAGTGACTACTTGATTAGGAATTGATATATTAACAATGAAATATGCCCATGCGTGTTCATTAAAGAACAAGTTTCGGATTTGCAATCATAACAGTTTATGTCGATGACATAAACCTAATTGGAACTAGAGGTGGCAAACGGGCTGCTAAGCACGAGCATGGCAAGGCCCAAGCAAGCCCGTTAGTGGCCCGGCACCACCCGAGCACGTTAGAATAAAGGGTCGGTTTGGGACTAGGAATATTGGCCCATTGGCCCAGCCCGACACGACATATTGTGGGCCGATCCATTACAAACAAAAAATTTCATTTTTTTTTTAAATATTAGAAAACTACAATTAGACCTCTTTATTTAAAATCTCATGATAATTCCACCAATGCTATTTCTAGGCCTCATCAAAAAGCCCGCGGATCAAGTGGGCCGATGGAGGCCTGCAGGACTTTTGGCCCGGCCCGGCCCGTCAAAAAACTAGCAAAAGTCCGCCTTGGTGGGCCGATGGAGGCCCGCAAAAAAGCCCGCAAAAACCCAGCCCGGCCCATAGGCCAGGCCCGCCAAAAGCCCGCCAGGCCTGGCCCGTAAAAGCCCTCTAGGCCCGGCCCGTAAAAGCCCGCAAAATATTATCTATATATATGTGTGTGTGTGTGTGTGTGTGTTTTTTATATATATATATATATTAATATATATGTATGTGTGTGTGTGTGTTATATATATAGATATATCTATGTATGTGTGTGTGTGTTTATAAATATATATATATATAGACACATATAGATATATATTTGTGTGTGTGTTTATATAGATATATATATATATATATATATCAATATATCATATATGTGTGTGCGTGTTTATATATATATATATATATATATATATATAGAGATATATATGTGTGTGTGTGTGTGTTTTTATATATATATATATGTGTGTGTGTGTGTTTATATATATATATATAGAGAGAGAGAGAGAGAGATATATATATATATATCATATGTGTGTGTGTGTGTGTGTGTTTATATATATATATATTAATATATATGTGTGTGTATATATATATAGAGAGAGAGATATATATATATATATATATATATATATATATATATGTGTGTGTGTGTGTGTGTGTGGAAGTTCTTATACTATTATACTTTTATATTTATATTGTGCATATATATATTATACATATCGGTTAACCAATCCGATCGGATTCGAAAATATGGTGAAATTGGCTAAATTTTTTACCACACTCATAATTTATTGTAATAAACTAATCCAACAGTCGGTTTTTCCATTTTCTTTGAATTGATAGGGGTTGCTCTTTGGAGTGTATGATATATAAATATAGGTTTACAAGAGTAACTACGTTTGACCTAGTTGATCGAATTCGAAACGAGAACCAAATTGGCTGGATTTTCTACAACCACCATAAAACATTACAATCTCTCCATCGAGCGGTTGGTTTCTCCGAATTCATTTTCTACTTCATGGTTGCTTTAGAATGAACCTAAACAATTTAAATGCAATGTATAAGTCATACAACTATAGGAATAAAATTGGTATAGACCAATGTGTTTGTAATTAATTTTTATTTTTTTATCTTATGTCCACGCACATCCATTGATGGAATATATACAAACGTGATGTGAAAAAATAAGCACGTTTCGCGGTTGTCAAGGCATCGGTCAACCAATAAAACATATAAGTGACTACGGTTGACCAATCCGATCGGATTCGAAAATATGGTGAAATTGGCTAAATTTTTTACCACACTCATAATTTATTGTAATAAACTCATCCAACGGTCGGTTTTTCCATTTTCTTTGAATTGATAGGGGTTGCTCTTTGGAGTGTATGATATATAAATATAGGTTTATATGAGTAACTACGTTTGATCTAGTTGATCGAATTCGAAACGATAACCAAATTGGCTGGATTTTCTACAATCACCATAAAACATTACAATCTCTCCATCGAGCGGTTGGTTTCGCCGAATTCATTTTCTACTTCATGGTTGGTTTAGAATGAACCTAAACAATTTAAATGCAATGTATAAGTCATACAACCTTAGGAATAAAATTGGTACAGACCAATGTGTTTGTAATTAATTTTTTTTTTTTTATCTTATGTCCACGCACATCCATTGATGGAATATATACAAACGTGTTGTGAAAAAATAAGCACGTTTCGCGGTTGTCACGGCATCGGTCAACCAATAAAACATATAAGTGACTACGGTTGACCAATCCGATCGGATTCGAAATATGGTGAAATTGGCTAAATTTTTTACCACACTCATAATTTATTGTAATAAACTCATCCAACAGTCGGTTTTTCCATTTTATTTGAATTGATAGGGGTTGCTCTTTGGAGCGTATGATATATAAATATAGGTTTATAAGAGTAACTACGTTTGACCTAGTTGATCGAATTCGAAACGTGAACTAAATTGGCTGGATTTTCTACAACCACCATAAAACATTACAATCTCTCCATCAAGCGGTTGGAGAGATTTGTCAATTTCTTTTATTTCCCTTTCTCTCTCCTCCCTTTCTTTTATTTCCCTTTTCTTTTATTTCCCTTTTCTTTTTCTCGTCCTCTTCCTCTCACATGTGGCCACATGACCCTTATCTTTCTCTTCTTCCCCTTTCACGGCTAGCCACACAAATCCCATTCTAATTTTTCCATTTCTTTTTCTTCTCCCACACACACACACACACACATATAAGCCCTCATCTTTCTCTTCTTCCCCTTTCACAACTAGCCACACAAATCCCATTCCAATTATCCCATTTCTTTTTCCTGCACCACCAAAAACACAGACGCAGCTCTTTGGGCTGCTCTCTTTCCTCTCCTTCTCCACCATTTTTCCTATTCTTTTTATATTTTCGTTTGGAGATTTAAATGATTTACTCACCCAAAGCTTCAAAGATTCATTAAAGACTACAACCTCTACTAGATTCAAGATTTGGATATTTTGTGGGAGTTGTAATTCAAGGGTAGTCATGTTAGCTTCCTAGCTAATTATGACTATCTTTGTTTTCTCCTACACTTCTATACTCTTTTCTCTTTGAATTTTGTATTTTTGATGTTCATAATTATAGGTTGTGAGTAATTTCCTTGTTGGGGGTTAGGGTTGTGTGCCATAATCCAAATTTGATGTAATTGATGCTTAATTTAATTAATATATGGAATTTGTTAATTATTGGATGCTTGTGTTTTGTGATAATTGATTAGAATGCATGCATGCTTAGGAATTGTCAACTGTTGGGTCTGTGTTTTAATAAGTCTAGATTAAAATTTAGGGGATGACATCCTTAGATTTTAGAGCTAGAACCCCGATTTAATATTCGTGGGAAGTACAAGCATGGTTTACTACATGATTAGCTTGATCGTAATTATGGTGAGCTTAGTTGCCTAATTCCTCGAACTCTAGGCTTCTTGATGTGAATTAGTGACCCTTAAACCAGCTCTAATTCTTGTCGAGTGAGTTCCTACGGCCCTTGAATCGGAGTAGGAATACAATGAAAGGGAATTTCGGCCCTTGAACCTTGAAAAGCCTTGGGTATGGCTTCTACCATCTTTAATAAATTGCACGTAAATCAAATTAGCATCGAGAGCATTGAATTAAGGTTAGGAATCATCCTTAACTACCAATCCCATATTTATATCATTTCTTACTTTGCTTTCTTTATCTAATTTAGTTGTTAGTTAAAGTTTTCATTTAAATTCATGCACTTTAGTTATTAGAAATTCAAATGACTATTTTCGGTGACAATTTCTATCTCTTTGTAAATAACCACCACTAGGTCTTAGTTTTGATTAGGCTTTGGTGAGAAGCAAAGCCGAGCATTGTTAAGGTTTGGTGTCTTAGAGTAGCATTTTTTTTTTGTGTGCTAAGTGTCTTTATTTCCGATTATCCTAAGATTGTGGGTTAGGGGCTGTGGTACGATAACTTTGGGCATAATATTTCCCTATCTTGACAATGATACGTACGCTTGCGTAAATGTGAATCAAGTCAATAATGAAATACAATTCTCTCATCAATGTCTCTCGAATTCTCTTTTACTTAAACACTAACAAGGATTAGACGATATTAGCTCCTTTGTAGCAGTATAAAAGGGCATTCACACAACCCCAAATGAGACCGTTATAACCGGGAGCCCACCTCTGTTCTTTGCTAGACATTTATTAAACCAAACAAACATACACACATAGGAGGGGGACCAGATCAAAACCTCTCTAAAAGGTGAGATAAAACATTAAAACCCACACAATACCAAATAAGAGTAGCACAATGATGAAGCCAAAACCGAAAAAGTGTAACAAAGCAAAGAAATACGAACAAGTCTGAACTAAGAGAAGCGATAATTAACTTGTTGGGACTTGTTGTGCTTATTACAAGTTAAACAAATCTTTCGGCGTCATGATCATCTGAGGGGGATAGGATTTGCAATCAAAGAGATCAAACGATCCTTAGTCACCCCAATTGAGTTTCCAATACCATCCCCGTGCTCAAAAATGCAGTGAGCAGTACGAGCCATATTCAGACACGTGTTTACAATAGATTTTGGTATGCTAGGTTTGGCACTCTCTTGGTTCATTTTCTTCCATGAATAGCTGATTAAACCCTTTATGTAATCCTGTGCTTCTTCTTCCGATACGCCTTTTTCTTCCATGTAGCACTGAATGGATTTCGCGACATCACCTCTCTCACCCTCAGCCTTTTAAGCAATTGAAAAAAAAAAAAAAAAAAGTTCAGACTGTCATGTTTGATAAGATAGTCTCCACTTATTATATTATAAGAGACTATGTACATACATTTGAAACATTATTTTAGATGGAATTTAATTCAAATTTGTTATCAGATTGACAGTATTGTATGTATGCCACATAATAAATTGATATTACGCCAATCTGATATATACCTTGGAAGTGCCCAAATCATCGCTGAGTCGAGTCATGAGAGATGCCCAATATACCAGCTGAGAGCCATGGTTATAGGACTCAAGTGAAGCTTCTGTTAGTTGGGATCCTTGCGTTAACAAATAAGCATGGAGCATTGCTCCAGGGCCACCCACTGAAGTCCATGCATTCTTTAAATACTCTTCCAGAGTTGGTGTGTATCGGCCGTAGAACCACCTTGCTTCCACCATATAGGCTGTACAAAGATTAACCCACTGCATGCCGAAAACCGTAAAAAATGGGTCAATTTTGCTTATTGATTAGTTTATGAAATTAACCTTTTGAATGTGGTTTAACTATAGGAGTTAGATAATTACCTCGTTCTTAATATAAGGGAGGGTGTTTAAACCATTATTTGTGAATATATTATCAGCCAATTCATTGCCAAACTCGAGCATGGCAATATAGATTGGCTTCATGTACTCGGGAAGTTCCTCCTTTGCTTCCATATTCCATCTGCATTGAAAACACCAGAGACAAGAGAGAAGCCTTCAGAAATCATGAAAAGTGACGTTAAGGCCCGTGATTAGTATGAGATCATCGATCTCACTTCTTAACTAGACTCTCAAGTTACTAAACAACTTACTGAATTACTGCATCTGTAAAGCACTCAAGCTCATCCAGGAATCCATATACATCATACATGTCATCAATGACTGTTAATATGCACACAAACTTGGTGAGGCCTATCCTGCATTCTGAGAATTGGGGCTCGTGACAAATCCCCATTGACCACAAGTAGTTCTCCATCAGTCTGTCCCTTGAGAAACTTGCCTTCGATTTAAAATCCAACTCTCTCCACCACCTGTACATACGTGAAATTATTAAATTATTTGCTACGCGACAATGTTATTCAGTGTTTTTTTTTTTTTTTTTTTTTTTTTTTTTTTTTTTTTTTTTTTTTTCAGCTTCTCCTCCGACTCAGCAAAGCCACTCCTCGCCGGACTCTGCCATTGAACTGAGCGAATGGACTATCAGGACAACGTGAATCACGCAAGGAAGCTCTCCTTGCATCGGTGATGGCCTGCGGGTTTCGATGAAATGGAACGAGAAACGGTCAGAACATAGCTTACCACAGTCAGGTCAGTTTTCAGAAATTCTTGATTCAATTTCGTATTCTATTATTTGATGATCACAAGAACTCTAGTTGCATTCCCGGCGTGCGCATAAGCTAGTGTAGATGGTGACCGGATGAAATTTATTTTTCTTGGATGTTTTTCGTGTTCCCTGCAATTGCAACGAATGACATTTGTACTGCTGGAAGCATTGGGAAAACTATATATTTGAGTATTCAAGCATCTGATGGCTGTTTGCCCCTGGGCATTCTTGGGAGGCGTGGACACGGCCTCTGCGTCTCCTCCAACAGCCCCAAAATCACGCACTTTTGCATCCATCCTCGCTAACTCAACAGAGGCTGATATATCTCTCAGCCAACTTCCACCTCCGGTCGTTCGTGGGGATAAAATTTATGTCAAGATCAATGAATCCTTATATCAAGAGCAATTAAAGCAATTCAAAACCAATCTTATTGGTCGTCTTCTTCTTCGTAAGGGTTCTAAACCTCTTAAGGCTGATGCCCTAAAAGGGTTGCTTGCTGCTCTCTGGCAGCCCTCAAAGTCATGGCGTCTTGTACCTCTCGGTAAAGGCTACTTTGACATTCATTTTGCCACTGAAGAGGATCTCCGTAGGGTATGGAGTGGAGGTACTTGTACTCTTCCTGATGGAATTTTTCGCCTAACTCAGTGGAAACCGGACTTTGTACCTGGAGATACATTTCCTCAAACTCATGCCCAAATTTGGGTTAGGATCTATGGGCTGAGTCAAGATTATTGGCACCAACAACATCTCATGGAAATCGCTCGGGGTGTCGGAACTCCATTGCAAATTGATAAAGCCACAAGGGAAAGGCAATTCGGGTATTTTGCTCGAGTCTTGATTGATGTGGATCTTGCAGGTGACTTACCACCTTCTTTGATGGTGGAGCGGGAAACTCATTGTTTTCCGATTGAAGTGGTCTATGAGAATGTGTGTACTCATTGTGGGAAGGTTGGCCACATGGTTGATCAATGCAGGTTCTTGAAGAGCTCTAACAATGAGCATAATGCTCAAGAACATAAGGTTGCTAAAAAAACTTCTCGCATTGGGCGTCAAGAGTATCGTCCCAAGACGGCTGTAAACAAGGTTTCTGACCAAAATTTGAACACTACCCCTCAGGTGCAACACTCCCCGGAGGTTGCAAACAATGATCAGATTACTAAATTTGTAGAAGATGTTCTCACTGAGGCCGTTGACCAGGAACTGGATTGTATTGCTGATCTGGTCATTAATGAACCCATAGTCAACAGGAAGCCTGAAAGTTGTAAAGGCAGCATGTCTCCTCTGATCAATAAGAATAAGTTTACCATCCTTGCAAGCAAGGAAACTGAAGCAGTGGTTGACACTATTCCTAATGAATTTGCTCCAGTTGTTGGAACAACTAGTTTGGAGGACCCTACGGTTCACATTACTGATGGAGATGATGAAGTTGACAGTGATAATGATTTGTGTGATGAAGAGGTGAACTCCAATATGGAGCAAAAGACATACAGTGCCCAACCAACCAACCCCCTCTCTTCACATAGTGGTCAGAGTTGGCATGATAGGGTGGAAGAGGAAAGTCTGTTTGATCTGGTTGATTTACCTGCGGGTGCTCCCCCGGGATTTGAACATGTTGCAACTTTAGCCAAGGATGTCGCATTAATTACTGGTCAAGGAGTTAATGAAAATACTGAAAATGGTTTCACTCCGGTTATCTCTAAGTCTCAACAGAAAAAACAAAGACGACAAGCTACTCTAGCTCTTGATCGTGAAACTCCTTATCCAAAGAGGGACAGAAGAAAGAATAAAAAGTACAATCAATGAAGGTCCTTTATTGGAATATTAGGGGAATAGGAAACAATGACTCCCAATCCGAGCTTTCTAATATTTGCCATATTCACAAACCTGATCTTGTTTGCATTGCTGAGCCAAAGATTAAGTTCACCTCAATCTCAGCAGTTTTTTGGTCTTCTTTGAATTTGGATCTTGTTGCAACTAATGACTGTGGAGCGGCTCTTCCAAATCTTTGGCTGTTGAAGGGTTCTCATATTCCTAATCCGGTGATTATTTCCAACTCCGAACAGCAGGTTACAATACAGGTTCCTTTTGACAATGATCCCAGTCAACTTTCTTTTGTATATGCTTCTACCTCTTATATCAAACGCAGGGATTTATGGCAAGATCTTAATGCTCTTCGTCCTCAAACGTCTATCCCATGGATGGTAATCGGGGACTTCAACGCTGTGTTAGGAGCCCATGAAAAATCAGGAGGCCCATCTCCCTCTCGCCTCTCCTGTGCAGATTTTCAAAGTATGTCAGATACTTGTGATTTTGTTCATCTAGATACTTCCGGTTTGTTCTTTACTTGGTCAAATGGTTGGAGCACCCGTGGACATGTTGAGCTTCGTTTGGACAGATGTCTTTGTGATACCACTTGGTTTGAAGCTTGGCCTTTTACTAGTTGTGTTGCTCTTCCCCGCGTTGCTTCTGATCATTCTCCTTTGATTTTCTCTGCTTCAAATCTCTCCCCAAGTGGTCCCAAGCCTTTCAAGTTTCAGTCTATGTGGTTGCAGCATCCAAATTTTCATGCAGTAGTGTCTAATTGTTGGAATTCCTTTCAACTTTGTGGCTGCCCAATGTTTGTTACTTTGCAGAAATTAAAGGCTTTGAAACATTGTTTGCGTGATTGGAACAAAGCGGTTTTCGGTAATGTCCATCAAAAGGTTGCTACTGCTCGTGAAAATTTAGTCAACATTCAACAAGATATCGCGACCCGTGGCATGACTGATCAAAGGTTTGAGGATGAGATTGCTGCAAAGTCTGCAGTCTTAGTTGCTCTGAGGATGCAAGAAACTTATTGGAAAGATAGAGCTCGGGTTAAGTGGTTTACTGATGGGGATCGAAGTACATCTTTTTTCCATACTTACGCCAAGGTTCGTGCAGCCAAAAGTCAAATGTCTTCTATCCGTGTGGGGGAGAGGATACTTACTGACCCTTCAGACATTGCAGCACATACTGTGGATTTTTATCAGAATCTCTATGATATTTCCTCCCCTTCTACAAATGTGGATGAGGTTTGTTCAGTTATTCCATCTCTTGTGACTGACGATGAAAATGTGGTGCTATCTGCAATTCCTACATCAGAGGAAATTAGAAGTGCAGTCTTTTCTATGGATGGTTCTAGTGCTCCAGGGCCTGATGGTTTTTCAGGGTCTTTTTATCAAGCTTGTTGGGATATTGTTGGTTCTGATGTGGTGGCATGTGTTCGTCAATTTTTTCTTCAAAACTGGATCCTCCCCAACATGAATTGCAATTTTTTAGTTCTCATTCCAAAAGTCCCAAATGCTCAGCTTATTACTCAGTTTCGCCCAATTGCCTTAGCCAATTTTCTCTTCAAGATTATACCTAAGATTTTGGCTTCTCGCTTGGGGTCTATTGCTACACGTATAATTTCTCCTCAGCAATCAGCTTTTCTGCCTGGTAGGCGAATTAATCATTGTATTGGTATGGTTTCGGAATGCTTTAACCTATTGGACCGAAAGGCTTATGGTGGAAATGTGGGAATCAAAGTGGATATAGCAAAGGCGTTTGACACTCTAAACTGGGATTTTCTGCTCCGAGTTTTAAGTAATTTTGGGTTCTCTCCCACTTTCACTAGTTGGATCAGCTCTATTCTTCACTCAGCAAGACTATCTCTTTTAATCAATGGCTCTCCTCAAGGTTTCTTTACGTGTTCTCGTGGTGTTAGACAAGGAGATCCCCTTTCTCCTCTTCTATTCTGTCTTGCTGAGGAGGCTCTTAGCCGGGGCCTTCACTTACTTCTCCAAACCCGTCAATTGAAGCCAATATCTTTTCCCAGGAAATGCACTGCACCGTCTCATGTGTTATATGCAGATGATCTCATGGTGTTTTGCCGTGGGGACAAAAACTCTCTTAAACGGCTGCGTGGGTTTTTTGACCGTTATAGTGCAGCTTCAGGGCAATTCATTAATGCGGAGAAAAGCACTTTCTATCTTGGAGCTAGGTCTCGTCACAGGAAAGGTACAGTTCAACGTATATTGGGATTTCATGCAGGGCGCCTACCTTTTATTTATCTGGGAGTTCCTATTTTTTGTGGAAAACCCCGCAGCTGCCATCTCCAAGCTATTGCCGATAGAGCTAAGTCAAGGTTAATGGGTTGGCAGGGGAGGCTTCTTTCTATGGCTGGACGCACTCAACTTGTGCAATCTGTTTTTCAAAGTATGCTTCTTCATAGCTTTTCAGTGTATCATTGGCCTGCATACCTTGTGAAGAAGTTATCTACATGGGCGCGTAATTTTATATGGTCTGGAAATATTGAGACTCGGAAAATTGTCACTGTTACTTGGACTCAAGTTTGTGCTCCGAAAAAAGAGGGCGGGGTGGGTATTCGTGACCTGGCAACTCTTAATTCGGCAGCTGTTTTAAGGTTTGCATGGAACTCTTTCACTTCTTTGAACCAATGGGGTGATTATATGCGAACTCGTTATCCTATATTATCTAGTTCCAAAGTGAGCTACCGCAAATCCTCAATCTGGTCAGGTTTCCGCTCTATTGCTCTTCATATCACCCACAATTGTCGTTGGATTATTGGAGATGGTCGTTCAGTGTCATTTTGGAAAGATAAATGGCTTCAAGATCCAATTTTGGATATGTTGGGTTTTTTCGACTGGTCAGGATTCAGTGATCTACGTGTGGCTGATTTCATCTCTGATCATTCTTGGCAGTTTCCCTCTTTTTTCCTAGATACCTTTCCAGACTTGTACAGGAAAATTTCTGATATCTGTCTCCCTTTAGACACTGAACCTGATATGCTCATTTGGGAGTCTACAGCTTCTGGAGAGTTATCCTTCACTGATTCTTATAACTTGCTTAGACGACATTTTATTTCGAGAGACTGGGCTTCTACTATTTGGCATTCTTTCATTCCTCCACGATTTTCTTTCTTGGCTTGGAGGATTCTCTTAGATCGCTTGCCCACTGATGATCGGCTGAAAAGAGGTGGGATTCCGATAGTGTCCATCTGCCAATTATGCAACAGTTCGGCAGAGTCAGCTTTACACTTATTTTTACACTGCCCTTTCTCCCAACATCTCTGGGGATGGCTGGCAACTCAGTTTGGAACCTCATTTCCTGCTTATGACTCTCTGTTGGACTTTTGGGCTGGCTTTTGTCACAAGGGTTTTTCCCCTCAGCTTTATAATTTGTGGTTGGCAGCTGGTTTGCTTACTTTCATGGAAATTTGGAAGGCGCGAAATAGACTCAGGTTTGATAATCGTTCCCCTACTTTTTCTACACTGTGTTGTTCAATTATGGCATGGATTCGGCAATTCGGTTCTCTTGTTCCTGGTTACTATAAAGGCGTCCTGGATTCCCGCCTTCTTTCTTCCCTTGGGGTGTGCCCCAAGCCTCGTAAAGCGCCCAAGATTCAACGCGTCCTATGGCATCCCCCCCTCCCTCCTTGGGTTAAAGTTAACACTGATGGTCTGGCGAAAGGTAATCCTGGTCCTGCAGCTTGTGGAGGAGTTTTTCGCGATGCTTCTGGGGTTTATTTAGGGAGTTTTTGCCAACCTCTGGGTTGCAATTCTTCCTTTTATGCTGAACTTTATGCTGTTATTGTGTCTATTGAAGTTGCTTTCACTAGAGGTTGGACTACTTTGTGGTTGGAAAGTGATTCTACTAGTGTTTTAGCATCTCTCTCCTCCAACTCTTTCTCTCCTCCATGGGACTTGAGAGTTAGATGGCAAAACTGCTTGAAGAACATTCAGCAAATGCAATTTCGTAGAACTCATATTTTTAGGGAAGGGAATGCAGCTGCAGATAAGATGGCAAACTTAGGTGTTTCAAAACACTCTTTTACCTGGTATCCTAGCCCTCCTGCAGAGCTTCACAGGTACTTGCAGGCGGATTTTTTGGGACTCCCAAGTTATCGCTTCACAGGTTGCTGAGATGATTATGTTCGTCTGCCTTTATTGCCCGCTCCTTCTCAGAGGCTTTTATTCCCAGGAGGTCGTGCGCAAAGTTAGCTTCATATGCATCTACATGCAGGCGCAACCACAATTCTGGCATATTTCGTGTGTCCAGTTTTCACTTATGTGGCTGGTTTTTTCTTTTTGTAGATTTGTTCATGAGGGGGAAGTTTCCCTCTCTTTTATTTCGTGGTTAATTGTGTTTTATCTCTTGGACGATGTATTATTCTTCTTTATTTTAATAAATTGAGTTGGGGGACGGGCGGTGGGTTCCCAGAGTGGGGCAGACCCTTCACCTTCGGGTTTGAGGGTGGGACTTTGTGCCCTACATTGTCTGTCTCCGAGGAACTAATATCGCCTAATCCCTTTCTCCTTAAAAAAAAAAAAAAAAAAAAAAAAAAAAAAAAAAAAAAAAAATGTTATTTGCTAAACATCAAATCTGGCACCACAAATTAAAACAAGAGTCAACTAATAGTCATTCTGGCAGCAGAAGTTCTATAACATATTTCCATGTAATTATATGATGCATATCTTGCCTAGAGAGCTCTTTTATCTCAATTTGATATACTGATTGAACAAGATTATAGTCCAATTTAGCCAACTCCAGCAGTGCCAGGTTCTTAGAGTCGTCCCTTTGGTAGATATCGATGAAGTTCAGAGCTTCTATCCTAGGCATCCTCCAGTGTACAGGGGTTTTCAGTGATTGCTCTACTTGCTTCAGTAGATTATCGTCGTTCAATATTGTTGACATGGATTGTTTCAAATTTTTTGAACTAAATCTCTTAGCTTCCTCTAGAACATCTTCTCCTGGCATTCCAAGGTGTGAGGCTTCATTCAAACTCAAAAGTCCCTCCACACCGTTGCTTAAGCTATCTTTGAAGCTTCCTTCTCCACTTCTAAACTTGTTAAACAAATCTGTTGAGTTTCAAAATAGCATTTCAGATATCTGCAAAACAGGGCATTGCCGACATGTACATATGGTATGTAAATTACCTGAGCTTACTGATATACCATTTTCTCTTAGTATTTGAAATTGCAAGGCTGCTGTATGAAGATCATTTGTGGTACTAAGGGTACTAGTGGAAGAAATCAGAGTGACCAGAGCTGCTTGGATCTCCTTTCGGAAGTGGTATGCTACTCCCAACCGCTGCACCGAGGATATAAGCTTCAGAATGGAGCAAGCATCATCTTTAGTACTGGATGCGACTAAGGCTTTGGCTACATTCTGCTTTAGACCCTCCCACCGTGTGGCATGTGATTCATACTGCATCAAATTGACAAAACATTAATTAATAATTAAGCACATATTACGTGAAGGTAATAGGAGGTTGTTGCATACAGAAGAGTAGTGGATTGATAACACTTTCTGAGTAGACCGAGTACTGTAACTGTGAACCCAAGTAATATACATTGCAAGAAAAGAAAACGTACAGTGTAGTGAGTGGTGAAGGAATCGATGAGGTCGGGACCCCAAATGGTAGGATGGTATTGAGCTAATCGGCGTTGAGCTGCAGGAGGATGATCAATGACCTTTGATGATGATGAGTTTGAGACAATGGCTTGTCCTCTTCTTGTCTGATACGCTTGTACTAGCAGTGCTGGAACTAGCATTCTTGGATGACTAGTTCTTGTGAGCTTTGTGAGCAAGACTGAGGGAGAGGAGGAGGAGGAGGAGGAGAATACAAGATTCATCGCTACTTTCGATTTAGAATTGATTTGGAAAGCAATAGAGTCGTCTACCTGCTTTTATACAAGTTACATTTGGTTTTATATAAATATATAATTATAACCTTTTTTAAGTGTGGGAATATAGTTTGTTAATATTGAATGTTCATCATCTAACCTGAATTAGAGCCATAGAGAAGCATATATGATCTTCGGAAAGATTTCATATGGATGAGAATAAATATTAGTATACGTCGTTTTACACGTTTTGCAATGAACTGTGTGAAATCGTTACTATGACCTTTAATCAGAATACGTCTTCACATGTTCAACGACATTCAATATAATTAGGGTGGGGTTTCTTGAATGGGAGCGGCTGGAATACGCCCAACGTACTCTGCGCCCTCGTGGGACCAGACTCTGTGGGCTATTCCTGTCCACATGTTTTGAGAATGAAGGTCACAGAAGTAATTCCCTAGATAACGACCGTTATCAGTAAAAAATACTCCGTTACGGTGAACAATCGCCCACAAGAAGACAGAGCGGAGAAGGAACCACATGTACAAGTGTCCAACCCATTTTCGATTTCTCAGGGTACTGAGAATCAATCCTCTGCTTTCAAGTTTGATTGTTTGAACCTTTATGCAGAATAAATACAGTGGAGAATTGGAGATATAAAGATAGAGAGCTTCAGCCATAGCCAATTCCTCTGTAATCAATCAGCAACTTCTCAAACCCACAAGCCCAGTTTCAAAAGCAATTCTCTCTTTCTGGGTCCAAACAAGGATCGCCATTGAAGCCTTTCAGGTGTTTGAGATGCTCCAGTGACTCTGCTTTGAAACAAAACTGTGTTGCAAACAAAGGAGGAGACCAAAAAAGGCAAAAGATTCCATTTTTCTTGAAAACCCAGATACATGGGGTGTCCCTAGCAGCCAAAAAGAAGAGTGGCATTTTTGTTGATTGATGGTGTGGGAGATGTGCCAATTCCAAAGTGGGATTTAAGACTCTCTTCAGGCGGCCAAAATTTGGATGCCATAGCATCGGCTGGAGTTAATGGTCTCATGGACTCTGTTGAAGTTGGTCTGGGTTGTAGAAGTGACGCAGCTCTATTTATCTTCATTGCAAAAAGTAGTGAACAAGGACTCAAAGAAACCCATTGACCAAAACATGTGGGAAGTTCAATCGGATTTGTACTCCTCGACTCGCCTGAACATCAGGAGGAATTTCCGGTAAAATATTCACTGCTCGGTTTAGTTAAATGAAGGAAAGTTAAAACATCCACAGGCATTGACGTGATGGTGAGGGTACGTTGTTTTTGTGGTGGCTTTCCCAGGTTCGAGCCACGTATCAGTTGTTTTGTTTGGGTAATTGGGTTTGGCTTTTCGGCAAAGTGTAATTTATTTATTTTTTTATCTGCAAAAAGTGCCATTAATTTTGTTTGTTTAACTGATTTGTTTTTCTTTTTTACCAGATTTTGTAAAAATTATAATAAACTAACACTACTTAAACTATACTAAAATGCGTAATTATTATTATAATAAAAAAGCATGCATGTTAATTTCAATAGTGGAGATGAACGTTTTAGAGAAGGAAAAAAAAAAAAAAGACTAAAGAAATAGAGTGTCGCCGGATTACATTCCGTGCGGCGCCATAGTAGGAAAGTTGCACTATTTGTTATAATGTTTCTCCTTTGTAGAGTTATCTTCTCCTATGTCTACTAATGTGGTTTAACTTATTTATTAGTTATATGACTTATATCAAAAAGTATACATTCCATGAGGAACCATGTTGAGGAATAGACTTTACCAAAATCGACCATTGGATGTTATCGTGATAAGAAGAAAGGATTATGGTCAAAATTTCAGCTATTTTTGTCATTGTTTGGGTCTCGATCTACTAGGTCAACCATAAATCATAAATACCACATAAAACTAATATGCTTGTAACCGCTTATTCGCAACTTATTTTTTCGATCTGTTAGCTCTGACGCTCTCGTGGCTATGAGTTATATCAATTAACATAAAAATTTCAGGAAGTTTATCTCCTCATGGTCCAGCTCCCCTTAGAGAAGTAGAAGTGTATAAAGGATTGACCACTTTATTTAATATCGAAATGACTGCGGATTAGGTTATTTGTTTTACATAGTACCTATCAATACGCTATAAATAGATGGATAATGTCAAATTTATCTATTTCCAATTTCGATTATTTGGATCGCACAAAATCCTTATATGTCTATTAATGTGATCTAACTTGTTTATTAGTTGTATAAAAAAAAACATACATTCCATAAGCAACAATGTAGAGGAAATAGAATTCAACAAAATCGACCGTCGGATGTTATCATGATAAGAAGAAAGGATTATGGTCTAAATTTCAGCTATTTTTGTCGGTGTTTGGGTTTCGATCTACTAGGTTAACCATAAACCCTAAATACCACATAAAACTAATATGTTCATAACCGCTTATTCGCAACTTATTTTTTCGATCTATCAGCTCTCACTCTTTATTGGTTATGAGCTATACCAATTAATGTAAAAGTTTTAGGAAGTTTATCTCCTCGTGGTTCAGCTCCCCTTAGAGAAATAGAAGCGTATAAAAGATTGACCACTTTATAATGTCAAAATGACAGAAGATTGGGTTTATTTTTTTACCTACAGTACCTACTAATATGCTGTAAATAGATGGGTAATGTCAAATTTTTCGATTTCTAATTTCGATTATTTGGATTGCACAAAATCCTTATAAAGCGGTCTAACTTGTTTATTAGTTGTATAAAAAAGTATACCTTCTATGAGCAACAATGTAGAGAAAATGGACTTTACCGTTAATAATCAACGTCCATCTACTAGAATACTAGCCTTCCTACACGCGCTTCGCGCGTGCGGAAGGACTTGTCAATTGTTCATTTATGTCAGTGGTTAATAATCAGGCATCTTCAACCTCAATCACAAAAAGCTACCATTTTCATAAATAACTGAAGAATTAGATTGCAAATGTATCCGATAACGACCTATTAACATTGATCTGCAAGAAGAAACACAAAGTTAGAACTTTGCATTAGTAAAAGATGAAATCATTATCTCTCTTGAAAACCTTGTAGAGAGCATAATAATTTTGAAAGAAATATAAGTCAAAAGTACTTCATAATATCCCCAGGAGAATGAGAAGGAAATATGACCTGAATGCCTACTTAAAATATGTAACCTATCAGAAACTTAACCATGCCATTTTGACATCTTTTGACGTTACGGTTTCTCCTTCTCTCGTTCACTGCCACGAAAGAACACAATTTTATTAAGATCACAAAGAAAGAGCATCTCAGCTTCAATAATTTCCAGGTCTGATCAAGTTCTCGATCACACATTAAAATTCTATATAACAACATTTGAGGAACAAAAATGCAAATACTATTTCCAACTCTTTCAAAATCTTAGCAGTTACCACCCCATCATTTTAAAAAGATTACAATACCTATTTCAAATGTCTCCTGGTGTAAACAAAAGCCAACCATTATCAATAAGATTACATCACTACTGAAAGACAATGCCACTTTTAGTTCACAACATACAAAAAAGAGATATACCCAACTCAACATCAATAATTTCCAGGTCTGATCAAGTTCTCCATCACACATTAAAATTCTATATAACAACATTTTGAGAACAACAATGCAAATATTTCCAAATCTTTCAAAATCTTACCAGTTACCACCCCATCATTTCCAAAAAATTACAATACCTATTTCAAATGTCTCACATTACCAATAAGAAGATAGCATCACATCACTATCGAAATACAATGCCACTTTTAGTTTAGAACATACAAAAAAGAGTTTCAAACTCAAACTCACTTCAGAACAGACACAAGTTTTTCCTTTTCAACTTACGATGCACTTTGTACCAACACATAAATGATTAACCTTTATAGGCAGCCAAAACACATACCCTTTGAATTACAAATCCCCAAATAAGCCAAAGAACAACAAATCCAAAATCTTCAACACAAATCACCCAGTTTTAATTTAGAAGTGCTCACATTGAATTTTCAAAACCACATCCATTGTTTAACAGATTCTAAATGGTAAATTCCAAACCAATCCACAGACAATTAATTTAAAAATATATATACTTCTCAATGCAACCACAAATAACCACAGACCCAAAAGCAGAACTCGTATGCTTTTTGGTTTCTTATCTTCTTATATCACTCCAACCACACATTGATACCATTCAGATTCAAAGATATCTCCCAAAGGGGGGAAGTTTCAGACTTATGGCAAAACAACAGTAAGCTCTATCGAGCAAAGTAAAAAGAGCCAATCAATAGCCACCATTAGCAAAACAGAGATATACCCATTAAAGAAAAACATAAGAACAACAACAAAGAGAGCAAGAAACATCCTCAGATGAAGGATCAATCCTCGACTTGGTCTCAGACAATATAATTCGTATAATTAGCATTAAGCATCAATTCCATAGATCATGAATCAATGACAGGGGATTATATGAATTTTTCATTGTAAAAATTGTACCTTTCTCTTCTCTGCCTTTTCCCGTCTCCCTCTTCTTCTTCTTCATTTCTTTTCTTCTGTTTCTTCCTTTCTCCCATTTTCTTTCTTCCTCTGAATTTCTTCTCCTTTCCTCATCGATAGCCACGTCTCCTCTGTGTCGTCAAAACCCAGAACCATCCACCTTTCTATTTCCCTGTAAATCATAGGAAATATTAAGGGCAAAATCGAAAGCTCGAAAGTTTCCCCAAATGAACAGTAACACCCTCTTCGCTTTATTAATAGAGATATGCATCTTCATTTTTTATTAATAATCTTTTAGGTCGCTGATGTGGTTCATTTAGCCAAAAAAAAAAAAAAGTTCGATTACTTGAGGTAAGAAACGGTTTATTTATTTATTTATGTTTTTGAGAAATAAAAAAAATTAAATGAGCAGGATGAGGCTCGAACCTGAGCTGCCCACTAGTTTAGTTGAAAAACTAATCACTGTACCAAGTACCAACCAATGTCAAATTGTCAAGTATAGCGATTTCAGCTTCGTTAGTTTGACCTGAATTGGGCTACGTTCTTCGACCTCCTTCGACCTCCTTCAAAATCTGGGTTATGGATGATTCTTTCATAATTTTATATTCAAACTCTGATCTTACCACGCAGTTAATTGGCATAAAACTAAGGGAAAACTCAGTAGCATTACCATCAGTTAACCCGCGAAATCGATAGAACCTTTAATTCAATTATCTGGTATTCGTACCAACATCGATCTGGGCTTTGGATGGTGTTCAATACAAGAATTTGACAAAAGTAAGTTTGTATTGAATATGAGCGAGGAGATGCTTGACTGATCCAAGATCAGTGCCTTTATTATCTGTAATCTGGTCTCACTCCAGATTGAAAGAAGCATATCAAAATTGGGTTGTGTTGTATAAAATTGGTTTTTATACTACAGGTATATTTCCAGGTTGAGGTGGATGAGAAAGGAGCACGTTCAAGTAATAAAGGAAGCAGCAATTGGAATTGTGCTTCGTCGGTGACTAGTGATGAAGGAGGTGGGTATAGAGCCCCTGGGGTAGTTGCTAGATTAATGGGTCTGGATTCGTTGCCAATTTCAACGGTTACTGATTCATCTTCTACCTTATCAATCGCCTTCCCCTTCTAGATTTTGCTCGGAGTTCACTCTTTCAACTTCAAATGAGTTGTGTCAGTTTCTTTCTGCACTTGGCCTCTAAAGTTAATTCAGATAGATGCCCACCATGATAGGCATGGGCGATGGAGGTCGCCACAGTTACAGATTTTTTACCCACTACACGTCGTCTGTTGTATATGGTAATTTTGCCCTTCCGTTAACGCCCGTCTAGGGCGCACGCTACAACGGGCGTATTCCAGAATTCTTCGTTATTATTATGTGTACTAAAGAAATACAAATGACATTTGCCAAAAAAAAAAGGACGTATAAATGAATTTTGTTGCTTTGTTCTATGTGTGTGGGGAACTTCTAGTGATAGATTCATTTTTTTTTTTTTGTGTTTTTAAGGTGTAGTTCATTAGATCCACTTTTTCGATCATATATTAACCGTTCAGTTTTTAACTATATATGAGTAGATCATCTTTGCAAATTTTTCAGCCAAATTATGACATTCATAACTGCGATTTATAATTATGAACATGAACGATTCAGGTTGAACAGATTTAGTTCGTCTATTGATTTAATCTAATTCGACACCTTAATGATTATCAATTTGGTTGAAGATTTTCAGAAATGATCTATATATTAGGACCTAAAAACTAGACGGTCGAGATACCAAAATACAATCAAAAAGTGAATCCCACCAGAGATTCTTTCAAATGACAAAAAAACAAAAGATATCTCACTAAAATGGCCTCTTTATATATATATATATATATATAAAATCAAATATCAGTCTGCAACATGCAGGAAGCTTTTATGCCATGTTTGATGTTTCCACAACATGCCAGCCTTTATAAAAGGAAAAGTAACTTCATATGTTGGAAATCATTGGCAAAAATTAATTGGAGAAATAGGATCCTGATCACAGGGGCCCCTACGATGTATCGAATAGCTCAAGATATTTTTTTTTCAACAGTGAATAGTTCAAGATATGTTATCTTATGTTCATGTCTTTATAAGGACCAGAGAAAATTTTCCGAGATTAACCGAGTTTTGCCATAGATCAAAATATCTCTGGTATAATTCTTTTTTTTTTATATTATTTTTTAAGAGAATGTGGGTGTCAATCCATTGATGAATATAGAAAATATTACATATAATAGCTCACCAAAGAAAGGGCTACGACAAGATTGAGTCATCCTTAAGAAGCTTTTAAGGCAACTTCAACCATGGGGTGCCAAACTCAAAATTGGCCAATTATAAGACTTTCCATCTCCAACCATGGCTTTTTGGTGGATCTGGTCTTATAAATATAAGACTTGGGGCAATTTAAAGTCTCATATTTGAGACTTTTCCAAGACCAAGACTCGGTTAATGTAGATGGGGGCCAGCCCACTTGCTGTCTCAGCCCAAATGATGAACCAATGCGCCGAGAAGAGTAAGTAACTAAGCCGCGCGCGCCAGCTGAAGGGAGGAAGAAGCACGCGTGATAGGAGCATTTTAATGCGACGTTTTAACTGCATTTCCCTACATTTCTTACGTTATTTCCTTATTAAAATCCTGTTTAGGAAAGTTTCCATTCTTTGATTGGGAAAGTTCCTATTTGTAGAAAGTTTATATTTTTGTAGTTTCTATTTATCATTTTTAGTAAGTTGCCATTTTTCATTTTAGGAAAGTTTCTATTTTTCTTATTTGTTTCTATTTTTTTAGGACCTCCAAGCAAGTGGAAAATCTTGAGGAGGAAAATCAAAGTTGCAACCAAGTGGAAAATCTTGAGGAGGAAAATCAAAGTTGCAACCAAGTGGAAAATCTTGAGGAGGAAAATCAAAGTTGCAAGGAAGTGGAAAATCTTGAGGAGGAAAATCAAAGTTGCAACCAAGTGGAAAATCTTGAGGAGGAAAATCAAAGTTGCAAGGAAGTGGAAAATCTTGAGGAGGAAAATCAAAGTTGCAACCAAGTGGAAAAACTTGAGGAGGAAAATCAATTCAAGTTGAACAAGTGATAAACATGTGGGAAGATATTTTTTACAAATTTGTCTAACATATCTAGCCCTTCATTTATGTTCATCTCCACCCTCCATTCATCATTTTTTGGGCTATAAATACACTTCTCCTCTCACTCTCAAAACATAATTCCTTCATCCATTTCATCTTCTTGTCTCACCATTTCCTCTCCATTTTCCTTAGTCACCAATTCCTTCATCCATCTCATCTTCTTTGTCTCTCCATTTCCTTTTCATTTTTCTCTCCATTCTCTAGTTTTCTTGTTCCATTCTCTAGTTGCAAAGTTCTGCGTTTTCAAGCAAGGAGAGGAAGAAGAAGAAGGAGCCGTGAAGATCATATCCTCCATCATCCACCTTGAAGGCTTGCTTCCAAGATTCAAGATCCAACCATCTAGCTCTCCATCTCCATCTCCCCTCACGGTGTAATTCATTCTTTTTCCTTGTAATGATATTTTGTTTTCCTTGTTTGAATTTTTGGTTTCCTTGTTTGATTTCGTATGAACTTGTTTCTAGTTAACAATAATGTTTAGGGCAAAGTTTAAGCCCAATTTCTATGTTTAAATAAAGTTTTCGAATTCTATAATTGTGATTCTAAGTTTCTTATGTGAGTTTGTTCGATTAAATTTGCTTTACAGAAAACTTTTATATGTTTATCTTATTTGGGTCGACACTTATAGGATTTGCATGTAATTGGTGCTAGGTTTAAGAACATGAAATCGACTTTTCGTTTTGTGTAACTTGAATCAAAAGTAGTAAAGGTTCTGGACAAGAATCGAATTTAATTGAAGAGGATTGCAATTAGGTGGACTTTTCCATAACTAAGTTGTACACTTGAGTTGATAGCCTTTCTCTATGTCTAATGCATTGAACATGTCATGATTGACTAGCTTTCTAGGGCTTGATTGCATGTTTGATAGGATTAATCTAGGTGCTTTCGCTTAGGTTAATTAGCATTGAAAAGTAAAATATGGGAAATCATTTGCTTTCGAATGTTTCACATGATCAACTCATCATTTGCTTTACTCTGGTGTATAGAAAAATGGAAAGGAAATGGAGAGACAAAGAAGATGGAATGGATGAAGGAATTTGTGTAGGAAATGGTGACTAAGGAAAATGGAGAGGAAATGGTGAGACAAAGAAGATGAGATGGATGAAGAAATGAGTGTTACGTCCATAATTACCTAGAAATGATGGAGAAGAATGAAAATGCACTAAAAAGTCAACCTTGAATATTTTCTTACTCCGGCTAGGAGAATCAGAGCCAAGCAAGGAAGAAGGAGCGGCCACCTGACCAAATGAACTCGAAATGAGCTAAAACTCTCCAGATCCATTCTAGACACCCAAATGATCATTTCTTATGAAGAGTGCCAGAGAAAAATATGAGTGGAAGGCCTTCAAACAATCAGCCCAATGTTCTACAGAAGTAAAACCGGAAAACTGGACCTGTAAGAGGTCCAACAGCATTTCCGGCCCAACCACATGGAATAAAGCTCTGAAAATTTTTCAGAATGATCTACACTCATAGTGGAACATTTTTTATGAAGAAGTCGAAGGCTCATTCTGAAGTTTTGATGGAGAAATAATTGAAGGAATAAAGGGGAAGAAACTGACCTGAAAACAGCTCAACACCACATATTCATGTTTCCCACCCATATGAAGAAAGCATTTCTTTTTCCTTGGATACATTTTTTCTACCCTAAAAGATCATCATCACTTCCACATTTCTTCACCTTCATGCTTTGCTTTCATCATTACCTCATCTTTTACATATTTTACAAATCACTTTCATACTCCACTTTCATTATTTTTCTTCATCTCATCATTTCACTCTTCTTTTTCTTCCCTATTTAAACACCTTCTCCTCTCACTCTCAATCACCAATTCCTTCATCCATTTCATCTTCTTTGTCTCACCATTTCCTTTCCATTTTCCCACACACATTCCTTCATCCATTCCATCTTCTTTGTCTCTCCATTTCCTTTCCATTTTTCTATACACCAATTCCTTCATCCATCTCATCTTCTTTGTCTCACCATTTCCTCTCCATTTTCCTTAGTCACCATTTCCTACACAAATTCCTTCATCCATTCCATCTCCTTGTCTCTCCATTTCCTCTCCATATTTCTTTTCCATTCTCTAGTTTTCTTGTTCTTCATTTTCAAGCCAAGAGAAAGAGAAGCCATGCAATACATCAATTTCTCAACCGCCATCCACCCTTGTGTCGTCCCTAGAAGATTGCTTGCTTTCAAGGATCTTCAAGTTCTTCGTCTCAAGGCTTTATCATTCATCTTTCAAGGTGTATTATATCCTTTCTCTTGTTTTCTTTGTTTGATTTTGTAAAACTATGAATTCTAGTTAACAATAATGTTTAGGGCAAAGTTTAAGCCCAATTTCTATGTTTAAATAAAGTTTTCGAATTCTATAATTGTGATTCTAAGTTTCTTATGTGAGTTTGTTCGATTAAATTTGCTTTACAGAAAACTTTTATATGTTTATCTTATTTGGGTCGACACTTATAGGATTTGCATGTAATTGGTGCTAGGTTTAAGAACATGAAATCGACTTTTCGTTTTGTGTAACTTGAATCAAAAGTAGTAAAGGTTCTGGACAAGAATCGAATTTAATTGAAGAGGATTGCAATTAGGTGGACACGCGCCACGGCCCTGGAGAGAGAAGGTGAGCTGCTTTTTCGTTTGTAGATGTGGGGCCCGCCCTCTATTATGTCCCCTAGTGACCGTTGGAAGCCCCAACGGTCATGAAATGTATGGTCCTGATTGATCAGGTTTAAAAATGGAAGGTCCGATATGCAGTTTTTTTTTTAACTCAACAGATCCATTTTCAATCTGATGGCTAAGATTTGAGGGAAAAAAACTTATCAACAGCTCTTATTAATTGAAGGGTTATTATTTCCTTTTTGTTCCAAAAAAAATTTAAAAAAAAACCAAAAAATTGAGGGAAAAAAATATACCAGTTGGAACAGTGAATTGTAGGAAATTCTATAAATACCTACCCATTCTTTTCTATTTCCTCACACCAAATATCCTCCATCTCCTTCACAATTTTCCATTCATTAACCCATCTTCTTGTTCTTAAATATATCTTCCTTTTTCTTTTTTTGTTGTCTTGGATAAAATGGCTCCAAGAGGGGATTCTTGGAGGCACAATGAAGAAGTTATTCTTTGCCAAGCTTGGATCACCGTTGGGGGTGATGGTTGCGTTGGAAAAGATCAAAAGTAGGACTTATTGTGGAGTCGTGTGGCGGAGGAGTACAATGCTCACAAACCGGCTGGTTGCATGGATAGAACACATTCTAGTTGCCACGCTCGTTGGAAGAAAATAAGTCCGGCATGTATGAAGTGGCTCCAAACTCCTAACAAGGTCGAACACTTTCAACGAAGAAGCGGCGAAAATATGGAGGAAGAGGTAATTATATTGAAATATGTTCAATAATGATTATTTATTTATTTATTTCTCATGTAGTTGTTAAAAGTAAAATGTTATATAGTTTATTGATCGATTTATACTAAGCCAATTTTTTTAAATATTTTATTTACTCAATATTATATGTAGCTCATGAATGTTAAATCAACGTACTACGACTCGGAAGGTTGTGATTTTGTGTTTGAGCATTCTTAGCAACACTTGAAAAATACAGAAAAGTTTGGAAAAACGCCATCAATGGAAAACACCCACTTTAGTGTTCCTAATCATGTCAACTTGGATGACGATGGAACACCCACTACTGAGGATGAGCTTCCCTCATCAAGAAAAGCACGTAGTCAAGGACAGAAAGCTCAGAAGCTTATGAACAAACAGAACGCGAGTACCAACGAAGGCAAAGACAGTTTGAGGAAGGTCAACTAATTGAGCAACGCGCTGAGGATGCTCGCACAATGCAGGTGGATCCATCAATTTTCACCCCAAGAAAGAGGAGTTATTGGGAGAGGAAGCAACGACAAATAATTGATAAGGAGGCAGAAACTTCAAGCATCCCGGAACAATCGCAAGATCCTACACCCCCTGAAGGAGACAACACAGGCTTCACCACTTATGATCCACTTGGCGTGACATCTTGGATGTAATTAATATTGTTAGTTGCTTTGAATGGTTTGTGTTTTAATTTATGATAATAAAAATTATTTTTTTGAGTAGATCATCTTCGTAACAAAGCATTGAACTTTTATTTTCATAATAAAGCACACCACACAAATTAAAAGCACACAATACAAAGTAAAAACATACCACACAATAATATGACCAAAGTAGGCCATGACCACTTATCATGACAACATGGCCACTTATTGAAAGCACAAAAAAAAAAAAAAACTGCTCACTGGTGGTTTTGATCAGCTTGTAACTTCATGATCCATAGGTGATCGACTAGATAGTCTTGGAGGTTTTATTCATCACTGGACATCTAACTTCCCTATAACGACGCAAGAATTGATTTAGTTGTTGCGGATTGCGATGAACATCGGTGTCCATTACTGGTCTCTCTTATATATCTCTGCTTTCCTTAGTCTGGTTGAGATATCATCTGGATCAAATGGCTGTGCTGCATCTTCATCATGCTCATCTTCAACAATCATATTGTGCAAGATAATGCACGTCATCATGATGTATTAAAGGTTCTTCTTACTCCACCCACTTATGATTGCCTAACGAGCTTGGAGAATACAAATACTCTCTTCACGTCTTTTCTGTATGCTTCCTGCATCCTCACTACTAGAATAAGTTAATCACATGACAGTCATCACACAACACATGAGTTTTTGCTGTTGTCTGAGTTAATCAGACGACAGATTTTTTAAACCAGTCGTTTCACCCTCTACTCATCCAACACATAGTTATTTGTTAAATTTGAGAGATTTCAGACAACAGTTATAAGGACATCTGTTGTCTGAATAATGGAAAAAACAAACAAACAATTAATTTACATTTATTTTTTTCCACTCAAAACACTTACAACCAAAATCTTGTTTCCTTCCCTTAGCTAAAAAATTAGGTCATTCGATCTCCCACCCAAACCGCGCGCGCTCTCGGCCTCTTTGGACTGATCACCAAAATCGTGTTCCCTCCCTTGGCTGAAAAATTAGGTCATATTCTCCCACCCAAAATCGCTCTCAGCCTCTCTGACTCACCAAAATCGTGTTCCCTCCCTTAGCTAAAAAATTAGGTCATTCTCCCACCCAAAATCGCTCTCAGCCTTTCTCTTACTCACCATTGCTCTCAGCCTCGTTCTGACTCACTATCAATCCCCCTCACACTCAATCCCGTTCACCCACTATTTCTCTCCCTTCCAATTCAAGACCCTTTTGATTCTTCCTCACCTTTCCAATTCAAGACTTCTTGAAGTTCTCTTCTCTTTCGTTCTTAAAGCAGTTGGCGGACTCGGCGCTCACCTTCTTCACCCTCTCCAGGACTTCGACTTAGTCCAGTTCAGTCGGCACTCGGCAGTCGTATTCGATTCTCCAAATCTCCAGTTCGTCGCCTCCTCCTCGGCTTCTCCACTTTTGGTTATGCATATCAAGAAATCACCAGCAATTTCGGGCAATAATTCAATGAATTCAATGTAAGATTTTCAGATTTTGTTTAATTGAAGTTTGATGTGGGTAAGTGGGTCTGTGGGTTAATTGATGAATGTGGGTTAATTGAATTTTGTTTAATTTGGGGCAATGGTTCTGCAGATCAAGACATCACCAGCAATTTGGGGCAATGATTCAATGAATTCAATGTAAGATTTTCAGATTTTGTTTAATTGAAGTTTGATGTGGGTAAGTGGGTTAATTGATGAATGTGGGTTAATTGATTTTTTTTTTAATTTGGGGCAATGGTTATGCAGAATTCAATGTAAGATTTCTTTAATTCAATGAATCTCTCCGTCTTCTTGGTTCTGCAAATCAGCAAATCTGCAATTTGAAGTTTAATTGAGATTAATATGTTTTGTCCTCTGACCAGTTTCTGATCATTTTATATGTAGGACCTTAGGAAATGGGGAGACTGAAAGTCATGGAACTTATTTAGAGGTTTGGTGTTGGATGGGACAGAGCAGAAGGACAATGGTGATGGACTGGTTCATTTGAAATCTGACAATTTGTATCATATCAAATGGTTAAACTTCAATTTCCTTTATTTTCGATGTATGAATTTTGATATATATATTTTTTTGGAACTGCATCTAATCTAATCATCAATTGTTATTTTCTTTTGTTCTGCTTCTTGTGCAGATTGTTGCTTTGCTTGTTTCTGGTAAGCATTGTTATATATACTGTGATGCATCGTTGCAGTTGCCTTATTTTCAATTAAGTCTGAATGTTATGGTTTGTTGATTGCAATTTGCACTCTAATTTCATTCTAGTACAAACCATGTATCAGAATACTATATACAACCACATCTAGAAAAATCCCTCTATTTTTCATTTCTAGGAAAAGCTCTGTTGCCTTATCTATCATCCCATCTTTACAAAGCCGATCAATTCATGCGCGGCTTTTCCTCTCTTTGCTTCTGTCTCTAGCCCTGGACTTAGCCTAGCCTAGCTCCCAAATAACGAGATTTGAATATAAAATCAATTTGTTAATATTCATATCAGTCTGCTTACTCTGCTATTCAGTATGTTACAGGAAGCCAAGTTCATCCATTAGCAATAATATAATGGTCTAATTTGTGGTTTATGCTATGTTTCTTATATTTGCAGTACTGATAGCTAGAGTGTGGAACTTGCATATCGAATTAGCATGGGCAGAATATGGTCATTGTATATAGATTAATGACTTGTGCGACTGTTGAAGAAAAGATATACAGAAAACAGGTAACAGATTGCTTTTTCCCTATATTTATACTAAGTGGGTATATATAGTATTTTCCATTTCTTAGATTATTAACTTTGGGGCCTGGGGTCTCTGTAGATTTCTGCAAATGGAAGTTGTGAAATTTTTAATTTATATCTGATCACTTAAATGCTTTTTGTCTCTGTGTTTGACACAACAAACATTCTAGTAGTGTTAGATCGTTGGATCTAGTGGACTTTTTCGATTTCCATGGCGGATTCAAATTCAGTTAAAGCCAGCCTTTGATCTTTCTGCTTATTCCTTCTCTAGCCTCCCACCCCACCATCTCTAACCTTGGACATTTTCAGCAAGGTAAGTAAAACTAGTTGAGGTCACTTGGATTATGGTTATTGAAATATGGATTACTGTGATTTTGGGACCCTGGAATTGAAAATTGAAGATCATGATGGGATAATTGAGCTCATTGTTTGATCACGTACAAACTTTCCAGATTTTATCTTGAATTTATTAGCTTTAGTTCTATAATACAGTTGCATAATTGTAATGACACACACCAATATAAATTTCATGACACAGTAGGAGATGAGGTCAGTTCCTGCATCATCTTTAAATGCAGATTGTTTTCTCTGACCTTTGCTATTTGTGATCAGTTGCACTGCTGGTACCGAGAGTGTTTTCATATAAAGGCCTGCATCATATCATATTGCTGGTTCCCATTTGTGGCCTATTAGAAATCCTAGTAGCTTAGCAATATTCATGGTTGATAAAACTTACTAGTATCATGGTTGCATCAGCTTTTATATTTGGGTCGGTTATTTGGAGAATGGGAAGGTCTCAGACATCAATACAAGATAGAATGGGATTGCTTCATGTGTGAAAATCTATAAACCTATTGAATTGAATTATTCCATGATTTTAGAGTACTTAGGTTTGATTCATGCATAATTATACTTAAAACACAAAATATACATGTGTGTGTATTAAATGATAGTATGTGGCATGATCCTGAATAATAGAGCTGTTACATGTTTTCTTGATGACTAACTAGTTAAAGCTGAAAAGGCTAGCTGCTATGACTGCCTATAAATGCGAGATTGAACTATATGCCCTATGTACTATTGTTATGGCTTCTACCCTTCATCCAAAGCTCTTCGTCATGATGTCCTTTTTGTTTAATAACAGTTTTGGTTTCCAACTGGATCTTAACATTTTATGCGAAAACTCACAGGTGTATGTATATTCATTTTTGTTTCAGATATTTCTATGAAAGGCACCTCGTTTCTTCTTTGCTTCCTGTGAGGACTTCTAGCTAGCTTTTGCCCCGTCACCAGAATCAGCAAATTAAAGAGTGCTAAGTACTGGCATTGCAATTATTTTTGACATATTTGAAAAACCACACATAAAACTGTAGCTTAAATTGGGAGGCATGGGAGATCAAGATGATGTTGAAAAACATTCAAGCCAAGGTTTTGCTCAAGACTTTTCCTGCATGAACAATAGAGGACCACAAGCTGCCCAAGTCATACCAGTCACAGTGAGTCCCCAAAACATAGATAGTACAACAGACGGGGAAGGTGGTGAGCTCAATCCACAAGATGCTTGGTTACCCCTCACAGAGTCCAGAAAAGGGACCAGCTATTCTGCTACATTTCATCTTCTGTCTTCAGGAATTGGAATTCAAGCCCTTTTACTACCTGTTGCTTTTGCTACTCTTGGATGGTAAGTAACAAGTTCTTATAAACTTTTTTATTTTTTGGTCTGATAGAAACATATCTCTGGAGCTTTTTTCTCAAGAAATGACGAGAGTAACTTGCTTGATAATTGTGTAGTACTCGATCTACTCGATACTGATTTATTTTTACATGAGAAGTTATTGCTACCCTCTTGCCTCTAACATATCAAGTTGAGGATGAATCCTGATATAAAATAGGCTAAAAATTCCACCTGGGTTTTCGTAGAGGGAAAATGTTGTTGCATTGCTTGGAAAACAAAATTTACCATGTTGAAAGCAAGTTCTGTAGGCACAAGTGTGTCCATACATGGACAAAATTATAAATGAAAATAAATTTTTTTTTAGACAAAAGGAATTTTATTAATGAATACGATTCAAATCGTACATAAGGGCATCCAGTAATAAGTCTGGAGCATTGACAAACCATTCATGATTGATATTAGACTCAAATCCGTAACTTGCTAACCTATGAGCTACTGTGTTGGCCTGCCTAGGGACAAATCTGATACTAGTATCTGCACTAGCAGCTAGCAATCCTTGCACTTCGACCACCAAGGTCCATGATACTGTGATTTTGCATGTATTCTGGTGGATATGTATATATAGTTTTGGTTGTTGATTGCTCACTGGAAATTAATGTTCTTCTATTTAGTCCATTCTGTTCATGTCAATTACCTGTGTATTGCTTAGAAGTTCTATAGAATCTTGTTTTATTGGCTGGTTAGAGTTGCTTATATATATATATATATATATATTATATATATATGTTGCATAGATTGATTGTTGTTGCACAATTGAGTTCTATTCAAACAACATATGGTAGTGGATGAAGCCAAGCTATGGTAGTTTTGACAGTTTGTGAGCTTGAGAAGTATTACTTTGATGTGGGCGAGGGAAACATGCGTGTATCGATTGTACGCTCTCTAGTGGATGAAGCCAAGCTTCCATTTCCAATCGAAAACGAAATAATGACGGTTCGTGATGCTATTGGGACTTATGTGGCTTGGCCTAAAAACCTTATTGTTTTTCCAGTAGAGTTTCAGGTAACAAATACTACTTATAACTTGATTTAAATGTATCTTAAAGTAAATCTTTGCAAATGACTTGTCCCTAATGATTTGTTCGATTTTTTGTTACATAAGAAAATGGCAGCAAAGAGTAGAGGAATGAGAAAGAGAAAAAGAGTAGAAGAAGATGGGTTACTGTGATTTTGCACAATTGAAATATAGGTTACTGTGATTTTGCACAATTGAGTTCTATATATATATATATATATATATATATATATATATATATATATATGTTGCATAGATTCATTGTTGTTGCACAATTGAGTTCTATAGATTCTTTTTAGGAATTATGTCAACTACTAAGTACAAACCATTTTGTTTCAGTGGGAGAGAAGAAGTACAGCAGCATATTTCCAGGAGGATATCGATGTGGTCAGAACTGAGGGGGCAAAGTTTGTGATTAAAACATATATGTAAGATTTGTGTTGGTACTTCTTGGAGTCTTAGTTCAAAGTTTGTGGTTATGTTTTGGTTGGACAGGATCAGTAGCTAGTACTTTGAATTGATATGTAAGAAATACTTTAACAATTGGGTACTCTATTTCTAGTTTCGGTGTGTTTTGGCAATGTATGACAATGATGTGCTATAGTAAATGACATTTGAACCAATTTGTGTTTCATATTTGCCTATTTCCAGAATCAGTACCCGTAGTGCTTGCAATTAATTATGGTATTACAGTATCATCAGACAACACATAAATTTACACACATAATACCTATTGTTTGAGGAACATTCACAGAACAGTTTTACTAATACCTATTGTCTGAGGAACATTCACACAACAGTTTTACTAAAGGACGTTGTGTGTAATTCCTTGCAACGACATGACCACACTATCACTGATGTCTGAGGTTCATTCAACACAACAGATGCTTCCGGCACATTGTTATCTCATATGCATTCAGACAACACTTACATATCGCAAACTGTTATCTTAAATAAATTTCAGACAACAGGGGAAAAAAGTATCTGTAGTCTGAGGTTCATTTCAGACAACAGATTCTTGCGGCACATTGTTATCTCATACGCATTCAGACAACACTTACATCTCGCAAACTGTTATCTTAAATAAATTTCAGACAACAGGGGAAAAAAGTATCTGTAGTCTGAGGTTCATTTCAGACAACAGATTCTTCCGGCACATTGTTATCTCATACGCATTCAGACAACACATGCATCTCGAAAACTGTTATCTTAAATAAATTTCAGACAACAGGAGAAAAAAGTATCTGTAGTCTGAGGTTCATTTCAGACAACAGATTCTTCCGGCACATTGTTATCTCATACACATTCAGACAATACTTACATCTCTCAAACTGTTATCTTAAATATATTTCAGACAACAGGGAAAAAAGTATCTGTAGTCTGAGGTTCATTTCACTCAACACCAAAATAACAAGCAGTTGTCTAAGTCAACACGCATTAGATTTTGGGTAAATTCAGACAACAAATTTTTGCTTATATGTGTTGTGTGACTGAGCAACAGACAACTGTCGATAAGACAACTGTTTATCGACAGTTGTCTGAATGAGGTCAATCAGACATCAGGCTACTAGACAACAGCAGGTTTTTCATTCAGACAACAGTCGTTCGACAGTTCTCTGATTAACTTTGTGGTATAGTGCCTTGTGAAATGTTGTCTCTGCGGCGACCTCGGGTTTCAGATTGCTTGTACAAATGACCCTCACTTAGGGTATATGCCATCAACTAGGTAATAACATTGACGATAATACCTATTATGTACCTGGTAGTTCACTTCAGGGGTTTCATCGGTGCATACGTCATTGAATAGCGGTGAACATCCAAGGACGTTAATATCATTCAGGGAACCTGGAAGTCCGAAGAAGGCATGCCAAATCCAAGTATCGTAGAAGGCCACCGCCTCTAAGATGATTGTGGGTTTCCCCTTGTAGCCAGTATATTGCCCTGCCCATCAGGTGGGACAATTTTTCCATTGCCAATGCATACAATCAAGGCTATCGACCATCCCCGGGAATCCCCGTTCTGCAGCTTTGTCAAGCAGCCGTCGCAAATCTGTCGATGTTGGTCAGCGGAGGTAAGTCTCATGGTACACATTCCAGATTGCTTTTGTGAAGTGCTCAAAAATCTCAATGGTAGTGGTCTTCCCAATATCTAGGTAATCATCGCAGAAATCAGCTGTGATGCCATACGCGAGCATTCTCATGGCGCATGTAAGTTTTTGTTTAGTGGATAAGCTGAGTCAACCACAAGCATCTCTTATTTGAACAAAATATGGGTCGTAGTTGACCACGTCGCACATAATCTTGTCAAAGACCCAAGGTTGCATTCTATATCGCCTACTAAATATGTTTGGTTCATACCTACACGGATCAGTGAAGTATTGAGCTTTGAGTCGAAGATCCATCAGCTCTCGATCCCTGGCCTTATAGGTACGACCTTCTGAAGAACCACCCCATTGTGAATCCTCAACTTCCAGAGTTTGGATTTGCAAGGCAGCGGTAGACATCATCAAGGCTTGTCGACGGCTTCTCGTGATGACTTCTTCTTGATCTTTCTGCAACCATTTTGTCAAACGATTCATTGCAGAAATGGTTTGACAAAATCAAAATAGAAAAGAAAGAAATATTTGTGTGATTTAGATATGAGAAGTGTTTGTGAATTTGTGAGAGATAAGGATGACAATGACCCCATATTTATGGACGGTTTGAGTTCATATCATTAGATAAGATATGACACGTGGCGAACGAAGACTCAACCGTAATTTGGACAACCAATTAGAGATTGACACATGGCGTTGAAATCACATCGAAATTCAGCTGTTTGGCATATATGTCGACACAAAACATCAAAATATCTTCTAAATAGTTAGATTTTTTGTCGTATGTGCCGACACTTTTGTCGTATATGCTGACACAAAAAAAAATTAAAAACTTTTTTTAAATTCATTAAATAATAAAAATAATTTTTAAATATTATGATAAAATGTTAAATTATTATTTTTACCTTATTTAATTAAATTAACATATTTTTAATATAATATTCATCAAAATTATACTCATATTATATTTTAGTCAAGAATAGTGAAAATAGCACCTCATGGTTGGAGATGAGAATTGAGTCCTATATGAATAGTGCAACAAAGGGGGTGCTAAAATGAGCATAGCACCCCCAAATGGTGCCCATGGTTGGAGTTGCCCTTAGAGGGCTAAACCCGAATTGGAACAGTAGAACATGGCTACCTAAAATACAAAATTATCTAACATCACCAGAAGTAACTAGTAACCTGACATTACGGAAGGTTCGGGAACGAAACCAAGAACTAACCCTAGTATTATTCACTAAACCCTAAGATCACCCTATAGCATTGGAGGATCCTAGAGGATAATGCTAAAGGAAAAAACCTAAACAAATCTAGATTTAAAACCCTAAACAGACTGGGCCCAAAACCAATCAAGCCCAGCCCCTAGACAGCCTAACAAGAAGAAAGTCCAAGCAAGGCTAGCACCCCACCCTCTGACCCTGATCCATGTCGAGAGCAACCACGACACCAACCGCCGCCTACCACCTCCTGGACTCCTGCCTCCACCTACACCTGCATACCCCGCCCGCGATCCAATTCAGACAACCACCAGACGACCGGCGAGTAGCTGCCCTCCTCTAGCCAACCGAATAGATTCAGCGAATTAGATCCATGAGGACCACGATGGCCCAGCCACTCTCCGCTAAACCACCTCCTCCACCTGCCCCCCCCCCCCCCCCCCCCCCCCCCAACTTGCCCAACCTCACCTGCGCCACCAACTCACGAGCCTCAATCTAGGTTAGAATCGATCCAAACAACATGCCTATGCGTCAAGACACTTATTTCTCTCCCAAACCCCACCTTCCACCCTGCAGGGATATCAGATTGTTGTTGAGACTAGGAAGACCCGTCCGACAACTTCGCCTTGGAGACTCGCCGTCAAACGGAGCACGAAAAAGAGTGGATGCTGCTTCTTGAGAGAGAGACGAGAGAGCAACCCCTATACTATGGTTTCTCCTGGTATAATTGTTGATTTGAAGAGAATTCATTACTTTGAAGTTTTAGAGGTATTTGAAGTGCCTGAAGTCCAGACCGGTCAAGCTTTGGATGTTCTTAAGAAGTTGGACTTTTCTAGTCATTATATTGTTGATGCTATTGGCTTTTCAGGTGGTTTGTGGATTCTTTGAAATGTGAATTTGGTTAATAACGACTCTTTTTTAATAAAATAAAAAATAAAAAATTATAGTAAGTAATCGAGGAATTAACCAAAACGACATTTGACTGACTATACACTCCTTGGGTGAGATTATGCAAATAAAATGAATTTAATTACCTGAGAGAAAATGTATTTGAGCTGAGATGTCCAGTCACCCAATGTACGAATATGAACGCTTAGCTAATCGTCTCTGGGAGCTGAAGTAATCGAGAAGGGATGCCTGTAAGATACGTTGATCGTTCTAAATTATGACGATAACTAAATTAAAGTCTAAAATGATTGCATATTAAGAAAAACATATATATATCAATGGCTTTGCTAGAGTTTCTCTTTTCTAGGGTTGCTCTTTCGCTCAGCCTTGTTTGATTGCTATAATTTCTTTCCCCGATTTTATTCACGACTACGATGAGCGCAATCTGCCTATGGCCGTTCTTGGATACTGGGATGCTCGGGGCTCTTCGCTCCTATGCATCTGTGGTTGCAAAACTGGTAGTTTCCATAGCAAGTCTTCTGCCTACTGAGATCCATGATGGCAAAATGACTGTCACGATTTCTGAAGAAGGGTATCAAGCCGGTCTGGAAAAGTGTAAGCACATGCTCCTGGCTAGCCTCCATTTAGCTTCTGGGGAAAAGTATTCTCTTACTGACCTGCGCAAGAAGTTGTCCATTGTTTGGGGTGAGATTGGTAATTGGAGCATCATTCCAATGGGGAAGGGGTACTTTTCCTTCAACTTTTCTTCAGATGATGTGCTTTCGATGGTTTGGGGAAAAGGAGTGATTGCCCTAAGACCTGGTATTTTACGTTTTATGAGTTGGACGACAAACTTCTCGCCGGCCAATCAACATAACACCAACGCACATGTGTGGATTCATTTGTGGGATCTGCAATTTTGGAAGCCAATAACACTATTTGAGATAGCAGACGGAATCGGGGTTCCGTTGAAAATTGATGAGAATACTTTGGAAAGGAAGTATGGGCTTTATGTTAGGGTTTTGGTGGACGTGGATTTGTCCTCGGATCTTCCTTGTGATTCAACTTGGGATACCCCGGAAATTCGTATTTATTTTTCGAGAATTTTCCGGAATCTAAATTGTGGTTATTGGAAGATTTCGTGGATCGTGGACTGAGTGGAAGTGTTTCGGACAAATTATTTGTCGAAGAATATGATTTTAGGGGGTTTGCAAAGGTTGACTTTTTATACGTTGGGTTTCTCTGAAAACTTCCTTCATGAAAGTAGTAGAGCGCATCGATACGAGTTGGTGGACATGTGGAATGAAGAAATCGGAGTTCATATGAAGAAGTTATGGCCATTGGAAAAAGTTTTCATTTTGGTATATATGAGATTTTTCAGGAAAAATCTCAAAAAAGTTAGACTTTCCTTTTTCGGAAAAATCTTCTCTCTCCCGAGCCCGCGTCTGCCTCTCCACTTCGCTGGCTTCATTCTTCCTTATCCGGCCTCCATCGGACTCTATTCCACGTGGGCTTTGTTCGCTACAACCTCCTATACAAGTCTGTAAAAGTGATTCTTCACGATTCGAGCTATAGTGGACGCTGCAAGGCCGAGAAGAAACCGCGTTAGGGATGAAATCGTCTTCTTCGGAACTGGAGATTCCGGCCACCTTTGTCGGTGATTCTTGAGGGCTTTTGGAGCTCAGAGGACTTAGATGCTTTTAACAAGGTGACTTGCATCGATTCAAAGTGTGGAGGTTGAATTTTGGATTTGAAATTCTAAGGTTTCAATAGGCTCGATTTGTTCTAAGGTAAAATTCGATCGATTGTTTTATAATTAGACTTTGATGTAGTTATGAAAGTTGTAATTGGAGTTGAGATGAAGAACTTTGGTGTTGGGAGTTTTGTCAAATTCTAACTTTGGATTGATGGCGGCGCCACCACTGTGTTGGTGTTTTCCAGCCACCTTAGGGATAGTTTCTGTTCTTGAATTTGATCTACTCGTCGATACGAGTATTTCGATATACAAAACGTAATTTTTGGAGATCGTATGAGCATGTTAGGGTTTTTGTGATTTTGATAGTTTTGGTTATCGATCCGTGAGGATCCGACTATCCGATCGACTTGTGGTTTTGGCATATCGATCGTAGAAGTATTCCGGAGACATTGGGTGGTCTCGGATGTGGTTTTTTCTCGATTGGCGTCACTTTAGGGATTTTAGTTCAAAACATTGGTTTCAGACTTAAATCATTTGTGAATCGTTACTGATTTGAGATCATTGGTGATTAGGTGCTTCTCAAGGTGATTTGGACGAGTTGTTGGTGTGGGTATTAGTTTGGTTCTGTATTGAAGACGCAGCGGGATTCTGAGGTGAGTAATAACCTTATCGTTTTGAGAGTTATTGATTTAACTGCAAACTATAGTTGGTATTATTGGCAGTTCTGAGTGAAGGATCATGTATATTTATATTTACGTGAAATATATATGTGTGGGTGAGTTCATTCTCGTTTTGTGATGTGACTTTTCGGAAAAACAATTATGGTGGGAAATGATATTTCTATTGTTTTGAAAAGTGTTTGAGGATTTGGGGAATTACAGGTTGTGATTTCTCCTTTTGGGTTGGGTAACATTTTCAAGTCCAGTATGACCATTTTAAATGTTTTAATCTGACGACCGGTGATCTGAGGATTTGGGAGTCACAGGTTGTGATTTCTTCGTTTGATTTGATTTAACATTTTGGGTCTAGTGCGACTCGTTTGATATTTTGATCTGAGGGTCAGGTTGGCCTAAGGATTTGGGGTTGCAGGTTGCATCCTCAGGCAATGTTATATCGTAAGATTGAACCTTGGCTGGGTGACAGGTTACGATTCAGTTAGAGCTCTAGTCTGTTTGCCATTGTACCTCATTGATCTAAGTAGGTTACTTAAAACTCCTAGGTACATATTTTGTCTAGGTTGGACCAAAGAATCATATTCTATTTGTTAGGTTAACGATAGATATGATTGATGTGTGTTGATATTTTGTCCAGGTTGGACCGAAGATTCATATTCGATTATTTAGGTTAACAATTGATATGATTTGATGTTTTGTCCAGGTTGGACAGATTTGTTGTTTTGTCCAAGTTGGACCGATTTGATATTTTGTCCAGGTTGGACCAAATTTTTTTTTTGTCCAGGTTGGACTGAAATGTTTTGTTGTGAGTTGATTTTTATTATCTAGGTTGGATCGATTTATCATATTTGAATTATTAGGTTAACAATTTATATAATTTTGTCATGGTGTGACTTCTGTTGTTTTCTTTTGGGAAAAGGGTGTTGTTTTCCTTATTCTCGAGTTGAAAGGTTTTTCTTGTTTTTGGGGTGCGTTGTGTGGTGTTTTGTTTTAAGTTACTCATACGAGCTTGCAAAAGCTTACCGGGTTTGTTGTGTGGCAACCCAGTGCACCATTCAAACGGTGTATGGGTTAATCCTGCAGGTCAGGAAAATCGTGGCTGAATATGAGGTAGCGTGCTAGCAGCTTTACAGTAGGAAGTCAATTTTGTGACTTTACCTTTATTAAGAACTTCCGTTGTGTAGTTAGCTCTGATAAACATTTACTTATTATCTTGTTGTGGCAATTTAATTCGTAAGCTTATGTAATATATGACTCTATGGAGCGAGTATATATTGACTTATGGAGGGCATCAGTTTGTACTTGGTTTTTCAGGTATTTTATATTGATGGCTGAACGATCACGCATGTATAATTATGAGATTATATATCGATTTTTATTTGTGTTAAAAATCAGGGGCGTGACACGACTGTTCGTAGAAAAAATGGGGAGGTCATTGTGGTCGAATTTGAATATGAACGGCTCCCTGACTATTGTCTCCATTGTGGCAACATAGATCATAGGGTCTCAACTTATAAGGTAGTCCAGAAGCCTACATGTTCTATTCTACCAGAGAAGGCCGATGGCGGTCGTGGACGCTTACACAAGTCTCATCGCCGCCTCCGGCATAAATCTAAGCAGACGTATGTTCCAAAACAATCAGTGAAAGAGACTGGGAAGCAGGTTATAGTTGACAGCACTCCTCCAGTAGTGTAAGATCATGGAGAAGGCCCTTCCTTTTCTAAGCAAACTCTTTCTCAGGTTCCTTGTCAAGTTCCTACATTGGAGCCTACATTGGTGAATGGCTCGACGGACACCACTGTCACTGTGGTTCAAGAAGTTGTGAAGCCAATTGGTTTGGCTACCGACACCATTGTAGTGGCTATGGCTGAGAAATAAATTGATGCACAACAGAATGTTGTACGTGGAGGTCACACTTTCTAATGTTAATGGACAGATTGTACAGGTTGGTGATGGTGGCCCTCGATATGTGAACGATGCTACTGGTGGAAATAGGAGTGATTTTTCTACTAGTGGTTCCGAGATGAATGAGGAATCTGATCATGACGTTAATATTACTTCTTTGGTTTGTATACATCCAGACAGTTGGTATGAGGAGGTTGAACGTGAAGGCCCTGGGCTAGTTTTCGGAGATTTCAACGTAGTGCTAGGAGCTCATGAAAAGAAAAGAGGCGCTCCGCCTTGTCAACGATCTTGTGCTGAATTTCAAGCCATGTTAGATATTTGTGAACTTGTCCACATTGATACTAAATGGGCTAAGTTTACCTGGGTTTGTTGGCATCGAGTCCAAAGTAATGTTCAGGTGCGTTTGGATAGGAGTCTTGCAAATTTAGCTTGATTGGATGCTTGGGACCATTATGATTGTTGTACTCTACCTAGGTTCTGTTCAGATCACCAACCATCCACTTCTTAGGACCTTTTCTAAGACCTCAGGAGCTCGCCAAAGCCTTTTTCTGTTTTGAAAAATGCGGTTGGAGCACAAAGAATTTCATGGTTTTGTTAAGCATTGTTGGTCTTCCATTCCTTCAATTGGTTGTCCCTTGTAAATTCTTCAGCATAAGGTGCGGGTTTTGTGAAAGGTTTTTCAAAACTGGAATTGGGAGGTCTTTGGGGATATCCATGTTTGGGTCAGTTATGATCTTAATGCATTGGAAGTTCTACAATAAGAAATTTCTTTATCGGGGTGCTCTGATGATGATTTTGCTAAAGAGAATGAGCTTCATGCTAATTTGAATGAATCTATAAGGTTGCAGGAGTTATTCTGGCATGAGAAGTCTAGGTTAAGATGGTTATCAGAAGCTTATCAGAATACTTTTTTTTCATGCTCAATGTCAAGCCTGGAGGATGCGATTTACAATTTCTTTGATGCGTGATGGTAGTGAAGTTTATGAGGATCCTAACTCAATTCAAAATCACATTATTGATTACTATTCAGATCTTTTCACTAATAATGCAGTTTCTAATTGTACTTACATGAGCATTTGTCTAAGCATAATTAGCTACAATAAGCCACGCTCATACTACCGCCTGCGACACCAACAGGTATCAAGGGTGTGACCTATGGAAACACAGCCAAACAGGCTATCATCTGACCTCCGGCCCATCCTGAGATCACCACTAATACGCCGCCACGTCCCGCGCTGAGATCACCTTGCTGAAGCATCAGAACCTGGGAACTGAAGCATATCAGTCTCACATCGAAAACAAGGAAGAGATTAGTCTCTTCCCCACCTATAAAAGGTCCACTCCTCTCTCCTCATTATTTAAGCATTTACTACTTACCTAACGTTATTCTGTCAACACAAATACATTGACTGACTTAGGCATCGAAGAAGAGAAGACAGCCAACCGCGGTCTCCCTCTGACGCCCTTTGTATTTCATTTGACAGCTAGCGGAAGAACCAAGAATATCACAAGTAGCGGTTCGCCCCTCTAACTAGCGTTAACCAAGATTCAGTTACCACTAAATCTTAGACATTAACATTGGTGCAGTCTGTGGGAATCCTTGAACAAAAGGTCACCCCACCATCATAATCACCATGATTAACGGTAGCGGGGGAATCGTTGAAGAGCAAGTGGACCAGTCCATCAATCCCCAACCCACAAACCCTGCGATTAACGTTAACCCAACGGCTAACGTTAACAGCACCTTATTCAACACTCCGATCAATCCCAGTGTGGAGCTCCAGATCCAACAAACCCAAGTTTCAACGGAGGCTCATTCGGGCAGCAGTCGTTGCCCACCCCAAAGAGGTCGTTGGAGATCTCATAGGTCGCCAGAAAGGTTTATTACCCCAAATAGACGTCTATTGCCCCCCAATAGAGAGGCAATAAACCTCTATTACTCCCAATAGACGTCTATTGGGGGGGGGGGGGGCTAATAATGGTTCATGGAAGTCTCCAAAGAGGTTGTTGTAGATCTCATATGGGGTCGGAGAGGTTTATTTCCCCTTGAATAAAACTGTATTGCCTCCCAATAAACGTCTATTGCTCTCCCCCCAATAACCCTTTATTTCTTTAAATTAGACAAATAAAACTTTGATTAAAGAAAAAAAAACGAGGAGATTACATCAATTCAAAACGTCTATTGCCTCCTAATAGATGTCTATTGCCCTCTGATAATTTTTTTCTTTCCTTCTGGGCCTTCTGCCCCCATTTTACCAAAAAATAATAATAAAAAATTCTGCAATCATTTTACGAAAAAAAAAAAAAACAATTGGGCACCCAGAAAATGCTCTGGGCACCCAAGTCAAAAGTCGGACGAGTTTCTCGCCGGTGTTCGGAGCTCCGACTCTAACATAGTTGCATCTGGTCGAGCTGGTCCAAAGTAGATCATTCAATCAATTACAGCCTTAGAGTGAGAGACAGAGAAAGTACAAACATGAAACATGACGCCGGCGATGCCGAATATGACAACGACAATGTCGATGCTGGAAAACGACAGGGAAGAATGTCGGAATAGGACTCGAAGCTTTTGTAATTAAGATCCTCGTCGTCGTGTAGACGACGTCCCTGCACACACAGAGAGAGATGGATCCTTGGATCGTTGTCAACGTCCTTGTAGAGAAAGAGATCGGTAATGAGAGGGAGTCGTCAACTGTGTCCTTGCAGAGACAGAGTTATCGACGTCGTCCTTGCAGAGAGAGATCGATGATGAGAGAGAGATAGTAGTGACATGTAATTTTTAATTTTTTGGAGCCCAAAATTGTCATTTAGCTATCAATTGGGGTTAGTGGGAACAAAATTTTGTTGGTGGTATAAGTGGGCTAATTTTAGCCTATTTTGGTGCTATGGGTCAAGGACTCATAGTAATTCTTTTGTGTCTAATTACACACCAAACATGTTATTGTGTGACATGATTATCGTCATCAATAGGGATAGGATTTGCAATCAAAGAGATTAAACGATCTTTAGTCACCCCAACCGATGTCCCAATACCGTCACCATGTTGAAAAATGCAGTGTGCAGTCCGTGCCATATTCAAGGACAGGTTTACAATGGATTTTGGTATAGTAGCTTTTGCACTATCTTCATTGATTTTCTTCCATGAATAGCAGATTAAGCCCTTAATGTTTTTATGTGCTTCTTCTTCCGATATGCCTTTTTCTTCCATGTAGCACTGAACGGATTTCGCAACATCTCCTCTCTCGTTCTCAGCCTTTGAGCAATTGAAAAGGAAAAATGAGTATATATGGTCAAGTATGATAAGACAGTCCAACATATTATGTTGTCAGATACCAACATTACGTAAATTTTATTCATTGAATTTGTGAAGTTTGATTCTAGTTTGTGGTTCAAATTTCTAGTCTGACAACATAATACGTTGGATATCACATAATATAATATGTCAGATCTATGCGGATATGGTATATATACCTTGGAAGTGCCCAAATCATCACTGGGTCGAGTCGTGAGAGATTGCCAATATATCAGCTGAGAGCCATGGTTATAGGTCTCAAGTGAAGCTTTTGTTAGTTGGGTGATAAAGTAATTTGGGGTGCATATCCAAAATCAATTGGCAATGGATGGAGTGGTCTAAATTCTTATAGACCCATAGGCAATGTCTCATTTTTCCCATGTGGGATGTATATATTCTCAACATGTTCCCGCACGTGTGGCGAATTTTCAAGCCATCCACGTGGACAACTTTGAGTGACGTGGGAGCTCGTGTGGCCGCGAGGCATGCACGTGGGATAACGTGGCTCTGATATGATAAAGTAATTTGGGGTTCACATCCAAAATCAATTGGCAATGGATGGAGTGGCCTAAACCCTTATAAATTTATATGCAAGGTTCCATTTTTCCCATGTGGGACGTATATATTCTCAACATTGGGATCCTTGCGTTAACAAATAAGAATGGAGCATTGCTCCAGGGCCACCCACTGAAGTCCATGCATTCTCCAAATACTCCTCCAGAGTAGGTGTGTATCGGCTATAAAACCACCGTGCTTCGATCATATACGACTTGCAAAGATTTTCCCACTGCAATACATAAGCAAAAGTTATATTATTTGGATTCTCTTTTTCTAATGAATTAGATTCCTTCTCATTTAGTTTTATATTTGAGGAATTATATAGTAAGGGGAACTAACAAAGATGTCATACTATTTTGACTTTGACTTTGAATGTGATTAAAGGACTTTGACTTCACCTTAATTATATAATAAGGGCATCTTCAACCGTAGTGTCAAAAGCCATTTTGGCTTCCCCAATTCAATTACAGCATCTCCAACCCAATAGAAAAGAGAGTCAAAATGACCCTTGAGTCAAAAGCTCTGTCATTTTGACTAAGTTATGTAGAACGAAAGCCAAAATGGAGAAGAAGGGAGAGGAGATGAGCCCCATGATCTATTGAGATTATGCTATGGCCTTTGACTAAAGAGGGTTAAAGATGCAAAATTTGAATGAATAGTAATGACACTAAAGGTATCAAATTCATGAAATGACTATGGTTTTTGACTAAAGGGTTAAAGATGCCCTGAGGGGAACTAACAAAGATGCCATACTATTTTTAATATGTATAACAGGGACTATGAATCTTGCACCACAGATTAAACAACAGTCACAAAATCAATCAATGTATCTTGCCTTTAGAGCTCCTTTATCTCATTTGATAGACTGATTGAACAAGATTATAGTCCAGTTCGGCTAACTCAAGCAGAGCCAGGTTACTAGAATCATCCCTTTGGTATATGTTGATGAAGTTTAGAGCTTCTATCCTAGGCATCCTCCAGTGTACAGGAGTTTCCAGTAATTGTTCTACCCGCTTCAGTAGATTTTCATCGTTCAATTTTGCTAAGGATTGCTTCAAGTTTTTCGACCTAAAACTCTTGGCTTCCTCCAGAACATCTTCTCCTGGCATTCCAAGGTGTGAGGCTTCATACAAACACAGAAGTCCCTCCACATCGTTGCTTAAGCTTTCTTCGCCATCCTTAAAAAACAAATCTGTGGAGTTTCAAAGTAACAAGTCAACATCAGGGCCACAGAATGTCACTTGTGAGTATATATATGTATGGCCCTTTTTATATGGATGTAGGTATAGTACATTACCTGAGCTAATTGAAATACCATATTGTCTTAGTATTTGAAATTGCAAAGAAACTTTTTGAAGATTGGTTGTGGTACTAGCAGTACTGGAAGAAACAAGAGTAACTATAGCTGCCTGGATCTCCTTTTTGAAGTGGTATGCTACTCCTAACCGCTGCATCAAGTCTGCGAGCTTTAAAATCGAACAAGCATCGTCTTTAGTACTCGACACAAGTAAAGCTTTAGAAACAATCTGCTTTAGACCCTCCAATTGTGAGGCATATGATTCATGCTGCAACAAGAATAATGCGAAGTGTTGCCAGTTCATTACACTATCTTATTGTGTAGCCTGAGTATGTGTCAGACAAAGTATTATGAGAAAAGAGTTGCGTACGGTGTAGTGAGTCGAGAAGGAATCAATGAGCATGGGACCCCAAATGGTAGGATGATATTGAGCTAGTCGGCGTTGATGAGCAACCGGAGGTTCAATAATCTTGGATGACGAATTTGAGAGAATGAAGGAGGATTGCTTTGTTGCTGTTGTATGATGTACATGCACCAATACTGGTGCTAGCATTCTTAAATACCTAGTACTAGTGAGTTTTGTGAACAAGAATGAGGGAGAGGAGGAGCAGAACAGAAGACTCATTGTTCCTTTGGATTTAGGATTGATTGAAATCAGTGGAGCAACTTGTGCTTCTTTGTTTTTCTCGAGTGAAATATATTTTACAATTGGGAACGTTCTCAACGTGAGCGGGACTAAATTAATTAGGTGATCTGTAAAATTCATCATAGTCGGATAAGATATACCCAGAAAGATATGGCCATTAACCCAGTTGACAGTGGGTATAAAAAGCATGGTGCAAATCCAGTATTGCGTGAACATCATCAGAAAAAACCACCGAAAAATATCTGTTCTTTAAGGCTGTTACTGTTCATTACGATTTAGATTATCTACAATACTTTTAAGAAATACCATCACATGATTCAAGTACTAAAGCCAACCTTTTCTCTCATCCCCCTTTTTAGATCAACTTCATGACTCATGCTATGAATATATTACAGTAAATTGATCATCAAGTTTTGCTAATTGGTTTATCATATTACCTAGGTCACATAGTTAGTAACACAGTCACAGTGGAGGATCCATTCAGGTAACCTAACTGAATTACAAATGAAGATAATGAAGTTTGCGTTTTGTCTATGAATCATCATCTTAAATATCAAATGAAGTGGGTACAGACCATAGAGGCTAGCAAGTAGGAGCAGATGTCATGTACCAATGAAGGATCAATAATTATAAGTGCTGGTATCTCTGATTCAAACATTTGAAGAATGTATACATGAGTATGAAACCTTTGCTAGATTATTCAAAATCTCAGCTAAACTAACTTTTTCTCATAAATAGAATGCGTGAAGTACTGCTCTGCCAAAATTTCATCTGAGCACGCTGAGTGATATAAATCAGCTCAGAATGAATGTAGTGACAAAGACTACAATGGCAGAGTGGCCAACTAAAACTGAAAAAGTTGTTTACGAGGGAGCTCAGCTCAAAGAGAAGCAGAAATATTCATCAGGGAAGGAACTACCAAGCTAAAGCATAGTTGCAAACCAAAACTGAAAAGCTGTTTAGGAGGGGGCTCAGCTCAACGAGTAGCAGAAATATCAACACAGTAGAACTACCATCAAAAACGCTAAAGCTATGGTAGAGTTGCCAATTAAAACTGAAAAGAGGAAGCTCAGCTCAACAAGGAGAGAATTATACAACTGGGCAGAAATACCATCAATACCAATAACATGAGAGCACAACACACAAAATAGACTGAAATTACACTTTATACAGAGCTCTTGGCTATTTAAGAGAAAAAGGCCTAACAATGTGCCTAGGTCTAACTCAAGCATCCTCAAACTTCTGATTGAGGGCACAATAAAATTTCCGTATATAAGGGATTAGTAGCCATCATATTTGAAATCATGGACTTTATACTAGTCAGCATATTATTAGCTTCTGAAACAGAAGCCACAAGCAAACAAATACACTAGATTTCACAAAATATGGCAAAGCAACAAAGGGCAGCAAGTTATGTGATCCCGCATCCAATTATGGGACTATAGTATGCGAACAATTGAAAGGGTAGAAATCTTCCCAAGAGCATATAAGTTTGATATATAGGTCAGATTAGTTCCTATTTTCTACCCTGGAATTAGGGATTAGGACTGCAAATAACCAAGGGGGCAATTTTGCAGAGCACGAACCAGTCAAATAATTAAAAGGATGTCAATATCAAAATATCAATGAAGCTAAAGTGCAAAAGAGACCACTACAATGTCAGGGAAAACTACTTAGAATTATAATTATAGGCAAATAAGTCTCCAATTCTCCATGTAACAGATGTATACCAAGGCTAATAGCAAATCAAAACTTGAGAACCTCCATGGATGAAACAAAACAGTCCCACCATCAGAGACCTGTACTAAGTTTTCAACTCAAAATATTATCAAAAACTCCAACAAAACCATAAGTTATACCTCCAAGCAAACTTCTAATCCTTCCGCGACTTTATCCCATCCAATAAAAGCTTAGCCTGTTCATGCATCAAATCAAGCTTCTTGACAGTCAACTCCATCTCTAAGACCTGCAACTTCCTCCACCTATCATCCAACTCTTTAGCCTTTGAGCTCCCAATTGAAGGCATTTTCTGAATCATAACTCTCTCCAAACCCTCCCACCTTGATGAGCAATTTGCAAGCTGCAAAGAATCACTCAGCGATGGGTACTTGGACCAAAAGTCATCGGACTCAGCAGCCTTAACTCCGCCATTAGCAACATTCATCTCCTCCACTTTTACTTTCTTCTCCACACTCCTCTCAGCCGCAGCATCCGAAACAGGCAATGCCAAGACTGTAGAAGAGTTGTTGTTGTTGTTGTTGTTAGCCTTGGCACTCTTCCTCGGCTTCTTCCTACTGTTCTTTGCACTATCATCTCCCCCATTAGCCTCAGCACCCCAAATCTTCTTCGACAAATCAAACGACTTCAACTCATGCGCCTTCGAAAACACCGGGCCCTCCCCATTCTCGCCCTTCTCAGCATTCGTATGGTACTTCTTCTTCAACCTCCTGGCCTTATCCATCAACTGGTTCTTGCTGACGTCAGCCTTCAAGCTTCTCTTCAAGAACTCATGGAACGCGCCCATGTTACTAGACGGGTCGATCCCCTTCTTGGCCTTGAAGTCTATCATCCCCTTCAGGATCGCAATCTCATCGTCCTCGCCCCAAAGCCGACCCTTTTTGGTGTCCTCATCGTCTCCGCCGTTGGCGCCCTTCTTCTTCTTCCTCGAGTCTTTCGGAGTCGGATCGCTCTCGGCCGGGCGCTTCGACCCGGGAGCGGGCTTCGCCGGAGCCGGAGCGGGCTTCTTGGTGGGCTTGGCGGAGGAGGAGTCGTTCACGGGCTTGGAGACAATGGGCTTGACGGTGAAATCGGAAGCGGATGGAGAGTGGTTGATGTCGTCGGACTCGGTCTCCGACCCGGCGGCCGCGTCGTCGTCTTCGGAGGAGGCCGATTCCGATTGAGGGTTTGGAACAACTGACGATGAGGGAATCACAACGGGCTTCTTAGCATTCACATTCTCCTCTTCCTCATTATCTTCTTCTTCTTCTTCCTCCTCCTCTTCCTCCTCATCAGATTTTTCTTGAACGGCGTCGTTTTGCTCCTCTTCTTCTTCTTCTTCTTCTTGTTCTTCATCCAGGGTCTCTGCGTCGGAGTCTTCCTCCATTGATGAAGCAGCGGGAGGGTCTTGGAGGAGGCGCTTGGGAGCCATGGGAGAAGAAAAGATCGAGTCTTTGGTGATTCTTGAAGTGAGTAGAGAATTTGGGGTTTGGTTCAATTTGCCACACAAGGTATAGAGGCTTCTTATTATATATAGAGGTTGTAGTAGGGTTTTCACCAGGGATTTGGTGACGTGTCGCGTAGATATTGGAGTAAAGTGGTGGGACCAAGCTGCGTTGGTGTAATTGGGTCCTATTAGGAAAACTCTTCATGTCCAAATCCGCCATCGATGATTTTTTTTCTTGGAAAACCAAAGGGTTGAAGTTCATGGGGAATTCAAATTTTCCGAATGGAATGGGAAATGAAGAGGCATTCATGAATTAGGATTGTTTTCCTTCTTTCTATACTGGTTCTAATTTCTACTATTTAATTAAGGGGGAACAACGATAACTATAAATAATCGTTATATTTTAGTATTTTACTAAGAGCAGGCTCCATATTTAGGAAGTCCGTGCGGCCAAAAATACTAACGGACTGTTAGCCCATTGTAAACCTGATGAGAGAAAGAGTACTCGAAGTTTAAACAAATTATGCAACATGCCATTAACACTAATATTAGCCATTTCTCCCAAAATCAAAATCCTCTCTAAATCGATAAATCTAGGGCTCTGATGAAGCTAGACGGTGAAGTGACTCGGCAAAGCTAGGCCACGAGGCGAGGCGGAGAAGCAACGTAGTGAAGCTAGACGAAGAAGCGAGGCGGAGAAGCAACGCAGTGAAGCTAGACGAAGAAGCGAGGCAGCGAAGCGATCAGAGAAGTGAGGGGAAGAAGCTAGGCGGCGAAGCTAGACGGAGAAGCTATTGTTTGGTCTTGGCCTGCAAATCTACCGGCAAGGAACGTGGCGAAGCTAGAGTTTATTCTCAACCTGCAAATCCACCAATGAGAGAGGTCAGTATCAATTAAGATGAGTTGCTAGGCAGCGAAACTTGATGTTATGTGACTGATGATGAATTTTATGAGCTTATTGAGAGTCAGTACTATTAAAATGCTTGCGATATGTGCAATCAATGATTATACGGACCCTTTAAAGATCATTAACTTTAGTTTCTGAAGGTCAGTAGCTTTAGTTTCTGAGATTTGCTTGTTCTGATGGAAAATAATGAGTTTTGTATGAATTGTATCGAAATGAATTGTATGAGCTTTAGTTTCTGAGGGTAAGTAGCCTTAGCTTCATGATTTCATTTATACGTACGGCAAGGTTAGAAGAATTTGTGTTTCGAATTGCTATTGGTTATGATTTTCGTATTAGAAGAATAGCTATTGGTTATGATTTTCGTAATTGAGCTTTAGTCTCAAATTTGTGTTAGAAGAATAGCTATTGGTTATGATTTTCGTAATTGAGTGTTTCGAATTGGTATGATGATGTTGCTGAAGCTTTGTAGAATAGAGAGGCTGAGTCTTTCTATTTTTTGTGATATTCATAATTGACATGCTCTGTTGGAGAATGTTGTTGTAAGTCAGTATGGTGTTGCTTAGATAGGTGTTAAAATGTTTGGATACATAATGGTGCCGAATTGTATCGAATTTATGTTCCATAATGATTACTTTTATTAACATGTCAAGACCATTCTTTGAGTGACGTCTTTAAGTTTTTGATATGCAATGATAACATATGTGCCTTTCTGTATGTGATGGTTGATTTAAGAGGTTTGAGATTGTGAATGGTGTAACTGAAGTTAGAGAACCATGTGTATTGCTATTGAGGGTCAGTAACCCTATGTGTATTGCAGCCTCATTTGTTGTTTATTTATGAGGATCAATAGATTTAGCTTCATGAGTGCATTCGCTTGATTGCCTGAGGTATTCAACTCAAATCTATTATCGGTTTAGTTGAGCTTGCATTTTTAGACAGATTTCTTAGCTTTACTTTATGGGTATGTCATTGCAATTATGTCTACCTATAGGCTCTGTGGATATTTGATCTTATTATTGCTGTTAGTATTGCTCTGTGGATATTATCTTAATCAAATTAAGGTTCAGTAAACTATTGAGGTTCAGTACACTACTGAGAGTCGGTACTCATATATTTGCATTTCTCATTCTACACAAATTAATAGCAATGGCAAATAGGATGGCTGCTGCAATAGACCAAGAGGATGTACCGATTGGAGCAAAGAAGATAAGAGCACAGAGACCGGATTACATACAGTATAAATGTAATCTGCATGCATTCTGGAATTCTCATTTTTTACTAAGCTTATTAAGGGTCAATGGCTTTATACTATGAGATGTACTTGTTTCTTCTAATGGAACTTGATGGAGGGTCAGTAGCTTTATCATTTAATTATAGAAATTGATGAGACTTGATTTCCTATTTCTTGGTTTTTATGGATGTGAGATACTTATCATATACCATTTGGATCAGTAGCTGCTTTTGAGGATTTATCTGTGCTATTAGTGTGCTACTATCATTTAATAATGACATGATTCTTGTTTATTCCAGGAATTGAGGCTATGAAATTTTGGTCTTCCCGTTGCGTTGGCAATTTGAGCAAAGTTTGTTCCCCTGAGAAAACCAAGGAAATTGCCTGGTAAGTTTATCTGACAACTCACTGTTTCTTAGTAGCATTATCATATGTTAGCACAATTCAAATTGAAGACATAAATTTAACTTTGTTTGTTGTTTATTACTCAGAGATTCATTTTGCGACGAAGACAAATATGAAATTGTATAGAGGAATGATGTGAAAAAATTGTAAAAGAATGTGCAAGAACTATTAATATTTCTTCTATATTAACTATAAAAGATTAGATGAAATGCAAGTTGAGTTTTACAATATCTGAATTGCTCAGACTCATTATCATCCTTATGCAAAAATATACTAGATTCTCATGTTATTGGATACAGTAGACTTGAAAAAATTATTTCACGCCAATTTGAGCATTTCTAGATACATAATTTATTCACCTGTTATGTATAAATACCTCAAAATAGATATGCTTATAAACCAAAAAGACCCGGATGAAAGAAAAAGTTTTCTTCACAATATAAACTAAAAAATTGATTATTATGAATTTATGTTGAATTGATTTGATAAAGAATCACAGAGAATCAAATATCAGCTGCAGATATTATCTTGAATTAAGAAGAAACAAAAGGAAACTGACAAAAGTGTTTGGCTATAATTAGAAGGGTATTTTTGTAAAAGGCTAAATACTGGTTACTACCCTGTAGTTTATGTTCAAAATCAATTCAGTCCCTAGACTTATATGAAACACCCCTGTAATTTCAATTTTGATCTAATAGGTCTAATTCGTCAATATTTTGTTATGGGTTAAACTTATAGTTGGATTATTTGATGAAAAACTTTTTATTTGATAGATTTCTAATAGTGAGACCCACTCCTAAATTGACTATGCATGCCACCTCAATACCACATCATAAAACATAGGCCATATATGAGCCACGTCAACAAGTTAAATGACTTAATTATTGAAAGACTAACAGATTGGACATATTAGATCAAAATTGAAACTGCAGGGGTGTTTTTGATAAAATTAGAAGTTTATGGACTGAATTGATTTTGGACCTAAACTAGAAGGTAGTAACCAGTATTTAGCATTTTTGTAAAATAGTATTTGACAAGACTAACTTGAAGAGAAACAAAGTTTTGCTTGTACGGTTTAATTGAATGACCGCATGGATGAAAACAAAACACGACCTGCGCACGGGCAATTTTTTTCAAAATGTGTATCTAAAATTTGCTATTTAATTAATTTCAAACCTAGATATTTATTGATTGATTACCAAATATTCAAAAAAATTATCACTTCTTAGCGTTTTACCAAAAGAAGGCCACCGAATAAGTATGTTAAAAACCCTAGCCGCCTGCTTGGGTGAGAGAAGAGCACGACTTCTGCCTAGGCTTTTGCGAGTTTGTTCTCGTCAAGTGGCGCTCCAGTGTCAACGTTGGCTCTGCCTCGCCAATGTTGTGACGCTGCCGGACGGGTATTGATGGTTATGGTCCTTTTGGCTTTGAGGCTAGCTATTTTTCGGGTTGCCAGTGCAGGTCGGTGAGGTCTGGTCGTCGTTCTCTGCGCTGAGCGACCGTGGGTACCGAATCAAGGACAACGCGGGCGGCGTGGGCAGGTGATCCAGGCAGCGATGATGGCGTCTTTAGGGGATTTCTGGTGGCAGCTTGAAGGTTGGGTTCTATCGGTTGGACCCAAGTCTGGCTGTTTTGGTGTCTTCTCTGTGGTGGTGGCATCGCGGTGGTGGTGATCTTCCTTGATGCGGGCGGCAGTTCCTCCTTCACGGTGAGTCGTGGTGGTGGGATCGTCGTTGTGTGCGTGTGGCAGGTGCACAGGGAAGTGGAGGCTGGGCTGGGCTTGGCCAGGCTGGTTTGGGCCTTGGATATTGCTTTCTTTTGGGCCAGTTGGACTGTTGCATGAGTTTTTTCTTGTTTTTTGTTTCAATAATTCCCTTATTGGGTGCTATAGGCCTTGGCCTTGTATACCTTGTTTCTCTAAGACGTTACAATGTGCCCAAAGATCAGTACTGATGTACACCATTAGGGTCTTAGGTGGATGTACTGATTTTTTGGTGTTGTAGCTTATTAGTGTTCAAGGCGCAGTAGTCTAGGCTAGTAGTCATTTTTTATGTGCATTCAGTGCACTACTTGAGCAATGATTGTAATATGAGGGGTGTTTGTACCCTTAATGCTTGACCGAGTGAGGTTGTATGATTTTATATCAATGGATCAGTCTTCCGTTCCCCTCAAAAAAAAAAAAAAAAAATTAAGGCCACCGAATATCAAGTGTTTTATATTGGCTATCTTATATATAATTTACCGAACGTCGATATTCGACGGTAGATAGGTTATCTTTCATGACGCTTTGTGCTTAAACATTATTTTTTGTTTTGGTTCTTGTTGTTTGGTGATGCCAGTCGATCCTTGGACTAGTAGTCTTCACAAATAAAGCAAATACCACCAGGCCAAGAAGGGACCAGCTGCTTAAACATTATTTTGTAGCTAATCAATCACCTAATGAAGCAATTCCAAAGGGAATAAGTAAAAAACCAGTGTAACAAATTCATCACCTTTCATGAAATACAAACTCAAAAGTCAAAACTAGATGCATTTGGTTCGTATGAGAGGGTGTAAAATGACAAAGGGATAGCAAAAACAGTAATTATGTTAGTGTTGTTTCCGATTTTACATTTACATCAGGTCTTTCTGTATACTTGAAAGTTGAAAAACATATCTGCCTTTGGATCATTGGAGTCCCTCTTGAGCCAGTAGTCTTTGTCAAAACAGATGTCTTTGTTGGAGCCTTCCCGGATAGGAACTCTGAGATGGATCAATTGTGGGAGGTAACTTCTGGTCATCATGCCACCTGAATACCACTAGACAAGAAATCTCAGTGATTACAGAGCTTGTGGTTAATTTACATCACAAAAAGGGAATTACTAGCAACTTCAACAAGCATTGTCTTCTAATATACAAAACAAAAAGGACAGTTTCATTCTGCCGATATATTTATAGCACACAATTGCATTACTTGACATCAATTTACTTTTAATTTGCTTGCACACAGAGCCAAAGCATATGTAATATACATAATTTAAACAAGGAAGAGAAGCATATGCATGCTTCCCTAGTCTAAAACTCTTTCATACCTATTCCAAATGGCAGCTAATGAGTTGGCTCAAGTCTCATCATCTGAACTGAAATCATCCTGTATTCGCAGTTCTGCAATTGCTGGAAAGAGTCGCCGACGAATATCTGAATGTTGCTGTTGAATTTCTGACGGTTTTTCTGAACTTGCTTCTGTGGGAGCCTTCTCTTTCTTTTCTGAACTTGCTGCAGTTGGAGCCTTCTCTTTATTTTCTGAACTTGCTTCAGTGGGAGCCTTCTCTTTCTTTTCTGAACTTGCTTCTGTGGGAGCCTTCTCTTTCTTTTCTGAACTTGCTTCAGTGGGAGTCTTCTCTTTCTTTTCTGAACTTGCTTCAGTGGGAACCTTCTCTTTCTTTTCTGAACTAGCTTCTGTGGGTACCTTATTCATTTCTGACTGGTTTTCTGATTTTGCTTGTGTGAGAGCCTCCTTCTTGGGACTTGCTTGTGCGAGAGCCTCTTTCCTGGAATTCGTCTTCGCTTGCTTCATTGCTTGCATTCTAATCTCAGCACATACCTTATTTAGTATTACCAAAAAATCACGTACAATGGCAAACAAACGAATGCCTTCATCCTTCATTGCGTTCCCATGAAAGTAATCTGCCGTGCTCTTCACAAGAGTCGTTATCCTCCTTTCTTCTTCTAGAAGACATGTAGTTTCTCCTTCTGCACGCTCCAGAAAACTGGCTAGTGCACGATGGAACTCGCTGTCTTCATCCAGATTATTCTTCAAGTCGGTGTTTACAAAGTCTCGAGCTTTTATTAGATTTGTACCAATATTTGAAACTGTTGCAGTTAAGCTATCGGCATCTACAACTGCTGCCTTTTTCACATCTTGAAGTTCATCGCTTAAACCTGAGACAACCTGAAGACCAAGGTTACGATAGTGCTCTGCTAATTCCTCACCAACCTCTTCAACAAAATTCTCCGTACTCATACTGGAGTTGGACATGCTCAGGTTTGATTCTCTGGCTCTGCGGGCAGCTTTCATGCCCTCATAACGGATGATCTCTTGAACGACAAAGTGCAAGAGTGTGGTCTTGCCATCAGTTCCTTTTACATCAGCCAGTTTCAAGAGAGTATCAAGCCTAAATGCTTGTGCACCACCACGGTAGGTACCATCATTCATCCGGTTGCCAGTTTTTAGTACGGCTTCCAAAAGTTTTAGGAATAGCCTGCTCTTCCTGAGCTTGCTGCAAGCAACCTGCCAATTAGATAATAATGAAACAATTAGTTGCTGTTATTACTAAAGCAATTCTTTTATGTGATTATCAAAAGAAATACAGAACATGAGTCACATGACTAACTAATAAACTAGGAGTGTTGTGAAACAAAATATAGAAGAAGTTCTAGTGTCTCACCTCTAAAGTTGCAAAGGATTCTTTAGTGTTAGAGACCTCCTCATTGAAGGAACACATGAAGAGCAGTGCCTCCATCCGCTTAAAAGCAAATGGTATCTCAACCATGGCTTTGAGGAACCGCTCTGCAGGGCCTAGTAGAGCAAGATCACCTGTGTATAACCTAAGCTTCAGTTCCTCTTCTGAAGTTGGTGCCATCTTCAACAGGGTTTGGAGGAGCTCCACAGGAAGCTCGTTGCCTGATTCAGTGAATAGATGTAAGTCGATGATGCCTTTAAACATAACAGACTCAAGGCTTTGGAGTTAAGAACTATACATGTGGTACAAAATACAAGTCCATTATCCAGGAAAAGATAATAAAAATCAGAATTCCTAGCGTTCATTCTAGGTAACTTGAAAATCAAGTTTAGTACATATGGTGATTGACTTGATATCTGTTTTTTTTTTTTTTTTTCAACATTTCTTGGTACTTGTATAAATCAATAGAAAAACATAACAGAGGTTCCATTTCCAAACCAATACATTCTAAGGTGGAAGAAAAGTTGTTTAGGGGGAGGAAGGGATGAAAGGAGGTAGGGAGGTAAGGATTAAAGCAGGGGGAGATAGATACATCACCTTCTCGGAGGGCCTCAGAAACTTCTTCCGTTGTCACATTCAATGCTCGCAGAAGAATTGATAGATTTTGTGCTTTCTTTTTGTCAATAATTTGGATAAACTGGATTGCAGGTTCCGATGGCGAAACCTTTTTGCGCTCATTTTGGCTCTTTGTATAACCAAATAGAGACTCTATCTTCTCCTCATTGAACCTGGAAACAATTTGGAATTTAAATTGGAGTTTTCAAAATTAGCTTATTAGTGGAAAATTAGATTCATGATGATAGAGTTATAGCCTTACTGGAATGATCCTTCTTTGAGCTCATGCCAGACCATCGATTGATCAGGGTTGGCATTAACCTTATCCCAGAAGAATGGTTTTAACTTGGTCTTTCCAGATTCACTTCCAGCATCAGCATTATCGCCACTGTTTGCTTTGAGATTTCCTTTAGGTGGAATTTGGGTCTTACCAGCCATTGGTTTAGGTGCATTTTTGGGAGGTACTGGTGGCGGGCGAGGACGAAGAGGAGGCGGTGGTGGTGGTCCAGGAGGCGGAGGAGCTGCTTTTCCTGGAGGAGGTGGTACAGGAGGGTTTGGTGGTCCTGCTGTACCTTCTGACTTTGCCTCAGAAGAATCATTTCCTTTTTCATTTTTCATAGGCAAATTTCCCAACTTTCCGCCAGCGTTGAACTCTCTGGTACTTGAACCTAAACTATTGGATATTTGTGAAGAACCTGCGGCATTACAAAGATTGTGACTTGCTTTAGAAATTGAAGATAATCATAAGTCGTCGATAACAGAAATCTCAAAATAGCATACCAGAAGAAGATATATAGAGAAGAGGCCTGTCATCCTTTGGTACACTTCTCGGATTAACTTTTCTTCTCCTTCTTCTTTTCTTTAGACAGCAGCAGCAGATCGGCAGTACAACAAGCAAAATTATCACTACTGCAGCACTAGCAATACCAATTATTCTGATCATACTCATACTGCCATCCTTTGATGGTGGACCATTTGTTTTGGCTGGTTTTGCTGGTGGACTTTTTGTTTTGGCCGGTTTTGCTGGTGGACTTGAAGCAGCTACTTTCCCACTTGGTTTGGGAGGTGGACTTCCCTTCCCACTTTGTTTAGGAGGTGAAGGTGAAGGTGAAGGTGCTGGTGCTTCATTGTTATCTGACTCATCTGTAGGGCTTGGAGATAGAACTGAACGTGGAGGTGCTCGACCGCTAGACAATTTAGAAGCAGGACCTGGAGCTAGAGATGGAACAGCGGCTGGTGCTTTTGACTTGGGGGAACCACTGGCCAAATATCTTTTAGGAGCAATATCCGAACTTAAAAGCCACTCAAAGTAGTTGATCAACCAGTTGTTGCCGCTATTCCTTTTGCTAGGAGCATGAAACACAATCCCTTTCTTTCTTAAGCAATCAACAAGTGTTTGTTTCACATCAGGAGGAAGAACTAAAATCGCATCGTGTATGTTGCTCTTTGAAAAGAACACTGTTTCGTCACTGGCTGCTTCCTGTGGAATATACAAATCAAGATCTTCAACCCCATCTGTCCCGCCTATTAATTCTTTCTTGCAATGGTACCATACCTGCTCCGCCTGCAATCAGAATATCTAGTTAAATAGATTTCATGATCATGCAATCTTTTGCGCAAGAATGAACAAATTATAATGACTTCAATAAAACAATTGCAGATGCTCTCACTCTTTCCCTTGTTGCACCTTTCATTTCCCCACCCGGCTAAATGCGGTTATGGCAATCATTACGTACCATGATTGTTAGTTTTTCTATCTCAAAATTAGTTCATCCAATATTTTGTTAGAGCACCCACTACCCAAGATCAAGGTCCTGGATTCGAGTCATCATGAGGGTAGGAGTGAAATCATTTGATCATCTTTAAATAAAAGAAGGAAAGGAAAAAAAAAAAAACATCATATACGTCCCTTAAATGAACCAACTTCTACGAGCCATTTGCTTCTATAAAGTATAAACCACCCCCCAAAAAAAAATATCGACTGACGAAGAGCAGGTTAAGGGATACATTTTAGCATATAGCTTGACGGCATGTATAACAAGAACTTTCAAGTAACCATAATGTGCAAATCGATCTCTTTATGTATTCATCAAAGAATATAACCGTGTCACCTATAGACAATTGTCTTTTCTCTTCCCAAATGCTTTTACTTGCTTTCCAAAGAATACATTGCAAAAATAAGAAAAACAAGTTTCTAATTTATATAAATGTGTTGGAGCACATCCCCTATCTTTGAATCTTACCTGTAACTAACCAAGAACAAATTGTGCCCCATTATTTTCAGTACAATGACAAAATTTTTCCACAACAACATGATCATCCTAATCGAAAAATGTGTATCAAACAGGTTCAACCTTCAAACTCATAATCTATCTATATTCATGAAATGCAGAAAACTTGCAGCACAAAAAAAGTATATTAAAACATACCATATGTTCATCCATCTCCTCCTCATGCGAAACCCAATCACCTCCATAAAACGTTTCTTTGGTCCTCCTGACGCCCTCTGAGGCCCCAATGACCAATGCACAGAGCAGAATCACGAAAACCGCATAACTGGCTCTTCTCATTTGCATCCCTTCCCAAATCACCATCCCACCTTTTCATTTCATCCTTTTCCCGCCAAACCAAACTGGAACGTTTCGACGGCCCACAAGCCCTTTTAGCTCTTCCAACAACCGCCGGGGCCGTCCAACAGAAACGTTTTGGCTGCGAGGTCCGGGAACGACGACGTTCTTCAGCTCAATATGGGAACAACCCACGTCAAAGTTGTCATGTTGGGAAGAAGCAACAACAATTTGGAATCAACGGCTGTTGAATTAGGCAATATCCTCTGATTTTAAAAGTGGAAGAGGATTTACGTGTGTTATATGAACGCAATGCCTTCACGACCAGCATGCAAATGAATCAGAACGCAATCCAACCCAGAAAACCGGCCGAAAAGAAAAACCCAGGAGGATTTTTCTGTTGGATTTTTTTTTTTTTTTGAAAAATATGTGTTCTGTTAGAAAATTTTCTTCTTAGGGATGTTTCTTGTTTTTCGGGGGGTTTAAGAGGAGAGAGAAAGAGAAGGACAGAGTAATGTAGACGTGCGGAGAACAATGTGGGACGCCCATGGTTGACATGGACTTTTTGGTCTTTTTCTTCCCTATTTTCTCCTGGTTTTACAATATATATATATATATATATATATATATATATATATTTTTTCAACTAATGTGGTCTCATGTGTATTAGAAAATTTTTAATCGAAAGATTAATCAGTAGATGAAATTTCATTAATAACTAAAATGTTAACATTTCTCATGTTGTTTGTCCCGAAATTTAGTATGGAATCTAACCTAGAATCTAAACTCTTTATGTATACTAAGAAAATGCTTCTTTTGTAAGGATCTTGTGAGCCAAATTTAGAGTTTTAAGCTACTTCATATCTAGAGGAAGCGAAACATAGGGGGTGGTGATTGATAGTTTGGCCGAGATTAAGGTTGTTACTTCTTTATGAACTTTCCTGATTCTGCCATCTCTCTTATCTGTGTGATTTGTATAGTGACAACCGAGAGCCATGTGTAATAAGTTCAATTAATGGGTTAAAATTTCTTTTTGTGTTGTTTCCTTTTAGACCTCAGCTCATTTTCAATCAAACGGAAAGAAAAAAAGACGTTCTTACTTCTTTTCATAAACTCCTAAATGAGTCATAACTTTCGATAGCATAAAGAAAAGAGTTAGAATCTGATACGGAAACATCAAAGCTAAAATAATGACTTTCATAATAAATAAGCCACTCACTCAATTCATGGTTGTAATTTTATTTTATTTTTCAGTGAAAGGAATTTTATTAACGAAACAGAGTATATTACAAACAACAAAGCAAACTGAACAAACAAAAACTAAACAACAACAGTTACAAAATACAACAAAAGCCTAAGCCAGCTAAGGTAATTTGAAAGTTCACTCACGGCTACATCAAGGCATTGCTTACAAGGGTTAACAGAGAAATCACAAGGATACAATAGGTCGCGAGTACATTGAGCCGCACCATAAATAGTCCCCACTCTCAAATAACAAGTGGCCATGACCATATGGCAGCGGACTAGTAGAAGCTTAATTTACTACATAAGTTGGTTAACAACTTATCAACTGCATCATCGAATTACAACCTAGGAGTATAAACGGGTATCGTACTCGTCACGTATATAGAATCCCATTAATCGTGTCCGTTCTGCTCACAAGATGGGCATTTGCGTATTTTAAGAGGCACCACTCTAACCAAGGTAGTAAAGACAGCGTTTGATCGAAAAGCTCTTTGCTTGCAAACTCATACACTTCTGGCAATTTTTGTGGGAGATATTACCCGGGCCAGCACTGTGGAAGGCCGCGTATTCTTGACGATGTTGAATGTCCTCTGAGAAGCCTTTGCCAACTGCATATCCTGTAATAGGATCAACAGATAATTGCTTCAGTACAATATTCAAGTTCATCTAGCTCCTAAGTCCTAACCTAGCTCCTTGGCTAGCTGGAAGCATTTATACAGACTAGCTAAAAGTAAAACAATAGCTAAAGCTCAAAATTAACGTCGCATGTGTTGGAATGAGCTGTGAATATTCTGTATTTAATTAGGATCTTGTTTCCTATTGTAATCAGATATCTTATAGGAGTCCAATATCTTGTTTATTACTTACCTTAATGTATAGGGATGTATCAATATATATTCCTCCTTATGGAGAAGAATAAAAGTATCACCATATTCTAAGCCATCAGTTCTGATATGGTATCAGAGGATGTTCGATCCTAACTCTTAGGACAACACTCTCCTACCTTTGAATCCCGAATTCCGAATCCGAATTTGTCCCGAATTTCGAAGTGTTCATCTGCAAGTACAGATCCTGAAACCCGAAAACAAATCCTCATTTTGAATCATGGCCATTAATTGACGAAACCACCAAAGTACTTCCATCCTCATCTGAATCACCAGTTCCACCAGTTGTTCATGTTCAATACCACAAAGATTCTTCACCATTCCCTACAGGAGTCATCCTCGATGAGACCAACTATTCTCTCTGGTCTCAGGTTATGGAGATGCGTATTGGTGCTCGCAATAAAATGTGCTATCTTACCGGAGCAGCAGCCAAGCCACCACTTGGAGATCCCAACTATGATACGTGGGTCACTGACAACCACAAAGTCAAGTGTTGGCTTATTGATTCAATGATTCCAACACTTATGCAGAGGTTCATTCGACTTGGTACCGCTCAGGAAATCTGGGATGCCGTTTCCAAAACTTTCTATGATGGGTCTGATGAAACTCGGATTTTCGAATTGAATCGGAAGTCCTTCACTACTCTGCAAAATGGGAGACCTCTCTCTACATATTACAATGAATTGATCGCCATTTTTCAAGAGATTGATCACAGGAGCACAACTCAAGAAGACACGGTCGCGGGAGTGACTCAACTCAGCGCCGCAATGGCCCGACTCCGGGTCCATATTTTCTTGAGTGGTCTGGACTCTGATTTTGATCAGATTTGTGGAGAAATTTTGCGCAAAGAGCCCAAATTAGATCTTAAGAGCAGCTATGCTTATGTCCGCATGGTGGATCAGCAAAAGAAGACTATGGGTAGCTGTCCAGCAGTTTCTGAAGGCTCGGTATTAGCAGTTACTCGTCCTAGACAAGGCCTGCCTTCTGGACCATCTTCAGCCAAACCCAGTGCTTCCCCACAAAATCCTCGGCCTCGGTACAATTCTTCCCTATCTCGGCCTGGAGGGTTAGTTTGTCAGCATTGTGGGGAATCAAGTCATTCTAAATGGAAGTGCTATGAGATTATTGGCTATCCAGAATGGTGGGATTTCGCCAAGAAGCCTCGGAAGAATCTTGGAGGCAAAGCTGCAATAAATACTTCTGAAACATCTCCAGATCAAGGAAAGGCACAAGCAACCGCTAATGTGACTCAGACAGATAATCCCGGTAAGACTTTGAATGTTACTGCTGTTTCTAGTAATACTACTTGGAACACAGGTGCATCAGATCATATGACGAATGACCCAACTATACTTCATTCAATCAAACCTTCATCTCAGGCCATCATTTCTACTGCTGATGGTAGTCCTTCTCCAGTTTCTGGGGAAGGTTCTGTCACTCTTTCACCCTCTCTTACTTTGGATACTGTTCTTATTGTCCCATCATTAGCTTATAGTCTCTTCAGTTATCTGTTGGCCAAATCACTATGGCCCTATCCTGTTTAGTAATTTTTTTGGCCTTCCTTTTGTATACTTTAGGATATCCTAACCCGGAAGATTCTTGGCTATGGTGTTAGAAGGGGAAACTTGTACTACCTGGACTTGACAGATAAAGGCAATCAGAAATTGGGATAAGCACACAAGACAGGGGGAGTAGAAGAAGCAAGAGCAGTAGTTTGGTTATGGCATCGACGTTTAGGCCATCTTTCTTTTGGATATCTTAGGAAACTACAACCACATTTGTTTTCAATGGTTAGTGATTCTGATTTTACATGTGAAGTTTGTGAACTGGCTAAAAGCCACCGGATTTCTTATGCTCCAAGTTTTAATAAAAGTTCAATTCCCTTTATGACTATTCACTCCGATGTTTGGGGCCAGGTGAAGTATTCTACCTCTCGGGTGCTACTTATTTTGTTACATTTATTGATGAGTGTACTCGAAAGACTTGGGTTGTGTTACTAAAGCATAAGGGAGAAGTCTTTAAAGCCTTTCAGGAATTCCATACAATGGTCTCTTCTCAATATCAAAAGAATATCCAAGTTTATCAGAATGGCGGCGAATACATGAGTAATGCAATGGCTGATTTTTGCCGCAGTCAAGGAATTCGTCACCAAACCTCATGTTCCTATACACCACAGCAAAATGGGCTAGCGGAACGAAATAATAATCAGTTGTTGGAAGTCCTTCGTGCCTCTCTCTTTGGTATGAATGTCGCTCGTGAATATTGGGGTGAAGCATTGAAGTCTGCAACTTATCTTATCAATCGCACTCAGTCTAGTGTGATTGATTTCGAAACTCCTAAGCAGAAGTTGGGTAGATTGATCTCTGCCCCGGTACTACCTAATCTAGAACCCCTAATTTTTGGGTGTGTGGCCTATGTGCACATACCCAAACATCAAAGGAGCAAACTTGATCCCTGCGCGAAGAAGTGTATCTTTGTTGGTTATGCCGAATTCCAGAAGGGGTACCGTTGTTATGATCCTCAGACGAAGACCCTTCATGTTTATTTGGATGTCTCTTTTCATGAAGATGAAGCAATTTTAAAAAGCAAGGCTCTGATTCTTCTCTTTAGGGGGAGAATGGGTGTATGGAAGAAAATCCTCAGAAGATCTTCTTTGAACTTGAAGACATTGAAGAGCAATTGACGCAGCAGACGCGGCAATAGTTTTTTGAAGAGTGGAATGAGGGGTTCGACCAGTAGAGTACCCCTCCAGAAATGCAGTTTTTCGACCAGTTAAACCAGCTTCATGAAGACGTTGACTAGTTGAAGTCAGGTACTAATTTTTCCCCTTCTGTCTCTCCTTCAACACCATTGCATGAGGATACTTCTTGGAAGTCCCTTCCACAGGTAAATCCTTGGCAAGAAATTGTTCTTTATAATCCTAGTGAGTCCATTCAGTCATCTGTTCTTACAACATTTGTTGAACCTAGATATTCCCATAGGCCTAATAAGGGAATCCCAAGAAAACAATATGATCCGGACCCTAGAGCAAAAGCCAAATATCCAATAGCTAATTATGTGTCTACCCATAGGTTGTCTGAGTCATATGCACTAACTATAAATCAATTATCCACTGTGGCTATTCCTAGAAATATGCAGGAAGCATTGGATGATCCAAAGTGGCGAAAAGCAATGAGTGAAGAGATGAAGACATTACAAAAGAATGCTACTTGGGAGATTGTGCCCTTACCTCAAGGGAAGAAGACTGTCGGGTGTAGATGGATATTTACAGTGAAGCTAAAAGTAGATGGGAGCATAGATCAGTATAAGGCACGGCTCGTGGCAAAGGGATATACACAGAAGTATGGAGTGGACTATCAAGAGACATTTGCCCCTGTGGCAAAGATCAATAACATTAGAGTGCTCATATCCTTGGCTGCCACTTATGATTGGCCATTACAACAGTTTGATGTTAAGAATGCGTTTCTACATGGAGACCTAGAAGAGGAAGTCTACATGGATGTGCCCCCAGGGAGCCAGTGCAAACCTACTGATGTGGGTAAGGTGTGTAAGTTGAAGAAGTCATTGTATGGTCTAAAGCAGTCACCAAGGGCATGGTTCGGAAGGTTCACAAAAGCTATGAAGTCATTTGGGTATCGACAGAGTAACTCAGATCATACTCTTTCCATCAAACGCAAATCAGGGAAGTTAACAGAACTCATAGTATATGTAGATGATATGGTGGTCACCGGGGATGATCCAATAGAAAGAAAAGCATTACAAGAACATTTAGCTACAGAATTTGAGATGAAAGATCTCGGGCACCTGAAGTATTTTTTGGGAATTGAGGTAGCAAGGTCAAAGGAGGGGATCTCATTGTCACAGTGAAAGTATGTCCTTGATTTATTAACAGAGACTAAAATGCTTGGTTGTCAACCGATTGAAACACCTATGGAGATGAATCATAAACTTGCTGAGTACAAAGATCAAGTCCCCACAAATAAATCTAGGTATCAGCGTCTTGTCGGTCGATTAATATATTTATCACATACTAGGCCAGATATTGCCTATACAGTAAGTGTGGTGAGTCAGTTTATGCATGCACCTAGTGAAGAACACATGAATGCAGTTTATCGAATTCTAAGGTATTTAAAGGCTGCCCCAGGGAAGGGGTTGTTGTTTTCCAAGAAAGGAGAACTGACAATTGAAGGTTATACAGACGCTGATTGGGCAGGTCTACTTCAGGATATTTCACTTTTGTTGGAGGAAATCTTGTGACATGGCGGAGTAAGAAACAAAAGGTCATTGTTAGGTCCAGTGTTGAGGCTGAATTTAGAGGCATGGCTCATGGTGTTTGTGAGTTGTTATGGATTAGACATCTATTAAAATATTTGGGCCTCAGGAGTAAGATTTTAATGAGTTTGCATTGTGACAACCAACCAGCAATTGAGATTGCGCACAATCCCTATACAAAGCATATAGAGGTAGATCGACATTTCATCAAGGAGAATTTGGACAGGAAGATAATTCAGTTTCCTTTCGTTCGATCAGAGGACCAGTTGGCGGATGTCCTTACCAAGGCAGTATCTGGAAAAGTATTTAACAGCTCACTTGACAAGTTGGGCATGATTGACAATTTGACATCTATGCACCAACTTGAGGGGGAGTGTTGGAATGAGCTGTGAATATTCTGTATTTAATTAGGATCTTGTTTCCTATTGTAATCATATATCTTATAGGAGTCCAATATCTTGTTTATTACTTACCTTAATGTATAGGGATGTATCAGTATATATTCCTCCTTACGGAGAAGAATAAAAGTATCACCATATTCTAAGCCATCAGTTCTGATAGCATGCAGAAAAATGGTGAAGGATAAATAAATCCAAGGGACTAATATAATGCAATGGTTTCTGCATACCTTTAAAGCCAACTGAATATCCTGCAACAGGTTTATTAGACAATTGGGTCAGAACTGCATTCAACCAATTCTCTTAAATCCCTTAAGCTGGAAATGTCTCCAGACTAGTACATTTACTTCCCATAACTAAAGCTCCAAATGCCAAACGCCAGAAAATGGGAGAAAGATAACTAACTGGTGGTTGCATATTGGATTATTGGGGAATATTAGGGGTTAGGGGCATTTTGGAAAAATCAAGGAAAGGACACAAAAAAATAAAAGGGAATTGCAAAGAGGAAAATTTCAGATATGAAAATGTGGAGATGCGGGGTATCGATCCCCGTACCTCTCGCATGCTAAGCGAGCGCTCTACCATCTGAGCTACATCCCCATCGTTGTCATCTGGTTCGTTAATTTTGATCATCTCATCTCATCTCAAACACCCTTTTCAACTGGCCTGAACTGAAACACCCGCCACCTTCTAGTCTTCCACAGTTTTTGTATTAATTACAACTCGTGGAGGATTATTTCTTCATGTTCCCAAACCTCAATCACCATGAACGGCACTACCAACATCAAACTCCTGAGGAGATCACTTTGCAGCACCACTGCCCATTTCAAACAACAACCTCTCATCCCACCCTTCACTTCTCTGCAATGTGGAGCCATTCTTCAGTCTCTCACCAACACCAAGTCTCTCCCCAAAGGCCAGAAACTCCACGCCCTCATGCTCACTTGTGGGAATCTTCTACGTAACACCTATCTCAGCTCCAAGCTCGCTTCTTTTTACGCCAGTTGCGGTAATATGGGCCAAGCCCACCTGGTTTTTGACGGCGTTGTGGTTAAAAATTCCTTCTTGTGGAATTTCATGATTAGGGGTTACGCTTGCAATGGGTTTGCGTTGGATTCGATTGTATTGTACCGTGAAATGATTGGTCTTGGGATAAAGGGGGATAATTTCACGTACCCTTTTGTTCTTAAAGCGTGTGGTGATGCGTTGGCTGTGGAAATTGGGAGGAGGGTTCATGGTGAGGTTGTGGTTAGTGGGTTTGAGTCGAATGTTTATGTGGGTAATGCTCTTGTTGCAATGTACTCAAAGTTTGGGGATATGGGATATGCGTATGAGGTGTTCGATAGAATGCCTGAGAGAGATTTGACATCCTGGAACACTATGGTTTCGGGTTATGTGAAGAATGGTAATCCGAGAGAGGCTTTAGCAGTGTTTGAGAAAATGGGGAAGTTTGGATTAAGGACTGATGAGACAACTTTGCTGGGAATTGTTTCGGCTTGTGGTGAGTTGACGGCATTGAAGCAGGGGAAGGCAATTCATGCGTGTGTGGTGAGGAAAAGTGGTGAAGTATGGAATGAGTTTTTGACAAATTCTCTTATTGAAATGTATTGTAAGTGCAAGTGTGTCGCTTATTCGAGGCGGTTATTTGATGGGGCGGAAGTGAAAGATACCGTTTCATGGAATTCTATGATTAGAGGTTATGAGAGGAATGGCGATGCATTTGAAAGTTTAAGGCTTTTCTGTCGAATGGTTATGGAAGGTGCAGAGGTTGATGAAGTAACAATTGTGACTATGCTTACTTGTTGTGACCAGATCAGCGCCTTGCAATTTGGCATGTCTGTTCATTCATACCTTGTTAAGAAAGGGTTTGGTGCAAATGTCATAGTGGGAACTGCTCTTATAGACATGTATTCTAAATGTGGAAGTTTGTCTTGTTCGCGTCGTTTTTTTGATGACATGCCTAGAAAAAATTTGGTTTCTTGGAGTGCTATGATTTCAGGATATGGAGCTCATGGGAGGGGAGAAGAGGCCATCTCCTGTTATCATGAACTCATAGCAAACAAGTTTAGTCCTGATGAGGGGGTCCTTACTTCTGTTTTGTCAGCATGTAGCCATGCAGGCCTAGTCAATGAGGGTAAAGATATGTTTAATAGAATGACCCGAGAATACAAAGTGAAGCCAACAGTTGCGCACTATTCATGTATGGTGGATCTTCTCGGCAGAGCAGGGCGCTTAGATGAAGCATATGAACTCATTAAGACTATTGAAGTAGAACCCAGCAGTGATATATGGGCTGCACTTCTCTCTGGTTGCAGGCTATATCCAAATGTCAAGCTGGCGGAGATTTCAGCACAGAAGATTTTCGAAATGAACCCAGAGGGAGTGGGTAGTTACATTTGTCTTTCCAATATCTATGCCGCTGAGAAGCGATGGGATGATGTGGAAAGAGTGAGAGCCATGGTGAGAAAGAAGGGACTGAAGAAACCACCTGGCTGCACTTTTGTGGAGTTAGACAAGATGGTTCATCGGTTCTTAGTTGGGGATAAGTCGCACCCACAAACAGAGGATATTTATGCCAAGTTAAAAGACTTGAACCTGCGACTCAGGGAGGTTGGATACAAGCCTGATACCACTTCTGTGTTGTATGATGTAGAAGAAGAAATGAAGGAGAAGATGCTTTGGGATCATAGTGAAAGATTGGCAATTGCATTTGCCCTTATTAACACAAGACCAGGGACCACAATCAGGATCACCAAGAATCTTCGTATCTGTGTTGATTGCCACACAGTAACGAAAATGATTTCTAAATTCACGGCTCGAGAGATTATAATGCGAGATAACCATAGGTTCCACCATTTTAGAGATGGATTTTGCTCTTGTGGTGATTATTGGTGACTAATCTTTCTTCATAAAATATTTGTACATTCCTTGCTTTGGAAATAGAGATTCTTTTATTCAGAGAGTAGTCATCTGAAATTGTTTTGGCATTGCTACATTATGCCAATTTATTGGTTATCCAGATCCAACAACTTATTCATGGATGGTTGCTTCTTTTCCGACTTGGCTGGTTATATCACTTAAATAGAGAAAAGATTTTGCTTATCAAATAAGAAAGCAGACCACCACCACTAGTGACACTCATATCTGTTTCTTTATCCCACGGGAATGGCTCCACTGGTTTTGTTGCATCCAGAAGATCTTCAGTTGAGAACTTTGGTTTTGAACGTTCCAAGGGACCTAGGCGGTGGTTGTACTTCTCTGAGTCTTGACAGTAATCCTGCAGAGAAGAAGTAGAAAGAACATTTTATCTTTTACCAAAAGCATATTCTGAAGGCACATGTATGAAGTTCAAGGTTACCTGATCAGCATGCATCTTCTTTACAAATGTCTTGAATATATTGAAATTCGTTTCTTGTAGGAGTTCATCCACCAGACGAAGGTAAGTCACCCCATACATCCTTAATTTTGGTTGGCCATCTTTGTTGATGCCATTTGGTCTAGCATTTAAAAGGATTTGGTCATAAGCTGCACTATCATACCTTGCAAGTGCATTTTCCCCTGCAACTTCTATGTTCTCTCTCCAACCTCCACTCAAAACCTGCACATGCATATTCAAATTGCAGTTGTCATAGAATGCAGTTGTACTGTTTGAATGCATCATAGTTTTAATTTTATTTGCTTTTTTTTTTAACTGTTTGTACACTTTACACCAAAATCAAAAACCTGAATTATTTTTCATACTTTCTATATGTTTAATTGAAGACTACACATTTAGTAAGACGCATATTGATATGTTTTAGCTAGAGCTTCGGTTTTACTGGTTGTATCACTTAATTGTAGGCAGGTGTTGATAAATTTCTAGTTCTTACCTGCTGAACGAGTTCTTGAGGTGCACATTTGGCATCGGCACTTTGTTCAGAGTTCTTCATCTCTAAACATGTGTAATTCAAAATGGCATGGTGCCTTGACAGCATCCTTGCTATAGGTCGGTACCCATCTCTATCCTTCAGGTTATAGTATCCTGCGGTAAGCTCCGCAGCATGATTATCAGTTTCATACCACCAGTGGATTCCGGAGACCTGTTTTGATGTTCAAGCATGAAATTTTAATAATAGTAATAATGGGTGAATGATGGTAAATGCTGCTCTTATGAATTTTCTGATGGTAAATGCTGCTCGTATGAATTTTCTTACTTTTGCTGCTAGCTTTAATTTACAGCCCAGGAAAACTTTGTTGGCTTCATCCAGGATCTGATCACCATGGCTCAGTAATTTGTTAGAGTACCAAGTCAAAAAGAACTTCCCTTTCTCAGTAAGGTATGTCCCGTTTGATTTAAAGAACTCTGTAGATTCAGGAGTATCATTGTATTCTCCTGCATTATCTGGCAAATCCCATTCAGGATGGCCAGCAATTGCTGCAGCCTCTTTAAACTCTGCTTTGAGATACTTGTCATAACACTGCAATTACATGATAGGTAAGGCATTTTACACTTAAAATTGTTTGAATAGGCAAGGACTATTGAATTGTCAAATCATTCAAATCTGTCTCACCTGAAATTCTCCAATTCCTGGAAAAGCCCATCCTTGAGTTTCCGGATAAGAGGGATACCTGAGTTCTCCTGCAGGGCCAAGTCCCACTTCAATGTCTATAATTAGTCCACTTTCTAGAAAATCGGACATGTTCTCTCTGAAGCTCTTCAAGTAGTCACTATATATCTGTAATACAATGATTATTATATACTCGAGAAAATTCATCAACAATATATATTGAAATATCCGTGAAGTTTACCTCAACAGCAGTTCTTCCATTAAAGAGAGGCAAGTTATCCACACCTAGAGTGAGGTACTCCCGGTTCCTGTTACCTATGAGATTGGTATAAAAGATGTCAGGGTTTGATTCTCCGATATCAAGTACCCATTGGGGGATGGGAATGGTTACAATATCTCCTACATTCCCACCACATTGGTGAAATGACATTATAGCTTGCAATTTCAGTCCATATTCTTGAACTGCTTGAAACATGCTCCTATAAGCACTCCAGTCATATTGTTTTGGCCCTTTTGATTCTATGATCCCCCACCACACATCTACCATTACTCCATCAACACCTGCTTTCTTCAGTTCCTTCAGCTGCTTCACGAGTGTGTCTTTGTCTTCTAAAGCATTATCAATTGTAACAACTCCCAGCTGGTACCAATGAATATTCTTAGAAGTATTAGCACTTTTTACAGGGTGATAAACATCACTTTGTACTAATGTACTGCATATATATATATATCTCTATATATAAAATGTTTGTGAAAAAAGAAGATTGTTTCCGACTTACAGGGAGCATCACAAAGATTGGCACATAATTTGCAAGCATCTTCTCGTTGAATGTGAGTGTAGGTGCATCCTGCATTTGTAAAGAAAGAGGTTGTATGCTTGATATATCTGTAAGGATGGAAGTCGGAATTGGTACAACTTACTACTTGAGCCTGGTTCTTTTTATAGTATAGATTATGTCAATATCTTGATAATGGAAATAAGGAAAAGAAAACTTCTTTGGCACCTTATCTTTGCATTAAAACATGTTCATGGGGTTTATATGTCTTATATCCGCATGGCCATCTTATGCACTGGATGTGCATCTTGGACCACCACTGCATGATATATATATATATATATATATATATATATATATATATAAATTATTGTTTTCATACAAATTTACAAAATGACTAAGGTCATTAAAGTCATTTTGGTTCCTATTTTGATTTACGACGCTACCTACCAATTATTTAGCCACATGCACATTTTAGCCCAACAGCGGTAAGCTATTTGAAACACATGCTGCTATGTCTGTTTTAGTCTCTCAGGCTTATAGCAAAATGATTTACAGCAGAAGATTATAATTGTGAGGCAGTTGCTTACCTCTCTTTGTGTGGTGGAAATTTCAGATGCCACAGCTCGAGGACTTACAATGAACGTGGAAGCACTCTTATTTGATCTTTGCCTCCATTCTTTGTTTGTTGCTTCTGCACTTCCAAGTAGATTTTGAAATGGAACATCTCTGCATAAGTACCTTCCATGATGAAGCTTAGTTTTCGCTCCCAGAGTACCTGGAGTTGTGCTTGCCATGGTGACCTTACAGTGGCTTATCTCCCTTCTTGCTTATGGTCACTGTCAAGGTGCAGAAACAACAATGCTATACTTATTTGCTTATTTCAGCATAAAGGGGCCATGAGAAAACGCCTGGATCTTCTTTGGCTCTGATCGCAAGGGTGCTATTGCTTCCACAGAAACAAAACTGAACTCGCACGATTGATTGTCTAACTATACAGTCTATCGTTTTTGCTGTCAGGTGTTTTAAGCCTCTGGAAGTGGCGTGTGTATATATGCTTATGGGAGTCATCTTACTAGAAACCTCTGGTTCACTGGTTGGCAAGGCAAAGAGAAAGCAGTGGATACAAAACGGGCAGACCAAAGCAACTCCACATTGTTTTTTAGCCATGCTTATTATGATTATTGTCTTCTTTCAAGTTTGAAGTCGTTTTCTTCACTATTTTTTGTGGACTGTAACGCTTATCGATCTGCTGAAGGACAAGAACAAGAAATGCAACCAGAGAAAAAGGTGTGTATTCAAAACCGTCAAAAAAAGGAAATTTTCTATTTGCATTCTTCGTTAAAGGGCTAATTTGCATTCTCACCTTTCACGTCACAGGACACTGTCGTTCAAAAAGATAAACATTCCATCTTAAAAGCGACATTCTATTACAATGTTAGCAGGGCTAGAACTAGCTTTTGTAAAAGATGAAATTGCTTTTACTCTGTAATTCTGACATTAAGAGGCAGTCTGATCATTGACAAAGAGTGATATAGAACCAAAATTCCGAAATTTAAAGGTTACAATCATCTCTCCTCTTTGAAATTATATCCGTGCGAGCTAATCACTTCCATCCTCTAACGTACTAGAACATAAGGCCTCATTCTTAAACAACAGAACAGATGTACTCTGAGCAACTCCATTAGCCTTCATCTGTCGAGAACACTTTTAGACTTTTCCTGCTTTAGGTGCATCCATGCATCAAATTTTAGTGTGTATTACATATAATATTTTTAATTAAATTAAATCAAATAATGATAGATAAACAAGTAAATAGTTAAACATAACAGATATTTTCATTATGAAATGTAATTAATGATTGTAGTAAGAATATAATTAATGAGTATGGTTCTCATATTTTCTGTTTATCTGTTCACATGGTTCTCATGGTGCTTTAGAGGCATGAACTGCATGTAGCTAATAGTTTTTTTTTTTTTTTTAATTAAAGGAGGTCGGCCATTTATTAAAATTGAAAGATCATAACGATACGATACCAAAAGACGTCAAGAAGGGAATAAAACAGTACGAAAAGAAAAATACATATGAAATATAAAAACTTAATAACGCAAGAGTAGCAACGTCGAGACGCAGCGCTAATTTTACACTACGAATTGTGGCCGTGTAGTGAATTGAGTAGTCGGTGGTTTGACTACCCATCGAACTCCAACGCACAAATTGACAAAAATCAACTTGGCGTCGGAATGAAGGCACTCTTCCACCTAAAGATCGAAGCCGACAAAGGGTGTCAGAACATGGCCATGTTGGTAGACAATCTTTCACGAACAGATACCAAAGACTTGGGTCCCAAATCCAATACCAATAACGCATAGGAGCCACAAACCATGTTGGCAAATGAGCAATAGTCTAACAAAAATAGTGGGACGCAGCCCAAGCCCAACTCCCTCCTGGATCCCAGATCCGGATCCCTTTGCAAATTCAACCCGGATCGAGAGCAGACCAGCTGAGGCCGCCGACCACAAAGCCATGGAAAAGGACCATAAGGCCGACAACAAACACCCTACAAAATTGCGAACCCCTACAACCACCACCTTGAGGATCCAAAACAAAAACGATGCCAGGATCCCTCATTCCCCAACACTCTCCCCAATGTGCCGCCGTCCAATCGAGTCCAAAAACCGGAGCAACATAAGCGCTCCATTGTCCTGCCTTCGAAATCCACAAGATGTCTGTCGAAAACCAAAGAAAAGAACCACTGAAGGAAGCTGCCGAAGCCCAGTCCCTAGATGAGATCTCCTTCGACAAACTTTCTTGCAGATGACCACCACCACCAAGCACACCATCACCGCCACATTGAGATGCGACGAGAATAAGAAGAAGGAACAGGCCGAGGCCCATGAGAGGCTCCATGAGATGGAGCAGGTACAGGGACGACGAGGGGACGCCATTTCCCAAACCTTAGCAGAGCTAGGTCGCTATTTTTTTTTGGGTTTTTGTCCATTTACACCATTTTTAGAGATTTTTTTCCCACTTATCCCACTAAGTTTTTTTAATTCTCTCTTACCCAAAACACTCTAAGGAGGTCTTCCCTAATACCCCATTAAGATTTTTTTTGTTTTTATTATTTTTTAATACCATTTTACCCTTACATTTGTTACTTAGAGAGAGAGAGAGAGAGAGAGAGAGAGAGAGAATGGAAGAGAGAGAAACCATAGGGGACTTCGCCGGAGTCCGATCACCGGCAGCCGGATTCCGGTCACCGGCCGCCGGAATCCGGCCAACCTCGCCGGAATCCTGCCAATTTTCGCCGGAATCCGGTCACCGGCCACCGGATTCCGATCACCGGCTACCACCCACCTGAAAGTTTTTTTGCCCCAATAGACGTCTAACTATTGCCCCCTAATAGACGTCTATTGCCCCCAATAGACGACTATCAGTCATGTATTGCCCCCCAATAGACGACTATCAGCCATGTATTGCCCCCCAATAGACGTCTATTGCCCCCCAATAAAGGGGCAATAGACGTCTATCAACCATGTATTGCCCCCCAATAGACGTCTATTAACCATGTATTGCCCTCCCAATAGACGATTATTAGCCATGTATTGCCCCCCAATAGACGTCTATTGGAGGCCAAAGACGTCTATTGAGGTGTCTATTGCCCCCTAATAGATGTCTATTGCCCCCCAATAGATGTCTATCAGCCATGTATTGCTTAATAGATGTCTATTGCTCCCCAATAGATGTCTATTGCCCCCTAATCATATTTCTGATGCAGTGAACAAACAAGACAATAAAATAAAAATTCTTTTCGAACCTCAATCCCCGGACGCCTTCATATCTACTTATCTAGTCTATTTTCCACCCTTTGATATCCAATCTTCTTCTTTCTTCCTACACGAAGACCTTTCGCACCTCCATTCGTTCTTTGTTTCTGTTCGTCCAGTGACTTCCAGGACCTTATTCGCCGACCTTTCGCACCTACAGTCAAATTTGCCTTCTTCTTGTTCTTCCTCCCTAAACTGAACTTAGACCCGAAAAAAAAAAAAAAAAAAAAATTGATTTGGGCACCCACCACTGCACCTTTCTTCGCCGGTTTTTCCCAGTTGCAGACTCTCAATTGAGCACGCAAATGTCTGAATATCATATCGAAACCCTAAGTTGTTATTGCGAGGAGACCAGATTGTAGGAATCTGCAAGAGAGAGAAAGAGGAGTCGTGCTGGAGATAGAGTGGAGAGAAACGACGACGTTCAAATCGAGATCCGAGTTCGCCACCGGCGAGTTAGCTCCGACCGGAGCTTCTTCGTCGTCTTCAGGCAAGCCGGCGCTTTTCGTCTGTGATTTAGGCAAGCCGGAGCTTCTTCATCGTCTTTAGGTAGCTCCGACCGGAGCTTCAAGAGTGATGCCAGAGTTCGACGCCGCATCGGGGGGGGGGGGGGGGGGGAGAGAGAGAGAGAGATGAGTATGAGAAAATGTAATTTTTAATTAGGCTAAGGCTAAAATTGTCATTTTGCTTCAAATTGGGTTAGTGGGACAATTTTAGTTGATTTTGGGGCTTTGGGTCAAGGACCCTTTTTTTTCTGTAAAGTATTCTCTGTAGCTAATAGTTTTTCGCTCCTTTTTTTTCAAGAGATTAAAGAAACAGATTTATAGTTAATATTATAAATTAGGGTCCAGTTCCTGGGACACATTATTTTGCACATATTTTTACACATTTTATAAGGCCTGCTCACTTAAGGGACAGTTTTTAAAAGACTGTGAGGGACAAGTGAATCTGACGGCTGAAAATAAATACACAGTTTTAAGTTGTTATAATTTCTGCTTTTATATTTAATACATGTGGTTGAGATGCATTTGTCCCTCACAGTCACTTAAAACTGTCCCTTAGGTGAGCAAATCTGCACCTTTTATTAGCCATTAGATTTAAGTGTTTTTAATGGTCTCGATGGATTTCATGTATGTTGTGGCAAATGACATGGAAACAATTTTATTTTCTAAAAAAAAACTTAAATGAAAATGATTTTATATATAAAAAATAAAATCAAAATTAGAAGATGAATGTCATCTTCTTCTTCTTCACGCAAAAAAGAAAGGGATAGAACTACTAGCATCACACCAGTAGGGTTCTCTAGGCATCACACCAAGAGAACTTAGGCATCACACCTAAGGTTAGGTTGCATCACACAAACCTAGAGAGAGAGGGATGACAAAAAATTAAAAATTAGAGTCTTAGGATTAGGGATGGCAAAAATCCCCAGCGGAGCGGAGCTCCATTGGATACTCGCCCCTAATGGGGGGAGAATTTGGGGACAAATGGGGAATGGGGATGGGGATCCCCAATCCCCGCTATCTAAGATTGGGGATGGGGCGGGGATGGTATTGTGATCCTCATCCCCAAACCCGCCTCAATAATATATACATATATTTAACTTATATATATATATATATATATATTTTTTTTATATTTTTTTTTTTATAATATAAATCACAAATATATACATTTACTACTTTACTTTAATGGCTACACAATTACTTTAATGGTGTTTTGAGTTTTGCACTCACTGAATTATGATTTATGAATTTAATCATATTTTAAATTTATTTGTTGTAGATTTTGATTTTAAAAAAGGCAATATGAGAAAAAAATTATTTTATTTATTAAATTCTTATTGGGGATTTGGGGCGGGTTTGGAGGTTTAGTCCCCAATGGGGATGAGGACGGGGAATATCCAATATATTTTTATTGGAGATTGGGGCGGGGATGGGGGTAGAAAATGACTCCGGGGATGGGGATGGTATTGTGATCCCCATCCCCAACCCGCCCCATTGCTATCCCTACTTAGGATGATAAAAATTACTAAAATGATGTTATATAATTAATACTATTAAATAATACACTGTACAATTTTGGCTATATGCTGTCCAGAAACATTTTGTATAAACTCTTGATCAAATTCAGACCATAAAAGAAACAAGAAAAAAAAATCTTGATCAAAATTTTCCATTGGGCTTTGTGTCTTTCTTTCTGCAGTTGGGCTTAGTTATCCCAAACTCGTTTATGTTTTCTGATTTATTGGAAGTTGGTGGACTAGTGCTTAGAAGACTTGTGGACTTTCTGGTCCTTTTAGTGAAGGACATCCCCAAATTAGTCAAATATGCAATGCTTCATCCATTGGGGTTCAATAATTTTCCTTCATTTTTTTAAGGAAAACATTTTTTTTGTTAAATTTTCATTCAGCTCTATATACTATTCTAATTCAAGGATACTTAAAGGTGTTTTAATCAGGGTCGGTTTTTGCAATTTTGGCGACTTGTTGTGAAAATTTAAATGAAATCTTACTAATTTTCTCCCTAACAGCGGTACCAATCCATTAGGGTCGACCCTACTTTCAATTATAATGTTGGTGCAGAAACAGTTTAAGTAAAAAGGCTATGAAATGGAGTGAAAACTAAAAAGGTTGGAGGAGCATGACAAGATTGAATATGAGGGCCAACATGGGGGTTGATTGTAAACTAGTAATCCAGGTCCATCCCTAGGAACGACGTGGCACTATTGGCAGACATGTTTAGCTGGCTCCACTCCCAATATATCCTCTTCAACGGCTTTACTTTAATATGCCCCCGGATTTATCTCAATCCAATAATACATGTTGAAGTCTCCTTTCCAATTTCCATACACTAGACCAAGGGCTTCCAAGTATGAAAATTTTTGAGTCCGGAGTTGTTAAACTAGCTTATTATAGGAAGATCCGGTCAAAATCCTCTTTTTTTTTTCAATGCATTATGACTTTAGAGGATTAGAGTTTTAGAGTCATAAGCTGTTAGATTAGTTTATGCGTGAAGTACATACTACTAAGTACAATACAAAAAAACAGTTCTCATTTCAAAATTTCAACACTTCCAAATCGCTAAAGGACTTTCGCCCAAAATGTATCTCTTCTCGGAGCTATCTATACGCACATCTATACTTACAGTGAAGAGCATGAAAATAGCACCAATGGTTGTAACCAAAAAAAAAAAAAACACCAATGGTGAAGTAGTGAATATCAGGAAGAAGAAGGGCATTGTGTGGAAGTCAGTATGCAAATGCAGCTACTGGTCGTTTGGAGAGAACAGAAAATGAATGCACTAGCCCTTGGCAAATGGCATGAACAAACTGCCCCCCAATCCATGAATTGCCCTTCACGTGCCACAAACTTACCCTCTCTCACACTCTTGAACCCCTAATCATCTCCCCCCATTCTCCCCTTTCGTCTTCTTCACCGCCATGAGAAGAAGACGAAAAATGACCAAACCTTAGACCCAGACCCAGACCCACCATTTAATTTCTTCTCTGCCAAATCTCCCAGAGTCCCTCTGATACATTTGTTCAACCCAGAAAAAGAAAAAAGAAAAACCCAAAATGTGTTACGTGGGCAAAGCAACAAAGATCTTCATCTTCGTGGTCACAGTGCTTGTGGTTGTTGGCCTCGTCTTGGGTTTCGGGATTCTCCACCATGGCCTCCACGACAAGACCCACAAATGCTCCGGCGACTCCTGCGGCTCCCCGCTCCAGTTCCCCAGCCCCGATTCCAGCTCCAACCAGCCCACCTCTAATCCCATTTCCACCCAGCCCACCTTCAGCCCGCCTCCACCGAGCTCCACTCCCACCCCGCCTACCTCAGATTTCAGCCCACCTCCGCCGACAACGATCTCCACTCCGACCCCACCTCCGCCCGACCCGACTTCCAATCCGCCGCCGCAAATCCCTGCTTCCAATCCCCCACCGCCAATCACTGTTTCCAATCCGCCACCGCCAATCACGGTTTCCAATCAGCCCCCGCCGCCGGTTTCTTTGGCAGCGCCGCCGTACAGTCCGCCGAGTGGGGTGCAATTGACGCCGGGTCCTGTCCATGCTTAGCTCCAATTCTCACACATTTATTTGCCGCAATTTCTTTAGTCTTATTCTAGTTAAAAGCAGCAGCTGTTGAATTTTGGTTTTGTTTTTTGTTTTGTATTGAATTCATATTCTTGGATGGATCGTGGATGATGGGTTGAGTTGATTTGGTTAGTTTGTATATAAAGTGTTCTTGTAATGGCGGATTTGGAAGTAGGAAGAGCATCTTTGTCACTCCATTTTGAGAATTTAGTGGATTTTGCATTAGTGTTCCTTCCCTCTACAGGGAAGTTGTTTTTACAGTGATCGAGTGATGACTCCCATTTCGTCAATTCCTATGCTTGTCACTTGTCAATCACGTTGACTACGTTGTCGAACTCTTTAAGTTGCTTTTCTGCCCTACGACGACGACGACGACTGCGTTTTGCACCGTTCGCTCCAAAACTAAGATCATGATTCAAAACCGGCACAAAATACGGAAATACATAAATATGACTGGCTGACAATTATGCTTATTCGTTTTATTATTGATCAGCGTAGTAAAATAGTGTTAGAAACTTAAAAACCGACACGAGATACTTGAATGTGTTAGAAACTTTTGATCAAGTACACTCGTGTTTGGTTTATGAATACTGTATGATTTGTGTCTACAATGCTTAAACACTATTAGTTGTGTTTCTTCTCAATCTGCCTATCTCCTTGATTACACCTTGGACAAAGTGGGATGACATGTTTTAGTGTGTTACCTACATTATTTGCGCTGCCCACTTTTAGTGGTATTTACATAGCAATATAGCATTGATATTGCTCTCCTCAATCAGTCTGGACAACTTAAAGTGAATTGTTATTCCAAAATGTCTTGAAATTATCAAGAGTGAACCACCCCCTTATTCTCTATGTTGGTGTGTCTATTTTCTAGCATGGGCATTCTTTTTTAACATAATTAGTTTGTATCGAGCCACACAACTTCAAGAAAAATGAATCTCAAAAATTTAACATTTGAAATAACTTAATGTGATGTCCAAACACTTTATGTATTAAATATATATTCACTTAAAAACCAACCAAATGGAACATTTACTATATACTAATTCTCAACGCACTGTTCATCAGCTTATGAACAGTGCCGGCTCCAGCCGAGCCGTATTGTCAAAAGTCTATTGTACCCCTGCCTCCTGTCTCTTGCGTCAACACCTGGGTGTTCTCAGTGCTATCGTGTCTTTGCTTCTTCGCTGCAGAGAGGTGGAGAGAGATAGAGAGAGAGAGAGAGCGAGGAAAGTGGTGATTTCTTGGACAGTTGGGTTGTATTTTGTCGAATCAAAAGAACCTCTCGGTGTAGCGACCTCTACTGCGTCTCTTTCTTCGGGAAGCCTCTGTTTACACCGACCTCTACTGTTACACCCAAATACCCAAATCGTTGATCCCAATCGAGCACTACTGATTCCTCCGTGTCTTCTACAGCCGTATAAACGACATTGAGAGAGTTAGGTTCGTTGCATTTCATCTGTGAATTTGAATTTGAATTTGGATTATTCAGTGGATTGTCCTTCCACAATTTCTCATTCTCTCTCTGATCGTATCGGTGCAACCCAGCTACAACCGATTGTTACATCAACGTTTTCCTCCATGATCGAGAGATAGAGTCGTCGTTTGGAGGAGTTTTTGATGGTGCAACCCAGGTATTATTGCAAGCTCTTTCTCACTAATTTCTTTTTTGGGGGTTTTATAATTTTATTTTATTTTGGCATCAGACAGAGCTTTGTTGCTTGCGATTTGTGAATTTGGATTTTGATCAAGGTAATTGTGGTCAGATTATCAATGCATTGCTTTTGTTCCTTTTCTCCAGTTGCTTTTGATTAGGGTAATTACGTGGGCCGGTTCTGGGTTTTTACTTGATGCATGTTATTTATTTATTTTTTTGTGCAGGAATAGATTCGGCAAAGAAGACCTCATTTGGTAAGTGTTCTTGCTGTCTAGACTTTTGTTGAATTTTGTTGTTGTATGTTCTTTGAGTATACTGGCGTTTTGATTATTAAAAGTCGTGTTCTTGATTTTATATGTTAGTATAGATTCAATGTGTGAATACAATCTAGCACAATTGTTCCTCAAATTTTTTTTATCTTTAAGGTAGATATATGGTGCCTGTTGGAGTGCTGAAGAGACATTCTACACCTCAGGATGTTTGCCAAGATTTTGCACCATTGGCAAAGAATGATGGAAGTAGTAGCTTTCAAATTAAGACATTTGCAAATGCCATAGCAGGTAATAGCCTTTGTCTGCTGCTTAACAAATAACAAAAAGTATGTTGTTGTTTCTGTATTGGTTTTTCTCCTCTTTTTTCTAATATGAGGAATATATTTACTCTTCAAAGTTCAGATTTTGAGGTGTCAGTTGTTGTTTTGCTTGATTGTTCCTGTTCTTTTGTTTCATGTAGTTTCTGAAAAATGGAAGGAAAGTTTTCATTTACATGTGATTAGGAAATTGATTATATCATTTACAGATGATGCACTTGCATATATACATGATATACATGTACATTGCATTCATAGCTTTTCACTTCTACTTTTGACTCTTAGGGGGTCATGGTGCTCAAATGATTCTATTGCAATTTTGTGGGATTATACCCCCCAATTTGGGACATTGATCGAAAGAATGAAACTTTTTTTTTAAGGAAATCAGGTATTTCATTGTTCAATTGAGCTTCTTCGTGATTGGGTTTAGGGTTTTACTTTTACTAGATGTTCTGCAAATATTGGAACATTTCATGCCAAAAAAATTGGCCTTTATTTATTTTTTAAATTACAGTGATGAATTTTCAGCTTTTAATTTTGATAATGAAAATTATTACCTTTTAAACTCTTGAAATTGGAAGAATATTTTGACATGATTTTCGTGTTTGATTAATCTGATTCTGAAAGTTCTGATCTTTTGTTGCTCTTAGTTTTATTTGCAGCACCTGTGTACCTAATTGGAGCAGAATTGCTCATGTATGTAGCTGGTTAACATACCAGATTTTCGAATCTGTAAAAGATGCTCTGATTACTGATATAATGTTTCGAACATTTCTCTTTGTTGTAATTAAACATATAACATACCCGCAACATCGCACGGGGTTGGTCTCTATCATTGTCTACCCAAGCAATTACTCTCCTGAACAACAGTAATGTTCTGAGATCAGGGATACCATGTAATGTTATGTAATAATTTCTTCCTTCCATTACATACATCTAATTCATTGACAATAGTAACTTCCGCAGCAAAGCGCGGGCGTAATTTCTAGTTATTGAACTATTGTTGTTATAGGACGTTTAATCACGTCTTGTAGCTCATCATCACCTCTTCGCTATGAAAAATATGGTCTAATATCAGGAAATCACACGTACATATTTGTTCAAAGGTTAGTGATGATATTGGAAACGGAGGTTTTTCTTTTTGGGGTTATGATTGGATGGTTCTTTTCTGATTGCCGTAGTTATCAGTCAGGAGTTGGCCAGTGCCAGTCTGCCAGGGATCTGTAAAGCTGCAATGTTAGTTTCCATCACATGTACAGTCTGCAGATAAGACCAAATAAGAGTTAACACGAGTAGGGAACGATGACCCATCCTCAAATCATGTCCCTCTAGTCTCTAATTCTTAATTAATTGGCTAGTGCAGCAAATTATTATTAAGAAGAGGCTCTTCCGGCAGTGACAGGAATGTGCTACATCGTTAATTTTGTCTTTACCCCTTGTTAATCACTTAATAAGATTAGAAATAAACTGGAAAAGATACTAAATGGTAAGAAATAGACTAAATTCCTTTATCTTTTCCATCCATAGGTAGCAAGAGTTTTTTATTTTTTATTTTTTGTTTTTGTTTTTAATTATTTTTTAATCTTGTTTTCATGTTCTCTGTTCTTTTTATCTTTTCTGTCTTGTAAATTTAGTTCGTCTTAAGTTTCTAAATTCTCAAGGCCGGTCCTGAACCTAAACATAACCGTGGAGAGATCCACTTCCTTGCAACACTTATAAAACGGACATAGTAGAGGTGGAAATGTGCTGGCAATAAGTTGAGACGACGTTATATATTGATTTCAAAATTGACTTTCTTCTTATACGTACAATAACAAGCGCTTCAAAAGGTGATGTTATCAATCATCACCCGATAGGAAATTTGATGAGCACTTAATAATATTTGTGAAATCAAGCAATTGGTGAGACTCTGGAGGCATGAGTGAAACCCTTTCATTCTCTATATTTGCAAAAAAAAAATGAAAAAAAAAAAAACAATTGGTGAGCTCGTAGTAAATGAAATAAGAAAATGACTTGATTGGTGAGTTCGCTTTTTAGTCTCTTCATCTTGAGTAGATCCAGGAACAATGGATGTGCAAGTGAGCGACCTAAGATGGTCAATGAAGAAATATTGACCATATATATTAGCATGAAAACCTGCTCCTTCGAAGAAATCATGGTTGATCATCTTTATATGGTCAAATGATACCCATAACAGCATGGGTTAATCTTGTAAACGTGCTTGCATAACTGGGTAAGTAGGAGAAGAAATGGTCAGGCAGCAAGTTGGGTTTGCTCTACTAATGCCTCTTAAACTTTTTGAAAACAGAACAAAACAGAGTAGTTTAATCAGCGCTGCAGTGGGGCTTGTCTGCTAGCTTTCTAGTCAAACAATGGTAATGCACCTAGCTACTGACTACTATAGTATTTGTTACGGCAGTGAGATTCTGTTAATCCAACTGAAATATATAACCACAAACATGGATAATTAAGGGTTATATGCCAATAAACTGGAATAACAAAATTGCAGTTGGATCCATTGCGAATGTTGGTCTGTACCTTTACGAAGTTCAATGAAATTAAGCAGCTGTAGCACTTGTAATTTCCATGTGCAAGTTCGTAGTTATGGTTTGTGGAATGGTATAGCTAGGCTGCTCTTTCTTTTGAATACATGAATGGTTGAGATTTTACAAATTTCACAAAACTTCACCAAAAATAACTTTAGAGGAGCCGGATCCTATTTTAAATTATACTTTGTATTCACCATTAGTCTTTTTCTTCCCTTTCTCAGTTTATGATTACCTTTAGCTAATAGTATCCATGTCAAATGAAAACATTCAATTACCAGGAGGGTGGTTAATTTCTTCCCCTCATGAAACGTGGATCACAACCGAGACAAATCTGGGATTAAAGCATGCATTCTCCCATATTCCATATGCATATATATAATTTAAGAACACCAAACTTGGATTAGATCATCAAAGAGAGAAATAGGGTTAATTACCAACCCCTGGGATCCCAACAATTGATAATAAAACAATAGTTAATCATTGTTTCTGAAGAGGAAAATTCAAGTTCACAAGTTAATTTGGCGATGAACTGAAGAAACAAAGAGTTTCTTTCTCCGGCCAATACACAGAGTTAACGGCAAAAACTCACAAAAAAAAAAAAAAAGTTAAACGGCAAAGTTGTCTCAATATTTAAGGAAGAAAAAAAATCTTAATTAAGATATTTCAAAAAAAAAAATCTTAATTAAGATAAATGAGATGGTACACTCGTAAACCATTAGATTACATGAATGATTGAGATTTTACGAACTTCACAAAACTTCACCAAAAATAACTTTAGAGGAGCTGGATCCAAATGGATAGGATAAGTTCTTGTCTTATATCTAAAATAAGTTCTTGCCTGAATGCAAATTAAGGCGTGCAATACAAACTTAATGTAGAAATAAAATGCACAAGAAATTTTTATCCAAAAAAAAACACAGCATAATGAATCTTCCTTGCTTAAAAGCTTAGAAGGCGAGAAACATGCAACATCATCATGATACCAAATCCCAGAGTGAGACCGCGTATGTTGTTAAGAGATGAAGCAGCTGATGGTTCTGGGGAGGACCCGGTTCGAGAGATGGAAGTGGGAGATTCAGTTGAAGGTATGTCAATAGCGGTTGGTGTAGGACTGAAGGCAAGTTCTGGTGATTGTGCAGGTGAGGGTGAGGCAGCAGAAGTGTCTGGAGCAAGAGAGGAGGCCAAAGGACTGTCCGAGGAAGGAGGTAGAGTAGTTGAAGGAGATTCTTGTGGAGCGAGGTTTACAGCTGGAGAAGCTGTAGGTGGAGGAGCAGAATTAGTTGCAAGACTAGTGTCAACTTCAAGCTTCATTCCCTGGCTACAATGCCCATTTGTTCCACAAATGAAGTATCTCTTTCCTGCAGAAGAGAGAGGGATTGTAGTGCTGCCACCACTGTATGCCTGAATTGAGTTGCTTCCTTGGCAAGAATCATAGTCTGCCTTTGAAACCTCAAGCACATTGTGGCTAGGCGAGTACTGAAAATCTGCGTCCAACGCCACCAAGTCAGAATAAGTTTCTTTCTTGAAGAATGTTTGTTCAAGGATATTGATTACACTACTGTACAATTTTTTCTAGAAATTGAAAATTGAGGATCGATACATCACTGTAAACAATGCTCTTTGATACGTTATGTTGTTAGATCGTCATCTATTCAATCGATTAAATCATATTGTGTATGTGGTAGAAATTAACTTACTTAGATTATCTCCGAGTAAGAATGTCTGGGATGACGCCCATGTTTGCAGGTCGGTAGTTGCATCCCACCCGCCGTTTGGACCACCAACCGTGTAAGTCGCTGCCGTGGCCAATTCAACGAGCACTGTCATGATAGCAAAGCTCATCAATGTCCTTGTAAGTACAGCCATGTTTTTCTCAATTAGTGAAACAAAAAGGAGAGAGGAAATCAGAATGAACAATGCAGAATCAACCACAAAGATATATTTAGGTTATATAGGAACTTGATATATATAGAAGGACTAGGGACTTTTCAGAGTGATGATAATACTAGTTTATGGTTTAGTTGTTTGAGTTGGTTGATCAGTATCATGACAGGTTGTTCGGTCATGGATTTGTTGGAGTAACTTGAAACGCATACACTAAACGCATGTTATTAGAGTATAGGCGGTAGTTAATTGGTGCGCAGTTTTTGTTCATCATCTTCTTAATTTTGTGGCCGGCCGATAAGATATCAAGCACATTGTGGTCGACTTTTGTAGTAAAGAACTAAACATGATGTTAAAGTGATATTAACTGTACGTACGGTATGTAGACCAAAAACAAGAGAGCTAGAATGGTCCAACGGAGTGGTTCATGACATCCATGTGAAAGCACCGGGTCACTTAATCTTCATATTTAGTAGGTGAATGTACCTAATCTGATAATCTAACCCACGTCTGAAGGTTTATTTGTATGTGTGTATTTATTTATTTCCCATATTTATTTTGTGTAAAGAAAAGGCAAAAAGCCATGGAGCTGTTATGGAAGTGCAGGCACGACCGAGACTCCAAAGTGCGGTTGACTTTTAGGTCAGACTAGAACCTCATGCATGTTAATCTCTATACGTTAATATACATGCATGTTAACCACCCTTTCTTCCATAGAGAAACTGTTGTAGGACGAGAATGGGCCTATTTTAGCCGGAAAACTAGAAAATAAAGAAGCGGCGTGGAATCAAGAAGAGTGATTGGAAAATAGGTACGAAATTCACGCATAATGAGCCCGGTTTCTCCCGCTTCTTAGCAGACGACAATTCGATGGAGAAGTTCACTACCACCAACCTCAACGACGCTAGTCATAGAGTATATATCAAAGAAAGTTTCGTTGAAGAGGAACACTCCAAGGGATTCGCCCTAGGGCAACCTCATCAATCCAAAAAAAAAGAAGAAACATGGAACGTTGGATATTCACAACACTAGATTATGACGACTTCCGAACTACAAGTATCATCAAAGACAAGGTATGCTCTGTAATAATTGACAGTGATCTACGAGAGAACTTTGTAGCAAACAAAGTTGTGGATTATTTTCAATTACCGATAGTGAAGCTAAGTGATCCATACTGGATTCCATTTGGGGAGGATGAATATGCACAAGTAACAGAGGTTTGTAAAGTTCCTGTCTCTATGGGAAAATTTTATAAAGAAGAGGTTACTTGTTATGTGATTGACATGGACGACACTAATGTGCTTTTTGGAAGACCATGGCATGAAAGCATCAAAGGTGGTTATTGCAAAGACAACATATATTTATTTAGGTGGGAGTCACACAAAATTAAAATCAAGCCTAGAAGGAAGAACATCAAGAATGACCATCATGAGGTATGTGAAAAGGAACATGAAGAAGTCAATGTCATGCATGATTCATTCATCACATCGATACCCATGTCATGCATGCCTAATTGTGTTCAAGATCAACCCAAGTAGAAATCAATGTCAATTCCTTTTCAAGTGGAGGAGTTCAAGTTTCAAGATGCTTATTCTAAACTTATCTACGGTATTGGATTCATGGTGATACCTTTTAATTTCGAGAATATTGAAGTTGATGGCTTATCATGTTTTATTCCTACTAATGATCGAGCTACATACAGGAGGAACTCGAGGTCGAGTTCTTTTCAAGTGGAGGAGACTGATGTAGGATGAGATTTTAGCCAATTTCAACCAAAAATCTCGAAAAGAAAGAAGCGTCTTCACATTAAGAAGAATAATTTAAATATTGGAAATTTGTATTCAAATAGGCTTTTTAATGATGGAATTAATCATAAATTACTCTTTTGGATATATCGGGATTTTCGAGCAAAATCTTGAGTGGGATTCCAAGCGTAATATTCTTTAGTATCTAGGATTTTTATTTCCGATTTTCATTTAATCAGATTTAATTAGGTTTCCTAGTTTTAGTCTACAATAAATTGTTCTTTATGTTTTCTAGTTGTATTAGGTTTATGCTATGTGCCATATATAAGGTACCTCTTAGATTGTAATTTTTATTCAAGTTATCAATAAATAAAAAAACAAATATTAGAGAAGTTTCTCTATGTTTCTTACAGCTGTGCCCGTAATTGCTAGTGGATTCTAGCTCATCTCATATGGCTTTCGACGCTTGACGGAGCCTCTTACTATGTGTACACGCTTCCCGCATCAGAAACTATTGGTATTTGCAGAATTGCAGGACAGAAAAGGCACAGTAAACCTTGTTAATAAGCGAAAATTCTTGTATGCAAGTGCACGTCAATACTTTGAATCTCTTCAGTGTTAGAGCAACTCCAACAGATTCCCTATATTTTGATTTTTCTCTACTTTAGGGAAAAATAAGCCTCTTTTGCTCCAACAGATTCTCTATAACTATCTCTAATTTAGGGAAAGTGAGGAGAGAGAAAACCAAATTCCCTATATTTACAACAAACTCCAAAATTTTAAAGTATAATATGGAGATTTTATAGATTACTGTAAACTAAGGAATCTGTTGGAGTTGGAGAAGAAAAATAGGCTAAAGGTTTGACTTTTGCTTCTCTATAATACAAAAATTATAGGAAAACATACTGTTGGAGTTGCTCTTAGAAGACCATAATTAGGTGAAAGTAGTTAATTAAGAGCAACATGCACAAATTACGCAGCTACTTGCGAGAAGTTCTATGTAAGTACTTCATTTATTACATGATACTGGGTGGAACTCAGTATCATAATACATTACTTAATACTTATATTAATTTATTAGTACATGATCTAATATTTAAGAATCAACAAAAGGGTAAATTTCGTATCTAAAGTTACAACTCCCGCCCACAACCCGCCCACCCTGCTTTGCATCACAACAGTTTGGCAGTTCGCTTATTGCGCCATCAAGACACTTCTTGCAATCCGGTTCAGATAGATCCCTCGTGCATTGAACTAAACCATATAGCTTGGTTGATTTATCGAGCTCCACCTCGCCAGTAGCATAGAGCTTTGGATTAGAAGAAGAAGCTGTAGTAGATAATCCACTTAATAATTCTTTAACCTTCTCATTGAAAGGTGTAGGGTTATCTACTTCTTGAACATTCCACATATAGAACCTGTTTGCGTTATCAATTTGGCCAACGAAATTCACATCTGAGTACTTTAACATGCAATTATCATACCATATTATGGCTCCTTTTCTATCTGGGCAGCGCTCACCGAGCTTCTTGCTTGCGTCGACGACACAAGTCTTGCAATTGTTGCTTGAAACATCACCACGGCAGAGCGCCAGCCCGTTCACTTGGTTCGGGTCTTGACCTGTTGAACCAGATCCAAATCCAGTAGGAGGGACTTTGGTGTATAGAAGATCGAGCAACTGATTCAAGTTGGCCTCGTATGGGCTATTGGCAGTGTAGTTCTGTTTGCTGAAACAGAAATGGTAAAGCGGGGAAGCACCAATGGCAACATGGTGGAAAAGACAGAACAGTAAGAAACCAAGAGGGATTGATTTGGAGCAAACCATATTGGTAATTGGATTATGATAATGGAGTAGGGTTCGGCCGGTGTTATATATATAGATGTTTCGAACTTTCTATTATACTGGTCATGATGCATCACCGGATCGGAGTTGAAATTATTGACTTTTTCTAATGGGAACCTAGTCAGAAATCTACTAAAGTCAGCCGCGTATAAAATGTTTTAACATATCATAGTTTTCAAGGCTAATCAAAGTTCTACTAGAATGATTTGTTAGGCTATCTGAAAATTAAACTTAAAGATAGCTAGAAGTAATCTATGCTTATTGGACATGGTACATTTTCAGATGAAAATATCATATTCTACTTTATTATGCAAACAAAAAAATATGGAGTGGAAGACTAGAATCTCATTGAGAACCAGCGCTTAATATTATAACGCTCGAGAACGAGTGCTGCACTTGTCTGAGCACGGACAAACTAGTTCAATTTTGGACAAATTAGGAACGAAGATTAAAGGGAATGGTTGGTCGGTTTTAATCCATAAATTATCTGAATACTCCCTCTAGATTCTAGTACTTTAATCTTCTAGATGGACGTTGAATTTGGAGTCGGCTTAATTTTGGAGGCTTGTTTTCAGTGGAAAGTAACTGGTATTGTATTGGCGGCTGCAGAATCATGCATTAACCTCAATGAGATATACATTCCAAATACAAGGGTTCAAGCATCAATGAGATATAGCATGTAATCATTATTTCATTGGTATCAGCTACTAGCTAGCATGTAATCATCATTTCATTGGTGTACAGCTAATAACATTTCATTGGGATCATTTGAGTAATTAGAAAACTCACGTGGTTGAAGACTTTTTGACTTGAAGATTTTGACCGAGTATTTTTTTGTTCTCTTCTACAAAATTCACTATTTAAAAGCTATCGTGCTAAACTGCTAATAATGCGTAAACCATAAATTTGAAAATGAGTGTAAAGGTGGAGAATGGAATGTCTATTATTGAGTACAAACCCTCCATTATTATTATTATTATATACTAGTGAGTACTAATAATTATTGAGTACTAATAATTTATATATACTAGTGAGATGCGCGGAGTAATATGCCTGCAACTTATTAATTTTTTTGTCTCAAATTTTAGCAACTAAAGAGAATAAAAGTATGGAAACTGCTTGCAGCATTTTTTGAATTAAAAGTACGTGTTTATGACCCTTTTTTTTCTTCTAATTTTCTTTTACTTTTTTTGGTCTTTTACCATATGATTGGGTTGTTTTCTTTTTCACTTTGTTTGAAAGCTATAGGTTGCTTTTTATTTTCAATAATGCTCTACTATTACTTGGTTGGGGTAAGTGGGCTTAGTCTCGGTCTACGCACCCAGTGTGCCTTACTTGGCCAAACGAGGAACTGTGCCAATATTAAATGGATGCAAGTTCCTAGTGGCAGGATGAAACGAAGTGCCGTCATATATTCTTGTGTGGCAACATAGTAGGAAAGCTGTGCTATTTGTAATGATGTTTCTTCATGATAGAGTTATCTTTCCGTTATGTTACTGCTTTACTAAAACAAATAGAGTAGCCAGTAATGCACTCTTTGCTAAATGGTGCATGTTAGAATACATAGATTTGTTAGAGAGTATTGCTATTTATTAGCCAACTAGTCACTCTCAAATATAAGGAATAAAAGTAATGGGGAAATATCACCAATGATCACTGAGTTATGACTTATTCGACACTTAACTCACTGTATTTTCAACAATATCACGTAACTCACTCAGTTTTACATCCGTCTTTCACTTAACTCACTGCAGTTAATTCTACCGTTAGAAGCCGTTAAAATTAAGGGTATATTTGTCAAAACACTTAAAAATCATTTTTAACTTTAAAAAACTACATTTATTAAACTTTTTTTCAATTTTTTCAATTTCTAATAAAAAATAATTTTTTTTAACTTAAATATAATATGAAAAAAAAATTGTCTTTTTTTTTTAAAAAGTTAGAAATGCATTTTTTTAGTGTTTAAACAAATACACCCTCAATTTATATCTATTAGACTTTTTTCAATTTTTAAAATTTATGAGATTTCTAATAAAAATGATTTTTTTAATTTAAATATAATTTGAAAAAAAAAATTGTCTTTTTTTTTTTTAAAGTTAGAAATGCATTTTTTTAGTGTTTAGACAAATATACCCTCAATTTTAATAGCTTTTAACGGCAGAATTGACGACAGTGAGTTAAGTGAAAGACGGATGTAAAACTGAGTGAGTTAAGTGATATTGTTGAAAATACAGTGAGTTAAGTGTCGAATAAGTCATAACTCAGTGAACATTAGTGATGTTTTCCCTAAAAGTAATAGTATAAGAATTTATGAAAGTTTGTCGAGTCACAACAAAGAGGAACATGCACGCAGCAATTTACGAGAAAATCTGAAAATGTAAGTACTTCATTTATTAATTAACTAGCCTCTTAACACACGCTTGCGCGTGTGTCAATTGACTTTTTTAAATGTTTTTTTGTTATAAAAAAATTGGTCTTATATAATTTATTTCTTCATTAAAATGAAATAAAAAATAAGGAATAATACAGTTTCTGGACCTGTGGTAAATAACAATTGGTGATTCATTGCTCACACGTCTAATAAAAGCCCTCCCACGTTGAGATTAACAATTTCTTCTCTCTCTTCTTTTCTTTTTCTCTTTTCCTGTTTTTCTTTTTCCTATTTTTAATTTCTTTTTCCTATTTTTAATTTACTATTTTGTCCATTATCTATTAAAGTTTATAGTCTTAGAGTTTTAATTAATCAAGGGCAATTGTAGAATTATAAAAAATTTAACCTTAAGCCCTATTGGCTTAATTAATACTGATAACTTGGTGCAACTGAGCATCATAATACATTACTTAATACTTTTATTAATTTATTAGTGCACGATCTAATTTTTTAAGAATCAACTACCCTCTCTCTGTGCAAAACCCTCTGCAGAACTTTTGCTAGGCTCCAATGGCCACCGTTCCAGGACAGCTGATCTGGGAGATCGTCAAGAAGAACAACTCCTTCTTGGTCAAGCAGTTCGGCCGGAGCCACGCCGGCGTCCGCTTCAGCAAGGAGCCTAACAACCTCTGCAACCTCCACTCCTACAAGCACTCCGGTTTGGCGAACAAGAAGACTGTGAGTATTCAGCCCGGAGCCAAAGACCAGTCGGTGGTGCTCGCCACCACTAAGACCAGGAAGCAGAACAAGCCGGCCAGTTTGGTTCACAAGTCTGTCATGAGGAAGGAGTTTCCTCGCATGGCCAAGGCTGTTACCAATCAGGTGGTTGATAACTTCTACAGACCAGATTTGAAGAAAGCAGCCCTTGCTAGGCTCAGTGTGGTTTACAGGAGTCTCAAGGTGTCAAAATCTGGTGCCAAGAAGAGGAATAGGCAGGCAGTTAGAATGTACTGAAGGCAGTGAATTACTGAGGAAATGTGTCATGCAGTCTTTATTCAGAGTCTGGAGTTTCCTCTTCTCGGGTTTGAAGAGACGTGAACTTTATCCTTGTCACTAAAAAACGGCTAGGTCCTGATTTTAATTTTCCATCAAATTTTGCTGAATATTTCCTGAACATGTAGTTCTCAGATATGTTGCAATTTGGTTTTTGAAGACCTGCAAACAGTTTTTGTAGTGGTTGATGCGTGATTTGTTTCATTGTTGACCGGGGAAAAAAAAAATTTAAGAATCAACGAAAGGGTAAATTTCGTATCTAAAGTTACAACTCCCGCCCACAACCCGCCCACCTCGCTTTGCATCACAACAGTCTGGCAGTTCGCTTATTGCTCCATCAAGAAGTGTCTTGCAATCTGTTTCAGATACATCCCTCGTGCATTGAACTAAACCATATAGCTTGGTTGATTTATAGAGCTCCACCTCGCCAGTAGCATAAAGCTTTGGATTAGAAGAAGAGGCTGTAGTAGACAATCCACTTAATAATTCTGTAACCTTCTCATTGAATGGTGTAGGATTATCTACTTCTTGAGCATTCCACATATAGATCTTGTTTGCGTTATCAATTTGGCCAATGAAATCCACATCTGCGTACTTTAACATGCAATTAATTATCGTACCACATTATGGCTCCTTTTCTATCTGGGCAGCGCTCACAGAGCTTCTTGCTTGCGTTAACGACACAAGTCTTGCAATTGTTGCTTGAAACATCACCACGGCATAGCGCCAGCCCGTTCACATGGTCCGGGTCTTGACCTGTTGAACCAGATCCAAATCCAGTAGGAGGGACTTTGGTGTATAGAAGATCGAGCGACTGATTCAAGTTAGTCTGGTATGGGCTATTAATTGGCAGTGTAGTTTTGCTTGCTGAAACAGAAATGGTAAAGTGGGGAAGCACCAATGGCAGCACGGTGGAAAAGACAGAACAGTAAGAAACCAAGAGGCCAGAGGGATTGATTTGGAGCACACCATATTGGTAATTGGATTATGATAATGGAGTTGGGTTCGGCCGGTGTTATATATAGAAGTTTCGAACTTTCTATAATTCTGGTCATGATGTATCGCCGGAGTTGAAATTATTCACTTTTATAATAGAAACCTAGACAGAAATCTACTAAAGTCACCCGCGTATAAATTAAATGTCAAATGTCCTAACATATCATAGTCTACTAGAAGATTTGTTAGGCTATCTGAAAATTAAACTTAAGAGAGCTAGAAGTAATCTATGCTTATTGGACATGGCACATTTTTAGATGAAATAATATCATATTCTACTTTATTATGCAAATAAGAAAATACGGAGTGGAAGACTAGAATCTCATTGAGAACCAGCGCTCTCGAGAACTAGTGCTGCACTTGTCTGAGCAAAGACAAACTAGTTCAATTTTATCCTATAGGACAAATTAGGAATGAAGATTGAAGGGAATGGTTGGTCAGTTTTAATCCATTAGATTCTAGTACTTTAATCTTCTAGATGGACGTTGAATTTGGAGCTGGCTTAACTTTGGAGGCTTGTTTTCAGTGAAAAGTAACTGGTATTGTATTGGCGGCTGCAGAATCACGCATCAACCTCAATGAGATATATATTCCAAATACAAGGGTTCAAGCATCAGTGAGATATAGCATGTAATCAACATTTCATTGGTATAAAGCTAATTTGCATGCATTCAACATTTGAAATTTCATTGGTATAAAGCTAATTCGAATATTTAGAAAACTCACACTGGTTGAGGACTTTTTGACTTGAAGAGTTTGATCGAGTATTCTTTTGTTTCCTTCTATAAAATTCTCAATCCGAAAGCTTCTTCTATATCTCAATGAGATATATATTCCAAATACAAGGGTTCAAGCATCAATGAGATATAGCATGTAATCAACATTTTATTGGTATAAAGCTAATTCGAATATTTAAAAAACTCACCGTGATTGAGGACTTTTTGACTTGAAGAGTTTGATCGAGTATTCTTTTGTTTCCTTCCATAAAATTCTCGATCTGACTGCTTCTTCTATAAAATTCACGATTCGAGAGCTTCTATTCTCTGCTACAAGATTCTCTATCTAAGAGCTATCGTACGTGCTGATAACGTGTTATAAAACATAAATTTGGAAAGGAGTTTAAATGTTGAGAATGACTATCTATTATTGAGTACAAAACTATAATGGAGGGAGATGAGATTAGGGTGAGATTAGAATAATATCTTTATTTGCTTAATTACAAGAATGTCCATCAATAGATATATAACTATTTACAATAATTACAACAATTAAATCAAAATAGAAAACAAAAAGAGTTAATTAGTTTTAAGTCTAAAAATCATGACCTATTTTGAATGTAATCCGGACAAAATTTTTTATTAATTGCTGTCCAGTGACTAGACATCCACATCAGCTTACTTTCCTATATTAGTATGATGAGTCAACTTCTACTTTTACACCTACCGAATAAAAACATTAAAAATTTGGAAATGACTTCATGCAATTTCATAAAGACAAAAGCAAATAACAATATCTTTTAATTGCTGGTGCAGTGGTGCCTCTCTGAGCATGGTTCTATATGTTTTTGTACATCTCTAGCTAGCAATACTTTTGCGGTGGCTCTCTCAATCCAAATATATACAAAATTGCTATCGAGGATGAAGCTCGGTTATTGTAACGTCATTTACTGATTGAGATACTTCAGAAGTAGCAGAACTTTCCCTACGAGCCCCCAACTGTTGCGAGTGAGCAGAGCTTCCTTGTCGAACAAAAAATGCTGGAAGTGAAGGTACCTGGGAGGTAAGAGTGTAGCTATTTAGCATCATAACAACCTCAGACATGGTTGGTCTATTAGTAGGAGCTTCTTGAACACATAATAGCCCAATGTGGATGCACTTTAAAACTTCAAATCTGCGCCACTGATGATCCCCTAGACTTGAGTCCAACATATCCAAAGCTGTTCCATTTGCCCAATGTTGCCATGCCTGTGTGACAATGGAAATGTTCAATTCGAACCATGGTACCATTCAGATTGACAATTTAACAACTTAACATGACAAATGAAAACACATTATGTTCTTAATACAGTTCGAATCAAATAATTTCAACATTAATAACAATATGTTGTAGAATGAACATAAAATAACTTGAGAGGGAGAGAGTTTAGATGCAGAGAATGGAGTATATTGTGTGTCCCCAATTCTCTTCTATCTACCTCCACCTCTCTTCCTTCAAGAAAGCTCTATTTATAAGGCAACCTTGGTCTTCATTCCAACTTAATTTCCATGTGAATTGCCTTATAAAACTCCACTCATAAGTGCTTTCACACATAGCATTATCATGCTTGATACCAAACTTCTCCACTCATAAATGCTTTCACACATAGCATTATCATACGTGTACCTATATCTATTTACATGATATAGCCATTATACTACAACACTCCCCCTTGGATATTTCATGTTAATAGTGTTGCCTAGGCCGTGCGCTTCTAAGTTGCCTTGTCAAAAACCTTACCAAGTAATAAAAACCCTGTGGGAAAAAACAACATTGGTCGAAGGAGAAAAAGAGCACAACGCACGTTGAGTGTGGAGTATGTTTCTGGATACTCCCCCTGATTTCAACTCCCCCTGAAAATATAATCATGGGAGTTCTGATTGTTTTTTCCCACAGGATTTTTATTACTTGGCAAGATTTTTAACGAGGCAACTTAGAAGCGCACGGCCTAGGCAATACTATTGACATGAAATATCCAAGGGGGAGTGTTGTAGTATAATGGCTATATCATGTAAATAGATATAGGTACAAGCATGATAATGCTATGTGTGAAAGCATTTATGAGTGGAGAAGTTTGGTATCAAGCATGATAATTTTTATAAGGAAATTCACATGGAAATTAAGTTGGAATGAAGACCAAGGTTGCCTTATAAATAGAGCTTTCTTGGAGGAAGGAAGAAAGGTGGAGGTAGAGAGAAGAGAATTGGAGACACACAATATACTCCATTCTCTGCATCTCTACCTCCACCTTTCTTCCTTCAAGAAAGCTCTATTTATAGGACAACTTTGGTCTTCATTCCAACTTAATTTCCATGTGAATTGCCTTATAAAAATTATCATGTTCCATACCAAACTTCTCCACTCATAAGTGCTTTCACACATAGCATTATCATGCTTGATACCAAACTTCTCCACTCATAAATGCTTTCACACATAGCATTATTATGCTTGTACCTATATCTATTTACATGATATAGCCATTATACTACAACACAATACTCATAATTGTTGTTTAATTACTTACATAACTCTGAAGATTTGAAAAATCACGGAAGCTAGAGTTCTTTCGACCTGTTATGATTTCCAAAACTAAAATGCCAAAGCTGTAGGCATCCAATTTTGTCGAAAAGTTCCCATTCTTACCATATTGAGGTGCCATGTATCCACTGCAAACCATGAAAAGATGAGGCAGAGATGTAATTAGTTACTGAATAATTCAAATACTTGCATATCAAGCAGTGAACACTGTCCCAGTAATTAACTAGATATTGAGGCTCTTTTTATTTTTGCAAGTACAATCTAGATATAAAGTTTGTGACTTACAAAGTACCAGATATCCGATTTGTATTGCCATGAGTCTGGCTACCACAGAACAGTTTGGCTAAGCCAAAATCGGATATCTTGGGATTCATGTCCTCATCTAACAGGATATTGCTGGCTTTCAAATCTCGGTGAATAATCCTAAGCTGAGAATCTTCATGTAGATAAAGTAGTCCTTTAGCAATTCCAACAATGATTTTGAACCGTCTTTCCCATTCCAAACCAAATCTTCTCCCCTGATCTGCAAGGTTCTAAACATTATTACTGTTAACAAGAACTAAACATTATTAATGTTGATAAATTGATAAACCCTAGCCTCCCCCGTCACACCAGTTCGCCAGCCCTTCACGGCGGTGGCATGGCGCTGCCTCAACACCCTACCCCAAAGCCCTCATTTGCCTCTCTCCTATCAGCACTGCCCCCTCCGCTAGGGTTCAACATCGATGATCTGCCTTCACCCATTCTAGACGACGACGTCGTCTCAATCCAAATTTCAGAAGACTCTTACCTTCGTGGCTTGGAGCATTGTAAGACCTACCTTGTGGGTCGCGTCGTTCTTCCACCGAAAGCCCTCCCTCTAAAATCTCATGACTTGATGTCGCAGCTTAAGTCTCTTTGGCCTGATTTAAGCAACTGGTCCGTCTCTCCTCTGGGTAGGGGGTTCTTCATGCTTCAGTTTCAGTCCTTAGAGGACATGCAAAGGATTTGGTCTTTTGGTACAGTAAGGCTGAAACAAGGGCTTCTGCGTCTGATAAAGTGGACTCCAAGCTTCTCTCCTGCGACCTATAGAAACACGTTTGCACAAGTCTGGGTGCGACTTTGGGACCTGGGCTTTGCGTTTTGGGAGCAACAAACTATCTTCGAAATTGCTAGGGGGATTGGGATGCCCATGAAACTTGACCCTAGAACTGCTGATCGGTCTGTTGGTCTCTACGCGAGGGTTCTAATTGATGTCGACCTTTCTAAGCCTCTTCTTCAGCAACTGCGAGTGACCCGTGGAAATGGAGAACATGTTTTGGTGGGTATTGAATATGAAGCCCTTCCAAGTGTTTGTTCTAGGTGTGGCCTTGTTGGGCACTTAGGTGCCAAATGCAGGGTAGCGGGTCCTGTTGCTCCCACTGCTGACGCATCTCCTCAGCGAGGTCGCTCCTCCACTCGTAGGTCTAGAAGGAGGAGGGTGAAAGCTTCTGTTTCTGTTCCTCGCAGTCTGAATGTCCAACCTACAGCCTCTAAAGATTGTTCTTTTAGTAATGGTAATGTGCAACAAGTGCCTACTGTTCAAGCTGCGGCAGCTTTGGAGACAAATGTTGTGATTGGAACAGTTGAACAAATTATTAAAGAGTCTAATGTTGTGACTGAAAGGGTTGAACAGAATTTGGTTGTGCAGCAGGCATCTGATCAAGACTCCTCTTTTGATAGTGTTCCTCCTGGGTTTCAGAGGGTTACCCCAGAGAATTTGAAGCAGGCAAAGACTTTTGTTGTTCAATCTGCTAGCATCACTAATTCACCGGTGGTTGACACTACCAGTGGTGCTAATTTGGTATCTTCTGACTCTATTGCGGAACCGGCAAACCAGATACTTGAGGACCCTACCCTAACTAGGGAAGAAGGGGAATTTACGCCAGTAGTCTCAAAGAGAACCAAAAAACAGATTAAAAAGTCTAATTTGATAGTGCCAGTTCGTAAGTCTATTACAGGACGCGCCCTTGTGCAAAAGGGAGCGAAGCATAAATTATATTAATGAAGGTTCTTATATTGGAATGCTCGTGGCATCGCAAACGATGACACTCAGGGGGCGTTACTGGACTTGGTACGTGTGCATCATCCTTGTTTTGTGGCTTTATCTGAGCCTTTTGTTCTTCTTAGTTCTATTAATTGGTCGTTTTGGAGGTTATTACGCCTCTTTCCTTTTGCTACAAATGACCGGGGTCTACAAGCCCCCAATTTATGGATTCTTTGTCAGGAAGGGCTTCAGCCTGCTATTCTTTCCTCTACCTCTCAGCAGGTTACTTTTTCTTGTATGCTAGAGGGTGTGCTCTGTGTAATTACTGCTGTCTATGCTAAAACTTCTACAGTGGGCAGACGCTCTCTCTGGCAGGAGCTTACCGCTATTCGCAACATGTATGTTCAGGGCCCATGGGTGGTCCTAGGGGATTTTAATTGTGTTTTGGGTGCGCATGAAAAGCGGGGTGGTAATCCTCCAAATTTGGTTTCTTGTACGGACTTCCAACAAATGTGTACTGTATGCGGTCTTGTGGACATTCCTACTGCCGGTCTTGCATATACTTGGTCCAATCATCAGACGGATGTTAAGCTAGACAGAACTCTGGCTAATTTTGAATGGTTGGAGGCATGGCAGGTTATGGGGTGCAGTACTTTGACAAGATCAACCTCTGATCATTGTCCGATTCTACTCTCATTCTCAAAGTTTTCCTTATCACATCGGATCCCCTTCAAGTTTCAGAATATGTGGCTGCAGGCTCCCAACTTTATCCAACTTGTTAAAGACTTTTGGGAAGGTTTATATTTCTATGGTTGCCCAATCTTTGTTCTGTGTTCCAAGTTACGTGCTCTCAAAGTTATGCTTAAATCATGGAATAAAAATCATTTTGGTAATGTGCATGCATGGGTGGATACTGCTAGGCAAGGCCTGGATGCTATTCAAGCTGAAATTGCAGCCTTGGGGCCCTCAGGTGATAGATTTTTGCGTGAAGATGTAGCCAATACGCGTTATCAGTTTGAGCTCTCACTGCAGCATACTCTACTTAGGGACAAGTCTCGTGTGAAATGGCTTAAAGAGGGAGACCGCAATACTTCTTTTCTCCACAACATGGTTAAGGTGCGTCGTTTAAATAAAGTGATCTCTTCTTTGTCAGATGGGCATGTCATTTTGCAGGATCATGATTCAATTGCTAGCCACATTGTGCAACACTTCACGAATATGTTTACTCAAGATCAAAGTATAATTGATTCTGGCCTTGTGGAGAGAGTAATCCCACAATTGGTCACAGATGAAGAAAATATGTCCCTTGTTTCTATTCCCAGTGATGAGGAGATTTCTTTGGCTGTCAAATCAATGGATGGTAGTAGCTCTCCCGGTCCTGATGGATTTGGAGGGGGCTTTTTCAAAGGTTGCTGGTCTGTCGTTTCAAGTGATGTAATTCTAGCAGTTCAGAGTTTTTTTGAAACGGGGTTCATCCCTCCGCACTTCAATGCCAATCTAATTATTCTGATTCCAAAAACGCTTGAAGCTGAGGGCATCTCTGATTATAGGCCTATTGCACTAGTGAATTTTGTGTTCAAAATAATAACTAAACTGTTGGCGGATCGGTTAAGTCAGATTGCTCCAAGAATTATTTCTCCAAATCAGAGTGCTTTTATACGTGGTAGGTCAATTTCGGACCCTATTATTCTTACTTCTGAATGCATGAATCTCTTGGATCACCGGTGTCAATTTGGGAACATCGCTATTAAGTTCGATATCGCTAAGGCCTTTGATACCATGGATTGGAATTTTCTTCTCCGGGTGCTCCGGGCTTTCGGTTTTAATGGAAATTTTGTGCACTGGGTTCATTGCATGCTTCAGTCAGCACATCTCTCTGTCTTGGTTAACGGCCAGCCTTGTGGTTTCTTTACCTGCTCGCGAGGTGTTAGACAAGGTGACCCCCTTTCACCAATTATGTTTTGTCTGGCGGAAGAGGTGTTGAGTCGGGGTTTATCTGCGTTAGTTGCTGACAATAAGATTGATTGCATTGCTGCCCCTGGTATGTGCTCTCCTCCGTCACATGTTCTTTTTGCGGATGATGTAATGATATTCTTGCAGGCTAGGCCAGAAGGTCTTAATGCTCTCATTCAGTTTATGGACGAGTATGGAGCTAATTCAGGGCAGTTGGTAAACCGCAATAAATCTCTTCTCTTCATTGGCAAGCATGCTCTTAATCGGCAGACGGCTATTCATAATCTCTTAGGTATTAAAATTGGTGAGCTTCCTTTTATCTACCTCGGGGTTCCCATCTTTCAGGGTCGCCCCAAGATTGAATTCTTAAGGCCAGTTGCTGACAAGGTTTGATGTAAGCTCTCTTCCTGGAAGGGGAAAATGTTATCTCAAGCGGCAAGGTTGCAATTACTTGATTCTGTTATTCACAGTATGCTCATCTATAGCTTTCATATTTATTCCTGGCCTCGATCTCTTTTGATGGAGGTGCAAAAATGGATTCGTAATTTCTTTTGGACCGGGGATCCTTTAAAAAAAGGTGTTGCGTTGATTTCTTGGGATTAGGTTTGTCAACCCAAGGATAACGGTGGTTTGGGTCTTAAGAATCTGTTTGTCTTGAATCAGGCTCTTCTTCTGAAGAAAGGATGGGATGTTGTCTCCAAAGTTTCCACTGCTGCTTGTTTTTTGCATGGCCGGTTTCTCACAGTTGGGTTCCAACCTAGTACTTATTATAAAAAAATCATCAGTTTGGCTTGGGTTGAAACAGGTTTGGAGGACCTTGCTTTCCAAGCTGCGTTGGATTATTGGGGATGGCAATTCGGTTAGGCTCTGGAAGGACAATTGGATGGGAGAGATTTTGGGGGAGGCTTTCAACTTGAGTCCCCAGGAACTAGCTAACCTTGATAATACAATTAGTGAGTTCATTGTTCATGGTAAATGGGTGCTTCCTGATATCTTTGTTCAGGTGTTTCCTGAGGTTTCAGAGGCCCTTACCTCCACTACGCTTCCTTTAGAGCCAACAAAGGATCAGGTGGTTTGGTCTGGTTCTTCGTCTGGCGCTTTGACATCAAATGAGGCTTACCTGGCCTTGGCTCCATCATCTCCTCCGTTAGCTTGGGGTTCTTTGCTATGGCATCCTGCAATTCAACCGCGAAAGAGCATTTGTTCTTGGAAGATTTTTCATAGGAGAATTCTGACAGATGAGAGGCTTCAAAAGTTGGGGATTTCACTTTGTTCTCGGTGTAGCTTCTGTGGTGCAGGGAATGATAATTGGCGTCATTTGTTTTTGGGCTGTGAGATTGTGTTGGATGTCTGGAAGTGGTGCTTTCACATGTTCAACATTATGTTCCCCCAATTGTTCTCATTGCATGACCTGCTTACTTCGGAGTTTATGTCACATCTTTCTACTTCTTCAAAGCTACTTTGGCGTTTTAATGTGTGCAATGTTTTGTGGTGTCTGTGGTCAGAGAGGAACCGTTTGCGGCATGATGGAGGTATGTTTAATTGGCACAAATTCATGCACTTTCTACTATTGGCTTTAAAGGAGTCAGCTGGGTTGATCTTTGCATCGTCAAATTCTCAATCTGGGGTTCCTATGTTTGGCTTCTTGCATTTGTCGCCGTTGCGACCATGTGCTCCTAAATTTACTCGAGTTACATGGGTGCCTCCGTCGTCCCCATGGATAAAAATAAATATTGATGGGTCTTTTAGAAATCGGGATCACGCAGGCTTTGGTGCCATTGCCCGGAACAATGACGGTGCGTTTGTTCTGGCTTTTGCTTCACGTGTGCGGGTTCCTACTGCTCTTGATGCTGAGGTATTGGCATTTATTGAGGCTATCAGGGTGGCCAAGCTGCAAGAGTGGCAATACGTATGGGTCGAAACGGATTCAACGACTGTTTTAAGGTATTTTGCTTCACCAAAATTGATTCCTTGGCGGCTCTGTGTTCAGTGGTCCAATTGTTTGGCTCTTGCAAAGGGTTTGCATCTGCATGTTTCACACATATTCAGGGAAGGAAATGCCCCTGCTGACACTTTGGTTAATTATGGTGCCTCTCATGACGGAGGGAATATGTGGTTGTCTCTACCCTCGTTCTTGGTTGCTGATTTTGGACGTGATTTCTCTTCAAGGCCAGCATATAGATTCTCTTAATTATGTTCCCAGGTTCATCATGGACGTCTCATGTCTTTGTTCTAGGTTTTTGAGTTTGTTTTGCTTGATCACTTATGTACTTGCCTGGAGTTTTCTAGAAAGTTCTTTTTTATGTTTGGTTTTTCATTTGTTCATGTACCTTTGTTTGGGTTTGGCCTTGGCTGAGTCCTCCATCCCGTTTGTTTTATCTTCTTTGACCATTAATAAAATTTCGAGAGAGGACAATGAGTTAGTCCTCCTCTCGCTTCTCTAAAAAAAAAAAACAAAAAAAGAACTAAAAGTGAACTACCGATTCTGCTTTCAGGGACCTTATTAGTCATACCAAATAAAATTTTGTCCAAGCTCCCATTGCTTACAGTACAAGAGAAAATAGCAAAAACGAGGAATTTCATAGTGACAACCCAAAAATCGTCGTAAAAACTTGGCAAATATGAGGAAATTTCAGTTGTCGCACATGATCCCGTCGGCGACAACCAATTTGTCGCATAAAGTAGGAATTTGCAAGAAATTGACAGTTGTCGCCCATATGACATTATGCGACACCCAATTCCTCGCAAAATGTTAATTAGGCGACAATTTCTACCAATTGTCGGTTAATGTTTCTGTGACAACTTTAACTTCCTCGCAAAAGATTAATTAGGCGACGACTTCTGTGAATTGTTGCTTAATGTTTATGTGACAACTAGATTTTTGTCACTAAAGACTGATTTAGCGACCTCTTATGTGAGTTGTTAGTTAATAATTATGTGACAACCTTACCTTTCTCGCTGAAAATCAATTTGGCGACAACTTTATCGAGTTGTCGCTTAATGTTTATGTGACAATTTGAATTTCCTCGTTGAAAATCAATTTGGCGACAACTTTATCGGGTTGTCGCTTTATGCACTACTACAATTTCCCCCATTCCACACTGATCTGAATTAGCCCCTATTGTCCCAATACACACTGATAACAGTTGCTAATTTCAATAGCCACTATGCAGCCACTAATGAAGAATCAGTCCCCTCTATTGTAGGTGCTATTGGGGCATTAGACACCAATAATGTATAAGTGTGATACCTTTAACCAAGGCAAAGGAGCATCTTAATCAGTGCCAAAGCAACCATTATCAGTGTGTAATGGTGGTTTTGGAATGCCACTGATATCAGTGGCAAAATTATAAAGCTAGATTAAAAAAAATGAGGTGCCTGCTGGCACCTCTACATTAATATATTGTATACTGCATTTAAAATGTATCAACTATACAAACTAAAAATATACAGATAAACCTATCAAAATTTAAACATCAAGACCCTTCATCCCCATGGCTGTAATCCTTCCTTTGATGTTGCAACCCTTCCTTACGAAGAACCTGCAAGATAAAAAAAAAAATTGAATTAGTTCTGATTCTAACAATTACATAGAAAAGTGATATACATTAAAGCTCATAACATTCAATATGGTAGCAAAGAAGACAAGCATAAAACAGATGCAGTATGTTTTATCAACCAGACAAGGATAAACCAGATGCAGTATAGATGCATACCAAATGATAAAAGTACCTTTGTTGTTCAAGTACCTCAAGTAGGAGACTCACGGCCGTACATAAATCCTATACCATAGAAATCATCTCCTGTCAGTAGCAGCGACAACTACATTATAATGCAAATATGAAATGGTCAGAAAAACAACAAGCATGTTTAGTTTCTCAGAATCAAGCTTTCAGGAAGAGAATGAGCAAGGGCAAGCATCCTTAAATTATGGCACAGATATATATTTTTTCCCAACTCTTTAATCTTGATGATTTAGTATATTATGGCACAGAAATATTTATTTTTTTCCCAACTCTTTAATCTTGATGATTTAGTACTTTGTCTGAATCACAAAATGGCTATTTCTTTCTGGTCATTGAACAGAAAAGGTCATCCCTATCCCAAAGCAATCAGTCCAGTGTCTCAATTGGCTATGAATTGAGATTAATTTGCTGTCTTTGAATAATAAGGGCTACCAATGTTTCAACACAGTTAATATCAAGCCAGCTTATGGAGAATTTTCTTACCTAGACATATGTCTATAATAACTTGGAAGCATCCTTATTAGCACCTGCAAACAAAATAGAATCCATCAGGTCATTTCAGCAATCGTCACCTTCCACCTGTTGCCTAATTAGCAGTATAGAGTGCAATTTAAGAAACAAACAAACTGCAAGGCACAAACTGTTCAACACAAATGTTCTTTTGTTGCCAGAAAAGTAAAAGTCAGAAAGATAGAAGTGAAATAGGTAGCAACTAACCTTGACTTCCGATTTTTTGACAGTCTTCATCATGAATCTATCATACAATCTGCAAATAGCCAGCATATAATCTGCAAGATCCACTTGGAATAACTCCCTCAAACGCCTGAAATACCCAAAGAGAATTAGTAATAGAAACCGATGGAAAACTCACAACAACAGAAGAAACAAACACTTGCAGTATAATTCAGCACCCAACGCTCGCTAAAATGTAGTGTTCTTAGTTAGTATTTGATTGAATTAACCTCAGATAAGAGATGATCATCCAACAATAACTAACCGAAATCCATCTGAATAAGCTAGAGGCTAAAGAAATCATAGACATCCATAATCATCCAACAATAACTAACCAGCAAAACGTTTCAATTGAGCCAGAGAAGGAGAAGAAATCATAAACATCCCTCTCGGCTGCTTTAGTTTAGCAATCAGATTTTGGAAGCGAACCGGTTACAATTGAAATTGAAATTAGATGATAATCACAAACATGAAAGATGAACGAAAAGGAACTACGCGCCTCACACTCTGTAGATCAAGATTTGCCAAGAAAAAGAAAACTATGTAGTGAAAAAATGGCCCCTTCATCTTCGCATCTTCTCCAATCAGTTTTTCCAGCTCGTTGATCATCCTGATATCCCATTTACCCACATAAACAAAGTTCCATCAGACATAAACATTCAAGATCTGTAACATGCAAGCCTTAAGATTGAAACTTTAAGAACATAAGAGAAGAGAAACATGACCGTTACCATAAGCACCCAAGCTCTAGGCTCAGGCCCACTCCCCTGTCCCATCGAACGCCTTCGACCCCTTGTAAATCCAAACCTTCATTGTCGTCCTCAGAGAACGCTACAATAGATCCGCCACTCCACCCTAAGCCAACCTTGAATCAACAAAGCCTAGAGGTTGTGTTAGGCCGAAAAATAACATGGCTTTTGAAACTCTGATCCAGGAAATCGAGCGATTTTGGGGTAACACTCACAAAATTATGGAGCAGGCGAAAACGATAACCACAGGGAGAGAGGGAGAGAAAGGAGATCAGAGATTAGGGTTTTGAATCTGATGGGAAGGCGCCTCACACAGAGAGTGGACAGGAGGAAAAGGCAAAGAACAAGCTAGGCTTTTAGTCGAAGCAAATGAATATATACGAAAGAGGAGTTTTTTGCTATCTCGGCACCACACCATAAGAGATGAGAAACATAGGAAGCCCGGAGCCCACTTAAATTATTGTTAAATATTATTATAATGAATTTGGCTCTGTTTAGTGTGGATATACAGTACTTGTAAAACCTTTTTCACCCATTCACCACTAATGTATAGTGAGATAAAAAATTAAGGTACTGATGTCAAATAACAGTGTCATACTGTTTGGAAAAGTCACTGATTATTTTTGGTGGCTATTGAAGAGGTGCTATTGGGGAGAATTCTAGTAGTGATGTTTATGTGAAAATTTGAATTTCCTCGTTGAAAATCAATTTGGCGACAACTTTATTGAGTTTTCGCTTAATGTTTATTTGACAATTTGAATTTTCTCGCTGAAAATCAATTTGGCGACAACTTTATCGAGTTGTCGTTTAATGTTTATGTGACCATTTCAATTTCCTCACTGAAAACTAATTAAGCGACGACTTCTACTAGTTGTCGGTTAATGTTTATGTGACAACTTCAATTTCCTCGTAAAAGACCAATTAAGTGACAACTTTTACAGGTTGTCGCTTGATGACTATGTGACAACCTGAACTTCCTCACTGAAAATAAATTAGGCGACAACTTCTACCAGTTGTCGGTTAATGTTAATTTGATCAAATATATAAGCCTCGCAGACAGAATATGCAACGTAAATGAGGTCTCATATATTAGAAATTGTAACAAACATAAAATCTCATTTATAGCATTCTGTAACACACTCACTTGTCTCGCAATATGTCATACGCGAGGAACAAATTGCGTCTCTTATTGAAAATGCAACAAACATCCAAGCCCTGCATATGGAATATGTGACGTAAATGAAATCTCATATATTAAAAATAGCAACAAAAATAAATTCTTGCATATAGTTTCTAGTAACACACTTGTGTGTCTCACAATTTGTTATATGCGAGGAACCAAATGTGTCGCATATTGAAAAAGCGATAACCGTGTAATTTCGTCGCTTTTGACAATCAGTAAAACACATAAGGCGACAACTGGTTGCGACAACCCAAAGTCGTCGCATTTTTAATTCAACGAGAAATTTAGACTTTTTACGACAACTTTGGGTTGTCGCCGATTACATTTTCTCTTGTAGTGTAATTAGGTACTCATACACTAGTAGCTTCTCTTCATCTTCTAAGCAGAAGCCTAACAGCCTCACCAAATTCCGATGCAGCAACTTAGCAACCAGAACTACTTCAGTTTTTAGTTCTTGTAGACCCTGCCTGAGTTACTTGATAACCTTTTAACAGCTATTTCTCGTCCATCTGGTAGCTTTCCCTACAGATATGCATATAGATAGTGTCAAATTCAATGTATGTACTGAAGTGCAATTTTCTGTGCAACCTCTCTGTTTATTACAACTTTCTGTCATGAACCTTAGATATTAGTCATTGTTAATGGTGATGTAATGCGTGAAAAATATGAAGTGTTGTCTGTGGTGATGGAGGTGTTTGATTGCGTGATGGCGACACAGAAAACGAATATATCTCATAGCGAAGATTGCAACTCCTTGAAAGCAATGTAACCCCAACTGTTCCATCCTGGGGAATATAAAAAGCAATCTCTTGCAGGCAAATTAAGCAGCTGTTCTCTGCCAAGTCTTGGGTGCACTGAGCCATACCATATATATCAATGAAATCTGTGTTACTTGTGAACCCAATGGCAAATCTGGAAGGATCAGATGCTGCTTTTGAAGATAGATTCTTAACCAAGTTACCCAACTGACGATTATAAAGAACCGGATCAGGTGCTGTCTTGTAATTGTGTAAATTTAATCTGGGAAAGCTGTTGAAAGTAGAGAAGAAACGCCGGTTGGAATACTGTAATGAACAATTAACATAGCCAATGGAAGCCTCCTTCTGGCTTAGACATAGTTGCCTGGTCTTTGTGGCTGCTGTTTTTGCACAAGTATTGCAATCATTTTTGGAGAGGTCTCCCCTGCATTGAACAAGTCCATAAACTTTGTCATTTGTGTCACCGACATTTGTCATGTAGAATCCTGTGAGAGAGGCATTGGCAACAAGGGAATTGAGGGTGAGGTTCAACCTATGCTCATAGACACTCCCGGAAGTATAATTGACAGTTCCGTTACAGTTCAAAAAATTGTCAATTACTTGGGCTTTAATGGAATGGTAATTTTGCGGTATGCATGAAAGTAAGAGAAAATAGGGAGCATATAATGCTAGAATTTTCATTGTATAAGCTACAGAAGGATTAAAAGGGATAAAAGGCACCAAAATAAGAAGCTAGACTAAGTGATGAATGCTAATAATCCTGCCCTTCAACATTTCAGGCAAATTTAGTTACTAGATGTTGAGTCATCTAGAACTGTATTCAATTATAAATTATTAACTCGGTTAGACCATTTGAGCAAAGTTGAATCTAGAATGACGCCTGCAAGTTTTGTAAGTTTGGACTTTTAGCAATCCACTGCTTATCTGGAGTTCTAGGAAAGGAGGAGAACTTTGATATGATATTCATCTTGTCTTTATCAAACAGAACCTTCATATAGTTTAAATATCATCTTTTCTTTGAATTGTCAAGATCCAACTTAATCCAACCATAAAATCCAAATGTTCAAGACCATGAAATACTAGTCAAATGCAATACACGCTGAAACAAGAATCGGCCGGTCCTTGTTTTTTTTTTTTTTTTTTTCAAGTAATAATAAAAAATTAGATGAGAGCAAATTAATCATTTCTTATTATAGTCAGAGGTGTGGAGAAACAGACATGGAAAAATTGGTCGTTGCTTTCTTTTTTTAAACTGAATGCTAATTCCTGGAAGGCAAGAGTTTACAGTCAAGCTGACCACTGGGGTATGCAGATGGACTATGCAGTCTATACTAGCAGACTTTTATTTCTAGTAACCTTGAGCTATCTTATAAATTTCATCTCAAAAAAAAAAAAGAGCTATCTTATAAATCTTTTTTTTTGTTAGTGTTTAGGTTGGTTTTTGTGAATGCAAAACGAAGGCCAACAACAGTATTGTGTTGGGCTTTATTGTATCATAAATGCATACTTGGTTATTCCCTTTTGCACACTTGATAGTGGGTTAAATAATGTTTTAAGAAAAACGTTGCTATAACGTGCCTTAGAAGCATAAACTCTCTCATGATTCATACCTACAAATTTGTTCGAACAGAAAAAAGAACACAAGTAATAATCATATTTGCACTGTTTTGTTCTAATGTTGTACAAGAGGGAAAGAGGGACAGACTGTATACCCAGGGGCGGAACTAAGTTGAGGGTTGTATGGGCTCAAGCCTAGACAGTTTTTTGGGCAAAAAACTGCTATGTATATGTGTGTGTACACACACACACACATATATATACATACATACATACATATATATATATACACACACACACACACACACATATATATATACATACATACATATATATACACACACACACACACACACACACACCTCGAGCCCATATCCAAAGGAAAAAAAATTAAATTGGGAGGAAAAAGTCGCGACTCCCCCAGTCACAGCAGCTCACTTCTCTCCTTTGTGGTCGAGACGTCGAGTGCTTCTCTCCTCTCTTCGCTTCCTCGGCTATGTTTCACTCAACGGAAATATCAGACCCTCCTCCGCCTTTTCTTCTCCACCTCTCCCTTCCATTGCCCGATCCAGTGCCCAACTGCCCAAAGTTTCTCTCACTCTCCTTTACGCCAATTTCTTGTCTTGTTCGATTTTCTTAATGTGGGTTGCTCCACTTTTTTATTAATCATTTGCATCTCTATGCTATCTCACTGATTTAAGAACCAAATTTAGCCTCAGAGCCACTTGACCACTTATGTTTTGATTCTGGGTATTAGGCGTATTACATTGAGTTGCCCTCTAGTTGATTCCATTTCACTTGACCTTCCCATTTCAGCTGACATTGTAGATTTGTAGTGATTGCGGAGTTTGAAGTGAGTGGGCCTTTACTATTTTGTTAGCTTCTTGTTGTTTTACAACAAATGTATGCTTGTAGTTTTTAATTTACGGGGTTTGGTTTTATGTCCCCTCCGTTGTATGTTTTGAACTTTTGATTGAAAATAATAAAGGCGTGAGGATGAGCCTCCCACTAGGTTCCAAATCTTAAAAAAATAAAAATAAATAAATAAATAAATTATGCACTTATAATTAGCTTAGACAAGAATTGGATCCTCGATCCGCCACTGTGTATACCCTGTTTTGGAATTATAATGCTGTAAAAGCTTCAATTTGAAATTATAATTTGGAATATTCTCTGTTTTGGAGTACATTTGTTTTCCAGTTTGGTAAAGAAGAAACTGAAAGCAAGACTTCAGCATCCTTATAATGGGGCGGTTGTAAAGCCATCAAGTTAGGGCCCAAAATATGTAAAATATATGAGAGAAACTATGCAGATCACAAGTCTTCGCATGATGCATTATTTTAACAAACTATGCCAGAAACCAAATAAAGAGAGACTGTGTCAAAACTTCCTGTAGGTGCCTCTGACCTGCTTCTTAAGTTATCTCACATGTTTTCCGACTTAGAATCTCTCAAAACCCGAAATTGCTTCCCTTGCTTAGTAATTACTCTACATTAGAATATGTTCAAGTCAGATTCTCCATCCAATCTAGGGAAGCAGTCGAATTCAAGACTAGATCCGCGTGTCGAAAAATCATATCTGGCATATTTACATAGGCCTAGGACACCAGAATATCAAACCATGAACGAAGAAAGGCATGAGAGAAGCATATTGGCTAGTGATTGTGAAGCCAAAATTCTTGCCTGGAAGAGGCATAATATTAGAAACCTACCATTTACTCTCTTTTTTTTTCTTTTTTTTTTCACAAATATGAAAGTTCCGCATACAATTCCGGCTATCTTAGAGACTATATGAACTGTCCTGGTATGTTGTACAAACCCCCACCAGATACAGTATGTAACAGATTACCTGTAAATTCTGATACAGCTATTTGCAGTAAGCCAGTAATGCTATATAAAACACTACTAAGAATGCATGTATGTTAATTCTTCATGTTTGCATTCTCTGATTACAATGTCCATCACCCCACCACCGGTAGAAGGTAATATGTCACAACAATGCCTTCTTGGAGCTTGCAACTGATTAGTTCAAGAAAATATGGAATTAGTATTGTATAAGCTTCTTCGAAAAATAACAATCCATGTTGTAAGTAATACCTGTTTGATGTCAAGGTCCAGCTTTTGTGATAGCACTCTGACCTCCTCAAGCTTTCTGGGGGAAGCCATGTCATAGGAGCAATTTTCATAAGATTTCTTATAGATGCTCATGATTCCATCCTCTCTCGATGACACATGATCAAGAAAGAAAACAACTGGTCTTCGACAGGGATCCGGGTGATGTTCTCTTGTATTAAAAGTATAAACTCCAGACAAAACAGGTCCCTTTTTCCACGGCTTGAATGTCTCTTGCACCGGGAGGACGTCACGCAGAGGCATATGGTTTCCGTATATCTGAACAGCATAACCCCATGACACCGAAACTGTCCATGAGAACCATCTATCATAGCAAACGGTCTTCTGTAAAATCCTATGAGGATCAACATTCACAGCTTTGAATAAATGCTGCAGAGCTTGCATGGTTGTCCTGTTGGGGAAGATAGGGTCTGTGTGCTCAAGATGATGCAGGGATACCAAGGGTGCTAATGGATGCGAAGCCAAAAGGCCAAACGTATCACCACGAAGATCATTCTATCAATTTCAATTTCACAACCCAATTCAGAACAGAAAAGATTATAAACTGAAATTGCTAAAATGTGACTTATGATTTTAGGAGCTAAGAAAGTGTTACCTGATGAAAACCTGGCTCGTGAGTTAAGCCTACGCCTAGCTCAGCCAAGCAAGATGAGATCCTTGAGTCACTTCCATAGAGATGTGGGTATCTTTCTATACATGAATCAAACACCTTTGCCAATGCTTTTGCCAAAGGGTAACTTATAGCAAAACCTGCACCACCAAAAGCCATTCCAAATCCGAAAATTCTGTTCTGCTCATAGATCTCTGAGTTGGCGCCAATATAGTACCAGAGCTCATGATCATACTTGGAAAGAGTCTTCACCAAATTCTCCGGGATGAAAACCGTGTCATCATCTCCGAAGACATACCAACGCACATTGGAGTGATTGAGTGCCACAGTCTCGGAAACAACTCGTGCCACGCGAATTGCAGACCGGAGACCACCTTTGTAAGTGTAACGAAATCTGGAAGTGTCCCCGGAGATGCATACCGGGGGAAGAGTAGTATCATTGGTATGATTGTGTTGATGATCAGGTGGAAGGCTTTCGAGAAAAACACACCCCCTCATGGAATGGTGCTTCCACCAGAGCCTAACATACTCCTTCCTCTGACTCGTCCATGATTTCTGGTTCGAAGCAATTCCGAACACAACATGGTCAAGAGAAGTAGGAGTTGTCGCATATCCATCTTGGGACGAAATATACGAAGTCTTGGAGCTTGTAAGCACCAGGAAGAATGATACGAAAAGAAAGAGCGTGCAGACAGAAGATGAGATTATGTAGAGGTTTATCAAGCGAGAAGAAACTTGGGTTTTGGTGGGTGATGGAATAAGCTGCATTTTAAGGATCAAAAGTAGTTTCTTTCAACAAAAAAATCAAACAGGTAAGGAAATACTGTCGGTCTCTACCTTAATAAAAGGCACTGTCAATTGTAGCTAGTCCATATGACCAAAGTGTTAGGCACCGCAATCAATGGCTTTGACGAAGTTGCTAACTTTGGCATGGGGTTGGTCCTTGAACACCCAAGAGTCCACTCTTGCCAACCCCGTCTACCTAGTTTGGTTGTACCCACATCTGATTCAAGTCATGAATTGTGGAAGAAGTACACCAAAGAAATGAGGAAGAGGGCTACGTGTCCATCTGTTTATATCTTCTACTCTTCGTGGTGGGTGTAGGGTGGTTAGGACATGGGAGCTGTGCAAAGATCATATGGTTCGTGTTCATACAGTGCGTGAAGAACGGAGCAACTTCAGCTACAAGACAAACACTTTTAACGGGCTAAGCAATAAAAAAATGAGTCTAAAACTGTTACTTAAAGCAAATTTCACTGTTATGGTTTGCTTTTCCACGCCTAGCCCACGATTATTCTGAGTGATTAATCCATTAAATGTATGCTTAATTTTGATGCAAGTATCTTTATACTTAACAATTAACATCCCAACATAGATGTTTGATTTCAAATGAAGATCCGGATACCAGATCCATGGATGTAGCTAATAAAACCTCAAGCATAAGAGTAGGTTTATTTAGTAAAATATAATTAAGCAAGCAATCTAGTACCGGTGAGATTTACTTAGGACCGCAAAAGTCAGACACCACACCATCTATGAAGGATCGGCACAGATACTAGGAAACTCGAAAGCTGGGTTACTTGCATTTATGTAACGAATTGTTGCACGGGACCAAGGGCAGTGAAGCCAATGATCTTATATAAAGGAAACAGGGAGGGAGGAGGCAGACCATGGAGGTTAGAATAGAGGGACACCTAAGTCTAGCAATTTATCATTCATGGCATCATCATCGAAATGCAATGCACAACAAACTGAAGACAATAATCACTGTAAGCTCTCAAAAATCCTTGCTTTGCATAAGCTAAATTTTGATAAGCTCTTTCAACAGCAATAGACGTGGCAAAATGTAGCACTACAACAAGAATACATACCTATCACCACTAGTCAACATCAAATCTTACATTTCCACATTTACTTGGGCTAATCTCCATCCATCCACTAGCAGACAGGTGGCTGCTGTTTTTCTTCCTTTTTCTCTGTTCATGAAATTTCCCAGATAATGGCTGCAGGAAGGTGGAAAATTTAACTAGAGTGAACCTCATCAGACATCAAAAAACAACTGGCTGCAGATTCTCACAGTAGATTCCTTTTGACATGAGACTCCAACACATTTAGTTTTATTCTTCTCACAGAACTAATTCAACATCATTAATTTTCCAATTTTGCTCAATGTGTTGATTTGAAGGCAAATGGTTATCTCCCAGCCTATCGTCCTCTTCCTGACAACAAAAAAACGTAACTTCAGCTGTGTGCAAATTACTAACTGTTCATTATCACTCAGATGTCATTTCAGTTTCACAACAAACTTTAGGAATCTCAAGCTCTGAAAAGTGAAAACTAATGTCACAGAACCAAATAACCAAGTAATGAACATGGATAATGAGGAAAATTTAACTTCGTCATTGTTTTCTACAGAATTCAATGATCAAAGCTGTGATCATTAATAGCATCAAAGAATAAAAAAAAAATTATAGATTTTTGTTACCCCATCAGATTTGCAATGAAATGATTTCACACAAAAAAATGGGAAGAACCTATTCATACAGACCACATTAAAGTTTATATTCCCCAACCTCCCCCAAACACTTTTCAAACATTATTTATAAACAAAAAATCAATAACAATTTACCTTTAGAAGATTCCACAGTAAACCAGAATTGCTTCAAATTCTTTGAATTCTGCATGTAACTGTGTTCTCAGGGCAACTATTCAAAGGGATGAACTCTAGATATTCATGGATATTAGTTCATCATCTCTGCATCGTCTAATATTAATAGTCATTGAATCATTAAAAGACGATTGCAAAATGTCGCAGCACTGACGACGTGGAGCCTTCATCTGGATTGTGGGGGTGGACATCAGTTAGATGGCACTAAATCAACCTAACTACACATGTTAAAAGATTCAAATGTGTTTTATCCATAAAGTAATACCTCTTCAACATCAAGGTCTAGCTTCTGTGAAATTACTCTGATATGTTCCAGGTTCTTTATTGCATTTGCTTTGGAGCAGTTTTCCACATTGTGCCTGGTGTAGTTGCTCCAGATGCCATGGTTATTAGAGATGAGGCTTTCCAAATAAAATATAGGGGGTCTTTTACATGTATCTCTAGGATAGTCTCTCATTTTGAACATGTACTGACTTGCCTCAACACTACGGCTCCTCCTCCATGGCATGAAAGTTTTCTGCAGTGAAAGGAGATCTGGAACAAGTTCATTGCCATCATACACCTGAATGGCATAACCCCATGCAACCGAAACAGTCAATGAATGTGTGCGGTCATAGCATACAGTTTGCTGCAATATCCTGGCAGGATCAGCATTCACAGCTTCAAAAAGATGTTCCAAAGCTCGAGTGTTGTTCATGTTAGGGAAGATCGGATCTGCAGCATCCAAATGGTGAAGCGAAACCAAAGGTGACAATGGATGTGCAGACAGCATTCCAAACAAATTACCCCGCATATCAACCTGAAACCCAAAATTTTTCTCTGTAAGTAATAAAATAAAACTCCAGCAAAAGCTATATATATCATGATCCTAACACAGCTGTATGTTGAACTACTTCATGCATTGCATACAATAACTACAAAACCAGGCCAAAGGTGTTTCAAATTAAGCTATCATAAAGCTAATTACTGAAAATTAATCGCATACCTGGTGAAACCCAGGTTCATGGGTTAACCCAATGCCGAGCTCCGCCACGCACGAAAAAACGCGGGAATCACTTCCATACAAGTGGCCGTACCTCATCAAGCACGAGTCGAAAACCCTAGCCAAAACCTTAGCCAGAGAATGGCTGATGGCGAATCCGCCGCCGCCAAACGCCATGTCGAACCCGTACTTGACATTCTGCATGTAGCTCTCGGAGTTGCTCCCGATGTAGAACCACCGATCGTGATCGTACTTTGACAGCGTCTTCACCAAATTGTCGACGAAGAACACCGTGTCGTCGTCGCCGAACACGTACCACCGGACGCCCGCCTCGCCGCGATCGACGATCTCCTTGACCACGCGCGCCACGCGGATCGCGGACCGGAGCCCGCCGCGGAGAGTGTACGGGAACCGGGAGGTGTCGCCGGAGACGATCACAGGCGCGGCGCCGTCTTCGTCGTCGTCGGGGTCGGCGGGGCGGTCGAGGAAGGCGAAGGCGCGGGTGGAGGCGGGGGAGTGCCAGAGGCGGAGGTAGGGCTTGCGGCGGGTCCAGGAGCGTGAGGAGGACGCGATGGCGAAGAGGAGGTGGCGGCGCGTGGTGGGTGAGGATGAGGAGGAAGAGGGGGAGTAGCGCGTGGGGAGGAACTGTGGCGCGTGGGGGGAGAGGAGGAGGTAGAGGTTGAGGAAGAGGGAGAGGAATAAGAGGAGGGCCTTGAGGCGGGAGGGAGTTAGGGGTTTGGGCATTACGAAAGGGAGAGAAAGCGAGAGGTACCGGAATCGGATCGCTTTGAGGAAAGAGTTGGCCTTTCTTTTGGTTTTTTGGTACATCAAAAATGCTCAATGAGGTAAAAGATTCAACCTTTTTGGAGGGAGGGAGGGAGTAGCGATGATGATGATGATCTTTCCTAATCGGACATCACTGGAAAATGAACTACAACCTGAATCCAACGTCTCTATCTTGTTGTTTGCAGAATGCAGATTGAGGGTGTATTGTCGCATTTTCGGGGTCCGAGTTCCAGGTCCATTAGTATTTATGAGCCCAACATAGAATTTGCAGCCCAATTACGAAGCTAAATAAGTAAATACGCAAGGTCTTTTAAAAAAAAAATGAATATGCCAGGTCTTCAAAGTCTCTTTTGGTTTACGGAAAGGAAAATAATTCTTTGGTTTTTTTTATGGGAAGGGAAATTTTATTTCCCTAGGACTTTTCATTCCGTTGTTTGGTAATGTAAAGAAAGTTATCAGGAAAGTTGCTAAAAAGTTTGTAAATAATGTAATAAAATAATATGGTATGAGTAATAAATGCAATGAAAGAATGAGAAAAAGTGATTCATTTGAAGTTTGGACTTTGGAATGAACCATTTCCCCCCTTATTTTTCCTTCCTTCAGAAAATGATTTCCTTTCCTTTTGCATCTCAAACACAAGAAAGGAACAAGTTTCATTTCTTTATGCTTACTTTCCGCGAACCAAACGTGGCCTTGGGGTGACATAAAGTGATAAAACAAACGATGGTTGACAGGGCTAGCTTGAGTTGAACTCTCACCTAAGTTTGAGCCTCAATTCACAAGTCCTTCATTAGTAGGCTGCTGAGTATTGACTGTACTGGGGTCCTACGACTCATGTGACGCTGGTGAAGATGTCAGCTCTTGAGAGTCTGCATCATCACGAGGCCCGACTGAAGGATGTCTGCGGGCTTTCAAGGTAAAAAAACCTTGGGTTTGCGGGGTCTGATTGCTTTCATGTGGTAATTAGTGTTGGACCCAGATGTTAGTTGGGGTTTTGTGGAACACGGGTGGTTCATAATTAAAAAAAAAAAAAAAAAGTTGATTACATATAAGTGCATTTTAAGGTGTTATTTTAGCCTAAGGGCCACCCAATATTTTCTTCCTTCATAAGGTCACCAGATACAAAATAGGATTAAATTTTGAACATTAAAAATAAAAAAATTTATAATTTTGCCACTCTTTCTAAACAGACCCAATTGTATCGATCTAGGTTGATTTCAATTTCATAAACGTCTCTCTCTCTCTCTCTCTCTCTCTCTCTCTCTCTCTCTCTCTCTCTCTCTCTCTCTCTCTCTCTCTCTCTCTCTCTCTCTCTCTCTCTCTCTCTCTCGCGTCACTGGCGCGCACATTCTCTTGTCATCGGCACTCTCTCATCGCGGCGGATGGTTATGAATTGAAAACCACCTCTCGATTTCGACCTCGTCACCTGCGCACGCTCTCTCTCGTCGCAGCGACACGACTTCCACCATGGTCCGGCCTCACTGAGTTGTAAGCCATTCTGATTTGTTCTGATTTTGCTTTGGAGTAACTTTCTCTTTCAATTTCGAGAAGAATTGTTTTGTTGATGAATGTAGCTTTCTTTTATTACTGTTGTTGTAGTAGTTATTTTGATGGTTAGGAGTAGATTATGTATTGGTTGATAGTAGCGATCTCTCTGGTTGAGAGTAGGTTTTTGGTTGGTTGGCAGTTGCTTTCTCTCTAATTGACAGTATGTATTTCTCTGGTTGACAGTAGCTTTTGTTTTCTTTGTTAGTAATTTTCGTACTCATTCGCAGTAGCTTTTAAACAGATTAGCAGTAATTTTTGTGTTTCTTGGCAGTAACATTCACAGTTTATGGTAGTAGATTTTGTGTTGGTTGCTAGTAGGTTTGAAGTCTTTTGCAGTAGCGATTGTTTTGCTTTGAAGTATCTTTTAGAATGTTTGGTAGTATGTTTCATGATGCTTGATAGTAACTTATCGTTAACAACAACTTGGCTTACCATCTTGCGTGTTTAGCAAGAGCTTTCTAGTTATATCTCAATAGCTTTATAGTTCTTTGACAGTAGCTTTACATATCTATTACAATAGCTTCTTGTTATTTGACAGTTGCTTTCCTATTCATTAGATGTAGCTTTGAAATACCTCATTACTGGCTTTTGTTTTCTTTGGTGGTACGTTTTGTATCTTGGCATGTTGAAGTAGCTTTTGTAGTCTTCCACTGTAGCTTGTTTGGTCCTTTATATATAATAGTTTTTTTTTTTTTAGTATCTTTTGTAGCCTTCCACAGTAGCTTTCATATTCAATAGTAGCTTTATTTGTTATCTTTTGCTTTCCTAGTTTTTAAAAGTAGCTTTACTGATCCTTGGCAATAGAATTTATCCTTGGCAATAGATTTTTTCTTTTTTCTTATAAGTATCATTCCTAGTCTTTGGGAGTAGTTTTTATGCTGTTTGTTAGTAGCATTGCTAATCTCTTGAATAGCTTTTGTGTTTCTTGGTACTAACTTCTTACTCTTTGGGAGTAGCTTTTGTGTTGCTTGGTAATAACTTGTCAAGTTTTCAATAGCAGCTCTTGTGATTCTTGGCAATAGTTTTTGTGTTGCTTGGTACTAGCTTTTGTGTCCTGGTAATAACTTTCTGAGTTTTCGATAGTAGTTTTTGTGTTCCTTGACAATAGCTTTTGTGTTGCTTGACAGTAGCTTTTAAAGTTTTTCATAGGAGCTTTTGTGATTATTGTGTTACTTGACAGTGACAATTTTAATTTGTTGGAGTAGCTTCCATAGTCTTTAACAATAACTTCTGTGTTGCACTGTTGCTTGACAATAGTTTTCTTAGTTTGACAATAGCTTTAATGGTTAGTTTTTCTCACTATTTTCACTTATTATGTGGTGTAGGTCTCTTCACAACACATGGCTGTTGCTCAAGAAGAAGAGGTTGCAGAGAGAAATAAGGAGAGCAAACCAACAACGAAAAGAAGCAAAATGGTATAGCTCATTCCTAGTGCTGAAGAAGAACCAGTTGTACAGAAGGAGTTCAATGGTCAATCAGATCAAATAGCACAAAAAGAAGGCAGTCTAAGACAAGGTTCATGTATGGCCTGATAAATGGAAAAAATACTCCTAAAAGAGGAAAGAAAGGAACAAGGGGAAAGCATGGATAATATGGTTGTATTCTTTCTAAGTATTGTCGATAGCTTTTTAAAGTGTAGACAATAGTTTTTTTGTAATGTAGACAATACCTTTCTCAAGTATTGGCAATAGTCTTTAATATTGTTGGTAATAGATATCATGTTGTTGATTATTGGATACATTTGCAAATGACATTACAATGTATGTTCTATGTCAATTTCAGCCATAAAATGGATAGTGATGTCTATTTTCATTGTTATATTGAGAATGCTATTATCCAGGTTATTATCAATATTAATCAATTTTAAGTATTAAGAATGATATGATCCAAGTTCATATTGATAAATGATAGTTATGTCAACGTTATATTGTTAGTTTTATCGAAGTTATAGTGACAAAGAGTAAGTATTGAGAGTGTTATTGATGTTATATTGTTCATGAGTAACCATACATACAAAAAATGAATGCACGGAAAGACAATGCATAATGTCTTGAAAGTCAATCATTTGGAGATGTAAAGGACAAAGCTAAGATCAAGGTGCTACTACAGATCAAGAAAACTACAACATCTAATATAATTCTCATTATTTGGAAACTGCATTAAACATCATTGAAATTATCACGAAGTTTCATAACAATCAAGAAAGCTATATATTTCTATTGTTGTAAAATGCTACTACCAACGGTATACAAGAATCCTTCAACTATTTTACTAATATACTCCAACTCTGAAGTGTGCTACTGCCAATTTTCATATAGTTGCAGTACATGGTTTCTTATTGTGGCGCTCCACCACACCACATCGACACACTTGATAGATCTTGCATTTCCACTTTCTACAGCATACTTCATTCGAACAGATTTTGGCCAACTAAATGACCTCCTGGTCAATGAAGGCTTCACAACAGAAATCGAGCTTAATGGATCCTTATAAACCACAACAAACTGAACTTTTTGCATTATGTCAGTTATCCACAAAAATTCATATCAGTAACATTCTATATGTATATCATGAATAAAACAAAGTGAAACTGAAAATATACAAAGTGAAACAAAAAATATACTGACAACAATTTGAAAAACTACAGACATACATGTAAAAAGCTGATATCACAGTTATCTACTGGAATAGTTATAGAAAGGTATTGAACAAAACTACTGATTGTGAAAAGTAAAAGAATTCCGTAAGAACAAATGTATGACAAAGTATTTTAATGAAAACTGACGGCAATAATGTGTTGTTGCACTGCTAACCTACTTCTCTACCAACTAGACAGTCAGAAACAAAATTCAAAATTCACAAAACAAAGAAACACAAGCTACCTACAACAACTTGAAAAACTACTGACATAAGTATATAAAGCTATTCTTATAGTATAAAAGACTGCTGGAATAGTTATAAAAGCTACTACCATTCATCCTGATGTGCTAAAAAATAAGGGAATTTTGTAATACAAAAATATGAACAAGCAAGTATTTTAATGAAAACAAAAGACATTAGTATGTGTTGTACCGCAAACCTAGCACTCTTTCAACTAGATAATCAGCTTCTAGTTTTGATTTGAACAAAAGCATAAAAAGAAAACCACATAGAGTAGCTCACAAACAATCCATAGTACATAGGTTTGTTTAACTATTACAGCAGCCTTTCTGTAGTGTATTAGTAACAATTCGCAATTATATTAGTGGCTTTTTCAACAATATGTAAATTGTCCACATAACACAATCAGTTATTTCAATAGTCAAAATTGAAACATAAATATATCCACCAAAGCAACATAACCGAAATGAAATAAAAAGAAACATAGAACTTGAATTGGAATTGAATTGAAATTTTCAAAAACATGCAACTCAGTTCATCACTTCAAACATTGATCACTTAGATTAACAATAACAAAAGCTTGATAATAATTATAGAAGCAAAATCAGGAATCGAAGATGGAGATAAGAGATAGAATCGATCTTCAAACCCTAGATGATGAATTAGAAGCCTCAAACTCAAATAAAGGAATGGCTTACATGCCTTCGAATTCTTGTTTTTGGATCCTATTGCGTGCGAGAGAGAGAGAGAGAGAGAGAGAGAGAGAGAGAGAGAGAGAGAGAGAGAGAGAGAGAGAGAGAGAGAGAGAGAGAGAGAGAGAGAGAGCTTCATCTTCGTCTGCGAGCTAGAGAGAGAGCTTCATCTTCGTCTGCGAGCTAGAGAGAGAGCTTCATCTTCCTCAGCAAGCTAGAGAGAAAGAGAGAGAGTTTCATCGTGGTAGAGAGAGAAAGATCGAGAATAACTACAACATAAATTTTAATGGTAGACGGCTAAGGGTAAAATAGATATAGCATAAAAAGGAGCTGATGGTTTTGGGCCCCAAAGTGGCCTTATGTGTACAAAACAATTTAGGTGGCCTTATGACTAATATAAGTTTCAAAATGACACTTATATGTAATTTTCAATATGACTAATATGGTTAATACCTTTACCATGGTCGGATCATATTAGGTTTAGGAATTTACATTACAATTAAAATGGTTTCTACCTTTATCATGATTTTAAATTACTCTGTACATAAATATAAACACTACTACACACCGTGAGAAAGTTGGTCGCTCATACAAATCTAGAGATCGTGCAACACAACTATGATGAGGACTGTTGAGGAGGCAAAAGAAAAGCAGAAACCATCGTTTGAGCTATCTGGAAATCTTGATGCAAAAACCAATAGGTTCAAAAGTGCAACACTATTATACTTGAAGCCAGCAAAAGGACGACAGCCTCATGTAAAATGGCGGCTTTATGTTTTCAAGGGTGGTGAAGATTTTAACAAACTCATTAAGATAGAGATGTTACCTTTTCGGAAGGGGAAGAAAGGTGGCATACGTCCCTACAGATCACCCCTCTTGCAGCAAGCAACATATCATTATACAATTCCAGCGAGTAGAAGATAAGCAAGTGAGCAACCTGATGGCACATTGTTGAAGAAAGTAAAGCCTTACATAATGGACCTCGAAAGCACAAATAGAACTTTTGTCAATGGTGTTGCAATTGAACCTCAAAGATATTATGAACTTATGGAAAAAGATACGCTTAAATTTGGTAATAGTAGCCGAGAGTATGTGCTAGCTATTGCATGAGAATTCTATAGATTGATGGATTGAATACCTCGAATTCACATCTATATGAGAATTTCTTTTAACAAATTGCATATAAGTTATTGGCAAAAGATGACTTAGCAGATACATCCATTAAAGATCAAATTAAACATATAGAACTGAATATTACAAATAAGGACAATCTGCTCTCCACTTGCCACCTGTCATGAGTTAATTTACTTTTTTGCCCTTTTTTCCTTCTAATCCGATTCTAATTCTTTTATGTTACTTCTAAAGTAAAAAATAAATCCCCTTTCTGTTACATTGCTAAGAGAGAGAAAGAGTGACGAAGAGAGAGAACTTCGTCTCCTTCAATTCGAACGCTCTCACTCTGCAAAGCTGCCATGGAAGCTTTCCGATTTCTCTTCTCTTTATCATTGAATGTGTCCTTGGTTCACTAGCAGCTTCATTTGCAGGAGCAGCAGTAGGAGGAGGAGCAGTAACATGAGCAGTAGCAAACCAAAAGACAGATTAACAATCTAATCTGGTAATGTATGAATTCATGAAAGCACAACAATTTGACAAGCAAACCAACTAAAGAGATTGATCCTACACATCCAAATCAAACCACCGAAACCAACTAAAGCAAACCAACATTCAGACCCAGCAGCTGGAAAACAACAACTAGTCACCCATCTATTCCATCAACAGTAGCACAACCCCAATAACCCATAATAACCTTTCATTCTAAATATTCTACATGACCATCCATGCATATGCATCTAAAATTTAGAAGGCATATTCAACAAACAAGAGAACCATGCTAGAGTACAAAGTGACTTGGTCTATGAAAATAAGCAAAGTTGTAAAAACAAGCATAACCCACACAAACCCGACCCTTATTAAAGCTTAACATATTCCTCTTGCAATTTCTAGAAACCGAAACAAACATAAACGAAGGCAGAGAAATTGGAGTAAAGGCTTACCTTATCGACCTACATTGAAGCCAGATTCCAGCTGAGCACGAATTTCAATCCTAGCTACTATTGCTTCGAAGATTTTGCAGATTAAGGCCTGTGTAATCTAAAAATTAAGCTCGGTTTAACATATTGCTACTGCTTTTACATGGAATTGAAGAAAATTTCATAAACCAAGTTCAAAATTGAAGAAAAACTTACTTTGCTACTGCGTTGGATCCGTCGCTAGGAGGTTTTGGGGTTTTTGTTTTTAGGTGTTGGGTGTTGGGTCAATGGCAATACGCATAAATTTTGATGAAAACTGAGCATTTTGGTCATTTTTCACTAAAATTTAGAGTTAGGCCTGTATCATTTGGCTTTTAGGTCTAGGCTCGTGTCATTATTTGTATAAATATTTTTTAATGTGAGTTTTCTGTATTTACATCTTTGGTCTAGTGCTGCTGTGTAATTTTTTTTTTTTTTTATAACTTTTCCCTTGGGTAATCATCAGTTGCGGGCAAACAACATGATTTCATCATTGACTCTGCCATCAATTCTAATTTTTTTTTCTTTGGATGTTATCATTTAATTGAAGTATTTAAAGACATTCAGACCCAAAAAAAAAAGTATTTAAAGACATGATTTTAATTATATTCAAACTTTCTGTATAGAGCTACGAATTAGCTCAATCATGACTGAAAATGCTTAAAGTTCGAAGTGAGGTTGATCGACTTTTGTTGTATATAGAGCATGATAAAAAGAATAGTTGAAGCTTACATGACTCGAATGCTTAGGGTTTGCTTGTCAAACTCCCAAGTTTAGTTTAAACTAAACTATTCAAGTCAAACTTGAATATATCACTCAAACAAAAAAATTACAGCAAACTAATTTCGGTCTTAATTAGTTTTTATTTTAATTTTATTATTTATTTATTTTTTATGAAAATTTCAATCTTAATTACTTCACATTTTAAGACTCATATAGGTGAAGTTTACCCTTTCAAACATTCTCTTTCTGTGGAAATCCTAAGGTCGACGTTTTCTGATTCCTTGAGATCAGTTCTGTCTGATGGCGCCTTGACGTCTGGGTTGGCCTCTGTCCTCGCTGACGTTTTGCGGGTTTGTTGTTGGACGGGTGATTAATGCTATTGCTTAGGGGAGTTCATGGGAGGGGTGTTTTGCTCGAGGTATTAGCAGGGTGGTTCGGCGGCGGGTTCCAGACGAAGTCTCTGAGGCACGGTGGTCGTATTATACAGGGTCCAAGTGCTTTCTGGACTGGTGGCGGCGTGGGTTATGGAGGTTCAGTCGGTGGCATGGAACGCTGGATTGTGGGGTTTTGGATCGTAGAGTGTTGCATTGTGGCAGCGAGATTTATTGCAGCGTGGGTCACAGCGACGTGGGACGAGCAGAGCTGCACTGGAGCTATACATGAGTCTAGTGGGTGGAAGTAGAGCTTGGGCTTGGGTCAAGTCAATTTTACTGGGTTTTGAGTTGGACATCTTCTCTTTGGGTTGCCCTCTTAGGCTTGGTGTTTTGGGCTGGGGTGTTAGCCCTAGGCCTATAGTATGTTATTATTTCATTTAATTTCAATATTCCCTAATTTTAGGGCACTATGCACTTTTTGTGCACTCTAAGTGTTTCTAGATCTCCAAGAGTAGTACTGAAGAAGGATTTAAGTTTTTATGTAATCTACGTATTTTATGTCTAATTAATTAGTAGACTTATTTCCATGTTCCACTGTGGATACTACCATATCTTTTTGTCTGTCTGTAGATAGTAGCGTAAGGGTATGCAATGATAATTCTGACTTGTGATGAATGAAATTGAAACCCGGTTTGTGATTAATTATAATATATATATATATATATGTATGTATGTATGTATGTATATATATAGGGAAAAATGCACAGTCAATGTCTGAAGATTCTGAGGACTTTCAAAATGATACCTAGAATTTCAAACGTATCAATATAATACCTGGACTTATAATTTGTTGTCAACGTAGTACCTACGTCAACTTTCCGTCACGGTTATGTCAATTTTGATCACGTGCATGTGACGCACGTGAGGCTGAAAATGAAGACAAAACAGACTTTTTCACTCCATCAAACATTAAAGTGAATAAATTTAAAATTGAAAATAAAAACTGAATAAATTATTTTATTGAAAATAAAAGTTGAATAAATTTTTTTCTTTGTTCTATTAATCAAGATCGCAATCAAATACATTCTAAAAAAAAAAGAATCTCAATCCCATAAGTATCTGAACCTAGGAATTTCATGTTCAACTTCTTAGACCCATAAAAAAAAAAAAAGCAAAATAATTCCCAACAATTGTTCATGTTCTTGAACCCATTCATGTTGATCTTCTTAAACTGGACAGACCCATGAAATGGAAGATGTGGGAACAACCAAGGACCAAAAAGAATGAAAAATATTTTTTTTTTTTTGCAAAGCTTCTCTCTAGTTCGATTCACTTCTAAAACACAAAACCAAATCCAACTTGTTTCTGCAATCATTCAACCCTTTTCAACTCTCAAGTCTTCTCGATAATGTGTGAGGTGCTATTGTTTCCGATTTCATCCCGCCGACTCGGACCCGGCGAGTCATCGCTGAATCAAGAAATCCTCTGGCCCGATCTCAAGAAATCCAGCTCCATCAAGCGGTTCTTCGCCGGCGGCCGGCCTCTCTGGTCTGAAATCCTTGGATTGGACGACGATTTAGAGGCCTCTCCTCCCTCCTTCCCCTCACCCCACCAAGAGCGTCCTGAAAGTTCTTGAACTGATCATGCACAATTGTGATCTCCCAGAAAGTTCTCGTCACCGGAGGGTTGGGTGGCACCATAGGAGCATTAGTGGCATCATTGGAGGGTTAGGCGACAGCATTCGAGGCTCGGGAGATGGAGGTTTTGTAGGTTGGTATGGCTTTGGATTCATCGCTAGTTGGCTACCAAAGTAGACTAATAAAGAACCCTAAGGCCCTGGCGGCAGAGACGGCGATTAATCGGAAGCAGGTGAGGTTTTGGGTAAGAGACCTAGGTAAAACTTAGAGCATCTCCAATGGTATAGTCAATTAAAGTGTGTCAAAATTGAATTTGAAGGATGATGTGTCAATGTTATTTTTGTTCAACTTATTCTCCAATAGATATGTCAAATAATATCAATATTTTATTTGTTTTTAAAATTATTTTATCTACAAATAATTAACCTTCTTTTATCCTTTTTTTCTCTCTCCTCCTCCTGCTCGACTTCTTATCCTTCTGTTCTTCATCTCCTTCACCACTTCTCCTTCTTAATTCCTTAATTATCCTCTCCTTCTGGGTTTTGTTTTTGGTTCTTTGACGAGAAATATCAGATGCCCAGAAACATCATCAGATGCCACAATTGAATCCTTAATTTCTAAATAATTTCTCCTTCTCAACTCTCCATTTGGTTTTTTACCAGAAACATCATGCCCATTCCAAGAACAGATCCAACAACCCATGACAAATAAAGTCCTCCATATTCCAGCTCTTCATCTTCTTCCGCTTCTTTTTCAGTCAACACAATAAGCTTTATCTCAACACAAACCAACACCAACAACCCATCACCATGGTAAGAATCTTCTCCATCGATTTATTCTTGGGCTTGATCTAATTTAGTCGAATTGGTGAGCTTTTCTTTCTAAATCCATGAATTTCTGGGCAGCTGCAGTAGCTGCGTTTTGGTATGGGTTCTGATAGAAAGAAAGAGAGTGAAGAGGAAGAAGAGAAGGAGAAATGGGTGCTTCGGTTTGCAGAAAGAGAGTGAAGAGAAGAAGAGAGGGAGAGAGGAAGGAGAGAGAAACAATAAAAAAACAAAATGACAATTTCTCTGCCTCTGTCAAATTTGACAGACCAAGTCCATAGGTTATTTACACGTAGGATAAGACATATGGGTTGAAGGAATTTGATATGTCTTTTGTTACCGGTAGAGATCTCCACGTGGATTTAACACATCCATTGGAGATGGTCTTAGGGGCTGAGTGAGTGTGAAGATCTCTGAGCAAATAAAGGTTCACCAGTACTGTTCGCAACTTCGCAATTCATAGAGCGGCTTCTAATTCTTGGAGGCTAGTGAACATGAACGAAGCCCAACGGAGAACAATTGTGTAGCTGATGATGAATGAGAGAGAAAATTTTATTTTTTAATTATTTATTTATTTATTTCTGTTAATTATAAAATTCATTTTTAAGAATTAATTATTTTATTCATTTAAATTAATTATTTTTTTCATAAAAAAGTAATTTGAGGGCATATCAATCATTTACTTCTCTTTTTTGGCCTCACGTGTGTCACACGTGGTCAACTTGACAGAGCCGTGACGGAAAATTGACGTAGGTACTACGTTGACAACAAATTATAAGTACAGGTATCACATTAATATGTTTGAAAGTCCAGATATCATTTTGACAGTTCTCAGAGTCTCCAGACACTGACAGTGCATTTTTCTCATATATATATATATATATAAACATAGGTGGAGTTTACTATAACCATCAAAACAATATTTTTGTATGACACTTGCTACTTACCTAATTAATCAAAACTCAAAAGCTCTTTTAGTGGTGGCGATCGATCACAGCATCTTTAAATTTGTCTATTCCTCTTTCTAAAGTTGAAATACAATTTTGATAGTTTATAAATTTAAGAAACCAAATTGTTTTGCGAACAATAATTCAGATACTTTCCCTTTCATGCATTGCTTTATTTTATTCACAATGATCACGAATTCTTCACAGTGGAATATTTTATGGAAACATGGCATCATATATAAGAAGGGCCTGAAGCGTTTAGTTTGAGCCATACAAGTGGATACAGTGTAAGTGGATCAAGTGTCAACGCCAAAATAACACGTGGTAGGCAAACACATTATGTCCATAAACTACGGGTCCAAATTCAAAAACGAATGGGTATCATTATCAAGTTGTTCTAAATGCGTACAACTCTGTCACAATATTGGTTGGTCCTCAATGCAAGGGCTTTAATTCTAGGCCATACAATAAACTTTGCTTCTTTAAGTTACGGAATTGACCGGGTAACCACTCAAGTGACTCAACAACAAAATCATGGCTCATAACCCTCTAACCAAGCATCTCCCATAAACCTCATAAGTTAAATCATGTTTAGTGGTTTCTATTTGTCAAAACTAGTGGTTCTCTGCTTAATTATTTTGAAGCCCCGGCCCTATTTTACAATTAGCTATCTTATGGTTCCCCTTTGAAGACTTTTAGTCCAAGCTTTTCTGCATCACAAGTTTAAACTTTTTTAAGCGTTGATATTTTGGGAAAGGAAAAAAAAAAAACAAGTGAACATCTAAGAAGATAAATACAATGACATTTTTGTCATATAGTGGCATAGACGTCGACTTTTGAAATTCTAGGACAGAATTCATCTTCATGAACTGCATATATGCGAGTGTTGACATCCCAAAGCCAAGCCAAAGCATTGCTTATAAATAACTGGTTTTCTGTTCCAACTTCTTGGCCCTTACATATTTGATCATATTGAGCTTCTAAAATGTGCAGAGGTGTAGAAGAAGAGGTCATTTCAGTTAAAGCCTCAAAAGGGTTTGTTTGTTGCGAGCTTTGCAGTTCAAGAGCTTCATTATATTGCCTAGCAGATGATGCATATTTGTGTAGGAAATGCGACCAATCTGTTCACGGGGCTAATTGTTTAGCTCTCCGGCATGTTAGATGCTTGCTCTGCAAGACATGTCAGAATCTTACACAGAGATATGTGATCGGGATTTCGGTCGAGGTGAGGCTTCCAACGATTCTGACTTGGGTAGAGAGAAACCAGCTGTTGCTTATCAATTCCAATGCTAAACGAAAGTCGTTAATAACACTTAAAATGCCTATACTTTGATTTTGATATACACATCTTCTTCTTCTTTATGTTTCTTTCAGTAATTTGTGTGATTTTCTATATATCATGAGATTGTGTACTGTACGTAATTTTATAGAGAACCTGTGAAGATGGAGGATTAAAGGGGAAGTCCTAATGTCATTTTTGTAACAGTTTCAAGGGACAGGAGATTAACTATATTTCTGTACAATCCCCATACACCTGTTAAACATATATTCTAAATTTCTATTGTATCATAGTGATAAGTGTAAGCATAGTGATCAAGAGGCCACCCAAAAGAAAGAAATAAAAAATGCCGACCAAATTAAATTTGCAACAAAATTATAGCCAGAGCCCAGAGAAGATTACGAAGGTTGGTTCAAATTCATCATCATCATCATCATCATCATCGATTGAAAAAAAAAGGACGGTTCAAATTAGTGGTGATAAATCCTACCATAAAACATGATACGGCAAATTTATAACTTTAAATTATACGCATATAATGCGGCAAGTAGTAAAAAAATGGTTCAAAAATACAAATATATGAAGCACTATTTTTATAAGAAAATAACTAATAATCTACTCTCAACACTTGTTTTTGCTTTATATATATCAATTATGAAAAGTGACAAAACATGAAGAAAATGATATGACAATCAAGTATAATGGAATCAAGCACTTGAATTATAATATGCCATACTGAAGTTTTTTTTTTTTTTAATATATGCATACTAAAATTTTATACACGTATGTATAATATATATGTGTTTTAACTAACTGTGATTTTTTTTTTCAACTTTTAAATATTTTTACTTTGTATAAAACAGATACGCACATAAAATGTGTATAAAAATGTTGAACTCAATAATATGCGAAAAAAAACCTAGCCTACAATTACAATAGGCCGTACCAAATTTTTTTTTCCATTAGACACGTACTAAAGTTTTATAAGCATACAATACATGTACTAACTAACTATGATCATGCGTAACTTATCATATATTGTTTTGAAGCTTCTGCTGAGAGGAACAAGGCCACCACATCCACCAACTGGAACTCATGTGAGATAACTTGAAGATCAGTCAGTGTATGCAATAGATTGATGTAGGTGTAAAGCAGTCGAAAGGAAAAGGTACATAAGCTTGAATTCTCTTGACCACTTACGTAGGAACAACATTTGAGTATTTGTAAATAAATTATCGGAAGTTCTACGTAGCAATTGTGCTAGTATTGGCAACGTACGTTAAGAGATTGCACGATGTTATTGAAAATTGAAATTGTAGGGACAACATTAAGGACTAGCCCAAATGCCGGGGACCAAACAGGCAATTTGGCCTAAAATTTGAAGAAAGGTCTCTCTGTTTTTTTGTTTTTCCTCGTAATAAACAAATTGATCGAAGAGTAACTGTATGGCATATATATATATACTGCGCGCTTTTATGGCATTTACTGATTCGAGGCTTTTTCTGTATGCATACTTTGTATGCATGAAAAAGCATTGAACAGCTTTTATTTCCGTATGCATGATCATGCAACTTGGCAGTCATCCCAGTACTACAGAAAACATGATTCTTCCACCTGGTGGACTCTACCTTTATCCAAACAATCAGGCCTTGTCTTGCAGCTAAAGGAAGGGAGATCGATAGAGATTTAGTATGACTTATTTAGATAATCAGAAGCTCCTTCTCACAAGAGGATCGTAATCATATTCTTCACCGGATTTTACGAATCTTCCCTTGACTCGTTTTCTGGTATCAGCTCTAGCCTTTCTAGAGGCATACCTTATTTGTTTACCAAACCTACACACCAAGAACACAAAAGTTTGAAGCAAGGAAATTTGAAGTCTAGCTACTTTTTGGTACCGAACATATTATAACCCTCTAAACCTAAATAGTTCATCCATTCAACCCTAGAATGATATCATTTTGGCCATAAGCAAAATATCTGCACCAAATATTAACAACCAGAAGATGCAACATTGTAAATTTAGGGTGTTAGTGTAGAGACATACGTGCGAGTTTTTTTTTTTTCCTCATATCTCATCTTAGCTTTGTCCCTTGCTCGTGGACTGCTGGTCTCCAAAGTAGAGTCCCAAGGTTCTGCTGATAGAAAGACGGGTGACAATCCGCAATCTTGATAATCTGGATGAGTTGTATCTCTTGTGATGCTGGATAGTGATAGAGATATGCTTGAATGAACTTGACCAGTAGGATTAATTAATCCCTCCAGATTGATGTTTCTGCTGCAACTAGGATTCATGAGCAGGCTGCAGTTTACAGTGCTACCAGCATTCATCACTGGGGGCATCACACTATCTGACACACAGGATGAGTGAAATCCTACGGTACACTCTTGTTGTCTTGATGGTGATGCCTGTAAACAATCACACAAGGGTCATGTAAAAAAGGATGATAATTAATTTGATGAGATCGAGAATCTGAAAGAAGACAAAGGTATGATCGAGAGGACCTGTTGTATAGCATTGTCACTGTGAGGACCATTAGACTCGGTGACTGATAAGTTTTTCTGGTCCATTAATAGACAGTCCAACTCTCCATCCTCAAAGGAGTATCTGGAAGGACCTTGTGAGCAGCTAAATAGCTCATCGTCATTTTCAACGTCTAGTGGAACATCATCCATGTTGAGACCTTCACATAGATCATTGCCATCCTGAATTCCTAGATCTTTAAAATTTGAAGAACCCTGTAGCTAGCATATTAAGGAACAACAATGCATGCATCAATCAGGCCTAGCTAATGAAGCAAAAGCATACTAGCTAGTATGAAATTTTACCTTTGGCATCTGGCTCGACTCCTGAGGCAAGAATGGTGCTTGATCTTTGCATTGTGGCTGGATGCAGTTCGGATTTGATGGAATCATAGCAGATGGGGCCATCCACGGCTCAAACTTGGGAGTACAATTAGACTCTGCTAGTACTTCATTCAACTTGCCAGCACTCACTACCCCAAACGAAGATGCGTCACTATCTCTACGCTCCAAACAGTTACTAATGCAATTATTCTCATTCTTTGGCATCACCGAACCCCCAAGTGACTCCCAAGCACTGCCACCAAAACCACCAGAAGCTGAACCCCCTTCAAGGACCGCAGACCAAATTCTCGAAATCTCAGACAACGACGGACAGCCCGTATAGCAACTTATTGCTTGGTTACGGTGCCCCATTCCTGTAACCCCATTATTGTGATTCCACTCACAACTTTGGCACAAGGACATGTTCTCATCCAGGCATCGAACTGTTGCAGGCTGATCATTGCACTTATCACATAGAAACCAACGTGAGTGCCTTCGCGCTAACGCATTGGCTGAGTGTACAGATCCATCACAGTTTAAGCAAAGGCGAGCCATATCTGCTCTGCAGTAAATAAGTGCACTCGCCCGCCAACATAATTCACATGGCCTCATAGTCAATATTTAATTTCTTTTCTAGTGCTCCTCTAACCTAGTCACTAGGTACTAATTAATTAGTACTTATTAAATTTTAATGCTCCTAATCAACTGATAATCTAACTTCTGACTGATAGATGATAAAGAAAATTAACAAAACTGGCCGATAGTTGATAAAGAAAATAAACAAAACTGACTGATAGTTCATGGCGGGAATTCTTCGGCTTTATCGTGTTAATCTTCCTCCAACCACCACAAACTTTCTGATCCAAGTCATCCAACATCACCAATTTAGAACAACAAGGAAAAAGAAGAGCAATATCAGCATTTCAGATCAATCAGCAAAATCCCATTTACACATACATTAAGTGGTCATACAGCTTCAAACCAAATCAAGAGTCAGCAAGGCATACAGGTTCTGGCTTGGCTAGTAACTTTTGGCCTTTATCCAAATGACTCATTAAAATGTTGAATAAACATACTAATTACTAAACCCTAACAAGAGACCTTTAGGTTTTTAATCGACTATTTAAAACAAAATTCAGAGAGAGGCAAAAGCAGTAGAAAATCCAGTTTTATATATACCCATAAATTCGAATAAAGATCTGATAGCAGTGAGAATTACACTTACCACCTACCGAATTCCCGCCAATTTACTTGAAAGTAAAATCAGCCAAGATCAAGAAACATAGAATCCATTATCGAGTTGGTGAAATGGTAAATGATTTGACCGGAGAGGGCAATTATTTTGCCAGAAACCAAGAGGGAGCGAGGGAGAGATATGAAGTTGCAGTAAGAACTCGAAGTGGCTACATGTGCGTTTTACGCACGAGTCACTCCCTAAGGTAGGGCACCTGGTTATTTATTCACCGTTTACCCTAGGTTTTCTGAGTGTTCGCCACGTGGCAAGATGGATTTTGATATGGTCAGCTTTCTTACTGCCTATTAGCCTTAGCTGGCCCTGGGTGGCAATGGAGGTAAATAAATGGAACAATGAGGTTTCTGCGGAGTTCAGTCACCGGCGGATTGCTAGGTCAGTGTAGCTCCGCATACAAAGTTCACAGTTGACAGCAATTTCTGCTTAATTAGCTATCGACTTTGTGGTGAAGAGTGGCTGATGTGGAGCTTTCAAACTAATTTTTCATATTTTTATGGCATTTTTACTTGGATGCATGCTCTATTTCCGGCCATATCATGAGAAAAAACAACATGCTTTATTTTCGTAATCTAATACTTTTAGAAAACTCCGTACATTTAATCTCAAATACAAAAGGATATAAGAAAAAGAAACAAAAAATTCTCGTATATCTTATCTAAAAAATAAAAAACAACAAGAAAAAAAACAGACTCCGTACATTTGTTCTTGGACCGAAATTTACCTTTTAGAAATAAACATCTCATTCCTCTCATCTTCTCCCTCTATATTTTTTGCAATATTTTAAAAGAAAGAGGATTGTCCTGTAACACTTGTACCAATTCATTATGTCTGTTTTAATCACAAGACTCCGTACATATCATCTCAAATTCAAAAAGAAGAACAGAAAAACAAAACAACGACTCCCGTACATTTCCTCTCAAAACAAATTAAAGAAAAAACTCCGTACATTTATTCTTCGACCCAAGTTACCTTTTAGAAGTAAACATCTCATTCCTATCATCTTCTCCCTCTATTTTCTTAGCAATATTTTGTTTGATCAAGAAGAATTTCATTAATAATGAATTACTTACAACGAGTTTCGGACAATATCTCTAACACAAAAATGACCACTAGACTTCACACTGGAACTCTATAATGACTAACACTACAACTTAATGGCAAAGACAACAAGCGCCTGAGCATTTACATCTCACCTCTTATCCAGCCAAGAAGAACACTAAAACTAGACAACTCACTTGTGTTGACACTAACTCGCCACCTAGAGTCCACCTGACCAGCTTTGATCGACTAAGCCAACACTCGTTGTGACCTAAATCTAACCAAAAGGGTTGCCGAACATTCAGACCTAGGACTAAAGTAAACCTAACATCGTCACCACCCTATTGTCAACACCGTCCACCCACAACTGCACCAAGTCACTATTGCCTCCGACCCAAAACCAGACAGGAACGACCCTCTAGAAGGCCAATAATGCTCGTCTGTGCATAGGCAGACATTTTCGCTGGCCCAAAACCATAAAGGAAAGTCCCACTAGAAGGCGGAAGCGAAGATTGTCTCTGTCACAACTTGTAGTGTCTTATTTTCAACAAGAAAATGAAAAATAAAACAAAACCCTAAAGCACTAGTAACAGCCAAGCCCGCCACCATGGCAAACCCGAACCAGTCGCACCGCCCCACCCACCCCGATCACCACCTATCAACCCCCCTGTTGCCATCCAAGTAAAACCTGGATTGTGTGCTCAACCATCCACCAAACAAAAGGAACCAACAACAAAACAAATAAAAATAAAGACTAAAAGCCCACCAGCCAGGGCCCAAAGCCATAGACCCAGCCCAACAACCTCCATCCTCCCAAACCTCCAGATTGATCGTTGAGAGCCAAACCCACCGTCGTCGGATCTGTGGCAGCACCACCAATGAAGCATTGCGCAACAGCGAACGACTACCTCCGACTGACATCGATGGTGAGACCACTAGACCAACCAAATCCATTTTGGATCCGTGTTGTTCAACAGATCGGAAATTCCACCACTGGTCAGATCACTGATACTCCCTCACCAACACTAGGGAAAAATCACTACCCATGGCCGCTCCGGTGACCCCAGATCCCTCCTCCAGCCATCAGCCCCCCAACGCATCCGATCCGTCAAGCCTGAAATTGACCGCGTAAACATCCATCTCCAGCAACGCCTACGCTAAGGAGTCCTAGCGTTGGTCCCTTAGATCGTCACAGGCCCATCCGACGACGACGCCCCAAGGACGCTCCGCCGGACGGAGCATACAGCTATTACCCCAATTTCTTAGCAATATTGTGAGCATTTTATTTTATTTATTTATTTATTTATTTGATCTAGAAAAGAAAAAAGAATATTTGTCTCGTAATACTTGTGCTAATCAATTATTTCTCCGTTGTATCAATTTCATTTGTGTTAAGCGTTAAGGGTTTGACGAAATTGATGAATATGATTTTTTTGTCTAGCATATATTTGTCGATTAAGGTGAGGAAAAACGAGTACAAGGAGTCCAGCCAAACCACCCAGATCAGCTTCTTTCATCAAGCAACATAGTCTATATATCCCGAGTATTTAGATTTAGGGTGTGGCTATTGCCACCCTACCATTTTCTTTGTTCACCCTACAAATATTTGAATTATTGAAAAACTATATTACCCAAATGCAAAATGACTAATAAGTACACTGCTTTTCTAAAATTAAAATATTTAAGGAAAACTAAATACATAACTAATTAAATACAAAACTACTTAATTTCTCTTTTGATAACATTAATCTTCATCTTCTCCATCCAAAATTCAATTTATTACAATTTTCTTTTTTATCTTTTTGTTGCGTCCTCATCGTTAATTCGTTATTCAATTCACAAAACCATTAGTGTTAATTTCATCAAAATCTTTATAATACCTTTATAAATACCGAAAGTAAAAAATTTAAAAAGAAAAAAAATTAATCTTTTTTTCATTGCTCATAGTAGCACTTACTAATTTTTTAATGGGCAATGATATAGGGCCTCAATGAGGCATGAGATTTATGGCCTTAAATCCTAGGTGTCATGCCATGTAAGCAAATACTAATTTTATTTTCAATTTCACATAATATATCTTGCCACATCATACTATTGCAACACCAACTTTACCCTTTTATATTTCCTTTTAGATGTTAGAGGTGAATCAATTACATTAATGAATTTAATTAGGTGACGAAAAAAAATCAGATATGTTGAAGGAAAACCTAATTTGTGTTTAGCCCAAACTCTAGGTTACTTGACCTAGTGGTAATATGATTTAATTAGAAGGATCTAGAATCCTAATCAATGTAGAATTACTTTCCTTGTATGATTGAGATTCTATGCATTGTAATCCTCTATATAAAGAGGCCCCTATTATCAATGAGAATACACAGTAAATTCCTCTCAAATTCAGTTTCTCTACAACACGTTATCAGCACGAGCCCTAACCCTGAAATCCTAAATTCGTAGCCTTCAAATCCCAGAAACCACCGCCGCCCACCTTGAAGATCTCAACTCCAGGAGTCCAGAACCGGCGGCCCCGCCCCCAGAACCGGCCGGAAAATATCCGAACCGGCCACCGGAAATATCTTTACCCTCCCTGCCCGGTTCGAAGCTTTCCTCCCTGCCAACCGCTACCAAACTTCACCGAAACCTGCAACCAGACCCCAGATCACCGGAGCCGAAAAATATCAACCGGAACCGGCCTAGAACCGTTTGAACCGGCCACCGGAAAAGACTACTACCGAACCAGCAGAAAGAAAAAAAAGGAAGGCAGCAGATAAGCCCAGCCCTGCGTCCGACCCAAAACCTCACAGCCCAAGTCCGCCTGCAGCCCAAGCCCGCCAGCAGGCCCAGCGAAGCCCACTTGCAAACCAAGCCGCAGAGCCGCAAGCCACCGAGCCGCAAGCCGCAAGCCGCCAAGAAACCTGCCACGCAGGCATCCAGTCAGCAGCCACGTCAGCGTCGGACTGCCACGTCAGCACTCGGTCAACTACCGGTCAACACTTTTCCGTTGACTTTCCGGCCGACTTCCGGCCAATTTCTGGCCACTTTTCTGCAGTTTTCCGGCCACTTTTTCCGGTCAGCTACAGTACTTCCGGTGACGACTTTTCCGACCATTTGTTTAAGGTAATTTTTCTAAAAGTTCCCGTTTTTGTGAAGTTTTTAATTTCTTCTTCTTTTGTCGGGGACTTCCAAAATCCCTTCTTCTACCCCCCTTTCTCTACATAGGGGAGACCAAAAGCTGAACTGTGGGGGTTCGCGCTCACTCCAAGCTTGGAGCTTGTAGAGTCCTCCAAACTTAGAGTTTGTTGAGAAGAAAACGATCGACCATATACATCGTTATTTCGATCTAATCCAAAACCCCTCTTGGAATCGGATTTTCTTGGAAGCGACTACGCTCAGAAAATTCCTAATTTCTTGGAAGCAACTACGCTCAGAAATTTAATAGTTTTTCGTGGTAGCCTTTTTCGCTCCGAAACTAACCCTAATCTTGTGTTGTTTTTCAGGATGAGTTACCTGAACAAGTTGAGCTTTGTCCCACTCGAGACAACTGGCGCAGGATACCATAGGTGGGTCCGAGATGTGCGCCAACATCTTAAGGCTGATGGAATTCTGGAAACCATCCAAGAGCCTGGTCAGAACGTGCTCTCAATCGAGCAAGCTACTGCTTTTGAAGCAAAACAAGCTAAGGCTATAATTCTCATGACAAGGCACATGAATGACGCGCTCCAAAATGAATACCTCAATGAGGAAGACCCAAGAAAGCTATGGGTAGAACTAGAGCAGCGATTTGGCAACGTTCGTGACTCCCTGCTTCCTGATTTAGAAGTGCGATGGCATAGCCTCCGCTTTTGTGATTTCAAGTCTGTGCTTGATTATAACTCGGAAGCTCTTCGTATCAAGTCTCTGATGGAGTATTGTGGCCAAGCCATAACTGATACGATGTTGATCGAGAAGACTCTCTCTACCTTCCCTATCTCTGCATTGATGATTTCAAAGAATTATCGGATTGATGTAAATGCAGGACGTATCACAAGGTTTCATGAGCTCATTGGCGCCATGAACGTAGCTGAAAAGCACGATAATATCCTTGTGAAGAACTATAATGCTAGACCCGTGGGAACTAAGCCTATTCCGGAGTCTAACTATAGTCGCGCCCTCAATGGAGGACGCAAGGAGCGAAACCCTAAGGATAGGGACAATTCTGGACGTTCTGGTCCATATATTCGCCCTAAAGAGGAAGGAAATTGCCAAGAGAGGCGTGCACTGAACCGTAGAGGTCAACGTGTAAAGAGAGAGAGAGGCGGAGCCTCCGACCATGGTGGTAACGCCACCAAAAGGATAGGTCGTTCAAATCGCGCCCCAATGGCTCCTCGATCAAGGGAGCCTGACTATAATGATGTTTGTTTTTGATGTGGATCAACTGAACATTGGGCCAAAACATGTACCGCACCCCAGAATGTTGCAAATGCATACAAGACGTATCGTGAAGCAAGGGAAGCAAATTACATGGCACAAGAAGATCAAGATGGTGATCTAGATCTAAGGGTGGAAGACTACAAGGATCAAGACCCAGAAACTGGCGATTTTGATTAAGTCTTTTTATTTTCCAAGAGATGTAGGCGATTGCCATATTTCTTTTTATTGGATTAGATTTTCTATGATCATAGAAACAATGATGTATTTAATTGGCTTATGAATAAAATTTCGAGTTCTTTTCATTATGACTCAATTTTGATTATGAGCATATGACTTTGTGACTACGATGGGGCGAGCCATCAGTATTAATTCAAGGACATGGAATAGCCCAAGTTCCACTTGCCAAATGGCACCTTGATTACAATTGTCACAGAAACTCTCTACGCTCTTAGGGCAAATAGTACCCTATGAATAGCCAACGAATTCCATGCGAAAATGCATGTAGAGAACGGGAATGAGTTCCTTTGCATTACCTCTAATGATTGCGAACAAAGACGCATCTTAGAGACGTTTATGTGTCTCTCTAGTGGACTTTATGTCACTATTCGAGCTATTAAATCCAATAAACTTATGAAAGAAGATCTCTTGGATTTAGACACATATTGGCTTTGTCACGACAGGATAGATCATCCTAGTCATGATACGATGATCCGTCTATAAAAGACTTCACATGGACATCATTTCTTTTGAGCAAAATGAAGCAAGATGACGCCATAAAAGGCGCCAACCATGGGCATAACGCCATGGTTGTTCCTCCTTGTGGCCATGACGCCATACATGCTAATTTCGATGGCTCCCACACCATGATGGGAGATGTAGTCACATATTTTGCTTCTAATAGCGCTACAGACGCTTAGACCTAACCAAACTCCTCATTGGTTGCTTCTAAGGCCTCTCGCTCGTTTTACAAAGCCCATTCCTTATGGAAATTAGGACTGAGACCGTCCTATGCAAAGGATATGACAATACTCATTCTGTTCTTACAAAGAATCCGTAGGGATTTTGTGGATTGATTCAACCAACTTGCGGACGCTTAAATATTTCATGATGTTGGTTGACACGCAAACACGCCGGTCACGTGTTGTGCCTTTGTCCACCTATAAATGCTACTTATGCTACACTCCTAGCACATATCATGTGACAACGGGCTCACTCCCCGAATCATCCTATTCAGTCAATTGGATTTGTCTATGCTAGAGAGTTTACATCGAAAGACTTTCGATGTATATTGCAATGGGTTTGATGCTGGACATCACATTCCCATGTACACACCCAATTGGTCTCGCAAAAACCACTACGATGGTAGTCCAAACATTGGTAATGCGCACCAATCTTCTTACATCCGCTTGGGGTGATGCAATATCGCATGTAGCTATGCTAATTCGTCTACGACCTATCGCCACTCAATGTACCTCTGCGTTACAGCTAGTGACTGGGTACACGTCTTTTGTACTTACGCACATTTGAGTGAGCCATTTATGTGCCAATTACGTAGCCACAGCGCTCTATGATGGGTCCTTACAAGACGAATGGGCAACTACGTTGGATTTGAGCTTCCAACAATCGTCCGCCACTTAAATGCCCTTGCTAGGCGATCTCCTTATCGCTAGATTTGCGGATGTCACTTTGATGAGACAGTCTTCCCGTCGTTAGGGGGAGATAAGAACACGAATGTTCAACAGGAACGACAGGAATTGTCGTGGTCTGTCCCCACTATGTCTCATCTTGATCCCTATTAAAGTGACGAGATCACACAAATATGCTGCAAACATTCCTGCAAGGAAGGACGTCCCTACGAGAAGACGTAGCGCCACCCTACACGGAGGTAGGCATGGCGCCAATGCCAAAGAGAGTGGCACTCTGGCGTTACAGGCCATGGCCCCAGCTAGGATGCGTGGGAGGCCCGTGGGTTCGAAGGATACTTTGGCACATTCCAATCCTTTAATCATCAAGACTCAAAATCCGTCTCATGAGTATCTTCCGGGTTATGGTTATCGTTGGGGGACGCCTCAACGTCAAACCCTATTCCTGAGAATATAGAGCTCTATGAAACTTACACTAGTGTACATGAGACGTGGGATAGAAACTCCATCATAATTGATGATGTAGTTACGCATTTTGTTGCGCATGAGTTTGCTGAGTCCGATGATATCGAACCACGCTCCGTTGATGAATGAATGCCAACGTAGAGAGTTTTTGGCCTAAATGGAAAGATGCGATCCAGGTTAAGATGGATTCTCTAACGAAGAGGAAGGTTTTCGAGCTAGAGATGCCAACACATCCTAACATAAAACCTGTTGACTAATGGGTCTTCGTTAGAAAGCGTGATGAGAAAAAGAGATGGTAATCTCGGCTTATGGCTCAAGGCTTCTCATAAAACGCCCTGGAATCGACTACGATGAGACATATTCTCTCGTAATGGATGTCATTGCACTCCACTACCCTGTCAGTTTGCTAGTTTCCGAATAACTGAACATGCAGCTTACAAATGTGGTCACTACGTATCTCTATAGGGATCTAGATACGGAATATACATGAAGATTCATGGTGAACTTCATTTACCCAAGTCAAGTGACTCTAGACCACGGAGTGCGTTTACAAAGAGGTTGAAACGCTCACTAAAGTGACTACTTGATTGGGAAGGGATATGCCCACGCGTTTCTATGACAAGTTTCAGATTCTATCGCGGTTCATGTTGGACATGATCTTCATTAGAAGCTCTTAAAGAGTTAAGGGAAACCGCTGAACACTTGAAATCTGAGTTGGAGATGAAGGATTTTGGGAGAACACGATTATGTCTCAGTTTGGAACTTGAGCATCGTGTCGATAGATGCTTAGGCATTTTGACAAGATCAAGCCTTCAAGCACCCCCATGATCGTCCGTAGTCTTGATCCTGAAAAGGATCATCTTCTTCGAAAGGATGATGACGAAGGTGTGCTAGAGGCAAAAATGCCTTACTTAGTACAATAGGCGCATTATTGTACTTATCTCAATGCACAAGACCGGACATCTCATATGTTGTGAACTTGTTAGCTAGATATAGCTCTGCGCCAACGCGACGCCATTGGATTTGTGTAAAAGATATCTTTCGATATTTGAGATGTATGATTGATATGAGCTTGTTTTATCCCTACGAAGAGATGATGGATTCAGACCCATCACACATCAGAAACGCCGCCAACGCTGGCCTGCATTCTCTATCCCCATTCCAAAACAACATGTGTTTTGGAAGGTTTTGCTGATGTTGGGTATCTGTCTGACCCACACAATGGTCATTCCCAATCCGGTTAAGTGTTCACCATGGGAAAAGACCGTGACATCTTGGAGGTCTACATATTAGACCCTAGTCGCTATATCTTCGAACAATGCAGAGATCATTGCTCTTCACGAAGTGGTTCGTGAATGTATATGGATTGGATCCATAATTACGCATGTTCGAACAATCGTGGTTTGAAGTCTACCACAGATGAGCCTACGAGCATTTAGGATAATGCTACTTGTTTTGAACAAATGAGGCAAGGCTACATCAAAAGCGACAACACCAAGCATAATCAGCAACAACAGACACTCCTCGAGATCAAAGTGAACTAGGTTCGATCTGAGGACAGTGAGGCAGACTTGTTTACTAAGTCATTGACCAATTCCACGTTCGAGAAACATGTGGCAAGAATTGGCTTGCGGAAATTATCTGAACTCCCATGATCGTAGTCATCAGGGGGAAGTGCAGACATCCGGGGGAGATGTCTACATGTTCGTCTCGAATCGTGAAGGGTGTGCTGTGCTCTTTTTCCCCTTCGACTGAGGTTATTTTTGTCCCACTGGGTTTTTGTTACTCGGCAAGGTTTTTAACGAGGCAACGAGAGAAGCACCGCGTTTGGGCAACACAAGGGGGAGTGTTGAAGGAAAACCTAATTTGTGTTTAGCCCAAACTCTAGGTTACTTGACCTAGTGGTAATAGGATTTAATTAGAATGATCTAGAATCCTAATCAATGTAGAATTACTTTCCTTGTATGATTGAGATTCTATGCATTGTAATCCTCTATATAAAGAGGCCCCTATTATCAATCAGAATACACAGCAAATTCCTCTCAAATTCAGTTTCTCTACAACAAGATATTAATTATGCATTAATTTAAGAGATATGTCTACAAATTCTTTAACCAATATTTTTCTTCATTTATTTAAATTCTTTCCTATAATTTTTCTTTCCAAATAGCATAAATATATTGAATTAGGTGTCAAGAAATAGGTAATAACTTTATTGATTAATTTCATCCAAAAAAATATCATTAATAAATTGAATTTGGAAAATACATATGTCTAAATTAAGAGGTAAGAACAAAAAAATTCATGTTAGTAGCATTCATTAATTATCATCTACAATCTAAATATAAGGAAAATAAACAAACAAAAAATAATAAACTAAAATATAACGTTTAAACCCTATCTACATAAAGAGAAGAGAATGAACATAAGAACATATATAATGATATAACTATGTATTTTTCACATTATATTTTCAAAATCTATTGATCAAATGTATGTGCAAATCTATTGATTGAATTACATGAAATTTTTTCTATTCTTGACATTGTTATTTAAATCTAAGCATGAGTGTAATGAAAAGAAGAAGAAAAAAGACAAAATAATTTTTTCTTTTAGAAAAAAATCAAAATAACTTGGAGTCATTAGATTTTGGAAGGCTAAAATTGTATTTTTCTCAATAATTACATGACATGATTTGACAAATAGGTGATGTGTTAGGTGACATGGCATGACACCTAATATTGAGGCTATAAATCTTAGGCCTCATTGAGGCCACAAATCATTTTTTCCTTTTTTAATATGGACTGAAATAAACGAACATTGAAACTGAATGGAAAAAATAAAAAAATGGAAGTAAATCAAATTATGATTTTATTAGGAAACTTTAATATATTCTAGAACGTCTTTTAATTGATATAAATTAAATGAGAAATTTTCGTTAAACAAAATTTCTTTTTTAATTTGATATGTCATATGATGGAGGATATTCCTGCAAAGAGAAATGAGTTGGATAAGTAAATTTAATAATTGTAATTAAAATGTAGGGTGTAATGAGCAAGTAGGGTAAACAAATAAAATTATAGGGTGGCAATAGCCTCACCCTTAGATTTATCACTTTATCTCTTGTAAGCAATACATGGACACAAACTAATAAGCAGGGCTTAGGTAAGATATTATGGTCTAGATTTAAATTAGCGCAATGAAAAATACTCGTAATGTGTCATACTGGAGGTCATTAGCAACACACAAAAAGGGTTCTCACCCAAAGAAAGAGAATTCAGGAGAAGTTTTAAATTGAAATGGGTGCATTTGGAAGCTTATGGTCAGCAGATGGTGCTTCATCTGTGATATAATCATCAGGACCATAATTAGGAGCCAGATCAGGGCTGCCTGATGAGGAATCCTCCGAGCTAGGGAAGAAAAGTGGCCCGTCCCAATCCGATCGTCTTCCATTGCACGGCCAAATCCAACCGATGACACAAGGGCCATATCTAGGATTGGGAAGTCCTTCAGCACAGTTAGCAACAACAACTGCGATCACAACATAAAATATCAACCATTTCGACATTATTAATAACTTAGTATCTTCCACAAACAACAAAAGAAAAACCACTGATTACATAGACTAGATCGATACAGTCACTTCATTTATATCCCACAATAGTTGGCAAACTGAACATAACAATTGAATACTCATTAATTAAAATTTATGAGAGATGGAGTTACTAAAACACTATTACTGTTTTGAAATTTGCTAAGATTGGTTAATAATTAAATGCGGTAATATAACAGAATTTCTATAGTGTAATCCTTTTTCCAGATGTTCAATTACTGTTACCACTCAGTGTATCAGTTTCTTGTCCTTCTTTACTTTACATCCAACATCACATATCTGCCATTTTACATTGTCGCCTTAGATCTTAAAATCTCAGGTTTGAGCCTGTCAAGACACATCAAGTACCTATTAACTACGTTTGCCCCCTGTAGCGATCCTAAAAAAAGTTATAAGCCAATCAAAAGAAGTGCAAATAAGTATTCACTTCTTCACAAAATCTATAGTTAAAGTTGACATTGTGGCCTAAATTTCTCCGTCTTTTTTTTTATCGCTTAGGGTTTTCTTAAACTTTGGGTTTTCTCAGTTTTCTTCTGTTGTTCCCGTCCGGCGGCGCCCCAGTGCCGGCACAGGCCTCTGGCCTCACCGGTGAGTGGTGGTTGCTGCCGGATGGGTGGGTGGTTGTTTCGTCATGGCATAGAAGAGTGGCGAAGAGTGGCTGATGTGGAGCCTTCAAACTAATTTTTCATATTTTTATGGCATTTTTACTTGGATGCATGCTCTATTTCCGGCCATATCATGAGAAAAAACAACATGCTTTATTTTCGTAATCTAATACTTTTAGAAAACTCCGTACATTTAATCTCAAATACAAAAGGATATAAGAAAAAGAAACAAAAAGTTCTCGTATATTTTATCTAGAAAATGAAAAACAACAAGAAAAAAAAACAGACTCCGTACATTTGTTCTTGGACCGAAATTTACCTTTTAGAAATAAACATCTCATTCCTCTCATCTTCTCCCTCTATATTTTTTGCAATATTTTAAAAGAAAGAGGATTGTCCTGTAATACTTGTACCAATTAATTATGTATGTTTTAATCACAAGACTCCGTACATATCATCTCAAATTCAAAAAGAAGAACAGAAAAACAAAACAACGACTCCCGTACATTTCCTCTCAAAAGAAATTAAAGAAAAAACTCCTTCCGTACATTTATTCTTCGACCCAAGTTACCTTTTAGAAGTAAACATCTCATTCCTATCATCTTCTCCCTCTATTTTCTTAGCAATATTTTGTTTGATCAAGAAGAACTTCATTAATAATGAATTGCTTACAACGAGTTTCGGACAATATCTCTAACACAGAAATGACCACTAGACTTCACACTGGAACTCTATAATGACTAACACTACAACTTAATGGCAAAGACAACAAGCACCTGAGCATTTACATCTCACCTCTTATCCAGCCAAGAAGAACACTGAAACTAGACAACTCACTTGTGTTGACACTAACTCGCCACCTAGAGTCCACTTGCTTTGATCGACTAAGCCAACACTCGTTGTGACCTAAATATGACCAAAAGGGTTGCCGAACATTCAGACCTAGGACTAAAGTAAACCTAACATCGTCACCACCCTATTGTCAACACCGTCCACCCACAACTGCACCAAGTCACCATTGCCTCCGACCCAAAACCAGACAGGAACGACCCTCTAGAAGGCCAATAATGCTCGTCTGTGCATAGGCAGACATTTTCGCTGGCCCAAAACCATAAAGGAAAGTCCCACTAGAAGGCGGAAGCAAAGATTGTCTCTGTCACAACCTGTAGTGTAAGACCTCGGAAATTTGTTATTCTTTCCGAAATGTTTCCTGGGATTAATAAAGTGTTCGTTTGTACGATTTCGTGGTTTGAGGGTGGAGTGCAATTATTTTCGGACGAATAATTATTCGAAGTGCACGTTTTAGGGGGTTCACAAAGGTTGACTTTTTATATGTTTAGATTTTGTGAGAACTTCCTTCATGAAAGTTGTAGAGCGCGTTGATACGAGTTCGTGAACATACGGAACGCGAAAATCGGAGTTTGTATGATGAAGTTATGGCCGTCGGAAAAAGTTTCCATTTTGGTATATATGGGATTGTTCCGGAAATTATTTCAGAAATTCCAACTTTCCATTTTGGGAAAGTCAGACTCTCTCTCTCCTCCCGACGCCGGAAATCGCCCTCTCTCTTCTTCCGGTCATTTCTTCCTCCTCCGGCCACCTTTGGACTTGAAATTCTTGGGGTTGCCTTGTCTCGACTTTGCGCACCTCCCCGTGGCCACCTTGCAACCTATCTCGGCCTGTAGCCGCCACATCAATGAAAACCCGATCCGACCACAGTTTTGGGTCAACGCGGTTTTCTCTCTTTTCCGGCCACCATGGCTCTAGTTGTTGGACACCCTGGGATCGCCTGAGGACGCTGATGATGCTCCTAGAAGGACTTAGGCTGTAGTGGAGCGTGGAAGCAGATCGGAGCTCCGCCGAAAAACTGGGAAAATTTCGAGTTCACCGATTTTCGGGGTAGGTTTTCGACCCCTTTTACTTTGATTCAAGCTTTGTGATAGTTATGAAAGTTGTTAGGCTTGATGAGACGAAGAGGAGCAGCTTGGCCCCCACACCATTGGCGGTGTTCGGCGGCGGCTCTGCCTCTAACTCCGGCGGCCTTTTCCGGCCACCTCCGGGGCAATTTCTGCCCATTTTTATATTCTACTCATTGATATGAGCATTTCGATATATAGTTTGTAATTTTTGGAAATTGTATGAGCATGTTATGAATTTTCCAAGTTTTAGGGTTTTCGGTTCGATCGGTTTTCGATCCGTGAGGATTCGGTTGTCCGATCGACTTGTAGTTTTGATATAGTGATTGTAGAAGTGCTTCGAAGACGTTGGATGGTCTCGGATGAGGATCCGATTGTTGGATCGTCATATAATTGTGTGTTTTGTGTGGTATTGAGTGTGACATTGATGTGATTAGGTGATTGATGGAATTGCGTGAGCGGAGTTTGGATGATTTTGTGCTCGTCTTGGTATTTGTGTGAAGACGCAGCTGGATTTAGAGGTGAGTAAATCTCACGTGGTTCATTTACGAACGGATTTATTTATTACTCGGAATTACTTGTTTAATTGTTAAATCATTTTCGAAACAAATTATTTGTTTTAAAATATATGAACTTGATCGACAACGGTTCATGGGTAGGTGAAAACAATGTTTTGATATAAAATGATTTTTGAGAAGTATATTTTATAAAACTATAGTTGGTATTAGTGGCATCCCTGAGTGGATGACTACGTATGTATATATTTACGTGAAATATATATCTTGGTGGAATTGAGTGTGTAGTTTACTATTGTTGTGCAATGTGATGTTCAGGAAAATATATGGTTTTTGGAAATAAAAGATGATTTTGTGATATGAGTGAATTGTGATTTATTCATAATATCGTTTTGAATTGTTGCTTATTGTGTTGAATGAGTAGTCGAGTTCGGTAAAGTTTTGAGTCACGTGGGACTTTAAAATATTTTCGGGTCTACGGATTCGGGTCACAAGTAGTGACAGAGGCAATCATTATCGTAGGTTTGAACCTCGGCCGAGGTGACAGGCTACGATTCAGTTAGAGCTCTAGTCTGTCTGCCATTGTATATTCAGGGGAGTAACACGAGGGTTACATGAAGCCTTTGAATACATGTTTCTAATTGAGAGTGTCGTGTGGGTTCTTTCTTTTATTGTCTAAGAGAGGACTTGATTTTCATATTATGGGTGAGTTGGGATAATATGATTTTTTTTATCATTTTTGTGATGTATGTTACCTTAAGGGGTAATGTTGAGTTTTGAAAACGAGTCATGTTATGAGATGATTTATTTGGAGTTGATGGGTGATCATCGACTCTGGTGTGAGTTGTTTGACTTCTTTATCTATTTTCCGTGTCATTTTAATTGTTTGATTTTAAATGTAATCTCCTGAACTAAGTCATATGCAGGGATTACTGTCTTTTGAATTGTTTGTTTTAATGTAATTTCCTGAACTAAGTTATATGCAGGGATTACTGCCTTTTGTATTGTTTGTTTTATTTGTAATCTCCTGAACTAAACCATATGCAGGGATTACTATGAATTCTTTTGTTTGTTTTCATGTGATCTCCTGAACTAAACCATATGCAGGGATTACTATGAATTCTTTTGTTTGTTTCCATGTGATCTCCTAAACTAAGTTTCTATATAGGGATTACTGATTTTGCTTAATTCTTGTTGTGGGTATAGTTGTGGGTTGTGATCTGTTAATGTCTAAAAGTCTGGCGGTAGCCGGACCTTAGTCAACGCTGATCCGTTGGGCGGATCGATACTTCTGTTAATGTTGTAATTCCCGTTACCTGTCAAGTAAAATACAACGGGCGTCAGAGGGAGACCGCGCTGGGCGGTCTTCAACTCTCCGATGCCTAAGTTAGTCAATGTATTTATGTTGACAAAGTAACAGTAGGTAAGTATTGAATGCGTAATTAATGAGGAGAGAGGAGAGAACCTTTTATAGGTGAGGAAGAGACTGATCTTGTCTTTGTTTTCGATGTGGGACTGATATGCTTCAGTTCCCAGTTTCAGAAGCTTCTGACGCTATCTTGGCGTGGCCGTTGGCGGCGCGTCGCCGGTGATCTGGGGATGGTCCAATGCTGAGGTTGTAGCCCGCCTGGCGGTGCGTCTACATGTCATTCCTTTAGTTGGAATTAGTACCTTTGGCGGTACAATGAGCGTGGCTCATTATAGCTAATTATGCTTGCAAATGTACATGTATGTACAAGTCCCCCAAGTCCCCAGTCAAGGAGGGCAATCTTGGTTGGGGAGTTGTTCGGCGATTTGAAGTGTTTTCTTCCGCTAGACTTGCAAGAGCATAATTAGCGTCAGTGCGTTGTCAACCGTTGGTTTTACTGATCAAACGCTTTATACCCTTTCGGGTGGGCCCCTGCTGGGCCCCCCAGGGAGTCCCCCACTCCCCGGCGAAGATAGACCTCCGGATGGTCGGTAATTTGTTTGATGAGGGGGAGCTGCGCGGAGCAGAGGGTGTTGGGTAGCGAGCCCAATGTTTAGCACCCAAATGACGGGGGTCAACGTGCCTGATCAGGGCCGTCGTAGACTGTTTGACTAGTCCCCGTGTCCCGTAGGGACGGTCTGACGGTAACGCCGCGTGGCGGTCGTTGTCAGAGTGAGGCGTAGCCTCGGGATTTTCCGTTGGCGGATATCCCCCCTCTAGATGCAGCAGGAAGCAGCGTCCGATAGACGTGCCTGGCGGTATTTTTGCAAGATGAAAAGAAAGGTTCCGCCAGCGGTGTGTAGCGAAAGACACCCCGCCTGCAGGGTAGCAAGGAGAAAGTCCTGCTGGCGGGATTTCGCTGGCGGAGACTTCGTTTCTTGGAAAATGACAAGGGAGAAGTTCCGCTGGCGGGGTTTGCTCAGCGGAGACTTCGTCTCTTGGAAAATGACAAGGGAGAAGTTCCGCTGGCTGGGTTTGCTCAGTGGATACTTCGTCTCTTGGAAAATGACAAGGGAGAAGTTCCGCTGGCGGGGTTTGCTCAGCGGAGACTTCGTCTCTTGGAAAATGACAAGGGAGAAGTTCCGCTGGCGGGGTTTGCTCAGCGGAGACTTCGTCTCTTGGAAAATGACAAGGGAGAAGTTCCGCTGGCGGGGTTTGCTCAGCGGAGACTTCGTCTCTTGGAAAATGACAAGGGAGAAGTTCCGCTGGCGGGGTTTCCGAAGTTGCCCTTTCGGTGGTTAATACGTGTCGCGCCCATAGCGGGTTAGCGTGCGTAGGTTTGTCTGCTAAGCCTGTCCGTCTTCTAGCCTTTAATGACAGTAACTGTGGGTTTCGTAACCGAGATGACGCCTCGGGCAATCTGGAGAGTGAGTGGAGACGTACGACACGTGTACGGCTAACAAGTGATGTCGGTATGGAGCGGACGGCTGAGGACGCGTTGGGGCCGATATAAAAGGGGGGAAACTCTGGGGGATTCGACACTTTGTGAAAATTTTGAAAGCTTAGCCACCGTTTGTCCGAAACCGGAGAAGGAGCCTACCGAAGTTTGGGTATACCACTCCCAGAGACGTCGGTCGTAACTGTGCACCACCGTGCCGGAGATTGCACCACTGAGGTTGGTATTCGGATCTCTGTCTTCTGCTATTTGTTTCTGCTAGTTTCTGGGTTTTGTTGTGTTTGCTTTTCTGGGTGTGTTCTGAGGTGTGAGATGGGGTTCTTTGTGGGGGGTTGAATGATGGTTGGCCAATGCGTTTAGTGGTTTAGGATTTGGATAGCCGAGTCTGGGTTGAGTGTGTTTGTTTACACTTTGGAGTTTTCTGGGTTTTGTTCTTGATTATTTTGGCTATATCTGATGCGAGAATAGGCTAGATCTATGTTTGTGCTAACTGATGTGGGTTTTAGGGTTTTGGGATGGCTAGCGTTATAGAGATTTCGAGCAGTGAGGATTCCGGGTCTGACGTGTCGCTCAGCGCGGCGGATGGGGTTTTTATTGATTCGTTGCGTCCGTCTGCCCCTGCAGGAACCTCACTGCCAGAAGCGCTAGACGTCGAGCCGCTACAGACCATCCCCTGGGAAGTAGTTATGGGTCGGGGTTCGCGTCCGGAGAGTTCTAAGGCGGGCGAGGCCGCTGCCGCCAAAGCCAGGCGCGACGAGCGTCTGGCGAGTAATAGTGCTGCCAGCGGCTCCGCTAGGGAGGGAGAAACAGCGGAGCAGAATGTTGAGTCAGCGTGGTTCCTCCCGGATGGGACAGCCGTTGACGAGGCGGGAGGGGGGATGAGCGGTGCTGCTGTCGCTCGACTGAAGCAGGCGTTCCGGTTGCCGGGGTCGGTGAAGCTGCGCCCTCCGACGGCTGATGAGAAGGCGTCGATTCTCCCGACGGGGTGTGCGGCCGTGCACGAGGCCATATTCCGCCAAGGAGTGACACTTCCGCTGGTGCCCAATCTCCAAATCCTTGTTTGCGAGTTTGGCCTTGCCTTTGGTCAGATCTGTCCCAACATGTGGCGGTTGATGTTGGCGATGAACTCCTTGTGGTGCTTGTCGGGGTGCGAGGGGCCTACCGTGGCGGAAGTGCTCCATTTCTACGAGTTAGTATATGTGAAGCGCCAAGGCTGCAAAGGGCAAGTAAACTTGAGTCGCCGGCAGGGAGCGCCCAAGCTGATCGAGAATCTGAGGGACTCCATGTCCTATTGGCGGGGGACCTTTTGCGTCGCTACCGACGGTTGGGAGTACCACGCTAGGTCTAATGAAGAAGGGCCGTCATTTAGGATTAAGTCTGAGTTCCAACCTATTCGAGGTTGGTGTCCGGTGTCCGCTGAAAATGTTTGGCGTGCTTACATGCTTGAACTTGTACTCTTACTAACGACGTGTTTTTTTTGTGCAGGGGGACTTCGGTATACGCTGACTCGTGAAGAAGAGTGCCGCGTGGCGAGGATCAGAGGTTGCTGGCGGAACCGAAACTTGCTTGATTTCCGCCTGCTGACTGGTTGGAAGCTATTGGTCGACCTGCGACTAACACGCTCCATTGGTGAGGAGTCTACCCTGTCGTTTCGTTTTATACTATTGAATTGTGTCTGACTGGTGGCTGTCTTCTCTCTGTTTTTTTTTTTAGAAACTCCGCCGGGCAACAAATCAAGTCGCGACGCGTTTGAGAAGGCGATGGATCGGGCGGAGATAGAAAATTTTTTGGAGGCCATGTACGCCAAGGGGCTGGCGGCCCAGCAGACTCTGGTGAACCCGGAGACGTTGGCGTTGAGCCAGTCCGAGGTTCCGGTGGTGATGGCGATGCCGCACCAGTCTCACCGTGGTGAAGATGGTCTGCCTGTGGTGCAGGCGGGGACACAGACGGCCGGCGGGGATCAGAGGGGAAGTGCTGCGGCCGGGTCTCAGAAGGAGCGGATGCCTGCCCAGAGGCGTGGTCCTCAGAAGGTGGTTCAGCCGGCGGGAGAAGTCATTGTGACGAGGGAGGAACTGCCAGTAAGGGCGACGAGGACCGCCGCTGGGGGCCAGAGGGCGCTGGAGAAAAAGCGCCGGACGGCTGAGTCTCCTGACGAGGAAGAGGGAGAAGAGGTGGAGGTGGTTGGGACCCGTCGCCAGAAGAAGGCCCGCCAAGCTCCTGCAAAAACTGCGACAGTGGAGGGAGAGGCGCCCGCCGTCAGCGATCTGGACTCCTTCGCCGAGTATGCGCCGTTCATGACAGAAGGGGAGCGGGAGTTCCTCTTCCATCTGTGCAAGCGGCTGGGGTTCGGGGGTCTGGCGGGCATATCGCGCCCGACGGCAATTGACCAATCGCCCTTCAGCTCGGCGTTTGGTCAAATATCGGCGGGGTTACACGATATGTTCGTGGCGGCGTCAAAGCAGCCCCGGGTTGAGGAAGAGCTCAAGGGAGAAATCGGAGGTCTCCAGAGGGAGCTGGCGGAGGCCAAGGAGAAATTGGTGGAGCTCGAGCGGGGACTTGTCAAGGCGGAATGTGATTATGCGGACGCCCGCGGCAAGCTAAATGCGGCCATTCGGCGGGATCTGGAGAGGAATGAACATGTCTCCAAGTTGGAGCAGGAGATCGGGCTGCTGCAGGAGCGGATAGCCGCCAAGGACAAGAAGCTCATTATAGTGCAGCGGGAGTCCGCCGAAAGGATGGCCGAACTGAAGCGGCTGGGGGGTGAGGTTACCCGTCTGAGAGCTGAGGGGAGCACCGCTGCGGCCGCTGCTGTTGAAGCATTCAAGCAGTCGGCGGAGTTTAAGAAGACACTGACCGAAGCGGCGAAGTCTGGGGCCCGGGCCAATATAGATATGTTGAAGCGGAAGGGTGCCATTGACTTTGTAAAGGCGTCACAGCCTGACGTGCCGCCGGTCGATAATGTCCGCGCGGAGACAGAAGTCGTGCCTGCCCCAGCTGTAGGTACTCATTCGGGCAGCGGGGAAAGTGGCCCACATCCGACCGAAGGGTCGCAGCAAACTCCCCAGCAGACCCCGTCGGAGGTGTCACGTGCCGGATTTCTGGAGGCACACACCCGGGCCGACGGCACCATAGAGACCCCCAGTCCGACCGCCCGAGGGTCTGATCAAGCGAGCCGATCGGTCGCGCCGCCAGTCGCTGAAGCTGCCGAGGCCGAAGCCAACCGCTGAACCTATCTGTGACCTCCAAAGTTTTTTTTTTTTTTTTTGTGTAGCCGCTGGGGCACCTTTGTTTGTAAAGAAGTTTGTGGAATAAAGTAAATTTCTGACTTTTGGTTTGGTATGATGTGTGTGTAGCATTTTGAGTTATATTTTTCTTTTGTCGATCAATGGAACATTAAAGGAATTAAGATTGGCCTAAGTGCACTACGTAGCGGACGGGGTCCGCCGACGATTGCTGGCGTTGCCAGTTGCCCTTAGTGCTAGACTTGGTAACAATGGTTTGAATAATTCCTCGTTTCATTGATGGCTGACTGATCAGCGTACAAAAGTGGGGTAGTACCCGTTGGGTAGCTTCCCTTAGCTAAACATTTGAACAAAAGATTTAGCTAAGTCAAGATGCGCATGGGTAGCGGTTTGACTATTTGTAATAATACCGAAGGTGTTCAGTATTCCAAGGGCCGGCCGAAATGACGCCGTCCTTGTCCATTAAGTAGAAGGTGCCTGGGCTAACGACTTCCACAATTTTGTACGGGCCTTCCCAAGTTGGGCGGAGTTTTTTCGGTGGCGGAATGACTTCCTTCATAACCGAGTCCCCCAGTTGGAGGTTCCGGGCCCTGACTCTGGCGTTGTAAAATCGTGATACCCGTTGCTTGTTTTGTAGATTGTGTAAATGGGCCTTGAGTCTGTTCTCTTCTAGGAGGTCCCTGTCCAAGTTGACGCCGGCGCCGTTGGTCTTTGGGCAGTAGCCTTCGACTCTAGCGGTAGGTTGAGTAACTTCAATGGGTAAGACAGCCTCTGTGCCGAACATCATACAAAAAGGAGTTTCTCTGGTGGCGGAGGTTGGAGTTGTTCGGATGACCCACAGGACCTCTGGGAGTCTCTCCGCCCATAAACCTTTGGCGTCGTCGAGCTTCTTTTTTAGTAATTTTTTGATTATCTTGTTTTCCGCTTCGACCTGACCGTTGGCCTGGGGGTGGGCGACAGATGCAAATCTCAACTTGGTGCCTAGGTTGGTGGTGAAGGAGATGAGCTCGTCATTGTTGAACTGTGTGCCGTTGTCTGTGATGATTGTGTGTGGGACACCGTAGCGGCAATAGATATTTTTCCAAAGGAAGTGAATTACCTTGCGGTAGTTATTGCCGTCAGCGGCTCCGCCTCTATCCACTTGCTGTTGTAATCAATGGCAACAATGATGTATTTGAATTGACCTTTGGCAGTCTGGAACTTTCCCATCAGGTCAAGGCCCCACGTGGAATGAATCCATGGGCCCACGATGATTGACAGTGGTTCCGCTGGTGCGTGTGGGAGATCTGCAAACTGTTGACATTTGTGGCAAGACCTCGAAATCCGCCGGGCGTCATCGCCAAGTGTAGGCCAGAAGTATCCTTGTCGCATTGTGCGGTTGGTCAGGGATCTAGCACCCGAGTGGTTTCCGCATTCCCCGCCATGGATTTCAGTTAGGACAACCCTTCCCTCCTCTGGGGTTAGACAGCGGAGGTTAGGATGGGTGAATCCCTGGCGGTAGAGCTTGCCGTGCTGGATGTTGTAGCGGGTTGCTCTTCGCTGGAGCTGTCTTGCCTGGACCTTATCTTCTGGCAACGTTCCGTTGCGCTTATATGTGATGATCTCGTCCATCCAGCTGGGGTTGACCTGAACGTTGAAGATTTCCGCCAGGGTTTTTGTGATACTTGGCTTGTCCAGGCACTCCACCCTTGTGTCCGCTGGACTCTGATGTGGTTGGGCGGTTGCCAGTCTCGCCAGTGAATCAGCCTTAGCGTTCTTTTCCCTGGGGATCTGTGTGATTGTATGGAATTTGAACTTTTTTAGCAAAGTTTTGACGTACCCCAAATATGCTGCTAACTGCTGGTCCTTGGCTTGGAAGCTGTCGTTGACTTGGTTGACTACTAGTTGGGAGTCGCTGAATATGTTGACACTGTCAGCTCCTGAGTCAATGGCGAGTAGTAGGCCGGCGATGAGCGCCTCGTACTCCGCCATATTGTTTGAAGCTTTGAAGTTGAATTTCAATGCGTACTCTGCGTTCAGTCCCCCGGGTCCGGTTAAGATGACTCCGGCACCGCTGGCCTTGGCACAGGCAGAGCCGTCCACATGTAGGTCCCAATCTGACTGTGGGGGAGTTGCCTCTGTATTGGTTACTATTTCTGTTCCCGGCATTGTTTGAGTATCCGGTTCCGGCTGACGCTCAGTGAGTTCAGCGATGAAGTCTGCTACTGCCTGGCCCTTTATGGCGGTTCTTGGCTTGTACTCTATGTCAAATTCGCTGAGCTCGATCGCCCACTTACTGAGGCGTCCTGAGTGTTCAGGGTTCTGCATCACCTGCCTCAGCGGTTGGTTGGTTAACACATGGATCGTGTGAGCTTGGAAATATTGCCTGAGGCGTCTGGCGGCAACGATAAGTGCGAGGGCCAGCTGTTCCAACGGTGAATATCTTGTTTCTGCTCCGTTCATGCCTCTGCCGGCGTAGAACACTGGGAGCTCATCCTGGCCTTCCCGCCGAACAATGGCGCAACTTATTGCCGTTGCTGAGACCGCCAAGTATATGAATAATGTCTCTCCTTGCACAGGAACAGAAAGGAGAGGGACCGCCGCCAGATATTCTTTTAGGCTCTGGAACGCCGCCTGACACTCTGGGTTCCAGTCGATGACCTTCTTGTGAGTTGTTTTGAGGAGTTTGAAGAATGGGGCGCACTTGTCAGTAAGTCGAGAGATGAATCGAGAGAGGGCGGTTAACTTGCCTTGGAGACACTGGACGTCTACCTTATACTTCGGGTCCGCCAGGTTAAGGATGGCCTGTATTTTGTCTGGGTTAGCCTCGATACCTCGCTCGCTGACGATGTAACCCAGAAATTTGCTAGCGGTAACTGCAAAGAAGCATTTTTCTGGGTTGAGGCGCATACCATAGGCCAGGAGGATGGTTACTATGATCCTGAGGTTTGCCACATGTCCACTGGCCTTTATGCTCTTAACTAGCATGTCATCCACATAGACCTCGATAATTTTTCCCAGATGCTCAGCGAACATGGCGTTCATCAACCGCTGATAAGTTGCACCGGCGTTCTTCAGACCAAAAGGCATGACATTGTAGCAGTAGAGGCCTTTGTCGGTGGTGAAGGTGGTGCATTCTTGGTCGCTGGGGTGCATCTTGATCTGATTGTACCCGGAGAAGGCGTCCATCATGCTGAGGAGTTCGTGTCCGGCGGTTGCATCGACCAGCTGATCGATTCGAGGTAGCGGGAAACTATCCTTTGGGCATGCCTTGTTTAGATTTTTGAAGTCGACGCACATCCGCCACTTGCCGCTGGGCTTTTTTACCATTACCAGATTTGAGATCCACTAAGGGTAGATGACCTGGCGGATGAATCCAATGTCCCGTAGTTTGGCGACCTCCTGTCCGATTGCCTGGTACTTTTCCTCGTCAAAAGCCCTCCGCTTCTGCTTGATGGGATAAAAGGAAGGTTTGATGGTTAGCTTATGAGTGATTATTTCAGCGGAGATGCCAGGCATGTCCGCATAGGACCATGCAAAGACGGTGGCATTGTCACGTAGGAACTGAGTGAGTTCTACCTCCACCTCTGGGCCCAGTTGGGCGCCTATGCGGACCGTCCTCTCCGGATGTTCGTCTGAGATGCAGATGACCTTCAGCGACGTGTCCGGGTTGACCGGCTCCTTCATTACATATTTCTTCTCCTCATCTCTAGGATCCTCAAAGATATTCGGTGATGGTGGGTCATTACCCACTGTCAGGATTTCATGGCGGCGCGTCGAACGCGCTACAGTTGTTGAATAGCATTCTCGTGCCAGCTGCTGGCTTCCCCTTACACAGCCTGTGCAGTTGGGCGTGGGGAACTTCATGAGAAGCATGTATCCGGCAATGATGCACTTGAGCTTATTAAGCGCCGGTCGACCAATGATGGCGTTGTACGAACTGAAACAGTCGACAATGATGAACTCCGGGTGCACCTCCGCCATACAGGGACTAGTGCCAATAACTAGTCGCATGTAATCCGACCCTAGTGGTTGTGTGATATCACCGGAGAAGCTGAGCAGTGGCTCGTGATCCTGGAGTAGTTTCCTGTTCCGCTTGAGATGGTCGTAGCAACCGCTGAAGATGACGTTGACAGCGGACCCGCTATCCACCAAGATTCTTCCCATCGAGAATTTGCCAAGAATGGCATCGACCAAGAATGGGTCATCATGGGGTAAATGTACTCCGCGCTCCTCCTCCTCTGAAAAGGTAATAGGCTCCCAACCTGATTTTGGTAGTTTGGCGGATCTTTCGTAGCGGATGTTGCAAACTTCCTTCGGGTGGTTGGCACGTTCATATCGCTTTCTTGCCCTGTGAGATATATTGGTGATTGGAGCACCGCCATCGATGGTATTGATGCGGCCCAAGGTTTCAACGTTGGCAATCACTGGTGGTGGTTGGCGCACCTTGAACTGCTCTAACCTGCCGTCACGGTACAAAGTCTCAATGGCCGTTTTGAGAGCATTGCAGCTGTTTGTATTGTGGCCGCTGTCCACGTGGTATTTGCACCACTTGCCAGTGTTCCTGGGTTTGCCTGTTTTTGGGTACTTTGGAGGGGGTGGCGGTGGGATCTGATCCTTGCACTGATTGTAGATATCTTCGTATGAGGCCGTTAGGACCGTGAAAACTGCGTACCGCTGCGAGGATTCCACCTGCTTGCTGTGGTTATCCCCGTGAGCTGGGCGGTTTCCCTTGTAATAATGCTGCCCCTTCTGCCGCTTGGTTTGGTGGTGGCCCTGCTGCCATTCCCTTTTCTTATCAGTTGGCAGTGCTGATGGGGGCTTGTCAGCGGTTTCCTGATGACTGGTAGATGGTTGTGCTGACTTTGCTGCCGTTGCTGGCGGTGGGGTCTCTCCATATGTAATGAATTCCGCCTGGGCGTGAATGACCGCCTCGCTCATGACGTGGTCGTACGTTGCATTGGGATGGTTGTAATTGAGGTGATAGAGGAACGGTCCCTTGAGGAGTCCCTTCCTGAAGGCCGCCGATGCCATAGTCTTGTCTAGGTCGCGGCATTGAGATGCTGCCGCCCGCCACCTGGTGACAAAGGCCTTCAGTGATTCGTCCTCCCCCTGCTTAACGCCGAAAAGCTGACTTGTATTGTGATGTCCGGCGGACAGTAAGATGAAGCGGGAGAGGAAAGCATGCGACAGTGCATGGAATGAGCCGACAAACCCTGGCGGACATTTGAAAAACCAGTTCATTGCTTCGCCGTCCAACGTTTCACTGAATAGATGGCATAAGGTGGCGTCGTCGAACCCCTTGTTGTTGGTGACCTTCTTGAAGGTGTCCATATGGACAATGGGATCGGTCATTCCGCCGTAAGGTGGCATCTTTGGGGTTTTTGCATATGCTGGTCTAACAGCCTGCAGGATCGCGGCGGAAAAGGGGCCGGGTCTGGAAGTGAATAGCGGGTTCCGAGCTGACGCCGGGACGCCTGTTTCCGCCCTGATCAACCTCTGCTCCAGTTGGTGCATCCTATCCAATAGCTGGGCGGTTGCATCACCAGCGGAATCGGCCTGACTGGCCTGCCGAGTTGGCCTTCGCCTAGGTATGGGCGGATCACCCTCAGTCCTTGCCCTGGCATTCGAGCGGTTGTCGCGCGGAAGTGATTCCGCCACCTGCTCTAACACTAGTTGGGGTATGGGCGGCGGCCCCATTCCTGACAACCCTGGTGGGCTAAGCGGTACATGCATTTGTAAGACCGGCCCTGGCGCCATTGTGTCGGTGCTGGGTCGACTACGCCTGGTGCTGCGTGACTGCTCGCTTTGTGCCGGGCGGTTGGTGGCAGCCAAAGTGTTTTTTAGTTCCTCGAAACGTGCCATGAGCGCAGCCATCTGTGCCTGGGCCTCAGCCTTCTCTTTGCGCTCCTCCTCACGCTCCCTGTTTGCCTTATGAAGATCCGCCAGTGCTATCTCGTACATGGTGACGAGATCCCTGCCTGACGGGTGGCTGCTGCCTGGATTTGCCTCGCCGCCGGGGTTGGCTGGGGTTGTGAATAGTGCGCGGTTAACGCTGATAGCGGTGTCGGAGGGTTGGGGAATGGCGGGGAACCCTGCCTGCTCCTCAGCGTTTCCCCCGCTATCGTTAGCCATGGTGATTGTAGCGGGATGACCTTTTGTTCAAAGATTCCCACAGACGGCGCCAATGTTAATGTCTAAAAGTCTGGCGGTAGCCGGACCTTAGTCAACGCTGATCCGTTGGGCGGATCGATACTTCTGTTAATGTTGTAATTCCCGTTACCTGTCAAGTAAAATACAACTGGCGTCAGAGGGAGACCGCGCTGGGCGGTCTTCAACTCTCCGATGCCTAAGTTAGTCAATGTATTTATGTTGACAAAGTAACAGTAGGTAAGTATTGAATGCGTAATTAATGAGGAGAGAGGAGAGAACCTTTTATAGGTGAGGAAGAGACTGATCTTGTCTTTGTTTTCGATGTGGGACTGATATGCTTCAGTTCCCAGTTTCAGAAGCTTCTGACGCTATCTTGGCGTGGCGCGTGGCGGCGCGTCGCCGGTGATCTGGGGATGGTCCAATGCTGAGGTTGTAGCCCGCCTGGCGGTGCGTCTACATGTCATTCCTTTAGTTGGAATTAGTACCTTTGGCGGTACAATGAGCGTGGCTCATTATAGCTAATTATGCTTACAAATGTACATGTATGTACATGATCTGTAGTGATTGGGAAATGAGTTGGGATGACATGATTTTGGCAAACACGTTATGTTGGGGGAAATGAGTATGATTTCCTGGTTGTGCCGTTGGGGCAAAGGAATGGTGATTTGATAGCTTGTGGGGACGTGAAATGTTAAACTATTGGGAGTTAATTGTATAGTTGGAGATTTTGGGAAGTGAGATAAAATGAATTGTGAGACAGAGCATGTGGGTTTTAGTTGGGTTGAAATTATTGAGCATGATAAAGATTTATTTGAACTTGATGCTTTTGTTGTGATAATTGCATATTGATTTTGTTAGACTAAGATGGTGAAAGCATGTATTTTGTAAAGTAAATGTTGTTGTTTTAATTATCTCACGAATTGAGAAATTATAAGCATGCGTGACGTGAGTCACTTTAATTGAGTTTACTCATACGGGCTGAAAAGCTTACCGGGTTTGTTGTTTACATTCCCGGTGCACTATTCTATGGTGTAGGGTTTATTGTGCAGGTTAGAATATCGGGTGATCGTTATCGAAGCAGAGGTGGACTTTGCGTCACGTGGGTGTAGAAGAGCGCTTATACTTGTAGTCTTCCGCTGTGTAGTGAGTTGGTGAGAGTGGTTACAAGTTGAATTGATATTCAGTTTAATTTTTAAACTATTGTAATGTAATATGTGACTCTAAACAACGAGTCGGTATTGACATTGTGAGTTCAGTTTGGTTGTTGCTTAGTTTATTTGAAAAATTTTCTAAGAGTCTTCTTGTGATTGTTTGTTCTCACGTTTCGGATTTGAATTCCTTTATTCAAAATTCGGGGTGTGACATGTAGTGTCTTATTTTCAACAAGAAAACGAAAAATAAAACAAAACCCTAAAGCACTAGTAACATCCAAGCCCGCCACCATGGCAAACCCGAACCAGTCGCACCGCCCCACCCACCCCGATCACCACCTATCTACCCCCCCTGTTGCCATCCAAGTAAAACCTGGATCGTGTGCTCAACCATCCACCAAACAAAAGGAACCAACAACAAAACAAATAAAAATAAAGACTAAAAGCCCACCAGCCAGGGCCCAAAGCCATAGACCCAGCCCAACAACCTCCATCCTCCCAAACCTACAGATTGATCGTTGAGAGCCAAACCCACCGTCGTCGGATCTGTGGCAGCACCACCAACGAAGCATTGCGCAACAGCGAACGACTACCTCCGACTGACATCGATGGTGAGACCACTGGACCAACCAAATCCATTTTGGATCCGTGTTGTTCAACAGATCGGAAATTCCACCACTGGTCAGATCACTGATACTCCCTCGCCAACACTAGGGAAAAATCACTACCCATGGCCGCTCTGGTGACCCCAGATCCCGCCGCCAGCCATCAGCCCCCAACGCATCCGATCCTTCAAGCCTGAAATTGACCGCGCAAACATCCATCTCCAGCAACGCCTACGCTAAGGAGTCCTGGCGTTGGTCCCTTAGATCGTCACAGGCCCATCCGACGACGACGCCCCAAGGACGCTCCGCCGGACGGAGCATACAGCTATTACCCCAATTTCTTAGCAATATTGTGAGCATTTTATTTTATTTTATTTATTTATTTATTTGATCTAGAAACGAAAAAAGAATATTTCTCTGTTGTATCAATTTCATTTGTGTTAAGCGTTAAGGGTTTGACAAAATTGATGAATATGATTTTTTGTCTAGCATATATTTGTCGATTAAGGTGAGGAAAAACGAGTACAAGGAGTCCAGCCAAACCACCCAGATCAGCTTCTTTCATCAAGCAACATAGTCTATATATCCCGAGTATTTAGATTTAGGGTGTGGCTATTGCCACCCTACCATTTTCTTTGTTCACCCTACAAATATTTGAATTATTGAAAAACTATATTACCCAAATGCAAAATGACTAATAAGTACACTACTTTTCTAAAATTAAAATATTTAAGGAAAACTAAATACATAACTAATTAAATACAAAACTACTTAATTTCTCTTTTGATAACATTAATCTTCATCTTCTCCATCCAAAATTCAATTTATTACAATTTTCTTTTTTATCTTTTTGTTGCGTCCTCATCGTTAATTCGTTATTCAATTCACAAAACCATTAGTGTTAATTTCATCAAAATCTTTATAATACCTTTATAAACACCGAAAGTAAAAAATTTAAAACAAGAAAAAAAATTAATCTTTTTTTCATTGCTCATAGTAGCACTTACTAATTTTTTAATGGGCAATGATATAGGGCCTCAATGAGGCATGAGATTTATGGCCTTAAGTCCTAGGTGTCATGCCATGTAAGCAAATACTAATTTTATTTTCAATTTCACATAATATATCTTGCCACATCATACTATTGCAACACCAACTTTACCCTTTTATATTTCCTTTTAGATGTTAGGGGTGAATCAATTACATTAATGAATTTAATTAGGTGACGAAAAAAATCAGATATGTTGAAGGAAAACCTAATTTGTGTTTAGCCCAAACTCTAGGTTACTTGACCTAGTGGTAATATGATTTAATTAGAAGGATCTAGAATCCTAATCAATGTAGAATTACTTTCCTTGTATGATTGAGATTCTATGCATTGTAATCCTCTATATAAAGAGGCCCCTATTATCAATGAGAATACACAGCAAATTCCTCTCAAATTCAGTTTATCTACAACACGTTATCAGCACGAGCCCTAACCCTGAAATCCTAAATTCGTAGCCTTCAAATCCCAGAAACCACCGCCGCCCACCTTGAAGATCTCAACTCCAGGAGTCCAGAACCGGCGGCCCCGCCCCCAGAACCGGCCGGAAAATATCCGAACCGGCCACCGGAAATATCTTTACCCTCCCTGCCCGGTTCGAAGCTTTCCTCCCTGCCAACTGCTACCAAACTTCACCGAAACCTGCAACCAGACCCCAGATCACCGGAGCCGAAAAATATCAACCGGAACCGGCCTAGAACCGTCCGAACCGGCCACCGGAAAAGACTACTACCGAACCAGCAGAAAGAAAAAAAGGAAGGCAGCAGATAAGCCCAGCCCTGCGTCCGGCCCAAAACCTCACAGCCCAAGTCCGCCAGCAGGCCCAGCGAAGCCCACTTGCAAACCAAGCCGCACAGCCGCAAGCCACCGAGCCGCAAGCCGCAAGCCGCCAAGAAACCTGCCACGCCAGCAAGCCACGCAGGCATCCAGTCAGCAGCCACGTCAGCGTCGGACTGCCACGTCAGCACTCGGTCAACGACCGGTCAACAATTTTCCGGCCGACTTCCGGCCAATTTCCGACTACTTTTCTGTAGTTTTCCGGCCACTTTTTCCGGTCAGCTACAGTACTTCCGGTGAAGACTTTTCCGACCATTTGTTTAAGGTAATTTTTCTAAAAGTTCCCGTTTTTGTGAAGTTTTAATTTCTTCTTCTTTTGTCGGGGACTTCCAAAATCCCTTCTTCTACCCCCCTTTCTCTACATAGGGGAGACCAAAAGCTGAACTGTGGGGGTTCGCGCTCACTCCAAGCTTGGAGCTTGTAGAGTCCTCCAAACTTAGAGTTTGTTGAGAAGAAAACGATAGACCATATACATCGTTATTTCGATCTAATCCAAAACCCCTCTTGGAATCGGATTTTCTTGGAAGCGACTACGCTCAGAAAATTCCTAATTTCTTGGAAGCAACTACGCTAAAAAATTTAATAGTTTTTCGTGGTAGCCTTTTTCGCTCCGAAACTAACCCTAATCTTGTGTTGTTTTTCAGGATGAGTTACCTGAACAAGTTGAGCTTTGTCCCACTCGAGACAACTGGCGCAGGATACCATAGGTGGGTCCGAGATGTGCGCCAACATCTTAAGGCTGATGGAATTCTGGAAACCATCCAAGAGCCTGGTCAGAACGTGCTCTCAATCGAGCAAGCTACTGCTTTTGAAGCAAAACAAGCTAAGGCTATAATTCTCATGACAAGGCACATGAATGACGCGCTCCAAAATGAATACCTCAATGAGGAAGACCCAAGAAAGCTATGGGTAGAACTAGAGCAGCGATTTGGCAACGTTCGTGACTCCCTGCTTCCTGATTTAGAAGTGCGATGGCATAGCCTCCGCTTTTGTGATTTCAAGTCTGTCCTTGATTATAACTCGGAAGCTCTTCGTATCAAGTCTCTGATGGAGTATTGTGGCCAAGCCATAACTGATACGATGTTGATCGAGAAGACTCTCTCTACCTTCCCTATCTCTGCATTGATGATTTCAAAGAATTATCGGATTGATGTAAATGCAGGACGTATCACAAGGTTTCATGAGCTCATTGGCGCCATGAACGTAGCTGAAAAGCACGATAATATCCTTGTGAAGAACTATAATGCTAGACCCGTGGGAACTAAGCCTATTCTGGAGTCTAACTATAGTCGCGCCCTCAATGGAGGACGCAAGGAGCGAAACCCTAAGGATAGGGACAATTCTGGACGTTCTGGTCCATATATTCGCCCTAAAGAGGAAGGAAATCGCCAAGAGAGGCGTGCACTGAACTGTAGAGGTCAACGTGTGAAGAGAGAGAGAGGCGGAGCCTCCGACCATGGTGGTAACGCCACCAAAAGGATAGGTCATTCAAATCGCGCCCCAATGGCTCCTCGATCAAGGGAGCCTGACTATAATGATGTTTGTTTTTGATGTGGATCAACTGAACATTGGGCCAAAACATGTACCGCACCCCAGAATGTTGCAAATGCATACAAGACGTATCGTGAAGCAAGGGAAGCAAATTACATGGCACAAGAAGATCAAGATGGTGATCTAGATCTAAGGGTGGAAGACTACAAGGATCAAGACCCAGAAACTGGCGATTTTGATTAAGTCTTTTTATTTTCCAAGAGATGTAGGCGATTGGCATATTTCTTTTTATTGGATTAGATTTTCTATGATCATAGAAACAATGATGTATTTAATTGGCTTATGAATAAAATTTCGAGTTCTTTTCATTATGACTCAATTTTGATTATGAGCATATGACTTTGTGACTACGATGGGGCGAGCCATCAGTATTAATTCAAGGACATGGAATAGCCCAAGTTCCACTTGCCAAATGGCACCTTGATTACAATTGTCACAGAAACTCTCTATGCTCTTAGGGCAAATAGTACCCTATGAATAGCCAACGAATTCCATGCAAAAATGCATGTAGAGAACGGGAATGAGTTCCTTTGCATTACCTCTAATGATTGCGAACAAAGACGCATCTTAGAGATGTTTATGTGTCTCTCTAGTGGACTTTATGTCACTATTCGAGCTATTAAATCCAATAAACTTATGAAAGAAGATCTCTTGGATTTAGACACATATTGGCTTTGTCACGACAGGATAGATCATCTTAGTCATGATACGATGATCCGTCTACAAAAGACTTCACATGGACATCATTTCTTTTGAGCAAAATGAAGCAAGATGACGCCATAAAAGGCGCCAACCATGGGCATAACGCCATGGTTGTTCCTCCTTGTGGCCATGACGCCATACATGCTAATTTCGATAGCTCCCACACCATGATGGGAGATGTAGTCACATATTTTGCTTCTAATAGCACTATAGATGCTTAGACCTAACCAAACTCCTCATTGGTTGCTTCTAAGGCCTCTCGCTCGTTTTACAAAGCCCATTCCTTATGGAAATTAGGACTGAGACCGTCCTATGCAAAGGATATGACAATACTCATTCTGTTCTTACAAAGAATCCGTAGGGATTTTGTGGATTGATTCAACCAACTTGCGGACGCTTAAATATTTCATGATGTTGGTTGACACGCAAACACGCCGGTCACGTGTTGTGCCTTTGTCCACCTATAAATGCTACTTATGCTACACTCCTAGCACATATCATGTGACAACGGGCTCACTCCCCGAATCATCCTATTCAGTCAATTGGATTTGTCTATGCTAGAGAGTTTACATCGAAAGACTTTCGATGTATATTGCAATGGGTTTGATGCTGGACATCACATTCCCATGTACACACCCAATTGGTCTCGCAGAAACCACTACGATGGTAGTCCGAACATTGGTAATGCGCACCAATCTTCTTACATCCGCTTGGGGTGATGCAATATCGCATGTAGCTATGCTAATTCGTCTACGACCTATCGCCACTCAATGTACCTCTGCGTTACAGCTAGTGACTGGGTACACGTCTTTTGTACTTACGCACATTTGAGTGAGCCATTTATGTGCCAATTGCGCAGCCACAGCGCTCTATGATGGGTCCTTACAAGACGAATGGGCAACTACGTTGGATTTGAGCTTCCAACAATCGTCCGCCACTTAAATGCCCTTGCTAGGCGATCTCCTTATCGCTAGATTTGCGGATGTCACTTTGATGAGACAGTCTTCCCGTCGTTAGGGGGAGATAAGAACACGAATGTTCAACAGGAACGACAGGAATTGTCGTGGTCTGTCCCCACTATGTCTCATCTTGATCCCTATTAAAGTGACGAGATCACACAAATATGCTGCAAACATGCCTGCAAGGAAGGACGTCCCTACGAGAGGACGTAGCGCCACCCTACACGGAGGTAGGCATGGCGCCAATGCCAAAAAGAGTGGCACTCTGGTGTTACAGGCCATGGCCCCAGCTAGGATGCGTGGGAGGCCCGTGGGTTCGAAGGATACTTTGGCACATTCCAATCCTTTAATCATCAAGACTCAAAATCCGTCTCATGAGTATCTTCCGGGTTATGGTTATCGTTGGGGGACGCCTCAACGTCAAACCCTATTCCAGAGAATATAGAACTCTATGAAACTTACACTAGTGTACATGAGACGTGGGATAGAAACTCCATCATAATTGATGATGTAGTTACGCATTTTGTTGCGCATGAGTTTGCTGAGTCCGATGATATCGAACCACGCTCCGTTGATGAATGAATGCCAACGTAGAGAGTTTTTGGCCTAAATGGAAAGATGCGATCCAGGTTAAGATGGATTCTCTAACGAAGAGGAAGGTTTTCGAGCTAGAGATGCCAACACTTCCTAACATAAAACCTGTTGACTAATGGGTCTTCGTTAGAAAGCGTGATGAGAAAAAGAGATGGTAATCTCGGCTTATGGCTCAAGGCTTCTCATAAAACGCCCTGGAATCGACTACGATGAGACATATTCTCTCGTAATGGATGTCATTGCACTCCACTACCCTGTCAGTTTGGTAGTTTCTGAATAACTGAACATGCAGCTTACAAATGTGGTCACTACGTATCTCTATAGGGATCTAGATACGGAATATACATGAAGATTCATGGTGAACTTCATTTACCCAAGTCAAGTGACTCTAGACCACGGAGTGCGTTTACAAAGAGGTTGAAACGCTCACTAAAGTGACTACTTGATTGGAAGGGATATGCCCACGCGTTTCTATGACAAGTTTCAGATTCTATCGCGGTTCATGTTGGACATGATCTTCATTAGAAGCCCTTAAAGAGTTAAGGGAAACCGCTGAACACTTGAAATCTGAGTTGGAGATGAAGGATTTTGGGAGAACACGATTATGTCTCAGTTTGGAACTTGAGCATCGTGTCGATAGATGCTTAGGCATTTTGACAAGATCAAGCCTTCAAGCACCCCCATGACGTCCGTAGTCTTGATCCTGAAAAGGATCATCTTCTTCGAAAGGATGATGACGAAGGTGTAATAGAGGCAAAAATGCCTTACTTAGTACAATAGGCGCATTATTGTACTTATCTCAATGCACGAGACCGGACATCTCATATGTTGTGAACTTGTTAGCTAGATATAGCTCTGCGCCAACGCGACGCCATTGGATTTGTGTAAAAGATATCTTTCGATATTTGAGATGTATGATTGATATGAGCTTGTTTATCCCTACGAAGAGATGATGGATTCAGACCCATCACACATCAGAAACGCCGCCAACGCTGGCCTGCATTCTCTATCCCCATTCCAAACAACATGTGTTTTGGAAGGTTTTGCCGATGTTGGGTATCTGTCTGACCCACACAATGGTCATTCCCAATCCGGTTAAGTGTTCACCATGGGAAAAGACCGTGACATCTTGGAGGTCTATATATTAGACCCTAGTCGCTATATCTTCGAACAATGCAGAGATCATTGCTCTTCACGAAGTGGTTCGTGAATGTATATGGATTGGATCCATAATTACGCATGTTCAAACAATAGTGGTTTGAAGTCTACCACAGATGAGCCTACGAGCATTTAGGATAATGCTACTTGTTTTGAACAAATGAGGCAAGGCTACATCAAAAGCGACAACACCAAGCATAATCAGCAACAACAGACACTCCTCGAGATCAAAGTGAACTAGGTTCGATCTGAGGACAGTGAGGCAGACTTGTTTACTAAGTCATTGCCCAATTCCACGTTCGAGAAACATGTGGCAAGAATTGGCTTGCGGAAATTATCTGAACTCCCATGATCATAGTCATCAGGGGAGGTGCAGACATCAGGGGAGATGTCTACATGTTTGTCTCGAATCGTGAAGGGTGTGTTGTGCTCTTTTTCCCCTTCGACCGAGGTTATTTTTGTCCCACTGGGTTTTTGTTACTCGGCAAGGTTTTTAACGAGGCAACGAGAGAAGCACCGCGTTTGGGCAACACAAGGGGGAGTGTTGAAGGAAAACCTAATTTGTGTTTAGCCCAAACTCTAGGTTACTTGACCTAGTGGTAATAGGATTTAATTAGAAGGATCTAGAATCCTAATCAATGTAGAATTACTTTCCTTGTATGATTGAGATTCTATGCATTGTAATCCTCTATATAAGGAGGCCCCTATTATCAATCAGAATACACAGCAAATTCCTCTCAAATTCAGTTTCTCTACAACAAGATATTAATTATGCATTAATTTAAGAGATATGTCTACAAATTCTTTAACCAATATTTTTCTTCATTTATTTAAATTCTTTCCTATAATTTTTCTTTCCAAATAGCATAAATATATTGAATTAGGTGTCAAGAAATAGGTAATAACTTTATTGATTAATTTCATCCAAAAAAATATCATTAATAAATTGAATTTGGAAAATACATATGTCTAAATTAAGAGGTAAGAACAAAAAAATTCATGTTAGTAGCATTCATTAATTATCATCTACAATCTAAATATAAGGAAAATAAACAAACAAAAATAATAAACTAAAATATAACGTTTAAACCCTAGCTACATAAAGAGAAGAGAATGAACATAAGAACATATATAATGATATAACTATGTATTTTTCACATTATATTTTCAAAATCTATTGATCAAATGTATGTGCAAATCTATTGATTGAATTACATGAAATTTTTTCTATTCTTGACATTGTTATTTAAATCTAAGCATGAGTGTAATGAAAAGAAGAAGAAAAAAGACAAAATAATTTTTTCTTTTAGAAAAAAATCAAAATAACTTGGAGTCATTAGATTTTGGAAGGCTAAAATTGTATTTTTCTCAATAATTACATGACATGATTTGACAAATAGGTGATGTGTTAGGTGACATGGCATGACACCTAATATTGAGGCTATAAATCTTAGGCCTCATTGAGGCCACAAATCATTTTTTCCTTTTTTAATATGGACTGAAATAAACGAACATTGAAACTGAATGGAAAAAATAAAAAATGGAAGTAAATCAAATTATGATTTTATTAGGAAACTTTAATATATTCTAGAACGTCTTTTAATTGATATAAATTAAATGAGAAATTTTCGTTAAACAAATTTCTTTTTTAATTTGATATGTCATATGATGGAGGATATTCCTGCAAAGAGAAATGAGTTGGATAAGTAAATTTAATAATTGTAATTAAAATGTAGGGTGTAATGAGCAAGTAGGGTAAACAAATAAAATTATAGGGTGGCAATAGCCTCACCCTTAGATTTATCACTTTATCTCTTGTAAGCAATACATGGACACAAACTAATAAGCAGGGCTTAGGTAAGATATTATGGTCTAGATTTAAATTAGCGCAATGAAAACACTCGTAATGTGTCATACTGGAGGTCATTAGCAACACACAAAAAGGGTTCTCACCCAAAGAAAGAGAATTCAGGAGAAGTTTTAAATTGAAATGGGTGCATTTGGAAGCTTATGGTCAGCAGATGGTGCTTCATCTGTGATATAATCATCAGGACCATAATTAGGAGCCAGATCAGGGCTGCCTGATGAGGAATCCTCCGAGCTAGGGAAGAAAAGTGGCCCGTCCCAATCCGATCGTCTTCCATTGCACGGCCAAATCCAACCGATGACACAAGGGCCATATCTAGGATTGGGAAGTCCTTCAGCACAGTTAGCAACAACAACTGCGATCACAACATAAAATATCAACCATTTCGACATTATTAATAACTTAGTATCTTCCACAAACAACAAAAGAAAAACCACTGATTACATAGACTAGATCGATACAGTCACTTCATTTATATCCCACAATAGTTGGCAAACTGAACATAACAATTGAATACTCATTAATTAAAATTTATGAGAGATGGAGTTACTAAAACACTATTACTGTTTTGAAATTTGCTAAGATTGGTTAATAATTAAATGCGGTAATATAACAGAATTTCTATAGTGTAATCCTTTTTCCAGATGTTCAATTACTGTTACCACTCAGTGTATCAGTTTCTTGTCCTTCTTTACTTTACATCCAACATCACATATCTGCCATTTTACATTGTCGCCTTAGATCTTAAATCTCAGGTTTGAGCCTGTCAAGACACATCAAGTACCTATTAACTACGTTTGCCCCCTGTAGCGATCCTAAAAAAGTTATAAGCCAATCAAAAGAAGTGCAAATAAGTATTCACTTCTTCACAAAATCTATAGTTAAAGTTGACATTGTGGCCTAAATTTCTCCGTCTTTTTTTTATCGCTTAGGGTTTTCTTAAACTTTGGGTTTTCTCAGTTTTCTTCTGTTGTTCCCGTCCGGCGGCGCCCCAGTGCCGGCACAGGCCTCTGGCCTCACCGGTGAGTGGTGGTTGCTGCCGGATGGGTGGGTGGTTGTTTCGTCATGGCATAGAAGAGTGGCGAAGAGTGGCTGATGTGGAGCCTTCAAACTAATTTTTCATATTTTTATGGCATTTTTACTTGGATGCATGCTCTATTTCCGGCCATATCATGAGAAAAAACAACATGCTTTATTTTCGTAATCTAATACTTTTAGAAAACTCCGTACATTTAATCTCAAATACAAAAGGATATAAGAAAAAGAAACAAAAGTTCTCGTATATTTTATCTAGAAAATGAAAAACAACAAGAAAAAAAAACAGACTCCGTACATTTGTTCTTGGACCGAAATTTACCTTTTAGAAATAAACATCTCATTCCTCTCATCTTCTCCCTCTATATTTTTTGCAATATTTTAAAAGAAAGAGGATTGTCCTGTAATACTTGTACCAATTAATTATGTATGTTTTAATCACAAGACTCCGTACATATCATCTCAAATTCAAAAAGAAGAACAGAAAAACAAAACAACGACTCCCGTACATTTCCTCTCAAAAGAAATTAAAGAAAAAACTCCTTCCGTACATTTATTCTTCGACCCAAGTTACCTTTTAGAAGTAAACATCTCATTCCTATCATCTTCTCCCTCTATTTTCTTAGCAATATTTTGTTTGATCAAGAAGAACTTCATTAATAATGAATTGCTTACAACGAGTTTCGGACAATATCTCTAACACAGAAATGACCACTAGACTTCACACTGGAACTCTATAATGACTAACACTACAACTTAATGGCAAAGACAACAAGCACCTGAGCATTTACATCTCACCTCTTATCCAGCCAAGAAGAACACTGAAACTAGACAACTCACTTGTGTTGACACTAACTCGCCACCTAGAGTCCACTTGCTTTGATCGACTAAGCCAACACTCGTTGTGACCTAAATATGACCAAAAGGGTTGCCGAACATTCAGACCTAGGACTAAAGTAAACCTAACATCGTCACCACCCTATTGTCAACACCGTCCACCCACAACTGCACCAAGTCACCATTGCCTCCGACCCAAAACCAGACAGGAACGACCCTCTAGAAGGCCAATAATGCTCGTCTGTGCATAGGCAGACATTTTCGCTGGCCCAAAACCATAAAGGAAAGTCCCACTAGAAGGCGGAAGCGAAGATTGTCTCTGTCACAACCTGTAGTGTAAGACCTCGGAAATTTGTTATTCTTTCCGAAATGTTTCTTGGGATTAATAAAGTGTTCGTTTGTACGATTTCGTGGTTTGAGGGTGGAGTGCAATTATTTTCGGACGAATAATTATTCGAAGTGCACGTTTTAGGGGGTTCACAAAGGTTGACTTTTTATATGTTTAGATTTTGTGAGAACTTCCTTCATGAAAGTTGTAGAGCGCGTTGATACGAGTTCGTGAACATACGGAACGCGAAAATCGGAGTTTGTATGATGAAGTTATGGCCGTCGGAAAAAGTTTCCATTTTGGTATATATGGGATTGTTCCGGAAATTATTTCAGAAATTCCAACTTTCCATTTTGGGAAAGTCAGACTCTCTCTCTCCTCCCGACGCCGGAAATCGCCCTCTCTCTTCTTCCGGTCATTTCTTCCTCCTCCGGCCACCTTTGGACTTGAAATTCTTGGGGTAGCCTTGTCTCGACTTTGCGCACCTCCCCGTGGCCACCTTGCAACCTATCTCGGCCTGTAGCCGCCACATCAATGAAAACCCGATCCGACCACAGTTTTGGGTCAACGCGGTTTTCTCTCTTTTCCGGCCACCATGGCTCTAGTTGTTTGACACCCTGGGATCGCCTGAGGACGCTGATGATGCTCCTAGAAGGACTTAGGCTGTAGTGGAGCGTGGAAGCAGATCGGAGCTCCGCCGAAAAACTGGGAAAATTTCGAGTTCACCGATTTTCGGGGTAGGTTTTCGACCCCTTTTACTTTGATTCAAGCTTTGTGATAGTTATGAAAGTTGTTAGGCTTGATGAGACGAAGAGGAGCAGCTTGGCCCCCACACCATTGGCGGTGTTCGGCGGCGGCTCTGCCTCTAACTCCGGCGGCCTTTTCCGGCCACCTCCGGGGCAATTTCTGCCCATTTTTATATTCTACTCATTGATATGAGCATTTCGATATATAGTTTGTAATTTTTGGAAATTGTATGAGCATGTTATGAATTTTCCAAGTTTTAGGGTTTTCGGTTCGATCGGTTTTCGATCCGTGAGGATTCGGTTGTCCGATCGACTTGTAGTTTTGATATAGTGATTGTAGAAGTGCTTCGAAGACGTTGGATGGTCTCGGATGAGGATCCGATTGTTGGATCGTCATATAATTGTGTGTTTTGTGTGGTATTGAGTGTGACATTGATGTGATTAGGTGATTGATGGAATTGCGTGAGCGGAGTTTGGATGATTTTGTGCTCGTCTTGGTATTTGTGTGAAGACGCAGCTGGATTTAGAGGTGAGTAAATCTCACGTGGTTCATTTACGAACGGATTTATTTATTACTCGGAATTACTTGTTTAATTGTTAAATCATTTTCGAAACAAATTATTTGTTTTAAAATATATGAACTTGATCGACAACGGTTCATGGGTAGGTGAAAACAATGTTTTGATATAAAATGATTTTTGAGAAGTATATTTTATAAAACTATAGTTGGTATTAGTGGCATCCCTGAGTGGATGACTACGTATGTATATATTTACGTGAAATATATATCTTGGTGGAATTGAGTGTGTAGTTTACTATTGTTGTGCAATGTGATGTTCAGGAAAATATATGGTTTTTGGAAATAAAAGATGATTTTGTGATATGAGTGAATTGTGATTTATTCATAATATCGTTTTGAACTGTTGCTTATTGTGTTGAATGAGTAGTCGAGTTCGGTAAAGTTTTGAGTCACGTGGGACTTTAAAATATTTTCGGGTCTACGGATTCGGGTCACAAGTAGTGACAGAGGCAATCATTATCGTAGGTTTGAACCTCGGCCGAGGTGACAGGCTACGATTCAGTTAGAGCTCTAGTCTGTCTGCCATTGTATATTCAGGGGAGTAACACGAGGGTTACATGAAGCCTTTGAATACATGTTTCTAATTGAGAGTGTCGTGTGGGTTCTTTCTTTTATTGTCTAAGAGAGGACTTGATTTTCATATTATGGGTGAGTTGGGATAATATGATTTTTTTATCATTTTTGTGATGTATGTTACCTTAAGGGGTAATGTTGAGTTTTGAAAACGAGTCATGTTATGAGATGATTTATTTGGAGTTGATGGGTGATCATCGACTCTGGTGTGAGTTGTTTGACTTCTTTATCTATTTTCCGTGTCATTTTAATTGTTTGATTTTAAATGTAATCTCCTGAACTAAGTCATATGCAGGGATTACTGTCTTTTGAATTGTTTGTTTTAATGTAATTTCCTGAACTAAGTTATATGCAGGGATTACTGCCTTTTGTATTGTTTGTTTTATTTGTAATCTCCTGAACTAAACCATATGCAGGGATTACTATGAATTCTTTTGTTTGTTTTCATGTGATCTCCTGAACTAAACCATATGCAGGGATTACTATGAATTCTTTTGTTTGTTTCCAGGTGATCTCCTAAACTAAGTTTCTATATAGGGATTACTGATTTTGCTTAATTCTTGTTGTGGGTATAGTTGTGGGTTGTGATCTGTAGTGATTGGGAAATGAGTTGGGATGACATGATTTTGGCAAACACGTTATGTTGGGGGAAATGAGTATGATTTCCTGGTTGTGCCGTTGGGGCAAAGGAATGGTGATTTGATAGCTTGTGGGGACGTGAAATGTTAAACTATTGGGAGTTAATTGTATAGTTGGAGATTTTGGGAAGTGAGATAAAATGAATTGTGAGACAGAGCATGTGGGTTTTAGTTGGGTTGAAATTATTGAGCATGACAAAGATTTATTTGAACTTGATGCTTTTGTTGTGATAATTGCATATTGATTTTGTTAGACTAAGATGGTGAAAGCATGTATTTTGTAAAGTAAATGTTGTTGTTTTAATTATCTCACGAATTGAGAAATTATAAGCATGCGTGACGTGAGTCACTTTAATTGAGTTTACTCATACGGGCTGAAAAGCTTACCGGGTTTGTTGTTTACATTCCCGGTGCACTATTCTATGGTGTAGGGTTTATTGTGCAGGTTAGAATATCGGGTGATCGTTATCGAAGCAGAGGTGGACTTTGCGTCACGTGGGTGTAGAAGAGCGCTTATACTTGTAGTCTTCCGCTGTGTAGTGAGTTAGTGAGAGTGGTTACAAGTTGAATTGATATTCAGTTTAATTTTTAAACTATTGTAATGTAATATGTGACTCTAAACAACGAGTCGGTATTGACATTGTGAGTTCAGTTTGGTTGTTGCTTAGTTTATTTGAAAAATTTTCTAAGAGTCTTCTTGTGATTGTTTGTTCAAAATTCGGGGTGTGACATGTAGTGTCTTATTTTCAACAAGAAAACGAAAAATAAAACAAAACCCTAAAGCACTAGTAATAGCCAAGCCCGCCACCATGGCAAACCCGAACCAGTCGCACCGCCCCACCCACCCCGATCACCACCTATCTACCCCCTTGTTGCCATCCAAGTAAAACCTGGATCGTGTGCTCAACCATCCACCAAACAAAAGGAACCAACAACAAAACAAATAAAAATAAAGACTAAAAGCCCACCAGCCAGGGCCCAAAGCCATAGACCCAGCCCAACAACCTCCATCCTCCCAAACCTCCAGATTGATCGTTGAGAGCCAAACCCACCGTCGTCGGATCTGTGGCAGCACCACCAACGAAGCATTGCGCAACAGCGAACGACTACCTCCGACTGACATCGATGGTGAGACCACTGGACCAACCAAATCCATTTTGGATCCGTGTTGTTCAACAGATCGGAAATTCCACCACTGGTCAGATCACTGATACTCCCTCGCCAACACTAGGGAAAAATCACTACCCATGGCCGCTCCGGTGACCCCAGATCCCGCCGCCAGCCATCAGCCCCCTAACGCATCCGATCCTTCAAGCCTGAAATTGACCGCGCAAACATCCATCTCCAGCAACGCCTACGCTAAGGAGTCCTGGCGTTGGACCCTTAGATCGTCACAGGTCCATCCGACGACGACGCCCCAAGGACGCTCCGCCGGACGGAGCATACAGCTATTACCCCAATTTCTTAGCAATATTGTGAGCATTTTATTTTATTTTATTTATTTATTTATTTGATCTAGAAAAGAAAAAAGAATATTTCTCTGTTGTATCAATTTCATTTGTGTTAAGCGTTAAGGGTTTGACAAAATTGATGAATATGATTTTTTTGTGTAGCATATATTTGTCGATTAAGGTGAGGAAAAACGAGTACAAGGAGTCCAGCCAAACCACCCAGATCAGCTTCTTTCATCAAGCAACATAGTCTATATATCCCGAGTATTTAGATTTAGGGTGTGGCTATTGCCACCCTACCATTTTCTTTGTTCACCCTACAAATATTTGAATTATTGAAAAACTATATTACCCAAATGCAAAATGACTAATAAGTACACTACTTTTCTAAAATTAAAATATTTAAGGAAAACTAAATACATAACTAATTAAATACAAAACTACTTAATTTCTCTTTTGATAACATTAATCTTCATCTTCTCCATCCAAAATTCAATTTATTACAATTTTCTTTTTTATCTTTTTGTTGCGTCCTCATCGTTAATTCGTTATTCAATTCACAAAACCATTAGTGTTAATTTCATCAAAATCTTTATAATACCTTTATAAACACCGAAAGTAAAAAATTTAAAACAAGAAAAAAAATTAATCTTTTTTCATTGCTCATAGTAGCACTTACTAATTTTTTAATGGGCAATGATATAGGGCCTCAATGAGGCATGAGATTTATGGCCTTAAGTCCTAGGTGTCATGCCATGTAAGCAAATACTAATTTTATTTTCAATTTCACATAATATATCTTGCCACATCATACTATTGCAACACCAACTTTACCCTTTTATATTTCCTTTTAGATGTTAGGGGTGAATCAATTACATTAATGAATTTAATTAGGTGACGAAAAAAAATCAGATATGTTGAAGGAAAACCTAATTTGTGTTTAGCCCAAACTCTAGGTTACTTGACCTAGTGGTAATATGATTTAATTAGAAGGATCTAGAATCCTAATCAATGTAGAATTACTTTCCTTGTATGATTGAGATTCTATGCATTGTAATCCTCTATATAAAGAGGCCCCTATTATCAGTGAGAATACACAGCAAATTCCTCTCAAATTCAGTTTCTCTACAACACGTTATCAGCACGAGCCCTAACCCTGAAATCCTAAATTCGTAGCCTTCAAATCCCAGAAACCACCGCCGCCCACCTTGAAGATCTCAACTCCAGGAGTCCAGAACCGGCGGCCCCGCCCCCAGAACCGGCCGGAAAATATCCGAACCGGCCACCGGAAATATCTTTACCCTCCCTGCCCGGTTCAAAGCTTTCCTCCCTGCCAACTGCTACCAAACTTCACCGAAACCTGCAACCAGACCCCAGATCACCGGAGCCGAAAAATATCAACCGGAACCGGCCTAGAACCGTCCGAACCGGCCACCGGAAAAGACTACTACCGAACCAGCAGAAAGAAAAAAAAGGAAGGCAGCAGATAAGCCCAGCCCTGCGTCCGGCCCAAAACCTCACAGCCCAAGTCCGCCTGCAGCCCAAGCCCGCCAGCAGGCCCAGCGAAGCCCACTTGCAAACCAAGCCGCACAGCCGCAAGCCACCGAGCCGCAAGCCGCAAGCCGCCAAGAAACCTGCCACGCCAGCAAGCCACGCAGGCATCCAGTCAGCAGCCACGTCAGCGTCGGACTGCCACGTCAGCACTCGGTCAACGACCGGTCAACGCCGGTCAACACTTTTCCGGCCGACTTCCGGCCAATTTCCGACTACTTTTCTGTAGTTTTCCGGCCACTTTTTCCGGTCAGCTACAGTACTTCCGGTGAAGACTTTTCCGACCATTTGTTTAAGGTAATTTTTCTAAAAGTTCCCGTTTTTGTGAAGTTTTTAATTTCTTCTTCTTTTGTCGGGGACTTCCAAAATCCCTTCTTCTACCCCCCTTTCTCTACATAGGGGAGACCAAAAGCTGAACTGTGGGGGTTCGCGCTCACTCCAAGCTTGGAGCTTGTAGAGTCCTCCAAACTTAGAGTTTGTTGAGAAGAAAACGATAGACCATATACATCGTTATTTCGATCTAATCCAAAACCCCTCTTGGAATCGGATTTTCTTGGAAGCGACTACGCTCAGAAAATTCCTAATTTCTTGGAAGCAACTACGCTAAAAAATTTAATAGTTTTTTGTGGTAGCCTTTTTCGCTCCGAAACTAACCCTAATCTTGTGTTGTTTTTCAGGATGAGTTACCTGAACAAGTTGAGCTTTGTCCCACTCGAGACAACTGGCGCAGGATACCATAGGTGGGTCCGAGATGTGCGCCAACATCTTAAGGCTGATGGAATTCTGGAAACCATCCAAGAGCCTGGTCAGAACGTGCTCTCAATCGAGCAAGCTACTGCTTTTGAAGCAAAACAAGCTAAGGCTATAATTCTCATGACAAGGCACATGAATGACGCGCTCCAAAATGAATACCTCAATGAGGAAGACCCAAGAAAGCTATGGGTAGAACTAGAGCAGCGATTTGGCAACGTTCGTGACTCCTTGCTTCCTGATTTAGAAGTGCGATGGCATAGCCTCCGCTTTTGTGATTTCAAGTCTGTCCTTGATTATAACTCGGAAGCTCTTCGTATCAAGTCTCTGATGGAGTATTGTGGCCAAGCCATAACTGATACGATGTTAATCGAGAAGACTCTCTCTACCTTCCCTATCTCTGCATTGATGATTTCAAAGAATTATCGGATTGATGTAAATGCAGGACGTATCACAAGGTTTCATGAGCTCATTGGCGCCATGAACGTAGCTGAAAAGCACGATAATATCCTTGTGAAGAACTATAATGCTAGACCCGTGGGAACTAAGCCTATTCTGGAGTCTAACTATAGTCGCGCCTTCAATGGAGGACGCAAGGAGCGAAACCCTAAGGATAGGGACAATTCTGGACGTTCTGGTCCATATATTCACCCTAAAGAGGAAGGAAATCGCCAAGAGAGGCGTGCACTGAACCGTAGAGGTCAACGTGTGAAGAGAGAGAGAGGCGGAGCCTCCGACCATGGTGGTAACGCCACCAAAAGGATAGGTCGTTCAAATCGCGCCCCAATGGCTCCTCGATCAAGGGAGCCTGACTATAATGATGTTTGTTTTTGATGTGGATCAACTGAACATTGGGCCAAAACATGTACCGCACCCCAGAATGTTGCAAATGCATACAAGACGTATCGTGAAGCAAGGGAAGCAAATTACATGGCACAAGAAGATCAAGATGGTGATCTAGATCTAAGGGTGGAAGACTACAAGGATCAAGACCCAGAAACTGGCGATTTTGATTAAGTCTTTTTATTTTCCAAGAGATGTAGGCGATTGCCATATTTCTTTTTATTGGATTAGATTTTCTATGATCATAGAAACAATTATGTATTTAATTGGCTTATGAATAAAATTTCGAGTTCTTTTCATTATGACTCAATTTTGATTATGAGCATATGACTTTGTGACTACGATGGGGCGAGCCATCAGTATTAATTCAAGGACATGGAATAGCCCAAGTTCCACTTGCCAAATGGCACCTTGATTACAATTGTCACAGAAACTCTCTACGCTCTTAGGGCAAATAGTACCCTATGAATAGCCAACGAATTCCATGCAAAAATGCATGTAGAGAACGGGAATGAGTTCCTTTGCATTACCTCTAATGATTGCGAACAAAGACGCATCTTAGAGACGTTTATGTGTCTCTCTAGTGGACTTTATGTCACTATTCGAGCTATTAAATCCAATAAACTTATGAAAGAAGATCTCTTGGATTTAGACACATATTGGCTTTGTCACGACAGGATAGATCATCTTAGTCATGATACGATGATCCGTCTACAAAAGACTTCACATGGACATCATTTCTTTTGAGCAAAATGAAGCAAGATGACGCCATAAAAGGCGCCAACCATGGGCATAACACCATGGTTGTTCCTCCTTGTGGCCATGACGCCATACATGCTAATTTCGATGGCTCCCACGCCATGATGGGAGATGTAGTCACATATTTTGCTTCTAATAGCACTTTAGACGCTTAGACCTAACCAAACTCCTCATTGGTTGCTTCTAAGGCCTCTCGCTCGTTTTACAAAGCCCATTCCTTATGGAAATTAGGACTGAGACCGTCCTATGCAAAGGATATGACAATACTCATTCTGTTCTTACAAAGAATCCGTAGGGATTTTGTGGATTGATTCAACCAACTTGCGGACGCTTAAATATTTCATGATGTTGGTTGACACGCAAACACGCCGGTCACGTGTTGTGCCTTTGTCCACCTATAAATGCTACTTATGCTACACTCCTAGCACATATCATGTGACAACGGGCTCACTCCCCGAATCATCCTATTCAGTCAATTGGATTTGTCTATGCTAGAGAGTTTACATCGAAAGACTTTCGATGTATATTGCAATGGGTTTGATGCTGGACATCACATTCCCATGTACACACCCAATTGGTCTCGCAGAAACCACTACGATGGTAGTCCGAACATTGGTAATGCGCACCAATCTTCTTACATCCGCTTGGGGTGATGCAATATCGCATGTAGCTATGCTAATTCGTCTACGACCTATCGCCACTCAATGTACCTCTGCGTTACAGCTAGTGACTGGGTACACGTCTTTTGTACTTACGCACATTTGAGTGAGCCATTTATGTGCCAATTGCGCAGCCACAGCGCTCTATGATGGGTCCTTACAAGACGAATGGGCAACTACGTTGGATTTGAGCTTCCAACAATCGTCCGCCACTTAAATGCCCTTGCTAGGCGATCTCCTTATCGCTAGATTTGCGGATGTCACTTTGATGAGACAGTCTTCCCGTCGTTAGGGGGAGATAAGAACACGAATGTTCAACAGGAACGACAGGAATTGTCGTGGTCTGTCCCCACTATGTCTCATCTTGATCCCTATTAAAGTGACGAGATCACACAAATATGCTGCAAACATGCCTGCAAGGAAGGACGTCCCTACGAGAGGACGTAGCGCCACCCTACACGGAGGTAGGCATGGCGCCAATGCCAAAAAGAGTGGCACTCTGGTGTTACAGGCCATGGCCCCAGCTAGGATGCGTGGGAGGCCCGTGGGTTCGAAGGATACTTTGGCACATTCCAATCCTTTAATCATCAAGACTCAAAATCCGTCTCATGAGTATCTTCCGGGTTATGGTTATCGTTGGGGGACGCCTCAACGTCAAACCCTATTCCAGAGAATATAGAGCTCTATGAAACTTACACTAGTGTACATGAGACGTGGGATAGAAACTCCATCATAATTGATGATGTAGTTACGCATTTTGTTGCGCATGAGTTTGCTGAGTCCGATGATACCGAACCACGCTCCGTTGATGAATGAATGCCAACGTAGAGAGTTTTTGGCCTAAATGGAAAGATGCGATCCAGGTTAAGATGGATTCTCTAACGAAGAGGAAGGTTTTCGAGCTACAGATGCCAACACTTCCTAACATAAAACCTGTTGACTAATGGGTCTTCGTTAGAAAGCGTGATGAGAAAAAGAGATGGTAATCTCGGCTTATGGCTCAAGGCTTCTCATAAAACGCCCTGGAATCGACTACGATGAGACATATTCTCTCGTAATGGATGTCATTGCACTCCACTACCCTGTCAGTTTGGTAGTTTCTGAATAACTGAACATGCAGCTTACAAATGTGGTCACTACGTATCTCTATAGGGATCTAGATACGGAATATACATGAAGATTCATGGTGAACTTCATTTACCCAAGTCAAGTGACTCTAGACCACGGAGTGCGTTTACAAAGAGGTTGAAACGCTCACTAAAGTGACTACTTGATTGGGAAGGGATATGCCCACGCGTTTCTATGACAAGTTTCAGATTCTATCGCGGTTCATGTTGGACATGATCTTCATTAGAAGCCCTTAAAGAGTTAAGGGAAACCGCTGAACACTTGAAATCTGAGTTGGAGATGAAGGATTTTGGGAGAACACGATTATGTCTCAGTTTGGAACTTGAGCATCGTGTCGATAGATGCTTAGGCATTTTGACAAGATCAAGCCTTCAAGCACCCCCATGATCGTCCGTAGTCTTGATCCTGAAAAGGATCATCTTCTTCGAAAGGATGATGACGAAGGTGTAATAGAGGCAAAAATGCCTTACTTAGTACAATAGGCGCATTATTGTACTTATCTCAATGCACGAGACCGGACATCTCATATGTTGTGAACTTGTTAGCTAGATATAGCTCTGCGCCAACGCGACGCCATTGGATTTGTGTAAAAGATATCTTCCGATATTTGAGATGTATGATTGATATGAGCTTGTTTTATCCCTACGAAGAGATGATGGATTCAGACCCATCACACATCAGAAACGCCGCCAACGCTGGCCTGCATTCTCTATCCCCATTCCAAAACAACATGTGTTTTGGAAGGTTTTGCCGATGTTGGGTATCTGTCTGACCCACACAATGGTCATTCCCAATCCGGTTAAGTGTTCACCATGGGAAAAGACCGTGACATCTTGGAGGTCTACATATTAGACCCTAGTCGCTATATCTTCGAACAATGCAGAGATCATTGCTCTTCACGAAGTGGTTCGTGAATGTATATGGATTGGATCCATAATTACGCATGTTCAAACAATAGTGGTTTGAAGTCTACCACAGATGAGCCTACGAGCATTTAGGATAATGCTACTTGTTTTGAACAAATGAGGCAAGGCTACATCAAAAGCGACAACACCAAGCATAATCAGCAACAACAGACACTCCTCGAGATCAAAGTGAACTAGGTTCGATCTGAGGACAGTGAGGCAGACTTGTTTACTAAGTCATTGCCCAATTCCACGTTCGAGAAACATGTGGCAAGAATTGGCTTGCGGAAATTATCTGAACTCCCATGATCATAGTCATCAGGGGGAGGTGCAGACATCAGGGGGAGATGTCTACATGTTCGTCTCGAATCGTGAAGGGTGTGTTGTGCTCTTTTTCCCCTTCGACCGAGGTTATTTTTGTCCCACTGGGTTTTTGTTACTCGGCAAGGTTTTTAACGAGGCAACGAGAGAAGCACCGCGTTTGGGCAACACAAGGGGGAGTGTTGAAGGAAAACCTAATTTGTGTTTAGCCCAAACTCTAGGTTACTTGACCTAGTGGTAATAGGATTTAATTAGAAGGATCTAGAATCCTAATCAATGTAGAATTACTTTCCTTGTATGATTGAGATTCTATGCATTGTAATCCTCTATATAAGGAGGCCCCTATTATCAATCAGAATACACAGCAAATTCCTCTCAAATTCAGTTTCTCTACAACAAGATATTAATTATGCATTAATTTAAGAGATATGTCTACAAATTCTTTAACCAATATTTTTCTTCATTTATTTAAATTCTTTCCTATAATTTTTCTTTCCAAATAGCATAAATATATTGAATTAGGTGTCAAGAAATAGGTAATAACTTTATTGATTAATTTCATCCAAAAAAATATCATTAATAAATTGAATTTGGAAAATACATATGTCTAAATTAAGAGGTAAGAACAAAAAAATTCATGTTAGTAGCATTCATTAATTATCATCTACAATCTAAATATAAGGAAAATAAACAAACAAAAAATAATAAACTAAAATATAACGTTTAAACCCTAGCTACATAAAGAGAAGAGAATGAACATAAGAACATATATAATGATATAACTATGTATTTTTCACATTATATTTTCAAAATCTATTGATCAAATGTATGTGCAAATCTATTGATTGAATTACATGAAATTTTTTCTATTCTTGACATTGTTATTTAAATCTAAGCATGAGTGTAATGAAAAGAAGAAGAAAAAAGACAAAATAATTTTTTCTTTTAGAAAAAAATCAAAATAACTTGGAGTCATTAGATTTTGGAAGGCTAAAATTGTATTTTTCTCAATAATTACATGACATGATTTGACAAATAGGTGATGTGTTAGGTGACATGGCATGACACCTAATATTGAGGCTATAAATCTTAGGCCTCATTGAGGCCACAAATCATTTTTTCCTTTTTTAATATGGACTGAAATAAACGAACATTGAAACTGAATGGAAAAAATAAAAAAATGGAAGTAAATCAAATTATGATTTTATTAGGAAACTTTAATATATTCTAGAACGTCTTTTAATTGATATAAATTAAATGAGAAATTTTCGTTAAACAAAATTTCTTTTTTAATTTGATATGTCATATGATGGAGGATATTCCTGCAAAGAGAAATGAGTTGGATAAGTAAATTTAATAATTGTAATTAAAATGTAGGGTGTAATGAGCAAGTAGGGTAAACAAATAAAATTATAGGGTGGCAATAGCCTCACCCTTAGATTTATCACTTTATCTCTTGTAAGCAATACATGGACACAAACTAATAAGCAGGGCTTAGGTAAGATATTATGGTCTAGATTTAAATTAGCGCAATGAAAAATACTCGTAATGTGTCATACTGGAGGTCATTAGCAACACACAAAAAGGGTTCTCACCCAAAGAAAGAGAATTCAGGAGAAGTTTTAAATTGAAATGGGTGCATTTGGAAGCTTATGGTCAGCAGATGGTGCTTCATCTGTGATATAATCATCAGGACCATAATTAGGAGCCAGATCAGGGCTGCCTGATGAGGAATCCTCCGAGCTAGGGAAGAAAAGTGGCCCGTCCCAATCCGATCGTCTTCCATTGCACGGCCAAATCCAACCGATGACACAAGGGCCATATCTAGGATTGGGAAGTCCTTCAGCACAGTTAGCAACAACAACTGCGATCACAACATAAAATATCAACCATTTCGACATTATTAATAACTTAGTATCTTCCACAAACAACAAAAGAAAAACCACTGATTACATAGACTAGATCGATACAGTCACTTCATTTATATCCCACAATAGTTGGCAAACTGAACATAACAATTGAATACTCATTAATTAAAATTTATGAGAGATGGAGTTACTAAAACACTATTACTGTTTTGAAATTTGCTAAGATTGGTTAATAATTAAATGCGGTAATATAACAGAATTTCTATAGTGTAATCCTTTTTCCAGATGTTCAATTACTGTTACCACTCAGTGTATCAGTTTCTTGTCCTTCTTTACTTTACATCCAACATCACATATCTGCCATTTTACATTGTCGCCTTAGATCTTAAAATCTCAGGTTTGAGCCTGTCAAGACACATCAAGTACCTATTAACTACGTTTGCCCCCTGTAGCGATCCTAAAAAAAGTTATAAGCCAATCAAAAGAAGTGCAAATAAGTATTCACTTCTTCACAAAATCTATAGTTAAAGTTGACATTGTGGCCTAAATTTCTCCGTCTTTTTTTTTATCGCTTAGGGTTTTCTTAAACTTTGGGTTTTCTCAGTTTTCTTCTGTTGTTCCCGTCCGGCGGCGCCCCAGTGCCGGCACAGGCCTCTGGCCTCACCGGTGAGTGGTGGTTGCTGCCGGATGGGTGGGTGGTTGTTTCGTCATGGCATAGAAGAGTGGCGAAGAGTGGCTGATGTGGAGCCTTCAAACTAATTTTTCATATTTTTATGGCATTTTTACTTGGATGCATGCTCTATTTCCGGCCATATCATGAGAAAAAACAACATGCTTTATTTTCGTAATCTAATACTTTTAGAAAACTCCGTACATTTAATCTCAAATACAAAAGGATATAAGAAAAAGAAACAAAAAGTTCTCGTATATTTTATCTAGAAAATGAAAAACAACAAGAAAAAAAAACAGACTCCGTACATTTGTTCTTGGACCGAAATTTACCTTTTAGAAATAAACATCTCATTCCTCTCATCTTCTCCCTCTATATTTTTTGCAATATTTTAAAAGAAAGAGGATTGTCCTGTAATACTTGTACCAATTAATTATGTATGTTTTAATCACAAGACTCCGTACATATCATCTCAAATTCAAAAAGAAGAACAGAAAAACAAAACAACGACTCCCGTACATTTCCTCTCAAAAGAAATTAAAGAAAAAACTCCTTCCGTACATTTATTCTTCGACCCAAGTTACCTTTTAGAAGTAAACATCTCATTCCTATCATCTTCTCCCTCTATTTTCTTAGCAATATTTTGTTTGATCAAGAAGAACTTCATTAATAATGAATTGCTTACAACGAGTTTCGGACAATATCTCTAACACAGAAATGACCACTAGACTTCACACTGGAACTCTATAATGACTAACACTACAACTTAATGGCAAAGACAACAAGCACCTGAGCATTTACATCTCACCTCTTATCCAGCCAAGAAGAACACTGAAACTAGACAACTCACTTGTGTTGACACTAACTCGCCACCTAGAGTCCACTTGCTTTGATCGACTAAGCCAACACTCGTTGTGACCTAAATATGACCAAAAGGGTTGCCGAACATTCAGACCTAGGACTAAAGTAAACCTAACATCGTCACCACCCTATTGTCAACACCGTCCACCCACAACTGCACCAAGTCACCATTGCCTCCGACCCAAAACCAGACAGGAACGACCCTCTAGAAGGCCAATAATGCTCGTCTGTGCATAGGCAGACATTTTCGCTGGCCCAAAACCATAAAGGAAAGTCCCACTAGAAGGCGGAAGCGAAGATTGTCTCTGTCACAACCTGTAGTGTAAGACCTCGGAAATTTGTTATTCTTTCCGAAATGTTTCCTGGGATTAATAAAGTGTTCGTTTGTACGATTTCGTGGTTTGAGGGTGGAGTGCAATTATTTTCGGACGAATAATTATTCGAAGTGCACGTTTTAGGGGGTTCACAAAGGTTGACTTTTTATATGTTTAGATTTTGTGAGAACTTCCTTCATGAAAGTTGTAGAGCGCGTTGATACGAGTTCGTGAACATACGGAACGCGAAAATCGGAGTTTGTATGATGAAGTTATGGCCGTCGGAAAAAGTTTCCATTTTGGTATATATGGGATTGTTCCGGAAATTATTTCAGAAATTCCAACTTTCCATTTTGGGAAAGTCAGACTCTCTCTCTCCTCCCGACGCCGGAAATCGCCCTCTCTCTTCTTCCGGTCATTTCTTCCTCCTCCGGCCACCTTTGGACTTGAAATTCTTGGGGTAGCCTTGTCTCGACTTTGCGCACCTCCCCGTGGCCACCTTGCAACCTATCTCGGCCTGTAGCCGCCACATCAATGAAAACCCGATCCGACCACAGTTTTGGGTCAACGCGGTTTTCTCTCTTTTCCGGCCACCATGGCTCTAGTTGTTTGACACCCTGGGATCGCCTGAGGACGCTGATGATGCTCCTAGAAGGACTTAGGCTGTAGTGGAGCGTGGAAGCAGATCGGAGCTCCGCCGAAAAACTGGGAAAATTTCGAGTTCACCGATTTTCGGGGTAGGTTTTCGACCCCTTTTACTTTGATTCAAGCTTTGTGATAGTTATGAAAGTTGTTAGGCTTGATGAGACGAAGAGGAGCAGCTTGGCCCCCACACCATTGGCGGTGTTCGGCGGCGGCTCTGCCTCTAACTCCGGCGGCCTTTTCCGGCCACCTCCGGGGCAATTTCTGCCCATTTTTATATTCTACTCATTGATATGAGCATTTCGATATATAGTTTGTAATTTTTGGAAATTGTATGAGCATGTTATGAATTTTCCAAGTTTTAGGGTTTTCGGTTCGATCGGTTTTCGATCCGTGAGGATTCGGTTGTCCGATCGACTTGTAGTTTTGATATAGTGATTGTAGAAGTGCTTCGAAGACGTTGGATGGTCTCGGATGAGGATCCGATTGTTGGATCGTCATATAATTGTGTGTTTTGTGTGGTATTGAGTGTGACATTGATGTGATTAGGTGATTGATGGAATTGCGTGAGCGGAGTTTGGATGATTTTGTGCTCGTCTTGGTATTTGTGTGAAGACGCAGCTGGATTTAGAGGTGAGTAAATATCACGTGGTTCATTTACGAACGGATTTATTTATTACTCGGAATTACTTGTTTAATTGTTAAATCATTTTCGAAACAAATTATTTGTTTTAAAATATATGAACTTGATCGACAACGGTTCATGGGTAGGTGAAAACAATGTTTTGATATAAAATGATTTTTGAGAAGCATATTTTATAAAACTATAGTTGGTATTAGTGGCATCCCTGAGTGGATGACTACGTATGTATATATTTACGTGAAATATATATCTTGGTGGAATTGAGTGTGTAGTTTACTATTGTTGTGCAATGTGATGTTCAGGAAAATATATGGTTTTTGGAAATAAAAGATGATTTTGTGATATGAGTGAATTGTGATTTATTCATAATATCGTTTTGAACTGTTGCTTATTGTGTTGAATGAGTAGTCGAGTTTGGTAAAGTTTTGAGTCACGTGGGACTTTAAAATATTTTCGGGTCTACGGATTCGGGTCACAAGTAGTGACAGAGGCAATCATTATCGTAGGTTTGAACCTCGGCCGAGGTGACAGGCTACGATTCAGTTAGAGCTCTAGTCTGTCTGCCATTGTATATTCAGGGGAGTAACACGAGGGTTACATGAAGCCTTTGAATACATGTTTCTAATTGAGAGTGTCGTGTGGGTTCTTTCTTTTATTGTCTAAGAGAGGACTTGATTTTCATATTATGGGTGAGTTGGGATAATATGATTTTTTTTATCATTTTTGTGATGTATGTTACCTTAAGGGGTAATGTTGAGTTTTGAAAACGAGTCATGTTATGAGATGATTTATTTGGAGTTGATGGGTGATCATCGACTCTGGTGTGAGTTGTTTGACTTCTTTATCTATTTTCCGTGTCATTTTAATTGTTTGATTTTAAATGTAATCTCCTGAACTAAGTCATATGCAGGGATTACTGTCTTTTGAATTGTTTGTTTTAATGTAATTTCCTGAACTAAGTTATATGCAGGGATTACTGCCTTTTGTATTGTTTGTTTTATTTGTAATCTCCTGAACTAAACCATATGCAGGGATTACTATGAATTCTTTTGTTTGTTTTCATGTGATCTCCTGAACTAAACCATATGCAGGGATTACTATGAATTCTTTTGTTTGTTTCCAGGTGATCTCCTAAACTAAGTTTCTATATAGGGATTACTGATTTTGCTTAATTCTTGTTGTGGGTATAGTTGTGGGTTGTGATCTGTAGTGATTGGGAAATGAGTTGGGATGACATGATTTTGGCAAACACGTTATGTTGGGGGAAATGAGTATGATTTCCTGGTTGTGCCGTTGGGGCAAAGGAATGGTGATTTGATAGCTTGTGGGGACGTGAAATGTTAAACTATTGGGAGTTAATTGTATAGTTGGAGATTTTGGGAAGTGAGATAAAATGAATTGTGAGACAGAGCATGTGGGTTTTAGTTGGGTTGAAATTATTGAGCATGACAAAGATTTATTTGAACTTGATGCTTTTGTTGTGATAATTGCATATTGATTTTGTTAGACTAAGATGGTGAAAGCATGTATTTTGTAAAGTAAATGTTGTTGTTTTAATTATCTCACGAATTGAGAAATTATAAGCATGCGTGACGTGAGTCACTTTAATTGAGTTTACTCATACGGGCTGAAAAGCTTACCGGGTTTGTTGTTTACATTCCCGGTGCACTATTCTATGGTGTAGGGTTTATTGTGCAGGTTAGAATATCGGGTGATCGTTATCGAAGCAGAGGTGGACTTTGCGTCACGTGGGTGTAGAAGAGCGCTTATACTTGTAGTCTTCCGCTGTGTAGTGAGTTAGTGAGAGTGGTTACAAGTTGAATTGATATTCAGTTTAATTTTTAAACTATTGTAATGTAATATGTGACTCTAAACAACGAGTCGGTATTGACATTGTGAGTTCAGTTTGGTTGTTGCTTAGTTTATTTGAAAAATTTTCTAAGAGTCTTCTTGTGATTGTTTGTTCAAAATTCGGGGTGTGACATGTAGTGTCTTATTTTCAACAAGAAAACGAAAAATAAAACAAAACCCTAAAGCACTAGTAATAGCCAAGCCCGCCACCATGGCAAACCCGAACCAGTCGCACCGCCCCACCCACCCCGATCACCACCTATCTACCCCCTGTTGCCATCCAAGTAAAACCTGGATCGTGTGCTCAACCATCCACCAAACAAAAGGAACCAACAACAAAACAAATAAAAATAAAGACTAAAAGCCCACCAGCCAGGGCCCAAAGCCATAGACCCAGCCCAACAACCTCCATCCTCCCAAACCTCCAGATTGATCGTTGAGAGCCAAACCCACCGTCGTCGGATCTGTGGCAGCACCACCAACGAAGCATTGCGCAACAGCGAACGACTACCTCCGACTGACATCGATGGTGAGACCACTGGACCAACCAAATCCATTTTGGATCCGTGTTGTTCAACAGATCGGAAATTCCACCACTGGTCAGATCACTGATACTCCCTCGCCAACACTAGGGAAAAATCACTACCCATGGCCGCTCCGGTGACCCCAGATCCCGCCGCCAGCCATCAGCCCCCTAACGCATCCGATCCTTCAAGCCTGAAATTGACCGCGCAAACATCCATCTCCAGCAACGCCTACGCTAAGGAGTCCTGGCGTTGGTCCCTTAGATCGTCACAGGCCCATCCGACGACGACGCCCCAAGGACGCTCCGCCGGACGGAGCATACAACTATTACCCCAATTTCTTAGCAATATTGTGAGCATTTTATTTTATTTTATTTATTTATTTATTTGATCTAGAAAAGAAAAAAGAATATTTCTCTGTTGTATCAATTTCATTTGTGTTAAGCGTTAAGGGTTTGACAAAATTGATGAATATGATTTTTTTGTCTAGCATATATTTGTCGATTAAGGTGAGGAAAAACGAGTACAAGGAGTCCAGCCAAACCACCCAGATCAGCTTCTTTCATCAAGCAACATAGTCTATATATCCCGAGTATTTAGATTTAGGGTGTGGCTATTGCCACCCTACCATTTTCTTTGTTCACCCTACAAATATTTGAATTATTGAAAAACTATATTACCCAAATGCAAAATGACTAATAAGTACACTACTTTTCTAAAATTAAAATATTTAAGGAAAACTAAATACATAACTAATTAAATACAAAACTACTTAATTTCTCTTTTGATAACATTAATCTTCATCTTCTCCATCCAAAATTCAATTTATTACAATTTTCTTTTTTATCTTTTTGTTGCGTCCTCATCGTTAATTCGTTATTCAATTCACAAAACCATTAATGTTAATTTCATCAAAATCTTTATAATACCTTTATAAACACCGAAAGTAAAAAATTTAAAACAAGAAAAAAAATTAATCTTTTTTTCATTGCTCATAGTAGGACTTACTAATTTTTTAATGGGCAATGATATAGGGCCTCAATGAGGCATGAGATTTATGGCCTTAAGTCCTAGGTGTCATGCCATGTAAGCAAATACTAATTTTATTTTCAATTTCACATAATATATCTTGCCACATCATACTATTGCAACACCAACTTTACCCTTTTATATTTCCTTTTAGATGTTAGGGGTGAATCAATTACATTAATGAATTTAATTAGGTGACGAAAAAAAATCAGATATGTTGAAGGAAAACCTAATTTGTGTTTAGCCCAAACTCTAGGTTACTTGACCTAGTGGTAATATGATTTAATTAGAAGGATCTAGAATCCTAATCAATGTAGAATTACTTTCCTTGTATGATTGAGATTCTATGCATTGTAATCCTCTCAGTGTATAGCCGCAAGCCAAGCCGCATAGCCGCAAGCCACCGAGCCGCAAGCCGCAAGCCGCCAAGAAACCTGCCATGCCAGCAAGCCACGCAGGCATCCAGTCAGCAGCCACGTCAGCGCTGCTGTGCCACGTCAGCACTCGGTCAACGACCGGTCAACGCTTTTCCGGTGACTTTTCCGGCCGACTTCCGGCCACTTTTTCGACCACTTTTCTGCCGTTTTCCGGCCACTTTTTCCGGTCAGCTACAGTACTTCCGGTGACGACTTTCTGACCATTTTTTAAGGTAATTTTTCTAAAAGTTCCCGTTTTTGTGAAGTTTTTAATTTCTCCTTCTTTTGTCGGGGACTTCCAAAATCCCTTCTTCTACCCCCCTTTCTCTACATAGGGGAGACCAAAAGCCGAACTGTGGGGGTTCGCGCTCTCTCCAAGCTTGGAGCTTGTAGAGTCCTCCAAACTTAGAGTTTGTTGAGAAGAAAACGATCGACCATATACATCGTTATTTCGATCTAATCCAAAACCCCTCTTGGAATCGGATTTTCTTGGAAGCGACTACGCTCAGAAAATTCCTAATTTCTTGGAAGCAACTACGCTCAGAAATTTAATAGTTTTTCGTGGTAGCCTTTTTCGCTCCGAAACTAACCCTAATCTTGTGTTGTTTTTCAGGATGAGTTACCTGAACAAGTTGAGCTTTGTCCCACTCGAGACAATTGGCGCAGGATACCATAATTGGGTCCGAGATGTGCGCCAACATCTTAAGGCTGATGGAATTCTGGAAACCATCCAAGAGCCTGGTCAGAACGTGCTCTCAATCGAGCAAGCTACTGCTTTTGAAGCAAAACAAGCTAAGGCTATAATTCTCATGACAAGGCACATGAATGACGCGCTCCAAAATGAATACCTCAATGAGGAAGACCCAAGAAAGCTATGGGTAGAACTAGAGCAGCGATTTGGCAACGTTCGTGACTCCCTGCTTCCTGATTTAGAAGTGCGATGGAATAGCCTCCGCTTTTGTGATTTCAAGTCTGTGCTTGATTATAACTCGGAAGCTCTTCGTATCAAGTCTCTGATGGAGTATTGTGGCCAAGCCATAACTGATATGATGTTGATCGAGAAGACTCTCTCTACCTTCCCCGTCTCTGCATTGATGATTTCAAAGAATTATCGGATTGATGTAAATGCAGGACGTATCACAAGGTTTCATGAGCTCATTGGCGCCATGAATGTAGCTGAAAAGCACGATAATATCCTTGTGAAGAACTATAATGCTAGACCCGTGGGAACTAAGCCTATTCCGGAGTCTAACTATAGTTGCGCCCCCAATGGAGGACGCAAGGAGCGAAACCCTAAGGATAGGGACAATTCTAGACGTTCAGGTCCATATATTCGCCCTAAAGAGGAAGGAAATCGTCAAGAGAGGCGTGCACGGAACCGTAGAGGTCAACGTGTGAAGAGAGAGAGAGGCGGAGCCTCCGACCATGGTGGTAACGCCACTAAAAGGATAGGTCGTTCAAATCGCGCCCCAATGGCGCCTCGATCAAGGGAGCCTGACTATAATGATGTTTGTTTTCGATGTGGATCAACTTAACATTGGGCCAAAACATGTACCGCACCCCAGAATGTTGCAAACGCATACAAGACGTATCGTGAAGCAAGGGAAGCAAATTACATGGCACAAGAAGATCAAGATGGTGATCTAGATCTAAGGGTGGAAGACTACAAGGATCAAGACCCAGAAACTGGCGATTTTGATTAAGTCGTTTTATTTTCCAAGAGATGTAGGCGATTGCCATATTTCTTTTTATTGGATTAGATTTTCTTTGATCATAGAAACAATGATGTATTTAATTGGCTTATGAATAAAATTTCGAGTTCTTTTCATTATGACTCAATTTTGATTATGAGCATATGACTTTGTGACTACGATGGGGCGAGCCATCAGTATTAATTCAAGGACATGGAATAGCCCAAGTTCCACTTGCCAAATGGCACCTTGATTACAATTGTCACAGAAACTCTCTACGCTCTTAGGGCAAATAGTACCCTATGAATAGCCAACGAATTCCATGCGAAAATGCATGTAGAGAACGGGAATGAGTTCCTTTGCATTACCTCTAATGATTGCGAACAAAGACGCATCTTAGAGACGTTTATGTGTCTCTCTAGTGGACTTTATGTCACTATTCGAGCTATTAAATCCAATAAACTTATGAAAGAAGATCTCTTGGATTTAGACACATATTGGCTTTGTCACGACAGGATAGATCATCCTAGTCATGATACGATGATCCGTCTACAAAAGACTTCACATGGACATCATTTCTTTTGAGCAAAATGAAGCAAGATGACGCCATAAAAGGCGCCAACCATGGGCATAACGCCATGGTTGTTCCTCCTTGTGGCCATGACACCATACATGCTAATTCGATGGCTCCCACGCCATGATGGGAGATGTAGTCACATATTTTGCTTCTAATAGCGCTACAAACGCTTAGACCTAACCAAACTCCTCATTGGTTGCTTCTAAGGCCTCTCGCTCGTTTTACAAAGCCCATTCCTTATGGAAATTAGGACTGAGACCGTCCTATGCAAAGGATATGACAATACTCATTCTGTTCTTACAAAGAATCCGTAGGGATTTTGTGGATTGATTCAACCAACTTGCGGACGCTTAAATATTTCATGATGTTGGTTGACACGCAAACACGCCGGTCACGTGTTGTGCCTTTGTCCACCTATAAATGCTACTTATGCTACACTCCTAGCACATATCATGTGACAACGGGCTCACTCCCCGAATCATCCTATTCAGTCAATTGGATTTGTCTATGCTAGAGAGTTTACATCGAAAGACTTTCGATGTATATTGCAATGGGTTTGATGCTGGACATCACATTCCCATGTACACACCCAATTGGTCTCGCAGAAACCACTACGATGGTAGTCCGAACATTGGTAATGCGCACCAATCTTCTTACATCCGCTTGGGGTGATGCAATATCGCATGTAGCTATGCTAATTCGTCTACGACCTATCGCCACTCAATGTACCTCTGCGTTACAGCTAGTGACTGGGTACACGTCTTTTGTACTTACGTACATTTGAGTGAGCCATTTATGTGCCAATTGCGCAGCCACAGCGCTCTATGATGGGTCCTTACAAGACGAATGGGCAACTACGTTGGATTTGAGCTTCCAACAATCGTCCGCCACTTAAATGCCCTTGCTAGACGATCTCCTTATTGCTAGATTTGCGGATGTCACTTTGATGAGACAGTCTTCCCGTCGTTAGGGGGAGATAAGAACACGAATGTTCAACAGGAACGACATGAATTGTCATGGTCTGTCCCCACTATGTCTCATCTTGATCCCTATTAAAGTGACCAGATCACACAAATATGCTGCAAACATGCCTGCAAGGAAGGACGTCCCTACGAGAGGACGTAGCGCCACCCTACACGGAGGTAGGCATGGCGCCAATGCCAAAGAGAGTGGCACTCTGGCGTTACAGGCCATGGCCCCAGCTAGGATGCGTGGGAGGCCCGTGGGTTCGAAGGATACTTTGGCACATTCCAATCCTTTAATCATCAAGACTCAAAATCCGTCTCATGAGTATCTTCCGGGTTATGGTTATCGTTGGGGGACGCCTCAACGTCAAACCCTATTCCTGAGAATATAGAGCTCTATGAAACTTACACTAGTGTACATGAGAAGTGGGATAGAAACTCCCTCATAATTGATGATGTAGTTACGCATTTTGTTGCGCATGAGTTTGCTGAGTCCGATGATATCGAACCACGCTCCGTTGATGAATGAATGCCAACGTAGAGAGTTTTTGGCCTAAATGGAAAGATGTGATCCAGGTTAAGATGGATTCTCTAACGAAGAGGAAGGTTTTCGAGCTAGAGATGCCAACACTTCCTAACATAAAACCTGTTGACTAATGGGTCTTCGTTAGAAAGCGTGATGAGAAAAAGAGATGGTAATCTTGGCTTATGGCTCAAGGCTTCTCATAAAACGCCCTGGAATCGACTACGATGAGACATATTCTCTCGTAATGGATGTCATTGCACTCCACTACCCTGTCAGTTTGGTAGTTTCCGAATAACTGAACATGCAGCTTACAAATGTGGTCACTACGTATCTCTATAGGGATCTAGATACGGAATATACATGAAGATTCATGGTGAACTTCATTTACCCAAGTCAAGTGACTCTAGACCACGGAGTGCGTTTACAAAGAGGTTGAAACGCTCACTAAAGTGACTACTTGATTGGGAAGGGATATGCCCACGCGTTTCTATGACAAGTTTCAGATTCTATCGCGGTTCATGTTGGACATGATCTTCATTAGAAGCCCTTAAAGAGTTAAGGGAAACCGCTGAACACTTGAAATCTGAGTTGGAGATGAAGGATTTTGGGAGAACACGATTATGTCTCAGTTTGGAACTTGAGCATCGTGTCGATAGATGCTTAGGCATTTTGACAAGATCAAGCCTTCAAGCACCCCCATGATCGTCCGTAGTCTTGATCCTGAAAAGGATCATCTTCTTCGAAAGGATGATGACGAAGGTGTGCTAGAGGCAAAAGTGCCTTACTTAGTACAATAGGCGCATTATTGTACTTATCTCAATGCACAAGACCGGACATCTCATATGTTGTGAACTTGTTAGCTAGATATAGCTCTGCGCCAACGCGACGCCATTGGATTTGTGTAAAAGATATCTTTCGATATTTGAGATGTACGATTGATATGAGTTTGTTTTATCCCTACAAAGAGATGATGGATTCAGACCCATCACACATCAGAAACGCCGCTAACGCTGGCCTGCGTTCTCTTTCCCCATTCCAAAACAACATGTGTTTTGGAAGGTTTTGCTGATGTTGGGTATCTGTCTGACCCACACAATGGTCATTCCCAATCCGGTTAAGTGTTCACCATGGGAAAAGACCGTGACATCTTGGAGGTCTACATATTAGACCCTAGTCGCTATATCTTCGAACAATGCAGAGATCATTGCTCTTCACGAAGTGGTTCGTGAATGTATATGGATTGGATCCATAATTACGCATGTTCGAACAATCGTGGTTTGAAGTCTACCACAGATGAGCCTACGAGCATTTAGGATAATGCTACTTGTTTTGAACAAATAAGGCAAGGCTACATCAAAAGCGACAACACCAAGCATAATCAGCAACAACAGACACTCCTCGAGATCAAAGTGAACTAGGTTCGATCTGAGGACAGTGAGGTAGACTTGTTTACTAAGTCATTGCCCAATTCCACGTTCGAGAAACATGTGGCAAGAATTGGCTTGCGGAAATTATCTGAACTCCCATGATCGTAGTCATCAGGGGGAGGTGCAGACACCAGGGGGAGATGTCTACATGTTCGTCTCGAATCGTGAAGGGTGTGTTGTGCTCTTTTTCCCCTTCGACCGAGGTTATTTTTGTCCCACTGGGTTTTTGTTACTCGGCAAGGTTTTTAACGAGGCAACGAGAGAAGCACCGCGTTTGGGCAACACAAGGGGGAGTGTTGAAGGAAAACCTAATTTGTGTTTAGCCCAAACTCTAGGTTACTTGACCTAGTGGTAATAGGATTTAATTAGAAGGATCTAGAATCCTAATCAATGTAGAATTACTTTCCTTGTATGATTGAGATTCTATGCATTGTAATCCTCTATATAAAGAGGCCCCTATTATCAATCAGAATACACAGCAAATTCCTCTCAAATTCAGTTTCTCTACAACAAGATATTAATTATGCATTCATTTAAGAGATATGTCTACAAATTCTTTAACCAATATTTTTCTTCATTTATTTAAATTCTTTCCTATAATTTTTCTTTCCAAATAGCATAAATATATTGAATTAGGTGTCAAGAAATAGGTAATAACTTTATTGATTAATTTCATCCAAAAAAATATCATTAATAAATTGAATTTGGAAAATACATATGTCTAAATTAAGAGGTAAGAACAAAAAAATTCATGTTAGTAGCATTCATTAATTATCATCTACAATCTAAATATAAGGAAAATAAACAAACAAAAAATAATAAACTAAAATATAACGTTTAAACCCTAGCTACATAAAGAGAAGAGAATGAACATAAGAACATATATAATGATATAACTATGTATTTTTCACATTATATTTTCAAAATTTACAGAAACGCAACAAAGGTTGAACTCATATACATGTATTATGCAAATCTATTGATCAAATGTATGTGCAAATCTATTGATTCAATTACATGAAATTTTTTCTATTCTTGACGTTGTTATTTAAATCTAAGCATGAGTGTAATGAAAAGAAGAAAAAAAAGACAAAATAATTTTTTCTTTTAGAAATAAATCAAAATAACTTGGAGTCATTAGATTTTGGAAGGCTAAAATTGTATTTTTCTCAATAATTACATGACATGATTTGACAAATAGGTGATGTGTTAGGTGACATGGCATGACACCTAATATTGAGGCCATAAATCTTAGGTCTCATTGAGGCCACAAATCATTTTTTCCTTTTTTAATATGGATTGAAATAAACGAACATTGAAACTGAATGGAAAAAAAAAAAATGGAAGTAAATCAAATTATGATTTTATTAGGAAACTTTAATATATTCTAGAATGTCTTTTAATTGATATAAATTAAATGAGAAATTTTCGTTAAACAAAATTTCTTTTTTAATTTGATATGTCATATGATGGAGGATATTCCTGCAAAGAGAAATGAGTAGGATAAGTAAATTTAATAATTGTAATTAAAATGTAGGGTGTAATGAGCAAGTAGGGTAAACAAATAAAATTATAGGGTGGCAATAGCCTCACCCTTAGATTTATCACTTTATCTCTTGTAAGCAATACATGGACACAAACTAATAAGCAGGGCTTAGGTAAGATATTATGGTCTAGATTTAAATTAGCGCAATGAAAAATACTCGTAATGTGTCATACTGGAGGTCATTAGCAACACACAAAAAGGGTTCTCACCCAAAGAAAGAGAATTCAGGAGAAGTTTTAAATTGAAATGGGTGCATTTGGAAGCTTATGGTCAGCGGATGGTGCTTCATCTGTGATATAATCATCAGGACCATAATTAGGAGCCAGATCAGGGCTGCCTGATGAGGAATCCTCTGAGCTAGGGAAGAAAAGTGGCCAGTCCCAATGCCATCGTCTTCCATTGCACGGCGAGTTCCAACCGATGACACAAGGGCCATATCTAGGATTGGGAAGTCCTTCAGCACAGTTAGCAACAACAACTGCGATCACAACATAAAATATCAACCATTTCGACATTATTAATAACTTAGTATCTTCCACAAACAACAAAAGAAAAACCACTGATTACATAGACTAGATCGATACAGTCACTTCATTTATATCCGACAATAGTTGGCAAACTGAACATAACAATTGAATACTCATTAATTAAAATTTATGAGAGATGGAGTTACTAAAACACTATTACTGTTTTGAAATTTGCTAAGATTGGTTAATAATTAAATGCGGTAATATAACAGAATTTCTATAGTGTAATCCTTTTTCCAGATGTTCAATTACTGTTACCACTCAGTGTATCAGTTTCTTGTCCTTCTTTACTTTACATCCAACATCACATATCTGCCATTTTACATTGTCGCCTTAGACACATCAAGTACCTATTAACTACGTTTGCCCCCTGTAGCGATCCTAAAAAAAGTTATAAGCTAATCAAAAGAAGTGCAAATAAGTATTCACTTCTTCACAAAATCTATAGTTAAAGTTGACATTGTGGCCTAAATTTCTCCGTCTTTTTTGGATCGCTTAGGGTTTTCTTAAACTTTGGGTTTTCTTAGTTTGCTTCTGTTGTTCCCGTCCGACCGTGCCCCAGTGCCGGCACAGGCCTCTGGCCTCACCGGTGAGTGGTGGTTGCTGCCGGATGGGTGGGTGGTTGTAACGAGGTTTCTTGGAGTGTGAGGCCTAACGCGACTGCCATGGTTGCCTTGGCCAAGGGACCACCCTCCCTAAACCGATGCAATCACTTAAATGATATCATAAAAACTCATAAAACTATCGTCGATAATTTATAATGAGGTCGAGTTTTTTTGGTTTATTCCAAAAAATATATAGATTATTTACGATCCAACTAACTTGGGCTTGTTATGTTGATTGCTTTCTTGTCTCCCGTCCTTGTCTTATATTTAGTTGGAATTTTGGCAGATACAAAAGAAAAATTAAAAAATGTGTCGTGTTTTAAGAAACGCATCTCTTTCGAGCCTCGACGCTTCTCATTTTCATGTCCGCTCACAAAAACACGTTTTGACGACGAAACCAAAACCAGCCTTGTCTCTGGAATTAAATCCCCAAACTGTCCCTTCAAACTGTTAAAATTCTCAAAACAGGTCTCTTAGGATTTCCCATTTTACGTCTTCTTCCCTCTGGCTTAGTTCTCACTCAAACCTTTTGCACCAGATCAGAGAGATCCAGCGAGCCCTGCAAAGGTTCGCATTGCGAGGTACATTAAACTAATCAAAACCCATTATTTATTTCAGCTTCAATTCTGTTTGGATCTGATCCAAGTATCCCTGTAATCATTCATATTGCTCGTTTCTGCTTTTGTTGCATTGCTTTGTCTTGAATTCTTGTGAATTGGAATCGACTGGTGTTTCTGGGTTCTGATTGGAATTGGGTTTTGAAACTTTTGATGTTGTGATAAGGAAGTGATTTGGATAATTTGTCTGACCTTTGAGGTGGTTTTTATAATTCGTATTCGCATTGGTATTCTTTGTTGTTGCATCTAATCAAATGTTGAATTGGGTGCTTGTTTTTTTCATAAAGAAACGTTTTTTTTTTTTTTTTTTTTCCAGAAGCTGAATCACTTGTGTTACAGCGTCAAAGCTATGCATTGCTTTCTTTATATTCATGTTCTCCACTTTGTTTAGCCCCATTTGTATTACTAGTGACTCACGAGAGTGCCTAATTGTATCTATGCATCATCATTATTTAGAAAAGTATTCTATTTGATGCTTCACTGTCCCAAATTTTAAGGCAATGGTTTAGTCCAAAAAGTTTAGTTCTTCATAATGATGTATTAGTTTTCTTGTGTTTTTGATGCAGGTTCTTAGCTGGGTAGGTGGCGAATACAAATTTCCTAATTGCTAGGTTTATCTATGTTTGGAGGTCTTGAGACAGTTCCTTCCAATAGTCCGCACTTAAGAAAGTCGGGTAGCAGACCTGTTGTCTCTGATCTGGGTACAATTAAGTTTTTTAGTTAGGTTATGAATGATGGCTACTGATTAGATATATCTACTTTTTTTGTTCTTTTTTTTTTTTTGTTCCTTGGGACATCTTTATAGTTATAGAAAAAATCTTTCAGGTACAAGTGAAGTTGAGAATGGTGCTGAGGAGGGTTTTGTGCATCTAATAGAGGGAAACGATATGAAGGGAAGCACACCATTGAGTACGGTTGCAATAATGCCGTCTCCGACTTTGCTGTGGAGATTCAAGGTTTCAGTTGTTTACTGTTTCTTTCTGCTAAGTAATTGCACAATTCTCAATGTAACAGAAGAAGGAAATTTCAATATCTATGTCTAGTTTATTTAAATGATTTTGAGATAGACGGAATGGATCTGCGGTTTGATTGGAGTACAAGTGATCATTCATTGTCTCGTTTTTTAAGTATTTGTTATAAGAAATTGTCATGGTTAGTACTTCATGGGTTACAATATGTTAGCACACATATACACTTGTATAATCACTTGTTCTATTTCTCTGCTTTCCTTTGGCAGTTTCTAAGTTAGTTTTATGTACAGGTCCTGCTGTTCTTCGCTTGGGGTTTCATTTGTTGCAAGGTTAGTTATACATATTTTATTATGCCATGGCTGGATTTCTGATTCACTACTGACGAGAACCAAATTACATTTATTTTGAGGTCTAATGAAAGAACTTGTAAACTTGCAGATTGGATGGGATTCTGTCATGAGAATGAGTGTGGACTTGCGAGATTTATTTCTGTACGAAGCATTTTTGTACTACAATCCTCTTCTTCTTGTGGTCAGTTATGGTTTCTTATTCAGAATTCACTATCTCATTATACTCCCGAATACTTTCTCCTTGTATTGATACATATTGCTGTGGTTTTGATATGTGCAGACTATGATGGTTTGGTTTTGGGGAATTAATCTATGGGTGTTCGCGCAGTCCCAAGTCAGTTATCCTAAAATTTTTGAGCTTGATCAAAATCACTTGACTCACAGAGAAATATGGAAGGTACCAACTTTTAAAGGCAGTCTATTAATTAATCATCATGAACTCATTTCTGTAATTCTTTATTTGCTGATGCTCTTGTCTTCTTTCACATTTATATTTAGGCTATATACAACAAAGATTTATACTGCTTAGTTTTATCACTGTTTTCTGGAAGGCTGAAATATCTTTTTCATTTGTTTTAAGTGTTTGAATGTATGATGGCATTGTTGGTTTTTCCTTGAGGAGATGTAGTTACTGGTAGTTTCATTAAGGGTGTCTTCTAAATATATTTTCCACCATGATGTTCGAAGAGTTTTTACTCAAATATATCATCTTGACTTTGACCAGGGACGGAACCAAAATTTAAAACCGGGTGGGCTGCACCTTCAAGTTAATTTTGAGTGAAAAATGCTACTGAAATTTAAGCAAAAGTTCTTTGATTTAGAGTCATTTTCTTAATTAATGACCAAGTTGGACAGAAATTAGAACTGGAAAGTGGGGATGTACCTTAAGGACAGGAGGATGGGAGGAAATTTTTGGCTTTATTTATATGAAATCTGTACTCAAAATAACTTTTCCACAGAAATGAGGTGGGCTGCAGCTTTACCAACCCCCCCTCTAGTTCCGTGCCCAACTTTGACACCATATCTCTAAGGCTATTGCTTGTTAGTTTATTTTCTTTCCCAATCCTCATTAAAAAAAAAAAAAAAACCTTGAAACGGTAATAAAGTTCTTAAACACTCTAATGGAAGTTATATGTCAAGTTGTCTTACTTTAATGATAACCTAGAACAAACTGGTAGGCTAAGAAATAGAAGATTGCATGTTTCTTCATGGAAACTGTTTCTTACATATTTCCCATATATTATGGATTTTCGTCCCTCCTGTTTTATTGATTTACTCTTACCATTCAATAATGATTCTTGCAGTGTGCCACATGGATGACCATTGTTGTGCCAACAAGCATGACGGCGTATCTTTATCTCTACTCACATGGAGAAGTGTCGCTGGCTGCATCACAACCAGTGTAATAGATGCTTCCAGTCTGAAAAATTCACCAATATGTTGTTTATATATGACATGATTCTTTCTAAAATTAGAAGTATTAGTACCTTAATCTGTGATTAAGAAAACATATTTTAATTTTGTTTAATGACCAATGCCAAGCTTAATTTAAGTCTTCCTTGCTAGAATGAACAGTGCATTTAGTATCATTATAATTGTTCATAACTTTATTATGATCTACATATCAATTTTTATCCCACTTACAGTATTAATGGCCATTTCTTCTCTCCTTTATCAGTATATTATAATTGTGCTAACTTTTATTACATTTTTCTCCAGGTACTATTATATGCTGCAGTTGCAATGATTTTGATATTCCCTTTTGATATTTTCTATCTGTCAACTCGCTTTTACTTTTTGAGGACTCTTTGGCGTATCGTTCTCCCTCTACAGGCAAGTTTGTCCTAAGTTCATCTCACCACAATTTTATGCATGGCCAGCAGTGCAGTAACAAACCATTCGTATAATGCTCAGATCCTTGGAATAAAATTTGTATTCTGTTCTGAATTTATGCTATGAATTTCTTGTTTGTGTATAGTATGTTTCCTTACAGCATGTTTTTGTTTGTTGAGTACAGGCAATATCCTTTTCTGACTTTTTCGTGGCCGATATTCTTACCTCCATGTCGAAGGTATGCCTCTTTTTAATGTCTCTTTTTTTATTTTATTATTATTTTATTACCTTTTTTATATATTATATTATACATAACTTTTTTACGCCCCTTGATGTCTAATCTTACCATTATGAAGGTCAGTTCATACGTCCTAAGAACTTAATGTGATTTTTTGTTTTTGTTTATATTTGTGCTGAGCGATAACAAACTAGATTTTAAACATATTGATACTTTTCTACCTATATAGTATACGGTTTTTAGTCAGAATAAGATTAACGTTTCAGGAGTGTAGAATCAAGAAATAATTGTCTGATGAGATTTCTAATTGTCACTAGAACTTCCGATTCCTTTTCTGATTCCCAGGTGCTTTCAGATTTGGAGCGATCAGTATGTCGAATGCTCCATCGACAGGTTAGGGTTTCACTTTTGAACTGGTTCATATAGGCTTTTTTTGTCCCCTTTCTTATTTTCTGATTTATTGATGACAACCAAAACACTTGGTTTGAAAAAGTTGAAAGATCTTAAAATGCCTTTCTTGTCAGTAGGGTAGAAGGAAATATGTATCTTATGCTGCATACCTTTGTAAAAGGTAGACAGACTAGTGCAGGGATTGCATCAAGAAAACAAGTTTCTTTCTTCTGGATTTTGAGAAATTTGTGTCATAAAAGATTTAATGAGGTAGCACATAAAGATTTAATGAGGTAGCATGTGCAATTTAAAAGTTGGTGAAGATAAGGTGCATCCGAGTTTCAATACACAATTTTTTCTTGGGTCTTCCCTATCCACTTGTAATATATATTTTGTTAAAAAAATTTCGTCTTTTGGATTGTGCTGTTCACTTTAAGTGGTTTTGTGGGAGTTTCTCTTCTTCAGAATCACTCCAGCTCTTTTTTTTTCTTTGTCAGTGATACTGGTCATACTTTCTTCCTTTTTGTTAAGAGAAGTTTTGAGAGTATTGCAGGTTGCCACTATAGCATGGTTTGAAGCTGATTCAGTTTGTGGCAGTCACTCTGTTGCAATCCCTTTGGTTCTTGTGTTGCCGTATCTTTTTCGTTTGTTCCAATGCCTTCGACAGTACAAGGATACTGGAGAGAGAACATCCCTTTTGAATGGTATGCTGACATGGCCTTTCTTCTAAGTGGTTTCTCTGTAGGTTCAATTTGTTACCTCCATTTGTTTGACCATATTTTCTTCTCCTTGGCCTTATCAAATCATCAATGCTTTTAACACTTTGAGCATGTCAATGTAAACAAATTGTAAAACCAATTTATTAGTGTAAATACTTATTATTTAAACAGTTGTGAGAAATGTGAAATTTGTTTTCTGATCTTGCAATTGGTACTCTTTGTCCCTGCTTTTGTCACAAAATTGTCTTTCATTGCTAGATTCTTTGTGTGGTAAATTATTGCTTTGGTGGATTCTTTAAAACTTGGTCATTACAGTACTGATTTTGTCTACTCCTGGTTTCAGCTTTAAAGTATTCGACTGCAGTACCTGTGATTTTTCTCTCGGCCCTTAAATATCACATCTTCCCTGAAAAGTGGACAAACTTCTATCGGCCCCTTTGGCTTCTCTCGGCCATTTTGAACTCTTTGTACTCATTTTACTGGGATGTGACTAGAGATTGGGACTTGAGGTATGTGAGATCTTTTTCTTTACATATAATATTCATTAGTAAATAACTATTGAACTTTTTTTGTTGATGATGATATTTCACACTGTTCCTGTTCAGGATCAATTAGTGAAACCTAACTAGTGAACCATCAATGATGCCTTTATATGCTCATTCTGGAACTTATGATACTAGTGATACAGTTACTCAAAAAGTTCTCTGTAAATGAATGAATCCATATGGTTTTCCCAGGCATATTAAGAACACAGACGATTCATGCTTAGAACTTGTTGTATCCTGAAAATTATATCATCATGTATCTAAATATGTTATTCTCTTTTCTCAGTGGCTTCACTCGGATTTTCAAGTCCAACAAATCACATATCTTGTCAAACCTCATACATGGACGGAAATGGGTAAGTATGCCAGGTTGTGTAAGTTTAGTGAATCCAGAAACAATTCCTTTGTTTTCTGCTGGCCCATGCTGAACAATCCACCCAGTCATCTGGTGGGTTTTAACACCTTCACTGAGGCTTGGGCCCTCTACCAAATGACTTAACCTTTCCTCAGAATATGTTTTAAGTAGTCAGTGATTGAATTGGCCTCTTCTGACTGGTCTACCCTGACCAACCTATTTGTTGGTCTTGATATTGTGTTTTGTGAAATGTATTGCAGGTTTATTTCTGGGTGATAACTAGCAACTTAATACTGCGTTGTACATGGACATACAAGCTGTCTGCCCATCTCCGTCACAATTATCTTACTGTGTTTGCAATTACTGCCTTGGAGATTTTCCGCCGCTTTCAATGGGTTTTCTTCCGTGTGGAAAAGGAGTGGATCAAGATGAGCTCGAAGTCTAACATTCAACTTTCCATGAGTGACATCCCAAATGAGGAAGACAGATTACTTGTTTCTAATGGCCACAGTGTATAGACTGTCAATCAGTTATTTCTCCCGAGCATCAGTATCATAGATTTGTATAATTTTTTGCCCTGCAGGGATTGTCAGTTACTCTTCAAAATTGCAAATTACTTGAACAGCGAGAAATGTTTCTTGTTCATAGAAAGATTAGGCCCAAGATTTAAACATCAAGGAGATAATATATTACCTCATTTTGAGACGGTCGTTATATGATGATTATGATCATTCCCCATCACTGTTGGTTTATTCCTTTGTAGTTTGTATTATGTGATTGATAGACTGGTACTTGTGTCAAAGAATTTCCACCATTTATTTCAGGGAATTGGTGATGACCAGTCAATTTCCATCTTCCAATTTCACACATTTGTGGGAATCAAATCAAATCAATTGGCTCAAATTCACTCCCAAACTATGTGTTCATCAAAACACCACCTTCGGATGGCTCCAGTGGCCAAAATTGTTTGGTATGCACACGTGTCAAAAACCGATTTCGTGACTGCTTACCACCCCAACCCAGCTAGTAGCCTAATATGCAAACATGCAACACCATCTTCAGTCTTGACCACTCATAGCTCTTCCTCTCTTCCCCACACAGGAACCCCACCAGAATGCCCTAAATGTTATCCGCCTGTGAGTTCACCAATCACCTTAGCCGGCCGGAGCCGAGCATTCCAAGAGTGCTGACCATACTATCTTTTGTAATAGAGAAGTTGGTGGCTCGAAATAATGGTCTAGTAGACGACCTGACCCAACCACTGGATGCTCTGAGCTGTGGCTCGGCTGCAATCGGGAAGAGATTGAACCCGTTTCACGGCGTGAGGGCTCCGAGTATAAGCATACCCAAGTACTTGGAGAGGCTGTACAAGTACACAGATTGTAGCCCTTCATGTTTTGTGGTAGCATATGTGTATATAGACAGACTGGTGCATAAACACCCTGACTCGCTTGTGTTGTCCTTGAATGTACATAGGTTGCTGGTTACAAGCGTCATGGTTGCTTCTAAGATGCTAGATGATGTGTAAGTACCTCTCTCTCCCTTGTCTTTATGAATTGGGAAGTTAGATAGTGTCAATGATTTTTCTAATGAGTCATTAGTCCTTGCATTTTTGCCCGATTCTCACTTTTGTCCTTCAATTTATGTTGTATAATTTTTGCTCGTATTCACTTTAGTCCTTGCCGTCCATTCCATTCTCAGTCAAATTTAGGCATAAAAATGTTTGCCCAAGCAACGTGGGAATTGGGGAGAAGTTGAGAAACTAACACTATAATAAACCCCAGGTTTTGTTTCCCTTTCATTTGCTTGAACCAATTGGTTTTTTCTGGTTTAACTTTTTCCTTTAAGGTATCTTTGAATGAGAGCAATACCAACTAACAGGGTATATGAACATTGATGGATATTAGTACTATGTTCGACACTACATAGAACTCCTAAGAAAAGTGATATAAAGTTTGATTATGTTTGTTCTCTGGTTACAAAAATGGATATGCAGGCATTATAACAATGCATTTTATGCCAAGGTTGGGGGAGTAAGCAATGCTGAACTGAACAGACTAGAAGTGGAGTTTCTTTTCCTGCTGGATTTTGGAGTCACAGTGAGTTCCAGAATCTTTGAGAGTTATTGCTTTCACTTGGAAAAAGAAATGATGCTGAATGGGGCATGCCAAACAATAGAAAGGGCTCTAGTCCCCATTACTGATGTGGCTGATGTGCCCGGAATTACTGAAAATACTCAGAGTTCCTCATCAGTACCTCATAATCATGGTTAACTCTCATTTTCTGTTCCGTAATCTAATCATTTATTCAACAGGAAGCTTCCATTTTTTTTCAAAATTGAGTATCAGAGAAAGGAATTGATTCTTGACGTACATATTGACTATGAGTGCATATGAGAAAATGCGCAAAGAATATATGAAGTTCCAGATTCAGATTTCAGTTTCCTCGAGCACAATTGTACAAGGCAAAGTGGCAAACCTTGGTTCTTTGGCTAGTTAGTAACTTAATACTTATGAGCAAAAAAATTTGGTTCTCAAATACCAACAGTTCGCTTAGTACCATTAGGGTTTTGGTTCAGATCACGAACCTTTCCCCGGGTATGAAGTCGAAGAAGGTGAGAGCGAGTTTCAATCACGTTATCATGGACCGGAATTGGAGCTTTAAACTCACATTGTTGCACTCTGTTACTTGATTGATTAAGTATCCGAGAAGGGACTTGGGATTGGTTCTCAAATTCAGACCTAAGCTAAATTGCACGTGTGAGGGCGTGTTAGAGAGTGAATACAAAGGGAATTTAGTTCCTCACATATTTTCAGAGAATGTAATCAAGTTGTAGAGCCTCTTGCTAATTTTGATTGTTCTTCTAATGATCTAGTTTGGTAAGGCTTTGCACCACCTTTTATTTTAGATCCGTGCAATAGAAATTATTCAAATTACTTGGGTTTTCCCAATTTCCATATTCGTTGGATGTTATTTTCTGAACAGGTTTGCTTTGGCCCCCTCTTTGTATCACTATTTATTTTTATTAAATAAATTTCTTTGCTAAAGTTCATCAAAAAAAAAAATTGTTATTGGTTTCGTTTCTCAATCACAAAAATAAATAACAACCTATTAGAACTTATCTGTACAACATTTGTTTGTTTGTTCAGTTCATTTCTCACGAATTTTTATCTACATATTGTACTGGAACAGTGCCTATTCATTAAAAAATAAAAGCTAGGAATGTAGTGATTTCATCAGTTTTAAATCTCGTGATGGTCAATATTTCATCGTAATGTGTACATGCATACACGTACGGGAGTTACGATTAACATTACTAATTATTTGATTAGATCCGACGAAGAGAGCAGTGCTTGATTGGACTACACGCTTTAATCTTATTCAGGGTGTAGCTAGAAAGTACTGAGAGGGTGGTGGGAACACGGTAAGAATTGTTTCTTACAGTGGTAGGAACATGGTAAGAATCATTTCTTTCATATTATATCTTGGACATTTTATTAAGAAAATAATGTTTAGTGAATGGTTGATTCGCCTGCTTACTTAATTGCAGATTAGTTGCATGACATTTTTCTTAAAGCCAAAAACCAAAAAAAGCAATTTTCTCTTTTACATACTAATGATTTTTCTATGCAGTGGCTATATATCTCCAGTATGCCATGCAGGGGCGGAGCCACATATAGGCCAACTTGGGCACTTGCCTAAACTGAGTTTTTCTTGTTTACCTTGATTTATATATGTTGGCTGAAGGAAGCTACCTAAAACATAGCAGAAAAGGGCAAAACCAGATGAATCTTGCCTTACCTAGGCTGAGTTTTTCTTGTTTGCCTTGAATCTTGCCTTACCTAAGAAACTTTTCTGGATCCGCCACTGATGCCATGGGCAGAATATTTTCCAAAAAATCTGATGTCTACACTTTCGGAGTTTTGGTATTGGAGATTATTAGCAGTAAGAAGACTACCGGCTTTTATTTATCAACAGCTAGGCTTTCTAGCCTATGTAAGTTCATATTCTTTATAATCTTATTGTGAACTTATTAGCAGACTCTTTCATTTTGCTTGAGCTACAAATATTAGTAATTGTTCACAACAAATATGATTTTTTCTCTTTTTTCAATTAGGCATGGAAGTTGTGGAACAAAGGCAAGGGATTGCAGTTAGTAGATCATGAAGTATTGGATGATTCATATTTCTTATTAGAAGTAATGAAATACGTGCATATTGAGCTTCTTTATGTACAGAACAATGCTACGGATAGGCCTACCATGCATGACGGATACAGCGTTGATGCTAAGTAGTGAAATCAATGGTCCAAAACTTAAGGAGCCTTTGTTCACTATCCAGAATTCAGCTTCTTATGCTAAAACTCAGTATGAATATATTGATTCCTCCAAAAATGAAGCTAGCATTACAATGATTGAAGGGCGATATGCGATAGCAAATGTTTTACGATACAGATAAGTGATAGCAAATCGTTACATTGCAATTCAATGAATTTTGGTCTTTCTGAAGTGTGTTATACTATACATGTTGAAGGTTTTCCTTCTAGCGTAGAAAACAACCCTCTCTCTTCTGGTACGTAGTATAAAAATGTTTTCTCCAAAATATATACCAACGTGGAGCTTCATTGAATGCTTTTTAGAGTTTGTAATGACCTTTACTTTTTTTTCGTAGCCAAGAAGGCTTTTTGCATTTTAATCTATCTCACATGAAATAATTTCAGAGGCTTTCTTTGACTTTGTCCGTGTCAACAAACAATTCGAAATGCCTCGACTTTTTTAGAACAGGTCCGAGTCAAATAGCAATGATTTGAAGCACTTCTTTTTACACTATTTCGGAAACCCAAGGACTCAATCGTATGGATATGTAAAATACAGGATTTCCAATCCTAGCAGGAAAAGGAGGGAAACGGATACTCAATTTAAAGTGAGTAAGCAGAATTCCATACTCGATCTCATAGATACATATATAATTCTGTGGAAAGCCGTATTCGATGAAAGTCGTATGTACGGCTTGGAGGGAGATCTTTCCTATCTTTCGAGATCCACCCTACAATATGGGGTCAAAAAGCCAAAATAAATTATTTTAGCCCTTATAAAAAGAAAACTGATTCTTGAATCCTTTCACGCTCATGTCAGTAATTCTACAAAATTCTGCACCTCAAGAAATAGTCTAACATTTGTGTTTCTAATGATGTATATCTAATACTTTTTGTCCAAGCAATTCCTCTAACCATCTAATTCAATCCATGTTCCCAAACACTATAATTTTTTATAATTGATTTCATTTGTCAAAAGAAAAATCTAGCTTGTTCATCTTTCATCATTCATCTTACGTTAAATCACGGATTGTTAATCAGAGCTTACTTACCAAATAGTGTATGCTTTTTCAAAACATTTGAAACTTACTTACTTAGGGACAAGAAACTTACCAAATAGTGTATGCTTTTTCAAAACAAAAAAATCTATGGAAGAGATCCTAGAGTTTAGGCTTGATCGAGTCGAGCGTTTCCTCCGCTTTCTTTTATGCCTACCCTCATTTTCTTGTGTTAGACATAAAAGCATCTCCAGGTTTTGTTTTTTTTGTTTTTTTGTTTAAAAAAAAAAAAACAAAAAAGAATCATTCTTGGGTGAACCCGTAAGACCCAAGTGCTGGTTAATTGACCCCTCTCCCAACCCAATAAAAAATACAAGACTCTAAGAGCAAGTTCACCCATTGGGTCAACAACTATTTATTGCTTTTTAATGTTTATTTTCCACCCTCTGGGTCACCGGCACAGTTTTCAAACTGACCCGATGACCCAGAAAGTGATTTTGGTGACCAAGGTCAGTTTGGAAACTATGCCCGTGACTCAATGGGTGAAAATAACACTAAAAAGTAGTGAATAGTGGGTGACCCAGTGACCCAACGGGTAAACTTGCTCTAATTGAACAACTTTAATCAAGGAATGTTAACTACTAAATTCCATCCATACTGATAAACTCTCTTTAGAAGAACAAGACATCCCAACTTCGAAAACCAAGTGACTTTTGGCGATTGAATAATGCTATATATATGGGTACCTCCAACATAAAACCATGGGTAGCTGTACATGCTAAAGAGGATGGGAAGTTACTGATTTATGAGTTAATGTTGATCTCTGTGATTAGTGTGGCTGCTGCTTTATGTTTTGCCGCAATATATTGTTTCCTTTCAATATCATTGGTTCTCTTCCAAAACTAAGATGTATGGTCTGAATTTGTCTTCTTCTTCTTCTTCTTTTTTTTTTTGAAGGGATTTGGAACCCAACCTAGATGGGAGGCTCAGCCCCACGCCCGGTTCCATTTATTTTATTAATAGTAGAATTTTGCATCGGGGGAGGGGACATTAAAACCCGAACCCCAAGCTATAGGAAAACAGTGACAATAATCCTTGTAGAAAACATCCTGAATAATAGCACATGAGTCTCATCTAAGCAAACATCATCAATTGCAAAAACACTAGTAAGGTCTGAATTTGTCTTTAAAAGGAGGAAAGTTCTGAAGACTTTAATCAAGCATCATTTGATTTCGGAGTTATAGCTGCCTACGTCGGTAATGCTATGCTGCTGTCATGGACTAAATTTTCATTTTACTACCTTTGTTTCTGATGATGGATAAAGACATAACGATTGAATTGGTCCATAAACAATGATATAGAACGTATGATTGAAATGATTGAAGAGCAGATTGATCTTTGTAAAGGATAAAACAGGTGTTATACCCCATACCTAATATTTAACTTGTTACTAGTTTCCAGTAAATGAAAGATGATTTTGTTCAAGTATTTCTGAATTGTGTGTCTGGCCCAAACTCTAGTTACTTGTCTAAGTTGTAATATGGTTAATCTATGGGATATCTTCGTAGATATCCATTCATTGTAAGATTATGTTTCCTTGTACAACTCTGACTCTATGCTTGTAATCATCTATATAAAAAGGCCTTTATTATCAATGACAAACACAACAATTTCTCTCCCAAATTTTGATTCCCTTAAACACGTTATCAGCACGAAGTCCTAACCCTGCAACCCTAAAATCATAGTCTTCAAATCCTAGCAACCTCCATCGTCTACCTCAAAGCCCTCAATCCTAGAATCCTAAAACCTGCGGCGAAACCACCAGAACTGGCCACCAGAAAACCTGAACCGCTCAGGTTAGCCTCGCCAGCGCTAGCCTTACCTGCCTCTACGCGCGCCCCTATGCCGACCTCGTTAGCCTTGCTTGCCCTAATCTTCACGCACCTGTGCCTACAGGTTAGCCTAGCTGCCGATAGCCTTTGCACCCCCCAGCGTATCATCCCCGTAAGCCTTATGTACAGATTAGCCTCGCTAGTCCTGTTAGCCTAGCTTGATACCTCCAGCCCCTCGGAGCAGATTAGTCTTGCCAGCGATAGCTCGCGCACCCCTATGCCTGGCGTTAGCCTCGCCAGCGCACGCAGCAGCCAAGGTTAGCCTCGTCAGCAGCCTTTGCAGAAGCTTCCGGCCACCCATCAGCAGTTTCAGGCCAGCGACGACCTCTCCGGCCACCTCCGACAACTTTTCTTGCCAACTTTCCCAGCGACCCTATTACGAGGTCATTTTTATTAAAAATTTCCGTTTTTGAGTTTTTCTTCTTTTTCTTGGGGACTTGCAACCTCCCTTCTTCTACCCCATTTTCTTCTTCATAGGGGAGACCTAAGCCGAAATGTGGAGGTTCGTGCTAACTCCAAGCTTGGAGCTTGTTGAGTCTTCCAAACTTAGAGTTTGTTGAGAAGATACGATCGACCACAAATACATCATTGTTTTGATCTAATCCAATACCTCTTGGAATCAAATTTCTTGGAAACGACTACGCTCAGAATTTTTTATTGCTTTCGTGGTAGCATTTTTCTCTCCGAAACTAACTCTATTTTCTTGTTGTTTTTTAGGATGAGTAATCTGAATAAGTTGGACTTTGCTCCACTGGAGACAATAGGCGTAGGATATCACAAATGGGTTTGTGATGTGCGCCAACATCTTAAGGCTGAAGGAATTCTAAATACGATCCTTTAGCTAAGTCAGAGCGTGCTCACTATTGAGCAAGCTGCCACTTTGGAAGTGAATCAAGCTAAAGCCATCATTCTCATGGCAAGTCACATGAATGACTCGCTCCAAAAAGAGTATCTTAATGAAAAGAACCCTAGAAAGCTATGGGTAGAACTCGAAGAGCGATTTGGCAACGTTCGTGACTCTTTACTTCCTGATTTAGAAGTGAGATAGAACAATCTCTGCTTCTGTGATTTCAAGTCTGTACTTGACTACAACTCGGAAGCCCTTCGTATAAAGTCTTTGATGGAATTCTGTGGCAAGAATATCACTGATACGATGTTGATCAAGAAGACGCTCTCTACCTTCCCCTTCTCTGCATTGATGATTGCCAAGAACTATCAGATTGATGTCAATGTCAGACACATCACAAGGTTTTATGAGCTAATTGGAGCCATGAACGTAGCTGAAAAGCACGATAACATCCTTGTGAAGAACTCTAAACTCTAGAGCAATGGGAACCAAGTCTATTCTAGAGTCTAACTATAGTCGCGCCCCTAAGGGAGGGCGCTAGGAGCGAAACCCTAAAGCTAGGAATAATTCTAGATGTTCTGGTCCATATTCTAGCCCCAAAGAGAAAGGTAACCGGCAAGATAGACGAGCACGAAACCATAGAGGTCAACGTATAAAGAGAGAGGGAGGCAAAGCCTTTGGTTATAGTGGTGACGCCACCAAGGGTAATAACCATCATAAGCGCACCCCAAAGGCGCCTCGATCAAGAGAGCCTGACCATATAGATACTTGTCTTCGGTGTGGAGTGCCTGGACATTAGGCAAAAGCTTGTAATGCTTTCCAGAATGTTGCAAACGCTTACAAGATGTATCGTGAAGCAAGGGAAGCAAATTACATGGAGCAAGAAGATCAAGATGGCGATCTCGATCTGAGGGTGGAAGACTTCAAAGGCCAAGATCAAGAGACTGGTGGTTTTGTTTAAGTCTTTTATTTTTTTTTCTAAGAGATGCAGGCAATTGCCATATTATTTTTGTAGTAAATGCCAATGGTTTAGTCTTTCTTCAAGCTAGGCTCATCCAAAGTAAGTGTGATGTCTAGGAAGGTTTTGAGATTAATGGTATTTAAGCGAGCCTTGCTCCACTGATATTTCTCTACTCACTTGGTCACATTTGTTTTGGAGTTACCAAAAGAAGTTCGATGATTACCATTGTTTTACATTAGCTAGTTCATTAGATTAGATTTTCTTTGGTTAAAGAGATAATGATGTAATTATGTTGGCTCATGAATAAAAGTTTGAGTTATTCTCATTATGACTTCTTTTTAATTATAAGCTTTTCTTTTAGGAATGGATTTTGGAGAACTGTAATATCTTGCGGATAGTGCGACTACGCACACCATTCTCCGCCAAAGGTAATTATTCTTGGAGATGTTGCCTTCATATTCCTTTGTAACCACGACGGCTGGGCCATCAGGATTGGTTCAAGCATATGGAATGACCTAATGTCTCTTGCCAAATGACACCTTGATTAATGTCGCAGAATCTCTCTACGTTCCTAAGCCAAATCGAACCTTACTAAGCTTTAAAGATATCAGAGCCAACGGATTCCATGCTGAAAGCATACCGAGAATGAAAAAGAGTTGTTTTGCATTACTTCTAATGATTGTAGACAGAAGCACATCTTAGAGAAGCTTATGTGTCAATCTAGTGGACTTTATGTCACTAAAATTCGACCTATTGAATCCAATAATGTGAGAAGAGAAGATCTCTTGGATTCTGACACATATTGGATTTGGCATGACCGATTAGGACATCCTGGTCGTGATATGATGATCCGTATACTAAACACTTCATACGAACATCCATTCTTTCGAGCAAAATGAAGCAAGAATCAAAGATTGATTCCTGGACTAAGTGTAACCGCCACCGCCTTCGCCGCCGCCGCCAGCCTAGGCCACCATAGTCCCTCCAAATAATGCCATGGCTGTAGTTTCCCATGGCCATGACACCATGGATGGTAATTCCCATGGTCATGACGCTATGATGGGTGATGTAGTCACCAATTTTACTTCGAATAGCGCTTCAGACACTCAGGCACAACTAAAATCCTCATTGGTTGCTTCTAAGACCCCTCACTCATTTTGCAAAGCCTGTTCTTTAAGGAAATTAGGACTGAGACCGTCCTACGTAAAGAATCTAAAAATACTCATTCCATTCTTGCAGAGAATCTAAGGGGATATCTGTAGACCAATTCAACCACCTTGCGGATCTTTTAAATATTTTATGATGTTAGTTGATACATCGACATGTTGGTCATATGTCGCGCTGTTGTCCACTCGAAATGCTGCATATGCTAAACTCCTAGCCCAGATTATCTGTCTACCGGCACAGTACCCAAACCACCCTATTAAGTCAATTCGACTTGATAATGCTGGGGAGTTTACATCGAAGAGTTTACATCAAAAACGTTTGATGACTATTACATGACTGGGGATTGATGTTGAGCACCCAGTTCCTTAGGTACACACCCAAAATGGTTTCACGGAAGCTGTTATCAAATGACTACAAACGATAGTCCAGACATTGGTAATGCGCACCAATCTCCCTGTATCCGCTTGAGGATATGCAATACTACATGCAGCTACGCTAATTCGTTTACGACCCACTGCCACCTAACCTTATTCTGCGTTACAGCAAGTGACTGGGTAAGAGCCTGAAATCTCACACTTATGCATATTTGGGCGTGCCATTTATGTGCTTATGACGCCGCCACAACATACTAAGATAGGTCCACAGAGACGAATGGGCATATATGTTAGATATGAGGCTCCAACTATCGTCTGCTACCTGGAACCCTTGACAGGCGATCTCTTTACCGCTAGATTTGGGGATTGTCACTTTGATGAGACAATGTTCCCATCGTTAGGGGGAGATAAGAACACAAATGTTCAGCATAAACGACAGGAATTGTCGCAATCTGTCCCCACTATGTCTCATCTCAATTTCTGTACCGCACAGTTCGAACTTGAAGTGCGAAGAATTATCGAGCTTTAGAGCATATCCGATACTCTGCCTGATGCATTTTCTGATACTGCCAAAGTGACGAGATGACATATACCTACTACAAATGTGCCTGCAAGGATTAACGTCTCAAATACTGGATGTAATGTTGTTCCTGAGGTACCAGGAGATGGCGTCACTGCCTAAATTAGCAGTGATGTGGCGTTTATGGTTGCAGGTCCTGCAAGGAAGTGTAGTAGACCAGCTAGTTCGAAGGATACTCACCCTAGAAAGAGAGCAAAAGAGGCACAAACATTGATGATGTATTCACGTATTCTGTAGCGTGAGATTATTGAGACTGATGACATTAAAACATGCTCCATTGATGAATGCCAACATAGAGCTAATTGTCCAAAATGGAAAGATGTGATCCAGGCAGAACTTGATTCTCTAGCGAAAAAAAAGGTATTCGGGCTAGTTGTGCCAATACCGCCCAACACCAAGCCAGTTGGCCATAAATGGGTATTCATTAGAAAGAGTAATGAGAGAAACGAGATTGTAAGGTACAAAGCTCGCCTTATGGTGCAAAGCTTCTCATAACACCCTGGAATCGACTACGAGGAGACCTATCCTCCCGTTATAGATGTCATTAAGTTCCGCAACCTTGTCAGTTTGGTAGTTTCTGAAAAACTGAACATGCAGCTTATGGATGTGGTTATTGAGTATCTATATTGGGATCTAGATACAGAGATATACATGAAGGTCCCGAATGGACTTCAGTTACCCAAGTTAAGTAGCTCTAGACTACGGAGTGCGTTTGCAATAAGATTGAAACGATCACTATATGGATTGAAGTAATCCGGACGGATGTGGTATAACCGTCTAAGTGAATGCTTGATTGGGAAGGGATATGTTAACAATGAACTATACCTATGTGTTTTTCATAAAGAGAACAAGTTCCGGATTTGCTATAGTAGCTGATTATATTGATGACATGAACATAATTGGCACCCTTAAAAAGTTAAGGGAAACTGTTGAGTACTTGAAATCCGAGTTTGAAATGAAGGATCTGAGGAGAACATGGTTTTGCCTCGGTTTGGAATTTGAGTACCGTGAAGATGGTATCCTGATTCATCAATCAACTTATACCTAAACGATGCTTAGGCGTTTCGATATTGACAAAGTTAAGCCTTCAAGCACCCAACGGTCGTCGGTAATCTTAATCCAAATAAGGATCCATTCCGTCCAAAGGATGACTAAGAAGATGTGTTATAGGCAGAAGTGTCATACTTAAGTGCAATAGGCGCATTATCTTACTTAGCTCAATGCACAAGACCAGACTTCTCATTTGCTGTGAACTTAATAGCTAGATATAGCTCTGCGCCAACATGACACCAATGGATTGGTGTTAAAGATATCTTTTGATACCTATGTGGTACGATTGATATGGGCTTGTTCTATCCATACAGAAAGATGATGGATTCATACCCATCTAATGTCAGGGACGCCACCAGTGGTCTGTGTTCCCTCTCCCTATCCCAAAACAACATAAGTGTTTTGGAAGGTTTTGCTGATACTGAGTACCTCTCTAACCCACACAAAGGTCATTTCCAAACTGGTTATGTGTTCACCATGGATAAGACCACGATATCTTGGAGGTCTACAAAACATACCCTAGTCGCTACCTCTTCGAATCATGCAGAGATTATTATTCTTCACGAAGCAGTTCATGAATGTATATAGCTTAAATCCATAATTATGCATGTTAGAAGCAATTGTGGTTTGAAATCTACTTCAGATGAGCCTACCAGCATTTATGAGGATGATGCTTCTTGCATTGAACAAATGAAGCAAGGGTACATCAAAGGCAACAACACCAAGAACATATCGCCCAAATTCTTCTACAATTAGCAACAACAAAAGCTCCTCAAGATCAAAGTGGGTTCGATCTGAGGACAATGTGGCAGACTTGTTTACTAAGTCATTGCCCAAATCCATGTTCTAAAAACATGTTGCAAGGATTGGTTTGCTAAAGTTATTCGAACTCTCATGATTGTAGTCGTCAAGGGATACTCAGACATCAGGAAGGGATGTCTACATGTTTGGTCTCGAAACGTGAAGGGTGTGATGTACTCTTTTTCCCCTTTGACCGAGGTTATTTTTTTCCCACTAGATTGTTGTTACTCAGCAAGGTTTTTAACGAGACAACGAGAGGAGCACCACGTTTGGGCTACACAAGGGGGAGTGTTCAAGTATATTTGGATTGTGTGTCTGACCCAAACTCTAGTTACTTATATGAGTTGTAATAGGGTTAATCTTAGAGATATTATCGGAGATATCTTTATAGATATCCATTCATTGTACGATTATGTTTCCTTGTACAACTCTGATTTTATGCTTGTAATCCTATATATAAATAAGCTCATATTATCAATGAAAGACACAACAATTTCTCTCCCAAATTTCGATTCCCTTAAATTGATTTTACTTTGTGGGTTTACAGTTTACTGTTTAGGGGACGGAGAGTTGACTTTTTCTTTGACGCGATAATTATCTAGGAAAATTGCATGTGGAAATCGTAGACACGTAGTTTGCCCAAATTGGAGTTTGGACGAAAAAGTTATAACAGGAAAACCCAAGTTACTATTCCTGACTTTTGGGTTTTAAATGAGTTTCTATTTTTGGAAAGAGGAGAGAGAAAAATTTTCAGCCAAAATTTCGAGACCGACCCCATAACCACTTTATCGCTGTACGAAATTAGAAACTGATTTCCGACGATTTCTTCGTCTTCAAACCACTGCAAGACACGCCGCCAATCATAATCCAATCCTCTTTTCCATCTCATGTAAGTATTTCAAGTTGAAAAGCTTTGGTTTGAGAGAATCGAAGAGAAATTTCCAAATTTTTCCCACCAAAATTTTTTGTTCTATCTCTGGTTTCTAGTGGCTCCCAGCAGGAAATCTTGTTGGGTTTTCATCCTGGGGAGACATTGATCATTTTGGTACCCATTTTGCAGATCAATTTGGCCAGAGGAGGAAGAATCGAAAGTGAACAGTAGCTTCGCCGGATTTCATATTTTCGAATCGATTTCCGGCCAATTGGTTTGGAATTGGTTGTTTGTGCAGGTATGAAAGTTGTCGAGTATATTGTGGAGATCATTTTGGTGTAGGTAGTGTGACCTGGTTTAGGCTTCGACACGGTGGCGCATGTGGCCCACGCGCCGCCACTGGTGGTGGCACGTGGAGGCGCATACAGCCACTTAAAATGCTTCATTTTAGCTTTTAAACATTATTCTGCGACTTGGGACTTTTAACCACACTTCATGTTAGGGAATTAGAATTTAGATATCGATCGGACAGTGTTAATTTTAGAATTTTAGGTGATTTATTTGTTGTTGTAAATTGAACTCGGTGGGTTTCCATATTGGATTAAAGCATGTTAAAAGGAAAATTAAGGAAAGTAAAGAGGATTTGAAAATTGGTCAATAGTTGAGAATTATGGATTTCGAGTAATATAAATCCTAATTTGGAAAAGCCGGGTTTAGAGAAAATGATGAGTAATTGAGTTGTTATTATTTTGAGGAAGTAATTGTCCATTTTAAATTGTTCCCATATTATTATTTATATGCTACCAATTTGTATAGGACGTACCAAGCCCTCGAGTGAGAAGATTCTCGGCAGGCAGTAGGCATAGCTGTGAGTGGATCTTTGCTTTCAAATTAAATTATGCATGTAGTAGTGAATCTTCGATTATGGCTTAACTTGAGATTTAAAACATTTGACGAAATGTGTTTCTTGTTTATCGAAAGAAAATGAGTTTTTAAAACATGACTTGATAAGTAGGCTATCATTGTTGCATGCATGCAACAACCTTGTCGGCAGTACCCTCTGATGCGTCATCTAGTCGGCAGTTCCCTCTAGATGGTATGAAATAGTTAGTCAGCAGCACCCTCCAACTATTTGTGGTTAGTCGGCAGTACCCTCTAACCACCGCCTCCTAGATTCCGGTTGGCAGTACCCTCTGATGCGTCATTTGGTCTGTAGTACCCTCCAAATGGCATGAGATGACTAGTTGACAGTATCCTCTGGTCATCGAAAGTTTTTTTATTTTTTTTTTAGTAAATCACTTTATTTTCCTCCACTCACTCTAACGGTTTTCAATGTTTTTCCCTGGGCCCTTCTGTTTTCAACTGCCCAGATTTCATATTTGTCGAGATCGTGCGTTTAGGAATTTGAGGTTTAGGATCCACCACTTCTGTTTTGACTATAGGTTATCACTTAACCTACTCATGTAACATATCGGCTTAATTTCATAGGATTGCTCTAATAACCAAAACTTAACCCAGAGGAATGTTTAATACTTGAGAATTTAGATGTTATGGGTGTGCTAGGATGATTTTACTATCTGGAATGTAAAATATACCTGGAATGTAAATATTTGGAATGTATATTTGGTTGTGATATTAGTTTAAGCTTCATGTCCAGGTTTTGTTAAATTTGGGTAATCTATTTTTAGGGGAAGTTCTGTCTAATTTTTGACAAAACTTTACCTAAGGTGGTCCCCGGTAAGCCCGGTTTGGGTTTCAGGGTGAAATCTGGTTCAGGTTCTGTTAATAGGAACATTGCAGATTTAGGGTTCGATGTCACAATGCTAATTATTATACTTTTCCGAGAAGAGAACGGCGCCAAGAGTCAAAACTACATTTTATGCTTCTGAGGTCATTTCGGATCTCAAAACTACATTTTACTATTTTTACAGCATTTTAGATTTTCTAATTAGTTTTAGATTTGTTTTGATTTAATCTATTGGCCTTTAAACTTGATTGTTAATTGTAGTAGAGCTTGTTTTCTAGTATTTAAGCAAACTTAAACGACCGTAGACTGCTACCTTTAATATTATTAATTTATTATCAATAAAATTGATAGCTTTCTAAAATTCTCTTGTGGATTCCACATTTATCTTTTATAGGGTTTATAGCTTGTAAACTCTGGCAACTCCGATTGTGTCATGTAAAAACTCATAACTATCAACTATTGAAATGTGTTTGTACTATATTGTCTCTGATTTGCATGTTCAGTTCACTTATCTATATGCTGTCACTTCACTCCTGCTGAATAATTTTGATGATCTTTCCTAGCACTGTAGAGACTATAATCTTGTTTGAAGCAAAGACAATATATAAAGCCTATAAGTTCTGTGATTGCCTACGTTTTCATTGTCGAGGGCATGTCAATTATTGATATTATTATGAAAGATAAAAACGAGGTGCTTGATTGGGTAATTTGTCTCCATCATGATTCAGGTTTGAAGGTAATAGATATGTAGGGACGTGGAAGTTAGCTATATTCTCTTTCATGAGAAAATGAAGCTTCAAATTTCAGATTTTCAGATTTTGGATTGGTAAATTTTGTTGAAGAGAAGCAAAAAAGTACATGGAAATGTATAGGAACATTATAAGCATCATTTCTTTAGTTCACAATACGTTCACGATCCAGATCACTGGTAGAAGCAATCCTAATATATAGGTCTCTCTCTGTACTTCTCTCATCGCCCTTAGTCTCTCTCTATACGCCTCTCACGGCGGCTTAGTCTCTTTCTATACTTTGTTGATGGGGTCAAGGGCTCAGAGTCTCAAAATCGTGGAGTGGTTGTGGTCGTATGAAAGAAAGAATCTATCAAGAAATTGTGATTATGTATGAATATAAGACTTTTTTGGCTCCTCTCATTCACGGTTTAGCAGTCTTGTCTTTCTCAATAATCCAATCTCAATCTAATTTATCAGGCTTCAATTAGAATTTCTCCCAGAGCTCTTTTCCCCTCTTTAGTTGTTGCCATCTAAATTCTAGATCATATTTTCTTTAAGTCTTAAAGGGAATACTTTTTAAATTTTGAGATTTAGTCGAAAGTTTAAAAAATAAGAGAAAAAAAATTGACATTTTTATGTAAGAATGTTTAGCCCAGCGTAATTTAAAATTCTAGTGCCGTCTCTGACCAAGTGACTCCCAAGCCTTACCTGAATATTTTACAAGTACTTTTTACTTTTAGGGTTAATTACATATAAGTGCATATTTCAATGTTTTTTTTGTCATAAGGCCACCAACTGTTTTTTTCCCTCATAAGGCCACTAGATTAAAAAATGTGTTAAATTTTGGATATAAAAAACCAACATATTTACATAACTGCCACTAGAGTAAAAAGTCAACAATCATCATCTCTTTCTTCTCCGGCGAGGTCTCCGGCCAACTCCGGCGGGTCTCCGGTCAACCTCCGGCCAACTCCGGCGGGTCTCCGGTTAACCTCCGGCGAGTCTCCGGCCGACCTCCGGCGACCACAAAAGCTACTGTCGCTGACAACAAAAGCTACTGTGCTGAGATTTCCAGCAACCTCCGGTGAGGCAGCAAAAGCTACTGTCATCAACAAAAAAAGCTACTATTATCAGCAACCAAAGCTACTGTGACAAAAAAAGCTACTGTTACAAAAAAAAAACTTTTCTCCCCAAAACCATAATCTACTATCCCCACCAACAAAAGTTACTTTTGCCAACACCAAAAGCTACTCTAACCAACAACAAATGCTACTCTCACAAATACCAGAAAGCTACTCTCACCAATAGCAAAAGATACTCTTACAAACACCAAAAGTTACTGTCACCAACAACAAAAGCTACTATCACCAACATCAGTGAGCTACTCTTATACTAAAGAGCTACTTTGACCATCAACAAAAGCTACTATCACCAACACAAAAAGACCATTTGAATAAATCAAAATGAAAACAAAAAAAACTACTAACATCAGATTGAAAATATACTAACATAGAGATAGAAAGCTACTGTTACTGTATTGAAAAACCACGGTAATAGTCATGGAGACTTATAACTTGAAATCAATCAAAAAAAAAAAAAAACTACTGACATCAGATTGAAAAGATACTAACATAAGGGATAAAAACCTACTATCACTGTGTTGAAAAACCACTATAACAATTACAAAGAACTAATGACCTGAAATCAATCAAAACAAAAATAGAAAAGCTACTAGAAATACTACTATAGCCATAGTATGCAATTTGACAAAGGAAAAATCATCAAAACTAAACACAAATTGCAATCTCAGTCCATTGAAATATGCATGCAACTAAAAATTTGAGTGAAGAATATCATCGAACAGTTGGTGGGCATGGCATTGCCTTCTGCAATTTGTCGAAGCACTCCTTAAGCCAGCTCAATCACTTCTCTTCCAACTGAATCTCCAAAACCAAAGCATACTTACATTAACAATTATTATTCAATTCAACAATTATTCAAATTAGGCCATTCACATCATAAGCTTCCAAGTACAAAACAACAAAATAGCACACAATACTACAAATTAGATGGCAAAGCAATACAGTAAACGAGACTAGAGCAAATTAAAATTGGAAGTATCATATCTGAGTCCAAAACGCTCCTCACAAGAAATTTGAACGAAAGAAACAATGAATCTCAATACCTACCTGCAATATCTGCCATATTTCCGTCACCGTCGTGGTAATCGTTAACCTGACGCGGCGAGTCACTATCTAAGATCGGATCCGCTAGAGATATTGGAGATTTCACGGTTGACGGCAAACCACTGCAGGGATTCGACAGCTTCTCTTCTTTAAACTCGACCTCACCTCACTCTCCGATCCAACTAAAGTCTAATTGACTCGCACGAGGTCGAGTTCACAGAGAAACTAGAGAGAATCAGAGAGATCTGAGTTCACCTTCAGTGAGGTAGCTCCGATCAGAGCTTCTTCATCATTGTCTTCTTTAGGCATGGAGGGGCCGTTTCGAGGTTTTGCATCGCTTTGATCGATCGGAACCTGATTTGATGAAGGCCGTAGTTCTTGGCCGCTGCTGCTAGATGTCAGAGAAACCAAAGCGACGAGTGGTTCGTCAGAGGACGATAAGAAAGAGATAAGGGCTTTCCCCAGGAGAGAGAGAGAGAGAGAGAGAGATTAATCTGATATCAAGTAGTTTTCTTAGGTAAAAGGGCAAAATCGTCAATGACAGAGAAATTTGAGAATACAAGTGGCCTTATATGTATAAAAAAATTAGGGGCTGTGACCACTTACCCAATTTTTAGCTAAAAATTGCCCACTTACTCCACCAAGAGTTTTTTAACCCCATTTACCCAATCTAACAGTGTTTGACAGTATTACCCTTATTTTAATTAACAAATTAAACTTATATCTCTCTCTCCTCACCCTTATCGATTTCACTCTCTCTCTTTCTCTAACCTCGTCTCAGGCTCTCTTTCTCTCTCTCTCTCTCTGAGCCACCACGCCCACCACTCCACCGTCGATGTCGAGCTCCACCATCGCCGCTCCGTCCCACCGTTGGACGACCAGAGGATGACGCCATCTAACTCCACGATCCCAACCCCTCTGGGCTTCGCTGGTTTTGTTCGTCAGATGTCCGGGAAGCTCTCCACACCGGAATGGGGTCTGGGCTTCCCTTGCAGGTCTCGTACGACGTCAAAAAGAAGACATTATTTAGGGGCAGTAATGTGTCTACTGCCCCCCACTAAACCATTAAAACTTGCACCAGTTAAGTGAAGGGTTCTGACTTCGTATGAAGACACTATTTGGGGGCAGTAATGTGTCTACTGCCCCCCAATAATCTGTCAATGATAGTTAAGTGAAGGGTTCTGACTTAAAACGAAGACATTATTTGGGGGCAGTAATGTGTCTACTGCCCCCCACTAAACCATTAAAACTTGCACCAGATTCAAGGATTCACAATGTATTGCACTTTATCACAAACAAATCAACAAGAGATGATTACTGTCTCCTAAGAAAGACATTATTGGGTGGCACTAATGTGTCTACTGCCCCCCAATAGACCATCAAACATTACACCGCTTCCTATGTTTCACATATTATAGAAGTTATTCACACTCAAAACAACAGATAATGTCTAAAAACCCACATTTTGAGGGTCAAATATTATGTCTACTGCCCCCCACTAGACTGACACAAACCAAACAATTTTTTTCATTTATCGACTACTGGAATTTAACACTGCATTTACTTTGGAATAGCAGTTTTCAGTCCGTCAATAAATAAAGCAGTCATCATTGGTCCCTAATACAAAGTCTACTGGGGGGCACTAATGTAACAAATTTTATGGTTATGACTGCACAATAGCAGATAGCAGTTTTCAGTCCCAGATAGAAGTCTTCAGTCCGTCGTCGATTCCTTCAGAAGGTCAACCCCGGCCTCGCCGAGCTTCTAAGCGATGATGACCGTTGGTTTGGCGTCGAGCCTGGCCGCGGAGAGCACGACGACAAGTTTCGGCACCGAGATGGCGAGAGCAAGCGTCGCGGGCGACCTGCTGGAGGGATGGAGGGAGGGAGAGAGAAATCCGACGTCGTCTGGAGAGAGAGAGAGAGAGAGAGAGAGAGAGAGAGAGAGAGAGAGAGAGAGAGAGAGATCGGTGAGGGGGGAGAGGGCAAAAAAGTCCCCAAAATAAATAAAAAGAAGAAAAAAAGAATTAATTGGGTAAAGGGGAAATAATCCCTTAGAGTGTTTTGGGTAAACGGGGTTAAAAAACAGTTAGTGGAGCAAGTGGGCAAATTTTAAGCTAAAATTGGGTAAATGAGCATTTTCCCAAAAAATTAAGTGGCCTTATGACTAATTAAAGTTTTAAAATGACACTTGTGTGTAATTTTATATTACTTTTAATGCTTGGTATCTATGGGCAATTTCATTTAAAAAACAGTGAGTTACCGCCCCCCCCCCCCCATGCCGCAAAATATAATAAATAATAATATGGGTGTGGGAATGAGTTTTCCAGCTTAACTGGGTTCCAAACTCTAAAAAAAAAAAAAAAACAGTTAGTTTCCCATACAATGGCTATATGGCTCCCAAGTATGCTAGCTATGATTGGGATATTTACGGAAAATTTTGATTTCTACAGCTTTGGAGATCTTGAACGTATATGGAATTTTGTCAGGTATGGTACTTATGGAATGAAGGCAAGGAATGGAATTGGTACCTGAAGTATTGGCGGATTCAGATTCCATATGCATTGAATTGGTAAATGAGATGTGACCACATTGGTCTTCTTTGTGTACAAGACAATGCAGCGGAGACCCCAACCATGCCAGATGCATGTGTTTTTCATGCTAAGAAGTGACACTTGTGGTTCACAAGCCACAACTCACAACCCATTCGGCCTATATTCACTTTCAATAACTGTCCTTCATCCTCGTCATGTTTTTCACAGACGCTGCACTAATTAATGATGAAGCCACCTGTTTGGGAGAGCCAAACACCACCTTAACCGTGATTGAAGGGCGATAAGCAATAGCAATTTGGTCCATCATACTGCATCAATCACACAAATCAAAAATAATCAGAGCCATCTGGAAATGAGCAAAGGACAAACTGGAGATGATGATGGAGAAGACCTTCTGGGACTCTAAATGTGAAAGCCTAGGTGGAATAGCTACTGTATTTCAGCTTGTTAAGAGTGTTCACAGGTCTTGCCAAAAGAAAGAAAGAAAAAATGTGTTCACAGGGACCTTCTTTTATAGTGCATTTAGGATAACTCAAACTCAACTCCGTATCAAAGAGTTTGAGTTCCAATCCAAGTCTACTATTGGGTTTATCCTCAGATATCTTGTTACACAAGATAATTAAACATGTGTATTTCATCTATATATATATATATAATTAAACATGTGCATTTCATATCTCTCTCTCTCTCTCTCTCTCTCTCTCTCTCTCTATATATATATATATATATATATATATATTTATTTATGTATTTATTTATACAGGGTCCTTCTAGTGAGAGATCTTTTTTTTAGTTTTTTCTAGGGATAGGGCATTAAACCAACTTTCCGATCATATTTTTGTATCTCAACTGTTCAGTTTTTGAGAGAGTCTTGCATGGGGCAGTCGCACAGACACATGGTGGGGAGGACCAATCACTGCCCAGCAGGGGGTTGTTTTGGGTATTGCACTTGAGGGAGCAGGGGCAGTTTCGGAAAAGATGGAAAATTTCCTTTCTTCTGATTGGGTGGCCCTAAAGTCAGGTGGTGGGGAAATCCCCACCTAAGAATTTCTCTCAGTTTTTAGGTCTTAATGAGTAGATCACTTCTACAAATTTTCAGCCAAAAATTATAACTATGAACTGTTCAAGTTTGACAGATTTGGTTCGTCCGTTGATTTAATCTAGTTTGATACCTCAACGATCATCGATTTCGTTGAAAATTTACAGAAATGATCTATACATTAGGACCTAAAAGATGAACGGTTGAGATGTCAAAATGTGATTGAAAAATTGGTCTAATGCCCTATCTCTAGAAAAACCAAATAAAGGGATCCCTTAGTGGAATGACCCTCTATATAGGGCCCTTTTAGTAAGGGACTTTTTTTTTTTTTGTCTTTTTTAGAGATAGGACATTAGACCAACTTTTTGATCACATTTCGGCATCTCAACCGTTCAGTTTTTAGGTTCTAATGTGTGGATCATTTCTGTAAATTTTCAGCCAAATTAATTATCGTCAATGCATTTAAAACGGCAACTTAAGATTATAAATATGAACGGTTCAAGTTTGACAGATTTGGGTTCGTCCATTGATTTAATCTAGTTTGATACCTTCACGATCATCGATTTAGCTGAAAATTTGCAGAAATGATTTACACATTAAGAACTATAAACTGAACGGTTGAGATGCTGAAATGTGATCGAAAAGTTAGTCTAATGCCCTATCCCTAAAAAAGACCAAAAATAGAGATCCCTTAGGTGGTGTTTGTTTCACAGGACTGTCATGTCCTGCCTTAATTTCTACTAGAGTCCCGAACTCATCTGACCTGGCTTATGCTATGTAATACATGAATCATGTTTGGTGCTGTATTGGACTAAGGAACAGCAAGAAAGAATTATTCGAGAAATTCCAGAAATTAGATGACAGAGTATGAGGATTCCACTAACAACCAAGAAATTCCATATAGCTACAGCTAATCCACGCTTATAAATGCACAATCCTCACAATTCACAACACACATATTTGAATCTCATAAATGAAGCAAAAGCAAGCAAATCAATAAACCCAAATTCCTGCAAAATATTCTCACAGACCTGGAACTGAATTGGGTCTTCTCAAACTCTTCAATTCTTACAGCCAACAACCATATACCAACTAGAATCGTCTCACAGACCTGAACTGAATTGGGTCTATCTCAAACTCTTCAATTCTTGCATCCAACAACCATATACCAATTGGATCTTTCCCAGACCTCGTAAAACTCAAAAATTAATTCCTGCAAAACTCTCTTCCAAACCTAGAACTGAATTGGGTATGGCTCAAACTGTTCAATTTTTACAGCTAACAACCAAATAACAATTGGGTCTTTCCCAAACCTCCCAAAACTCAGGGATTCATCGCAAATGAATCAAGCTTCAGTGCTTTCTTCACTCTGTGTGTACGTTTTGGCTGGCAGCCAATCTTATATTAAGAGCTTAGAAGGGTTGAAGGGGAGAGTGTAAAACAATCAAGGCAAGAGGAAGAGCATGAGAAAGGAGAGAAATTGAACCTGCACAAAAGATGGAAGGAGACATGCAGAAGAGTAACGAGATTTGGCTTCCACAGTCCGATGGTTTTTGGCGTCGCTGTGGAAGAAGGTGTTTATAGGTTTTTGGGACTCCAGAGTCTCATTAAGTAGAGTCCCTATTATTTCCAAACATGGGACAGTGTAACAAAAGCTATATAAGCAGTCCAATCCCATCCAATCCCACATAACAAACACGCCCTTAGTGTAAGGGCCCTATATATATATACGGGCTCATTCTGAAGCGGACGTCGACGACGCAGCTGAGGAGTTGCAGGCGGCGACGGCGGCGCGCTGCTTGCAGGAGGGAGGCCGGAGGCATCCCGGACTATTCTAGGCAGTGTTCGAGGTCGGAGGAGGTCAAGGTTGCAGGTTCTGGGCAGCAACCCGACCTACAACTGCAGGTTTTCTGCAGCGAGCTGCAACCCCATCGCCGGCAACTCCACCCACTGCAGACTGCTCCGTCCGATCCCTAGTGTCTGTCCGGCAAGCCCCGCCGCTCCGTCACGCCCCGAGCCGAGCTGCAACGTCAACGTCCGCACTTTAACAACAGTGCGGACGTCCTCTTTTGAACGGCTCTGTGTATATATATATATATATATATATATATATATCTATCTATATATAGGGCCCTTCTAGTGAGGGATCCATTTTTTTTGTCTTTTACAGGGATAGGCATTAGACCAACTTTTCGATCATATTTTCACATCTTGACCTTTCAGTTTTTAGGTCCTAATGTATAGATTACTTCTGCAAATTTTCAACCAAATTGGTGATAGTTAAGGCATCCAAAACTGCAATTTACACGAACGGTTCCGGTTCTTTTTGGGTAAGAAACGTGATTCTCACCGGGACCTTGTAATGTCTTCCAGTACTCTTCCTCATAATCAATACTGTCGTATGTGAACATCTTCAAAGTCTACTGACCACGACTTTGAGAGGTTAATGAGCTTCAGTATAAATAACCATCTTCAGCTTTCCTTTGTTTCTTGCGTTATGTGATTGTCTTTGTTTAAAGCATCCAAAACTGCAATTTACACGAACGGTTCCGGTTCTTTTTGGGTAAGAAACGTGATTCTCACCGGGACCTTGTAATGTCTTCCAGTACTCTTCCTCATAATCAATACTGTCGTATGTGAACATCTTCAAAGTCTACTGACCACGACTTTGAGAGGTTAATGAGCTTCAGTATAAATAACCATCTTCAGCTTTCCTTCGTTTCTTGCGTTATGTGATTGTCTTTGTTTTTACATGCAACATCTTGGGAGTGGGAGTGCAAATGGGTAGTGGAGCTGAGAGCCTTAGCATTTTAAATTTTTCCATGTTCTTCTTATTCATTTTCAGCTTGCTTCCGTCGCATTTTTATTGTGCTGAAGTTGAAGTTTATAACATAACTCCTTCCCAACCATTAGCACATGGACAAATTCTTGTCTCCTATGGCCGCATTTTCGAATTGGGTTTCTTCAGTCCCAATGGTTCTGCTAATAAGTATGTGGGGTTATGGCACAGGAATGTACTTCCGCATAAAGTAGTGTGGGTGGCCAACAGAGAAAATCCTCTTGCAGTTGAAGACACCCTGGCTACTTTGAGAGTTAGCAGCAATGGGAATCTGGAGCTTATAGACGGGAAGCAGATACCTGTCTGGTCAACCAGTACTACTTTCCAGGTAACATCATCTAATACTAGTTCAGTTGCTGCATATCTTTTGGACACAGGAAACTTCGTTGTCAAATATAGTGGCAATCTATTGTGGGAGAGTTTTGATTACCCTGCTGATACAATCCTACAAGGCCAGCTGCTGGGATTTGATAGCAAATCTGGAACAAAGAATGTCATGACTTCCTGGAAAAGTGAAAGCGATCCATCAACTGGGAAGTATTTGGTTGGACTGACACCTGAGACACCATCACAAGTGTTCATTTGGATCAATGGATCAATTCCCCATTGGAGGAGTGGGCCTTGGGATAGATCAAAGTTCATTGGCATACCCGATATGGATGATCGATATGGAAGTGGATTTAGTTTACTTGAGAATTTAACAGCAAAGTATTTCTCTTATAGTTTTTCTGACAGTAGTCTCGCATATTTAGACATCTCTTCAGAAGGAATATCAAAGCTTATGCTGTCAGAAAGTGGCAAGAACTGGTATCCAAACTTCACTGCACCAAATAATCCATGCGATAATTATGGAGCATGTGGACCTTTTGGTATTTGCAAAGCTTTTGAGTCTTCAATGTGCAAGTGTTTGAAAGGGTTTGTACCAAAGTCAGATGAGGACTGGAGCAAAGGAAACTGGACAGGAGGTTGTGTGAGGCAAAACAAATTGTATTGTCAAAGGAACAAAAGCAAGTCATTCTCATTGAGGACTACAGAAGATGATGATTGGTTCAAGAAGATGACTATGTTGAAAGTACCAGATTCTCATGAATTTGTTGTTACATCTTTGGATGTTGACAACACGCATGGTGCCTGCGAGAGACGGTGCCTAAACAATTGTTCTTGCCTGGCTTATGCATTTGTAAATAAAATAGGGTGTTTGGTTTGGTCCAAAGACCTTATTGACATACAACAGTTTTCGTTTGGCGGAGAAGATCTATATATTCGGCTAGCAGAAGCAGAACAAGGTAAAATATTACATGTCTTTCATGCAAAACTCTGTCTAATTAGCTTTGTCTTCTATTTTCTTTGATGTCTAATGCTTGCTTTTATGTTGTGAACTTTCTGCAGGTGAAGGAAAGCCAATAAAGTTAATTACCACCCTTACAGCTATTTGTTCTATCACTATCTTGGGGGCAATAGTGTATGGTTGGCATAGGCTTGGAGCTGACCGAAAAGGTAAGAGAATGAGATTCAATCAATTTATTGGTTTTTATATATCCACAACCTGTTTGTTGTTTTGTTCTAATTTAGTGCTTGATGATTATAATTGCAAAATCAGGAAAACATTTGGAATTAACTGATTCGATTCTTTCTTCGAGAGATGCTCTTCGAGGTTATATAGGACGATCTGATCTATCAGAGCTATTGATCTATGATTTTGATATTATATCGACTGCTACAAACAATTTCAACATCACAAACAAACTCGGGCAAGGAGGCTTTGGCCCAGTTTATAAGGTAATTTTTTTCGTAATTTTTTCATATGGATCAAGGGTCCAAGATATATACAAACTTAAATGTGATTAATTTCTGGTACTTCTGTAGGGTTTGCTTCCAGATGGGAAGGAAATTGCGGTAAAAAGACTATCTAGCAGCTCAGGACAAGGCATTCAAGAATTCAAGAATGAGATGTTGTTCATTTCCAATCTTCAGCACAAAAATCTTGTTAGGCTCTTGGGTTGCTGCATTAAACATGAGGAGAAGTTACTGATTTATGAATTCATGGCAAACAAAAGCCTCGATACTTTTTTGTGCGGTTAGTCTCACTTGCACTTTATATATGTTTTGCTGCAGTTTCTTTTATTAGCAATCTTGTTCTTTCATTAGTATATATAGGTCAATTCTGAAGCTCTTTGGCTCGAACTAAGTTTTCAATGAAGCCTCATTATGTCGTGGAGTTACAAAAATTAATATGAGAATTGTGATTGTCTTCATTTCAATTGTACAATGCATGAGATTTGTGATTAACATTACCAATTACATTCTAATGGTTATATTGATAATCTGATTAGATCAAACGAGAAAGAAAGTGCTTGATTGGGCTACACGCTTTAACATTATCCAAGGTGTTGCTAGAGGGCTTCTTTATCTTCATCATGATTCCTGTTTGAAGGTGGTACATAGAGATTTGAAAGTCAGCAACATTCTCTTGGATGACAAAATGATCCCAAAAATTTCAGATTTTGGATTGGCACGTGTAATTGAAGCAACTCAGAATCTAGAAAATACTCGGAGGATTGTGGGAACAATGTAAGAAATCATTTCTGATCTTTCCTATTTTGAGACATGGTATTACATAAATCATTTAATGTGTTATTAATTGTTTTATTGGTCTGGGATAGCCCTTCTAGTTCCAGTATTGAAATCTTGATTGACTACGTACTGCAAAGCCTTCAAAATACAATCTTGTATAGCATCTTCCTTTGTGATAGAAGAAAAAATGCAAGTTTTGTGAGTTGCATACTAATAACTTTCCTATATGTGCAGTGGTTATATGTCTCCAGAGTATGCCATGAGGGGGTTATTTTCCGAAAAATCTGATGTCTACAGCTTTGGGGTCTTGGTCTTGGAAATTATTAGCAGCAAGAAGAATAGTAGTTTCTTTATCCATGACCAACAGCTAGGCTTGCTATCCTATGTAAGTTCTTAGTTATAAATTATGATCATCCCTCTCATATATCGAAGCACAGTCTAAAAGGTTCTTTCAAACATAATATGAATCAGGTATGGCAATTATGGAATGAAGGCAGGGGGTTGGAGTTAGTAGATGAAGTATTTGGTGATTCATATTCACCATCACAGGTGATGAGATGTATTCATATTGGGCTTCTTTGTATACAAGACAACGCAGCGGATAGGCCAACTATGCATGATGTTATTTGCATGCTAAATAGTGAGACAGATGCTTGTTCAAAACCTAAGCAGCCTGCTTACACTTTCCAAAACTCAGTATCTCAATTTAAACCACATGATGTTGATACTCGCTCTACTAATGATGTAGCCACCATAACAGTGATGGAGGGACGATAGGCAATAACGAATTGGTGAATTGCAGTATCATTAGAATGAAATATATCGAATGTTGCTAATTATTCGGTGCTTTCATTCAGTAAAAGATGTTTGGCAAGAGGAATTTGTACTCTGTTCATTCCTTTTAAAATTGATGAGTACTATTTTTCAGCTAATTTACTTAATTGTGGCTTTTTTTCTCCTCATTTTATTCTGGACTTAAATATCTTTTTTTTTCACAACACGGAGAAAGTTACCACACATAATAAATAAGACGAGGGACGGCTAAAGTTTCTCCAATGCACAATCATTTAGAAGGAAGTAGGAACTCACTTTCACGACACCAACCTACTATTCTGTTATAGTTAGGTCGTACTCATAATTATTTCAGTAACTTTTACTTTTGTAATCTTGGGTAGAAACACATTTACCGTAAAACACATTGATCAGTAGAAAGTGGTAGTAGAAACGTCTTGAGTCTTGAGTATAGCAGTTCGGAATATTAGCGGGCACTTCTTTGAACACCGAAACTTATGCTCAGTACACCCGACCCGACACAAAAAAGACATTCTGAAGCCCACCAACTGTACCCTCTACAAAACAGAGGGCGATGGCTGCTTGAACTTGATGGGCATGGAGTTGAACCAAGAGAAACGTGAGAACTGAGAAGTGAATTCCTGATGATGATGACGAATAATAAGCTGAGACAAGAATGTTGGCTCTGCACATTGCCAATTCCAGATGTCTTTGAATTGGATATTTATTTGCAGGAAGAAGAACACCGGCTTCTATTACCATGACCTACAGCTAGGCTTTTTAGTTTATGTAAGTGGACACTCTAAATCTTTATGTGAATTTGATATTCAAGAGTGGTTTCTTTCATATTTAACTGAAGGTAATTCCATGATTCTAAGAGCAAGTGCACCGGTCTTGCTTTACCCGGGCAAAAGGGGAGAATGATGATGTGGTGACCAGCCATGGAGAAAAAACAACTTCCAGTGGTGAAAGTTTGCCCAGCCATAAGTTGGCTTTTGATGACAGAGGGCAGAAAAAAAGGCAAGCTGCTGACTAAATTCTTGACCGGGTAGAGATGCTGCCAGAAAGAAGGAATGGAGAAGAAAGCAGAACGTGGCTGCACAGTAGGAGGCATCAGATGAACAGTAAAAAGCTGGGTAATGGTCATGCAATCCCAACCTTCCATTTCAATTAAAGATCTGATGAACAGTGAAAGATGAACAATCTTGACCGGTCAAGAAAAAAAAACGAGTGTAAACCCATGTCCAGTGACAGTGAATAGTAACTTGACTGGTCGAATTCTTGACTTCTCGACTTTGCCTTTTCTTGACTACGGGTGCACTTGCTCTAAATACAGCAGTCTAAAGTTAACTTTCATGTGAATGTATATGGATTTCGTCTGGCATGGTATGAAGGCAAGGGATTGGAATTGGTAGACCGTAGATGAAGCATTGGCTGATTCACATTCCTCGTCAGAAGTAATGAGAGGGGCCATATGCTTCCTCTATTGCTTTTTTATTTTTATTTTTATGTAGGAAACGTGATTGATGCTTATTTTTGTAAAGGAAAATCATCCGTACAGTACTTAACTTTTTATTCCTTATAAATTTTGGTACTTCAAGTTTGAAAAATATTAAAACGATAGTTGAAGTTGTGACCCGAACCGAACATTGGTACCTAGAACCATTAGCTCCATTAAAGAGGTTGCCATTTGGCAATTTTTAAAGGGTATTTTTGTCCCTTAATGTCTTAATCTTTACTAATCTCACCCATGTCCCCACTCCGCTTATTAACACCACCGATCTTCTTTTTCGTCATTTCAATATCAGATGGTCAGCACAGAACATAGAAAAACCCCAAACCCAAGGCTTCCTTCTTAACAGAGACACATAACGAATTGCATAAAGAAATGAAAACCCTCTTCGTTAATCTTCAATTTCATCTCTGATTGATATGGGAAAAAGATGAAGGTATAATCCTCCAATGGTGCCTTGCAATGGCAGTTTCATAACTCAAGCCCACATGTGAATACCCAATATTTTTCAACTGTATGTAGAACCAAATTGCACTCCATATTCCTATAAAGCAACTTGTAACTGGCCAGTTTTTCCAAGATCTCAAAAACCAATGGCCTACCCATCTCAACCAGCTCTTATTGTAACTTTTCAGTCTTCCTGAAAATGCTTCAACCTCAATTACATTGCCCTACTAACTACGTTTGCAAACTTGAAAAATCAAAGGGCTTTCTCAAAACTGAATATCTTGAACAAATAATCAAACTCAAAATTTCAAGACTTTTCAAAATATCCCAGATCAAATACCTTGATGATGATGAGCTGTGAAGATTTACTCAGTCCACCAACTAAATGTGCACTACACAACTTTACAAAGACCAATTTTTCCCACAGCAGATTGGCTCTTCAAACTTCAAAAATTAAAAGGGGTTTCTGTTGGTGACAAAAAATTCTGTAGAGGAGTTTAACTCACCAATGAATGAGGTTTGGAGCGGGAGCTGACCGGGAACAATCGAGAAGCTTCATTTGAACGTTGACCCGAAGTTTGATCGTCGGCTCAAGGAGGAGAGGGGTACTTGCAGAAAACCCTCTGATGCCTAAGTCAGTACGTTTCTCAGTTGTGGAGTAAAACAAGTTGGAATGAGATGCTTTACCTTGACGTCAAGCGTTCCTTATATAGGCGATGAGCCGATGACTTACTTGGAGAACAAGCCGTCATTATTCTGGGTTTTATGGCTGCATTTACTTACATATTTATGTTGATAATTATTGCTGTACTAATTACATAACCGCCACAGCCCTTAAAGCCGCAATAAACGTCGTTCTTATGGCTGCAATGATCGTCGTATTTATAGCCACAATGAAGACCGCATTTATAATCGTATTTATATCTGGTTATTTGTCATAACTTCATGTCGGAAATATTTGACCACTCCCACAATGCTCTCAAATTTTCTCCTTGGGAATTCATCCCAAGAGAAAAATTTTAAAGCTTAAATTTCTCTATGGGCTTCACACCTTTATATTTCTCTTTGGGCACCCTTCTTTGAATTTCATCTAGGCCTTCCTCATGATGAAAGTGTAGATGTACCTGTATGAGAAGATCATCGTTCCTTGTTTAGAGTCGACATCTCATCTCGTCGACAACGCCAACGCGCCCAAACCAGGACTCAGATCTGCCTTTGTCTTGCAGCCATTCCAGTGTCGGGTCTTCACGTCCCGGACTCGTCTACTTGTGGCGTCTCCTGTACTTTTCCCTCCTTGTCGAAGCCTAGTTTCCAGTCTCGTTTGCGCTCGATGCCCCTGCCGAGCTGCCTCATTCTTGATCCATGCCCCCAACGCCGCTCAAACCAGACGCCGAGCCTGAGGTACCTTGCTGCGAAACTCTTCCTCTTCTCCCTTCTTAGTCGCCTAATATTTTGTGACGTCGGCGTAGGCGTCGATGACGTCTTCTTCAATGTCCACAGTGTCAACCTCGACGTCGGTGACGTTTTTCTCAATAACCTTAACACCAGCCTCATCGTCGGTGACGTCCCTCTCAATAACTACAATGCTAGCCTCAATGTCGATGAGGTCTCTCTCAATAACCATGGCGCCAACCTCGACGTTGGTGACGTAATAACCTCGGTGTCAACTTCAACGTCGGCGTCAACTTCGACATCAGCGTCAACCTCGACGTCGGCATAGGCATTTTTCTCAATAACCTCGACATTGGCGCCAACCTCGACGTCGGTGTCAACCTCTACGACTGCGCAGACCTCGACGTCGGCATGGGCATCTTTCTCAATAACAACGGCATCAACCTCAACGTCGGCGCCCACCTCGACATTGATGACGTCTTTCTCAATAACCTCAACGCCAACCTTGACGTTGGTGACATCTTCTCGATGATAGTGACGCCTGCCTCTACATCGATGACTCTGGCCTCGATAACCATCATCAGTATTTCCATGGCCCCAACGTCGATGACGCCCTTTTAGATGACTGTGACGCCTGCCTTAATGTCGATGACGCCAACCTCGATGACCATCTCTAATGGTTGGCACGATCGCTCCCTCAAGGATCCGCCTCCTTGAACATTTACCAATATGCCTTAAATTATCAATCATTCGAGAATCAATCATCGTATGTACTAACCTTGAGTGCTTTGCTCGATTGCTCCCTCGAGAGCTTGCCTCCTTAGAAGTTCACGTTTTTGTCTCTTCGAGAATTCACCTCCTCGAGGGAAACCCATCTCCACAAGCCTTTGATTTCTTGAAAGTTTTTCTCCTTGAGAAAACTCGCCTGAGTTCTTCTCTTTGAGCACTCTAGGTTACCAACCGGCTATATCTTATGGGATTGCCCCCATGCCCTAAAGGGTCCGCATACTCTGACAATCTCTTAATCTCCGTTGCTCTGCATCCCACGAGAATAAGATCTGTCACCTCGTCCCACCCCCGCGTACAGCGAGGGTGAGGTCCATCATCCCACCCTCGCCTGCAGCTAGGGCGAGGCACGCCATCCCACCCCTGCCTGCAGCGAGGGTGTGGTCCATTATCCTACCCCGTCGCCGGCGAGTGTGAGGCACGCCATCCTACCCAGCATGCAGTGAGGGTGTGGTCCATAATCCCACCCCCGCCTATAGTGATGGTGAGGCACGCCATCCTACCCCTCCTGCAGCTAGGGTGTGGTCCATCATCCCACCCCCGCCTGCAACAAGGGTGAGGCACGCCATCCTACCCCCACCGCGGGCGAGGGTGAGGCATGCCATCCCACCCCAACCTGCAACGAGGGTGTGGTCCATCATCTCACCCCCTGCAGTGAGGGTGAGGTCTAGGAGGTCTCACAAGTTAAGCGAACAATATTTTAGTCATTCCTGCTACCGGCTTCCATTTCATTTCAAGATCAATTATAAACGAAAATCACAGAAGTAACTGCTAAATGCTGATAGGCGTTACCTGGGTTAGTGCCCATTTGTTACTTTGAATGTAGACTTACTGGCGTCCCCTTTGATTTCAGCTGTGAGCCCATGAGGACTGGCTTATACTGGTTCCTTAACACGTGCTTCCTTAGAGCCCTCGAGGATTAGCCGATACTGGTTCCTCCGGTAATTCATCCAATTAGTGTGCCGCTTGCCCCCTCAGCGTGAGGTCTGTTTAAGCCTTTGTTGGTGGTGCTATCAGCGCCCGCATCTGTTACTCTGTTGGTTTGGCAAGCACCGTCGACGCTGGCCTCGCTACTACCTCAGTCTTTACATCTCGTCATTCAGAGGCTAGTTTGGATCTTGGATTAGGTTCGGGGCAAGTCTGTTTGGGGATTGGATTTCGTCACTGCCAGTCCTCGGTGACAGAAATGAGATGTCTTGAGGTGTAGCTCCCACCATCACTTTTTAGGGAAGAGTGCTTCCCACAGACGGCTCCACTTGTTGGTGACGAAAAATTCCGTAGAGGAGTTTGACTCACCAATGAATACAGACTGGAGAGGGAGCTGACTAGAATGACCTAGAAGCTTCCTTTGAGCGTTGACCTGGAGTTTGACAGTCGGCTCGAGGAGAAGGGGAGTATTTGCAGAAAATTCTCCGATGCCTAAGTCAGTACATTTCTTAGTAGTAGAGTAGAAAGAGTCGGAATGAGATGCTCTACCTTGACGTCGAGTTACCTTTATATAGGTGATGACTTACTTGGGGAACAAGCCATCATTATTTCGGGCTTTATGGCTACATTTACTTACATATTTATGTCGATGATTATTGCTGTAATGATTATGTAACCGCCACTGCCCTTAAAGCCGCAATAGACGCCGTACTTATCGCTCCAATTATCATCGTACTTATAGCCGCAATGAAGACTGCGTTTATAACCGTATTCATGACTGGATATTCGGCATAATTGCATGTCGAAAATATTTGACTACTCCCACAATTTCTTAGAAAACTAAATCAAACTCGAAAGCTCCAAAACTTTTGAGATTTCCCATATCAAATACCTAAATAAGATGTGAAATTTGCTCAACTCACCACCTAAAATGTGTAATGAACACCAATCTGGGAACTGGGCCTACATGCATTAATTAACAATTCCCCTTCCACCTTGCCTTCCTCGAGATCCCCTCTCCCTCACTGGCCATGTAACAGAGGACAAGCTGAGGAGCAGAGTAGGCTGAGCCTCAGAGATTGTGTTTACACTTTGGAGGAGGATGAAGCTCTTGGAGTCTTGGTGGAGCTATAAAATCCCCAAAACGCAGAAGCCATCTTTCTATTTGGGGTTTGAGCTATAAAACCCCAAAAATGCAATGCGAAACCCAGTCCTTCATTCCTCTTCCTAGTGCCAAAGTTTCTTCGTCAGCTTCTGGGAAATTATGGGCAGAAAGGTGCTGTTGTAAGAGGTTGAAAGTGTTTGGATTTGGAGACGGGTGCCCTAAGCAAATTTTTGGGGGCCCAGATCAGATTTTTGGATCTAAAATTTTAAAATAATGGATTAAGACATGAAATGACAAAAATACCCTTCAAGAATTGCCAGCTGGCAACCTCCGTAGCGGATCTAACAGCTCTAGGTACCAATGTCTGATCAGGGTCAAAACCACACGTATCATTCTGATATTTTTTAAATTTGAGGTACCGAAATTTATAAGAAGCAAAAAAATCAAGTATCGTATAGACTATTTTTCTTTTTTTATAAGGGAAAAGTTCACAAATGGTCACTCAACTATGATTCATTCGACACTTTGGTCACTGAAGTTTCAAATATATCACTTTGGTCACTCAACCATTACACTATCAATCACTTAAGTCACTTTGTTAATTTTTTTCATTAAAAAAAAAATTATAAAAAATACTCTTTAGGTGACTTAAGTGATTGACAGTGTAATAGTTGAGTGACCAAAGTGATATATTTGAAACTTTAGTAACCAAAGTGTCGAATGAGTTATAGTTGAGTGACCATTTGTAGAATTCTCCCTTTTTATAATGTAGAAACATGGTGCTCATATAGACTTATTTCAGTACCTTGATGGGGTAAATTATTAAATTATTATCTATCCCATAATGGAGATTTCCACTCCAATATGAACATACATGCTTTTAAAAAGTTACCTAGCATCAAATTTAGGACCAACATCTTTCGATCATTTGTTGCAGTATATACTATTGTCATTGTGTTTTGGACAACTTAATGGGATTGGGGAAGCAAATGGGTATGGGAATGGAAAGTGTTGCCTTTAAATTGCTCCATGTTCTTCTTATTCGTCTTAATCTTGCTTCCATCTCATTATACTGTACTCAAATTTATAACATAACTGCTTCGCAACCATTAGCACATGGACAATCCCTGGTCTTTCCCTGGCCGTACTTTCGAATTGGGTTTTTTCAATCCCAATTATTCTGCTAATCCTTATGAACAATGTTCATCGATCAGTGACGTTAACTGTTTCAAACTAGGGTTCTAAGTTTACATCTTCATTCATGTAGAGGAGAAGAAAGCTCTTCAATGGGATAATATCTTCCAATTATGTTTTTTCTTTTTTTCTTTTTAATATAAATATCTCTTTTGGTAGTTTCATGTGCCCATAAAATCTTATGTTAGGTGTGTGAAAAAATGGATATGTATTTTTGAAAGGGGTTAAAAATGGATATGTATTTTGTACATAGAGGTTTGTGAATAAAATTTCTCAAGTCAATATCTAATAAACGGTTAAGTTCAATAATATGCCACAAGGGCCATACTAATCGATGTTTAAAAATAACATATACGAGTGACGAATGATCGACATGTACAATTTAACAAATGAGTGAATTAATAATATATAAAATTTTATGCATCGTACCCCACCCGCCTTAACAAAAAAGGACAGTAAAGTTTGAACTTGATATTACTACAATGGGTTTTTTGGACAAACAGTATCTAGACACTCGAACTTATAATATTATCAACATTGATATCTGGACTCTTTTTTTTTTATCTATATTATACCTCCTTTCATTTTTCGTCACGGAGCAGTTAAAACAAAGCATATGTCACGCATGTGACTTGAATTCTAAGGGCAAGATTGTCTTATTATATTTTTTTATTAAAAAAAATGAAGAATCTCTTATTTGATCCACGAACACTTTGATCCAACTTCAGACAAATTAAAAAAAAAAAAAGATAAATAGGTTATTTTTTATTAAAAATAGGTAAAATGTCATACATATGGAAAATTAGTCTTTTACCTTTATTTTGTCTCTCACGTGCATCACACATGGTAAAATTAACGGCTCTGTGACGGAAAATGAAAAAATGTAGGACGTTGATAAGAAAAAATGAGTCCAGCTATCGTGTTGATAACATTATAAGTTTGGGTATCATTTTAATTATCTTTAAGTGTCCAGACACTGTGAGTGCAAAAAACCTTACTACAACCCTAAAGCATGTCCACCACTCTTTTTATGATCTTTTGAGAGTTGTCTCATAAGTGCATAACCCGATGGATGACTAATCGAAGCTTTAATACAAACTTGGGTATCAATTCATGAACTTTTCAATGAAACAACAAAAATCCCACATCAAAAATTTCGAGATCTGCACCGTAAGTATCAATTCAGTTCGATTCTAATAACTGACCTACTAGATATAGTTTGGTTTAATTCAATGCAATTTGTCAGTTTTCGGTTTCAAAAAAGCCACTGTAGATTTTATTATTTTTAATTTGTAAAGTAATTTTTTTTTGAGTTGAAGGAGATTAGGCTTTATTGAAAAACAAAATACTTAGATACAAGCTTTTCAGTCTTTATTACATCTTGTATAAAGAAATGAGCAGTAGTCCAAAAAAAAGCTTTGATCATTGACAGATGCATGAGTTTGCAAAAGATGAGCTGCTCTGTTAGCCTCTCTCCTAGCATAAACAAGTCGGGAATTAGGCAGAGTAACTAAGTCGTCACTAACATCATCGTAGAGTCTACCAAGTGTAGACAAATTCTGCCCTTTTCCTTGACAAAGCTACTGCTTTAAAATCAATCAATCGGTCTCAAGTACGATTGGATAAAGATGATGACTAATGACATAATCTACTATCGCTCTGCAGGCCATCAATTTTGCATGTTCTGCAGAATGAATAGAAGAGAATGCCCTCCCTATTGCCCCCAAACATACTCCAATTTCATCACGAACCAACACTCCCACTGCAACCTTGCCATTTCCACCATTAAAGGCCACATTGAAATTAATCTTCAACCAGCCTTGTGGAGGAGCTTTCCATTTATGGACTCTTCTCATATTGTGCACCCTTTGTACCTTAGAGTTGTGGAAGATATAATTACTGAGCCTTGTTGAGGACAGAATAACAACATCACTAGAAGATGTAGTTTTATTTTCCCAAACCCGATTATTTCTTATTTCCATATACCCCAAATGAAGAATAATAATTGTCCAAACGTTGTCTTGGAGAGCTTCTCTGAACAAAAGGTAAGCCAACTCTAGGCATCAAGATGATCAGACTCTACTCCAAAACAATGGCTACCTAAACAAGAGTTAGTAGCCAACACTTCTCGAGTACAAGGACAGTTACAACAAAGATGAATGATTGTTTCATCTCCATTGTTTCAAAGCACACATGATTGAGATTCCAAAGCAACATGTCTTGAGGCTAATCTATCCAAAGTTGGAAGAATATTCTGACCTATCTTCCAAGCATTCACCTTCGTAGAATTAGGCATCTTGGCCTACCAAATTTTCTTCCATAGTCTTTGATTAACCACTGCAGAAGGAAAAGAGCGAGAGCTGTTTTGGAAAATGCAAAACTATAAGCAGAGTTCACAGTGAACATACCTCTTTTCTCCAAATGCCAAGTCAGTCTATCACAAAACAGATACACTAGCACCATCCCCAATCTACCAACGTGAACCAGCTTGCAGCAAGTCCCTAGTAGCGAAAATGCTGAGCCAAGAATATGATGGAGCTGCATGCTCAGTTGCATTCCAGAAGGTACCATCCAGAAAGTAATGTGCCTTATACAGTCGTGCTATTAAAGTACCCAGATTTGAGACCACACGCCAAGCTTGTTTAGAAAGCATTGATATATTAAACTCAGATAAACTTCTGAACCCTAAACCTCCAACCTCTTTTGCATGACACATATCATCCCATTTCTTCTAATGAATTTTCTTTTTATCAGTGGTGCTTCCCCACCAAAATCTTGCACACATTTGCTCAAGATCTTCACAAAAGTTCTTCGTAAGTTGAAACACACTCATTGCATAATTAGGAAGTGCTTGTGCTACCACCTGGATCATAGTATCCTTACCTGCACCACTAAGCAACTTGCCTTGCCAATGTTTAAATTTTTCAACTAGCCTCTCTCTAATATAGTGAAAAGTAGTTGTTTTCTTACATCATACATAAGTTAGGAGACCCAAATATCTCTCGTGAGATTCAACTATCTCAACCCCCAAAAGATTAGCCACAACATCCTGGTCTTCCTCCTTGACATTCTTGCTGAAAGCAACTGAACTTTTGTGAAAGTTCACCACTTGACCAAAAGCCCTACCATATCTCCTGGATTTGAAAGCAAACTTTTGGAGTAGCCTGAGCGTATAACATATGGTCATCTGCAAATAACAAGTGATTGACATAAGGAGCATTCCGACAGATATCTATTCCAGGTAATAATCCCATTTGTTGCTTCTATTGAAGTAAAGCCGAGAAGCCTTTTGCACCAAGCAAAAACAAGGAGAGAGAAGATCTCTTTACCTTAGTCCTCTAGATGGAATCACATAACCCCTTGGCTTTCCTCGAACAAGAAAAGAATATCTAACAGAGCTCACACAGTGCATGACAATCAATCCAATTTCGATCAAAACCAAAATGTAACATGACCTTAGGCAAAAATGCCCATTCCATGTGATCATAGGCTTTGCTAAGGTCCAGCTTTAAAGCCATGTAGCCATCCGGCCCATCCTGGCCTTCTCTTTTATTATGAACAAAGTGAGCTACTTCATTGGCCACTAAAATATTATCAGTGATAAAACGCCTTGGCACAAATGCACTTTGGAAAGGTGATATAATATCATGCAAAATAACTTTCAACCTGTTAGCAATTACCTTTGAACACAACTTGTAGATAACATTGCAAAGAGCAATGGGCCTCAAGTCTCCCATTGTTTATGGCCGCTTCACCTTGGGAATCAAACAAATGTAGGTAAAATTTATTTGTTTCAGAAGTGATCCCATATGTAAGAAGCTTTGCACAGCTTTAGTAACATCAACCCCTATTGTGTCCCAATAATGTTGAAAAAAGAGAGGAGGCATCCCATCTGGTCCAGGAGATTTTGTTGGATACATTTGGAACAAAGTAAGATGCACATCTTCTTCCGTGTATTGAGCACATAGTTTCTGGTTCATATCACTAGTTACACAAGGTTGAATGGCAGCAAGGGTCATGTCTATAGCATCTACATCCAAGTTTGTAGCCATAAACATCTTCGAGAAGTAAGAAGTAACCTCCTGCTCCATTCCCTCATCATCATCTCTCCATGTACCCTCAGAGTTAAATAATCCCAATAAGGCATTCTTTCTCTTTCAATTAGCAGCCTTCCTGTGAAAAAAAAAACCAGAGTTACGATCACCATCCTGCAACCAAGTGACTTTAGCCCTTTACTTCCAAAAAGCTTCTTCCTGTGAAAGGATAAGTCTTAAAGAGAAAACATCAAAATCTTCTTCTCTTCATGAAACTCCGGTGTCAGAGATTCATTCATTAAGAATTCCAACCTGCCTTTGATCTCGAGTACACATAATTTTCCTAGTCAAAGTATACATAGGAACTCCCCGAAATTCAGTCTGCCAATTCGACACTACCAATGGATCACATTCCTCATGTTGCAACTAAAATGATTCAAACTTGAATCTATGTCTCCTAGGCCGCTTAGGTGGAGGTATGGTGCTGGCTTGCAATATAATTGGAGTATGATCAGAATCACTAGGAGCAAGATGCTCAACCTTAGAAAATCTGAAGATATCACTCCATGTTGTCGTCTCAACAGCCCTATCAAGTCTTAAATGCGTCTCCGAATTCCGGCAAGTCATTTTGGCTCCCTAGAACCCTAGGTCAATCAGGTCACTATATCCCAAAGCATCCCCGAATCCCCTCATCTGCCTTTCAGGACGCAAAAACCCATTGGTTTTCTCACTATTGTTCAAGATCTCGTTAAAGTCACCAATAATGACCCAAGACAAAGTATCCATGTCACAAAGATCTCTTATCAGTTGCCATGATTGATCACGTTCAGTAGTCCTAACGTACCCATATATAGAAACCAGTAGGGGTGGACATTTTGTACCGAAAATGCGGTAACCGACCCGAATCGCAGCAAAAAAACTGTTCAGTAACCGCACCGAACTAAAACGGTGTCGTTTTATGATCACACCACACCGAACCGTATAAAAGCGGTTCGGTTGAGGTTTCGGGTCATAAACCGCCCAATTTAAACAGACCCACACCGAATTTATTTTAATTATATTTTATTTATTTATTATTTCTCTATTAATGGAAATGTTAGTTTTCAATATATAAGAAATCCATTTTTGATTAGGTTTTCAGTTTGTAATAAGTTGTTATGTTTGCTATATACATATCTGTGTGTGTAATAAGTTGCTATGGTATTTCTGCAAGTTGCTTGATATTTGGGTGACATTTGGAGATTTGTGTAGACTTTAAATGCATTCAAAATTTATTTATGTCTTATTGAAATTATTAGGTAAAAATGAGCTTGATTTTAGCCCTCTCTTTCTAGTTGAAATTAATAAATAACTCCAAACCGAAACCGACCCTCATCGCACCTAAAAATGGTGTAACCGAAATAATCGGTTCAGCCCTTTTGTAATGCGGTTGCGGTTTGATATATAGGCCTATCGAAAAAAGTAGTTTGGTTGCGGTTTGGGCCTCAAACCGAACCGCACCGCACCGCACCGCGCCCACCCCTAGAAACCAGTGAGTCTCCATAGAGGTTCTCCCGGTCCAGACCTACTCTCCATATCTATATGATGAGCAGACGACGTACGAACTCACACATCCACGTCTTCCGTCAAAAACAACCCCAATCCACCAGATTGTCCAACACTAAGCACCTCCTTTGAGTGAGCAAAACCCAACTCACTCTGAAGTGCTTGAAACTCCCCCAAGCTGCTGATCTTTGTTTCCATCAAAAACAGGATTTGAGGCTGATTTTGAATCACCAAATTCATAAGCGCCCTCACCGTCGTTGGATTGCCAATTCCCCAACAATTCCAACTCAGAATATCCATTTTAACGGATGCAGTATAACTCTTCCAAGTGAGAAAACAAACCCTAGTCGCAGGCGGCTAGGTCAGAGGAAAAAAGAGAAAAAGAAAGCTTAATTGGCTCTAATTATAATTGCAAAGTAAGACAACAAAGAATAGTACAACAACAAAGAAAAGGACTTTAGAAAAAGAAAGAAAAAAAAAAAATATATATATATATATATATATAAAATTTGCTTTGGCATCAAAAATCCTTGTATGGGGGTTCTCGTTGACAAAAAGCGGTAGTTGTTGTGTTGGGTAATTGCAGAGATATGATGGTGAAGAAGCTTAGCTCTTGAGCTAAGTATTTAAAGCCCAAAGCCTTTTGGCCTTGCCGACCTCGGAAAGTAGTTTCCCTATAGAAGAAGAAGAAGAAGACTTGGGGACTTGGAGGATGGCCGATTCTTCAAAAGAAGAGCTGCTCCAACTCATCAAGCGCTTCGGGGCTTATCTCTCTGTCAAGATGTCCACTTTATTCTCGATCTCCTCCCAAAACATGGTATTTCCCCTCCTCTTCCGTTCTATCACAGATCTGATACCCAAAGATCGTTCCTTTCTGCCAATTTGGGCCAATTACTCTTTCGCTATTGTTTGGGTTGCTTTCTGTTTCAATGTGAAACCTAAATTTCAATGACTTTGTGAAAACCTAATTTACTTTAGTTGGATGAGAATGGAGTTTTCAATTTGTGAAAAGTGATGCATGAGACCACATATGTTTTTTTTCCGGTTGGAAAGAGTGATTCTTATACTATGAGCAACGGTAATTGTATCACAAAATTGGTTACATGTATTGAGAATTTTCACTTTTACTGTGGAGGACTCCCGGTGCTTCCAATACCAAGATAGGTTTATCTACACAAAACCATAAGTCGAATCGACCAATTAAATAAGTGAAGATAATGCTGACTGTATCAATTGGCAGATTATATCTGATCTTTTGTTTGATGAGCATGTCTAGAAATTTATAATCCTAATAGGTTTGAGTGATTTTGTGTGAGGTTTGTTAGCATCTCCTTTTGGGATATTCCGCTCCGTTGTGCTTCGTTCTGGCTTATAGATATGAATTGAATGTCGGATTGGAGATGTCGGAGTTGTGTGACTCAAACCTCTTTAAATGGTATCAGAATACACGTTCTATTGGGGCAATTGCTGGCTTTGCGGTAGCAATAGTTTTTACCTGGAGGCTTTTTAGATCTCCCACTGGACCTCAAAGAAGGCAGCCAAAACGGCAGGCACCTGCATCCGGTAGTTCTGGTGTCAATCCTCCTTCAAACTCAACGCTGACAACTACGGGAGTTTCATCATCAGAAGATACAAGAGCACAAAATGTTGTTGACGAGTTCTTTCAGCCAGTGAAGGTAACTGTATATGTCTGCCACATGGATTTGTACTCTACTTTGTATAGTAATGGTTTGTACTGAATAATTTTCCTTTGATTTCCAGCCAACCTTGGGGCAGATAGTTAGACAGAAACTGAGTGAAGGAAGAAAGGTACTTTGTTAAGAGATTTCCTTTCAGCTTCTCATTGCATGCTCTGAAAAATCATGGGGAGTCACTACACTTCAGAACTTAAGCCTTTAATTTTTCAAAGAGTTGTGTTGGCTACTCAAACTGATATTTGCTACTGTATGGAATTATTTAACTATGATAGTTTAAGTTGATTTGTATAAGTGAGCATAGGCAACTCTGCATTTTTAGCAACAAATTCATGCTTAAAGCTTCTGTGCAGGTGACTTGTCGTTTACTTGGAGTAATCCTGGAGGAAAGTAGCCCAGAGGAACTTCAGGTAGTCTGATTCCCTTTCCTGTAAAGTTATTGATGTAACTTGTAACCGAGATTAATGGTTTTCTCTTTTTTGCTTTGCTCCTGGCAGAAACAAGTGACTGTGAAGTACTCGGTGCTAGAAGTACTCTTGGAGATCACAAAATATTGTGATCTGTATCTAATGGAAAGAGTTCTGGATGATGAAACTGAAGTACGTGAGAGCCCCTTTGATCAATCATTTTTTTGTGTTCTGGCATTTTTAATAAGATTAACGAGTTTCCATGCATGTTACTCGACCTAATTTCTTTGCTCATCTTTGTATGCTATGCTTGTTAAACACTCGGAGTTGCTAGCTTGTTGAAGCTATTTTCTTAGGCAGTGACATTGGTGTCATTCAAAATGGCAATTGATCTCATTTGTTGGTGTACCCCATTCATAAGTGTCTTCTTGTGTTCGCATGTTTGATCCAGTAATCAAAATACTATTATGGACATACTGGCATGGTAGGACGGGATGGATGATAGTTTGTAGTGCTTACATGCTAGCCACTGAGATTATGTGTTAATGGCTGGTATCTTGACAGCAGCATCAGTAGGATCTTTATTTGCTTTCTGTGCTAGATATTAGTGGCTAAATCATGTGGTTATTTTTTTAAGGTTCACATATGACTTGTGAAAGTGTTTTCTTTTGTGCCACGTATGTCTATTACTCATTTGTATATCATTATAATTAATGAGTAATATACTCTTTCAGAACAAGGTTCTATCGGCTTTGGAAGATGCTGGGGTTTTCACATCTGGGGGTTTGGTCAAAGACAAGGTAACTTTATGTGTTGATAGCATTATATAACTTCTAAGAATCCTCAAAATGTTTTACAGTCCTGTTAGCTTGTTTTTGGGTTTTCTGATATAAACACATGCAGTCGTTATTGGCATTCTCCTTTGAAAACTGACGATTTTGTGCTTTCACTTTGAAGAAATATAGTACCAAATCTTAGTAGCCATGAAATTTTGTTTTTGTTTTGGACTCGTAAGAATTGCGATAGAGCTTCTGAATTGAAGGGGATTGTGGAAGTGACCAGTACTTATCCTTGGATCCCGATGTATCATAATGGGTTGAAAGAGATATAATGGGATTGCTAAAATTTGGGCCCTGTCCCAAGTGAGATATTGTGGGAAGGTCCAATTATTGCTAAACGAGAAATTGTCTAGGGATTTATTGTCGGCCTAGAGAAAGACCAATAGTATGTTAGACTTGATTGAATTTTGTGCTAAATAGTTTAGTTTAGACCAATAGCTCTAAACTAAATAGAGCTAGATAAGTTGAAGAGAAGCATCAACTTTCCAATATGTTTTGTAACCATTTTGTTCAGGCATATTCAAGATGTGCTTTTCTTGTTGACATAAGTTTTTTTACTCTATTTATGAGTAGAATATAAGCTTCCCATGACTGGGCCTGAATAGCTGAATGAACAGTGTGACTTGCTTTCACTACCTGATAAAATCTAGTCTTTTCAAATATCTTGTTATTTCCCTCACTTCAAAAATCTTGTGATGCAACTTTGCAGGTTCTGTTCTGCAGCACAGAGAATGGACGGACATCCTTTGTTCGGCAGTTGGAACCAGATTGGCATATTGACACAAATCCTGAGATCATCTTCCAATTATCTGTATATTCTTGTTACTCGTCTTGTTATAACTTCAAACTAGTATATCCTGATATATATACTCATTCTCATGCCTATCATCTAAGTTATTCATTGTTTATTGGTTACAGAGGTTTATCAAGTATCAGCTTCACATCTCTCCTACCAGATCTGAACGAGCTACTTCCAATGTGTTTAACTCCCCATCCTTAGAACAATTCTTTGGATGTGTTTGATGGTTAAACAGACGATGATACAAAACATAAATCGTTAGGTTCCTATTAGGGTTCTTCTTTTCACCCTATTTTGGGTTTTATGTATTTCATACTTTAAGCTGCAGCTCATTAAAGCACAATGTTCTCTTTTCTTCTCGTTGTACTTTGGTGCGGTTATTGGTAGTCACTAGTCAGATGGTAGACTTGCTCTGTACAACTCCTGTGTTTCAAGTGATGTTCTTCATTCAGTTCATTGTTTGAAATTTGTGTAATACATTGGTTGACATCCAAATTCCAACCAGAAATTTTATGGAAGGGTTGATGTATGTAGTCACTAGTCAGATGGTAGACTTGCTCTGTATAACTCCTCTGTTTCCAGGGATGTTCTTCATTGTTTGAAATTTGTGTAATACATTGGATAAAATCCAAATTCCAACCAGAAATTTTATGAAAGGGTAGATGAATGTAATCTATCTCGGTTAAATGATATTCCACCATGGATGCTAATTTTGATTTTTCACTCTGGCTTCATGCCCAAAGTTTGAAAGGTTCTTTCTCCATGCCTTGATAGCCTTCTTGATGCACTATCAAGTAGTCATGAATTCGTAAGATAGCTCACTTGTTGAGAACGCATCACATTAGGAGTGACATTTTAATCTGTCTTCAAATTGGAAAATATATATATATATATATATATATATATAAGAATAAAGGGTTGTGCTTTTTTGACAAAATTATTAATAAAAACGCAAACCAGTACAAATGGTATCAAAAAGGACCATAATTGTGCAAATAGCCGCATCAATATTAATCTCGTATCAAATTGGTAATTTCTTTTCATTTTCCCTAAATTCACATTCATGTCCATAATTTGCTTAATAATCAAATTTCACATGCGAAATTTTGTGACTACGAGCAATGTTCTAAAAATTACTATGCAATAGGCGAGCTGTGGGAAGAGACCTAGCGCCTAATTGTTTAGACAGAGATTACACAAACGAATATTCTAACCATTTATTTTAAACCCCGCATAGTTGCGCGCTATGTGACCACCCAGAGCGATTTTTAGAACACTGCGAGAGTATAAAATTGGTGATCGACTAATTTCATTTTCACCGTAACAAAATTACCTTGATTAAATTAACTGAATTGGGTCGGAGTCGTCGGACTCGTAACCTTATAAAAACAAAAGCAACTGGGTTCCTAGTCCCCTACTGGGCCGCCGTTAACGTTGAGCAACTCCCTTGTTTCCGCCGCATGGAGAGCGAGTGCCCAATCGATGCAGAGCTGGGCAATGAAATCTCTGAGCTTCTTAAACCTCCATCCCCTGCAAAAGTAGAGGAGTACTTGAACCGGCTCATTAAAACCAGCACCAGACAATGTCATGGCATCACAGTCAAACACAACGGAGACCTTGGCAAAGGTGAAGAACCCAACTCTCACATGAAACCCTTTTTCATTGTCAGTTCAAATTTTTTGAGTCTTTCCTTTTGGCCTTAGGTGTTTACGCTGACTCGGACTTGGAAGGAGATGAGCTTCTCCTCAAGGACCAAATGCTTGTGGGTCTTCAGCATTCTTCTAACAAGGTGTTGTATAACTGCCAAACATGTTGGTCTTTTGGGTTGTCAACTTTTCCAAGCTTTATTGTAATATTGGGTTGGTTTTGTTGCAGATTGAGTGTTTAGTGTGTAGCTTCTGTTTCTGTTTTGTTGGCTCTGTTGAGCTTCAAATAGGGAGGAGGCTTTATCTTCAAGAAATGGGAGTTTCTGCCAATTGTTGTCAGACTGATTACTCTTCTGATGATGAAGAAGAAGAAGACGAGGAGATGGGGCAACGTGGTTCCAGCAGTTCCGGGTACAAAGGGAAGGTTCCTCTTCCTAAAGGGATTGCACACTCTTTGATGAATGGTGAACTCAAATTGCCCTACTCCGATAAGTTTTCGATGCCTCCTGCTGTTCCATGTCCTGGTGGCTGTGGAGAAGCTTATTACTGCAGGTGGGTAAGCCAAAAGTTTTATTTTTGAAGCCAAACTTGTGTTGTTATCTCATCAAGTACAATTAAGTAACTTGTTCAAGTGTTGCCAATATGTAGCAAACTATGTGCAGAGTCTGATTGGAATTCATCCCATTCCTTACTTTGCACGGGGGAGAAGTCAGAATCAATCTCTAGGGAGGCCCTCGTGAAGTTTATACAGCATGCCAATGGTAATATGAGTTTGTAGGTTATATATATTCTCTACCTTCTTAGCTCCATTCTCTATATCCTCTTCTAATTCTATCTTCTTTTTACTGTTCTGTTTTTGTTTGATCAGAAACCAATGATATATTCCTCCTTGCTGCAAAGGTATATTGATTCTTTTAAATCACCTCCAATTGCGCTCTTTTACTCATTTTCGTGATTGGACTCATTTTATTTTTTAGTCAGAAACATGAAATTTTCCTTGACTATGTTTGTTTTACTGATCTCAAATTGTCTTCTGTCAATTTAAGTACTTCTAGCTGCGTATGTGATGTGATGCTTGCAGACTTTATAGTTTCAGTTTATCCTTAGTGCACTCAGGAATAGATAGTTGATAATATATGGGTAGTGAGCATCACTATGCTTTTGTATAGTTCTAATAATGTGAAAACAACCTCGTTTCTTTTCAGGTAGTGGCTTCCACCATTTTAAATTATAGGAAGTTGAAAGTAACTCAGTCTGAAGGAGACAATAAGCCTAGCGTTTCAGGGAGTCCATATCTATCCTTACTCTTAGAAGCATGGAAGCCAATATCAGTGGGACACAAGAGAAGGTACTATATATCAGGTGTAACTAATCATCATTTTCCTCTTTCTTTGTGTTTGCTTACATCAGCCTTTTCCTCTTTCCCCCACATTGTATTTGATCTTAGGTGGTGGGACTGCGTTGCGTTGCCAATTGATGTTGAATCTTCTGATGAAGCTGCATTTAGGATGCAAATAAGAGAGCTGGCATTCACGGTAATAACTTCTTGTCCAGATAAATTTAGATAATTAGCTGTTTTGACCACTTTATCCAATTACCGTGTCCTGAATCCTGCTAATACTCTATATCTTTTCTTTGGTCATTTCCAGTCACTTCAGCTCCTAAAAGCAGCCATCTTTGATGAGGAATGTAAACCAAGTATCCTTCCTTGTTTAGAACTTGATGCATGTTGTCTTTTTGGAAATATGCTTCTTAATACTTTTTGGTGGTTATAAGTTTGTACTCCTTTACTCTTCACCAGTATTCTCCCTTGAAATTTATGGACATATAATTGGCATGTTCGAGTTGAATAATCTGTAAGTCACACTTTTTCAAGGCCTCCTCCCCTTTTCTATCGGCTCCATTTAACATGTAGTGTGCACACATGCAAAATGATACAGACAAGGCCATGGTTGAAGCATCTCGCACGATATGTTAAAATGCATATGTAATTTTCTGAGGCATTGAACTCAAAATTATACTCTTTATGTTTCAGAGATTTGGTTGTAGCATCTCCTGTGGAAGACTATTTTTTATACATCGATGATCTTCCAGATCCTATAAAGGTTTAGAATTCATACTCTTTCCCCCAACATTTTGACAAGTTGAATGTTCTGATGTCATATCCCTTGTAATTCATGGCAGAAAGAAGTTGAGGAGATTACACGACCATTTTTGGATGCTCTTGGTGATGACTATTCAGTTTGTTGCCAAGGTATGATGTCTTTTTCCGGTTTCTTTTCTATCCAAATCTTGAAAGTACTTTGATTTGCTCTCTCGTGATCTTTCAAAGCTGTCCTCTTTTATTCTGTTTTAGGCACTGCATTTTATCCTCTTCAGAGTTGTATGAATCATTCTTGTAGTCCCAATGCCAAAGCATTCAAAAGAGAGGAGGTATATAAAGTTCAAGTGGTATTTGCTGGATCTGTAGTCTAGGATCTTAGTGATTTGAGCACATTATTTAAAGAAAATGCCCATTGACATTTTTCAATCGCTCCCTTTCACTTCTGTGCTTATTCTCCATAATCAGGACAGAGATGGTCAAGCAACAATAATTGCACTAAAACCAATTTTCAAGGGAGAGGAGGTATCAAACTGAAAGTTCAACTTGGTTATTGTTCTCTGAGGTCTCATTATCCTCCTTCACTTGGTTATTGTCCTCATTTATTTGATGCACTTTCAGGTTACTATTTCTTATGTGGATGAGGACATTCCTTTCGAGGAGAGACAAGCATTACTTGCAGATTATGGTTTTAGATGCAGGTGTCCAAGATGCTTAGAAGAAGAACCATAACCGATGAGGGGGCCGTTTTGCTTCTCTGTGCAACTTTTAACGCTTGCAAAAGAATACTAACATTACTACAGATAGGTCATCAAGAAGTTCATTGCTTGTATGCAAGCCACTTCCATTCCATGACAATTTTCCTTTTAATTTGAGAGGGTCTCATGTTTGAGACCAAAAGCAGTCAATTTTGCAATCACATTAAAAAAACTATACCTGCAAGTAAAACTTACTCTTTTCTGAATTATGCTAATTGAAACTGTTGCTATATTAAGCTCATGGATAACAGATGAATGTTAATTGAAAATAGGCAGGAAAGGTAATTTGGGAGTAAAACAGGAAAATGGGGAAAGTGCAGTACATATGAGAACAAAGTGAAATACATAGATGTATGACCGATTGAGGGAAAGACGGGAAAAGGGACATATATAAATCAACTAATTGCTGTTTACATTCTCAGCCCAAAAAACAAAAACCATCTGTATAGAGTTCTGCTCATTCACTAATCTCTTCCAGTATCTCCAAACAAGGAGATTCATCATGTTACTGTCATCTCCTACTCAACTCCATCCCCAAACACAGAGACTAATCATCTTACTGCTCATCTCCTACACAACTCCATCCACAATATCTACAATCTCATCATTGCCCTCATGCTGCAAAGTTAAAACTATGTTAGAAACCAAATAACATTTGACAAAAGAAAGGAGTATAAATTCCAAGGCAGCAAGGCTACATTCTCATATATAGATATCTGAATACATTAGGAGCAATAATGTTCAAAAAGAAAAGGTGCACGACTAGGAACTTATTATATATGCAACAATACAGAATCTAATGTTCAGCAATAATGCTCATCGAATGAAAAGTACTGACCTGTGGAAAGTTCTTCGGAGGGAATGGGGGTGGTGGAGGAAGTGGAAATGGAAAGATCCCGCTCTCATATGTAGGTTCCCCCTCGATTCTTCTAGAAGCATTCTCAACATTCTCAACATTCTCAACTTTAACGTCCAGTTCAATGTCATTTTCAGTATCCACTGCGTGAGCTGCCATGCTGGTTGAGGGTACCACAGGTCCTGACTCTGAACTCTTTATCTGCACGGTAGTTAGGATTTCAATGCAAGGATAAATAACAGAAGTATAATTGGTAGTGCATATATGCAACCTTATGTAATGATAAAATTAGCCCCATGCTTGAGAAAAGGACCAAGTTTGGAGGCCATTCATACAATCTTAACATAAAAGTAAGAAGAACATGTCTAAATTTTTGAGAACATGCTCCCATGTCACACGTGGAGTTAAAATATAGCTGCTGGTTTCAGCTAATATTACACAATTCCACATAGAAAGTAATGAAAAACGCACCACATCAGCAGAGACGACGCTAGAGGAAGCAGCCTTGCTCCTGTCATGCTTGTCGTCCTTTGCTAAGAGCTTTGGACTCCCAATTCCGTTATTCATTGCATCATTTTCATGCACAAAATTTGATTGCGCAGGGTTTATGTTCCACCGAGAGAGCTTCTGAGGTCTTCTTGTTGTGGTAAGGTACTCTCTTGTTGGAAAAGCTAGTATGTATCACTAACTATTAGCATCAACAAATAAACCACAAATATGCTATTCATGAGAGAAACAACTTCAGCAACATAGTCCAAACATTGAATGAGGATGCATATGAATTTTGAAGAAAATTTAACAAGCTAAAATATCAGTAAATTAGAAAAAACCAAATTTAGTTCAAAAGTAAGCTAAACAGGTCTAAAGATAGTCAAAAAACAAAATTAACAAGTATATCCACAAAGAATGTTTTATGGTACTAATTCTGCTTTCAACAGAAAAGGACATGGAGCACAGAAAAGGAAAAATTCAGTCTCTATGCATCATCATGGCTCGTGATCTTTGGAAACTTAAGACTTGAAACAATAAGATGAAATTCTGCTTTCAACAGAAAAGGACATGGAGCACATAAAAGGAAAAATTCAGCCTCTATGCATCATCATGACTCGTGATCTTTGGAAACTTAAGACTTGAAACAATAAGATGAAAGCTTATTCCATAAAATCCATTAAACCAATATATATGGATTAATTACCACCTTGTTTTGGTTCTTTGGCAGAATCCCTATTTACATCGAGCCTTTTCTTGCTTGGAGAAACATCATTCAGCCGCTCCTTATTTATGGGGACTGGAAAATGAGTCTCCCCATCGCTGACAATATTAATGCTTGAATCCTCTTCATTGGCATCAATTCCATAAGTATCTAAACCAAGCTGATCTCCCAACTTATTTAGTCGGACCTGTGATCTAGAGATTTCAAAAAAAAAAAAAGCATATTTGCAAGAGCTTTTAAAAGTCCAATAATGTTGAAATGCAAAAGCAACCAGAGGAAGTTAAAATCATTTAAAAAGAGCTTGCCTCTTAAGTTGGTCTTGTATCCTTGAATGATGAGAATGTGCTTTTACAAACTTCTTAACTTTATGGGAGATCCTGCGTGTTTCAAAATCCCAGAGAAGAGGAAGAAGAACCATTCAGTGATGACTTCAGCGACAGTCTCTTGTAGAGGGACAACAAAAATCCATTACAGTATATGCATTACCTCTTACATTCCTCTTTCTCTTTGTATAATTGAGCCTCAAGCTCTTGTATTTTTGAAGTAAGACTATCCACTTCTTTAGACCTCTCTCCCAGGTAGATCTGCAATAGAAAATATAGGCAGAAAATGCGCTAGAGTCAGGAACAAAAGCAAAAGAAAAGAGGAGAGCTTCAATACAGAATTCTTCCCCACCATACTCACAATTGTAAAAGTGATGCATGGAGGAGAATATACACCTCAAAAAACCGAAAGACCAAAACATTGTCAAAAAGTATTTCCATTATTGACTACAAAATGATGTATCATTTTGACCAACTTTTCTCTTTTGAAGCATATAGACTAATAATATACAAGATAAGTTGCCGAAAGACCCTTCCTATGAATTAGATTGGCATGTTGACATTTATGTAAGTATAAATCAATTAGCAAAAGCACACTTGTGTTGACCATTGAGCAATATATGTTCAAATAATTGAAACTGACCTCTAATTGAGATCTCCGGTGCTCAACCATTTTGAGCTCCGACTGTACTACCTGTAACTGCATCATTCCAAAGAAGAAAGTCAAAATGGTAAGTTTCAACCAATATTAGAAAAGACTTGTGGATGAACTTATGATGAAAAATATTGATAAAATATTGTACCTTCTTTTGAATAACACTGCTGGCTTCTTTAGCTTCATCTTCAGGCTCGTTTGGAATTCTCAAACTTCCAGAATAATCACTGTGATCATCCAAGTGCTGTCTCTTCCTACTCTTACTATCATAAAAAATACATACAAATAGATTAATTGAACACAACAATGAGACAACACTAAAGAGAAAGAAAAACCTTTGTCCCTATGTATAAAAAAATTAGAAGGGTGAGCGCTCATTATTCACTTGAATCACATCCAAAATCACCACTAATCTCCCAATTTAGTTATAAAATGAATGACAAAACATATATAGAGTTAGGAGAACTAGTAATCTTCAAGCCTAAACAATTCCAGGACCACAAATAAAATTAGTTAGTTAGTATAGTCAATTCTGTGTTCTCCCTCTCTCAATCAGAATCACCCTTTCCTTCCTCCTACAAAATACAACACCCTTTTCTTTTCTTCTCTCTCTCTCTCTCTCTCTCTCTCTCTCTCTCTCTCTCTCTCTCTCTCTCTCTCTCTCTCTCTCTCTCTCTCTCTCTCATTTCTCAGATTCACAAGGCAAGAATTTATAAAAACTAAAACCAGTCATAACTCATAACCAAAGTGGTAGACGGTCAGACTTGATAATAGAGGAGAAACTTGCAAAATGGAAACTCACCTTTCATTTTCAAGGGACCTGGATGGACTATAGTCTGTCGTTTCAGTTCCACCAACAGAATTATAAGCAGGAAAAACAAAAAGGAATAATTTAGCTGGTATTTGGAAATAGAAGTAAATTACAAGATTACTGACTCAAAAGTTCCATTCACCATTGAATGGGTTAACCACAAATGATCACACGTAACCAAGCATAAGAAAGAATATATCTAAATCCAAATAAGTTCCTTAACATGGCACATATGTAACCAAATATGAAAAGAAAAGATAAGTCCTGACCACGAAGTGTATGTCGGCCTCTTGCATCTCTTGCTGGTGAATACCCACGCCTTGGAGAATAGCTTCTATCAATTGTATCCCTCAAGTCACTAACTCCAGAGTCCCGCCTACCTGCAATGAGGTAGGCAATATCTTTCAGTAAAGCAGATCTAATAATTATTGGTTTCACTGTCAGAAGAAACAAGGAGACCACACCTGATGATAGTGAGGCTAAGCTTACCATTATGGAAAAACATGGGTAACATAATAATGAACAATAATGTTGCATCCTTGCCAGTTTCAAAGCGGCTCTCAGGTTTGTAGCTTATATGAGAAATAGAGTTTGTAGCTTATGCCACTGAGATAACCATCTAATATGAGAAATAGATTTTGTAGGTTATGACATTGAGATAACCATCTTATCACAGAAGCATTTGATAGAGGAGAATTGGCATGACCATCTTCATGTTGATAGAGAAGAATAAGAAGCAATCAGAAAGGCCAGAAGATTCTGAGGTTTCCATACAAGGGCAAGAGACATAATCATCTGAAGCACATGTAATAATAGTTTCTGATGAGAACTCTCCCCAAACGTAGCACTCTTCTTCCCACAGGTTCTTCATAATATGATTCAATAAGACAAACCAAGAGAATACCATGATCTCCGTAAATCTCACAAAGTGCAGAAGTGGCAGATATGGGAGATAGAAACTTTGGATATTTACCAAAACTAGGTATGGTCTTAAGGCTAAAGAATATATTTCCCAGAACTAACTAATCACAATCCATCGAAACATATCGAAGAAGCATTATAAAGACAGAGCTCCCCGAGCAATACAGGCCATAACATAATGACGCGACACAGTCCATCCGGAGGATCAATAAAATGATAGTTGATATGAACTTCAAAAGATTTCAGCGGGACAATATACAAGGCAACATGTCTCTCAAGATTCAAGCAGAGCTTTTGATAGCAGCTCTAATCGCTAAATCAGCTACCTTAGCGGCGTAAACCATAAGTTATAGCTCATATTTGGTCCCATTTGCTCCAACCGACAGAAAATAATACCCAAATTGCAAAACAATCATAGTTTCAGCAAAGGGAAAGGACCACATTACATGATCATAAAATAAAAGGACAACTTCAACATGGAGAGACAGAGGGGAGGAAGAGAGCACCGTACTACCACTTGAATACAATTCATGACTTATCCATACAAAAATAATAATAATGAGGAATGTGTTTCATGCAGCACCAAAATTCTGTACATATCATCACAGTTAAACCTCAATCCTAACTTACAAATCCTCACACTTACTAATCAAAGAAAGATTTTTTTTTTTTTTAATTTATTCACATAAGATATTCTATTGAAGAAACAAAATGGGCATAAGATAAGATAAGGGGCATGAAGACTAAGGGAAGAAGAAGCAAATGTACCGTGAAAAGGGCCTTGAAAACGACGTAGCTCAACCTCGCCATGAGCAAAAGAGCAGCTCTGGCGCGAACACCGCCCTCTCTCATACAAAGCGCACAGCTTCGTCTTGAAAAGCTTCCTCTGCTCCCCCATCGTACAGCGGCGAGAGAAAGAATCACAATTTCAAAAACCCAAAGTCTTCGTCTTCGTCTTCGTCTTCCTCTTCAGGTTTAATAGCACAGCCGGGAAATCAGAGAGGGTAAAAGTAATTACATTTATATATTTATATATATAGTCTCTCCGTTAGTTATGAACCGTACACGTGTCCCATCAACTATATAATAGGGTCAAGATCGAGAAATGGATGGCTCTTGGATTTCTATGAATCGCTGGACTCGACTCTACTCGCTCACTTCTCCCCTTAACGCCCTTGCTTTCGCTCCTCGATCGCGAAAAGCACAATTCTTGACCCTACGAAACCGAAGATTTACGGCATCTGCCACCGCCGGCGGTCACGACCTGCTACGGCGCCCGATGGACCCGGGATCATCGACCGTGCCCGACCCGAATTCGGCCGAGGATTTCGTCCACGTCGAGAATTCCCTGTCGGATAGCATCGTCAATGTGGAGGTGCCTAGAGAGGAGGAGGACGACGGCGACGTCGTTTCGACCAGCGCTGCCGCGGCGGAGGAGGACGACCGGGGGAGGAAGGTCCTCCCGGAGGATCTCTCCCGGAGCGTGGTGGTGCTGACGTGTGAGTCCTCCGCCGAGGGCGGCGTTTGCGACGTGCACCTCGTCGGAACGGCGCATGTTTCGGTGGTAATGACTAATGAGAGAGATTCTAATCTGATTTGGTTGCGGAATTCGGAATTTTTTTGATGGAATGTGTTGATTTATATGTTAAAGCTATGGTCTTTGGTTGTAGGAATCATGCAGAGAAGTCGAAGCAGTGATAAGTTTTTTGAAACCAGAGGTGCTTATTGAGTTGGTTTCATTGTTTGAATCATTTATTTGATATCAATTAGATGAAGTTTGAGTAGAATTTTTGGTTTTTGTGATGCATGCAGGTTGTTTTCTTGGAGTTATGCTCCAGCAGAGTAGCGGTACTTAGTCCTCAGAACTTGAAGGTATGTACTTATCTTCAGGTTCATAGTTGTTCAAATTCGGGTGGAATAGATTTGAAAATAAACCGTTGTTTGGCGTAGTTATTGATACACATATTCAGAACATGTTGATATAGCAGATCGGTTGCATATGCGTACTCACATTTGTTTTTCAGGTTCCTACAGCGAGAGAAATGATAGATATGTGGAAGAAGAATCACAATGTCTTTGGAATTGTTTACAGCTGGTTCCTTGCCAAGGTATGTTATTTTTTATCCACGCGTCGAGCGGAGTTTTCCTGTTTGATCCGATATAATGGCATCAATTTATAGTATTTTCATTTGCATTGTAATTCAGTGTCGGTTTTCTCTAGGTTGCAAGTAAGCTTGAGGTGTTTCCTGGTGCTGAGTTTCGTGTAGCACATGACGAGGCGATGAAGTATGGGGGTAAGGTGGTACTTGGTGATCGTCCAGTGCAGGTAAACTTCATGTAGGATATCCATCAATTGCAGCCCACCCTATTCATCTAGGGTGATAAGATGATTATAAAAGACTACTATGACATGATTTTGCCATTTACTGAACCAGATTACTTTGCGAAGGACATGGGCAAAAATGCCACTTTGGCATAAGATAAAACTAATCTACTCCATACTCTTTCAAGCGGTCTTTTTACCCGAACCCGAAGATCTTAATAAAATGGTATGCATCTCTTCTTTGGCTGTATGAACATTTACTCCATTTGGTGGAGGAAATTAGTTATTTAATGCTACTAATATGTAGGTGCTTGTGATTACTGATTTGATTTGGCTTATATTCAGCTAAAGGAAATGGATGATGTTGACATGCTGACCCTTGTGATTCAAGAGATGAGTAAGGAGTTCCCAACTCTAATGGAAACGCTTGTACATGAACGAGATCAGTAAGTACTTTTCTGAATTCTTTGGTTCTGACTAATTACTAATGTGAAAAGTAGACGCACCATACTAAAATACATTCACCCTAGATAAACTATTGTGCTTGGAATTGAATTTGTGCAGAGCATTATGAAACCTTTTTTTCAGCTGCATTTTCAAATTATTTATTTATTTATTTTGGCATAATTTCTGAAATTTTCTTTTATAAATATATGTTTTTCAATATTCAGGTACATGTCGTCCACATTACTAAGCTTTGCCCGGGAGCATAAGTCAGTAGTTGCAGTGGTAGGGAAGGGGCACCTCCGAGGAATTAATAAGCACTGGAAGCAGCCTGTTGTGGTAAGTGAATCATTCCTTAGTAAATTCTATAAATTGCAACTTATCTTTACTGTCAAATCTAGCTGTAAAAACAGTCCATGCACGCCAATTAACACTGGCAATCCAACTCCCTACCCTTTGATAGCATCTTTGCTTTGCTTTCTGGAATGGTTTACTGTCCCATTAGTGAATTATTATCATGTTTCATAAAAAATAGATGTAAAACATAGGTTGCCTATTTTTTCATCAAGTTTTTGTATTTTGCTTTCCACTGCAGCTGACGGATCTTATGGAAATTCCTTCACAAAAGACCGGTATTTCCACAGTCAAAGTTCTTAAATCTTTTGGTGTAGTTGTTGCTGGGGCCGCCATAATATCTGGAATATATCTTGCATCTAAGAAATGAGCTCAAAGTTACTTAGCTATTTGGCGAAAGGGATAGTTGATGATCCGAATGAGGATGCTAGAGGCTTAGTGTATAACATTTGGTTATTTGTTCTATTGTAGTTAAATTGAGTGCATAAAAAAATCCAAGGAAAAACGTTTTGATGAGTAATTACTAGGTGTTGGAAGTTTTCATCTTCAATTGGTTCATAACTTTAAATTATCAAAAATTAGAAATTCAATTTTCTTTTTGTTATGTGTTTACTCTCATGCCATACTAACTTCTTAGCCAAACTCTTGGCACATGCTGACTTTGTCACATGGAGTTCACTTGGTCCTAAAATGGCGTTCTATTTGAACCTTTAAATTTCTGAGATCGCCTTTTTCATTTTTAAACATATTCTCTTTACTCATCACACCACCATCATACCAAAAGCTGTGTTGAATGAGAATGAAGATCTTAGACGACGAATAGTCACAACTTATGATTCGGATGGAACGAGTGTATCCCATGGTTTAGGGTTTAGTGGAAGATTCATGTCCTGATGGGAGGATGGAAAGCTTTATGCTGGTTGAGAAGCAAAATTTTGTCACCGTATGGATGTTTTGATATGCTACAGCCGGTAGCCTTTGCTTTGTAATCGATTCGGGAAGGTTGCCGGTCCTTGAAACCATCAAGAGAAGAAGAACAAGGCGAACCGCCATGAATCAAGAAAGGTCTCATAGACTCATTTAGAGTAGGTTTTGCTTAATGCCATTCGAGTTTCAGAGTGCCCATTTTATTAACTATTGTTTGCATTATACAGGATCCCATTTTTTATTAGGATATGGAGGGTCCAACTTCACAACTTACATGACTTGTTGCATACTTCATTGGCTCGTCCTCTCTGCAATACTGTTCTGTTATGTAATTCGACTGTGTTCAAAATTGAATTTAATCAATTAAACCATTATCATTCTGCAATATGGGTTTTCGTCTGAATTAGTTTTAACTCAGTTAAGTGGATCAAGTCCCAGCATTGAAGCCAAAACCACAGCCCCCCTACTCAGAGCTCAAGAGATCCTTGCCAAAACTCTTCCATTCATGACATCCCATTTGTTTTGAACTTCGTGAGAGGTTTAATTGACAATTGATACTAGATGTTTGTGGAGTTTCCCGGATCAAATGGCATTGAAAATCCACAGATCAGAATGGCCACAATGTCAATTTGGCGTCCAAGCCATTATATCAAGTGAAACGGATAATCCACTAGAATTGGTAAAGGACGCAATTTTCACACATTGGAAAAAAAAAATTATCCTACATTGATTTTGTAAACCTAACCACAGATGATGATAAAAGCAAGAACACGAAACTTTTTATGCGGGAATAGAAGCTCAGTGGAAGGAGAAGTCGTTTTTGTATCGAGCTCACGGCGAGACCCTAAAGCCTCGTCCACTGCCCAAAACACGTCCAAGTGCTTAACCTCATCACAGCAACCACAACCCAACAATTTCAACATTTGACTTTGTAAACTCAACAAAGATAGAAAAATACATAAAACTTGAGCCTCAGTGTGTGTAACAATCAGATCATTGATCCTAAGACCTCACTGAAATCCGCTAAGATAATTTAAACTTTTCATCATAAGCTCCAGTCAGATTCATGTAACAAGAAACACCATGAAGTGCTAAAACACAATCAAAAGCTTTGGAGTTTGAAGTGCTACAACACAAAAACAGAGATGGGTAGTTTTAAAAACAAGATCTTTCAAAACTAGATTGGTTGAGAAGTGAGATGAAGGGTGCTCAGACAGCCAAGGGGTTGTAATCAAGTCCTGGGAGAAGAGCCCAGATCATAAACTCTAGTCCACAAAAGATATCATCACCGCACTCTTCAGAGTTTAACAAAGAAAAGAACTTGCGAGAAAATACCCTAGATTTAATCAGAACAGGGGGCGGCGGAGGAAGAAGAAGAGGATGACGAGAATGAGAAAGATGGGGAAGTATATATAGGCAGCGACTTGGGAATTAGGGTGTCAATCACTTCGGGCTTTTGGGCTAATTCGTGCTTTTGGGCCTCAGAAAAACGAGCCATTACTTTTGTGACCACGACAATCCTTGTTTTTTTTTTTTTTTTTTTTGAGAAAAAGGGCGTGCGTCAGCCCTCAAGCTATGATAGCCTTAAATAAAGAAATTGTCCAATACAAGGGGGGACATTGAGCCTAAACCCCTGATTACAATAAGTAGAATCTCCTGAAATACTATCCTGATTTTCTACTAAATGCTTGTACTCAACAAAGCACCAACTAGCAAAGAGCGCACAACTGGCGACTCTATTTGCTCAGTAACGCAGCGGTGACACAACGGAAAGATAACTTGGTCTGCAATCCGGCTGCAGCAAAGCATAACTACCATATGCACGGCTTTCCCATTATGTTGCCACCGGACACTACATCCGGTGACACTTAAATTCTCTCTGTTACTAAGAGGCAGCGACCATTTGCAAGAGCAAGGAACTCGCCGCCAACCTAGAGCAGAGAAGGCACACAAGGTGCAAAGACTGGCACTCAGGCCACCGCCTCATACCGGAACACGGTTGGAGGTTATTACCGACAAAGCAACAACTAAAAGGAGAACAAACAAATAAGCATGAAATAAAAAACAGCAGCAAGACCAAACAACCAAAGCCCGGCCCATCCACCATCTCTCCCATAGGCCCAATGCCGACGCCCACCAAGTGAGCAACGATCTGCCAGCGCCGGCACCAGATCGCCCCCAAGTAGCACGACGCCGCCGCGCAGCAACCCTGCACCGCCGCCTCACCACGACACTGTGCAGGCCCTTCTTCAACCCAATTGGTGCCCGAAAACCGATCCAGAACCGACTAGATCGAGCTCTCAACGACCGTCCCCCAGCCCCCAGTTGCCGCAGAGCCTCCACGGTTCGCCGCCGGCAGTCCGTGTCCCAGAGCCACTCCAACTGCCCCAGAAACAACACAGAAACGCACCTGCAGATCTCCGTCCAACCCCAAAACCAGATCCGAGCTCTAACTCCGAGACCCAACCACCGCCAAGAAACCATCCTTGGCCCAGACACCTGCAGCATCCGGCAGATCGAGCCCCGCCGGCAGATAACACCACCCCGGAAATCCGTGCCAGCTCCCACCCCCGATCGACGACGAGACGAAGCTCCGCCCCGATCCCAGTAGAAGCTGTCAACCTCCAACCCTGAGCCAGATCCCCGCCATAGAGCCTCGCCGCTATCCTCCATCCTCATCTCCTCCCGGACCGGAACGCAGCGGCAGGGGGCCCGCCGGCGTTCGGCCGGGAGAGAACGCGCTCGATCTCTCTGTTTGGTCTCCGCGCGTGAGGCGCGTTCAGTGTTTCTTTCTAGGTCTATTTTATTTAGCTGCACATAAATCAGCACGACAATCCTTGTTTAACTAGTAATCCTAGCTTTAATAGGTGATTCTCCAATCCTACACACATGAAACCAGTATTTCTGTCCCAAAAAAAAAAAAAAAAAAAAGAGAGAGAGAGAGAAAGAAACCAATAGTCAATAGTAAGAACCATTTCTCTATAAAAGTGATCACAAGAATTCACTGCAGTTAGATATTCGAGCCTTTCAAGAGATGATGAAAACCTTTCGAAAGACGGTGTTCCAATTTCTATCATTCATTGAGGGGAAATTCAATGAACTGAAGAAGATGAAGAACGTACGCAACAACTCATGCGATGTTTGCAATAAATCGAGTAATGAATTGCACAGGAATAGATTTTGGGGCCAAAGAATTTGTTCGGGACATGTATCTGATGGGACTCCTAGATGTACTAGTTGTGGTAGATTTAAGCACGTAAAAACAAAATATGTGAACCTTGATGGTGGGTAACTTTGCTCGGATTGCTATTCTATTGCTATTTTGGATCCACGACAGTTAGAACCCATCATTGGAAACGTGCATGAATTCTACAAAAGTTTAAATCTTGAAGTGAATAAAGACATTCGAATTATGTTGGTCGACCAGGAAGAGATGTGCAAATGTTGCGGAGAAAAACCCAGTACAGAAGACGGTAATAGACGACTTTTTACTGGTGTTATATTTTTCCCTAGACGGCGTGCTCGTGTTCTCACGAGCATTACAAAATGTTCAAAAATTGGGGAAGATATCCAAGTGGAGAAAAAAAACTGGCCCATCCCCGCGTAACAAAATTACAATTCTAGTTTTGTTCGGAGTACCAGACCTGTTGGTCGGTGGAGCTTTGGCACACGAGATGATGCATGCATGGTTGCACCTTCAAGATTGTAGGAAAAAATTGGAAGAAAAGGTTGAAGAAGGGATTTGTGAAGTGATGTGCCACAAGTGGATGGAAAGGTTCTGTTCCAGTGATGATCTTGATCACTCCTCATACAAAACCTATAAGCAGGGCCAGTTTAAGAGAAAATTGAAACAACTTCTGGTAGAATCAATGGAAACCCGGCCAGACATTTATGGCCAAGGATACAGAGAGGCTACTAGGGCAATTGAAAAGTTTGGCTTCCAAACGACTCTAAACCATATTGTTCAAAAAGAAAGTTTCCCTCACCGCGAAAAGTAGGACGTAGAGCTATGTTTTCGTGGATTATGTGTTTTTTCTTCCTTTTTCTTTTTATTTATTATATTTTTATTTTTTCTAATTCTATGAGAACGATCAGCATAATTCGAATATCAAGTGTAAGGTATCTTTGACATATTTTACATTATTTGGAACATAAATGCTATACGCAGCTCCTAAAAGGATGAATTGATACAGAAAATGCTTAATATCATTTGGCCTAGCGGCATTAATTTTTAGAAGACTAGTTATGTAATTATGAGTTGTTTATGTGATTAAGAAAAAAGAATATTAGAGAAAATATAATGTAATTTAACGTGTATGCCACTACTACAAAAAGGTCATCAGACGACGGTGGATTTGTGTTGTGTGATGACCAAGCTCACCGTGGTCTAAGTGAGTGTTGTGTGATTGAAAAATCAGACATCGGTGATTTCACTGTTATGTGATAATAGTTTGCTCAACAGAAACACATATTTCCGTTGTGTGAGTTCTGCGCAACATGTGTTTGGCATGACATGCGCGGCGATGCCTCGGCACATTCAGACAACAGAGGATGAAAAGTTGCCGTTGTCTGAGATTCATAACACACAACAAATATAACTCATTCTTTGTTGTCTGAGGTTCATAACACACAACATATTTTACTCATTCTTTGTTGTCTGAGGTTCATAACACACAACAAAGTTTACTCATTCTTTGTTGTCTGAGATATGTAACACACAATAGATATAACTCATTTTTTGTTGTCTGAGGTTCATAACACACAACATATTTTACTCATTCTTTGTTGTCTGAGATATGTAACACACAACAGATATAGCTCATTTTTTGTTGTCTGAGATATGTAACACACAACCAAAGTGAAACTATCTCCCTTGTCTGTTGATCACTCAGACAACAGAGATGATTTTATTTCTGTTGTGTGTTATGAATCTCACACAACAGAATTTTATTTTCTTTTGTTGTTGGTTGTTAGTTCACACAACAATTATATTTGGTTAACTGTGGTGTGAATATCGTAATCAAATTGGCTAACAACCAATGACTGTTGTGGGAAAAGCATTAATTTTGAACTCTTTTACAGTCAGACAACACATTGTTTTGTATTGTGTTGTACGAATGAAACTTGGACAACAAGAAGAATATCCATATAAACGTTTTTCCAGAAATAATGCTCAATATATGACCAAAGAAACAGTACTATAATCCATACAATTCAAGTTAGGACAACATAGAGAATTGAGTCTGTACTTGTAAAATGTTCTAGAAAAACCTAAACTACATAGATTACTGCTGTTTTCCTTTGATGCCCCTTCATTTGTTCTTGCAGAAGCTCTCTTGTAGGCAAAGATGATAAGCAGTCTTTCGATCTCTTAAGCCATCAATCCTACACTTGATGGACAAAGACCCTGCAGAAGCTCTAGTATTGACTCCAGTTCTGCTCACCCAATGACCTTACCCTTTGAACACATTCAAGACTCTGGCTGATTGAAACATTCTTCAACAAAGAGCATTCCCACAGTGCCATTCTGTACCCATATATCTACAAGTCTGCAACCATGCATATTATAATAAATTTTTACATTAGTTTCTTGTGGCCATGCATTCAAAATGACATTAATTACTTGCTGTTGTTGAACACAAGTTCTGAGTGAGAACCTAGCATGTTACCAAATAAATTAACAACTAAAGTATGTTGGAAATCATAGCTACTAGAAAAGAGAGACCAACAAAATATGCTGAAGAGAAATGTAAGGGAACTTACTTCACGAGTGTTTGCTGCACTTGATAATACACAAACACACATTCTGAGTAGATTGACGAGTTTGTTGAAGAAAAAGAAATTTAAGCCTAATATAATTAATAAACATGAGAAATGAAGTAAAGCATTGACTAATTGGGAAAAAACATGTGAACAATACTCACATCTACTGCCACATAAAGTGATAGGTTAATACAATAAGTTGAGTGTGTGCAAATAACATTTCTCATATTTTAATAATTTAAGTCCTGAAGCATGCAAAGATCGAGAAAATTTGAGTTGCGGTAAAACTCCAACTTAGCTGCACAACATTTCTGGCAATTTCTACATTCACAGCCTCATTGGTTTCATTGTAACCATAACCTTATCAGCAAAATATCCTAGGCTTCCACATGAACAACATTACCCGAAATCCAGAACGGTAATGGACTTCAAGTTTAAAAGCAAGCAATCATTAAAATCATAAAAAAAGGAGGAATAAATCTCAGAGAGTCACAGGTAGGTTGGAGAACATCCCAAATTTTCATGTATTCAGCACATCTTTGAAAAGATGATCATTATATAGCAGCTAGTACACCTACCCGTCCATAAGAACAAGATCTAAACTTTGCCAATCTCCATACAAAGCACCACTTGCCAATTACAATCATGACCAGAGAAAAAGTACTGACAAGCACTTTTGAAATTGACATTGCCATTGAAAAGGAGAAAGTTCAGAGCTAGAGAGATGCTTCTTGGAGTACTATTAAGCAAAATTGAATAGCCAAAGCATTGCAGTACTATTAAGCAAAAGCACAATAATAATAGAGTTTATCTTAGTACATAGGCATGCATATACCTTTTTTGACATCTGGAAGTCTTCCTTCTTCAGGAGATTCGAATGAATCCTGATTAAGATTATAAAGAATAAAGTTAATTAAAAAGAATCTAACAACTTCCTTCTTCAGGAGATTCCAATGCATCTGGAAGTCTTCCTTCACAACCCGAAAACCCACATTACCAGACAAAAGTTGTGAATTTAATCATCAAATTATAGATGGTAGAAACATATAAACAATTTACCTGGTTTCATATCACAAAAGGGATTATCCAACTCCACTGGTTAGGACACAAGTGGCCAAGCAGAATTACAACAAACTGCTCTTAATATTGACATCCATACACGTTAGACTAGTAAAGCAAACAGGAAGACAAACTTATCAAACTTACAAAATTTGATCTTCAGATAATGGTAACCATCTATATCAGACGGTTGGTTACTGGCCTGCAATATTGGGCTTTCGCCAAAATTTGATAAACAACTGCCAGTCTACAGCAAACTTATGTCGTACTGACCTGATGCATGTCATCTTTTCAGAATCCCCAACATAAACCTAAAAGTGAAGCCATAGACATTTTCCTACATTGAAATTGGAATTTACATATGCTAACAGTGAGTGATCTTCTATAATTTTATTCTGCATAATTGTCCAAAACAAGAATAAAAGAACTCTATAGAAGCAAGAACTCACAACTAGTACAGACTATAAAAGAAAATATTCAATTGAAACTTTATTTAAATTAAACTTGTTGCTATCTGGGAGAGAATATATGGGGATGAATCACAGGATCAATACCTGTAATTAAAAGATAAAGTGATTCCAATTGAGGTTACCCTATCAGTGACTCAGAGATACTAAGAACCTACCAGAATGCAAATGATGATGTCCAACGAAGACAAGGAGATGCTATGACATTCATAGCTCATGCAAAAACAATGATTACTGAAAAGCTTCTTGCAACAAGTCTTCATTCTTATTGGAAAGTTCTGAATAGCAGATACTATAATCTTTCTAATGGGCTTCAGATAACGAATCAAATGACTAGACTAGACAATTCAGAGCACAATCAAATGACACCTAGCTATCGAACCCACTTATGATGTATAATGATGTCTACCTAATAGAATCTTAATATCAAACATCATGCAATGAAGGAATTCCTTACTTCAAAATGAACTCTTTTCCAACTGTATCAGGATATGAATGCAGCAAGTACCTTTGTGTAGGCTCTTGCAGAAGCTGTAGTTCTTCCCTAAGCATTCTTACTGTTCAAAACATAAACATTGAATGATCAACCCAATAACTCAGTGAACACATTAATATGCCTAAGAAAGCAAAAGAATAGATAAACAAAGATCACAAAAGGCAGTTGTTTACTCATCTTGTTTGGCAAGATTTACACTTTATATATCCCAGAGATTAGTAACCCAACCCCAAAATGAAGTATTTGCCCTGTTTTCTCCCTATAGAAAGGGAAAGACAAACCTTTTCATAATCAATCAACAATAGCTAGGAACCAAATCAAATTATATCAGTGAGCCCTAAACCCATACTAAATTTAACTAACAAAACCTAAAATTACTCTCAATTGATAACCCAATATCGGATACCTTGATTAGTTTCGTGGCCGTGACTTGTTCAACCTTACGCACAAACTGATAGAATCAGTAATATGGCAGCAAACTTGTACAACCCAATTAGGTTTCCCCAAATCCCTAACCTGCAGAAAACATTGATATAATTTTCAGGACAATAAAGCAAACGGACATGAAATCGGTCAAAATCGAAAGATGAAGGTCTTTATACTTAATAAAAGTGAATAAGAATATAGTTTAGCAAGAAAGTACCTAATCTGCCTCATTTGCTCAAAAAGATCACTTAAGCTTTTGGAACTCCAAATCTGATTCTTGAATGAGTGATCGGTCTTGCATATCAGTTTTTAATAAGATGCCTTCTACTGGTCACCACTCCATAACTGGGTTTGTAAATCTCAAATTATATACAAGCCATTACATAGAACAGAACAAAAGAATTTAGATAATACCGTATTCCCCGACTATTCCAACCTTCGTTCTCTTAGTCGGCAACAAGAAAAAAAATATTTCTTAGAAATACGCAACTTTTGAAGATACCAAAACAATTTGAAACAACCAAATTGATTCCAAACTCGATCTCAACAACCCAAATGGTAAAACCCAGAATCCGAATTCCGCAAACATGAACCGCAAAGGGACAACTTCAAAAATTAATTACTAGTACTATCACTTACCTGCGTTCTAGCCTCTTGGTGACAACGTCCTCTAAATACTGAAGAAAATCGAACCTTGGTCCAAACGAAACCCAGAAACTCAATCAAAAACCAAATCCCAGAAAGATCAAAACCCAGAAAAATCGAACAGGTTGCATACCCAATACGCCAAGTCGGAGAATTGAGAGGTGGGTTTTACTGTGGCGCCATCATCAGTGACTCAGATTTTGGTGGAGACTGGTTATTGTGGCGGACGTGAAGTTGAATTCAAGCTTGGTTCTCTGCTTCAACGAATTCAATGGCAATCCAAATCGGCTGCGAGAGAGTGTGAGAGAGGACTGAGAGAGGATTGAGAGAAGACTGAGATCGAGATGGGTTTGTAAGAGAGATGGGTTTCTAGGTTTAAGAGAGGACTGAGATTTCGTTTAGGGTCGAGAGAGAGCTGAGCGTCGAGCGTCAAGTGTCGAGAGGAAGGCTTTCTTTTTCTTCCTTTCTTTTGGACACGATGGCAATTAAACCTAGCTAAAAATTCTCCATGTTATTCACACAACAGAAATCTCACCAACTGTCGTCTGAGTGCAGCACTAAAAATCAAAATGTGAAATCATGAAGGGAAACATGGCGCCTTCAGCATTTTGGCTCAAAATGCTGTCGCCCAGTTTCATCTTCACACAACAGAAAATCTTAAATCTGTTGTACAATTACAATAGCTTGCATTTGGCCTATCTAGGGAAAGACATTCAAGCAAGCTTCCTCAAACTTTGATGCTTAGTTTTTCAATCGCACAACGGAAATTGTAAAAATCCGTTGTCCTAGTAGCTCAAATTTTAGTGTTACAAGAGCCAACCAAGACTCCAAAATGGAGGGAAATTTGCCGCTAAATTTTTTAAGATTCAGACGACAGACATTACTTCATTTCCGTTGTGCAATGTAGTTCTGATAAAAAAGTTTTCACTTTGTTGGCATTCACACAACAGAATATATCAAGTACCGTTGTGTAATAAAGCTAGCTTAAACACACAACATATGATTTCTGTTCCGTTGTGTGATTAATTTTTTGTAGTAGTGTGCTATAGCTGTATATTACATAAATATAATCTCCAAGGAGAAAACAACACTCTGAAGGACCTCATTTATTCAAACCAAACCAATATATATCAAAATAAATACACAAAGATAATCTCACGAAAAAATTATAGCTGCATGTTGGCTGTTCAAATATGGGTCCGGATCACCCTTTTCAGTGAAGTTGTAAAGACAGTCTGCAAACAATAAGCAATGAGAAACAACGATGTTGTGACTTGTGAGCACCTGAAATAATTGGACCAAGAGGCTAGGGTAAGTATGATCTAATGGTAGTAAACATTGCGATGTCTAGAAATTTTGCTATAGTATGTGTGAGGGCGAGTTTGTGCTTTGGATTTCTAGCAGCGATAGCCCTCTTGATAGAGCGAAGACCAGGCCCAAAATCGATCGAAGGTGTGACCCAGGAACAATTTTGTTGTGACAAGCTGGATGGTAACAGTAGCTATTTGGCTTGACGATAACGGCAGCTATTTGGCTTGACGATAACGGCAGCTATTTGGCTTGATGATAACAGCAGCGATTTGGCTTGATGATAACAGCAGCTACTTGGCCTGACGATAACAGCAGCTACTTGGCTTGATGATAACAGCAGCTACTTGGCAACGAATTAGACTTGATTTCATAAGAGCAGGGCTTATATGCAGGAAAGGTGTGGGAGCTAGATGCATGAGAGTTTAGCAGAGAGAGAGAGTTCCGGCAACAACATGGTTCTGGGTTTTGGGTTAAGGTTGGTTGGGAAGAACAGGGGTTTAGAGACAAAGCTTGGTCTCTTGCTTGTTGCTTCTGGGCTGTTGTGGCCTCCTTTCCTACGGCAACGAACTCGCCCTTTATAGACGGGGAGGATTTGTGCCAAGAACCAGAGGCTTTGAAAGGGCATCCTTAGTTTTGATGGGATCAATCTAAAACCTTCAGCTTTTGTTTTCCCCATGAAATCAAAAGAATGAAGGCTTGCTTTGGCCAGGTGGGTAAAGACTGGTGGCGCGGGTATGGGACGGCGATGGGGATCCAGATTTCGTGCTGCTGTGATCTTTAGGAGATTCTAATCCCCCAATTTCTGGTATTGAAACTTGTGATTACAGACTTTTAGGGTTATTGAATGTTGAGATGATGAGATTGCTAAGGATATGGGTTAGGAGGCTTTTCCCTGATTTCTGGACTCTTGCCGAGAAAGGTGGAACACCAATTCCAGCAGCAATTCTGACAGACGGTTTATCTCGTTTGGATGAGAAGATGACTTTAATGGGCTTTGGGTAAGAGGTCATATGGACTTTGAATAAGAGAATGGCTTTAATGGGCTTTGGGCTTTGCTGAGCTTGCTTTTCATCCCTCTCACACTAGCCCATATTAAGATTGTAGTCCGTCGAGCATGAATTTCGGTTCCCAAGTCCAAAATTATTGACGAACTTTATCTTAATGATAGGCCTCACAGGATCCGTTACCTTCCACACCACATCACTTTGTATAAGCCCCAAGTATATAAATGTAGCTTGGGTCTACGTGTATTGCATGGTAATTTGGTGTGACGAATTCTTGAAGATGCATGTTAATTGCTTGAGCATTTGGGCTTGCATTATTTATAGTTAACTAGAGCGTTTCTTTTGGACTACAATAGGCTTGTTTGAAGGCCCAACGAGATTGTAGGTTTAATGACTTGTCTCTTCATATGTCGCTCATAAAATTGACTTGTGGAATTTTGGGTGTCAACATTAGCCCCCTTGATTATATGGGCAATGAAAATACTGGAATGGCCTAAATAATCAACACTAGATTTCCAGGCCCATATTGATCATTGCTGCATGAAATGTCGTTCTCCTAAGCATTGACAACATTTTACTGACTAGCTTCTCCTTCTCCTTAGCGCCAATAATATTACTCTTTCTTGATTGGACAGAAGAACGACTTATACTATCTCAATACATTCATTGCTGTGAATCCAACGCTCCATAAACATATTGCTTTGCTTGGCTGGGCTTCTAGTTATTCGATAGTTAATGAATCCTAAGTTTTTGTGCTGTTTGGTCTCCCTCATGAAGAAAATCTCTCTTTCCACCATCAAATTTCTACTCTCTAGAATTGAAGTATGGGTCGTCTATTATTCACTGAAAGCGGGTTATTGTTGTCGTTTGGTAGCTTTGTCGTTGCTTTGATTAGCTGCTGGGAATTAGCATATTGGGCTATGCATTGTGGTTCATCATGATATCCAGGTGAGCATCAATATGAGAAACTTCTCGTGAGATATGCTTGCATTTGATTCTTTAAAGTTGTATTCTTGAATGCAATTGAAACGTCTATTGGCTTCTTCTTCCTCCAATACCGGTGATAAACCTCATATGTTTGCTGCTGGGATTTGAATTTGCTCAATAATGACAACGATTGATTCTCAATATATGAATCTGGATATTGCATTTTGATTGCTTGTCATAATTGCTCTAAGAGACCAATTTTTTGAGCTTATGTGTTCCAAGAATCGCTCTTGTTCCATAGAGTGGTAGCCTAGATGTCAGTCTGGAAAATACTTGTTCATGATTATATTCATAGCTTCTGGCCTTGATGTTTCACAATTTTGCTATGAGTGAGTATGAATTTTGTTTGGATTGCTTGATGATTGGTACCATTCTTTGACGTTTTGTTAGTATTGCAAGGCAAGTTGGCTCAAGCCTTAAATGATTTAGTCATAAATATTGTAGCTTGTCATAACCGTAGCTTGGTTATGTTTACATTTTTTGGCTTGGCTGTATTCTGCTCGATAATCATGCTTTTGCTTTGGTTTGCTGTGAGTTTTTTTTTTTTTTTTCGTATGGCTTGGCAATGGCTTTGTTGCATTTTGATTCTTTCAGAAGAGCAATTGTGCATTTGTGTGCATGGCTGTGTTATGTTTATTGATGTGGCTTGTTTTGATTGCATGCACCGATTGAAATTGATTACAATATAACATGACTTTGCATGCCATGCTTTGCTGAGTCTTGTTTTGATTGTTGTGATTATAAAATAATCGTTATTTTATTTTTAATGCTGGGATTGTGATGAAGCACGATATAGCATGGCATTGGTTGGCATGGTTTATATAAATTTTTGGTTTCTTAGCTTGGCTTGAACATGTCTCCGACACTTATATAAGTAATTTGCTTTGCTTGGATTTGCTTCTTATTGCGTGGCTTAAGTCTTACTCGATTAGTTTTTATATTGTAAAACAAAAATATCTTTGCTTGGCTTGGTTCTTGTTTTGATTGGGCTTATGACAGTCATGCTTGGGCATGTTCTAGGCATGAGTTTTTGTTGGCTTGAGCTAGGAGCTGTATGATATTTTCAATTACCAAGGGGGAGAGAGCGTGTTGGCATTAAAAAGAATAAGTTTGGTTGTTTTGCATGGCTCTCACATGATTACTTGGTAGATGCACGAGTTTGAAAGAGAGAAGTTTGTATGATTAACTTGGTTCTCTTGGTCGTGATCCTCTTGGCATATGCATGAGGTGTTCTAGGTATTAGCTTGGCATGATGGTTTGTTCAAAGGGCCAGAGGTATTTGTTGCTTAATACAAAGGTGATTTGGTTATTGAAATTCGGTCTAGTCATTTTAAGAAGAATCAAGATTTGGTCTAGTTAGAATGATAAGAGGTTGTCACAGTAGTGTGAGGTTGTTTAGTAAAACTTGGTATGGATAAACTTGACGACAGACTAACATAATAGCTTAATGAAAGAATGTTATCCTAGACTGGTAAGGGAAACACCATAGGTTTGAATGTTTATGGCACGACATGGTTCTTCTTGCTTCTATATCAGCATGTAACTGTCTAGTTCTTCTTACTTGATTCTGGAAGCATATATGTCTTCATTAATTGTTGGTTTGTAAGGAATTTGGCTTGGTAAGAGAATGAGTTTGTATGATGTTCGCTTGCTTGTTTTGGTTTGAATTGATTCAATTAGTGACAGTTATGCTTGGCCATGTCTTAGGTATGTGCTTTGATGGTATGAGCTTCTGACTTCCTCAAGTTTCTTTAATGTTCAAATGAGAGTGCATTAGCATTGGCAAGCATGAGCTTGGATGTATTGGCTTGGCGTGACTCTCATTTGGTTTTCGACGCATATATGATCTTACAAGATAAGAGCTTGGAGTGACTTGCATTCCTATGCTTCTTGTTAGTTCTTTAATGGATGCACGACCTTAAAGAGAAGCTTGGCATGATCGTGTTTGTATGCTTATATGCTTAAGAATATTTTTTGCTTGGCGTAAGCTTCTTTAAGTATTGGCTTGTTACTCTTGGCCGTGGATCCGCTTGGCTTGAGCATGAGCTTGGCATGATATGTGCTTGGCTTGAGCACGAGCTTGGCATTGTGTAGATGGACTTTTGATAATTCGAATATCATATAAACTTTGATCCATTTTTCTTTCTTTCTAAAGTCATGATGTCTTGAATGAGTAGAAAAGTGGTCTTTTGTAGCTTGGTAGTGCTTTGCAATGATTACTTAGCATGTAGTGGTAATGATGGATCATATAGCAGTGATTGTGGAGGCTGACTTAATATATAGTGATTGAAACTGATCTAGCAATAGTATGCTTTGAAGCCTTAGTTACAGTTCGTATTTCCCAATGTAGACTATGGGTATGTGCTTTGCTTTTCATCATGAATTATGTTTCACCAAGCCCCCAGTATATCTTACTCCCAGCAGAACCAATATTTTGCATGTAATACGGCAGTGACACAATATCATAGATATGCAAAAAGGCTATCATGTTTGCTCACCAGGTCATGATCCTTGCTTGAGTTGTGTAATAGAGATTCAAGCTTAGGTCTAATTTGACATAGAACTAGCACGTTCCAACTATATTCTCATGTCAATCTATTGATTACTTGTCGACTAACCGCTGGCTTGGCATGGCTTGGAATTGTTGAATAGAAATTGTAGCTACTATATGAACTTCTGCTGGAATTGTTTTAATACAAGCTTTAATGACTTGTGTGTATATTTGGTTGATTGCATTGATGAGCTATTTTGGCTTACAGTGAACAAAGACAACGGGTCCTGAAAAAAAAGGTTAGAAGTGTATATTTTCTTCATCTAAACAAAAATGAAGGGGGATGGCATTGGATGTTTGATTTTGATAATGGATAGAATTTAGTAAGGGAGGTGGATTCGGATAATGAAGGGAAGATGATGCAGTGTCTGGTTTTGAATATAGGTATACTTGATTGTCTGAAATCAATAGCATATGGAGGCTTGAATCTTGAATAAGTGCGTGTTGATTGAATAATACTTTGCTTGCTTAATTGCTCTGAATTTGATTGACTTTCTTCTGTAGTTAAATTGGATTAGCATGCTAAAGTTTCAGTTTCCTCACGTGTGTATTTGAACGTTGGCTTTATTCCCAGCAGTAAAATGGGTTTGCTACTTGTTGATTGCAGAGCTTGAGGCTTTGTATTTCAGGGGATTTATTCACATATGAAAATGCTTCGTGGAATTTATAGCATCTTATCAAGCATGTTGCAATGCCTAGAATCATTGAATGCTTTGTTATTAACGGCAACACAATGGATCTCCTCTCTCTTTTCTTTTTGCACGTTGTTAAGGCAATGAAATAGCTTGGAACACTTGAATTACTTGGATATAATGCTTTGTTTTTCTGAGCTCATTTGCGGTGAGTGATGACTTGCATGATTCACCCGAAACTTGATCATGAATAGACAATGTATGTAGTTTTGGCTTGGTTCCGGCAGTGATTTTTTTTTTCTTTAAGTTGTTAAGGAACTTAAGCAGTTTGGAGTACTTAAATTGCTTGGCGCATTGCTTGAATAGCATGATGTTTAGCTCATTTTGCTCGCTCCCATCTTCATGAACATTTATTATGTTTTATATTGCTTGCACTGATGCATGATTTTTGGGTGAGACGAGTAGTTTGTCTTGCTCAATTTGTCTAGCCTGCTTTTCTTTCTTTATATTTTTTTTTCTTCTTTTCTTTCGTAGAGTCGGGGTCTTTTCTTTCTTTTGGTCATATAACTATTTGTTCTTCGCTTTGTAGTACTTGTTACTGATACTTATATCAGTGGCTTGTATGTTTTCCAGTAACTTTTGTAATTTGCTTGGCCCAGATTGCTTTGGTGCAGTGGTTTTGACTAGCTTGATTAGCTTTTTTGTTGTGAAATAATTCTCCATTGCTTGGCTTGCGTTTATTTTGATCGAGCTTGTAATAACTATACTTGTAAATGTAATAGGCATGAGCTTTCATAAAGGAATATCTTTGATTTGACTTCTTCTATCCAGATGAGATTAGATCAGCCCCATTTTTTTTTTATCTGGCATGAGGTAGTATGAAATACAAACCGTGAATTGCTAGCTTGATGTTATAACTTGTTTGGCCTTTTTTTTTTTTTTCAAAACAATAGTCCATGGAGCAGGTCTTATGACCAAATATAATTCTTAGCTTCACAGCGACATAAGCTTGACCTCTTCCTGGATGTAGCATCTAAAGAAAAATACTACGGCTCACCTATTAATAGGGTAAAGAACCACTTTGTATCCTTTAGCTTCTCCAATAGGCATCTGTATCCATACTTCATTATTTCTCTGGTCCTTTGCATGCAACATCTAGGTGAAAGGGGTCAAGTTCTTCACATGACAAATAAAGGAAGAATTGTCTTCATAGAGCAGGCACAGTTTCTTTTCACTTCAATCTCTATGCTTGACTAATTGCTTCAATTTAGGATCATAAATTTTGTATGTGTGTGCTTGTATGAATATGCTTGAGATCTGCTAGTAATCTGAAATTTCTTTTTTCTTCAAAATTGCTTGTTGCTGGTTGGCTTAGGTGTATGAATCTGGAAGGGTACTCCTGAGTGATGCAATAGATATGGTAAAAGCCTGATCATAAGAGTGCATATGCTTGATATATTGATTCTAGTTCAAATTAGTATGCTTGAGTTATGCAATAGATCGAAATGATGTGGTAAGACTGATTATGGAGGGTGAATTTGCTCAAGGTGCTGTCAAGATTTGGATTTTTACATCGATAATTTGGTGCTGGTTATGGTATGTAAAGGCAATGATTTTGCTTAATTTTGAATATTTTTTGCTTTCAAATGGATCAGTTTGATGCATGAATATGCGGCTCAAAAGTTTGGGGTGGATGAGCTTATGTTAAAGGTAATTAACATAAACCAAATCATCAACCTCCAAGTCCAGTAGCTTGATTAAAAGTACAAGATTTGACTTTACTCGCATGCTTTCCTGCAATGAAAATCACTTTAAAAGTGTGAAGTACTTATGCTTATGGCTACTCTTATGAAAGTGCTTGGGTTCTAGATCAGAAAACACATGCATGTTGCTTTTGTGAGAGTATTTCTCTCTAAAATTGTAGTTTCACATTTCTATTATCTAGACATATAAATTGGTATAGGTAAAAAAAAATCTAGAATATCAGTATTGCTTGGTATATGCATCAACAATGAAGAGTTTATCTTTTATGCTACTTGGTGAGGTTCAGGGAAAAAGTATGTTCAAATAGGCTTAAAATTCTTTTAAAGTGGCTAAACAACAGTAAGATTGTAATTTAGTGTTGATAGTTGTAATGCTTGTAGGGGTGTTAATAAACTGGTCCCAGCAATGATTGTAATGATCGAGAATAGAGATTAGCTTAATATATGTTGCAGCAAGGGAGAACCTAGCTACTGGAATCATAGCCTAGTCCTCAGGTAAAAGGTTCAACCTTGTAAGGACATGATTTGAGATAAAAAGATGCATATTTTTAGGAAAAAGAGTACAGATTGAAGAAGAGGAAAAATGTGATTTCTTTATTTTTCAATAACTAGATTTTGGCTTTTGAGGAGAAAAACAAAACATTCTTTCCTGGTGTAAATCAGAGTTTATAAGAAGGTAAAAGAGCAGAAAATTGAATTCGAGTTTTTAAAAGTGAGAACAAAATAAAGTCTTTTCTGAGTAATAAGCTTGTTTGCATCACTTTTAACATGTTGCTTCTCTGCTTGACTATATCAGTTGGAAGTGTTGTGACATCAAAAGCATCGATGGATTGAAGCAAACTATCATCTTGTCTTGGAACAGAGCATGAATTTGTGTGTGTGTGTGTGTGTGTGTGTGTGTGTGCATCATGGAGCACTGCTGTGAATTTGAGGAAGCCGCATGTTTTGAAGTTCATTAAGCAAAGCCCTCAAGTTTGCATGATGCTTGAATATATGCTTTTTTTTATTGTAGGCTTCCAATTACTTTCACAGAGGAGGATGGCTTAAGAATGAGTATGTTGAGCTGACTTAAGCCTTTGAAAAGCGAGTGTGTTTGTAGTGATGAGAAGCTTGTAAGAGGTAAATGATTTCTAGAATGTAAGAAATATTGTGGGTGTTAGCAAACAAAGACTGAGATTTTTCCATGTTGCAGGTAAGACTTATTGAAGGAGTTCTGTAAACAAGCTTGACAAGAGTGATCTGGTAAAGAATTGGGTTAGAATGTGTAGTGCTTTGATGTTTGCAATAACTGGGAAGTGTGTGTTTGCAAAATTGTTTCCGGCAATGGTTCCCGATCCCATGAACAGAGCCTAAGGGATAGATTGGGATCTATTGCTGTTAGATATTGTAGCTTGAGATATGTTGCAGTGAGGAAGAAGCCACCAGCTAGACTCACAGCCTAGTCCCCAGTGAAGTCGCCAAAAATGTGAGGGCGAGTTTGTGCTTTGGATTTCTAGCAGCGATAGCCCTCTTGATAGAGCGAAGACCAGGCCCAAAATCGATCGAAGGTGTGACCCAGGAACAATTTTGTTGTGACTAGCTGGATGGTAACAGTAGCTATTTGGCTTGACGATAACGGCAGCTATTTGGCTTGATGATAACAGCAGCGATTTGGCTTGATGATAACAGTAGCTACTTGGCCTGACGATAACAGCAGCTACTTGGCCTGATGATAACAGCAGCTACTTGGCAACGAATTAGACTTGAGTTCATAAGAGCAGGGCTTATATGCAGGAAAGGTGTGGGAGCTAGATGCATGAGAGTTTAGCAGAGAGAGAGAGTTCCGGCAACAACATGGTTCTGGGTTTTGGGTTAAGGTTGGTTGGGAAGAACAGGGGTTTAGAGACAAAGCTTGGTCTCTTTCTTGTTGCTTCTGGGCTGTTGTGGCCTCCTTTCCTACGGCAACGAACTCGCCCTTTATAGACGGGGAGGATTTGTGCCAAGAACCAGAGGCTTTGAAAGGGCATCCTTAGTTTTGATGGGATCAATCTAAAACCTTCAGCTTTTGTTTTCCCCATGAAATCAAAAGAATGAAGGCTTGCTTTGGCCAGGTGGGTAAAGACTGGTGGCGCGGGTATGGGACGGCGATGGGGATCCAGATTTCGTGCTGCTGTGATCTTTAGGAGATTCTAATCCCCCAATTTCTGGTATTGAAACTTGTGATTACAGACTTTTAGGGTTATTGAATGTTGAGATGATAAGATTGCTAAGGATATGGGTTAGGAGGATTTTCCCTGATTTCTGGACTCTTGCCGGGAAAGGTGGAACACCAATTCCAGCAGCAATTCTGACAGACGGTTTATCTCGTTTGGATGAGAAGATGACTTTAATGGGCTTTGGGTAAGAGGTCATATGGACTTTGAATAAGAGAATGGCTTTAATGGGCTTTGGGCTTTGCTGAGCTTGCTTTTCATCCCTCTCACACTAGCCCATATTAAGATTGTAGTCCGTCGAGCATGAATTTTGGTTCCCAAGTCCAAAATTATTGACGAACTTTATCTTAATGATAGGCCTCACAGGATCCGTTACCTTCCACACCACATCACTTTGTATAAGCCCCAAGTATATAAATGTAGCTTGGGTCTACGTGTATTGCATGGTAATTTGGTGTGACGAATTCTTGAAGATGCATGTTAATTGCTTGAGCATTTGGGCTTGCATTATTTATAGTTAACTAGAGCGTTTCTTTTGGACTACAATAGGCTTGTTTGAAGGCCCAACGAGATTGTAGGTTTAATGACTTGTCTCTTCATATGTCGCTCATAAAAATGACTTGTGGAATTTTGGGTGTCAACAGTATGTTATCAAATTATCAACCTCATATATTGTCCAGCATAGTCTATTTAGACATCAACAGATTTTTGTCCAAAAAAAAAAAGGACGTCAGTAGACATATTATGTGGTTAAATATCTTATACTAACCATACATTCAAAGAAGACAATTGCAGTTCTGATAATCAGATCGATCGTCTAGTAACATTCTATGTCTCTAAAGCCCATTCCCATTATTACTGGAAAGAAAGACCTTGTCCTTCAAATCAAGGCCCTGATTAACAAAACTTGTTGGGGGAGGGTAGCGAAGTTGCTAAATGGGGATGGAACGCTAGCTAAAGCTTCTGATGATCTTAAGATCACTCCATCAGTCCATCTCTTCTCCCTGTAGGAACATTCCAAAAGGGGCCTCCCTCCGTAACCACACCAACTTGTAACATTAACCACACCAAATAAGAAAGTGGTTTTATTCCTGTCATAAAAAAAATTAAGAAAGTGCTTGCTCTTGGTTTTAATGACCGTAAAATTTACAGTTGCTACAACAGTCTCTTGCTGCCAAAGCAGAACACCTGCATGGCTGCATATGAAACCACTTGGGGCACTAGCTAGTTTTTCGAAATAGAAGTTGAATTCATTATATCAACAACCAAAATGTTAGAGCCTATCATAACTTACATAAGTAAAACTCGGCAAGAAAATCTGAACTAAACTATCTAAGCTAGAGCATATCATTAAAATATCTGGGACGCTCACATTTAAATGAGCCTATACAAGAATGAAAAAACCTCATCTCCTACTGAAAAGAAATCATTCAACTAGCCTCCACCTTCCAATCACGCTATTGTGGTACAAGTAAAACACTAAAAATGTCATAGAAGACTCATAAAAGTTAATCCAACCTCACACAGGCTCAATACCCTAATACATTAGGGCCCAAATTGCCTTAACCCGAGCCCAAACCCAAATCAAGTCTTACATAGCAAGAAGACTCCCTTGATGTATCAACCCAAATTTGAGCCTAGGCCCAGAGACCTAGGACCAAACCAAAGCCAACAGAGGAGGAGAATCAAGCTGCTCATTTGCCTCCACCGCCGTCATGTCCTCCGACGGCATACCGTTCGACCACAGCTCCGGCGGTCGGCTTTTCCACCTATGCATCAACATCGTCGACCAGTTACATGCGGTCAACAATCCTTAATCCCATAGAGGACCGGCTGGAAAAAGAACCCCCGCCACCCTGACCTAGACGACTCCTCCCGCGCCTTGCCAGAATGAAATTTGTGCAGCATCAATACCCAGACACCTGTACTTGTTTCACTTCCCGATCTGGCAATCCCACCAGCCCGAGATCTTATCAAACTCGTTGTATAGACCCAGCCAAGAAAACCAACTCCTTCTCCCTCTGAAACCGTGATCTAACAAAGGTTAGAGGCCTACTCGACTCGACATGGAGAGAGACTACCGGTCCCAATTTTGCCGCCGTCGCTATTCTCGAACTCTAGGGTTTGCTATTAATGCATACTCGATTTGTTTGAACTTAAGTAAACACTTGAGGTACTAGTTGATGATGACTAATAATGTATATAAAGTTAACGATTTTATTCACAAATATCTCTTTAGCAGCTGAGTAAAACTCAACCCTAACTAATCTCGTAATTAATCCAATCATAATAGGTGGTTGATTTAGTAAAAGCCTCCAATTGTGGTAGCCCCACACCCGGGTTCGAATTTTGCCGACATTGATTGAAGTTAAATCTCAATTCTTGGGGGCAAGGGAGAAAGGAGAAAGCGTTCTGACGTGACTCTCGACGTACGGATTTATCTCTAAGCCTAAAAAGTCTTTATAATACCGTGTGATCTCGATAATATATATATATATATATATATATATATATATATATATATATATCCCGTAATTAATCCAAGCTCCAATGAATAGGATAGGGCTTTTCCATACCCCTATGAGCCCAGTCAATCTGTTTAAGTGAATATACTATTTACTCAACCCTAACTAAATTCCCTAAATTCAACGTTGTTTGGAACATATATAAGCACCATATAGATAAGCTTCTAAAGCATGCATGCATGAATTGATGGAGAAAAAAATATTTTATATAATTTAACTTGTTTGGTATAGCAATTACATGAATATGATATTCAATGAGAAACCAACGCTGTGAAGGACCTCGATCATTTATTCAAACAAACCGATATATCAAAATGCATGCACAAACATAATCACACAAAAAGTTGACTGTACGTGTGGTACATAAACAAAGGTTTCTAGCTATTCACCACTGCACAATGCTTCCTAATCTGACCAGATGAGCCCGTCTTGACCTTAACCCGACCCATTTTCTCCATAGACTTGGCAAATTCAGCATGGAAGTTTTGACTCGAACCTTGAAGAAGCTGCTTGATATAGTTGTAAGTGGTTGAGCTTTTTGTTAAAGCAGAATCAGATTGGAAAAGTCCCCTTCTCTTAAGCAAGAGTGTGTAGTAGCTAAGGTCGAATGACCTGTGGCTTCCTGGGTCCATCTCAACTATTGTTGTGTTATCACTTAGACTTTTGCATTTCTTTGCCTTGAGATTAGCTGCATATTGACTGTTTAAATCTGGGTCTTGATCACCTTTTCCAGTGAAATTGTAAAGGCGGTTTGTAAACGATGTGCAATGAGAGACACCGATGGTGTGAGCACCTGAAATTTTTTAACCAAAAGGGTAAGTGTATAGTCATCTGATGGTAATAGTGTTGGCTTCTGTACCATAATGTGTGACATGTTATGTTTTATGATATATTTGACATGTTATAGTCTTGTCATACGTTCAAAACAAGACTTAATTCAATTGACAGTCTAGTGACTTGTGAGATATTAACCCAGCCTTTTTATATGGTAATGAAATAAGTAATTCCAATTAGCTATACCAGAGAGCAGGACCAAGTCCTTCAAATCAAGACCCTGATTAGCAAAACTTGTTTGGAGGGTGGTGAAGTTGCTAAATGGGGATGGGATGCTTGCTAAAGCTTCTGATGACCTTGAGATCACTCCATCTCTTCTCCCTGTAGGAACATTCCAAAAGGGACCTCCCTGCATAACCACACCAAATTGAAGAGATAAACCTCTAACAAAATTGAGTAGGTTCATTTTTTTAAAAAATGTTTAGTTTGCTTTTGGGTTTTGATGGTTGGAGAACTTACTGTGGCTACAACAGAGTCTCTTGCTGCCAAAGCAATAACATCAGCACATGAAACTACACCAGGGCATTGAGCTTCAACTAAGCTCTTTATTCTGTCAATGAAGTCAAACCCTCTTAGTGTTAGATTTGGGGGAGCATCCTTTTCAGCTTGGTTGCTCGAAGTTGAGTTCACAAGCACTGAAGCATCACAGCCCTGTAATTAAGCAAACCGTTAGCTTAAATTAGTAACTAATTAGTATAGCTTAGAAAATGTATTAAATAGAAAATATCTCATCACAAACTAACCCTGACAAAGCAATCATGGAAGTGCATTCTTATGAGGGCTGCTGCAAGTGATGGAGCATTTCGAATGTGCTCTTCAACAAAGTTCTTCACTATCTTCTCTGCTTTTGGGCACTTCTTGGTGTAGAAACCCAACTGCAACTGAGCATCAGTAGATCCTATAACAACCAAAAGACACAAAACTAAAATCCCAGAAACTCGAATTCCTCCCATCTTGAGCAACAATGCCGGTACTTTATTAATCCCAATGAAGCAAGTTCGATGAGTTGAGGATTCCAAAACTGTGATGGGAAATATATAGATCTCAACTTGAGCTGCAAGATAAAAAGGAAGGTGACGAAAATAATCCAGCCAGCCCAACTAACATGTGCTTTTGGCCAATGCTTTCAACAAATTCCATTGTGATTCTACAGTACGCACTAATTAATAAGATATTTGAGCAGTTAGGCTTATTCCTCACAATGAAGTAAGTTCCAAACAGCAATGGTTTTCAACTTCAATGTGGATTATGTTTGACGAGTGTGACAACACACATCTTTACGGTCAAATGCCGCCATTAAAATTGTCCTTTTTCATGGTAAAAGGATATTATGTCTTAAAGACTCTTCATGTTCCAAAATTTGAATCCCAGACTGAATGGTTTGTTGTATATGAAGCTAACACTTTCATTTACGAATCTTTAACCTCCATATAGAGATAGAGGTCTCAAACAGGACAAACGTACAAAACTGAAGTATAGAGGACTCAAACCAGAACAATCTTGCAAAGGAAGCGCTTCCCTACGAATTTCAATAACAATTGGTCCTAAACGTTCAGTCAACAATACATATCACGATAACAATATGTTCCTACGAAGTCGATCAAAGTTGGTGATTGGAGTATTCGGATACATAAACGTCAATCTTCTGAGCATGCCTTATTACCAATTAACTATTGTATCCCAAAAGCTTTCCCCTTCGAGAAATTAGCTAACAATATTGGATTATACCTTCACTCCATTTTTAACAGTCGAAGGCGGTGGCTTTTACCTATAACTACTCTAACGTGGATTTGGTGAGTAGAATTACCTGCTCCTATACCAGCAATGCTATCACATTCACATTATTCAACTGTTCCAATTCTGTATCTGCTGCCACCTTCATAGTTGTTTATTAAAGAAGGCGGAGTATTATGCACGGAACGACAACAGAAAGAACAAAATTAATGAATAGAGTCGATCTGTCTTATTCTCTGTTGTGTGTTCTGGTCCAGCAGATGAATTTTGGAAGTCATTTTCCGACAGTAAGGGCCATGGATGAATTTTGGAAGATCTGGATGATACAAACTTGCTGAAGTCATTTTCTTTCAGCAGATGAATTTTGGAATGGACATCTAGGGCCATGGATGATAATTTGCAGCCCTTTTTTTACTATATATTCATGTCATTATAAGAGAACACACTTTTGGTTTCCTTTGTTTGAGAAAGAAAATAAAAGTTCACAAAAGAAGTAAAAGTAGTTCTGCCACCATATGATCATAAATCTTTGTTAGCTAGCCTGTCCAATTCTTAAGCACACAGAGAAGTCGGTTCTAAACTTCCAATACCGCGTACTTTGCAAGAAAATTCTTGGTATTATTGATTCATATATTAAACAAACTGTTTGCTTTAAAATGACTCTAAAATTATTCTGATTTATAAGTGGAGGACCAGATTGGCTCAGAATATTGTAATGAACAGAATCAGAAAGTTGGCCAACGTATAATAATGAAATTGTCTGTGACCCTTTATTAGCCTTATTTGCCTCTACTAACAGCTCAAGTCTTTATTAATAATGAAGGACTACTATTGCCCAAGGGGAGAATATAATGTGTTTAATGTTTATTATAGTTTATTAACATCTAGCCGATGGCCATAAAAAGGTTGACTGCAGCCAATACACCAGCAGATTTAAGGGTGCTAGCAATGGCAATCGTACTTTTGAAGAGGCTAAATTTAGAACGACTAAGGCGAGCAACAAATAACATTCGATTATAGCAACTGAGCTTTATCTGCCACATAAATGTGGTCGAGCTATTCATATGGTTCGAAAATCTGTTTTTTAATTTGCTCAGAAGGAAATGACCTAAAATGATTTATTTGTGGGAAAATAATTGAATAGTTACAGGAGATGGTAAAGTCTCCTGACTCTCCACTATGGAGTGCAAGATCAAATGAGTAGGCAACCCCAATTTGGCTGCCACTTTTTGGAAACAACAAAACAAGCATTATTACATGATCAATATAGAAACACTTCAAAATCCAACCAGCAGCCGAAACAAAACAAACAAAAAATAAAAACTCTCCATGATCATCAATTAATAAAAGCACATTGCTTCCTAATTTCACCAGCTGAGCCAGTGAGGACTCCAATTTTACCCATCTTCACCATTGATGCAGCAAAATCTTTTAGAAATGTAGATCCATGAGTGGTGGCTTGACGTAACACGTACGCTTTCGTCTCAGTGTCATCGAGAAGAGCAGCATCCACTATGCCAAAAACTGCATCACACTACACTTTTTAGACAACGAAAAAAAAATTTCCGTTGTGTGATCGCTGAAACTGCTTCACACAACAGGTTTAATGAGATTGGCGTTGTATAAGGAGGTCGTACATCAATTTTTTTGGGTCCAAGATTATTGTACAACAGTTTTAAGGATTTTTCTGTTGTCTGAATGTAAAAAAAATTTCCCCCTCACCTTGCTCAAATTTGGGTCGAAATTTGAACTGACCTTGTACAACAGTATAGTTATATCTGTTGTGTGAGAGTAAGTTGCAAAATATTTCCTCCATTCTCCCATTTCCCTCCCATCCAGGCAACAAGAGGAGGCAAATTGAAAATTTAAAAGTTGCATTCAGACAACACATAAGTGAAAAACCATGGTCTGATGCCTCGTACGTGCATCCATCAACTAATGGCTTATCTAGCCATGTGTCCTGGACCACTACACATTCCGACCAACTTGGAAAAAAAAAAAAAGCCCACAAAATCATTCACCTCACAACTACCAACCCTAGACACACTGACTCCAAAACTTCACGGTCAGACTCAGACCCCGACTCTCTCTTTCCAAAACTCCACTGCGACTACCAGCCCGACCCCAACTCTCTCCGACACTGAAGCCCTCGACCCTAAATCCTCCGCCTCCGAAGCCCTCGACCTTAAATCCACTGCCTCCGAAGCCCTCAAGCCTTGAACCCCAACTCTCTGGTACCAATCCGAAGCCCTAAATCCAAGATTTGTCTTCGAATCTGGCAGGCCCTACTCCACCGTTCCGATTCTTGCCTAATCGATTGATCTAGGCGTCTGGCTGAAGTCGGCCGCCTAGGCGGTCCTAGGCGTAGCTGGGCGGTCCTGGCTGGGCGCCGATTAGGCATCCAGGCTGCATTTTTTTTTCTTTTCTTTTGGTCAAATACCCAAATTGGTGAGTCGCTGTCTCGAAGATTAGGGTTCTCCTTCCGCCGCTCGCCATCGCCATCGCCTCTCTTCAGTCTGGGTTCAAATTTCAAAACGCCGAAGTCGCCGTCGCCATTGCCACGCCATCACCATCGCCTATCTTCAGTCTGGGTTCAAATTTCAAAACGACGAAGTCACCATCGCCATTGTCCTCTCTGGCTCTCTCCCTCTCCAGGCTCCAGCACGGTCACACATAGACTGAGCAAGTGAGTCGAATTTCTCATAAATCTCAGTTTCTCTTTCTCACGAATTTCTGGGTTTTCACTTTTCACTCTTGGTTTGCAGTTTGCTCTCTTCGACTCTTCGGTCTCTTCCTGAAGCCGTCAAGCAACAAAGTAGATTCTGGGTTCGACTCTTCAAGCTCGGTGAGTCGCTGATTCTTCAAGGCTCAAGCTCGGTGAGTCGCTGACTCGCTGATTCTTCAATTGAAAGTTTGAAACTATGAATGTTAGAAACTTAGAATGTTTAAGTTGCTGCCTTGCTGTTGCTGGGCATTCCTGTGTTAGATAAGCCTTGATGATGAATGCACTTTAGTTGGATTACAGTGTGTTCGTGGTTTAGCATTCCTGTGTTTGTGGATTACAGTGTGTTCGTGGTTTAGCATTCGTGGATTTGTGAAATTTCGCTCCTGCCTTCGTTTGGTTTCTGATTCAGTTGTGTTTTCTTATATTGCTTTTGCAGGAAGAATTTGCGGATCTTAGAGCCAACGGTTGCGAGCTTCTGGGTATGGTTTTCTCAATTTGATTGATGTTTTTGTTGTTTCTCCTTTTTCCACTGATATTCATATGAAGGTTTCTGATTTCTTGGACAAAGTTAGAGATTTATGGTTAGTTTTTTCTCTATTTGTGGTTTTTTTTTTCCTCTTTTTATGGTTAGTTAGCTATCAGTCACTATCTTTTACTTTTTTTTTCAGTCAAATTACAGATCCAATCCATTGTCAATCCCTTATTTCAATTGAATTCAACTGAGTACCTCTTTAACACGAAGAACTCATGTTTTGAGTGACAAAGAAGAGCTTCAATTTGGTTTATCAATTGAAATTTTCTATAATGATATTGTTTGCTTTCGAAACCAATGATTTATATTCATGAAAAAGATCTTCAATTTCTTGCTCAACTACATCATGTTTTCGAACCCACTGTTTCCTGCTTTCATACTTTGAACTTCCTTCTTGCTCAAGTGCATCATTATCATATTCATGTGTTCTGCTATTCCCCTATCAATTTGATCATCAAAGAATTCTGATATTTACATTTGTTGACACTGTATAGCAAATTAATGCTATTATCAAGAATTTCTACTCACATAATCCAACTAATTTCATTTTCAAAATTACTTTGTGCATCATCAGCTTTGTTTCACAACTGGAAATCACTGAGCAAGAGGAAAATATCAAACAATAGCTTCATCTGTTCACTGTCAAAGATAAATGAAGCTACAGGTAAAGGCTTTTATTCATGAATTTATAACATTTCTATTTACATGTACTCTACAACATATTAATCGTATCAATAGTGTTAATCAATGATAGTTTGAGGTTTAGGCAATAGATTTCATCCTCAGCAATGAATGTTGACATGAATTAGTCACTTGATTTTCTGACCTTCTGTGACATTTGAATCATAAAGGACTCATGAGTTGCCTGAACAAGAAATTCTGACTTTAGCTCAAAATGTTTTAGCTTTCATTTCAGTAATGTTTTTTGTTTAAATGTTTGAGTTCAATGAATATCGACTTAGATATGAAATTCATTTTTTTTTTCATTCACTTTTCAATGAATAACTGAGTATGACAAACAGTTATATTGCACTATCTCAATATAACTGTTTGTCATACTCAGTTATTGCTTACATCATGTATACCAGTGACCTAGCTTAAACTAATTATTTAGGATTGAGTTAAATACATTTTGCATTTTGTATAGGTTTCCGAATATATCTTTGCATTGGCATTGTAAGCTCATCCCATTCACTCATTTGATTTCATTTTTTTATATTTTATATTTTATATTTTTTTATTGTATTGCAATAAATTTGTAATTGGTTTTCTGAGATAGTAAATTAAGAGACACTGATCTTTTCTATTTTGAAGTTATAAGAAAATGAGTGACATTTCTTTTTCCAATGAGTGACATTTTGAAGTTTTCTGAGACCTTCTATTTGTTTTGGTGTAGAGAGAGAGAGAGAAAGAGGGAGGGAGAGAGACTGTGAAAAGAAAAAAGGAGTGATCGATCTAGATTTAGAAAGAAGGAGAAGAGGGATCCGATTCTGGGTTTGTTTTGTGTTGCTCCGGGGAATTTGAAGTTTAGTGATCGTGTTGGAAGGAAGTGTGAAAGGAGAAGAGGTAATCGTCCAGTTCCGGAGGAAGGTTTGGGTTTGTTTTATGAATTTGGATTTAGTTTCTTCTTTTCTGCTTATTGTCTTCTCTGATTGTCCGCTTTTTCTGTAAACAATTTTTTGATGGGTGGTTTATAGGTTGAAAAAGAGTGGGAGCATTTCTCAGTTCGTGTATAGGCGAGGAAATCCAAATTCAAATCACAACCATTAACAAGGGTGAAAATTTGGGTTGTGATTTTGGTTCTTAAACCTGAAATTTTTTTATTGAATTGTTCATAGATTGAATTGGTTTTTTTTATATATTAATGTAGTGTGTGCTTAATCTAGAGGTTGTACATATTGAAGCAGCTATTTCTTTGTTCATTTCTAGGTTCAGAGGTTTGAAGGCAGGTTTGGGCCAATTTTTTTTTATACCAATATGTTTGTAATTAACTGTTATAATTATTGTCTATTGGATTATTGTTTGGAATTGATCAAAGGTCTTTTGCTGTTATTGACTGAGTTGATTGAATGAGTTGCCAGAAAAAGATTGGTAGAATAAGATTAGTGTTTCTGTCTTATTTCGATGAGGTCAAGTTAGATATTCACTGCCCTTTGTTTTTCTCTGCTTTGGGTTATGGTTAGAGGTCCTAAGAATTTTTTTTCTGCAAATATGGTTGGTTAAAGTGGCTACTGTGGGATTGGTATTGTGAGAAGTGGGTACACAGGGTCTTCTTTGTTTATTAGAAGAACTAGCACACTACTTGGGAGCTCATCTTTGTTTATTAGATTGGGCCTTTAATTCGAGTAGTTTGGCTGCTAGATCTTCAATATTTTGTTACCTCCACCAGAAATAAAGGACAAGAAAGTCTGAAAGGAGTTTAAATATGTAATTCAATAGCAGATATGTGAATCTCAAATTTCTGTATATGAGTGTTATCTTCTATCAAATCTGCAGTTTTGATGTTTAATTAATTGTGATTAAAAGAATGCTTTGTCAATGTATTTGAAAATATATGTTAAAGTGTTAGCATTGAATTTCTTAACTTCTCTGTTGTGTGCAATGTTGGCAGCTGAGCATTGAATTTGTATGTTGTCGAAAGTCTAGCTATGCCTCTGAAAAGTGAAAACCAACCATTACTTCAATGTACAAGGTTTATATATATGTTTACTGATTTGGCTTTTCATTAAATTTTATATGGATTATTTACTTGAGATCAAATTTTACTCCCTGATCATGCCCCTTGTTATTCGCAAAATGATTAACTAATTCTTTTGATATAATAAACTGATTTCAGTGGGAGAGGAGAGGCAGCAACCAATACACCCAAGCGGATATTGATCAAGTGCGAAATGAGTGGGGGAAGTTTGTTGTCAACAAATATGTGCATGAGCCATGAAGTAGCGCGCTTGTTGCTGGTCCATTTTTGCTAAGGAAAGCATCTTTTTTTGTGCTTCTCTGCTGGTACATTGTCATGCACCATGTGTTGCATGTTTTGGAACAATCGATATATATGTATTAGCTTTTTGATGTCCCAAGTAGATGGGCATGAACTAGAATGTTTTTATTGTTTAAAATGTTATGTTCAATGATTAGTGGTTTGCAATGTTTATATTTGATGGTTTGCAATATTTATATTTGGTATGTAAATGGATCAAATGCACAATTTAATTCAGGAATGAGATATATGTTCAAATAATCAGACAACAGAACATATATAGTGATAACTGCCTGTTGTCTGAATGGCCAAAAATGAGGACAAATCACACTACAATCATTCATATCACACATCGGTTTTTAACAAATCACTGTCTTCTAATCTACACTCACACAACAGAAGCAATTAAACTCTGTTGTCGCAAAGTTAATCAGACAACGGAATAAATTAAATTATGTTGTCCCAAAGTTAATCAGACAACAGATATAGTCCAAGAACTGAAGTTTGAATATCAGTCAGACAACACACAAAATAAAAGTCTGTTGTCTGAGAAGCTCAACATACAACAGCTTCAACACTAGCACTGTTGTCTGAAGGCAGCGCCGCAACTGCCGCGCAGCTGCGCTTGGCATCTGCCGAGCCACCTGCCGAGCCATCTGCCGAGTATCACACAACATGTTTAACACATACACGTTGTCTGTATGTTTCTCAGACAACTGTGTTCCACCGTTGTCTGATTTTTCATCAGACAGCGGTCACCTCTACAACGGTAGCACTCCAAATCAGACAACAGTTTCTGTCTGTCGTCTGATACCACTTTTGGCATAGTGATCAGATTGGAAAAGCCCTCTTCTTTTAGAGACTACAGTGTAGTAATCTTCATCAAACGTCTTGAAGCTTCCGGGGTCCATCGCCAAAATGGTGGTAGTGATATCTCCTGGTTTGCATTTGATCTTCAACTGTGCAATGTAATTTTTGTCCAAACTCGGGTCTGTATCACCGCGGCCAGTGAAGTTGTACAATCGATTTGTGACGGGTCCACAGTGAGATGTTCCAATTGTATGCCCTCCTGATTAAGACCAAATCAGATAAGCTCAAATAAATTAGAGTTTCTTGAAACAAAAGCAAGCGACAAAGTGCAACACACACACACACACATATATATATAATCTACCTGATAGAACCGCAAGGTCTTTAACACTTAAACCCTTTCCGCTAAACATTGCTTTTAGCTGAGTAATGTTGGCAAATGGAGGAGGTAAGTTTCTTGCGGCCTCTGAGGCTAAGGACACTCTCCCATCTCTACGTCCTGTTGGAACTTGCCAAAATGCACCATGATGAAGCTGAAACAAAATACTCATTCAATAAATCCCAATACTGCAAGAAATCATCAATAAATTGAGATTGAATTATGTGGATGAAAAAGTTCTAATTTGTCTTACAAATCCTACTGCATCACGTGCTACCAACGCCAAGATATCTGCACAGGAAACAATGCCGGGACACTTCTTTTCTACGTACTGCAGATTTTACAGCGTCAATGACATGGAACCCTCTCAAGCTCAGGTTGGCGGTATTTGCTTTCTCTGCTTGATTGCTTGCTGTTGAATTAATTAGCACAGAGCCATCACATCCCTGCATGCAAACAAAAAATTCAGTAGGAACATGCAACTTTTTAATCGATTAAAAGCTAGTCCTTAGTGATTGATTGTTGAACACGTACCCTAACAAAGCAATCATGAAAATGCATCCTCAATAAAGGAGCAGCAAGTGTTGGTGCCCGAGATATGTACTGATTAGTAGTCGCTGCAACAATGGCCTCCAGATTTGGGCATGTTTTATGGTAGAACCGAACTTTCAAGTTCTGCGCATAGCTCAAGTTGAAAGCCAACAGAAAAAGCAAGACAAAAACTGAGAGAAGCTTTTGATGAATAGCCATTGTCTTTAGAGAGACGAATGGACCAACTTACAAGCTAATGAGACACTGTGAGACTCATGCAAATCTGGATTTTATAGCCATGTTATTTGTCATGACCTTACTGTCAGAGAGTTATTTATGAACTTAAAACTCTTAAATTATTTTTGAAATGAAAATAAATTGAACGAAAGAGTTGACAAAGCTGCATATCTTTTATTTATTTATTTTTTTTATATTTTTTTATGGAAATAGGTCAGCATTTTCATTAAAATTCAGCAAGCAGTACAAAAACGAAACACCCCTATGAGGTTGAAAGAAAGAATCGTTCATTAGAACCTCATGAAACCCTATTCTAGAAGAATAACATCCCAAGCAATTCCGACTACACTCACCTTTTAGGAAATCCACACACCATTATTTTAACAAAAACCTAGAAACCTCGAAGTTCACATAAAATGGTTCCAACTAAGGCTCGATCTGGTTTTTGCGACCCAAACAAAAATTAAACAGTACTATGGGCCATAGAGACCCAATTCATCCAGCCCCATAGCAGAAGGGTAATCCAGCCCACAGACCAAATCAAGGCCCATGCAGCCCATCCACTCCAAATGCAGGCCCAAAGAGTAGGGTAAACCAAAGCCCTAACCCAATGAGCCCACACATATCTTTCCAGCCACGATCCATCAGCCACGATCCATCAGCCACGCCGCCGCCACCGACACTCGCCGTCAGAGCCTCCACTTCAGCAGCCCCGTGGTTTCCTCACAAAATCTATCGAACACAATCCACAGCAGTTCCTCGGCTTGAACCTGTTCTCGATCTAGCATAGCCCCCGGGATCACTCACCACACCCACAGAGATTGCTCGATCACTGCCATCCATCACTTCCAAAATGTCCCCGTTCGGATCTGAACCTAGATTTCCTCGACCCCAGCCATCAACCAGTTCCCATCGGACCTCGCCCAGAGTGAAAGGCCCAGTGCCGCTTGACACCGACGAGAGAAAATTTCGAGTCTTCGCAGCCAATCGGACCGCCATCATGGGGCACTGATGAAACCATTCGTCGTCGCCACCAAGTAGAAGAGAAGAAAGAGGCGAGCCGCCACCCATCCAGCCCCAAGTAACCGAGCCACTGCGTAGCTGGAAAACCTCTCTGCCGAGAGTCAATAGATTTGCAGTATCGCCGCCTCCAATCAAGGCAGGTTGCGGCCTTAGGTTTTTTCTCTCTAGAGAAAGAGAGAGCATCACAATGAGAAGATATCAAAATACGTGGGAGTTAGTTTACAAAGCTGCATATCTTGATACAACTGATCGATATATACGATAATGATAGTAAATGCTAGTATAGTGCATAAAAGAAAACGAAGACTAAAATAGCTGCATATACGACCCATTTTCTAGGCAATAATGCCCCTCTTCTAGTTTATTGCCATCAACAGAAATAGAAACTTTGAGTTATACATAAAGGGGCCGGAAATAGAATAAACTCAGTTTCACGATGTGCAAATTCCCTGGTTCTAGGTTTATGTTTTCCTAACATATGATTCTAAAATACAATGTATAGATAATAGATGTTGAACCACATCGGTGTTCAATGTATCAATAATTATAAAATTAGAGGCCAATTCAATACCAAAACTAAATCAAATGGATGTTAGTATCAAACACCAACGGTAGAAAAATTCTATATTATTTCACTCTGCATATAGCTTTAGTCCTCACCTTGCAAAAAAGAAATTTAAAACTCTAGAAAAATGAAAATTACAATTAACGAATTCCTTGTAAGAAGTTTATGAACTTTTAAGCATTACATGCATGATTGCTTGAAAGAGAAGCGAACCCCTCGATCGGGAGGTAATGAAAAATCGAATTAACAGAAACAAAAGTCAATTGAAAGTATTAAGGTTTTTTCGCATCTTCACAACTGGATTGCCAGCACAGTACTATATATTAACAAAATCAAAGTAAAAACTTTATAGTTAGATATATGTGTTGACCTTAGCCAAGTAACATGCATGCTAGCTCGATCATGCATACTGAGGAATGATGATTGATGTATTAAGTTCAACAGTACAATCAATTTGCATTTAACATTTTTCCCACTAAGTCAATGAATCTGAGGACATAAATCAAACAGATATACTAAAGTTATATTTTTTTCACGATGTGTCATGTGCTAACAAGTAACAATATATTACTTAGCAAATTGAACTGACAATGATGCCTTCGATCTGGAGGATAAGATAACAGATCAAATTAAATAAGGATACCTGAAGTAACAAGAAATAGGTTGCTTATTCATGCACCATGTGCCGTTTATAGTACACCATGATCGAGTCTTAAGACGTTAGGAAACTGAAGATCAACTATTGAGACATTTTCAAAAACCCAAATCCATTTGTCTTTCTGAGTTATTAATTAAACTGAGAGAATATCAAGATGTTAAATACTTGTTGTTCTCAAGATCATGCTACATAGCAAAACTTCAATGTCGAAATACTTTTTGGACACACCCACGACTGATTTTTTTATATTTTTTTTTTAGTAAAAATTGATTTCAGTACGTAATGCAACACAAGCAACATTTTTCCAAGGATAAAAGATTTTTTTTTTTTCAAGGATAAAAGTTGATCATATAACATGTTATCTAGGATAGTCTCCTTGATCTTGTCTTCACATTCAATTTACAGAAGTTGTTATGCGGAATAAGTATCAGACACGTATTGAATATGTCGACATTTCTATACCAATTAAAATATTTTGGTCCGATTTTAAACATTAACCATATATATAAAGTAAAAAGAAAAAGGATATCCACAAAGAAACCGAGAAAGTCCCAATATGGAGGAGGAGACAGTTGTCAAGGTGGTGAGATTATAAGGTAACAATAGCCATTCATGAATAATTGAAAGGCGTATAATCGACTGCAACTTCCTCGAACAAATAATAATTTTTTTTTAAACTCCACCCCATCTTTGATGGGACTCGAACACATTTATATAGAGTCACTGCCTTATCACCCCATCAAACACAGGATTCAAATTTACTCACCACCAATACTTTGGTGGTGATACCACCACTCTATAAAACTGTCATGTGTTATAAAACATAATTATAGTTAATCATAATGTTTTATTAAACAAATAAATTTTAAGTATTAAATTAATTCTACATGACGTGACAAGTTTTAATTAAGTGGTGATATCACCGCAAAATAAAAATGGTGAGCAAATTTGAATCCTCAAACTGGAAATTATTCTATGCACCGACGGTGTAAGTGACCAACAAACATATGCAACCAACAAACAACAAATTGTTACATCATCAAACAAACAACTTACACTTGGCGAATTCAATAATCTCTCTCCCCAAACATATGCAACCAACAAACAACAAATTGTTACATCATCAAGCAAACAACTTACACTTGGCAAATTCAATCACCAGTAGGAAAAAAAAACAAAAAACAAAAAAACAGACGAATAAACTTATCATCAATTAATAAAAGCACATTGCTTCCTTATTTCACCATTTTTTCCAGTGAGGACTCCAATGTTACCCATTTTCACCATCGATGCAGCAAAATCTTTTGCAAAGGTCAATCCATGAGTGATGGCTTGGGTTGTCACATAGGCTTTCGTCTCCATATCATCAAGAAGAGCTGAATCAGATTGGAAAAGTCCTCTTCTTTTGGTCACTAGAGTGTAGTAATCTTCATCAAATGTTTTGAAGCTTCCAGGGTCCATCTCAACAAGTGTGTTGGCATCCCCCGGCTTACATTTGATCTTCAACTGAGCTACGTAATTCTGGTCCAATTTGGGGTCTGTGTCACCTTTACCGGTGAAATTGTATATACGATTAGAGAATGATGAGCAGTGAGATGTCCCAATGGTGTGTCCTCCTAATTAGAATCAAAGGAGCTCGAGTTAATTTAAGTTTTTTCTTTGAAGCATTAAAAAACAGAGAGAATAAAAGATGTTAAACAAAATATATTGATCACTACCTGATAGGACCACTAGGTCTTTAACAGATAGACCCTTTGAAGCAAACATTCCTTTGAGCTGAGCTATGTTAGCAAAAGGAGGTGGTAAGTTTGTCAAGGCCTCCGAGGCTATAGACACTCTTCCATCTCTTCGTCCTGTAGGAACTTCCCAAAATGGACCATGAAGCTAGAAGAAAAATAAATGGCTATTTTAGTTTCTTGTTAATTAACATTCTGAAAAAAAAAAAATTTGAATTATGTGGATGAACATGTTTTGGTACCATTAATACTGCGTCGCGAGCTACTAGGGCCAAGATATCAGCACAAGAAACAACACCAGGGCACTTCTTTTCTACTGCAGATTTTACAGCATCTATGACTTGGAACCCTCTTAAGCTTAGGTTGGGGATTGCATCTCTCTCAGCTTGTTTGTTTGCTGTTGATTTCAATAGCACAGAACCATCACAACCCTGCAAAATTAACCAAAATTTAATAAGCAGGAACTCCTCGAAATGAATTTAGTACTTAATAATTGAATGTCATGCAACAAATATAAAATACAATGGTACTTCTAATGGTGTTTGGTGCATTGTAAATAGTCTTTAATCCTACTTATTTGTGTATGCAAGACAAAAACTAATGCATCCAATTAATTACATACCCTAACAAAACAATCATGGAAATGCATTCTTAACAAAGGAGCAGCAAGAGTTGGTGCCCGAGATATGTAGTTATAAGTAGTCGCATGGACAATAGCCTCTAAATTTGGACAGGTTTTCCGGTAGAACCCAACTTGCAGTGCATAGGTAGTGGAGTCCAAGGCAAACAGAACAAGCAGGAGTTGAAGTGAAAAAACTGAGACAAGCTTTTGGATATGAGCCATTGTCTTTAGAAAGACGTAACGAACAATTAAGAAGTGAGATATGATGCTATGAGACATATGTCTGGGTTTTATAGCGATTCTAAGGCCTTTGAATTTGTCATCAACAAATTGTCGCATAGTATTTTATGAGTTTTGTTTATAGATCTTGAAACGATAAGACATGTAGCAAACTAGTTGACAGCTCCCTATATCAAAATATAATAAGAATGGTGATAAAGATGAGAAAATATACTCGAGTTATATATATACATATAAAGAAGAATAAGCTCTACGAATCCAGTTTCTAAGAAAATACGCATTTCCAATTGCTGTCAGTTCATCATCCAAAAATTCTCATTATTAAAACTTAGATTTCCTGAAATAGTAAAGCCTCTTAAGAAATGAGTACGTACAAAATTTATGAAACTTTGGGTTTGTTTCTCAACTTATTTAGCCTTTAAATTGCCCCATACATGTGTTTCACTTTTATCCTATCACTTGTGTGCAACAGAAATTTAACAGTTAACAGAAACACCATAAAACTCCAACATCAGAAGCTTCAAAAGATAAAAGTTGAGGTAACTATTTGAGAAAAGAACAAGAGAAACAGAGTGGCAATGTGAACAATAGGGGATTGGGGGAGTAAGAAAAGTCGAACCAAATGTGTTTGGTGAAATAGAGAAGTGCATTGCAGGAAGCAATTGAAAGAATTAAGAACTCTCAACTTGATTTCCAGTACAACATTATATGATATCAAAACCAGATCAAAAAGCATTTAGCTAAAAGACATGTTGACCTTAACCCCCTATATAACATGCATGCTCGTCTGAACAAATGAGTTTCAAAATTTAATAAAATAATTTGCATTCAACATTAATTGAAATTATTTTATGACAACACTCATTAAACACAGATATTATAGTAATGATCATTAGGGAATGGATGCTCCTTGTGGTACGTGAAAAGACAATTGCCTTGTGGAGGATAAAATAACGTCCAACATAATATTAGGTCTTACATTTTCATCACCGATATAGTATGCAAGTCCTTCATCAATCAAGATGACTAAACTACCTACTTAATTGGTCACCACTTATACTTACATTAATGACATGAGGAAACTTCCAGTTCCATTCCTGGGAATATGATATTTGTGCAGAGCCAGTATACTATTCCAATTGGTTCAAGGTAAGCAGCTGAAGCTTGAATCTGAAAACCAAGTCAAAGACCTACAAAATATTGGCAGGCATTAACAGAATGAAACTTGCAAGATATATACAGCCTAGCAATATTCTCAACGACATCCATTGTTTCTGAAATGGGAAACTGAGATGTATAGTATTGTTTCGACCGAGTCTCAGAATTTGGTAACAGGTGCCAAAGATGACTATTACGCAAACACAGACTACGACTTTTAGCTCATCACTAAAATATATGAAGGTGGTTAATGATTGGTCAGCTCCAGCCAACTATGCAGCCTCCAGATCACAAAACTGCGTTACAGACATGTTTAACTCACTTGAATCTACGGAACTACTTGTAAGTCAGTGTCAGTTGTGTCAATTTATTACTAACAATGTTCAATCCCCCCTCTATATGACAAAGAAAAGAAAAGAAAAATTATTATTCTACCATAGTAACATAACAAATACATGTCAGAGTCTGCTCAATATTTTTTTTTTCTTTTTTCTATTATAGGATTCACAGGTTCCTATCAGACTGCCAAAAAAACAAAATCTTGGCTCAATGGTAGCATCATCTGTCCAGAGTCTGGTTAACAATTTTGACAGCGGTTACTAATCTTTGAATCCTGCCAATCATCTTCCTAAGCTCTGCTACCAAACAACAGTGTATCCTTCATGACTAATAATGCACATTATCAGAGTTGAAAATGCATTCCAAATGAATTCCACATACAAATGGTATGATGAGAATACTCATATGTTTTACATGACTCCGAGATCTATATTTGATCCCTCAACTTTGAATTTAAAAACCGGTCTGTTCCAGCCACTACAAGGAGAAATGAGTTTCAAGCCAATTTCATGTTTGACTGAAAAAAAAGAAAAGAATTACATGAAAGCAAAAACCCATCTTTACCTCCAGTGTTCTTATTCTTAGGTGCTTTCATAGCCTTACAGAGCAAGCAGAACCCTAAAAGCCACTTATCAGTGACACAATGAGAGTCATCATTATTGATACCTGGGGACATGAATTCACCATTGAGGTGGGTCTGAAAGAACCTGTTCTTGAAATCAAAAGGAAGGTGGAACAACTCTTGGGCATCCCAGCAGCTTCACAAACCCTTGCAGTATCTGAATGGGAGTTAGAAGATGGACTAGACATGGAAGACTATCCAATCGTCACTGAAGGTACGAAAATTGACCTCACCATCAAATGCATGGAACCTCATGTAAGCCAGTCCACTCAGATTCAGATTATCGTAAAATCTTCAGCAACACAGCATCAGTTAGAGGTATTCAGAACAGAGACAGTTGGTAGCCTAAAAGAAAAAATCCACATTATTGACGGTACACCGATCAAAAGAATGTCACTCTTCTTTTCTGGAATTGAGTTGGAAGAAGATTTTCGCAAATTAAGTGAGTATGGGATATGTGAATTTTCTGAGATCGCTTTGCTCCTCAAGACCATGAATTGTCTAAAAGACGTCCCTCCGTCCAGAAGATTGAGTATAGTGGTACAAACTTCGTCGAGTTTACTTAATTCAGCAAGTATTCCTTTGAAAATGGAGGATTCAAGCACAGTTAATGACTTGAGGCAGTTGCTTTTGAGCAGTAAATTTATTCCTGCTGATGATTATTTGTTCATACACAAGCAAAGGACCATGCGTGACAATTGTAGCCTCAAGTGGCATGGTGTAGAAGATGGAGATTCTATATATGTATTTAAAGGGACTGTCTATCGCAGTGGATACTAACACTCAGGAAGAGTAGAGTGGAAAAGATGAAAATCAAAATTTGGGACTAGTTATAATTAAAAACCACTAGAACAGTAAAAATTACATCAACTGCAATAAGTATTTCGGTTATTATCATTTTGTATTAACCATCTATAATGGCACCAAAGTACAAGAGGCTTACTTTAATTTCCAGTGTCTAGCCTGCCTCCCTTTCACTCTTGGCTCATTGTTTTCTGGAGCAACTTTCCTACAAAAAACCATCCCTCAGAAAAAGAACGGAACTATAAGTTTCTCAGCTCTTACATGCTCCAAGTGAACGGTGCAATATTCGCCATTTTCACTGAGCTATCTTCATGACTCATGTTTGATTGTTAATAGAATCTTCAATTCTTCGCTCATGTAACTGTGTTAAACACAAGAAGGTGACTGGACCAATCATCAAAGTAATCAAAAACAATATAGATGTGGATCGTATTTCAAACTCCATCCCCATTAATCTGATGGCTACAATCAGTGTGATTAATCAATGTCATATAGAGCTTCTTTGAGGCTTCAACTTCCGATTTTAGATTACTATCCATCTCAGTTATGTAATACTACAGAAGGGAGCTTCTGCTAGTGATTAACTTCCCACAATATCAACTGCATTTAGACATGATCTTTCGGATGGAGTAACCTGTATGGTTCTGTCAGGTTAAATGGCGGAGGGGGTAAACCTTGATTTACAACTGAAGTTAAACCCTCTACTTTCATCATACAACGATACTTTGAAGGCACAATAGCACCTGCCTGTGTGCATAGTTCTACTACTGCTGGAGCATGCCCATAATAGCCCCTTCCTTCATTCAAAAGCACAGGAGGATCTTGACGCCTCCTCCGCCATACAATGTTTGGAGGAACAAGATCATTTACAGATGCTTTTCTCCAAAAGTGGGTTCCTTGCCAACGCTCATACTTAAAAAGTCCACAAAGCCTCGCCTTATGCCCAGATGGCCCAACATGGACTTCTGAACAGTCTTTACACACTTTCGCTGGATAAACCATCAACAATTTCTTCACGCCATTTCTAAGTATTTCCCAGGCCCTCAAAGTTCCATTGGCAACGAGAGTGAGTTCAGCAGGTGACAATGACTCAGCTCCTTCAACAGCAACACAATCACTTTCTGGGTTCCAAGTACCGGAATACAGATTTTCATCATTTGCCCCTGCTTGCCAGCACAGCTCAACAACTGCAGGAACACGGTCATAATCAAACCTTTGGTTATGTTTGATAACACCCTGGAACATGTGCTTCAAGTGAAATGCCTCTACTGGAACAAGTACATCTTTCAAACTACCAGTTATCCACTCGTGAACCCGATTTCTGCCACAACGTTTGAAACCACAACAAGTCTGAATTAAGTGACCTTTATCGCTAATGTGTACTTCTGGACAGAACCTGAAAAGTTTAGAGCTTTTCAATCACCAAATGCTTGAACTTCAGATAATAAAATGAATATAGTCCTGAAAAGCTAACGAGAACACCCAGACATGCCCCTTGTAGGTATTTATTCAACTAAACGACAGCCATTTTCTTGATTCAATGATACAACAGTTCCTAGGACTTGCCACACAACATCGCCATTGAGTATAAAATGCACAGACTTAGTTGATCTTCTTCGATGAAATAAACATGTTACAATGCAATAAAGTAAAAGTTCAATGCCAAGTAGTTCAAAACTTAAAAAGTCATACAGATTCCCATCCCCACACCTCAAGAAAAAAACACCCTTACCCTTGGCAGGTGAGGGACTTACTTGCAGGCCACAACTGGGATCACTTTGAGAAGGGTAGAGACGCCTTGAATAAGAAGCCTCCGGGAATTAAGGACCTCCTCGGCCACTGGTATCATGCTCTGCACCGGATAGTCCTTAGCTCGGTCCTGGATTCTCTTTAGAATCATAGGCCTCAGCTTCTTTAAGTCCACTTTGTCTGAGTTGTAATACCTCGAAAAGCTCAACATCATTTTGCAACTGAAATTCGAACTCTCCCCCAATTTTCTCCTCAGCGCCATATCTTATTGTTATGCCTAGAGTGAATCGAATCCAAAAAAAAAAACCAGAACCAAGCTTAGAACAGCAGTACATAAAGCAACCACATTTATTGCAAAAGTAACCAGCTTTAATCACTTCATAACACTACTTCCACTCATTATCTAATACAATCCACCATGACCCAATTCCATAAAGAATAAAGCTTTTACCAAAATGCACAAAACCCTTCATATTATGAAGCAGCAAAAGAACTGGGGAAGTGTCAATGCTCAACTTTGTGTAAAAACTCAGATCATAGGCTGATAACTCATGTCAATAAAATTAAATCCAGAAGTAAACAGATATAGATGTGACATCAATCAGTAATAACCAAAATAATCAAATCCCAGCATAAAGAAATAACAAGGAGAAAGAAAGCACCTGAATAGCGAAAGCACTCTATGTATAACAGTCGGAAGAACGAAAGCTCAGGAGGAAGAGATGGCCGAGCAGAACGACGGCTTTGGGGGATGAACTAGAACAAATAGTTTATGGTGGACTGACTGAAATACCCTCACTTGTGTGGTTGTTTAGTAATATTTTCGGGTCCAAACCAGTTTGTACGTGTGTGTCCAAATGTGCTCGGAGATTAAGGATCTCCTTGGCCGAATGAAGATATCATCTGAAGAATTCTACGGATAAATGTATGCGATTGAGAGATAGTCTAAACACAGGAGTTTGAATTTTTTTTTTTTTTTTGATATGAACTCTTTATAGCATTAATATGACCCTGAATCATGGGTTAGAATAGTACAAAAAATTACTATGTATACACATTGATAGCGCAGAGTAGTTTATGCTAGCAAAAATACCTCGCCTCATAGGCAATCTATTCTACCTGACTCCAAACACCGAGCACGCAATTGTGGTACGTTGAAACCAAGTACTTCTACAAAGGCTCCTAGAGAAACTTCAACGAGCATAGACAAGACAAACCCGATCGAGCTAAAAATAATCGAGGTTTGTCACCTAACTAACGACTCAAGAACTTAAAAAGCCTAGACCGGGCCGAAGCCCACTAAAACAATCCCTATAGAACAAGGGGTTTATTGACAAATAAAAAACAAGCAAAACTAATTAAAAGTAACATGCCAAAAGCCCAAGAGAGGCCCAGCCCAGACGCAAACCAAAGTCTGGCCCAGCCTTGCTTCGCTGTGCAGCATCATCAGACTCAATGACCATCGCCGCCGTCTCACAGACCGGATCACCATCAGAGCTAGATGAACCTCTACACCATCTCCAGAGGGCTTGCAACAACAATCCTCCCAAAAACCGCACCCTGATCCGCCACCTCTGTGGTACCAAACACAGCCGCTGCCGTCTGGTGACCACCCTACGCCAACACATAGCCGCTGCCGTCTGGTGAGACCATCCCACGCCTCCTAGCGTCGACCCATGAAATCGATCATGACCATACTGCCTCAAGCGTTGCAGTGAGACTAAACCACAGACTGACCACCACCATTGATTCGCCTCCAAGCAAAGCCATCCTAGGCCCGAAGGCAAGCCAAAACACCACCCGTCCGGCAGCAGCTCTATAGCATCAACGCAACCAAGGTCGACATCGACGCTGGGCCGCCGCCGGACGAGCGACACTAGAAGAAGAGGAGAAGACCTGGACGTCTATGGGAGAGAGAGAAAGCTAGGGTTTTCCTTACCAACTATCTATGTAAATTTTTCATGGTACTAGTTTGAATTGAAGTATCTCAAATTTTGAAACTATCACACGAGTATGACACAATTAAAATTATTCACAATACGAGCACAAAAAAACAAATGATGCTACCTCAATTTTAGGCTATATTAAATCTTTAAACAAACTAATACTAATCCTTCACTGAGTATGGCAAACACCATTCAGTGGAATTAATTAATTTTTGAGGGAGAATAAAGTAAAGTAAAATAATATGGTTAGAAATGGGTTAGAAATGTCTTTTCCTTACAATGAATTACCAATCTATAATTTAAAATACTAATTGTTACATACGGAGATACAATATTTAAGAGTTTGAACATATTGTTTTAATAACACGTAAAAAATATTATTTATACTGAATCGTGTATTAAATTTAGATCGTCTTTAGCACAATCAAAGCACAATAAAAGGACAATACTTGGCTAGCCACATATAGTCAGCTATTCCTAACCGTGCATAATGTGTCTCTCCCAAAGCTAAACACATGTCCCTTTTCTCTTAGTGGTATGCCATCTTCATTCTTGTACCAAATCAACGTGTCTCTGACAGAATTTCACTTGATTCATGTTTATTCTAATTCCCCTTTTTTGGATTATGACTGCTCCTCCTCCTCCTCCTCCTCACAATTTTCTAAATTGCAAACTCACCAAGTCACCATTGATTTCAAATTCTTCCTTTCACAAATTTCTAACTAACAAAATCACTAGAGTTTCTTATAACAACACAACATGTGAGTTTGTGTCTTGTTGTATTAAAAACTTGAATGAAACGCAGTTGTGCCCTCTCTCTCTCTCTCTGAAAGAGAAAGAATTTGAGAAAGGAAAAAAAGAGGACATGCATGTATTCGACTGTGGAAGAGACATGTTGCAGTTGGTTAGGAGTGCCTAATTAACCACATAAATATAATCCATACGCTCCAGAAAAACAAATAAAGCATATACTTAAATTGGATTGTTGAAAACTAGCATGATTAACCAAATTAACTCTTTGTGAAACTTACTAAGAAAAAAAGAAGTTAAAACACAAAGTAGACCCCAGATTGGGTTCTCCCTTTATTTTTGGGAATCCCTAATAAGTCTAAAACCGATAAAACGGAAAGAGGCGGTGCGTTTTGGCGCAAAAGGAAAACGACCGCAAAGCTTTTGTAGCTTGAATTCTACGCATTACAATCGCAACCGTCCGCTCACTACACGCGCCTCTCTCAGCCGCGGATATCTGGTTACGATTACAAAAGTAAAAACCGACTTTGTGTGGTTCTCACGACTTTTCGTCTCCTCTATATAAGCCCTTCCATCATTCTCTCTTTTCTTCCAAACCTTTCTGTTCCTCCCCATCCAAATTTACCGCGTCTTCGAATCCAGGTAATTTTTTCTTTACCTTTTTGTCCTTGAATTGATTTATTTGCCTGTATCTAGTTTGATTCTGATATGTTTTGATCATATGAACTATTGGGATCATGAAAAATTGTGGGGTAGTTTTTTTCTATCATATTGATGGCCGTTTTTGGTTTTGATAATGATGCATGATTGATAATAGGGAAGCAGTGATCTTGAACCATAAAGATTGTCTACTTTGGTTAATATATATTGTGGTTGTCTTGTGATCTATACAAGTACCAAATAGTGGCTTTTGTTACCTTGTGCTTTATAGTTATGAATCTGACTGGTTTTTCTTTGTTCCTTGTGTGGTGCAGATTTGATTTTTTCTTTTTTATTTTCAAGAAGAAAAAAATATCAGTTTTTTGTTGGTTACTTGATCATCTACATCCAACAGTCAAGTTTCATGTCTGAACTCGAAACCCAGGTCCCATCTACTTTTGGTGAGGCTCCTTCTCTTCCTTTAGGCTAATACATATATAGATGAAATGGTTTGTTAGAGCACTGTTATGTAATGTGTATCCGGCTGATTTGTGTAATGCGTGTGTAGATCCCTTTGCTGACGCCAATGCTGAGGACTCAGGTGCCGGGACAAAAGAATACGTGCACGTGCGTGTACAGCAGCGTAACGGGAGGAAAAGCCTGACTACTGTGCAAGGATTGAAGAAGGAATACAGCTACAACAAGATACTTAAGGACCTCAAGAAGGAGTTCTGCTGTAATGGTACTGTTGTCCAGGATCCTGAGTTAGGCCAGGTTTGTTCCTCTTCTTTAGTAAATTGCAATTTAAGTTGCATTCTTATTAGGATTGTTCCATATACTGGACTCTTGATTGGTACCATGATCACAAAATGTTAGGATAGGCCAGTTTTGTTTTCCGTAATTAAACATTCTAGATTCAAAGAATTCCAAATGGAATTGTTCTGCTTGATATTATCTTGTTGAAGCTTTGTTACCATTATTACCAAGTAAATATATGAATAGGTCAGATTGTCTAAATTGATATTCGACGTGCATTCTTTTTGTCTGTAAAAGTGGCACCATGTAGAATGGGACAGGTTTGTTCCCTTCCAGGAAATCTAAGATTCAAGATGCATTCTTTGGACTGTTTTCTCTATATACTAAAACCTGGATTAATGATTGCAAAGTAGCAGAGCAGTCTAGATTATTTGTTCCTGTCATTTGGTAAATTGAGATTCAATGTCTAATTATTTTGGGAGAAGTTTTCTTTACATAAATTCTCTTTTGGTACCATCATAGGCGTAGACATGGTGCATTAACTATCTGATAATCTATGTTAGGCAACATCATTACCATTGCTAGTGTGGTTTGTTGAGCATGGTTTATCTACCTCCTTGTGAAATAGAGGAGAATTGCAGCATGTGTAGTGGATTTCTCTTGAGCAGAGATAGATGCACATGTAGTATGAGCTTGTTCTAGATCTAGATATTGCCATTTGGCAATAGCCATGCCAGTATTGAGTGCTTTAGATATAGTCCTCTGAAACAAAGCCTTATATGTGATTGTTTCATGGCTGCAGGTTATACAACTTCAGGGGGACCAAAGAAAGAATGTTTCCTCCTTCCTTGTGCAGGTAATTATTTTGTCCATCTCTCTAATTATGTATCAATTATAGTGTGTTATTATTGGTTCATGTATGTAACTTGGGGCCACCTTCGTGTTCTCTTAAACAGGCTGGCATTGTTAAGAAGGAGAATATTAAGCTCCACGGTTTCTGAATAGCACCAGTACCCGCTACCCTATGTAGCTTACACTTTACACCACCTCAGTGTCCGATTGCTAGCAATATATGATCTGAAATTAAATGTTGCTACAATCTGTTCCTTTATATTTACCTTATAAAGGTCTGGTACAAGGCTTTTGTTTTTCTTCAAGTTTTTTTGTTGATTTTTGTATTATTTGGAAGGATAATGCGCATACATTTATTCAAAGTAATATAATAATTCTACTTTTTATATTTCGAAAGCTCTGCTTGTTGATTTATATTTTTCAGTCGGTGGCATTTTTTGTTTAATGTTTTTTGGTTTCTAGAAAAAAAAATGATGCAAAAACTAAATTTTGGGATGTGACAATGTTTGATGTCCATGTCCATTTCCATGTCCATATCCACATCCACGTCTACGTAAGGAGGCTAATGGTAGCTTTGATAGCTCAGCCGACGTTAGTTATTGGGATAGGACAATCTCTCCCTTAATAATGGTTTATCTTGGACTCTCTGTGAAGATTGTTCCAAAGGACTCATTGTACAGTGTCCATTGAAGAATAATTGCCTGGCCTTATCTAGTGTGTTGAAGTTGAAGGCTGAAGCCTAGTAGTCTATTTAGTCTCTCTTGGCCATTTGCACTACCAACTCCGAAGCAGAGAGTTGGATTATTGCGGTGTACCTCACGTAACGTAACGAATTAATTTAATATTTTTTTAAAGATTCATCTCTTGATCGAAGAGCACCATCTATTTAAAATTTTTGTTCTATACTAATTTATTTTTTCAAGTACGACTTGTGACATAGCTTGAGTTTATTCTCTTGCATCTACAATGATAAACAATTTCGTTTGAACTCACAACCAATGGCCTAGACCTTGTTTCCCCACACTCATCTCCGTCATGATTTCTTCCAAGCTTCCATCTCAATCTTATAGGTGGATCCCAAGCAAGCAGTGTGCTTCAATTTGACTGATAAAGAAAACCCAAAAGGAAATTCTGTAGAACAAGTGGTGGCTTTTTTTAAGCCGCATCCATACAAAATTATACCCTTACTATTATATTATTCCTAACCATGGAAATATGTGTCACATTCTTCCAAGTGGGGAGAGTGAGGGAATTTCTTTCATAAATGTGTTTCTTGTTTTTCCAGTACATAAATGTGTTTCTTATTTTTCCAGTACACAAACGAAGTATATTTTAGGTATAGGCGACAAAGGTAGATAAGAAGCTGAGAGAGAAACAAATGGTTGGAGGAGGGAATTTTCAGTTCTTTAATGCCCGCAGTGGTTCACACCCCCATTGTTTTTGTTTTTTCATTTGGCGCTTCCTTAATTACTGCTAAAACACACCCATGCCAATCCACTTCAGATAATTCACCCCCACCAAACACTCTTCCCCTAGAGAACCGCTTGAGTGTATCTGCATCGTTCTGGAACTTACCTGCAACCTTTGCAAAATACTTCACAAAAACCAGCTCAATTGAAAATCGTTTATCTATACTAATTCCGCTACTTTCATTGTAAATTGTATCTAACTGACATATGTATTATTTATTTTTCATGACCAAAAAAAGACACGTATTATTTAGCTGGATGCGTTGTTCGAATGCTCAAATGACTTTGCTTAATTGATTTTGAAAATTATAAGAATGAAAAAATAACTTAAACTTAAGATGGTTCTGATTATTAAATTACGTTGAAAAACAATAATTGAAGAAGACACAAATCCAACGGTCTGATGACCCAGATTGTGACCACAGCGAGTACAACTGACTGCCCTTACTTTTTTTTTTTGTTCATATAGAGAGGTATGAGTACAAATACTCAAGATATTCCTATCTTCAAAATCCTATGCCAACCAACAGTTAAGTATTCAACTACCTATCAAAGGTGGACTAGGAAGAAATCCACTCTTCAACTACCAGTCTTCTCTTTCTCTTCTTACTCACTCCAGCGCCCATTCTTCCCTCTATCAATGGAGAACATTATCTTATTGACAATCTTCTTCCTATTTATACCACTCACCAACTGCCTTCAGTTTCAAAAACACAGTTCCTGCTCTGCTTTACTATTAAACTTAACAACAACCAGTTGAAATTTGCGGCTTCTATTTGTCTCATATTTTCAACTCCAATGGCTGACTTGGATCACTCTTCTGATGAAAGCTCCGTGGATTCCAGAGGTACCCATTTGAACTTGGAGTCTTTTAATCATTAAAATTCTTGGTTTTTGCCATTTTCTGATAATCTATTGGCTGACTTGGATCAAATCGTTGATTACTTGTCTCTGAATTCTGGAGTTAACCCTTGAAAGTTCCAAATGATTTCAACTATTTGTTCAATTTTTCCACTCTTATGATACTTTGATTGGTAAACCTTTGAAAATCTTTGTTTCTTGGTTTCACTCCACGAAAAAGTTCTCAAATTTTATATTTATAGAATGTTTAGTTTTCTGGGTCGGTTGATTAAGCATGATGTAATCTTTCTTTAATTATTCATTTGGGGATTTCTGTTTTAGTTATACTCACAAATCATGCATGCCTTCTCTCTATTTGCAGCAGAGGATACTAGTCAAGACTCTAAGCTCGACTTTTCAGAAGATGAGGAATTTCTTATCACTAGGATGTTTAACCTGGTTGGGGAGAGGTAGGCTATAGTTTTCAATTTCTTTCTTCTTTTCAGGTCTAATTTTTTCCCACTTTGCCTGAAAGATTTTGTGTTTATTCCTTATATAGGTGGTCTTTGATTGCTGGAAGAATTCCTGGAAGATCAGCAGAGGAGATTGAGAAGTACTGGAATTCAAGATACTCAACAAGTGAATGAGGAACCAAGTCCATGAAATTGGAGTACTCAAGTCTCGGTTAGAGCAAGAAATTTTGGGGATGTTAATGTAACAATGTGTGGTTGTAGTTATATGCATAAAATTTAGTTTTGCCAGTTTCCTTCGCTTAAAATTAAGGACAAGGGATACTGTTGTTTGAGGGTTTTGCTTGCAATCAAATGGGGGCATTCTGCAAGTGATACCTATCTTTGTAAATTAGTCATTGGTATGATGTTTGGGTTGGTTTGAAGCTTTCATTTTTTTTTTTTCACTTCTGTTTTGTGAACATAAATGAACTAGTGGAAGTAAATTTGGTTGCTTCATGTCAAAGTGCAATTCAGTTATTAGAACCCAATCTTGAGCGGAATTTTATCTTCTTCTGATGGTGTCTTCTGCACACCCTATGTATAACAAACCCTATTACAATAGGGAAAATTTTGATAACACTACTCCAAATATATTGATACCTATTGTTTCAAAACTATCACAATGATACTTGACGTTTGTCTATTAGCATATGTCATTAATAACACTGTTGGTCTGTATATCATATATTCATGGGCATTATAGGTATATGGCATATACTGATATCAATAACACCTTTAGTCCTTACGGGGTATTTTTGTCCCTTCATGGCAACCAACCTCTCTCTCTCTCTCTCTCTCTCTCTCTCTCTCTCTCTCTTCTCCCTATCCTGAGCATTTTCATTCTCATTCACTCAAATGAATGCCTCGATTGAAATTCAGTAAGGAATCAAACATTGAATTTCATATTTCTTCTTTACTCTCTTTCATTACCTACAGACCCAAAAAAAGATTCCAAAATTGTGTAATCCTTTAGTTCCATCCATTCAACCCTTGCAAAATCAAACCTAAATAAAAATAGAATTTCAGATCTTCCCTTTGCATTCTCTCTTTTTCTTCCTACTTAGACCAAATAGGGTCTAAATTTGTGCTCTCAAATTTTTTTTTTATATATTTTTTTTCCTGCAAAAGAGGATCAAAGGATTTCACTTCTACCCTCATGGTGACTCGAACCCATGACCTCGATTTTAAGTAGTGGATGCTCTAACCACTTAGCTAACACCATGAGAGTGACTGCTCTCAATTGAATCTCAACGATAAAGAAGTTGAACATTGAATCTCTCAATGATTTTTTGTTGAGACCTGGTTTATGGATATCTCATCTAAATGTTTGTATCATATCATATCATATCTAGTCACTCTCGTTATTGAGCAAATTCTTGACGGCAATCATTGAGTTATCCTCCAATACAGATTTCTTGAATCTCCTTAGAGCAACTCTAATAGACTTTTGTATTGTAGGGAAACTGTTGGAGTTGCTCTTAGAGACATTTGATACTGGGGTTGTGGACTCCAGCAGCTTCCCCATATTATGATTTTCTCTATTTTAGGGAAAAATGAGCTTCTTTTGCTCTAACAGATTCCTTATAATCATCTCCATTTTAGGGATAGTGAGGAAAGAGAAAATGAAGTTCCCTAAATTTACAGCAATCTCTAAAATTTTAAGAATGAATTATGGAGATTTTAGATATTGCTGTAAAATTGAGAATTTGTTAGAGTTGAAGAAGAAAAATAATGGAAATCTTTGACTTTTGTTTCCTTATAATACAAAAATTATAGAGAATCTGTTGGAGTTGATTTTAGCGAACTAGAGAGATGAGGAAGAAAACCAGAAAATGGAGGTGTACCAAGATAGTTATTAAAAAACAAGTGCTTGGACGTTGTAATTAATTTGCTCTGCCTTCTTCAAAACTCAAAAGTGTTGAGTTCCCATAGGGCATGTTAGTAGGGACTGTGATACCCCGCCTAAATTTCTATAAGAGTCCTGGAGTCTTCAAGTTTGGCTTAAGCTATATTATGCCCTAACTCATGTTCGGTGCTGGTAGGACTAATAACTAAAGCCAACAACAACTAACACCACCGACCCGAAAACCTACGACATCATCAACAATTTCTCTCAGAATTCTCAAATCAGAGCCATACCCAATTCAGTGTTATTCGTCAAGGGAATTTGTCGTCAATTCAGTGCCTCGATTTTCGTTTGATATCAAGGTCAGTCAAACATTGTTGAAGGAGATAAGAATGGTGAGAGAATGATCGATGAACTTAAGTGAAGGGTAGAGTGAGAATGAGGCTTCCACCACCCCATGGTGTTTGGTGTCTCTATGGTAGAAGGTGTTGGAGTGTTTTTGGGAATTTAGAGTCTCATTTAATATAGTCCAGGTTGTTGCCAAACATGAGTTGGTTTTTTTTTTTTTTTCACTAGATAAGAATGTCTAATCCTAAGCAATCCCCTGTACCATACACACCCATAGAGTTAGAGACACAATCAGAGATAAGGAAAAGGAGAATGAGGAGAATGAAGACAGAGAATGAACACTTTGGGTTCTGTAGGCTAGCTTTTGAGTTCAGACGAGAGATTTCAAAAAGACGAAATTAACCTTTAGAAAAAGAATAATGACATAAGACTTAGCGATATCATTGGCGGCATGTACCAATAGTGTGTCAGGATAGTAACCTTAGGGGGTGTTTGTTTCACCGGACTATCATACTTCACCTTAATTTCTATGAGAGTCCTGGACTCCTCAAGCTTGGATTATGCTATATTATCCCCTAACCCATGTTTGGTCAATCAGGACTAAAACTAAAGCCAACACCATTGACCTGAAGACCAGGGAAGCACCAAACGACATCCGATTGGAACTCTGCCATCAGGCCACCTCCGGCAGGCGCATCGATTGGGTTTGATCCATCTCGTCATCGCCGACGTTCCTCTAGCCTCGGCTGGTCTAGTTGCTGGGTGTGGAGAAGGAATCGAGCCTCGAAAATCTTGGGTTCTCTTGTAGTTTCTGTACAATTTTTGGCGGCTCTAGCAATGTTTTGAGGTGCAAGAGTTATGAAAGTCGATCTGTTCTTCGTGTTCAACATGCTAGTATACATGGTTTTTGAATTCGATAACATTTTGGAAGATTTGATTTCTGGGTATTCAGCCACTGTGGCTACAACCTTCTGTGACGGAGGTTCCGGGTTCAATTGGGGCTAGAAAATGAGGTGTGCTTGTGTTTAATCTCATAATTGGTGAAAGTTGTTGAGAAGGAGAGCATAACAAGAATTTTCAGTAGAAGGTGAGCATGAGAGCTTCCATAATCCCATGATTTTTGGGATCTCTATGGTAGAAGGTGTGAGAGAGAATTTGAGACTTTAGAGTCTCATTTAAAAGAGTCCTAGTTTGTGCCAAACATGGGATTAGTGTAACCCAAGCTGATAAGCATGTCCAATCTCATCCAATCCCATGTAATAAACACCACCTTAGGTACCAATGTGATAGTTTTAGAAGTAGTGGGCTATATTTGAAGTACTGTTTATTGAATTTTTCCCATTACAATATTATTATTATAATATACAATGAAATGAGTTCATTATATTATAATAACCCATTTCATTATATTAAATGGGGAATGTAAGGCAAAAATAATGCACTTAGAAGGCCAAAAGTCGCTAAGTGACAATCTTGGACAGAAGACATCCATTTATTTTTTCCAAAGGCCATTCTGCAGAATCTGCGCCATATCAGCTTTGTGTCCTACTTATTGTTTGAATTTTTATGCTATCTTCCAAGCCTACTAATCATGGCAACAAGAAAAGAAAAATCGAGTATCATATATATACCATATCACGTATAAGCTTTTTGCTCATTCCTTTCTCCGTATATGAATGCATGCAATAGTTGAAGTTTCAATGTCAAGTAGTATCTCAAAATCAATGAATTTTAACTGGTATTGTTCATTTGTAATCGGAAAAACTGGTATAGTTCACTACATGATGGCAATCAAAAGTAGCTGTAAGCTTCCCAAGAGCCATGTTCAATCTAAAGTTACAGAAGACTTGGAAACTAATTTTCTATATCCTTTTCTGTACTGTCAGAAAAGATAAGGGAGCCAACTCATTTTTCCAAAAAGTGGAGTTTTCACATGTAAAGTTAGGAATAATATCCTCTGTTCAAATATTTATAGACGAATTGAAAGCTAAAAACATCCAACATAATCATGATCTAAGGTCAAAAGGCACCCTTATGAAAGAAGCATAAAGTGATCGAACAGCACTAGATATTTTGTGCTATACTTCAGTCATCAAACGCATCATGGCAAATATATATACTTCTTGTTCTATTCATAATCATATGAAGCATATCATACTGCAGCATGTAAATGATTTCCCATGAGTGAGACCGTTAGTTAAGATCAGTGAGACCGTTTGTTCAGTTCCTCTGCATCATCACAATCACAAGGAACCGCATGCAAAACGATCGTAAACAATGCAATCAAGAACTCATAAAAAGACGACAAGGAGAGTCTAAGGCATATACATGCGTTTATATACACAGAGTGCGTAGGTACAAGTCACTACTACAAAAACTGCATCACACAACGGTGGAAATCTGTTGTGTGATGTGGACCATGTCTGTCGTCTATCTCGATGTTGTGTGATGAGAACACTCACACAACGGTGTTTCACCGTTGTGTGAATATCATAGACACAACGCACTGCTTATAACCGTTGCACCAATTCTGCGCATGTCAATGCCAGAAATTGAATGCGGCGCATTTTCGATGGTGATCAGACAACAGAAGTAAGTACACGCTGTTGTTGGTTAACTTCTCACACAACAGAAAAATAACACTCAGACAACAGAAGTAAGTACATACTGTTGTTGGTTAATTTATCATACAACAGAAAAATATTGCGACTGTTGTTGGTTGTTCCTTCACACAACAGGTATCATAAAGTAACTGTTGTATGTGTGAGGCTCAGTGTTGAATTCTTCACAAGTCATACAACATCTTATTTCTATACCGTTATGTGAGTTAAGATTGGACAACTGATATCTATTCTTTCTGTTGTGCGAATACTAATGAGACAACAAAATTTTATAAGAACCGTTGTGTGATTAAAAGTGATTTGTTGTGTGATTAACGACATATGCATATTCATACAACGTAATATAATTCACTGTTGTTTGATCATCATCAGTTCTTTACCAGAAATATTTGCACAAAAATAATGCTTAATATAAGATTTAGGCATTGAAATATTCTAATTCAACCATCTAATGTACCAAATGAGCTAGCATTTGTCAATCATATATACATTCTTGTATCCATACCGTACAAAAGGCATTCTAGCTAGTTTAATGGCTACTGCATTCTAGCTAATTACATTGAAAGATAGCAAAAGTTGATACAATCAAATGTGATTGAGAGAAATTTTGCCACTAAAGTTCTCTCATACTTGCATAGTGTAGTGCCAAGACAGCAGCACCTAATGTGTCGGGTGGAGCATCCAGTAGCTTGTCCTCCAGTTTTAACTTCTTTTTCAGAATGATCTCTTTGAGCATACTTGACTTGAGCTGCTCTAACTTTTACACTCAAGTCTCAACCTGCAGAAAGAAAGTGAATACTATTAATTAGCTCATAGAGAATAGAGAACTCTAATTTTTGGTTCAGCTCATCATTAAGTTCCAAACCCAGCAGATAGTATAGTTTAGTAACATCAATAACGTATTCATGATCAACTAAATCCAGCAAGAAAGCTCATCATTAAGTTCCAAACCTAGCAGATACTTGGTATAGTTTAGTAACATCAATAACGTATTCACGATCGACTAAATCCAGCAAGAAAGCTCAGTACTTCACACTAATCATGAACAAATTAGACATTCCCAATCCAAACTAATGAGGAAAGAACCCAACTTTGGTTCAGCTCAGTCATTATACTAAAATTCATTCTACCTAAACAAGTTCTAAACTTGGCTGAAACCAAGTATAGTTTCGTAACATCATTACCAAAGATCAACTAATTCCAAAACAAAGCTTAAAGCTTTAAGACATGCCCATTTCAAAGCTCATTAATACTAATAAAAACCCAATTAAAACCTTTGCAGCTTATTTGCAAATGAGCATCAAAACCCAACATATATAGTAACCATAATAAAGGATACCATAGTCAACAAAACGAAGAACATAATCTAATACAAGAAAACATTCATGCTATACTATCATTATAAACATTATAACCTAGTATATTCAAAATTTATGGTTATTTTTCTGCTATACTATCAGCCAGTATGAACCCAAGTATTAGGCCAGCTGCTTGGTAAGAGCTGGATTTGCATTGTTCACCCAATTAAAATACCCAAAGCAGAATAGCAAAGCTAGGATCAAACTACAATAACTAATTCATGATGTAGTATAAGCTGATTACAAGAAAGGTTCAGTGAACTACTACCTTTCTGAAAGCCTCTTATGGTCTTGAGTAGCATCATTCACGTCAGGTATCTCCCCATTCACCCTGAGAGTGTGCTGCAAAGAAGGTGAACCAATGAGTACATATACATCCAGTTTATGCAGAGAAAGCTTTATACTTTTTCCTTTTTTGGCAACAAGGTCAATGAAGATTACTAAATCATGCATTACACACTGAGGAAGCACGAAATCAAGGAAGTAACAGATACACCTATAATGTAGCAAGTGAATGGTGTGCCCAATCATAACATATACACCCATCAACTGTGTACGCAAGAAGTAGATAATACTCATTTACAATGGAAAAAGAACAATTAGAATTTACAAACTAATATCACAACCACCCCCCCACACCTGCACAGATTCATATGCCTTCTGACTTAATAGGTACCACCTCCTGCTCCCCTCCCTCTTGAGACTTAAAGCAACACCAATGATCGGGGAAAGGGCAGAGGGGTACTTCATGGATGACCATCATGTTACATGTACCAATTTCTTGTGCAATGACAGACTTGGAGCATTTCACTACAATTTAGTTTGATTAAATTAAAGAATAAACGTGCATATGGTTTACTCAGCGTAAAACCAAACCAAAAACAGTTTCTGGAACCATCCTAGTGTCCTACTCTTTTCTCCATCTAAAGCACATATAAACTATTTCCCTCCCATGCGTACACTCCAGTATATACACATACGCAAGGCACATTAAGGTGCCACACTTCTGTTATCGCTTGATCAGGAAAGACGAAACATTATCGACCAACATACAGGAATCAAATCTAAGTGGGAGAGTCTTTTCCCCAGCTTGCCATCATTTTTCTGTTTTTCCTCTTCTGCCAAAACAATTGCAATGGTCAGGTAATCCTTGGTATCATGAGAGCTGCTATTCAAACTCGAGCTTGAGCTCACATTTGCATTGCTATAGCTTCCATTCATACTACCCAACTAAAAAAACAGCTCACACATCCCTGCAAAACATGTCGATATTAGATTGACCCAAAAATTCACCCAACTAAATTCAACATAAAACACCCAACCAAAGCCAAAAATGGAACAAGCAAAAAAACTACCCAAAAAGCCAGGACCCCCAAAACTTTCACAGCAACTTATGGACTAATGACTAGAGATCAATTCTTCCTCCAATTACGGTAAGAAATGAAATGAAAAAGTTTGCTCCTTTCATCATATCCTTATAAGAACAAATCTTACCCGAGTTGAATTAGTCTACAAAACTAGAAATACAATATGAAGGTCACAAAAAGTAGACTAATTCATACAAACGCAGCTTCTCTGAATTAGTCAACAAGTATACTAATTCTGATTACATTCTCAGATTAATTCAAAACAAGCAACATACATAGAAATGAATTAAAGACTAATTCAAGACGAATAAGAACCTGAAACTCAGTTTAGCTGATGGGATATTAGTAAAATTACTAAAGATGAAATCTTTAATACAATTCCTTTCCCCCCATTTCAATCTTGGTGTGTACCTCTCAGCTCAGCTTTTAGGAGATTGTGGTTGCTTTCTTGAGCTGCAATATCCCAATCCACGGCAGCAAATCACAGATAAAAAATAGTAGGAAATATATGGTGGAATAATAAACTGCTGTAAATTTTGATGGTGGAATAATAAACTGATGTAAACTGATGAAATATATTGATAATGTCTTTAGCAAGCAATAATAAACTGATGTAAATTGGGTTAAATACGTTGTTGCTTATGGTGGATTATGTGTGTGTCTATGTTTGTTTGTTGTGGGCAGAGGGGTGGAGGTATTCACTTACTTAATCCTCATGCTTCTACATTTCAAAGAACTGAAATTGTCTGAAGCATAAACTGAAACTGTGATAAGTGAGTCATTGTTTTTATTATAAAATAAGCTTCTTATAACTTCGTCGAGACTGACATTCAGAAAGCATATCCTCTGATTGGTTTCTGCATATCTAACAACAAAAGTTCTACATATTCATATTCCCATTCATGAACTTCTCGAAGTAAAAACTTATTTCAGTAAATCCATACAACATTGAAAATCCAAATAGAACAGCTACTACCTCGGCTAAACGCTGCACAAACACCAGACTGCGCAAGTGCGAACACAATGTCATGTGCTGCCACAATTTCAATAATTTTCGACCTCTTTCGCAGAAAAGGCAGAACCATGGCACAATGTCCTGTCGGATCATGGGTATCATATTCCTCCTGTGCATTCAAACATCAGCAGAACTTAATCTTAAACAGACTAACAACAATACCAATCAAAAGCTTGTCACCAATATATCAAACAGAACAAAGCATAGGTAGGCCATATCTATCAGAGTTTACAGCAATTTTTGAGAAAACTGGAAATTAAGTGCATTAAGAATTTCATCAAAGATTGTTAAAAGAAACGAATACAAGTTCTAACTTCAATATCCAAACTTACAACTTCCTACTGCAACCTAGCATCTGAGCCTTATTATACAACATTCTTCCCAAGTAATCAAGTATTGGTATTAAAATCACGAAATGAGTTCTAAACGTAGATCTTAAAGTAGAGCCTATAACAAGTTCATAACACTAAGAATTTAAAGCTACTCAGCACAGGAACAAAGGCCCATGTCCAGATTAAACACAAACAATTAACTTCAACATTAGGCCTAGTTCTGATTAATTAACAGTAAAACCCCATCATTTATTTCTGAATTAAATCCAAACAAGCACAAAACCCAGAGCCTCTTCATAAAACCCCAACCACCAAACTAATCACCCAAACCATCAAAAGCCCCAAACTTTCACTTCCATTAAAATCAAAGCAACTATTTTTACGTTACCTGGAGACGAATATTCCGAAACCACCATGAATAACATTACTTTGTTTCCAGAGACACCAACGGAGGAAGAAGAAGAAGAAGAAGAAGGCAGTTAATTTGGGAGAGATGAAGAAGCTGAATTTCTTCATCTTCAACCCAATACTTCAGAAGAAATAAACCGAGATACAGAGAAGTTATCACTTACTTTTCAGGCATGTTTGGAATGCCGTGTTCTGAATATTCGCAGAGATAACATAAAAACTTAGATGTGAGTTGAACATCGCTTTTAGCCCTCGTCTGTCCATCACTAGCAGTAAAACTACACAACCAAATTACAATGAATCAGATTCTACTTTTCTTAGGGTTTAGGCTCCATAGAACAATCTACTAGTATTCTAATCCAAAAATGATTGATGCGATTCAAACTATTCAGATAAATAGCAAAATCCAAAACTCAAATCCATAGAAAATCAAGCACCAAATCGAATCATACAGAGAAGAGAGAGAGAGAGAGAGAGAAAGAGACCAGACCGACGGAGGAGACGAGGGCGCAGGCGGCGCAGAGAGTATAGAAGATGTCGTCCTGCCATTGAGTCGACTCGTTGATGTCGTCCCACCAGCTCACGCCTTCGGTGGCGGGGCACCAAATCACCAAGAGGTTAGCAGCAGCACAGCGCGTTCTCCTCCGCCGTCTCCGACAGCTTCGTCTTCTGCATCTCTTTAATTATAGAGGAGAGAAAAAATGGATCTAGGGCACTCTTATCTCCTCCATCGCTGAAGAGGATTTGGATTTCAGGGGAATAGAAGCAAGGAGATCGAGAGACTGTGATGGTGAGAGGGGTTTCGTTTTTTTTTGGGGGGGGGGTGTGTGGAAGAGAGACACAGGGGACTAATAGCTCGAGAGGGGGTTTTGTTGAGGGGGGAGAGAGGAATTTCATGACTGAGAGAGCTCCAGAAAGGTTAGGTTTCATTTTGTTTCATTTTTCTTTCGGACACGATGTGGCTAGGGCCGGGCAGGAGGTACAATTAAACTTCAATAAATTCTAAAGTCGCTCACACAACAGAAGCCTAACAAACTGTTGTAAGAGTGCAGTATATAAAATCAAAATGTCAAAACATGGAGGGAAATATGCCGCATACCGCACTTTGGCTCAAAATGTTGCCACTATGTTCCCACTTCACACAACAGAAAAGTATAACTTCTGTTGTCTGATTTCTACAGCTTCCACTAGGTTTACCTTGTGGAAGACATTCAAGCAAGCTTCCTCAAAATTTGGCATCCAACTTTCAATCACACAACTGAAATCTCAAGTACCGTTGTACTAAGCAGACCAAATTTCAGATTTCATGAGGCAACCAAAACTCGAGCGTGGAGGGAAATCTGCCGCTAAATTTTTAAGACTCAGACAACGGACAATACTTAATTGTGTTGTGCAATGTAGTTCTGAGAAAAAAGTTATCATTTTGTTGACATTCACACAACAGATCATCACCAATACCGTTGTGCAATAGAGTTTACTCAAAGACACAACAGACGATTTCTGTTCCGTTGTGTGATTCGTGTTGTGTGATTAGATTTTTGTAGTAGTGAGTTTTGATTAACTTGGTGTGTTGGCATTCCATACAAAACTGGAAAATATCTTTGAGGTTTAACTTTCTTTATTTAAAGATATTTTTCTATTTATGAAATTGTGTATTTGATTCCCTAGGGTTTTTAGGATTTTGTGGATATCTTGGAATAAAAGCTCTTTCCTAATAGAAGTCTAATTAGGGTTGTTTATGGTTTGTTTGAGTGGTTGCCGCTGGTTGAATATATATTGCAGGAATATACTCGGCAAACGGGCACTTCATATACGCAAGAATTTTTGGTTTGAGTCTTGCATGTTTGTTTGAGTTTGTGTCTTCACAAAGAGCCAAAACACTTGGTCCATGTATAAGTGTTTGTGATCATAATTTCATATGCATAATACTCTCTCTCGAGATCAGTAGGGAGACTGTGAAGAAAGAAGAACAAGATTTGAAGATCGTTCAAGTGAAGGAGTTCTAGAAGGAAGACAAACTTTGTATTAGATTTTGTGTGAATCTTATAGCCGAGATAGTGCTATTCAAAGTTTGTAAAAGAATATATCCTTTTCAATATGATGATCTTTATTTTAGGTTCTCAAGAGTAAGAGCCCCGTAGTGTTTTTAATCTCATACTTGAGGTTTTCACTGCGTAACCAAAATCTAGTGTTTAGTTTGTTATTTTGGTTTCTGCTGCCCAGTAAGGATTGATCAGTGCACTGCAATCCCCGTTTTCCAGAAAATCATATTCTGTCCTTGTATTTTCAGAGTGTCAACGCTTATTAAATGTGTGTGTGTAGGGTCATTCTCTGCTAAGAAGGTCCTTAGATATTGATTTTTTTGATATACCCACTTTTCGCTAGCATATTCACATCTCAATCGTTCAGTTTTTAAGTATATATGAGTATATCATCTTTACAAATTTTCAGCCAAATTGATAATCATTAAGGCATTCAAAACTGCGATTTACAATTATGAACACGAACAGTTCAGGTTAGACAGATTTGGTTCGTTCATTGATTTAATCTAGTTCGACACCTTAACTATCGTCGATTTAGCTGAGAATTTGCATAACTGATCTATACATTAGAAATGCGATCGAAAAGTGGGTCTATTAAGGAAATCCTTAGATATTAATATCTAAGGACCTCCTTAGTAGAGAAGGACTATACACACGCGCGCATATAAGACTACTGGGTTTTGGGATCAAACTTTGTATGACTATAATTATATACACACATATATAAGACTAGTGGATTTTGGGATCAAACTTTGTATGATATGTAGACTAGCGATCTCTTATCAAATAGTTGGAAAGATCCATGTTTGGTCATAATTTCATCGAAAAACTACATAAAACATTGTCACATGACAAAAATATATTTATAAATCCAACAAATAAATGGTAAGCCTCTTTGAATAGTGAATACATGTCACAAATTTAGATATCAGCGCATAAACCACCTTAATTTCTAACGTTGCATTTGATCTATCAACCGGTAACTCTCTAAAAGCAATACTTATCGATACTTCTTCGTGTTGGTATGTATATACCTCTCAGGCACAAATACCAGAAGCACAAGCCTCATCTAGCCACAAAAGAACAACAAAGACACTCCCAGACAGGGGTTGCGATACCCCTTAGGGCGGTATTGGGAACCCGAACGTCCCACATTGGAAGCAAGGGAGCAACATTTTCTCAAATCCTCTATAAATAGGCCATCTCCAACACCCTAAAGAGGTAACTGTTTACTGTCACTTTCCATTATTTTTATCTTATAACGATACTGACTTAAGCATCGGAGCATTGAAGACTGGCACACCCGGTCTTCCCTCTGACCTTTGTTTGTTTTAAAGATAAACGAGATTGGGAGCGATAGTAGCACGACATCCCGTGATTCTGCTGGACTAGACCATACCCATCTATTCAACAAAACCACTTAATTTTCTGAAGTGTTAACAATTTATGAGGTATTTAAATCAAGGTCCAATTTGTTACATCAATTTTCATTGTAGTCTGGCCACTTTTTTATTTTTAATTGCAGTCCAACCACTTTTTCGTTGTCCATTTTTCCCTTCAAGATAAATAAAGGAAACTAATCAAAATCTCATAATTTGGGGACTTCATTTTTCAATTTAAATGTTCAAATTTTGAATTTCAAATTCCTAAAAGCTACTCAAGGTAATTATAATAAATAATATGGCATTTAAATCTATGTAAACATATCATGTACCTACATGAATGGTTAATAAATTCTTAAATAATGTAGTGTATCTATATCAGAGCCAAAAAAGAAAAAAGAAAACAAACTAAATAGCGTTATTGACACAACAATACCTAGAGATATAGCAATAGACTAGTCCATGATCGAGTTCTAATATTATGCCTATTTAATAGGTAGAGAAAAAGAAATCAACACTACTCTACCTTTGTAATAGATATGAAAAGTGAAAATTTTTATGCACAAGGTAATAAAAAAAGACTAAGGTAGTTTAAACATGGTTCCTAATAAAAAGGTAGGAAAAAGAAGAAGAAGACGAATCATTGCAGCTTGCCTTTCCCCTTAAGAAATTACCTTTGTACTATGTAAGTATATTGGGTTATTACCATTCAACACATGACTTTCCCAAAGTCACTAGGAGATCAGAGGTTGCAAAGGTTTAGGAGATATTTCTCCTGATTTTCCAGTGGCTCAAAGCAATAGAAGAAATTTGAAGAATTGGATCACCAAGAGGAAATCAAGGAGAATCACTATCACTGATCTTGGATTAAAGGTGGGATTCATTTCATATCATTTTACATGATTTAAATTGATTTGCATATCGGATAGATTGATCTGATATGCTTATCCTCATTAAAAAGTTTTCGACTTGCATATCAGATGGAGATCGGATATGCAAAAAAAAGAAGGAAGATTTAATTTCAGTTTTAAAACCTTTACATACATATCTTATTCTGTGGTGCTAAAAGAGATTTGATTAAGGGGGAGTCTTGCTCCTCTATAAAAGGTTTTGAAATTGCATTTTACATGTAGAGTTTTTTGATTAAAAAGTGTTTCGTTTGTGTGAGATATAGCTCTTGCAAACTGTTTTGAAAAACTCTCATTGTTTATGGTATTTGATATTGCTCACTACACTCACTGCATGCATATCATTCAAGATCAGTGAGGCATTTGTTTCACAAGAAGATCCAGAATTTCAGTTCTTGATAACTACAATAGGCTGTGTCATTCTTGTGTAGAATAAGGTCTTCAAATTATAAACAAGTTAGCTGTGATGCTTGTAAAGTGGTTGGGTTGAACACCACAACTTGTGTGTTGTAAGAACTTGATTTCATAGTGGATTTTTCTTGTGTGTGGGTTACATAAAACGTCTCACAGTGATGTTTCCTCAATGGTGAGGTTTCACTACGTTAGCAATACTTGTGTTGATTTTTCATAATCATCTATTTTATTCCATTTTGTGTTTTCAAAGGTATCAAAATTGCAAACATATCTATGCACAAGGTAATTAAAAAAGAGCAACTTAGTTTTTGACATTGGTCCTAATCTAAAGGTACGGAAAAAAAGAACCATAGCAACTTGTCTTTCCCTTAAGATATGAAAAATGTATCTCCCTTTGTAGAATCCCTTTCCTTTGTACGATTTATCATAAGGTGCAAAGGTAGAGATACAATCTAGAATATTACCTCTTTAGATGGATCAAAACTTTCTTATGAATACTCATCTAGAATACCTATTTGATTGTATAATGAAGTTGAACAACATGACAATTCTGTAGTACAAGTGTAGAAATAAGAAGAAAGTGATCAGAATAAATGAGATGAAAAGAGACAAGATATAGGGTGTAGAAAAATGATGGTAAGGTATGATCATTTCATATAAGTCATAATTTGTTTTAAAGACGATGCATCAATTAAGGGTTTTATTGTGCTGATGACACATTATAATTGATATAGTTTATGAATATCAAATTGATTGAAAAACAACATTAACTCTCAATTTATTGATGCATAAATTATTGATTGTTTTGAGTAATATTGTTATGGGTAAATTTAGTATGTGAAAAACTAGAAGCTGACTCATCATGCTAATATAGGAAAGTAAGCTGATACGGATGCTTAGTCACTAGACCGCAATTAAAAAAACTTTTCGTCCGGATTACAATCAAAACAGGTCATGGTTTTTGGACTTATAACTAATTAACTCTTTCATTTACACAATGATATTAGTATTATGACACATTTACGTACTTGGAATGGAAATAATCATGAATCGGAGACAATTGAAATGGGAAAAGAAAGGAATCGGTATTGATTCCGGAGGAATTGATTCCTAAACCCATCTCCCCCCTTCGGAATCAAATTCCTGAATATTCAGGAATCGATTCCTTATAAAGAGGTGGGACCTACACGTATTCCGATTCCTTTATGTGTTAGTAAACGCAAGAATACTTTTACCCAAAATCATTTCAATTCCTTTATGTGTTAGTAAACGCAGGAATAAATTTACCCCGTAATCATTCCCTCCCATTCCAAGTAAGTAAACATGCCCTTAGAGCATTCTCTCGCTTCACCGTTAAGACTTTTTTCCTGTATATTTGAAAATTCGTAAACACAAAACATCTGATTAGTCTGTATGCAAGAATATAGGAACTAAAATATAGTAGAATGTACTTAATTTTGTGATTATGAATAAAATAATTAAACTATTGAATATTATATAAAGGGTGGTGCTATTCACATACAATTTTTCTCTATTCACACACCCCCTCTATTTTTCTATTACTTTAATTCAATTTTTTATATATAAATTATCCTAACTACCCTCCCTTATAATTATGTTTCTTTATCCTTTTTCTTTCCTCTATTTGATAAGTCAATCATCCCCAAATCCTAAACCCTTATTTTCCCGCAGATATAGAAGACTTCAAAACTTTTTTCGATTTTTTTTTTCCATCAAAAACTTCTTTCATAGTCATTCTATATCTCTAATGTGATGCTTTGAAGTTCAATCATGGCAGAACAAGAAACTTTAGACCCATCTTTGGAGAAAATTTTACATCTGATTGCAAGAGACATGGAAGAAAAATATGAGTTCAGTGATCATTCGCCCCTTTGAATCCATCATTCTTAATAAGATTCTAACTGAAATTATTTGGTGTATTTGAATCCATTGAACAACTATAGAACTTGACAACAGCCTAATAATGATGGCCTTATAATGATAGACATGATTTGTTCTACTATATTATGCTAGTAGAACATAATATTGTCCCCACACGAAGATTGCAACTCATTGCATTCAATATTATGTAGAGCATTTCCAAATTATGTGTACATTATCGGCTGCAGTGTGGAAGTTTGTGGCTGAAGTGGATAAAACGCTGATTTTATATATATATATATATATATATATATTATTTTTTATTTGAGGATGATGCACTTGAGAATCATAAACATACAAGCATTGAGTTTGGTGCTTTGCAAAGTATGAGGACAAACTTTGCAATTTGGATTAAGTTGGACTAAGGTAATTACATGAGAAGTATATTCCTTGTCTAATAATACAGGTCATTCCAGTTAATAAACGTACTATTTTCCCTTAATTTATAGGTAAAAAAATTGATTTATTGTATAATGATATTTGATTCACGATTAACTCATCAAATATAAAAAAAAAATTACAAGGGAGGGTAGTTAGGGTAATTTAAAAAAAAATTGAATTAAAAAAATAGAAAGATAAAAAGGGTGTGTGAATAGAGAAAAATGGTGTGTGAATAGCACCTCCATGTATAAAAACTAAGTACAATCAGAAGTTTGCAATAAATATATATTTCTCCTTGTATCTTATCTAGTGCCTGATAGTTCAGTACACTACTACAAAAAGGTCATCAGACGACGGTGGATTTCTGTTGTCTGATGACCAAGCTGACCGTGGTCTAAGTGAGTGTTGTGTGATTGAAAAATCAGACAACGGTGATTTCACCGTTGTGTGATAATAGTTTTCTCAACAGAAATGCTTATTTCCGTTGTGTGAGTTCTGCGCAGCATGTGCCTAGCATGGCATGCGCGGCGATGCCTCGGCACATTCAGACAACAGAAGATGAAATTTTGCCGTTGTCTGAGATTCATAACACACAACAGGTATGACTTATTTTTTGTTGTCTGAGATTCATAACACACAACGGATATAACTCATTCATTGTTGTCTGAGATTCATAACACATAACGGATATAACTCATTCTTTGTTGTCTGAGATTCATAACACACAACGGATATAACTCATTATTTGTTGTCTGAGACTAATAACAGACAACGGATATAACTTAATATTTGTTGTCTGAGGTAAGTAACACACAACTGAAGTAAAATTATCTCCGTTGTCTGTTAATTACTTAGACAACAGTGATCATTTTGTTTCTGTTGTGTGTTATGAATCTCACACAGCAGAATTTTGTTTTCTTTTGTTGTTGGTTGTTAGTTCACACAACAACTATATTTGATTATCCGTTGTGTGAATATTGTAATCAATTGGGTACCAACCAGTGACTGTTGTAGGAGAAGCCTAAATTTTGAACTCTTTTATCATCATACAACACATGGTTTTGCATTAAAGAGTTGCATGACTGAATATTAGATAGTAATTAACACATAAACAGTACTCTAATCCATATCATTCAATCATCATTTTTCAAACATCCATACATTCAAGATAGATAATGTACCAAACAAGAAATCATTCCTAACTACCTATACATGAAACAAAAGCTGATATAATATCTTTACGCTTCAACGAAGTTTCCTTTTGAAGAAGAACAAGGGCAATCACAAGAGACTTGGCATTTGGCCTCTCACGAGGTTCATACTGCAAACACCATGATGCTAACCGCACCAACTCAATTCCTGGGATCACTCTTTCTGCCAGATTGCATACCATATTAGCAGTTCGGCCAAAATTCGTTCCTCCATGGTACTGTAACAAAATCAGAATAAAAGATGGTTAAATAACATAATTTTACCAACATCAGCAAAGATAAAATTAGTTGTGAAATGTAGAGGAGGAGAATAAGTACCATGTAGTAGTTGGCAAAAGAACCACCATTTTGTATAAACCTTGAAACTGAAAATGCCAAGTCCTGACTGTCCTGTGCAGGTCTAGTAGGAACTGCCCCAGCAAATTCTGTATACCTGTAAAGTTCACATAAAGAGTCAGAATTAGAAAGAGAAAAAGAAGGAATATTCATTTCGTTTAATGCATATAGTAATCTGATCTCTGCCCTTACTCTAAAAGACTCTCTCAATCTCAGTCTCTCTCTCTCTCTAAACCCAAAAAACAGTCATTATATGTGTGTGTGTGTGTGTGTGTGTGTGTGTGTGTGCATATACATACATATACATACCAGAAGGCATGATTTCTCCTTCTTCTTTTTTTACCCATTCTGTACTTACAAATCTAGTTAGCAACAAGCACATGGAAGCAAGCTTGGGACGTACTGACACTAAAATCAGATTTGTTGTTCATTCTCTCAGGATTTCTGGGTGGGAGGTAGAACACAGTTCAGATTCAATCATAGGGGCCTTCCCCATCTGCTGAAGTGGATTTGACATGCTAACTATTCTGATTTTCCAGATTTGAACATAATGAAAGTTTCTACACAATCCTAACCTATCTATATAAAACCATATACCATTCAAGTTCAATAATTAGAATTGTTACTGAACATATAGATTGTTTAATTAAGGAAGACATACCTGAGAAAGTATAATTGACAGAACGAGGAAGAAAGAGGAGGGGGTTGTTCAGGCGAAAAACGAGTTCAGCGATGGCATGTTTGTAAGGAGTATCCCCACTGAATTTCTTCTGATTAACAAATCCAGACATAAGCTTTATGTAACCCCCACCGCATTCAATTTCCTGCTCAAACCTTACAGAATATTGGAGGACCAAGGTTCTGTTCTTGTTAGAGAACTCCGGTATCTTTGCAGATATGGCAAAATGTTTGGCATCACTAGATGTCTGAATTCCTGCAATTTCAGATACACAATCATGAAGCCAAAACTTTACTTCCTTTCGACTGTCAAATGTTAATACCTCTGCATTTCATCAGAAGAATAAAACCATCGGTAGTTCACCCAACAAATGAAGCCATAAAAATCAAAGCATCTGTCTAACAGAAACTCTTACTTTGTAAGAAACAGGACGTTTACTTTTCACAAACTTTCTTTCAGAAATTTCATTATAACGAGATGAAACATCAACAAATTCATACAAATACTTATTCTAGCCAATGGACTAACAATAAGACTCCATTTTTTTCAAGCCATGGGTTAGATTAATGAAAAGTTGAATGTACGATGAACAGCAGATGATGAGTTCATTTACTTTGCAACACAAAAAGTGCAAGACTTTACAACACAAGAGTGAATAAATTCATCAACTTATGAAAAAGACAAGTAATTCTTTAGTATGGCATATAATTAGGAATAAATTCATCAACTTATGAAAAAGACAAGTAATTCTTTAGTATGGAGTATAATTAGGACGGGAATATGAAGCATACCTTTATCATCTGGGTCTCCGTGCCACTTTCAGCAGCGTGTTTAAAGTAACCTGCTTTACCTTCACTTCTTTTCCAGTCGGACTGAACCCAACAGCTTTTCCACCCATCTAATTAACCCAAACACACACACACACACACACACACACACACACACACATCAGTAGTCAGTACATCACCAAAACCACCAAACTAAAACGCCAAAGAAGATTCCACTTGGTTTTTCCATCAACTAGTCTATATATCCAAGAAAGAGCCAAAGTCAATGCTCATCTTGACTTGGATTCTGTTCATTCACACAGTAGCAAAAACTAAAAAGCTTCTCAGAACATGAAAGGTGTGGGTTGAGTTGAGATCAGAGACAGTTAGAGATATACTGGGTGAGCATATTTTGTTACTGAAAGTAAAAAACTTGAGCGAGTCAAGGAGCTCGAAAGATGGATGATTCCTTCGAAACGCTCTTCAAAAATGAATACAATCTTCACCAGTGCTAAAAAAATTGCAGAAGCTGCTGGTTTTCTTTCCAGAGAGATTAACTTCTTCCGGACCTCAGGTTGGTTTGCTAGAATTTTACTCGTCACAGTTGACATTTCCATCTGTGTAATGGTTCCAGAAAATGAATGAGAAAAATGAAAACAAAAAGGGGACAACAAGAGCATAGCAGATGCATACCGCTTGCATGTGGAATTGTCTTAAAATTTCTATATGAAGGTTCCTCATGTCTTCGCATACCGATTTCTGAAAGGAATCAAGAGTCTCTTCTAAAGTAAATTGAAAATCTTAAACGTAAAGGAATTCCCTGCTCACATCTTGTTTAGGGGCCTTCTGCAGTTCTGAGGTTCCTCCCTGTACAAGTATTGTCACTGAGTGAACTATAAAAATCTAGTATGGCAGAACAAAGCCAGCATGATAAACTCCTGAAATGGCTTCTACTGATGAGTTCCATCACCCTTTTTACTATTATTCATAAAAGAGCCTCTTTATATGCTACATAAGGCAATAAATTTTCTAATAAATCAAAGATATTCTTACGTTCATTACTTATTCCCCCTTGTAATTAGATGGTGAGAAACTGATACCAGCAGTTGGTGCGGAGTGCTGCTTGAACCAAGAAATCTGGGAGTTTGAAGAAAAAAGAAAAAGGAGAAGAGAAACCAATCATAATTCAAAACAGAAGATTAGAGACAGCAAATTAGTGGGAATGTAATGTAGTTGTTTATTTTTCTTTTCTTTTCAACTATTACCGTCCCTAGGTCTAATAAGGCAGAAATGATAACCAGTAAAGTAAAAAAAAGGACGATAAATCACACCATGTTAACTTCAATCTCATTCCATTCCCCCGTCTCCTGCAAAATCGACAAGTAGCAAGAAGTAATCAACACACCATTACACAATCCAGGAAAGAAAGACAACAAGTCCCACAATGTCAAGAGGGGAAATGATTTCCAACTCGAAGAGAAATATCCTAACACGAGAAATTTTCTTGCATCCCATCTCAGTTACAAAACAAAATTACCTCAATGTTGTCACCACTGTCCGTCCAGGCCACCGGAATAGTCCCCAAGCTCTGCCCATTCTTATGCCACAACGATATCTTCTTATCATCTCCGGCACTCACCACAACCAAATCTGCAAAATCACAACCCACATTAAACAGAAAATTCACCAAATCTGCCTTCTAAAAGGGTAAAGTATACATATTTATATATTTCTGAAGAGGAAAAAGAATTCAACAAGGGTATAACATAAATTGGATTATAGGTTCAAAATCTCAATTACCTCCAACACATTGTACACCACATACAATTTGAGTGTTCCTTAACCACGAATCATGTGATATATTAAGCTGATATCTGAAACAACCCAATGAATAGATAAAAAGACCAGTTAGTATAGTGATCCGACTCTTGTTCTAATTGATGGGAATTGGGATCACATTCTAATAATCCCGGCAAACTGGCTTTAGTTAGATGCTTCATGAATATTTTTGAAAAAAGCACATAGAAGGCTTTCCTAACCTGTTTGCTCCAAAAGAATGACACCACAAGCCATTATCGTAAAACACCCAAAATCAGACAGTTCTGCTGCAGATGCCTTCCAGCACCTTATTCCTCCAATGCAATACCTGGTAATTGAATCGAAAATCATAAAAAAATTAAAAATTAAAAAAAAAATTCATAAAAGGCTTTGTAAATCAAAAGAGCTAGTACGAAGATTTATCTGACTATGAAAAAACCCAAGTCGTCCAAACCAAAAAAACCCCAAAACCAGAAGAACCTTAACCCCAAAACCAGATGCTGGAGCTGTGGGAGACAATTCTTCCGGGGAATGGATCTGAAGTAAGGGTTGAGGGGGAAGACGAAGAGAGCGAAGGCTTCTATCTTCTAAGCTTACCCATTTTATCATGTGATTGTATTGAGCTCCCAGTCTTCTTCAGGGAACACAGGTATCCCCAAATCTCCACCCATCTATAATTAAAACCCTAAAATTGAAAACCCCCAAAATTCTCAGGACCCAAATAGAAAACAAAGAATTCAGTCACAGTAACTCACCATTAACGCGATTAATTCAGATCAAAACATGTTGTAGAGGGTGCTTTGCCTGATTGAAATCTTCTGAGGTCTTAGAGAGCTCGAGAGAGAGAGAGAGAGAGAGAGAGAGAGAGAGAGAGAGAGCTTGCGGGTGGAGGCGATAGCGTCGGCGAGGGGGTGGAGGTGGTTAATGAGAAAGAGATAGTAGCCGGAGTGAGCGCAGAGGAAGGCGATGGTGGCCATGGAAAGAGGGCGGGAGAGGAAGGAGGAGAGAGCTACGGTTTCGAGGAAGAGGGAGTGTGTGACAATTGGGCGAAGTGAGTGAGATAGAAATGAGAGAGCTGAGTGTCGATGTAGTCGAGAGAGAGCTGAGTGTTTTTGGTTCTTTCTTTCTTTTAGACACGATGTGGGAATCAAAACCTAGCTAAAAATTTTCTTAAGTTATTCACACAACAGAAATATATCTCACTGTCGTCTGAATGTATAAAATGTAAAATCATGGAGGGAAACATGGCGCCTTCAACATTTTTGGTTAAAATGTTACCGCCAGTTGCATGTTCACACAACAGAAAATCTTAAATCTGTTGTATGATTGTTGTAGCTTGCACTAGCCCTATCTCGGTGAAGACATTCAAGCAAGCATCCTTCAACTTTGGTGCTTAGTTTTTCAATCACACAACGGCAATAATAAAACCCGTTGTCCTAGTAGCCCAAATTTCAGCTTTTCAACATCCAACCAAAACTCCGAAGTGGAGGGAAATCTGCCGCTAAATTTTTAAGGCTCAGACGACGGACCATGCTTAATTTCCGTTGTGCAATGTAGTTCCTATAAAAAAGTTATCACTTTGTTGGCATTCACACAACAGAATTCAACCAGCACCGTTGTATGATTAAACTGACTTCAACACACAACAGATGATTTGTGTTCCGTTGTGTGATTAGTGTTGTGTGATTAACTTTTTGTACTAGTGAGTAAAGCTTGATACTTTGACATGATCTATAGACATAAGTATTTCCATTAAACTTATGCAATTATATAAGGGTTGCTATATGTCACACTAAAAAATTGCATTTTAATAACGAACAAGTCATTCATGTACGTTAGCATGAAAAACCAGTGCTGCAATTATTTGCTACGCAAAGTTCAATGAATTAGATTTTCATTTACTTAGTAACACGAAAAACTTGCACGCAACACAATATTCATCTACAAATGTACAATCTTGCAAAATTTCCTTTTTAGAAAGAGAGACAAAATGAAATAATGTTGGTGAGCCATGATCTATTGCTTAGTTTTTGTTTTTTTTGTTTGTTTTTTTTTTAATTAAAAACAAAAAAAAGGTTTGAAATCCAACCAAACTAGAAGACTCAACCCCACGTCCGGTTCCAATTGTTAAAGTAAAGCTTTACATTGGGAGGACATAAAACCTAAACCCCGAGCTACATAAAAATAAATACAGTAAATAGTAGACAAAAAGAACCTAGCAAGGTGCACAAGATGATCTGCTACACCATTGCTCAAACAAAATGAAGAAACTCTAAGAGAAGTGATAACTATCACATGAATTAAAATCATGACTAAATTGAGTATTGATGAACGAAAGAAGGGAAGCCCACTAGACAAATCCATCATTCAAAGCTCTCTAGTTTGTTAGGTTATCTGCAACACCGTTGCCGTTTCTAGATATATGTGAGACATGAAAAGTAAGTTGACTAGCTTGAAGCAAACAATTATGCTGCTGAGTTCTAAGTCTCCAAGGAATAACACATGGGTCTTGAAAATAATGTAATACAAGCATTGAATCCAACGCCTAACCCAAGCCACTTGAATGGCCTCAATAACAGCGAGCACATTAGCATCCATGGTACTAGGAACGTCAACTCTGGCTGAAAAAGTACAAGCAAATTATCTGCATCCCTAAAAATAGCTCCGCATCCTTCCCTTGTAGCATCTTTAAAGGACCTATTTGTGTTCACTTTCAACCAATGTGCAAACCTCCAAGCCACATGTTTGAAAGACTGTGCACTACACCTCACCGATGATAACACTAACTTTCTTATGAAGATTTTTAGTTATCTAGTGTTGACTTTCATGGTTCTTCTACATTTTTTGATGGCGATCTTGCGATCTATAATATGGAGAGGTAATCTTGATTCTTAATTTAGAAAACTCTGGTACCACTTTTCTTAGATGTTAATAGATACTTACCGTTGCATGAAGCGGTTAGCACAAAAATGTGATTACCGGCTGGTTTCTCCTCTTCATCATCTACAATTGTTTCTTGCAATGCCCCTGCATTATTAGAGTGAAGCACTGATCCCAAGTTTTCTATGATACTCCAAAGGTCAGACCGTCAGACTACCATATCCCCACCTCCTCTTTAAAAAACTCTAAATCCGCAATACTTAGAGCAACTCCAACAGCTTCCCTATAATGTCTGTATTATAGGGAAGCAAAAGTCAAAGCTTTAGTCTCTTTTTCTTCTCCAACTCCAATAGATTCTCTATTTTACAACAATCTTTAAAATCTCCATATTCTTGCTTAAAATTTTAGAGTTTGTTGTAAATATAGGGAATTTGGTTTTCTCTTTCGTCACTTTCCCTAAAATACGGATAGTTATAGGGAATCTGTTGGAGTAAAAGAGACTTATTTTTCTCTAAAGTAGAGAAAAATCAAAATATAGGTAATCTGTTGGAGTTCTTCTTAGGAAGTAAGTGCTCTAGACCTATATTCACTTAAGAAAACAAGGCTTTTAAATTTAGAAATTTAAAGTAAGTTCACGATTTGAGTTTATTTACATGACAATAAATGAAATTTGGAGGGAAGGTGGTGTTGTGTTAATGACATTAAGAGTTAATTACATATAAGTGCATCTTTGAATGTTTTTTAGCCATAAGGCCACTAATTAATTTTTTCCCTCATAAGGCTACTAGATTTAAAATGGTGTTATATTTTGGATATAAAACCCAACATATTTACCTACATGCCACTAGAGTAAAAATTCAACAACCATTCTCTCTCTCCTCTCCGGCGAGGTTTCTGGTCAACTCTGGCGGGACTCCAGCCGACCTCCTGCCAACTTCCGGCAAACTCCGGCTACCACAAAATCTACTGTGACTAACACCAAAAGCTAATATGGCTAGCAACAAAAGCTACTCTGATGAGATTTCCGGCAACCTTTGGCGAGATCATAAAAGCTACTGTCACCAACAACAAAAGCTACTGTTACCAATAAAACATATGCTCCCAAAATCAAAAGCTACTAACATCATTAACAAAAGATACTGTCACGGACACAAAAAGATATTCTCACCAACAACAAATGACTATTGTCACCATGACAAGTAACAAAAGCTACTTTCACCATCACCCAAAGTTACTATCAAGCAAAACAAAAACTACACTAACCAACACCAAAACCTACTCTCACAAAAACCAAAAGCTATTACCAAGTAGAAAAAAAGCTACTCCCTTAAATTGAGAGAGCGGTTCTCAAAGTCTAACAAAGCTATGAAAATAAAAAGCTACTTCTATAGTTTTAAAAATCTACTATCATAGTTGTAAAAATCTATTACAATAGATGTAGAAACCTACTGTCAATGTGCTAAAAAGCCATTATAACAAAAGCTACTAACATCAGCTTAAAAAGATACTAACAGAGACCAAGGTTCTAAAAAACGCTACGCGCTAGTCGGGCGGTAGTCCGAAGCCTAGCGCCCAGGGGCCTAGGAGGGAGCCTAGGCGGGGACTAGGTGTTTTTTTTTTTTTTTTTTTTTTTTACACTAAATACAAATAGATTAAATTATTCACATAACTCTTGATATTTTTCATTGGATAATGATATTCAAATACTAAAATCACTTAATAATTTGATTAAGTTATATTCAAACACTAAAACCAACAACTTTAAATTGTTCACGTGCTCTTATCTCAATTCCCAAACCTTATCATGTTAACGTGGCCACACAACCAAAACTACTCACTTCCTCTCTCTCTCAAACCACTTGCGCATAAACTCTCTCTCCCACTTCTTCTTCTCCAAACTCTGTCTCTCTCTTTCTCTCTCTACACAGTACACACTACCAAAAAATGGAGAAGAATGAACCCCATCTTCTTTTCCATTACCTTCACTTTCCTCCTCTTCCCCCCTTCCACCCCCTCCCTCTCCCAACTCGAAAATTAGAGACAGTCACGGGAATAAGGCTTCACCGGCGACTTGGAAAGAGATTGAAGCCGGTGGCTCGGAAAGAGCCTGAGAAGAGAAGACCTGTGCGGCTGTGCCAGAAAGAGGGAGAGAGAAGAGCGACGGGCCAGACGATGATTTAGAGTGGGTTTCGTCAATTTTGGTTTTAACTTTTAAGGTTTGAAAGGTTATAAACAAAACAAAGAAATGGAGGAAACGCCTACGCCCTGACCGACCAGCGCCCAGCTAAACCCGCCTAGGATGACTAGGCGGCCGATTTTCAGCCTGACGCCTAGCTTGATCGACTAGGCCAAAAGCGGAACGGCATGGAGGCGCTGCCTAGGTTGATTTTTAGAACCTTGACAGAGACATAGAAAGCTACCATCACCTTGTTGAAAAACCACTATAACAGTTATAATGTCACGCCCCTGATTTTTAACAAATAAAAATCGATATATAATCCCATAATTATACATGCGTGAACGTTCAGTCATCAATAACAAATACCTGAAAACTTTTTCCCTTTAACTTACACACATATTGATGCCCTGAACCTACTAAATCAATATTGACCCGCTCCACAGAGTCATATATTACATAAGCTTACAAATTAAATTGTCAACAACAAGATAAAACGTAAATGCTTCTCAGAGTTTAACTACAACGGAAAACCTTATCAACGGTAAAGTCATAAAAATGGCTTTCTACAGTAAAGCTGCAAAGGCGCTACCTCAGCTTCAGCCCCGATTTTCCTAACCTGCAGGATTAACCCCTACACCGTTTGAATAGTGTACCGGGTTGTCACACAACAAACCCGGTAAGCTTTTGCAAGCCCGTATGAGTAACTCAAAACAACTCACACCAAAATCACAGGATGAACCCCATACGTTTCAATCAAGAAGCCAAATCACGCTTTAATCCTTAAAAAAATGAAATAAAGGAGAACAACTCACACTTTAATTTCCTTTCAAATCGAAATAAAAGAAAGTAACTTACACCTTGGTTTCTTCTAAAACGAAACATAGAAAACAACTCACACCTTGAATTCTATCAATCGTACCATAGAAAGAAACTCACACCTTGATTTCTATCAGTAAAACATAGAAAACAACTCACACCTTGAATTCTATCAATCGTACCATAGAAAGCAACTCACACCTTGATTTCTATCAATCGTTAATAAGGAAAACAACTTGCACCTTGTCCCCTTAAAAACCGTTAATAAGGAAGCAACTCACACCTTGTTCCCTAAAAATACGTAATGTCATGAGTTATCAATAACCAATTCCCGTTACCCCATGAATTACCTATATGGCAGACAAACTAGAGCTCTAACTAAAACGTAACCACTCGTCCGGCCAAAGACGTGATTACCTGATATTCTGCCCAAGGTCATAGACCTTCGATCCTCGGGCCGCACAGTCCCTTGGAGCAAAACATTAAAGCAGTTGCACAGGACTCAAAAACATTACACAAATCTCAACGCTTTTGAAAACAATCGAAATCAACATTTCCATAATCATTGTTTTCCGAAAAGCCACAAAACAATAAAAAGCATCATTTCATGCATATTGTTTTCGTACACAAATCTCAACACTTTTCCCAAGGTCATAGACCTTCAGTCCTCGGGCCGCATAGTCCCTTGGAGCAAAACATTAAAGCAGTCGCACTGGACCCAAAATGTTACACAAATCTCAACGCTTTTCAAAACAAATCGAAATCAATCATTTCCACAATCATTTGTTTTCCAAAAGCCACAACCCAAAACAATAAAACGCATCATTCATGCTTATTGTTTTCATAAATCCACAAACCACCAAAACATATATATTTCACGTAAATATATATCTATATGTAGTCATCCGCTCAGGAATGCCTACTAATACCAACTATAGTTTGCAGTTACTAAATAGCTCTCAAAAAGATATGGTAAGCCCGTTCGTGAATGAACTTCGTGAGATTACTTACCTCGAAACTCCCGCTGCGTCTTCAACCAAGAACAAAGCGGCCAATTCCCAAAACAACCGTCCAAAATACTTCGCCAAGTACCTAATCACATATGGTTTCCACTCAGTAACAATTCACAACCGATTTAAGTCCGAAACCCCTGTTTTGAACTAAAATCCCCCAAAGTGGCGCCAATAGAGGCAAAACCACATCCGAGACCTCCCAAAGTCTCCGGAATACGTCCACGATCTATATGACCAAACCACAAGTCGATCGGACGCTCGAATCCTCACGGATCGAATAAATCAACCGGTATGAAATCGTAAAAATCGTAACAATTTCATACGAACTCCAAAATATGCGTATTATATATCAAAAACGCTCGTATCGAAGAGTAGAAAACATATAGTACAAGAAAAATCCCATACATGGCCGGAACACCACCGGAACGCCTCCACAGGCAGTGGCGCACCGCCGCCGGCCAAAACTCAATATTGCACAAAACTCCCAACATCAAAGTTCTTCATCTAAGCATGCTTGTGAACTTTCATAACTAGCTCGAAGTCAGAAAACAAGCATAAAGGGTCGAAAACTACCTCACAAGTCATGAACAGTAATCCAAACTGAGTTGAACCATGCTTTATGTGAATCGATCCAAGCAACCACCAAGGATCGATCAAGGAGGCTGCTCTGAGCTCCCCAAGCTCAACTTGAAGCCTCGCCGACGTCGGAGATCAGAGAACCGATCGGGTCCGAAAACAACAATCTGCACCGCCTTCTACCGCCTCCACCGCTGAGAATCGGCGCTAGAGGACACCACAGGGAGGAGCGCACGGAGGAGGCGAACCGATCTGGGCTCGTCTGGTGGTCTGCCGTCGCCGGAGCTCGCCGAAAAATCCGGGTCGGATCACCGGGTTCTGGTCGGGTCGAGCGCGGGTGATGAGAGAGAACGGAGGATTTCTGATTTCCGGAAATGGTAAATGTGAAAATGGAAATAGTAAGTTTCTGAAAATGGAAACTCCTATTTATAGAACTTTCCCAAAACTTCAAACGCTCATAACTTTCTCATACGAACTTTGATTCTCGTGTTCCACATATCCACAAACTCGTATCGACGCGCTCTACAACTTTCGTGAAGGAAGTTTTCGGAGAATCCCAATGTATAAAAAGTCAACCTTGAGCCCCCCTAAAGTCATACTTTCAGAATAGAAATTCGTCCGAAACACTTCCGCTCCATCCAAGAGCCACGAAACCGTCCAATAACCACAATTTAGATTCCGAAAAATCCTCGGAAAATAAATACGAATTTCCGGGGCATCACATATCAAGAGCTACTAACGTGAAATTTATCAAAATGAAAACAGAAGCTATTAACATTAGTTTGAAATATACTAGCATAAGAAAATAGAAAGCTACTATCCCTTGGTTAAATAGCCATTTATAACAGTTGTAAAGAGCATCAACATTTCGCTTAAAACACGAAATTATTCATATTGACATATCTAGTCAATCCCAACAGCTTAATCACATACTAAAAGAAACAAATATTTCAATATCAATGTTTCTCTTTCAAGGTCAGAACAAGTAGCTTTCTGTGCATAGAACATGGAGAAATCATTCAACAAACGCTCAACATATACTGAAATTCACATAAAAAATGACGTCGTTTGAGAGAGGGGCTTACGAGACGGAGGATAGCTCTCTGACCAAATGGCAGATTGGAACCAAACCTCGCCGTAATCACCTACCATAATCTCTCAGACGCCTTATCGTCAGTTCGATCTCACCGGAAAAATGCTTCTGAACCCGCTCCTCCACCTCCTTCTCCACAGCATGGGAAAAGCTGTCTTCGGCGAAGATCACAGTGCCTGGAACTGAGAGAGACCATTGGTCGCCTTTAAAGATCATTTTCTCGTCACTCCAGATCGCTGGAGCCTAGCTCCAGATCCATGACCTCAACTCGCATACCAGATCCACAACCCGCACTCACACACCAGATCTTGTGGACGACAAGGATGACGATTTGGCCGCTGCGGAAGCTGGAGGAGACTCTGACTGTGGTCGATGAAGCCATTCCCTCTGGTGACTGATTTGATTTCTCCGATCTGATTTGAATTGGCTTCGAGATTGGAGAAAACGCGGAAGAAAGATGAGGAGATGGTGAAACGATGCCGTCTCGTTTCGCTCCGATCTGTAACAAGGCTTGTCTCTCCGTCGACATCATCCGGCCAACGCTAAGCTTTACTGCACAATAGTCGATTGTAACGAGGGAGAGCTTTCGATGTCAGAGAGGTTATTTGACGGTGAGAAGCGAACGAGCTCGTCGGAGAGAGAGAGGGAGAGAGAGAAATCTAATTCTCATTTCGAGAGATAGAGATATTTTGATCTAATTTGGGGCTAAGGGCAAAATGGGTATAGTTAAATAAAAATATGCTATTTTGTAGCCACTTGTGTGTACAAAAAAAATTAAGTGACCTTATGACTAATTAAAGTTTCAAAATGACACTTGTGTGTAATTTTCTAAAATCATAAGGGGAGTGAAATTCAAACTCCCTATTTTACAATTCACATTGCATGTTTTATTTTTAGTATCTTAAGTTTTTTTTTTATTCTTTTTATAATGTGAATTGTAAAATATGTGATGTGACTCATGTGAGATATTTAAAAAGAAAACATAAACTGTGGATTATAAAACAAAATGTAAATTTCACTTCTCAATTATAAATGAATAGGTTGCGAACAAAAAAAGTGAGATCATTATCAATTATGGTATAGAAACAAAGAGTGATTTTCGCCTCTCATTTTCTCTCACATGTTACCACTCGCACTTTGTTTTTGTGTTGGTTACTTAACTTCCAAAAGTACCCTTTGTTATTTTTCTCATGTCAGTCATGTGTTGCTATCTCCTACATTTCTCTCTCTTCATACTGAAAGCTAAGCTATGAATCAAAGACGAAGGAAGAAGAAGATGAGAAAAAGGAAGAGAAGGGGTAAGAGAAAGAGTATAAAACTGAATGGGCTACATTGTGTATTCTCTGTTTTTTGTGAACAATACATCAACAGCCTATTTATAGGCATAACAAAATTACACTAACACCCTTTCATATTCCTAACGCCCCCCCTCAACCATAGGCTTGGGTACAAGCATATGGTTGGATCTAATTTGAAAAAAAAAACTCCCACAGAAAATCTTCAACTGATGTGCTTCTTGAACATTGAAAACTGGTAGAACCGGTGCATCTACTTTCCTAAACCACCACCAGCAAAGACAAGAGATAGCGGCCATGCAATATAGGCCATGCATACCCGTTCTACTCATATGACTAGTAGCTACAATCATCAAAACCACTCATCAATCCCCTGCCTCATCAATTTGAACACCATATTACTACATTCACATAGAGACCAAGTGAACAAGCTGCTACCCCTTTACCAAAAAAGAAGATGGAAGATCATTATTTGCTAGTACCACTAACACTTCCCCAATCTACCAATATGTCCATGTAAGCAGAACTCCACCGAAATATAGACCATGACCAATAATAGTTGTATGCACCTCCAATTGAACGTATCCATACTCGTTGAACCAGAGCCATCCATTCAAAAAAGGAAAAGAAAAACTTCTTCTATTCAACTAAATTTTCTTCTTTGAACAATCATTGAAATCTTCTTCTTCAAACTGCATTCAATTCTTCTTGTTCAAACTATATTCTACTTCAAAATTCAACCAATTCTTCTTCAAATCATTCAGTTCTTCTTGTGCAAACTATATACAACTAATTCATCTACTTCTTCAAAATTCAATCAATACTTCAATATTCAACTCAACTCTTCTTCTTCAAAAATTCATTCAATTGTTCTTCAAACTATATACAACAAATCATCTACTTCTTCAAAATCCAACCAATTCTTCTTCTGCAAATTACACTCACTTCTTCTTTCAAAATATTTACAACTAATTCTTCTACTTCAAAAACCAATCAATTCTTGTCCATCTAATTCAAAATTCAATTCTTTTTCAAATATTCTATCAATATACTTCAACATAATAACGTGCAAAGTAGATGGATGAAACAGAAACGACTTAGGGAAGATCCCATAATAGACTAGCTAGCACATCAGCTGTATGTATAGTGAAGCGGAGCAACAAGAATTGCAGAGAGCAGATGAACAACGAATAGAGATGAGTGAATCGGAAACAGATTACCAAACTCTCTGTAATTTCCTCAAACCATGGACGTGAATCCGCACACCGATTCCGGTGGAGACTGTCGGAGGGAATCGCTTGTCCGCACTCGAATTGAAAAACAAAACGACGTCGCACCGAACAAGGCCATGGAAGCTTGATATCGATGAGTTTTGGATTCCGGAACAGAGCAACGACGGTGAAAAGCTCAAGCTTGGAGCAAGGATCCATGGAAGAGGGAGAAACTAAATTTGGGGGTTAGGGTTTGGAATTGGGGAAAATCAAAATTGAATGAAATTGATAACGCGGAAGCAAAAGATAGAGGAAGCAAGAACATCTAGGTCACCGATCGACCTGAGCTCCTGATACCATGAAAGCTAAGCTATGAATCAAGAACGAAGGAAGAAGAAGATGAGAAAAAGGAAGAGAAGGGATGAGAGAAAGCGTATAAAACTGAATGGGCTACATTGTGTATTATCTGTTTTTTGTGAACAATACATCAACAGCCTATTTATAGGCATAACAAAATTACACTAACACCCTTTCATGTTCCTAACACATACCACTCTCCCTCTCTATCATAATAATTTTGGATCAATCCTAATCACATCTGTCAAAATTCGATAGAGATTTGCTTGGCTATCAGCCTATCATCTCAATCGTAAAGTCAAATTTTACTGGTATTTGCTCATTGCATTTTTTTCGATAACAACGACAATTATTTGCTCATTACATGATGGCAATCAAAAGTTACTGTGAGCTTCCCACATGCAATGTTCATCTGAAGTTGCCAAAACTAGAATACAATTAAAAAAGATGGAGAATCCAACTCGATCATTTTTGAAGAAAGCGAAATAATTCAACATTTAAGGTGAAAGTAAAGGAATGTATCCACATCTCTGTTCCAAAATTAGGCCAATTGAAAGCTAACAAGCTCGAACATAATCATGATCTAATTAAGGTCAAAAAGCACCCTTGACAAAGGGGAACAAAGGAAATAGCACTAGATATAGTGCTAGACTATAGTCATCAAACACATCATGGCAAATGACAATATATATATATATATATATATAATTATTGTACTATTTATGATCATATCATTAAGTCATGAGAGATGGTTAAACTCAGTATGACCCTGTTAGTTGCACCACAAGGAATTGCAAAACGATGGTACACATATTGGGGTTTTTTAAAAGGGTTAATGCTCATACACCCTGATTCTATCAAAATACTTCTCAAAAACCCCAACAAATTATTTTTATTCCTCTTCACCTAGTCATTTGTCCCTTTCTTTCTTATCTACACAACTTTCTATTTTTCATTCCATCAGTACCCTTCTGTTGTTTCTTTGCATTAGTCTATAATATGTTTAATATTTTTGTTACATTTGATGAAACGTGGTGGGCCCATTCTTAAAGTTATTTGTTTAAACAGAAGTGTGATAGAATTCATCCTCTATTTCAAAGGTAAACAGTACGATTTACTATTTATAATTTCGATCGTTGATAGACTTGAATTAGTTGCTATCTATAAAAATACTAGCAAAGAATTACAAAAAGAGAGAGAAAAATTGAGAAAACTGGAAGCCTATAGAGATAGTCTTAATAGAGAATCTCCCAACTATTGGGATATCATTTATAGACTTCAAACTAGAATCTATAAAATAAAACAAAAGATTGATAATCTCTTATATGTTCTGGAAGAGGAACAAAAACCTCTTGATTATTTGAGCATTGGTTAGATCCTCAAATCACTGGTATCAGAGCTTGTAAAATAGCTCAAAGGAGAACCCTTCCTAAATGGGGACAATGTCAGAATTGTTATTAGAGAAAATAAATTCTCTACTAAATTCCTCTGATGAGAAATATCAGAGGTTGTTACTAGAATTATCTAGATGTCAAACTCATCTAGAAAAATTACCTGCTATAATCCACCAATTGGAAAGATTGGAAAACAAACTGGATTATATCAAGGAACTTCCAAAAATGGAAGAAGAAAAGCTGACAGTCGTCAGTAGAAAAATCAATGAACAGCAAAAAACGCTGAATTCTATGAAAAATATACTGAAGGACAAGAAAGTGCCTACAGTGAAAACAAAGAAAGCTAATGGATTCAAACCATTAGAAAAACCAGATACAAATCTTGTTCCAAACATGATTTTTTTGGAACCATCTACTAGTCATACTAGTGTCCGGTATGAAAATCCGGAAAAAAGAGATATCAAGATGTTAAGCATCTTTCGAAAAAAGAAAGGAGTACAGCTCCTGAATGCTGAAGAATTCGAATTCAACGAAATTGAACAGGAGGTAAAAAACTCCTCAATCCCAAAATTAGATTTTAAACAAATCTACAAAAGGGGAAAGTTTGATCTAATGGATAGCCATTATTTTAAACTACTGGAAATTACAACCCCCGCTAAAGCAGGGGGAGAGACTGATCTTCTACTGATCACTCCTTCAGAAGTTGCCAGAGCTCAAGCAAAAAAATATCAATTTATGCATATTGGAGCAGTCCAAGTAGTCATAAATTTGCTTGCTCGAGAAGGCATAGACTGTTCAGTTCTATGTGTTCTACAAGACAACAGATTAATAGACTTCCAAGCTAGTCTGTTGGGAACACTTGAAGCATCCTTATGCGATCAAGTAGCATATTTCAACTGCTTTCCAAACTTTACCACCAGTTTGAAAGATGCACCTCACTGTCTACGACTGAGAGTCAAGACAGATGGCATATCCATGAAAGAAGATATGCAAGAACTTGCAATAGTATATAGAATATACTATAAATTGATGAGCACCACAGTAGCCCCCAAGGCCAGAATAACAAATATTCCAGGTCTTACTACTGGTTCCTCACCAATCAGAAGAACTATTTACTACAGATACATAAAGTTACTTGGAATGAAGTGACCTTTCCTCTTGAATGGAAACTATCCGGTCCAAAAAAGCTACCGGAAAGAGCAAAAGCAAAAATCTATGAAAGTAGAAAGACTGGAGAAATCAGTCTCAATTTTGACAATCACAGAAAAAGAGATGTCTGTCCTGAGAACCTCAGGATAAATAAAAATATTCTCAGAAGAAGCTACAGCACTAGAGAAGCTAGTGTTAGTGGTACAAAACCCACTATTGAAAAACCAATATCTGAAGAAGAATTGGAAGCTGATCTAAACAGACCAGTCCATATGTTCAGAGCAGAGAGGCTCTATGAACTCTATGAAGAAGCAGAATCTTGCGAAAATCCTGAACGAATAGAAAAATTAATCGAAGAAATGAAAGAATTCAAAATCAGAAAGACGAGAAAAGTCTTTCCTTACCAAGATATAGAAATGGAAGAATGAGAAAGCTCCAGAACTTTCATTAGCAGAGAAAGAGGGAAAACAAAACTCCCACTTCAGAAAGCCCCCACGGGTAAAAAAGGGGAAAGAAATTCCCAAAGATTTGTCCCAGAGGACAATATGCCCAAAGTTCCAATCACGAACTATGGCATCTGGTTAAATCTAGACAAGAGTCTAGACAAAAGAAAAACCATTGACCAATGGGTAGACAGCCTCATGATGGCTTCTGCACTTACCCTTGGAAAATTTGAAGCACCAAATTTGCAGGTATACTATGAAACTACTCTTACTGGAGTAGCAAAAAAGTACTAGCTGTCGTTCAAAGAAACTGCCAGAGGAAGAGACTGGCTTGAAGAAATCAAAAATTCAAAGTCTCCGTATGATTTTGCAGTACCCCTGTATGATCAGTTCTGTGGAGATCTCTCAAATCTGAGTGCAAAGGCTAAAGAAACGGCCAAATCGAATATCCATGCTCTCAAAATCTGTGACATGAGATATTTTGAAGAATACTTGAATGAATTCAAGAATATTACTGTACAATTGGTGAACTAGAGAATACTGATCTTGTTAATCTATTGCACAGAAAACTCCCTGAACCATGGAGAATAGCTGTGAGAGAAAGCATAGCTGAAAAACCGATTGAAAGATTTTCAGTTGGAGGAATTTCCGACAGAATCCGGCAATTATTGAAAGAGCAAAGCAAAGCCAATCTTAGAGCTAAGATGGCCAAAAAACAACTCAAAGGAGTTGAGAATTTCTGTTATGGAATACTGGATATGCCCACAAATTGGGGATGTCATGAATCCAAATTCCACAGAAAAAAGAAAGAAAAATATTACTCTAAAAAATTCAAAAAGAGTAATCAGAAAAAAGATTGGAAATTCAAGAAAAGTTCCAATTACAAGAAACAGCAGGATGAAGATCCTAAAAAGAAATTCTTCAAGAAAAAGAAGAATACCTATCAGCATAAACAACCAAGCAATCTTGCAGATGTTGGTTATGTAAAGCTGAAGGGCACTATGCCAATGAATGCCCAGAAAAGGGTAAAAGATCTACTAAAGCTCTCTTCGAAGAGTATGAGCAAATAGTAGAAACAACAAACATGAAAGGCTACGAAATAGCCTATTCTGATGATGAAGAAGACGACAGGTCAGTTTATTCTGCCTGGTCTGAAGAAGAAGATTCATCAGAATCTGAGTCAGATTCTGAAGTAGAGTACTTCGAATCCAGACAGATGAATGTTCTAAGAATCAAAAATTGGGAAGAAAGTAAGATAGAATCTTTAATGTCTTCTTATCAGGTTAACCCTGGTACATTTGTCTGTGACTATTACCTATGTCATGAAAAGAATGGTCTCTCTATGTTCTGTGAAGAGTCAAAAAAGACTTATCACAAGGAATGCTTTATAGCTGAAGCAAGAAGAAAAACCAAGAATGGCTTTGTCAGCCAATTGGTTGAACAAGAATATGAAGAATATTTCTCTGAGCAAAAAGAGAAAGTAGAAACTCTGTTCCAAGAAATCATGGAACCATCTTCCTCAAAAATAAAGGAAGAAATCACCGATGAAGAAAAAATCGATAAAAAAGAAAACTTTGAACTGGTTGAACCACTAGAAATTGTTCCAGAAGAATGTAAACCATTCATTCCAAAGGAACAAGCTCAGGAAAATGAGCTTCATCAATCAAAAGTCGTCTCTACCAGTATACAGCAACTACATAGAGATTGGACTGAAATTCCCTGATCATAAAAAATATCATCTACATGCCTTTGTGGATAATGGATCAGGATTTACTGTTGCAAAGAGATTTGCAATTCCAGATGAACTCTGGAAAGAAGATAAGAAAAAATCTGCTACTGGTGTTACATTTGATGGAAGCCATCTCACCATGAATAAAGTAGCAAAAAATGTTCATATCACCATTGGTGGAGGAACATTTATCATTCATAATGTTTGGCAATCTGAAGGCCAAGGATCAGATTTCTTGTTGGGAAATGATTTTATTCTCCAACAGAGATTTATTCAAGATGAAGAAGCGATAGGCTTCAGAAAAGGTGAATGGGTGTTCTGGGCAGACAGATTTACACAAGCAAAAAGTGTAGTAGGTCCTGGTTTCACTACTCAGTATCAGAGATCGCAACAGAATAGTGGTGATCTTACCCCCTACAAATCCAAATTCGAGCCTATACTCCAAATCAAACAACAAGAAGAATTACTTGTTGAAGAATCTTCTAAAGAAGAAGAAGAAGAAACTAGTGAAGATGAAGAAGCTAGTTTCATCCATGAGCATAACCTCAAGCACTTTCAGAATAAGCTTGAGTCTCAGAAAATTCCCACTCTTGATAAAATCAAGAAACTACTCGAACAAAATATCGATGTAGATCCTCAGAAGTTTTGGGAAAAAGACCCAGTGGTTTGTGAATTGAGATTGCATGACATGAATGCTATCTGTCATGTCAAAGCCATTCCTCAATACAAAGAGGAAGATAAAAAAGAATTCAGAAAAGATATTGAAGATCTCCTGAACAAGAGATTAATTCAACCGTCCACTAGCCCTCATCATGTTCCAGCATTCTACGTGAGAAATCATGCAGAAAACCTCAGAGGAAAAGCTAGAATGGTGATTGACTACAGAGATGTCAACAAGAAGACTGTCAAAGACGGTTATCAAATTGCTCAAGTAAGAGTATTGATCAACCAGCTCAGAGGAGGTAAAGTCTTTTCAAAATTCGATGCAAAGTCGGGTTTCAGGCAGGTCAAGATGCATCCTTAGAGTATTCCTCTCACTGCATTCGGAACACCACAAGGTCATTATGAATGGTTGGTAATGCCTTTTGGTCTAAAGCAAGCTCCCTCAATATTTCAAAGAAAGATAGACAACATTTTCAAGCATGTGGCGGAGTTCTGCATCGTCTATATAGATGACATCCTTGTCTTCTCCAAAAACAGAGAAGAACACATGGAACACCTCCATGAGGTAGTAAAGCTGATAGTTCAGCATTGAATTATCCTAGGCGAAAAGAAAATCTTCTTTATCCTCGATGAAGTTGATTTCCTAGGAATAAATATCAAAAATGGAGTAATAAAACTCCAACCTCATATCTTTGAGAAAATCTGGAAGTTCCCAGATAGAATTCATGATGCTAAGAGTCTAGAGAGATTCCTTGGTGTCATAAATTATGGGAGAGATTTCATTCCCAAGATCTCAGGGTTAACAACAATGTTATCTCCTAAGACAAGTTCCAAAAGAAAATGGAACTTCACAGAAGATGATGAAAGAATTGTGAAGCAAATTAAAAATCTCTGCAAAAACCTCCCTCCTCTTCAACAACCAGAAGAGAATGATGAAATTATCCTCCAGACAGATGCGAGTGATAATTATTGGTCCGGTGTAGTCTTGGCAAAAACGCCTGGGACTAACATTGAAAAGATTTGCAAATTTTGTAGTGGCAAGTTTAGCCCTGCAGAACTAAATTATCCCACAGGGGAAAAAGAAATTTTGGCTGTCAAAAAAACGATTTTAAATTCTCCAGCTTTTCTTGGAAAACCCTTTACTGTCTACACTGATTGTGCCAGAGTAAAGAATTTCAAAAATTTCAAACTTGATAAAGCTGCTGATAGAGGAAGATTAGCAAACTGGCAATTATTTCTTAACCAATATGATTATAATGTTGAATTGATTGCAGGAAATAAGAACTATCTTCCAGACACATTGACCAGAGAAATGGCAATGTTCAGCCAAAGAGATGACGACAAAGGTTGTAATCCCAGAAGCAGAAGAACTGGGAAAGAACATGAACCTGAAGAGGATCCCAAAGAAAAAATCCTCAAAAGGTTTCTGCTAAGTCCAAAAGGACTAGCCACAACTGATCAATCCCAGGGTAAAGGATTGGCTAGCCCGTCTCAAACGGCAGACGATAAAGGCTCATCAAGACCGTTGACGGCTGCTGCTTTGCCAAAAAGCAGATCAACTCCAACGGGAGTTATAAATGTTTTTAATTATGAATTAAGAACTTTTGATACTCCTGTGTTCAGAACTGGCAGGAGACTAGCTTTTCACCAGAAGGCAATCTTGGATAATCTTTTATTTGCCTTTCAAGAAAGAAGCAGTGGTCTGATGTTCCCAGCTCTCTTTGCACTAGCTGAAGAACTCTATGAAAATGCTAGGCCACAGCTTGAAGAAATTCATACACAGCAGAGTGCTGTAAGAAAAGAAAAATTCTCTTCCTTGAAAGCCCTGAAAGTGCTAGGGTCCCTATCATGGCGCTCAATGAATCAGACTGGCATGAATTCCATAGTTTGATAGGAAGTCATAATTCTGAAGATCGAGTTCCCCTAACTCTCTTTATCATTGCAGGACCTTATGTTGGGAGATACTTAGTTAATGTTCAGAGTGAACATCCTCAAGAACACAAGCTCTGGCTTGTTGAAAATGGTTTTGTCCATAATCTAAGGACTAAAACAAATGATGATCTGAAAGGTTTGCCACCTATCATTGTCAACACAGTCAAAAATATAAGAAAAAATGACTGTATGCTTCATCTGAGGTTTAGATCCACTCATCCAGAATGGATCCAGAAGGCAAACGGTGAAGTTGAATATATTCCTCCATATCATTATGTGAGAATTATTCAAAGGAAATATCTTCAACCAGCCTGTGTAGGGTACAATGGCCAACCAAACTCAAGCATCCCATGGATGAAGGCCATGAATCTAGAATACATCAAGAAGATCATCTCTGAAGATATCCACAATACCTTCCTGGTAGCAGGAGAGAAAACTATTATCACTGCTTACGATCATCCTGACGTAATCAGCAGTGACCTATTCCTATCTCTTACCAAAAAGGAGATAGAGTCAACACTGACATGCTTGCAGTGGGTGGAAAGGCTTGAAACTGACAACCACTACAAGATGTATGTTGATACAGATGTCGAAGATAATGCTACCACTGTTAGAATGGCCCAGGCAGACAACAACTCCTTTGTCTTTAGCCACAATTCAGAAACAGACAAGAATATGTAGCATCACGGGTGAAGCCACAGGTGAAAGAAGAAAGCACCAAAACAAAAGGCAACTGTTATCTTTTTCAAAAAGATACTTTTGCTTTTCAAAAGAAGAAAGTGAAAAACATTTCACCTAACTACTTTTGCTTTTCCCTGTCCGACCTCCACCAGCAAGAGCACTCAGAAAAGCAGAAGTTCACGGAGTTGTTCTGTACATTTCGATGTTTTGAATTCTAGTTTGAGTTCCGCTCCCTATATAAGGAGCTTTAAGTTCCAATTGTAGGAAGAGAAATTTTTTTTCATATTAGTTCTAGATCAGAAAATTGAGTAAAAGAGTCTTCTCTCAAGAAGTAAGAAAGCCATAAGTAGCAGTGTGTTTTTTCTGTTCGGTGTGCAGTAGTGTGCTTTCATTACAAGTAAGTATCTGTTTTCATTCTTATGGATAGCTAAACAGCCTTTTGCTGTTTACCTAAGAATGGGACTCTAGATTTCTAGCATGTATTTTTGTTGAATAAATAAAATAAGGATTACCTACCCATTTTGTCAAAAGTAGCAAAATTATCACTATCTGTTTCATAGTTTTGCATTCTATCTTTAGCTATCACTATCTGTTTCATAGTTTTGCATTCAATAGCTACCACTATCAGTTTCCTACATGAAGTCTGAAGTTTTAAAAGTTTTGCCTACCAGAAAAAACCAGTTTTAAAACTGAGATTAAGACAAGCAGCAGTGATTCCGCCTGTTAAAGTATCCACTAGGCAGGGAGCCGTTAGGAGAAAAACTTAGGCATGTTGAAGGCTAATCTTGTTTTCATTTTTGTTTTTAACAAAGTTTCTAAGGTAGACGAAAGCTCTAAAAGCTCAGGACAATATAGGAGACTACCCTTTTTAGTCTTTTCCCAAGCAAATAGTAAGATACGAAAATGTTGGTGCATTTGGGCACAATACATGTAATTTTTAGGCAAAAAGGAATTATCCCTTTTTAAAATGGGTTTTTTTTTTACAGTATTTAGGGTGCAGCTATTACCACTCTATTAACTACTTTGTTTATCTAAAATTTTTTTGATTTATTAAAATACTAAAATATCATAATATGAAATTACAATAAAAATACTATTAGATAAAAAAATTACAATTTGTTATGAAGATAAAGAGAGAATAGTTAGGAGGAAGTAGAAGTGTTTACATTCAGTCTCATTAGGCTCTTTTATATAGAGGTATGGTTTACGTCAAAGTACATAACTAATGAGTATTTATGTGGACAACCACATAGATAATAATATTTACAGCACTCCCCCTTTGATGTCCACCCATGAATAATAGTATTAGACATGCTTATTATTGTCTCATTAATAACCTTGTCAGGTAACAAAAATTCAGTGGGACAAAAATAACCTTAGTCGAAGGACAAAAAAAGCACAACGCACATATGTCCTAGGTAACATGTTTCTTCATGCTCATTCTTATGAGAATCTCCCCCTGATTGTTGCAAGTCTCATTTATGTATGCGATAAGCTACATGTACAATTTATAGTGGTTTGATTTGTCTATCACTAATGTGAGACTATGTGTGCTTGCATGTAGGGGTTCATCACAAATTTTCATAGCTGTAAAGTTAAAGCAATACCAACAAAGCTAGACGATTTTCAATAAGTCTTACCTCATATAATAAGGTTAGAAACATTCTCATATTCTCAAATTCATATACCAAGTAATAGCTAAACAATAAAAAGAAAATGACACATTTAACTTTGTATAGTTTAAAACATTGAAAAATCATGGCATACCTAGCCATACACATCAATATCTTTGTGTATTGATACATCTCATATAAGCTCTTCAAGAGTTCTAAGAATTCATAACTTCGCGAAAGTTAGAATATGTTACAACATTATAATCATAATTTGAATTTGATTTCGTATTGTTGTCATAGTACTCATTGAGGCAATTTAGGTCACGTTAACTATAACAGAATGAGTATATATGAGCTAGTTATAGACTCTTTGATTTCATGAATGAGCTTCAGGCTCTTTCAACCATTCATGAATTTGCATTTGAGTCTTTCGTGTATTTGAACCCCTCAAGGATTTGATAAGTGATGCACTTATAATGACACTTTACTTTTGAGATTTTGCTTTTAGCAATGTGTCTTTAAGATCTTCATACACTACTACAAAAATTGAATCAGACGACGGCTAAAAACCGTCGTCTGATATGGAGGCAAACCGTCGTATATCGAGGCGCCGTCTGATGAAGGTCGATTGTAGGGAACCGTCGTGTGAAGGGCTCGGCAGCATGCCGGCAGCCTGTCGACAGCATTAGCTGTTGCGTGACTATTCTTCTGACGACGGGCGACTTTAGAAACTGTTGTGTGATTGCAATTCAGAGGTCGCTTTATTTTATGCCCGTTGTGTGACTTTCATTCAGACGACAGTTTTTCAAAATAGTCATTATCTATTTTACAATCAGACGACAGTTTTTATTTTTGGGACATTGTAACTATTGTGCACATACGACAGTTTTTTTTGTGGTTATTGTTGTCCTAATAGAATGATTCAATGCATTGTATATGCTGAAACTTAAATAAAATGATCAAATTAACAGTAGCCGATCAATATATAGAAAAAAATGTTATGATCCAAATCATGCTCCAAAATAGATTGTGCAAAGGTAATCTTTCATCTACAAATGGAGTACATCTAATACTACTCTCCTAGCAATATACAACGAGAAATTTACTTAAGGAGTCTAGCTAATTTGCTGCTCTCATGGCCTCATTGGAGTCTAGCTTTGGAAGCTTCTGTAGGTGCTTTCTCGCTGCATCACCGTCTCTACATTCTTTACTACACCTAGGTCTCCTTCACATCCCTTGCTTGTTGCCATTGCAATATAAATAGCAGATTCTGAAGAGAGTTCTGCAACTCAAGAAGTCGGTTGCTGTATTTATACTTTTAGTAGCTTTTCCAAAAGGAGTGTAAAGATGGAAGATGAACATACTGATGGGAATACTGATAGTCTGTCAAGTTTGGTCCAGTTTCCAATAAAATCAGGTATTTTCCCTGAGACAAGGCAACTTAGGGATGAGATTACCATTTTAACAACAAAGTACAAAAGGAAGATAGCAATACACTACATAAACTTTAGCTAAACATGTCAATTTTTGGACTTTCTACAGCTCTAAAAACTCATGTTGAAGGGTTGCTACATGCATTTACCAACTTTTCCTGCAACAATGTGTTGATTCTATGCCGGAGACAAATTAGAATATATAATGACATATAAAAACCTGAAGAAGACCAGTTATGAACAAATGCAATGCCTGTGCATTCTGGTCTATTAGAATTGTAATCCGACCAAAAAAATTTAACCACACCATTGTTATTTATGCTTCTACTACTTGACATAGTATCATTCAACTCTTCAACCATTTATCACCTAAACCCCAAATATTGACTTCTTAAGTATATTAATCAGGACCCATTATAATCTTCTACGTACCTCAAACTTGACAGCAATTAGTGAGTCCAAAAATACAACAAAGATAATACATACACACACACACACAGAGCAATTCTCCTAGACAGATTGTAGGCTAGAATAGAGATTGTGATAGCTACCAAATTCTGAACTCAATCATATTAACAGAGAAGAATTTAGTACATTTATTATGATTCAATTAGTTAAGTTGGTATATATTAAAGCATATATAGCTCTCACTTGCACAATTGGGTGATGGATAGTAATGCAATTAAAAAATGGGCAAACACTTTCAATAATTTAGACAGCTAAATATACATTCTACATGTATATTTAGCTCTACATGATTCTCACAGCTAAATATACATTCTACATGAAACCTCACAAATAAATTTTCCCCACCAAAGTGGAGCTATTATAGGACATTTACCTCCACAGAGCCCAGATTAGTTGAAGAAGAAGATAAAGTGCTATAGGCCAGTTGTGTGATCTTGTCGAGCTCATCTTTATTATCCCAGTTGTGTGATCAGGTTCTATAGGCTGTGTCGTATCTGCCTTCATTTCTTCTAAGACATCAAAAGCACGGTCAACTGCTGCTGATTGATCACACGCAATAATAAGCGCATTGAATACAACTCAAACTGGGTTTACTTTCTGCTGCATGTGACATTTCATCAACATGAACTTGCAATGCAGGAAGATCCAAGAAACCACTTGCTTAGAAACACACTAAAGAAAGCAGGAATTCTTATGACATATAAAGGAAGCTAAATGGGCATTATTTCTCAGCCTGGAAGTAACGTGACTAAATATTTAAACATTCAATATTCAATCCATCAGAAAAATCCATAGACCCTATGTCAACTATTGAAAGAAGAGAGCTCATTTGGCATTTTGATAGCCCAAACAAGCACCACATGTTGCGGTAGACAAGGCTTCCTCGTCATGGAGAATATCACTCAAGATAGCACCAAACATGCATAGCAGAATGTTTATGTTAATCAACTAAGAAAGCAACTGATATTGAAGACTCCGTCAGCCAAATTACTTATATGAAGTAGATGCACATAAATACATGAAGATAGGTCTTAGTAAAACGAAGAGAAACCAAAAACCAAAAGTTATATGGCAGTTGTGAAAAAAAAAGTAATAAATTACCAGACATGTCTATCCTAATTATATCGAAAAAGAAAACAATTTTAGCTACTATGACTCATTCTCTATTGTTGTGCTAAGTTAACTAAGTAATTTGCTTTTTGGATTTTTGCATGCTTCACTTGATCCAAGTACAAAGACATTGAATAATCATCAAACTTATGTATTGCAAGTCTTTCTGTAGTTCAATTTTTCTACATAAATTAGTTGCCAAAAATAGAGTTATTAGCATAGAAGCAATTAGTCCATGATCACTATCTGCTATCAATTAATAATGATTGTCATAACATTATTCAAAGAGTGGAAATACTATACAAATTGATTCCAAAGTGAAAAACTATAGATGAGTATGTAACTTTCCGCAAGAAATCACAAATATTTACATTAATATCAACCAAAAAGTGCAAGGCACGAAATTACATACATTATACAAAGTAAATAGCAGTAAGTAAAGCAAGGATTCATAATACTGAAGAGAATAAACTAAATTGTGGAATGTAAACACTTAAATAGAGTATTCAATGGAAGTATCAACATGGTATTGAACCTTGCATGAATTTTATGTGCAATAAAAATGAAATCAATCTGATTATAATGTAAAGGAAAGAGCTGATCGACCATGAATTGTAAATAAATGAGTTTTGATAATTGAAATTTTATATAGTGTATTCTAACCGAGACATTAAGAACACTTTACGGGTACATAAAGGAAAAGAAACTGAAAGCAGCAGTAACCAAATGTTAGGAGAGAGAATAAGTTTAAAACTTTATGATTGTTATGAAAGGGTACTCAGGAAGGCGATAATCTTATCCCTTATTTAGAAACCCAGTTTAACAAACGGTACTTGTTGTTAAAATTTGCATGCTTTATTGATAAATTTGACAAACCCAATCAATAGAGAAAGAAGGACTTACTCTCATTTTGACCAGTGATAAAATAGAGTCAGTTGCCAAGCATGTCTGCAAGCTACAGTGTCACATGAAGTTCCAGTGATCCAGAATTCTGTATCCCAGAATTTAAGACAATGTGAAATGCTTATATGTCATTTTTTATCAATATCCATCTAACTGTGAGGAATACAATTTTAACCAAATACTCTCAATCAATTGCACTTTCCTGCAGGAAATGTTTACTCATTCTTCTATTTCTTATTTTAACAACAGACATCACCATTGCATTTTGCTATTTAGACTCTTTGGTGAAAGAGATCGAACACATAGACTGACATATATAAGGGTAGAAAGAAGACTACCATATTATTATCCCAAAAAAAGAGAGATCAAAGCCGAACAATCAAGAACAAGAGCAAAAAGGTCAAATCCAATACAAAGAGAAAGAGCAAAAACAATCTCAATTCTACAAGGGCAAAGAAATTTGAGGGGGGGTTTGGGGAGTTAGGCATACCTGAGATAATTGAATTGAAGCGAAGCAGAAGAGGGCTGGCTGACGGTGATAGCTAGCTTGGATTTCAGACTAGGGGAAGAGAGAGAGAGAGTTGGCTGAGATCTTCTTCTCGCCGGAGGTGTAGTAACCATAGGTCAAGTGACCAACGGAGGGGAGCCCATGATTCGGTCATGGGGCTGGAACATGGCGATGTACTCGTTGACGCCATAGTAGCGGTTGTTGGACAAGCCCTCAGATCGATGAAGAAGATGACGACACTTGGATTATTGGCGGTGATGGCCTTGAGAGGCAGGTACCGGAGATGGTGAGGGGGAACATTCTCTTCCATGATGCCTTCCGCTTCAACATTTTCCTCTTGAGATTAAAAATTGAAACCCTAGAAAATTGGGGATTTCGAATTCAGCAGTGTAATGGGGATTTGGAAGGGACATCAGAGGACGACTCATTTTGGGTTTAGCGCATCAATCGATTAGAGAGCCTGGTTTTGGTTTTAAGGTGAGGCGCCAGCGAAGAGTGAAGGTTTGGGAGAGTGAGGTTTTGGTTTTGGGTCTCTGTTGAGGGAGAGAGAGAGGTGCTGCCGAGAGAGTGAAGGTTCTTTGTTATTTTTGTTATACATTTTGCTCCGCCTATATTAATTTGGACAGGTCCCCATCAATTTGGACAATAACTCATACAACAGAAATTTATAAAAATGTGGTTTGTATGCGGCCATTTTAATTTTGGGGTTTCTCTCCTATTAATTTGACTTCTTCTTTGGGGAGTTGGAGAAAATGGTGGTGGGAAATCTCCCTCATTTCCGACAAACATATTAATCAGACCACAGTTTTATTATTTTTCGTCGTATGATCAATCCATTTTGGGGGAAATTTTGGGGTTTGAGATAGGGTCTGGCACCACTTACATGGCGGGAAACTTGCCGCTCAATTTTTTTGGCGTCACACAACGGTTTTGTCTTTAAATGCCTTCTGAACTAATTCATAAGTCCATATGAGAAGACGGATTTTGTAGAAACGACGTCTGAAAAAATAAAAATCAATCAGACGACGGGAAAGTATAATGCGTTGTTTGAGAGGTGTCGTCTGATTCAATTTTTGTAGTAGTGATAATATACGGTGATAACATGTCATAAATCTCTGGTCAATATAATAGCTATATGTAACACTGTATTTATAGAAAATTATCATTCGTATAAGGGGAGATATTCATAATCTCATGTCTCTATAAATAGATATTGTGTCACAGTGATTTATCTTCACTTTTGACACATACCCTTTTGTACCGTGTAGGGTTAAAGGTAAAAGTCTTTCATCATGTTTCCAATATTTAATTTCATTAGAATTACCTCTTTCCAATTTTAGCCAATAATATACTTTGTCGACATTCATGGTGAAATGTGATATAGCGTCAATACAGCCCTTAATGATTTTTGGTAGCTACTAAATGTAAATTATCATTGACGTAAATTACCAAATATACTTCTTATATGCATGCATTAGCTATAATAAGCTTATTGATATTGGGTACCCATGCCACTTCTGGGGCATATATTGTCACTCCCAGGACAATCATCTCTCATTGATGAATGGACTAAATACTGTTTAGTCATTGAGCTTTTGACCATAAAGCACTTCAGTCCCTGGCCTTCTAATTTCATACGTTTAGTCCTTGTACTTCAAAATTTTAGACCAATAGGTCATTGCCGTCTAAAACCTCCGTTAAGTCGTGGTGAAATGTCTATTATGCCCTCAGTTCTTTTTTTTTTTAAATTAATTAATTATTTTATTTTTTTGGAAAATGATTTTTTTTTTAATTTTTTCCCTTTCTTTCTTTCTGTTTGTTTCTTCATCATTCCTCGTAGGGGGTGGATGAGAAGAGATAAAAAGAAAGAAAAAGAAAAAAAAGAAAAAATAAAAAAAAGAGAAAGGAATAAATTTATTATAAAAAAAAAACTGAGGGCATAATAGACATTTCGCTGCGACTTAACTGAGGTTTTAGACGGCAAGGACCTTTTGGTCCGAAATTTTGAAGTACAATAACTAAACGTGTGAAATTAGAAGGTCAGGGACTGAAGTGTTTTATGGTCAACAGCTCAAGGACTAAACAGTATTTAGTTCTTGATGAATTATGTAGAGAATGTAGATTTTTTTACTTATAATCTCATGTACAGCATTATAGGGCTTGTATAATCTTCCCTTTTTGGGAGCTTAAAACTTTAGACCTGGTGGATACAATCCAAACAAATTCACGCTGTTATTCAAATGACAGTAGTCTTTCCTCCCCATAACGGCGGGAAGACTGTCTTATTATGACCATGCACAAAAATGCGTTTAAAGATCTATCATTTTCTTTGGAGTGAAGATGTTCATTGGTTGGTGGCAAACCTAAACCAAGTTTGAGGTAAAAAACATTATGTTCATGAGTATCAACCATATTGATGAATTATTGTATCACCATGACATCATTCTCTAATGGCGTACTTATAACTTTTGTATGTGTAGCATTAGGAACTCTGACATTGTTTAATGACATTCTTTTCAAGAGAACCATGTCACTTGGATACACATGCATAACAAAAATAGAATTGGGTCGAGATTCTTTGTGCTAATATGGTTGGTTTTAGGGACTTTAACCCAAGCATATTCCTTTGCATTTGGCATATAATTTTGTCACTTTCTTTTATCAATTTATTAGCTTAGATATTTCTCAAACTCAAAATGAGATGGTGGAAAAATATCTCACACCAATTCATGTCATTCTTCAGAAACAATCTTTCTCCCTTCATGGCAGGAGGATCGTCTCATTAAAATGACAACTCGTAAATATGCGGTAAATAAACAATTTGTTTCTAAGTAAGGTTAGTAGTCATCAGAACTTGTAAGTGATTCCATGCAACATGGTAGACAAAGGTGATGTAACTGGTCAAGCCAAAATAATGTATTTGGTTTAATGAACTTCTGGTTCATGACATTATATGCCTCAATTTACTGTATAAAAATTGGACAATATTGGAGGTACTTAGTGCGATAATATTTCACGATAGCTTAAAAAATCTTCTCCAACCATTTTGGAGGCACTTAGTGAGACAATACTTCAAATTCGGTAACATTATAGTAGCTCATTCGGAGCAATAAATCAAGGTCTACAACTCTTGATGAGTGTTACCTTACCTTTAGTAGACATTGTACTTACATGAGCATTTGCAAGCATAATTAGCTATAATGAGCCACGCTCATGATACCGCCAGTGGTACCAACTACCGCCAACTGTGTGACCTACTGAAACACAGCCCAAACAAGCTACCGCCTGCGCCCCGGCTCACCCCCAGATCACCGCTGACACGCCACGCCAAGTTAGCATCAGAAGCTCCAGAAGCTGGGGAGTGAAGCACATCAGTCCCACATCGAAAACATGGAGAAGATTAGTTCCCTCCTCACCTATAAAAGGTTCTCTCATCTCTCCTCATTAATTACGCATTTACTACTTACCTATTGTTACCTTGTCAACAAAAATACATTGACTAACTTAGGCATCGGAGAAGAGAAGACCGCCCAAAGTGGTCTCCCTCTGACGCCCTCTGTATTTTACTTGACAGGTAAACAGAAGCTCTGATATCACAAGTAGCGGTCCGCTCATCGGATCAGCGTTAACAGAAGTTCAACTACTGCTGAACTTTTAGACATTAACGTACATTAGCACCGTCTGTGGGAATCCTTGAACAAAATGTGATCCACCACAACTACCATGACTAGCGGTAGCTAGGCAAACGCTCAGTAGCAAGCGGACCAGTCCGTCGACCTCCACCCCACAAACCTACCAGCTAACGTTGACCCAGTGGTAAACGTTAATTGTACACTATTCAACACCCCATCAAACCTTGAGGCGGAGACCCAGTCGGGCAGTAGTTACCCACTGGTCCGGGACCTTGCCGCTATGTATGAACTGGCATTGGCGGACCTCCACAAGGCAAACAGGGGGTGCAAACATGAGCGCATAGAGAACGTCGAGGCCCAAAAGCAGTCGACCCAATATAGGCAGAATAGTACCCGTACCAGTCATACAGATGCAGGTATCGCTGAACCCACCAGAAGTGATGGGACCGCCACCTCTGCCCCACCTAATGATGGAGTAGGAGGCAGAATCACAACCAAACACCAACCGGCCAATAGCCAGGGTCAGAACTGAAGGTAATCCACCTACCCCCAGGCGGGAGCTAGTTCAACGGAACTTCTAGGCGAGGCCTGCTGGCGACGCAACCGCCCTAATCTTGGAAAGGATGTAGCAATTAGAGCAAAGGCTAATCCGGGTGGAGGCAGGCGCCCCAGCACAAACTCTAAATCCGCTCTTTACATCAAGACCAGGACCATTCACTGCCAAGATCCTGTAGGCCTTCAGACCAGTACACGCAAAGACACTAAAGATGTCACACTACAGCGGCATGTCCGACTCCTTCGTCCACATGGATACCTTAAAAAAGTCACTAACAATAAGGGATTTGATGACACCACCCTATGCCACTTATTCAGTGAAATATTGGACAGTAAGGCAAAGAGCTGGTTCTTCGAATGCTACCAGGCTCCATCGACTCATTCCACGCACTGTCAAACACTTTCCTCTCTCGGTTCATCCTATTGGCTGCCGGACATCACAACACAACCCAACTGTTCAACCTCAAGCAGGGGGCAGCGGAAACTTTGAAGGCGCTCGTCACTAGGTGGCAGACTGCGGCATCCCAGTGCGGCGATCTCGACAAGGCAATGGCGCTGACAGCCTTCAAGCAAGGACTCCTCAAGGGACCATTTCTCTATCATCTCAATTACAATCATCCAAATGCTGCATATGACCATGTCATGAGCGAGGTTGTGATCCATGCACAGGCAGAATTCATCACATATGGAGAAACCCCCTCACCGCTCCAACGCCTACAAAGTCCATTCAACCTTTCGCCAGCCATCAAAAGACCGCTAGCAAAACCTCTGTGTTAATGTCTAAAAGTCTAGCGGTAGCTGGACCTTAGTTAACGCTGATCCGGTGGGCGGACCGATACTTGTATTGTTATTGTAGTTCCCGTTACCTGTCAAGTAAAATACAATGGGCGTCAGAGGGAGACCGCGCTGGGCGGTCTTCAACTCTCCGATGCCTAAGTTAGTCAATGTATTTATGTTGACAAAGTAACAGTAGGTAAGTATTGAATGCGTAATTAATGAGGAGAGAGGAGAGAACCTTTTATAGGTGAGGAAGAGACTGATCTTGTCTTTGTTTTCGATGTGGGACTGATATGCTTCAGTTCTCAATTTCAGAAGCTTCTGATGCCATCTTGGCGCGGCGCGTGGCGGCGCGTTAGTGGCGATCTGGAGGTGGTCCGATGCTGAGGTTGTAGCCCGTCTGGCGGTGTGTCTGCACGTCATTCCTTTGGTTGGAATTAGTACCTTTAGCAGTACAATGAGCATGGCCCATTATAGCTAATTATGCTTGCAAATGTACATGTATGTACAAGTCCCCCAAGTCCCCAGTCAAGGAGGGCAATCTTGGTTGGGGAGTTGTTCGGCGGTTTGAAGCGTTTTCCTCCGCTAGACTTGCAAGAGCATAATTAGCGTCAGTGCGTTGTCAACCGTTGGTTTTACTGAGCAAACGCTTTGTACCCTTTCGGGTGGGCCCCTGCTGGGCCCCCCAGGGAGTCCCCTACTCCCCGGCGAAGATAGACCTCCGGATGGTCGGTAATTTGTTTGATGAGGGGGAGCTGCACGGAGCAGAGGGTGTTGGGTAGCGAGCCCAATGTTTAGCACCCAAATGACGGGGGTCAACATGCCTGATCAGGGCCGTCGTAGACTGGTTGACTAGTCCCCGTGTCCCGTAGGGACGGTCTGACGGTAACGCCGCGTGGCGGTCGTTGTCAGTGAGGCGTAGCCTCGGGATTTTCCGTTTGGCGGATATCCCCCGCTAGATGCAGCAGCGTCCGATAGACGTGCCTGGCGGTATTTTTGCAAGACGAAAAGAAAGGTTCTGCCAGCGGTGTGTGGCGACAGTCACCCTGCTTGCAGGGTAGCCAGGAGGAAGTCCTGCTGGCGGGGTTTGCTTAGCGGAAACTTCGTCTCCTGGAAAGTGACAAGGGAGAAGTTCCGCTGGCTGGGTTTGCTCAGCGGAGACTTCGTCTCCTGGAAAGTGACAAGGGAGAAGTTCCGCTGGCGGGCTTGCTCAGCGGAGACTTCACTCCTTGAAAGTGACAAGGGAGAAGTTCCGCTGGCGGGTTTGCTCAGCGGAGACTTCACTCCTTGGAAGGTGACAAGGGAGAAGTTCCGCTGGCGGATTTGCTCAGCGGAGACTTCACTCGGAAGGTGACAAGGGAGAAGTTCCGCTGGCGGGTTTGCTCAGTGGAGACTTCACTCCTTGGAAGGTGACAAGGGAGAAGTTCCGCTGGCGGGTTTGCTCAGCGGAGACTTCACTCCTTGGAAGGTGACAAGGGAGAAGTTCCGCTGGCGGATTTGCTCAGCGGAGACTTCACTCCTTGGAAGGTGACAAGGGAGAAGTTCCGCTGGCGGATTTGCTCAGCGGAGACTTCACTCGGAAGGTGACAAGGGAGAAGTTCCGCTGGCGGGTTTGCTCAGCGGAGACTTCACTCCTTGGAAGGTGACAAGGGAGAAGTTCCGCTGGCGGGTTTGCTCAGAGGAGACTTCACTCCTTGGAAGGTGACAAGGGAGAAGTTCCGCTGGCGGGTTTGCTTAGCGGAGACTTCACTCCTTGGAAGGTGACAAGGGAGAAGTTCCGCTGGCGGGTTTGCTCAGCGGAGACTTCACTCCTTGGAAGGTGACAAGGGAGAAGTTCCGCTGGCGGAGTTTTCGAAGTTGCCCCTTCGGTGGTTAATACGTGTCGCGCCCATAGCGGGTTAGCGTGCGTAGGTTTGTCTGCTAAGCCTGTCCGTCTTCTAGCCTTTAATGATAGTAACTGTGGGTTTCGTAACCAAGATGACGCCTCGGGCAATCCGGAGAGTGAGTGGAGACGTACGACACGTGTACGGCTAACAAGGGATGTCGGTATGGAGCGGACGGTCGAAGACGCGTTGGGGCCTATATAAAAAGGGGGGAAACTCTGGGGGATTCGACACTTTGTGAAAATTTTGAAAGCTTAGCCACCGTTTGTTCGAAACCGGAGAAGGAGCCTATCGAAGCTTGGGTATACCACTCCCAGAGACGTCGGTCGTACCTGTGCACCACCGTGCCGGAGATTGCACCACTGAGGTTGGTATTCGGATCTCTGTCTTCTGCTATTTGTTTCTGCTAGTTGCTGGGTTTTGTTGTGTTTGCTTTTCTGGGTGTGCTCTGAGTTGTGAGATGGGGTTTTTTGTGGGGGATTGAATGATGGTTGGCCAATGCGTTCATTGATTTTAGGATTTGGATAGTCGAGTCTGGGTTGAGTGTTTGTTTACACTTTGGGGTTTTCTGGGTTTTGTTCTTGATTATTTTGGCTATATCTGATGCGAGAATAGGTTAGATCTATGTTTGTGCTAACTGATGTGGGTTTTAGGGTTTTGGGATGGCTAGCGTTATAGAGATTTCGAGCAGTGAGGATTCCGGGTCTGACGTGTCGCTCAGCGCGGCGGATGGGGTTTTTATTGATTCGTTGCGTCCGTCTGCCCCTGCAGGAACCTCACTGCCAGAAGTGCTAGACGTCGAGTCGCTACAGACCATCCCCTGGGAAGTAGTTATGGGTCGGGGTTCGCGTCCGGAGAGTTCTAAGGCGGGCGAGGCCGCTGCCGCCAAAGCCAGGCGCGACGAGCGTCTGGCGAGTAACAGTGCTGCCAGCGGCTCCGCTGGGGAGGGGGAAACAGCGGAGCAAAATGTTGAGTCAGCGTGGTTCCTCCCGGATGGGACAGCCGTTGACGAGGCGGGAGGGGGATGAGCGGTGCTGCTGTCGCCCGACTGAAGCAGGCGTTCCGGTTGCCGGGGTCGGTGAAGCTGCGCCCACCGACGGCTGATGAGAAGGCGTCGATTCTCCCGACGGGGTGTGCGGCCGTGCACGAGGCCATATTCCGCCAAGGGGTGACACTTCCGCTGGTGCCCAATCTCCAAATCCTTGTTTGCGAGTTTGGCCTTGCCTTCGGTCAGATCTGTCCAAACATGTGGCGGTTGATGTTGGCGATGAACTCCTTGTGGCGCTTGTCGGGGTGCGAGGGGCCTACCGTGGCGGAAGTGCTCCATTTCTACGAGTTAGTATATGTGAAGCGCCAAGGCTGCCACGGGCAAGTAAATTTGAGTCGCCGGCAGGGAGCGCCCAAGCTGATCGAGAATCTGAGGGACTCCATGTCCTATTGGCGGGGGACCTTTTGCGTCGCTACCGACGGTTGGGAGTACCACGCTAGGTCTAACGAGGAAGGGCCGTCATTTAGGATTAAGTCCGAGTTCCAACCTATTCGAGGTTGGTGGCCGGTGTCCGCTAAAAATGTTTGGCGTGCTTACATGCTTGAACTTGTATTCTTACTAACGACGTGTTTTTCTTGTGCAGCGGGACTTCGGTATACGCTGACGTGTGAAGAAGAGTGCCGGGTGGCGAGGATCAGAGGTTGCTGGCGGAACCGAAACCTGCTTGATTTCCGCTTGCTGACTGGTTGGGAGTTATTGGTCGACCTGCGACTAACACGCTCTATTGGTGAGGATTCTACCCTGTCGTTTTGTTTTATAATTGAATTGTGTCTGACTGGTGGCTGTCTTTCCTCTTTTTTTTTTTAGAAACTCCGCCGGGCAACAAATCAAGTCGCGACGCGTTTGAGAAAGCCATGGATCGGGCGGAGATAGAAAATTTTTTGGAGGCCATGTACGCCGAGGGGCTGGCGGCCCAGCAGACTGTAGTGAACCCGGAGACGTTGGCGTTGAGCCAGTCCGAGGTTCCGGTGGTGATGGCGATGCCGCACCAGTCCCACCTTGGTGAAGATGGTCTGCCTGTGGTGCAGGCGGGGACCCAGACGGCCGGCGGGGAGCAGAGGGGAAGTGCTGCGGGCGGGCCTCAGAAGGAGCGGATGCCTGCCCAGAGGCGTGGTTCTCAGGCGGTTCAGCCGGCGGGAGAAGTTATTGTGACGAGGGAGGAACCGCCAGTCATGGCGACGAGGGCCGCCGCTGGGGGCCAGAGGGCGCTAGAGAAAAAGCGCCGGACGGTTGAGTCTCCTGACGAGGAAGAGGGAGAGGAGGTGGAGGTGGTTGGTGCTCGCCGACAGAAGAAGGCCCGGCCAGCTCCTGCAAAAACGGTGGCGGTGGAGGGTGAGGCGCCCGCCGTCAGTGATCTGGACTCCTTCGCCGAGTACGCGCCATTCATGACAGAAGGGGAGCGGGAGTTCCTCTTTCATCTATGCGAGCGGCTGGGATTCGGGGGTCTGGCGGGCATATCGCGCCCGACGGCAATTGACCAATCGCCCTTCAGCTCGGCGTTTGGTCAAATATCGGCGGGGTTACACGATATGTTCTTGGCGGCGTCCAAGCAGCCCCGGGTTGAGGAGGAGCTCAAGGGAGAAATTGGAGATCTCCAGAGGGAGCTGGCGGAGAGACTGGCGGAGCTCGAGCGGGGACTAGCCAAGGCGGAGTGTGATTATGCGGACGCCCGCGGCAAGCTTAATGCGGCTATTCGGCGGGATCTGGAGAGGAATGAACATGTCTCCAAGTTGGAGCAGGAGATTGGGCTGCTGAAGGAGAAGATAGCCGCCAAGGACAAGAAGCTTATTATAGTGCAGCGGGAGTCCGCCGAAAGGATGGCCGAACTGAAGCGGCTGGGGGGTGAGGTTACCCGTCTGAGAGCTGAGGGAAGCACCGCTGCGGCCGCTGCTGTTGAATCATTCAAGCAGTCGGCGGAGTTTAAGAAGACACTAACCGAAGCGGCGAAGTCTGGGGCCCGGGCCAATATAGATATGTTGAAGCGGAAGGGTGCCATTGACTTTGTAAAGGCGTCGCAGCCTGACGTGCCGCCGGTTGATAGTGTCCGCGCGGAGACAGAGGTCGTGCCTGTCCCAGCTGTAGGTACTCACTCGGGCAGCGGGGAAAGTGGCCCACATCCGCCGGAAGGGTCGCAGCAAACTCCCCAGCAGACCCCGTCGGAGGTGTCACGTGCCGGATTTCTGGAGGCACACACCCGGGCCGACGGCACCATAGAGACCCCCAGTCCGACCGCCCGAGGTTCTGATCAAGCGAGCCGATCGGTCGCGCCGCCAATCGCTGAAGCTGCCGAGGCCGACGCCAACCACTGAACCTATCTGAGAATTCCACCAAAGTTTGTTTTTTTTTTGTGTGTAACCGCTGGGGCATCTTTGTTTGTAAAGACTGTTGTGGAATAAAGTAAATTTCTGACTTGGTTTGGTACAATGTGTGCGTAGCGTTTTGAGCTGTATTTTTCTTTTGTCGATCAATGGAACATTAAAGGAATTAAGATTGGTCCAAGTGCACTACGTAGCGGACTTGGTCCACTGACGATCGCTGGCGTTGCCAGTTGCCCTCAGTGCCAGACTTAGGAACAATGGTTTGAATAATTCCTCGTTTCATTGGTGGCTGACTGATCAGCGTACAAAAGTGGGGTAGTACCCGTTGGGTAGCTTCCCTTAGCTAAACATTTGAACAAAAGATTTAGCTAAGTCAAGATGCGCATGGGTAGCGGTTTGACTATTTGTAATAATACCGAAGGTGTTCAGTATTCCAAGGGCGGGCCGACGTGACTCCGTCCTTGTCCATTAAGTAGAAGGTGCCTGGGCTAACAACTTCCACGATTTTGTACGGGCCCTCCCACGTTGGGCGGAGTTTTGTTGGTGGCGGAATGACTTCCTTCATGACCAAGTCCCCCAATTGGAGGTTCCGAGCTCTGACTCTGGCGTTGTAAAAACGTGATACCCGTTGCTTGTTTTGTAGATTGTGTAAATGGGCCTCGAGTCTTCTCTCTTCTAGGAGGTCCCTGTCCAAATTGACGCCGGCGCTGTTGGTCTCTGGGCAGTAGCCTTCGACTCCAGCGGTAGGTTGGGTAACTTCAATGGGTAAGACAGCCTCCGTGCCGAACATCATACAAAAAGGAGTTTCTCCGGTGGCGGAGGTTGGAGTTGTTCAGATGGCCCACAGGACTTCTGGGAGTTTCTCCGCCCATAAACCCTTGGCGTCGTCGAGCTTCTTTTTTAACAACTTTTTTATTATCTTGTTTGCCGCTTCGACCTGGCCGTTGGTCTGGGGGTGGGCGACAGATGCAAACCTCAACTTGGTGCCTAAGTTGGTGGTGAAAGAGATGAGCTCGTCATTGTTAAACTGTGTGCCGTTGTCTGTGATGATTGTGTGGGGGACACCGTAACGGCAATAGATATTCTTCCAAAGGAAGTGAATTACCTTGGCGGTAGTTATTGCCGTCAATGGCTCTACCTCTATCCACTTGCTGTTATAATCAATGGCAACAATGATGTATTTGAACTGACCCTTGGCGGTTTGGAACTTTCCCATCAGGTCAAGGCCCCACGTGGAATGAATCCATGGGCCCACGATGATTGATAGTGGTTCCGCTGGTGCGTGTGGGAGATCTGCAAACTGTTGGCATTTGTGGCAAGACCTCGAAATCCGCCGGGCGTCATCGCCAAGTGTAGGCCAGAAGTAGCCTTGTCGCATTGCGCGGTTGGTCAGGGACCTGGCGCCCGAGTGGTTTCCGCATTCCCCGCCATGGATTTCAGTTAGGACAACCCTTCCCTCCTCTGGGGTTAGACAGCGGAGATTAGGATGGCTGAATCCCTGGCGGTAGAGCTTGCCGTGCTGGATGTTGTAGCGGGTTGCTCTTCGTTGGAGCTGCCTTGCCTGGACCTTATCTTCTGGCAACGTTCCGCTGCGCTTGTATGCAATGATCTCGTCCATCCAGCTGGGGTTGACTTGCACGTTGAAGATTTCCGCCAGGGTTTTTGTAATACTTGGCTTGTCCAGGCATTCCACCCTTGTATCCGCTGGACTCTGATGTGGTTGGGCGGTTGCCAGTCTGGCCAGTGAATCAGCCTTGGCGTTCTTTTCCCGGGGGATCTGTGTGATTGTATGGAATTTGAACTTTTTTAGCAATGTTTTGACGTATCCCAAATACGCTGCTAACTGCTGGTCCTTGGCTTGGAAGCTGTCGTTGACCTGGTTGACGACTAGTTGGGAGTCGCTGAATATGTTGACGCTGTCAGCTCCTGAGTCAATGGCGAGAAGCAAGCCGGCTATGAGCGCCTCGTACTCCGCCATATTGTTTGAAGCTTTGAAGTTGAACTTTAATGCGTACTCTGCGTTCAGTCCCCCGGGTCCGGTTAAGATGACTCCGGCGCCGCTGGCCTTGGCACAGGCGGAGCCGTCCACATGTAGGTCCCAATCCGACCGTTGGGAAGTTGCCTCTGTATTGGTTACTATTTCTGTTCCGGGCATTGCTTGAGTATCGGGTTCCGGCTGACGCTCAGTAAGTTCAGCGATGAAGTCCGCTACCGCCTGGCCCTTCATGGCGGTTCTTGGTTTGTATTCTATGTCAAATTCGCTGAGTTCAATTGCCCACTTGCTGAGGCGTCCTGAGTGTTCAGGGTTCTGCATTACCTGCCTCAGCGGTTGATTGGTTAACACATGGACTGTGTGAGCCTGGAAATATTGCCTGAGGCGTCTGGCGGCAACGATAAGTGCGAGGGCCAGCTGTTCCAACGGTGCATATCTTGTTTCTGCTCCGTTCATGCCTCTGCCGGCGTAGAATACCGGGAGTTCGTCCTGGTCTTCCCGCCGAACAATGGCGCAACTTATTGCCGTTGCCGAGACCGCCAAGTATATGAATAATGTCTCTCCTTGCACAAGAACAGAAAGGAGAGGGACCGCCGCTAGATATTCTTTTAGGCTCTGGAACGCCGCCTGACACTCTGGGTTCCGGTCGATGACCTTCTTGTGAGTTGTTTTGAGGAGTTTGAAGAATGGAGCGCACTTGTCAGTAAGTCGAGAGATGAATCGAGAAAGGGCGGTTAACTTGCCTTGGAGACACTGGACGTCTACCTTATACTTGGGGTCCGACAGGCTAAGGATGGCCTGTACCTTATCTGGGTTAGCCTCTATACCTCGCTCGCTGACGATGTAGCCCAGAAATTTGCTAGCGGTGACTGCAAAGAAACATTTTTCTGGGTTGAGGCGCATACCATAGGCCAGGAGGATGGTTATTATGATCCTGAGGTTTGCGACATGTCCGCTGGCCTTTGTGCTCTTAACTAGCATGTCATCCACATAGACCTCGATAATTTTTCCCAGATGCTCAGCGAACATGGCGTTCATCAATCGCTGATAAGTTGCACCGGCGTTCTTCAGACCAAAAGGCATGACATTGTAGCAGTAGAGGCCTTTGTCGGTGGTGAAGGTGGTGTATTCTTGGTCGCTGGGGTCCATTCTGATCTGATTGTATCCGGAGAAGGCATCCATCATGCTGAGGAGTTCGTGTCCGGCGGTTGCATCGACCAGCTGATCGATACGAGGTAGCGGGAAACTATCCTTTGGGCATGCCTTGTTTAGGTTTTTGAAGTCGACGCACATCCGCCACTTGCCGCTGGGCTTCTTCACCATTACCAGATTTGAGATCCATTGAGGGTAGATGACCTGGCGGATGAATCCAATGTCCCGTAGTTTGGCGACCTCCTGTCCGATTGCCCGGTATTTTTCCTCATCAAAAGCCCTCCGCTTCTGTTTGATGGGATAGAAGGAAGGTTTGATGGTCAGCTTATGGGTGATTATTTCAGTGGAGATGCCAGGCATGTCCGCATAGGACCATGCAAAGACGGTGGCGTTGTCACGTAGGAATTGAGTGAGTTCTGCCTCTACTTCTGGGTCTAGCTGTGCGCCTATGCGGACCGTCCTTTCGGGATGCTCGTCTGAGATGCAGACGGTCTTCAGCGACGTGTCTGGGTTGACCGGCTCCTTCATTACATACTTCTTCTCCTCATCCCTAGGATCCTCAAAGATATTCGGTGGTGGTGGGTCATTACCCACTGTCAGGATTTCATGGCGGCGCGTTGACCGTGCTACAGTTGTTGAATAGCATTCTCGTGCCAGCTGTTGGCTTCCCCTCACGCAGCCTGTGCCGTTGGGCGTGGGGAACTTCATGAGAAGCATGTATCCGGCAATGATGCACTTGAGCTTATTAAGCGCTGGTCGACCAATGATGGCGTTGTACGAACTAAAACAGTCGACAATGATGAACTCCGTGTGTACCTCAGCCATACAGGGACTAGTGCCAATAACTAGTCGCATGTAATCCGACCCCAGTGGTTGTGTGATGTCACCGGAGAAGCTGAGCAGTGGCTCGTGATCCTGGAGTAGTTTTCTGTTCCGCTTGAGATGGTCGTAGCAACCGCTGAAGATGACGTTGACAGCGGATCCGCTATCCACCAAGATTCTCCCCACCGAGAATTTGCCAAGAATGGCATCGACCAAGAATGGGTCGTCATAGGGTAAATGTACTCCGCGTTCCTCCTCCTCTGAAAAGGTAATAGGTTCCCAACCTGATTTCGGTAGTTTGGCGGATCTTTCGTAGCGGATGTTGCAAACTTCCTTTGGGTGGTTGGCGCGTTCATAGCGCTTTCTTGCCATGTGAGACATGTTGGTGATTGGAGCACCGCCATCGATGGTGTTGATGCGGCCCAAGGTCTCGACGTTGGCAATCACTGGTGGTGGTTGGCGCACCTTGAACTGCTCCAACTTGCCGTCACGGTACAAAGTCTCAATGGCTGTTTTGAGAGCATTGCAGCTGTTTGTATTGTGGCCGCTGTCTGCGTGGTATTTGCACCACTTGCCGGTGTTCCTGGGTTTGCCTGTTTTTGGGTACTTTGGAGGGGGTGGCGGTGGGATCTGATCCTTGCACTGATTGTAGATATCTTCATGTGAGGCCGTTAGGACCGTGAACACTGCATACCGCTGTGAGGACTCCGTCTGCTTGTTGTTGTTATCCCCATGAGTTGGGCGGTTTCCCTTGTAAAAATGCTGCCCCTTCTGCCGCTTGGTTTGGTGGTGGCCCTGCTGCCACTCTCTTTTCTTGTCAGTTGGCGGTGCTGAGGGAGGCTTGTCAGTGGTTTCCTGGTGACTGGAAGATGGCTGTGTGGACCTTGCTGGCGTTGTTGGCGGTGGGGTTTCTCCATATGTAATGAATTCCGCCTGGGCGTGAATGACCGCCTCACTCATGACGTGGTCGTATGTTGCATTGGGATGGTTGTAATTGAGGTGATAGATGAACGGTCCTTTGAGGAGCCCCTTCCTGAAGGCCGCCGATGCCATGGTCTTGTCCAGGTCGCGGCATTGAGATGCTGCCGCCCGCCACCTGGTGACAAAGGCCTTCAGAGATTCGTCCTCCCCCTGTTTAACGCCGAAAAGCTGACTTGTATTGTGATGTCCGGCGGACAGTAAGATGAAGCGGGAGAGGAAAGCATGTGACAGTGCATGGAATGAGCCGACAGATCCCGGCGGACATTCAAAGAACCAGTTCATTGCCTCGCCGTCCAACGTTTCGCTGAATAAATGGCACAAGGTGGCGTCGTCGAAGCCCTTGTTGTTGGTGACCTTCTTGAAGGTGTCCATGTGGACAAAGGGATCGGTCATTCCGCCGTACTGTGACATCTTTGGGGTTTTTGCATGTGTTGGTCTGACGGCCTGCAGGATCGTGGCGGAAAAGGGGCCGGGTCTGGAAGTAAATAGCGGATTCCGGGTTGACGTCGGGACACCCGTCTCCACCCGGATCAACCTCTGTTCCAGTTGGTGCATCCTGTCTAATAGCTGGGCGGTTGCGTCACCGACAGAATCGGCCCGACTGATTTGCCGAGTTGGCCTGTGCCTAGGCATGGGCGGATCCTCCTCAGTCATTGTCCTGGTATTCGAGCGATTGGTGTGCGGAAGTGATTCCGCCACCTGTTCTGACATTAGTTGAGGTATGGGCGGTGGTCCCATTCCTGACAACCCAGGTGGGTTCAGCGGTACATGCATTTGTACGACCGGCCCTGGCGCTACTGTGCCGGCGTTGGGTCGACTTCGCCTGGTGCTGCGTGACTGCTCGCTCTGTGCCGGGCGGTCGGTGGCCGCCAAAGTGTTTTTTAGTTCCTCAAAACGCGTCATGAGCGCGGCCATCTGACTCTGGGCTTCGGCCTTCTCCCTGCGCTCCTCCTCACGTTCTCTATTTGCCTTATGAAGATCCGCCAGTGCCATCTCGTACATGGTGACGAGATCCTGGCCTGACGGGCGGCTGCTGCCTGGATTTGCCTCACCGCCGGGGTTGGCCGGGGTTGTGAATAATACGCGGTTAACGCCGATCGCGGGGTCGGAAGGTTGGGGAATGGCGGGGAGTTCTGCCTGCTCCTCAGCGTTTCCCCCGCTATCGTTAGTCATGGTGATTGTAGCGGGATGACCTTTTGTTCAAAAGATTCCCACAGACGGCGCCAATGTTAATGTCTAAAAGTCTAGCGGTAGCTGGACCTTAGTTAACGCTGATCCGGTGGGCGGACCGATACTTGTATTGTTATTGTAGTTCCCGTTACCTGTCAAGTAAAATACAATGGGCGTCAGAGGGAGACCGCGCTGGGCGGTCTTCAACTCTCCGATGCCTAAGTTAGTCAATGTATTTATGTTGACAAAGTAACAGTAGGTAAGTATTGAATGCGTAATTAATGAGGAGAGAGGAGAGAACCTTTTATAGGTGAGGAAGAGACTGATCTTGTCTTTGTTTTCGATGTGGGACTGATATGCTTCAGTTCTCAATTTCAGAAGCTTCTGATGCCATCTTGGCGCGGCGCGTGGCGGCGCGTTAGTGGCGATCTGGAGGTGGTCCGATGCTGAGGTTGTAGCCCGTCTGGCGGTGTGTCTGCACGTCATTCCTTTGGTTGGAATTAGTACCTTTAGCAGTACAATGAGCATGGCCCATTATAGCTAATTATGCTTGCAAATGTACATGTATGTACACTCTGCTACGCCGCCAACAGATAAGAAGAGAGAATGACAACAAGGCACCTACCAGAACAAGCGGCAGAACGACCAGCATTACAACAAGGGAAACGCTCATCCCATGGGGATAACTGTAATAAACAGACAGAGTCCTCTCAGCGGTATGCAGTGTTCACAATCCTCACAGCCTCGTATGAAGAAATATATGACCAATGCAAGGATCAGATTCCGCCACCACCCCCAAGAAAATACCCAAGGGCAGGAAAGCCCAGGAACACCAGTAAATAGTGCAAATACCATGAGGACAGCGGCCACAACACCAACAATTGCAACCCTCTCAAGACAGCTATTGAGACTTTGTACCGCGATGGTAAGATGGAGCAATTCAAGATCCGCTAACCGCCGCCCGTGGTCGCCAACATCAAACAAATGAGCTGCATCAATACCATTGACAGCGGTGCTCTAATTAGCAATGTGTCCCACAGGGCAAAAAAGCGTTATGTGCGCGCTAACCACCCCAACGAAGTTTGCAACATCCGCTATGAGAGGTCCGCTAAATTCCCAAGGTCTGGTTGGGAACCCATTACCTTCTCAGATGAGGAGGAGAGCGGAGTGCATCTACCCCACTACGACCCATTCTTAATTGACGCCATACTCGATAAATGGACAGCGGATCCGCTGTCAATGTCATCTTCAATGGTTGTTATGGCAAACTCCAGCGGAATAGAAAATTACTACAAGATCATAAGCCATTGTTCAGCTTCTCCGGAGACATCACGTAACCATTGGGTTCTGATTACATACGACTAGTTATCGATGCCAGCCCATGTAAGTCTGAAATCCATACGGAGTTCATCATTGTCGACTACTTTAGTTCATACAATGCCATCATCGGTCGACCAGCACTCAACAAGCTCAAGTGAATCATAGCCAGATACATGCTTCTCATAAAGTTCCCTACGCCCAACGGGACAGGTTGTGTCAAAGGAAGTCAACAATTGGCACGAGAATGCTACTCCACAACCATAGCACGGTCGACGCTCTGCCATGAGATACTAACAGTAGGAAACCATGCGCCACCACTAGACATCTTTGAGGACCCTAGAGATGACGAGAAGAAATATTTCAAAAAGGAGCCTGTCTACCCAGATACATCTTTGAGGGTTATTAGCATCTCCGACGAACATCCTGAGCTGACAGTCCGCATCGGCGCTCAACTAGACACAGAGGTAGCTGCAGAACTCACCCAGTTTCTAAGTGACAACGCCGCTGTCTTTGCATGGTTCTATGTTGACATGCCTGACATCTCTCATGAGATCATCACACACAAGCTGAGCATCAAGTCATCCTCCTACCCTATCAAGCAGCGGCAGAGGGGCTTCGATGAGGAAAGGTATCGTGCAATTGGGGAGGAAGTCACCAAACTACAGAACATCGGGTTCATCCGCCAAGTCAATTACCCTCAGTGGATTTCCAACCTGGGCACAGTCAAGAAACCTAGCGGAAAGTGGCGGATGTGTGTCGACTTCAAGGGCCTCAACAAGGCATGCCCCAAGGATAGTTTCCCGCTACCCTGCATAGACCAACTGGTCGCTGCCACCGTTGGACACGAGCTACTAAGCGGATGGACGCCTTTTCCAGCTACAATCAGATCAAGATGCACCCTGGTGAACTGCACTACCTTCACCATCGACAAGGGCCTATACTGCTACAATGTCATGCCCTTCTGTTTGAAGAACGCCGGTGCAACTTATCAGCGGTTGATGAATACCATGTTCGCTGAGCATCTGGGCAAGATCATAGAGGTATACGTAGACGACATGTTGGTAAAAAGCATCAAAGCCAACGGACACATGGCAAACCTCAGAATTATATTCTCCATTCTCTTAATGTATGGTATGCACCTCAACCCAGAAAAATGCTTCTTTGGCGTCACCGCTAGCAAATTCCTAGGGTACATAGTCAGTGAACGGGGCGTAGAGGACAATCCTGACAAGGTACAGGCTATCCTTAACATGAAGGCTCCAGAATGAAAAAAGCACGTTCAGAGCCTCCACGGCAAGCTAACCGCCCTCTCTCGGTTCATTTCCAGACTCACTGACAGTTGCCTCCCATTTTTCAAGGTCCTAAAGACGAACCACAAGAAGTTAATAGACTGGAACCTAGACTGTGAGGCGGCATTCTAGAGCTTGAAAGAATACTTGGCAGCAGTCCCACTTCTTTCCATTCTTGTGCAAGGGGAGACACTGTATATATACCTAGCGGTATCACAATCAGCGGTAAGCTGCGCCATTGTCAGGCGAGAGGGCCAGGATGAGTTCCCCATATTCTACGCCTGCAGAGGCATGAACGGGGCAGAAACAAGATATCCTTCCTGGAACGGCTTTCTCTTGCACTTATTGTTTCCGCTAGACGCCTCCGCCAATATTTTCAAGCACACACCATTCATGTCTTAACAAACCAATCGCTGAGGCAAGTAATGCAAAACCATGAGCACTCTGGGAGCCTAGCAAATGGGCCATCGAGCTCAGCGAGTTCGACATCAACTACAAACCAAGAACCGCCATGAAAGGCCAGGTGGTGGTAGACTTCATCACTGAGCTCACCGAGCATCAGGATAAACCCAGCCAGGGTACATAACAGGCCAGCACGGAAATAATAACTGTTGAGGAACCAGCCCCCCAGCAACAGTCAGACTGGAACCTCCACGTTGACAGCTCCGCTTGCGCCAAGGCCTGCGGCGCCAGAGTCATCCTCACAGGACCGAGGGGACTAAACTTAGAATACGCGTTAAAGTTCAATTTCAAAGCCTCAAACAACATGGCGGAATTTGAAGCACTCATTGCTGGCTTACTCCTCGCTATCGACTCGGGCGCTGACACTATCAACATATTCAACGATTCCCAGTTAGTCGTTAACCAGGTCAATGATAGTTTCCAGGCCAAGAACCTACAGTTAGTGGCATACTTGGGGTACGTTAAGACACTCCTAAAAAAATTCAAATTTCACACCATCTCACAGATCCCCAGGGAAAAGAACATCAAGACTGATTCACTAGCGAGGCTAGCAACCGCTCAACCAAACCAATGTCCAGCGGACACAAGGGTGGAATGCCTTGACAAGCCAAGCATCACAAAAACCCTAGCGGAGATTTTCAACATTGAGACTAGGCCAAGTTGGATGGATGAAATCATCGAATACAAGCGCAATGGGACATTACCAGCGGATAAGGTCGAAGCACGACAGCTCAAGTGGAGAGCAACCCACTACAACATACAGAATGGCAAACTTTACTGCCAGGGGTTTACTCATCCCAACCTCTGATGTCTGACCCCAGAAGAGGGAAAAGACGTGCTTACAATGATACACTCTGGGGAGTGTGGAAACTACTTGGGCGCCAGGTCTTTGTCCAATCGCACAATGTGACAAGGATACTTTTGGCCCACGCTTGGCGACGACTCCAGAAGGGTGTCCAGGTCCTGCCACAAATGTCAACAGTACGCTGACCTCCCCCATGCCCCGGCGGAACCCCTGTCAATCATTATCGGCCTATGGATCCATTCCATGTGGGGCCTAGACTTACTGGGAAAATTCCCAACCGCTAAAGGTTAGTTCAAATGCATCATTGTTACCATCGACTACAACAAAAAGTGGATCGAAGCAGAACCACTGAAGGAAATAACTACCGCTAAGGTAATTCACTTCCTCTGGAAGAACATCTACTGCCACTACTGCGTTCCCCACACAATCATCACAGACAACGGCACACAGTTCAAGAACAAGGAACTCATCTCTTTCACCGCTAACTTGGGCGCCAAGATGAGCGCTCAGCCCCAAACCAACTGCCAAGTCGAAGCAGCGAACAAGATAATCAAGAAGCTGCTAAAAAAGAAGCTCGACGAAGCCAAGGGTTTATGGGCGGAAAAACTTCCGGAAGTTCTATGGGCCATCCGGAGTACTCCAACTTCCGCCACCGGTGAAATGCCATTCTGTATGATGTTCGGTACTGAGGCCGTCGTACCCATCATGGTCACAAAACCTACCGCCAGAATTAAAGGCTACCACTCCGAGACCAACGGCGAGGGCGTCAACCTCGACAAAGATCTCCTCGAGGAAAAATGCCACAAAGCCCATCTGCACAACTTGTAAAACAAGCAATGGGTTTCACATTTTTATAACGCCAGAGTCAAAGCCCGGAACCTCCAGCTAGGGGACTGGGTAATGAAGGAGGTTATTCCGCCACCAACGGCACTCCACCCAACTTGGAAAGGTCCATACAAAATTGTGGAAGTCGTTAGCCCCGACACCTTCTACTTAATGGACAAGGATGACGTCACAACGATCCACTCTTGGAATACTGAACACCTTCAATATTACTACAAATAGCCACGCCGCTACCCTAAGGTATCTTGACTTAGCTAAATTTTTGTTCAATATTTAGCTACGGGTAGCTACCCAACGGGTACAACCCCGCTTTTATAAATGTTGATAAGTAAGCTAATCAATGAAATGAGGAATTATTCAAACAATTGTCACCAAGTCCAGGCACAAGTTCAAGTGGCAACGCCAACAACATTCAGCGGATCACGTCGGCTACACTGTGCACTTGGAACAATTTTAATTCCTTTAATGTTTCGAAGATTAACAAAAGCACAAGTCAAAACTCTGGCGGTAAAAGCAACATTCAAACAATAATAGTCGAAAGGTATACAACACTGAAAATTTTCAAACACACTTCCGTCTATTCGGGGTCAGGACTCCCTGCCCAAAAATAGTCATTACAAAAAATAATATATATGCAAGCCTCAGCGGCATTACAATACGAAAGTATGGCGGAACGCAACGCCTTCAACAATTTTCAGCACCGCCCTGCACACCCTATGCCGGCTGTTGCTGCGCGCCCATATGACTTGTCTGATCGTAGCCATGCGCAGGCGGGCTTGGGGTCATGATGGTCCGGTCCGGCCGGGTACGAGCAGCCAGAACATTGGCCCTAGAGACCTCGGACTGGGTAGGCACATGAGTCCGTTGGGAGGCCTCCACAGGATCATGATCACTCTCCCCACTGCCGGAGCGCACGCCAGCTTGAACCGCCTAAGACCCGCCCCCTCCGACTGATGGCTGCATGGGTGTGCTAGCAGACCCGGACTCCTTCACCCAGTCAATGGCGCTATGTTTATTCAAGAGCTCTACGTTGGCAGCAACATCGGCCTTCACCGCCTCTGTCAAAGCTTGCTTGTATGCTGCAGACTACTTGAAGGCATCTACAACGGCGACCTCAACACCGCTCCTCTCTGCCTCCAGCTGGGCAGCCACACCCTCTAATCTCTTCACCTCGACGAATTTGGAGGCAGAGTCTTTCTGAAGAATGTCGATCCTCTTAGACTTGGCCATCATCTGCTCTTTCAGCTGAACTATATCCTGCTGGAGCACTTTGATGTGGTCTTTCCGATCAAGGTTTTGCTCGATGGAGTTTTTCAGCTTGCCACGAGCATCCAAGGCATCGCATTCTGCCTTAGTCAGCTGCCGCTTCTTATCTCCAATCTGACTTGAGCAACCGCCAACTCCCCTCCCAGGACTTCGAGCTCCTCCAGCAACTGCCGCTCGACCTCAAGCTGCTTCGAAACCACCAGGAAGAGCTCGTGCAACCCGACGGACAGATGGCCAAAAGCCGAGCTAAACGACGACCGCTGTAGCACCGTTGGGCGGGAGGTTCCATCTAATCCACTGAATCCCAGCCTCTCGCAAAGGTGGAACAGAAACTCTCGCTCTGGGTCAGTCAGAAATTCAGAGTACGCGGCAAACGAGTCCAAGTCGCTCGTCTGCACCTCCCCGCTGGAGGGCCCCGATGGTCTCTGTACCAGTAACTCCGCCCTCCTCATCAGCGTTGTTCTGCCGTCGCTTCCTCTACAAAACCGCCCATGTAGTGCCAGCGGTGACAGGCCTCGTCATCTGCGGCTCCAACCCCGCAATGGTAACTGGTGCCTTCGTGGGCACCGCTCGCTCCTGCTGAGACCAGCGCCTAGTGGAGGGCACTTTTTCTTTTCGCTGCACAGGGGCAGTTGAAGCCTGGCTCCCACTGGCAACCCTATGATCACCGCCAGCTCCAGCTTGAACGACTGGTAAATAGTCGGCGCTGAGATGAGAGTGGTGCGACATTAACAGCACCACTGGGGTTTTAAACTGGCTCACCGCCAACGTCTGTGGATTCACCATCGTCTTCTGGGTCGCCAACCTGGCGGCGTACATGCTCTCAAGAAAGTTATTTATCTTGTCACAGTCCATCGCTTTGACGAAAGTATCGCGGCTCGCTTTGTTACCCGGCGGAGAGTCTTTAAAAAAAAAAAAACAACAACAACAGGTTAGCCGGGTACAAAACCAAAGCTACGCCAGGGATCAGCGGAAGTCACTTACAAAGGGAGAGTGTCAACTGTAGATCGACCAACAATTCCTACCCGGTGAGTAGGCGGAGATCTAGCAGGTTGCAATTCTACCAACAGCCTTGGATCCTTGCCACGAGGCACTCTTCCTCACGAGTCATGTTATAACTCAAGCCCGCTACAAAAAAAAAAAAAAAAAAACTCATTAGCACAAGGAATCATTATACAAACAAAACCAATAGAGCAGTGGAGTCCAGCGACAACCTCGGATAGGTTGGAACTCCGACTTAATCCTGAACGTCGGCTCCCCCTCATTCGACCCTGCTTGGTATTCCCATCCGGCGGTAGCAACACAGAAGACCCCCCCCCCCCCCCCCCGGCCAGTAAGCCATGGAAGCTTTCAAATTCTCGATCAACTTGGGCGCCCCCTGACTGTGACTCAGGTTCACTTGCCCAATGTAACCTTGGCGCCTTACGTACACCAACTCGTATAAGTGCACCACCTCCGCCACTGTTGGATCCTCGCAACCGGACAAGTGCCACAACAAGTTGATCGCCATAAACAACTGCCACATGTTAGGGCAAATTTGCCCAAAGGCGAGGCCAAACTCGCATTCCAAAATTTGGAGATTTGGTAGGAGGGGAAATGTCACTCCTTGGCGGAAGATAGCCTCGTGCACGGTGGCATGCCCCGCTGGCAGCATTGACGATCTCTAGCCCTTCAGCGGCGGACAAAGCTTCACGACACCTGGCAGTCGAAACACTCATTTCAACCGGTTTAGGGCGGCAACGGTCATCGCCCCCCTCGCCTCTTCAACAAGGGTACCATCATGGAGAACCCATGCTGACTCGATCTCCTCCCCGCCAGTCTATCCCCCATCAGCGGAACCACTTGAGGCGCTATTGCTCGCTAATCGCTCTTAGCACCTATGGCGGGCTGCGGCTTCCTCCCCCACCCTAGAGCTCTCCGTACAACCGACACTACCCATTGCCACCTCCCAGAGTATGGTCTGTAGAGGCTCGATATCTAGCGGTTCAGACAGTGAGGTTCCTGCAGGGGTAGAAGGATGCAACGAGTCAATAAATACCCTATCCGCCACGCTGAACGACATATCAGACCCGGAATCCTCACTGCTCGAGATATCTACGACGCTAGCCATCACAAACCCTAAAACCCAGGTGAGTTAGTTCAACAACGATCTAAACTATGCCTATGTCAGATTATAGCCAAGAACATCAAGAACACCCATCCCCAGAAAACCCAGAAAGTACCAAAACAAGAACAAAACGCACTCACTCCAACCCAGATTCGACCATCTAGCAGGGCAAGAATCCTCAACCTCCTATCAAACACCCAAAACCCACCCCCAAACACAACTCTAGACCCTTAGGGACATCGGAAAGTGCCAGAAACCACTTCAAAAAAAAAAAAACCTGAAATCGACAGAAGCAAACAAAAACCAATAAAACATAAACGAGATTTGGGGCTACCAACCTCAATGACAAAAAATCTGGTATGCTCGAAGGTGCTCGTCTTCACTTCAGGAGATCTTTGTCTTCCAAAGATCGACAGCTTCACGTAGATTGCAGAACCTTCTAAGATCTCAGAGCAAGGCTTGAGGACGACGATAATAGGCAAAAGTACAAAGTGTTAAACCTCTAGGTTTCCCTATATTTTATTTCAACATCAAAGCAATATAAGCCGTCCGCTGAAAAATGATGTCACACGACAACCGAACACATGGCCCACGATCGCACTTAATCTCCTGATTAACCGAGGCGTCTGTGATTACTTGCATTAATGGTGAGGAGACGGACGTGCTGCAGAGATGTTATTCCACACTCTAACCCAATACATGTCGGCCACGTGTCGAACGCCGTCAGACGAAGCGTCCAGCCGAAGCAACCATCGAAGAGGCAAGTCACAACTCATCGGGCAGTCTCCGCTAAGAGCAACTCCGCTAGCGGAACTTCTCCATTTTCATCTTGCAAGCGAGGAAGACTCCGCTAGCGAAACTTCTCACTTGTCATCTTGCAAGTGAGGCAGTCTTCACTAAGCGCAACTCCGCTAGCGAAACTTCTCCGTTTTCATCTTGCAAGCGTGGCAGCCTCCGCTAAGCGCAACTTTGCTAGTGGAACTTCTCCTTTGTCATCTTGCATGTGAGGCAGTCTCCGCTAAGCGCAACTTCTCCCTTTTCATCTTGCAAGCGAGGCAGTCTCCGCTAAGCGCAACTTCTCCCTTTTCATCTTGCAAGCGAGGCAGTCTCCGCTAAACGAAACTCTGTTATCCGAACTTCTCCCATTTCATCTTGCAATGGAGCACAACTCAATTCACTGAACTAGCACCAGGTTGGTCCCAGCAACACTGCTTGCCGCTTACTATCAGCGGACGAACTTCCACCAACGATGATTCCCAAGGAAACGCCTCATCTTGACGACGACCACTACGTGGCGTTACAGTCAGAAAGTCCTTCCGGGACACGGGGACACTTCAACAATTTACGACAGCCCTGATCAGGCACATCGACCTCCGCCACTCAGGTACCAAAGTTTGGGGTTGCTACCCAACACCCTCTGCTCAGTGCAGCTCCCCTCAACAAACAATATACTGACAAAACAGAGGTATATCTTAGCCGGGGAGTGGGGGACTCCCTGGGGGGCCTAGCAGGGGCCTACCCGAAAGGGTACAAAGCATTTGTTCAATAAGTCCATGGTTGACAACACACTGACGCTAATTATGCTCTTGCAAGTCGAGCGGAAATAACATTTCGAACCGCTATGCAACTTCCCAACTAAGATTGCCCTCCTTGACTAGGGACTTGGGGGACTTGTACTTACATGAGCATTTGCAAGCATAATTAGCTATAATGAGCCACACTCATGATACCACCAGCGGTACCAACTACCGCCAACTGTGTGACCTACGGAAACACAGCCAAACTAGCTGTCGCCTGAGCCCCGGCTCACCCCCAGATCACCGTTGACACGCCGCCACGCGCCGCCCCAAGTTAGCATCAGAAGCTCCAGAAGCTGGGGATTGAAGCACATTAGTCCGACATTGAAAACATGGAGAAGATCAGTTCCCTCCTCACCTATAAAAGGTTCTCTCCTCTCTCCTCATTAATTACGCATTTACTACTTACCTACTGTTACCTTGTCAACACAAATACATTGACTAACTTAGGCATCGGAGAAGAGAAGACCGTCCAATGTAGTCTCCCTCTGACGCCCTCTGTATTTTACTTGACAGGTAAACAGAAGCTCTGAATATTACAAGTAGCGGTCCGCCCATCGTATCAGGGTTAACCGAAGTTCAGCTACAGCTGAACTTTTAGACATTGACAGACATCAATTGTGAAATATTGATAATTGCAATGGACCAAATTCATTTTTGAACTACTGGCCAAAATGATATACGCGAAATGTCGAATTTAAACTTCATGAACATAACTTATAAGTGAAGGACATTAGATGGTCATGTAGTTAGTATGATCATTGAGGAACTTTATGTCCTCATGTAATTAAGGATCAAGGAACTACAGGTTCTGATCTCTTTTAATTACAAAATTCACGATCATTAATTTGGGGTATACTCATACTCATTCGTCATAAACCAATGGTGGAATATCTGCTTACTTTTAAATTTGTGTCAATAAAATCCCCTCAAAACTTCAGGTTTGAGGTTAATCAAGATTAAAGCTATTTGATAAATTGTACATATACTCGAAACTTAAGGCTCGAGTCTGCACAATTAGAACTTTAGGTTCTAAGTTGGAGTGAACTTATGGTATAGTAATTAATGTAAGAAAACAATAAGAATACTTTAAGTAAGCATAAAGAAGAATGTATAAATCAACATAATAAAATTCACTGGAAACTTCTAGTTCAAGTTGACATAAAGTCAAATAAACTATGAATGAATCATATGTGTAATCGAAGCTTCAGGTTTTTTTTTTCTTGAATTGCAGGTTCTAAGATTTCATAAATTGAACTTCAGGTTCAGATAAATTTGGTGCTCGAAACTTCAGGCTCGAGGTGACTAAAGTGAAGCTTCAAATTCACTTTTGACTAGTTTATGTTTTATACTCAAAGTTTGGGTTCGAGTTTTTACTGTTAGAACTTCGGGTTCTACAATGGAATTTTGAACTTCTAGTTCAAAAATGTTACACTCGAAATTCATATGTTCGTAAGGCTGCTAGCCATATGAATAACAAAAATTGTTTAAAAGATAAGTACTGAAATGAAAGTACATAACAAAATAGGAAAATTGCAGGGATGAAAAATAAATAGATTAACTATGCAATAAAATTAACTGTGGAAACTTCTGGCTCCATTAATGAAGAAAATCTTCTGGTTCCATTAAGGAAGAAAATACACAAAACTTCTGGTCTGGTCAACTTATCATTTTGTGAATATTTCTTCGCTCTTCTAGTCACACAAGAACATAATTTTATCTTGTGGACAACGTAGCTTCTAGCTTTGGCCAGGTGTTCAAAATTGAACTTCAAATTCACATTATCGTATAGAGGAGGGAACCCCAATACCAAAAAAATTTGAGGAACTTCTAGCCTCTTATAATTATTGGGGATCAAAAATATATGAGTTCATATATTACGTCGAGGATCTTCTGGCCCTCATAATTGTAAAAACTATTGGAAACTTCATGTTGCAATAATCCTTGAGGAGCTTCAGATCCTCTTGTAATCAAGTCAAGAGACTTTAGGTCTTGATCAATTTTGATTACAGAATATGGTGGAGATCAAACAATAAATCAATAAAACAGATGTCAAAATAAAAATATACCTTGCTCATCCATACCTTGACGAAATAGTGTTAGTTCAGTGGTTAGAGCGCCCACTACCTAGGATTCAGGTTCTGGATTCGAGTCACCATGAGGGTAGGAGTGAAATCCTTTGATCATCTTTTAGAAAAAGAAGAAAAAAAAGCTCACCCATACCAGGCTTGCAGAGTGTAGACCAAAGGAAAATTAGTCCAGTATCTCTGGATAATCAATTGATTTGATGCAGAACCAAACAAATGTATTTCCTCACTGCAAGTCTGCAACCAATTAATCATTACAGTCACTTAACCGTGTGTTCTATGAACTTAATAACTTGTCGTGTTCGACTTAATCTTGCATATGTGAACGGTGATCCTGAACAAAGCATATATATATATATATATATATATATGATACAGAAAAATCAAATCTGTTTTGAATAGTTATCAAGATATATTATCTATAAGCATGACAAGGCTTATAAAAGACGAATCATACTCAAATACAAAAACAAAAAAGATGAAACGTCATGGTGCTGGAAGTAAGTAAAATATATTTATATAATTGTAATTATACTATGTAAGAAACAATTGTATGTATATAAAACCAAAAATGGCAACCATGTATGATTATATAATCATATGCCGTCCAATGTTTATAGAGATGGAATAGTAACGATTATATCAGTAAAAATAAAAGCAACTTGAATCCAAGATAAACTGGTAGATCATGCCTCATGGTTAGAACTTAGAAGCAACACAGTTGCACCAAGAATACATTGATCATCATAGAGGTATAAGAAAGAACTCTTTTAAACCAGAGTGTGCTGATAACGTGTTATAAAGTAAAGAGAAGATAAAGAGAGAATAGTTAGGAGGAAGCAGAAGTGTTTATATTCTGTCTCATTAGCCACCTTTAAATAGAGGTAGAGTTTACATAAAAGTACATGGGTAAATGTATGGTATGTTAACATTTCTCATACATCAACTATTTTTACCCCGTTAAGGACTCATGTTACCACTTTGAGGACTAATATTACTATTTTGAGGACTCATATGGTAAACTAAGAAAATTTGCCACTTTAAGGACTCCTGTTACCACTTTGAGGACTAATATTACTATTTTGATGACTCATGTGGTAACTAAGAAAATTTACCACTTTAAGGACTCATGTTACTACTTTAAGGACTAATATTACTATTTTGAGGACTCATTTTACCACTTTTAAGGCAATTGTATGCATGTCATACGTTAACACATTATAGAATTTTCCAAAGTACATAACTAATGAGTATTTACGTGAACAACTACATAGATAATAATATTTACAATTAGTTTTCGTATTACCCATACATAATATGTACTTAAACTCATTCTTAATCTTTTCATTCATTATTAAACCCGAGGAGACTGATTGACTAAGACTTCACGAGATTGACTGAGGAAGATGAGGAGGAAGTCAAAAACCACTGAGAGAGATAACGAGGAAGCCAAATAGAAAAAGATTTCGAGTTAAATCCTACATTGGAAAATGGTATTTTGGGTACTACAAATGGGTGAACAAAGTATGCATGAAACTAAAAAAATGTCTTTAGGGTGAGAAGAGAATGTAGAGTGAACCAAGTATTAGTAGGGTGGCAACAGCTGCACCCTTGTGCTTAATTTATAGACAGAAAAAAAATCTGTCATTTATAAATATATGTTTAATTTTTTATAATATCTTGTATAAATGGCTTCATGGACAAAAATAAGCACCAGGACTTAATTTGATGTAATGGAGATAAGATTTTTTTTCTTCATTATAAACTTCTCAATGTAAAAGTAAATTGCGATTGGAATTGGTCTACTCATTTCATTTCATAGTCCCTTTATATAGGGATAGAATTACAATGGAAATATCAATTAACATCAATTACAATAATGATAGTAAATACTGATTGTGATGTGATTGCAATTCTTTGATTCCCTCTTCGTCTGTTTCTTTGACGAATGCACATAAAGTGTTATTCCTTTAACACTCCCCCTTGTGCCAAGTCAAAGATAAAATGGTGCATGAGTTGTTGCCTCACTAAAAACCTTGCCAAGTAACAATAAATACCTTGTGGGACAAAAAATACACATTGGTCGAAGGAAAAGAGCACAACGCACCTTTTACATTTAAGGATGACATGTGGGCGTTAGACTCTTCCTGACGTCTACACCTCCCCCTGATCCTTACATTAATCAAGGGAGCTTGGAAAGTCTTTGCATTCCTATGCTTTTCACATGTTTCTCAAATATGGCCTTAGGCAATGATTTGGTGAACAAATCTGCCACATTCTCCTCAGACCTTACTTGATTCACTTGAATTTTGAGGAGGGTCTGTTGTTGCTGATTGTAGAAAAACTTTGGCGATATGTGTTTTGTGTTATCACCCTTGATATAATCTAGCTTTATCTGTTCGATGCAAGCTGCATTATCTTCATAAATGCAAGTAGGCTCTTTAGTGGTAGAACTCAAACCACTAGTCCCTCAAATATGTGTAATGATAGCTCTTAACCGTATACACTCATGAACCGCCTTATGTAGAACAATGATCTCTGAGTGGTTCGAGGAGGTAGCCACAAGGGTTTGCTTGGTTGATCTCCAAGATATTGCCGTGTTCCAATGGTAAATACATAACCAGTTTGGGAATGACCTTTATGTGGGTCAGAGAGGTACACAGCATCAACAAAACCAACCAAAACGTCATTTGGCATTTCGGTGTAGTGAGTAACCCTTTCGCCATCAACATTTCCTTTAGGGATTACAGTTCCATCTGCGGTCCCTCTTGTCTCTCTGTAGGGAAAGAACAGTCCCAAGTCAATGGTTCCTTTTTAGGTATCGAAAAGTGTTCTTGATACCATTCCAGTGACGCTGCATTGGCACTGAGCTAAATCTAGGTAACAAGTTCACTGAGAATGCAATGTCTGGTTGAGTACATTGGGCTAAGTACAATAATGCGCCTATTGCACTTAGATAGGGAATTTCAGCTCCCAACACCTTTTCGTCATCTTCCTTTGGACGAAATGGATCTTTCCTTGCATCCAAGCTTAGACTGATCATGACAGTGCTAGCAAGATGCGCTTTGTCCATGTTAAATCACCTGAGTATGTTTTGGACATACGCAGACTCGTGGATTAGTATTCCACAAACTCGGTGTTCTAGTTCAAGGCCTAGATAGAATCGAGTTTTCCCAAAATCCTTCATCTAAAATTCAGATTTCAAGTAGCTCGCGGTTTCTCTTATTTCTTCAATAGTACCTATTATGTTCATTTCATCGACATATACAGCTACAATTGCAAATCTGGAACTTGTTTTCTTTATGAATACTGACTTGATACACATTTACGCAAGCGTACGTATCATTGTCAAGATAGGGAAATATTATGCCCAAAGTTTATCGTACCACGGGGATTAGTGGCTAACCCACAATCCTTGGATAATCGGAAATAAAGACACTTAGCAAACAAAGAAAAGAAAAAGAAAATAAATAAAAATGCTAATCTAAGGCACCAAGCCTTAGCAATGCTCGGCTTTAGTTTTCCCCAAAGCCTAATCAAAACTAAGAGCCTAGTGGTGGATATGCACAAATGAGTGGAAGAGTTTAATGTTTGGGGGTTGATTTTAACTTAACAAATAATAATGAAATGTAAAGCAATAAAAAATAAAAATGAAATGTAAACAATAAAAATGAGAATGTTGGGTGTTAGGGAGGTTCCTTCACCAAATCTCATGTGTCGGAAGCTAATCTAATGTAGATGCATATTTCCTATTTTGGCGGTAGTCATATCCAAGGCGGTTCAAGGCTCAAGGACAGAAATTCCCTTTCATGGTATTCCTACTCCGGTTCAAGGGCCGTAGGGACTCACTTGGCATGAATTAGAGCCGGTTCAAGGGTCACTAATTCACATCAAGAGGCGTAGAGATCGAGGAATTAGACTACTAAGCGACCCGCCCGCGCAATCACGCAACGGGTGTAAATCACCATGCTTATAACCCCTCGAATACGAAATTGAAGGTTTCTAGCTTAGGAATTATAGGGGGTCAAGCCTCTAACTCCGTCCTAAACATGCTCAAAATACACACCCTAGAGTTGACTAGGCTCCTAGACATGCATTTTAACCCAACAAAAATAGATATAAACATCCATCATATGAAAATTGCATCATTACATTAAATTAAACATCTTTTACACAAAATTTGGGTTAGGGACACAACCCTAACCCCCAACAAAGAAATTACTCTCAACCCATAACTATGAACATCAAAGATACAAAATTCAAAGAGAAAAGATTATAGAAGTGTAGGAGAACACAAAGGTAGACACAATTAGCTAGGAAACTAATATGACTTCCCTTGAATTACAACTCCCACAAATACCTAAAGCTTGAATCTTGTAGCTTTTGATGAATCCTTGAAGTTTGTGTGAGAAATTCTATGAATACCCAAAAGAAAACTAAAACTATTATGAAAAATGGAGGAGGAGGAGGAGAGAGAGCAGCCCAAAAGGGCTGCCTCTGTTTTAGGTGTGGTGCGGCAGTGGAGGTTTCTTCCCCATGAATGTTGTGGCCGTGGTATATATATTATCAAGAAATGGGTGGCTGGATGCCTTCATGAGAAAAAGAAAGGCTAGGATGAGGTCAAGAGATTGAAGCTCCTCCAAGAAATGGGCACGTGTCCTGGGAGAAATGTTTGTGTGGCTGGTTAATTAAAGGAGCAAAACACGTGCAGCTCCATTGTGCATGTTGATTGGCTAACTTTGGTTAATTACAATGCAAAGAGGAAGGGTGTGACACGTGCAGCACATTAACCAAGCTATTACTAATTTTGTTTAATTAATCCATCAATCAATGATTGATTAATTAAACGGCCACTAATTCACTTCAAGCTTTTCTCTCTGTTGGTGTTTACCATAATTGACTGCATCGATAATTTCGTCATTTTTTCGGAAACTCTAATTTTGCTCTAATTTCATGCATTTTCTCACAATTTCCGCAATTCCGCTTATTTCCTACACAATAAATAAAAATGAATTAATTACATAAAAATTGACTTAAGGATTAACTTAATTCTAGTATTTAGAGTGCAATTACACACATAAAAATGCGTGTAATCAAATACGCAGGGGCACAATTCATCGTTCTTATATCCCTTCCCAATCAAGTAGTCACTTAGAAGGGTATACCACATCCGCCCGGATTGCTTCAATCCGTGAAGTGAGCATTTCAACCTAATTGCAAACGCACTCCGTGGTTTAGAGTCACTTGACTTGGGTAATGTAAGGCCATTAGGCACTTTCATATATCTCTGAATCTAGATCCCTATAGAGATATGCAGTAACCACATCCATGAGCTGCATTTCCAGTCATTCGGAAACTACTAAGCTAACTAAGTAGCGGAACGTTATAACGTCCATTATGGGAGAGTATGTCTCCTCGTAGTCAATTTCAGGGCGTTATGAGAAACTTTGCGCCACAAGGCGAGCCTTGTACCTCAGGACTTCATTTTTCTCATTACGCTTTCTGACAAATACCTATTTATGTCATATAGGCTTTACACTTGGTGGGGTTAGCACTACCAGACCAAATACCTATCTCTTTGTTAGATAATCTAATTCTGCCTAGATTGCTTCTTTCCATTTAGGTCAATCTGCTCTTTGTTGACATTCTGCAATAGAGCGTGGTTCGATATCATCGTGCTATATGATTTCTTGAGCAACAGTGTATGCAAATACATCATCAATGTGTATAGAAGATCTTTCTATGAACTCATATGCACTCTCATAATCCATTCAGATTTCTTTGTTCTCTGGAATCATTTCAAACATCAGAGCGTCCTCCAGTATTGATTCATGGACATAACTATAATCAGAGACAATCTCATAAGAGGGATTCTCTATATTGATGATTAATGGATCGGTTTGTGCCTTACTCGCCCTCTTCTTCCTTGGGTGAGTGTGAATCGAACCAAGTGGCCTACCCTTCTTCCTTTAGGGAGCCACGGCCTCAACCACACTTTCACTAAGTGTGGTTGCAGTGCCTCTATCTGCGGTACCGTGCCCTTTGTTGGGGACTTCTAACCTTGCAGGCACATTTGCAGCTGGTATATGTGATCTCGTCATTTTTGTGATATCAGTAAACTCATCAGGCATTGAATCTGCTACGTTCTGAAGATCGATTATTCTTTTCACTTCACTTTCACTTTATGAAGTGCGGGGATCAAAATGAGACAGAGTGGGGACAAACCACGACAATTCCTGTCGTTCCCTTGGAAAATCCTTTTTCCTATCTCCCCCTAATGACGAGAAGACTGTCTCATCAAAGTGACAATCTGCAAATCTAGCGGTAAAGAGATCGCCTGTCAAGGGTTCCAAGTAGCGGATAATTGTTGGGGATTAATATCCAACATAAATGCTTAATCGTCTTTGAGGACCCATTTTACTACGTTGTGGGAGTGCAATAGGCACATATACTGCACAACCAAATATGCGTAAGTGTGAAATGTCAAGCTCATATCCAGTTACCAACTGGTACGCAGAAAATGGTTGACTGAAAATGGTTGGCTTGAAACGAATAAGTAAAGCTGCGTGCAATATTGCATAACCCCATGCAAAAATAGGCAGGTTAGTGCTCATAACCAATGCACTAGCCACCACCATCTATAGCCTTTTGATGGTGGCCTCTGCGAGACCATTTTGTGTATGCACATGGGGTACATGATGCTCTACATCGATCCCAATAGACATGTAATAATCATCAAATGCTTTTGGTGTAAACTCTCCAGCGTTATCAAGCCTTATAGACTTGATAGGGTGAGCAGGGTGGTGAGCCCTTAAATGTATAATCTGTGCTAGGAGTTTTGCAAATGCAGCATTTCTTGTGGACAATAAAACGACATGTGACCAGCGTGTCGAGGCATCCACCAGAACCATAAAGTACTTGAATGGTCTGCATTCTGGATGGATAGGTCCACATATATCTCCTTGTATCCGTTGTAATAATGGAATGTTTTGTTTTGTGTCTTTAGCATAGGAAGGTCTCAATCCTGTTTTTGCTAAAGAGCAGGCTTTGCAAAACGAGTGATGTGCATTTGAAATAGTCAATGAGGTATAATGGGAGGGAGGTAGTGTTTCTGGTACTTCAAAAGGCAATGACTGCATTTGAACAGTACTAGGACCGACACCTTGTAGTGTGGCGGACTTTTCTCCCATTTTTTTTTTCACTCGAAAGAAGGATGTCCATATGAGTTCTTTAAAATATGAATCATCATGTTACGACCTGGATGCTGTAGGCGGTCATGCCAAAGCTTGTATGAGTCAGTGTCCCACATTTCATCGTTGGTGACAGCATAGGATTCAATGATCCGAATCGTAGTGAGGTACAGTCCACTAGATTGACTCATAAGTTTCTCTAAAATGAGTGTCATTTAATATTCATTAGAGGTAATATTCAGTTCCATTCTCACAGTGTGTTTTTACATGATAACCGTTGGCACAAATATCTTTGTAACTTAACAAAGTTCGATTATCTCTTGGTGCATACAGAGCATATCTCATATTCTTTAGAGTATTTCTATTTAGGTAGAATGATAATCTTTTCATTCTAAATTTTTTTCTTTTTTCTAGATGTATTGCCTTACATCTTTATAGTTCTATTTCGAACCATGTAAATATGTGTAGTAAATAAAAGTCGAACGAATTCATTGCTTCAGAATAAGATCCGAAATTTATTAACAAGCCAACGGTAATCAAATCAAGGTTTTGTTCAGAAATCTAATTCATCAACTCTTTCTTGTTTGACTGAAGGCTTCATCGGTGCCCTTTGCACCTTGTTTCCATGACCACTAGGGCCAGCACCACCATCTCTGCGCCATACATTGGGAGGGCCTCCACGACCCCCACGTCATTTGCCACGTGGGTAGGGACCAACACGTCCAAACCCATATGCATTGGGGTTCTTTCCACCTTTCATTTTTCAATAATTAATCTCGGGAATTTTCTTTGTCCCAGTAGGCCTGACATTGTTGTTTAAGAGAACTTCATTATGCTTCTCAGCCACTTGCAGTAGGTTGATCAACTTATTGAAGGTTGTGATTCTTTTGTTATCATATTCCAATCTATACTTGTTCTTTAGTATAAGTGCTAAAGTAGGAAAAGTAGAAAGAGTATTCTGGATTATATCATCTTCTGTGAGTTCATTTCCACAGAAATTGAGACGTGCTTTTAGGTGCAACATGTCCTTGTTAAAGTCATTGACCCTTTTGTAGTCAAGCAAGCGGATTTCATTCCACTGAATGGTCACTTCTGGGAGCAAAGTGTCATGAATGTTCCCAAAAACATTCCCTAAGGGCATCCCATAGTTCTTTAGGTGTCTTCAATATGTCACCTCAGAAACATTAAGGCATTTGCTTTCACCTTATTAGTAGACGGTTCATTGTCTTTGGGTCGGTAATGGTGGCAGTGTAGTCTTTTGCTACAAACGCAGTTTCTACATCGGAAACCCAACAGTGGTACTCAAGTCCTTCTGAGTCCAAAATGTCAAATTCAGGTCGAGTTGGATTAACCGTCTACATAAACAAGAGAGAAGATATAAATTACGCAGTCATAAAGACATCCACGTAAATTATTTTCCAAAAATGTGAATTAGATTTCTAGACCAAAATTCATAACGGTCACATTTTTCGATGCTATGTGAAAATGTTTTATCACGGTAAGTGTGTATGTATAATGCACATGAATTTTCTTTATCATGGCAAAATGGAGTTTATATGTTGCATTCTAAAAATAACCATAACACATGTAATAATTAATAGAACATAGCATATATAAAAATAAAGTATATGGCATGTTCAAATTTCACAAATATACAACAAAATATATGCTACACATAATGATAGCAATAATATATCATGCGTAAAATAAAAATCACGAAACATGCTTAAAATTTCATAATAAAAACATAAGCAATAAAATATAAATCTTGTTTAAATAGAATTATAAATCATGCTTAAAGATAATCAAATAAAACATAAATAACAAGGCATGCTTGAAATGATCAAAATTATCTAACTAAACATGCTTAATAACAAAATATAATAAAGGCATAAACAATAAGGTATAAAGCATGCTTAAAAATAGAAAATATAAATAAAATTCACATGCTTGGCTAAAATCATAAAATAAAATAAAGAAACATACTTGATTTTGAGAAAATAAAACAATTTTAGCTCACGCGCTTGTTGATGCAGGCGTGCGTAGCGATGTTTTTTTTTTTTGGCTTGAGAAAAACTGGGCCGCTTCCTCTTTCTTTTTAGTAGTAAGCCACGGGCCTTGTGTTTTTGTTTTGTTCTTTCTGGGCCAGGAGGGGGCCTGTTTCATTTTTTTTCTTTCTGGGTCGCCGGGCCCCTTTTTTTCTTTTTGGGCTGGGTCCTCCTTTTTGTTATTTTTTTTTCTCTCTCTTCTTCCTCTCGTTTTTTCTTTCTTTTTCTCTCTTCTTCCTCCTCCGCCTGGATTGCAGATGGGTGGCTGAGCGTGCAAAAGCGCTAGACGATGGCGGTGCGTGCAGAGGCAGTGCTTGCAATTCGCGTTGCCGGGGCAGGTGAGCTAGAGCCGGGGCTGGGCAGGGGCGCGGGAAGCTCTAGGCATGAGGTGGAGCGTTTGTGCGGGCTGGAGACGCCGGGGACTGATCGCTGCAGCTGGAGGCCGGGGTTCGATCTGGCCTTCTGAGGTCGTAAGCGCACCTGCGGCGATAATGAGGGAGAGGATGAAGGTGATGAAGCCGGGGAAGAGGAGTAAGATTAAGGTTAAGGATTGCTGGGGTCTGCGCAAGCTGCAAGCTGGGCGGTTGCAGCAGTGTGTGTAGGTGGGAGGCGAGGTCTCCGGAGGCAAGGCCCGTGTGGGCTGGCGACAAGGCTGAGGCTGAATTTTTTTTTTTTTTTTTAAGGTTTAGGGCGGCAGAGAAAAAAAAATCTAGGGTTTGCGAATTTTTTTTTCTCTTCGAAGCTAAGGTTTTTCCTCTTGGCTATTGGCTCTAAGCATGCTGATAACGTGTAAAAGTAAATTGCGATTGGAATTGGTCTACTCATTTCATTTCATAGCCCCTTTATATAGGGATGAAATTACAATGGAAATATCAATTAACATCAATTACAATAATGATAGTAAATACTAATTGTGATGTGATTGCAATTCCTTGATTCCCTTTTCGCCTGTTTCTTTGACGAAGGCACATAATGTGCTTTTCCTTTAACACTCAAGCATTTATGTATGGTTTTTCTATCATGTTGAAGAGAATGTAGGGTGAACAAAGTAATTAGTATGGTGGTAATAGCTGCACCCTTGTGTTTAATTTATACACAGAAAAAAAAATCTATCATTTATAAATGTATGTTTAATTTTTTCTAAAATCTTGTATACATGGCTTCATGGAGAAAAATAAGCACCAAGACTTAATTTGATGTAATGGAGATAAGATTTTTTTTTTCTTCATTACAAAACTTCTCAAGCATTTATGTATGGCTTTTCTATCATGCCGCAAAAAGTAAATGAAATTTGAGCTCGAACTGCGTGACAAATTCACAAATTTATTTTCACAAAGATAATACCTAGCGTTCACCATGAGAATTTATTATGGGTTTTTGTCTATTTACCCCATTTTTAGAGATTTTTTTTCCCACTTACACCTTTAAGTTTTTTTAATTCCTTTTTACCCAAAACACACTAAGGATGTCTTCCCTAATACCCCATTAAGATTTTTTTTTAAAATTTTTTTAATACCATTTTACCATCACCCCTTTGTTACTTAGAGAGAGAGAGAGAAAAAGCATAGGAGACTTCGCCAGAGCTCGGTCACAGATCGCCGGAATCCGGCCAACTTTCACCTGATTCTGACCAACTTTCGCGGGATTCCGATCGCCAACCCCAGAATCCGGTCACCTGCTGTCGCCCACGAGAATTTGCTGAAAATCTCACCGGAAATGTTTTTTTGCGCCCAATAGACGTTTATTGCCCCAATAGTCTATTGCCCCCCAATAAACGACTATCAGCAATGTATTGCCTCCCAATAAACGACTATCTACCATGTATTGCCCTCCAATAGGACTTTCAGTCGCCAGAATTGGAACTAATCTCTCTAAATTTAGACAACTAAAACTTCGATTACATAAAAAAAAAAAAAACAAGGAGGTTACATCAATTCAAAACGTTTATTGTCCCCCAATAACCATCTATTGCCCTCCAATAGAACTTTCTGTAACTGGAATGGGAACTAGTTTTCCTAAAATTAGACAAAAAAACTTTGATTTAAAAAAAAAAGATTATATCAATTTAAAAGCGTCTACTGCCCTCCAATAGACGTCTATTGGTCCCTAATATACATTTAAAACTTTTTTTCTTTCCTTCTGTCCTGTTACTTAAAAAAAAAAAAAAAAAAAAACTGATTTGGGCACCCATGTCCTCCTCCCATCTTTCCGGTTGCTGACCCAGGACCGGAAGTAATCTTCTGGTGAGGCAGGGGTCGTGGATGATGTCGCTGACGTCCTCCGAGAGCTAGAGCCCAAAGCCTCCTCAAAACCCGATCTGATTGCACGACATTGTCCTCCTCCTCAACGACGCCATCTCCGCCGGTTGGAAGCTCTGGAGACTGGATCATGCTGGGGACAGCTTCGTGCGCTACTCGGAAACACCATAACAACTTTAGGAGGACAGAGGCGAATCTGTGGATGCGATGAGCAACGGAGACGACGACAAGTTCCAGTTTGCCGTTCTTGCAAGTCGCCGCCATGGCCGGACGTTTGGATCAGAGATGACCGGACTCCGCTTCCTGCTGCCGCCAGTCTGCAAAGAGAGAGAAGGATGATGAGTGGCAGATGGTAGTTTTTTAATTGGCTTAAGGGTAATATTGTCATTTTATTTTAAAACGGGTAGGTGGGAATAAAAATCTCTTGCTGGAGTAAGTGGGATGATTTTTGCCTATTTTGGTGCTTTGGGTCAAGGACCCTTTTTATTATTATGAAGAGTGAAATTTGCACCTCAATTTTTATAAACCACACAAAGCTATATGCATATGTCCATTGAAAAATTACTCATGAAAGAAGTGTAGTTTGTTGAAAAATGGTACCAAATTTTTTTTTTTTTTTGGAAATGGGGATCAATTAAGCTGCCCCAAAACTAGCCCATAAGGCTGAACTTAGTACCTACTAATAAGTCTAATGGACATGCCCAAACAGACAATAAGGAAAGGAAACTTAATTTCCCACTGGGCTCAACAAGAGCCAATATAAGGAAATTAACCCTTGTAAAACAACTTAAACAAAGGCCAAAAGAATAAGCCCACTCCAATACAGAAAACCTAGCTACTGCAGACCACCTCGCGCTGCCGACCTCGGAGAGCCTCCAATGTGACGCCGGAAGCAGAACACCAAGTAATTCTGTACTGTATATCTGATGCCAATCAATGCCCAGAACACAAATCATGTGAAATCCAACAACCCAAGGGATAAGATCCCTCAAAACAACACCATACTCTCCACAATAGAGACCCATACCAAGAAAGCATTGTGGCTGCTGAAGGAGGACCGAGAACCAGAACCATGGAGAATAGGGGGTGATGAACCCATGCGTGAGCACCCATACTCACCTTGGTATGTGCCTTGCACTTTCTTATCACAGCCGCCATAGCTTTCATGGAGTTTGGGAGTGAAAAGGGAAGAACTGTTTAAGGGTTGGGTATACATTGATCTGGAAAGATGTGGGATTGATTGACAGAGAGAAAGAAAGAAAATAAAAGATGAGGAACAAGGTCCTCCGGATCTGAACAAAGCCAGAGAAGAGCTGGATAAGGCCATATATAACCACAAAGGGAGCAAAAACACTACAAAGGTGAGAGAAGAACTATAGTCTTTAAGATGCTGAAAGAGAAGGAGTGACCTCCCCCAACTCTTAAGCCTTCAATCTAGATCCTGAAGGATCAAGATTTGGGCAAAAGAGAAGGGGGAGGGGGGAGTTTCTTCTCATATCTACTTTCTCTCTCTACTGTTTAGAGAGAGAGGGTCTCGTTTTTCAACAGAGCATCGATTAGTAGGTTGTCTTTGTGTTTGGGAGCATTTATTTAAACAATTTCAATCTCCTTTATTTAAACATAAAAAATAAGGCACACACCATATATATGTCGTCGTCCAAATATCATGCAGTCTAGCTAGACAACATGAAAAATGTAGGGATAAATTGATTAATTTGAGTGCACTTACATAGACATTTGTAAGCATAATTAGCTATAATGAGCCACGCTCATGATACCGCCAGTAGTACCAGCTATCGCCAACTGTGTGACCTACTGAAACACAACCAAACAGGCTATCGCCCGAGCCGCGGCTCGCCCCCAGATCACCACTGACACGCCGCGCTAAGTTAGTTTCAGAAGCCGAGGACTGAAGCACATCAGTCCCACATCGAAAACATGGAGAAGATCAGTTCCCTCATCACCTATAAAAGGTTCTCTCCTCACCTATAAAAGGTTATCTCCTCTCTCCTCATTAATTACTCATTTAATACTTACCTACTGTTACTTTGTCAACACAAATACATTGACTAACTTAGAGATCGGAGAAGAAAAAACCGCCCAACGCGGTCTCCCTTTGACGCCCTCTGTATTTCACTGGACAGGTAGCGGGAGCTCTAAGAGTATCATAGGTAGCGGTTCGCCCATCGGACCAGCTTTAACAAAGGTTTAGCTACCGCTGAACTTTAAACATTAACATTGGTATCGTCTGTGGGAAAACTTGAACAAAAGGCCATCCCACCACAACATCCACCATGACTAATGGTAGCAGAGGAAACGCGGAGGAACAGGCGGATCAATCCGCCAACCCCCATCCCACCAACCCTACGATCAACGTCAATCCAGTGGTTAACGTTAACCGAGCACTATTCAACACGCCGTCAACCCTAGCGGGGAACCCCAGGCTACTTCCCAGATCCCGCCAACCTAAACTACAACGGAGGCTCAGCCGAGCGGCAGCTGCCCACCGGTGCAGGACCTCACCGCTATGTATGAGATGGAACTAGCGGACCTCCACAAAGCAAATTGAGAGCACGAGCAGGAGCTCAGAGAAAAGGCCGAGGCCCAAAAGCAGGTGGTCACGCTGATGTCAAGATTTGATAAGCTGAAGAAGGCGCTGGAAGCAAATGCCAACCAAGCCCAAAGCGAGTAATCGTGGAGCACCAGGTGCAGTCAACACAGCACCGGGGGGTTGGTACCCAGACCATTCATACAGATGCAGGTACCGCTGAACCCACCAGAGCTACGAGGAATGGGACCACCTCCTCCGCCCTGACTAATGTTAAAGCAGGAGGTGGAGTCACAACCGCACACCAGCCGCTCGACAATAAGGGCTAGAACCGAGCTGGATCAGCGAAACATCCAGGTGGGACCCGATGGAGACACAACCGCCCTAATACTAGAGCAGATGCAACAACTAGAGCAAAGGCTAATCTGGGCACAGACAGGCGCGTCAGCGCCTATACCAAATCCACTCTTTGAGTCAAGACCAGGACCATTCACCACCAAGATCCTGCATGCCAACCGTCCGGCGCACACAAAGACACCAAAGATGTCACATTACAGCGGCACAACTGACCCCTTTGTCCATATGGACACCTTCAAAAAAATCACCAATAACAAGGGGTTTGATGATGCCACCCTCTGCCACTTGTTCAGCGAAACGCTGGATAGTGAGGCAATGAGTTGGTTTTTTAAGTGTCTGCCAGGCTCCATAGACTCATTCCATGCACTATCAAATACTTTCCTCTCTCGGTTCATCCTGTTGGCGGCCGGACACCACAGTACAACTCAGCTATTCAACCTCAAGCAAGCGGCGGAGGAAACGTTGAAGCCGTTTGTCACCAGGTCGCGAGCGGCGACGTCCCAGTGCCGCGATCTTGATAAAACAATGGCGCTGGCAGCTTTCAAGCAGGGACTCCTCAAGGGGCCATTTCTCTATCACCTCAATTACAATCATCCAAACGTCGCTTACGACCATGTCATGAGCGAAGTTGTCATCCATGCACAGGCAGAATTCATCACATATGGAGAAAACCCCCCACCACCACCAACACCTGTAAAGTCCACCCAACCCTCCGCCAGCAATTAGGAAACCGCTAGGAAAACCTCTGCTGCTCCACCAACTGATAAGAAGAGAGAATGGCAGCAGGGAAACCACCAAAGCAAGCGGCAGAATGACCAACATTACAATAAGGGCAGCCGCTCATTTCATGGGGATAACCATAGTAAACAGACGGAGTCATCCCAGCGGTACGCAGTGTTTACAGTCCTCACGACCTCATACTAGGAAATATACGACCAGTGCAAGGACCAGATACCGCCATCACCCCCAAGAAAATACCCAAGGGTAGGAAAGCCCAAAAACACTGGCAAGTGGTGCAAGTATCACAAGGACAGCGGCCACAATACCAACAATTGCAACACCCTCAAAACTTCCATAGAGACCTTATACCGAGATGGTAAGATAGAACAATTCAAGGTGCACCAACCACCACCCGTGATCGCCAACATTGAGCCCTTGGGCCGCATCAACTGTGGCACGATCAACGCACCGCCATGAAATCCTAACAGTGGAAAATCATGCAGCGGCACCAGATATCTTTGAGGACCCCAGGGATATCTTCTCGTCATGTCAAAAAAGAGCCTGTCAACCCAGAAAAATCCTTCAACCCAGAAACATTCTTAAGGGTTATTAGCATCTCTGATAAGCACCCTGAGCGGACAGTCAGCATCGGCGCTCAAATAGACCCAGAGGTAGCGGCTGAGCTCACCCAGTTTCTACGTGACAACGCTACCGTCTTTGTATGGTCCTACACTGACATGCCAGACATCTCCCCAAAGATCATCACACACAAATTAAGTATCAAGCCATCCGCCTACCCTGTTAAGCAGCGGCGAAGGGCCTTTGATGAGGAAAGATACCGTGCAATAGGGAAAGAGGTCGCCAAGCTCCAGAACATTGGATTCATCCACCAAGTAAATTACCCTCAGTGGATTTCCAACCTGGTCATGGTCAAAAAACCCAGCGGAAAGTGGCGAATGTGTGTCGACTTCAAGGGTCTCAACAAGGCATGCCCCAAGGACAGTTTTCCACTACCTCGCATAAACCAACTGGTCGATGCAACCGCTGGGCACGAGCTACTCAGTGTAATGGATGCCTTCTCCGGCTACAATCTGATCAAGATGCACCCCGGTGACCAAGAGTGCACCTCCTTCACCACCGACAAGGGCCTATACTGCTACAATGTCATGCATTTCGGTGTGAAGAATGCCAGAACAACTTACCAGCGGCTGATGAATGCTATGTTCGCTAAACACCTGGGCAAAATCATCAAGGTCAAAGTGGAAGATATGTTGGTAAAGAGCATAAAAGCCAGCGGACACGTGGCAAATCTCAGAATCATATTCACCATTCTCTTGGCATACGGTATGCGCCTTAACCCAGAAAAATGCTTATTCGGCGTCACCGCCAGCAAATTTCTAGGCTACATAGTCAGTGAACATAGAGGCCAACCCTTACAAGGTACAAGCCATCCTTAATATGAAGGCTCCAGAATGGAAGAAACACGTTCAGAGTCTCTAGGGAAAACTAACCGTCCTTTCTCGGTTTATCTCCAAACTCACTGACAGTTGTCTCCCATTTTTCAAAGTACTGAAGACAACCCACAAGAAGGTCATCGACTGAAACCAGATTGTGAGGCAGCGTTCCAAAGCTTGAAAGAGTACTTGGCAGCAGTTCCACTCCTCTCTATCCCTGTGCAGGGGGAGACATTATATATATACTTAGTGGTATCACAGTCAGCGGTAAGCTATGCCATTGTCCGACGGGACTGCCAGGATGAGCTCCTCGTATTCTACGCTGGCAGAGGCATAAACGGGGCTGAAACAAGATATCACTATGCCAAAAAAGCTATCAGACAACAGAGTTCAGACGACAGAATTGTCATTTTCTGTCATCTGAGTGTTTCAGACTAAACTGAGACGACACATAAATTAAATGTGTTGTCTGAATACAATGAGAAACCATGCTTGTTTCATTTTGAAGATATTGTCAGATTCAGACGACATTTATGTGTCGTCTGAAAAGATGGAAATATTTCATATCTAACCCTAGCAAAAATTTTGGAATTCCCTCCAACTACCTCAAGTCATTTCCCTCTCAAAAGTCTCAAACCCTAGCTGAGAAGTCAATGAGGGTGATATTCAGACAACATTGTTAAGAAATTGTGTTGTCTGAATGAGATGACTTTTCCTTAAGTCTTTTTTGGAATAACTACAGAATACACGCGAAACACTTTGTGTATTTCCCAAACAATAGCTCTGTCTAAAACCCCATCCAATCAATCTCTTAGCAACCAAAAACTCGAAGCTCCAGTAAGAAAACTCAGCCGATTTGAGAGGTTGATATAAACCTAAAACTCGACCATCTCTCAAATATGAGAATCCTTACCAAAACCTAAGCCACCCTTCTTAGTCTCGCCTTCAACCCTAAAAAATCCTTGTTGTTTGCATTTGCGTCTTAATGGAGCTGTCCAGCAACCACTCAAGAGAGAGGAAGCTTCACTATTCTGTTTTCGATTGGGTTATTGGTAAGCATTTTACTTCATTTAGTTTACGGTTTCGATTGGGTTCAACTTCAATGTTCGATATATGATTTTTCTGAAAATTGATTTGGGGTTTGATAAAATTCCCTTGTAAATTTCTCTTTGGGTCGGCCTCTCTTCCGCTCTTAACCTACTTCTCTTCCGTTTCATATCTATGAGAAGCTAGTGTGGTGTTTGGGTATTCAAAGTACCAAAGTCACAAATACATGCATCCTGTCTCTGGGTAAGATCAATTATAAGCTAGATCTCATCATATCAATATAATCCATCACAAATCTGGTATTTCTTTCTTCTCCAGATTCTCCGCTCTATCTAAGCTATATTTGATGGATAGAACTTCGTTTTGGAGAGTGAGAAACAAAGAAGATGGGTTCGGATTTGAAATTGCAAGGCACATCAGCTCTGCATATACAACAAGGGTGAGAAACAAAGAAGTGGCTAGGGATGGGTTCCGATTTGAAAAGTTCAATTTCTCCTGAAATTGCAGGTTTTGTATACTAATTAATTTCACTTCTGCACTCTCTCAGGTACTACATATTCTCCCGCTTTCTACATTTTGGGGTTTCATATCGTTGCTCTATTAGCTTAATCTGGGGCTAATCTCTTGCCTTAGATTCATGTTTAGTATATGGTTTAATTTATGCTTGTTTGGTTTTCATTCCACAAACTCGTAAGCATGCCTATTTGAAACACTCTACAGAGAGGTGGAGAGAGGTGGAGATCGAGAGAGAGAGAGAGAGAGCGAAAAAAGTGGTGTTGTTAGTTAGCATCTACAACTCTGATTATATTTTTTCGCATCAAGAGAGGTGAAGAAAGTTGTGTTCCTCTGATTACCCGCTGGCTCAGAATTGGACAACCTCTGTTTTACCCACATCTGAGGACTCTTGGCAACATCAGCTCCTCCGGTGCAATTGATTTGTGGGTAATTGGTTTTATATGCTTGGATTTATTTTTGCTCTTCGTCTTCAATTTGTGTCTCAATCTATATGGGTTGGGTTTTATCATTGGCGGAGAATGTAAGAGAGGGGGAGAGTTGGTAATAATAGGTTCTGTATGTCGTGATTGATTTTAATAGCCCATTTTCTTGGTTCCTCTGGAATTTTAAAAAACATTTGGAAGTATTGAACTATCCTCAATCTAAAGACCTATATATTGAGATCTCAAGTACATATCCTCAACTTTTCCAATAGCTTCATTGTTGATAATCATTTTTTTTTATAAGATTGTGGATTATCAGTTGATCCCACTGTTGTAGAAGAGCATTGGTGGCAGTCAGCTAGGCTCTGCAAATCAAGGTAGTCCATACAAATTGGTTGATATGATCTAGTATTAATATTTGAAATTTTCAGTTATTTATTCCTTACTCTATTTGCCAATAATCTGTAGGTTTCTAGTTGAATACAGCTGCTGGTACCATGTCTCCCTTTGAACATGGCGAGTTTTTTGTTCTTGATGATGGTGGAGAGGTATTTTACCCTTCTTGTTTACAAATAGGTGGTGAGATGAACCTGGCTGCTGGCATTCAGTTGGCTCAATTGACCCTCAAACATCGTCAGAATAAGAAGTAGCAACAAAGGATTATAGTCTTTGCTGGAAGGTTAGTTATACCAAGTTATGCTTGTGATTTCACATTATTTTTTGCCAGTTCTTGTATACTTACCCATTTTGACTTATGTGCTGCTGCCAGTGCTGTTAAACATGAAAAGAAGACTTTGGAGATGATTGGAAGAACAGTGTAGCCCTTGATATCATTAATTTTGGTGAAGAAGATGAAGAAAAGTCAGAGAAGCTAGAAGCACTTCTTGCTGCTGTGAACAATAATGACACCAGCCACATTGTTCATGTTTCGGCTGGTCCAAGTGCTCTTTCTAATGTACTCATAAGGTCAGTGTTCATGTGTTTCCTCATTTTCTGTTTTGATGCCTGAATAAGTGAATGGGATAATAGTGCCGGATTTTAAGTTGTCTGGTCTAACATCTTGAACTGTAAATGTGATACTCCTTAGAATAACAATCATGTCTTCGATTGTTCCAATCCTAACTCTCATGTGAGTGCTGCATCACCTCTTAGTAATGGCTAAATTGGTTCAAAAGTTGGGATTTGCATAAACTAAAAACAAGATTGTTAACCTAGGGGGTTATGTCATATTTGAAGTTCAGAGCCTAATATGTGAGACTAGTATTCATGGGGATTTAATGACCTGGGAATTTCTTTGCTTGAATTAAAAATTTCTACTCTCTTCTTGCAGTACACCTATCTTCACTGGAGATGGAGAAGGTGGGAGTGGGATTAAGATTAAGTCTATTGTTGAAGCTTCAAAGCCGTGGCCATCGGTGAGCATGTCCAGGTGGTTACTCACGATGAATCATGCCTTACCATTTTCCTGTGAGCCACATGTTATGGATAATTCCATTTGTTTGCAGATTTAGTTAGAATTCTCCCTAGTCAATTATTTTAAATTACCCATATCAGTTACTGTTTCCTTAGTATGCAGTCGGTCTCTTTTTTGATATTTGGTTTTTGCAGCTCTTCAAATGTCTGTGCAGGAAGGTGAAAAAGATTCTGCTAGCGATAAAGATATGAGTAAATTATTGGTTGATCAGTCTTTTGTGTCTTCTATCCTTGCCTCGGTATATCTGTTGCTTCCTCCATTTTTTCCCTCATTCCCATAAAAAATTCTGCATAACTCTAGCCTTCAATAACATATTATTTTTAATGTTTCTACAGCTTCCAGGGGTTGACCCAAATGATCCTTCAGTAAGAGACTTGCTTGCTTCTATGCAAAACCAGTCAGAGGTGAGTATTAAACTTAGCAGGGTTTAACAGTACAAGAAAATAGCATATACTGGATTTATCTAGGTCATGGCTTACCTTGTTATCTAACTTAAAGTTTTCTTAAGTGGTGCTACTTTTGTGGGTGCTGAATTCTTACTCCACTCGGTTTTTGATGGGCTGTTGAACATTTTCTTAGTTAATGAGTGCAACAAATGTTGTGTTTTGAAAAATCAACCCAAAATATTTTGAAATGGCCTTCCCTGCAACTATAGAAACAGAAATCATGTTAATGATGCAGTAATTTAAGAGCATTTTAATCTGTTTTCAATTTTGTGTGGGTTTGCTTTTGTGGAATTTGTGGCCTAATTATATGAGTTCTATCATCTTAAGCTTTTCTGCTCCATCTGGTTGTATGAATCATACATGGAAATAAGCTGCTAATCAATTTGTGTAAGGAATCCAATGAGGCAGAATAACTTTGTTTTTGATATATACTATGAGGGAGAACTTTGCGACCGACATACTTGATAGTTTTATATTTCCAATGTATTTTTTTTTCTTTCCATGTTCTTAAATTCTTGTGCGTTATGAGGCAGTCTAGAGTTAATATAGTTATTTTTTGTTTTTTTCTACTTTAAATAGTATCAATTGAACTTGACAGTAGTCATGGGCAAGCTGCAACCAACACCTTGTGAGAATAATTACACAGGCTCCCTTTCCTCGTTTAGAAAAAAACCATGCCCTGACATGATTCATGAAATGAGATTTTTTCCCCATTTGTTCATGCCCTTGTATTAGATTCAACAATTCTGTGACATTGTTGGCTTGCATCTCTCACATAGACCTTATTATTTAATATTCTAGTTTTCCTGTAGTTTGGCTCACATATGCTAGTTTCCATTAATATGCTGATTTAAATCTTTGGAGTACACTGAGTTAAAGTGACACAATGCATGGATATGAACCCCAATTGACGTCAACACCTTGGAAAAAAACCCCTCTCTATTCTGCCTTGACCTGACCCCAGGTGACAAAATGAACATGTGGTTTTTTGGTTTTTTTTCTGTGAAATTTTTGCTAGAACTGAACATTGCGTTAATGCTAGAATTGTTCAAATATTTGTTTACTTGGTGAGTTGATGTGGCTGTTAAGTTTTTGACATTTGGTTCCTTTACTTAATTGTGTGATATACATATTGCTGACTATTGATCAGATTTGTTTCTTTCAAGACATGACTCCCCAGTCTAACAACACAGCCAAAGCTAAAGCAATAACACTAAGGATGAAGGCACTGCAAAAAAGAGGCAAAAAAACGGTGTCGAAACCAACTGTTGAAGAGATTGATGCACCACATAAATTTGCCTTCACCCACTAGGCCAAAAAAGCTAACAGACAACGGACCAAAATCGTTGTGTGATTTGGACGATCTCCGTTGTGTATCGGAGCGTTGTGTGATGAAAAATGGCACAACGGTGGAAACCCGTTGTATGAAACACAAACAGTCAACGCTTATTTTGTTATCAGTGTTGTGCCTTCCCTCGGCAGATGTTAGGCAGAGCTGCTGCGCAGCCATACAGCCCATGGCAAGTGCATGGGTCAGACAACATAACTTTTTTCAAGCTGTTGTTGGAAAGCATTTTCAGACAACGTTTTTTTGATGTTCACCGTCTTCTGATTTGTCGTCACACTTCAATTATAGACTATAGTTGTTATGTAGCTTAGTTTTAGACATCGTCGTTCTGTTTTTACAGTTGTGTGAGTGTAATTGAGAAGACACATTTTTGGTAAAACCATTGTGTGATATATAAGAATGCATTGTGTGGGTATCTAGATTTTATGAATTGAGACAACCTAACATTGATATTATATAAAATCTGTTGTATGACAATATTCATTGCCTGCATTTTATGCATTGCTAATGGTGCTCCATTTTGACCTAATGAACAATGATCAATTGGAAAGAAGCCATATTGTAAAACCATCAAATTGAGTAATCCAACTCATACTTTAAAAGTCAAATGTAAAAAGAGAGCATTTCCCAACCATCCAAGCCAACATTAAAATAAGAAAAGCATCCTAGTACATGCCCTATCTACTTGAACATCAAAAGTTGATGATGAAACTAATACATTTCTCAGGACGAATTGATAAATGTGGCAGTGGGCAACACTAGCACACTAGCTTGCTCCTTTGAAAATGCTGCATAAGTGCATGCTTTCTCTTCTCCTTCTGACACTTATCGCTGGCCCTAAACACCAAAACCCTCACAGTTACCAAAAGTGGTCTGATTGAACACAAGAACGAATACCAAAAAGAAGATATAGTAAAATACCAGTTAGACTCACCTTGGTTGTGTCAACAAGATTTTGAAGTATAGCGTCAATGACCTGAAGAATTGAAGTAATACAAGAACCACCTGCAATCTGGATGAAAGAAAAGAAATTACACTTGAGAGATGTGACCAAGATTAGATCATCATAACCTTTATAAGTAGTCAAGATATGGATATCCTTTTGGTCAGAAAAAAGGAAATGATAATTGGACAATAGCAATTAAAAAGCAGGATATGCCTTTCTCATAATCTGGTTCAAAAACTATCTAGTTCACAAAGTAGTAATAACAATCAACATGTAGTAACAACAATCAACAGATGCTCTTACCATGCTAATATGCTTCTTCATGTTGGGAACATATCTCAGCTTTTCAATGGGTCATTAAGAAAAGATACACCTCATTATAAGACAACTCAGAGTGTAACCTCTACCTATCATTGTCACTAGTAAATATAGGTTACCCCTTCACTTCAACTGCATCTCATGGTTTTAAGCTTGCAAAATGCTAGCTCATTTTCCCTTCTGGATACACCAACATACAGTTCCAATAAAAGGAAAGAAACATGAAGTATAGTCACGCCTTGATAGCATTCCTTAATTAATAAGTCAAAATATGCCTTGGAATCTGGATCCGATAGAGTATAGCTGGATATATAGTCACGCTAGGTATTTTAGAATTAAACAAATAAAAATTGAGAACAACCAGAAAATTGCAAAGTAAAATCCCAATCAAGTCCCAAGAATGGTGATGTTCATAAGACAATTATGAACTTAAAGCCAATTGATTTTTTGGATTGGAAAGCACTATGAACATAATGCAAAAAAGTTATGTATAAAAGATATGCTATACAGAACACTCTTTCGCGTGTGTAAATATTAATGCTGAGATGTAAATTTTGGGTTGAGGAAGAACATGGATTTTATGCAATCATAACACAAAAAGAAAAGGTAAAACAGATTAGACAAAAATGAATTGTGAAACCAGATTCTGCTTTCCTTTTTTAAATAAATATATACTAGAATAATGTTGCTCTTATGAAAGTTTTTGAAAAATGCAGTTAGCAGTTTTCCTGCACTACAAGTACTTAGGCATTGCTATTTAAATTTAGTTTGGAATGTAATCTAGTTTCTTGAGTAACTTAATATTTCAATCTAACTTCATTATGAAATCAGTGTGTATATATGTAACCTTCTAGTATCCTTCCATACAACTAAGACTGGGATCTATAATATTTCAATACAACTAAGACTCTATCCCAATCTGTAGTGTAGAATGGGCTCAGTGAAACCAAAAATTTGGTGCTGTGAGAACCAAGTTAACACTCATAGAGCTATGAGATCCTTGAACAAATAAAAAAGAGCTATAAGATCGAGGTTGTCCGAGTTGATTGGATTAACAAATGTAAGCATAGAAGTTGAAAGTAATTTAATAATTTTGTAACAATTCAAAAGAGTTGCATGACACAAGTGGGCATCATGGCAAACGATCGTTGACTTAGGAATGAAAGCCTTCCTTCTATATTCCAAGTATGGATATTGCACTAGAATTCCTTTCGGAGAATTATTTTATGTTTTTGTTAAGTATCTATCTACTATCCAGAAGAACAAGAGTCATTGTCCATTAACAGTCATAGGACTGTCCACAGTACATTATCAATTGTAGTGGTAACCTGGCTAGTACTAGCAAATATCCTGAAATCAAGACGAATCCTTTTAGCAATGTAAACATGTTGCTCAAAGCCTAAATGCGTTTAGCATACCTATGCAAGTCTCATATGTGAGTGAGAAAAAAAAAGACAAGTGAAATAAAAGGCACTTAAAGCACAAGTTTACCTGAAACCCAAAATTAGCCGAAAGCCAATCTAATATATCATTTACAGGTTTAATCGTCCAAGTGTTTTTTTCACTTAAACCACTCATACTTGTTGCCTCAGCTAGTTCACCCTTATTTGGTTCTCTCCACAAATCTTTCTGCAAAGTCTCTTTCACTTGAAGAAGACCCTGAAGAAGAGTGTAAAGGTCAAATATCAATGCTACCATTATCATACAAAATCATCAAATGCATTCACCAAAAAGTTTCGACTACTAGCAGCTCAGCAAATTATACACACCAAAGCATTAAGTTTGAAATTAAGGTATGGAGGGTGAAAGTTAGGAGCTTAAACACAATTAGGAACACCAGACCCCCCAAAACAACCTAATTTGGAGATTATGAAAGCCCATAAAATTCAGAACCAACTAGAATTCATAATTATAAAGTAAATCTCCACATTCAAGTTTCATAAGAAATATACACAATATAGTACTGGTCAGGGAATTTGATTAAAGCTTCGAACTTTTCTAGCAAGTATAGAGTAGAAATCTTGAACTGGAAATGACTTTCCATACAATTGAAGAAGCATGCAGTCCAAATGGGTCATAAAGAGCATCATATTGACTACAGAGGGTCAATCTTTCTCTTTACAAACATCCATAGAATTTAAGTATCAAGAAGTCCCTAATTTCAATTGTCAAAAGCAAAATAGCTGAAGAAATTTAAACCCATTTCATAAAAAACCCAATCATATTCATCGGAAAATGGAAGAATGCTGGTATACCAAATTCCTTAAACCACAAATCTTCATGTTAAACATAAAGGAAACTTAAGAGCCACCAGACCAATAAACCCTTGGAAATCAGGAACACATAAAACTCAGAACCAATTAATAGCAATAATTAGTACAACCATGACATCTAACACAATTTTCTTCAAGTCTCCATATACAAAGTTCATAACAATCATATAGTATAGTTTACCGTTCATGAAATAACCAAAGAATCAAGAAATCCCTAAATTCAATATACAATACAGAGCCGGTTCATAAAACAAGCATTCGATACTGAAACAAAATCCATGGAATCAAGAAATCCCTAATTTCAATGCTTGAAATACAAAAATGGAAGCCATTTCAGAATCTAAGTCTACCTCAATGAAACCTGGTGCACACAACATCGACGACGGTGACGGTGGCGAACCGGGAGACGACGCAGGCGGTGGCATTTTTCCACTGCCACTGCCGCTAATAACCTTCTTTAAACTAGAGAATAACCAACAAATTTGAAGATTTGAAAATGAACAGATCGAAAAGAGAGATTACAGTGAGGCCAAGAGAGAACTCGGTGATCGAAAAGAGAGGTTCCACTACCAGGAACTCTACCCATACCCAGCATCGTTAGCAATGGAGGAGAAAGAAATCCCAGATCTGTTTTCTCTCTCCTCGAATTCTTGATCATATGTGTGCTTTCTCTCTCCGCCATGGTAGTTGTAGAGGTGAAGAAGGTGAGAGAGGAGGTGAGAAACAATGCTTGTTATAGAGAAGAAGACAAGGTGTTGGTGTCGCGCAGGAGAATACGAGCGAGAAAGAGAGAGTGACTTAATCGGGTTTCCAATTGAAGAACCCTAACCTACTAATCCAAATTGAAGACCCGGATTCCCAATCGAAGATTTCCCTTTTAGTATTGGGGATTCAAATAGACTGATTTCAGTATTGGGTGAGTGATGGCTGTTTGGCTCGAAGAAAATTCTAAAGAGGGAGAGTTTAGGTGCTGGCTCGAAGAAAAGGAGAGTTTTTGTCGAAGTGTTGAAAACTTGAAACAGCAGTGGGAGTGAGAATGTGAGATAATACTCAGAATATAGATGGTCTGTAGCTAGCTAGCCCTAATTAATTTGTCAAATGCGCGCATTTGATTCTTTTATTTTGTGTCCCTGACTCACACAACACATAAGTCAAGTTATGTTGTCTGATTATTTACAAATTTAAATTTGAGCTGAGGGAGCAAAGAGGGAAAATTCCCGCTTATGCGCAATCAAAATTTACTTTTGGTGCTAGAAATAGGCGTTTTTCATTCAGACAACACAAATAAGTAATTTCGTTATAGGAGTGCATGTATGTAGCCTACATTTTAATCAAAATTTGTTCGCTTTGGGGAGAATGAATGACATTTTGGGGCATATCCAAACCTTCCCAATATATCTTCGTCATTTGGACAACACAAAGTAAAAAAACTGTTGTGTGACATTTTGCAAGCTACACTCATACAACATATACAAGCAGACTGTTGTACTATACATGAGGGAAGTTTGAGCAGAAGTAGGAGGGAAATGTGCCGCTTATTTTTTTTTCCATTCACACAACAAACCTTTCTTCTAAGTGTTGTGCAATGAGTTTCTAGCTAAAAACTTTTGAATTTTAACAGCCTTATACGACGAAAGTTTCTTAAATGTGTTGTATGATTCACTTTCCTTCATCACACAACATAAAAAAAAAAATTGTTGTGTAAAAAGTGTTGTATATTGACGTTATTGGCCTAGTGACCAAACATGATCAATAATATGAGATATCAATGTTTTTTGGGTTCCATTTGTTGATCATGCCAACTGCTATATTTAGGTTATTGAACTTATATATGTTTACTGAGTTTAGCTCCATTATGGATGTATGTATAGCTGCAGTAACAGATTAATCAAATATTGGTATTTTTATGAATGGATTCCATATTTGATGAATGCATTGGGTAGTTTCCAGATTTACATAATTGTGGCACAATGAGAATACAAATATGTCATCTGAATTAGAAAGCAACAACAAAATGAAATCCAAATATGTTGTTGGACATATCGAAGAACAACAGAAACAAGGAAAATATGTTGTTACTTGTGTACTCAAAGAACAGAAAATTGTCATCTGAAATAAAAAGCAACAACAAAATAAAATTCAAATATGTTGTTGGACATATCGAAGAACAACAGAAACAAGGAAAAATATGTTGTTACTTGTGTACTCAAACAACAGAAAATTGTCATCTAAAATAAAAAGCAACAACAAAGTGAAATCCAAATATGTTGTTGGACATATCTAAGAACAACAGAAACAAGAAAAAATATGTTGTTACTTGTGCACTCAAACAACATATAAATGTTATTGTAGGCTACTAAAGACGATAGATAAATGTAATCTAAACTGAATGCTAATGACAGTTAACTGTTATTGGAATGTGAATAAAACAACACTAAAATGTTATTATAAGTCCATTCAGACAACACATAAGATTTCATATCTTCTACTTTGGAGCATTCAAACCACGTTTTTCTGTCTTTGGAATAAGCATTAGATCATAGAAATTACAAGGAACTGTTATTTGTTTTCAGATCACACCACATTTATCTGTCGTTTGAATTCACTAGCCTCATGTCTCGATTTCATCAGACAACAGAAGACCTAACAAATTTCTGTCGTCTGATAAATAAGACGACAGAGGAAATCTGTTGTCTGATGCCCCAAGAGACGGCACCGTACTAGACAACAGAAATTTTTTTAATCAGACGACAGATATCCTCTGTTGTCTGATTGCTTTTCTGGCATAGTGTATCCCCCCTAGAGCAGCTCACTCTGGCACTTATCGTCGCCGCTAGACGGCTCCGCCAATACTTTCAGGCCCACACAATTGATGTCTTAACAAATCAACCACTAAGGCAGGTAATGCAGAACCCTGAACCCTCGAGGCGCCTCAGCAAGTGGGCCATCGAGCTCAGCGAGTTCGACATTGATTACAAACCAAGAACCGCCATGAAAGGCTAGGCGGTGGCAGACTTCGTTGCTGAGCTCACCGAGCGACAGGTTGAACCCAGCATAGAAATGGTAACCGCTGAGGAACCAGCTCCCCAACACTCAGGCTGGAACCTACACGTGGATGGCTCCGCTTGCGCCAAGGCCAGCGGTGTTGGGGTCATCTTGATAGGGCCAGGGGGACTGAACGTGGAATACGCTTTAAAATTCAACTTCAAAGCCTCAAACAACATGGCGGAGTACGAAGCGCTCATCGCCAGCCTACTCCTCGCCATCGACTTAAGGGCTGACAATGTCAACATATTCAGCGACTCCCAGTTAGTCGTCAACCAGGTCAACGACAGTTTCCAGGCCAAAGACCAACAGTTGGTGGCATACTTGGGTTATGTCAAAACGGTCCTCAAAAAATTCAAATTCCACACCATCACTCATATCCCTAGGGGAAAAGAAAGCCAAAGCTGATTCACTGGCTAGACTAGCAACCGCTCAGCCACACCAAAGTCTAGCGGACACAAGGCTGGAATGTCTTGACAAGCCAAGTATCACAAAAACCCTAGCGGAGATCTTCAACATTGAGGTCAATCCCAGTTGAATGGATGAGATCATCGAATACAAGCGCAATGGGACATTGCCAGAGGACAAGGTCGAAGCACGACAGCTCAAGCGAGAGCAACCCACTACAACATCCAGAATGGCAAGCTTTACTGCCAGGGGTTCACCCACCCCAACCTCCAGTGTCTAACCCCAAAGGAGGGAAAGTTCGTTCTGGGAATGATACACAGCGGGGAATGTGGAAACCACTCGGGCGCCAGATCCTTGGCCAATCGTACAATGCGACAAGGCTACTTCTGGCCTACGCTCGGCGACGACGCTAGGAGGGCATCAAGATCTTGCCACAAATGTCAACAATATGCTGATCTCCCACATGCCCCGGCGGAACCACTGTCAATCAACATTGGTCCATGGATTCACTCCACGTGGGGCTTGGACTTGATGGGAAAATTCCAAACCGCCAAAGTCCAGTTCACATACATCATTGTCGCCATCAACTACAACAGCAAGTGCATAGAGGCAGAGCCACTAACGGCAATAACTACCGCTAAGGTAACTCACTTCCTCTGGAAGAACATTTATTGCCGCTATGGTGTCCCCCACATAATCATCACAGACAACGACACATAGTTCAACAATAAGGAATTCCTATCTTTCACCGCTAACCTGGGCACCAAGATAAGTTTTACATCTGTCGCTCACCCCCAAACCAACGGCCAGGTCGAAGCAGCAAACAAGATAATCAAGAAGCTGCTAAAAAAGAAGCTCGACGACGCCAAGGGTTTATGGGAAGAGAAGCTTTCGGAAGTTCTGTGGGCCATCAGGACTACCCAAACTTCTGCCACTGGTGAAACGCCATTTTGTATGATGTTCGGAACTGAAGTCGTTCTAACTATTGAGATAACTCAACCTACCACTAGGATCGAAGGCTACTGCCTCGAGACCAACGACGAAGGCGTCAATCTCAACAGGGACTTCCTAGAGGAGAAACGACACAAGGCTCATCTGCACAACTTGCAAAATAATCAACGGGTATCGCGTTTCTACAACGCCAGGGTCAAAGCCCGAAACCTCCAACTGGGGGACTAGGTAATGAAGGAAGTCATTCCACCACCAACGACACTCCGCCTAACTTGGGAAGGTCCATCCAAAATTGTGGAAGTTGCTAGCCCCGGCACCTTCCACTTGATGGACAAGGATGGCGTCACAACGACCCACCCTTGGAATACCGAACACCTTCGGTATTACTACAAATAGTCATACCGCTACCCAATGTTTAGCTAAGGGAAGCTACCCAACGAGTACAACCCCGCTTTTGTAAAATGCTAATCTGACAGCTATCAATGAAACGAGGAATTATTCAAACCATTGTCACCCAGTCCAAGAACAAGAATTAACTGGCAACGCCAACAATATTCGGAGGACTACGTCCGCTACATCGTGCACTAGGAGAAAATCTTAATTCCTTTAATGTTTCATTGATTAAAGGGTTATTATCACAAATGGTACCTGAACTTATCCTCTATTTTATCGATGGTACCTGAACTTCAATTTTGATCACAACCAGTACCCGAACTTTTCGACTTCATTTTAAATGGTACCGAAGGCCACCTTCGGTCACTATTCTGACCCAAAAAACCAAATCTAAAAAAAAAAAAATAAATCAAGTTCAAGGCAAGTCTATTTCCAAAAAATCATCACTATATATGATCGCAACCCTTGAAATCATCAAAAATCATCACTATGATTGCCTCATATGCCGTTTTTAGTTAGAATATTGACCGGAGGTGGCTCTAAGTACCATTTAAAATGAAATCGAAAAGTTCGGGTACTGGTTGTGATCAAAATTGAAGTTCAGGTACCATCGATAGGATTGAGGTATAGTTCAGGTACCATTTGTGATAATAACCCTTGATTAAAACAAGCACAAGTCAACACTAGCGGTATAGCAACATGCAAACAACACAAAATCCAACACTTAAAAAGTTCAAACAAACTGCATATATTAAGGGTTGGGACAACCCGCCCAAAAATAGTCAATTACAAAAAAAAAAAAGCAAATGTACATATGCAGGCTTCGGCGGCATGACAGTACAAAGGTATCAAGGGCAGCGTCTTCAACGATTTTCAATACCGCCCTGCTCACCCTCGACCGACAGTTGCTCCTTACCCTTGGCCGGCAGTTACCGCGCTCCCATATGACTTGTTTGGTCGGAGCCATGAGCAGTCGGGCTAGGGGTCATGATGGTCCCGTCCGGCAGGGTACGATCCGCCACAACATTTTCCCTAGAGACCTCGGACTGGGTAGGCACAGGAGTCCCCTGGGAGGCTTCCGCCGGGTCATCATCACTCTCCCCACTGCCAGGCTGAACAGCCAAGGCCCCGCCCCCTGGGGATGACGGCTTGCTGGGTGTGCTGGCGGACCAGGACGCCTTCGCCCAATCAATGGCGCCCCTTTTAGTCAAAAGCTCCACATTGGCAACAGCACCGGCCTTCGCCGCATCCATCAACGCTTGCTTATACGCTGCAGACTGCTTGAAGGCATCCACAGCGGTGGCCTCAGCACCGCTCCTCTCCTCCTCCAGCTGGGCAGCCACACCCTCTAATCTTTTTACCTCGGCGGATTTGGCGGCAAAGTCTTTCTGAAGAATGTCAATCCTCTTAACCTTGGCCGCCATCTGCTCTTTCAGCTGAACTATATCTTGCTGAAGTCAGTTGATGTGATCATTCCGCTCAAGGTTTTGCTTAATAGCAATATTCAGCTTGCCGCAAGCATCCGAGGCATCGCATTCCGCCTTGGTCAGCTGCAGCTCCTTATCCGCCAGTCTGGCTTGAGAATCCTCCAGTTCCCCCCGCAAGACTTCGAGCTCCTCCCGCAACTGCCGCTGGACCACGGGCTGCTTCGAGGCCGCCAGGAAGAATTCATGCAACCCGACGGACAAGTGGCCAAAGGTCGAGCTAAACAGCGACCGCTGCAGCACAGTTGGACTGACGGTCCGATCCAGTCTGCTGAATCCAAGCTTCTAGCAGAGGTGGAAGAAAAAATCCCGCTCAGGGTCGGTTAGGAACTCAGCATACGTAGTAAATGAGTCTAGATCGCTTGTCTGCACCTCCCCATTGGCCTCCACGGTCACCGGGGGCGGAGCATGCCACTTTTTCTTCTGCTGGTGAGCCCCGATGGTCTCCACGTCTGTGGCATCATCCTCCTCATCAATATCATTCTGCCGCCGTTTCCTTTGCAATGCGACCCCGGGTGGCACCAGCGGCAGCAGGTTGCAATCTTGTCTGCAGCCCCGCAATAGTTACCGCCTCTTTTGAGGGTACCACCCTCTCCCGCTGGGACCCACTGCGGGAACTGCTTACCAAAAGCGCGTGTCAGTTTCAGATCAACCAACAATTCCCACCCGGTGAGCAAACGGAGGTCGAGCAGGTTACGATTCTGCCAACAGCCTCTTATCCTTGCCAAGCGGCACTGCTCCTCACGCGTCAAATTGTAGCGAAGACCCGCTACACAAGAAATGAAGCAAGGGTTAGAAAACAAAACACAACGTAGTACAGGCACATCGTATGGACGGTATCCGCCAAAATGCAATTGCAAATGACTATCGACAACCTCGAATTAATTGGAACTCTGACTTAATCCTACACGTCGGCGCCCCTTCATTTGCACTGGCGTTATACTCCCACCCCGAGACCGCCACGCAATAGGTTGCCCGCTAGGGAGACATCGAATCTTTCAGATTCTCTATCAAATTGGGTGCCCCCTGGTGGCGAGAGAGGTTCACCTGCCCCCTACACCCTTGCCGCCGCACATAGGTAAGCTCATAGAACTGAAGTACCTCCGCCAAGCTCGGCCCTTCACACCCCGATAGGCGCCACAACGAGTTCAACGCCAATAGCAATTGTCACATGTTGGGGCAGATCTGCCCAAAAGAGAGACCAAACTCGCATACCAAGATTTGAAGATTGGGAAGTAACGGGAAGGTCACACCCTGGCGGAAGATGGCCTCGTGAATGGCGGCATGTCTTGCTGGCAAGATGGAGACCCTATCATCAGCGTTCGGCGGCCGCAACTTCACCGCGCCGGGGAGTTGAAAGACCCGCTTCACAAGGTTGACTACAGCCGTCGACATCAGCCCTCCCGCCTCATCAACTGCGGTGTCGTTGGCCAGAACCCAAGTTGATTCCACCTCCTCCCCGCCAGCCTCTTTCGCCACTCCAGCGGAACCACTAGCAGCGCTATTGCTCGCTAACCGCTCCTCCCGCCTTCCACTAGCGCAAACTTCCTCTCTTGCCCTAGAATTCCCAGGATGACCAGCACAACCCATGGCAACCTCCCAGGGTATGGTCTGTAGCTGCACAATGTCTAGCGGTTCGGATGGTGAGGTTCCTATAGGGGCAGACTGATGCAACGAGTCAATAAATACCCTATCTGCCACGTCGAACGACTCATCAGACCCGGAATCCTCACCGCTCGAGATATCTACTACGCAAGCCATCCCACAACCCTAAAACCCAAACCAGTCGGTGGGCACGAGATCTAAGCTATCCCTTTATCAGTTGCATCCAAGAACATCAAGAACAATTACCCAGAAAATGCCAAAACAAGAACAAAATGCACCCGTATACTCAACCCAGATTCGACCATCTAACAAGTCCCTAGACCCCAAATATAGGGTAAAATCTTTATATAGTACCTGAACTATCACGAAATGCACTTTTTGGTACCTACAAATTTTTAGGGAGTCTAGTGGTACCTGTATTATCCTCCGTTAGCCATTTTAGTACTTTCGTCAATTATTCAGTTAAAGTATGGATAAAATCGTAAAACACCTATTTTTCATATTTCTTTTACAAATTTTTATTAAAATAAATTAAACTAGGTTAAAAGAAAGACCTAGAATTGAATATAGTGAATATCTAGATTTACCTACCATCTCTATTGATTAATCCTATTAATTGTTCGAGAAAAAGTTATCTCCAAATTAGTATATATTAAATTTTCATAAAATAAAATAAAACTAAACAAAAATATAATTACTTAAATTAATTGACCCAAGTGTCCCAATAACAGTGAGGAATAAATTGGGTATTATTTATTTATTTTTTTATGTGTCGAAATATTTTTTTAATTATAGATATTCAATATATTAAATTCTATAATTCTAATTATGAATGAAAAGACTATTTTACCCTTACTATTTTACTCTCATGAGTGTCACATGACCGCCACATAAGCATTTTTAACGGAATAATGGACGGAGGTACTATCAGGGCTAACGGAGGGATAGTACAGGTACCACTGGACTCCCTGAAAATTTATAGGTACCAAAAAGTGCATTTCGTGATAATTCGGGTACTATATGAGGATTTTACTCCCAAATATATCAAACACCAAAATCCATCCTCAAAACTCGCTTTACACCCTCAGCACACACCGGGGAAGAACAGATAACACCCCAAATCGAAAACCCAGAAACCGACAGAAGCAAACACATAGAAATCCAATAGAACATGGATGAGATTCAGAGTACCAACCTCGAAGGTGAAAGCTTTGGTGCGATCGAAGGCGCTTCTCCTCATTATAGGAGATCTTCGTGCTTCAAAAATCGATAACTTCACGGAATCGTAGCAATCTTCTCGAAACAAAGGGCAAAGCTTGAAGACGACGACACTAGGTAAAAAGTACGAAGTGTCAAACCTCCAGGTTTCCCTCTCTTTTATATCAACATCAAACTAATCTAGGCCGTCAGCTGAAAAACAACATCGCACCACAACCATACATGTGCCCCACAAATGCACTTACTCTCCGGATTAACCGAGGTGACGCCTCGGTTACAAAATCAATAATTACTCGCATTAATCGTTAAGAGACGGGCGTGCTGAAAAGACGTTATCACACACGCTAACTCAATCTGGGACGGCCACATGTCGGCCATTTTCAAACGAAGCGTCTACCCGAAGTAACCACTAACGAGGAAGACTATGAATCGACGGAGTCTCCGCTAAGTGCAACTCGCTAGCAGAACTTCTCTCTTTCCATCTTGCAAGGGAGATAGTCTCCACTAAGCGCAACTCCGCTATCGGAACTTCTCCCTTTCCATCTTGCAAGCGAGATAGTCTCCGCTAAGCGCAACTCCGCTAGCGAAACTTCTCCATTTCCATCTTGCAAGCGAGATAATCTCCGCTAAGCGCAACGCCGCTAGCGGAACTTCTCTCTTTCCATCGGCACCTTGGAAGAAAGACCGCTGACCACAACGCCATCCACCGGGCTGCCACCAGGTAGGTCCTCGCAACATTTTCGACCACTTATAGTCAGCGGAATGACTCCCGCCAACAGCGATTCCCAAGGCAACGCCTCACCTTCACAACGACCGCAACGCGGCGTTGCAGTCGAAACATGGTCCTCCGGGACAGGTATGGGGACGTGTCAACACAATCTTCTACGGCCCTGATCAGGCATGTTGACCCCCGCCACTTGGGTATCAAAGAGTGGGTTCGCTACCCAACACCCTCTGCTCAACGCAGCTCCCCTCAACAAACAATACATCGGCCAAACGGAAGTCTATCTTAGCAGGGGAGTGGAGGACTCCCTAGGAGGCCTAGCAGGGGCCCACCCGAAAGGGTATAAAGCGTTTGTTCAGTAAGTCCATGGTTGACAACGCACTGATGCTAATTATGCTTTTGCAAGACTGGCGGAAGCAACGCTTCAAACCGCTAGGCAACTCCCCAACCAAGATTGCCCTTCTTGACTGGGGACTTGGGGGACTTGTACTTACATAGACATTTGCAAGCATAACTAGCTATAATGAGCCATATAATGAGCCACGCTCATGATATCGCCAGTAGTACCAGCTACCGCCAACTGTGTAACCTACATAACACAACCAAACAGGCTATCGCTCAAGCCCCGGCTCGCCCCCAGATCACCGCTGAAGAGCCGCCATGCGCCACGCCAAGTTAGTATCAGAAGCTTCAGAAGCCGAGGACTGAAGTACATCAGTCCCACATCGAAAACATGGAGAAGATCAGTTCCCTCCTCACCTATAAAAGGTTCTCTCATCTCTCCTCATTAATTACGCATTTAATACTTACCTACTGTTACTTTGTCAACACAAATACATTGACTAACTTAGGCATTGGAGAAGAGAAGACTGCCCAAAGCGGTCTCCCTTTGACGTCCTCTGTATTTCACTTGACAGGTAGCGGGAGCTCTAAGAGTATCTCATAGGTTCTGCCCATCGGACCAGCGTTAACAAAGGTTTAGCTACCGCTGAACTTTAAACATTAACAGTGAGTCCTCTAGAGTGCAACCCCAATTTTATTATTTTGTTTGCATTTTCCTTTCTGTATGCTTAATTAAATGGAAAACTGTCCATTGTTATGTTGGAGAGCAAATTATGTTGTTGATTTATGCTGTCTCACAAGTCACACCTTTAAGATTCAAAACTGAAACTCCATAGGGATCATATTTACAGAAAGTAAAAATGCATGAAAAATTGTATGAGAGTAGTGAGTAGACCAGTAGCACGAGATCCGCTTGGGCCTTGGGGTGCGAAAGTAGCAGGTTGGGCCATTTGGGTTGATCCGCTTCAATCTAAAGCGCGGCCTCTTACATCTCAACTTGGTATGAGACTACACGTACACAACAAGAATAATACAATCTTGCATGCAAAGAAAAAAAATGAAAATTGTAATTAACAAGAAATTAGAAACTAAAACACATTTTGTAAGATTAAGTGATTATGAAGCGAAAAGTTCTATGAATTTCGGGAGTATGGAATATAAGTTTTTCAAAATTGGATATATAGGATGAATTGAGAGTTTCTATTGGGACCTCTAAATCTGCTCACTTGACCTCACTCTATTATGAATTATTAAATGACATATATAACTTACTATAAAATGACTGTTAAGGACAATAATTATACCAAAAAAATATTATATTTATTTTATGAAGATTTTCCAATTCAATAATATTAGATTGTATTCCTTATTATTTTCCTTATCTATTTTCATTTTCCAATTTCACTACATACTCATTAAAGCATTCATATATATTTAATAAGAATTAAAAATATGATTAAGATCATGTGACATAAAAATGTATGACATATATGTTGAACGCATATTGGTGAGGGAAAACAAAATAAATCCTCTTATGATTTATGACCTAAATCTAAGTCAATCCATTATATTTGGAAAAACAAATAATAATAATAATATTTAAATAATTAATCATGTGGTACAAAAAATAAAGAAAAAAAAACATTAAAAAACAAATGATTTTCTTTTTTTGAGAATAAAAACAAAATGATTTCTTCAAATTTTTTTTTGCACAACTAAAATAGAAAAAAAATAAAAACATAATAGTTCATGGAATTTTCTTATTGATTAGTCATTAATTTTTGAAACTCAAGTTTGATTAAGAAATTGTTACAGGAAAAGCACATTATGTGCCTTCGTCAAAGAAACAGACGAAGAGGGAATCAAGCAATTACAAATTACAGCTCAATCAGCATTTAGTATCATCAATGTAATTGATATTTCCGTTGTAATCTTATCCCTATATAAAGGGGTTATGAAATGAAATGAGTAGACCAATTGCAATTCCAATTATCATTTTACTTTAACACGTTATTAGCACGCTCAGAGCAAATAGCCAAGAAAAAAAATCTTAGTTTTCAGAAGAAAAAAAACAAACCCTAGACATTTTTTTTCTCTGCCGCACCAATCAAAAAAAAAATCCGTCCAGATCAGGGACAACCAACTCACATCACCGGCCTCCATCTCGATCCGGCGGCCTTCCCCCTCGATCCCAACCCTCCAGGCCAAGCGCTACAGCCTCCAGCCTCCGCGATCCTTGCAGCAGCAGAAGTTAAGCATCGGAAGCATCATGTCGGAGCTCCACAGATCGGAAAAACCCATCCCAGAGCCTACATCACTGATCCCTGCAGCACCTATTCCTGCTGTCCCACAGCCAGCCTCGTCATATCCTTCTTCCGGCCTCCTTTTTTTTCCAGCCCACCTGCTGCGCAAATCTACAAGACTCTTACCACCTTTCCTAATTCAGCTTTTATACTAGCGAACCAGTATCAGTTGGATTATGACAACAAAAGAATCACAACCTTCAATAAGTTGATAAGCCTACTGCAAGTGGCTAAGAGACAAAATGAGATTCTCTTGAATAACAATGCCAGGCCCACTGGGATAAAGAAAATTCCCTAGGCTAATTATGGCAAAATGAAAGGTGGAAATAACTCCAATGCAAGGGGGTTTAGACGTGCTGATCCCTACCCACGTGACAACAATGCACCACGTGGAAAGGGACATGGGGATCGTGGAAACAAGATGCAAAAGGAAAGAGTTGACAATGAACCATGCTATAGGTGTGGATTCATTGGGCATTGGTACAAGAACTGCCAAGCAAACAACAGAGTAGCAGCAAATTACAAGAGGTATAGAGAGTCTAAAGAACAAGAGGCTCACTATATGGAAGAAGGAGGGCATGACCTAGACGTTAACCTTATAATTGCAGACTTCAATGGCAAAGAGGAACTTGCTAAGTCAATGGATGCTCTCAATCTTGACTGATCTGTTTTTATTTTCCAAAGACAGTTGTGAAGGCATAATGCCTCACTTTTAATTAGACTATTTGTAACGCCCCAAGCTGCACCTCACCAGCTTAAGCACGTCACATCACCGCAAGTCTCTAAAACATAAACCGAATGCTTGATTTATATCTTAGGGAACCGCTAGGCAATTTTGTTTGAAAAACTTTTTGTACAAACACAGCGGAAGCTACAAATATTCTTGAGGTGAAAAACTTGAGTTGCTGAAATCTATATCATTCGTCCAGAACTTGGATAAAGGCTCACACAAGGTTGAATTTCACTTGAAGAGAATTCAACTAAAAGATGACACGAGACTAGATAACCACAAGTTCCAGAACACAAAGTTCGAGAAATAGAATTTAGAATAAGGCTCACACGGTAATTTACCGAACTTGTTCTGCACACCCAGCTCCATCCGCTATTGTCCCGTCACCAGTGCACAATACCTGCATTCATTCTGTTGTAGGGGTGAGCTTTCGTCCTCGCTGCTCAACAGGAACTCTAACTCGACTAGGTTTGAAAATCAACAGATAAATGTTGGAGCTCCAGTATGAACACATGCTTAAACCAAATATTTAAAGGAACGACAAACTTTATAAAAAATGCTTTTTGACTTGAAAATCGATGCATGATACTAAATTTAATACGCGCGCTTAATCTTACCAGATGGCTGATCCCATAGACCCACTACACGACCTTACCTCAATTTACTTTATCACCAGGTAAGCGTAGCGAGAGCGTTCGCTACCTAGCTACACACAAGGATCGGGTCGTCATTGCGATCGCTCACCGTCCGACCGGTGTAACTAACCCTCCGGAGGTTTTGGGGATCGAACCCAAGGAAGTCAGAGCCACCCTTCGCTCTCAAACCATCACATTTCTCACATGGTTTGGTTAGTATGCATTGCATTTGAACATAACCAAACCATACCAACTAACATGCATCACTTAAAAACAATATATAATAAAATCACCAACCGAGGAGAGTCCTAAATCCCTACCTGAATTCCGATGTCTTCTCTCACGTACTCCGAGAGTTGCGAATCTTCTGTTCCTCGGGTAACTGGAGTCCTAGATTCTGACATTTCGATAGTTAATATCTTTTGAACAATTATACAAAATCTCAACGATTAACATATCGTCTAAACCAACTTTTCCTGGTTTGACCAGGAGTTGACCAACTTTGACTAACCTTCCCTGGTTTAACCAGGATTGACCATTCTTACTATTGTTTGACCAACATTTCTTAATTTGACCAATCGCAACAACCTTCATTGAAGGTTACGATATCGACCAAATATACATATATTAAGTGCACCCGATTTACTAAGGTCACCAAATATATATATATATATATATATATATATATATATAATTTCCTTTTCTTTACTTAATAACTTCGTCACATAATGATTCATCGGAAGTTACTATGGACACCCAATATTATTGTAGGCCATTTCCCACATCATAAATACAATTTTAACAATGTTACGTGAACTGGCCTTGAACACAGATTTAACAAGAACACCATTTGACACACTGCCTTAGTACAAGCTTGACAATCACAATCCATTCACATCCACACACAACCCATTCTGCACATGCAATCGAGCTTATACAACATTCAGTCAACCAAATATTCACTTCAAGGCCACAATAAAACTGGTTATCAACTCATTTGGATTCTCTATCCGATTCAAACCCAACCTTAAGCAACCAAACCTAGAACCAGCGTAATACAACCTCAGCCAAACAACCCAGTTCATCAAGTTTCGACTGTCACAAAAAGGACAACAAGGTTCGAATTATACCTTCAAGAATCGATTTCAGCTAGACCCAGTTTCCCACACACTGTCGAAGCTGGCTTGAGGGAGAACTGATGATTTCTAGTGCTACAACCTAGCGTGATCCTTGATGCTCGGCCTACAGATGTTGTCAAGCCAGAAACGAAGCCGGACGTGACGGAAGAGTCGCCGGCGTCAGCAACAGCGCCGAACCCAAGCTAACCCAGAAACGAAATCTTCAAAACTCGATCCAATTCGAAAAATAATCGATCTAACATGTATAGAAAGGCGAGAAGATCAATTTCCATACCAAATGCAAGCCAATCGGTGGCCGGAGTCGCAGGAAAAGTCGGAAAGCTTCAAGCTTCCGAGCTCGAATCTCTCTCCACGGTCCGTGCATGGATGATCCGTGGCCAGAGGTGCACCGGCGTCGTTGAGACGAAGCGAACGCCGGTGGTCCGCCTCTGTGATATGGCTGGAAGCGAAAGTTCCAGCCGGGTCTTCCATACGGGTTGCCGGTTCTCTCTCTCTCGGGTCGAGGGAGCTCGATGCTTCTGGAACGATCTTGATCATTGAACTGTGCGCAGGAATATTTATACCCAAAACTTAGTTTAATCCAAGGGCTGAGATTAAGAGGTGGGGATTTGAATGGCCCAGATCGCTCCAAATTAATTTCTTTTCTTTAAGCAATTTCCTTAATCCCAAAACTTCCAAAATGCTTAAAACTTGGCTCGGGTATCTGAAAAATTCCCCAAAAATTTCCATGAACTCGTCATGTTGTGCACTTTATTATTAAATCCTTAAATCGAGGAATTCACTTCATGAAAATTCCTGAAAATATTCTCGAGCACTTTGACGACTACCGAGATCGTTAAATAGTTTATCTAACGATCTCAATTTTGCTCGTTAAACTTTTCTGGGGCTCACACTATTGTTTGGTCTTAAAGTTTATTTTCAAGCATGGATTGATGAATAAGATTTCTGAACAAGACCTTGATTTGACTATCGTTGGCTTATTAATAAATTTCAAATTTTATTCTGAAGCACTGAATTTATTCAAATTTATTTTCTATACACATATTTACATGGTTCGAAATAGCACTATAAAGATGTAAAGCAATACATCTAGAAAAAAGGAAAAATTATTAGAATGAAAAGAATGTCATTCTACGCAAATAGAAATACTCTAAAGAATATGAGTTATATTTTCTAAATACCTCCCATTTATTTTTAGGAATGAATGGAGGAGAACTTGAGTGCTTAGATGATAGTGGAACTACCAACACAATATTAAGAAAGAGGCAATTATTCATTGAACTAATAGCCTATAATTCCTCTGTGACTACGATGATTGGATTATCACAACTAATAAAAGGGCGAGGAACTGCCAAATTTTTGCTGCCTAATGACACAACATTTAAAGTCATAGACGGTCTATATGCACCAAGAGCTAATCGAACTTTGTTAATGTTTCAAAGCAATTTGTGCCAACAGTTATCATGTAAAAACACACCGTGAGAATGGAACTGAATACCTTGATATTACATCTAATGACTGTGGAAGGAAACACCTCTTATAGAAACTTATGAGTCAATCTAGTGGACTGTACCTCACTACGATTCGGATCATTGAATCCTATATTGTCACCAACAATGAAATGTGGGACAATGACTCATACAGGCTTTTGCATGACCGCCTATGGCACCGAGGTCGTGACATGATGATCCGTATTTTTAAAGAACTCACATGGACATCCCTTCTTTCGAGTGAAAATGGGAGAAAAATCCATCACACTGCAAGGTGTCGGTTCTAGTATTGCCCAAATGCAGTCATTGCCTTCTGAAGTACCAGAATCACTACCTCCCTCCCATTATGCCTCATTGACTATTTCAAAGGCACATCACTCGTATTGCAAAGCCTGCTCTTTAGCAAAAACAGGATTGAGACCTTCCTATGCTAACGATACAAAACAAAACATTCCATTCTTACAAAAGATACAAAGAGATGTCTGTGGACCTATCCATCCAGAATGCAGACCATTCAAGTACTTTATGGTTCTGGTGGATGCTTCGACAATCTGGTCACATGTCATTTTATTGTCCACAAGAAATGTTGCAATACTCTTAGCACATATTATACGTTTAAGGGCTCACCACCCCGATCACCCTATCAAGTCTATAAGGCTTGATAATGTTGGAGAGTTTACATCAAAAACATTTGATGATTATTGCATATCTATTTGGATCGATGTAGAGCATCCTGTACCCCATGTGCATACACAAAATGGTCTCGCATAAGCCACCATCAAAAGGCTACAGATGGTGGCTAGGGCATTGGTTATGCGCACCAACCTGCCTATATCTGCATGGGGTTATGCAATATTACACGCAGCTCTACTTATTCGTTTCAAACCCACTGCTAGCCAACCATTTTCTGCGTACCAGTTGGTAACTAGATATGAGCCTGACATTTCACACTTACGCATATTTGGTTGCGCAGTATATGTGCCTATTGCGCCCCCACAGCGCACCATAATGGGTCCTCAGAGACGATTGAGTATTTATGTTGGATACGAATTTCCAACAATTATCCGCTAATTGGAACCCTTGACAGGCGATCTCTTTACCGCTAGATTTGCGGATTGTCACTTTGATGAGACAGTCTTCTCGTCATTAGGGGGAGGTAGGAAAAAGGATTTTCCAAGGGAACGACAGGAATTGTCGTGGTTTGTCCCCACTCTGTCTCATTTTGATCCCCGCACTTCATAAAGTGAAAGTGAAGTGAAAAGAATAATCGATCTTCAGAACATAGCAAATTCGATGCCTGATGCCTTTACTGATATTGTAAAAGTGACGAAATCACATATACCAGCTGCAAATGTGCCTGCAAGGTTAGAAGTCCCCAACAAGGGGCACGGTGCCGCAGATAGAGGCACTGCAACCGCACTTAGTGGAGGTGTGGTTGAGGCTGTGGCTCCCCAAGGAAGAGAGGGAGGTCACTTGGTTCGATTGACACTCACCCAAGGAAGAAGAGGGTGGGTAAGGCACAAACCAATCATCAATGTATAGAATCCCTCTCATGAGATTGTCTCTGATTATAGTTATGTCCATGAATCAATACTGGAGGACGCTCCAATGATAAAAATGATTCCAGAGAACAAAGAAATCTCATAGGATTATGAGAGTGCGTATGAGTTGATAGAAAGATCTTCCATACACATTGATGATATATACTGTTGCTCAAGGAATCATATAGCACGATGATATCGAACCACGCTCTGTTGCAAAATGTCAACAAAGAGCAGATTGGCCTAAATAGAAAGAAGAAATCCAGGCAGAATTAGATTCTCTCACAAAGAGACAGGTATTTGGTCAGGTAGTGCTAATCCTACCAAGTGTAAAGCCTGTAGGACATAAATGAGTCTTTGTCAAAAAGCGTAATGAGAAGAATGAAGTCCTGAGGTACAAGGCTCGCCCTGTGGCGCAAGGTTTCTCACAACGCCCTGGAATTGACTACGAGGAGACATACTCTCCCGTAATGGACATTATAATTTTCCGCTACTTAGTTAGCTTAGTAATTTCCGAAGGACTGGAAATGCAGCTCATGGATGTGGTTGCTGCATATCTCTATGGGGATCTAGATTCAGAGATATATATGAAAAGTGCCTGATGGCCTTGCATTACCCAAGTCAAGTGACTCTAAACCACAGAGTGCGTTTGTAATTAAGTTGAAATGCTCACTTTACGGATTGAAACAATCCGAGCGGATGTGGTATACCCGTCTAAGTGACTACTTGATTGGAAAGGGATATAACAACGATGAAGTATGCCCCTGCGTATTCATAAAGAAAACAAGTTCTGGATTTGCAATTATAGCTGTATATGTCGATGATATGAACATAATAGGTACTCTTGATAAAATAAGAGAAACCGCGAGCTACTTGAAATCTGAATTTGAGATGAAGGATCTTGGGAAAACTCAATTCTATCTAGGCCTTGAACTAGAACACCGATTTTGTGGAATACTAATCCACCAGTCTGCGTATGTCCAAAAGTCAGGCGATATAGCATGGACAAAACGCATCCTGCTAGCACTCCCATGATCGGTCGAAGCTTGGATGCATGGAAAGATCCATTTCATCCAAAGGAAGATGACGAAGAGGTGTTGGGAGCTGAAATTCCCTATCTAAGTGCAATAGGCGCATTATTGTACCTAGCCTAATGTACTCGACCAGACATTGCATTCTCAGTGAACTTGTTAGCTAGATTTAGCTCAGCGCCAACACAGCGTCACTGGAATGGTATCAAGAACATTTTCGATACCTAAAAGGAACCATTGATTTGGGACTGTTCTTTCCCTACAGAGAGACAAGAGGGACCCCAGATGAAACTGCAATCCCTGAAGGAAATATTGATGGCGAAAGTGCCACTCACTACATTAAAACGCCAAATGATGTTTTGGTTGTTTTTGCTGATACTGGGTATCTCTCTAACCCACATAAAGGTCGTTCCCAAACTGGTTATGTATTTACCATTGGGAAGTGTTGAGTCACAAATTACTTATGCAATTGTGCCCCATAATTATGAAAATTGATTTGTCTTCCATGCTATTTTACCCTTTTTAATCCATTTCCTTTTATTTGTAGGAAACCTTGCATTGAGAATAAAATGACTATTTGAGGCTTGAAATGTGGAGATTTGAAGCTAGGGGAAGAAGATACGGAGATTGGAAGAAAATTGCAAATCAACTTTTCCGGCGAACTTTTCCGGTGACTTTTCCGGCAAACTTTTCCGGCGAGCCGCCACTCATGGAGGGTCTTTTCTCTAGCAAAGGAGGACCATGGTGATGAGAATCTCCCATCACTTAAAATTCAAATATCTCCCTACACCTTGTCCTTTTATCACCTTGCCAATTTGGGACCATTTGGGGGACAATGGTGTAAGAGCATCTCTTGCACACTTGGGGACCAAAGATGACACACCTAGCTGATCAAAAAGAGGCCAAAGACCAATTATTCAGATTTCTTGACTCCATTCAATCATCTTCATCCTATCCAAGATCCATTTTTCTCTCTAGAGAAGAGACCACCATTTCCACCACAAAAACCACCATCTCCACCTCTAAAACCTCCATTTCCACCACTACAACCTTCATTTCCTCCACCATTCAACACCACAACTCATCTTAGAGATCCCAAATTTCACTATTCTTACCAATATCAAGAGCTTGGAGCAAGGAGAAGGAGGTGACTACCACCACATCATGTTGTTGGAGACCCATCTCCACCACCTCTTCCGGCATCATCAATAGTCACCCTTTACTCTCTATCTCTTTATGTATTTGATGTTTAATAGAATGTTGAAACTTGTGTATCTAGCTATGTGTGAGTAGTGAACTAGTTGGGGCTAGGGTTGAAAGCCCTAGCCAAACTTGCTTGGATTGATGCTTTTGTTTATAAATCGATGCAAATTCATGTTGTCATTCTCACATGCTAAGTCAATAGTTGAATGCATTACTTAGACCTAATCAATTTGAGTTATGTGTTTGCCATGACATGAAGTTTTTCCTAGAGATTGATTACCTCTAGGCAAAAAGGGAGCATGAAAGCACACCATGTGTGCATGTGAGGGTAGTGAGCTAAAATCACCTAGAGATAGGATTGGTTTGCTTGCTTGGTTACCTAAACTCTAAGCTTTATGCATTTAGGGGCAAATGATTGAGACCTATCCGGTAATTGAATTTGTCTCTAGGTAGTTAGCTCTAGACTTATCCGGTTAGAGTTAATAAAATGAAAGGGGTTTAAGCCTTAGTAGTCCTATCCGGATGCTAAGAGGGTAGTTGGACAATTAGCTTTGCATCATTCATATTCAATTGCTTTAATGCTTGCAAGGGAGGCAAAAGGTGAAACCCGATGCCCTAACTCCCATCCATTTGATAACAACTTGTTTTGTTTAGGTTAGTTTATATTACTTGCTTTCATTGTTTCAATTTGAATAGAAACCAATCTCAAAATCAAAATCAAATCTCTACACACCATCTAGCACATACTCACCATGAACTTTGGTTCACTTGTGAGCCTTTGTTTGTGATTGTACACTTGCATATTCTTCTAGTTTTTCCTTAGGTTTTCCCTAGCTAGGAAAGGATTTACCAATCCTCGTGGGTTCGACATCCTTACTTAATCCTCTATTCTATAACTTGTACCTCTTGCACTTGAGGGTGGCTTTAATGCTAACAGGAAGACGGCGATATCTTGGAGATCAACCAAGCAAACCCTTACGGCTACCTCCTCGAACCACTCAGAGATCATCGCTCTATATGAGGTGATCCTTGAGTGTGTATGGTTAAGAGCTATCATCACACATATTCGAAGGACTAGTGGTTTGGGTTCTACCACTGAAGAGCCTACTTGCATTTATGAAGATAATGCAGCTTGCATCGAACAGATGAAGCTAGGATATATCAAGGGTGATAATACAAAACACATATCGCTAAAGTTTTTCTACAATCAGCAACAACAGGCCCTTCTCAAGATTCAAGTGAATCAAGTAAGGTCTGAGGAGAATGTGGCAGATTTGTTCACCAAATCATTGCCTAAGGCCATATTTGAGAAACATGTGAAAAGCATAGGAATGCGAAGACTTTCCAAGCTCCCCTGATTAATGTAAGTATCAGGGGGAGGTGCAGACATCAGGGGGAGTCTAACACACACATGTCATACTCAAATGCAAAATGTGCGTTGTGCTCTTTTCCTTCGACCAAGGTGTATTTTTGTCCCACAGGATTTTTATTGTACTTGGCAAGGTTTTTAGTGAGGCAACAACTCATGCACCATTTCATCTTTGACTTGGCACAAGGGGGAGTGTTAAAGGAAAAGCACATTATGTGCCTTCGTCAAAGAAACAGACGAAGAGGGAATCAAGCAATTACAAATTACAGCTCAATCAGCATTTAGTATCATCAATGTAATTGATATTTCCGTTGTAATCCTATCCCTATATAAAGGGGTTATGAAATGAAATGAGTAGACCAATTGCAATTCCAATTATCATTTTACTTTAATAGAAATGTATATTTAGTTAAGATTTATAGAGTGATTAAATCATTGAAATGACTAAATTTTTTATTTTAAAGATAATTAATAATTTGTTTGCAAATTATATGAGTGAGGTTATTTGAGGAAGTTTGGTGAGTAAATTTAGTATTTGAAAATTTGATAAGAGGTGTAAAAAGCATAGAGGTCAAGTGAGTAAATTTCGAGATTATGTGAGGTTCCAATAGAAAAACTCTTTAATAAATCATACATTTAATGATGGAAAAATCAAGATTATGTCATAGTGTCATACTATGATAAAGTCTTAATTGCAAAACTTGTGAGAATTATATTGTGATGACTCTAAATCGTTTTATTCTTTATCATATAACAAAGACATCAGTTTATTAAATTTTAAAATTTCGGAACGTTTTCAAAGCTAGGATTTTAAACCTTTTACTTCTCACTATCGGGCACCGGCAGCATTCATCTTTGCTGATTGAGCCAAATGGCCTCTAGCGTAATCTAGTCGAGGAAGTCCTTGTACCCAAAGTGGCCTGCACCTTTTGTGGCTTTCACGTGGTGGTGTACGGAGAGACATTGGTTTTGTCGTGATGCTCTGGTCAAGTGGCTGCATCTCGTCGAACCTGTTTTCAAGTGAATGTAATCGAATTGAGATCGGATTTGGTGTTGTTGTGATCGAGTGGTGCTTTTGATCAATGTTGCAGTGGTGATTTCTGAACTCATTTTAATCTGCGTGTCGAGTTAAGAATATTTGATTAGGTTGCTCATCTCAGCGATGAACATAACAAGCTAGTTGGGTCAGCCTTGATCGTGATGTCACGTCAATGGTGAAGGAGATCAAGATGCTCCTAGTGGTGATGAGGGCTGGCCTAAGCCCAACAATATGCCCACAAGCCTATTGGTGTACCCTGTTTGTCCATTTAGCGATGAGGGATTATGGGCCTACTATTGGGCTTAGGTTGTCCAAGTATTTCTCTACTTTTGAGCAACACTATATTAGAGGGTGCAATGATGTACACTGTCATGTATTACGTAGAAGTTTGGTGATAGAGTCTCTACATCTAGTCTATACTAACAGGATCTCTTCTATGAGTTATCTTAAAGGTATCAATTATTTTGCATATCACAATTGAGTGCTCAATGTAAGATAGTTAATAATCAAGATTTCTTTTGAATGTGAGGTGTCTATGTTTATTTATTGACTCAACATCAATATTTAGTTAATAACGAGTTGTCGATTTTTTTTCATCGGTAAGTTTTACCTGCTTCTAGAGCTTGTATTAGTATTTGTACCATTCAAGTCTTTGGTCCACAATCACTATTAATTCAATGGTATTCTTCCATTCAGAAAAAACCTCAATGTTTTTTTTTTTTTATGTTTTTTACCTCAAGTTTTTATTTTAATGTTCAAATATCAAACGCTCGATAAACGATCATATCTCTTTTAGAGAGAGATGACATAATTTTTCTCATAAGAGCAAAGTAACCCTAATACAGTCCATTAGAAGGTTAGCCAAAATATATGGTAGAGAATAAAAATAAGATAATTAAAGTCTGAAGAACCATGCAAGGCCATTGAACCAACCGGTGTGCAGGTTGATTGGTCTCTCGGTATATGTGATGAAAAGAGAGATATGGAAGCTCATGAATGTGTCAGCCAATATCTTGAAAAATAGGATCAAATGTGACCCAAAGAGTCTGTGGAAGATGAGGCGTGAATCAAACTGAGGCAATATGTCTTAAATCTGACAAGTCTCAAGCCATATTCAGTCGTAAATTGACTAGCCAGCTTCCCTGCTAGAGCCTCCACCAGCCACCAGCCTCGTATCATAAGCATCACTTTGCCAATAATGTCTTCAGACGACAAAATTCTTGTTTTCTGTTGTTTGAATTTTTTAAACTTCTTTAGACGACATATAAATTAATTATGTTGTCTGAATAACATGAGAATCCATACTATTTTAGTTTTTTCATCTTTTTTGTAAGTTGGAAAATTAGGACAACAGATAACTGTCCTATGAAAAAAACTTATAAATTCTTATTAAAGGTTGAAAAGGTGGACAACATTTATATGTTGTCTGAGTAAACAGAAAAATAATTTTCGATCCCCTAGTCTGACCAAAATTAATTTTTTGGCACAACTAAACTTATCCAACCTTTTTGCCCTAAGACCGCGTGTTTTTCCCACACTTGACTCAAATTTTCAAAAACTCAGCTTTCTTTCCATCGTGCCTTTCTCGACCTAGAGGTTCATTCCACAGAAACTCAGATCGATTCATTCATGTCTCAAAAACTAGGAGAGGTTCTTCTCCCCCAAAAGAGACAGAAGCTATAAACACACTTCCCGAGTTGGGTTTGGACAAAGAAGAGTTTTCTCAACCTCTCTCCAAGCTTGTGGCTCTCATCACTGTTGGTGGAGTTCTTCAATTTGAAGAAGGAACGAGCCCAAAGAATTCATTCACTATTGTTCATTGGTAAGCCTCTTTCTTCGTCGATCTTAGGGGTTTCGACTTTGGTTTGTTTTGGGTTTTAGGGTTTTCTTAGATATTGATTTGGGGGTTTAATTTGCTAAGGGTTTAGAGATGGATTTGGGAATGGTTTGTTCTTCAATTCGATTTGGGTGTTTTATGGGTATAAATTTTCATTAAAATTTACTGAAAATTTGATTTGGGGATGGTTTGATCTTTTAATCGAAGGGTTGTCAGCCGAATGAGTACAGCGTTGGGATTTTAGTTTGTGGGTATTGTAGAGCTTGGTTTAGTAGTGGAGGATTGGATGTTTTGGATTGTAGTGTTGTGCTTTGGTTTTGATTTTTTGTAAAGAAGGCAAGACTGATGAGGCTAAGAAATTAGTGGAGAGGATGCGAGAGGAAGGTATGTTTCTGGATGTCATTACTTTCAATTCTCGGATATTGGCTCTTTGTAGTGCAAGGAAAATTCTTGAAGCCTCTGGAATATTTAGAGATATGCATATGGATCAGGCTTTGGGTAGATAAGGGAATTGAACCCAATATTTACTCATATAACATTGTGATAAATGGGCTATGCAAAAACGACCGGGATGCTCTATGATGCAAGAATTGTGATGGGTCTAAAGGAAAGAAAAAATATTTTGCCATATACGGTTTGCTTCTAATTTAGTTATGAATTTGGGGACTACCTAAGCGGTGCTTCAAGACTTGGTTGCTTTCAATTATGTAAAGAACTAAGAAGCACCAATACGGGTACGAGTATCCGGATACGATACGATCGGATACGTGAATACGGCAAATCTTAAAAATAATAGGATATGGGTACGTGAAGGATACGTCAATTAAATATATATATATATATAATTAGAAAAATGCGGACGTCCATTTTCAGCCCTCGGATGGGATTAAATGACTTCAACGGCTCATGGCTTTCCTGATGTCCTTGTTCACATGGCATGTCTGGTTGATAAGCCACCAACCTTGAAACCAATTCAACGACATCACCATAAGTCCTCATCTTCTGACTTCTCTTCCAATTCAATTTAGCATAGAATCCTCTATTTGAAGCACCCCAACTATTGGTTCATACAAGAATCTGCTCATCCTTCACAGTCAAAATCTTCTGATCCGCATTATTTCTTCTTTCGCGGACGTCCTCTCCTGAACTTGTCTGTATATATAAATATATATATATATATATATATATATATATATATGAGAAGAAGCACAAAGCTTTAAGCAATCGGCTTCAGAACTGGGTATAATCCCAAATTGAAGCATTCAACTGATTGAAGACCAGAAGCTGCAGAATAAACGTACCCAAACTGAAGAGAAGAGACGAAGAGCAGGAGAAATCGGCTAGAAATTGAAGATCCAAGCTCCAAGCTCCAAGCTCCAAGCTTCAAGCGAATCAATGAAGAGAAGGCTTGAGCAAAGAAGGTTGCGACTTGCGAAGAAGAACATAAGAAAAGAGATGAAGAGCAGAGCGAATCTCAGATTTGGTCTCTGTCCCGATCTGGGTTTGTTTTTTTTGTTTTCAGGGTAAAAAGTCAGCATTACCCCCACGTATCCGATTTATTTACATATTTACGTATTGATATAGGATAGGACGTATTCAAACCGTATCCAAATTCGGATACACGTATCTAGGCGTATCCGAGCGTATCGTACCCGGATCCCGGATCGGTACGGGATACGAAGCCAATTTCACGTATCCGTGCATCATAGGTAAAGAACCATATATGTACTTAAACTATCTGATTTTTGCTTATCAAAAGTTTATACGAACAATCAAGGCCTACTAGTTAGGGTCAGGCATAAATGTAATGCTTTATGCCTTTAACATGGTTCCTTTAGGTTTCTGCTGCATTGTAAGTTCTGCAACAATGGCAGTTCTATTATGGTAGTCCCGTTCTCTGTTTCAATATTCCACTCTTGGTCTTTAGGACTTTATTTTTGTTTGCTTATGTTATTGTTCTTCTCTCCTTTATCGCTGGCATGTGGGTTAGTACTTTCTGTATCCTGTCATATCTTTGCTTACATGTTTTTTGTGCTTCCAAATGCAGATTGTCCACCTTAGTGTCTTTTAGATGGCTAGGTATGTTTCAAGGAAAAGACCTGCTATTGCTTTATTTTTTAAGGTAATACCCTCCCATTTTTTACATCTGTAGAGAATATAAGGGTTTTTAAGTTTCAAAGCTTGCATGTAATGTCTGGAATTTTACTTTTGGGATTGCTAGCTAGTTTGTTCTAATATCCATATATTATGTTTGTCTAAATTGGTTCCATAACGGAGAGTGGTTCTCAATGGGAAGTGGATATCACAAGACGTGATTGCAAGGTTTGGTTTGAAAAGGGTTGGCACGAGTTCTTTAATTTTATAATTCAAGGTTTGTGCTTTACCCTTTTGTACCTTGCTTTGTGTATTTACAATTTGCAAGATATGGTTCAAAACAGTTTATGCCTGTGTAGTGCGGCAGTATTCTGGTGCTGAAAATAGAAAGGTTCACCAAGTTGTTGATCCAAGAAGTCATGGAAAGGTGCTAACTTCCTGAAGAAAGATAAGTTTGAATCCTTAGCTCCTTCTAGAAGAAAGAACAATTAGCTGGAATTCTGTAGAAACCTGGAATTCTGCAGAAACTGCCCTGCAGCACAGCTCTCTTTGGTATTTGTTTGACCCTATTTACTGATATTCAAATATCCTGAAATTTTGACATGATTTTTTTCTATTAGTTAACAAAGGATCTGAAAAGTTTCCTCTTATTCCGAAGCAAAGTGATTTTTTGGTGATTTTTCCAAATTTTGTCTGCATTTGGGAAAGTTACAGCATTTTGAATGTAACTTCTGATCATCTGTTGAGATTTGAACTCTTATTTGAATCATTTAATCTCTGGTTCTTATGTATATTGAATTATGCATTTCAAATGGTTGTTTCAAAACTGATTTTATGTCAATTGGACTTACAATGAATTTTTGGTGAATTTTCTAAGTTGACCATAGTGCTGAGATTTTTTTTATATAACTCCTACAGTTCAGTCAGATTGTGTTCATCTTTTTCCTTGCTTTCCAAACTCCGAATTACATGAAATTTTAATATGTTCTAACTCAACATGTTTAATATGAGTCTGCAAAATTTCAAGCTCATGGCTAAACAAATGAATTCCCAAATCTAAGCCGTTTATGCCTTAATATTCCAGTTCTGTCACGCCCCGAATTCTGAATAACACAATCAAAATCCGAAACATGAATTAAACAAACTTAAACACTTATACATTCTGAAAATTTTTCAGAACAATCATGCCTCACACCACTCAAAATACAAATCTCGAAAACTTCGAGTTAATTATTACAACTCACTCTTACAACGTAAATTTTGTAAGCTCTAAATGAGCATAACAAACCTCACAAAATGTTGTAACCCAAGTGCCACCACTCTAAGCAGCCCGATCACCGCCTTGGTTCTCCTGACCTGTAGGATTACCCGCTACACCGTTTGAATAGTGTACCGGGATTGCAACAATACAAACCCGGTGAGCTTGACAGCCCGTATGAGTAAACGAAAGGATTGCACGATTTAAAATGACAAAAGCAACTCAGGCATAAAATCAACTCAAGCATTTTCCTCCCTTTGCAAAATCATTGAAGTGCACAGTGTCACTTCAAACATCAGTCAACTCACATCTCACAATGACCACGACACCACAACTACACGTTCTCTCTCTAATACACAAATGTATACTCATGGGCATGCGATTTTTATTTTAATCCCCCATGCAGTATATTATACTCTAAGGCATGCGATAACTCACGTTATCCCCCTAGCAGTATAGTGTACTCAATGGGCATACGATAACTCGAGGTTATCCCCCATGCAGTACACAAGGCAGACAGACTAGAGCTCTAACTGAATCGTAATGTGTCACCTTGGCCAAGGTTCACCTTTACGATAATATTTGCCTCAATTCACTCGACTCCTCAACTGAATCGTAATGTGTCACCTTAGACAAGGTTCACCTTTACGATAACAGTTTTTCTCATCTCACTCGACTCCTCAACTGAATCGTAATGTGTCACCTTAGACAAGGTTCACCTTTACGATAACAGTTTTTCTCATCTCACTCGACTCCTCATTTAATTCATCTCAACGACTCAACTATCACACTTTACTCAAAAACTCTTTCTCATACTCAACTCAACTTATAAGATAATTTATATCTTCACAAGAGTAATGCTCGGATCATAACTCATTTAACCATATCAATACTTCATCCAATATCACACCATCCAATATTTATTTCACATAAATATATATATATGAAACCATTCCCTCAGGAATGATTACCAACACCACCATAGTTCACTTGCATTAAAACAAAATTCATTTTATAAATAAATTCATTTTACTTACCTATGGACCGTAGTCGAACAAGTCCATATAATTTAAAACAAATATTTATTTTCATAAAACAATTTCCACAATATCATACTTAAATAAAATCACCGAATTTCGGTTCGTAATTGAACCATGTGCGATTTACTCACCTCGATAATCCCGCTGCGTCTTCAAATTAATACAATCACACCAAACTCGCTCGCCCAAGTAAAAACCGTCAATCACCTAATCAAACACGATCTTAACTTAGGAATCATTCATAAACCACACATACATGGAAATCCAACGGTCGGATCCTAAAATAAAAACGATCCAACGGTCGGATCGAAATTATATGATGATCCAACGGTCGGATCCTCACGGATCGCCATTAGGATCATCCTCCAAAATCATTACGAAGATCCAACGGTCAGATCTTCCTGAATCGCCTTTAATAACATCTCCACAGATTTATATGAAAATCCGACGGTCAGATTCTCACGAATCGCCTTCCAAAACACAATTTCACAATTATACGAAGATCCAACGGTCGGATCTTCGCCCGTGACCACACAAAGTCATCGGTACAGTCATACGAGCAACATCTTTAAATTTCAAGTCCATTCAACGGTCTGATCTTCACAGATCATAAATCGAACGATCGAAATCGATCGAAATCGTAAAATTCACAACTAAATCATACGAATCGAAAAATTGCGCATAATATATCGAAATGATCGTATCGAAGTATAGAATCAAAAAAATGTACAGAAACTGTCCTTGTGACCCCCGTAAGTGGCCGGAAATGGCCGCCGGAGTTAGTGGCAGCGCCGCCGCCGACCACCACCAATGGTGTCGGGGCCAGGCTGCTCTGCTCCGTTTCATCAAGCTCAATGACTTTCCTAACTAGCATGTAAGCTGAAAATGACCGGAAGGGATAGAAAATACCTCAAACAGTCGGGTTGGCCGGAAAAACCCAGAAACCGGCGAGCTCCGAGTTCGACGTAAAAACTGCAACCTCAGGCCTCGATCCCTTCTATAAAGTTGTTAAGAACATCATGGTGAACACACTGGTTCAAGAATCAATCAAAACCAAGCTCTACAACTCGAGATATACCTGATCGAAGTTTTCGGTGCAACCGGGTTCGAGTTCCAGCCGCGTCCAGAGGCAGCGCCGCCGTGAAAGGGAGGTTCTGGGAGCTTCAGAAGGTCAAGGCGAACCTGTGGGTGAAGTTTGGGAAGGTTTCGTGGCCGGTAGCTCGAGTTATCAAGCTTGGAGCAAAAACGGGTTTTTCGGCCTCCGCCGCCGTCTCCGGTGGTTCTGCAGCGCAAGGCCGCCTCCTGCAGCTGCGCACGATCGTCTTGAAGGTGTGGGAGGTGATGTGGTGCTGCCTGGTGGCCGGTGGAGCAAGAGAGAAAGGTGAGAGCCGATGCTCTGTTTTTCGGACGAGAAAAGAGGGAGTGAGAGAGAGATGCAGAGCATGATAATCATGCTTGAAACAGGAACAAACAAGCCCGAGTTTTAGTCCTTAAAATCAGAAAGTGGTGTTTGCCACTTTTTCCTTTTAACTACAGTAGTTCCATTATGATTGGAAAGGAACGGTTATTACAATCTACCCCCCTAAAAAGAATTTCGTCCCGAAATTCAAGCACCAAAAGTCTCAAAGAGCTGCGGATACTTCACTCTCATGTCTGACTCCAACTCCCATGATGCATTGCCCTCGTCATGATGACTCCACTACACCTTCACAAGATCAACCTCCTTCCTACGAAGTTTCTTTGTAGACCTATCTATGATACGAACAGGTTCAACCACAAAGGTTACATCCGTGTTTACCTCAATCGTACCATGATCAATTACATGGGACACATCTCGGATGTACTTCCTGAGCATAGACACAAGAAAGACATTGTGTACACCAGACATGCAAACAGGTAAGGCGAGGCGATATGCCAAGTTCCCCACCCTTTCCAGAATCTCAAAGGTAAGGCCCTATGTATAACATTACATCCCAATAGCCACTAATTTAGATCATCACTGATGTAAACTCGCACAACAAGAGTTCTCAAATGAAATCCTCATTCCCACTTACGTCACCGACATGACATTCCTTTACCGCATCATTTCTCAAAATTACAACTCAACAATTGCCTCAAGCAACACACACAAATCACCACGTGGTATTGCACATATAACTGTTTTCACACAGATCGTCATCCCGTACAGGCATACAAGCACAGTAAACACTCACACAAAGCGTTTCGCTACTCAATTAGCATCACGGTAAACCTCCATAGTAAAATTTAAGCATGCACTAATCTACACAACAATAGAGATGCATCACTCAAAACAAATCATCCTCAAAAGCACGCCAATAAAATGTGTCACCCAGTGATGATGACTTGGGCCTGCTCAATCCTTGGGCTGAGCACTAAGGCTGGCCATTTGGGCCAAAGAAATCGAACCAACTACATTTCGAACCGGCCCAAACCAATTTGGGCCAAAAACTCAGCCCACTAACCTTCTACTCGGCTCAGCTCAGCTTAGCCGTACAGTTTGGCTGCTTTCGGCTCGGCTACAGTATGAAGTTTTACATACTGTACGTATACTGTACTGACCGTATATACATCCGTATATCGAGCAAATACGATATCCAAAAATATTTGTAAGAGGTAAGTTTCGAACTCCCGACCCTATACCCCAAGGCTTTGCTCCCAACCACTGAAGCAAAAGCTACATTCATTAATATATCCTCACGTGTTATATTTATCATGTCATAAGCGACATAATAAAATAAAAGGGGAGGCAAGGTTCGAACTCTTAACCTGGTGTATGAAAACTTTGCCCCCAACCACTGGAGCACAAGCTGTGCTTATTATAGTATGTACAAATGTTATACTTATTATGTCCAAAACGAATATAATAAAATAAACGAGAGACATGGTTTCGAACCTCAGACCTCTAGTACACAAACTCAGCCTTCAACCACTCGAGCGTAAGCTGCTCTCATTATTATCCATACAAATCCTTCTATTTAAACTCAACCGTTTCAGCAATCAGGCCCAAAATACCCAAAACTATTTCAGAAATCCGGCCCAGCTCATCCAAAACTGTTTACAGAATCCGGCCCAACTCATCCAAAACTGTTTGCAGAATCCGGCCCAGCTCATCCAAAACTGTTTACAGAAACTTGGCTCATCAGGCCTCCACCCACAGCTACAGTGATGGCCTTGATCCGAGACAGGCCCAAGTACGGCCCACTTGTGTCACGGCTTATCCCTTCCGTGATTTACGGCAGTCAATTCTGCTTTCGGCTAAAGCTGTCTGCCACAGCGCCTCGAGATCCCTCCTGTCTCCCTACGCGCTCTACACGCGTCAACAACTTTTCCGGGTTTCAGGGTGATTTTAATCCAACGCGTAGAATGAATCACAGAGATCGTCCATCCAACGGTGGAGATCTGCTCACCTCGCTCTATAAATAGGTGCATTCTGAGGAAACGACTGTTCACTCCAAAGGAAAAGAATTTCATTCCGAGCTTTAGCCATTCTCTCTCAAACTCTTCAGCCTTCTCTTCTCAAATCTCCAGTCTTTCCTTCACCAATCTTCAATCCTTCTCTCTCAGATCCTTTTCTTCCATCTGAAAGACTCAACCTCTTCCTTCATCTGAGAACTTCAGATCCCCAACTCCACTTCATCAACTTCAATCCTTTTAACCACACTTTTCCTTAAACACTCAACAAACTTCGTTCTTCAATTTTCACTTTCTCTCAACTCATCACCATGGAACCACGAACTCTGCAACTAATGGAGCTTCAAACCCAACAGCAAATGGAACTACAAGCCCAGCAATATCTGGAACTACAACAACAGCAACCAACCGAGGAGGGAGGAAGCAACCAAGCAGCCGGGAGTAGTGCCAACACACTTATCAGGCCAACCAATAACCGGTGGGCTCCAACACCAGCTCAACTGAGAATCCTCCAGGAGCTTTACTACGACAGGGGGCTTAAAAACCCAAATCCAGAGCAGATTCAAGGGATCTGTCTCCATCTGAAGCCGTATGGGCAGATCGAGAACAAAAACGTTTTCTATTGGTTCCAGAACCTCAAGGCTCGTGAGAGTCAGAAGTTGAAGGAAATCCGGAACGTTCGGGTTGGTGGATCCCTCGATCTCAAATTTGGATCCACAAGTTCTACTGAAGGTGGCAGATCCATCGAGCTCAACTTTGGTTCCACAGATTCCACTGGTGATGATGGGTCGATCGATCTAACCCTTGGGTTACGATCATTCATGGAACGACGAGAAGGAGATCACCAGGAGGTCGAGACTCTCCCACTATTCCCTGAGCACGGTGAAAACATCCTTGGTAACCCGAAGACTACATCCGAGGAAGGTAGCGCATTTGGTTACTATTCCGGTGGCTCGGGCGATTACAACCGTGGTTCCCACATTTCTCTTGAGCTCAGTCTCAACCCTTCCGGAGCTGCTGATTTGGCTTAGAATAGTGTAGTCCTCTGTTTGTTTATTTTGTAACCTTACTAAATCAATAAGATTGAATGCATGTCGTCTTTTCCTTAAACAACCAACAACGACACCAAGGATCGAACCTTGGTCACCCATTGCTCTTTCAAGGCCTTAGCCGACTCTGCTGCACACGTCGTTCATAATGATGTAACACAAACAATCATTCAAAACTTAACAATCAATTAAGTCACTTAGTGGTCTAGCTAGCATCCTCTTAGCCAAACCAAACACAAACCATTCCATCGCTAAAATTAGGAACTAATAAAGGTAAACACTTCCTGAGTTAACTAGGAAAACCCACATCCTTAGAGTTACTCGTACTAATCTTATAACATCTCAACCATTTCATCAATCAATTGCTCCATCAACTTACCACAATTCAACCCTATAATTTCTATATTCAGAATCCGAATCAAACTCCAAATCACATAGTAATTCACTTGAACCACTATGGATACCCAACAATGTCACTACAATCAATATCCAAAATTGCACTTAACCATTTCTCCTAAAATCCATAGTCACGGAAACACACTCTCGTCTAACATCATTTACAGAGAGTTGTTCTAAATCTCTCCATCAATTACCGACCAAGATTAATTCCATTTGCAAAACTTTAAGTGCCCCGCCTACTTAAACTTAAAATACAAAACAACCTCAAATTCACTTCAGTCTATCTCCATACTACGATCCAACACTTAAGAAAACTAATTCACATAAATCAATTTCCTCTACTTAATAAAACTATGCCCACAAGTCATAGTCAGGTCAACAGACCAAGGTGTCCAAACGGAGAATTTCCAATTCAGTTGTCTTGTGAATCACAAACTATCATTCAAAAATGATGCACGTAACATCAACCATGTATATAAAACACGTGCATCGAACTCGATTTAAATTTAGAATCACTAAAACTACCACTAGTCCCACTTCAAATAACCCTTATGATTTTAGGTACTCGGAGACAACACAAGTATAAAATCGTTCGTCTCATTCACTCAAACACGAGATCAAACTCCGTTCTCACAACTTAAACTCAGCTCAACAACTTACAAGCACGTGGAATAATTAATCACAATAATACATCCCCTAACTGCAACACAACTCACAACTCCACATGAGTCATGAATCTGTTCAACAACAACAGGGTGTCCAACCGAAGAAAGCAAAGATTCTATCACTTTATACTCGTATCCACCCTAGGTACGTGCATAGGCCAACAGCATGCCTTCAACCAAACACATCAACAACAAAAAGAACCCCACTTCCATAAAACAATTCTCACTGTCTCATCAGAATTAAATCTAGAGGTTCCCATTTCCTTAAAGATTGTACTCGCGGCAACTGAACTTATTCTGATACGAACCTCCATGACCACTCATGGTCCTAAGTACTACTCCTTTCGAATATCCAACACCTAAGAAGTATAGTATGCTTGGCTAATACAAGTATAACACTTAAAACACAGTATAAGTCTAATACAAATCCATATTAACCAAGTCAATACTACAGGGAAGGTATTCACGTTCCTAAAACGACCTAGCGGACTAAATGACTCCCAACACTCATGCATACCCAATGACTTAGCCAATACCGAAGAGCACACGATGGGGATCCGCTGCAGACGGGCCATCACTCGGAAGGTATTGACACATCACCAAATATGCACCTTACGCTCTGATACCAAACTGTCACGCCCCGAATTCTGAATAACACAATCAAAATCCGAAACATGAATTAAACAAACTTAAACACTTATACATTCTGAAAATTTTTCAAAACAATCATGCCTCACACCACTCAAAATACAAATCTCGAAAACTTCGAGTTAATTATTACAACTCACTCTTACAACGTAAATTTTGTAAGCTCTAAATGAGCATAACAAACCTCACAAAATGTTGTAACCCAAGTGCCACCACTCTAAGCAGCCCGATCACCGCCTTGGTTCTCCTGACCTGTAGGATTACCCGCTACACCGTTTGAATAGTGTACCGGGATTGCAACAATACAAACCCGGTGAGCTTGACAGCCCGTATGAGTAAACGAAAGGATTGCACGATTTAAAATGACAAAAGCAACTCAGGCATAAAATCAACTCAAGCATTTTCCTCCCTTTGCAAAATCATTGAAGTGCACAGTGTCACTTCAAACATCAGTCAACTCACATCTCACAATGACCACGACACCACAACTACACGTTCTCTCTCTAATACACAAATGTATACTCATGGGCATGCGATTTTTATTTTAATCCCCCATGCAGTATATTATACTCTAAGGCATGCGATAACTCACGTTATCCCCCTAGCAGTATAGTGTACTCAATGGGCATACGATAACTCGAGGTTATCCCCCATGCAGTACACAAGGCAGACAGACTAGAGCTCTAACTGAATCGTAATGTGTCACCTTGGCCAAGGTTCACCTTTACGATAATATTTGCCTCAATTCACTCGACTCCTCAACTGAATCGTAATGTGTCACCTTAGACAAGGTTCACCTTTACGATAACAGTTTTTCTCATCTCACTCGACTCCTCAACTGAATCGTAATGTGTCACCTTAGACAAGGTTCACCTTTACGATAACAGTTTTTCTCATCTCACTCGACTCCTCATTTAATTCATCTCAACGACTCAACTATCACACTTTACTCAAAAACTCTTTCTCATACTCAACTCAACTTATAAGATAATTTATATCTTCACAAGAGTAATGCTCGGATCATAACTCATTTAACCATATCAATACTTCATCCAATATCACACCATCCAATATTTATTTCACATAAATATATATATATGAAACCATTCCCTCAGGAATGATTACCAACACCACCATAGTTCACTTGCATTAAAACAAAATTCATTTTATAAATAAATTCATTTTACTTACCTATGGACCGTAGTCGAACAAGTCCATATAATTTAAAACAAATATTTATTTTCATAAAACAATTTCCACAATATCATACTTAAATAAAATCACCGAATTTCGGTTCGTAATTGAACCATGTGCGATTTACTCACCTCGATAATCCCGCTGCGTCTTCAAATTAATACAATCACACCAAACTCGCTCGCCCAAGTAAAAACCGTCAATCACCTAATCAAACACGATCTTAACTTAGGAATCATTCATAAACCACACATACATGGAAATCCAACGGTCGGATCCTAAAATAAAAACGATCCAACGGTCGGATCGAAATTATATGATGATCCAACGGTCGGATCCTCACGGATCGCCATTAGGATCATCCTCCAAAATCATTACGAAGATCCAACGGTCAGATCTTCCTGAATCGCCTTTAATAACATCTCCACAGATTTATATGAAAATCCGACGGTCAGATTCTCACGAATCGCCTTCCAAAACACAATTTCACAATTATACGAAGATCCAACGGTCGGATCTTCGCCCGTGACCACACAAAGTCATCGGTACAGTCATACGAGCAACATCTTTAAATTTCAAGTCCATTCAACGGTCTGATCTTCACAGATCATAAATCGAACGATCGAAATCGATCGAAATCGTAAAATTCACAACTAAATCATACGAATCGAAAAATTGCGCATAATATATCGAAATGATCGTATCGAAGTATAGAATCAAAAAAATGTACAGAAACTGTCCTTGTGACCCCCGTAAGTGGCCGGAAATGGCCGCCGGAGTTAGTGGCAGCGCCGCCGCCGACCACCACCAATGGTGTCGGGGCCAGGCTGCTCTGCTCCGTTTCATCAAGCTCAATGACTTTCCTAACTAGCATGTAAGCTGAAAATGACCGGAAGGGATAGAAAATACCTCAAACAGTCGGGTTGGCCGGAAAAACCCAGAAACCGGCGAGCTCCGAGTTCGACGTAAAAACTGCAACCTCAGGCCTCGATCCCTTCTATAAAGTTGTTAAGAACATCATGGTGAACACACTGGTTCAAGAATCAATCAAAACCAAGCTCTACAACTCGAGATATACCTGATCGAAGTTTTCGGTGCAACCGGGTTCGAGTTCCAGCCGCGTCCAGAGGCAGCGCCGCCGTGAAAGGGAGGTTCTGGGAGCTTCAGAAGGTCAAGGCGAACCTGTGGGTGAAGTTTGGGAAGGTTTCGTGGCCGGTAGCTCGAGTTATCAAGCTTGGAGCAAAAACGGGTTTTTCGGCCTCCGCCGCCGTCTCCGGTGGTTCTGCAGCGCAAGGCCGCCTCCTGCAGCTGCGCACGATCGTCTTGAAGGTGTGGGAGGTGATGTGGTGCTGCCTGGTGGCCGGTGGAGCAAGAGAGAAAGGTGAGAGCCGATGCTCTGTTTTTCGGACGAGAAAAGAGGGAGTGAGAGAGAGATGCAGAGCATGATAATCATGCTTGAAACAGGAACAAACAAGCCCGAGTTTTAGTCCTTAAAATCAGAAAGTGGTGTTTGCCACTTTTTCCTTTTAACTACAGTAGTTCCATTATGATTGGAAAGGAACGGTTATTACAAGTTCACTTGTGTCTACTTTTTTATGTGTGATGCAGATTGCTTTGACCCTTTCGTGTCGATTTTACTGGGAGAGGAGAGCTTGCAGATCGTCATGTCAGTTCCATATATATATATATATATATATATATATGGTACTTGAGTAGTACTAAGGAAATTTTGTTGTCCCTATACATAGAACTGGTCACTATATGATCATACTTAAACCTAGTTTTTTTGTGCCTTCATTGATCATACTTAAACCTTGTTTAGTATTAGGGTACTGATGGGATTGATCACTATATGTATTCATGTATTTTGGTGGAGACAATGATAAATTTGGCTTCTTTTTTATGACTAATTTTAATGGCTTTGGTGATTGTTATTTATGAATGATATTGATATGGTTAAAATCTTACACAGGTTTAACAATATATGTTGCCTCAACATATATAGGATAATAGGAACAACTAAACCAAATTATTATCTATTGTTTCTTCTTACTTGTAAACAACAGAAAAGTGAAATCATAATCAATATCAAACAACAGAAGTTGCAATCAGACTACAGAACTCATCACATAGATGTTGACTAGAAGAACCTAAAGCAACATAAAACTGACCTTGAAAACTAATTCAGACAACATATTTGTCAACTAAATGCTAAAATTGGTATATTCAAACAACAGAAACACATGTTTCCCTGTCAATTAAGAAGCATTAAAACCACAGATATATGCCTAAGTCTGTTGTCCACAATTCTTATGGAACAACATTTATTTGTTGTTTCTTCTTGTTAAAAACGACAGAATGTCACAAATTCTTCAAAGTTGGGTTGTTCAGACAACAGAGCCTTGCAGATATTCTGCTGTGTGAAGGAGATGAGACGACGGAGAATATCTGTCGTCTGATGCCATAAGAGACCGCAGCTGGATACACAACAGATAATTTGCATATCAGACAACAGATGATATATGTCGTCTGAAGCTATTATTGGCATCAGGGGCGGCCCTGAGGGTGTGCAAGGTGTGCCACCGCACAAGGCCTCCGAAAATTGGAGGCCTCCAACTTCGAGTTTCAAATACGTATATGTAGGTATTAGTCAATATATTGAATTTAGTTTCCAAAATGACTACAAAAGCAAGTCTTGTGCAGTTGGTAGGATGGCAAATGAGCGCGTGCCTTCATTCCCTTTGGTACAGTTTCGAGTCGTGGGCTGAGTTTTTTAATCTTCCTTTCTTTTTTTTCTACTTTTTTTCTTTCTTTCTTTTTTTACTTTCCTATTTTATTATACCCATTCATTTTCTTTAAGTTATTATGCAACGAACATAAGAACTCGGTCAAATTTTCGCACTAGGTCTCTGAATTCTCAGGACCGGCCCTGATTGGCATAGTGCATGTTGAACAGCCAGCCAAAGAACAACCCATCAATAAAAGAACACCAGGGCTTATGTCTCTAGCTACGTACCTCACCTATCCCCCTTAACTATATATGATAGATTAACATGATGAAAGTCATGAAACCATTATATATAAGAGAAAATTTCAGTCCACGTCCCCAAACTATGCTGCCAAGGCCAATTTGATACCCAAACTCTCAAAAGTATCAATGTGATACCCAAAGACCTATATTGGCAACATCGTGATACTTCCGTCAAAAATATCTAACGGCACAGTCTGTTTGCTGACGTGGCAAACATATGGGCCCCTAAAAAAAAGTAAAATGACCAATTTACCCTTTTTTTTTGTTAATTCATTTTTTTTCTTTTCATTTCTTTTTCTTCTTTTTGTCTTCTCCTTCTTCTCCGCTCAGCAGCTTTCCTCCTCCGCTGCCACAGCCTCAACGTCCTCCTCCTCCATTGCCACCGTCATGTCAGTAACGTCCTCCTCCTCCACTGCCACCGTCAGGTCAGTAACAACAGATACCAGAAACTCCGATCAAAATCACAATCACAAGGCCAAAGCAACATATAACTACGAATTCATGTATACCAGAACTAAAAACAAACCTAGCATAAACCAAAAAAGCGAAACCAACCTAGATAGCAATTGAGTACATTTAGACCAAGAAAAAGACTTGGCAGCTGGTACTTGGTACCTTTGGCTTCTCCCACACACTGTCAATTGCCGATTTGAGTGAAGAGTTGAAGCTGAAGAGCGAGCTCCACTGCCTCAACAATAATGGCGAAAATCACAGAACCTCTCATCCCTGCAAATCAAACACATCAATCAGAAGCAAATGAACCACCTCCAGACTTCGATCCCGAAACCATACGAAGCCTCCTCTTCCACCTCTTCCTTCTCCCCCTCAAAATCGTGTCTTTCATTTTGTTCGCCACCATCAAGGCCGCTCGACCACTTCCGCCACTGCCAATCCGACGCCAGCAGCTGCCCATAACCCTCGTCGCATTCTCTGGCGTCAACGGCGCATTCCGGCGACTCTGATCCTCTCTGATCGCTCTCGTGATCGCCGAATCAGAACTTCCTATAATCTCTTCTTCTTCTTCTTCTTCTTCTTCTTCTTCTTCTTCTTCTTCTTCGCTAGTACCTCCATTATCACCCTCGACATCGTCTTTTAATCTGAGTGACGACACTCCCCTCTGCCCCTGGTTCACAATTTGTCGTTGGGAAGCAGCTGCGACTGGGAAACAACCGCGTCGTTTTGGGGATGGTGATCCTCGTCGTCTTCAGAATTGACGGCTGTGATGGCATCGTCGTATAGTCAATGTTGGTGTCCTAATCGACTGGTTGTGGAGGAGTACCAATAGCTACTATGGATATGGAGGCATGGTGGATAGCGAAGAAATCAAGGATGAAGTTGGTGAGAGAGAGGAGATGGGGGGTTGAGAGAAGGAGAGAGAGCGAGAGACTGATAGCCTCCAAAGCCATCAAAACCCATTAACCCGAAAACCAGAACCAAGAGAGAAAGAGAGAAAGAGAGAAAGAGAGAAAGAGAGAGGAGAGAGGAGAGAGAGAGATGGAGCTCTGTGCTCCGTTTTTTTTATTTATTATTATTAATTAGTTAGTAGTAAAAGACTATTCTGCCCTTGATAAAAATATTACACAGGACTCACGTGCTTGCCACGTCAGCAGACTAACGGAGCCGTTCGAGAATTTGGACGGAAGTATCACGTTGATTTCAAAATAGGTCTTTGGGTATCACAATATTGATACTTTTGAGAATTTGGATATCAAATTGACCTTGGCAGCATAGTTTGAGGACGGTAACTGAATTTGTCTCTATATATAATTCAATGAATCCGAGCGTACCATTTGTAATAGTTCCACTAGATTCCAGCGATCAAATAAATACCAAGGTAGTTGAAAACCAGACCGAATTAATATAATTAAACAGATATAACTACAACCAAAACTAGAAGTACCTAACTAGAACAAAGGGATTTAATAGTTCGATCAGTCTTCTTCGTAGATCACACCTTGGTATACGAACCCTTGAATCCCTCGGTTGGAACCAATTTCGTAAACCCTAAACCTCGGTTGGAACCAATTTCGTATGCTGTTTTGTTTTGTTTTGTTTTGTTTTGTTTTTTTTGTTTTTTTTGTTAGAAAGAAAGATAGTCGTAGTAAATTTGACTAATTCATAGAAGAATAATTCGGAGATGTCAGTACACCGACAACACTCGTTGCATATACTCCACTCACATATTAGGATCACTATTGACAGAGACAGAACTTCATTAAGGACTAAGTAAGTAACTAGCTAGCTAGGTTACAGCCAATGCAAACTTTTCTAAACTTTCATATTAGCTCTGCTGAATTAAAGCCTCCATCCAATCCCAGCCCAGCTCTCCTTAGATGTGAAAGAGTAAAGGGATACCAGACAGAATTTTTGACAAAAATCAAACTCTAAATCCCAAGATGCGAAACTTCAGTCAAACCCTCGATCTGGCACAATGAATCTGTATCACTGTTTTATTCATAGATCATTTCCTGGATTTCATTGATTCACACCTACATATAGCTGGTGAATATGTTATGCATGGAAAATTAGTGAAGGAACTAATATTGCTTAATTTTACAAAACCAATCGATCATCACCTAATTAGTAATTAATTAAGCTCATTTCATTAATGTCGGATAGAAGTGAAACAACAAATCGGGGAAATGATGAGGACTCCAAAGATATGCGAGGATAAGAAGGTTCTATTTTTGCCTCGAAATGCTCAAAACCCAACCCTAGCTGCCTGCTAGGATTAGCCGCAGCAGCAGCAGCAATTGAGGACCACCACCCCAAGTTGAGTCTCAGCTAGTCTCACCCAGCAAGCTGCGAGGCAATTATTCATCACTGTTTGTCACCAATCCCTGGTGGGTAGGTAGTAGATCGAACCATTATTAAGTTTATCCGATTATCCTGATAATCCGTTGGGGACGGTGCAAATATATCACTCCATATTCATGACGTACCTAAAGTTATCCAATCTTATATTCTAATAATTCTATACATATCGATCCCCAAACCAATACCTCGTCTGGTGGCTACTGCATATATGCTATAATTCCCTACTATTATATTCCATACATACGTATCTTCTACTAGTTCCACAAGAAACTTTGTAAAATAATGGTCAATAGTCAGGCTCAATATCCATGGCATATGACCTACAGTTTTACTGGTTAATTAAATCACCCGCACTGGCCGGGGATTTCCAATTTCATCAGCAATTACACTCTACATAAATGTTATCGATCATTAAATTCAAGAGGTCATATGGTCTGACTAAAAAGAAAAAGAAACAAAAAACAAAAAAGAGGTCATACAATAGCATTGCGCTACAATTTTCTGCAGATCAAACTATACACGACTTAATTATTGGCGAATATATTGAAGGATCGAGCAAATCTATACCCATGCAAAGAAGAGAGTGTCCTTTTTTTTCCTTCTAAGGTCAACACTACGCGGCATAAGTAACCATGGTGTGATTTCTTATGTCGTATGCATATATGGAAAATTCTACAATGTGTTAACGTATGACATGCATACAATTGCCTTAAAAGTGATAAAATGAGTCCTCAATATAGTAATATTAGTCCTCAAAGTGGTAACATGAGTCCTTAAAGTGGTAAATTTACTTAATTACCATATGAGTCCTCAAAATAGTAATATTAGTCCTCAAAGTAAATAGTAATATTAGTCCTCAAAGTGGTAACATGAGTCTTTAAAGTGGTAAATTTTCTTAGTTTACCATATGAGTCCTCAAAATAGTAATATTAGTCCTCAAAGTGGTAAAAATAGTTGATGTATGAGAAATGTTAACATACCGTAGCTTTACCCTGCATATATATGTTGTATTGTCAAACTGTTCATCCGATAACACGAGAAGTGCAAACCATATATAAAAATCATTCCTGCTAAACTAAACCAACATTCATAGTCTGGCTACATTATTAGCAAACCAGATCGACCGTTAGACAATAATATTTTCCTCAGGATGCATGAAACTAGCTATGTGTGTGTGCGCGCGCGCACACACATTTCTATCATTTGCAATAGAATCATTTACTTCTATCGGGCATATGTGTTTCAGCTTTCACAGCAACTTGTGCTGCATAGTGCATAAATGATACAATAGGGAAAGAAAAGAGTAAATATGCTTGGAGGTAGAAATTGAACTAGGCAAAAGTTTTTACCAAGCGAAAATTACATGCATGAGAGGATAAGACTGCTCGAGACAAGCTAGTGTATTGGTGGGTATGAGATACCCTCATTTACAACTATTTGAACAAAAATTTACGAGTATTTGAACCAAAATTACAACATTGAGAACAAAAGTTATCATATTCATTTACACTATTTACATATAGTTAAACAAAAATTACAACATTGACAACGAATTTATTCAAAAGCTTGTAAAAATGTCGTAAGAGGTGTAATTACCATTATTATAACTAAGATCACAACATTGACAACTAATTTGTTCAAAAACTTGTAAAATGTCGTAAGAGGTGTAATTACCATTATTAGAACTAAGATTACACAAAGTATGACTCAAATTACAACTTTGACAACAAAATTTGTTCTCACTTTTGTAAATGTGGGTATGAGATACCCACCACTGCACTAGAATACTCATATAGTTTAGATAGAAGATAGGCTTATCCTCCTTCACCTCACCTCCTTGGAAGTCCAAATTCCCAAACCCTTGCAGGCTTGCAGCCCTTTTATACTCATCCCCAGTACTACTACTACTACTCTAACAAGCATCACCCTGCAGATTATATAGAACTGTAGAGTTGTGTACAAAGAAAACTACTTCAATCTATTACAGAAGATAATTAAAACCAAAACTTCTTCTGCCATATATCCATATGCCTCAAAAATGCACTGATGACACATGTAAAATCATAGCAATTACATTTATCTACATCTGTCACAGCCGTGTCACCTAATTTTTGTTGCCACTTGGAAAGAAATTAAGACTCATTTCCCAGAAAAAGAAAATAACCATAGGGAGGGACGGGACAACCCTAACCTGATTTAATTCATCTCTGTAATTAACTCGAGCTAGCTAGTAGCTAGCAAAATTTCTAATTTCATTTAAACTGAACCATGTATATCTATTTCCTGGATTCAATCACAGGTTTTTTTATTTATTGGTCATGAGCACTTCAAACCCAGAAAGCATATTGAAGAGTCATGAAAAGGCCTAGCGACTAACTTAGCGAGGCACAACTGAGGCAGTTGAGTAACTAAAATAATAACAAAAGCTCGAAACTGAAAAACAGAATCAGTTATATGCAAAAATAGCTTAGTGACATCATCTGAAAGTGGAAAAGAAGAAGACAATTAAGCATGGTGACTCTAAGTGCATGGCATCACCCTACGTGCCTACAAATGCAGCTCCCAAAGGACAAGTTTCGCGCCTTTTCTGCACAGATAAGTTGCAAGAATGAAAAATAGAAGTAAATAATAATATTCAGAAACACAGTGGAAATTTCTTGGTTTTTGTTTCTTTCTTATCCACAACGCCACCGGTTTTTGCAATCGTCACAAGAATTGTTATCCTGCTCAGTGGTGACCATGGTATTATAAATACAGGCACTTCGAGGAGGTTCCTCGATCACATGAACTTCTCACTAGTCCTATAGCAAAAGCCTCTTATACAAAACCAAGTTCTTGCCATGGCTGCATCTTACTCGGTGCCTTCAATGGTAATTAATAATTCAACAATTTCATCTCCCTTTCAACTTCCTAATTCAATTCAGTTTCTTTCACTGTTCTTTGCTTCTTAATTATCTCAAGCAATTTGGTTGTGTATGGTTTTCAGTTGATTCATTTAGATTTTTTATTAAGGGTTAGTTTCATTTTTCTATTTAAGGTTAATGTACTTTTATTACTGTCGGTGGGTTCAACACAAATCTTAATTGTCGGAATGCTCACCAAATGTATTCATCACAAATGATACGTTGGTGCATGTACATATCGTTATCTTACTATTTCAAATTAATTAGGTTCTTAATTGCGCTCGAGTTTTAGTAAATGAAACACCACCGTATCATATCTACTAGGCAAATTGGTGACTTCCAGAATTAGTACTGTTTAATGTATATGGATTATTTGTTGAGTTGCAAAGCCTCCTAAAACTTGATGAATTAATCTGCATGTCTTAATATGATTATTAACTACTTGATGTTGTTTTGAAGAACCACCCTTTATATGAATTTTCCAATTAACACAGATAATGGAAGAAGAAGGAAGGTTCGAAGCGGAGGTAGCAGAGGTGCAGGCATGGTGGGGCTCCGAGAGGTTCAGGCTAACAAAACGACCTTACTCAGCCAAAGATGTTGTGGCACTCCGAGGCAGCCTCAGGCAAAGCTATGGCTCTAACGAAATGGCGAAAAAGCTCTGGAGAACCCTTAAGACTCACCAAGCCAACGGCACATCCTCAAGAACCTTCGGTGCTTTGGACCCAGTCCAAGTCACCATGATGGCCAAGCACTTGGACACAATCTATGTCTCCGGTTGGCAATGCTCGTCGACACACACCAGCACCAACGAACCGGGTCCTGACCTAGCCGACTACCCCTACGACACCGTCCCAAACAAGGTCGAGCACTTGTTCTTTGCTCAACAATACCATGACCGCAAGCAAAAGGAGGCGAGGATGAGCATGAGCAGGGAAGAGAGGGGTAGAACGCCTTATGTTGATTACTTGAAGCCTATCATTGCTGATGGGGACACAGGCTTTGGTGGGACCACCGCGACGGTGAAGCTCTGCAAGCTCTTTGTGGAGCGTGGCGCAGCCGGTGTTCACATTGAGGACCAGTCCTCCGTGACCAAAAAATGTGGTCACATGGCTGGGAAGGTGCTTGTTGCGGTGAGTGAACACATCAACAGGCTCGTCGCAGCGAGGCTGCAGTTTGATGTGATGGGGACTGAGACAGTTTTGGTGGCTAGAACCGATGCAGTTGGAGCTACTTTGATCCAGACCAATGTGGACACTAGGGATCACCAGTTCATTTTGGGGGCAACGAATCCTAATCTGAAGGGGAGAAGTTTGGCTACTCTTTTGGCTGAAGCAATGGCTGCTAGGAAAACAGGAGCTGAGCTTCAAGCACTTGAGGTTGGCTGGATTTCAATGGCACAGCTGAAGACATTTAATCAATGCGTGACAGATGCAATCAATGCAATGAACGTTGGTGAACATGAGAAGAGGAGGAGATTGAGCGAATGGGCAAACCATGCTAGTCATGAAAAGTGTTTGTCCAACGAGCAAGGCCGCCAGATTGCTGAGAGGTTGGGGCTTAAGAACTTGTTCTGGGACTGGGACTTGCCTAGAACCAGAGAAGGGTTTTATAGGTTCGAAGGGTCTGTGGAGGCTGCAGTTGTCCGTGGCTGGGCTTTTGCCGACCATGCTGATCTGATCTGGATGGAGACAGCCAGCCCCGATATCGTTGAGTGCACGAAATTCGCAGAGGGAGTAAAGACCATGCAGCCGGAGACAATGCTGGCTTATAACCTCTCACCCTCTTTCAATTGGGATGCTTCTGGAATGACTGATGAACAAATGAGGGACTTCATTCCGAGGATAGCAAAGTTGGGGTACTGCTGGCAGTTCATAACACTGGCTGGTTTCCATGCTGATGCACTCGTGATAGATACTTTTGCGAGGGACTATGCGAAGAGGGGAATGCTGGCTTATGTGGAGAGGATTCAGAGGGAGGAGAGGAACAATGGAGTCGACACGCTTGCTCATCAGAAATGGTCCGGTGCTAATTTCTATGATAGGTATCTCAAGACAGTCCAGGGAGGCATTTCTTCAACTGCTGCTATGGGCAAAGGTAAGTCATCTTTCTCTAATTTCTTGTTCTCTAGCTAAGAAAGAGTTTACTACACTTTGGTTCTTGACCCAGTTTCTGTGTTTCACATACAAATCATACACTGGAGCCTTTCATTTCATACTTCACCATTGTTTGTTACTATTTGTTTTACAGGAGTGACCGAAGAGCAATTCAAGGAATCATGGACTAGGCCAGGAGCTAGTGATCTGAGTGAAGGCAATGTTGTGATTGCAAAGGCTAGAATGTAAGAGTATGGTCCTCAGGGGTACTATGGACATTAAACCCAGCTCATATATTGTGGGATTTGGGGTTAGAATAATGTGTTGCAATTTGCAATCATATAATTGGTGAAAATTGGAACATCCTGGGTATATGTTTTTTGTATTTGCTACCTAGTGCCCTTGTTTGTGTGTACTGTAATGGGATATTTCCCTAAATATGAACTCGTATCATTTCATTCCTATTAATTCCACTTATACATTATCAAAGGAAGTATAACATGGGATAAAACATTGGAGGCAAAGAAACCATCTTGCAAAGTTGCTGGATATTGGCTATCAAAAATAGAATACAAAAGGTTCAATCCCTCGAGTACGTAAGAATCAAAAAAATGAATTAAGAGCAAAGACAGTACCTTGTGAATATTGTGAGTGAAGTTGTATAAGTATTAGACTATGTCTGGAGGATTCTTAAGCTTGCTTGGAGCGGTTATTATTTCTTCCATGGCTTGAGAATAGAGAGGACAATAATGAGAGCAATGATCAAGAGCAAGACCATGGAAATGATCATGCATTTTCTTGACTTCTTTTGCAAGCTCTTTGCAGTGTGTAGAGCATCTGTCCCTGATTGTACATGGTCCACTGCATTTGTCACCTGCACCAAATTAATAAACAAGTATTAATACAAATCAAACTCATTTTAGTTTTCTAAATTGTAGCTAGCATTGTGCTTAGTTTTCTCACTCAATGTGAAAAGAGAGTGTGAATGAACAAATGCATTAGGCTTGTTGATGCAAGAAAAATGGGAAGAAAAAGAAAATCGAAAACATCAATGACCCCATACTAACCCAAACATATGAGTAACCAACTTCCACATTCCAATCCACCTAATTAATACTATCACAGATTAAAGAAAATTTCCATAAAATAGTTTTCTTCACTACGAGAGAAAAAAAAGTTGTAAACTAGACCCTCAAAATTTGATCCAAATCGATCAAAGTTGTAAACCTTCAAAAGTTTTATGATAAGGAAGTGAATTCAAATCTTCTCATCATTACCATTCTATAAATGCTGTAACTTTTTTAAATCGACAACAAAAAGTTAAATTTATACACAATTGATTGGCTCGTTAAAATCACCTTGTATTAATGAACAAATCCTTTTTTTTTTTTGAAAAGATTAATGAACAAAATCCATAATATATGGTCAACCTAAGATAGTAAATGCTAACTCGATAACTTTCCCAGGTAGGTCCTATATTGATCCTACAATGATTATGAGTCCAATTTCAAGTGGAAAAAAACATGAAGTGTTCTGTAACATTTTCCAAGTAATAAGTAAAATCTTGGTACATAAATGTAATAGATTTTATTCATAAAAAAAAAGAGTAATAGATTAATGTCATAGCGAATTACTATGTCTTTAATACTAGATATAAGATATGTGTGTATCTATATGTGCATGCTTGTATGTAGCATCTTTTTATTGAGTCTTTCTCGACCACACAAAAGAATGAAGATTGAAAAACGAATTAAAAGCATATATAATGTCATGACATGCACCGAATACATATGATCTCATTTTCGATACATTCATATGTTGTATGTGAAAGTATAACATATGTGAAATTATTTTGCATACATGTGAGAATATTATATATGACCGGTGCATATAAACATTAATCTAGATGATATAACCTCATGGTATTTTTTTTTTTTTTGACAAAGGTTTTCGTATCATCTTCGTTACCCACCAAAGCTAATTTTTAGCCATTTTTGCTCGCTACTATAGACAAGGGTAGTGCGTAAATAAAACCTGCACACTGCTTGGGCCTGGCGAAAAATCATCATGTAGGCCATTTTTCATTTTAATACACTAAAGGAAACAAACCCATGAAGGGAACAGAAGGATAAAAGGAAAAGTTTCATTTCTTCGGCTAACATGGGAAAGTTACATATGGCTTGAATGTAAATCAGTAAATCTAATGATGTTCTCTCTTTTGTTCTTGATGAAAATTATAGCTGAACTTTTCACAAAAATAGTAAGAAAAATTACTATAACCAATTCCTATTTGTATCACACATTTTTATACGTTTCCAAGAATTTATTTAAAAAGAAAGAAAAATAGGGTGAGACAAGTGAGACGTGCGTGTATTATCATGTTTTCTAAGTGTGCCAATATTACTCCAAAGAAAAAAGAAACTAAATTAAAGAGTCACATTGTCAATTTCTGCAAGGAAACTGAAATGGTTTGAACCAAAGCCATCCCTTTGATTAGGCCAACTATACAATCATTTTAAATCCATACTCTGAAATACACACCACCATCAATAAACCAAACTTCACAAAAGTACACACACAAAATGAATCACTCAAAAGCCAAAAAGGAAGAAGAAAGGACCATAAAGAATCACAACCAAGTAACTAAGACACACTCTTCGATCCTCACAGATGTGAATATAAAATAATCCCCAACCAACTCATTTACGGTCCTATATTACACGGTGAAAAGAATAGGGTAGACTCAAGCACCCTAGCTGCTTTTCCATGGTTTGAGGACACCGACAACTATAACAGCTACTATAATTAAAAGAATCATGATGGCAATGCACATCCATTTTCTGGAGTTCTTCTGGAGTTTCTTTGCATTTTGAAGTTGAGTGGTCCCAGATTGCATATAATCAACTGTACTCGAAACCTGAACACGATCCCCATCAACACAGACGCAAAGTGATACACAATCACACATGCAATACACAGATATGAACACATGATGCAAAATTAGAATCAAACCTGAGTTTCAATGTTATCTAAAACCTCTCCTTGAGCATCAACCAATACTGCCATATCGAGGTAGATCTGAAAATTTAACACTTAACCATATCAGATGTGTTAGTTTCAGGTAGTCAAAACCTTATGCCTTGATGCACGGTACAAACCTGATGCAAGTCAAGAAGCTTCTTCTCAATTTCTTTTACGGTGTCATGCCTCTCTTGAATTTCTTCCAAAGTATTTAGTACCTGGAATCAGAGTACATGGTTTAATTCTCAATTTCTTTTGCAGGGAAATCTTAAGGTTACATCAATATACTACAATAATAGAATATACCTGTCCTCGTCCCTGTTCTTGGACTGCCTTCTGGAATATTTGCTCACTATTTCCAGTTTCTATTAGATTGTCAATTGTCTAGAAAGGTGAAAAAAGTTTGACAGGTTAGAAACACAATCACAACTTAAATATCTGTGACAGGAAGTCTATAATTAGGAATCTGGCTCACCTCTTCATCTGGTCTAGTTCCTGTAACTGCTTGACCATCAATGGAAAAATATATGTCCAACCATTAAAATTTCTGACAATAAAACTATAACACAAGTATCTTAATATGAAATGTGTTGAAAGGCATTCAAACCTGTAATGACTCTTCTCTCCACAACCTCACGATATTCATCTTGGATTCTTTGTCTAAGGGTCTAAAACATTTATACAACATTGATAAGAAAAGAGTGGGGCAAACTGAGTCAAAAGTAACAAGCTGAATGTGCAGAGTGCATATACCTGAAATTCGATCATTATCTCCCTAAACTTTTTCGTCAATGAACTGCCATAAAATGAAAATACTTTATATCAACTTAATAGATTGTTACAACTTATATAAGGAGTTAAGTACTCTAAAATATAAAACATAAGTACTGTATACAAACTTTGTCATGTTCATCCTTGATCTGTCAACACCTGTTCCCTTCTCACATCCAGGCTTCTGTCGGTTGGCTAAGTTCTGGGGGAGGATAAAGGGAGTCAATAGATTACAGAGAAACTACGAAGTAATATCACAAATCTGGTAGATCAAGGAAGAGTTATTAAAGTATTACATCTTTGCTTATTGCTTCTAGTTTTCCTTTGACACCACGGGCAATCTTTCCCACTTCATCAATATCTTTTTCCATCCGCTTTTTGATTGCTGAAATAAGAGTAACTGTCTCAGTTTCTCAGAGTAATAGGAATGTAAAATTATGATAAGAGTAAATAAAATAAATAAATAAAAGAGACCTGGAACGACAAGCAAACAGAATGGAGATATTGAACATCAGAATACACAATGCATCATGAAACAGTTACCGATAGTATTCCAAGTTCCGAATAGTTGACTAACGTTTGCTGAAAATTCCACTTTTAGGTTAAAGCTTTTCAAAACATGACTGAGTCGGAAAATAGTTTATACCTTTCATGGCAGATGCTTTTGTAACAGCCTTCGACTCCTCATTCGCATCCTATAAAGAAAGTTCACAGTAAGTTTCTACTTACTGTTCTTATGCATACAAACATATTCAACTGTTAAAAAAATCCAAGACCAGCATCATTCAGATAGTCTTAGCCATAAGGCGGACTGTGTTCGTAGGACAAAACATGGTAATGGGATAAACAATGTGTCTGTCATATATTTGTGGTGGAGATGAGAAAGCTCTTTCATGAATAATAATAGGTAGAACCAACATTAAAGAATACCACCAGTTTACGAGAGATCATAGGTTCTAACATAAAGATGAAAATTCAGATACAACATAGTTATATCAATACAGAACCAAAGCCAATGAAATTTAGATCTATCAGACCCCAATTCCAGATATAAAAAACTCACAAGTACATCAATACAAACTAAAACATAGCTATCATAAAATAGATATGTACCTTAAGTTTTTTAAGAAGCCCGGAAAGCTTTTCCACCTGTTTCTCAACCTCTTGGATCTACATTACCAAAAAAAAAATGAAGAGCATGAAAGGGTGACTTGAGGAGATATGAACTTAAAAGGAAAAAAGTCAACAAATAACATTCTTCACCACATAAGTTCATAATGCAAGAAGAAAATTGATACATGCATTTGATAAGAGATTTATTTTTTCATGTATTTGCTTGAAAAAATGATAATAAAATGCACAAATCCCAAATGATTTGATAATTATGTAGTCTGCAGCCCAAAGAATGATAATTTTCTGTTGAGGAAAGACCTGCTTGTTGAAACTATCCATTCCGCCATCAGACACGCTATGGGGAATTGGCCTTCCCATTTCGATATCATTTGTTCCGGAAGGCTGAGCACTTGCCTCACTGACAAATGAATCCTAAAGCCAGAGAAAAATTTACACAAATTAACCACTGATTACAGGACACTGATAACCAATTTGGCAAAGGAAGATGCAAAACAGTTACAAATTTCTTCTTATTCAAATTTTCCCATGAACAAGGGTGTTATGTCTGGGATACTTGATTGAAAACATACTCCTACATAAAAGAAAATAATAATAATAACAGAAGTAAATTGTAACAAAGGCACCCTTAGATTGAAACTTTGAAAACTTAGAACCCTGTTTTGTCTGTTACACTTTCCCTTTCAGTCAGTCACCTCATCAACTGGAGGGTAAGGTGTCAATGAAACTCAATTGATTATGATCTTTATAGCATCTAATACAAAATTTGTCTTAAACTACATCTGGTACTCACTAAAAACATGAACTTTACATAGAAATCACCAAGGAAAAAAAATCCTCAAATGTCATCCACCACCACCACTAAAAGAGTACCAATTCAAACCCACCAGCATAAACCCTTTTCTTAATCAAAGCAAATAAACCCAGATCAGAACAATGACCCCCTCAGTTATGAAACTGAATTCAATCAACTATCACAGTCAAAAAGGTAGAAACTTTAACGAATTGAATCAAAACCCAATTACCGTAAGCAGGTCGTTCATCTTGAACAAAACTCACAAGGCCAGAAACAGAGAGAGAGTAGAATCTGAAGAAGATGGAGAGCTGTGAAAGTGACGAAGGTGTTGCAAGCTTTCCGGCCAAGGTATATTGAGAAAAACGGAAGAGCCAAAAAGGACACAGAGGCAAGGTAATAGCCCCACGCGCTCACAATTAAATACGAATTTGGCAATAATATTTTACGTTGATAATGGAGAATCTATGCAACAAGGTTTGGGTTCTGTCTGACAGCCTAACTTACCCAATGTTTTGTGAGCTGTGACTTCTTCTTCATTTTTTGTTTTTTTTTGTTTTGTTTAGTCAATGATAGTATTCAATTAGATCGACATGTAAAAATTGTAATTCAATTGGGTTACTTGGTGCAAATCTAGTGCTTGCACATGGAAGATTATTGCCCCAGATACCAATTATTTGTTTGGAAAAGAAAAAAAGAATTTCTTGATTGGAGAATTTGTTGCGAATATTGAAGACGGTTGGGTGTGATATATAGCTAGCAACCCTTTGAAATGGCTTGCTTGGGTGTTTGAAATGTATTTTAAAGTCGTTAAATTCAAATAAGAGGCCTAGAATCTTTGTAAAGTTTTATCGTGTATAATGATTCATTCAATTGAAACACTAATTATATTAGATTGTAAGATGGGCCAGTTAGATTATATGTGACTATCGCTTAATTCGGATAAATGAGGCCCAATTAGTTGCATAAGAAAATAAAATGACCGAAAAGTCTACTATTTTGTTATTGTCGATGAAAAGATGAGATTCAAACTTATAACTTTATTAACTTGGTATGAAAAGTGGGTAAATGATAGTTTGGATTGGGCCTAAAGTATATAAGTCTGGACTAATGAGCTCAAATTTAATTCCAAGGCCTAAAATATATGTCTGGCCCAATTTTTCCTTTTCCTTTGCTATTGGCCCAACAATATATAAACTGAGAGTCTCGGACAGTTTCATTTGGGCTTTTATAAGATATGTGATACTCATCAAAATGGATGTCAATAATGGAACTCTGAACTCTGAAGTGTCCTTAACGAACAATTTAGTTTATAGGCTCCATCTTGTCACCGCCTTGGTCAACGTTTATCTTCCGTCATCTCAAGCAAAACAAGCAAGTGTTAATCACATAAACCATATTTAGCATTCAAATTTTTCTATCTTAGCCAGAAGGAAATAGATCCAACCTCCTATATATGATGTTCTTACCTATATGATCACCATTTCTTCTTCATTCACTACAAAAAAAAATTGCAATGGCCACGGCGCAATGCCGTAGCAAAAGCCTCTTTTGCCGTCGCAAAAGAGTATTGGCGACGGCTCTGCGACGGCAATGCTTCCGACGCCGTTGGTGGCGTTACCAATGTTATTTGCCACTGCAATTCCCCGTCGCAAGACTATTAGCGACGGCAATTCTTGCGACGGAAAAATGCCGTGGCAAATACCAATGGCGACGCCACCAACCGTTACTGAAGTTTTTTGCCGTCGCCAAAAGTCATTTGCAACGGCAAAAATGCCGTCACAAAAATATTTTTTATGAATAAAAAAAATTTTGACATGCAAATATGCATGCCAATTTTTTTTTTAATTATTTTTTTTATGAATAAAAACTATACAAAAGGAATGAAGCTTATATAAAAAAAATGTTACATTTTAATTTTCCTCATGAATGTTACAAAAGGAATGGAGTTTCTACCAAAATTTACAAGATTAAGCTTTACAAGTCAGTTATTTTCCTCTACTTCAAGATAAACTTTGCAGGATCTTCCTTGATCTACTTCACATACCAATTACTCTAGTGTTGTTGCAAGCCTCCTATAACAGAAAGTCAGAAATCTTCAAGCAGTCATTAAAGAAACAAAAAGCTAGAAACTTAATGGGAGATGTACATGACACAGATATTGTTCATACCAGTAAATACAATTAATACTTCACTTGAACTCTTAATTACTTTTTGACATTTTGAGTCAGCAAGTGTGTGAAGTAGTTCACTTAGTCTTTCTTCGACATTAAAGCTAGAGTAGTTGATTTGAAGAATGCTAAATCCATAGTTCCATACTTACCTGGAAATATATGTCTGAAATTCCATTCATTATCATGAAGATCCAGGGTACCTTAAAATGAACTCGGAGATCGCTGCCACTGGCTTTTTGCAGGCTGATTTATCATTGCAAAACAATAAAACCATTAGATTTTCATGAACACTCAATAACTAAAACTTATACTAATTTCTTTAAGGCTAAGAAACAAACACGTTAATTAAAACTCATCATAAACCCACATCATATGTAAGTGATCACTATAGAAACTAACCCAAAACCAAAACTCATTATAAACCCACATCAACCGAGCTCACAACTATCTTACCCTTCTTCAAATTAAAACACAAAACCCATTCATGGCAATTGTGGGATTCTGTATCTTGGCATATATATCATATAGTCATTGGATTCATGTTTAGTGTTTATCTAGGATGTGGTTAGTTTAAGAAGTAGGCCGGCCATGGCCAAGTTTACCATTCCGGGAATGCTACTGGAACTATGCTTGCTAGGCCAAAGCCAATGCTTAGAATAAACTGCAATACTTCTGAATTTAATTGAAAACTAGAAGAAAAGAAGAGAAAAGAAATAAGGAATGTTTTATTTCTTTTGACTTCTGCAATACGTTCTACATATAAACAAATATGTAATGAACCTTGACATCTGGACGAATATGATTCAATTCATACGCATAAGTCTAAGTTACATGCACTGTAAACAGAATTCCAAGTTACATGCACTGTAAATAGAATTCCAAGTTACATGCATAGGTCTCAAATGACAAACAGGACGTGCTCATAATAGTACCTGTGTCTCTAGGTTGATGAAAGAAGAGCTAATAGTATAGTTATCACAACTCCCAATCGTATAAATGCATCAATAGAACATAAGTATTTCATGACAGATATGAATGAACAAACATGTATATTCAAAAAGTAAAAGTGTAAACATCAATTGATCTGTAGAAACGATCATGATAAAGGAGGTATATATTCACCTCTCTTTGATGAGCAACTCCAAATTGGACAGACAAGAGATTCCAAATTCTACAAAAAAAAAAATTTTAAAAATCCAACAATAAGTATTGTATTTATATCATAACAAATGTTATATCATACAACCTAGCTCTGTTATATCATAATCAAGTGTTGCAAGGATACATTCAATCCGAGACTTAAAATTACAACATACCTCATACTTGTAAGGAAATGCTTACTCTATATTTGAGTACATTGGGTCGACGTTCTGATTTCTAAATTGACTTATCATTCTCTTTTATGATTCCATCTCCATCGAAGGAGGCAAAGTAGAAAGCCTGAAAGAAAAAAATGTAGATTGTTTACCTTGGCAACTATAAGATAAATTGAAGGGCCCGGCTCTTTTTCCTTCACATCCTCACCTGCATAAAAAACAACATAAATTATTGAAGTTAAATATCTGACTCTCTTAAATAATCAGTTCGATCAAATCAGCTCAATCAGGAAGCGTTATTACTGAAACAAAAAAGTTTCTGAACAGTGTCACAATCCATTAAGGTGATGTTTGTTTCGTGGGACTATATATTATCCCCCACCTTATTTCCTATAATAGTCTAGGACTCTTCTAACTTGGGATATGCTATGTTAATACCTGACCCATGTTTGGTAATACTTAGGACTAAAGAGCAGAATAGTCAAAATAGTCCTATCCCATATTTGTTTGTGTATTAGACTAAAAGTTGGTAATTTGTAGAGACATAAACGATTTTATGAGTTTGTGAGAAGAAAAAAAATTGGAATGAGAAAGCTGAAGACAAATCCTAATCTGAAGACAAATTGGAATGAGAAAGCTGAAGACAAATCCAGAAATTGTATCCCTTATATGACCAGTTACAGTTACTTGGTCAGTGACATGGTCAGTTACTTGACCAGTGACATGGTCAGTTACTTGACCAGTTACAGTTACTTGGTCAGTGACATGGTCAGTTACTTGACCAGTTACAGTTACTTGGTCAGTGACATGGTCAGTTACGTGACCAGTTACAGTTACTTGGTCAGTGACATGGTCAGTTACTTGACCAGTGACATGGTCAATTACTTGACCAGTTACAGTTACTTAGTCAGTGACATGGTCAGTTACATGACCAATTACAGTTACTTGGTCAGTGACATAGTCAGTTACATGGTCAGTTACGTGACAAGTTACATGACCAGTTACAGTTACTTGACCCAGAATTGATCAACATCCAAAATCAATGAAAACAAACAACCAAAGAAGAAGATAAAAACACAGACGTTGTTAAAAGAAAAAAAAAACTCAATCTTGAAATTGATCAATTCTTAGCAAATCAAGCTACCCAGACACCAATTGTTACAACCCATGGTTGTTGTTTCTCTACAAACCTGCTTAAGTGTTAACAAGAAATCCATATAAGAATGTTAATATTCAGTCTATTTTAACATACTAAAATTCAAGGACTGACAAAGGTGTGAAAGCCTTTCAAACATATTGTTTCATAACAAGGTTGCTGCAAATTTGGGAAAATCTCAGAAGACTGGTAGCAAGAAAGAAAAATTCACCAACAACTACTCTTTTCAATGATTTCATGCAAAACTCTCCAGATTTGAAGTAGACATGTAAAGCTACTATTTTGCAAAATTTCAGGTCATTCGCAGTTCAAATGAGTGGTCAAACAAGAATCCAAAGTAACAGAAAATACTGATTTCTGCAGAAATTCTGAAACAGTGCAGTAATTTCAAAATGGCATAAGTATTTCATTTTAACTCCGTTTTTCATGAAACCAAGCTCAAAATGATCATTGAAGAGTCTATTTTAAGCTATCAAAAACCGAGAGTAAAACAAGAAGTATAGGGTTTTCTAAAATCATGGAATAGCCCACTGGTTCAGCTTGGGTGCTGTCTTTGAGGCATAACTTCAAACACATGGTGTGCAGTAATTGAACATTCTAAATAAGCAACAAACAAAATTGAAAAGAAAAATGCTAGAGGGTAAGACATAATCGGAATACTAGTGGGTTCATGAAAGCCATACCTGAAGCAACAAATCGATATCCCCAGGCAAAGTGGGTTCTTGGCCAGGAAAGTAAGGATATTTACCAGCAGCCTAAAAACCCAAAATCCAATCCCAATTTAACTTACCCAAAAAGAAAAGAAAAAATCTACACTAGAAAAAGATTAGAAAACTGAGTTGGGTTACCTTCTGAGGAAAAGCCCAAACATGGAGATGTGAATTAATTACTTTGGTGCTCTGGGCTCCCCTACAGCCATTGTTGCAGCATATAGTCTGAACTGGGTTTTTCATGTGAATCTATGCGAGAATACACTCGACCTAATTCTAATTCATGTGCCACCAAACTGAATTCAGAGGAAGATGAAGATAAAATGTGTTAACCTAAAAGAAACTACACTTGACGAACGAGAGAGGAGAAAGGTTACCGATTCGCTGCCAAGCCGGGGAGGGCAGGATACGACATGCACTGTGGCCATGGCTTCCTTTGGTCTGTGAGAGAGCCGCCAAGGAGGTAAAGATGAAGGTCGATCTGAGCCATTTGCAAGTATAGATCTGAGATGAGATGACATGAACCCTAAGGCCAGCGAATCATCAACTACATGAATTTCACAACCTGATTTGGGGTTTTTGATTCCGTTCAAATTTGATTCCGCAATGTAAAGGAAAATTGGTGAGATTAGGGTTTGAAGAACTTACCGGAATTGAATCAACGACAGAGATTTTTGGGCGGCGGGAGAGAGAGGGCTCCGCTCTACGCCCCTCTCGAAGTCATCGATCGTATCCGGAGAAAGGAGAAGAGGAGAGAGAGAAGGGGTTTAGAGAGTGAGCGTCACTCCGATAGGAACCATTTCCTTAATAAAAATGAAAAATAAAAATAACAAAAGGCAACTAATGCACCTGAAGGAAACTAAAAAAAGCTACGGCAACTATAGCGTAGCAAGAATCGGGACAAATTTAACTACGGCATTAAAGACGCCGTCGCAATTGTATCAGTTTTTATGCCACGGCGTTAATTTGCCGTCGCAAACCAATTTTAATTGTGCGACGCCTTGTTTCCCGTAGCAAATTTATGACCAATGGCGACGGCATTTTTGCGCCGACGCTAACTGCGGTGGCCATTGCAATTTTTTTTTGTAGTGATTAGCCATCTTATCTCAAGCTTAGTAGGCCTCAATTTTATCAGGAACTCAGATATGATAAGTGCCAGAAGTCCGAGCATAGGTCTCAAAATATGCTGCCTTGTTACTGCTATTTTCGTAATAATAGCCCTCGTCGTCATAACGATATTGGCACTCACCGTTTTCAAGCCTAAACAACCCAAGATCAATGCCCGACCCGTTGGCCTTGAAAATATTCAATATACACTCTTTCCGAATGTGACACTAAATGTGACGCTAAGCATGCTCGTCACGATAAATAATAGGAATTATGGAAGTTTTAGTTTCAAGAACGCCACGACATATGTTACTTATCACGGCACAGTTGTAGGATTGGTTCTGATGGAGCATGCCTTTGTCCCTGCAGGAGGGAAAATAAACATTACCACCTCTGTGGATCTTATGGGCGACAAGTTGATTTCAAACCCTCATTTCATGGAAGATGTGAATACTGGAATTTTCAATTTGATCTCGATTGCTGATTTACATGGGAAAGTGACTGTGCTCAAGTTCATGAAGTTTAGCGCTACGACTTTTAGCACATGCGACATCTCATTTTCCGTAAAGAGCGAGCGAATTGATTCTAAGTGCAAATCCAAACTCAAAATGTAATTCATATATATATGCAAGACATGGTATACTGTTATTTCAAGTTCTTTAGCTTTCTACATGATGTATCTAGCCTGTTCATCTAGCACTGCTTTTGTATATTTTGGAAAGTTGCCCTTTATGTAAGTTAATGCTAATGTCAAAACCTCGAGAGCTTTTTCTTCTGTAGACATGGATGAATTCATTGAGCTATCTATCTAACTCATCCTCTTCACACTAGCTGCCTTTTTCAACTTGTCATTATCTAATGACCTGATCGAAAAACTACCTAGACTAACGTTTTCGAGAAATTAGCTGGAATTCCATGTGCTATATATACATGAGTGTAATTTTCAATCATATATTTAGGATTGCAATATCTTCTAGCAAACAACCAAAAAGACCTTTCATGTGTAACGGCTAAAGAAAGAGAATCTATAAAGATTGGTTGGATATGAACAGTGAAAGACAAAAGTGTCAACCTTTTTATTGACATCATGTCAAAAAAAAAAAGTACATAACGTCACGAGATAAAGTTTCTTATCATCTTAATCAATTGATAGATTTACGCGTGATGTGTTTGCAAATTTTAATAATAAATACAATGAACCTACTTAATTTATATTTTTTTATTAAATTTAGAGTTTCTCATCAAATAATTGTAACCAACAAGCTATATGCACTTCAAAACATAACCTATATATGTATGAGAATTCAACAGTGTAATGATACCCCATACTTATTTTTTCTTAATTTATCAAAATAACGAAAATATATGTTGCGTAGTTTGTTGACTAACGACATAGATGGATATATCAAACTATTTAAATTCACATGTCTGATTAGAGGCCTATAGCATTATGCAATGTTATTTATAAGAAATGTTCGAAAGTTATTGCTAATAGGTTGAAAGGGATTTTGCCGGATATGATTTCAACTTTCCAAAGTGCCTTTGTGCTAGGCAGATTGATCACTGACAATATCCTTGTAGCAAATGAATTGACTCATTTTGTTCACAAAAAAAGGGATGGCAGTGAAGGATATATGGCTCTGAAACTGGATTTGAGTAAAGCCCACGATAAAATGGAATGGGTCTTTCTTAGAAGGGTAATGGAGAGATATTCATTTTTGGTGCTTGGTAAGCCTCGTGGTTTTGCGGTTCCTAGTCTAGGGTTGAGACAGGAGACCCTTTATCTCCATATTTATTTCTCATTGGTGCAAACTAAAGGCTTCTCTGCTCTACTTCAACATAAACAAAATGCAGGTTTGCTTTATGGAATTGAAATTTGTAGTGAAGCATGCACCTTCAGTGAGTCATTTATTATTCTCAGACGATAGCATGCTTTATGCTTCTGCCTCGTTGGAGTCATGTTACCAGATGCAAGATGTCTTTGAAACATATGGGAGAGCTTATGGACAATTGGTTAATTTTGATAAAAGCTCGGTGGCTTTTAGCAAAAATGTTTCAGATTATATGCAGGAGGAGGTTTTAATTCAATGCAGCAATGTTAACCAAGCAAGCTTGGCGCGTGCTAAACAATCATTTGTCTTTGGTTTCCCGGATTTTTAAACCTAAGTATTTTTCGGAGAAATCTTTTGGACGGTGGAGCCTCATGCTTCCCCTTCTTATTCTTGGAGAAGCATATTTTCTACAAGAGATTTGTTAGGGCAAGGTACCTATTGGCAGGTAGGTAATGGTGTAGCAATGAATATTTGGATTGATTCTTGGCTTCCAGGTGTACCAAATTGCAAACCTAGGGCAGGTAATAGTGCTACTGGTGACATCAATTTGGTCAACGAACTGATTAGCCAAACTGGTCTATGGAATGCTAATTTGATCCGGGCTGTTTTTCCTTTGGATGAAGCAGAGATAATTTTATCCGTCCCTTTTTCAACTAGAGTGGTTGATGATCGTGTGGTTTGACTCTTTGAGAAAAGTGGGAAGTTCACGGTGAAAACTGTTTATTGATTCTCTTTTTCTACTTCTCGTTCTAGGAGACCTTTTGACTTGCCTATGGGGATGAACTTTTGGAAGAAGTTATGGAAAGTGAATATCCTGAATTCTGCCAAAGTACATATATGCCGTGTGTGCCATAATATTGTGCCTTCTATGGAGAGGTTAGCTTAGAAGATGGTTAATCTGGAATCACTAATATATATGTCCTCTTTGCACTATGGCCTTGGAGTCTACTTTGCATGTTTGCCAAGATTGTCCATATACTAAGCAGCAGCTTCGAACTAATGGTGTGGTGTACCAGGTTTGTTACAATCCCTATTTTGCTAATTACAATATTTTGGAATGGTTAAGTTCTTGTGTCAGAGAAGTTTGTTTGGAAAGCTTGGGTGAGCTAATATAGGAAGAAAGGAACTGTAGAGTTTGGGAGAATAAAAATAGTCCGGTTTGTGATATGTTGATCAAGACAGCATCTAGGCTGCAAGATTTTAGATTTCATAACTTGAAGCTTGGTATTAGACCTAGTGGAGGGAGTGTAGTTCACTGGAATGCTCCTCCAATTGGTTGGTTTAAGATAAATTAATGTTGATGGATCTTATCATCATGCAACTAATTAAGAAAGGAAGTCGAGGTTTTATTATCAGAAACTGGCAGGGAACTATGCTCGCTGGTGGTAGCAAACCATTGCATGGCATGCTATCACCAGAGCGTGCTGAAATCGTGGCTTGCAGGCAGGCGATGGATTTTGTGGTGGAAAATTTTTTCTTACCAACTATAATGGAGACTGATTCACAATTGGCTGAAAGGCAGTTGATCAGCAATGACAGAACTCACACGTCCATATTGGGATGCTTTTATGAAGATTTGGGTGTGATTTTGGAGACTCATCCCAATATAAGGGTGGTTCATACCAAACGGGCTGCAAACAGGGTGGCTCATCTTATGGCAGCACACTGTAGTTCACTTCATTTTGAAACCTTTTACTTTTTAGCTTCTTCTTTTTTACAAGTTGCCTTAGCAACTAAAGTGTGTAATGTGTAAATTTACTAAATTTTAATAAAGGTTGACCTCCTTTCTTTAAAAAAAAAAAAAGTATTTAAATTCACTTATGAGGTGGAAGAATCACACCGGTGACCACATTGCCCTTCATTCATGTCATAAACTTAATTGTTTTCTCAAGACATCAAATTAATTAGTGAGAAAATTATTCATGAATGAATGCAGGCTATGTTTTACACTTCCTTGCAGCCGGCACAAGCTTTTTCTTTCCCACATAAACACATACAAACATGAATTTGTGCCTTATTTATATGGTTGCAAAGATACGAAATTAGGTAATCAGATTATATGCTCAACCTAGCTAAATTATTTTGTTTATTAATATATTATAGGTTTAGAGTAGTTTAGGGCCGGCAAATTATAAGTTAATAATGTAACATATATACATTGTTTGCGAGCAAAGAAATGTATATTCAAAGTCTCATAAAGTATTATCTGGATTTGATTGTTTCTTACGAAAGTGATTCGACTCACGGGGCCCTAAATGATTATCACTACTATTTTCTCATCACGGGGTTATTGCCTGCCGTATTAGAATTTGGAATCGCGTATTCTAAAGTCAATGAAAAACCAAAATACAAGTCACATTTTGGTGGAAGATTGAATGAATTCATGGACTATTTATGAGGAGGCATATTATGCATGGATTGGTGGCACATGGCTCTAATTCTAACTGCCTTCTAATTCAATCCATTATAATTTACATTTTACAGCCTATTGTATTTCCCCTTGTATTCGACAGTTTAATTAATTAAAGCTTGCAAACAGCTGCGCTGGCCATTTAAAAAAAAATTAGTCCATTGCCGAATAAATAAAATGGAATTGTTTCAATTTCTTCTATTCTATATACAATGGTATAAAGGTGTTGGCCTCTCAAGCAGACCAAATGGTCATAATCAGCTAATCACGCAATGCATGAAATTTAGGACTAGGTGTATGTTGGTCTTTCGAAAAATTCCCTATACTGTGCGCCATTATCTTCTTTTGTATCTGACAAATTGATACTTTACAATAACTAGTACTTCATAGGTAATTATTTGATAAATTGCATGTTATTAGAAGCATGCTCAATCTCTGAGTTAAATTCATTGTCGTCGTTGTTATTGATTTTTATGCAAATTAAACCAAATACATATCATTTCAGATAAATTTTATTTCAGAAATTAATAGTTACAAGCTTCTTTTCCGTCTTCCTTTTGATAAAATTAACGTAAAATTGACAAATGAAAAGCGTACTTGAGTAGCCGATATCAAAATTTAATTATAGGTTACTAAAACTAAAATTATATAGATGATAAGAAGCAATTACAACATGCCAAGGGATCTGAAATAAGTAAATAGAGAGTTTGCATTCCCACTCTTTTAGGTGCTAAAATCCTAAAGGATAAACTGAACCACAAATTCAAAAAACCAATGAAACACTGAAAAGAAAATTTTGTGGGCGACATGACCCCAGAAGTGATTACCATGAGTGGAAAAGGGAAATCTACTTGAGCAATTTAAAAAATAACCCTTTGCCAGGGCAAAAAAAAAAAAAACATAGAAACAAGCACTTTTGCAATAGCGATGAAAAAGAAAAACCATTTCTAGCTAGCTACTTGCAGGAATCTTCTGAAATTCATTATTCTAAATCAATTTCTGATCCAAGTTGAGATTTGAGAAGAAGAGGCCTTAGCTTCTGGAACACTTGCGTCTCCTGCTTATTACTCATGATGTTACTGTTGCTAATTGATTGGGAAGCTGAGATAGACTTTTGATCTACCGGTGCTCCTCCACAGGTTAAAATCACATTATTAGTGGTCGTTAACTATGTGATTGACCACCTAACTTTGATTTGCATGCTACTAATCAATATATCCAAGCCAAAAGGATTGGCCAATTAAGATTTTAGATAACTAGATATCACCAAGGAAAAAGATGGTGTAATCTTCTCAAAAAAGAAAAAGGATTGTAGTATGGATTGTGATAAATTAATCTGAAGTTCACATCCAAAATAAATTGATTATGGGTAGAGTGGCCTTAACTCTTATAAACTCATAGGCAATGTCTCATTTTTTCCATGTGAATGTATATATTCTCAAAATGCCCTCGCACGTGTGGCAAATTTTCAAGCCATACACGTGAACAACTTTTGGGTGACATGGAGTTCGTGTGGTTGTTAGGCATGCACAAGTGAGATAACCTCACTCTGATACTGTACTTACATGAACATTTGCCTAACCATAATTAGTTATAATGAGCCACGCTCATACTACCACTAGTGTTACCAACAAATATCAAGGGTGTGACTTATGGAAACACCGCCAAACATGCTATCACCTAAGCTCCAGCTCAGCCCAAGATCACCGCTAACGCGCCACCAAGCGCCGCGCCAAGATCATCTCGCTGAAACATCAGAAGATGGGAATTGAAGCATATCAGTCCCACATCGAAAATAAGGAAGAGATCAGTCTCTTACTCACATAAATAAATTGATTGACTTAGGCATCGGAGTAGAGAAGACAGTCAATCGCAGTCTCTCTCTGACACCCTCTGTATTTCATTTGACAGGTAGCGGAACCGTTGCAATATGCGTTAAACAAAATTTAGCGAAACCGTTGCGATCTCCTCAGCAGCGGTCCAAGCTTGGACATATATCATGATAAAGTAATTTGAGATTCACATTCAAAATCAATTTGTCCAAACCCTTATAAATTCATAAACAATGTCTCATTTTTCCCAGGTGGAATATATATATTCTTAATAGATTGGATGCTGATGTTTATCTCATTGACACGCATACCTAACGCAGTCTCTTTGAATACTGCCTGGGCACATCATGGATATCCACTAGTCTGACTTGAAATCTTTGGTTCATGCAGAGCACATATGCAAAACTAATCACAACCAAGTCCACAATTGAAATGATAGATTTCATTTAATAAATTGTAAATTAAATCTGTATTTGTATCTAATTAATTGATATATACTATTGAGGAGGGGACCATTACCATAAGCGAGGAAGGAGCACTGCACATTATCCATATAATGCTCTTCATCAAATTCTTCAACTACTGATGATGACGAACAAAAGAACTATTGATGACGAATGGAAGAATATTTACTTGGTCATTGATACCACTTGGGTTCCTTATTCTTAATTGACCTATAATTAACAAATACTAAGATAACAACATTCTTGATTGTGCTATTATTCAATTAGGGCTCGTAATCAGATTCCATATTTTTATTTTTGAAAGTAAGGGCGGTGCCACAGCCTCGAAATCTTAATTAATGAAACTGTAAAATATAAGTTGTTTGTTTTGGAAGGGGGGAATACATGGTGCATAGACCTCATATATGTTACAATAAGCATTGAGAGTAAATCCCAATTGATAGCATGAGTCTTCATTAAACCTTTAATTGTATTATAACATGCACCAACTAGCAAAAAGTGTTTCATTTGCTTTACTGTAAAAGTGACATAACGGAAAGATAAAACTCATGCAGAGCCATAGTACAATTAATATAGCTTTCCCATTATGTTGACAGCCGGGGTAATATCTGCCAACATTTAGTTTCATCCTACCACTAGGAGGTTGTGACCATTTAATGAAGTAATCTACTCGCTGCCTTCTTAAGATAGACAAGGCATGTTGATTGTTGAGTGTGACAATGAGGACAAACCCCATTTTCCGTTACCAATAATGGATAGGGACTTATTGAAAAAATAAAATAAAAAACAAGTAAAGAAAAACTGGACAAAAAAACCCATAAGCCCAGTGAGATTGGGCTTAGGCCCAATGTCACTCAAGGTAACTAAGAACTCTTGACAAGCTAGCCGGACAACCCATGTTAGCCGCACAACCGTCACTGTTGAGAAGAGACTGTACAACCTCCACCGCTGAACAATTACCATCCCCCGCCAGTGCTCATCCGGTCACCATCCTATACAGACCAAATCCGGATCCACCAACAAGCACATGCATCAAACAACCGATCTTCAACCAACAACCCACTCGGATCCGAGCAACACCTGCTCGAATCCGGCTCAGCTTGGCCACCACGTTATCCCAATCTTACTCAACGTCAACGATCTAACTCAGTGAACCACGTACCCATGCTAGCTACGCTTGTTCCTGCTATTCATCTTAGATCAGAGTGCCCCAGATCGACAATGATTGAAGATGCTCAATCTTCGACCACTACACCCACTTGATGAAAACAATTGCTCGATCGAGAAGATACCAAGCCACTATAGCCCATCCAGCGACATCGTCATTTGAACGCGTCGTTGGATGGAAGGGAACGTATACGAAAGAAAACGCCAATCATGTATAAGTGCCTTTTTTGGGGAAAAATTGGCTACCTCCGTGAACAGATTAACCTTTAATAGATTGCAATAAAAAAGAGGACTGTAATGCGAGAGCTTTCTAGGAGGTCACCCATCCTATTACTACTCTCACTCAAGCAAAACTTCGGAATTCTGATGGGATCTAATACATGATTGGCTTATTGCTTGTATGATCGCACCCAACTCATATTCTTGTTATGGGCAATGGAATTATTAGATTGGATGTTCCTAATTTTGAATTGCACTTGCTACAATTGTAATCTTTTAGTAGAAAGTTAAATCTACATTTCTTTTTTCGGTTAATACTTTTTAGTTTTTACTGATAAATTCTATTGTACTTTTTAAAAATAGAGCTAGTTCTACAATTGTATTGTGTCATACTCCTCCATATACTTCGTCTTTTTCCATTATAGATCTAGCTAATAATGGCTTAAGAAATCTTCTCAAGAAGGCAAGACTCTAATAGGGGACAAAGGTCCAAATTAATTGTGTGATCGAGCTAGCTAGGTATATAATGCGATATGTACATAGTGCCAGATTCAAGAATTTATGTTGATTCTTGAAACAAATTTAAGTAAGAGGAGTGGTAATTAACGGATTAGACTAGTCAACTAGTTTGAGCCGTCAACTCTCTCTCTAAAAACCTATGGTTAGGGTTTCGGTTCAGTGCTTCTCCTTGTCAACAAAATGTCTTCTGTTGATGCAATGGCTGCTAGACTAGCCTCCTCTCTTGCTATCGCTGAAGGCAAGAGGCAGGTTGATTTGCGACCTACGCAGGGGAAGGGTTTGCGATAGACAAACGTATTCTTAGTGGGCAAGCTCCTCACCGCTCGGGATTTCAAGGTCAGGTCTTTCATGGGGATGTTTTGCAACGCCTGGAGGGTTAATGGGTCGTTGCAGGTGGAGAAAGCAGAAGGACAGAGGGTGTTATTCACGCTGTCGGATCCGTCTGATCGAGTTCGGATATGGCGGGGTGCCCCATGGGGGTATAATCACGCGCCTGTGGCTCTAGCTTTGTATGATGGTATCATGTCGGTGGAGAAAGTGCCCCTAGCCATGGCATCATATTGGATAACTCCTCAGGGAATACCACCAGCGTTTCGGTTTGAACATGTCATGACCATGATCGGCTACACGCTGGGGGATTTTCAGGAAATTGATAAGAATGCTAAGAAGACTGGGAAACTCCGGATTAGGGTTGAGATACCTTTGAATAAACCATTGCCTTTCAAGCGGTGGTACTTGGTGGAAGATGCGGTCGAGTTGCGCTACCAATTTCGTTATGACAAGCTTTAAGGAAGATGCTATGTATGTGGATTAGTCACACATGTGGGTTTGCCATGCTCCGGACCGGCTCTGGATGAAGACGATGATGAAGCCGAGAGAATTTTTTTGGGGTCCCAGACCACGGTGTCAGAGATGAATGATGGGGGCTCGCCGGGAGTTTGGGCGGGGTCAACATAGGGGCATGCTAGTGGTAGTTGGCTCACTACTGGTGTAAGAGCTAGGGTTACCACCCCGTGTCCACCGTTGGTATTTCGGACTCCAGATCCTGGTCTGAGTGGGGAACCATGTTTGAATGCTTTGTTTCCAAAGCAGAAGCGACATGTTGTGGTGCGTGAACTTCAGGGGACAGCGGAAACTCTAGAACGTATCATTGGCAAGCATCGAGACAGAGAAGACAACCTGACTATCTCCCCTAAGAAACTGAAATTGAGTTTGGCGGTAGGTAAGAGAAATCTCATTCCTGATTCTAAAAAGCTTGGCCTGGACCATATACAGGAGGAGACTCATTCTGGGAGTATGAAGCGGAAGCGAGGACGACCTTCTGGCAGTAGAAATAAGTCGTTGTCTAGTGGCAAGCAGCAGATCTCAAAGCATGGTGAGGGTAAGGAGAAGAATAAGTCTCCAACAATGAAGCAGTCTGTAGGGAAACACTCCAACCCGAAAGGGAAGGAGTTGGCTCTTTTTTAGTTTCTGTTACTTGGGGTAAAGCTTATGTGAGAGTGTATGGACTTCTATGAGTCTTCTATGACGTTTCTAGTTTTTTACTTGTACCATAATTGCGTGCTTGGCAAGGAAGGGCTAGTTGAATGATTTTCTTTCCGTAGAGGGCGAGGTTTATACATTCTTAGATAGGCTTGTTTAAAAGCGAGCGTCCCAGAGATTTTAATGATCTACTCTAGCTTCTATAGTTTTAGTTCGGATTTTCTTGCCGAGTTTTGCTTTTGTAAGTTATGGCAGACTCTAGCCTATTGGCTGTTGATCTAATGAATTCAACTTCTATTTCAAAAAAAAATTTTAAGTAAGAGGAGCATTTTGCATAAGCACAGTGTGATTGGTTATGTTATATCTCTTCTACATCATCACGCGAAACATTTATATAAACAATTTGCTATCATAACATTTAAATGAGAAGTTCTTTTACGGTTTAGTAAAATTTTTATTGATGACATTTGCCTGTACACTGTCTCCTAAAATCTATTCTGTATATGAATTATTATATCAAATTTTAACCGAAGGTGTTGCTTACATTTCTAGAGGTCATTGTGCACATCAAACTTATTAATCGGTCTAATTCATAGGTTTATAAATTACCTAATGTTGAGAAGTTTATATGAAGTTGCAAACTTCGTCATGATCACCTCATTATGCTATGTCTGCAATAGGATTTAATTAGCAAGTTGATGTACAAATATACACGCATCATTAGGAACCTTTTCTAGACCATAGCTACAAACATCCCTATATAGCTATAGCTAATACTGTCAAAGTGTCAATTAGCATGTACCAACTTTGGCACTTTGGTGGACAGGAAAACTATATGTCAATAATGACATGTTTGGTTTGCATAAGGAAAAGAAAAAAGAAAAAAGAAAAAAAAAGAAGCATGATGGAATAAGCGATTAAGAGAGGGATATACATATATAATTTTATGTAATTGAGTCGTTGAAATGGTGGTTGTTGTACGATTAACATCAAAGCATGTATTTGGTTTCCTTCACCCTCTTCGCTATAAGTCTATAACACCAAACAATTAAGCACATATGTAGCTAGGTATAGCATCTTAACCTTTAATAATGGCGAGAACAATCTGAATCGAGACGCAAGAAGAAAGGTCTAGAGGAATGTTAAGAAGAGAAAGAAAGACTCAACCAGCATAAGAATAAAATGCTGGGAATATAGCTGAGTTAAATGTCTCTAATAAAACGCTCACCTGCCTTTAATCCTCGTGCACATGGAGGGGTCTTCCATTGCAGCCGTTTCTGAGTATTTGTTTATATGAATGGACTGCAAGAGGTTGAAGTTGAATTAATATTTAAACCTATCAATCTACTTTTTCCATTCATTTAGATATTGTTATGACTGGCTGTCTTTCTAGCTTTGCTATGTCATATATATTGTTTGCTTTGAGCGTACAAGGAACTTACATCCTTTTGCTAGGATTCTGTTGGGATTCTCGCTCCCTTTGCATATATTATGTCTCAATAATTTATAAGAAACTTCTTATCAATCTCCAAAAAATAATTTGTATTGAGCAGGGGCGGATTCACATAGAGCCCAAATTAGGCACTTGTCTAGACTAGGTTTTTGAGTTTACACTGATTTGATATAGGCAAGGTATGTGAAAATGGCAGAAATTGGGCAAAATCAAGGCAAAACAAGGTGAATTGGGGAAGAAAATGACAGCAATTGGGCAAAAATATGGCAAAACCAGGGCAAAATCTTCATAATTGCCTCCAGAATCTATAGCTTCCCTCTAATTTTCCTCTCTTCCCCTTCTGCCATTGTTTTGCCTTACCTGAAAAAATTTTCTAGCTCCGCCCCTGGTATTGAGAAAAGAAATAATGTAATTATATTCATTAACGTATAAAAAAATATTTTTGATAATGTATGTAATAAATTGTTGTTTGACATGTGAACAGTGTTTCTATAATTTAAGAGTGATTATTTAAAGACATAAAATTGTTAGCGAATAATTAAATTTAGCTCTCCGGTTTTAAATAATGTTCTAAAACTAACCATACATTAGATACACCACCACTTTGTGTTTTTGATCTGTAGAATTAATACTCATCGATCAGGTTTATTTGTAGTAACCATATAGTTACCATACTATTATATCCTCTGGTATAAGAAACATGGAAGTTCATAAATGGTGCATATATGAGGGGTTAATTTTTTATTTTTTTTTAGAAGAAGAAATATATGACCACGAATATAACTAGACGCAAAAGGGCCGGGCAGCCTTGTTTGATGACTGTTACCACGACAATCACTTTCATTTGCTACTTTGACTACTTTAAGCAATTCCTGCTTAATTATAGGGTTGATTAGCTTAGAGGGAAACTTCAAAAGAACAATACCTTTATATCTTTATAGCCATTACTTTGCTTGTTAGGCCACGTACTCACATTACTCTCTTAATTAATAAGACACGTAGTGGCATCATAGATCTTTGTCTAGTCTTTTTCCTCATATAAGCCCAATTAGTCTTACATTATATACTGTTGTAGTTGAGGAATATTGTCTATAATAGGCTTCTAATTTAGTACTACTGCCAATGAAAAAAATACAGCCCTACTTCTTGTGACCAGATACAATGAAGATATGAATATGCAAAAACCAGAATCAGAAACCAAAGAAAACTATTTATATATATATATATATATAGCTTACAAGAAATATACAACATTTATATATATCCACAGAATTTTCCTTTAGTAATTTATAAAGTAACTCATAAGAGTTTGGATACAATCGAGTTCATTGACAAAACTAAATTAAACAAGATAATTCATTAACAGATTTAGAGGAACCAAACACAACCCTTTTTTCTTTAGGTCTGTATTTTGATCATTTTTCCCAGAACAATCACTACTGTTTTCATCTGCCTGCTTCATTTCTGCAAAATGCTCTTTACCCTTCAAAATCAACAGGAATAAATACCAAACAAATTAATCTGCTAACCAACCAATATAAATGATAAACTAAATGACGGAATAGTTTATTTTGCAAGCTAGAAAGAACAATTAATAATGGAAGAATTAAGAATAAGAAAAGAATATACCAAAGAATTAATATTGATACGATGATCATCTATCTTTCTGGGATTCATATGATCAACTGGTCTCAAATCACCAATCTACATATTGATAAACGACCACAACAGTCAATTCCTAGAAACATGTACAAAACTACATATATATCCCAAAGGGAAGAAGTAACATATAAAGAATTAATAACATCGATCATCAGACCTTGGGACTATTAACAGGAGAACTAGCAGTATCCTCCAAATCATAATCCCCAATCTTCTTGGGTTTTTTCTTCAATTTTTTCGGCACACTGTTGTTATGCGAAACTCTCCATGCAGCACCAGAAGAGGCATCAGAAACCAAAGAAGAGCAGAAACTAGTCTGTCCTTGATCAGCTCTAGTATTGTTTGAGAAGTCTTCAAAGTACTTAGTCCAACCACTCTCTTCCTCCTCAGTGCAGGAGTATGTTGCTGCTGTTTCTTTGGAAGGAACAGCTCTGATCATAGACGATGAACCAAAAGTCGACATATCCATGATATCAATCTAACAAAATTAAGCAAAAGAAATTAAAATAAAAAAGAGATAAGCTAGCTAGCCAGATTTGGTTTTGCCTGAGAGAGGAAGAGAGAGGGCGGCCACTTGTTTCTAAAAAGACTGGGGATTTTATAACAGAAAGAGAAGATTAAGGGAATGAAGAAAATGAGGAACCCATAATGTTAGAATCTGATGAGGGTGGGCCAGACAGAGAGGAGGTTGATGACGACGTTAAAACCAGTAGTTGCAGCATAAAACCAACAAAGGGTGAGAACGTGCAGAGAAAAATACAAATTATATGAGGGGAAGGAGTACGTTGACCTTTGTGGTTCTGATCGAATGAGATTTTCACACCAATAGTTCCTTTGTTACGACTTCTGACTTCGCCTTTCAACTAATCCCAGTTAATGACGAGGTAAAACAGTTGACAAAAAAATGATGAGGTAAAACCTGACAGAAAACCTGGACTGCAGGCTAGGCTGCGCACACATTATTTCCTTAATTTAGGGCCGGCCCGAGAAATTAAGCTTCCAAATAGAGACTTTTAAGAAAAGATAATTCAGCCCAAGTAGACTTTGGCACTTTGCATTAGCATATCTTATGCCCAACCATGCCATTCAGCATTCTCTTTTTTTTTTTCTCCATCTATAAACTTGATATTGGGGTACGTACTAAGGTAGACTGATGTTCGGAAGAAAGGAAGTTGTGTTTCGAAGACGTACCCAGCCTATAGTTCTCCCCTCGCGTACTGCATCATTAAGGTTCTCATACCTACTCACAGCTGCTACCCCTCGCGTACTGCATCATTAAGGTTCTCATACCTACTCACAGCTGCTATAAACCTCAATTTGTTGAACAACATATGTCAAAAACTTAAATAAGATCGATCCATTGGTTAGATTAGATTTTTATGTGACAGTTGTTAAACAGCGACAAGCGTGGCCCGTGACCCACCATTGTACCGATACTGTCCCAACTTAACAGTGTTGGGTTTTAATCACAAAAGGCCTCGGTACAATTGGGTGAGATCCACCCACTTATAAGTTATATTTTATTTGTCATTTTTCCAATGTGAGATCTTTCCTCTCCAACACACTCCCTCACGTGCAACCTAACTTTAGGTCTACACGTGAAATTAATTAACATTTTAGGTCTGCACGTGAAATTAATTAACAATCCAATTCCCACATTGGAAATTGGGACACAAGTCACATATTGGATACTTGGCCAATATAACAATCCAAGGTGTGGGTTAGGTCTGCACGTGAAATTAATTAACAATCCAATTCCCACATTGGAAATTGGGACACAAGTCACATGTTGGAGACTTGGCCAACATAACAATCCAAGACCCACACCGAACACTTGGTAACAATCCAATCGGAATTTTCCGATGGCAATGTAAGGAACCCAAGTTCGGGCCCATGACAATTGGAGACGCATTTGGAGAGAGACCCGCTCTGATACCATGTTAAACAGCGACAAGCGTGGCCCGTGGCCCACCATTGTACCGATACTGTCTCAACTTAACCACCTGTTAGGTGTTGAGTTTTAATCACAAAAGGTCTCGGTACAATTGGGTGAGATCCACCCACTTATAAGTTATATTTTATTTGTCACTTTTCCAATGTGGGATTTTTCCTCGCCAACAACGGTGACAATGCAAACAAAACTCGATTAGGACTGGACAAATATTCATGCAACTGGTGTGGTTATATTTGTAAACGAAAGAGAACCACGCATTCTGATGCATATATGTAGGGAGATGACCCAGACTTTTCTGTCTTCCTCTATCATAAGTAGAGAGTAAATACAAATCTCAATAACCCTCGTAAAAAACATGTGCTTTTACAGAGTATCTAAGGTAACTCTACGGGTAAACAAGATAGGATAAGTTTGGTTGGAATTGGAGACTTACGAGTTGGTATGAATGGCCTGCACAACAATAAATATGCATCATCTGGGCTCTTCGCACATATACAATAGACACATTTACATGTGAACGTACTACCATTTTTTGTGGTGAGGAAAGAAAATAAGAAAATACCAGAATAGATGAAAAACCTAATACAACGAGAATTCAGAAGATTAGACATGGACATATGTCTAGTTCGATCCAATAAGAAGATTTCGATCCCAAATTTGACGATGTCTTTGCGAAAGATATGCTCAAACGAAATTTTTTTACAAAATAAAGCTAGATGAGAATTTTTACATCGTCTCATGTTTTTCAAAAGATATGCACATAACGATTGTTTTCTGCATATGTACTTATTCTTACATCTTCCCAAATGAGTATAACAATTGGAGGTTTTTTTTCTCTTCCAAGAGTAGAATGTTCTAACATTAAAATATTGCGGGTTTGGATACCAAGGGCCCAAGGCCGAGTTTAAGAGTAGGACTTGGTCCATCCCAGTTCCGTCGATCAGATCGTAATTATTATTATTATACTATATATTAAAGGAGGGTGCGGGATTCACTGTTCATCATCGGCTTAGTAACAGTACCGGCTCGAGCCGAGCCGATGGTGAAAAGACGATTTTGTCCTCCATTTCCTTTTAATTACAAAAGACCATTCACCCTAGCACGATCTCTTTCCACGCTTCTGTCTCCCAATACCCTAGATCTGCAGATAGAGAACAAATCTAGAGAGATAGAGAAGAACGATCCAGAGAGAGATATCTCGGGTGTGATAGAAGCATACTAGAGAGAGAGAGAGAGAGAGGAAGAAGACCTGCGGTTCGGAAAAAGACTCTATCCGTTCGCACGGCCCACCGCGATTCAAAGAAAGTCCCTCGCCCTCAATCGTCAGCGACTGCTTGACAGTCCCGATTCCAATCCCGGCCTCGACCTCCATAAAGGTCAACACCCACTGTTCGCTAATATTAGGCTTATCCATCGCAATCAACATAGGCCTCATCAAAAAGCCAGCAGATCAAGTGGGCCGAAGGAGGCCCGCCGACCCGGAGGGCCAAAAGCCAGGCTCATAGGCCCGGCCCGTAAAAGCCCGTAAACTATTATATTATATATATATGTATGTATGTTGATGTGCTCATATTTTCTTAATTCTTATATTTCTATGCCTCTTTTTCTTGGTTTATATGTTTAGTTCTCCTTATTTATGGTTCATTTATGTTAGTTTAGTGTCTTTGTAGGTGTGTTTCAAAGAAAGAAGAAAAGAAGCTAAGCTAAGCTAACTAACACAGAAACTGTTGTGCAGAACATCTAACTTCGCTGCATTACTGGGAACTTCTCGGATGGAATTAGGAGTTGTTCGCTATATGCACGGAAAGCCCTATGTGTCTAGTTTCTGTGAAATTTTAAGGTTTGCGATTCAGACTTTTCTAGAAGGAGTTATGGTAATTTAAATGAAGGTAGTTCAGCTTGGACTGGAATCTGCAACATCTTTTACAAGTTCATATCTAGAACCTAAGTTCGCTGAATTACTGGGAACATCTCGGATGGAATTAGGAGCTGTACCCTATATGCACGGAAAGCTCCATGTGTCTAGTTTCTGAGAAATTTTACCGTTTGTAATTCCAACCTTTCTAGAAGGAGTTATGGCAATTTAAGTGGAGGCAGTTCAGCTTGGACGGGAATCTGCAACATCTTTTACAAGTTCATGTCTAGAACCTAACTTCGCTGAATTACTAGGAACTTCTCAGATGGAATTAGGAGCTTTACCCTACATGCACGGAAAGCCCCATGTGTCTAGTTTCTAAATAATTTTACGGTTTGCAATTCCGACTTTTCTACAAGGAGTTATGGAAATTTATGTGAAGAAAGTTCAGCTTGGACGGGAATCTACAACATCTTTTACAATATGCACGGAAAGCCCATCTAGAAGGCCCAACACATATATTTGAAAATTTTCAGTATGCCACACCATCATTATTGAAGATCCAGGACTTTTAGACATGTTTATATATGTGTGTGTGTTTATATATATATATATATATATATATATATATTATACGTGTGTGTGTGTCTTTGTGTGAGTGTGAATTTCACTACTACAGAAAATGAATCACACGACACCTCTCATACGACGCTACACTGTTTTCCGTGGTGTGAATCATTTCTCATTTTTGAGACGACGGTTGTAAAATTTCCGTCTTCTTATATGAATTCAACCAACGGGTGTTTTTCATGCTAAACTTACGAATTATTTCAGAAGACGTTTATAAGTGAAAGCGTGGTGTGAGTTTAAAATGGAAATAGGGTGCCAAATTTTCCACCATTGGCAGCACTTAAATTTCCACAGCACGTAGTGGTTATACGACGGTTTGTTTAAAACTGTGGTATGAATCCATAAGTTTGCAAGTGAAACATGTCCACCAACATTCTCTCCAAATATTTCCCCCCATTCGCTCCCTCCAAACCCATTTCCCTCCACCCAGAAAACAACAAGAGGCAAACTGAAAATTTAAAATTAGGCATTCAGACAACGTAAATATGAAAAACCATCGTCTGAGGGGGCTTGTCCATAAATCAAATGAGGGAGCTCGATGCTGTCCAAATGAGCCCAATATAATTAAAGCGGCAACAAAAAAAAACACTTAGACAAAAAATGACCCTAGGAGAGAGAGGCAACCAACGCATATACCCCATTTGCAAAACTCATTAGCCCGGCCGCTGCTATGTCGACTCTCTCTGCTAGAAACCCTTTCTCGACAAACCCAACCGGACCATCACTCTTTGACCAAACTTGACGATCGCTTCCCTTCCCATCCCATCACTTTTAGTTTTCTTCCATTCCCATCTCTTCCCAATTCAATCCCAAAACAAACTCGGGCGTCACGTTACGAGGGTCATGAAGAAGAGTGGGCTGGCGGTGGAGGCGGCTAAGTTATGCGAAGGGGGTGGTGAGAGAGCGAGTTGGGGTATCAAAGAGTGACGGCGGGAGAGGAGGATGAGATTGGGGTTGGGTTAGGGTTTAGGTGCAGAGGCGTCGGCGGAGAGAGAGACGGAGCTTGGGGATGGGATTGGGAGTGGGATCGAGCTTGAGGAAGGGACATGGAGCGAAGAAGCATTTGAATTTAGGGTGGGGGTCTCAATTATCTCCTTCATCTCTCTCAAATTTCGATTTCCCCTAATCTGTTCGATTTCAAAATCTGATCTTTAGGGCTTGGTGTTCTTGAATTTTTTCTTGAATTTGCCTTTTGAATTGTGTATCCTTCTTGTTGATGCTTGTGACCATTGTGTATCCTTTATTAGGGTTTCGGTTTCAATCTCTGCAATTCGTTTTTCGTTTTGATTATCTGTTTGTTTGGTCTCCTTAATAGGATTTTTGATAGAGTAATTGTTGCAGTGTACCATACTTGTACATATCCGTTTATATGTGGATCATGGTGAATGGTGTGTAACTGAATTGGAACTATAGACTAGAAAGTAAGGCCGCAATGTTCTTCTACCAGTTGTTTTCTTGAAGATTTGATTGCTAATCAGTTTCAAATTAAGGTGGTGTTTCTGGCGAATTGATGGTATCATAATCACGAAGCTGAATATGTGAGAGACTTAGGATTTTAATACTGTTTTCAGAAATGATAATGCTATTTAATGATTCGTCTTATTTTGGGATGTGTATTCTGGGGTTTTATTGGCTAGGATAATCTATATAGTATATAGTATATACTATTGTGATATAACTTCAATTTGGTAGAGTGTGAAGTGATGCATATTAATAATCAGTAAAAAGAAAAAGTAGAGGTCCCTTGTAATTCGACTGTTACTAGCGCTGTTCTCTCTTTAGATGTTAATCATGACTGTGACTAGCCTCTACAATCATAACAATACATGTTAGCCTACAATCAGAACAATTCAAGTTTGTGTGATTTGACTAGAATCTAGTTGTTAGATGCCAAGTGTTGCTTGCACTCATAGTCTCATAGACCTTTGTTATTAATGTTTAACTGGAATAATCCTCGTTGCAGGTTTTGTTTGGAATACTTTTGCTTGTGCATGTACCAAATTTGTTTACTTATCCTGGTTATACTCCAATCCATACGGAATCAATTGATGATGCCTACCAAACACTTCCTGGTGGAGAGCAAATCTGTCCTAAGAGGAATGCCAACTTATTTTCCAGTGAGACTTTATGCCTGAAATTTATAATCTTTGATGATGTTTGTTGCAATGCTGATATTGTTATTGTTGCTGCTATGGCTGACTTGTCAACTGATCTCTGGATTTTCTCTGTTTTTACCAGGAATATTATTTTCATGGGTGAGTCCCTTTATGAAGCTTGGCTATCAAAGACCTCTTACGAAGAAGGATATATGGAAATTGGATACCTGGGATCAGGCTGAAACGCTGAGCAATAAGTGTGTGCTTGTTCCTTTTAGGCATTGGTTTCCCTCTTTAACTAATAGACTGCAGCTTGCATCATAACTTTATTTTTTTTACTGAACTTCTAGGTTCCAAAAATGTTGGGCTGATGAAAACCGAAAGCCTAAACCATGGCTCTTGATAGCCTTAAACTGTAGCCTTGGAGGAAGGTAATTTATTGAGACGCACTGCTGATATATTAATCCTCCACTTAATTTGTACTTTTGTTTCGTGTGCCAAGCTATGTACATAGATCTAGCTCATTCATATATATATAATTTTTTTTTTCTTTGTATAGGTTCTGCTGGGGAGGCTTTTGGAAGGTGATTATCTTCTTCTTCTTTTCTTCCTTTCTGCTTTTCACACATCTCATTCAGATGTCACTATTGTTCTTTTTCCTTTTTTCTTTTCATGTAAGTATAATAGATAGCACAATCTCGACACGCATAATACATGAATTGTTAGTCCAACGGGCTCATTACAGCATACATGGTTCTCCTCTTTACTAGTCATTGTGGAAATTTGCACTCTGACCTTAAAGTAATCAAAAGTCAAGACAAAACCTCTCTTTTGCTTGTTTCTAATTATTGTAAGCAGCATATGCTCTATAGTATTTCTCCTCTTTACTACTTTGTATGTGAGGAGCATTCAGGAAGCCATTTTCAACCTTCCCTTCTCAAAGCTGCTAGTTGTGCACAATTGTGCAATGCAGTTTATTGCCTATTGATTAGTTTTTTTTTTTCCTGAAACTTGCAGGTTGATGCTACAAATCGTGGAGGAATTGCTAGATTCATAAACCATTCTTGTGAGAGAGAAAGCCAAGAGCTGTAGGTTGTTGTGAGGGTTTTTTTTTTTTTTTTTTAATGATAGTATTGCATATTCTGGGAATGTTATCGTTCTTCACAGATTGACCTAGTCGAATCCAGTCTTCACCACTACCGCGTCTACTCCATTTCCGACGACATCAGGTACTCTTTCTCTCTCACTCTCTGATTTTGAATCTAGGCCGCTCAATCAAACCGATTCGTTGCTAATATGATTAAGTAAAATTGGGGATCAAATTGAAGCCATAGAGCAGGAGGTACAGGCTGTAGATTCAGTTCTTTGTCTTGTTGTTTTCTTTTTTTTCACCATTGTCTTTTGAAAGTTGAATAAAAGATATGCCAGTAGCAGCGAATTTAAATTTGCTTAGTAAATTTCATTTAGATTACATTTGTTAGATGAATATAATTAGAGTCCAGGGATTCTGTTCTGTTGATTATCATATTTGATTCTTGGAACTTGTAGAAGAGCAGAGGTTAATGTTGGAGAACACAATTAAGCATTGTGGGAATAAGATTGCGTATATATGACATGAAATAGAGAAATTTGAGATGAACCATGTATAGTACATTATTACCTGCATAAACACAATTAGAGAAATCAGATTCTTGAAGCTTTCATAACTAGCAATCTAGTTTGATTGCTTTTAATTTATGTTTCCAGTTTATATAGTTCAATATAGAGCTTCTTATACTGATGGAATAATTGATATACCTGCATCTTATTCTTTCACTTTCCTTGGATCCTTGCTCATTTTGTGAGCTTAGGGCCAGTGTACGGTTTTAAGTGGAGGATCAATTATATAATTCGAAAAAGATCTTGTTTTCATGTCAAGCTGTTTATAGAATTCTTTCATGTTACTAAGCAGAATAAGATTTGATACATTTTTGAGTTCTAATAGTTCCCTCTGATTTCCTTGTAGCTTTTCTAATGCCAATTTGAACAAAGCCATTGTTTTAGTCTGCTAATATTTCTATTCCTTCACATTGTTTGAGAGAAGGGGGAACTTTTCCTCTAATTTCATCAGGTGGAAAACTAATGTGACAAGAACTATAGAGTCAGATTATGATGAAAAGTCGCTGTGTTTGTGTTTTGGACTTTTGGTTACTTTGTTTGTGACAAAAATGTAAATGTGGACCATTTTGAAAAAGTATTAGAATCGGAAGTACAGTTTTAGCCCAAGTAGAATACGACCAATATTGAGAAAGAGTAATTAAAATTTATGTAAGATTTCATAAATTCTTAGTTCTGGCATATGTACTTGATCTTCAAGCATGGATATTGATCACTTAGGCAATCAAGAATTTTAAATTCACAGTTTAAAGTTCTGCAATTTTTTGCTGTTTGATTCTTCTTTATGTAACGTTGCCTTTACTATGTGTCTACAGCGTACAGAGACTGATATAGAGTTTTAGCTCTAAATGGCTCAAGATACAAATGACGCTAAGTTGCCTAGGCCACTAACTTTATGCCTATTTTGCTGTCTTTACAATGGATAACTATAATGATGCTACTCGTATCATTGACGGCAACTTCGATGGTAAGCAATCTCACTCTCACTTGGATCAACTATTAATTTCTCCAGTTCTCAATATCTTACTTTTTATTTTATTAAATTTTTCTCCCTATGTTCTGAATCGATCTTCAGTACCGCTAACTGTTTATATTTTTCTTAAAACTGAAAGTGTAATTCTATTGTCTTCCTCCATCATATGTTTTCCTTTAGTCTTCAATTAGTCCAATGAATGATTATAGATCAGAGCACTCACTGCAATGGTTGTAATGCTTTGAAACAGATCCACACCTGACAGATTATGAGACATTGCTTGAAAACATACATGGCTTAAACATACCATGCTTTTATATACTCAAGAATCACAACTATAACTTAGCTGTCAACGTAATTCACTTAATGAGTTACTTGAAACTTGGAATTATGAACTTGTCCTCGAGTGGATTGCCAGGAGAGATAACTTCATGTATATCCAATCTTGACATGTTACATCTCTGTAGGTATTCCAAGCTTGACAACTTAGCAATAGCTGACTTTATGTGCGCATATATCTGCAGTAATTTTATAAATTAATGTATGTATGTGGCTGGATTCAGGGATTTATCTAACAATATCTTAACTGGGTCTATCTAGCAATAGCTTAATTGGGTCAGTACTTGAGTTTCTGACTAAATTGCAAACCTAAATCAGTTTTAACGAGCAACATGCTGATATCCAATATTTTTTGAATCTCTTAAGTCAAACTTATCACAACTTAGGATACAACTTGCATGTATTTCCATCCGAGTTGTTTTCTGATATTTTCATAGAGTTCCAGAGACTAATTATGATCTGTATGTGATAACTCATTATTGATGGGTTCATAGTACATCATGGACAAGCTGAAGCTACTTTTATTGACTACGAGGGGTCTGTCTTTGGTTGTTTAGAATGTCCATATTCATGTGTTTTCGAATGTGACTACTGATTTGTCATCTGACGGTTAATTAATATCTGTTTGCAGCATGATGCACATTGAGTCGTGTATCTGGAGCAATGCAACTTCCTCGAATCCTTTCAGCGAGGAAGCCCGACCTACTACTATTTTTTAGGCCATGGAGACTTCGAATTTTATGAAGTGAAGCCTAATTTTGAAGACGAAAGCTAATGAGAGCAGGACATTAGTGAATTAGAAATTGACTTTGATTTGTTTCTCCTCTTTACTAGTAGTGTTGTGTGATGTTTAGGATACTTGGAAATGTTCTTATTTGATGGCTTTATGCATATAAATGATGAATTTTCAGTTAATTGTGTTACATTGATCTCTAGAGTGCTTATGTTTTGACAAAATCATCACCGTCTATTGGGTCAAAGTGCAACAAAATTTCACCCAATTAAATGCTAAAATCAAACAATTTTCTATGATTCACACGACGGTTTGTACTGATATCATTGTTGGATACGCATGAAGACAACAATTATTAGGAAAAATCATTGTCTCAAATGTCATTGTACAACGGTTAAAGTTATATGTGTCGTGTGAAGCACACATGCACTGTCGTGTGTATACAATTTGCACAACGTTTTGAATATAAAAACTGACTTCTGAACAACAAAGAGACAAGGCTGGAATCCTAAAAACCGTGGTATGAATAGAAGTCACACCACGGCAAATTTCTAAAAACCGTGGAATGAATAGAAGTCACACCACGGAAAATATCTAAAACCGTGGTATGAATAGAAGTCACACCACGACATATTTCTGTCGACAGCCTGTCAACAGCATGTCGGTAGATCTGCCGATCCATCAGATGACGGAGTCAGCTACAAACCGTCGACCCAATGATCGGTATACGACGGTTAAAAACCGTCGTCTGACAGCGTTTCATCAGACGACGCCTCGATAGACCACGGAAATGCAAAACGTGAGACGACAGTTTTAAACCGTCGTGTGAAGCCTTTTGTGTAGTAGTGTTTGTTGTAATTTGGTTTATGGTGAAATTGGAAGTTCTCATACTTCTATATAGAATATGTGCATATATATTCTAGTATTCTACATGTCATGACTACGGTTGGCCGATTCAATTGGATTCGAAAATATGGTGAAATTAGCTAAATTTTTTACCACACTCATAATTTATTATAATAATCTCATCCAACAGTAGGTTTTTCCATTTATTTGAATTGATAGAGGTTGCCCTTTGAAGTGTAGGATATATAAATATAAGTTTATAAGAGTAACTAAGTTTGACCTAGTTGATCGAATTCGAAACGAGAACGAAATTGGCTGAATTTTCTACAACTACCATAAAACATTACAATCTCTCCATCGAGCGGTTGCTTTCTCCAAATTCATTTTCCACTTCATGGTTGCTTTAGAATGAACCTCAACAATTTAAATGCAATGTATAAGTCATACAACTTTAGAAAGAAAATTGGTATAGGGCAATGTGTTTGTAATTAAATTTTTTTTTATATATCTTATGTCCACGCACATCCATCGATGGAATATTTACAAACGTGATGTGAAAAAAATAAGCACGTTTCGCGGTCGTCATGCCATCAGTCAACTAAGAAGACATACAAGTGACGACGGTTGACCAATTCAATCAGATTCGAAAATATGGTGAAATTAGCTAAATTTTTTACCACACTCATAATTTATTGTAATAATGTCATCCAACGGTCCATTTTTCCATTTTCTTTGAATTGATAGGGGTTGCTCTTTGGAGTGTATGATATATATATATATATATATATATATATATATATATATATGTTTATAAGAGTAACTAAATTTGACCTAGTTGATCGAATTCGAAACGAGAATCAAATTAGCTGAATTTTTTACAATAACCATAAAACATTACAATCTCTCAATTGAGCGGTTGATTTCTCTAAATTCATTTTCGATGGTTGCTTTAAAATGAATTTCAACAATTAAAATGAACTTCAACAATTTAAATGCAATATACAAGTCATACAACTTTAGGAGACAAATTAATATAGACCAACATCTTTGTAATTAAAATTGAAATTTTTATCTTATGTCCACGCACATCCATCGATGAAATATTTACAGACGTGATGTGAAAAAATAAGCACGTTTCGCGGTCGTTATGTCATCGGTCAACCAAGAAAACATACAAGTGACGACAGTTAACCAGTTCGATTGGATTCGAAAATATGGTGAAATTGGCTAAATTTTTTACCACACTAATAATTTATTGTAATAATCTCATCCAACGGTCCATTTTTCCATTTTCTTTGAATTGATAGGCGTTGCTCTTTGGAGTGTATGATATATAGATATAGGTTTATAAAAGTAACTAAATTTGATCTAATTGATCGAATTCGAAACGAGAATCAAATTAGCTGAATTTTTTACAATCACCATAAAACATTACAATCTCTCAATCGAGCGGTTGATTTCTCTAAATTCATTTTCCACTTCATGGTTGCTTTAGAATGAACCTCAACAATTTAAATGCAATATACAAGTCATACGACTTTAGAAAACAAATTGATATAGGCCAACATCTTTGCAATTAAAATTGAAATTTTTATCTTATGTCCACGCACATCCATCGATGGAATATTTACAGACATGATGTGAAAAAATAAGCACGTTTCGCGGTCGTCATGTCATCGGTCAACCAAGAAACATACAAGTGACGACGGTTGACCAATTCGATCGGATTCGAAAATATAGTGAAATTGGCTAAATTTTTTATCACACTCATAATTTATTATAATAATCTCATCTAACGGTCGGTTTTTCCATTTTATTTAAGTTGATAGAGGTTTCTCTTTGGAGTGTATGATATATAAATATAAGTTTATAAAAAATATTATCTTTAAAGATTTATTTGTAAATAAAGCCCGCAAGGCCCGCCCCAAAAAAACCCGCAAGGCTTAGCCCTGCCAGGCCTAAAAAGGCCTGCGAGGCCTGCATTAAATGGATGAGCTTGGATCCTTCAATTTACAATAAAGTTCGCTTTCCAATGTTAAAAATGATATCAATTTTGTTTTTGTTTCAAGGCTTGGATCCTTAAATATGTTCGCATCAATTTTGTTTTTGTTTCAAGGTATGTTTTTTTTTTTTTTTTTTTTAAAGGGTTTGGAACCAAATGAAGCTGGGAGGCTCATCCCCACGCCTATATTATTATTTATTTCATAACGTCGCATAGGGGGGACATAACACCTGTACCCCTAGCGCTCCTAATAATATTACAATAATCCTGATAAAGGACATCCTGTAAAAAAACAGGTGCCTCCTCTAAAGATAGCATCTACTTGGTACTCTTAATTTCAATAATTCAATTATCTTCCAGTAAAATTAATTGTCTTCCAATGTTTTTTTTATATTTTTTTTTCCTTCAGATTGATGTAAACTTTAGGCACTTAGTTTCTATGGATGTATAGTTTAGTTCATAGATTGTTTTGAGTTCTTCAAATTTATACTTTCTCAATTTTACAAGCAAAGTTTTAGATTATAAACGTTGACCATTATGAAAACTTGGTGACGGTTTAGTTTAGTAGAATCAATAAGAATACAGGGGCAACATCATAGATGGTTTTCATCCTTGCACAGAAAGTTCATGACAATTTGAAGACCATGTTTTTTCTTTCTATGTTTTTTTGTGTTGTGGATTGGTTTAGTTTTCTGCATTTTCTGATTTTCTGCATTCTGGTGGTAAATGGTTATTGCAATTGCATTCGTATATAATTGAATAGTTGCTGCACGAGTTGGGTGGTATTAGACCTCTAGAGTTAGCTCTTTGCTTTATTTCAGCAACCTTGATTGAAACTGTAGGTTTAGGCTGGTCTTTATTTTGGCAAGGGTTTATATGTAACTAAATGAATCACTTTCTTCACATGCTAGGCATAGAGTTGAAATATTTAAATTTTGGTGATTCTGTGGCAGGTAGAAACTGAACTTGAACAACAATGGGCAGATGATAAGGTGGAAGAAAGGAAAACGACTTGTTTCCCCTCGCCAAGGATGCAAGCTAATGTGAAGTAGCTGGTTTGGCCAAGCCCTTTTCACACAAACACGTATACTCTTATCGCTTTGAACCCATTTTGGAAATCCAAAAGCCAAGTGTAACCATTTTTAGCTAAAGGTAGTTTAGTTATCCTAATTGCAAAATTATAAATACACATCTGGTCAGGAAACCAGATTTTAGAATGTATAAAAGAACCCTTTAGCTTAGAATGCATCAATATTTGTAATCGCTGTCTTATAATGCATTAGTAATATACCCGCAGCATCGCGCGGGCATAATTGCTAGTTTGCATTAAAGTTGAGGTGTTGGTAATCGTAATTTCAGGGTTATCATATATCCTTCCCCTGTCTTACATTTCTCCTACAATAGTACAATGTTAGAAACGAAGAGTAAATGGCGAGATAAATCCATAAGATATCTAAGCAATTTCAATTAAAAAAAAGTATCTCATATATAACGCAAAACCATTTTAAATGGTCATATATATAGGATTAAATATTGTTTAGTCTTTGAGCTTTTGACCATAAAACACTTCAGTCCCTGATCTTTTAATTTCACACGTTTAGTTCATATACTTCAAAATTTCAGACCAATAACTCTTTGCCGTCTAAAAGTCGCGGCGAAATGTCTATTATGCCCTCAATTCTTTTTTTTAAAATAAATTTATTCATTTCTCTTTTTTTTTTTATTCTTTTTTTTTTCAAACAGAAAGAAAGAAAGGGGAAAAAAATTCATTTTCTAAAAAAAAAAGAAAATTAATTTTAAAAAAAAAGAACTAAGGGCATAATAGACATTTCGCCTCAACTTTTAAACGGTAAGGACCTATTGGTCTGAAATTTTGAAGTACAGGGATTAAATGTGTGAAATTAGAAGGTCAGGGACTGAAGTGTTTTATGGTTAAAAGCTCAAGGACTAAACAGTGTTTAGTCAATATATATATATATATATATATATGTATATATATTACACTTTTCAACTTCTATAAGGGTGGTGCTATTACCCTAACTACCTTTCTTGTAATTATGTTTCTCTTTCTTTTTTCCTTTTTATATTTGGCAAGTCAAGCATGAATTAAACATCATTATACAATAAAGCAATTTTTCTCGTGAATGTCATTGCTGATTAGAAAAAAAAAAACTAATGGGCAGGACAAAGTGCAATATGTCAAAAGTTCTACAATTAGTGTGGCAAAGTTTAGGGTTAAGATGAAAAATCACTATGTAACTGAGTTTGGGGATTTAGGTATGTTATGACTGCTATACAAAACTGAACAAAGGTGTAAGCATATCAACTAATTAAACTAAAGGAAATTCAAAACCTCTCACCTCTGATTAAGCAACGTTGATTCAAGATAACATTCCTAGTGTTTTAGTCACTGTTTCACTAGTGGAATAAAACATTTTGTAGAGTGATGATTGATAGAAGCATAAAATGCTACAAATATAATATGCAATCCTTTACATTTTTCTTAGCTATTTTCTTTAAAAAGTCAGTTTTAACTTTGTTTTCTTTTTAGGTAGTTCGTGGAGTGATTCAAGATAAATAAGAGCTGAAATGGAGCAACGAACCATGGATCATGAAGTACTGATGCAAAGGACCAAGTTTGATCAACCTTTTGGCCAAAAATTACAAGGGAAGTCCACGGAATTCATTGTACAAAACAGTTGCTGCAAAGCAGAAACTGCAGTTTCAGAATCAGCTTTCTGGGAACTGTGTTGAGGAGCAATTCTTGCACTCTTCCAGATGCACCTTTGAAGAAAGGGCCAGCGATCCTTGAAGACATGATGTTATACTTCAACTACAGCTAAAGAACTGGTCATAAGCGTCAATGAGACAGCAGGAAATCAAAGTCAAAGTAGGCTTCCCGATAAGGCAGAAACTGTCAGCTTTTCACGAAGCTTTTTTGGAGATCTTTTCCGGCGATTTTCTTGGAGTTTTTCCAGAAGGTTATTGATAAATATAGAATATGGGATGTCATAGAACATGTGGGGGTCAAGAACCATCTAGAAAAATGGCGAGACGAAGTCGTTCCTTGTCCAACAAGGAAGCTTCAGAGTCAGAAATTGAATCCAAGTCAAAATAGGACAGTTTGGCAGAAATCTTCTTTGGACGGATTTTGCGTGCATTTTTGGAAGGTTATTGCTGCTGAAAATATGAAGGAGAGTCCTAGAATGATTCCTCAAGATTTAATTGTGCACCAATTAGAGTAATCTTCAAGCAACTAGGGGAGGTTTTCGAAGCAGAATTGGAAAAGGAAACTTGGGCTGTGTATTCTACATATATAAAGGCTCTGAACACGTTGAAAATGAGGATCCAACAGCGCCATCTTCTGCTCCCAAACCCTAGTACACAAAGTCTTGAAATTCCCAAGTCTTCAAGAGCACTAGTACCCTAGTGCATGCAAACCATCCTCCATCTTCCATCAAGCTTAGCCGTGCCCTATCTTGAAGGAGTGCTTGCAGCCTTGCATCCAAGGCTGCCTAAAAGTGAATTCGTGGCTCTCATACTCTCCCTTTTACGGTTTTTATCATCTTGTAATCTAATACTTATGTTATTCTTTGTTGAATTTCAGACGATGTGTGGCTAGTTAATTTTTGTTAGGGGCAAGGTTTGAAGCCCCAATTATGTAGAACATATGTTTGTTTAAATTTAGTTTCTTGATCTTTGGTGTGAATTGGTTGTTTATTTCTGCTTGATTGAAAACTTTTATGTGTTTATGTTCTTTGGGTCGACACTTAGGATATCTGCATGTAATTGGAGCTAGGATTTAGAAAATAATTCACCTAATCGTCTTGTTTTCTAATCCACAAGTATGCAAGGCTTTGGACAAAAGCTGATGTTTAAACAACTAGAAGAGCTTGCTAGGTAGGCGTTCCACACTAGACTGCAACTCTATAATCAATCGTTTCCATGAGATCTTAATGCTTCAAATGTGTTGACACTATATGTGTTGTTGATAGGATAGTGTTCTATACCTTGATTGCATGTTTGATAGGCTTAGCTATTGTGCATTCACGTAGACTAAGTATTTAGGGAAACATTAATAAGGGACATGATCTGCTCCGACTTGTTTCTTGGTTGGTTTCTGTACACACCTTAGTAATTGAATCTAGGTTAACTTAACATTGTTTGAAAGTAATTGGCGGTGGATTTCCAAGTCTCTAACATGTTCTCCATCTTATTTTCTCAAAACCTAAAATAAAAATCGTTTTTCTTTTAAATTATCTTTTATTTTCGTTAAAAACCAAAAACCCCAAAATATTGTTCTTGTTTAGGATTGCAGAGCCCCTTTCTATCCCCTTATGTTTCCTGCCATCTTTTTCTCTTAGGATTGCAGACCACCTTTCTATCCCCTTCTGTTTCCAGCCATATTTTTCTCTCTTTTCTAGTATTTGACTTTTCTGTTTTGTTTAGTTTTGTTATTTGTTTTGTACGTGCTTTAGTTAGTTTAGTTTTGTTTTCTTTTGTGTGAATTATAAAGTTACCCTCAATCCCCGGCTAGAACGATCCCTACCTATTCTATACTGACAATTGACATTCTTGCAGGGTTAAGTTGAGCGCCTATTTTGGGCGTATCAATGATATGGCTAATTTTTTTCAACCTTTTAATCTATGTCCAATGTAGCAAAAACAGAAAACAATAATAAGAATGTACTATGCAAGGCTTTATAATCAAAATATGATTGAACATACAATTGTCAACAATGTTAGTCAGCACCTTCTAAATCATGTAGAATGATTACCTCAGCAAAATTTCATGATACCACCAGTACTTTATACTACAACAGTACAACACTATAGTTACTCTGGTTTGATAAAAAAAAAAAAGAAGCAAATCGCGAAGAGTTTTGAAGTTCTCTGTGTCTGCAGAAAAATAAAGGTTTGAAATTTGAGGATGATTGACTTGTTAAAAAGAAAAAAGAAAAAAAAGAAATGGATGATAGTTAGAGTAATTTGTAAAAAAAAATAAAAAAAATTAAAGTAATAGATAAATAGAGGTGTGTGAATAGAGCCTTCCTCCACACATGCTTTGCATGTGCAAGTAATATTTTTTTTCTTCAGAAAATAAAAAAGAAAAGATAATGGAAGAAAACGGTTATTGCAAAAAAAAGTTAGTGGGAGAAAAAAGTGGGTTGTGAGATTTATTTTGTTTATTTTTATTAATAAAAATATAATTTGTAATTGTCGTAATAGCGGTTGTAATTTAATTAATTCTCAAAATATTTTAATCTCTTAAGGTCATTTCTGTCAAAATTTTTGATTTTGGCTAACAAACCTTCTCTTAATAATAGTATAGATGAGTGTATGAATAACACCACCCGTATGAATAACACCACCCTTCTATAAAATGATTAATCTCTCAACTTTGATACTCTTTTTGAAGGTACTAATTAGTACTAGCCTCATTGATTCAACACCATGATAATTGAATGAATAAAGTAAACATATTGATTCTGTTTCCTTGTTTTGACCACATACCACATACTACTCTCAAAATAGAAAAAATTGCTTGTCCGCAATAAGCCTGTTTTATGCTATTCATGTTGTCTTTATAGAATGAAATCATGAATCATCATTCGATTTACCCACATCTCAGTCTGCAATTTAGCCTTCAGTTTTCAACTCCCAAGTATGTGTAATGGGCCTTGTTGCTGTTAGGCCTGGGCACGGGTTCTATTTTGATAATCCAATGTCGTATATACCATTGGTGTTCTATTTTGATAATCTGCAAGTTCAAAATATAGAAAGTTACCAACTGGAAAAGCTAGCAACTGGACAAAATTAAGAGAAGTCAATGACAAATCAAGACATTGAAAGATACTTTTCTCAATCTCTTCATAGACTTGCACCTCCTCAAGAGTTGGAACATACTCTAGAGCCATTATTCCCGAACTCTTAAGCCAATTTTGCAAGCATATAAGGGCTTCAACAATTCTAGGAGTTAAGGAACACCTATGTGGATCAATTACTCGCTTGCTTGTGCTACAGCATGACTCATAAGCTACTGTGGAGACTTGAATGGCTAGCACATCTCCTGCCACAGCTTGCAAGTTAGGATATTTTGGCCCATTGTGCTTCCACTAGTCCAAAATTCCAAAGGTTCCCCATCTTTAGACTTTTCAAAGGGATCAATAAGGTATCGATTAACTTCAGACTCCACCACAACTTCATCAGACTCCGCCAGTTCCTTATCCCAATTTTCCATCATCTCGGCCATTTTTCCACTCACACCTCTGTGGACACTCCTAACAGACTGCATTTCAGTGGTGGCTACCTTCTGTTTTGGGGTTGAGGTTAAAGCTGCATAGATATCAGTCATGGCCACTATCAGTTCTTTGAGCTTTCTTTCCTTTACTTTAACCTCACCATCTTCCATTCCCAACATTCTCCTGCAGAACCGACATTGTGAAGTTTATACCGCGGTTCAAGAACTAAGGCAACCAAAAGAAGCTGATTGACATCATCAACGTTGCCAAAATATTTTTCAATCTTATTTTTCATCTTCACTGCCATCCGAGCCATCAATGATTCTATTTCATTGTGATAAGCCATTCCGGGCTTCAAAAATAGGCCATTAATCTCGCACTCTATTGAAACAATGTCATGGAAAGCTGCTTGGGCAGTCGGCTTCATTGTAGCACTTATCCTCAATGTAACCTCATAGAAAACTCATAAGGTCTTCATCTTCATCGAAATAGCTGGAATACTTTCCCTCTTCCTCTTCAGCTAACCTATCAAAGGCCTTTCTCAACTCCATCGCTGTCTCCAACATTAAAAATGTAGAGTTCCACCTAGTTGGAACATCAAGAATGCAAACTTTCCTAACATCTAATATCTCTTTTTCAACACACATCTTGAACGTGTCAAGCCTAGAAGATGAAGACCTCACATACCTCACTGCATTTCTAATACTTACCACCGACTTGTCCAAAATAGACAAACCGGATCTAACTATGAGGTTCAAAATGTGAGCTAAGCACCTTACATGTATATGATGGCCTCCCAAAATAGGTGGAACTGTCCAATTCATCATCTTCTTTCGAACATACTCCACTGCATGCTTGTTGGCAGCAACATTATCAACTGAAATGGACATCACTTTATCCTTCATCCAACTAACCAAGCAGGTTTCCAGAATTTTCAATGGTGGTGCCATGATGATTAGGAATCACACAAAAGTTCAATATCCTTTTGTGAAAATTCCACCCCATATCGATAAAATGTGTTGTCAACACCATGTAATTCACATTTTGTAGCGATGCCCAAGTATCAGTCGTGAGACAAATTCTGTGTTTACTCAACTCACTCCTAAGCTCCTTTTTCTTAGCATCATACATCTCTGAGAATTTCCTAACAATAGCCCTTCTGCTAGGAATTTACCATCGAGGAATGGCAACCGAACAAAAATACTTAAACCCTTCCTTTTCTACATGATTAAAAGGCAACTCATCCATAACTATCATCATAACAACAACATCTGTACAAGCTTCTGGACTCCACTGTCTCATCACTACAGAGTTACTCGTCCCTTCACTATTCAAAATCTTCTGCCCATCTTCCAAATCAGTTCTACCAGGATATTGTTTACACACATTCTCAATATGACATCTAAAAGTTGAAGTACCATTATAAGAGGAATCAGCTTTGAAAATAGTAAAACAATACATACATTTGGCTTTGCTAGAGTGTCCGATTACCTCTTCCTTCCCATCCACCAATTTTGTTATTGGTTAGTCAAACTTCTCAAAATGCTCCCAAATCGCGGACCGGCAACTACTATTCTGACTCGAACCATCCTCCCTCTTTCTCTTCACGGGGTTCTTCAAAGTTGAGTGACTCGCCTTACCTTTATCAACCGCCACACTCGCCTCACCTCCCTCAGTCGCCTGACTTGCCGTCGTTGCTGGCACCGAACTCTATGTCCCAGACGCTTCCATTTAGACGAATTCAGCTTTTCACTTCTTCAAGATTTCTGATTGAAACTTAGGATTTAGGATTAGAAAATAAAGATTGGGGTTTGAAATGGATTGGGATTTTGTTGGGGTTGAAATGGATTGGGATTTTGTTGGGGTTGAAATGGATTGGGATTTTGGAACAGACTCAGAGGTTAGGCCGGCTGGGATTGGAAATTTAGGGTTAGAGGAAACCCTAGTTTCTTCGAAGAATAGAGAGTAGAGAGAAACTCAGAAACGAGTCAACGACCACATCAGCTCGAATGAAGTGGTCAAAACTTTGAGGCATATATAGTTATATAGTTTTATACAATTATAGTATTATACATTAATTCGGGCTTTTCTCCGAGCTTTCAAGCTACAATATCTCAGAACCCAAGACCGGCTCGTTTTATTGTTAAACGGTCCGGGCCTTAAATTTTTATCTTTTTTTTTTCTAAAGCCCGGCCCGAACCAGGCTGTCCGGACCGGGTTTTCGGGTTTCCGGGTTAAAATGCCCACCCCTAGTTGTTGTTGTCCATGTTAGCTATTTCCCTTATATTTCCAATTTAGATCGAGGATCTTACGAACTGGCATGGGTTCATGAATTAGTTCATAATCGACTATGTTTTTTTTTTTTTTCGATTCCACTACTACAGGATTTTGTTCACTAATAGGATCGAATATTGTTTAAGTTTGTTACTTTCCTTTGTTTTCGTGCTGGAAGTTTGTTTTGTCAGAAAATGTATTGAATGTTTTTCTATATTGGGATAATTGATTGCAAATGTTCAGTGTGCTGGAAAATGTTTTGTGTGCTGGGAGCTTGGGATATATGCTAATTATTTTTGAATATGCAGGGAAATGTATTGAATGAAAATATAAGCAAATTAAAAGTTTGGGTTAAATATTGTTCACTCCCTGAACTTTTACTTAAAAAACATTTCAGTCCATGTCCTTCTAATTTCACATGTTTACTCCATGTACTCTCAATTTTGGACCGATAGGTCCATTCCATTACTCTCCGTCCAAAAACTCCGTCAAATAGCTGACGTGGCAATCTCTTCCACTCTCAAATGTCCATTATACCCTCAATTCTTTTTTTTTATTTCCTTTCTTTTCTGTTTTCTCTTCTTCTTCCATCTCTCTCTTTTTCTTCTGTTTATCCCCCCTAACCTAAGCCAAACCAGCCCACACTTCTCACTCATACCTCTACCAAAACCCATCTAACCCCAAGGCACCAAAGTCCCGAGCAAGGTCGTTGTAGCAGATCAGACTCCTGCAGCTTCTCCGATTCATTTAATTTCGGAGCTCTTTGATAAAAAAGATCAATATGGGTCTCAACCGATGTCGGACATGGAGGAACTGGATTCAGGGTCAAATCCCCACGTCGTCTTTTCTTAGGCGCCACCGGAAAATAGCCCCAAACCCATCGGCCGATCAAACGCTAGAAAACACTTGTTGACTACCGAGTGGAAGCAGCACCACCTCCACCGCCTCCATCCCTACCTTCGACCACTCTGCCTTACCCATTCTGTCGCCGAACTTGCCTACAGAGACCCACCCAAATCAAGTTTGAAGCTAAAGAAGAAGAAGAATTGAATCCCCTGAGGCTCTATATCGCTGAAGCTTCTGATGAGCATACAAACCATTTCATGGGCCTCCGAATTCTCGGTCTTCCGGGTGTCGGGTTTTCTTCTGAAGCAGGTCGATGTCAAGGTAGAAGAAGATTAATGTGGAGGTTTTGGTAAGTGAATTTAAGAAGATTTTGGCATGGAGCTGTTTGGCCTGAGATTGGGATTAAATGGTACTGGGGTTTTTGAAGAAGGTTTTGAGCAAAGTTTGATGGAGCTCATGGATTGTTGTTGGGATTGTTTTGATTTTCTTTGCATTTTGTCTAATCGATCTAGGTTTGGGAGAAGAACTATTTCAGTTTTTCTTATTCTTTTTTATTTGGATTTGGTTCAAGAACATGAAAATTTTCTAAGTTTTGATTTTCTGATTTTGTGTATGAGTTGTGTGAGTTGAGATCGGGAAATGTGGGTGGGGAGGTGATGGTTGGGAGACAGAAGAGGTTGGGGGTTTTGGAGAGATGGTAAGCAGTAAATAAAAAAAATAAAAAAGAGAGAAAAATATTTAAAATAAATTAAGAAAAAGAGAAGAAAAAATTTAGGAAATAAAAAAAGGAAGCGAGGGTATAATGGACATTTGAGTGTAAAAGAGATTGCCATGTCAGCTATTTGACGGAGTTTTTGAAAGGAGAGTAACGGAATGGACCTATCAGTCCAAAATTGAGAGTACAGGGAGTAAACGTGTGAAATTAGAAGGACAGGAACTGAAGTATTTTTGGAGTAAAAGTTCATGGAGTAAACAGTATTTAACCCTAAAAGTTTCATTAATTGGTTTGGTTATCGTTTTTTTTTTCTTTGTCGCCCCCATCTATATAAAGTTACGCTTACGCCATTGAGTACATGGTAAATTAAGCTTGATTAACCGTGAAGCTGTGGAGTCTATACCCTTGAAAATGATCCTTCATCTGGCTTACCAAAAATAAGACATACTGATCCGCTATGATAACAATGTCACTAAATGCATTAAATCCTTCGATGGAACATTTATAGATTGGACAAAACATCAAAGCACTGGCTATAGACCTCGACTTTGACGTTCGTGTCGACCTCGACATCAGTGACGTCTTTCTCAATAACCTCAGCGTCGACCTCGACGTCGGCGCTAATCTCGACGTTAGTCTTGGTCATTGTGAAGGAAACTTCATGACGTCTAGGTCGACGTCGCAGAATGTTAGATGACTAAGAAGGGAAAAGAGGAAGACTTTCATAGCAGGGTACCTCAAGCTCGGAGTTTGGTTTGAGCTACGCTGGGGAAATGGCTTAGGAATGAGGCAGCTCAGTAGGGGCACCGAGCACAGGCGAGACTAGAAACTAGGCTTCGGTGTTGTGGGCGAGGCACTGGAGAAGCCACAAGCAGACAAGTCCGCTACGCGAAGATCCGACACCAGAATGGCTGCAAGACAAAGGCAAATTTAGAGGTGGCATACGGGCCGGCCCGGCCCGGTCCATTTTAAGCGGGCCTAGTCGTGCTTCGTGCCATGCTTGGGCCAACCCGTTTATTATCGTGCCGGCCCATTTACTTAAACATTAAGCCCGGTCCGGCCCATGGCCCGAGCCCATATCGTGTCGGGCCGTGCTTGTGCCTACCTACTATAAAGCACGATTTTAAAATCTTAATTTGAACAAATAAAAATTAATTTCATTTAACTATTTAGAAAATTAAAATAAATTAAGTTCTACAACGTTTTTCTTAATCTTAGCTTTTTAAGATTAGATTTCTAATAATTTTTTATATTCCACTATAAGAAAGAAAGAAAAAAACTCAAAATATATTGTTTTTAGCATATTATTGTGAGATTAATCTTTATTAATATAATAAAGATTTAGTATCTATTGTTCTTTCCTTCATTCTATAGTTGTATTATTATGAGATTAGTCTTTATTAATAAACATATATTTAATTATTTTTCTGGATCTGTTACCATAAGACAAATACAACCGCCTCCAACCCTACCCAAAACTAGATTTTTCCAGTTTCCATCTCATCGCTCGTCTGGCGACTCCTGCCCGTGGCAAGCCTCTGGCTTCGTCACTGTGTGTAGAGTGCGGCCAGACGGGAATGTCTTGAGGCTATGGCTCCGGTGGTCTGAAAAGTTTGCTGTCGCCCGGCAGGTTTGTTGAGGTAGTGGGGTACTGATTTAGAGCCTTCGATGCGCGGCAGTGGGATGTACAGAGATGGAACTTGGGAGGTTGGTCGTGGCGGTGTGGTCGTGGGGTTGATGTTCGTGGCGGCGTTGTTGCAGGCGACGTGGGTGTCATGGCAGGCTAGACCGAAGGCAGGGATGCCTGCTGTACGTGCTACAAGAACGTGGAGGAGGGGAAAATTTGGTCTGGGTGCTGATCCACCTGCTGGGCTTGGGTCGTGGCTTTTCTATGGGCTGCCCTTGTGGGCTATTCTATTTAGTTATTTTTTTGCTTTCTAATTAATTTCCTATTTTTTTAGGGCAACTATGAGTTTTTACCTTAAGCTTGCTTATTTCCTATGTTTTTTCATAGTGTATAGGCTTGCTTAAATAAGTGAGCATGGGTACCGTCAAATGATCGGACCTAATCTATGTATCACTGTCGTTTACCACAAACTCTTTTTCTACCCAGAGATGGTAGAGGGAGGATATGTAATAGTCCTTTCTGGCCTGAGTATTAATATATCGACATGATATTCTCCAAAAAAAAGTAAACATATATTAAATATTTAGAAAAAATACTTATGTCAAAACAAGGATATAATGTTTTATTTCATTATTTTGACAATATAAAAGAAAGCATGGGTGGAATTGTCATAAGATTTTAAATAAAGAGCTCTCATATTCAAATCTCATCATTGTAGTTTTTTAATATATTTTTTTTTAAAATGAAATTTTGTGTTTGTAACGGGCTGACCCACAATATGTCATGCTCGGGCCGTGCTGGGCCGGGCCAATGGGCCAATATTCTTAGGCCCAGCCCGACCCATTATTCTAACGTGCTCGGGTCGTGCCGAGCCACTAACGGGCTTGGGCCGTGCCGGGTCGTGCTCGTGCTTAGTGGCCCGTTTGCCACCTCTAGGCAGATTTGAGTCCTGATTTAGGCACGTCGACGAAATAAGATGCCGACTCTAAACAAGGAACGAGGATCTTCTTATACGGGCATCTACATTTTCAACACGAGAAAGGCCAAGATGATATTCAAAGAGGGGTGCACAAAGAGAAATATAAAGATGTGGAGCCCATAGAGAAATTTGAGCTTTGGAAATTTTCTCTTGGGATGAATTCCCAAGGAGAAAATTTGGGGGCATTGTGGGGGTGGTCAATTAATTTGACCATGCAATCAAGGCAATTAAAGGGAAGTAATGATGACAGTAAATGCAATTATTATTATAGCCGTAAATGTGACGATTAATATGACATTTAGTGTGGCAATCATGGCCGCCACCAATAAGTAGCGGTTATTGCAGGAGTAAGCATAGCCTTAATGATGACTTTCCGCCCAAGTTATTATTAACTTGCTGCCCACGCCTAAATGCACCTATAAATAGGCTGCTCGACATCGAGGTAATCCATCGAATTCCAATTCTCTCTCCTCATATACTAATAAACGTACTGACTTAGACATCAGAGGGTTTTCTGCAGTTACCCCCCCCCTTCTCCTCGAGCCGACAGTCAAACTCCAGGTCAACACTCGAGGGAAGCTTCTATATTGTTCCCGGTCAGCTCCCACTCCAATCCGCATTCATTGGTGAGTCAAACTCCTCTACAGAATTTTTCGTCACCAACAAGCACCGGCTATGAAATTTTTCAAGGTTTTCCAAACACTTTGTAATGACCAATTGATCCTAATTAAGCAACTTAGGTTATATTGGTGCCAAGGTTGCTTTTCAGAACCTTCGTCTGCTGTCACCTAATTTTCAGAGGTGATGTGATCTATGGCCTTAGAGACAACCTAGGATTTGAAATCCATTTAACTCCATGCTTCATTCCAACCTTAGAGATTACCAAAGTCATTATCACACATTTCTTCCTTAGCCACATAGATCAAAAGACTTCACGCAAGAAAAAGCAAGAAGAGCCCAAGCAATACCCCACACACGTCACGAGGACTCCATATACACAAGAACCTTTCGCGCTAGGAGAGAGCTATACTGCTTGGGTTAGGGTTTTGACGGCTAGGGTTTCTCTGAACAATATTGTAATAACCCGAACCCGGATTAATCGAAAGAGTCAATTTAATAAAAAAAAACAAATCAGTCTAACTCAAAGCCTTCCATTTATTGAAACTGAAACATCAATTGAAACTAAAACAAAAGCACAATCTACAAGATCGATACCTGGTTCGATATTTCGATCTTACCACTATCTTCGATTGATGACTACTGGGGGTTGCAAGGACAAGAAAGGAGCAGAAACATGGAATCATGTCACAACCCTACCTAGATCCATCGTCAAGCCACCAAATCAATGGTATGGTGACATTGAGACATCATGCGGCAGCAAGGCAAGAAGGAGAGAGGACTTAGGGAAAGATCCCAAGTACCTCCTTTTTTTTTTTTTTTTTTAGTAGTGTTTGACTATATTGAGAGAAAAGAGAGTCGGTGTGATCTCCAGAAACATCTGGTATTCTCTCTCCTTCCTAACCTCTTCTTCAAGTATTCAATAGATAAAATGAATTGCCCTGATTAAGCGGTGTTAATATTTATGGCTCACATCACATCATTTTTTTTTTCTCTTATTTCTTTCTTTACCTTCATTCTTCAAACTTCCTCTATTTATTACGATAATTATTAGTACTCCTATTATTAGCATTCTTGTTATTATTTTTAAATACCTTGGGTATTACAAATCCACCCTCTTAAAAAATTTCGTCCTCGAAATTTAAGATAGTCTCTACAGATCCTTTAGTTTGATTTGCTCATGCTAGATGTTTGGTTTCCTCTTAAAACATTGTCATTTGAATTCTAGTAATTCATTCATGCTTGATGCTTGCTGTAAATGATTTCATCTCATCTTACAATATCATATTATCTACTTTGAACTCAAAGGTCTCTTTAAATTTGATTTCCTCATACCTGAATTAAAGTTCCTCTTATACTTAGCTTTATATTTACTAGCCTTTCTGCACGCGCAAAGGTACAAAACTGGAACTCCAAATCCTCAATTGCTCGGCCAGAAATGGGGTAGGGTTTGTTTAAATTGTATGAATTGAGATCATGATAAAAGAAATCATCAATTCACTTTCTTTTTCAAAAGCAAGCTCGATGTCGATCAGCATTTCCTCCCCAGCACTCTCGCCAACTTCCTCCTTTTGTTTCAGTTTTAGAGAATGAACCGCCTTTCATGCACGTACGTATATATGTACAATGGTAGCAGTTGATACTGAACTGCTCCATCAAACGTGGGAGGGAACAGTTTATACATTTCACGTTCCATGATTTTCTCTGTGTCCTTCCGCTGCCCCGCATATATATTACTCTTAATTTTCTGATTTATTTTTATTTAACTTTTTACCATAATAACCCATGAGCATACTGTTTATATGCATGACTTATACATTAAGAGATGGGTAATTCGGGCACTTCGTATTTTGGTGAAGCTGTTGACACCAAAACATGCGCTTCCATTTCTAATAGTAGAGATTTATTTATTTATTTATTTATTTATTTATGCATTATTATTATTATTATTTTTATTTTTATTATTATTCCACGACATGCATTACCATTAAACACAATCCTTAAGGTAGAAAACCATCTCCCTAGTTCTCTTAAGAAGACACAATCTTTGTATCCAGAGGTTATGTCAAGTGACTCTGTTAAGGATTTCTGTGAGACAAATATTCTCGGCTATTCTTAATATGATGTTTTCAGAAATCGCCCTACCTTTGCCTTGCGTCGAGAAACATAATTATACTTGTAATTCTGTTAGACCATACTATGAATCCAAATCAAAAGTTCCAATGTCAATTTGACAAAGATTCTTCACTATCTCCTAGAGGGAACTCCAACATTCGATCTGGAAAGCATGGTTGATGAGGAAAAATGCAACGGCAGCTCAGTAGGAAAAGGTTCCTCTAGATGGGTAGAACGTAAATGAGAAAAGGACACTATATATGATATCCTGAAAGAAGCGTATTTCATTATTCAAGGGATCCCAGTGTTCCATGTTGTTTCTAAAAGATCCAGCTTCTACAAAGCGCTCAAAGCTGTGGGGGGTGGGGGTGGGCTCTTCCAAAGTTGGCTGCGTATTTCAAGATGCTGAGTTCTTGGTTTGGTTTCCTATTGAAGTAGTCAAAAGCAACTGATAGCTAGGTATGGCTAGGAGTTATAGTTTTTGTTACACAAAACTGTCTTTGGACCACCCATTTCAGAATTTTTTTTTTTTTTTTTTTTTTTTTTTTGAAAAGCGAGAGAGGGACTAACTCCTCGTCCCCTCTCGAAAGTTTATTAAAGTAAAAAGGAGAATACAAACTAGCTGGAGGACAAGACCAAAGCCAGCCATGGAACAATACACAAAGTTACTAACCAACAACAATGACCATCAAAAAATTTCATCCCATGCAACAAAGAGAAAGAAAGCAAAGGAAGCAGTAAAACAAGGACATCAGAGCAAACTCCAGAAAAAGGAAAACAAGGACTGAACAAATAGTCAACAAGCAAATCTATAGGCCGGCCATGAGACAAAGTCTCGACCAAAGGCAGAAGACAAGAACTGGGGTAACGAATCCCATCTGTGAGTACCTTCATGTGATGCACCATAGTTAGCTAGCACATCGGCCACAACATTCCCTTCCCGAAAGATGTGAGTGACACGTAACTGCAATTGTCTTGCTAGAACCATACCGTTTAGCCACTCAATGCGCAGCCTCCAAGGGACAAGAGATGGGGATGCAAAATATCTGACCACTACCGCTGAGTCCGTCTCAATCCACAAATGGCGCCAATTGCGTGACCTAGCCACCCCAATTGCTTCCAGGAAAGCAAGAACCTCAGCATCAAGGGCACTAGGAACTCTTACCCTAGAAGCAAAAGCATGGACAAAAGCACCTTCAGCATCACGAGCTATACCACCATACCCCGCATTGTCCGCATCCCGGAAAGAGCCATCAGTGTTAACCTTGACCCAAGGGGGAGTGGGAGGCGTCCAGGTCACTTTTATGAAACGAGGAGCGGTTGCTCTCAAAGATGAAAGTGATAAGATATTAAAAATAGGATAAGTTGAGGTTGGGGGAGAATGGACAAAAGCCATACCTGCAGACTCTTTCAATGACAATAAGAAAAAGCGCATGAATCTGATGAGGTTGAAAGTGCCACCCTCATGTCTCAACCAATTCCTTTCTGACCAAAAGCACCAAAGAAGATTGCAAAGAGTGATGCGCCAAAGCAATTTCACTGAGGGAGAGAGAGAAGAGATGAAGGATGATGAAAGGAGTTGATGTATAGAGTGTCGTTGCATGGAAGGGAACTTGAACATGCTAAAACACCACCTCCAAATCTCCCTCGAAACGATGCAGCTCCAAAAAAGATGCTCCCATGATTCCCCAGCCGAGCCACAAAAGCTGCATTTAGATGGAAGGGCCACACCCCTCCTTTGTAGCCGCTCATCAGTAAGAATCCTCCTGTGAAGAATCTTCCAGGTGCAAATGCTCTTCCGTGGTTGTATTGCCTTATGCCAAATCAGCGAACCCCAATGTAACTTGGGAAGCGGATGGGACAGGGTGCCATACGCATCCTTAGCCATTGGAACACCCGATGAAGTATCGGACCAAACAACCTGGTCCCTCATAGGCTCGAAAGGAAGGGTATAAGAGGTGAGTGCAGCTGCAACATCAGGAAAGGCCTGGAGGAAAATATCTGGCAAATCCCATCTTCCATGAACAATGAAGTCACTGATCTTATTGTCAAGTTGCCCCAAAGTTTGGGAATCAAAATGAAAAGCCTCACCTAATATGTCCCCCATCCAATTATCTTTCCACAACCTAATCGAATTGCCATCTCCAATTATCCAACGAAGCTTGGAGAGTAGAACTCGCCAAACTCTTTTTAGACCTAGCCAAACTGAGGATTTTTTATAGTAAGAACAAGGTTGAAACCCATTCGAAAGAAAACGAGCATGAAGAAACTTCGCAGAAGGTGAAACGTTAGAAACAACCTCCCACCCACGTTTAAGAAGCAAGGCTTGGTTTAACACAAAAAGGTTCTTTAGGTTCAACCCACCCCTATCCTTACGTTGACATACTTGATCCCAAGAAACCAAAGCTCCTCCATCTTTCAATGGGTCCCCATTCCAAAAGAAGTTACAAATCCACCTTTGAACCACTTTGAGGAGAGAACGGGGCCAGGCATAGATATGAAAGCTATAGATGAGTAAGCTTTGAATTACAGAGTCAATAAGTTGTAATCTAGCCGCTTGAGATAACAACTTACCCTTCCAGGAGCTGAGTTTACAACGGACCTTATCCGCTATCGGTCGTAGAAAGGCATTAGTAGGACAGCCTTGAAAGATGGGGACTCCAAGATAGCTGAAAGGAAGAGTGCCTAACTGTATGCCCAATGATTGAATAATGATACTCTGTCTTGGACGAGCTGAGGCCCCTAAGAACAACAATGACTTGTTTTTATTCACAACCTGGCCAGAATTAACTGCATATTCCTCTATAAACTCGGTAATGGCCTTAAGGCCAAGGGGGCTAGCCTGCATAAAAACCATTATGTCATCTGCAAATAGCACATGTGAAGGAGGATTGCAAGCACCAGGAGTAGCAATACAATCAATCTCTCTTTGAGAAACAAGGAAGGACAAACCCCTGCTTAACACCTCTTCCGCAAGGCAAAAAAGGATTGGTGATAAAGGATCACCTTGGCGCACTCCTCTTGAGCAAGTGAAAAACCCACAAGACTGGCCATTGACTAGGATGGATAGATGTGCTGACTGAAGAATGCAATGAACCCACCTCACAAATACCGAGTCAAACCCAAAGGTACTAAGAACTCTTAATAGAAAATGCCAATCAATTGTGTCAAATGCCTTTGCTATATCAAATTTAATGGCAATATTCCCATACTTACACCGATGGTCAAGGAGATTCATGCATTCAGAGGTAAGGATAATAGGGTCCGCAATTGATCTTCCCTTGATGAAAGCACTCTGATTCTTGGAGACAATCCTTGAAGCAATTGGACGTAAACGATCAGCAATAATTTTGGTAATGATTTTGAAAGAGAAATTTGCCAGAGCAATCGGACGATAGTCACTAATGTCTTCTGCTTCAAGAACTTTCGAAACCAAAATTATAAGGTTGGAGTTAAAATGGGGAAGAATGAACCCAGTTGCAAAGAAGCTTCTAACAGCATCAATCACATCCTTGGAAATTATATCCCAACAGAATTTAAAGAAGCCACCTCCAAACCCATCAGGGCCAGGGGAGCTACTACCATCCATACACTGAACTGCTAACATAATCTCCTCATCTGTAGGGATTGCAGTAAGAATCTCATTGTCCGCTGCAGTAACTAGATGAGGAATGGTTCTTTCGACAAGGCCCGTATCAGTGATGCTCCGGTCTCTAGTAAACATATTTGTATAGTGTTGAACAATATAACTGGCAATGGAATCATGATCTTGCAAAATGGCATTCCCATCAAAAAGAGAGGTGATGGATTTATTTGAGCGACGAATCCTTACCAAGTTATGCAGAAATGCAGTATTACGATCACCATCCTTGAGCCACCTCACCCGAGATTTATCTCGGAGCATGGTGTGCTGCAAAGAAAGCTCCGCTTGAAAGAGTGCCTGTGCATCATCTTCGCGGCTGAACCTTTCATCAGAGGGACCCAGATTACAAATTTCAGATTGGACACCATCCAGAGCCTGCCTGGCAGCCTCCACCCTTGCATTAATGTTACCAAAATGCACTTTATTCCAGCATTTAAGCATTATCTTCAAGGCCCGTAGCTTAGAGCTTAAGATAAACATCGGGCAACCATGGAATTGTAGCGTGGTCCAAAACTCCCGGATTAACTGGAGGAAGTTCGGGTGAAGCAACCACATATTCTGAAACCTAAAAGGAGAATGACAAGGGATAGCAAATCTTTGGAAGGAGAGCGAAATTGGACAGTGATCAGATGTGGACTTTGTTAATGTGCAACACTCCATAACTTGCCAAGCTTCCAACCACTCCAGATTCCCCAAAGCTCTATCCAACTTCACATCAATACGACGGTTAGACCAAGTGTAGGCAAGACCCTTGGTCGGAATATCAATTAAGCCACAAACAGTACACATCTGCTGGAAGTCCATGCAAGAAGTTAAGTTAGGAGGACCACCACCCCGCTTCTCATGCGCACCAAGAATGCAGTTAAAATCCCCAAAAACCACCCAAGGGCGACCATAAAGGTGGGAAGTATTAATCATAGAAAGATCCTGCCAAAGCATTCTTCTCCCAACAATAGTAGTCTTAGCATAGACCGCAGTCATCACACAAAGTAAACCATCCAGTGAACAAGAAAAGGTGATCTGTTGGTCAGTGGAAGATAATACAATAGGTTGGAGTGCTTCTTGACCCAAAACCCACAAATTTGGTGCTTGAAGTCCACGGTTATTAGTTGTTATAGGAACAAGGCCAAGAGATCTCCAAAAAGACCGGTTGATACTATCCAGCAGAATAAACGGTTCAGAAATACAAACAAAAAGAGGACGATGAATACGTACCATATCCAAGAGAGCCCGCTGAGTGTCATCATTAGCGATTCCCCGGGCATTCCAGTATAGGAGCTTCATTAAAAAAGCTTATGTTTTGCTCCCTTAAGCATGAGAGCACGCCCTGCGACAGACTTTCTACCTTGCACTGACTTTCTACCTTGCGCTCTAGCAGTAGGTTTATCAAGCTTCCTAAGTTGTTTTTTAGTTTTTTTTGACACTACTGGTGTGAACTCACCCTCCTCTATAATGTTGGAAGTTTCACCAATTAAAAGAGAGGTTGGGTCAGCCGCATAACAAGAAGGCTCTAAGCATGTTTTACCAACCTCACAATCCCCCGGAGGGGTGACACCACCATTAGAAGTCATGCCTACTTCAGAGCCAGTTGGCTCCAATCTCTGAAACCCTGGAGGAACACTATCAAAAGATGAGGCCTGATCTGAAATTTGTTGACAACCCTGGTCCGAATTCACCTTGTTGGCCTGCATCACTTGCTCGTGTGGAACAAGGTCAACCGGAGCAACCACACTCTCCAGAACTGTCTGCCTTCCCACTGTGCCATTCTCAATCTTCTGTCCATTTCAGAATGAAGGCAAGGGAAGTCACAACGTTGTACAATCGTGATTCTTACTAAAAGTTTGTTCAGTAGTCAAATTAGTTATTAAACCTTCAACGTGAAGACCCTAAATATAGCCCAGCTCTCTGTTGAATCAAGTCTTTTTCTTCATTGTCGAAAAAAAACAAAAACTTGGAAGAATCCCTATAAGTGGATCAGCAAATAAGCAAATGACTTCCACAAGTCTGCATGTATAACATTTATTCACCATATTCCTTTCAAATTTGACAAGTAACAATTTTATTTCCTCTTTCCCCCGGTTAGGCCCAAAACCTCTCGAATTAAGGCCATCGAGAACACCCCGTACTAAGTGGATTCCCGATTGGGTTTTGGGTCTTTCACCCTAGGGAGGCACAATCCCTACTTAATTATCCGTTCGATTTCACGAGCCCCAATCGGGTTTAGGGTCTTTCACTCAAGGGAACTCGATCCCTCCTTAATTATATCCCGGGCCTAACCGGATTCAACTCATTAAACAATTAACTTGCTGCCTTTCATTCATTTCACATTCTGTCATCTTTGATTTCCTTTCAATAAAGTCACCATGACTTGAAGAAAACATAGATAGACCATGTTAGTTAATTAATTGTGTAAGTGAAAAGAAGTTGGCTAATACATGTTAGTTGATCATGTATGCAAACACAGAAGTCCCAACAAGGGTATATGGATAGAATTTAAGAATCAAAATGAAAAGAAAAAAAGGAGGTACTCGGGATCTTTCCCTAAGTCCGCTCTCCTTCTTGGTTCGCTGGCACATGATGTCTCAGTGTCACCATACCATTGATTTGGTGGCTTGACGATGGATCCAGCTAGGGTTGTGACATGATTCCCCGTTTCTGCTCCTTTCTTGTCCTTGCAACCCCCGGTAGTCATCAATCGAAGATAGTGGTAAGATCGAAATATCGAACTAGGTATCGATCTTGTAGATTGTGCTTTTGTTTCAGTTTCAATAAATGGAAGGCTTTGAGTTAGACTAAATTGTTTTTTTTAATTAAATTGACTCTTTCGATTAATCCGGGTTTGGGTTGTTACAAATATCATTTGTGTTTAACGCTAAAGTAAGGGATGTTCCTTAAATCATATTAATGTATGAATATATAGATAGGTGGTAGGAAATGGGCACATAAATCAGATTAAATTTTTAACATATGATGCCCAGCAGATTAATGATAATTTGTGTTAAGAGTATAAGTCAAATGATGATAGTCAAAGTCAACAATCAACAGAAAAAAGGTCAACAGTATAGTATAAATAGGATTAATATTATCAGTGTTAGTAGGTTAGCAGTTAACCTTTGTAACAAAAACAAGAGAAATATCAGAAGCTTTCTTTGTTTTCTTGCTTCTTCGTCTTCTACCTTTCACCATCTTCATCAAAAACTTAACAAAATGAACATATACATGCATAGTACTCAATATTCAATCTTCCGAAGTTATTAATAATCAATAAGTTGTACCTGAATTTATTATGAGAGATTATTCAGAGTTTCCAATTTATTATCATACCAGTTCCTTATGGTACGCAACACTAATGAAGCAAATATTTTTTGACAAGACCCTTTGAGACAAAAGTCGGAGATCGATGAACAAAGCTAGGGGCCCAATATATTAACCCTTCAATTTATTAGGCTGATCCAACAAGAAAATCTGGTTTGGTCTCTACTTCTCAATTAATAGTTTCTCTGCAGCTTCAATTCTACAAATGAAATAGGTATTTAAGTTTGACCTAGCTGATCACCACTTAATTAATTAGGCGGCTTTACCATTTATTAAAGGTAGCTGTGTACCAAGATCCTAGAAGACAGCAATAAAAGAGAGAAGAAAGCTTCAACTGCGCTGATGGACTGCTATAGAATAGTAATGGCTGACTTATTAGACTCTGGAAAAAGAAGCCTAAAGACTATGGTAGACTCACTAGACTGGTAGAAGCTTTCTTCTTTGACCTTATCAATATTCTGTGCATAAGAAAGGTTCTTCCAGTGGAGCTAGCTAAGGGCAAGTCCACCCGTTGAGGTTGGCTGGTCAAGACTATTCACTGCTTTTTACCTTTCATTTCCACATTTTTTCTTAACCAGTCAGATATTGTTCACAAAAAGTCACTATGGGTCACTTTCTGGGTCAATTTCTTGACATGCCAACTGATATTTGGTGACTTTTGTTAGCAATATCTGACTGGTCAAGAAAAATGGTGGAAATGAAAGGCAAAAAACAATGAATAGTTTTGACTAACCAACTTCAACAGGTGAACTTTCTCTCACTAGATTACCATATACCGGCCGATATTCAAGAACGGTGAACATAAAAAAAAGCCAGCTTGTCTTTGCCCCCACTCTCGGTACATGAAAGCTACAGGGGAGGACACCAGTATTGCAATTCTGCAAGGACCATTATGTATGGCCCTGATGATATCAGCAGCTAGATAACTAACATGGCCTATGAGCAATAATAATGGACGTGGTTTTCTGGCAGCGGCATTTGCTCTACGTGTGACTGGATAAATGGGGCATCATGATAGGCACAACACGAAGTTTGTGAATCAGGATTCGTATTTGCTTCATAATTGCAACGTGCTTTTGTGTTGTTACCATGCGCAGTTCTCCATGGTGAACTTGGAAATGAACTTTAGCCGTGACGTCCCATTTAGTTTTTTTTTTTTGGTATTACGTCCCATTTAGTTTGCGGATTAAAAGCTTGCGAAAGTGTAATCCTGTGTTTGGCAAAGGAAAACTATATTGCAAAACGATGCCTACAATATTTGAACGGAGAGGATTCCATGTACCGTCGGGTCATTTTTTTTGAGTTTCAATTCTTAACGGCGCTAGTGTGGATGTTAGTGTCACATGAACGGCTGGATTAAATGAATGGTTGAGATTGCATATTAACTGTCGGTTCACTTGCACCGTCGGTGCGCTGAATAGTTCTCGTATAAATCATTCGATGCATTTTGGATTTGTTTTTCACTTTTACTTGGGGTGTTGGTTTTTTTTCTTTCGAGAAAGACCCTAATTTCCACACAAAAGAAATCTGCTGTAATGATACGATGACTTGATTTGCTACTGGCTAGTTATTCAGTAAGAGATTGTTATTCGATCTTTTCTTCTTTCCGAAGAGATTCTAATTGCTAATTGCTTCTTCTTTTTTTTGTTTTAATAAGAGAAGAAATTCTAATAATCCAAGAGATTACAACAATGAGATAATTCTATAAAATCTCAACTGCTCAAACTAGAGAATATGATCTACTCATACCCTAATGTAGAACCGGCGGTTACAGATACCATGAGCCGATAGTAGGGCTGGACTCGGGTCGGTTCTGCAATTTCAAGGACTGAACCCGGAACCGAAACCGACAACTAATTATCGGTTCGGGTTTGCTGTTTTTTTGTATCAAGAACCGATATAGAACCGAACCGACCATGCTTGGGTCGGTTCCTCGGTTTTTCGGTTCCAAACTCAGATCGGTTCCAAACTCGGTTCCTCTGTTTTTCCATATAGAAACACTACTTTTAAGCCGTTTCTAGTTTCCAGTTTTCAGTTTTCCTGATTTCCATACATACATTCAAATGATTCAATATTTCACAATCTATTCACTCATTCAAACTCAAAACAGTATCAACAATCTACATATTCAACAATCAACATCAACATAGCAAATTATCAATTTTCTGCAAACTTCCAAACTGTCAAAGCATGAAAGTGATGAAAGCATTAAACTATCAAACAATCAAAACTCTCAAACTGTCAAACACAAACACTCAAGCACTTTCCAGCAATACAACTACAAACTCAAAGTCTGCAAACTGCAGAACTGCAATAATACACATTCCCAACAATACAACTACAAACTCACAACTCAAAGTCTGCAATAATACACATTTCCAGCAATACAACTACAAACTCAAAGTTTCACATGCATAAACTGCAAACTCAAAGTCTCACATGCAGCAAATAAAAATAAACAATAAACTGTCCAATTTGAACAATGCAGTTGCATCAATTTGCAGAAAACTAATATACTGAAAGTCTGAAACTGAGCAATTCAAAGTCTCAAACTGAAACAAATAACCTAAAATTGAAATAGTCCACGAATATTTCATCCAAGTGCACAACTGCAAACATATTTCCAGCAAAGCTTCCTCTTCCTCAATGCAACAGCTTCCTCTTCCTCAATGCAATAAGGAGTGTTACATTGAAACGGCGTAAATTGAAATTGCTTCCATCTCAAAACAACCAAAACCAGAAGTTTCGCTTTGCCAAAAATGTGCTATAGTACTAACCTGTGCAATTTTGGATGCAGTAGTAACCTCAATACATAGTTTCCCTGCAGATTAATCGATCAGGTGAGATATTAAAAATAGCTTATAAATAAGTTTGTGTTCAACAAAAGATAATTTGATTCAATAATTGCATGAGTATCCAATAATTCGAAACAGCAGCCTTATGCATACCAGTCCTAATAAATGAAACTATGAAAGCAAAGATGAAGCTACACTAGCACCACACACACATAGAGAATAAACTGAGTCCAATACAAATTCAAGAGATTTGAAGAAACCCACAACAGAAAAGTAAAAGTAAAAAGATTCCTCCTTTAATTCCAAAGTCCAGATTTTTCAAATGAATTCAATTCAAGCTTCAAGAAGAAGTATTGCATATTCGATTATTACCTCAGGCCAGCGCAAGCAATGATGCAATAGTAAAGGAAAGTAAAACACTCTGAATGAACAACAGTTTATTATTTAACAATAATCCAAGCAGTTCTGAATGCAGAAATGGAATACTAAAACATGCAGATTGATCAATCAACAATATTCATGGATTTTGGAGCTTACCAGTTTCAATCGAAGTGCTCACGAGAAGAAATCGCAGGCTGAAATCGCTGAACTACACTCAGTCACTCACTGCAAGATAGGATTCAAACGAAGAGGAAAAAGTAGTCAGATTTCACGGATCTATTATAAACGAAGAGGAAATTGCAGAGCAATGAGAGTAGAATGAGAAAAATGAAAGCTTACACAAATCGAAGCAGACTGAGAGAGTGAGACTTTGAGGGAGGTCGTCTCGCTCGTCTGGATTTTGATCTTCTATTACTCATATTCTCTTCTCCCAATCGAGACGAGGACGGGCAACAGGACTACACGCATATGGGAGGCTGGAGACTTGTTTAGTGCGGCCGATCCTTATCCATAGTTTTATTGGATCAGCAAAACCTATCGGATACCAGACCCTGCTCAACAATCCAAGCCTGAGGTATTAACACTCTGTGTGTTTCTATAATTCGGAGTTTCTGTTTCAGGGAAGAGTCGAAGAGAGTTTGAGGGATGGAGACTGAGAGAGTGAGAGTTTGAGGGAAGAGTCGAAGAGATAACATTTTAGGGTTTTGATCGAATGGATAGGAGATTATGAAATAAGATGGAAGGCTCTTATCGCATTTGGAAGGCTAAGTGTGTACCTAATCACATAAGAAAGGGTCTATTTTACATAAATAAGCTCACCACTAATGTCCACTTATACACTAACATCTGTATTTCGGTTCCAAGGAGGTTTTAAAAACAAGGATCGGAACCGAACCGAGAATATGTCTTCAGGGACCGAACCGAAAAAAATGTGTATACATATGTCGTAGAACCGAACCGAACAGAGACTTTTGGTGCGGTTCCTTTGGTTTTATGGTTCCAAATCCTAGCCCTAGCCGATAGTGACTGAACTCTAACCACAAGAATCGCTCTTTCTTCCAGACTACAGACGGTCAACTTTTCCCAAGAGTCCCGATACATCATGACAGCCAACCTCAAGAAGAAACTAACTCTATTCCACACCATATACCTAAACCGCCAGTATACATGCAGGGGCATCTCCCCATGCCAATTACATTGACAACAAGAAAACATCGAAGTTAAAACAACTAGCCCTTGAAGATGACACCATAAGAATGACACAACCACTAGATCTGACCACCAAAGCTCTCGCTCAAAAGAGAAGAGACCTATTAAACCTAACAAAAAATCAAAAATTACAAAATCTAATAAAACAAAGTAATAGCCTATGATGAACCACTTCCATCTTTCGCAATGTTGACGACAAACCGTCGATAAACCACCATGAGTCTAGCCATACGAGCTCACCCCACCAAAGACACCCAAGCCGGCAATGTAGTCTTTCATGCTTCTGACTGTTGCCGCTTGGATCGAGTCCCAACACTAGATCCCTATGCACTAAAAAACACCGAAAAACAATAAGGAGGCCACCATGTCCCACCACCACAAACTTTGGATCTCATGCCACCACTATCCTCCTTCGTTAAACCCATCACCGACCCGCCGTTCAAATCCATCCCAACTTAAGTCGAAGCCAATATGGCCTCCAGTCAATTTGAGAATCTAGTTCAACCACTCGATCCTCCACCTAGCCATCCACCACCAAAATGAAACCAACGCCATATGATCCATGGCCTACCGCAACCACAATCAGGCCTTTGGCCACCATCCTCTAGCTGATAGCCGAGCACCCATCACCAATGCTTGCACGCACCACTACCTGAGATAAATGAAAAGTTCTACACAACCTAGACCACCCAAAACTAGAGATAAGGAAGAATCCTAAAGCCCCAAGAACCCATTTGGCAACACCTGCCACTCGTCAACAAGGCAAGAAGCCACCGTCAATGCGAGAGTGACGTATTAAGAGCAACTCCAACAACTTCCCCATATTTTGATTTTTCTCTATTTTAGGGAAAAATAAGCCTATCTTTTGCTTCAACATATTCCCTATAACTATTCCCATTTTAGGGATAGTGAGGAAAGAGAAAATAAAATTCCCTAAATTTACAGCAATCTCTAAAATTTGAAGGAAGAATTATGAAGATTTTAGATATTACTGTAAAATAGGGAATCTATTAGAATGGCAGAAGAAAAAATTGCTTAAAACTTTGACTTTTGCTTCCCTATAATACAAAAATTATAAATTAGTTGTTGGAGTAGCTCTAAGCAATTATCTCTCTTACTTAATCAGTAACTTCTTTAATTCATACCTTGCACGAATAATACATTAAAGTTATATTTATGCAATAGAATAATGCTAAAACTCGTAGTCATGATAGAAAAGCTTGAAACTGAAGTAACAACGGCGAAAACGAAACCCTAACCAGAGGAAGGAGACGAAGAGCAGAGAGAGAAATGAGATAGTATTAATCTCTTGGTAATTTTTACAATTGGTTTCTCAACTCACATATAGAGTTGGATTACAACTCTTATACTAACTCTTATCTCTAACAAACTCTACAAATGATTGACACGTGTACATTATCTCTCTAATAAAAGAAGCACATATTTAGATTATATTCTTCACCTTAACAAATGTCGTTTTTCTTTGGAACATACATTAAAATTTGTTGTTATCTTAGATAAAATAGATAATCAGAATTCTATTTGGGTTACCAAGGCACTACAAGAATTGTTTTGATGTGGGCAGATAATAAATGAATATTATTATCATATTATGGATTAGAAATGCATTCCCTAATTAAATAAGGAGAAGACCCACAAGGAATTGATCACAAGATATGCCGCTAAAGAGGAGAATTAAAAGAAGTTCAGACTTAGCAAAGGTTGGTATAATTGCATTGTATACAGATAAGGACTGTGGTGTAAATGACACCTCGTATGGTTTTGTATTGGTAGGTGGTAATTGGGTGTAATTGCATCAAATATTTAAATGCATGGCACCATAAGCATTTGATATGATACCAAGGAATTCTGTCATTTGCAATTGTTTATTAATGTTCACACGCTCAACATCAGACTAATAATTTTATGGTCACTCATGTTTTAATTATAATTTAGGATTATTCTTTTTTTAGTAATATTCACACGCTCAAGTGCTCGACATGTGATATGTGGACTCAAGCCGCAGCCTCTCTCTCTCTCTCTCTCTCTCTCTCTCTCTCTCTCTCTCTCTCTCTCTCTCTCTCTCATATAGGGTTAAGGTTTTTTTCAATTGCGTAGCATCCTCTTTCACGTTAATGACAGCGATCGATGCAATGGCAGCCCACTTGACATCCTCCTTAGCCTTAGCTGATGGAAAGAAACCAGTGGTTCTGCGCCCGTCTAGAGGGTTGAGACAACCCGAAGCTTTCATGGTTGGCAAGTTATTCATGGCGAGGGAGTATTCTCGTCGATCTTTCATGGTTGGCAAGTTACTCAGTCTGCATGGAGGACTCTCGTCGATCTTTCCTGGGAATGTTCCAGGTTGAAGAAGTCGGAGAAGATGACAGGGTCCTGTTCTCATTCATGGATCCAAGTAATGTGGATAGGGTTTGGAAAGGTGGACCATGGGGATATAACAGAGCTCCGATAGCCCTTGCACCGTACGACGGTGTCAACTCGAGAGCGAAAGTACCACTGAAGAATTCATCATACTAGATAACGCTGCAAGGAGTACCGCCGACATTCAGATTAGAGCGCATCATGCCCTTATCGGAATCACAGTAGGCGAGTTCAAAGAGATCAATCGTCCGACGTTTAGGAACCAGGTCATGCGCATTCGAGTTGATATTGACTATGTGAAACCCTTGCTATTTCGTCATCGTTTCTGGGTGGAGAACAAAGTCTAGTTCATAGTTCAGTTCAGGTATGATAAGATCTTTGGCCGGTGTGGCACATGTGGTTTGGTTACTCACGTCAACCTTCCCTACTCCAAGCCGAAACTGATTGAAAACAATGATGCATTGGTAGGGGTGGTGGCGCAACCCATGGCGTTGATAGTGCTATGGGGACAGGCAAAACCAAACCCTAATATTAACAGGGTGGTGGTGAACAACCAAACCCTAGTCTTCAAGGCCCAGGTACCAAATAGCATACCAGAAGTTTTTCTTCCTCAATCTGTAGTGAATATGTGCCATTATCGAAGACAAGTACAAATAAGGGAATTGGATGAACCAAGGCACAATGAAAACCCAATCATAGGACAATGAGGACTTAGAGAAAATGATGAGGTAACAATCTCTCCAAAAAAAACTACATTTGAGTCTTGTTATTGGAAAAAAAATATATCTTAATGCAATGACCATGTGATTGATGGAGGGACCTTCCACCAACACTGAACAACCCAAGAGGAAGAGAGGGCGCCCAATTGGTAGTGTGAACAAGCTGCCATATGGAACAGTAGGAAAAGGAAAGAATGCAAAGAAAGATGGGGAACCAGATAAGGCAAAGTGCAAGAAGACCAACCTGATGCCGAGGTTGTTGGCTACTGATGAGCTTGAGGCAAGTACTAGCTCTGACCCTAAGGGGAAAGAGAAGGTACTTGCTTAAAGTCTCAAAAATTCAGACATTCTGAACTTCAAACCTTCTTAAGTGAGAGTGATTTCTATATGCTTCTCTATGATGTTTCTAGTTGATATGTGTATCATAATTGAGTGCTAGTAAATTAGACTAGGTGATTGATTTGCCTTAGAAAGCAGGATTATTCTTCCTTAGTTTGTTGGCTTGCTGTTTCAGCGAGCGACCATTTAGACTACAATGAGGGTAGGTGTGATTTAGATAGGTTATCCAGACTATTTCTTGGATTTTCTTATGTAAGTTTTGATAAAGTAATCTAGGGTTCACATCCAAAACCAATTGGCAATGGATGGAGTGGCCCAAACCCTTATAAACTTATAGGCAATGTCTCATTTTCCCCATGTGGGATGTATATATTCTCAACACGCCCCCGCACGTGTGGAAAATTTTCAAGCCATGCACGTGGACAATTTTTGGGTGACGTGGAGCCCGTGTGCCCGTTAGGCATGCACACATGGGTAACCGGCTCTAATACCATGATAAAGCAATCTGAGGTTCACATCCAAAACCAATTGGCAATGGATGGAGTGGCCCAAACCTTTATAAACTCATAGGCAATGTCCCATTTTTCCCATGTGGGATGACTATATTATCAACACGCCCCCGCACGTGTGGCAAATTTTTAAGCCATACACGTGGACAACTTTGGGTGACGTGGAGCTCGTGTAGCCGTTAGGCATACATATGTGGGAATGTGGGATAACCTCACTCTGATACCATGATAAAGTAATATGGGGTTCACATCCAAAACCATTTGGCAATGGATGAAGTAGCCCAAACCCTTATAAACCCATAGGCAAGGTCATATTTTTCTCATGTGGGATGTATATATTCTCAACAAGTTTCTATTAGACTCTGACCTGTTTTCATGGCTTTGATTTTTAATAATATCAAATCCTATTAAAAAAAAAAACAAGTGATCTGTGATTTTGTGGTCATTCATGTTTAAATTTATTATCAAGGGTTGAGATTAAAAAATTGAATTTAAAGTATTTTAATCTCAATCTTTAAAATTAAATCTAAGAGTGAGTGATCATAAAATTTATAGTCACCTGGTAACCGTACAATCATCACTGGATTCTTTTTATTCATATGATTTGTCCTATATATAATTACATATTTTTCCAAAATCACACCTTTTTTACATTGAATTGTTATTTCAAATTATAAAAAAAAAAAAAAAAAAGCAGTGAACACTTCAAAATTACAAGTAACAAGAATTCGAGTGTAGACCCCAAAAATCGTTTCTAAGAAAAATGGGTTAATAGATTCCGCATAATTTTGTTTTTAGTAACATTGATTACTGAACATCATCCAACTTTATACGACAATTATAAGGACACCGTGTGTGGGTACTAGTCGTCATAGAGAAGTTGATAGTAGAGTTTGTAGCTAGTAGACAAAAATAATTGTGACTTGGCCGGCCACATCCTAATTAAATTCTAAAAGTGACATTTTTTATGATATATGTATATATGTATATACATATATATGAAATGGAATGATGGCTATGTACATTCTCAATCAAGCCATGCGCTAGTATGAATTCATGACGAAGAAGAGATCAATAATTGCGTTAAAAACATGTGGACACTATTGTTTATCAATGACAGCAACTTTATTAATTCAATATCAACGTCGTTGAATTCATTTCATTAATCATCGTCAAGATAATTTATTTTGAAAAAAAAATAAAAAATCATCGTCAAGATAACTAATACTATTAGTTAAGAGATTAAGCTTTTCTTAGGCGAAACTGAAGAAATATACCAACATTATCTTGAAATATTAAAAAAATCTGTTAATAATAAAATAGATAGAGAAAATATAGTCAGATTACAAAAAAAAAAATGGTGAAAGTGGGAAACATATAAGTACGTGAAAAAAAAACCTACTTTTCTGAAAAAGTGCCCACTACCATAAAAAACTACCAACTCTATGTTAAAAAAAACTAGAAACTGCTCACACCCTCTGGGTGTGGAAAAGTGGGTGGTTATCAGTTTAAAAATGAGTAGTTAATATATATTTTTATTGTTTTAGTGTTTTGACGATTATGTCCTGTAGAATGAAAATTGTGCTTTGTTTTTTAATATTTTAAGGGTATTTTAGTACATTTTTAGAGTTTTGGCTAACAAAGCCTGTTCTATTAATATTAGTATAGATATGTAGGGTCTGGATCAAGGGACATTTTTTTTTCCACAAATTTTGACACACCTTGTGAGCCTTTAGATTTTAAAATATTCAATGGTACAGATTTATTGTTTGAATGATGTCAACATACAACAAGGTGACGTGGCAAATGACATGAGATTACATATTTCTAATCTAAAATTAAACTTTTCTTCATTAAAAGAAAAAACAAAATTAAAATTTGAAGAATCAAAATCAACAAAAACTAAAAAGAAATAAAAAAAGGAAGAAGAATAAGGAGTACTATTCTTATCAATATTGTACACGATCAAAAGAAGAAAAAAAAAACAGAAGATCATGCCATTGAATCTCTTGATGCTCTTTAAAATTACCCATGCCAGATCATATTCTTTCCACGATGCACCTTCAAAATTGCCCAACTTTCCATCACCATGAAGCTTGAGTGACAGCTCTTTGCCATCATAACTTGGGTTTTGATTTTTAGGTCAATATATACTTACTTTGAATTGGCAGGGCACAATAGAATACCTTGCTTGTTGATCTTTCCAACACGAACATAGACAAGTGGTATGTAGAAGCACATCGCTAGTTCCAATTCTTGCAGTCTCAAAATGATGTTCATAAAAAACTATTCTCCTATTTCGATCAATGTTCAAAAAACCTAGCCCAACAAATTCACCAAGCCATGCAGCAATCACGTTAGTCTAATTGCTACATACAATTTCAAATACATGCATTAATTTCTATAATTCAATTATCTTGGACCATGGTTTATAACATATACCTGAATTAACTAAGCTAGCAACCAACCCTCTACGACATCATTCGAGGCATTCATCTTCAACAAAGGCTTCAACCTCTTTTCGGCGCGACATTCAAGGTTGGTGATGGAAAGCTGACAATTTTGAAGGTGCATCGGGGAAAGAATATGACATGGGCAATTTTGAAGGTGTGTCAAGACCTTCAATGGCGTGATCTTCTGCTATTCTTCGTTTTTTATTTCTTTTAAGTTTTTGTTGATTTTGATTCTTCAAATGTAATTTAATTTATTCTTTTAATGAAGAAATGTTTAATTTTAGATTAGAAATATGTAAAGCCATGTCATTTGTCACATCACCTTATAATTCAAACAATGAATTTGAACCATTGAATATTTTAAAATCTAATGGCTCACAAGGTGTGTCAAAATTTGTGTAAAAAGAAGTGTCTCTTGATCCGGACCCAAATATGTATTAACTCTCACAAACATAGTATGTGAGGATGTCTAGTTTATATTATTATTTGATAAATAATTTCACGGAATACATCAATTACTAATAGAATTCCATCTATATATGGATTCAAAACTTTTTCTTTGTGGCTGAGATATACAATTCATACCCGATTTTTTCTGCTTTCCTATCTACTTTTACCATGATCTCTTTGAGCATTTGAGTATTTAACAAAGCACATTCAATATTTTCCTGGGCATACCTATTTTAGATCAAGCAATACAGATCATTTCCGTGTGAATTTCCTTTTCTTTCGGTTTCAATGGTCATGGAGATAAACGAAGTTCGGGTACAACTAGTTTTGTAAATTTTAATTGGAAAGTTGTTTTAGCATTAAAACAAGCTTACACTTCGTTATCATGCATGCCACATTTCCTTTATCTATATCAATTCATTACATACCTAGAGTTCTTGTTGTTTAATACCTAAAGAGTAATTCGGAATGAGATGGAATATTGAAAGAGATCGATGTTTTAGCTATTATACCATCTATGGCTACCTTTCAACTAACCCACCACATGCACCCTAATATTTCAGAAGGGGGACAGACCTATGAAAGAAAAGAGAATAAGGCAAAAGAAAAATTGATTAATCTGAAGGGGACAGATTCAATAAACTAGGGCAAGTAGACCTGGCCTTAAATTTAAATTCCTAATTTGAGAAGGGAATCAAATATTGTTCTACGTGAACCATAGGATTAGAAGGTTAATTTCATATATACTTTAATGTAAGATGTCACTATCCCCATGAAAAGATGGGATGAAACATGACGTTGACTGGTTCAATTGGTCAACAACCCTAATCGACTTTGTCCGCAATCTCTGTCTAATCTATACTACAGCTAGTACTGGATATAATGAGGAGTACGTAATCGAGGACGAAACAGCTAGAAGATCGATTATAGGAGACATGTGGGATGGAAGGTTGCATTTAGTTTATTATGTTTTTCTCATAAAGTTTTTATTAGAAAGTGTATATTAATTAAGCAAAAAGGTAAGGTGTTGCAACTTGAAAAATTTTCTACTGACCCCCAAGTGTACCATTCATATACGGGGGAGGATTCATCGATGAATAACAATTTTCTTCCCTGTGAATATACATATCTGACAAACAAAAACAAACTAAATTCGTCGAACGCGCGCTTGGGCAGCTTATTATACCAATTACCAAAAGAAAAACAAGAATGCAAACATAGCTTTGGTACCGTACATGTTTTTCCAAATTCCAATGATTTCGTCTGTACAAATTAAAGGTTTTGACCTGCAATTGTGGCAAGGATGAACTGATGAAGTATGAACACACTAAACATTGGGACCCACCTAACCGTCCCAGTCCCCAGTATGGTTAGTTGATGGGACTGGCCTCTACGCAAGCAGGGTTTCTAATTTTGTTTCGAATGGAACGCAGCGATTGACTTTGCTCGGTGCCAACTTCAAAGCCTTTGCTTATACCTGGTAAGAAAACAAAGAAAAAATTACCAGGACTGTGTTAGCATGAGTTGTTAGGAAAATGCAAGGACCACAAAATATGGAAAAGGAACCACAGAACATGGAACCACAAAACATGGAAAATTCAAATTACCAGAACTGGACATTGAAGAAGGAGCTGGATGGCTTAGCTAGCTAGCTAGCTAGACAGACAGATCATATGATGGATACGTCATACGTGTGGGAGATGCATGCTTGGTAAATAATGTGAAATCCATGGGGTATGCGAGGTAGGCATGAATGCAGTAAATGGTTTTGCCTTGCAGCTCCTGCGTGGCTCAGTTTCATTTATTTCGGGACGGAGAAGATTGCAGCAGAGAGAGAGAGAGAGAGAGAGAGAGAGAGAGAGAGAGAGTGAAGACTGAAGATTTACAGTGCCACAAACCTTCACTTGGAAGCAGGTCCTAGGAGCCTCACAGGTCACACGCTTGCAAACAAACCCTAGATAATTCATCATGAGGCGCATGAGAGAGGAATTAAAATTAGAAAATATCTACCTACAGCCTGCATTCCTATATATATATATATATATATATATATATATATAAGGGAAGATCGATCAACAGATAACATTCTTACAAGTATTTGAGAATTTTTACTATTTTACACTAGTATATTACATAATTCAATGATTTTAACCGTTAATCTTTTATGTTCTTATGCAAGAATTGTGTCTACAAAAAATCAACCAAATCCATGATAATTTGGTCACCCAAAAGTTTGTAAACAAATGTAATCCGTTGGATAAAATCAAAATGAATATTGTGCTAATCAAATGGTTAAATATTTTTTGATTTTGCTAATTTTTTGTAGGATTTATGTGTATAGGTAACTAGAGAATGAATAATGTGATTATTAAGATACATGCTAAAAATAAAAACATACTCACTTTAAGAGTTTAAGGACGTAATCTCTTGATCCTCCCTTTTATATATATATATATATATATATATATTTTTTTTTTTTTCTCAAAGAAAATGCTGTTAGATTAATGACTAATGAGGATCCTTATCATTAACTTCTATAAGAACTAAAGCACTCTAAACTTTTTGATTAAAAATTTGTTTTTGTTAAGCGTTTTTGTTGCTTACTTCAAAAATCATGGACCGAAATTTCATTGGTATGATGAGTTTAAATCCCATTAACATCAGGGATATGTGGGCTGGGAATAGGAATTTATATAAAAAAATAGAAATGTTTTGTTTGCGTAGCACTATCATTATAAGTTACTAGAAAATGTCTGCACACCCAGTAGACAGAGCTAGGGTTTGGAAGGGAGGACTATAGGGGTTTAACCTAGCCCCGATTGCTTTGGTGGACTATGATGAGGTGAGTCCAGTGATGGTAGTGCCATTGCAGAAGTCGTCATATTGGATGACTCTAGGGTCATCATGGGCCGAATTAGGGCTGGCCCTACCCTAAATTTTAGAGCTTAGGGTCGGGCCGAGCCTAGTCAAAGTCAACAAAATTTAGGGCCGGGTAAGGTCTGGCCGAGGCTTAAATATGTTAATCTTTACCCGCCTGAAAGGCCCGAGCCAGTAGGGTTAAAAGGGCCGGGTCGGGCCGGCCTTCTGAATAGGGCTGAAATGGACAAAGAATGGCCTTAGTTTGTTTAACAAATAGAAATACATTTTTTTTCTCTCAAAATGTGGCTCAATGATTATTAGGGGTGGACATTTTGTATTGAAAATGTGGTTACCGACCCGAACTGCACCGAAAAAAAGGTTCAGTAACCGCACCAAACTAAAACAATGTTGTTTTATGATCACACCGCGCCGAACTGTATAAAAGCGGTTCGGTTGCGGTTTTGGGTCATAAACCGCCCTATTTAAACCGACCCACACCCCAATTTATTTTAATTATATTTTATTTATTTATTATTTCTCTATTGATGGAAATGTTGGTTTTCAATATATAAGAAATCCATTTTTGATTAGGTTTTCAGTTTGTAATAAGTTGTATGTTTGCTTGATCATTGATACACACACACACACAGAGATCCTATCCAAAGCGAAGCTCCGCTTTGAAAATTAACGTGTGAAGTTCGAGTTTTTAGTCACTTTTCGGTCGCGTATCCACATCTTGACCGTTCAATTTTTAGGTACTAATGTATAGATCGTCTCTACAAATTTTTAGCCAAAATGATGATCGTTAAGGCATTGATAACTGCCTTAAAGCTAGTACGGTTCAGGTTGACAGATTCAGTCCGTCCATCAATTTAGCAAGTTAGATACCTTAACGATCATCAATTTAGCTGAAAACTCGAACTTCACACGTTAATTTCAAAGCTTATATATATATATATATATATATATATATATATAAGTTGCTATGGTCTTTCTGCAAGTTGCTTGATATTTGGGTGACATTTGCCTATTTGTGTGGACTCTAAATGCATTCAAAATTTATTTATGCCTTATTGAAATTGTTAGGTAAAAATAAGCCTGATTTTGGCAATCTCTTTCTAGTTGAAATTAATAAATCACTCCAAACTGAAACCGACATGCACCGCACCGAAAAATGGTGTAACTGAAATAATCGGTTCAACGCTTTTGTAATGCGGTTGCGGTTTGATATATAGGCCAACAAAAAAAAACGGTTTGGTTCGGTTCGGTTTGAGACCGCGCCCACCCCTAATGATTATATAGGTAATAAAGATTCATTATTTTTGTTAATCATACATACAAACATACATACATACATACATACATACATATTGGAAGTCACTTATAACATTTATAAATATTAGTTAAGGTGGTTATATTCAAATAACTATGTCACTAAATCTCCCAAAATTAATTGTTATTTAACAATAGAAATAAAAATTAAAGAAAATTACGCTTAGAAAATCAATTACAAATAAAGAGATAAGTTGTATGTTATAGAAAAAAGATAAATAAATTTAAAAAATAGAAAAAATAGAAAATTATTAGGGCTTAATTGGGCGGACTTAAAGGATTAGGCCGAAGGGCCAAGCTGGCCTGCCCTAATGCAAAGACTCGGTGGGTCTTTGGCCCTACGGGCCAGGTGGGTTTAGGGTCAAAGGCCCAAATGATGACCCCTATATGACTCTACTTGGTGTCCCTCCGGCCTTTAGATCCGAGTGGATCATGCGCCTCATTGGCAACACGATCGGTGAGTTCATGGAATACAATCGATAGGAGTTCAGGACAAGGGTGTTGCGCCTCAAGGTCGAGATAAATTATGTTGCGCCGCTGCTGCTCAAGCGTCTTTTCTGGATGGAGGACAATGTTCAATTTCTGTTTACGTTTAATTACGACAAGCTTTTGGACGATGTGATAGTTGTGGCCTTGTTATCCATGTCAAATTGCCTTATTCCAGGTTGGAATTGGTGGAGGAGGATGATGCACCAATAAGTGCAGTGGAGCCGCCTTCTGCCTTGGTGGTGTTGCGTGGAGGGCAAGGGTAAGAGACGAGCACTACTTCCGCTAGGGTTTTGAATCCTGGTCAAACCCTAGTCTTTCAAGCCCAAATCCCTGGTACTATTCTGGAGGCCTTTCTGCTGCAATATGTGGTGGCTATGCGCCGGACTTAACGGCAAGTGCAAATTAGAGACCTTGAAGAGCCACACCAGGATGCATCACCAATCACTGGGCTTCACCGTCATAGAAAAGGTGATGAGGTAACCATTTCTCCCAAGAAATTGTGACTTAGCTTAGTTGTTGGTAAAAAAAATTAGATGCAATGACTATGGGATTCATTGAGGCACCTGTTGGTGCTACTGACCATCCGAAAAGGAAGAGGTCGTCCTGTAGGAAGCCTCAACAAGTTGCCATATGGTACAGCAGGGAAGAGTAAAACTGTCAAGAATGATGATGATCAGAATAAGAAGACCACTAGGAAAAACAAGAAGACCAACCTGTTGCTGAGGTTGTTAGCTACTGAAGATGGTGCTGACTCTAACTCTAAGGGGAAGAAGTTGGCTCTATTTTAATTCCTTTGCCAATAGACATTTTAGATGCAAGTCTCTGTTAGGTAGGGTTCAATCTCTTGATTATCTAAGATGTTTCTAGTTGATCTTTGTATCACAATTGCGTGTCTGCAAATTAGTCTAGATGAATGATTTTTTCTTAGAAAGCGAGGTTTGTCTCGCTTAGTTAGGCTTGCTTTCAGCGAGCATCCCTTAGAATTTAATGAGTTTAGTTTTGACTTCTGGTTTTTTCCCCGACCAGTTTGCTCATGTAAGTGCCGTTAGACTCTGACCTCTTTTCATGGCCTGATCCTTAATGAAATTAAAAAAAAAAAACATTCTATATTCAGGAAATATTTTATACGTCACATGTCTGCTACAAAACGAATACTTGTTAGTAGACAAATCAAATTATAATGTAAAAGGTATGAGAAAATAATTCGGAAACATGTGGTACCTTTGACCCATCAATACTTGATGACCCATAAAATTATGTGCCCAAACTATCCTTGTATTGTACAGTGAAACAAAACAGAAAATTAATGCCCCAGAAGTCCAACATTCATATCTTCTGATTAATAGAGTGAACGTGTCATGTGATACAACCACCAAATCGTATATCTTATTTTCGAGGTGATGTCAATTTATCTTTCATAATTATTATATCATAAGAAGTGAATGTCAATTCAATTACATTATAATAAAGAAACTAATATTGATTCCGTTATCGCTCTATATTCATGTCATTGTTGTTATAAAGATAATGTGTGGAGTACACTTTTTATATGGAAGGTGATAATTGAAAATTTCATGCTCGATCGACTACACTGTTATCAGAGAATTACAATTCTTATACAAATTAAGTACAAATTATTCTTATTGATCTCATATTGAGTTGTCTATTACTGTTTTAACCTAAATTATTAATTAGCTTAACTATATGATTTTGCTGGCGCTAAAGATTGAATTTTACAAAGACATTGCATTTTGCTGTCATTGATTCACATGATATCAAACATACTTGGCTGTCTTGTGTACGTAATCTTAATTTCATCTTCTCCAAATTAATACATGCATTATACATCGGAACACTTGGAGGTTATCTTCCTTTGTATCTACTACTTAATTACTTCCTTAGCCATAATTCACAACGATATTGTAGATGCACAAACCAAATTAAATTCATACTAAATTCATCATTAAAGGTGAACATTTTTTGGTTCACTTAATTAAGGAAATATCTCTTAGTTGTAACTCAATTTCCTACAGAAAGCTCCTTAAATAAGTTTTTGTAATCATTGCGTGGCCTCATGTCGTATTTATTATTATTATTATTATTATTATTATTATTAGGGTTATTATTATTATTATTATTATTATTATTATTATTATTATTATTATTAGGGTTATTATTATTATTATTATTATTATTATTATTATTATTATTATTATTATTATTATTATTATTATTATTATTATTAGGACATTTTAATCATTCATTTTAGACTTCGAAAATCTCAAACCGGGGTCGGTGTCAGATCTCAAATTTGGTACCCAAATAAACAAAAAGAATCCAACTTTGGTTAAAAATCTAAATTGTCTTAGAAAAAATTTGTTTGACTATAGATAAAAATGGCTCAATTTCTTCAGACTAAAACACAGTTCATTCAAATGTTTGATGTATTAATGATACTCCAAATGAATTTCAACATAATATTCATATATTGAAGCCCATGATCATTTAACCTATTTGCATAAGTACGTTTTCCGTTATTAATGGATGGTTCTAAGGTTGAATTAAAAGAGGGACGAATTCTTGTGTAAAAATTTGAAATAAAGAAACATATAAACATTGGGTCTTTAGGCAATAAGGCTTCGTTATAGTTGTTTGATTCAGGTTGTGTAGGTTTGTATTTTTTTTCTTTTGTTTTGTTCTTTTATTTATCTTGTTTGTTTGACATTTTATTCTCTAGTCCTATATTTGTCCCTTGAATGTGACCCATTCTTGGATGGTGTAGGGTTAGGGAACTTTTTCATTGCATTCCCTTTAGGTTTTTTGTTTTTGGTTAGGAGATTTCTGGCTGCTTTGTGCAGTATGTATTGTGCTTGAATTTGTACTATGAGTGGTTTTTTAAAACCCTCTAGCTTACTGTAGTGACGTCATAACATATTGGAACCTGATTTCATTCCTCTAAAAAAAAAATGTTTTTATAAACATTCTTTCAAAGCTATAATTTTTCATTATTATTATTATTATTATTATTATTTGTACATTTTAATAATTCATTTTAGACTTCGAAAATCTCAAACCAGGGTCGGTGTTAGATCTCTCTAGCTAACGCCCATGTTCGCATAACGCATTAAGTTTTTAATTTGGTGCTAAGGAGACTACTCGTTTGTGACCAAGAGAACCCTAATGGGAGTTTTATATCAATGTTATTTTATTAATTACAAAGTGAACGGTAAGGTAATGATAACAATTTCATGCGATTAATTACGTTTACATCACCTCATCAACCTAATCTAAGTATAATAACTCAACGAATTTTGTAATATATGCATGTGTATGATTATATGATGACCGTTCATTGATGTAGTTCGATTGTGGTGGAATTCACGTTTATCATCGATTGACAATTATCTACCCATATATGTGTGCGATTGACAATATCAAAATTCGTATGCCAATATACGGGCTCTACATAGAAGAGTGATCATATCTCATATATATGTTATAATGCACATGCATGAACCTCTTAATATCAATTTAATGTGGTTGATCTTTATTTCTGATTTCGCTATTTTTTTTTTAATCGAGATCACATAATTTCTTAAAGACTTTCTAAGCTCAGAGACTAGTCCATGCCGAGAGATCATCTCATAACGCTTCCTCCCCCCTGACCACCAAGAATAAATTGAGATTTAACTCTAATCAGCATCGGCGGGATTCAAACCCGAGTGTGGGGGTTCCACACCTGGAGGCTCTTACCAATCCAACCACCTGTGGTGGTTGATTTCGCTACTTCAATCCAATCTTAAATATAATAACCGAATAGGTTTCATTTATGCATGTACTCGCTCATACATGCATGCATGGGTATCTCTATCCATCGCCAAGTGAAAATTTTCTATTATTACATTGCGTGCATGTGTATCAAGCCGCTCTTTAAACACTGCACTTTTTTCATAACATCGACTAATTTGCAAGACCTATAGTATGATCTAAATCAAATTGTCTTCCCGATCCGAATTACAATCCTGAATCCCTTTTTACTAATAGAAAGTTAAATTGAAATGTGAACTCGTAGAACGTGGGTGGTAAAAGATTCATAAACTACAGCAAGAGATTGGAAGAAAAAGAAAACATAGAGTTTGGTAGCCGTCATCCATTGCACCATACACTCTCCTAAGGGAAGAATTAAACCCCCATAAGAATGCTATCTTTTTCTCACTCCCTCCCTCCCTCTCTCTCATAGCAATTACACCTCTTAGTCTCTCTCTCCCACCATTAAATGCAATTGCACCCTCTCAATACGCTCTGCAATTACTCCTCGCTGCCATACTTTTCTCCCTCTGCCCCCTCTTTCTTCCTTCCTTTGAATCCATCCTCTGCTCTTTTGCCTTTTTCTTCTTCTTCATCATCCGTTTCTCTTTTTTTTTTTTTCAACTTCAACTTCAACTTCAAACCTATATATTATTCCTTACTATAAAACCTTAACATACCAAAGCCGTACACCGGAAGACCACTTCTGTGGCACCAAACAGTGGTTTCCCGGCAGCAAATCACTCCAAAATCGATCAGATCTGTAGCGCGTTTCCTGTCCAGGGCTTTTCAAGAACTCCAACGAAGAAGATCATAGATACTGGTATTTCATAATTTTTATTATTTCTTCAACTTGATTTTTACTTGTACTTTCATGTCTAATGGGTCGATTCCAAAATAAGTTTCCGTTTTCCTTTTTGCTGTCCTTAAGGCTTCTTTAATCTTTTTCATTTATTTGCAATATTATTTTTTCTAACAGATCTTTTCTTGTTCATTTTAGGTTACTGCGGCTTACAAGGATATACTTGGGTGTAAGAAAACAACGAGATATTCGTTGGCGTTATGTATCTTTGTCCATTTGGTTTGGATTGAATTTTCGTCTGTCAAGAAAACTGTATCCTAAATTGTCATCGACTCAACCCTATATATTTGCTCCTTGGACACTCTCTACCTCACTGAGTACAAAACCAGATAGGTTTTATAAGAGAGAGTGAGAGATCCTCTGGCCTTTTCAACGACAAAACCATTTTGTCATCTCTCTGTCTCTTCTTAACCAGTGAAAATTTCACATTTTCTCTGTTTCAAAACCACTGTCAGAGAATTAAATCTAGCTCAAAGCCTCAAACCCTTCATATCTAGCTAGCCCTATACAAAAGAACCCCCAAAAAATGCACAGTGCCTTTCAGAGAGTACTACTCTAGGGTTTCTGGGTGTTGAATTATGCCGGCCGGTATTATGATTCCAGCGAGAAATATGCCTTCGATGATGGGAAGCAATGGGAATCTTGGTGGGTATGGATCATCTTCAGGACTTACTCTTGGTCAGGTCAGTACTATGCTGTTAGATCTATTCTTTTCGCAATTATTTGGTTACTTATCTGAAACAAGCTTTTTGGTTGAAAAAATTAATGGGTACGTTTGATCCATTATTTTCCTGATTTCTTTCCTCCTTCTAAATTAATTAATTTTTTCTTAAAATTTTATATTTTGACCCCAGTACTTAAAAAAATTAAAAATTCAATCACGTTGATGGGTTTGACCTTAGGTAGACCAAAATTTTCCTTTTGAAGCAAAATCAGTCTCGATATAAGAAAAAAGTTGCATAGATGCTTTCCACACACCACAGAGCCACAGAGGGCACAAAGACAGAGATCTCAGAAAATTCAACGGGTCTTTTTTTTTCTTTTTCAAACAGTATTTTAATATAATGGAAAGATAGTACTACTCTCCCTGAACCAATTTTTGAGTGCCCATTTTCTGTTTTGTTTTTCGTTTCTGTTTGTTTAGATTTCAAAACAATAAAAATCCTTGCTTGCGGAAAATCTTTAAGAGTAGCTATGGATTTGTTCCAGCCAAACATGATGGAAGGTGGAGGTCATTTCGGAAACCCACTGGACATGATGGCCACTCAGAACACATCAGAAAGCGAGCTGAATGCACGTCTCGGTGATGATTTCGACAGTGCTACAAAATCTGGCAGCGAGAACCTGGAAGGAGGTGGCTCCGGCGACGATGGACAAGACCCTCGCCCCAACAAGAAGAAGAGATATCACCGCCACACCCAGCACCAGATCCAAGAAATGGAAGCGTAATTATTTTAACTCCGCTCTTTTTTAATACTTGATTAACAAGTTCATTATCATTGTCTGAGAATATTAATTACCTCTGAATATTTACTTGTTTTTATTTTCAGTTTCTTCAAGGAGTGTCCACACCCTGATGACAAGCAAAGGAAGGAATTGAGTCGAGAGTTAGGTTTGGAACCATTACAAGTTAAATTTTGGTTCCAAAACAAGCGCACCCAGATGAAGGTATACAAATTTATTTCATTTCCGTAGCATATTACTATTTCATTCATTAATGTGGGATTACTGCTCAACACTAGTCACATTTTAATTTCTGATGTGAAAATGTTTTATTATTTTCCCACTCAATTTTATTGTTTAATATTATACGTTCGTAACGTTGTCTTGCAGACGCAGCATGAGAGGCATGAGAACACGAGCCTTCGTAATGATAATGAAAAGCTTCGAGCTGATAACATGAGATATCGAGAGGCACTGAGCAATGCATCATGTCCTAATTGCGGAGGCCCAACGGCTATTGGAGAGATGTCCTTCGATGAGCATCATTTGAGACTTGAAAATGCTCGATTAAGAGAAGAGGTACGTCAGTTTGGAAATTTGTTAACAAAAAAAATATCGACCAATTCTCATTGCATTACACGGGTTCTTCTGTCTAACGCCTCAGTAAGGAAGGACGTTGAACCAAATTGAAACCAAATTGAAAATTAGAGAAATTGAAATTTGAATTTTAACCACATTCTTTAAATAGGGGATAATATACCTATTTTGTATTTACAAAATCATATTATGCATGCATATTGATTTAATGATCGATCAGCTTATAAATCTCCATTTCCTAATCAATTAATTACTTTTCAATTCTTTCCAGATTGATAGAATATCAGCAATTGCTGCTAAATATGTCGGCAAGCCAGTGGGGAACTACCCTCTTATATCTTCACCAGTTCCTCCTAACCGCAGTCCACTTGATCTTGGAGTGGGAAACATGGGGACCAGTCCTCACCACAGCTTCTTATTAAACTCAGACATGTATGCTCCAGGAGACATTATGCGGTCAATCGGTGCACCTAGTGAGGCAGATAAGCCCATGATTATTGAGCTTGCAGTTGCAGCTATGGAGGAGCTAATCCGAATGGCTCAAATTGGTGAACCTTTGTGGTTGAATAGCATTGATGGATCAACTACTGTGCTAAATGAGGATGAGTACATTCGAACATTTCCTCGTGGAATTGTGCCAAAACAATCTGGATTCAAATGTGAAGCTTCGCGGGAGAGTGCTGTTGTCATTATGAACCACAATAACCTTGTTGAGATTCTCATGGATGTGGTAAGTTTAGTAATTCAATTGAACTACCTATATATATTTGGATGGTATTCTTTTTTTTGGGATGATATTCTTATGCATGGTTGCAAGTTATGTTGTCAAATTTTGATTTATCCACATGTTAGAAACAATATTATAGATATATTAGGAGCACGATTGATGTTTTCGAATCGATCTATGTATTGTTTCAACACGTGTTATATTCTTTAATACATGTACTATTACTTGGTTTAGATCAATGCATGTGGTCTATCAACATTAGAACTTATTGTAGTAATACATGTAACATTCTTGGATCGATATATGTGTCAATATCATATCGATTAAACATGTGTCAATATCATATCGATTAAACACGTGTTCTACTATTTAGCACATGCTTTATAGTTAGATTTAGATTGGTCCACATCTTAAAAAAGTATGAGATTTTTTTGAACACTTGTCATATTCTTTAGTACAATTATATTGTTAGATTTAGATCGATTCCATGTGTCTAAAAAGTAAGAATCTATTGTTTAAACATGTCAAACTCTAATGTAATTGTTCTATAGTAATATTGGGATAGATCCACATATTCAAACATGGTTAAGATATAATCTTTTGAACATGGTGTAAAGTATCACATGTTTTTATCAAGAACTCTCCGTTTTAATCATGTTTATAGTATGACAATGTAACATTGTATAGTGAAACGTTTTGAATATGTACATATAATTTAATGCCTCAGCAAAGAAGTACATGGGAACCCTAATAGTAACTTGTTTTTATTTTTTGTTTACTATTCAGAATCAATGGTCAACTGTATTTTCGGGGATTGTATCAAGAGCTATGACTCTGGATGTGCTATCAACTGGAGTAGCAGGAAACTACAATGGAGCCTTGCAAGTGGTATGCATAGTGTTTAAATATTTGTATACATTATACTATTCAAGATAAGTCTCCTTAATCATGAATGAACATGTATTGTAATTTGGCAGATGACAGCCGAATTTCAAGTACCATCTCCATTGGTTCCAACTCGTGAGAGTTATTTTGTGAGGTACTGTAAGCAGCATGTCGATGGCACTTGGGCAGTGGTTGATGTCTCCTTGGACAATCAACGTGGCTATACTTCTGCTCTGAAATCATGCCAAAGAAGACCTTCTGGTTGTCTCATCCAAGAAATGCCAAATGGATACTCAAAGGTAGTTCAATTAGATTAAACACTCGGTACATCAGTATATGTATGCCAATTTGCATCAAATTTGATTTCATTTTGAAACTCTGGTGCCTGCATTAGGTTACATGGATTGAGCATGTAGAAGTGGATGAAAGAGGTGTTCACAATCTGTACAAGCAGCTGGTCAACTCTGGCAATGCATTCGGGGCAAAAAGATGGGTTGCGACCTTGGACCGCCAATGTGAGCGTCTCGCCAGTGCCTTGGCGACAAACATCCCTACCGGTGATGTTGGTGGTATGTAGTTGATCACACTTTACTAATTAGTATAGTGATGCGCGTGAGTATTTAGAGACTAGATTTAACAACCCTAGATTTAATTTGGTTAAATTGTTTATTTAATCAATATTATATATTTTAAATGCATGGTTGATTAGTGATAACAACTCAAGAAGGGAGGAAGAGCATGTTGAAGCTGGCCGAGAGAATGGTTATAAGTTTCTGTGCTGGAGTGAGTGCATCTACCACTCATACATGGACGACGCTCTCTGGAACAGGGGCTGATGATGTTCGTGTGATGACCCGAAAGAGTGTGGATGATCCAGGAAGGCCTCCGGGCATTGTGCTCAGCGCTGCAACCTCATTCTGGCTTCCTGTTCCCCCCAAAAGGGTCTTTGAGTTCCTTCGTGATGAGAACTCACGAAATGAGGTGCGTTAATTACATTTCAATAATGTTGGAATTACTAAATTTGTTTACCGCGTTTTTGAAATACGAATGTTCATACATTTTGGATATGTTTGGCAATTGTTTGGTTGATTCATGCATCTGTTATGTATAATTGAATTTGAACAAATCTAATACATGAACCTTTTCAACAACTTTCTTTAATTGGAGAATTATTTTCCATTCTAGAAAAGATTATGGTTATGTAGTTGATATAGAAAACTAAATCTGGGAAACGTTATTTTGGATTGCCAAACACCAGGTAGCTAGATTCATCATTTGATATGTATCATTAACCAAATCTAATACATGAACCTTTTCAATAACCTTCTTTAATCGGAAGATTACATTCCAAATTGGCCAGAAAAGAGAAGATTATTTTCCACTCTAGATAAGGTTAGGTATTTGATATAGACAACTAATCTGGAAAATGTTATTGGCATTTAAAATTGGCCTTGTAGCCTGATATGGTTAGTATTCTGGTATTCAAAGATAGTTTTACCATTAGAGAAAAAGCATATATAGGAACCATGCACATTTCAAGTAATTGTCCAGAAAGGAAGAAAATTTCACATCTCACCTAATATGGGAATTGTCTGGGTGGAAAATTCAAGACCCAAGATATAGAAACCCATCTGCATAATGCTGAAAGAAGACTATAAAGCGTAGTATTCCACGACTAAGTTCAATTAACGGATTCTGTCTCGTAATTGTGTTTGATGCAGTGGGATATCCTCTCCAATGGTGGCGTCGTGCAAGAAATGGCGCACATAGCCAACGGACGTGACACTGGGAACTGCGTGTCACTACTTCGAGTAAATGTACCTTCATATCTTCCTTCTTATTATTGATGTTATTTGGATAAAATACTTTTAACCTTACTTACCCTAACGTATTTAATTTTTATTTTGCAGAGTGCCAATTCTAGTCAGAGCAACATGCTCATACTGCAGGAGAGCTGCACTGACTCAACGGCATCGTATGTAATCTATGCCCCGGTGGACATAGTTGCTATGAATGTCGTTCTGAATGGCAGTGACCCTGACTATGTTGCCCTGCTGCCATCTGGGTTTGCTATACTCCCAGATGGAACTAGCGGGAGCAACAACGGGGAAGGTGAATCTGGAGGGTCCTTGTTGACTGTTGCCTTCCAGATCCTGGTGGATTCAGTTCCCACCGCAAAGCTGTCCCTGGGGTCTGTTGCAACAGTCAACAACCTCATAGCTTGCACAGTCGAGCGGATCAAGGCCTCATTGTCCTTGGACAATGAAGCCTGATCAGCTCTTCTTGCCGCCTCAACACAGTTTTTGTTTTCGTAGGTAATTTCGGATCTTACTTTGATATGCTAATATTTGTCTATTTTATTTGAAGTGTTACTGATCATTGTTTGTATTTTGTCCGCAGTATTTTAGGGAGCAGGAGGGAAGAGAAAGGAAAGAAGCAACGATGGTGGTGAGGAATTCAGCTTATACTAGAAGAGGGGAGAAGTCAAGAGCGCACCCTACATGATCATTTTCAGATGAGGGATTAGAGGGGTTCGGGAATTGACTTCCTCGATCTAAGTGAAGACAAAAATTAAGCTACTAAACCTTATTTATTTTTGAGTTGCAATTTTCTTTCTTTTCCTCTTCTTTAACTTTGTAATCTGGATTACACTTTTGCCTCAATTAAGTGGGGTTTAAGCTCTTTTGAAATGGATATTCCTTCTATCATGTTATGTCTTTCTTCAAAAGAAAAGGTAATGAAAAATTGGTTTTACCTGGGTTTTTGTTTGTCTTGGTATGTGATCAACTTCTCTGGTTTGGTCCCAATTACATATGGATTCCATAAGATGAACAATAAATACCATAGATGCTTGCTGCTGGGTGTTGAGCAGATGATGTCAGAGCATGATGTGAATTCTGAGCAATATGGTTACATTTAATGTATCAACTACAACCTGCTATCAAAGTAATGCCATTTCTGCATTCAATTGCAAGCTTGCAAGTCAAAGAAAAATACATTCATGACCAATTAATTTACCCAAGGAAAAATAAAGACACAGTATAAGGTTTTCATGATGCTGAGGCTGGTGGTGGTTGTAAGCCAATAAATGACATGGTTGAATTACCACTCATCAAAGAGGGAGGGATGTTTGAAATTCAGAGTACTTATACAAAAGAAGGAAAATGATTGAAGGTCATAAATTCTCATCACAAAGATGGAAAATGCTTAAAAGTAGTTGATCTTCAAATCTGTGAGATATATTATAAGTTTACATATTGGGTCACCAGGTCACCTACTATTCACTACTTTTTAGTGTTTATTTTAACTCTCTAGGTCACGGGCACAGTTTCCAATAAAACTGGGTCACCAAGTCAGCTTGCAGGTCACTAGGGTGACCCAGGGTGACACGGCGACCTAGGGCATGAAATATACTGTCCAGAGAGTGAAAATACACATAAAAAGCAGTGAACAGTAGGTAACCTGGCTGGTGACCCACGGGTGGACTTGCTCTTCCGGCTACAAAATGAAATGAATGAGAATGAAATCAAAGGGGAACAATAATGAGTAATACCTAATAGGTATATGAACATGACAACAAAAGCTGGCATCATATGGGAAGGATCTATCAGATCTTATTTTAACATTCCTTAATGAGAATTTGACAGCAAAAAAAAAAAAAACCACTACTGCACTACTACAGCAATATCAGTGTTTTCCCATCCTGGTGTTCTAATTTTTTTTTTCCCTCCTTTTCTCTTTGGGCTTATCTCCTCATTGATTAGTAACAAGAATATTAAAACACGTCCCTAGAAGGGCATGGATACTTCATCTCTCCAAAGCTGATTCCATGCCTTGTCTACAAGCTATTTTGTAAATTATAATTGCTGGCAAAGGTGACTATGATAAATGCAGATCTGATGAGGAGCTCAATATGAGTCATGTAAATTAACATATTAGAAAAGAGATCTGATTTGTAAAATCTTACCTGTCCTAAATTTCAAATCTTTAAGGAGTATATGGTTATCAGAGAAGGGATGTTTCATGTTAATAGAATGGAGATGAAAGCAGTTTATCAGAGTATTCATATACAATCTCTAAGGAGTTGAGCATCAAAGCAGAGGACATCTAACATGGAAAGAAAGGAATTGGTCAGATTCTGGATTATATGGAACTACCAACGAATCCATTTGTATAAATCTTTCATTCATTCATAAGTTTATTCTCATCAAAAGATTCAGGTCACAAACACAACGAGCATTTCAATCACAAAAAATGACAAACACAAAACTCTCAAAATGACGATAGAATGACAAAGTCTGAGTCAGTGAGTTGTGTATCTCAAGCCTTCTTTTTCCTGCCCAACATAGGTCTCTTGCCGATCATTGAACTACTCGTCCTGGAAGGTGTCAGCAGCCCACGCAGTATGGCCAAAACACCCAACCCCAGGAAAGGGAAGTACATAAACAACAGCTTATCAGAAGCCTTGCCAGACTGAATCAGTTCTGATAATATAGTCACCTGAAATTCACAAAAGCAAAGCATATCAAACAAAAGAAAGTTGCAGAGATAGACAATCCAATGTGAGACAGAAATCAATATTTCAGACTTTGGAAATATAAAACCTCCACCCCTCACAACCCAATAATAAAATTTTCATCATCATAAGTAAACATTAAGGACAAGTCGGTGGCTTAAACACATTTCTTAACCAGCAACGTGTTCTGTTTCTAATTCAATGCATACTTAAAATGAGGATTCGAACATAATCTGACATATGCTGGAAGTTCTTAGCCAATCTTGGCTAACTGCATCATCAGAGGTTCAGACTGAGCTGACAACTTTTACACCATTTTGTTGTTACAATTTAACTGATGCTAACAGTGGGTAAAATAAGCAAAAAAAAGTTTACAAAATTCTCTTAACTGGCTAGTCTATTTCAAGTTTCAACCAATCTATAATTCTCAGGCCACAGTCTCTCACTGTATGAGTTTAAATGAGTTACAAGCATCACCAATGTGTAATCTTTACATCATTTTCCTGAATCTGAACAGCTCCAAAATACTCAAACACTACAAAAAGTTACTAACTTGATCTAGAACAGAACTTAAAACTCAATAAAACAAGGAATTGGATACAAGTAAAAGTAAAAAAAGAAAGTTGGAAACTTTACCATGGAGGTGAAAACAGAGACGCCATAGATCAAGCAGGTGGTGCTAAACCAAGACTTGGAGGCCAAAATTCCGTACAGGTTGGCAAGAGCAAGAGGCCACTGAAACAGCAGCTCAAGCCAGACGATCCCAACGATGAAATGAGGCTTCTGGGTCATGAGATAGTCGCCGTACTCACGCGCGTACCAGTTCTTGAGCTCAACTAAGACGCTCGGGAAGAGGCTCTCAGGCAGACACGTCTGCGCGTCGATTAACGGCGCCGCCACCGCGATTACGACGAAGAAGACGAAGAGGACGGCGTCCACAAGCTTTAACAGAGCACCCATTTGGAGGGTATGAAGGTAATTGCGCTTTTTGTATGGGCGTCTGTGTTTCTCTTGGGGGGTTCTGTGAAACTGTGTGCGGGAGGAAGGAGATGATATGCGTCTTGGAAGTCGAGTTTCGCAATTTCGACGACTATCGTTTGGCTTGATGCTTTTCATATATATATATATATATACGCCTGGTCGTTTTTCGTGACATGGAGGCCTCAGGCCTGTGCTTTTGGTTTTAGGTGTGAGCAACCAACTAACCAATTGAGGGGTAGTTTTTCTTTTTTTAGTCTGAAACCAAAAGGAGTATTGTTGTGCTCAGATTTGGTTGGATAATACTCGGGTTTTTTTGTTTTTTGTTTTGTCAAGAGAATGTGAGCGTCCATTAGTAGTAAAATGTAAGTAACATAACACAAATAACTCACTCAAATATTAGGCCACGATAAGATTGAGTAATTCTTAAATAATTGTAAGAGGTTCAAGATCAAATATCAACTTTGAGATTTCTATTATATGAGATTTCAATGGCCAACTAATGTCCCTTCCTGCTGGCTTCCTTGAGTTCTTAATTGCCTTCAACAAGATAAACATACAAATGAGATCCAACTAAAGTACTTTACAAACGTGAAATGATAGCTGGTCGAGATTCGAGATCTAAATCCTTTTCTTTTTTGTGGCATTATTGGCTGTTGAAGTAGAGGTTCATGGCGGCAGCTGCCCACGCAGCATGGCCAACACAGTAAACCCCAAAAAAGGGTAGCACAATAGTAACAGCTTGTTCGATGTCTTTTGCCAGAACCTATCATCTCTGTTAACATGGTGACCTGCAATTTTCACCAAATCAGAGATATAGAATATAAACAGAATTAGAAACTATGGGATGATTGTATTTGATTGCATATCTTTGGTTGTTGTAATTTTTCTTTTTATTATTAGACAACAACTATTCGTTCCTTGAGTCATTATCAAAGATCCCATAATCACTGAGAAAAGATTACTCTTGGGAGATTTGTATATAAAGCTGCAAACCGCTACACTAAATAATTTAAGATATAACACCACCCTAATTTGAAGAATCAGTTACGACTTATATATGAAGAGATAAATCAAGCAAATTCTTTACCATGGTGGTGAACAGGGGCGGAGCCACATATAGGCCAACTTGGGCACTTGCCTAGACTGAGTTTTTCTTGTTTACCTTGATTTATATATGTTGGCTGAAGGAAGCTACCTAAAACATAGCAGAAAAGGGCAAAACCAGATGAATCTTGCCTTACCTAGGCTGGATTTTTCTTGTTTGCCTTGAATCTTGCCTTACCTAAGAAACTTTTCTAGATCCGCCACTGGTGGTGAAGTAAGTGGCGCCATGGACCAAGCAAGTGGTGTTGTACCAAGACTTTCCAGCCAACATGCCATACAAGTTAGCAAGGGCAAGAGGCCACTGAGTTCAACCAAGACAAGACCAACGATGAAATGAGGCTTCTCCACAAAGCAATAGTCATCGAACTCGCCGACGTACCTTGTACTCCACCATCCACTCCGGAAAGAGGCTTGGAGGCAGAAGTAGCTGCGAGTTGACCATCGGAAACATCGCCATTATGATGAAGTATAAAATGATTATGGCGTCAATTATCATCAGAAAAGCACCCATTTCTTAGGCTCGATCAGAATCGGGTGCTTAATTTGCCAACACTTGCTGCTCTTCTGCCTTGCTGAGTTGCGGTGATGGCAAAATGGGACTTCACTACAACAAAATTGCTTATTCATAGCACTTAATGATAGCGTTTTTTATGCAAGTGCTATAGATTGTATATACCTCATTCTTTGATAGCGTTTCTAAAATTTTAAACGCTGTGAAAAAAATTGAGCGGGAGCAAGCGGGTAATGAAAAACATAGGCGGGCTTAATTTTAGGTAGGTGACACTTTAAATGTAAAGCAATGACTAGGACCCTAAAAACCTCTTCTCTTTCGGTGGCCGCTCTCTCTCTTCTCTCTCGGTAGCCGCTCTCTCTCTTCATCCCCACCGAGCTTCTTTCACTCTCGATTGCAGAAACTCTCCTCTTCTCTCTTCGTTTCTTCATAAGGTATGAAACATGAAAGGAACTCATCAATCCTCTCTCTTCATCCCCACGGAGCTTTGAAATCTCTTTACTTTGAAAATTTCTTTTGATTTTAATTTAAGAATGATATCTGGTTATTGGTTTAATTTTTCGTTTTTCTGTTTCAAAACCAGGAGAGCTTTGTAAAGGATTAAATTTCGCTTTGAAGGTAACAATTAATTAAGCATATACTCGCTTCTGTTTTCTGCAAGTAACTGTCTCTCTCTCTCTCTCTCTCTCTCTCAGGGAAGACATTATTGTTCACTACTATTCTCACTTGTTAATTGCTTACATTGCCAATAGACCAATATATTTCATTCTCTTGTACCACCTTTCTCCTTGTATTGATTTTTTTTTTTGGGTAATTGCAGGTTTATATTTTTTATTTGGTTCTTCGAGCTCTAGACACTGTGGGTACGTATCTATTTTCTTGGGTCTTATGCTTTCTAAATGCTTTACTGTTGATTGTGTCTGAAAGATTCAATTTGGCTTGTTTGAGCCTAAGATTCAATTAGCCTTGGGCATGTGGTGTTGTTTGTTGGGCAAAATGTCAGCATAGAGTTTACTGAAATTTCAAATTAATTGGACTTGATTAGACACTAGGTGAAAATGATTTTTAGCTTTATGAACATTATTTGGTCCATTAGCTTAATAAGGTCATTCTCTCAGGTTGGATTTTTGTCTCTGTTTTCCCCATTCTGTTTAGTTTTGCTGGTCATATTGTTCTTGATGCATGTACAGAATCATTGTATATGAAAACTGAGTCTGTTTGATCTCTGTATTATATCTTGTGTGTTGAGTTGTATCTTTGTTTGCAATCATGGTGTTTCAGATGAATTGTTAAGTCCTTCAAATACAGGTTCTTTTGTAGAGCATCGTCCCAGACTTATACTCAGGTTAATAATCCAAGGTATGTTTTTGCCTTCTGCAGCTGCATTTTTCAATTCTATTCTTATGTATAATCATATGATATATTCTCAAAAAAATTAAATAAAAAGGTGATAAATATATATATATATATATATATATGTATGTATGCATGTGAATGCTAGTAGGTCAGATTATTCTATGCATCATATGTCAAATTAAACTTTTTTCTTCTTTAGTAATCTTAATTCCTTCTATAAAGAATGTGAACTTAACATAAAAGTTGATTATCTACGAGTGATTATTTAGCTTATTTGTCTTGCATTAATTTAAAGTTTCTATCTTTCATGGCTGCTACCCTTTCATTGATTTAAAGTTCTCATCTTTCAGAATTTTTCTTATAAAATAGAGTAGTTGTGCTTGCCATGAGCTTTATAGTGGAGCTCCCAAGCTAGATGTCACTCCGACGTTTTTAATGATGGATTCCTCTTCTGGTAACCACAAAACTGAAAAGGGAGGAACCTTGACTTCAAGTTTTCCTGCTAATGGGGATATGTTTGGACGAGTTGTAAATGGTACTGGTGAGACTGAAGGTAAGGATAGCTGGCCGAATCCACTTTTGACTACATTGTGAATCAATCTAAAACCTTGCTCATATTTCTGTAACGTACTTTGCAGGCAAGCGGCTAGCGTTTTTAGTGGAGTGGTTAAATAGTTTACTTCCTGATTTAGGTTTACCAGAAACTGCTTCATATGAGGACTTGAGATCAGTATTGATTGATGGTACCATTTTATGTAGGCTATTGAACAAGCTTAGACCTTGTTCTGTTGACGAGGTTGATTTCCTAGTCTCCCCTACAAGTTATTTACCAGTTGGATTGAATGTCTGGTATATTTGTGAGATTTAATTTCCTTGTTCATATGTTCCCTCTTACTCATTTTCTGGTTTATATTATTGTGCAGGGATCTATGAAGACTGTTATAGATTGTCTTTTAACACTTAGAACACGACTTGGGTCAAGTGTTGCAGCAGAAGGTTTTTCTCTATTTAGTCCAACTGGTAACTATGACAGCCCTCAAAGGGATTTATCTTCCCGTGGATTTAGTTCTCCGTTAACTGTAGAAGAGAGGCAGAAGGTCTTTGTATGAGTCAAAATATCAACGTGCATTGTGTAGTCCTGTTATGTCAGGTACAGTTATTCTCTTGCACTCACCAGATCCATCACGCATGGTAACTGGCTGATAATGATTATGGATAAAAGAAGATAGTAGTAAATACCATTCAAACTGTTTTCCTATACCAAATTTTGTTTTTGCTGGTATAGCCTTTATTTGGTTCAGTTGACAAATTTTTAGATTTTGTTTTCTTCAAACAGTTGATCTTTGACGCAACTTTACCTTCCACAGAGCCATCAGCAGAACTAATGCATCATGTTGGACATAAGTTCCATGAGTTATTTCAGATAAGACAAGGATGCTACGCGGATCTTCCTGCTGCAAAGATCTCAGAAATGATGAAATCTAACAGTTTAGATGTATGTTGTCGATGTACCTGGAAACAAAATCAGGTTCTTTTTTGTGTTCTCATCAAATTAAGTTGTTATTCTTTGAAAATCTGGTAATATGTTTTATATATGTATTGGTCATACCATTTCTAATCATGCTGCTACTTGTGATCGATTAGCAAACTTTTCAACTTATCTAATCATGATTTTGTTTTCTGTTTTGTAGCAGTCTATTGTTGAAGATGATGAGCTCCCTCAATTCAATACTAATGCAGTAAATTAGTTATTATATATGTTTTTCTACTTTGTTAAATTTCAGTAAGTAGTCCATATTGGATCCAAAGACACAACTTGTTGGTTGGACTAGTTTTTGAATTTCTTGTATGGTACAAATTAATTATGTATCATTTTGAACCATTAAATGAATTATTATTTTTATGGCTATCATTATTTGAAACTATTTTCAGTTTGACACAAATGTTTAGATGACATTATTGAAATGCTATAATAAGTGTATAGAGACAATGACAAACTGCTATTAAAAGAAGAATGATAGCATTCCTTAAATGTTAAGGTAGTTATCTAAAAGCAATTATATATATGACAACAACAGTTTATAAATGCTATGAATAATAAGTTAATAGCATTTCAAAAATGCTATGGAAAGTATTTTTATAGCAATTCAGAAATGTTATGAAAAACTAATCTGTAGCGTTTTGTAAATGCTATGCTTACAGACGTATAGATAGCGTTTTTGGAAAACGCTATCTAAAGCAACAAACCTACCATAGCGGTGGCTGTCATAGCGTTTTCTATAACGCTATGACATGATACTATAGCGTTTTTTGGCCGCTATAGATGACTGTTTGTGGTGTAGTGCTTGGAGATGATAGCTATAGCTAGTCAAGGCTCTCTGCTCGATCCGAACCTTGTTGAAAATTAAGCCAGTCGTGTAAAGTCTGCGGTTCAGTATTTTCATGTTTTATATATCTCACTACTTGTTCAATCATCCATGTTAGTCATCTTCACAGCAATTCTTTTTATATCATGCACGTTGATCTTTTAGATGGGTTATTGGTATATATAAATATATACACACACACACACATACAGATCATATCCAAAGCGGAGCTCCGCTTTGAAATTAATGTGTGAAGTTCGAGTTTTGGGTCATTTTTCGGTCGCATATCTACATGTTGACCATTCAATATTTAGGTACTAATGTATAGATCGTCTCTGCAAATTTTCTGCCAAATTGATGATCGTTAAGGTATCTAACTTGCTTAAACCAATGGACAGACTGAATTTATCAATCTGAACCGTACTAGCTTTAAGGAAGTTATCAATGCCTTAACGATTATCATTTTGGCTGAAAATTTGCAGAGACGATCTATATACTAGTACCTAAAAACTGAACGGTCGAGATGTGGATATGCAACCAAAAGTGACCCAAAACTCGAAATTCACACATTGATTTTCAAAGCGGAGCTCCGCTCTGCATAGGATCTGTGTGTGTGTATTGAGCAACAGAGGCAGAATCATCATACTCATGTAGGTAAAATGTAACACCACGTTGTTGGTGACGAAAAATTCCGTAGAGGATTTTGACTCACCAATGAATATGGACCGGAGCGGGAACTGACCAGGAACGATTAAGAAGCTTCTTTAGAGGCTTGACTTGAAGTTCAACCGTCGGGTCGAGGAGGAGGGGGGTACATGCAAAAAAACCTTCGAGGCCTAAATCAGTACGTTTCTTAGTCGAGTAGAGTAAAACAGGTTGGAATGAGATACTTTAACTTAACGTTGGGCGGCCTTTATATAGACAGGGACATACTTGAGGGACAAGCCGTCATTAGTCCCGCTTTTATGGTTACATTAACTTACTCATTTATGATGATAATCATTGCTGCATTAACTCATTTATGATGATAATTATTGCTGCATTAACGACGGTTAATCATAACTCAGTTACGACAGTCATTCATTGCGCATTCATAACCATAATCATTGCGCGTAGTTATTATCGTGGTTAATACCGTAATAATCACAACATTCATGACTGAAATTTATCTCCCTAGTAATTGCGAAGTTAATCGCCTTAATTACGGGCGCAGCAAAAGTTGACTACTTCCACAATGCCCCCAAATTTTCTTTTTAGACGTTCGTTCTAAGAGAAAATTTCCCAAAAGTCTAAATTTATTCTCTGGACACCTGAGTTTCACCTTTGCACACCCATTCTTTAAAATTTCACCTTGAGCGTATATGTGCTCCTATAAGAAAATCCCCATTCCTTGTTCAAAGTCTACATCTCATCTTATGAACGACGACGACGTCGACGCGCCCAAACCATGACTCAGATCTACCTCTGTCTTGCAGCCAGTCTAGTGTCGGGTCTTCGTGTCCTGGACTTGTTTGCTCGTGGCAACTCTAGCGGCGCGTCGTGCCCCCAGTGCTTTGCCTGCAGAGCCGGAGCCTAGCTTTTGGTCAAGTCTGCAAGCGATGCCCCCAGCGTAGGCCTCATCATGGGCCGGGCTAGGGCCAGCCCTACCCTAAAATTTAGGACTTAGGGTAAGGCCGGGCCGGGCTTTGACTAAGTCAATAGAACTTAGGGCTGGGCTGAGGCCTCAAAATGCAAACCCTTACTCGCCCTTAAGGCCCATTATGCAAGGGCCAAAAGGGCCATGCCTGGCTAGCCTTTCCGAATAGGGTCGGGCCGGGCTTTTGTCTAACTCACATAAAACCAAATTTTGCTAATTATAAAATTTAAAAAAAAAAAAAACATCACTGAATACTTTGATAATTTCAAAACCTGAGCTAATACAAATAATTACAAATCCCACATAAACTCAAGTCTCAAAATCACATTCTCAGTTCCTCAGTCTCACTGATTAATTGCAATGAGGCACTAAGGCTACAAAAACTGATTTGATACAAGAACTGATCAAGTCCTCATCAATTCCCAAAAACGTTGTAATAAATACAAAAATTGTATCAATTCCCAAAAAGTTGCAAAGGTTTGTTACTTGCACAATCAAGTCTTCACCAAACAGAGAACTTGCACAAAAAAATATAAATAATTTAGAAACTGGACATATATTTCAGTTCACACAAACAAAACATACCAACTAGACACATATATATACATATTCAGTGATTTAACAGACTGAAAATTTTTCCCATTGCTTTATATAAACTCTTTAAAGTGTCAATTACTCAAATAATCAATACATAACATCAACAAACTGAATGGGAATGAGAGATTACCTCACCAAGTGGGTTTATAGAATTATTCATCAAGAACAGTTGGAACCCAGCTCGTGTCAAGGAAGAACCATGAGATTTCGAGAGACAGAGAAAGATTCGAACCCATCTCGCGTCAATAAGAACATTCAAACCCAACTCGCGTCAAGGAAGAACTGTGAGATTTCGAGAGACAGAAAGAGATTTGAACCCAGCTTGCGTCAATAAGAACATTCAAACCCAGCTCGCGTCAAGGAATAACTGTGAGATTTCGAGAGCCAAAGGAGATTCAAACCTAGCTCGCATCAACAAGAAAGGTCGGATCCTGAGAATTATACTTAGGCCCTCACCTCGCCTCGCAAGCTCCTCGATTTTCGATCCGTTGCAAGCTCCTCACAGTCAACATCACATCCTCAGATCACCTCGCTTCTACTCCACCTCGATCTTCGATCCGACTCATCGCAAGCTCGCCTCGCATCTACGGGATACTGGGATAGCATCTGGCCGTCTGCCGTAGATGGTGGCTGAGAGAGGCGGTCTGGACTCTGATGAAGGAACAACAGGTTTGAGAGAGAGGAGGCCTATGTTTGAGAGAGACTCAATAGTGGGAATGTGGGATAAAGTCTCTAGGTTTTTATTTTGCCCTATTGCTACTTGAGTTGGACTTGGACAATTGGGCTTCATACCTTCAACCTTTGGGCCTTAAACACACTTCTGAGACCAATTTTTGTAATATGACAGATTGAAGATCCAAATACTTCATCAAAACTCCCATAGTTTTTTACACATGTAATATATATTGTAATAGAAAACAACAAAAATATAATATTAAATTTAGGGCCGGGCTTTTAGGGTCGGGTCGGGCCGTAGGGTAGGGTCGGGCTTCATTTGTATGACCCTACCCTATTTTAAAAAGGGTCGAGCTGGGCTTATGGCCATATGATGAGGCCTACCCCAGCGAGCTGCCTCTTTCCTAAGTCGTGCCCCCAGCAAAACTCTCTCTGTTCTCCCTGTGTTTTTTTTTTGGCTTGTGATGCTGTCACCGAGTACTGCCAACGCATGATACTAAATTTTCCTGGGATAGACGAGTCTCTCATACCATACTATGTGGGCTTCGACGCGCCCCCCCCCCCCCCAACGTTGAAGCTTCTCATCCTCGAATGTTTTATTTTTCATTTGTTTTCAGCATTACGTCCATATAAAAATGTTGCGTGGCAGGCGACCACTTTAGTTTCTTTCAATTTCCAGCTTTGAATGTTCTCGTTGATGATTAAATAATAAGAGTTTCTAATCTAAGTAAAATAACATTATGGCCTGACCCTCTTGATCACTTAACTCCCTGAACATTCCGCGACATCGGCCTCAACGTCGGTGACGTCTTCTTCACAATGGCCGTGACATTGGGGTCGGTGTCAATGACGTCTTCCTCAATGATCACAACTTCTGTGTCGGTGTCGGTGTCGATGACGTCTTCCTCAATGACAGCGACGTCGGTGACGCTGACGCCTCTGTCAATTACTTCAATGCCAGCCTTGATGTCGGCGACGTCTTTCTTAATGACCGCTACGTCGGCGGCTTCCTTCTCAATGACTTCGACGCCGGCCTCGATGTCAGCGACGTCTTTCTCAATGACTTCGACGCCAGCCTCGACATTGGCGACGTCTTTCTAAATGACTTCGACACCAGCCTCAACGTTAGCAACATCTTTCTCAATGACTTCGACGCCAGCCTCGACGTCGGCGACATCTTTCTCAATGATTTCACGTCAGTGTCATACTTCTTAATGACTTCGACGCTAGCCTCGACGTCGGTGTTGTCCTTCTCAATAACTACGACGCCAGCCTCGACATGGATGATGTCTATCTCAATAACCTCAACGCTAACCTCAAAGTCGGTGTCAACCTCGACGGTGGTGCCAACCTCGATTTCGGCATATGCATCTTTCTTAATAACCTCGGCCCCAATCTAGACTTCAGTGTCAATCTCGACGTTGGTGATGTCTTTTTCAATAACCTCGATGCCAACCTCGACGTCGGTGACGTCTTTCTCAATAACCTCATTGCTAACCTTGACGTCGGCCTAGATGATGATGATGGCAGACTCAATAACGGTCATCGACGTTTCTATGGCTTCGATGTATATTTCATTCCCCTACTTACCCCCTTGTGTTTCTTTTCTGTGCTCACAGATACTTAGAAAGAAAAACAAAACAAAAGAAGAATACAGTGGACAATTCGAAATTGAGAGCCAATATCCGGGGCATAGAGCCATTTAAACAAAAACTATGTATTGGAGGATTTGAAACCAAACTGTATAAGAGTGTTTTCCTCCTCACATTGCTCCTTATTGTCTTCTGAGAGTGAGATTGCCCCCAATCCTTGTAGGGGTCGGATTCATTACCGATTGCATAACCTCCACGTCCTATAAGGATAAAATCAATCACCTCGTCCCACCCTCGCTTGTAGCGAGGGTGAGGTCAATCATCGCACCCCCACCTGGGGCAAAGGCGAGGCGAGGCAGTCCATCCCACCCTTGCCTGGAGCGAGGGTGTGGTCCATCATCCTACCCCTACATGCAGTGAAGGTGAGGCACATCATCCCACCCGAAGCATTAAGGTAACTGCCCTACTCGAGTAACCAGCTCCTATGAATCAAAAGTAACTGTCTTACTCAAGGAATAGGGCTGTCAATGGGTCGTGTGGGGTTGAGTTTGTGCCGGATCAAGGTATTTTTAGTGTCGCAAGATACAAACTCAAACCCAACACATTTAATAATCGTGTCAAAAATTTAAACCCAAACCCGACCTATTTATTAAACGGGTTACCCGTTTCCAACCCGCTGAACCCATTTAATAAATAGGTCGTATCGTGTTAGACAAAATGACTTATTTAAGGGTGTGAGGGCAAGTTTGTGTTTTGGATTTCCAGCAGCAATAGCCCTCTTGATAGAGCGAAGACCAGGCCCAAAATAGGTCAAAGGCGTGGCCCAGGAACATTTTTGTTATGACTAGCTGGATGGTAACAACAGCGAATAGAATTGATTTTAGAAAACATAGCTTATAAATGGATATGGTGTGGGAGCAGTGACATGGTTTTGGGTTATGGGATAAGGCTATTTGGGTATTGATGGCAAGGTTTTTTTAGAGATGAAGCTTGATCTCTTGCTTGAAGTTTCTGGGTCGTTCTGGCTTTCTTTCCAGTAGTAATGAACCAGCTTTTTATAGTGAAGGTGAGAGGAGAAGATTGGTGCCATGGACCGAGGGTTCTGAGGGAGCATTCCCAATTTTGGGGAGATAGTTCATATGCTTTCAAGCTTGGTTTTATCTGTTGATATTACCGATTCGCATGGCACAAAGAACAAAGTAAATGAAAGCAAGTGCAAAAAGGTCTTACAGAAAGAGAGCAAAAAGCTCATACGTACAGAATTAGTGCTTGGAAGCTTCCAAACCTAGACTCCAATGAGGCCATGAGAGTAGCAAAGCTTGCAAAGCTACTTTTTTATGTAAATTTCTGGATGTATATTGCTAGGAAAGTACTATTAAATGTACTTCTTTTGTGGATAAAAGATTACCTTTGCACAGTTCATTTTGGTGCATGATGTGGGTATTGATCAGTTACTGTTAATTTGGTCATTTTTTATTCCGCTTCCAGCATATATAATGCGTTGAATCATTCTTCTAATACAACAATAACCACACAAAACTATCATATGTACACAATATTTACAATAGCCTCAAAATTAAAACTGTCGTCTGAATGCAAAACAGATCACGCATACTATGAAAAAAACTATTGTGTGAATAGCAGTCACACAACGGTTATAAAAAAAAAACAACTTCTGAATCACAATCTCACAACGGGTTTTTAAGTTACCCGTTGTCTGAGTAACGTTCACACAATAGTTAATGTTGTCGACATGGATGTCGAGTTCTTTAGACAACAGTTCTCTAAATCATGTTTTATCAGACGGCAGTGAGATATACGACAGTCAGCTCCGTATCAAACTACAGTTTTTAGCAGTCGTCTGGTTCAATTTTTTTACTAGTGAATCTAGACATCTATACTCAAAGGAGAACTGCCATCACCCTCATAATGGAGAAAATATTTCAAACAGTACCTGAACTAAGACCGACTCCTAACTTCAGTACCCGACTATGCAAAACTATCACTTTGGTATCCCAAGTTTGAAGCTCGACCCAAGAATGGTACACGCCGTCCATCACAGCGTTAAGTCTTTGCTACGTGGCAAACCATGAGGACCCTCAAAATATGCCACGTGATTAGCTTGTTAACGCCGTGATGGACGGCGTGTACCATTCTTGGGTCAGACTTCAAACTTGAGGTACCAAAGTGATAGTTTTGCATAGTCGGGTACTGAAGTTAAGAATGAGTCATAGTTCGGGTACTGTTTGTAACATTTTCTCCGCATAATATATCTATTTGTTACATTGAGACTGTCGTCTTACATAATATATGTGCATTTAATTATCTAAACTGATTTAGAGACTTTAGAGCATTTTTAGCAGACTCTCTATCTTGCTCCTTAGCTAGTTTGGAGAGCATGTTTAGCTTTTCATATATTTTAGCCTCCAGACCAAATATTTCAAAAAGTCTATCAAAGTTTCCTCTTCAAAAAAAAAAAAAGTTCTATCAAAGTTCTTCTCTCTACGCACGAAGAAGTTTGTCTTTCATCTTCTCTCTTTCTTAATTTTTTGTCTTTTCTCTAATCTTTTTTTATATCAACCTTTTTTGATACCCAACATGTTCATTGTAGTTGTTGAATGTGATTTTTTTTTTTTTTCAATTATGATACTTCGAACCCTAATAGCAATAAAAATGATTTATGAAATCCTAAAACTCAAATATTGTGGTCTAACCCTAAGACCTTGAACCATACTAAATTTTATCTTATTAATTAATTATTCTCATTAATTTGAATTTATATTATGGTTCAAAAAAAGGTTGAACAATTGAATTTCAATTGATTGATTATAGATCAAGATTGCTACAATATATGTTAATCGGCAAAAACAAAATTGCTACAACATATGTTAATCGGCAAAAACAAAATTGATGAGAATAATTAACCATAAACATCAAGTGATCTATATTGTATATTTATGTTGTTGAGAGATTAGGAATGAGAACAAACTCGCTAGACAAACTAACAATCATTTATTTGAGTCAATTTCTATTAGAAGATACTGGAGCATTGAAGAGACAACAAATTATTATTTTGTTTTGTGTTTGGGCTACATTTGTTTTTTTGTTTTTTTTTTGTTTTTTATATTTTGTACATCCTAGGAAATCTGAAGAAGTCATTCATAATAAAGTATATAGATTTTCATGAATCAATAAAATTCATGAATCAATAAAAGTCTATTGCTAAAATCAATAGTTTTAAGAAATCCATAACAGTCTATAAACTTTTTAAAGAGTCTGTGGACTTTTCAAAAAGTCTATCATTTAAAAAAAGTCTGCACAAATCCAAATACAAGTCCAATCTAAATCCCTAATTCTTGCCAAATCCCTGCTAGTGACCTATGACCCAAATGTTTGTTTTAGAAATCAGACTTCATGTTGATATTAGAGAAATGATTTACGTATCAGATTTAACGACCACACGTGATCCATGTTCATCACACATCATGGATAAATCTCCTCAATGTAATGTATGGGTATTTCATAAAAACATATAAGTGATCAATAATCAGTTTGTAATTAAGGAAAAGTAAAATTAATTTTACCATTGTGGTGAAGAAAGACGCGCTATAGACCAAGCAAGTGGTGTTGTACCACGACCTTCCAGCCAACATCCCATACAAGTTAGCAAGGGCAAGAGGTCACTGGAATACAAGTTCAACCACCCAAGATGAGACCAATAAAGAAATCTGAGGTTCACATCCAAAACCAATTGGCAATGGATGAAGTGGTCCAAACTCTTATAAACCCATAGGCAATGTCCCATGTTTCCCATGTGGGATGTATATATATTCTCAACACGCCCCCGCATGTGTGGAGAATTTTTAATCCATACACGTGGACAAGTTATATTGGGTGATTGTGAGCACGTGTGGCCATCGCTGAAACCAAACACGTGGGTAACCCGCTTTGATACCATGATAAAATAATATGGGGTTCACATCCAAAACCAATTGGCAATGGATGGAGTGGCCCAAACCCTTATAAACCCATAGGCAAGGTCCCATTTTTCCCATGTGGGATGTATATATATTCTCAACACGCCCCCGCATGTGTGGAGAATTTTTAATCCATACACGTGGACAAGTTATATTGGGTGATTGTGAGCACGTGTGGCCATCGCTGAAACCAAACACGTGGGTAACCCGCTTTGATACCATGATAAAATAATATGGGGTTCACATCCAAAACCAATTGGCAATGGATGGAGTGGCCCAAACCCTTATAAACCCATAGGCAAGGTCCCATTTTTCCCATGTGGGATGTATATATATTCTCAACATAGCAATAGTCGTTGAACCCGCCGACGTACCAGTTCTTGTACTCCACCATCCACTCCGGAAAGAGGCTCAGAGGTAGAACTAGCTGCGCATCCACCATAGGGGAAGTCGCCATCATGATGAAGAGAAAAAAGAGTATGGCGTTGTTTACACCCGGTTTATCAACCTCCATTTCGTCAAGTCATAGCCATTGGAGGGAGGCTCATGATAATTATTAATAATCTTCTAATTATCAACATCTTTATCTGAAGATGTTAGAGGAAGTATGTTAGAAGTGCCTTTCATATTTTGTAGCCCCACGCAACAATCTAGGAGTTTGGATTAGCATTGGCTAGGGTGGTATATACATATCCAAACAAAGAGAGAGATATGAAAGATAAAGGACATTGGCTTCATGGGTTAGTTAGGACTCTTCAGCAAAGACGTGGTGCAGTACTAATTAACTAATTGATCAATGTTGATTAATCATGTATGCATGATAATTGACATGCCACTTGTCACATGAGAACCACACTCCTATTTGTTGAAGTATTCTAATGCATCAATTAAACTGGGACGTTAATTGGATTGAAGTAAAGGCAGTTGCATGGAAGAAGGACCCAACCACTTCAGCCTCTATATAAAGAAGCAGTCGACAAATCAAGAAATACACACATCTCCAGTCAAAACTCCATCATGGGTTTCCTTTTATTTTTCTTAGCTCTAGATTAGTTTCATTGTCTTTTCAATTCTTTAGTTGTTGGCTCTACTAGTTCAAGTCATTTCCCTTCATTTTTCTTGTAATCTAGTATCGATATTTCAATTGTTTCCTTTGCTACTTTTTGGTAATAGTTGATAGTTTTACCTTTAAGCCGTTTATCTTTTTGCTCGTTACGTTATTGCTCTTTCAATTCTTGCAAGTTACTTTATTGTTCTTTACTTTCCTGCTCTTAGTCTAGAGTTTACTTCTTCGCTCTTCTATTACCGTACTCTACGTTCTTTGCACTAGGAGTAGTTTTAAAGTAATTATTTGGTTACTAATCATCATTCGCCTCATCCATTGAACAACCTGAAAGTCCTTGTCTCCAAGGCATCGAACCCTTAGCCGAGATTGTTCCTTCCTCAGCTTTCAATCGCTCAACGAAGTCAAGAAATCGTACTACATCTACTACATCTACATTTGCACGCTTGGCCTTTTGGCCGTGTACTGGCACGTGTTAGCCAAATAGCCACCCTTAAGTATAAGGGGTACAAGTAATAGTATAGAGATTTAAGAAAGGTTGTCGAACCCACGAGGATTGGATTCCTTTCACTAGCTAGGGTGTTAACCTAAGGAGAGCTAGAATATGCAAATGTACAATCACAAACCTAAATTCACAAGGAACTCTAGGCTCATGGTGAGTATGTGCATTGTGGTGATAGTGAATTTGTTTGTTGGATAGAGTAGTGAACCAAATTAAATTAAATGCTCAAATGTAAACTAAATTACTCTAAACTAAACTAGTAATATAATGGATGAAGTTAGGGGTTAGATTGTCTACTACTAACCTCCCTTGCAAGTATTGAAGTTCAAATACAAGTGATGCTATTCTAATGTCTCAATTACCCTCTTTGCATCCGGATAAGACTACAAAGGCTTAAACTCCTTTTATTTTATCAATTTCCACCGGATAAGTGCGAAACTAACTACCCAAGAACAAGTTATATTACCGGATAAGTATCAATTCCTTGCTCCTAGATGCATAAAGATTTGAGTTTAGATAATCAAGCAAGCAAACCAATCCTAGATCTAGGTGATTTTAACTCACTACCCTCACATGCACATAGAGGATGCTATCATGCTATTAATGTTCAAGGTTAACTACTCCCTAAACATTTTTCCATGAGATGACAAACACAACGCATTCAAAATAGTTAAGTTTGAATGAATGCATTCACTTCTTGAATTAGCATATGAAGATGAAAATCACAAATAACAACAAATGTCAATTAAAACATCAATTCATACAAGTTTGGCTACGGCTTTCAACCCTAGCCCCAACAAAGTAACTACTCACTCATAATCATACAAATTGGCATCAAATCTATAAAGTAAATCAAGGTAAATTAAAGAGTTAAGGGAAGAAAGAACTAGTTGAAGCTTGACAAATCAATGGGTAGCTTCTCCTTCATTTTTCTCCTTCAATGCTCCTTGAATCCTCCTTGATAGTGGAATGGATGGATAATGAACTTTTTGATGGTGATGATGAATGAAATGGTGATGAAGATATGATGCTTCTTTGGCTAACTTTGAGTGGTGGTGATGAAGTTTATGGTGGTGGAAGATGGTAGTTGTGGTGGTGATGATGGAGTAGATTGGCTATTGTGGGTTTGGATTTTGGGAGGTGGAGATGGAGGTTTTTGTGAAGGAGATGAAGAGAGAAATCAGATGTAATGGGATGAAGGAATTGGTTCTTGAGAGTGAGAGAAGAATGTGTTTAAATAGGGAAGAAAAAGAAAATGAAATGATGAGAGAAAGAAAAATAATGAAAGTGGAGTATGGGAGTGGTTTGTAAAATAAGTAAAAGTTGGGGTAATGATGAAATGAAAGCAAAGCATGAAGGTGCAGAAACATGGAAGGGGATCTATTAAAGAGAATGGAGTAGAAAAATATATCAAAGGAAAAAGAGAAAAGCATCTAGTTTTTTTTCATGTGGGTGGGAATATGTTGAGCTGTTTTTCAGGTCACTTTCTGCCCCTTTATTCCTTCAATTATTTCTCTACCAAAAGTTCAGATTTTGCTCGTGACTTCTTCATAACAAATGTTCCTTTATGAGTGTAGATCATCTTGCTAGAATTTCAGAGCTTTTAGAATAGTGGTTGGGCCGGAAATGCTACTGGACTCCTTACAGGTCCAGTTTTCCAGTTTTGCTTCTGCAGAAAATTGGACTAATTGTTTGAAGGCCTTCCACTTCTATCTGGCTCTTGCACTCTTCATAAGAAATGTTTCTTAGGATGTTTAGAATTGATCTGCAGAGTTTTAGCTCATTTGAAGTTCATTTGTTCAGGCGGCCGCTCCTTCTTCCTTGTCTAGCACACTTTCTCCTAGCCGGAGTAAGAAAATGTTCTAAGGTTGACTTTTTAGTGCATTTCCATTCTTCTCCATCATTTCCAAGCATGATAAGGAAAACATAATAAATATATATAAATAAACACAAAGGTTAAGCAAAAGTATAAGATTAGGGAAATAATGAAATTGGATTAGTCAACATTAAATTTGGACTTTAGAACAAGTAATTTCCATGTTTTAGGGGACAAATATGTATATGAATTATGATCCAACAGCACGCCCTGCAATCTACTTACCAAGAAGGACATTTGTTCCTTGATCCCTCGGCTATCTAAGCCGAAGTGATTTTTCAGAGGCAACAGGCATCAATTAGCATCAGAAAAGCACCCATTTCTTAGGCTCAATCAGAATCGGGTGCTTAATTTGCTCGAGTTGACTTCTTGCTCTTGTGCTTCACTGTGATGGCAAACTAGGACTCGGAAGATTATAGCTATATAGTCAAGGCTCTATGATCGATCCAATCCTTGGAAATTAAGCCAGTTGTGTAAAGTGTGCGGTTGATTTATATTTTGTAACATGGTGTCATTCACATCCATGTTTACAACAATTTCTTTTTATACAGTGGTGTTCACCTGGTCGGTTGCTGACCAAATAATTTATGCTCAATAACTTTTAGATTTACATCAAAAAGTGGAAAACAAAACGCCTCAACTTAATAATAATTTTTTGTCATTGAATTTACATCCAATGATGGTTGAACATTATTTTCTTGGTCAATAACTGACCAGGTAAACATTTTCGTCTTTTTATATTATACATGTTTGTCTTCTAGATAAGTAGATATACATTGAAGTGTTGAACAATGGCAGAAAACAAGTTTAATGTGTAGGTAAAATGTAACTTCTTCCGGGTTAAACAGTTAAAGTTTCTGTCTCCCATTTTCAAGTAATCTTCTCATCATTTAGTCATTTACTAAATTTTCCTCATCTCATTTCCATCAATCAATTTATTTAGTTACTCATTTCCTTTTTGGAAATCACCCCATTTAAACTTTTAAAGCATATAAGAGTTTTTTTTTCTTTTTTTTCAACAATGACACATTGTAATCATTTCAACTATATTGCATGTACGTCTATACATGGAAATTATTCTATGCACCGTTGGTGTAAGTGACCCAACCTTTATAAAATAATCTCAACCCTTGATATTTATTACCAACTTTATTTTTAATAAACAAAAAGTGTATTTAATGCAATCTAACTATTCATTTATGTTGGTGCAAGTGCACGACGCTGCTCTGAATAATCTCTCTGTCTATTCATTTATGGATGAACACATTTTTGAGTTTTTCTTTAAGATAATTAATGGCATGGAGACTGTTGGTTAGCTAGAGCACATGACATTTATCAAACTCTCAAAGTAATTAATAAGAATGGTTACAGATTTGGAACTCTATCGCTTCATCTAATTCATACATGTAAAAGAATTATTCAAACAAAGAAAAAAATTGATCTTCTGAGTACTAGATCATTTTCTTCGGAACGCGCGCCAATCCTTTTTGTTTTTGCTTTGTCATTGTTTGAAGTAGTTGATGGTGGCATCAACCCAAGAAGTATGGTCAGGACAGCGCACCCCAAAGTGTAGTACAATGTTAAGACCTTACCAGATGCCTTGTCTGATCCAATGAGTCCCGCTAATGCAGTCACCTGCAATTTTCACCATGCCACAAAATGTAATGATACACGTTATTGTTTGTTTAAAGAACTGACGATCAATCACTATGCAAATTAAAGCAAATCATGTACGTTGTGGTAAAAAGAGAGACGATTTTTCTCTTTTTTATATGTAATTAATTAGTTAATTAACATCGCAATATGACTGACCTAGAAATGTCTTCATATAATATAAAACTAATTGATGAATCATGAACTGTACGTAAAGAGCTTATGCATATCACAGATCAACTGTAGAGAGCTTATTCATAAGGTAATTCCGGCATATGTTCACTTGGGGCAGTTTCAATCTGATGCATGTTCTAGATTTTCCACTGAATGCATATCCAATTAGGTACCCGGCCCATATGGATCGAAGTTTTGATAATGTTCTAGCAGCTTAAAATTAAAATCTAATATCACCTCCAATTAATGAAATAATCAGTCAATGCATGGAAAAGCTATAAATTAAATTTTACCATGGGGGTGAAGAAAGAGGCACCATAACCAAGCAAGTGGTACCGTACCAATTCTTGGAAGCCAACATCCCGTACAAGATGGCAAGGGCGAGAGGCCACTGGAACACAAGCTCAACCAAAACCAGACCAATAAAGAAATCAGGCTTCTCGACATAAAAGTAGTCATCGAACTCGCGCATGTACCAGTTCTTCTGCTCCACCATCCACTCCGGGAAGAAGCTCAGAGGCAGAACAAACTGCGCGTGCACCATAGGCGAAACTGCCATTATGATGAAGAACAAACAGTGTAGCGTCAACTACCTTAGCTATAGCACCCATTTTGGAGGCTCACAATTGGATTTGCTGTTCTTTCTGTCTCACAGGAATGGAAAATTTCGGATGTACGTTGGAGATAATAGCTAGTTAGCTACCCATCTTGGAAAGTTCGTTGGGCAAGTCTACGATCGATTATTAATATTTTATGCACATAAGCAGTTGGCCTCCAATTGTTTAAATCATTCATGCATAGACAAATACAAAAAAAAAAAAAAGTATCCATTACGATTTACGAACATGCACTATGCACGTTTACAGATATTTTATACTGTACATGTTTTCAAACACTCAATTTAGAGCAGTACTTACACAGGAAATCAAGAACAGCTGCTCCATATAGGGGCACTTTGTTCATTTATTTAGCCATTTATATAGAAGTATAGTATAAGAACCCAATCCAAAATCAATTGATGGATCAAAAATTGAAAATGGTCGAGGTTTCCAAATCCATCATAAAGATGGTCATTTGGGAAGTGAAAACTTGATGATGAATAGTAAAAATGAGGCGCTATATGTTTGAAGCATAGCAATTCCCCTAGCGCCCTTAAACGTTCCGGTACCTCCTACGATCGAAAGCACGCTAGCTCCCCTGGAAGCCCTGTTGAATGTTCCTTGTGCCTGTAAGGTGCTGCCATTGTACTCGCTTCTTGTGAACATAGTAGAAGAGCAAATATAGTTGTACTCTCCGTCTTTTGATGATGCCACTTCCAAGCCCCGGACTTGGCCAACTTTTCGTGAGTATGGGCTTGGGTCTTCAACAAACGGGTTATGACAGACGAGAATTGTTCCCCAGTTGGTCGGGGACCAAAGCTTTCCGGCAATACCTGTACCAGGTACCACTGTGGCATTGGGACCAGACTGGATTTCCATGATGTAGTACTTCATCTCAAATTCTTTTTCAGACCCAGACTGCTCAACAGGTGCTAAAAATACAGTCACGGATAGAACGAGCAGAAACACTGGAGAAAGATGAGGGGTCAGCTTTGGTATAAAATTTAAAGCCATTTGGGAAACCAAGAGGTTATTAAGGCTAGGTTAACTGAGTTAATTAATGCTTTGTGATTTTTCAAGTTGGGTGTGGTTCTTATTTATAGTATGAACGAAGGGTGCATCCATAATGCGTATAACAGTATAAATGGAGAGTAGTTTAGGCATCGAAATCTATGACAACTTTCTTACAAGAAAACAAAAAAGGATAAAAAAAAAAGTAGTGCAAGTAGCGAACACCGGAAGCAAGAGTTTAAAAGCAGGTAGCTAGCTTAGACAGGAAGCAAGAGTGTTGGTAGAAATTCACAACATTAATTTTGATAGTGAGATATCAAAATGTGTCATTCTCTGTGTTTCTGGACTAAATTTGGTTGGGTGTTGTCTGTTTAGAACCATCATCGGCGCCTCTCAAGGTCTCTCGAGCATGTCGGATCGTGCAGCTTGGTGCTCCTCCTCCTGCGGCAGTGCATCAACTGTTTCAGCGTTATCTTCTTTGTTGACTTTGGGCTTGGGTGCTAATGGGTTTGGGCCTGTAGAGTCTATAGTTGTTTTGTGTAGTTTGGGCTGGTTAACATTTATTGGGTCTTTGTTGTACTTGTCCCTTTTAATGTTTAGCAATTATGGTTTGTTTGCCAAAAAAAAAATCAAAATGTGTTACTTGGCTTCACACATTTTACAGTCATTTTAGAAAATAAAATTTCTGCAAATAATTTGTTTTCCTATTTATCTTAAAAGTTTGACAACTGTGGCTAATTCAAACACACACACACACATATATATGACTAAATTCAGTTTAACACTTTTAACTTTGGGTCCAACTTCATGTAAAACCCTTGTTGTTGTAAACTTGTAATTTAATTTGTAACACATCTGCAATACTAATTGTGTCCAATGCTTGGTATCGTGTTCAACTTGGATGTTAAATGTTAACATGGCATTGCACAACAGGTTAGTTTCACTTGGCTGGGCCCATCTGAAGGGTGAAATTTCCTTGTTATCCCTAAGTCTTATTTCACTCCATTAGTTGACCCATTTACCTCTTATTTCCTCATGTCATTGTTGAGAATGTGAAAAAATATAACTCCCGCAATGGAAAAATATAACTTTGTTTATGAGTTTATAAGAGTTTAAGCCACTCAATCCATTGTTAATTGGTTTTGGATGTGAACCCCATGTTACTTTATCATGGTATCAGAGTGGGTTACCCACGTATTTGGTTTCAGCGATAGCCAAACGTGCTCACCGTCACCTAATATAAATCGCCACACGTGTATGTCTTGAGAAATCGCCACACGTGTGGTGGCGTGCTGAGAATGTGTATACATATAACTCCTATATTGGAAAAACATAACTTTGCTTATGGGTTTATAAGAGTTTGGGTTACTCTATCCATTGTTAATTGATTTTGAATGTGAATCTCATATTACTTTATTAATCATATCTTAACTGTCTATTTCAATTGTGAGGCCAAGATTTACTTGGTGTTTTTGTCTTTCTTTTCTAGACCACACTGCAGCTTATTTGATTAGCTGCTGTTTTCTTCCATCTCTCTCTCTCTCTCTCTCTCTCTCTCTCTCTTCTCTTGAGTGCGACTGACCAAGCAATGGTGCTACAGAGATCAAACTCTGTATTAGATCGACTGGGCAAGTTGGTAAAGAATTTGACACTGTCATTCTAGTGCAAACTTTGTAACTTAGATATTTTGGTTTTGGTGTGGATTTTCAATATAGGGACAATAACAGTGTCACGGACCACAGACCAAACAGAGCATGCATGATAACATCTCTAATAATTAATGATATGGACTACATAGTCTTTTTGTTGGCGACATATACCAGGCTTACCGGCCTACAAATTAAATGGATTATGTTGCCTCTAGATGCCACAATTAAAACTGAATTCTTAACTAGACAAGAGGCAAATGGCAATCACCATGGATGAAATACAAATGCTCTCTGGATGATTACAAACTTTGGGTTACTTTTTTTTGGGGAGTCAAAATAACTTTGGGTTACTTGAGTCGCAATTCAAACTCTCTTCTTCCTACCGGAGGCAGGTCTCTTGCCAATGGTTGCAGAAGAGAACTTGGTCGATGATGAGTTGGGAAGCAATCCACGAAGTATCGCTACAACACCCACACTCAAGAACGAATAGTACACCGTCAATAACTTTTCCGGAGCCCTTCCTGATCTTGTGAGTTCTGCAAATATAGGCACCTGCAAATGCATGTGATCTATCAAAATGTTTGAATAAGAAACATAAAAGGATAATTAGTGATTCTTGCTGAAAGAAAAATTACACCAACGCACCAACCACCGAAATTATTCTCTACCTTATTCTACTATTGATTTCGGGGGACATCCAAACGAACATGAACTTAATTGAAAAAAAAAAAAAAAAAGTCGTTGATGTCCCAAATAATTTTACTATAAATATGTCACTAAATCATACTCACACGCTGAATAAGATGATTTAGTGTGAAACGAATGAGGTGACAATAGTCATTTGAGTATTTTGATGAATTTTGCCATCGTCACCTTGGTAGTAGTGTTACATGCATATTTCTGATGTAGTAGGAATTGATTCCAAACTTCTTCCCAATAGAAAGAAAAATGACGAAGATCATAATTTTCATCTAAATTATGGAGTATAACACATGATTTATTTGGTCAAAATTGTATATTCTTATTTTCTCACTAAATTTTTTCCACCCACTCATGATTTTAAAGCAATTCTCAAACTGATGGAAGTCAAAATTCTCGACCTGATTTTTTGTTAATGATTTTCTAAAGTTGGAAAATGAGAAATTTATAAAAGAAAACATTGGGTTGAGATTTTGGAGATCATTTATTTAGATAATCTTCTACAAATCATGTTTTACCAATAGTGAGATTATGGTATCGGAGAAAAAAAAAATTTAAAAATGGTGTTTATAAGGTTTGACATGCATGGTTCAACATGCCATGAGTGTTGTCATGACACCTTTAAGGTATCAAACAATGTTTTTGTGAAATTTTTCCGAATCATAATGTCACCTAGTAATGCATATTTTTAGAATATGCTTCACTTGACAGATTATAAAAATCTTGAACGATTATTTTGTAAATGGTTTTCAAAATTAGAAAACTGAGAAAATAGTAAAAAAAAAAAATGAGGAATACAAAGTAGGAACCAGGACCTAAACCTAATTGAAAACAAAGACTGGAAGGACCAATCTTTGATCTTTCATAAAGAGAAGGGAGAATTCCACAAATGGTCACTCAACTATGACTCATTCGACACTTTGGTCACTGAAGTTTCAAATATATCACTTTGGTCACTCAACTATTACACTGCCAATCACTTAAGTCATCCAAAAAGTATTTTTTTTATAATTTTTTTTAATGAAAAAAATTAACAAAGTGACTTAAGTGATTGTAGTTAAGTGACAAAATGATATATTTGAAACTTCAGTGACTTAAGTGTCGAATGAATCATAGTTAAGTGATCATTTGTAAAATTTTCTCTAAAGAGAAATTATAAATGTAACGTTGACAGTGAAGAACTGTTACCATGCCAGTGAATAGAGAAATGCCATAACTCAAGCACGTGGTGTTGAACCAATGCTTCCCAGCTAAAATGCCATAAAGATTCACAAGCACCAGAGGCCATTGAAAAAGAAGCTCAACCCATATGATCCCGACGTAGAAATCCGGCGTCTCAGTCATGAGGTAGTCACCAACTTCTCCTGCGTACCAGCTCCGGAGTTCGACGAGAAAATCTGGGTATAGGGTGATAGGGAGACATGCTTGCCCTTCAATCAATGGGGTTTCAAAAGCGATCGCGAGGAGCAAGAGGAAGAGCAAAGCATCAATGAGCTTAACAAGAGACCCCATTTTTGTTGCTTAATTTGGAGCTTTTACTAATTTGCGAGAGGAATGGAAAATCGCTAGCTAGAGGGAATTGGTAGCAAAAAGAGGATCTTGAAAGTTTGGATCGTTTAAAATTCAACATGAGGTGCAATTTTTACGGAATGATTTGACTCGCTCACACAAATCTCATCCCTTTGCAAAAATTGATGATGGATATATCATTTCATAAAAACCATTGGCTAAATAAAGTAAATATTTCCTTTCTTCCCCATTTTAATAAGAGGAGGAAGATTCAAAATTGGAACATAAGGTAACAGGATAAATATTCTTTAACTTGCTAGTAGAGCTATGAAATGATATTTTTAATAACAAATTCTATATTTTTAATAAGTTTAGTTTCGTATCATAATTTTACAATTTGAACGATATACTAGCTACTGTTGTAGTGAAGCACATATATTTAGTTTTTGTAAACTTTTTTTTTAATAGGAGTTTGGAACCCAGCTTCATTTATTATATTATTATTTGGAACGGGTGAGGACATAAAACCTGAACTCCGTACTACAGAAAAACAATTACAATAATTCTCTTACAATAAATTCTAAATAACAGCAGGAATCCCGTTTAACCAAACATCATCTAAACCATCAATATTGGCAAGGTGCGCAAGCCCGTGCTCCACCATTTACTTCATGGTAGACATGTCTAATTCTACATGACTGAAAAGCAGAAATATAAGCATGCAAAATTCGACTTACCTCCGAAAACTTCTCCTCCTCACAATGGTAGTGAAATATCAATTTTTGTAGACTCTGATGCAAAGAATTTTCGTCCCTAGGAAAAACGATGGTAGCGAAATTCAGGGTCCCCATGGCACAGAATAAAAATAAATCGATCGGAGTATAAATGTAATTCTTCCAAGAACTGTCCCTTGAGCAAGACGTCGTCGTTTTGGTCAGTGTCATATACTATATACAAGATTGTGATTTTGCAGTCCCAATTTCAGCAAAGTCGGAAGCTTGAAGGAGGAAGTGAATATTCGATGAGCGAGAGTCGACCAGTGCCGAGAAGAGAGAGCCCATGGGGCACGCCGGAGGGAGACCATCGTCAACCCAAGGCCCATCGCTGCAATGACCGAGCTGAGGACGTCATCCAAGTAAGAACACACAAAACCCTCTCGTCTCTTCATCGCTCGTATCATATTTCCAATTGACACGTTTGATGCCGCAATGTTAGTTTTGGTGATCAAATTCTTCAGCTTTGTTGCGTTAGGGTATAGATTCGATATTGGGTTGGAGTTATTTTTGGTTCTTTCTTGACGTGATTGAGACCATGATTGCTTTGTGTATGTGGGTTTTGAGTTTCAGTTGGTGGGTTTATGGGAAAGTGAATGCAAGTGAGTTTTTTTAAGCTGAAATGTACTTCAGCGGCTTTGTTCGAATAGATTTAGTTGTATGGTTGGGAGTTTTGGAGTATGGGAAAGTGAATGCAAGTGATTTTTAGCTGAAATGTACTTCACCTGATTGCGTTTTATTGTTATGAACCAGATTTCATGTATCAAACACTCAACGGTGGTGTACATAGTGCCTTGTGATTATATTTCACGTTCATGGCTCATATTCATTGAAGTTTTAGTCAAAACAATTTTTCCGCGATTGTCTGTCAGTTCACAAATTTCAGTATTGAATGAATTTGTTCATTGATCAAACTTTGTATCAACATTTAGTAAATTGTAAAATGTATGTCCTCTATGGAATTACTCTAAAGTTGTTGAATATGGAGCAGTTAACAAGTAAATAGTACATCAGGGACGAGGGGAAGGGAATTTCAGGTGTTGGTTTTGTCAAAGTGAGGAGAAAGCTCACAAGCAAAGGGTTTTATCTTTAATGTGAAGCTCCGATGAAGTCATTTAGTTTCAAGCTTGATTTTGGTGATCTTAATGGGGGTGTTGATTCGAAGGAATTTACACTCTGTTTGACTTAGTTATTGCCAAACTCAAGTTAATACTGCTTGGACTAATTGATTTGAAATGTTAGAAATCAACAATAGTAGTGTTCTCTCCTAATCTTATCAATTAATCTTGTCTGTGTATTATGTAGGCTTGTTTTGAGGGAAACCCCTTTAAGACAGTCCCAGGGCCATTCAAGCTCTTCTATCAGTGCATGCGATCTAAACCTGGGTATGATATCAACCTTCGAATGTACTGTTATGAGATCATTTTTTCTTTTCAAGCTTTCAAGTGAGTTTATAACTATGTTCTGCTATAAACATTAACAATAGTTAGTGTGTCTTGTTTTGATGATGCTCCTTAGAGCTGGTCATGTATTCAGTCATTGGCTGAGCCATATTAATACCTTTAATAGAGGCTTCACTATCTACCTGTTAGTAATTTATATGCTATTTTATCATTCAACACATTGTGATATCTGAAGCGTTTGTGCTTTTCTGCAGGGAGGAACCAACAGAGCCATATACATATTTGCAGCTGGATCCTCCAACAAGGGAGGTGAAACTTGAGTGAAGACATCTTTGCTTGAAAAATAATCTCGTGTTTAATATTTTTTTTTTTTGTCTCAAAAATTCCAAACTTGTGTTACATTTGGCTAAATAATATGATTGGATTGTGCTCAAGATCACAGCTTCTTTGCTTTAATACATACTGTTGAACTCAACAGCTTTTTTGAATTCTGTCCGCACCATCTACTACACAATTCAACTCTAATGTCTTTGTTCTTATGTGTACCGTAATTGCTTTTTTCTGCTCCGGAAGCAAATCTCCATTGAAGCCATTCAATAGCTTTGCCAGCTATTCTATTAGGATCTTCATGCTCCTTTTATGAAATGTAGATGCATAATCAACTTGCTATACTTTGATGTGCATGATGATGAGATATGAACTGCATTGTAAGGCAAACCAATGTTTTTGTTGTTGTTTGATTTCTTGTTTTTGAACTCTCTACAATTGACTTTATTTGTATATGGAGATGTGGGCTTTACGCCTCTGCCTTTCTCCAAAATCATCAAAAGGAAACAACCCAAACTGTCATCGAACTGAAGAACTATGACAATCCAGTAACCCATCTACCGCTTACAATTTCTGTGGTTAGAGAGAACATGCTATCTACAAAAAGTACGAGGACTAGAAATCAATAATGGGCTCTCCAATGGTCAGATTCCGCTCGACGGTCCACGGTAAGTCAAAGAGCTTGGCTGTGATGAATTTGAAGATCTTGTTCACATTTATGTTGTAGGTTGCACTGGAAAAGAAAAGTGTTGCGTTGAATGCCTTTGCATAAGCTCTTGCCTGCAGTCACAATAGACATAGTTTCATATCAATTTTCTCATTTTCCCAAGAACCAAACATAGACTTAGTCCATTGTTCATCACAAGTGGGTGGCTGGTATGAATTCTTGATCAATTAGTAGTTGGTGAATCAATTCATTTGAAGGGTCCTTGTCCCTTCCATGGTTTGCTTAAGTTCTGTATTAAAGGAATGTTCTTGATGTAGTTAGTTGGTGCATGTTGAAATTGAATGACGTGTTCTATTGAGCATTGGCCTACATGCCTCCAATTTTTCTTGCTAGTTCTTGAAGATTACCTACTTCAAGCTTTGCCGACAAGATTAGCCCCTAATAATTGGCATTCTTTGACTAAGCACATTTTCTTTAACCAACAAAACAACTATGTTTATTATAAAATATTAAACTGATTCGCACATCAATTTGTAAATCATGAATTTTAAAGATTTTTCTTTTGTTTTTTTCCTACAAGTATCTGGGATTAGAATAAAGATCAAATAATTTTGAAGAATAATATATGATTTGTTTATTAAATGTCATTGTTATTTCTTACCTGACTCGCGATTGCCCATTGCAAATCTAATGGGAGCTGGATGAAGTCATCGAACTTTGTTCCTATCAATATTGGGATTGCCGTCTGCAAAAACAACCATGCAAAGACAAGAATTTCTATCTCAAACATGGAATAATAAAACCGATTTTAAATTTCAAAAAAAAATTGATTCACCTTGTTTTTTAGTAAAAGAAAATACAGTGCATAGAAAATTACCTGATTCCATTTTCTGGCTCGGTGATACCATGTTGGAATACTGCAATCACAGAAATCAAAATTCCATGGATTTGTAATTAAAAGTTCCTATTTAATCAACGTGATCATGAATACTAATCAAAACAGCATGAACAATGAAAGTAAAACACACCTATTTAACGTACAACGACTTGTCAAGTCGAACATGAACAAAATTGCTACGGAATCCATGCAAGCAACCTGCATATTGTCCTGGGATTTCTTATCACCTGCAACAAAATAAAGCATAGAAACATTATCCAAAGTTTGATTGTATTGTAAGATGAAGAAACTCGATAGAATGTATATAGGACAGACGAGAGGCCCTATATCGAATGACCACGATACACAGGGCCCTCGCCTGACATGTGTTTGATTAACCACACTTCCGGTGAATGGTAGTAGAGAATTACCTCCAACTTCCCAAATACTATACGAAATCCGAGCATCTCTGATGATTAGAGTTTTATCCATGAAATTCAACCCTGTAGTCTGTGGCTCTCCTTCTTTCTCATCATCTCCCACGTACTTTACCTTCAATGATCAACAAATTTCAATCAAACTTCATTATTACTTACAACACAAGAATATAAGATGAAATGTATTCTGATGGTACATGAAAGATTACCAAAAAGCTCGTCTTTCCGATTTGGCTATCCCCTAACAGACTAATCTTCAATGAGACCAAGTTGGAGTCTACGCTTTCCCGACCACTCGTAGCAGCCGACGACTTCTGACGCCGGACGGCCTTGACAGCAGTGTCAGGGCTGGCGATAGAGCCGGAAGGAGGAGTCATAACCGAAATCGGCAGCATCCGGTAGTGAACCGGCTTTCCTAAACAGCAAGTAATAATCCTATCCATGACGTGTCGAATGCAACGGCGGAGAACCAAAACGCGACGGTGAACTCTTCGCCGGAGGGTGTACTGGACCATATCTTTCTTGAAGCGCGAAGAGGAAAGAAAGTAGTCAATCTTTGTTTTCTAAATAATGGATGATGATCATGGCATGGGGAGATGGCCTCAACAACAAGGCTTACTGAGCGGCTCTTGGTGTTTTTTGGCCATGGAAAATGAAAGCGAGCTTCTCAAGCTTCTCATATTTTCATTACTTGGTGGTATTTTTAGCATTTTTCTTTGTTTGATTCCTAATCCTTTTTTTTTTTTTTTTGTATTTTTCAGTTACAACTACCTGTTGCTATCAATATGACTGATTTAACGGGACAGTTGACCGGTAACAATGTGGACGAACTCCTAAAATCCAAATAGAGTCATAATTGCCGTCTGAGATTAGCTATCAATCTTGGCTTTCTATCTTGGACGTCCATTTGGATTGAGAAGCAAGGTTGACACAAAACAAAGATGATCTAGAACTCACCGTTTTCGCTGTTGTTTTTAGTGGATTAGGTTTGGCCTATTTTTCCTTAAAAAGTAAATGAAGAGATAGATATAAATCCGCAATGAGATAGGGTTAGTGCGAAATGAGTTTGTAATCTGTTTTTGTTCAGGTGCTAGACATTTGGAAACGCGGGTTTCAATTTATAACATGTAAAATTCAGGATAACTTGATCATTTCACCAGGTGAGATATGAGATATTTTGAAAATTTTAAAATATAAGAAGGTTCTAAGTCATATAAGTAAAACCGAGACCCAGAGACGGAACTAGAATTGAAAAACCATATGGGCTGCAAATTGAAGTTAATTTTACATGAAAACTGCTATTAAAATTTAAACCGAAGTTTTTTAATTTAGAGCCATTTTCTTAATTGAAGTTAGATAAAAATTAGAAACTGAAAAATGGAGACAGAGACTAATTAAAATAAGAGGATGGGAGGAGATTTTTGACAGTATAAAGGCTACACTCTATATAAAACATGTACTTAAAATACTTTTTCCACAAACATGAGGTGGGCTGCAGCTCAACCCAGCCCCCCTCTAGTTCCGTGTCTGCCGAGACCTATTTGGTTTAATAATATATATGTCTACAATTTAACAATGAAATACATTAACCGTACGTGATCTGTTTCGAGGGATTAAGTTGAATAAATCAGTCACACCCATGATCTCAACAGGCCATCTGATTTAAAAGGTCAATCATTTCTAATGCCTATGAAAAACAACTGAAAAAGAAAAAAAGGTATCTCATTTCTAAAATCGTCAAAATTTCTTCAAATTGTACGAGTTTTCTGTCCGATTATACCAAAAAGCTTTGGCTTCAATAGGAAGTCACTTTCTGGTTTCTTTCCTTGCAAATTAAGTCCATCTAAACCAGAAACTTGGTGTACCAATCAATCCATGTGAGTGTAATGGACAGAAACAGAATACAATAATTTTCGAGTCCGCGAAGATATGAACAAGACTTTGGATTGTTATATTATAGAATATAAATAATATGGTTGAGACTTTATAGACCAACTTGAATTTAAGTTAAAGAGGCATTCAAGTCCTCAACTCAGCAACAGCTAGCTTGTTAATCAATTGGTTTCTAATGGGAATATTAAGGACTGCACGTATGATATCGTATTATCGTGGACGTGTCAAACAGTAGTACTCGATCTTCCCACGTCGTCAATCAATCGAATTAATATCAATATTATTGATCTCACCTAACAAATTTGATTGAGGACTTATAGTTAATTAAGCTTTTTAGTGTCTTAAAGCAGTGTGGTTGGCTGGGTTGTGAACTTGTGATTGTGAATATCTAATTACCTATGTATAAAAATATATATATATATATATATATATCTAATTACCTATAGCTAGCATATATAATGAAATTTTGATTTGGTATTTTCTAGTGCAGGTAAGGCTACTAGGGATATACATTACATTAGCTAACAAGAAACCTTTCAACATCAAATGATAAGGGTAGAACTTCAAACTAGATCGATCACTTTCGTGTCCAACGCGTGTTTCAAAAAATTCTAGCAATCTTCATGCTGAAATAAATAAATCAACTGGATATTTTTTATTCGGTTTTCGAGTAATATGTCATTATCAGAGCAAGAAAAATAGAATGAACATTTCCAAAAAGTTAACTTGGAATATAAGTAATTGCTTACCATAGTAAATTAATATTTTGTACGTTTTAACATCGACCTTAGTTTTTAGGAATAAAATTTATCTGGGATCTGCATTTGCTAATGATATTACTTCAAGCACTAATTACTTTATAAAAACTAAAGAGGACATTGCCCGACAAAAATATTGTAGGAAAATATTTATTCAGGGCTTTTAATTTTATGTTCACATCAATTGAACACATGTTAAAAATCATGCTCTACAAATGGTGATCTTATGGTATAGAAAAATTTTAAGAAAAAAATAGTGTTAACAATATTTAACATGTTTCGACATGCTATTGCATTACACTTGTGCCACAATGACACATTTCAACGTGTCAAACCATGCCCTCATTTCTATTCAGATTGTCATGATTATTAATTTAGATTACTAATGATAAAGTATGGTCTTTAAGAATATTAATGGGGTCGTGACCACTTACCCCATTTTAGCCTAAAAATTGCCCACTTACTCCACCAAGAGTTTTTTGACCTCATTTACCCAATCTAACCTATAGTGACAATTTTGCCCCCTATTAAACTCTATCCTCTCAGACTCTCTCTCTGCCGCGCCCCACCTCCGGCTTCGCTCTCTCTCTCTCTCTATCTCTCTGTGCCATGGTTACTCCGGCAGCTTCGGGCCACCACCTCCATCAAGTCTCCACCGCCATCAGAGAAGATAGGAGCACTGCATCCGGATTCGACCTCAACCTCTGAGCGCCGCCGTCACCCGAACCATACTCTCTCTCCCCCAGACTCTCTCTCTCTGCCATGGCTGCTCCGCCGCTCCACCTTCGGATTCGGGCCAACAACTCAATCGATCCGGCGGATTCTGGGCCATCTAGTCTCTGTTTCTCGATCCGGATCTTGGCCGGGTCTTAACTGGGGAACCCACGGCGACGAAGACGTACGGTGGTTGAGGTTGAGGTCGGTGGTCCGGTCCCATCAACCTTGTTTCGCCAACTCTTCCCATCTTGACGAAGACGATGACGATCCGACCAATCCTGCACCGGCCTCACACTCGGTGAACCCCGTGAATGAGGAAGGAATTGCAATGTAACTGTGGGGTTTGTTTGATGGTCTACTGGGGGGCAGTAGACACATTATTGGCCCCCAGTAGACTTTGATATGAGGGACAGGGATCACTATAGTGTGGTGTTTTGATAAGTTAGCTGTTGTTTTCTGTGTATTAAAGTCAAATTATCTGTGAATCCTACAAAAATGTGCATTTTTGGTGGTCTATTGGGAGGCAGTAGAAACATTGGACTTTGTATTGGGGGGCAATAATATGATTACTGGGGGGCAGTAATATGATTATAAATTGATCTATTGTTCCTGTAGTGTATTCATTTTGGTTTTGGGAGTTCATACAATTCACTGGACGGCAATAATATGATTTTTGGGAGGCAATAATATGATTACTGGGGGGCAGTAATATGATTACTGGGGGGCAATAATAGCCGGATTCCGGATTCCAGTCATCTGTCGCCGGATTTCGGTTACCAGTTTCCTGAATCCGGTCACCGGTCGCCGGAATCCGGTCACCGTTCGCTGGAGTCCGGTCGCCGGAGACCGCGCCGGCCACTGGTCACCGGAGCACAGCAAGGTGGAAGATGACTTCTCTCTCTAAGTGAGAAAGAAGGAGAGGGCAAAAAAGTCTCAAAAAAAAAGAAAAAATAATTAATTGGGTAAAGGGGAAATAATCCCTTAGAGTGTTTTGGGTAAATGGGGTTAAAAAACAGTTGGTGGAGCAAGTGGGCAATTTTTAGCCTAAAATCGGGTAAATGATCATTTTCCCTTAAGAATAATTCAACAAACATCTCGTAAATTCTATTTAATTTTTCTGACCTAGCTCTGCTAGTGTTGATACCCAAAAAAATCAATATTCATGCCCAATAGTTGTTCAAGGCCCAAATACAAATATAAATGGGCAAAACTACAAATTATGGGCTTTAATAGCTTAAAGCCCATTACGCTAAGAAAGAACTCTCGATCTTGTAGTTCACTTCCGATTCTGCCTTATTAACTGTCATGCCGCGCACGTGGACCCAAGCCACAATCATGCTTTTGGGGCTTACAAGATTGGGTGTGGTGTGGAAGGTTACAGAAGTACATGAGGCCCGTTCTTGATTTTCGGTTGTCGGCGGTTTTGGACTTGGGACCAAAATCCAAGCCCGACAATCTAAATCTTTACATGGGCATGCAAAGATGAGATAATCCAAACCCATAAGCTAAAACACAATTGTCTACTCAATAGCCTTTACAACAACACAAATGTCAATAATTTCTTTTACCTACAGTCAATCTCATGCTTCCTTTAGTTCAAGAGCAATACACAAACAACATCATACTCTTTTTTGGTTATTAGCACTTTGGCCATTTTAGTACGAAGCCATGGCTGATCCATTAGTTATTTCTCATATATTCATTCATATCTCACCATTTTACGTCCAATTGTGTGATCCAACAACAACATAATTATTTATTTTCTTGAGCTGCACAAACACGCAACACCAAGATTATGAGAATCATCAATCTTTCCATTCTTGCTTTGGAAAGGACCTCAACCTTAAAAGACCTTAAGTTTCTTCCCTAAACACACACCATATTTCCCTTCACATGGTCTTGGAACTAACATTATTGTGGTGATCTTCATCACTGCAGTAAAGGTCACATCATAGCAGTATAGGGTACGTCCTTTATTGGATTTCTAAACTTAAGGAACAACTCCTGGTCTTGTGGTCTATGCTTAGTTATGTGGTTTTAACCATAGCATAACAGTTTTATCCTTGATCTTATACTTTTACTCCATTTCCCTCTACCCTATAAATTAGGGCTTCTTGTTTCTGCAAAGGGGGGCAGAACCTCCAAGCCATAGGCATCATACAACCTCCAAGCAACAAGCTTCAGAACCTCTAGACAATACATCTTTCAAGCAAGTCTCAAGCAACAAGCCAAGCATTCCTAGCCTCCAATCCAAAACCATTTTCAAGCTCTAAACGACCTTAAACCCACCAACCATCACCAAAATCCATTCTTTCCTCACTGCAGTAGATTACACCGTAGCAAATCTTTAGCACAGCAAATCTCTCATCTTTTGCAACTCATGTGCTTCTAGCTCCCACGCCACATGCCTTCTTGCAAGCCTTTTCATGTACTTTGCTCATCTATCAAACTATCAAAGCTATATGAATTTTCTGCATACATATCACAAGGAGCATGCCACCGCAGCAGGCCAACCATTACTGAGGGGAATAAGGAAAGACGCTACAAAGCTTCTTGAAGCTTTGGACCCAGTACCTGAACTCAGAAGGGGTAAACAGAGGAGATGCAACATAATCAAGCAATCCTAGCAGTCTCTGTACAAATCCACCCCAACAGCTAGGGTTTGCTCGATGACTTCTGTCTTCGATAAAATTCTTCATCATGGCTTTTGGTGATGCTATTGCGGCTAGGAGAGCGGGGTTCTTCTCCTTTATCTTTTCTGGTTGGCCTGAGGATCATGGCGACGGTGTTTTCCGTCAACGTGTCTCCTTGAATTGTTGGGGCTGATGGGTTCTCTTCTTCAGTGGTGCTCTGATCTCCTGATGGGGTGCTTTGTTTCCGGTGTCGGTTCAGGATCCATCTACCTTGGTTACTGGGGTGGGGGCAAATCGTTGTGTTCTTGACTCAGTTTTGGGTCGAAAGACTTCTACAATGAAGTCCTTATTCCTGGTGCTGGGCTTGGGATTGGGATCATCTTTTGAGAACAGCATTGGGATCGGCTCCGGCTGTCGACTTCAGTTCGTGTCGGCTGGTATACTAGGGTCAAAATCAACATTGGGATAGCGCAGGATCGGATCTGGATGCCTGATTCTGGCTCATGCTTGTGTTTAGCTCTAGAGTACTGGTGGTAGAAGTGAAGACCTAATTGGGCCTCCCGAGATGGGGTTGGATTTGGGATCCCGACAAGTTGGGATGCGTCGCTACAGGGATTCAACGAGGACGACGGCGATGCAGATGGCTGCTGTGGCGGAGGCGTGGTGATGAGAAAAGCCACTGCTTGGGGTGTCCTTAGCAGATCTGGTTGGTTCTGGGCCCTTTCATGGGTTTTGGCTTCAATCTTTGCTAGGGTTTGGGATTCTTTTTTAATTTTAATTTTATTATTTTATTATGGTAGATGAGGAATTTGCGACCTCATCTACTGGAAATATTTAAATTTCCTTTGGGTCGCAAAATCTTGATGCTCGGTTGTTATATTTATTTAAAGTGCTTCTTAGTTTTCTAGGTTTTGTTAGAAATAAGGTGTGTGAATTTCCTTAAAAGGTGGGTGTACCCGGGAGTGTGAGGTTCTATTTTCTTTAGAATAGGTACTTTGTATGTCCTAAGGACGACTATTTCTGTTGGTCCCTCAGGGGTGTGTCATTTCTGGTACTGCTTGCTGAATATTATAAAACTGGCTGACCTACTTCGATTCAAAAAGAAAAAAGAAAAAAAAAGTATGGTCTTTAAATTTATTCCAATTGATGAATATTAAAATATGTAACCATTTTTTATCCCAGAAAAAAGTAACTCAAACAGATTAATCCCAACAAGTAATAATTTAACTCACACCTCGACTAAATTTGATGCAGAACGGATGGCAGCCCAATTTGAAGAGCAGTTGGATCGTGCTAAAGGAGGAAAACGAAAAGTGACTAGTAGACACGAAATAGCTCGCTGTCCAATTAGGATGTGCCTTACCTTTCCGGAAAGGGAATCGCCCCAGAAACAAGACTCATAGCATTGCTATGAGCTGTGGTCCTTTTCGGGCTTTCGGGGTCGTTTAGGGCCTCAAAACTGAGTTTTTCTATTTTTACAAATTTTGATTTTCCTAGTTATTTTTGGGTTGTTTTAGTTTTTACCCATGGGCTTTAGGGTTCAATGTTAGTCGCCCTAGGGTTTTATTTCTCTTATTTAAGCAGCCTCAAGCGGCTGCAGAACCTATCTTTCAACTTTTTATCAATCAAATAGAGAATTTTCTCTTTATCTCTAGTGGACTCCAGAAACTTTGTTTAGGTTTATTGCTGGTAAACCTAGGTTACTATTCCGACTGCGTCAAAATTAAATGAGTACAAGAGTGAATGGTTAAGCAAATGAAACATGAAACCCAACCTTCATGTACATGTCCAGTTAATTATAATTTCTTGTCACAAAAACTAGGCTCTCTGGGTAGATATAAAGTTTACAAAATAGATATGTACTAAAAAGTCTCTTAACTTTTTTAACACCTCGATAGTATATATAAGATGATTTTCCCAAAACTGTCCTTAACTCATTGTTTTGATGAAATCCCATTACTAATGATCCTCCAAAATTAGGGAAAAATTTAGGAATAGTACCTGAAAATAGGTTTACTATGAATTTCCCTGAATTTCTATACATAAAGTTACAAATCGTAAACTTTAGTACACGAATTTAAAACCCGAGCAATTATTAATACTTGATGTCAATAACCCCTTCAGTTCGTATGCCATTATCTACGTAATGAATTGGGTTTTTATCGTGTTCACTCTCTGTCCTCATCAGCTATCTCGGCACACCTCCATTTTCTGGTTCTCTTCCTCATCTCTCTCTGGTTCGCTTCACGCCACAACAGTAGGTCATCAAATTCTAAGTCCACCCACAACCTCACAATCCCAAATGTCTCCAAGTAGATCCAAGAAGTGATCGAGAGAGAATAGTTAAAATGCGGTGTGGCCGTGTCGGGGAAAGAGAAAGAAAAGTGTGACTTGGTGGTTAGGTGCTCCACCTTCCATCACTAAAAGCGTGGTGGTGGTGCACTGTGCAAGATGGGGGGGGGGGGGGGAGGTGTCCAGATTAAAACTCTGAAGAGATCAAATTACCCCTTGAATAATGACACCTAACACACATTCTAATGGTGTTATTAACGTCGTGTACATATATTGGGTTGGAGTTGTAATTATTGTACTAAAATTTATGTACAGAAATTCGTAGCTAGTGAGCCAAACTTCAGGTTCACTTACCATTTACCAAGTCTCCCCCCCCCCCCCCCCCCCAAAATTAATACTAAACTGCTTAGTCCAAAATTTATCATTGCCATAACCTTGTTACTCCATACGTCGAGACATGTTCATTACAGACTGTAACAGTTTTGCAGTCAGAAACACTGCTCAATCTTTCTGGAAGCTTTATCTTTCGGAACACTTCACCAACCATATCATAGGTAAGAATGAAAGCATTGCGGCTCGCATCCTTTCTCGAAGCCAACCAGTCAACGTTTTCTTTGATATAGGCGTCAATCGAAGGCCGTGGGTGAATACGAACATAAGTCAGCCATGTAAGAGTTGCACTTTTCCACGAATTAGAACTCAAGCTATATACCGCAGCTTGCTTAGCGCTTTCGTTGGTTGTTGGATCGAAACCAATTTCGACAAACCGAGGACCAGTAAGATGGACAATATATTGTTGTGGAACAACCTTGAATTCTCTCGTTGAAGCATTCATCAATGTGATTTGCTTGCCCTCAAGTAGGCAATATATGCCACTGCGTGGGCCCAAAATGTCCACATTTGAATACTAGTCCTTATAGTGATAATCTGAAAAGTTTAGCAAGCGGGAAGAACTAAGGCCACTGGGGTTGCGTCATAAAAAATAAAATAAAATAAAAAAGACATTAGAAGCAAACTTCACATATTTGAAAAAATTTGGTACTAGTGCCTGGAGCTCCAAAAAACCCGGGCATCCCTTGGTCTAGGGGTTTGAGAAATCTGCTCGTCCGGTGGTGTTCAGATTCGGTATGGACCTTCCTTGCCGCTGATGAGTCACTGTCAGACGGGTCTTGATAGTTACGTCTCTCGGTTTGCTCCAGAGAATGGCTTCGACTCAAGGGGCAGATGGATGTCTGGCTGGTGAGCATCAGATGTAGGCTCTATGTATGGTGGTTGGGTTGTGCGAGGATGGCCTGGGCGGCGGCGTGGGTTTTTGCAGATCTAGCGACGACGGCGTGGGTCGAATGGATTGAGCGGCCGGAAGGTTCCCCGGGGCTTTGCGGCGGCGAGCTGTTTTGGCCGATCCGGCGTCGACTTGGTGGCTGTAGGATTGCGCGGCGACGTAGGCAGGTGTGGGATGCGGGGTTTCCAGCCGGCAAGGTAGTGGGTCGGCGCAGCTGGTTGCGGCAGAGGTGCTACACGATCACTGTGCGTGGACCTAGGTTTTGGGCTTGCTGCAACATCCTGCTGGACCTGGAGTTTGGGCTCTTTGGGAGCAGCTGGGCTAAAAATTTTGGCTAGGGTTTTGGCCTTGGCCCAACACTATGTTATTTAGTTTTTGTCTATCTAACAATAATGTTCCGTTTTCAGGGACAATCTAGGCACTTTTGTGCATCTAGTTTTTGCTTTTGGTCTGGTCTTGTCGGCTTAATTCTCAGTGGATCTAGGTGTACACCAATTGAGGTTTCTAGGCATGCAGCTAGGTTTATTGGTTAAAGAATTAGGTTGGGAGGTCCGGAACCTTCTAGCGCCTCCGGCGTAGTACCAAAGGGGATCCCGCTATGTCTACGTATTAATTGTACAATGAGTTGGTCTATTTTCTATGTACCATTGTGGATACTACCACTATCTTCTTGTCTGTAAATGGCAGTGGAAGGGTATGTAATGACCTATTCTGGCTTTTGATAAATATATATTCGCCTACTGGCTCCATTCTCAAAAAAAAAAAAAAAAAAAACATATTTGAAAATTTGGGAGTCTAAGTTCATCTCGCCGACAATACCGACAGATATAAGTAGGAGGATCATCCCACCATGTCATGCCAGTCAAGGACAATCCAATATTAACAAGAGCATCAGCCACTTGATTGCCCTCATTTTTTCAATTTGAAAAGCATTATAAATGACAATTTCGTCTGCAAAAATCATTGAAAAACATTACTGACAAATTTTTTTGTCTACGATTGTGTCATTCCCCTAAATCCCTAATTATAATGTTGTCGGTAGAGGTCATGCTCCTAATTTAATCTTTTAAATTAAACGAATTTTCATTGGTTGATAAACAATGTTAACGATCGTTTCGTGAAAAAACTTAGAGTGTTTCTATTGAGACCTCCAAATCTACTCACTTGACCTCATTCATAATCGAATTATTAAATTACATATATAACCTACTATAAAATGACAATTAAGGACAATAATTATATCAACAAAATATTTTTTTTATTTCTCTAGACTTTCCAATTCAATAATAATCAGATTGCATACTTTATTATTTTCCTTATCTATTTTCATTTTCCAATTTCACTACATACTCATTAAAGCATTCATATATATTTAATAAGAACTAAAACTATGATTAAGATCATGTGACATAAAATGTTGAACACATATTGTGAGGGAGAGCAAAATAAATCATATTATAACCTAAATCTAAGTCTATCTATTATATTTGTAAAAAAATAAAAATAAAAAAGAGCTAGCATTTATAGAAAAAATAAAAAATAAAAAATTATTCATGAGGTGCAGAAAATCGAGAAAAAAAAAACATTAAGAAAAAAATTGTTACTCTTTTTTTTTTTTGCACAACTAAAAGAAAAAAAAAAGTTTTTTAAAAAAAATCACACAATAGTTCATGTTATTTTCTTGTTGATTAGAAATTATATTTGATTTTTTTTATTGGATAAGAAATTTATGTTGTCTGATTAAGGAATATACATGTAATTAAGATTATAGAGTAATTAATCATTGAAATGACTAAGTTTTTATTTTATTTTAAAGATAATAGTTTGTTTGCAAATTATATGAGTGAGGTTATTTAAGGAACTTGAGTGAGGTATAGTGAGTAAATTTAGTATTTGAAAATTTGACAAGAGGTGCAAAAAGCATAGTATAGTGGTCAAGTGAGCAAATTTGGAGGTTCCAATAGAAAAACTCAAAAACTTATTCACATAATTTAACCTTTTGAATTTAAGAAGCATTGTCAATGACATACATTTCATTGGTAAAATCATTTTCTTTTAATTTTAATTTTTCAAATATGAGTAGCAATGTGGAGCGGACTTTTTAATTATTTCCCATTGAGCGTCAGTGATTAGACAAGCGTAAATACAAGTACTGATTGATGAATTTCAACAAACATTGTGACAAACTTGTTAATTATTTCTCATTAATAATAAGAGATTAAACAAAAGTAGATACAAGTACTGATTGATGAATTTCAACAAGCATAGTGACAAACTGTAGGCAGATCAACCACAAAGAAGTAACAGAACATATATAACACTCAAACAAGTAGTGTAGGCAAACTCCATGACTTTAAATGATTCATTTGATGGATCATTCGCGAGCAACTGCAACGACTCCTTTTCCAGCATTGCGACCACTGAAAATGCGTACTAGAGAAGCAGGACCATTCTCAAGTCCTTCAACTATGTCCTCCACATAGGCGATCTTCCCTTCCTTGATGTAAGGCACCACCAGGTCCAAGAACTTGGGGTAGAGGTGGTAGAAATCAAACACGAAGAAGCCTTCCATGCGAATGCGCTTGTAAATGAGGTGCATCAAATTGGTGATCCCTGATAACCAAGAAAGATAGTCCAAGTTCATTGCATTGAAGCACTCTGTGAATCAAATGGCATATCCTAAATCAAAGTGTATCAGTTTCTTGTATCTGCTTTCAATTCAATATATTCTGTAAATCAAACAGTTAGTTCTTATCTTAGATAGAATATAGTTCTTGTATAAATCTAGGCATTGTACTGTAAAACAATTATCAAATTCAAACAGATTATTCCAATCTCTTCCTCTGTTCTTTATGGTATTAGAGCGGGTTACCCACGTGTGCATGCCTCACAACCACACGGGCTCCACGTCACCCAAGTTGTCCACGTGTATGGCTTGAAAATTCGCCACACGTGCGGGGGCGTGTTGAGAATATATGTACATCCCACATAGGAAAAATGGGACCTTGCCTATGGGTTTATAAGGGTTTGGGCCACTCCATCCATTACCAATTGGTTTTGGATGTGAACCTCAGATTACTTTATCATGGTATCAAAGCCCCGGTCCCATGGCCTCCACTGAGAATACTCCTTCTGTTACCAACTTCCTCATCATCAAACTTAACCGAACAAACTATCCCCTATGGCTTGCTCAGATCACCCCCATTCTGAAAAGTAGAAAACTTTGGGATTTTGTTGATGGTACCAATCCGTGTCCCCCTTGCTTCCTTAAAGACAAAGAAGGTCAGCTCACTGGTCAAGTTAATCCGAACTTCCACATATCACACCTCATTCATAATCTCAACTCCTTATTCTTTATGAAAGATTTGGGCTCTGTTCATTACTTTCTTGGTATTGAAGCTGTTTATGATGGTGACCATTTGCATCTGACACAACATAAATATATTGTGGATTTGTTGAAAATGACCAAGCTTCATGATTCTAGACCTTATCCTACGCTTGTTTTATCTGGCAAAAAGCTTAGTGTCTATGATAGAGTCAAATTAGAGGATCCGTCAGAATATAGAAGTATTGTTGGGGCTTTACAGCACCTTACTCTCACTTGTCCTGATATTTGTTATGCTGTCAATCAAGTGTGTCAGTTCATGCACTCACCAACTAATGTTCATTGGGTGGCAGTCAAAAGAATCCTACGATATTTGAAGTGTACCTTTAATCATGGATTAGTTTATCAGCCAGGTTCTCTCTAGTTAGTTGCCTATTCGGATGCCGATTATGCGGGTGATCCGGATGATTGTCATTCCACTGGTGGGTTCTGTGTTTATCTTGGTCCAAACTTGATCTCTTGGAGCTCCAAGAAACATAAAACAGTATCCAGGTCCAGTGCTGAAGCTGAGTACCGGCAGCTTGCAGCTGTTGAGTTGTCTTGGCTTCGGTCTCTATTTCGTGATCTTAATGTGTTTCTCTCATGTCCCCGGATCTGGTGTGATAATGTCAGCTCCATATCTTTGGCCTCCAATCCAGTTTTTCATTCCAGAACCAAGCATATCGAAGTTGATTACCATTATGTGAGGGATAAGGTTGTTAGAAAAGAGCTGGCCGTTTCCTATGTCTCTACTAATGACCAAACAGCAGACATTTTCACCAAGGGCTTATCAACTCAGCGTTTCCAGTTTCTTGCGTCCAAGCTTCATTGCATTGATTAGTGCTTCAATCACTCTGTGAAGCAAATGGCAGATCCTAAATCAAAGTGTATCCGTTTTTTGTATCTGCTTTCAATTCAATATATTCTGTAAATCAAACAGTTACTAATGGGAAATTAAGTCATACACAGGTCTCTAACTCTACCACTTGACACCAGAAACAAGATGTTTAGAGAACTCACACGTATTTGCAGCCAAAGTCACGTTTTCTTATATCATATAACTCAATAATACAAAGTCTTACAAGCAGCAACATAAATAGTGATGAAAACCTAGCCTAATCTGGAAAGTAATAATAAAAGATATGAGACTTAAATGTTTGATACAGAACGTTGTAAGGAAAAGAATCATAATGAAACTAGGATGATTATTTCCTAACGTAATCATGCAAATAAGCAGGAGGTTGTCCTTGAGTTGTCCTCTTGGGCCTTCCTTCCTCTAAGTTGGAGGATACACCCGTATCAGGCACCCCGGGTTGGACAGGACTCGCCCTCGAGTCCACAGCAGTAGGTTCATTCTCACCATGATAGACTTGCAAATCAGCAACATTAAAAGTAGGAGACACTCCAATATCATCAGGGAGTTCGAGAACATAAGCATTGTTACCAGCTCGTTTGAGAACCTTGTATGGTCCCCCTCCTCTGTCATGTAGTTTACCACACTTCCCACGTGGAAACCTCTCCTTGCTCAAGTTGATCCAAACCAGGTCACCCTCTTTGAACTCAACATAACGACGATGCTTGTCAGCAACCTCTTTGTATTTCTGATTACTCTCAACAAGTCTTCGCCGCACTTGTTCATGTAACTCCTTAATATGGTCTGCCATATCTTTGGCATCACCGCTGAATCAATCCGTGACAGGTAATGGAATTAAATCCAAAGGCCCATTGGGGTTGCTACCGTATACAGCTTCAAAAGGACTGATATTTGTAGTACTATGCTTAGAGCTATTGTAAGCAAATTCAGCTTGCGGAAGGAACTCAACCCAACTTGCTTTGTTATGCCGAACTAGTGCTCTCAATAAGTTTCCCAAGCTTCGATTCACCACTTCTGTCTGACCGTCGGTTTGAGGGTGATGAGCAGTACTAAACTGAAGCTTTGTACCCAACTTTCTCCACAAGGTTCGCCAAAAGTGTCCCACAAACTTGCTATCTCTATCAGATGTGATGGTACGAGGAACTCCATGCAGCCTTACAATGTCACAAAAGTAGATATTGGCAATATTACTAGCATCCATTGTCTTTTTGCAAGGTATAAAATGTGCCATTTTGGAAAACCTATCCACCACTACAAAAATAGAATCAAACCCCTGTTTTGTCCTTGGTAATCCTACCACAAAATCCATGCTAACTTCTTCCCAGGGAGCTTTTGGTTCTGGAAGGGGTGTGTACAACCCTGTGTTTTGACTTCTACTTTTAGCTAGGTGGCATATACGACAACGTTGTACATACCTCAGTACATCTCTTTGCAACCTGGGCCAAAAGAACTTCTCCTCAATTAATGACAAAGTTTTAGTCTTCCCAAAATGTCCACCAAGACCACCTCCATGCACTTCTTCAATGATCCAGAGCCGTAGTGAACAGTTAGGGACACATAACCTGCTACCCTTGAATAAGAAACCATCTTGAATATGGAAATCTTTAATAGAGTTCTTCTCCTTGCACTCATTCCATGTCTCACAAAAATCTACATCTTCTTGATATAACGTCTTTAAGTAATCAAATCCGTCAACTCGTACCTCCATCACAGATAGAAGTGCTCCACGCCTACTCAAGGCATCAGCCACCCTATTTTGCACCCCAGCTTTATGCTTGATCACAAAGTTGTATTCTTGTAGCTCTTCGACCCATCTGGCATGGCGCCTATTAAGTTTTTGTTGTCCATTGAGGAACTTGAGGGCTTCATGATCAGAGTAGAGAACAAATTCTTTGAAGATAAGATATTGCCTCCAATACCGAAGAGATTGAACAATGGCATAAAATTCAACGTCATATGTGGAATACCTCTGCCTGGTGTCATTTAATTTCTCACTGAAGAAAGCTATGGGCTTTCCTTCTTGGCTCAAGACAGCTCCAATACCATTGTTGGACGCATCACAATCCACCTCAAAAACCTTATCATAATCAGGTAAAGCCAAGACAGGGGCTTTGGTCATAGCTTCTTTTATTGCATGGAAACTCTTATTAGCCTCTTCAGTCCATTTGAATACATTAGAACGCAGACAATCAGTCATTGGAGCAATAATGGAGCTAAAATTGCGAATAAACCGCCGATAAAAAGAAGCTAGGCCATGAAAGCTTCTAATATCATGGATGGATTTTGGTGTTGGCCACTCTAAAATTGCTGCAATTTTATTTGAGTCCACTTTGATCCCTTCAGCAGAAATAACATATCCCAAGAAAACTAAGCTTTCAGTTAAAAACTCACACTTCTTCAAATTGGCATATAGCTTCTGCACCCTCAATACTTCAAAAATCTCTCGTAGGTGCTTCAAGTGTTCTGCTTCATTAAGGCTATACACAAGAATATCGTCGAAATAAACAACCACGAATTTTCCAATAAAAGGGCGAAATACCTGATTCATGAGTCGCATGAATGTGCTAGGGGCATTTGTTAATCCGAACGGCATTACAAGCCACTCAAACAGACCATCACGGGTCTTGAAAGCAGTCTTCCATTCATCTCCAGGCCTTATCCTTATCTGATGGTACCCACTTCGTAAATCAATTTTTGAAAATACCTTAGCTCCAGATAAGTGGTCAAGCATATCATCCAAGCGTGGGATTGGAAACCTATACTTTACTGTTATCTTATTTATTGCTCTACTGTCAATACACATACGCCAGGTCCCATCCTTCTTAGGTGTGAGTAATGCTGGTACTGCACACGGACTCATACTTTCCCGGATCACTCCTTTCTGTAGCAACTCAGTCACTTGCCTATTGAGCTCTTCATATTCTTGTGGACTCATGCGGTAGTGAGGTCTGTTTGGCAAACTTGAACCTGGTACGAGATCAATGTGGTGTTGTACGTCACGCATAGGTGGTAGCCCAGAAGGTAACTCCTCAGGAATGACTTCACTATATTCCTCCAGCAAAGGTGCCAACACCTTGGAATAACTAAAATCATCAGTGCCCACTTCTTTCACCATCAACATATACAATTCCCCACTCTCTTTGGATTCAGTTAAAAACTTCTTTGTGGAGAGAAAACTGCAGCTCTCTGCTTTGGATGATTTTGGTTTGTGGTCTGCTCTAGATGGACCCAAAATAATTTTCTTTCCATCCTTCAAGAAAGAGTAGGTGTTCTGGTACCCGTCATGGTGAGCTCTCCTATCAAATTGCCAAGGACGGCCTAATAAGAGATGGCAAGCATCCATTGGTGCTACATCACACCATTGTGAGTCTTGGTAGTTTTTTCCAATAGAGAATGATACCAAACAACGTTGGTTGACTACTACATCACTACCTTTTTTGAACCACTGCAGCTTATAGGATATTGGCTTCCTTTCTGTTTGCAAGTTCAACTTGTCTACCATCTCTTGTGCCACAATGTTTTCACAACTCCCACCATCAATGATAACTTGACACACCTTACCATTGGAAGTGCACTTTGTATGAAATATATTATGTCTTCTCCAATCTGGGTGCTCTTCTATTTTTGATGCATTCATGGTTCTTCTTATCACAAGTGACTCACCTTGATCACTCCAGGTAACTTCTTCGTCACTATAATAATGACAATCATCAGATATCATTAGTTCACCATGTCTTGCTTCACTTGTTTCTCCTATTTCCTCAACCAAGTTCACCACCCGTCGATTAGGACATTCAGATGCTATATGTCCCAACCCCGAACACTTGAAACACTTCTTAGGCTTGCCACCCTCCTTGAGATTGGTGCGGTTGTTCTGGAATTCAATCCTTTGTTCTCCTTTTTTATCAGTCTCAGATGGTGCAACCCACTTGGCAGCAATTTGTTTGTGGTAGGAGTCCTCATTGCTAGGCTGCTTCTGACGTACTTTTAGTTGTTTCTCCACCTCACTAGCCAATTTGTAAACATCATTGTAACTCCAATATTGTTGTAAAACCACCACATCATGAATTTCTTTTCGCAACCTGATTATACACATTTATATGCGTGTAATTATATCTAAAACACTAGAATTAAGCTAATCTCCATGACAATTAATATATAATTAATTCATTTTTATTTATTTTGTAGAAAATAAGCGGAATTGCGGAAACAAGAGAAATTGGTGCAAAAATTGGAGCAAATTGGAGTTTCCGACAAAAGGACGAAATAGTCAATGCGGGTCAACCGTGATCAATGCCATCAAGGGAGCGGAATTCAATTGCCTCCGAGAGTATGTGTGGAATTACATGGCGACGAGAGAAGAAAGAAGACGGAGAAGATGAAGAAAGAAGAAAAAAAAAAGAAAGGGAAAAAGTGAAAATAATAATAATTATTAATATTATTTAAAAAAAAAAAGTTTGCTGACGTCATGATGACGTCAGCATGGCTGATCCCTTCTTCTTCTTCCCACGTGCAGCCATTTCCTTTCCTTTCTTTTATTTTCCTTTTCATTTTCTTCCTTCCTCTCAGCCGCTGCCACGTGTCCCTATCTCTCATTTTCTTTCTTCTTGTACACGAACAGCCACACACACACACGTTAATTAACCTAGGCCATATATATATACCCTTTTCTCTTTGCAATCACGGTAGAGACGAACAGCGCCGCAGCACCAAAAAAGAAAACAGAGGCAGCCCTTTGGGCTGCTCTCTCTCCCCCATCCTTCTCCACCATTTTTTTCATCTTCTCTTTCTATTTTATTTTGGTATTTGAGAATTACTCACTCAAACCTTCTAAGCATCAAGGGACTTCATCATCATCAAGATTTGAAGATTGGGTAAAAGTGGGGAGCTATAAATCAAGGCTTGTCATAATTGCTTCATAGCAATTGTGACTTGTTCTTGTTACTTCTCACTTCTTTTCACCTTTTCCTCTTTATTGATATTTGTTGATGTTAATTTAATTATGGGTAGTGAGTAATTTCTTTGTTGGGGGTTAGGGTTGTGTGCCCTAATCCAAATTTGATGTAATGGATGCTTAATTTAATTTATATATGGAATTTGTTAATTATTGGATGCTTGTGTTTTGTGACATAATTGATTAGAATGCATGCTTAGGAATTGTCAACTCTTGGGTATGTGTTTTAATAAGTCTAGATTAAAATTTAGGGGATGACATCCTTAGATTTTAGAGCTAGGACCCCGATTTAATATTTGTGGGAAGTACAAGCATGGTTCACTACATGATTAGCTTGATAGCAATTATGGTGAGCTTAGTTGCCTAATTCCTCAAACTCTAGGCCTCTTGATGTGAATTAGTGACCCTTGAACCGGCTCTAATTCATGTCGAGTGAGTTCCTACGGCCCTTGAACCGGAGTAGGAATACCATGAAAGGGAATTTTGGCCCTTGAGCCTTGAAAAGCCTTGGGTACGGCTTCTACCATCTTTAATAAATTGCACGTAAATCAAATTAGCATCTAGAGCATTGAATTAGGGTTAGGAATCATCCCTAACTACCAATCCCATATCTATATCATTTCTTACTTTTCTTTGTTTTATTTAATTTAGTTGTTAATTAAATTCTCCATTTAAATTCTTGCACTTAGTTGTTAGAAATGCAAATTACATTTTTGGTGACATTTCCTACTTCATTGTAAATAGTCATCACTAGGTCTTAGTTTTGATTAGGCTTCAGTGCAACCAAAGTCGAGCATTGCTAAGGCTTGGTGCCTTAGAGTAGCATTTTTATTTTATTTTTTTTTCTTTTTTCTTTTTTTTCTTTTCTTTGTTTGCTAAGTGTCTCTATTTCCGATTACCCAAGGATTGTGGGTTAGCCACTAATCCCCGTGGTACGATAAACTAAGGTCCAATTACTTCCCTTACTTGACAACGATTCGTACGCTTGCGAATAGTTTATGAACCAAGTCAATGGCGCCGTTGCCGGGGATTAGGGTTTAATAGCCTTAATCCCTTGGTGAATCGGTTCTTTAGATCACTTTAGCATATTTTTGTTTCTTTATTTAAAAAAAATTTGGTTATTTATTTTATTTGCTTACTCTCTAATTTATATTTTCTAATTTTTGGGGTTACTAATCTTATTTTTGGAAACTCATAGGCATATATTTTTCTCATATTGAGCTATGGATCGGTGGAACTATGGATGGGAAGACCCGTGGAGATATGAGCAAGAAAGTTTATATGGTGGAGATTATCAAGCTTATGAGCCTAGGAAGGAATTCGTTGAAGGACTACTAGCTCAATTGCAAGCCTCTCAAACTCTATTGCAAGCCTCCCAAGCTCGATTGCAAGCTTCTCAAGAGATGCTTATACATTCCAATGAGCAACTTAAGGCTAGTCTTGCACAAGAGCCACCATTCACCATTTATGAGCATGAATCTTTCTTTGACCAAATGGAGCCTAATTCAAGAGAAGAAGTATATTATGAGCATCATGAGCAAGAGTTGCCTATTCAAGATCGAGATGGTGATGTTCATGAACAAGAAAGTGAGCTTGGTTATGAAAGTTCCGATGCAAGTGGGGTGAGTGACTACACTTCGGAGGAATTGGTGCAATATTGGGAATCTAATCTTCACAATGAAGAGGAGGTATATGAAGTTGATTCCGAAGAGGATAGCTTGACTAGTGAGGAAGATGTGGAGCTTGAAGACTTACACCATGATCCCTTAATCGTTGAGGTCGATATTCCCAAGGAGAAAGAGAGTCCTTCAATACCTTGTGATGATGAAGAAATTGAAGAGCCAAGGACTTTCTCTCCTCCCACATCCACGGAAATCCATCATGAGCTTCCTAAGGTGGATTGTAGAATATTGAGCACTTACATTCTTAATGAGAGGATTGAGATCAAGGCACTTTTACCTCTCAATCCACCATTAAGTGGTCAATGTTTCTACAATGAGGTGATGGATTGGAAAGGAAGTGAACCTCTTGCACTTAACCTTCCCCATCACTCGCAAGAGCTTCTACCACCTATTGTTCCTATGAGCATCATTTCTAATCCACTTGAGAAGGAGAAGGCAAGGTTGGCTCCTAGAAGAAAAATTGAGAAGAGGGGGAAGACTAAAAAGCTACACTTTTGGCCACCAATTGGAGTATTCTTAGGTAGTTCTTGGTCTTGCCTCTATGATACATCAATGAGTCCCTTAGCCCCAAACAATAGGGTGGTCGTACTTGAGAAGTATCCACCTTGACAACGATCATGTTCTATAGACCGGCTTGGGGTCTTTAAAAACAAGCGCTTCTAGGGAGGCAACCCTAGGTGGTTTTGAAATTTCCTGGTTTATTTTGCATCAATAAGGCTATTCAGCCATCTTTTTGGGAGGTTGGGAGGTGCTTGGAGTGTGGAGAATAAGGAGATATTTTGAGCTACAATTCTTGTGTGGAGGTCATGGAGGATGATTTTGGGTTATGAGTTGATGGGATGAAGACCATGAGCTTAATGGAGGACCCTTGTCCTTATTCTTTGATGGCCTATTTGTGACGCATTGCTCTTTGGACACTATATATTTCTCAATGGAGTCGATCTTTCATGAGCACCTAGAGCTAGCTGAGAGCATACGTTAAGGAAGTCAAGGCCTTGTGCCTTGAGGTTGGTGTCTCATATTTTCTTCTCCGAAGGTCGTGAGCAATTGAGGGTCGACAAAAGGGGGTTTTCCGTAACTTTACTCCGCATTTAGATTTTTATTAGATAGTTAATTTTTGTGCTTTTGCCCGGACTTCACTCTCATGCCTAAATCTGACATGGATTTAGCTTTCGAGCTCACTTTACAACATTGAGGACAATGTTGGTTTTAAGTGTGGGGGTGAGGGCTCGGGCGGAAAAAAAAAAAAAAAAAAATTTATTAGCTTTATGTAATTATATTTTAGTGGTTAATGCCTTTTCCAACTCCAATGACGAGCCATGAACTTAACTTGTTGTGATTGTGAATAGACTAAGCATGATCTAGGACTTTGAATTTGTTTTGTGATTGAGTGTATATGATCTATGCTTGACTATATGTGTGCACATAGCCTATGTTAGGTTCGTTCATCATAATTAGAGAAGCATATAGATTATTCGATTAACTTGCATGCCCTTATTTGTGAGCTTTTGTGCCTATATCTATAGTGTATGCATCGTTCATTCACTTATTCTTTCATGTGTGTACAATTTCATGACATTGTGTATCTAGAACTTGCTTGAAACCTCTCGAGGCTACTTTTAGCTTGCGACATGATAGAAAGGATGGAGGCATTAGGACTATATACCACCATGGCCAAAGAAGCATGTGCCCAAAAATATTTACCACTAGATTGCCACTTTGAGCCTATGTATATATTTTAGCCTTTTTGTTCATTACCACCACAAATTCCTACACTTTTATCCTACCCTTCCATGGTAGTTGGTGAAGCGATTCGAGAGAATGACTTTATATTTGAGTGCTTCAAAAGAAAGAAAAAAAAATTAAGAGTGTGAGGTTATAAAAGAATAAGTGTGGGGGTGAGTGATTTGTATAGAAAAGAAAGTTCTCAAAAAAAAAAAAAAAAAAAAAAAAAAAAAAAAAAAAGGAAGAAGAAGAAGAAAGTTGTGTAAAGAAAAACAAAGAGTATTACGTAGAAAAAAAAAAAGTTGTGAAAAAAAAAGAGAGAGAGTATAACATAGTTTAGTTAGCGGGTTGTACATTGGGATTAGAGTGAGTGATTTAGCATTCGAAAGCAAAGTCTTAAATCTCTACAAGAGAGAGTTGCTTCACCGATTTTCATGGACTTTGTCTTTCCCCATCCTTTATTTCTTATAGCCACTTGCCCTTAGCCCCATTACAACCAAATAAAAGACCTCTTAATCTTGAATGTTGTGGGTTACCTAGCGGAGATGAGATCGAAGAGCAAGCATATGGCGACGCGTGTTGTGAAATTGCTTTTGAGTGAAATACATGTAGCCCCTAAATATTTGAGCGGTAATATTTAGTGAACCTATTTGAGTTTAGTGGGTTATATCGGGTCTTCTATGTGTCTATTTGATTATGGTGGATTGATGTGACACATGGTTTACACATGCATATACTTGAGCATTTCTTACATGTGCATCTTAATTGCCTTACAAATTCAAAAATCCTATGTTGTGCTTTGTCAACTTCATGGTCATATACATACTTAGTTCTCTGAGGATTATGGTTGGAAAGGCTAATACTACACTATCTTTATGTTTGTGAGTTATTAGATTTTCGGATTAAATTTCATTTAGTTTGCTTGAGGACAAGCAAAGTTCAAGTGTGGGGGTGTGATTATACTAATTTATATGCGTGTAATTATATCTAAAACACTAGAAATAAGTTAATCCTCAAGTCAATTATTATGTAATTAATCCATTTTTATTTATTTTGTAGTAAATAAGCGGAGTTGTGGATTTCAGAAGAAGTTGTACCAAAGTGGAGTAAATTGGAGTTTCCGACAAAAGGACGAAATAGTAAAGCTTGGTCAACCGTGGTCAATGTCATCGAAGGAGTGGGATCCAATTGCTTCAGATAATATATGCGAAAATGCATGGAGACGTGTGAGAAGAAAATGGAAGAAAAGGAGGAAAGAAAAATAGAAAAGAAGAAGAAGAAAATTGGTTTTAGTTAATCAATTATTTGATTAATTAATCAAACCTTTGATTAATCAATCAAAGCCAGCCATCATCCTTCAATCATGCACGTGCTGTGCAGGTAGCAAAGCAAAGAGAGAAAGAAAAAAAAAAAAAAAAAAATCCTTTTCTTCTAACCAATGACACACTGCCACCTATCCCCTCTTATCTCATTTCTCTCCACCACATGCCTTTTTGCCATCCTGATTCTATTCTCTCTCTCGGCTTACACATACCATGACCTAATATATATAGACATATATACATTCCTACGGTAGCAGCTGCACACCGAATTCTCCCTCACCTCAAATCCCAAAACAGCCGCAACCTCACCCCAGACCCATTTCAAACCCTATTCTTCTTCACCTCTTCCTGCCGCACTCCCCACCATCACCCCTCTCTCTCTTCTTCTTCTCCCACCGAAACCAACCCACCTCCAACTCTCTCTCTCTCCATTTCTTCCTTCTCATCTTTTCATCCCACCTCACCAAGATTTTCATCCCTCCTCACCAAGATTTTCTCTCCTCACCAAGATCTACCTCACTAAGATTCAATCTTCTCATCAATTCCACAAATTTTAAAGGGAGAGCCCAAGCATCAAGAAATTCATCTCCATTAAATTTGGGTAAAAGAGGGGAGCCATAAATCAAGGCTAGCCATAATTGCTTTATAGCAATTTGTGGCTTATTCTTGTTACTCCTACTTCTCTTCACTTTGTTCCTCTTTAAATTTTGTATATTGATGTTTGTTTAATGATGGGTAGTGAGTAGATTTGTTGTTGGGGGCTAGGGTTGTGTGCCCTAGTCCAAATTTTATGTAAAGGATGCCTATTTTAATGTCATGATGCAATTTAATTTGTTGGATGCTTATATCAATTTTTGTTGGGTTAAAATGCATGTCTAGGAGCCTAGTCAACTCTAGGGTGTGTATTTTGAGCATGTCTAGGATGGAGTTAGAGGCTTGACCCCCTCTAATTCCTAAGCTAGAAACCTTCAATTTCGTATTCGAGGGGTTATAAGCATGGTGATTTACACCCGTTGCGTGAATGCGCGGGCGGGTCGCTTAGTAGTCTAATTCCTCGATCTTTAGGCCTCTTGATGTGAATTAGAGACCCTTGAACCGGCTCTAATTCATGCCAAGTGAGTTCCTACGACCCTTGAACCGGAGTAGGAATACCATGAAAGGGAATTTCGGTCCTTGAGCCTTGAACCGCCTTGGATACGACTACCGCCAAAGTAGGAAATTTGCATCTACATTATATTAGATTCCGATACATGAGATTTGGGTGAAGGAACCTCCCTAGCACCTGTCATTCCCATTATATTGTTCACACTTTTCTAGTTTAATTTCCTTGCATTTTTATTAATCGCTTTACATTTTATTACTTTTTGTTAAGTTCAAATCCACTCTCAAACATTAAATCCATCAACTCATTTGTGTATACCCATCTTGAGGCTACAAGTTAGTGGCTTTGAATAGGCTTGGTGTGAGCTAAGCCGAGCTTTGCCAAGGCTTGGTGCCTTGATTGTTTATAGTCTTATTTTACTTTTTATTTTTCTTGTGTGCTTTTAGTATCCTACCGCCAATTATCTTGGTTAGGTCCAACACCTAATCCCCGAGGTACGATAAACTAAGGTCTAATTACTTCCCTTACTTGACAACGATTCGTACGCTTGCGAATAGTTTATGTGCCTTGGATACGACTACCGCCAAAGTAGGAAATTTGCATCTACATTATATTAGATTCCGATACATGAGATTTGGGTGAAGGAACCTCCCTAGCACCCGACATTCCCATTATATTGTTCACACTTTTCTAGTTTAATTTCCTTGCATTTTTATTAATCGCTTTACATTTTATTACTTTTTGTTAAGTTCAAATCCACTCTCAAACATTAAATCCATCAACTCATTTGTGTATACCCATCTTGAGGCTACAAGTTAGTGGCTTTGAATAGGCTTGGTGTGAGCTAAGCCGAGCTTTGCCAAGGCTTGGTGCCTTGATTGTTTATAGTCTTATTTTACTTTTTATTTTCTTGTGTGCTTTTAGTATCCTACCGCCAATTATCTTGGTTAGGTCCAACACCTAATCCCCGAGGTACGATAAACTAAGGTCCAATTACTTCCCTTACTTGACAACGATTCGTACGCTTGCGAATAGTTTATGAACCAAGTCAATGGCGCCGTTGCCGGGGATTAGGGTTTAATAGCCTTAATCCCTTGGTGAATCGGTTCTTTAGATCACTTTAGCATATTTTTGTTTCTTTATTTAAAAAAAAAAAAAAATTTGGTTATTTATTTTATTTGCTTACTCTCTAATTTATATTTTCTAATTTTTGGGGTTACTAATCTTATTTTTGGAAACTCATAGGCATATATTTTTCTCATATTGAGCTATGGATCGGTGGAACTATGGATGGGAAGACCCGTGGAGATATGAGCAAGAAAGTTTATATGGTGGAGATTATCAAGCTTATGAGCCTAGGAAGGAATTCGTTGAAGGACTACTAGCTCAATTGCAAGCCTCTCAAACTCTATTGCAAGCCTCCCAAGCTCGATTGCAAGCTTCTCAAGAGATGCTTATACATTCCAATGAGCAACTTAAGGCTAGTCTTGCACAAGAGCCACCATTCACCATTTATGAGCATGAATCTTTCTTTGACCAAATGGAGCCTAATTCAAGAGAAGAAGTATATTATGAGCATCATGAGCAAGAGTTGCCTATTCAAGATCGAGATGGTGATGTTCATGAACAAGAAAGTGAGCTTGGTTATGAAAGTTCCGATGCAAGTGGGGTGAGTGACTACACTTCGGAGGAATTGGTGCAATATTGGGAATCTAATCTTCACAATGAAGAGGAGGTATATGAAGTTGATTCCGAAGAGGATAGCTTGACTAGTGAGGAAGATGTGGAGCTTGAAGACTTACACCATGATCCCTTAATCGTTGAGGTCGATATTCCCAAGGAGAAAGAGAGTCCTTCAATACCTTGTGATGATGAAGAAATTGAAGAGCCAAGGACTTTCTCTCCTCCCACATCCACGGAAATCCATCATGAGCTTCCTAAGGTGGATTGTAGAATATTGAGCACTTACATTCTTAATGAGAGGATTGAGATCAAGGCACTTTTACCTCTCAATCCACCATTAAGTGGTCAATGTTTCTACAATGAGGTGATGGATTGGAAAGGAAGTGAACCTCTTGCACTTAACCTTCCCCATCACTCGCAAGAGCTTCTACCACCTATTGTTCCTATGAGCATCATTTCTAATCCACTTGAGAAGGAGAAGGCAAGGTTGGCTCCTAGAAGAAAAATTGAGAAGAGGGGGAAGACTAAAAAGCTACACTTTTGGCCACCAATTGGAGTATTCTTAGGTAGTTCTTGGTCTTGCCTCTATGATACATCAATGAGTCCCTTAGCCCCAAACAATAGGGTGGTCGTACTTGAGAAGTATCCACCTTGACAACGATCATGTTCTATAGACCGGCTTGGGGTCTTTAAAAACAAGCGCTTCTAGGGAGGCAACCCTAGGTGGTTTTGAAATTTCCTGGTTTATTTTGCATCAATAAGGCTATTCAGCCATCTTTTTGGGAGGTTGGGAGGTGCTTGGAGTGTGGAGAATAAGGAGATATTTTGAGCTACAATTCTTGTGTGGAGGTCATGGAGGATGATTTTGGGTTATGAGTTGATGGGATGAAGACCATGAGCTTAATGGAGGACCCTTGTCCTTATTCTTTGATGGCCTATTTGTGACGCATTGCTCTTTGGACACTATATATTTCTCAATGGAGTCGATCTTTCATGAGCACCTAGAGCTAGCTGAGAGCATACGTTAAGGAAGTCAAGGCCTTGTGCCTTGAGGTTGGTGTCTCATATTTTCTTCTCCGAAGGTCGTGAGCAATTGAGGGTCGACAAAAGGGGGTTTTCCGTAACTTTACTCCGCATTTAGATTTTTATTTTTTTGTTAATTTTTGTGCTTTTGCCCGGACTTCACTCTCATGCCTAAATCTGACACGGATTTAGCTTTCGAGCTCACTTTACAACATTGAGGACAATGTTGGTTTTAAGTGTGGGGGTGAGGGCTCGGGCGCCCTATCAAAAAAAAAGTGAAACGGGCGCCCTATCAAAAAAAAAAAAAAAGGATTAGCTTTATGTAATTATATTTTAGTGGTTAATGCCTTTTCCAACCCCAATGACGAGCCATGGACTTAACTTGTTATGATTGTGGATAGATTAAGCATGATGTAGGACTTCGAATTTGTTTTGTGATTGAGTGTATATGTGATCTATGCTTGACTATATGTGTGCACATAGCCTATGGTTAGGTTGGTTCATCATAGTTAGAGAAGCATATAGATTATTCGATTAACTTGCATGCCTTATTTGTGAGCTTTTGAGCCTAATATCTATAGTGTATGCATTGTTCATTCACTTTTTCTTTCATGTGTGTATAATTTCATGACATTGCTTATCTAGAACTTGCTTGAGACCTCTCGAAGCTACTTTTAGCTTGCGACATGACAGAAAGGATGGAGGCATTAGGTTTAATACCACCATGGCCAAAGAAGCATGCGCCCAAAAATATTTATCACTAGATTGCCACTTTGTGCCTATTTATAATTTAGCCTTTTTGTTCATTACCACCACAAATCCCTACCTAGCCTAAACACTTTTATCCTACCATTCCATGGTAGTTGGTGAAGCGATTCGAGAGAATGACTTTATGTTTGAGAGCTTCAAAAGAAAAGAAAAAGTCAAAAGTGTGAGGTTACAACAGAATAAGTGTGGGGGTGAGTGATTTGTATAGAAAAGAAAGTCCTCCAAAAAAAAAAAAAAAAAAAAGTTGTGAAAATAAAAAGAATTCCAAAAAAAAAAAAAAAAAAGAGGTTCGAAAAAAAATAATAATAAAAAAAGAGAATAAAAAAAAATAGTATTATTTTTGTTTATAGTATAGTGTAGTGTGGGTTGCACATCGGGATTAGAGTGAGTGAGTTAGCATTTGAAAGCAAAAGTCTTAAATCTCTACAAGAGAGAGTTGCTTCACCGATTTTCATGGACTTTGCATTTCCCTATCCTTCATTTCTTTTAGCCACTTGCCCTTAGCCCCATTACAACCAAATAAAAGACCTCTTAATCTTGAATGTTGTGGGTTACCTAGCGGAGATGAGATCGAAGAGCAAGCATATGGCCGCACATGTTGTGAAATTGCTTTTGAGTGAAACACATATAGCCCCTAAACACTTGAGCGGTAATATTTAGTGAACCTTTGTGAGTTTAGTGGGTTATGTCGGGTCTTCTATATGCCTATTTGATTGCGGTGGATTGATTTGACACATGGGTCAACACATGCATATACTTGAGCATTTCTTACATGTGCATCTTAATTGCCTTACAAATTTATAATTTCTATGTCATGCTTACATCAACTTCATGGTCATGTACATAATTCGTTATCCGAGGATTATGGTTGGAAAGGCTAATACCACACTTTCTTTAGTTTGAGCATTTGTGTTTGAGTTAATAGATTTTTGGCAATTAATTTACATTAGTTTGCTTGGGGACAAGCAAAATTCAAGTGTGGGGGTGTGATTATACACATTTATATGCGTGTAATTATATCTAAAACACTAGAATTAAGCTAATCTCCATGACAATTAATATATAATTAATTCATTTTTATTTATTTTGTAGAAAATAAGCGGAATTGCGGAAACAAGAGAAATTGGTGCAAAAATTGGAGCAAATTGGAGTTTCCGACAAAAGGACGAAATAGTCAATGCGGGTCAACCGTGATCAATGCCATCAAGGGAGCGGAATTCAATTGCCTCCGAGAGTATGTGTGGAATTACATGGCGACGAGAGAAGAAAGAAGACGGAGAAGATGAAGAAAGAAGAAAAAAAAAAGAAAGGGAAAAAGTGAAAATAATAATAATTATTAATATTATTTAAAAAAAAAAAGTTTGCTGACGTCATGATGACGTCAGCATGGCTGATCCCTTCTTCTTCTTCCCACGTGCAGCCATTTCCTTTCCTTTCTTTTATTTTCCTTTTCATTTTCTTCCTTCCTCTCAGCCGCTGCCACGTGTCCCTATCTCTCATTTTCTTTCTTCTTGTACACGAACAGCCACACACACACACGTTAATTAACCTAGGCCATATATATATACCCTTTTCTCTTTGCAATCACGGTAGAGACGAACAGCGCCGCAGCACCAAAAAAGAAAACAGAGGCAGCCCTTTGGGCTGCTCTCTCTCCCCCATCCTTCTCCACCATTTTTTTCATCTTCTCTTTCTATTTTATTTTGGTATTTGAGAATTACTCACTCAAACCTTCTAAGCATCAAGGGACTTCATCATCATCAAGATTTGAAGATTGGGTAAAAGTGGGGAGCTATAAATCAAGGCTTGTCATAATTGCTTCATAGCAATTGTGACTTGTTCTTGTTACTTCTCACTTCTTTTCACCTTTTCCTCTTTATTGATATTTGTTGATGTTAATTTAATTATGGGTAGTGAGTAATTTCTTTGTTGGGGGTTAGGGTTGTGTGCCCTAATCCAAATTTGATGTAATGGATGCTTAATTTAATTTATATATGGAATTTGTTAATTATTGGATGCTTGTGTTTTGTGACATAATTGATTAGAATGCATGCTTAGGAATTGTCAACTCTTGGGTATGTGTTTTAATAAGTCTAGATTAAAATTTAGGGGATGACATCCTTAGATTTTAGAGCTAGGACCCCGATTTAATATTTGTGGGAAGTACAAGCATGGTTTACTACATGATTAGCTTGATAGCAATTATGGTGAGCTTAGTTGCCTAATTCCTCAAACTCTAGGCCTCTTGATGTGAATTAGTGACCCTTGAACCGGCTCTAATTCATGTCGAGTGAGTTCCTACGGCCCTTGAACCGGAGTAGGAATACCATGAAAGGGAATTTTGGCCCTTGAGCCTTGAAAAGCCTTGGGTACGGCTTCTACCATCTTTAATAAATTGCACGTAAATCAAATTAGCATCTAGAGCATTGAATTAGGGTTAGGAATCATCCCTAACTACCAATCCCATATCTATATCATTTCTTACTTTTCTTTGTTTTATTTAATTTAGTTGTTAATTAAATTCTCCATTTAAATTCTTGCACTTAGTTGTTAGAAATGCAAATTACATTTTTGGTGACATTTCCTACTTCATTGTAAATAGTCATCACTAGGTCTTAGTTTTGATTAGGCTTCAGTGCAACCAAAGCCGAGCATTGCTAAGGCTTGGTGCCTTAGAGTAGCATTTTTATTTTATTTTTTTTTCTTTTTTCTTTTTTTTCTTTTCTTTGTTTGCTAAGTGTCTCTATTTCCGATTACCCAAGGATTGTGGGTTAGCCACTAATCCCCGTGGTACGATAAACTTTGGGCATTATACTTCCCTATCTTGACAATGATACGTACGCTTGCGTAAATGTGTATCCAAGTCACAACCCTCCAAGATATCTTGCAATTAACTGCTCCTCTTCCTCTATCACTCCACATCTTGTAGTCAAGAGATCGAACTCCTCTGTGAACTCATCAACTGTTCTCGATCCCTGCCTTATGTTGTGAAGTTTCATAAAGTTGTTTTGAGTATAGTTTTCTGGTAAAAATCTTTTTCGCAATTCTTTCTTCATCTTTTCCCAATTCTTGATCTTCGGCTTTCCTAGGCGTTCACGGCGAGATCGCAAGGATTCCCACCAAGCAGAGGCCTTGTGTGTCAATTTGATCGCCACCATCTTCACCTTTCTTTCATCAGGAGTGTTCTTGTAATCAAATATTCTTTCAATGGTGTTAAGCCAATCAATGAATTCATCTGGTCGCATTCTTCCTTCAAACTCAGGGAGATCCTTCAAGTTTAAAGAATGGTGATCATGGTTATTACCATGCCTCCTATCACCATGAGAATGAACACTCTCCTCCCCGTCGGAACTCTCACCATCATCACGGCCTTGAGTTTCGATGCGAGCAAGGCGTTCACTAAGTTGTTCAATCAACCCCTTGATTTCCTCCATGTCGTTGGTATTGCCACGACCCTCCATCCGAAAACCTCCCCTACCACGTCTGTTAGCCATGGAAACCGTCTATCGATCCCACCAAACAGAATCCAGGCTCTGATACCAGATTAATGGGAAATTAAGTCAGACACAGGTCTCTAACTCTACCACTTGACACCAGAAACAAGATGTTTAGAGAACTCACACGTATTTGCAGCCAAAGTCACGTTTTCTTATATCATATAACTCAATAATCCAAAGTCTTACAAGCAGCAACATAAATAGTGATGAAAACCTAGCCTAATCTGGAAAGTAATAATAAAAGATATGAGACTTAAATGTTTGATACAGAACGTTGTAAGGAAAAGAATCATAATGAAACTAGGATGATTATTTCCTAACGTAATCATGCAAATAAGCAGGAGGTTGTCCTTGAGTTGTCCTCTTGGGCCTTCCTTCCTCTAAGTTGGAGGATACACCCGTATCAGTTAGTTCTTACCTTAAATAGAATATAGTTCTTGTATAAATCTAGGCATTCTACTGTAAAACAATTATCAAATTCAAACAGATTATTCCAATCTCTTCCTCTGTTCTTTAATCCCTTCGTGTTGCTCGCAATTGGATTGCGAAATCACTAATCTGAAAAGTTTAACAAGGACAGACAGTTGTTCATTAATCATTACAGACTGCAACAATTTGGCATACAATGATTCTTTCCGGAAGCTTTATCTTTTTGAACACCTCACCAACCATGTCGAAGGCAAGAAAACCGATTCCGAAGCCAACCAGTGAAGATTTTCGTTGACACAGTCGTTAGAACTTGAGCTATATACGGCAGGCTGCGTACGGCCTCCAAACCAATACACGTACCTGACTAAAATCACCAAGTAATCATTGGTTTGAGGATCGAATCCAATTTCGACAGACCGATCGAATACCAGTAGCCTGGAGAATAGATTGTTCTGGAACAACCTTGAAGTCTCTCGTTGAAGCATTCATCGATGTGATTTGCCTCCCATCATATAGGCAATATATGCCATTGCGTGGACCGAAAATGTTCACATCTGAATACTGTTCTTATAGTGATCATCCGAAAAGCCTAGCAAGCGGGAAGAACTAAAATCACATGCGGTTTCTTGTAACTGAAGCAAGTTCAATTAAGCGCCTTCTAGCTTGTTTCTCAATATGCCCCCGGGGAGATTTTGGGTTTTGGGAGTGTAATTGCGGAAGTGGAGTGCAATGGGTCGAAAAATATGAACCTCTGATGAGGTTGTTCCATGTTTAAACACATTTGGAATCTCTTTTTGCTAACAACCTCTGAACTCAAGAGTTACTTTAGGGTCCATGTGTAAGAATTAAAAGATTATTATGGTATTCCTAATTAATAGTGGAATAGCCATTAACTTGTTAGGTATTCCTAATAGTGGTTTAACCACTAATTTGGTGGATTAGTCATTAATGTGTTGGTCTCCAACACTACTCACACTAGTAATTAATTATGGATCATATGAAGTAATTGGGCTTATGGTGTATTCCATATATGTTTTAATAGACTAAATGTTGAATCCTAATTGGTCAATTTTATTTCCATGATGGATGGAAATAACTTAAGTTATTAATAGAAATTGGTCCTCTCTCACCCTATAAAGAACAAGTGCACAATTCCATCAGTGTGTGCACATAGAAGTACCAAACACGTATGAGAGCTTAAGGTGCAAGGGCTAAGAGAGAAACTATTTCTTTTGGATTGACGATCTCACCAAGTTCCTACATATTGGTATACTACATATTGCTCTAATGGAACAAGGTATGTAGTTTATGTTTCCGCCTTACGATTAATGTTGTGAAGATCATGTAAGTTCTAGATCTTGGCTTTATGTATTCAATATCTTACATGTGGTATCAGAGCATGGTAATAAGAGCTTTCATGATTCTCCGTTAATGGAATACATATTGTTTTGTTGTTCATATATTTCTTGCCGCATTTATATGCGTATGAATTTTATTTACAACAAATATATTCATATGTTAATTATTAATCTGTTTATTCATTTAAAGCTTATTAGACTTGCATCTTATGTATTTTGCTATAAGACCATAATGGAATAAAAGAATGGATATGGTACTATAAGCACAAATGAAAAAATAATGGCATTACGCTAGCAGTTTTGTTTTGCTAGTTTTATGAGTGTCATTTTTGATTGTTTATTTCATCTAACTTTTGAATTCATAATATGACGGTTTGTTAATCACCAAAGTGGTCAAACCAAGTAAGGTCCCATGAATATCAAATTAGATGATTATCAATTGCTTATGATATTGATGCATATGAAATGAAAATTTCCTTGTAAATTTTTTAAAAGGTTTTCATAAGCATATTGATTTTCATTATTCATAAGAATTTAAGAATCACCCAAAGGTAGATTAACCATTCATATGACTAATGAATAGAATGGAGTTTTTTGATATATATCCCGTTAGATTAGTTTTGGAGATCCAAAGATTACAAGCATATCTAATTGGGAATATACTCTTTGCTCAAATAATGATAAATGCATCATTTTAATTAAATATCTGCATAATAACTACCCAAAGGAGTATTGTGTTGATATGTTTTTGTGTTTATACGTGTTTAGTGACTCAAAGAATTAATTTTGTGAGCCCTTGTATTATTGTGTTGCAGCTCATGTTTCGCTTCATTCACATGCTTCGTCTATTTCAGTGCTTAATGGACTAAATTTCTCGGATTGGTGTGAACAAATTCAGTTTCACTTAGGTGTTCTGGATCTGGATTTGGCCTTGCACCTTAAGCTCTCATACGTGTTTGGTACTTCTATGTGCACACACTGATGGAATTGTGCACTTGTTCTTTATAGGGTGAGAGAGGACCAATTTCTATTAATAACTTAAGTTATTTCCATCCATCATGGAAATAAAATTGACCAATTAGGATTCAACATTTAGTCTATTAAAACATATATGGAATACACCATAAGCCCAATTACTTCATATGATCCATAATTAATTACTAGTGTGAGTAGTGTTGGAGACCAACACATTAATGACTAATCCACCAAATTAGTGGTTAAACCACTATTAGGAATACCTAACAAGTTAATGGCTATTCCACTATTAATTAGGAATACCATAATAATCTTTTAATTCTTACATTCTCCCACTTGGATCATATGATAGAAAATTGGAGGGTTAATAGACGAACATTAGGTGCGCAATATAATTGTTTGAATCCTTATTTTCATATGATCATCATACACACCATTGCAAGCACCCTACTAAAGTAAGTCATGGCGGTCATATATCAAATTGAAATAATCCCTTCCATGTACCATATCATTAGTAAAGTAACCAACAAGTTAGGGGTCTCTTAATGGTCCAACCATTATGCCTCTATCATATAGAGACGTTCCTGTTGTCATTTATCCTAACTTATATGTGCACATTTAATGGAAAACAGGAAAAATTATTCATCAGAAACATATTCATTATTGAGCTCAGAGTGTAGCGAAATAGAACAATCATTCTACAGACCAAATTTTTTTTTTTTAAACAGTCATGGGTTATGACAAAGACCCATTCTTTCAGCATGATCAATGAATGCCTTTGGTCCTAACCCTTTTGTAAGTGGGTCTGCAATCATGAGTTTTGTTCCTATGTTAACAATAGACACTCTTTGTTTCTGAACATCCTCCTTCATGGCAAGGTATTCTAGATTAATTCGTTTAGAACCTTGAGAATACCTATCATTTTTGGAGAAGAATACAACTGCGGTGTTGTCACAATGAATTCTCAGTGGCCTAGCAATACTGTCGACAACACTAAGCCCTGAGATAAAATTTCGCAACCACAATGCATGAGTAGTGGCCTCAAAGACTGCCACAAACTCAGCTTGCATGGTAGATGTAGTGATACAAGTTTGCTTTGCACTTCTCCATGAAACTGCCCCTCCAGCTAGTAGGAACAAGTAACCAGAAGTTGATTTTCCAGTATCTAGACAACCACCAAGATCAGAGTCTGAATAACCAACTACCTCAAGGTTATCAGATCTCCTATATGTGAGCATATACTCCTTTGTTCCTTGTAGATACCTCATCACCTTCTTTGTAGCTTTCCAATGATCCATTCCTGGATTGCTTTGGTATCTTCCTAACATTCCAACCGCAAAACTGATGTCTGGTCTTGTACAAGTTTGTGCATAAACCAAACTTCCTACAGCGGATGCATAAGGAATTCTTTCCATGCCCTTCCGCTCCAATTCATTTTGTGGGCATTGCTTAAGGCTAAACTTGTCCCCTTTCTGAATTGGAGCAATGCTTGGTGAACATTTTTCCATTCCAAATCTCTCTAGAACTCTCTCAATATATGCTTTCTGAGACAACCCCAACAGTCCACGTGATCTATCTCGAAATATTTCAATTCCAATCACGTAGGATGCCTCACCCATATCTTTCATTTCAAATTTCTTAGAGAGAAAATTCTTGGTTTCATGTAACAAACCAAGATCACTACTAGCAAGCAAAATATCATCAACATATAAAATCAGAAATATAAACTTACTCCCACTGACCTTCAGGTATATACATCGATCAACAATGTTTTCCTTAAAACCGAAGGAGACAACAGTATCATTAAACTTGAGGTACCATTGTCGCGAAGCCTGTTTAAGTCCATATATCGATTTTTTTAATTTACAGACCATGTGTTCCTTTCCTTTTGATGAGAAGCCTTCAGGTTGATTCATAAAGACTTCCTCCTCTAAGTTCCCATTTAGAAAAGCTGTTTTCACATCCATTTGATGTAACTCTAAATCAAAATGAGCTACAAGTGCCATAATAATTCTGAGAGAGTCCTTCTTAGAAACAGGAGAGAAGGTTTCTTTGTAATCAATGCCTTCTTTCTGAGTGAAACCTTTGGCTACAAGTCTGGCTTTATATCGTTCTATGTTGCCATTAGAGTCGCGTTTGGTTTTGAAAACCCATTTACACCCAACTCTTTTACATCCTTCAGGCAACTCAACGAGTTCCCAAACTTTGTTTTGGTCCATTGATTTCAGTTCATCATTCATAGCATCAATCCATTTTTCAGAATTCTCACACTGAATGGCTTGTGAATAAGAAACCGGATCCTTACTTGACCCAATGTCAAATTCAGATTCTTGCAAGTATACCATATAATCATTCGAAATAGCAGGTCTTCTATTTCTTTGAGACCGTCTTACTCCTATTTCTTGTGATTCTTGTGCTACAAGTTCATTGTCAATGATTTCATTATGTGGGTTTTGGTCATTCATTTCCTGATTATTCAGTTGTTGTTCATTGTCGTTAGGCTGTACAACAACTAGAGGAACAACACTTCTTTGAGAAGATATAGGTGCAGAAAACTGCATCCCAACTTCTTGAATAATCACTTCTCTCTTTTCACTCCCACTAGTTTCACCATTTTCAATGAATCTAGCATTTCCGGCTTCAACAATTCTTGTGCTATGGTCAGGACAATAAAACCTATATCCTTTAGACTTTTCTGGGTAACCAATGAAGTAACCACTTTTTGTTTTAAAGTCTAATTTCTTTTCTTGTGGATTATATAGCTTAACCTCTGCAGGGCATCCCCAAACATGTAGGTGCCTTAAACTAGGTTTCCTTCCCGTCCACAGTTCAAAAGGAGTCTTTGGAACTGCCTTACTAGGAACTCTATTCAGTAAGTATACAGCGGTTCTTAAAGCATGCATCCACAATGATATAGGTAATGTTGAATTACTCAACATACTTCTAACCATATCCATAAGAGTACGATTACGCCTTTCAGCAACACCATTCTGCTGTGGCGTTCCTGGCATAGTGTATTGAGCACAAATGCCATGCTTTTCAAGGAACTTAGCAAAAGGACCAGGAAGTTGTCCTGACTCATCATACCTTCCATAGAATTCACCACCTCTATCTGATCTTACAATTTTCACTTTTCTATCTAGTTGTCTTTCAACTTCAGTGATGAATACCTCAAGGGCATTAACAGATTGAGACTTTTCATTCAATAGATAGATATAACCATAACGTGAAAAATCATCTATAAAGGTGATGAAAAATTTTTCTCCACTAAAAGATGGAACATCAAAAGGTCCACAAATGTCTGTGTGAATAATTTCAAGAAGCTTAGAACTTCTTGTGGCAACTTTCTTTGTGTGTTTGGTTTGCTTTCCCTTTATGCAATCCACACAAACACCGAAATCAGTAAAATCTAGGTTCGGAAGAACCTCATTCTTTACCAATCTCTCCATTCTTTCTCTGGATATATGACCCAACCTTTTGTGCCACAAGAAAGAGGAAGATTCATCTATCAAGCTACGTTTAGTTCCAACCTTAGGATGCAGGGTTAAAAGTGTTTCAGCAAAAAGACCATCAAGCTTAATTTTATACAACCCATCAATCAAAATACCAGAACCAACAAAAGATTTATTCTTAAACAAACTCAAACTTTTATTACCAATATTGAAAGTAAAACCAACAAGATCAAGTTTGGAAACAGAAATTAAATTCCTAGAACAAGTCGGAACATAAAGAGTTTGAAACAAATCTAAATAATGGTCGGTATCTAAAATCAAACGAAAAGTTCCAATGGCTTCAACTGGTGCTTTCACCCGATTTCCCATATAGATAAAATTTTCATTTGGATTTAGGCTTTGGGTTGTAAGGAATCCCTGCATCGAATTAGAAACATGAACAGTAGCACCTGAGTCAGCCCACCAAGTATTATAAGGAACTTCAGCTAAATTTGATTCGAATAATACATAAGCCAAAGGCCTACCTTTCTTTTCGAACCATGCCTTACGTTTTGGGCAATCATATTGATAATGTCCTTCCTTTCTACAGAAATGACATTTTTCCTTCAGTCCCTTATTAGGAGCCTGAGCAGCATCAGCAGGTCCATTGTTCTTTGGTGGTCCTTTCTTTGCACCTTTTCCAGGTTTTCTTCCAAATTTTCTTTCAACTCCATGACCTACAAGATGAATGGAATTTTGTTCTTGTTGCTTAAGCCTTCCTTCCTCTTGAACAAGCATACTGGACAATTCATTAACATTCCACTTATCCTTAATAGTGTTATAGTTAATCTGAAATGCTTCATACTGAGGAGGCAAGGAGTTCAAAATAAATTGAACAAGAAAGAACTCATCCACATTCATTCCCAAGGCCTTCAATTTTGCTGCCAGATTAGTCATTTCAAGAACATGCTCATGCATGCTTCTCCTACCATCAAATTTCTTGGTGGTAAGTTCAGCCATTAATGTCCCTGCAAGAGACTTGTCAGCACTCTTGAAACGAGCCTCAATGTTCTTCAAGAATTCCTTAGCAATTTCAGCTTTAGGAAGTGTAGTCTTTATGTTGTTTGCTATAGTCATTCGCATCAGCATAATGCTCAGTCTATTTGACTTTTCCCAGGCCTTATGGAAAGCCTTTTCTTCATCTGTGCTTTCAATAGTTAGAGCAGTAGGTTTCTCGGTTTGGAGTGCCAAATCCAGATCCAGAACACCTAAGTGAAACTGAATTTGTTCACACCAATCCGAGAAATTTAGTCCATTAAGCACTGAAATAGACGAAGCATGTGAATGAAGCGAAACATGAGCTGCAACACAATAATACAAGGGCTCACAAAATTAATTCTTTGAGTCACTAAACACGTATAAACACAAAAACATATCAACACAATACTCCTTTGGGTAGTTATTATGCAGATATTTAATTAAAATGATGCATTTATCATTATTTGAGCAAAGAGTATATTCCCAATTAGATAAGCTTGTAATCTTTGGATCTCCAAAACTAATCTAACGGGATATATATCAAAAAACTCCATTCTATTCATTAGTCATATGAATGGTTAATCTACCTTTGGGTGATTCTTAAATTCTTATGAATAATGAAAATCAATATGCTTATGAAAACCTTTTAAAAAATTTACAAGGAAATTTTCATTTCATATGCATCAATATCATAAGCAATTGATAATCATCTAATTTGATATTCATGGGACCTTACTTGGTTTGACCACTTTGGTGATTAACAAACCGTCATATTATGAATTCAAAAGTTAGATGAAATAAACAATCAAAAATGACACTCATAAAACTAGCAAAACAAAACTGCTAGCGTAATGCCATTATTTTTTCATTTGTGCTTATAGTACCATATCCATTCTTTTATTCCATTATGGTCTTATAGCAAAATACATAAGATGCAAGTCTAATAAGCTTTAAATGAATAAACAGATTAATAATTAACATATGAATATATTTGTTGTAAATAAAATTCATACGCATATAAATGCGGCAAGAAATATATGAACAACAAAACAATATGTATTCCATTAACGGAGAATCATGAAAGCTCTTATTACCATGCTCTGATACCACATGTAAGATATTGAATACATAAAGCCAAGATCTAGAACTTACATGATCTTCACAACATTAATCGTAAGGCGGAAACATAAACTACATACCTTGTTCCATTAGAGCAATATGTAGTATACCAATATGTAGGAACTTGGTGAGATCGTCAATCCAAAAGAAATAGTTTCTCTCTTAGCCCTTGCACCTTAAGCTCTCATACGTGTTTGGTACTTCTATGTGCACACACTGATGGAATTGTGCACTTGTTCTTTATAGGGTGAGAGAGGAACTATTTCTTTTGGATTGACGATCTCACCAAGTTCCTACATATTGGTATACTACATATTGCTCTAATGGAACAAGGTATGTAGTTTATGTTTCCGCCTTACGATTAATGTTGTGAAGATCATGTAAGTTCTAGATCTTGGCTTTATGTATTCAATATCTTACATGTGGTATCAGAGCATGGTAATAAGAGCTTTCATGATTCTCCGTTAATGGAATACATATTGTTTTGTTGTTCATATATTTCTTGCCGCATTTATATGCGTATGAATTTTATTTACAACAAATATATTCATATGTTAATTATTAATCTGTTTATTCATTTAAAGCTTATTAGACTTGCATCTTATGTATTTTGCTATAAGACCATAATGGAATAAAAGAATGGATATGGTACTATAAGCACAAATGAAAAAATAATGGCATTACGCTAGCAGTTTTGTTTTGCTAGTTTTATGAGTGTCATTTTTGATTGTTTATTTCATCTAAACCAGAACCAACAAAAGATTTATTCTTAAACAAACTCAAACTTTTATTACCAATATTGAAAGTAAAACCAACAAGATCAAGTTTGGAAACAGAAATTAAATTCCTAGAACAAGTCGGAACATAAAGAGTTTGAAACAAATCTAAATAATGGCCGGTATCTAAAATCAAACGAAAAGTTCCAATGGCTTCAACTGGTGCTTTCACCCGATTTCCCATATAGATAAAATTTTCATTTGGATTTTGGGTTGTAAGGAATCAAGCTTGATGGTCTTTTTGCTGAAACACTTTTAACCCTGCATCCTAAGGTTGGAACTAAACGTAGCTTGATAGATGAATCTTCCTCTTTCTTGTGGCACAAAAGGTTGGGTCATATATCCAGAGAAAGAATGGAGAGATTGGTAAAGAATGAGGTTCTTCCGAACCTAGATTTTACTGATTTCGGTGTTTGTGTGGATTGCATAAAGGGAAAGCAAACCAAACACACAAAGAAAGTTGCCACAAGAAGTTCTAAGCTTCTTGAAATTATTCACACAGACATTTGTGGACCTTTTGATGTTCCATCTTTTAGTGGAGAAAAATTTTTCATCACCTTTATAGATGATTTTTCACGTTATGGTTATATCTATCTATTGAATGAAAAGTCTCAATCTGTTAATGCCCTTGAGGTATTCATCACTGAAGTTGAAAGACAACTAGATAGAAAAGTGAAAATTGTAAGATCAGATAGAGGTGGTGAATTCTATGGAAGGTATGATGAGTCAGGACAACTTCCTGGTCCTTTTGCTAAGTTCCTTGAAAAGCATGGCATTTGTGCTCAATACACTATGCCAGGAACGCCACAGCAGAATGGTGTTGCTGAAAGGCGTAATCGTACTCTTATGGATATGGTTAGAAGTATGTTGAGTAATTCAACATTACCTATATCATTGTGGATGCATGCTTTAAGAACCGCTGTATACTTACTGAATAGAGTTCCTAGTAAGGCAGTTCCAAAGACTCCTTTTGAACTGTGGACGGGAAGGAAACCTAGTTTAAGGCACCTACATGTTTGGGGATGCCCTGCAGAGGTTAAGCTATATAATCCACAAGAAAAGAAATTAGACTTTAAAACAAAAAGTGGTTACTTCATTGGTTACCCAGAAAAGTCTAAAGGATATAGGTTTTATTGTCCTGACCATAGCACAAGAATTGTTGAAGCCGGAAATGCTAGATTCATTGAAAATGGTGAAACTAGTGGGAGTGAAAAGAGAGAAGTGATTATTCAAGAAGTTGGGATGCAGTTTTCTGCACCTATATCTTCTCAAAGAAGTGTTGTTCCTCTAGTTGTTGTACAGCCTAACGACAATGAACAACAACTGAATAATCAGGAAATGAATGACCAAAACCCACATAATGAAATCATTGACAATGAACTTGTAGCACAAGAATCACAAGAAATAGGAGTAAGACGGTCTCAAAGAAATAGAAGACCTGCTATTTCGAATGATTATATGGTATACTTGCAAGAATCTGAATTTGACATTGGGTCAAGTAAGGATCCGGTTTCTTATTCACAAGCCATTCAGTGTGAGAATTCTGAAAAATGGATTGATGCTATGAATGATGAACTGAAATCAATGGACCAAAACAAAGTTTGGGAACTCGTTGAGTTGCCTGAAGGATGTAAAAGAGTTGGGTGTAAATGGGTTTTCAAAACCAAACGCGACTCTAATGGCAACATAGAACGATATAAAGCCAGACTTGTAGCCAAAGGTTTCTCTCAGAAAGAAGGCATTGATTACAAAGAAACCTTCTCTCCTGTTTCTAAGAAGGACTCTCTCAGAATTATTATGGCACTTGTAGCTCATTTTGATTTAGAGTTACATCAAATGGATGTGAAAACAGCTTTTCTAAATGGGAACTTAGAGGAGGAAGTCTTTATGAATCAACCTGAAGGCTTCTCATCAAAAGGAAAGGAACACATGGTCTGTAAATTAAAAAAATCGATATATGGACTTAAACAGGCTTCGCGACAATGGTACCTCAAGTTTAATGATACTGTTGTCTCCTTCGGTTTTAAGGAAAACATTGTTGATCGATGTATATACCTGAAGGTCAGTGGGAGTAAGTTTATATTTCTGATTTTATATGTTGATGATATTTTGCTTGCTAGTAGTGATCTTGGTTTGTTACATGAAACCAAGAATTTTCTCTCTAAGAAATTTGAAATGAAAGATATGGGTGAGGCATCCTACGTGATTGGAATTGAAATATTTTGAGATAGATCACGTGGACTGTTGGGGTTGTCTCAGAAAGCATATATTGAGAGAGTTCTAGAGAGATTTGGAATGGAAAAATGTTCACCAAGCATTGCTCCAATTCAGAAAGGGGACAAGTTTAGCCTTAAGCAATGCCCACAAAATGAATTGGAGCGGAAGGGCATGGAAAGAATTCCTTATGCATCCGCTGTAGGAAGTTTGGTTTATGCACAAACTTGTACAAGACCAGACATCAGTTTTGCGGTTGGAATGTTAGGAAGATACCAAAGCAATCCAGGAATGGATCATTGGAAAGCTACAAAGAAGGTGATGAGGTATCTACAAGGAACAAAGGAGTATATGCTCACATATAGGAGATCTGATAACCTTGAGGTAGTTGGTTATTCAGACTCTGATCTTGGTGGTTGTCTAGATACTGGAAAATCAACTTCTGGTTACTTGTTCCTACTAGCTGGAGGGGCAGTTTCATGGAGAAGTGCAAAGCAAACTTGTATCACTACATCTACCATGCAAGCTGAGTTTGTGGCAGTCTTTGAGGCCACTACTCATGCATTGTGGTTGCGAAATTTTATCTCAGGGCTTAGTGTTGTCGACAGTATTGCTAGGCCACTGAGAATTCATTGTGACAACACCGCAGTTGTATTCTTCTCCAAAAATGATAGGTATTCTCAAGGTTCTAAACGAATTAATCTAGAATACCTTGCCATGAAGGAGGATGTTCAGAAACAAAGAGTGTCTATTGTTAACATAGGAACAAAACTCATGATTGCAGACCCACTTACAAAAGGGTTAGGACCAAAGGCATTCATTGATCATGCTGAAAGAATGGGTCTTTGTCATAACCCATGACTGTTTAAAAAAAAAAAAATTTGGTCTGTAGAATGATTGTTCTATTTCGCTACACTCTGAGCTCAATAATGAATATGTTTCTGATGAATAATTTTTCCTGTTTTCCATTAAATGTGCACATATAAGTTAGGATAAATGACAACAGGAACGTCTCTATATGATAGAGGCATAATGGTTGGACCATTAAGAGACCCCTAACTTGTTGGTTACTTTACTAATGATATGGTACATGGAAGGGATTATTTCAATTTGATATATGACCGCCATGACTTACTTTAGTAGGGTGCTTGCAATGGTGTGTATGATGATCATATGAAAATAAGGATTCAAACAATTATATTGCGCACCTAATGTTCGTCTATTAACCCTCCAATTTTCTATCATATGATCCAAGTGGGAGAATGTAAGAATTAAAAGATTATTATGGTATTCCTAATTAATAGTGGAATAGCCATTAACTTGTTAGGTATTCCTAATAGTGGTTTAACCACTAATTTGGTGGATTAGTCATTAATGTGTTGGTCTCCAACACTACTCACACTAGTAATTAATTATGGATCATATGAAGTAATTGGGCTTATGGTGTATTCCATATATGTTTTAATAGACTAAATGTTGAATCCTAATTGGTCAATTTTATTTCCATGATGGATGGAAATAACTTAAGTTATTAATAGAAATTGGTCCTCTCTCACCCTATAAAGAACAAGTGCACAATTCCATCAGTGTGTGCACATAGAAGTACCAAACACGTATGAGAGCTTAAGGTGCAAGGGCTAAGAGAGAAACTATTTCTTTTGGATTGACGATCTCACCAAGTTCCTACATATTGGTATACTACATATTGCTCTAATGGAACAAGGTATGTAGTTTATGTTTCCGCCTTACGATTAATGTTGTGAAGATCATGTAAGTTCTAGATCTTGGCTTTATGTATTCAATATCTTACACCATGCTCTTTGCGAATTCGATAAATCAAAACACTCAAGAACCTAGAGCATCAATGTTCTCACAACTGGTATGCTGTTTGCTGTGGAATCATCTCAAATTAAAGGAATAGCGTATGCAATGCCAAATGGTGTAAGCCAAACATTCTACTCAGACTTTCTAGCCAAACTTCATTCCGCTTAGGAAAATTAAAGAACTAGTTTATCTACAAACTGTAGAACTCTATCCTTCAATTAGAATAAAGAGTAGAGGCATTATTGTGCAATACAAAACTTATCTACAACTAACAGAGATTCTCCTCATTGTTTTTCTTCTCTTTCTATAAACCATGTAATGTTATTCTACCAAACTTTGGGCTTAAGCAGTAAAATATTACTACAGATAAAATTATGATTAACAGTGTGATTACCAGAGGAGGACGTACTGGAAAATCAACCGGCTGAAAATTTTCTTTAAGAGGGTGAATGGGACTTGCCATCAGAGCTTGGACTAGCTTCTTGTTTGTTATCGCTGCTCTTTCTCTTTAGCATATGCTTGATCTCTATTTCTTTCTTATCTACAAAATCCATCAAGTTTTTGAAACTAGCTGTCCGGAGTGAGCGGCGACCAGATCTGGGAGGAAGTTCAATTTCCTCAACATCCCCTTCCACAGTCTCTGGACTAAATCTGCGGTATTGCAATAAGATTCTACAGAAGAACACAGCAAGAGCAATGAAGCATGCAATACCGCATATAAGGAACAGGCCCCAAAAGCTCGTCAGGGATAGTCGATCTGCATCCATTTCATTGAGTTGCATAGAGCACTCGCTACTCCTAAGCCATTTATTATGGATCTTTTGGAGGTCACCATTCTCCGAGAGTTGAAGAATGGCAGTTGACAAATCAACAGCAAGAGGAGAATCCCTTTGGAATGCCTGAGAAAGGAAATAGAATATGAGAAGGCTGTTTTTGAAATGCTATCCAACAAATGCATCATTGATTCAAAACTTGGAAAAGGCAATTTTAAATTCACAATCTAACATATACCAAACACTTACAAATCCCCATCCGCTTTTTGTAAATTCCTGCCCCACAGTCCTGAATGCACACTTGGTGGCAGACATAAACAGCTCAATGTAAGGAAGCTCATCGACAATGGCAGCTACTCCACCACGTTTTGGTCCATCCTGAAGGGCTTTGATGTAGTCTTCCATGGTTTTTAAGGTAACTAGTCTCGACTCCGCTATGTTGAGCTCATTAACCAAATATTTCCATGAAAATGACCCATCTTGAACTCCGATTGGATCATTACTTGATATCAAGCTGTCTATCCCCTCAATCCGTGATGTCAGCTGTTGTACAGTGAGGATCGATGTCAAACTAGCTGTATAGCTCGAATTGATAATCAACACCACAAACAACCATATAATCAGCACCAGCCGTCCTAGAGTGCTCACGGTGTTCTCTCCTGAGCCAAGTTCAGTAACAGAGGATGTTAGAAGTTCCTAACAGGAATTGCATTCCTGAGATCAATGAAGATTAAGCATGAAATACATACTATGTGAGAAGAACATCGTCGAGAAACTAAACCTGCAAGGAAAAAGCAGTTTCAGTAAAATTACACAGCTAAATAAAAAAATCTGCAAGCAGCTGTAGTCATATTCTTTTTTTTTTTTTTTTTTTTTTTGAGATGAAGCTGTAGTCATATTCTTACTCCATAAACTACTGAAATCTCAAATTATTCACCAATTTCATAACCATGCCAATAGCTGCACATGTCAAACCACAATCATGATTTTCAGGACTTTTTTTGTTGTTCAATTACATCACCAAGTGATTTAATAGGCACCCCACACCCAGGCAACATCTAGGTCCATCAATTAGGGAATTTGGGCATTTTTCTTTCCAGAAAGACACCTTATGACTATATGAATCAGAAAGTCTCAAACAAATCAGAGGCCTTAATGATGTAGAACATACTAACCAAAAAATAGTCATGAGCTGTTCCCTTGGTGGACCACGGAACTCGTGATTAATCCTGTGCTCAAGAATCCAAACAACGACTCCCACAAGAAGGAAGAATGCACCGGTGACTAACCACATCTCAATAGTAAATGGCTTCAGGAAAGCCCAAGGGTTTGATTTTACCTGTTTGACAGGAACAACTACAACTAGTCCTGATTCCATGTAAGGCTGTGTAAAATCAACCATTCTTGTCCTATTTGTAGTTATTGTAACATCCCCAACAGCTGCATCAAAGTTCTGCAAAAAGGAATTGAGCATTAGTCAGCAATCCAAAAATCCCAAACCAAGCCCATGTAGTAATAGGATAATACACTTCTGACAATTCTTTATCAAGAAATGATAACTTTAACATATATATACAGGTTAAAATCATTCAATGTCTGAAATTAATCCAAAGCAGACGAATTTATCTATAAAGGTAACTTTTACCACCTCTAACTAAAAAGCTAAAGATTGGACCTAGATACTCACATTTAGAGCAACTTGACCAACAAGATCGGTGTACTGGGGATTCCTCTTGCCATCTCCATACAACATATATGTGCGTGGCACAGGATAAGGCAACAAGTTTATAGCAGCTTCAAATATATCAATACAATATCCTCTGACCCCGGGAGGACTCTTGTCTTTAGACACAAAATCTTTGTAACTTACTCGCTCAGGCACAGCAATACGCAGTGGCCTGCCATTGTTAGGAAATACCCATCCCCGAGGTGTAGCTATAGTTTCGCCAGGCCATATAACACTATAAAGATGTGGAGTTCTGGTAGAAGTATTGAACGACTTCCCATATAATGTCTCTGGCTCGGTGGTCGACAGACCAGAAGAATTTGACCAATAACCAATTTTACGAAATCCAGTTCCACCAATGTTCAGAACATCATAAGCTGGTTGAATTAAATTCTTTTCCAGATCAAACTGAAGCTGACCACTCACACCTGTGAAGTTCATCTTAAGAAGTGTCTGCAGGTAACGTTGGCCTCCATCAAATATTCGGAGTGATGCTAAGTGCAGTGCGCTTCTATTTGTATCTTTCAACTTTGGGTCACTAGAGAAAGATACAGTCCCTCCTTCATTGAGAAAACATCAAGGGCACGGGCTGCTAACCAAATAGAGTCATAGGCATAGAGAGCATAAGAATTGAAGCCCAAACTCCCTTCATGCTTTAGTTTGCTCCATTTAGATGCAAAACTCTTTTTGAGATCAGTATCCGGGGAATGATGACGAAGAGCAACAACCCCTTGTAAAAGATTCATTTTGTCAGGGTCAGGTGGTACTAATGAATCTAAATTAGTAGGAAGCCAATCTGTTGCAATCCAAACATAGCCACTGGTCATCATTCCAAGATCCTTGGCAACAGAAAAGATTGACAAACCAGAGTCAGGATTTACATGTACAATATACACCCGAGATTCCATGAGGTTTACTCCCACCAACAAGTCATTGATATCGCTTAATGGGGCTCCAGGAGAGAAGGCAGCCTTGTACGCAATCTTGGAACGCTTCTTTGCTAAGGCATCACCTAATACTGAAATCCCATTTCTGCCACAATCATCATCTACAAATATGGCAATTACTTCTCTCCATCCGAAATACTCAACCATATCAGCAACTGCATACATTTGAAAATAGTCACTCTGCGTGGTGCGTACAAAATACGGGTATTGTAGAGCAGAAAGGGAGGGGTCTGTTGCTCCAAATGACAGAAGTGGTACATGGAGCTCATTAACAACGTGGGATATGACATGAGCTATTCCTGAGGACTGTGGGCCAATTGCAGCAACCACATCATTTTCAATGAGCTGCAAAGCTACATGGAGAAAGAGTGAAAGACATCACCATTACATTTTGTTTTAAAAGAGAAAGAAAGGCACATATAACAATTATAAATATGTCCTAGTTGATTCTTTCTCGTCCATAACTTCATGGATCTTCATTACTGGTTATCAGACAAGAGGTGAGTCAGGCGTGGGATCAACTTAAATGGAGGTCCTATTTGATAAATAACTTTAAGAAGTAAAGGTAGACCTCTTGAGCTTCATATCTGATATAAGGACATATTAACTCAATAAAATCAGGACCAGTGATTATTCAGTATATAAAGACAAAATTGCAGATGAACAGCAGAACAGAACATCAAGAAATTCATGCTAACTATAGTGTTCAAGCAGGAAGAAACACACAAACCATACCATCTGCAAATAATAAGAAAAATACAAGGACAAAATCTTTATAAACATCACCAAACGTATTCTTGACTGAGAAACAAAAGGGCCTGATTTAACATTTGTATTTTCAAGTCTGTGATCTTTTAGCATTTTCAAGTAACCCAACTTTAAGCAGGATAAAAATCAAAATACAACTGAAAACAAAATGTTGAAACAAAAAGTAGATTCAATATATCGTGTCAACATGATAATCTACAATCTACAGCAATAAATATAGGAGTCCAAAGGCATGTGATGCAAAAATTCTGAACTTTAAAGACAACAAAACAGAAAATGAAAATTCAAGATTATAATGGCGATTGATTTTATTACTAAAATACGTCTCCAATTCATAATATCCTCTGAAACCTATATTTTCAATCTAAAAATTAATAGCAGTTTGGTTTTCTAACCTCCTAAAAATGGACGGAAATCACAGCTTATTAGACTAAGAAAGAAATGAATTGAGTTTAAGGAAATACCTTCCACAGTTCCAAGAAATCCACTGCAATTTGTATCATGGAAAATAATGTTCAATTTAGTCCCCTCGAGAACGCTTGAATCAGAATTAACTTCTTCAATTGCAGCTAGGATTGCTGGTTTGGCCGACCTTCCAATGGCTGAATTGAAAGTAAACAGAGCTCCAATATTCAGAGAACTCGGCCTCTTAGACGAGACGGGGGCATTTCCAGTCTGAGCCATCACTTCTATGGGCACCCAAATACATAAGATCAATGTAAGCAGTGTTCTTGTCTTGCATACATGGGTCAAGAAGGCCTCCATTTCTACAGAGCTCTGTTGATTCCTGAGCTTTGAACTAGGCTACACCAGCATTGATTAAAGGGGCAAAATCTGTCAACAATGGCAGACTGAAGAAAGAAAACACAAGGAAATAGTTTCTGCTCAAACCAACATGAGTCCAGAATTCTCAGAACCTGAATCAGATAGAAAGATTTACCTTGAACACTAAGATTCTGCCCCAAAATACCCAACAAAATCCAGTAGAAACTATATAATATCAGAGCTAGGCCACCTTGGATTCTAGAAAATTGATGCTCACTTGGGAAACCAGATGAACAAGTTTCCAAATGGGTATTACTCAAAACTCATTATTTTATACTCCTATCATTACCAAATCAAGACAGGAATCTCAAAACAACAAAACACTAAACTAAATAAACTAGTTGGTGAGGGCAACCACATGCCAGACTGATAAAGTATAAAGAAAAAGAAAGCCAATATTAAATGATAGATTTGAAGCTGTGTGGAAGTGGAAGATGGCATTTTGAGTTACCTGAAGGACGAGCTTTGATGAAGGCCGTACAGGCATAAGCTCAAGGAGTCAAGGACACAGAAGAGAGCACCTCCCCATTATCAGCCGAAAAGAGAGTGAACCTCAAAGCTCAGAACAGTTCCTGCAAGTAAAGAATCATTCTCTTCCAAGTTTCCAACTTTACTAGCCAGAATGGCTCTTCACCAATTGGGCTACTCACAAGCGTATAATTATGTGATCACACTATTGGGATATATACCCTTTTGCATTATTGTGGCCGTGATCAACACACGTCAGCCAAAAACAATGGGAACCCAGTTTTGGTTCACGCACTTCTTTCACACCTCAAACCAAAATGCCAAATAGCTGCGAATGATCCTCCACTCAATTAAAAAAGTAGGGAAAACATGTTTATACCACATGGGAGTGTGGGACATGTGATGTGCATTCTGCTTCTGGGTGACAATTAGGATTAAGAAATATTTTGACCAAAAAATCAACTATACAATTTTCACTCGAGTAGAATTTGGTCATATTCAGTTTCATATTGAAGATGGAAATACGACAAATTAAGTCTTGGACTGCTTGTTCACAATAAATGAAATTTCAGCATTGATTATATATCAATCTAACTTCTTGTAACATATGAAATTAATGAACCCACCAACAAAATTGGACTCCAGGACTAATGCCAATCGTGCCATTTGAAAACAATATTCGTGATGTGCCATAATTATTTTGGTCAAGCTCGTGATGCTAATCTACATGCTGTAAAGTTTTGACACTGTGTAATCTACAGATGGTGAAAATCTTGGGTATTTACAGTATGGTACTGCTGCTCATAATATCATATTACCAAATATATATATAAATACACAGTGAAAGCAGCCCAGCATAGAGATTCTGGGAATAAGACGTAAGAGAAGAGATGTGGGGTGACGGACTCGCTGGGTCCAAATGAAGAGAGTGACGATCCCACCATCACATCTGTGTACTTCATCATCATGATCGTCATGTAACACCCTCCGCTTTTCTTTTCTTTTTTTCTCAGTAGAATCGAATAACATGTCAATAATGTCGGTTTTTCTATAGTGTAAAACTGTAACTGAGAATATTAGCAAATGCGTCTCTACGAGCAAAAGAATAGAGAATGCACTGCATCAAACGTAGACACAATTGAAGGTGGTTCAAATAAGTTTCGAGGAAGTAAACCGAGACTTGTGGTCTAGTGGTTGCAAAATCTCAATCAAGGAATAGAGTTTAGGGACATTATTTTCTCCACTGATTTTGAGAATTCAACTTCAATAATTCATGACTTTAAAAAAGAGATGACAAGATAGGTGAAGAATTGCCTCAAATAAATTATTCATGATTGCATAATTCAAATTTCACATGTTCCTTATGAAAATAGCAAATTTTAGGATTCCGCTGCCGAAAGCCAGTTGAGTGTGCTCGTGTGCTCGTGTGCTCGTGTGCTCGTGTGCTCGTGGCTTGTGCGTACATCAAAGAATCACGGTTGGCTTGGTCTCGAATAGTCATGGTAGTTGAGAAAGCAGGAAAAAAAAAAATTATGGAAACTGGAACTTAAAAGCATGCACAGCATTTGATGCATTCAATTCTTGTAGACGAGGCATTAGCATAAAGTCACAATTTTCTCATTTTTTTATGAAATGTTTTGGACCCAGAATGAGTGGGTTGTTGGATAAGGATTTTAATGAGCCATGCAGTACATAGAGCTGAAAGTTTTCATTTAAAAAATGATTACTGAAATCATCATATTGGCTTATTATATATAAGATATTTTTGCTCTTCAACCCATGCAAATATTTTCCAATATTTGTGGGACTTGGCTTCGCTGCCACCTTCGCAGTTCACTCTCACATTGTCATTAGATTAATAAAGTCAACTACATATGACACACATATTTTATATTTAGTTGTTTTATCGATACAGTTTTTTCAAATTAAGATTTTGAATCAAAAACAACTAAAAACTACAAATTATTATCGGAAAATATCACAAATAATCACTTAATTTTTATCTATTTCATACTTTAGTCACTTATTTTTAAAATATATTTTTTTAGTCACTCAACTTTAACTATATTATTCATTTTAGTCACTCTATTATTATTTTTTAATTACCACAGAATGAATTATATTTTCGTCTAACCAATTATGAAAAATTGAGAAGTCTGAATTGTAATCATTCAGAGAAGCGGTTAAAGTGAGATTTTGATAAAATCACCCTCTTAAAAATGCATATTTACAAAAACATTGTCCATTTAACTGAGATTTTAATAGAGAATTTAGCAAAATGACTAAAGTGATTGATAGAGTACTAGTTGAGTAACAAAAATAATATCTTTAAAAATTTAGTGACTAAAGTGTCAAATAAATCATAATTGAGTGATTATTTGTGAAATTCTACTTATTATTTTTATTAGAGGGACGAACAAACATGTGTTATAATTACCATGTTGAACTTCTTTAGATTAATATCATGACCGTAGAACATTAATCTGGAAAGTGGATATTGTGTCCACCTATTAGCTTGATTTTGAGGGCATTCTTCAATTCCATACCACTTTAGTATCAATCCCATTTTTCACAGCTTGGTGGAAACTGAATTAGAATAAGGGCAAGTAACCTTCAACAAAGCAATCAATCCCACTAAAAATATCAATCCCTCACAAGTCACGATCCATAAAGAGGACGAGATATTAGTTCTTCTTTCTTTTTTGACAAGACAATAAATTAAAATAAATGAAAGTTAAAAGCATTATGAGATCGAGAAAGTCTAGATTTCCAAATTTGCTATCCATATTCGAATAACAATAAAGTTTGTCTCTGATGTGCATAAACCGAATTAAATCAAAAGAGTGAGTATCATCAGTCATCTATTCTTTTTACGCCAACCATGTGTTTTCAGAGACACTATCAAGAAAAGAAGCCAACATGATACATGTGTTCCTTGGTACTCACACCTCTTGCTCTTCTTTGGTTTAAGATGTAACAAGTGTAACAGTAAACACACAACAGTTGGATCATAATTACGAATCAATTAAGAACGGAAAAGGTCATTGCGTAGCTTCAATGCGCTAATGTCGCCTCAACTGCAGCAAAATATCTGATTTGAAGAAGGGAAAAAAAAAAAAAAAGGCCAAGCAATTCATGTTCTTATGCTGGTTTATGGTTCCGTAAAAGGACAAGATCGATATTCGACACTACGTGACCTGAAAACTACCTGAAGCTTTGAAAAGGGCATCAAGCCGATTTATGTACGTGACTGATATTTTCCATTGTTGCTAGATATTTTCCAGGGCCAAATAGGAGATTCTCCACATATGCTGGACCGCCTTGGCAAATTTCACATGGGTCCTGCTACTACAGTGCCTCACTATCACGGGACATACAATTAGGGTTCTGAGGTAGAGGAGGAGATAGTCTGATATGGGGAGTATTGTGTCACTCTCACATATCTCAAATGTCTCCATGTTAGTAAAGAAAAACTCAAAAGTAGATCCCACACCACCCTACTTGCATGCAATTGGGCTGCTGCACCTATCACGTGGCATGTCAGTTTTACTAAAGACTCAACTTTGATATCACGTGCCCAGCACATGCGCCGTGTACATCAACGGCCGTGTACTGAAGACTCTCCGATCTTTGGCATTATTCATTGTCATCACAAATATCAGTTATTGATGCCTTATATAATTTGTAGATATAGTTATACAACAGCTATGACCGATATTGGAACTTTCATGGACCAGTATCTAATACATTACAAGGCATCAAGCCAATGCCCAGTAGTAGAGATTTGAGTCATTGGACCTGAGATCCTTTCATGAGGTAGATAGTCTGTTGTAATTCTGCAAACTTGAACTACGTACAGGGATGTGGCTAATTTTTCAATTGCTGTTACTAGATCACTGTTAGAAAATGTATCTCTTTGCATAGACGAAAATGGGCCTAGTACTCTGGAATAGACCCATGGTATTAAATGAGTGTAGGGATGCATTGATGGCTGTAAACAGTATGAAATGTCCATTAGAGTGTTGCATCTAAGCAAGAGAAGACATCTAGGACAAGAATCATTTGGTACGGGGACCTGGGCACCGCAACAATGGCATCCAACTTGGACCACCGGAAGGACGCAAGAAACTTCTCAATTGTGCAATCAGTATGGATGCAATCATGCAAAGCAAGTTATTTGATCACATTTGCACCAATCAATCTATTATTGAGGTTTATAGTAACAGTGCTTTTACACCATGTAAACTGCATTCTATAATTTTGTGCCGACAGCAGTGAATTCTTGTTTTATTATTAACTAATATTTCTGTACATAACTGTTATAACGTTTTCTTTTTTGTTCAGTTAGCAAGGTTATCTTCTTCTCCCCACCCCAAAACACACACACAAAAAAAAAAAAAAAAAGGCCTTGTTATAATTTTGCCAGAATGGAGCAATGTATTTGGAAGCCAAAGTAGACACTGCAATAACAGTATATGTATCAGGAATTCAGGATCATCTAACATTTCCTTCTTGATACAGGTTCTCTTAAAATGGGAACATCAATATGTCTGAAGTGGACCAAACATGTAAGCCCCCGTTTGGAATTGTTTCGCTTTTAAAAAAATCAGTTTTTGTTCAAAATTTTAGATTTTATTGTATTTGGTAAATAAATGAAAAACAGTTTTAATTAAAAGTTATAGGTCATTGGCAGCAGATTTTAGAATAAGCGTAGAGGTTGCTTTTAGAAGCTGTTGTAGATCAAAACACACTCTGCAGTTATTTTATGTACTGACATCACTTTTAAAAATATTATTTACCAAACACGAAACTGTTTTAATTCACAGTTGATTATTCTCACAACACAGTAGCAGCATTTTTTATTTTTATGGGTTTTTGTCCATTTACTCCATTTCTAGGGATTTTTTTCCCACTAACCCCATTAAGTTTTTTTAATTCTCTCTTACCCAATACACTCTAAGAGTCTTCCCTAATACCCCATTAAGATTTTTTTTTTGTTTTTAATTTTTTTTAATACCATTTTACCCCTCATCCATTTGCTACTTAGAGAGAGAGAGAGAGAGAAAATGGAAGAGAGAGAAACCATAGGAGACTTCGCCGGAGCCCTTCACCGGCCGCCGGAATCCGGTCACCGGCCGCCGCCTACCGGAAAGGTGTATTGCCCCCCAAATAGAAGGGCAATAGACGTCTATTGCCCAATGGTCTATTGTCCTCTAATAGACATCTATTGCCCCCCAATAGACTTTTATCAGCCATGTATTACCTCCCAATAGACGTCTATTGCCCCCCAATAGATTTTTATGTAGCCGAAATGATAACTAATCTTTCTAAAATTAGACAAAATAAAATTGAGTATATAAAAAAGAATGAAGATATTATATCAATTTAAAAACATCTATTGCCCTCCAATAGACTTGTATTGCCCCCCAACAAACATTAAAAAAAAATTTCCCTTCTGTCCCATTACATAAAAAAAAAAATAATAATTTGGGCACCCACAAAATGATCCGGGCACCCATCGTTGCACCTTCCTTCGTCGGTTTTTCTCGGTTGCAGATTATCAGCGCTCAGATGTCTGAATATTAGATCGAAACCCTCAGCTACAGACCCTCAGTTGCTGTTGCGCGGAGACCGGGTTGTCGGAATATGCCGGATCGTTGGAATCTGCAAGAGAGAGAGAGAAGTCGTGCTGGAGATAGAGCGGAGAGAAACAACGATGTTCAGATCGAGATCCGAGTTCGCCACCGGCGAGGTAGCTCTGACCGGAGCTTCTTCGTCGTCTTCAGGCAAGCCGGTGCTTTTCGTCTGTGATTTAGGCAAGACGGAACTGATTCAGGCAAGCCGGAGCTTCTTTGTTGTCTTCAGGTAGCTCCAACCGGAGCTTCAGGCATGATGCCGGAGTTCAACGCTGCATCAGGCGGAGAGAGAGAGAGAGAGAGAATTGTGCCGGGGACGAAGTGGTGAAGAGAGAGAGATAGTGTGATAAAATTTAATTTTTTAATTAGGCCAAGGCTAAAATTGTCATTTTGCTTCAAATTGTGTTAGTGGGAATAAAAATTTGTTGCTGGAGTAAGTAAGACAAATTTAGCTGATTTTGGGGCTTTGGGTCAAGGACTATTTTTTTAAATGTCACAGCAATCTCAAATTAGCCCTAAAACTACAAATAACTACTCATAACTCAAAACTCTATGATGCCATCCTTGTCATACAGAAAAGTATTTCTCAATTAAGCACTGAGCTAAGAAAGTGATTATATACATGCTTCCTGAGTGTGTCGTAATATTATGATCAATTACCAGAAAGAAAGTACTCTAACTATCGGAGTTCTCAATTTGTACTATCAAACATCTAAGCTTTTCTTTCTCTGACAACATATATAGATACTTATCAGCAAACCTGAACTTGCGGATTATCATGCTGAAACATTCTCTTGATAGCTTCTTCCTTTTCATCAACGAAATCAACAAAGTTGGATATGACTTGAGAACATTGAATATTGGATGAGCTTGTGGATACAGGAGAAGGATGATTTACTTGCCGTTTTTTGTACCGGACAAATTGGTAAATCATTCTTATCAGAAACACTACAAATGCAACGACAGAGAAGGCACCACATAATAGATATAAACCCCAGAAGCTGATCAAGTTGAGTTGGTTAGGCTCAGTGTCCTGATCCTTATCACCAGGACAACCCATCTTACAAAACCATTTCTCGTGGATCTTCCGAAGCTCTCCATTCTCAGAAAGTTTCAAGATTGCAGTCGACATGTCAACAGCTAAGGGAGAATCTTTTTGAAAAGCCTAATTTACATAGGTGAACAGACAAAATAAGAAAAGGCCATAAAAAATAATCGGTAAACAAGATGCCATAGACAATATAGTGGCTTAATTTCATGATGTTGGTCTAACTTTGCAGCTACTCTATCTCATTGATGACAACGAGGAACCAAAAAATTACTGCAATCCAAAGGCACAAAGAGATTTTAATAGTTTTTGATTCATTATAATGAACCTTAAAAATGGAAAGGGATTGTCCATTCTCCTGAAAGTATGGAAAGTCCCGCTTGTATTACTTCCCAATATTTCCATTATTATTCCAAATTACCTCAAAAGTCTATCTACAACATTTATTAGTAATGTTCTATTCAACTCCCATTTTGGAACACTACACATTTCTCCAAAATTGTGTTAAAACAATGAAGATTTTCTCTTTCAGAATATTTGGCATCTTCCTACTTTATATGGTAAAGAAAATCACTTCTACCACTGTATGATGAATAACACTATTAAAATATAGATGCAAAAATATCTGACCTGAATATTTAATGTAAACCAGTAAGGGAGCATCAGCATTTGCAGTTTCCCCAAAAAAATATCAAGCATGCATGTATGCACATCTATTTGTAGCTATAGACAAAGGTACTTACAAATCCCCATCCGCTCCTGGTAAATGTTTGCCCAATAATCCCAAAGTCCGTTAGCCTTGAGAGAAACAAGTCAATATAAGTTAGCTCATCTATCACAGCTCCCACCCCTCCATTATCTGGCCCTTGCCGTAGTGCTCTTTCATACTCTTCTGGGGAACCTAGAGGAACAAGTCTTGAACTAGGAATGTAGAGGCTTTCAGTCAGATAGCTATAAGCAAATGACCCTACTTGGTACCCTATGGGCCAATTGCTTGCGATCAAGCTATCAATTCCAGTGACGGGTGATGAAATCTGTTGAACTGTAAGGATTGAAGTCAAGCTTGCAGTATAGCTTGACGTGATTACCATCAACAGGAAAAGCCATACCACCATCACTATCCGCCCAAGTGGACTCACAGTATCTTCTTCTGTAATTGATGAAGGAGTAAATACTTTACTATAATGATATGTGGCTCCAAAATTTACTGAAAAATAATATCATAACCCAGGTGATGGTAGAACAGAAGCACTGCAAACTAGTCTTAATCATCCTTTCAAAAACAATATACTGTCAATATATTGGTAAATAATATTCAACAGCAAAACTAGTAGTCAAATAGTTCAGAGCTTATGAAAGAAAATGCTTAACTTTAGTATGTACATCCCATTTTCTGTAATAAGACGACTTGTGCCAAATCCTTTTGTGGAAAGGAACTTGTCATTATATTAATATGCAACAAGTTTTAATTATTCATAACTTTCCAAATAATCCTAAGAGAAAACATATAAGATGAATAGAGACGAAAAAGTTTAGACTTCATTAAGAACATCATGTGGCACTGTGGAGCAGCAAGAACTGATGTGGCTTGTTAGTTTCACTGAGTGGCAATAAAAACTTAAAAAAGAACACACATCTGTGTGTATTTTAGTGTGCAGCAACATTCAAGTTTCTGGTTTTTATAGACCATGTATAATTGGCCTAAAAAAGATAATGTATAATCAATGACAATGTATCAGAAAAAACTATCTTCTAAAAACCATCTTATCATGCCTCTATTAATGTTAGAACTTGCAAGTATAGCTTTAGAGAACCAGAAAGACTAAGAAATAATTATATTGGAAATCCCACACTTACGATTTTTCTTGAAAAGTGTTGAGAAACTGAACCTGCAATAAGAAACAGTAGAATGGCATAAGAACCAAGTTTCCCAAGTATATGATTGGTTAATTGCAACATCAAACTGTTAAGCAAAGAGGAATGGCTGCATTAAGATAACATTAAAGATATTTAGTTTCGGGAAGCGTTGTACTTGTAATGGTCTACATTTCAACATATAGAAGGCTTACAGGAACATTGTAGCAAGCTGCTTCTTAGGGGGACCTCGAAAATCATCATTCACTCGATGCTCAAGAGTCCACATAACCACTGCAACAATCACAAATGAAGCTGCTGTGACAGACCACAGCTCCCAAGTAAATGGTTGAAGAAAGACCCAAGCATTTGACTTTGAATTGGAAACAGGCGCCACTATCACTAACCCAGTGGTAGCAAAGGGCTGAGAAAAATCCACAATCATTGTGCGGTTTTTCACAATTGCAATGTCCCCGACAGCTGCATCAAATACCTGCCAAAAGTTTCAATTACAAAGAAGGTGTTGATCAAATGAAGTAGATAAATATTACTATGGTTCTCCATCAAACTAAGTTTCCAGTTCATAGTCGGCATGTAGATTGTTTCAAGCTATCTGCATGTGCTAACTCATACATCATGTTTCCATGTATTGGTACGTTATCTTACCCTAAAGCGGACTCACATTTTAAACATTCTTTGGATAATACCAATTCTAAAGCCAGTAAAGTATACTTACATTTTGTGCAACCATCTTCACAAGCTCATCATAACTGGGATTGGACTGACCATTCCCAAAAGGTACAAATCTGTAAGGAATATTATACGGAACTAACTTTCGTGCTGCCATGAAGACATCAATACAGTATCCTTCGATCTTGTGGCTGTCATTCAGTTCTCTAGCAAATTCAACAAAACTCACTCTTTTTGGCACTCCAATTCTCAATGGTTGTTCATCGTCTGCAATCACCCAACCACGTGGCGTTACTGTATTTCCACCTGGCCAAGTAACATAGCCAAGCTTCTGATCCAGTGGGGGATAGCTGCTTGTCCCTCTTTTAACAGTTACAGGAGGTGAAACTGAAAACCCTGAATAATTAGACCAAAAACCGATTGTATGAATTGCCATCTTCTCAATATTAATGACATCATAACCACCACTAACAATGTTTCTGTCTTCTCGATTAAATCTAACCTCACCAGCTAAACCACTCATATTTGTCTCCAATAACTTCTCTCTAAGACGAGGTCCACCATCAAATATTTTAAGCTTTGTCAGCTGAATTTCAGACGGTTTCAATTCTAGTAATTTGTCAAGGACAGAGAATGAGATATTTTCATGTTCATCTATAAATCTTCCAATAGACTTTGCAACTGTCCAGACTGCATCATAAGCACGTAGTCCATAGACATTTAACTCAGAACTCGCTAAACCTTCTTTCTGCATTTCTTTCCACCTAGACATAAATGCACTCTTTCGATTGGACTGTGGGGTATGTTGACGCAGTGCAACTACACCATCAAGAACAGCGAGCGAAGTTCGATTCATTGGAGAGAATGAATCAATGGTAGTAGAGAGCCAATCTGTTGCAAACCACACGTAGTCACTTGTCATCATTTGAAGTTCTTTGGCAACTTGAAAGATTCTCAACCTGGGGTCAGGATCAATGTGAACAACGTAGACACGAGGGCCAAGCAATTTGGATTTATTGAGCAAATCAGTGAGGTAACTTTGATTGAATTGAACAGGCAAAGCCAACTTATATGCAATTTTGGTCATTTTTTTCTCAAGTTCATCACCTAAAGCAGATATTCCATTCCTCCCATATTCATCATCCACAAAGACAGCAATTACCTGTTTCCACCCATAGTAATCAATCAAACCAGCCATGGCCGCCATTTGATAGCCATCACTCTCTGTAGCTCGGAGGAAGTAAGGGAACTGAAGAGCAGACAGTGTTGGATCAGTGGCAGCATATGAGATAAGAGGTACTTGAAGACCATTAGCAATCGCAGAGATCATATGAGCTATTGCAGAGGACTGTGGACCAATTATGGCCACTACACCTTTGTCAAGAACCTGAAAAGCTGGTCCGACAAGTATGCTATCACAATAATGTAGGTTGCAATAATTTCAATTCTGAGTCAAGTACTGTATCAAAATTACCAAGAAAGGAAAAGAAGCACAGAGGTTATCATGTACTAAGAAAAATGAAACCAAATATACTGATTGATTGTGTGGTAAAAATGCAGAATATGCATATTTTTATAGGGATTACTTTACAAGCAGATGTTATGCAGTTGAAATTGGACACTAAAGGCAGGGAAACAACTGATAAAGGGGTTATGATGATGAAGAACTTTAACATCAATAATATGCAGTGCCATATTAAATGAAGAGATGAACAAACTTTAGCGTCAACATTCGGAGCAGAAGTGAGTAAATCAGCAATACAACAATTATGAGAGGTTCCATAGATTATGTAGTCCTAAGCAAACTGAGATGAACTTGAACTAGGAAACTGGAAAACTATATGCATGAATGCTTCACAGACTGTAACAGAACAGATACAGAATATAATATCAATTAACAAAATCAGTCGATGTATGATTTCGCTACAACTGCTGTAATCTCAAATTTTAGTCAATAAAGAAAAATTCACAACTGCCATAAACAACGATAAGAAATGATATTCATATACAGAAACAAAATGATTAATCACAAAGGCACCTTCAATGGATCCCAAGAACGCGCTACAATTTGCATTCTCCATAAACAAGTTCAGTGTTGCGCCTCTGAGTATTCTTGAATCTGCATTAACATCAGAAACTGCTGCTTGCATAGCTGGCTGTGCAACTCTACCAATAACAGAGTCAAAAGTAAAAATAGCTCCAATGTTCACCTCAGAAGGCTTTTGGCAGTAAAAAGAAGCAGTGAGCAATACCCATATGAGAGCATGAAGTGCCAAAACCACACTATATCTCATACTGGAACAAAGTTACGCCCACCACTGTAATTCCTCAAAGTGAAGACTCAACCTTGTCAGAAACCTTAATGGGTTCTTCAAAAGGAAACCTTAATGGGTTCTTCACCAAAAGGATGCACCATATTTTTGGATAAAGACGAAAACTTCAAAGGAAAGCTTTGTCAGAGGGTGACAAGAGAGTAACTGGTAACCCCACACTAAAGATAAAAACTTCAAAAGAAAGCTCTGTAAGGATATCCTCTAATTCCTTGATCACTACCCAGTTGAGAAAAGCACTCAAACTTCAATACTGGACTATATAAGTACAGGACTTTCACCAATGAAATGTTGATTTCCAGACAATTTTAACTTTCAGGACCAGAAACATGGTTGTCTAAAGCCAGAACTGAGGTTCAGACAAAGCTTAGAGAAGTGGGTTTGGTGAGAAAAGTAATGGGTACAATTTCAAATGAGGAATTTTTAAGTGAAAATAGGATTGTGGTGGTTGAAGAATTGAGTTTGGATCTGGAAACATGATGTTCCAAGTTGCGAGAATGAGCATCCTTCAAATTATTCTGGGTCCACTTGCATGTCATATTCTCAGGGCTTTCGTTTTCCTCAAAAATTGCTGCTGTGCCCGCTTAACAGTCTTAAACAACATCGTTTAGTACGTGGAGCCAACCATATGCTTCAGTTTTTAATTACCTAAAACATGATAAATGCTTTTCTCACCCAAAAAATAATTCTTCGAAGGTCAACTTTCAACCTTTTTTTTTTATCGATACAAGTCTAGACCAACCATTTTTTAGGTAATTTTGGCTAACTTATATTTAAAATAATATGTACCTGTTACCATCTACTGTGTTAAATATGTAACAGTTATGTATTCCTGTCAATTTGATCATCATGTAACTGTTAGTTAATGACAAGACGTATTTTTTGGTTTACGTCCTTTGGGTTAACAAGGATAGTGAAAAAATGCTTTAAAATTAGGTTAGAATTAAACTAGGTGGATTCAATAAATGTAACCAATAAAAGGCTTCTAAAAAAAAAAAAAAGTTTGCCTTTTTGAACTCAATCTTACTAAGACCATATCATAGAGTTTCAAACGTCAAGAAGAGTTCTATCCCTATCAATGTAGTTTTGTGTCATGATCTCAATAATGGTGCATATTTATTGGTGGTTTTGAATCCTAGAGTGACAAATGATCACAAAAATTATTACATCTTTGAAAATAATAAATTGTAATAAGTTAAACATATAATAAGAGATTCCCGAGCTAAATTTTTATATATAAATTACTGTTTTTTTTTAATTTTTACTTATTAAAATTGAAATGTTCCAACATTATCAAGAGTTGAATCTTTGAATAATGTGTCACTTTTACCCAAAATACTGTTAAAAGCCATAACAGCATTTAGTGCCACTTTATTTATTCTCTTTTGTCAATTGTTCTGATTGAGTCTAATTAGTTAAGCATAAGCAGCTGTTCCCATCACATCATATTCATAGATTGATAAGCATAAGCAATCAACCAAGAACCAAATTCTGGTAGTTAGGAAGAAAATGGATTGGGCTAAAGACCAAGTTTCCTATTTTCAATTTGGGCAAAGCCCAAGTGCAGAGGGCAATTCCGTCATTCTATCAAATGCTGGAACTGGATAACAAAGGTCCATCCTTTCCTTCTCTTTCTCATCGTCTAGAGAAGCAAAAGGGTTCACAGAGTCAGCTGATGCTCTCAAGCTCTTAACAATGGCTTCCCCAATCACTTCGTCTTTCCAAACCAGGTCACAATCCCAACCCTTCCCTTCACTATCTCACTCTATCTGCTCTACTTTCATGTTCAATTTTGCTTTACTCTTCTGTAATTCAAGCATTGTTACTGCTCCTTATCTTTTGGCGCATATCACATTGCCAAGTTTCTTTCTTTATGGCTTTTGGGTCACAATATCTGCTGATAGATTGAGAAAGTTGGAGTCTTTATTGCTTTTCGAAACCTTTTTCGAGTAGGTTGTAGTGGCACAATGGGTTGTGTCCATATGGAGGATTTGATTTTAGGGTTGGCTAAAGCAAATTTTTGTTTAGATATCAAGGGAAATAAACAGCCTCGTACCCAAATGCATATCTTATGCAGAAGCATTTATGTTTATGAAGCTTGTGTTACTTTGACTAGCTAGTGTTTAATTAGTATTGTGATGGTAAACTGAGCAATAGTTGTGGAGTGTGTTTGTCTTTCTGAAGAACTGTTCTGGTGTTATGTTTTCAGCAATTTGCGGTCGGCTTTTCTGGGCGAAAGAAAGGGTTTCATTGTTTACAGTGCTCCTGCAAGTAATGTTGGGTTTTTGAAGAAGACCGTGGAATGTAAGGAATCGAGAATCGGGAAGCAACCGATTGAAGTGCCGAACAATGTGACACTGAAATTGGAAGGTCAGGCTCTGGAAGTAAAGGGCCCTTTGGGGCAGCTCTCGATGACTTACCCACGAGAAGTAGTGGTGGAAAAGGAGGACTCTGGATTTCTAAGGGTCAAGAAAGCAGTGGAGACGAGAAGGGCCAATCAAATGCACGGCCTTTTCAGGTAGAGTTTCTTCCATCCTTCAGCACCTTCAAATGAGATTAGTCTTTTCAATTCTTCTTAGCTTTTTTTCTTAAAATGTGTTTTCTGTTGATCTTTTAAATTCAAGGATGTTGAGTCTTCTAAAGAAAAAGTATAAGAGATTGGGAATGATAGAGTTGTGGTATTGTGATATTCTAATCTGTCATTGGATCTCTGCTTTCTCATATCCTAGGTAGTATGATGACAGGGCTGAACGGTCATGCTGCTCTTGCCTTTTCAAAATATAAAAGAAAATTGCAGACATTGGTGGTTTAATTTCATTGAAAAAATCTTTTTGTTATCAATCAACATGTCTCTTCTATATCAAGTACACAGACCATGCAAGTTATTTAACGAAGGAATACCGATATGGATTGTTGCTGGTTAGATAAAAATTTCCATATGCGTGTCCACATGTCGGAGTAATGTAGTTTGTGAACAGTGTAGTTGTTTCCTGGAATGAAACCAAAAGGTCTTTGAGGTTTTTGAAGTTTCTGTTATTCAAGAGGATTTTCATATTTCTTTTATTCCCTCTATTGTCTTTTCTTTTGTTTTTTTGTTTTAATTTATGATGCCATAGTATCTACCTGATCATAAAAGAGAATCAGATTTAGCCATGTTAGGGCACATACATGTCCAATTTGAGATTCATCAAAGGTTCCCAAATATCTCTCTCTAACCCTTCAGTGCCTGTTTGAATAACTTTCTTAGGACACTTACGGACAATATGGTGGTGGGAGTATCCAAAGGATTTGAGAAGAGGCTACAGTTGATTGGCGTTGGTTATAGAGCGACACTAGAAGGGAGGATTTTGGTATTGAGTCTTGGGTTCTCCCATCCAGTTAGGATGAATCTTCCTGATGGCATACAAGTGAAGGTGGAAGAAAACACCAGAATCATAGTTAGTGGATATGACAAGAGTGAAATTGGTCAGTTTGCTGCTTCCATCAGGAAATGGAGACCCCCAGAGCCATACAAAGGTAAGGGAGTGAAATATGCTGATGAAATTGTAAGAAGAAAGGAAGGAAAAGCAGGAAAGAAGAAGTAATATTTTCTTTCCCTGGTGTTTTATTTTTATTTTTGTATTCTCACATTTGTGCTTGTCAATATGTATCAGAATTATTGAGATTATTGCTAGCTGTTGTTCATTCTTCCAGTATTCCGCTTGTTAGTCCATTGTAGCTTGTAGCACATGAGACTTTGATTGTGCAAAATGAGAGATGAAAATTATGAATACAGCCCTTCACTATTCGCTATTCTCAAGACCATTTTATTTTTCTAAAATACTGAATGTTAAGAATACGACAGGTAAGTGATAATGATGCGTGTAAGATACTCATATAGTGTAAACCATCCATACAAGAGTGGATGGACCAGAGGCAGCAGTATTCCAGTAGTAAACGTAAGCTAGCCTAGATTTTGAAGGTTGGTTGCCCCTGAAAATTGAAGGTTCTTGACTGAGTTGATATTTGCCTTACTAGCTGGTGGACGGTGCTGCTACATAGGAAGGACACCATGGGATCACAAAAGGAAATGCTACTATTTGTGAAGTCGAAGGATAGCAATCAGCCCCCGCTCACTCTCCCATACGAATGTTAAACGGCATCACATTGTTTATAACAGACGCAGAAGCTAGTGTCATTGAATGAATCCAAAGCGAGCAGGCGTCACTGTTGTAGTTGGACATACCAGGATTGTTCAAGGAAACTGTGTGTAAAGTAAAACACCATTTGCCAGCTCCATCATCCGCCTCATTTCCTGGTTTCAACTCCCAGAGATGACTATGGCACCGGCCAAGATGCAAGACGCGCATGTATGCCCTAGGCACACACATTTCGGATGCATGTCAGGCAACCTCTTGCGGTCAATCTCATCACATTCAAGTTCAATGAAATGGCACTTGCCCACCATATCTGATGCTAGTTCTACTGTCACATGCCAACGGAGCCAGTTTAATTAATTAGGATTATGGTTTCCATTAAGATTTACTTTAATTCATTTAGTTGAATTCACATGCCCACAATATCCATCTAGCTAGCCACCCAGGTTTCCTTTTCAATTTAAGTCTAGGATTCTGATTCCATTAGGATTTACGAAACTGGGATAACTGGGATATCCCAACGAATGTGCCACGTGGACTCATAGAATTGATGTGGGAAAACCTTGGCTTCTCAAATATTCCATGGACCGCTGGGAAAGTTGGCTCTTGTTATTATATAACACCAATCCCCCAATGTTAGTTATTGCATAGAACGCTTTTGGGTGGTAAGTAAATAAATGTAAAGTATGATCAGGGGGAGGATTACCTCGTCAAGGAGGCGTTCGTGTATTAGATCCGGCGGCCATGGAGCCAGCATGGATGATAGGGGATGGACTCAACTTCACATTGGTTGCCGCAAGGGTGATCTCAAAGAGGTGAAGCGGCTTCTCAACCAGGGTGTACTGGATGTGAATGTGGCTACATGCAGTGGTCAAAAATCAAGAGGGGTCACCCCTCTTCACCTCGCCGCAGAGGGCGGCCATGTTGACGTCATGGATGAGTTGCTTCAGCGTGGGGCTAACATAGATGCTAGAACTAAACAGCTGGGCAGTGCTTGCGGCTGGACTCCGCTTCACAATGCAGCGAAAGAGAGGAGGAGGGAGGCAGTGAAGTTTCTGGTGGAGAATGGGGCGTTCTTGCCGGTTGACATGCAGGATTGTAGGTTTAACCCTCCACTCCATTACTGCCTCGGTCTCGAGTGGGCTTACGAGGACATGAAACGGCTTCAGCAACAAACGTCATCGTCAGGGGAGAGCTCTTGCTGATCCTAAACCTGACGCTGTTTTGTTTGGTGTAATAATTGGTATTGTTGTAGCTGCCCTCTTTGGCTCACCATATTAAAATTAGATCCAATTTTGCTGTACTGGGTTGTAGTAACAAGGTTAAATATTTGTTTGTCTAGTAACAGCTATGTGGGTCTGTCTTCAAGCTAGTTTTCAGAATTGTAATCAAAGTGTTCAAAGTGAAAAACACATATATATATATATATATATATATATATATATATTATTTCAATTGAAATCTTTTAGTAAACTTTGGAGGACAGTCATTTGGCTTTATTACTCATGGACATAAGATTAGACCGTGATGAGGGCTAGTTCTTAATCAATTTTAACGTAAAGGCGGATGATTAAGTACAGCATTATGTACCCTATTTCATCACCGCCGTCTACAAACCCTCTTCTCCACCTTGGTCACCGCCACCGTACCCCAACCACCTCCACCTTCGCCACCGTCACCACCTTCTCCACATGCATTCTTTAGTGCACATACAATGTCAACGGAAGCCTTCACATTGGACATGATTGAAACCCTCGTGTTGACAGACTACATAGCAAGCGTGGTCAGAACACCACCCTTTGTAATAGTAGCTCCGATACTTGCACTCCTTTACCCGGACTTGAACCAGCATCTCTTGAATTTACAAATATATATGTAGAAACAAAAAAATTAGCATAAATCATAGATACTATTTTACAAAATGTATTTGCAATTAGAGAGAGCAAGAGAGAACTGGTGATAAGAGAAGAAAGAGCAGCAACGTACATGATCTCAAAGAACCTGATCTTTCCCTTTCTTGCAGCTACAAATTACCAATGGATTTTAAAGTACCAATTGTGGGAATGACAAGGTCTACTTTTAGTACTTCACAATAATGATCCAAAGGTTTGGTTACTTGATCAAAGCTGATTTTCAAGCCTTACAAAGATATTCACATTTAATATGTGCGTGCATAGTACTGTAGCATATGGTGATCAAGGTACTAATATGATATATCAACCTTTAATTACTTGAAAAATTACATCCAACATGTTGGTCTTATATATGCCTTTTCTTTTGGTTAAATAGAAGGCCAGACGCCTAAAAGTTCGAAAAAAACAAACCCTAGTCCAATCAAGAAGACCTAATTAGCAGAAGTCCGAACAAACAACCATGCCATAGGAGCAACTCCACCGGTTGCTTCTTGACTGGTCACCAGCTAGGAAAAGCTGATGTGGTGACTATGGAGGAGAAAAAAAAGCTTCCAGCGGTGGACTTATGACCGGCCAAAACTTGACATTTCGTGACCCAAGAGAAGAAAAATGTCATGCTCTTGACATTTTTCTTGACCCAATGTGACCGGTTGCCAAGTTGGCCCAAGCCCAGTCGAGCCCACGTTATGGCTGATGAAGGGAGAGTTGACGCGAGCTGCATGGCGCGTTGGAAGCATTTTCTTGTCGTTTAGCGCTGGACGGTGGGGACTCGAGTTGGCTGACTCATAGTGGCATGGTCTGCTGCTGAAATGGGACATGTGGAAGGCAGCAATGTGGTTTTTTGGAAGTTTGAAAGCAACTGTCCTTTAATCTGGACCTTTCATTTCAATTAATGAAGCAATCTAGGCTCCGTTTGGGATTGAGTTTTTGGGCTAAATCCTGCTTTTTCTCACCATTTATGACTCATAGCCTGTTTGGTAAGTATTTTAAATATGCGTTTCTTTAACAATTGCGGCCTGAAACAGCAAAAATCAAAAGCAGCGGAGGACCTGCTTTTTCATATTACTGTTTTGTGAACGTGAATCCAATAACGAGTACCTTGATGAAATTCCAGAAACATCCCCACTGAATTCAAAAATTGACCTCAAAATTTCCCGTTCTCTTCTTCTAGGTTTCATGCGTGTTCTTGCTCTCTTTTCAGCTCCTCACCCCCTCGCCTTCATTGTTCTCTCTTCACAACTTTTCACTTCTCCTTTGATAGAGCAGTCGGTAAGAATGGCAAAGAGCAAGTAGGTCTTGCATATGGTGCCATATTAATAATCAATTTGCTCATGTTCATTCTTTCCCTCTTTCTTCAAATCTAGGTTTTTGCCAATTTATTTCTTAAAATTAGTCATGAATCAGTGAAATGTTTCTTGTTTTTGTTCACTCCAGTCCTCACATGCCTAATAAAGTAATCATCACCTCAATTCTTTTGGTATGATTTTCTATGCTTCTTCCATTAAAGTATAGGAGTGGGTTTACCCAGAAATGAGGTTTCCCATAATTGGGGTTAATCTATTGTACCATACGATTAAGATTACCCACAATTATTATATCCTTGATATAGGCATGTATATCAAAATTGAAAAATAAGTAAAATGATCGATGTCCATTTTAGAAATTTTATGCTTTTAACATTAACTTTACCAAACACTCTTGCAGTACTTTTTTTCACCTCAACACTTATAAATATGTGATTTACCAAACATTACACTGATATTTTTGACAGCGGATTATTTCTACAACCGAGTTATTTTAAAGCAGAGTATTCCAACTGCAATACCAAACTAAGCCCTAATGGGTTATAATTAAGCTATGTTTGTGTGTATTTATATATCTCCCAAATTTTTTAATAGTTACACCTTCCTCCTCTTCATATAGCCCTCATCTTCCAAATTTGTTTATATCCAATATGACATTAATAATCCATAAATCTCCATTATTAACATCTATTTACATCAAATCTATTTCAATTTTCTAATTTTTTTTTTTCAAAATCAATAAACAGTAAAACTGACTGGTCAAGAAACAAACGGATGGAAACCCATGTCCAGTGGCAGTGAACAGTTTCTTGACTGGTCGACGCCTTGACTTTTTGACCTTGACATTTCTTGACTACGGGTGGAGTTGCTCTAACCCTCTCAACTTCATTCCCTTCGATGTCCAATTTAATTTTTAAACCTCATTTGGATGTAAGACAGTCGATCATGATCCAAATTTGATAAAATCAATAAAGAATAAAAAATAATAGGGTTTTTGTCCATTTACCCTATTTTAAAAGATTTTTTTCCCACTTACCCCATTAAATTTTTTTAATTCCCTCTTACCCAAAACACTCTAAGGATATTCCCTAATATCCCATTACGATTTATTTTTTGTTTTTTTAAAATTTTTTTAATAACATTTTACCCTCACCCCTTTATTACTTTGAGAGAGAGAGAGAGAGAGAAAGAGAAAATGAGAGAGAGAGAAACAATAGAGACTTCACCGGAGCCCAATCACCGGCCGCCGCCTAACGAAATTTTCTGAAAATCTCACCGGAAAGGTTTATTGCCCCCAATAGAGGGTCAATAAACCTTTATTGCCCCCTAATAGACGTCTATTGCCCCTCCAATAGAACTTTCGGTAGCGGGAATATGAACTAATCTTCTGAAAATTAGACAAATAAAACTTTTATTAAAGAAAAAAAACGAAGATATTATATCAATTTTAAAACGTCTATTGCCCACCAATAGACATTCAAATTTTTTTTTTTCCTTCTGTCCCGTTACTTTAAAAAAAAAAATCTGATTTGGCACCCAGAAAATGATCTGGGCACCCAATCTCTTCTTGTTGCACCAAATCCCCCAGGCTATCAGAAACCATACGTGTCAGTGTCAAACAACTCGAAAGCTTCAAATAAGATATTCCAACAAGCATCAGATCCAAAACAACCCTAATTTGAAATGAGCATGCAAATTTGAACCTAAAGAATAAGGGTGTAGTTTCAGTAACTGGATTCGCAATCTGAACTTGAAGGAGAACAAAACAAAATCAAATACATGTATTGTACCTTTCCTGAAACACACAAAAATTGTCTCAAAATCAAACATAATAGAGATGAGCTAATTTTCCGTCTCCAATTCCCAGAGCCCATCATCCCATGAAAAACCCATCAATGATTTCTTGCAACTTTGCAATCATCTTCAGCATCCATACAAACAAATTCAAAAATTAGACAAAACATAAATGAAGAATGAAATATGTAAGAGGCCGGAATTTTCATTGACCCAAAGCAAATGTTGCCGGAGGCGGAGTTCGTACTGCTATAGCTACTGGCTCGGTTGAGTGGTTGTGTGTGAGCAACCTCAAGGAGCGAGTATGGTGGATCTGAGCTTGGTGGAGCAAACGCAAATGGAGCTCTGATGCCGTAAAACCAATTTCCAAACGGATCGGGTTGGAGGCAAGACACAGAGACAACGACGGAGGCAAACTGGCCAGTGACGTCGTCTGTCCGATTCCGACTAGGGGAGAGAGAGAGAGAGACATGTGTAATTAATTAATTAATTTAAGGGTAAAATTGTCATTTTACTTTCAACAAGATGAGTGAGAATAAAAATTTGTTGTTAGGATAAGTGAGATACTTTTGGCCAATTTTGATGCTTTGAGTCCCACACCATTTTTATTTATCTTTTGTTCATTAAATTCTATTATCCCTTTTTAAATTGTGCCGATAAGTTTGCATGGTATTTGGTTTCCAAACCTCAATTCTACAAAAAACACTTGTACAGTGTTGGGTCGAACTCCAGAAGCCCAACTCTGTCAATCGCATCGTTATCCATATCGAAATGTTCACCCGCCTCTCTCTCAAAAATGAAACTCCGCCATCTTAAAAATTTGAAACAAAGTGAAAAAAGTAGTTGCCGCCTTAACAACTCACTCTCATTGGTCCACTTGACCAGCACACGGATCGCTATCCACACCGTCAATAAAAAAATCCTATCAACGTTCTACATTCACCCACCCAAAAATTTTCCAAAACCCTCCAAAAATTTCAAACCTCACCCCAACACTATAAATACATCCACCAAATCAACCCCAAATTCACAACTGAAATCCAGAAAATCCAGACAACCCAAAACCCTAGTCATCTTCAGATCTCAGATATGGCCCGCACCAAGCAGACTGCTCGGAAATCCACCGGAGGCAAAGCACCGAGGAAGCAGCTGGCGACCAAGGCTGCTCGGAAGTCGGCTCCGGCGACCGGAGGAGTGAAGAAGCCCCACCGCTTCAGGCCGGGAACCGTGGCGCTGAGGGAGATCAGGAAGTACCAGAAGAGCACGGAGCTTCTGATCCGCAAGCTGCCGTTCCAGAGGCTTGTGAGGGAGATTGCTCAGGACTTCAAGACTGATCTCCGGTTCCAGAGCAGCGCCGTGGCGGCGCTTCAGGAGGCGGCGGAGGCTTACTTGGTGGGTCTGTTTGAGGACACCAACCTCTGCGCTATTCACGCCAAGAGGGTCACCATTATGCCCAAGGATATTCAGCTTGCAAGGAGAATCAGAGGCGAGAGGGCTTAGAGGAAAACCCAGATCTCATTGCTTTGATATTAAGATTTGCTCAGCTTAAGAGAACCATGAATTAGCTATTGTTGTATATCGATTTGGAGATCTTAATGAGAATGGTTTTTGCGAAGATGACATGTTTTGGTTTGTCTTATCTGTTGAGTTTCAATTCATATAGGAACCCAAATTATAATTTCAACCTCAGCCCTTGGTTAACAACAGAGTATAAATTGGGGAAACTTGTATTTGCTGATGGAACTAATTGGCATTGAAATAGGGAATTGAAACTTGAACTGCTGCTTGAAGCATTGACATAGCATTCTTTGTTGTGGGTCTTACTGTCTTCTTGAAGGGTCTTCTTGGTGGCACCAAATGGCTGCCATTGCAAATCTCTTGACCTAGCTTGTACATGTGATTCATGCCTTGAATATCAAGTTCAAATAGCAGTCATATACTCAGACAATTAAAACTAAAATTTCCCCTTTCTTCAGCACCAACTAACCATTTGGAGAAGCAAGACATCAAAACTTATACACATACATTGTTACAGAGACCAGTACTGCAGGCCTTAACCAACCAGCTGCAACACAACCAAGCCTATGCCGGCCGCCAGGAATGTCTCAAAGCAACAATCAACATGTTTAATACAAGATCACTGCAAATACCAGCAGAAGGTGTAATCCTGTAAGCTAGTTGAATTATTGCAGCTTAATTCTCATATAAATCAAAGAAAGGAGAAGCACATGTATAGAATAGATGATCCTATTTATTGATATCACCACATAGTTTGTCCAAGAAACAAACTGTTTTAGCATTTTCTTTTGGGTGCTACATACCGAGAGCCCAAGCTCGGAAATAGAAAAGACTAGATAACAATCTCCCTGGGTCTATAGACCCCATATGCATTATCCTTTGAGCAAATCAAAACAGCATCAATCTTCAACATTTTGCATCTTCTTCTTCAACAGCTTGTATGTGGTGGTTTCCTGAAATTAAACCAATTAACTAGTACTGAGCATTATGACAGGAAGAAAGAAAGAAAAATAAATGAAACGTTGGTATTTTCCAACATAAACAATACAGCTGAGTATAGACATACGTATTTAGGGGGATGGAGTAGCTAAGGATCTATAAAGAACTGAACAGCTAACTTTTTTCATTTAAATCGCAATACTACATGAAAAGGTAATTATAAATAGCACAACTATCTCATAACAATCAGGTTAATGATGGAAAAAAGATGCCCCAACAAAATCAAATACAACAGATACTCTAGGAAACTTGCAGCTAATGGAGGTATTAAAAAAAACTTGCTAGGTCCCATATTGTGTCTAAAGCTAATGGGGTATCAAGTCTGACATACCCAAAGCGGGTGAGGATATTTCAACATGATGTTCTATTCCTTATTATAGCATATCTACTGGAGTTTTTCATAAGCAGGACATCTTGAGTGTGTGTAGCTGGTAGGTTCTATAATCAAGGAAGAAGCACATTTGCATTCTAGTTGAAGGTTATATCATGAGAATACCCTACATTGGGTTCTTACGTTAAGAAGCCACTTCAAAGCTTTTTCTTTGCAGCTAAAAGTGCTGCAACGACCACTTGGACTCGCCCTTTACAAAACATTTCCCCCTATGAAAGGCTTTTGCTTTCTCTCTCATATGTTTTCCTTCATTCCTATTGTTTTTCAAGCCTTCATGGCCTCTATAAGATGACCTCAAAAATCCTCCTGAAAGCCACCTTTACAAGTTCACAGCTCAACAGATTTAAAGCAGGAATATATATATATATATATACATATATATATATATATACATATATATATATATATATACAGGCGGGTTCTGAAGCGGACGTCCGCACTTCGCTAAAGTGCGGACGTCGACGCAGCAGGCGGGTTCCAGCCGACGACGGCGGCGCGGGGCTGGCCGGAGGGAGGCAGGAGGCGTCCCAGACCTCTTCTGGGCGGCTTTCGAGGTTGGAGGAGGTCGGGCTTGCCGGTTTCTGGGCAGCCACCTCACCTGCAGTTGCAGGTTCTGTGCAGCACCGCAGAACCGTCGCCGGCGACTCCACCGCACCTCATACCCCTCCGCACGACCCCCGGAGTCCCTCCGGCAAGCCGCGCCGCGCCGTCGCCGCTCGATCGAGGCCGGAGGAGCGACGTCCGCACTTTTTCTGGGTTGCGGACGTCCTCTTCAGAACATTTTCGTATATATATATATATGTATGTATATATATATATATATATATATATGTAATTAACCCATATGTGTGGGTGGGTGTGTGTAAATGAATTGCCTACAGATACAAACATATATGTTTCATGCAATAATAAATGAACTCCTATTACTTAAGGAAATTCCCAGTTAATAATTCAAAGCCTCTCATTGCTGCAAACCAACAGAAGCCTGAAAATAAATCATTATGTAGCAGAAACAGTCAACAACTAATCAACATCAGCAAGCACTTCCCCAATATCATATATCATACAATCTCAGATTCCTTACCTTCAATTAACTCTAAAAAAACTCAAAATTCATATATGTAATCATCTAGGATAAAAAAATTAAATAGAAAATGAGTGAATAAGGGTGGAAATCCAAAGCAACTATTGATGTCCAAAACCCACCTGTGTGTTCCCCCTGAATTAGAGACTGAATAAGATATTCCCTCTCACATTGCGTCTTCTTGATAGCCTCCAATAGGATATTGTTGTCAATACCCTGCACATATATAGACCCAAAACAACGCATATATACATTAAAAAAAAAAAAAAACTCAAAGCAAGCATGGATTCAAAATAAAAGGGAACAAGAATATAAAGAAATTCTGAAATTATTAAGGCTATGCACCAACCTGATCAGAAATGCCATGAGGATCATTTAAGAACATTTGATCCCCACCTTGAAACCATCTGTGGTTCTTGATTTCTCGGATGTTGATACGATCCTTTGCTTCCCATGCTGTCATTCTATGTATTAGATCTGCTGAGGAATAGAGAGTCTGCCATATTGAAAGCTCAGTAGTGATGGGCAGCCGAATAAGAGGTGGTAAAGTGTTACACCTCTGGGCCACTGTAGATATCCACCTCTGGGCCACTGTAATTTGTACCATCTTTGCTTATCTGAAATAATAAAACACTTCCTTCATATTATAAATATCTAACTCAAGGTAATCAATACTCAGAATTACTAAGCATCTCACCTCAGGAGCCTGAGAGAAATTTGTTCCGCAATAGGAACTTCATGTCAAATCAGCGGTCAGATAATTGCTTATTCCAAAGTCTGATTTTCAGGTGTTCTTTAGTTTCATCCAAGAGTAGATTTTCAGGTTTCAAATCTCGATGAATCAAAAGGAGTTTAAGGAAATACTCAACACCATGAATGAGCTATACAACAAAAACATGACAGGAAAATACAAATATTAGGTTTTAAGTCCCGATGAACCAAAACAAGTTTGTGGAGAGATATAGAATTAGTTAATTTACAAAGAAATAAAGTACCTGGAAAAAGTATCTATGAGCTTCCCCTTCAATTAATGTCCCTCCTCTTTGTGCAAGATAGTCATCCAAACTCCCACTTTCCATCACAATATATGCCATTCTTTTATACATCTGCCCCATATAGCAAGTCATAATATTTTGGTGTTTCAAATGCTTTGCCACAAACATCTCTCTATGGCAAAGCATTTGAAGCACCCAAATATTATGACTTGCTATATGGGGCAGATTGATGCGCTCAAAGCAAGCGCATAATTTAACCCTGAAATGTCGTTAGTAATATAAGTAAATAGAGATCGTTCTATTCCGGGGATTGAGGGTACACCTGTAATTGTGTAACAAATAAAGAAAAGTATTATTTACAGAAATAAAATAAAGAATATAAATATATACAATTGTATAAACAAATAAAGAATTAAAATAATAAAGTATTATTTACAAAAATAAAATAAAGAATAAATATATACAAGTAAACACAAATAAGGGGGGGATTAGGATTCTTAAAATTAAAATTAAAATAAATAAAATAAAGAAAACGTAAAAACATATATACAAGGGTGGAACGCAAAGAACAAAGATCAAAATCAATTCCATGTAATCAAATTCGATTCAAACCCTATAATTGTTCTTCCAAGTCATGAGAGAGGAGTTGATTATGTGAAACATTCGAAAGCAAATGATTTCCCATATTTTACTTTTCAATGCTAATTAACCTAAGCGAAAGCACCTAGATTAATTCTATCAAACATGCAATCAAGCCCTAGAAAGCTAGTCAATCATGACATGTTCAATGCATTAGACATAGAGAAAGTCTATCAACTCAAGTGTACAACTTAGTTATGGAAAAGTCCACCTAATTGCAATCCTCTTCAATTAAATTCGATTCTTGTCCAGAACCTTTACTACTTTTGATTCAAGTTACACAAAACGAAAAGTCGATTTCATGTTCTTAAACCTAGCACCAATTACATGCAAATCCTATAAGTGTCGACCCAAATAAGATAAACATATAAAAGTTTTCTGTAAAGCAAATTTAATCGAACAAACTCACATAAGCAACTTAGAATCACAATTATAGAATTCGAAAACTTTATTTAAACATAGAAATTGGGCTTAAACTTTGCCCTAAACGTTAGGTTAACTAGAAACAAGTTCATACGAAATCAAACAAGGAAACCAAAAAGGTTACAAGGAAAATGAACGAATTACACCGTGAGTGGAGATGGAGATGGAGAGCTAGATGGTTGGATCTTGAATCTTGGAAGCAAGCCTTCAAGGTGGATGATGGAGGATATGATCTTCACGGCTCCTTCTTCTTCTTCCTCTCCTTGCTTGAAAATGCAGAAACTTAAAACTAGAGAATGGAGAGAAAAATGAAAAGGAAATGGAGAGACAAAGAAGATGAGATGGATGAAGGAATTGGTATAGAAAAATGGAAAGGAAATGGAGAGACAAAGAAGATGGAATGGATGAAGGAATTGGTCTTTTGAGAGTGAGAGGAGAAGTGTATTTATAGCCCAAAAAATGATGAATGGAGGGTGGAGATGAACATAAATGAAGGGCTAGATATGTTAGACAAATTTGTAAAAAAATATCTTCCCACTTGTTTATCACTTGTTCAACTTGAATTGATTTTCCTCCTCAAGATTTTCCACTTGCTTGCAACTTTGATTTTCCTCCTCAAGATTTTCCACTTGGTTGCAACTTTGATTTTCCTCCTCAAGATTTTTCACTTGCTTGGAGGTCCTAAAAATAGAAACTAATAAGAAAAATAGAAACTTTCCTAAAATGAAAAATGGCAACTACCGAAAATGGAAACTTACTAAAAATGATAAATAGAAACTATAAAAATAGAAACTTTCTACAAATAGGAACTTTCCCAATCAAAGAATGAAAACTTTCCTAAACAGAGTTTTAATAAGGAAATAACGCAAGAAATGCAGGGAAAAGTAAGTAAAACGTCGCATTAAAATGCTCCTATCACAGATGTATAAAAGAAGAGCATATATTGTGATGGAATGGATGGAGGGTGGGAGTTTGGATAACTATCTTGCACAAAGAGGAGGGGCATTAACTGAACGGGAAGCTCGCAGATACTTCCATCAGATACTTTATTTCTTTATAAATTAACTAATTCTATATCTCCCCACAGACTTGTTTTGGTTCATCGGGACTTAAAACCTGATATTTGTATTTTCCTGTCATGTTTTTGTTGTATAGCTCATTCATGGTGTTGAGTATTGCCATAAACTCCTTTTGATTCATCGGGATTTGAAACCCGGAAATCTACTCTCGGATGAAACTAAAGAACATCTGAAAATAGTGAGACAGTTGCGAGGGGTTCTGGTGCCAAGTTAAAGAAAGGCGACATATTGCAACAGGACAGACCGTGGCAATCAAAATATTATCTTTTGTAGTAGCCGGCTCAAATTGAAATATGATAGGCATTCATATAGGGCATCATCATCATCCTCCTCCTAATGTAGTAGCTGGCTCAAACCAGAAGGAAAGGAGCCAAACACTACATACAAAGGAAATTCAATTTCAATTTCATTCTTCAAATCACCGATTTCACTGTCAAATAAACTGGATCTAAAACTGATAAGACTCAAACTAGAAGAAGAGGAGCCAAACACCGTGTCAAAATAAAAAAGCAAGTTAACTAACTTCAATTTCAATTTCAGGCTTCAATTTAAATTTCAGGTTTCAATTTCAAGTACTTATTTGAATGCCTAGTTTGAATCTAGGAATCGAAATATCAAACAAGCATGAGGAAGAAAAGCTGCAGTGGTTGAGAGAAGAGGAAAATCAAATCTATACCTCCAATTTTGTGTGAAGCTGTGCTTTGATTCTTCAGAAAATGCAGTAGGATCTTCAAGTATGAATTTAGGGAGAGAGCTTCGACATCGTTTCTCCGAGACTATTAAGATACACATTTGTCAACAAACACAAATGATTGATTGAATCTACTAATGAGAAAAGAACATCAAGACACGGAGACCCGAAGACTGCGCCTTGGTGTTCGCCTGGGCTGCAGCGGAGGAGTGGGCATGATTCGGGTTTAGCGACAGTGATTTTGGGCTCGAGGTCGTAAGGCTTTGAGTCGACGTGAGTCGGGGTTTGGCCGCGAAGATCGTCGCTTGGTCTATGGGTACGGCTTCTGTTGTTGCGGCGGTACAATTCTGCTGTTGCGAAGGTGGTTTTCGGGTCTGACTTAGCGGCTAGGTGAGGTCGCTTGGAGGCGGGCTTTGGCTTCGTTAGGCAGTGTTTGGAGCCTGATGCTCTGGTGGAAAGGACGGCCGTCAGAGGGCCTATTCGAGGAGGCGGAAGATGGGCAGCTGAGCGTTGAGGCTGCTGCTCTTTGGGCTTGGGTCTCTGGACCTGGGCTCAAACTTGGGCTGATGGGCTTTTTATTGTGGGCCAGTATGGAGGGTGCATTGTCACCCTCATTGATCACTTAGTTATGAAGGCAAGACCGGCCTGAGAGGTGGACCTTCTTGAGCATTTGGGTCGATATATGGTCCACGACCAATTAGTTCCAGATCATGACTGCTTTGGAATAAGATTGGCTTCAAGCGGCTTGTAGACAAGGAGTTACTCCTATTTGTTTGCTAGGAAGTGGCATTCTGTTGGTACCACAATGACGTGATTGGCAAATGGGAGGCTAGAAGATGATTTTGCTCTAGATGACACGGAGTTGTTCTTTGTACTATACGCTCGCTGCTATAGCGAGCTCAAAACAGATATGTAATGAGTTTGCATTTGCTTGATAGAATTCGGGATTTGTCTATTTCCTATTCAAGTGCATGTTAGACTCTAGCCCTTGCTTATGGTTATTGAATCTAATGAAATCAATACCCTTTTCAAAAAAATAAATGATTGATTGAATGTTTAGATTAATGTGCATCTACATTAAAAGTGGTCAACCATTACTGTATTTATAGAAATTAATATATATGTACACATTATATTTCTTGTCCATTGTAGTTTCAGTCAATGTTATCCTATAATCTAGCTTTTTTTACTTTTTAAATCAACTCAAAACTATTTCTATTAGCTCAAGTTAGAACGGTACATTATATACCTTTCGTCCTTTCCACTCCTTGTATACAGAGGGTGGATAAGAAAAGTAGTATATAGGATAACACCACTCATTAAGACATTTCATGCGCACTTATTAAAACAAGCTTATAAACTATGAAAACAAAGCATAGTAAATAGGCAAAATTCAAAAATAAAAGACTTAAATTCTCTCATTGCCCTTCAAACTAGGGCTTGGAGGCTTGGTAAGATAAGCTAGACAAACTTCGTGTGCTTCCGCTACTTTCTCTGCTTTGGAATGCTACTTTCTCTGCTTTGGAATGATTAGTGTTCTTGGAACCAAGAGGCCGTCCTCTTTTCTTCTTTGGTTCAATCTTCCCCTTATGCACATACTCTTTAGGCACCAAAACACAACCTGGAGCTTCAACCATCCCAAGCGATTTAGTAGTGAACTCCAGCATCTTCAACTTCTTTGCAGACATATCCATGCATGTTGGTGTGCTAAACAAGTCATGCAACAATACCTTCAATTTCTTTGGTGATGAATACGGGAAGCAGGTCTGTCCCTTTTGGTGAGCACCATATCATCAACTACAACAAGTGCAAGAGAATCATCTGCACTAGAGGAAGATCAAGCATCCTGATCAAGTAGCAGAACCTGTTTGCTGCCAGTAGCAGATTCTTTCAAGCCATGCCAAAGAGAGCCCTACTAACAAAATGCAGGATGGGGCTTTGAAGGCCTTGGAATTTGAACACTCCATTGACAAACCTGCTGTTGGCAAAACCCAAAAGAAGAACTAGGGATTTCAGGTCTCTTTTCTAGGCCGCCTTGCTCCAGCCTTGGTACCGCCGTGCCATCAGCCACAGGGCAACATCCCTCCTCATGAAAAATGAGGTCACAAGCCTTGCACTTACCAACAAGATTCTCAAAGAAAAATGAAATTTCCACCTTAACATTAGTACCTAGTTTCAGAGTCTTTTTTAGGAAGAAGGGTTATTTGTCAATCCCATGCAAAAATGTAACCTTGACCTTCCCAAAATTTTCAGAAAGCTTATCATCCAGTTCAATGAATTTACCGGCCACAGAGGCGATGTCCCTGATAGTATGACGTACCTACCTCATACAATGGCAGGATGTCAGTGATAAAACCCAGAAATAGAGAGTTTAGGTCTAATGACTATATTGGTGTAATACCATCATATTCACGTAGCACCGCGGGAGCATGATTGAATTCCAAGGTTCTCCTTTCAACACCTTGTTCCTATCCCAAAGTAGATCAAAACTCAGTACAAATTTATTCGGTGCCTTCTTTTGGATCTTGAAATCCCTATTAAGCACCCAAACAAGCTTAAGATCATTTAGAGCAGCAAGTTTTGCTGCCAAGGGATCGGCCAGGAGGTACGACTGCGACGCACGGAGTTGAGAGCCACCAGTCATCACCGAGATATCAATCACCTCGCCGCCAGCGAGGGTCAAGGAAGCTGCAAATGAGGCAGTGAGAGCGTTGATGGTCGACATGCTGATGAGGTTGCCGTGAAAAATTGGAGGAGGCCGAAAGGCTTAGGTTTTGGGTGCAGCAAGTCGTGCGGCTTAGAGTTTCCATAAATTCTATAATTTGGCTTATGTACAATGATATGACCAAATTACTCTGCGCATATATTTTATCACGACTAACTTAGGTTTTGTTTGGGATTGTTTTTTAATGTCTAAAAACACTTGTCAAAGTTGACAAACATATTTTTTTTTGGTTACACTGACAAACATATTTGCCTAAGAGGTTTAAGTGCTTGAAAGAACTTCCTCGAGTAATTTCAAAATTTTCCACTTTGTTTTGCATTTTTATATATATTATTTCAAAAGCGCTTTTCAGTATTCATAAAGCATTCCCAAATAGATCCTTAATAAATTTAAAATGTTTTTCCTTTTTACCTATTTGTTTTTTTGTTTTTGAAATAAACCTGTTTTTCTTTTAAAGAGTTACATATAGTGACACAGAAGTCTGATCAACAAAGTCTGAATATAAAATTAAGTTGATGACATATGCTTTTACAACATGCATGTCCTGTCACATTATCAAAACTTTCAAGTGAAATTTACGTGATATTGGTCATCATAGCTATGCGTGTGATTCCTTCCTTTACCATGTATACTTACTCTATCTTATTCCCCCCTCAATCTTATATCACATCATTTTACATGATACATACATTTGGCTCGACTTTATCAATTCATTGGTAATGTACTGAATACATGAGATGAAAATTTTTATATACACACACCCTTCCACTAAATACACATCTCATATTTTTGTTGAATTTTACGGAGAGAGAGAACAAATGCAAAACAAATAGTACATGGATCATGCTTGAAGTTAATGAGTCCAAAGTCTTTTTTTTTTTGGTTTCTATTGAGTTTAATGTCTGAAACACAAGGAATCAATTACTAGAATTTGGATTAATAGAATTAGCGTTGACTAATTAGCATTGACTAACACAAAGATGATAGTGCTAGCAACTAGCTAGTATACATCGAAATAACTAGTCCATCAGCTGTGGGTTTCATAAGAAGAATGCTTTAAAAGCTTAAACTACTGCGGCGACTTAAGCTATCAGTATCACTGGAATAGTCAAGATCGCTAACTGGATAAACATGTTCATCTGAAGGATTCCATGAGTAACGTAAGGCCGGCCAGTGAAGTAACTAGCAGTGTCTATTGCACTTTCTGAAGATGAAACAAACGTAGGCTGGAAGAAATGGAAATTCATAACAAAGGGGTGTCACCCTTACCTTATGGTTCAAAAATCATACCTCGATCTGCCTGGCAAGGGCATCCTAGTTGATATCCTATATCATGATTCAGATCTATTAGCTTACGTAACGAGCGTTTTGAAATCATGTACTGCATGGAAATCTAATGAATATTATTTTAACCAAAACTAACAAAAGAACCACAATAACCTCCGACGCTCCTCTAGCTCCAATAAGTCTCTGATTAGGATCTTCTGTCAATAACCTAGAAACCAGTTGTACTAGCATTATTAAACAATGAATCTAAATTTATAACTACATATTATCACTTCAAATGTCATTTGGTAAGCGATTTATTCCCTTCAATAAGAAGATAATCAAATCATGTAAGAAAAAAATTACATGTGACTGCATAGGTGCCCTGTTGCATTTCCATGTTTCATGATTAATTTGGTGAATTACGGGAAAAAGAGTGCAGCCGCCTTGCTATGTGATTATCCTTCAATTAATGGAACTTAACCTGGAATTAATTCAGTCAAACTCTAATATCAATTTAATAATTTATAAGCCTACATATGCTGTCTTTGCCTAACAGATCAATTGGATTTATTGTACTTGTCATTCAAACCAAGAAACGTACTCAACCACAGAAACCAAAAATTGAGAGCTCAATAATGGAACTCAAAAGGTAGAGAAATATATAGAGTCCAGAGTTTCTTTTGACCTGTGAAGACAAAATCTCTGGGGCCGTTGTATAAATGCAGTTATTAGTACTACTTAATTTTTTTTTTTGTTTTTTTTAAATTAAATAGAGGATTAGGCGATATTAGTACTACTTAATGATAACATCATATGCCACAAAATTCTAGCATCTATATACCAACTCACCTTGGTTTTAGGTCACAGTGAATTATACAACATTTGGCTAGCAGAAAGGGTCGGTAATCTCTGCACTTTCAAATTGACAACTTCATAACAGAAGCACACTATTCATAAGTCAGGGATCGCTCATCGCTGAGTGTCGATGAAGAGGAGGATGAGGAAGAGGCTGAATCTGATTTGGAAGAGTTGTATTGGAGTGATGAGAACGCTGCTGATTTGAATCAGGTACTGGATAAGTTGATGAAGGAAATGACAATCATGAACAGAGAAAATTGATGGGTGACAGAATAAGTGAGCAAGCAATGCTCGATTATGATTTAGATGGATTTGTATTGTGAAAGTGAATCCGGAATTCCTTCTATGATTTCGGCTCATATATGGTCTCATACGGTAAGCTTCCAAATTTGCAAAATCATGTAAGAATAACTGTATTGTATTTGCCATTTTTCTGAATGATAAACTGTTTACATCAGTATAAGGTATACATGCCTGTATTCTTTTGAGAATAGAACTATCAGCAACAGCTACTCAAAGCCAATAACAGCTGAGCTCGTGTGGACAGTTAATTCTTTATGTGCGTTCTAGTCCTGTCATTTTAGACACCACAAAGGTTTTTTTTTTTTTTTTTTTTTTTTTTGGGGCAAAATAGACACCATAGAGTTTGGAGATAGAATCTAGCAGTAGAAAGGACATGCAGACCATATACCAAGTCTTATCTACCATGATGACAGAAAGCGAAGGCCATGTGTAAAAGTGAACAGCAAGTTGGTAAACATACAAAGGGAAAGCAGCAAGCTTTTCTGTGAAGATTTCAATCAGAGGTCGCAATATGTAACCACATTCACCAATACGAAACCTTCTAATTAACCTAACACCAAAACATCAAACAGAGAAGTTTTATACATAAACAAATGAATGCTGGCTGAGCGTACTGTTCAGGAAAACTCTTAGTTCCACTACCAACCTGATTTGACAACCACAACTTCTAACCTATACATATAGTCAAACTCATTCAAAAGTACCACCATTGCACATTTTCAAAGACAACCTTACTGAAAGAAAAAGAAAAAGAATTCTCTACATAAAACACGTGCACATAGTAGTGAGAAAGGTTGATTTTGATGGAAGATTTATCAGGAATAGTTGATTTTGTGGGTCTTTTGGTGAGGCTAGCTGGTGATGTGCTACTTCTCCTCTCCCTCCCAGGAGTAGTACTTTCTATTGGTTCTGTTGCCATATATGTAAATACTGTTGAGTTTTGTAATGATCAAGCAGCTTATAAGCTTCAAATGCTCCTATCTCCCTGTATATTATTTCATTAGTTAGAACTTGGGAATTCTAATCTGTTCTTATGCTCTATCTGCTAATGATTTATAAACAAACAGATATGACTGCCAAATTGAATATAGAGCACCTCATAAATCATAACTTATATTTGTAAGAGAACTTTTGTCGAATAGATTACATGTTACAATATCGAGAGATGTTCAGGTATGATTCTTCATAATGATGTACATTGACAATCTAACATGCAACATATAATTCTAAACTCTGAACCTATATATCATCTAGGTATACACATACATATGGGCCAGTATGCAAAGAAGCAATGTGGCTGGCTAAATTCAGACACACTATGCCAATAACCTCATCAGACGACAGAGCTCAGACGACAGACATGTTGGTTTCTGTCGTCTGATATAATTTAACGACAGACAGTGTAAAAACTGTCGTCTGAATATAGCAACATACCATGGTAAGTTAGTTTTGAGAATTAAGTTTATTTTCAAACAACAATTATCTGTCGTCTCGTCAAAGGAGATAAATTGATTTCGTTTTGGGTCGTAGCTTCTTTTTTTTGTTTGTGTATTCAGACAACATATATCTATCGTCTCGTCAAAAGAGTAAATTGGCTTTGGATTTTGTTGGAATTTTTTTTTTTAGCACAACATGAAGGAATTTATTTCCAAACTTTTAATGATTTCTCTCTCCCCGACAAATTTATCAAACCAAAAAGAATGGTTTCGCGCTGCACATTTTTCAGATTCTCTCCTCATCCAATTTTCAGATTCCCTCCTCACCCATATCGAACTCCCTCTTAGCTTGCTTATTACAACAGAACAAAAAAAACAAATTGGTTTCCTCTCCTTTAACCCAAGCCCACTCAGATCTCGCCTCCTAATCTCGCAGCTATGTCTAAAGCTCGCGTCGCCGTCGACATCAACGTCCTCCTCCGCAAGGATTTTCGGGACTACGAGTCCTTCATCGTCCAATGGGTGTAAGTAAACCCTAATTCTCTAAACCCTAATCTAATCTGATTCCTTGATTTTTTTCAATATGATTTTGAGTTGTTGTCAACTGGGGATGAAGGGGATTAGACGAGAAAGGAAAAAAGAACAAGAAGAAGGAACAAGGACAACGAACAGAGGAGGAGAAAGGGAGAGAAGAAAAGAAAAGAAAAGAAGAAGATGGGAAGGGAGAAAGAGATAGAGATTTTGGGCTCGATGATGACTTGGTCTTATGGAGAGTTTCTGTTCTAAAACAGGATGATGACCACTTGGTATGCTTTTCTTTATCCATAGTGAATCAATAGTTTCATGTCCTCTTTGTGGCTAAGTATTACAGTGTACTGAATGCAGGTTTTGGAGTTGGGACTGAATTTTCTAACTGCTGATGATATGATTGCAATACTCGCTGTGAAGTTGAGGAAAAGACTGGGTTTCGGGATGTGGGCAAAGTTGCATATTATAGGCATGCATGTTGAAGGGAAGGTATGTGTTTGACTAACATGTAATTTGAGATGTGATCTTAAGGTCATTTTAAAATTGAGCAAGGATATATTTTGTGTGAGTAAATATGCTAAGCATTACATATACATAGAAGAATGCATATACTTTTTTCCAGGTGGCACCTCCATGCAATTTAACTTTTGATTGATAATTGTAACTCCCTAGGTCTGGTTAGTTAGCGTACTTACTTATAAGCTTAGCTAAGGTATAGGAATGAAATGTTAGTGGATTTCTGAGCATTTAAATCATGTGGAACTATTGTTTGTGTAGAATCTTGACATTATTCTTTGTTTGTTTGCGCTTTTATGTCTCAAATATGTTGCTTATATGTGTCCTGCTTTTTTGTGCAAATCACATTGCTTTCTTCTGAAGTACAGAAGTACTTATTCATCTGGTGTACACCTACCCTTCTACTGCATTCTTTCTAAAACTTCCGCTCTCCTTAAGTTATTGAAAGTGTGTCACCATTTCATTCAATCCTATTGTTTATATTATATGGCAACCTTCTCCTTCACTGTAATTGAAGGAAGGACTGAGTTGTCATTTGTATGATAAAATGATTCATTGCACAAAAACCATGGAAATTTGTTTAGATGACTTTGCCATTTCGATAATATACTATTATTTTTATTATATTTCTTATTTGATTTGGAAATTCTAAGAACATTCTTTGCGCCTTTGGGAAACATTGCAAATGATGATGTTTACTGTATTTTGTTTTACTGCAATAGCATTTGGGATCTGTAAATGTAAAGGATTATTTTCAGGGAGAAAGATGAAGAAAAAGAAAAACTCAAGTTAGATGTTCTATGTTACCTATTGAATCTGTTCAATAGATGTAACTTGACAACATGTGGAATTTTCACTCCTTAGTTGCAGGGGAAATAAAATCAAGAACTGTTTATATGTTCTGATCAGGCAGCTTTTATCCTTTCTTTTGCAGCTGCTGATTGGGGTTAAGTTTCTTCGTAGGTGGCCTTTCCTTGGCCGTCTGCGGATATGCTTCATTGAGCCTCCATATTTTCAGATGACCGTCAAGCCTATTTTTACACATGGCCTTGATGTTACAGTTCTTCCAGGAATTGCTGGGTGGCTCTTAATATTTTATCATGTTTGAAGCAAAGTTAATTTTGACTAATCTCTGTACACGGTCTTTCGTCTCTCTCTGACTTGCTCATTTGTTTGTTCTCTCTCACAGGAAAAGCTTCTTTCCATTGCCTTTGAGCAGACCCTTGTTGAGGCATGACTTTTGGACTTTGAGACTCCTATCTGTAAATTCTTTTCCAATGGATGTTCTGTACACAGCCTTTATATCTTGTCTGGTTTTGAATGAAAGGCTTGGGATGCCTCTTTTACTTTTTCAGAGACCTTTGTCCGTTCAGTTCTTTGTTCATTCATGATACATTTCATATATAGGAAGTTAGGTTAAGTTTCTAGCGATGCAGTAAAATGTATAAATTTAATTCATGATTTCTTAGAGAATAAGCAAACAATGGGGTTTTTTTGGTTGATGCAGTTTCATATTTCTCATCTACACTATTGGTAAAGTGTTTTAAATATAATTATTAACTATTCTTGCAGCCAAATATGCTGGTTGTTGACATGAAGAAATTCGCCTCACCGCAGCAAGGTAACAGGAGAAATATATTTCTGAATGCCTACTAACTTTAAAATTTAGAATATTTAAACCCAATTCTTTGTTGCAAGAATTACTAACTGTTAATTATATTCCCACTGTGAAACTCCTATTAAAATCAGTAATATTAAGATACATGTCAGTATCAACCTAATTCACAAACCCAGAGGCTGGAGCAAGTGTGAGTTACTTGAGATAAATGTCATAACAGCTTTGTTCTCCATAATCTTCCTTTTGGAATGAATAATAAATTTCATGTTCCTTGGGATTAGCTTCTATTTCACTTGCAGACCAGATAAGAAGCTTTTCCGATTTCTTACCTGAGGAAATCTTTCGTTTTGAATGATTCTGCTTTTTTGACTGACAGAGAGTTGGTTCTCTGTGAATGAAAAAGAATCTCTTGGACATGTCAAAGTAGAAGTTATTGAAGCATCTGACATCAAAGCTGCAGATCTAAATGGTTAGTTGTTTATTTGATAATACACTCATGCTCTTTAAATTTCCAGTGTAGTTTCTTTTAAGTTATATAATATTCAATATGTTTTCAGGATTATCTGACCCTTATGTTAAGGGTCAATTGGGCCTTTACTGGTTCAGGATGAAGACACAAAAGAAAACACTGGCTCCAAAATGGCATGAAGAATTCAAGATGCCTATTATTACATGGGATTCATCTACTGTGCTATCAATTTGAGTTCGTGACAAGGACCGATTTGTTGATGATTGCCTTCGGTTTGTTTCTAAACTTATTTAGAGGTTATTTAATTGATCAGTATTCAGAAGTTGATGAATTGAATGACTTAGGGATACCAGAATATGGGCAGGCTGTAGATTTAGTTGCTGTCACTACAAAGCTTTTCATATTATTTTGTTGAGTCTTGAATCATCGCTTTAACCAATGTTAATGAATTTTTGTGTGTTACTTTTGTTTTGCCTGACTAAGTTTTTTCCCAAGTCAGTTTTTGTTTGCCGGTCTAACTTACCTTATTCTGAATCCAGATTCTGCTCCATTAACATTGGTGAGTATAGAGATGGCCAGAGGCATGACATGTGGTTGCCTCTTCAGAATATAAAAACAGGAAGGATCCATCTGGCAGTAACTGTGGTTAAAGATAATCCCAAGGTATTTTTGACTTCCTCTTAATTACTTATGCTCTACTAATAAGGCCGGTAATGCAATCTAAAGAATTCATAGGTCTAGTTTCTGGATAAATAAGAATTTAACCACAGGCTGATCAAGTGTGCACTCCGTCTTGGACTTGGACTTGAATGTGTTACGTATATGCAGGGGGGTGATAATTGATATAACTTGAGTAACTAATATTCTTCAAGACTACTAACTCAGTCAAGTTTATTTTACTTCTCGTTTGATATTAGCAAATCCAACTTTAATAATGTTCTTAACAAGGCTGACTTGGAAGAGAAGAGAAAAGTAGGGACTGAGGTATATACTCACTACTACCTTCCCCTGTTCATTTTTTTGTTACCTCTATTCATGAAGTATAGTCAACTATATATTTGCATCTCGATTGAGTGGTTAATGAGTTTTCTGCTTGATACTGTTAATTAAGCAATTTGACTATAAAAGTTTGACTTGTATTTCATGTGTTTAGCCCAATGGTAACTGAACTAATGTTGGTTGATGTTGTCACAGAAAAGTAGTACTCACTTACGAAGCAGAGATCTAGCAGGGCAGAAATGGTTAGGAAGCAGAGACGATACGTAGTCTGCAGAAGGCAAGCAGAAAACAAATAGTGAAGTCTTTGACCATTGCGCAATAGATACACTGCTGATTTCTCATGGGACAAGTACACTCTTCATGAAGGACCTTTTGAGGAGGTTGGAGCAACGTGCTGAAACTTTTATCAATGGGGTAGATTAGTTTATGCTGCTGTTAACAAACCGTATTTCATGGTTTGAGTATGATTTTCATCATTGGGATATATGATAATACATTGGAAGTTATATGTCTTTTTAAATAATATCAAACAATAGAAAGTTACCAACAACTATGGTTTGAAATGAGTACACACAACAGAAAGATCAAAGATACTTCAAGCATCTACACATTCAATGGACATTTAAATGTTCTTTTAAAACAAGAGAGACAATAGATAACTAATAGTGGATGTTGTTTCAATAAAGTTCACACAACAGATTTGGCAAAGAAACATGGAAATTCTACACATTCAGACGACATTTTATTGTCGTTTCTCATTAAAACAGACAATAGATTATTTGTAAAGTCTGTTGCTAGAGTTTGACAACAACAACACTTGACTGTCGTTCTATTTCATATCTAACCACATATACTTTCAATTTGTACATATTTAAGCACATTCAGACGACAGATTTTTTTTAGGTGTCTGTCGTCTGAGTGAATTTCTGACGTCGGGCATTACCCGTCGTCTGAATGTCAATCAGATATCAGCTTACTAGACGACAGATTTTTTGCATATCAGACGACGGTCATGGTCTGTCGTCTGATGAGGTTATTGGCATAGTGACACCAAATTACTAAATGAAGCAGTTGCTTCATTTATTAATTCACCATATTGAAAGATGAGTTAAAAAAAATCTAGACAATGTGTTTTCAAAATATGGTCTTACTGCAACTCGTATGGATTTAATGTTATAAGAACCTGAAGCTCGTTCTGATTTCTAAGACTTAACACATTCAGTCATTGGACCTTGCAGGAGGTCTGTAAAATATCTGGTCAACTGCTTAATTCCAGAAACATTCCAACTCTCAGCATGCCTTATAATCTGTTAAACCAAGAGTGGCAGGTGCCGATTAATAACTTAAAAATAAAGACCATACATGAAATACTAACTCTTTTACTCTTAATTTAATCTTATCATCCAAGTTGTAGTCTGTACTTCCATCAATAGAAATCAAAGGCCTCCATGGGAGCTTCAGGTAGGTCCAGCATAAATATCAGATAAAATAATTTGGGATGAGCCAACAGCTAGGGGCAAAAAGAATGCAAATTTAGATAACTGCTTTGAAGAAGACATGGAAGAACCATTTTTCAATTTACTTTTTTTAAGGTGCAAGTAAGCATTTTTCTGTATAAATTAGAAATATTTGCCAAACATGGTCTCCTATAGTAGGTTGTTCTTACTCTTTATTTCCTCAGTCTCCTTGTCCATGGACATACACAATGGCTTTTTTGCTCTTAACACTAATCTGATCCGGCGTATCCACTGCAGTTTCAGATCTCTATCGCTGCTGATGAGGTAATTGCTCTTGTTCACCAATTTGATCAGTCCCAATTACTAAATAAAGCAGTAAGACCTCAAAAAAATTACAGAACAAAGCATGAACATTTTTTCGCTACAATATATCATTCATCCTGTTAGATTTACAATGCTTTAATTATTACCACCAAAAAGACCCTTTACACCACTATATTTTCAGGGGGTTGAATAAAGAAGCTCCTTTTATGGAGGTGCTTGATAGTATATTTCAAACAAATGCATGAGGATGGTTCATTCACTTGAGGAAGAAATGGTTCCATATGGTACTCTAGAAGTTCTTTTGTACATATGATAATTAGGCATAAAATTGTCAGGTACAACGTTTGTAGAAGAAAGTGGTCAATGATAGTGGAAAATTAATACACAAATTAAGAGTTCTGTCTTCTTCCCATTTGTGCTTCCATGGTGGCTTACACCAGTTCCTAGACTACCACAACATGTTCAGCCACCCCTCAGCTTGCAAGGTTCAGCTTAGCTTAGCTTTTCTAAGACAATGAGCTAACTACAGGAGGACTACAAATGCAGAGTGCATTACCAGCTGGCTTCTATGAGGAAGTTGATGAATCAATAGTGTAAGTTCTAATTCTGTATGGAAATTTAAATTTCTGGACAGTACACATGTCTAGAAAATGAAAAAAACCAAAAAACAGGAACAGATCCATACTCTATCTCATTCTGTACTGAATGTTTTAGATGGTTTTGCACGAAGCTATAATGATTGCATTTCTAAATATACAGCCATACAGGCCGGGAATTTTTTTTTTTTTTTTTTTTTAAAGGCTTGGATAGGTGAGGAAGAGATCCTTCCTATCCTCTTAAATTAAGAAAAGGAAAACAAGAGTACAAAGGAGGGGACCAAAACCAAAACCTCCCAAATAATGTAAAATATTATTTGGACCTAATATTATCTACATTAAGTAAATAACAATTTTTTTTTTTTGAATAGAAATTGATATCAATAGAATCAATAGCCGGCATTCAGCCAATGGCTAGAGTCTAGCTGCACTTACAAAAAGATAGCCGGCAAGAAAATCCGGAAACCCTAATCTAAGCTATGCAAACTCATTACAAGTCAAAGATAAGCTCGCTATAATGAGCGAACTTATAAACAAAGAAACTCCATGTCTTCTAGGGCAAAATCATATTCTAGCCTCCCATTAGCCAATTACGCAATTGTGGTACCAATAAAAAACCACTTCCTAGCCAACAAATAGGAGCAAACTCCTTATCCATAAGCCGCTCGAAAGCCAATCTTATTCCAGATAATTACCAACTCCAGCAGAAGTTATGATCCGAATATGATTGATCCTGGACCATATACTAACCCAGATGCCCAAGAAGATCCAACTCTTAGGCCAGGCCCACCCTTATCACTAAGTGAAAAGTGAGGGTGGCAAGGCACCCTCCTTACAAACCCACGAATTAAGGCCCAACAACCCGAATCTAAGCCAAGGCCCAAAGACCCCAGCCCAAATCCGAGAAAACAGAGCAGAAGCTCAAGGCCGCTCTATCACCGCGGCTGTCACCATTCTGTCCGGCTGACGGCCTTGCCAGTAGCCCATCAAGAGCCAAAAAGTAACCCTGCTGTCTTTGCAAACACAAATCAACAGCGCAATCCAAGCCCAAAAACGGCCAGAGTTCAATCACCCGCAGACCCCACCGATCGAAATTGCTACGCCGTCGCCTGCTTGGAATCGACCTCCGCAACAAATCGATGTCAACCCCAACCGATGGACGCTCCGATGTCGCTGCTTTGCCGGTAGCTGATACTCTGGAGAATCCTGCACCTCCCTTCGCAAAACCCACCTTGCAACCACTGACAGTCTTGAAACCAGAGCCGCCGCAACTCGTCAACCACTGTGTGGCGACGCTGGACCCGGCGTGAATCTGCCGCAAGACTAGGGTTTCGCTCTCGCTCTCCCTCTATGATATAACCTTTTAAGTAAATAACAAATTGATTAAGCTTGTTACAATAAATAGGAAATATATGAATTATCTATAGGATTAATTTCAGTTTACTCTCCTGAAGTTTGGGGGTGTCATCATTTCACCCCCTCTACTTTCAATTTTGAATTTTTACCCCCTAAACTTTCCAATTTCAATCAGCCATGTCCAATTTCTACTATTCCGTCCAAATTGGACGTTAAGTTTGACTTTTGAGGGCTAAAATGGTCATTTCAACATAAAAAATTTAAAAAATAAAAAATAAAAATAAAAATAGTGTTTTTTAGTTTTTTTTTTTTTTAGTTTCTTCGTTTTTTTTTTTAAATTTTTATTTTGTCTTCAACCTATACACCACAAGTTATAATAGGTTTATAAAAACAAAAAAATACTCTAGGTAGTTGAAAGCCGCTCGCTGGTCTACGCTATTTGTGACATATCTCCGATAAAGTGAAGAATTTAGGATATATCTCTAATAAAATGAAGAAATATCTGTAAAATATAATTTTACACTTTATCTGTAAATAAATATCTGTAAAAAATTATTGTACATAGATATTTCTTCACTTTATTGGGAATATACAGATATTTACAGATAAAGTGTAAAATCATTTTTTATAGATATTTCTTCACTTTATTGGGGATATATCCTAAAATTCTTCAATTTATTGGAGATATATCAGAAATATTGTAGACCAAAAATGATTTTACACAGATATTTCTTCACTTTATTGGGGATATACAGATATTTATTTACAGATAAAGTGTAAAATTATTTTTTTACAAATATTTCTTCACTTTATTGGGGATATATCCTAAAATTCTTCAATTTATCGGAGATATATCACAAATATCGTAGACCAGAGAGCGACTTTCAACCACCTAGAGTATTTTTTTTATTTTTATAAACCTATTATAACTTGTGGTGTATAGGTTGAAGACAAAATAAAAACAAAATAATAATAAAATAAAAAAACGAAGAAACAGAAAAGAAAAGAAAAATATTTATTTTTTAATTTTTTTTTACGTTGAAATGACCATTTTAGCCCTCAAAAGTCAAACTTAACTTCTAATTTGGACGAAATAGTAGAAATTGGACACGGCTGATTAAAATTGGAAAGTTTAGGGGGTAAAAATTCAAAATTGAAAGTAGAGAGGGTGAAATGATGACACCCCCAAACCTCAGGGGGGTAAACTGAAATTAATCCTTATCTATATCTAGTTACCAAATGAGTTTAGGTATGTCACTCTTTGGTTAGGAATCCATTTTGATAAAGATAAACATCTATTGTTAATGATATGATAACTATAGCATCTCTACAGATAACTCATTGGCTTGGATATGATTTTTTTTATGGGAAGACCTATCTAGCTAGTATATATAGGTGCTTGAAGTCCATATTCATTGTGTGACAAATACATTCAGTCCTGCCCCATAGAGAGGAGTTAAACACATAGTTGAGTAGAAGACTTCTTGTGTGTGGCTGCTTGAGAGTTTTTGGAGTTTGGATTACTTGTGTTGAGTAGCTGTGGTGTTGTTGTTGTTGCTGTTGAAGATATGGCTGTTGTCAACGAAGCAGGTGATGCACCTTCACTTGTTGTGTTCTAGTTCATGTTGTATTGGTCATTTGGTTGTATTCATGTATTTTGTGAAATGATCTTGGATTACACATTAAGTTAACAAATAAATCAGAAAAAGGAAACATGAAACTAGAGAAAACAAAAGTTTGAAAGACCCAAGTAGTCTCTGTTACAATGTGCAAGTATAAAGGGTGGAGCAGAGTCCCACCAAATCAAGCTTGTAGAAGCAGTACCAAAATTAGCTAATGCATCATCAACTTGATTACCTTCTCGAAATATGTGAGATGAACGGAAATTCATTTGAGAAATATGATACAAGCAATTGCGCCATTCGATGCGAAACATCCAAGGAACTAAATGAGGACTGCCAAGAAAGTCAAGGATAAGAGAGGAATCCACTTCCAACCAAATATGCTTCCAGTCTCTAACCCAAGCTAGTTCAATGGCCTTGATGACCGCTATCACTTCCGCTGCATGTGAGCTAGGAATTTCAAGATTAGCAGAGAAAGAACCAAGAACATGACCCTAGCTCGTAATCTCAAAAAACCGCACCATATATAGCCCCCCACATTAGAACCATGCCTCCAAGCACCATCAGAGTTAATTTTAATCCACCCATAAGGTGGTGGCTACCAATTGACTTCAATTATCCTAGGATCACAGCGAGGTTTGCATTGGACACCAAACCGCTTCAATATCTGGAGATCACGTATGGTGTTATGCATGTTTCCGTGAGCAAGTCGACTAGCATACTGAATGTGTCATGAGATCATTCGACAAATCACATCCACTTGAAAAACCTGGCCATCATATTTTGCTTTGTTTCTAGCATGCCAAATACAGGCTGGGAAACTTGGTAAGGCATGCAGTTATCCACTCACTTTGAAGCTCAATAATTGACTGTCGAGCTCGAGATCAGCCTCATACCAGTAAAAGTTTTAAGTATGTCACAATGCAAATGAAGAGATTCTAAAAAGACTTAATACAAGAATCCAGCTTCTTTCTTCTTTATTTCAGGTGGTTCATCTAATTCTATATTTCATGCTGCCTTCTTTAACAAAGAAAGTGAAAAAAATTATGGAAGCTAAGAGTTATTCAGGGATATAAAAATCTATTTAAGCTAGCTGCCTTTATATTAAAAATACAATTTCTTATGAACCCCATTGCCATCTTTCTCTGCTTCCCTCTTTGCAGCCTTGGACGGCTGGACGCACAACCTTTCCATTCAGAGGCCACAATTTAGTTCCAAAGTGTCAGATATATATACACTTTATCACTCTGTCTCGTTAAATTCTATATGTAACGAATAGGTTGCATCTTTTCTTATCTAAAAGGATTCATTAATTCACCTTGGTTAATTGTTTAGGCAACAATGCATGCCATCAACCTTTAAGCACCCGGCTCATGTACCCATGTGGAAAGGTGCAAAGGCTGTTCCCTGTTGCGACTGGAGGCTGCTGGGCCGATGCAAACCTTGCAAGTTTTCTGGCTCCCCTTATAATACCCAGGATGTTTACTTATGTCTACAATTTGTGCCCAAGTATATGTTATACATAATAGTGTACATCCTGAACGGGTTGTAGTCTTCTAGATTGTTTCATCTCTACAGTTTTATTGATTAGAGTGTTTCATATTGCTGCAGATACAAATTAAGAGCACTGATTTTAGAAATAATATTATGTGAATGGTCAGAACTCAGGACTACATCATTACAAAGACCATTGATTGAACCACCAAATCATTCACATTCACAAAGATCCAATATTGTCATATCAGTTTGCACCAGCAGAAGTAGAAAAAACACACACAATGTCACAAACACACACATCTAAATATAAAGCAGCGTAAAGTGAGACGTGCAATCCACATGAGGCCTACTATTTCCATATCAGCTTTGTTAGTATAACATGTATTGGCATTCCTTACTTTAACAAAACACTCTACCCACTAAGCCCAAGAGTTAGAAGCCCTTGTTTGCAGCCCAAGACCATAATTGCTTTGTTTAATTACCATTGCTGCACTTGTGGTTGTCTTACTGTCAAAGACCCACGTGAAGATTGGAAGATAAGATTAATTTGCTGTCAGCTTCCCCATCTCAGCATAATTGTTTAATTGCAATTGTCTCTCTTTGGGGCTGCCTTGCTGTCAAACACCAAGACCAAGTTTGAAGAAAAGTTCAATTGCAACTTGCAAGCTCATCTCAGTTTGCTGCCTTGTTGTCGTGGTTCCCAATCCCATCTCATCTTGCTATCTTGTCCAAGGTCAAGCTTCAAACTTGAAGATCAAAAGAAGACCCCTCTTCATCATGGCTCAAGTAAGCTCATACATGACATCTCTTTCAAAAATTCAATGGTTTTTCATGGGTTCCCTTCGTATGTCAGTTTTGATTATGGAGCTTGAGTGTTTTGGGTTCTTGAATTGGTTTCCCAATTGAAATTAGGAGCATGGGTTTACATGGGCAATCTGAAATTATGGGTATGGGTTTTCGTTCTCAAATTGAGTTCAAGGGTTCTTTGAGTGAACTGTTCTTTCTCTTCCTCCTCTATATATATTGGTTCTCTATTCCTATTCGGGCATTGAAAATACTTTTGTGTTTCAGTCCCTTTGTCTATCAAGAGTTTATCTCTTTGGTTTTCTATTTTTCAAAATGTCTTGTTCCATGTTGAAAACAATTTGAAAAACACAAAACCATTCATGCATATTCATCTCTTAAATCCCATGAGTTCAGTTGGGAATTGTAAGCTTCAAAGGTGAAATCTCCAAGTAGAACTTGCTGCGTTCATAGCTTGTGTCATAGTTGAGATTTCTGAGCTGTTCACTTGTGTAAACAATTAGCAAGGAGTGATTACAACAGTCTAGTGAGTGAGTCTAGAAGGATTGCCGCGTCAGTGCAATCCAAGTGTTGTAAACTTGTAATCTGTTTCATTAGTGACTTGGTTTTGGTCTTTCAAGAGTAAGGGCCACGCAGATGTTTTCCCTTGATAGGGTTTTACTGCGTCAACAAAACATGTGTTCTTTATTGCTTTAGTTGGTTTGTTGAATTTACAATACAATCTGTTCATTACCAGTTCTTAGGATTGATCACCCTGTTGCAATCCCTGAGAAAGGTTTTTGAACGAAAAAAATTGGCTGTGAGCCTATTCACCCCCCCTCTAGGCTCCTTCTAGGATCTTCAAGCTTAAGCCGTAAGGGTAATTTCTTTAATCAATAGAAACAGTGTGGGAATATCAAAAGCCGGATTGCATGAACCTATATAGAGGAAGAAAAAAAAAATATCACCTGGCAAATTTGCTCATCAATAATGCCAGAAACTAATGCAGATACTATATATTAAGCAACCAAAACCATCAAGTTTTCAATTGCAGTAACTGGGTAACATTACATGACAAAGGAAAACCCCGATTCACACTCCAAAGAAAAATTACATCCAAACATTTATCAAGAGAAAAAGATGCTACCTTGCACTCCGATTCCTTCTGCACTTGAGGTTCCAAATTCCAGAAGCAAACCCAAAAACCAAAGATGCAAGAAACAGCTATTACTGTCTCCACTTCACCACCGATTCGTCCAATGCCGAAACGAAATCCAACAGCCTCGACCTCAAAATTCACAATTGAATAACAACATACCATAGCAAGATTATGAATAAAGACAATAGGAACCATTGCACCAATAATAGCAAATGCATATGTTCGAACTTGAAGGAATAAAAAAGCGTAAAATGTTTATTAGGAGAATAAAGAAACCGCTGAAATACAATATCCCAGTATGTTCTTGCTTTCTATTTGCTAGTGCTTAGTAAGAAAAAGCATCAGATCGGTCAAGTAAAACAAGGCTCTCGAAGAAAGGGTGCAAGTACCCGAGTCTATCATCTACTATGGTCTTAACTTGCTTGCTCTTAGGGTCCAGTGATTGCACTCCATGCCGAAATCCAAGAACTACTTGGCCATTGCTTCTAAAATAAATTCCAGGTCTCCCAAACTATCCGGTATGTGTATAGTTAGTAGTTTAGTCCACGATTCTGCCACCCCATATTCTTTCATCACCCACAGATCAGTTAAGTAGTTTTCAGTCCTTGATCTCTGAGACAACAAAGCAAAGGATTCCCTGTACCTCAGCTTATAACAATATTTCCCGGTTGAATCTTTTTTCAAAGCTTCAGGAATCTTCATCTTCCCAAATAATTCACTAGACAAGTTAAAGGTCACAATGACAGTGCTTTCATTGATCACAATATATGGTTTCCCACAAATCCAATGCAAAGCACCACTAATCTTCACAGCTGTAAGATCATTAAGAAAAGGTTTAAAGTCTGCAGGAGCGTTAAGATCCTTCCAAGAGCTCCTGAGTAATGAAAAAACTTGAAAGGTACATGGCGTTTGGTCATCTTGACATTTTGGAACCACAATTTACACAAGATTAATGTCACTGTTATGTGAATCATAGCCTAATTCATAGAGGAAAAAAGCAACCTCGTAGGGCGAAAAGCTTGGACTAGGAAGAACCAAAAACTTTCTAACACAGGCCGATGAGGCCGTTGCAAGTTCCAACTGGATATAAATTTTGTTGATCCACATTGATTTCTCTTCCTTCATAGATTGGAGAAACTGCTTTAATGTCAGAAGTTGGAATTTCACGACGCTTGGTATATTCATCGTTGATATCATCACAATCCAACATGAAAAACTCACCACCAGACGGGGACCCTCTTTATTGCGTTGGGCATGTAACAGAAGGAGGTCGTCCTTATTGTTGTTGGATTGGATTAACAATGTGGACTTTGTTATGGAAGTAGGCTAAGGCGGGTTATCCGTGCATGTACTCTGCAAGTGTTCTTTAATTAGAGTGATTTCTGTTAATCAGTTAATTAGGTTTAATTAACTGTCAATAGGGTTGTTAAGCAGTCTTCCCTTACATGCACAACACGTGTCCTTATCCGAGTGAACAGTATGGGTATATATCCCTCATTCTGTATGCGGTGGAAATCAATCAAGATATATCAAGCTATTTTCTTCTTCCTCTTTTCAATTTTCTTAGTTTTCTCTCTGCAATCTTGCCATAGTTAGGGTTCCCACCCTAGCAACTGGTATCAAAGCCAGACCATGGTCAAACTCAAGGGGCCGGGGAAACCCACCTCACCGCCACATGTGTCCGGCGAGCTCTCTCACCTGGAATTTGAGTTCCAGGTGCATCGAGATGAAACTTCTGCTCGTCTTGCTGAGATGCAGGCCACTATCCAAGCATCCTTTCATGAATCCATGGCCTCTTCACTTGCTAGCTTCAGATCGATGCTCATGGATGACATGCATTAGCTGCAACTCGCTCAGCAGGGTGGTGCTGCTGCCCCTCCGCCGGATGGCACGGTTCGATTTGGTTCGATCCCTTCACCGGTACTCCAACACATACCACCGCCGGTATTGGAAGCTGTTTCTACTGGCATGGCTGGATCAGAAGCTATTTCGACTAGCGCGGCTGGATCTGAAGGTAGTACTCATATTCCAACTACTGATGTGCTATTAGGATTTATTAATGAATCGACTACTAACACTGTTGGATCTACTATTCCTGTGGGATCACACACTGATATGCACCTGGTTAACCTAGATGAGAAGAAACATGGTACTGAAATGGAGTCTACGTTTGGATCCAAACCTCTCGAGGGTGGTACCTCTTCCACTCAAATGATAAGCACTCCCACTGGTTTCCCATTCCACGCTAGCGCCATGGGGATCACACAGCCTTTTCCCCCTCAGTATCTTGGTTTCTGATCACAACCCCAACACTATGGTCCCTATTATTCTACTATGAGCCAGCCCTTCTACACTAACCCGAGTTATCCCAACCCACCTCTGATTGAGCAAGATCCATTCATGATGACCTATTCAGGCCCTTACACAGCAACCATGTCCACTATGTCGGCTAGTACTGCCCAGGTTACGTTACCCTCTGCAGTACCCCATTACATTCAAGCTAACCCTACACCACTAATCACCTCTATGGTGCCTACCTTTGCTACCACAACTACAACTCACATTTCAGCCTATCCATATAGCTCCCAGTTTCCTCTAAACCATCCCCTACGAACACCACATTCACACCCTTTTCCAATTACCCCCTCCAAACATGCATTACGCCATTCCGTACATGCAATCTTACCCTTCTCAAATGCCTCATGTGGATCCAAACTTACCAACCATGAAGCAAATGAGGCTTGAATTCAGTGTGTTTAGTGGTGGGGATCCGGTTGAATGGTTGAACAAGGCTGAGCAATACTTTGAGTTCTACCAAATTCCAGAGGATAGGAAACTTTCAATTGCTACAATGCATTTATCTGACAAGGCCTCAGATAGATGGTATATGTTCCGACATGAGTTCCCGCATACTTGGCTGACCTACTTATGAGAGAGTTTAGTGGATACAACAGGTCAGAATATCAGGCTGCTTTGGCAAGGATGTCACAAACGGGTAGTGTGGAGAATTACAAGGAACAATTTACAAAGCTATCCAGAAGAGCTCCTGGCTTTCCTCCTGAGGTGCTATTATCTTGTTTCATAGGTGGACTTAAGGAGGATATTAGGGTGGATGTTCAAGCTCAGAAACCTAGAACATTATATGAGGCCTGTGAGCTGGCTCAGGTGTATGAGACCAGGAATGAAGGCCATAGACATTTTGCTAGAAATGCTAACCATCACATGCTCATAAGTGGAAGTCATTCTGATGTCCCACAGAGGCCTTCAAACAGTGGTCATCGATTACAAACCTCCTCGGCTGCAAGACATGTGCAGGCTCCAAGTAACAATGGAGGAAAGAGATTATCTCATGCAGAGTACCAAGAAAGGAGGGCCAAGAATCAATGTTTCTTCTGTGAGGAAACTTTTAAGCCCGGGCATAACTGCAGGAAGGGATAGTTGATGATCATGGAGGTCACACAAGAGGATAAGGACTTGTTGAGTATTGCAGATTCCATAGAACATGAGGTTCCCCCAATTACTGATATTGAGGAGCCACTGATCAGGTTGCAAGTCATGGGAGATGGGAATTCTAGTCCAGCTACCATGCAAGTAAAGGGAATTTTCAACAAAAAAAGTGTACATGTGCTTATTGATTCCAGAGCGACACATAACTTCATTCACCCTCAACTGTTGAAGCATACCAAAGTACCGATTCATAAACTTTCTCCACTTAATGTTATTTTGGCAAGTGGTGCCACAATGAAGACCAAAGGAGAAACCACAGTGGAGCTACAATTGCAAGAATTTAAATTCTCAGATAGTTTCTTTATCTTACCTGTCACCGGTTGTGAGATAGTCTTAGGGGCAGGTTGGTTAAGATCACTTGGTGATATCTTATGGAATTTTGATTCCATGAAAATGAAGTTCTATGTGCAAGGGTGTGAATACTTGCTGCAAGGGGAAACCAAGACTGAGGCTACAGTAATAAGTTGCAAAGCCATGACAAGGTTTCTTAGGAAAGAAAGAGAAGCAATGTTAGTGCAGCTACAACCTTCTCTAATTGTCACAAGTGACCATGCTAAACTGCAAGCCTTGATCAGCAAGTATGAAGATTTGTTCAGTACCCCAACCACCTTACCACCTGCTAGGCCACAAGACCATAAAATTGAGCTGTTGCCTAACACTCCACCCATCAGTGTGAGGCCCTATAGGTACCCTCACTTTCAGAAGACTGAAATTGAAAAGATTGTACAGGAGCTCTTGGAAAATGGAATCATTAAGCCAAGTGTAAGCCTATTCTCTTATCCTGTACTTTTGGTTAAAAAAAAAGATGGCACCTGGAGAATGTGTGTGGATTATAGATCACTTGATGCTGCTACAGTCAAGGATAAGTACCCTATTCCAGTGGTGGATGAGCTATTGGATGAAGTACATGGCTCTACTATATTCACAAAGCTTGATCTGAGGTCTGGATATCATCAGATCAGAATGGATGTAGCTGATGTGAGCAAGACTGCTTTTAGAACACACAATGGGCATTATGAGTTTTTGGTCATGCCATTTGGGCTTACCAATGCCCCATCCACATTTCAGTCAGTAATGAATGATGTGTTGAGAGACTATTTGAGGAAATTTGCACTGGTATTCTTTGATGACATACTAATATACAGTCCCACATTGGAGTCTCATTTGGAACATTTAGAGAAGGTATTTCAAAAACTACAGCAGCACTCTCTCAAGGTTAAGAAAAGCAAATGCAGTTTTGGGGTTCCTTCTATTGAATACCTAGGACATGTTATCAATGCTTTAGGTGTCTCAGTTGATCCGACTAAGATTGAATGCATCAGGACATGGAACAAACCAAAAACAGTTAAAGGATTAAGGGGATTTTTGGGACTGGCTGGATACTATAGAAAATATGTCAAAAATTTTGGCACCATTGCAAAGCCCCTCACAGATATGTTAAAGTTGGGAGGATTCCAGTGGACTCCAGCATCGGAAGCAGCATTTGAAGACCTCAAGCAAGCACTCATGAATACACCTGTGTTGGCTTTACCTGATTTCACTAAAGAATTTGTGATTGAATGTGATGCTTCAGGCATAGGCATTGGAGCCATCTTGTCTCAGGAAGGTCACCCTATAGCATTTTTTAGCAAAGATTTGGCACCTAGGCATGTGGCTCTCTCAGTATATGACAAGGAGATGTTGGCTGTTGTTTTTGCTATACAACATTGGAGGCCTTATCTGTTGGGGAGACATTTTAGCATTTACACTGATCACATGACTATTCAGTATTTCCTAGAACAGAAGATATCCACTCCTACACAGCAAAAGTGGTTGCTTAAACTTGCAGGGTATGACTACTCCATCCATTACAAATCTGGAAAAAATAACTCCGGCCCTGATGCTTTATCCAGGAAGGAAGAGTTAGGAAACAACGGGTCAGAAACCATTTCCAAGTATGGAGCATTGAACACTAGCACTGGTATCTCATCACATGTTCATGATTTTGTTAGTGAGATTCAAGCTGCTTGTTTGCTTGATCCTGAGGCAAAAGATATCCAGCAACAAATCACTCAAAATGCTACACCACCTGCTCAGTATTCTCTCACTAACTCTCAGCTAATGTATATGGGTAAGATTTTTGTTCCCAATTTTGACAACTGGAGGGACAAGATCATGGCCGAATTTCACAATGGTTTTAATGGTGGTCATGCTGGCAGGCAGAGAACTTTTAAGAGGGTCAACAGGTCATTTGCGTGGCCGGGAATGCATAAGGATGTTAAGACTTTTGTGGCAGGTTGTCATACATGCCAACAGAATCACTATGAAACCATTCATCCCCCAGGGTTGTTGCAGCCAAATACGATCCCAGACAAAGCTTGGACTAATATTTCTATGGATTTTATTGAGGGTTTACCTAACTCTGTTGGCAAGACTGTGATCATGGTGGTAGTTGATAGGTTTACGAAATATGCACATTTCATTGCTTTGGCTCATCCTTATACAGCTGCTATAGTGGTTCAACATTTTATTACTGGGATTTTCAAATTACATGGGATGCCAGAAGCCATCATATCCGACAGAGATCCCGTCTTCCTAAGTACATTCTGGGAGGCATTTTTTTAAGGCTCAAGGCACCAGTCTAAACAAGAGTTCAGCTTATCATCCCCAAACAGATGGTCAGACAGAGAATCTCAACAGGACATTGGAGCAGTACTTGAGGTGTGTGGTAGGTGAGAAACCCCATTCATGGGTGGCTGCATTACCTTGGGCTGAATATTGGTATAACACTGCTCACCACTCAGCCATTGGCATGACTCCCTTCCAAGCTCTTTATGGCTATGAGCCTCCCACTATCACACTCTATTCCCCAGGATCGACTGCTGTGGAAGCAGTGGATCAACAATTGCAAACCAGAGATGAGTTGCTGGCTGTACTCAAGAGAAATTTACAAGTAGCCCAAGCTCGGATGAAACAGTTCTACGATAAAAAGCATACTGAAATAGTCTTTGCAGAGGGAGATTGGGTATATCTGAGGTTGCAACCATATAGGCAGCAATCTGTGGAGAAGAGACTTGTCCCCAAGCTGGCACCTCGATATTATGGTCCTTACCAGATTGAGAAACGAATTGGCTCAGTGGCATACAAATTGAAACTCCCTAATTTAGCTAGAGTGCATCCTGTGTTTCACGTGTCCTTGTTGAAGAAGAAAATTGGTGATGCAGCAGTGGTCTCAGCACATTTGCCACCAACTGTGGACCCTCACAACCCCCGGTGGTATCCTGCCAAAGTCCTTGACAGACGCATGTATAAAAAGGGAAACGCACCTGTGACTAAGTGGCTGATTCAATGGCTGGGTTCTTCAGTGGAGGAGGCTACGTGGGAGGAGGCTGATCAACTGTTGCTGCACTTTCCAGACTTTCAAGCTTGAGGACAAGCTCAATTTCAAGGGGAATGGAATGTTATGGAAGTAGGCTAAGGCGGGTTATCCGTGCATGTACTATGCACGTGTTCTTTACTTGTTCTTTAATTAGAGTGATTTCTGTTAATCAGTTAATTAGGGTTAATTAACTGTCAATAGGGTTGTTAAGCAGTCTTCCCTTACATGCACAACACGTGTCCTTATCCGAGTGAACAGTATGGGTATATATCCCTCGTTCTGTATGCGGTGGAAATCAATCAAGATATATCAAGCTATTTTCTTCTTCCTCTTTTCAATTTTCTTAGTTTTCTCTCTGCAATCTTGCCATAGTTAGGGTTCCCACCCTAACAGACTTGAGATGGGTGAGAATGAAATTAGAACTCTGATCAAGAGTATTCCACCACTTGCACACTGCCCTACATTTGAGTAATGAATCGATCGGCAACCTAACTAGGATTTCATATGTAATTTCGTCTGGTAGTCGGACGACTTCTCTTTTTGCTTTTTTGGCTAACGAGGAGTCAAACATCTCTGTCAATTGATTTCGATCAAATATCGAGACTTGGGGAGGGGTGGTCTTATGATGATGATATGAGGAAGTATATCCTAAACCCTAATACACGCAGGAGTCACAAAGACATATATGACCCCTTTAAATAATTTAAAATTCTCTAAGCCATAAAAAATCCCTTTCAATAAAAAAAATCAATATATATATATATATATATATATATATATATTTTTGAATAAAGGGTTGGTGCGGCTGCTCTCAAGCCTTGATTAATGAAACTGTCGAATACAAGGGGGGGGGGGACGTTGAGCCTAAACCCCTGATTGCAATAAGCATCTAGAGTATATCTTGAAACAACATCATGAATCTCTACAGAAGACATGTATTCAAACAAGCAACAACTAGCAAAGAGTGCACGAATGGCACTCCATTTGCTTTAACATAGCAGTGACATAACAGAATTAAAGGCAACTTGATATGTATCCCGATTACAACGTAGCATAATTACTATAATCCCAGCTTTCCTACTATATTGCTGCTGGATAATAAATCCGACGATACTTAGCTTCACCCTACCACTAAGCAGTAGCGACCATTTGACGAAACAAGGAACTCGCCGCCTACCCAGAGCAGACAAGGCACTTTGAGTGCAAACACAGGCCCATCGCCCGACTAGCCCTACACAACTATTGTAGGAACTTATTACTCGCAAAGAGCGCAAATATACTAAATAACATAAATAAAAAACAACATTAAAGAAATAAATAAACCTTATTGGAGTGCAAATTCGAGTGCAAAGTCATGCTCATCCGGTGGCGCCCTACTTTCTGGGCTGGCTCTGGGGGCGCTGATGTCTTGAGGCTGCTATCGGATGGGTTCTCGACGTATATGGTTCGAGGGCGCTCTTTGGGTGGGTGTTTGGACTCGGGGTTTACCGGATGGCTTGGCATCGTTTCCGGGGCATCATTGCTGAGCAGCGGTTGTGCTAACCAGAGACTGGGTGGCCGTGTTGATAGCGACTTGGATAGGGGGCGACGTAGATAGATTCTGAATCGACGGTGGTGAGGATTGTGAGGCACTGGATCGAGGTAGTGCAATTTCGTGGTGGTGTGGAGCTTGAAGATCTGGGTAGTGGCGTGGCTCGTCGAGGCAAGGGCTGAGCGGAGCGAGTCGGTGATGCTGCTGCAGCTGGTACGTACGACATGGCGTCTGGCAGATAGTTGTGGGCTTGGACCGAGCTTGCTTGATGGGCTCTGGGTGGAACTCTTCCTTCAGAGGCTCTTGGGCTCAGTAAATTGGGTTGGAGTCGGGTGTGGACTCTCTTTGTGGGTTCGCATTAGGCTGGGTTGTTGTTTTAGTTTAGTCTTTTGATTACAATAACTTCCTACTTTGTTAGGGAGCTATGCTTCTAGTTTTTTAGTGAGCGTCATCAAGTCTAATTTACTCTGCCTATTACTATGTAGTAGTTGATAGTCTATAGGCTCCTTTTATGAGCATGGAACCTTCAAATGATTGGACCTAATCTATGTATCGTTGTGCTACTACCACGAACTCTTTATCTATCCCTTGACGGTAGAGGGAAGATATGTAATGGCCATTTCTAGCTTGAGTCATCAATATATCAATATGATATTCATTCAAAAAAAAAAAAAATACTAACTCCATATATATATATTTTTTATTGCTCATGAAAATGTGACTGCGTCCAAATGGTTATTGTTATTAATTGTGTAAGTCACTGATAACGAACCAAAAAATTATTATTATTTTTCAAAAAACTTAGAGATTGTTCTTAGTCAGAAAAGTCAAGACTGTTTTCGAAAAGTTGTTGTTGATAAATTGAAAAATCACTGTCATTCACAATAATCTTTTGAATAATTATTGTTGAAGAACAAAACTACTGTTAGAAAACCAAAAGCCTACTGATCTGTTTGCAGGCCAAACCAGATCTCCCCTGAATATTTGCCATCTGACCAGACTTCAAGAGCGAACTGGTACAAATGTGTTTCTCTCTCCCCGATTTTTTTTTTTTTTTTAACTTTGGACACATACTAGGAGACTTGTGACATATTTACTTATTATCATTAATTCTCTTATCAGCGTTATATTACTTGCTCTTAGGTATCATACACGAGGTGGGTCTCATAGCTTTTCTTACTAAATGATCATGTATGGGATAAACAAGGAGGGGGTTGTTTATCGATTTGAAGTCCTGGAATGTCATAAAAAAAAAAGTCCTGGACTGAAAAAAAAAAAAAAGGGTCGACTTCAATCCGATGCCTAGGACCACCTTCAATCAATTTTCATTGCACAGTAAGTTTCCTTAGGAGAAGCCCAACCCACTGAGAAGTTTACCAAATCAAAAATCTCATTATTAATTTGGGAAAATGGTTCGTACGGTACCTGAACTTTTCATTCTTATAATTTTTGGTACTTGAACTTAAAAAAATTATCAATACGGTACCTGAGATTCTCAACCCGACCAAAGATTGGTACCTAGAGCTGTTAGGTCGGTTACGGAAGTTGCCAGCTGGCAATTTTGAACTTAAAATTACTGATTTACCCTTTGTTCTTTTTTTCTTTTCTTTAGTTCTTCTTCTTCATATTAAAAAAAAACAATTTTTTTATTTCTTATTTTTTGATAGTGAATGCAAAAGAAGAATTTTGGCAATGATTTTACAGTACAGACTCAGATCGGACTGGGTTTTGCAAAAGGGTTTTGGGTTCTGCATTTTTGGGGTTTTTAGCTCAAACCTCAAAATAGAAAGATGGGTTTCTGCACATGTGGTGTGATGAAGTTTTAGAGCCAAAAAGATCTCTCTCTCTCTCTCTCTCTCTCTCTCTCTCTCATTTCCAGATTTGCAGAGCAATGGCTAGAAGCCTCTACTGCAGGAAAGAAATTATCACCACAATGAGCAATGTAATATCTACTGGTGCATCCACCTCTTTTAAGGTGCACTCATTCCAATATTCTTATGTTGAATTCACTCAATTATGCTTGACTTGATACAAATTTACGCAAGCGTAAGTATCATTGTCAAGTAAGGGAAATATTGAGCCCAAAGATTATCGTACCACGGGGATTAGTGGCTAACCCACAATCCTTGGGTGGTCGGAACTAAAGTCACTAAGCAAACAAAATAAAAATAAAGTGAATAAAGAGGCTAATCTAAGGCACCAAGCCTTAGCAATGCTCGGCTTTGGTTTTCACCAAAGTCTAATCAAAACTAAGAGCCTAGTGGTGGATATGCACAAATGAGTCGAAATTTGTAGGGGGTTTTGAATTGGGAATCGACTAAATTAAATGCAACCGAAAAATAAACTAAACAACTAATTAACGAACTAGAAAATTAAATTTGGGTTTTCAAATTAATGGGAACATGGGAGTGTCGGGTGATTCACACTAACTATCTTGCAAATATCAATGCCAATTTTACAAATGCATGCATTTCCTATATGTGTCAAGTCTCGTATCTAGTACCGGTTAAGGCTACTAAACCAATTATCCTTTAGGTGTATCGATTATGCCGGTTAGGGCCACAATCAACTCTCTAATTTAGGCATTACGCCGGTTAAGGCCGCAATATCTAAAATTAGAGGCCTAGAGTGCAAGATAATAGAGACCCAAGCAAGCTTAGCTACAATTAAGCTAGCTAATGGTTACCACACTTAAATCCTAGATGCCACAAGACCAATAAGTTGTCAATTTATCAATCTACTCATCACAATTGCCCACAACATAATTTCAAAGGGTGACAAAGCCTAGAAACATGCTTCTAAGGACCAATAAATTCGGATTTAAAGTATACACAATGGAAATTGCATTTATTAAAATTAAAGCATCAATATTTATACAAAATGAGTTAGGGGTTCACAACCCTAATTCCAAAAAAAAAAGAAATTACTCACAACCCATAACTATGAACATCAAAGATACAAAATTCAAAGAGAAAATATTATAGAAGTGTAGGAGAACACAAAGGTAGCCACAATTAGCTAGGAAGCTAATATGACTTCCCTTGAATTACAACTCCCACAAATACCTAAAGCTTGAATCTTATAGCTCTTGATGAATCCTTGAAGCTTGTGTGAGAAATTCTATGAATACCCAAAAAAAAAACTGAAACTATTATGAAAAATGGAGGAGAAGGAGGAGAGGAGAGGAGAGAGAGCAGCCCAAAGGGGCTGCCTCTATTTGGTGTGTGCGGCAGCTCTAGGGTCTGTCTGTGATAATAGAGGAATACGGTTTCCACTTTCCAATATATATGGTTGCACATGTGTGAAGGTAACCCCCCCCCCCCCCCCCAAAGTGAGCTGTGGTCCGTGTGCTTTTAAGGAAGGAGAGATTATTCAGAGCACCGCCGTGTACTTGCACCAACATAAATGAATGGTTAGATTGCATTAAATACACTTTTTGTTTATTAAAAATAAAGTTGATAATAAATATCAAGGGTTGAGATTATTTTATAAGGGTTGAGTCATTTACACCGTCGGTGCATAGGAGAATGAGCTAGCAATGGATGGCTGTGATTAAAGGAGAAAAAAAAAAAGGCAATGGTCCGTGTGGGTGGCTGGGAAACTGCTCTTTTCTCTTTTTCTTGCCACGTGTCACATGGTCATTGGTTGAGATGATTAATGATAATCAAGCCATCTTCATTCTGTTGATGCACAGCCCACGTGCCTCCTCCTTTAATTAAACAATTATCTATTTAATTAAACATTTGTTTAATTAATTGAACATGGTTTAATTAATCCCTCTCACTATTATTCTATATATTTTCTTTTCTCTCTCTTTTGCTCCGGTCTTGAGGCACCTCCACCCAAATTATTTTTAGGGTGATCAGTTTCCACCTCCTCGCTCAAGTTGACCAAGTTTGACCACTCATGACTTTTCGTCCTTTGTCGATAACTCCAATTAGTTCCATTTTGATACAACTTTTACTGAAATCCACAACTCCTCTTATTTACTACAAAATAAATAAAAATGGATTAATTACATAATAATTGACTTGAGGATTTGCTTATTTATAGTGTTTTAGATATAATTACACGTATAAAAATACGTGTAATCAATGCTCATCTCCATGAGGTTTTCCAATTCATCGAAAGATTTCTCTTCATTGTATCATGGATTATGCAACATGTTCCCATTCTCCCAATACCCATATCCAATCTAGAAAGCACAATGACAACAGGGCACCGGTACTGGATAACCATCTCCCAGAAATCCTCATAGGTATTTGGAAGTGGACCTTGTGTTGCGATGCATCCACATTCCCCAGTTTTTGGAATTTGATGGCATCATTATCACCATCAATATCACAATCAACCTGGGATCTCTTGGTGTTAGGCAATTCAAGTTAAATTTGCGATCTTGTATCAGAAATTGACTAGAAAAGAAGACAAGAAAGGGATTTACAGAAGCGCGGGGGGGGGGGGGGTGATAGGAGCATTTTAATGCGGTATAGTTAATTCCTCACATTTTGCTTATTTAATTCCTTAACGAATCGATTTTTAACTCAATTTCTATTTTTTAGGTACATTGGAGTAGATGATGATGAAATGAGCATTTTGGCCTGAGAAAGCGTGTCTTGGAGAAATTGAGCCAATGAGAAAGCGAGCTAGACAAGAAATGAGGAGTGGCAGACTAACCATCCGAACTTCAAATGAGTTGAAACTTTCCAGATTCATTCTAGAAAGCCCAAGGATCATTTCTTATGAGAGTGCCAGAGCAAACTATGAGTGGAAGGCCTTCAAACAATCAGCCCAATTTTCTAAGGAAGCAAAACTGGAAAACTGGACCTGTAAGAGGTCCAGCAGCATTTCCGGCCCAACCACATGGCAATACATTCTGAAATTTTACCACAGTAATCTACATTCATGGGGGAATATTTGTTATGAAGAAGTCTTGGGCAGAATCTAAACTTTCGGTGGAGATAAAATTGAAGTAAATGAGTAGGAAATCCATCATCATCATCATCACCCAAAAACATTCCATGTTTTAGGGTGTAATCATCATGTTTTCTCCATCATTTCTCACACTAATCCACAATCATCATCACCCAAAAACATTCCATGTTTTAGGGTGTAATCATCATGTTTTCTCCATCATTTCTCACACTATTCCACCATCATCATCACCCAAAAACATTCCATGTTTTAGGGTGTAATCATCATGTTTTCTCCATCATTACTCACACTAATTTACTCCATCTTTTCCAATTTCACTCTTCTTTCTCTTCCCTATATAAACACCTTCTCCTCTCACTCTAAAACAAATTCCTTCATCCATTCCATCTTCTTTGTCTCTCCATTTCCTCTCCATTTTCCTTAGTCACCATTTCCCATATTCCTTCATCCATTTCATCTTCTTTGTCTCTCCATTTCCTCTCCATATTTCTTTTTTTATTCTCTAGTTTTCTTGTTCTTCATTTTCAAGCCAAGAGAAAGAGAAGCCATGCAATACATCAATTTCCTAACCGCCATCCACCCTTGTGTCGTCCCTAGAAGATTGCTTGCTTTCAAGGATCTTCAAGTTCTTCGTCTCAAGGCTTTATCATTCATCTTTCAAGGTGTATTATATCCTTTCTCTTGTTTTCTTTGTTTAGATTTGTAGAACTATGAATTCTAGTTAACAAATAATGTTAAGGGCAAAGTTTAAAGCCCGTTTATATGTTTTGAGATAAAGTTGTGATTTCTATATGTTGATTTTTATGTTGCTTATGTGGGTTTGTTTAATTAAATTTGCATGATAGAAAACTTTTGTATTTTAATCTTATGTGGTTGCAAACACTTTGGGTTTTGATATAATTGGTGCTAGGTTTAAGAACATGAAATCGACTTTTCGTTTTGTGTAAACTTGAATCAAAGTAGTAAAGGTTTTGTGCAAAGACCGAATTTAATTAAAGAGGATTGCAATTAGGTGGACTTTTCCATACTAAGTTGTACACTTGAGTTGATAGCCTTTCTCTATGTCTAATGCGTTGAACATGTCATGATTGACTAGCTCTCTAGGGCTTGATTGCATGTTTGATAGGATTAGTCTATGTGCTTTCACTTAGATTAATTAGCATTGAAAAGTAAAATATGGGAAATCGTTTGCTTTCGAATGTTTCACATGATCAACTCGTTTCACATGACTTGGAAGAACAATGTAGGGTTAATTCAAATTCAATGATAAACTAGGGTTTAATCTTTGTTTCTTATGTTTCATTCTTGTACATGTGTTTTTATATTTTCTTTATTTTAATTTTCAATTCTATAAATCTTAAAACCCCCCCCCCCTTATTTTTGTTCACTTGTATATATTTATTCTTTATTTTATTTTTTGTAAATAATACTTTTCTTTATTTGTTTCACAATTACATGTGTACCCTCAATCCCCAGAATAGAACGATCCCTACTTACTTATATTACTAACGACATTTCAGGGTTAAATTATGCGCTTGCTTTGAGCGCATCAGGGGGAGGGGAAGAAGAAGAAGTACCTAGAAACAGTGTAAGTAATGGACTAGAATCGAATTCAAAGAAGATAGAGAGGATTTGAAGCTGAAAATCTGTTAGAGAAAGCAAAGAGGATGAACTTGGCTACACATTCTTTTTCTTGCTAGACTAGAATCGATTTCAAAGAAGAGAGTAGGCCTGGGATCGGTTCTAGTTTTGACATTTTTTCCTGAACCGGAACTGAAGTCTCTTTTCCGGTTCGGTGTGCCCGTTTTTTTTTTGCCGAAACCTTTAAGGAACCGGAACCGTTGTTTTTAGTTCGGTTACAGTTTGGAACCGGTTCCTAGCCAGAAAGAAAACAAATGACTTTTTCCAGTTTCCCAGCCACATTTCATTGCAGTTCATAACTTCACAGATCATTAAACTTCAATGCAGAACACAACCAAGACAATGAAATGAAACAATCAGTAGTACAATATATTGAAAATATAAAATCAAATGAATCAAAAGTTCAAAACCACTTCAACAGTTGGATCAACTGAATCAAAAGTTCAAATGTTCAACCTCTTCACAGAACTTCAAGTCTTTGATGCAATTTTCAACAGTTGGAAGTCTTTAATTACAGCTCAATGAGTTCATGAACTTCTAACTTCTTCAACTATGTAGTAGCAGCAACACACAAGCTCACAAATGCCATGAAAATGCCACAATGAAGTGATGAATTAAATGAAGATTTCCTGCTGCATTCTGCCACAATGCAGTCTTGCACAATTACATGCAAAGTGAGTTGGACAATACTTACACTGTGCTCTTGTGGTGTGCCCAACTTGCTGCTCAACTCCATCAACAATCCCTATAAGCAGGTGCTCCTTCTTGGTGAAATGCTCCCAAACCCAGCTTCGAGGAGGTTTCTGTTGTTTCTGTGCCAGTGCCTTCTTTCTCTTTGCAGCACCCTTCTTCGATTTGCCGGGATCGTGAGACTCAACTTCTTCATCTCTTTGTTGTGCAGTTGCAACATGTACAGTCTCATTTCCTGACCTAGAATGACTACTTGAATTCAAAGGAATGGACGGAATTGAAGGATTAGAAGGAATAGAAGCCATTTCCTTCTAAAGTTCAAATTGGGAATCACTGATTGGGGATGAAGATCAGAAGATGAACTGGGGGTTTATCAGTTTCTGGCTTTTCAAATGGAAGAATTTGGCTTTTCGAATGAATTGGGCATCTTAGTCTTCAATGAAGTGATGAACGAATGTCGAACTGAAGAAGAGCGAAGTCAGAGAAGAGAGAACTGAAGAACGGTTAGGTCAATTTGGTCGAGAATGAGTAGGAGGTCTGGGTTTTTTTTTGTCTTTGGGTTACCTAAAGTCCTAAACTGGGCTATGGGCTTCCAAAATACTCGTCCATATATACAGAAGCCCAGTACCTCGGTTACTCCCAGTTCCTAGCAGTTAGGGAATTCCGGAACTGGAATCGAACAGGAAGATGTTAATTGGTTCTGGTTTTTACAAAAACACCTCTTCCAGAACTAGAAATCGAATCGAACAGGGGCTTTCGGTGCGGTCTGGGCCGGTTCCACCGGTTCCTGGTTTGAAAATCCCAGGCCTAGAAGAGAGAGAGATGCTTAAGGAAAAAAAAAAATTAGGCATGAAAGGACAAAAATACCACTAAAAATTGCTACTGGCTGATGCCATAACGGACCTAACAGCTCTAGCTACCAATTTTCGGTCGGGCTGAGAACCTTAGATACTGTAATGATATTTTTTTAAGTTCAGGTACCAAAAGTTATAAGGAGGAAAAAGTTCGGGTACCGTACGAACCATTTTCTCTATTAATTTTCTAAAAGAGAAAAAAACTGTACGGTGCCTGAAGTACTGTCAATTGAACGTTTTGGCACATGAAGTCTTTTATGGAGTTTTCTTTTTTAGGTAAACGATGTCAAACTTTATTGATAGAATAGAGAACTAATTGAACACTTCATTCACCGTTAAACATTAGTCAACATAGTATATCTGTTCATTTTGTCCGTTAAAAAAACATGAAGCTCCCGTTTTTAGATAACTGTAAGTGGACATGGGTTGATGCTTGAAGCCTCGAAGGGGGAGAGCAGTATTACCTTTCACTATGACGGTAGAAACTTATTGATCACACTAGCCTATGATGACTTATAACATTGGATTATTAAGTTATTAACTTCATTGTAAAAAAACGAACAACGAAATGTCCAATATGTAAAAATCTGATAGCTAATGAGTGTGATTCTTCCACTCATAGGTCAATTTAAATACTTTTTTTTTTGGAGAGACAGGAGGTCAACCTTTATTAAAATTTAGGAAATTTACACATTTCACACTTCAGTTGCTAAGGTAGCTTGTAAAAAAGGAGCTGAAAAGTAAAAGGTCTCAGAATGAAGTGAACTACAGTGTGCTGCCATAAGATGAGCCACCCTGTTTGCAGCCCGTTTGGTATGAACCACCCTTATATTGGGATGAGTCTCCAAAATCAAACCCAAATCTTCATAAATGCGTCCCAAAATGGACGTGTGAGTTTTGTCCTTGCTGTTCAATTGCCTTTCAACCAATTGTGAATCAGTCTCCACCATAACTGGTAAGAAAAAATTGTCCACTGCAAAATCCATCGCCTGTTTACAAGCCACGGCTTCAGCATGCTCTGGTGATAGCATGCCATGTAATGGTTTTCCACCACCAGCGAGCATAGTTCCCTGCTAGTTTTCGATAACAAAACCTCCACTTCCTTTCTTAATTAGTTGAATGATGATAAGATCCATCAACATTTATCTTAAACCAATCAATTGGAGGAGTATTCCAGTGAACTACACTCCCTTCACTAGGTTTAATACCAAGCTTCAAGTTATGAAATCTACAATCTTGCAGCCTAGAAGCTAAAAGCTAAGGTTCTTCAGCTTTAGGCTAGAGACAAAACGGTAGAAGGAGAAATGAGAATTTTCTATTAGACTCGAGGTTTCTGTTACAACTAACTGGAATCAAAGAGAGCTACAGCTATTTATACAAGTAGAAGAATGAGCAGGATTACAACACGTGTAAAACAGCTGTAGGCCACCTAACAACTAAACATGCAATTAACAGAATTGATAGTAATAAACTCTAATTAACCCTAATTAGCTGAAATAAGATATGATCTTCTCTGTTAACACCCCTCCTCAGCTTGATGGATGGGAGCAGACATTAAGCTGGAGCACAAGTATAAGTGTTGAGGTGAACACAAACCCTTGGTAAACAAATCCGCAATTTGCTCCTTGCAAGTAACAAACTGCAATCGAATAGAGCCAGCCTTTACCTTATCTCGAGTAAAATGAACATCAACTTCAATGTGTTTCAACTTAGAATGATAAACTGGATTAGTGGCAAGAGCTAGAGCTGAGATATTGTCACAATGAAAAGTTGGAATGCTTTGAAGCTCAATGTGAAGATCACGAAGTAGGTGTTGCAGCCACTGAAGTTTAGAGGTAGTGTCTGCCGGCCATGCTTCGATATTCAGCCTCAGTTGAAGAACGGGACACATATGTTTGCTTTTTACTACACCAAGAGATAGGTGAATCATTAAGTAAAACAACAAATCTAATTGTGGATTTCTTGTCATTAGGATCCCCTGCCCAATCAACATCACAGTAAGCTTGAAGATGAAACTACTGTGGCTGCTGAAAACCCCTCCTGAAATACATGTCATGATTGACTGTACCTTTCACTTATCTAAGAATTTGTTTGGCAGCCAAAAGATGAGCTTCGGTTGGAGAATGTAAAAATTGACACACAGATTTCGCACTGTAGGCTATATCAAGCCTTGTAAAAGTAAGATATTGCAGGCATCCTACTAGGTTTCTGAAGTATGGAATATCAGTAATGTTTAAGGGAGGGCTGCCATATATATACAACCTCACACTAGATTGACAAGGAGTGAGATGTGTGTGACAATCATCCATGCCTGCTTTATGAATCAATTCAGTTGCATACTTGTGTTGAGATACAAAGAGACCATCAGAAGTGTACTTTATTTCAAGGCCTAGAAAATAATGAAGTCTCCCCAAATCCTTCATATCAAATTCAGCCTGCAATACCAACTTGATTTCTGATATAAGATCTTCACAATTACCAGTGAAAATGATATCATCTACATATAACATAAGATAAGCCTTGAAACTCCCTGATGTTTTAACAAATCATGATGGATCAACATATGAGCTTTTGAAACCAAGACTAGGCAAGAAATTGTTGAACCTTTCATTCCAAGCTCGTGGTGCTTGCTTCAAGCCATATAAGGATTTCTTAAGTTTGCAAACCAGATGAGGTTGAGAAACATCTTCAAATCCTCCAGGCTGTGCCATATAAACTTCTTCATTAAGTATGCCATGTAGAAAAGCATTTTTAACATCCATTTGATGCAAAACCCATCCAGATTGTGCAGCTAGATTTAATAGCAATATAACAGTATTATGTCTCACAACAGGAGAGAATGTTTCATCATAGTCTACACCATATTCCTAGCTGAAACCTCTTGCTACAAGTCAAGTGTTGTGTCTTGATATGGAACCATCAACATTTCTCTTCATCTTAAAGATCTACTTGCAGGAAACAAGATTTTTGTTTGGAGGTAATGGATCAAGAGATCAGGTCTGTTGTTTGATCAAAGCATCATTCTCTTCCTGCATTACATTTTTCCAAACTGGAAATTGCATAGATATCTTATAATTCTGAGGTTCTGAAGCAGAGATATCAGTAGAGGATGTATTATTCAATATGGATAAGAAACACTTCTTTTTCAGTATCCCTCTCTTACACCTAGTGAGCATTGTATGATTATTAACTGTAGACTCAGAAAGACCTTGAATTGGATGCAGAATGTTAGAACTAGATATTTGTACAGTTGAACTAGTTGGAGCACAGTCAAGAATGACAGAGATAGAACCATTGCCTGATTGAGTATCAACTGTGACAGTACCAGTGTCTTCTCCAGAATTGATGACAACATTAGATTCAGAATGAAAAGCAAGATTTGTAGGCTGACCAAATGTAACAAATGATGGAGTTTGGAGAGCATAAGAGACATTTTGAAGTGTGTTTTCATTAGGAGCAGATGTTGTATGATCATATGTAGATAAAGAACTAGAAGATTGGGTTGCAGCAGCAATCTGTGATGGTAAATCAATATGACTATGATCAAATAATGTGGTGCTGAAAAGAACAGGTGCTGCAGGATGCTGTGGAGTGTGGGACTGAGTAATATGAGAACAAGAGCTGCCAGTTGAACTACTAGTGGATAAAGGCTATAGATTGGCAAATGGAAACTGATCCTCCTCAAAGAACACATGTATGGATATAACACATTTCTTACTTGACAAATTATAGTAAATGTAACCCTTATATCCTGCTGCAAAACCAATAAACACACATTTTGCTGTCTTTGGTTGAAGTTTGAAGCTGTTGTGTGGAGTCATAAGAGGATAGCATGCACAGCCAAAGACCCTAAGCAGTTCCAGTGATGGAATTTTACAATAAAGTTTCTCAAATGGTGATCTCATATCCAATGTTGCTGTAGGCATCCTGTTTATCAGATCTACTGCAATTGCACAAGCATGATACAAGAAGATTAAAGGAAGATGAGAATCTTGTAGGAAAGTGACAACAGTCTTTCTAATGTGTTTATTCTTCCTTTCTGAAATGCCATTCTGTTGTGGAGCCTAGGGACATGAAACCTGATGTGTAATACCTTGTTTGCACAAAAATTCTTTAAATCGATTGCCTGTATATTCTCCTCCACCATCACTTCCAAGACATTTAAGAGAAGTAGAAAATTGAGTACCAACAAAAGCACAAAGAGATTGGAAGTAGCTAAGTACTTCAGATTTATTTTTCATTGGAAAAAAAATCCAAGTATACCTAGTACAATCATCTATGAATTAACAATACAAAAAATTTGAAACCATCTATAGAAAGATGAGGGGAAGGACCCCAAACATCTAAGTGAACAATCTCAAATGGAACTTGACTGCTGGATTGAGAGGTTGAGAAGGGCAGCTTGTGAAATTTCCCAAGAAGACATGCTTCACAGACTGTAGAACCTTTTTCTGGTATGCTTGTAATGTTGCACTTATTTAGCATACTAGTAACTATATATCTCATTTGAGGGATGTCCAAACCTCTGATGCCACAAAGAATGCTTAACAACTCTACCAAGATAAGCTGAATTATTCTGTTGATAGGATTGAATACTGCTTGAACCATTTTGTTTCTGAAGATATAATGGCAGATCAAAAGGTATTGGATGTAGTCCCTGATTACTCAGTCCCTTTCCCAGCACCTTGTCCTGTATGACACACATAAACTCATCAAACCGTTTGCATAATTGATACATAGAATGTAAATGTGCAGCAAATTCAGGAATAAGAAGCACATTGTTTAGTTTTAACCTTCCAAGACTTGAGTTACCAATATGTGTGATATTTAAAAATTTATCATCACCAATCTGCACTGAATCTGGCAGTGTAAGAAGCAAGATTGTTGAGAAGCTGTACTTCACTTGTCATATGATTGATGGCACCAGAATCAGCCAGCCAATATTGAGGTGAATTGCTAGTTGAGGTTGAAGCAAGCATTGCTACTCCCTACTACTGAGAGCCTTGCTGAGCATTTTGAAATTGTTGAGTTGGCTGAGTCTGCATGGTTTGCATAGTTTGAAGTTGTGGAATTGACTGTTGTTGCTGACCAGGAAAGCCAAAGATGTAGTAGCATCTGTCTGCAGTGTGATTTGGTTTGCCACAGTATTGACAACCAGTGATGCTTGAATTGCCTTGCTGAGAATTCTGAAAATTTGATAAAGTCGTGCAAGTTTTGGCACCATTACCAATTTTGCCACAAAGTTGACAAGTCAGACTAGTTCCCCATCCATTTGGCCTGAAAAAGTTGTTGTTAAATCCTGCATTACCACCATTGAATTGATTATTGAATGGAACCCCATTTCCTCTATTCATGCCATTGTTAAAATTGTTGTTCCCCCTGTAGCCACCAGAATTGTTGTTGAATCTTGCATTGTTGTTACCAAACTGACCATTTTGCCTACCAGCATAGAAACCACCCATAGATGAACTTGAATTAGTCACAATAAATGGGTTGAACTGAGAAATGCCACCTTATGGTATTGCTAGAATGGAAACATAATGAGCTTGTGAGGACAAGTGAATGTTGTCGTTGATTGGAGTAGTCAGTAAAGGGCTAAATCCAGGTGGTACAGTAGGGACTTGAGACAGTATGCTTGAGATTCAGGCACCATGAGTGCTGCTAGAGGCAGAACCAGCAGTAGTACTCTTGGCTAGCATTGCAGTAAGAGATGAGGTTGATGATGCTTGAGTTTCACTCTCAATATATATCAATCTCTACAGCCTTAAGCAAGGTCTTGAGTTCACCAACAGAACAAGCAACAAACTGAGCCCTGATTACAGTTTTAATAGCAGCATATTCAGATGGCAACCCTCTCAATACTATAACCACAATGTCTTCATCATCAACAAAAACTCCAACTATTTCAAGTGCATCTCTAGCAGCTTTAATCTTATCCATGCAAGACTCAGTATCATCACCATCTTTCTTCAAATTTTGCAGATTAGACTTGAGTTGCAAAATATTTTGCCTATTAGGTGCAGCAAACTTAAGCTTCAGTCTATTCCACATTTCTTGTGTAGACTTACTTCCAACAGCACATAACATAGCCACATGACTCAATGTTTGACCAATCATATTAACAATACTCTAATCTTGTATTTTCCAGTTGGTATACTTAGGTGACACCACATTTTCAAAACCATCAGATGCAGACATAAGTTGGGAAGGACAAGGATTTGAGCCATCAACATAGCCATACAGATTTTGACCTCTAAGAAAAGATTCCATACGAAATAACTATGTAGGGTAATTGGACTCATTAGCAGAACATTTGGAAGATACATAGTAGTTTGAGTAGTAATAGTGGAAGCTTGTGTTGTAAATGCAGTCTTGATGAGAAATGGTTCAGAAACTAAGAATCGAGTGTATGTATGTGTATGATTAGTAGATCCAAAGGTTGTGAAACCTCAACAAGATATCAATTCTCACAATCTTCACAAATCTTCCAGAAAATTAGGGTTTTCAAACCTCGCAGTAGTATATCAACTTTGATGCTTTCTTCAAATCCACAATTACAGTTTGTAGATGCACACAAAACAACAGACTTCAAGACTTAGGGTTTCGAAACCTCAGAGAGTATGATATTTTCACAAAATTTCAATCAAGTAGCTAAAACTTGCATATATTCACAATCGAACACTGAGTATACTAAATCGAAGCTTTAAAGCTAAAAAAATCATTGTATAAACGTGTAGATCTAACGTTTCCTTCTTCAAGAACAAGAAAAACTTATCTGAAATTGCATGAGAAGTTCGAGCACATAAGCAAGCAAGAACAATGAGCTTGTGCAACGAGACCAAGTAGAAGCAAACCCTAGGTCCTGACCTGAGCTGCTGATACCATGAAAGTTAGGGTTCTTGAGCTTTAGGCTAGAGAAAAACGGTAGAAGGAGAAATGAGAATTTTCTATTAAATTTGAGGTTTCTGTTACAACTACCTGGAATCAAAGAGAGCTACAGCTATTTATACAAGTAGAAGAATGAGCAGGATTACAACACGTGTAAAACAGTTGTAGGCCACCTAACAACTAAACATGCAATTAATAGAATTGACAATAATTAACTCTAATTAACCCTAATTAGCTGAAATAAGAAATGATCTTTTCCGTTAACAGAAGCTGCCTTGATCAACATATCACAAACCAGACTATTTTTATTCTCCCAAACTTTATAGTTCCTTTCTTCCAGACACCCTAATGCAAATATTTTAGCTCACCCAAGATTTCCAAAGAAAGTTCTCTGACATAAGCACTTAACCATTCCAAAATATTGTAATTAGCAAAATGGAGATTGTAACAAACCTTGTACACCAGACCATTAGTTCGAAGTAGCTGCTTAGTATATGGACAATCTTGACAAATATGCAAAGTAGACTCCAAGGTCGTAGTGCAAAGAGGACAGATTAGTGATTCCAGATTAACCTTTTTCGAAGCTAACCTTTCCATAGAAGGCAGAATATTATGGCACACACGCCATATATGTACTTTGGCAGAATTCAGGATATTCACTTTCCATAACTTCATCCAAAAGTTCACCCCCACAGGCAAGTCAAAAGGTCTCCTAGAAGGAGAAGTAGAAAAAGAGAATCGATAAGCAGTTTTCACTGTGAACTTCCCACTTTTCTCAAGGCACCAAACCACACAATCATCAACCACTCTAGTTGAAAAAGGGATGGATAAAATTATCTCTGCTTCATCCAAAGGAAAAATAGCCCGGATCAAATTAGCATTCCATAGACCAGTTTGGCTAATCAGTTCACTAACCAAACTAATGTCACCAGTAGCACTATTACCTGCCCTACGTTTGCAATCTGGCACACCTGGAAGCCAAGAACCAGTCCAAATATTCACTGCTACACCATTACCTACCTGCCAATATATAGGTACCCTACCCTAACAAATCTCTTGTAGTAGAAAATATGCTTCTCCAAGAGTAAGAAGGGGAAGCGTGAGGCTCCACCGTCCAAAAAGATTCCTCCGGAAAATACTTAGCTTTAAAAATCCGGGCAACCAAAGACAAAGGATTGTTTAGCACGCGCCAAGCTTGCTTGGCTAACATTGCTACATTGAATTCAGATAAGATCATAAACCCTAAACCACCTTCTTCTTTAGGGTTACATAAAGCCTTCCAAGTCTTCCAATGAATTTTTCTTTTATCAAGAGTGCTCCCCCACCAAAATCTTGCACACATCTGCTCCAAATCTTCACAAAAATTCTTCGTTAGCTGAAACACACTCATGGCATAAGTGGGTAAAGCCTGAGCCACCACTCTGATTAATATGTCACGACCTGCACCATTCAACAATTCCCCTTGCCAGTTTGCAACCTTATTCGCTAAATTCTCCTTGATGTACTGGAAAGTAGCCGTCTTCTTCCTACCAATATAAGTAGGTAGCCCAAAATACTTTTCATGTGAATCAACAATCTTCACACCCAACAAACTTAAAACCCCCTCCTGCATATAATCTAAAACATTTTTGCTAAAAGCCACCGAGCTTTATCAAAATTAACCAACTATCCAGAAGCTTTCCCATATGTTTCAATGACATCTTGCATCTGGTAACATGACTCCAACGAGGCAGAAGCATAAAGCATGCTATCGTCCGTGAATAATAAATGACTCACCGAAGGTGCTTGCTTCACTACAAATTTCAATTCCATAAAGCAAACCTGCATTTTGTTTCTGTTGAAGTAGAGCAGAGAAGCCTTATGCACCAATGAGAAATATGGAGATAAAGGGTCTCCCTGTCTCAACCCTCTACTAGGAACCACAAAACCACGAGGCTTACCAAGCACCAAAAATGAATATCTTACAGAACAGACACAATGCATCACCATGTCAATGTACACATTTGCAAACCCAAACCTCTTCATTACCCTTCTAAGAAAGACCCATTCCATTTTATCGTAGGCTTTACTCAAATCCAGTTTCAGAGACATAAAACCTTCACTGCCATCCCTTTTATTGTGAACAAAATGAGCCAATTCATTTGCTACAAGGATATTGTCAGTGATCAATCTACCTGGCCCAAAGGCACTTTGGAAAGGTGAAATCACATATGGCAAAATCCCTTTCAACCTATAGCGATAACTTTCAAACATTTCTTATAAATAACATTGCATAATGCTATAGGCCTCTAATCAGACATGTGAATTTAAATAGTTTGATATATCCATCTATGTCGTTGCACTACTACAAAAAGGTCATCAGACGACGGTGGATTTGTGTTGTGTGATGACCAAGCTCACCGTGGTCTAAGTGAGTGTTGTGTGATTGAAACATCAGACAACGGTGATTTCACCGTTGTGTGATAGTACTTTGCTCAACAGAATACTAGTTTCCGTTGTGTGAATTCTACGCAGGCATGTGCCTGGCATGGCATGTGCGGGGATGTGTCGGCACATTCAGACAACAGAAGAAGGAATTCGCCGTTGTCTGAGATTCATAACACACAACAGATATTACTCATTCTATGTTGTCTGAGGTTCATAACACACAACAGATAATATTCATTCTTTGTTGTCTGAGATATGTAACACACAACAGATATTACTCATTTTTTGTTGTCTGAGATGAATAACACACAACTAAAGTGAAATTGTCTCCCTTGTCTGTTGATTACTCAGACAACAGAGATGATTTCATTTCTGTTGTGTGTTACGAATCTCACACAACAGAACTTTGTTTTCTTTTGTTGTTGGTTGTTAGTTCACACAACAAATTCTTTGTATCAACCATTGTGTGAGCAATATAAGGTTTGTTGTTTGAACTTGGTTCTCACAACATTATTTTGAGCTGTTGTTTGTTCATTATGTAATTCATACTTGGAATCTCTTTCCAAAAATAATGCTCCATATTACCATATAAAACCACACACTAATCCATATCATTCAAGTAGCATTTTTCAAACATCCAAACATTCAAGTTACTAGATAATATACCAAACAAGAAGCATTCCTAGTTGCTACCTACACATGAATCAAAAGCATCCCTAGCTATTCCTAGCTGCTATCTAGACCCATGAATCAAACTTGGTAGCTCAGATGCTGAAAGGAGGTAATCCATAGTACTTGCTTCTCGAGCTCTAATGTCCCACTCCAACTCATTTATGTTGCTTCTTGAGCTTTGGATTGTTACAGCAGAGGAGGCATCCTTCCCAGTCCTCACTCTCATATACCAGCATAGTCTTTGTGTCATATGAAAAAGGACTAGGAATAACGCTGCAAGTTGGACAAATCAAATGAGTTAGCAAATCAGTATGTGCTATAAAAAAAAAACAAATCAGAGATAACAAATCAGTATCTTTTTGGATCATATATTACACACACACACACACACACACACACATATATATATAAGAACTAACTTGAATCCTAGCTAACTTAAATGAGAAAGAACATACACGAGTCCAATAGGTTATCAAACTCTAACATAGTAAATGCATAGCAAGAAATATAGCTGAACCCTCCCAATTTTCATTGATAACTTACGAGGCAACCAGCAACATTAAAGAAGCACCAAGTAACTTAAGCATTTTTTGATTGAGAGCATTTTCCAATTGCTTTATACTCTCTACAGATTTAGGATCATGAGGAACGAGATCAAATTCCTTCATTGTACACAAGGCCCTAGTTTTTCGGCAATATATTTAGAAGAAGTAATCAGCAGAAGAAAATAACAACAAAACTGCAAGCAACAAATACCAAACAAAACTGCAAGCAACAAAATCAAAACTGAGAACTACCTTAATTACTAACCAAAAACTTAGAACTTGTTCTGGACACTATGCAAGTAAATTAACTCCATTACATATTAAGAAAAAAGAGAAATTACCCGAATCTGAGCTCGAGATGGAGGATTCAAGAACTGAGAGGATCGAGAGGCAGGTACTATAGAGATCTAAGCTCATAGCTCGTATGCTGAAAGCAGAGCCTCAAGGCAACCTGAAGTGAAACCAAGGCAGAGAAGTTCATGAAAACAATGATAAAAGATATGAGACACCAAAGTAAAGAAATTTGCTGTGGACACCCAATTAATGAGAAGTAACTGTGAATCCAGGATATACTTTGCCATTTCAATTCCTTTTACTACAATAAGCAAGTTCTACGTCATGAGAAGTAAATTGTTTATGAGGTGTAATAACAATATCTATCCACCCATTACTTCTATTTACTCTTCTAATTAGACAAAATTAAACAACCCAGTTGGCTTCCCAACTTGAGCTGACAAAGACTGACCTTCAGTAAACATTTGTTTACTCAATCCTACTCTTATTGTGTGTTAGTTCTTTGTTTAAAATGAAAGGAAAGATAAATCAGCTAGAGCAAGTAAAGAAACTACTTCAGTAACTTCATATTAATACCACGAGAATGGGTCTTAGCATCTTGAAAAAAGAAGAAGCAGCCAAAAGTTAGTGATCTAGTTTCAAAACTTAATAGCAAGCATGTAAAGAAAAAATCAGATTTCAATAGCAAAGCTGCACATGATATAAACATCTATAATATATATATATATATATATATATATATATATGGGTTCGTTGCAGCAACCAAATCCTTGGAAGGAGAGCAAGACTACCAATATGGTTTCTTGTGTGCACCTTAGAATTTCCAGCAATCATAAATCAAGGCTAGTTTCATATCAATGTAAAACACCAAGGAAAGTACATAATCAATTAGCAATAGCTCCTACTAGTTTGTAGGAATCACTGATTATTCAAGATTACTAATTGAACAGCAAGAAGTAATAGTCAAAGATAGCAAACAATGGTCACTTTGGAAAAGCTGCAACAAAACACTTGAAGGAAAAGAAAAATAAATGTAACCATGTGCACACCTAAATGACCTTTGCAAAATGTAAGTCAAAAACTCTCTTTTCAATGAGAATTGAAGATGATTTTGACACCATAGTCGATAGATCATTTGCTACAACGAAGAAAACAAAGCACTAATATAGTTTTCCTTGTGCACTCTTTAAAATGAGTTTCACCAATTGTGGTCAAAAGCTGGCTCCACTCCAATGAAAACTCGATAGATCACTTACAGAAGCTAGCTGCATAAAGAGGAAGAAATTTCAGTTTCTTTGACAATGAAAACTCATGGAGAATTCTCTTTTCACTTTTGTCTTGGTAGCTAGTTGTGGATTGATTGCCAATGAATTAGAGAGTAGACTCATTGGTACCAGAAAAGAAGAGTGTAGAGAAAAGGAGAAGGAGGAAGAGGAGAATACGTGCCTAGTACTAAACTAGGCGTTCATGCAAATTTAACTCACATTTTTAACAAAGTTAATAACCCAAACTGAAAATAATAAACTCAAATTTTTAACAATATGAGTAGGGAAAACAATTTTCCTAAATTTAATACTAGGTCATCACATATACCATGAAAGAAACAGAGAGTGACCTTCTGGGGTGACAGCAAAAACCATATAAACCTTGCCTTCAAAATTGAGAGTGAGCTATCCTACATACACATTACAGAGTCAATGAGTATCTGGTGAAAGAAAAGATTGAGTGCCAATTGAGCAGATATAAATATTGAAGTGTGGAATGAGAATGCACTGACATAAATGAAGAAAGATAAATCTTCTCAAACTATATGGTCAGCTAAATGAAACATACAATGTTTATGTTAAGAACATAATTGTATGAAATAAAATAGCACAAACATGAATCAATAACCTCTCCTAAGAACTTGATTCCCTATTAAGATTAATAATATAGTATCAATGACATGGTAAAGTGAAGATCACATATGTAAGTCATTTACCTTTGGATAAATCCCATGAGGGTTCTTAGGACAATCCTTGCTCAGGTGACTAGTCTCGTTATAGATGAATCACTTGGCAAATTTTGTTCCTCCTGCATCACCAGATGGACAAATATGAATAACATAACAATGACATGAGCATAACTGTCATGTTGATCTATAATCAGTTCATCAAATATGTGCAATACATCACTAAGCAAGCACACTAAAACGTAGCCCCTTAATATATTATGCAAACACCACATAAGGATCAAACCAACTCATCTGTAATCTAAAAACAACAGTAACTTACCATCTTGAAGAGGTAAGGGGTATCTAGAAAAAGAATGCCCGGTTTCCCCACAACTATAACATAACTTCCCTCTATATCATTCTCATTCTTCTTTCTGCAATTCTTCAAACTATGCCCGCGTTGTCGACAAAACAAGCATATATATATATATATATATATATATATATATATATCTGCAAAGTATAATTTAAACACAAACCCTTCAACAGAAGTTCAATCCACAACATAAGTATTTACATCACTAAATGTTATACACATTTGAAATCCATATTTCCATCTACCAGTAACCAATTTCTGCATCCCTCACCAATCTCATACATAACCTACATAAACCCAAAAAGACAAAATAGAAACTAAACCAGAATTGGGTACGAGAATCATAGCACCTTGTGCTTATCCCACTCAGCTTTCTCAGGGCAAAGCTTGGCAATATAGTCTGTGCCTTTACAAGTGTTTGTTATCGTTGGAGTTGTCATTTCCATTTTCTCTTCATCAGATTAAGTTTTATGCATGAAAACCGGTGTGGTCATCTCCATTTTCTCCTTTGTGGTATTCTGGAAAAGCAAAAGAACAAGGTAACAATTGAATGAAAAAGAAAAAAAAATTGGTATTAAGTGATTCATTAAGAGTTTAAGACAAAACATTATGTACTAAATCATTAGGAGAATCGAGAAATCCTCAAAATTAAAAAGGAAGAAATTTCAAGGTACCTTACCAAACAGGTATTCAGCTATGACATTGAATGATTGTGAAGCACCATTGAAATCAAAACCAGTCTTTCCCGGCATTGTTGCCCCTGCTATGAAGTAAGGCTAATTTCACACAATCACAAAAACTGAATTAAATAATGACAAAAAACCTGAAGATAGCAAAAAAACATTCAAAACAGTGAACTTCACCGTCTCCAACAAAATTCATGGTAAAAAATTCCCAATTTAGACTCTAAAATGAAGAACTCAATACAGAAGCTAACCAATTACGACCAATGACCTCCTCGGCTCTGTAACCCACACTATTTGAAAGACGATGTTGACAAATCCATCAGCTGCTCTTCCAAGTTGATAGAAACCAAGACGACGAAGTCCTCATGGCATAGTTCGGAGAAAATTCTGAACCGAAAGGCATCGTCTTCCTTTTTAGGGTTTTTTGATGAAGAGATAGGCAGACAAGTGCAGGGGAGGAGGAAGAAGCAACAAAGGTTTTAAGGGTAGAAAGAGTTTTGGGTGTTTGGGTGGTTTAAGATCTCAATGTGATTCATGAAATTTCTAGAGAATTTTGGGGTTTCAGAACTACTAGAGAGAGATGACAAGAGAAAGATATATGAGAGAATGAGGGACTTGATTGTTTGATGGCTTCACGACAGTCATGGCCGTCACGGAGCTTGGGGTGCTCAGGGAAGAAAAGGGGTAGTTTGAGGTTGAAATGGAGTGATTTGGGAACTGGCCGAGGTTCTTGGGAAGGATTGAAGATAAAAAATTGGGTTTATAGGGTTTGATGGAAGAAGGGAAAGGTTTGGGTTGAAGAAGTCTTATTTTGACTCAAGCGCGAAAGAGAGAGAATGAAAGGAAAAGAAATGATTTGAACTTCAAATATTACTTCTCAAGTAGATCCCACAACAGAAACACAACACACTGTTGTAAGAGTGTATGACATAAAATCAAAATGTCAAAACATGGAGGGAAATCTGCCGCCTGCTGCATTTTGAGCCAAAATGCTGCCGCCTATGTTCCGACTTCACACAACAGAAAAGTGTAACTTCTGTTGTCTAATTTCTACAGGTTGCACAAGGTTTACCTAGTGGAAGATATCCAAGTAAGCTTTTTCAATCACACAACAGAAAATGTCAAGCACCGTTGTACTAAGTAACCCAAATTTCAGATTTCAAGAGCCAACCAAGACTCCAAAGTGGAAGGAAATCTGCCGCTAAATTTTTTAAGACTCAGACGACAGACATTACTTCATTTCCGTTGTGCAATGTAGTTCTGATAAAAAAGTTTTCATATTGTTGGCATTCAGACAACAAAATATAACAAGTACCGTTGTGCAATAAAGCTTACTTAAACACACAACAGATGATTTCTTTTCCGTTGTGTGATTAGTGTTGTGTGATTAGCTTTTTGTAGTAGTGTTGGTCAACAAACTGCACAACATATATTTCTTGTTTCGTTATTTTGATAAATTAAGAAAAAAAAAGTACGGGGTATCATTACACTGTTGAATTCTCATACATATATAGGTTCTGTTTTGAAGTGCATATAGCTAGTTGGTTAAAATTATTCGATGAGAAACTTTAAATTTAATTAAAAAAATATAAATTAACTAGGTTGATTGTATTTATTATTAAAATTTGCAAACACATCACGCATAAATCTATCAATTGATTAAGATGATAAGAAACTTTAGCTCGTAACATTATGTACTATTTTTGTTGTTGACATGGTGTCAATAAAAAGGTTGACACTTTTGTCTTTCACTGTTCATATCCAACCAATCTTTATAGATTCTCGTTCTTTAGCCGTTACATGAAGGGTCTTTTTGGTTGTTTGCTAGCTAGAAGATATTGCAATCCTAAATATATGATTGAAAATTACACTCATGTATATATAGCACATGGAATTCCAACTAATTTCTCGAAAACGCTAGTCTAGGTAGTTTTTCAATCAGGTCATCAGATAATGACAAGTTGAAAAAGGCAGCTAGTGTGAAGAGGATGAGTTAGATAGATAACTCAATGCAGCTAGTGTGAAGAGGATGAGTTAGATAGATAACTCAATGAAGAAGGTGAAATTCATCCATGTCTACAGAAGAAAAAGCTCTCGAGGTTTTGACATTAGCATTAACTTACATAAAGGGCAACTTTCCAAAATATACAAAAGCAGTGCTAGATGAATAGGCTAGATACATCATGTAGAAAGCTAAGGAACTTGAAATAATGGTATACCATGTCTTGCAAATGAATTACATTTTGAGTTTGGATTTGCACTTAGAATCAATTTGCTCGCTCTTTATGGAAAATGAGATGTCGCATGTGCTAAAAGCCGTAGCACCAAACTTCATGAACTTGAGCACAGTCACTTTCCCATGTAAATCAGCAGTCGAGATCAAATTGAATATCCCGGTATTCACATCTTCCATGAAATGAGGGTTTGAAATCAACTTGTCGCCCATAAGATCCACGGAGGTGGTGATGTTTATTTTCCCTCGTGCAGGGACAAAGGCATGCTCCATCGGAACCAAGCCTACAACTGTGTCGTGATAAGTAACATATGCCGTGGCGTTCTTGAAACTAAAACTTCCATAATTCCTATTATTTATCGTGACGAGCATGCTTAGCGTCACATTTAGTGTCACATTCGGAAAGAGTGTATATTGAATGTTTTCAAGGCCAACGGGTCGGGCATTGATCTCTGGTTGTTTAGGCTTGAAAACGGTGAGTGCCAATATCGTCATGACGACGAGGACTATTACTAAGAAAATAGCAGTAACAAGGCAGCAGATTTTGAGACCTCTGCTCGGACTTCTGGCACTAGTCATATCTGGGTTTCTGATAAAATTGTGGCCTACTAAGCTGGAATAAGATGGCTAATGAAGAAGAAATGGTGATCATATAGGTAAGAACATCATATATAGGAGGTTGGATCTGTTTCCTTCTGGCTAAGATAGAAAAATTTGAATGCTAAATATGGTTTATGTGATTAACACTTGCTTGTTTTGCTTGAGATGGCGGAAGATAAACGTTCACCAAGGCAGTGACAAGATGAAGCCTATAAACTAAATTGTTCGTTCAGTACACTTCAGAGTTCAGAGTTCCATTCTTGCACCAAGTAACCCAATTGAATTACAATTTTTATATGTCAATCTAATTGAATACTATCATTGACTAAAAAAAAAAAATGAAGAAGAGTCACAGCTCACAAAACATTGGGGTAAGTTAGGGTGTCAGACAGAACCCAAACCTTGTTGTGGAGTTATCAACGTAAAATATTATTGCCAAATTCGTATGTAACGCCTTTAATTGTGAGCCCGTGGGGCTATTACCTTGCCTCTCTGTCCTTTTTGGCTCTTCCGTTTTTCCAATATACCTTCGCCGGACAACGACCAAAAAGCTTTCAACACCTTCGTCACTTTCACAGCTCTCCATCTTCTTCAGATTCTACTCTCTCTCTCTCTCTCTCTCTCTCTCTCTGTGTTTCTGGCCTTGTGAGTTTTGTTCAAGATGAACGACCTGCTGACGGTTAATTGGCCGGGTTTTGATTCAATTCGTTAAAAGTTTCTACCTTTTTGACTGTGATAGTTGATTGAATTCAGTTTCATAACTGAGGGGGTCAGTGTTCTGATCTGGGTTTATTTGCTTTGATTAAGAAAAGGGTTTATGCTGGTGGGTTTGAATTGGTACTCTTTTAGATTTTTAGTGGTGGCGGTGGATGACGTTTGAGGATTTTTTTTGTTGGTGATTTCTGTGTAAAGTTCATGTTTTTAGTGAGTACCGGATGTAGTTTAAGACAAATTTTGTATTGGATGCTTTAAAGATCACAGGCTATATTTGGTACGGTTGTTATTTGTGAAAAAGCTGGCTTCTTCTTATTTATGAGAATAAGTGGCTGAAAAGCAAAACAGCAGTGACAAAGTGTTTGGTAAACTGGTTTTTTGTAAGTGCTGTCAGTTGCAAAAGCAGTGACAAAGTGTTTGGTAAACTCAAAACTTGTTTGTAGAATGACTAATTTGGACATGAAATCATTGTTTTCCCCAATTATTTAGTAATATAAAATAGTTAAAGTTCTATTTTTATGGTTCGTTTAATATTTTTACGTACATATAGATTATTCTTAACCATCAATTTTTATAAATTATGATGACCATATAATTAATATTGGACAATTTTAAAAATTATTAAAGTAATTAGACTATGCTTTTTTGGTTATGAGGGAGCATGTTCCATCCTAAAAAGCATGTATTAAACTCAATAGCATTTTGCAAAAACCTTTCCAAAGTCAATAAAATATTATGTCCTGTTGATCAAAAAATAGAATCCAATCATCATGTTCCATCTCAACATTTCATGAATTTCTACGTAAAGATCATTCTGAAACTAACGAAATTCCTTGTATTCATAAGAAATTCTAAGGGCAGCTTGACATACATTACTGCACAATAGTCTTCCCTCCTACCATCCCTATAAATTAGAGTGCTTGTTTTGAACAAAAAAGGAAATCAAGATTTGGTATAGAGTCTGCACTTTCAATTTTTACGATAACATGAATATCTGCATTACAACCTGCAAGAAATACACAACTCAGTTTAGGAGTCAATAACATATAAAAGAGCCAAGAAGAAATTAATTGAAAATGGATAAGAGATTGAAAATAAGAATCAACTCTGTTGTGTATAGAACTCATAGAAATACCTTTGAGATAATCTTTCAACTCATGAACCACCGCAGCACTTTTTACAAATGAGACAGCATAGAAATCAACTCCATTGTCCACTCCAAACTTGATATCTTCCCAGTCTTTTTCTGTAGAGCAAACCGATAGAGAAGGCCATAATTGAATATTTCAGTTGGCTAACAAGATGAAAGATGTTCTGTTGACTGGATCAGAAAAAGCACTTCATCAAAATTGGATAAAATGGTTCTTAATATAAGGAAAAATCAGAGTTGGTTTTGGGTACTTTCTGGTAAGATAACGAACTCAGTACATCAAATATAAGACATATATACACGAAAGTACAGATTTATTCTCTTGTCAGATAACGGCATGCTATGATGTCAGACTCACAATCTGGAATAGATCAAGTACTTATTTGCCTAAACAATGTCCCAGCTACTTTAGGTTAATTAACAAACACCAGCACACTAAAAGAACTAGTCTAACTCTATAGTCTGGCTTTTCTCATCAAAGTTGATCACATAAATAAATCAATGCATTCTTCAATCTCATCCCAATGACAGAGTTCTAGAATCCACCAAACCACATGCACAAAACAAGGGCATTGCTGGCGTGACAATTACTCAAAAACCCACTATCATTTTTTTTGTGCCTACCATTATGGGTCCCACATATGAAGTCTACCCACCAATGCAATCTTTGGTGACTACATTTAATTAACAAATAAAAAAATTAAAATATCTAAATACAAATAGTCAAATACTGTTTTAGAACTCGATGGGTCCTACATATTCAGCTCAGCTACTTCAAAATTGTTGTCTCTTTCATCTAAAACTAGACATTGCTCTCATCTCTCTTCAACCATCACCGAACTGCAAAATGATCTCTCCTGCAAAGCAGCAAAATGGGCAAGGATTACTTGGCTATAAATAATCACTGATAATTTTCTTTCTTTCAGGCAAGAAATATAAAACAAATGATTATCATGAATATGGACTATGTAATCATATCAACTTCCAGCTCATAAACTAAACAACTATCCTAGCTAGGGTAGAATATAAAAGCTAAAACAATAAGACAGATTTACAAACGACGGCTGAAGCTCAGGTTACAGGTAACTACAACAGCAATTGGGCAGGTACGTACATAAGTTCATATAAAAGCTCCCTATATGTTACGGATCACATACCTTCTTTCATAATACCAGATATTGCACTCCTCTCTTCTGATGTATGCATTGCAAGTCCATATCTTTTCCTGCAAGCAGGAAAACACACAAGTTAGCCAGAAAGTATCCACCTGCAATGAAATTTCATTCGGGCAACAAACTTAAAACAAACAATTATCATTCACATTGACTATGTAGTAAAAGCTGGTCCAATTAAACAGCTATTGGCATGGTTGACACATAGAAGGACAAATCTGAAGCCAAAAACTAGGTTATATTGAACAATGGTATTCTATGCATCAAGTTTTTAAGCACTTGCAATTATACAACCATAATATATCAATGGTGGTATTAGCCCACTTTTATGGAGGAGGCATGCTTAATTACAGATTCTTATCCCCTTTATTTCATAATTAAAGTTGCATGTTGTCGATAATACAACATATTCTTATTAGACTATGCTTTCAAAATCAACCATGTTCAAGGACTACTCAGGCCTTAAATATGTTTTCTTGAACTAGAACTGTACATCATTATTCACATTTACAAAAGAATAGATTTTAGGCACTTGAAGTCTTTTAGGGAGTTATGTGGTACGTGAACACTTAATTCACCGTTAAATATTAGTCAACATATATAATATCTCCGTTCATTTTGTCCGTTAAGAAAACATGAAGCTCCCGTCTTTAGATAACTGTAAGTGGACATGGGGTGGTGCTCGGAGCCTCGAAGGGGGAGAGCAGTATTACCTTTCACCATGACGGTAGAAACTTATTGATCGATTAGGGTTCTGATTATATATGCGAGATTATTGTAGATGATTAGACTATTGAATAACCGTAGAGACCCCTGTATGGCTGTATATTTAATCCTGGAGAGGGATTCATTCAATTAAGCAATTCAGAACTTAATAACCGATCGAGAACCAAACTTACTGTAGCTAGAGAGATGTGTGTTAACGTCTTGAAGGTCATAACACAGTTATTATCTACAAAAACTTCTCACTATTTCTTGTCTCAAGAAAAAATATCTTATATGGAAATGATTAACAATATAAAGATGTTATAGTAACATTATTTTCACGTCACTAATAATTAAGTTTCCTGACTTTTAAATTGAGCAATTTTTACAGCTATTATATCAAAGTACAAAGTTGCATTTTGAATAAAATCTCGTAGAATAATTTCATCCTACATATATATGATAACTTCTTTCTCAGCCTTTTACTGGTTCCTTCACGTCCCACTTGTTCAACCTTTTGGCTGCCTCTTCCACCTGAAATTCGATCCAAGTTATCACTTGGTAGTTAGTACAACTAACAGTTCAACACTAGCTAGCCTGTGATGACTTATAACATTGGATTATTAAGTTATTAACTTCATTGTAAAAAACCGAACAACGAAATATCCGAAATGTAAAAATCTGATAGCTAATGAAGGCTAGGGATCGGAAAAAGTAATCGTAGTAACACTAGTATTACCTCCTTCTTCCAGTCTGTTTGAACGGTGATCCATATTAGAATGATTGTTTGCATCAACGTGCCCGCCATCATCCCTAACCATATTCCCTAAACCAATATTAAACAGAGTCAGTAACTTACTAGTATAATACATAGCATTGGTGAAATTTTAGTTTTCCATCATACATTAACATTAATACTTAAGTATATAATATACTAAGCAAATTAACCACATTTGCATATTAATGTGAAGTCTTAAGTAACTCGACTCGAGCTGGCATCACATATATGTAACTCGGGGTACTTCATTAAGTAATTACCTTAGCGCCAAAGTTGAAGTAAAATCCAAGAAGGGCACCAAGTGGTACTCCAACAAAGTAATAACAGCCCACATTTACATACGCCACAAAAGCTTGCCATCCACACCCAACAGCAACACCGGACAAGACAGGCTGAATTCCATTGAGGAGGAGGGTGAGGGCAAGAAGAGGGGTAAGATCTGAGACAGCAGCGGCCACGACTTCACCCTCCGTGAAGGCGTAGCTGATAACATCACGAAAAATAAGAACAACTGTTGCTGCGATGACGGAGATGATGAAGGAGATCGTAGTCACCACGATGACAGAAAATGCTGTGGACTTGGGATTTCCGGCTCCAAGCTCATTGCTTACTCGCACACTGCATGTATACTTGCACGTACCCATCATTAACAATAATGCTAAAATAAGTATAGTCCTCGTATATATATTGAATGTGTATAAATATAACTCACATATTAAAAAATATAACTTTGCTTATGAATTCATAAAAGTTTGGTTCACTTCATCCATTGTCAATTGGTTTTGGATATGCACTCCAGATTATTTTATACATTATATTATGTCAGACATTAACTCTGAATTCATATAAAAAATTATTCAACTGACCTTGCAGCTGCATTTAACCCAACTGAGATCATGAACACCCATCCTGATATAGTCGTGCTGCATTAATCAATTAGCCAAATGTCATATATATATATATACATACATCATGCATACATATGTCATTATGTGTGGTACTATAGACTAGAGTCAGTAGAGTGTATGGCATATTTGGCAATTTTACAATTGTTGGGTCGATTTTTTAACAGGTTGGAAACCCAAAGTAATGTTCGATATGCCATATTATATATATATATATATATATATATATATATATTATAGAATTTTCATGCAGTAGAGCAATTTTCGCTAGTCGGTGCTTAATAGAATATATCATTTTAGTTGAGACTTTTGTTATTATCTCAAGAAGTTCCATTGATGTTAATTGTAATCCGGGGTTTATGCAATCCCCCATGTATTCTGGAGTTTCATTAATCAAGGTTTGAGGGCAGCCGCACCGGCCCTTATTAAAAAAAATAAAAAACAAACAAACAACAATTATTTTAGTACTCTTTATAAATCAATAAATAACTCTTCTGATTCAGCTATGTAAGTTTTTAATTTTGACTTCTTTAATTTGGATTGTTGTCAAGATTAAATTACAAAGTAATTTATTATTTAAATTAAAAAAGCTGAGATGTCAATTTCCGATCATCATATCCCTCAAGGATAAAGAAGATGAGGAAAAAAACAGAACATATTATAGCCAATTATTTGGCAATCACAACCACAATAATATATATAGGCAGCCAAAAGGGATAATATGGATGCATCATCCATATTTTGGGCAGAAAAGTTAATTGGATGGCCAAGCATACATGAGAAAATGACTTTTGGACCATAAAATTAAATCACTTTCAGATAGCTAGGAACTTGTCAAAAAAAAAAAGGTGAGTTGAATTATTCCAAAGTTTCCAACCAATCTTCTCCACAAAAAAGAACAAAAACAAAAAAGAAACTGTACCAAGAATAAGAATAGTTTCGTTTTCATGCCGGTGAGTACTAAGAATAAGAATAGTTAACAACCACCATATGATATATTGATGAGAAATTCTTAGGTGGGGGTTTTACAAACCCAATCAGAAAAAAAGAAATTTTTCATCTTTTTTGAAACTACCCCTACACCCTAAAGTGTAATACCCAAAACACCCCATTGCTAGACGGTGATTGATCCTCCCACCACGTGCCCGTGCGGTCAGCCCGACGCAAGATTCTCTCATGATTAAACTAAATTCAGTAAATTGTCACAATATGTGAATAGCTAGCGCATGTGGTCAAAATAGTAGTATCCCACATTGATTGGCCACTATATAAATGATTAACAAAAAACAAAACCAATAAAGACTTACCAAATCGAGAGCGAGTCAAGAGCCAACTCAGGATTTTCCAGCAAGCCAGCCAGCAGAACCAGAATCTGAAAATACCACGTCTCTAAACAAAGCATCACTGCAGACGCCACCGATAATTTGAAGAATCCATACAACCCGGTGAACGCTTGCCACGTAAAACCGCTCCACGTGTGCTTGCACCTCTCGCTTTTAACGATGTATACAAACTGCGCCACCACAGTGATCCACCACGACAGGCTGAGCGCCAGCGACGCGCCCAGAAGCCCAAGCCCAATCTTGTACACGGCCACCCAGCTCAGCAAGAGGTGTACGGCTAGTGTCACTGCTGATATGTATGCACTTGGAGTCACTATGCTTTGAGCTTGGAGGAATTTCTGGATCGGGAAGTTGACGGCGTAGGCAAAGATTTGAGGGATCAGGCCGTAGACGTAAATGGCGGCGGCAGCGGCGATTCTGGGGGACTCGCCGAGAAAGATTAGAGCTGGTTCTGAGAAGATGTAGACCAAGGTGAGGAGGAAACCGACCAACGTTAGGAGGATGGTTGATCTTTGTAGATATATGCCTAGCATTTCGTACTTTTGAGCTCCATATGCTTGTCCACATAGCGTCTCCACCGCACTTCCCATGCCTAACTGATATATTTGGAAAATCAAAAAGAAATATACTGTTAGATTACGGAAGAAAAAAAATCGTAATGAAGGTATTTTTCTATATGTATTCTATGAAAACATATGGTATTTACACCGTAGTGACCTTACCATGAGGCCATAGGCGAACACTTGGATTCCATTGTTTCCGAGAGAAGCAGCGGCGAGCTCAAGATTACCAAGGTGGCCGGAGAAGATTTGGGTGGACATGGACATAACGTAGTTGATCATGTAGACGACCACTGCCGGACCGGCGAGGAAGAAAAGGAGCTTCGACTCGATCCATAGAGCAGGTTTGAGACGCTGCAAGAACGGCCTATCTGTGTCGGATAATATTCTTTCCAGCTCAGTGCTACTCGAGTGGTCATGCTTATCTGTTAAGGATGGGGAGGATGAAATGGGTTGAAGGAGAGGTTGGTAGGTATCGTCTTGGGAAGAACCCATTAGGATAGAGGTGGGTTTGGATTTTTTAGGGTGGTAAACAGTCTAGTCTGAGCAATCGAGCATATATAGCAGGAACGGAGTGACAAAATTGCATTGATATTTTGCGTGAGGCTGCCAGGTCTGACCTAACTACGGGTTGGAGAAAGTTGACGTACGTGGAAGTTGCCAGTTTTGGTTTGCCTGCAGCTATCCATCAATTTTCACTGATAGAATAATTGTGTAAACATAGTTATGTGCTTTAATGAAATTTGGTCCTGAATTATGGTGTGTTTAATACATTGCGAAATAACGTCTAGAAGGTCATGAATGTTGTAATTTGTTATAAATTCTTATATCATCACTTGCGTAACAAGTATTAATGTTTTAACGGAGGTTTAGACCGACTTCAATAGAGATGCCAGATCGATGGAGGTTGTATTTTCCCATTTTCACTCAATTACATAACAATCAAAACACCACTTGATTGAATTGGTGAAGTTATGTACCATTACTTAAATGTCTTAAGTGGATCAAGTTGTGACTCGTTTATATGGTTTAAGTGAGTCATCCAATTCAACCCAATTAAATGGGTAAGGTGGATCATTGCGAGTCACCGTGTAGTAAATAGGTTATGTTTGAGTTTGTATTTTTGACACGATTATTAAATGAGTAGAGTTTGGGTTGTTTATTGTGGTACGTCTAATACCTTAATACAACAAGAACCCAACATGACCCGACCCGACTCATTGACAACTCTATGGTTTTTCATGTAACCTCATTCGTCCTAATAATTTCACAAGAATCCCAATGATTAATTCAGAATTAAATCACAAACCAAACCCAACTACCAGGCGGGTTTGTGTACTTTGGCTAAATGAACGACTCATATGATCTGCATTTGAATTCTGAAGGTCGCTCCAGTTATCGGAATTGAATCAAATTTAGAAGGACAACGGCAATATGATATGGATGCATCATCAATTATGATCTTTGTTGCCATTCCTCTCTCGTCTCTTTAAATTTTGCAAATTTTGATTTATAAGATTTTCCTTATCTTCATTGGTTTCAGGAACTATGGTATCGTTAGTTAAGTCAATCAAAATGCATATGCAAGAAACCAAAAGAAAAACTTTATCAAATTAACTACTAATCCAGAAGAATGAGAAGGTGGATCCATGTATATGATTGTCTCGGTGTTCTTTGTATGCAATCCGGCATGAAGAGCAGGCATTATTGCGTGCAAGGCCCGGCGCTGCAATGTTGTAATTAAGATCACAATTGAAGCTGACTCCCGAATTGTTTGTCAAATGTCGCATCTGAAGGAACTCTCGAGGGCCACCTCCGATCAGCCCTTACATCTTGGAAGGCCCCTCCGACGACGACGCAGCGAGTGCGTGCGGTCGGACAAGTCATGGAACCTCTCGATCTGGCGAAACCAAGCTCGTGAGGCGCGTTTAAAAGTTTTCTAGTATTATGTACCCACTAAACCCTATGTAATTATAAATGAGAACAAAGTTCTTCAAAAATTTATTATTCAATTAACATAGAGGCCGTGGATGTGCTTTCTGTTGTTTATATTAAATTTTAATTGATTTAAACTTTTAATCAACCGAAGAGGGAGAGTCAAACCTGGAATTTCTGCAAATACTTTGTTAGACAAAAATGCATTGTAAATAGACTAAATACTAGGGGTGTGCAAAACACGGTACAAACCGGCCAAACCGGTCGAAACCGACCGGTAAATATGGTTTGGTTAAGGTTTTTAAGCTTTAAAATATGAAAGCCGGTTCAATATCGAACCAAACCGTTTATGAATTGGCTTGGTTTGGTTTTTCTTTTACTTGAACCGCGAAACCCGAACTGACCGGTATGTATTAAATATAATAGGGAAAAAATTAAATTTATATACATAATATATATATATATATATATATATATTTATTTATTTGTGGATAGTTTTTTATAAGTAAGTTATAAATCTCCAATTATAATTTAATTCTCAAAATGATATACTACCATATTGAATCCTAGACCCAAAAGGCTTAAAACCCAAGTGAATCATTTTGAAACTATTTTGGATTTTGTTCTTTGAATATTAGTTTTGGATTTTGATTATTAAATTTTTATTATTGAGACTGAGTTTTAGTATTTTTACTATGAATTTTTCGTAAACAAAACGTCAATGCTATATAGGTTAAAATGGTAAAATCGTCTTACCGACCGAACAAAACCATCTTTAAATGGATTGGATTGGATCGGATTAAGTTTATTTTATTCGATGATTGGTTGTCTAAAATGTCTAAACCGCTTACTTTGGCATAGAGACGGTTTGGAGTCAAAACCGATCCAATCCAATCGGCGTGCAGCCCTACTAAATACTAGTTGATATGCGATTTTCTATCTTTTAAATTGATCAATACAAAGAGAACTACTCTTAACAGATCGAGTTGAAATTCAGGCAACTAGTTTAGGCAGGACTTATCGAATTCCACATAGGCGATGCATGAAATTAAGCAGATCGAAGGTACAAAAGATTAATCAGGACACGTGATTAGAGGTACGTAGTTACAGGTACTGAGCAATAAACTAGTTAATCTTCATTGCTTATTTCATGGCAGCCATGGTTGTTTTGGTCTCCAAAGCTTTACGTTTCTTATGAGCCTCAGATGGTACTTTCACATCAGTTGCCAACCCTAGAGCTTCAAGAAATTTTATGATGTACCAAGTCAGGTCAAACTGCCACCATTCGAGGCCCTGTCGAGCCGAATATTCGAAAGCATGGTGATTGTTGTGCCACCCTTCTCCAAATGCAACCAATGCCAACCACCTAATTAATGTAATTTAATTAACAAGTTTAGTAGTAAAGATATGAAAACAGCAGATCATATGATCAGTAATTTAAAATCTCTGTTTATTTAATGATGATTAATTACTTAATTGAAGTGATAAATAGGCATATATGTACCAGAGATTCTTAGACAGATCACTGGTCTTCCATGCTTGATATCCCCATATGTGGCCGGCCGAATTCACTAGCAATGTGCCGTGGAAAACATAAACCATCCTCACGCCCTGAAATGATAAATTTGTTATCATATTTGTAAGTGGATGTATAACAACGTCAATGTAGAATTTTTTATTTTTGAAGGAAAAAGAAAGAAGTAATTAAAGAGTTAAAATCCTCACGTACCATTCCCCAAACGATGAACGGAAATCCACCAACTGCATATAAAATGCCTCCAAGAATAATTGAGTGTAAAAGGTAAGTATTATGAAGAAACCTATAGAATGCTTGCCTTTTCAAATCTTCAACATTCCGTAGTCCTCCATACTGCAAATTAATTGATTAGGCTATTTTCAAAGATAAACTGAAAAATCAAAAACCAGAGTTTAGGTGGTGTACATTCAGTTGTATATATGTGTGTATCTGAGTATCTGTGTGTGTGTATGGTAAATCTAAATTACATACTCTTCCAAAACGAGCGTTGCTATCAAGAATCCAACCCATGTGACTAAACCAGAAACCTTTTAGTGGGCTATGAGCATCTTTCTCTGTATCTGTATACTGGTGGTGGTAACGGTGTGTGCTCACCCAATCAATGGGACTACCCTACAAAACCATCATTTCATTTTCGTTAAACAGCTTCAAAAAATAAAATAATTAATATAAATATAAACTGTTCCCGGCCGGCGAGGGCTAGCTGCTCATCAATTGTGTTCCCTGCGCAAGGATGTTGTTGTTGACTAGCTAGGTACATACATGGCTAGGTACGAATGGTATTTACCAATACAAAGAATAACTATATAATCTGTAGCTAGGTACGTACCTGAGCTGAAAGAACTGCAAAATAGGCAAACAAGTACTCGAGCAACTTGGGAAGCCTGAAGCTCCTGTGCGCAAGGTTTCGGTGATATGAAAGAGTGATTCCCAATCCGGTTACGTAAACGAGCGCGAGTGCTACCCATAATGCAGACCAATTGAAATAAAATGGCCCAAATAAAGCAAGAACATGCATGGACGCAAACACTGCAGCTGTGACTAGGTCAAGTAAATTCCATTTCCTTCCCCTGAAACGTGCGCGAGGCGTCATCAGAAGCGCCACCCAAATCCCCGGAAGCCCCATCGATCCGATCTTAACTCACTGAACTGAAATGAACTGTTCTGCACTCAAGTACTTGTTCACTACTCCACCAATGCCTCTGCCTCAGAAACTTGTATGGAGCTGCTCATACATATATTACTAGGGATTTTACTGAAGTGAGTTAAATTAGTTTAATAAATTTTCACGCAATAAGTAGGTGATACCATGAGTTCTACTCTCAATATACTCTAAAATCATAAGAAACAGATCTCCTTGCTTTTATTGTGCCTGAAACTCAATACACGTACGAGATCAAAACCGATGGAAAGTTAATCCTCTTTCACACGATGGTAGATGACAATGACAGATCTCTTAGGACTTTGTGCCATTATCTGCTACCCTAAAAAAACTACGATGGTAATGAATGCACACCCATTCCCTGAAGATGCATGCAAACCCACTCCCTTGGTCGGCATTTTGAAAAACTGGATAAGAACGACATGCATCAGTATTAATTAAGCATGGGAATCGCTTTCTTTCAAAAATAAATTGATTCTATGCACCGTCACTGTCTATTGATAGTATCAATTGAAAGCTGAAACGCAAGCTTGAAGATGAAGCAGAATAGAGAGAAAAGAGAGAAAGCTCTCTAACTATTTATGCAGAAATTAAGTTGTTGAGATCGTTACAGGGTTTATATAGTAGCTGGAGGATAAGAGGGATAGAGTACACGTGTCTGCTCATAACACATCCTGAGCTAATTACTAACAGAAAACTTAATTAGTAGAGAATACGTGACTAATCCTAATTAACCCTAATTAACAGAAAACACACAAAAGAGGGCTAATAAGCTGTAGTAATCATGCTATATGGTTAACACCCAAGTAAACCTTGTACAATCATCAATGAACAGGACAAAGTATCTATAACCATCTATGGAGAGATGTGGGGAAGAACCCCAAACATCAGAGTGTACAAGTTCAAAGGGTGAGGCACACCTAGTTTGAGAGGCAGAAAAATGTAGCTTATGAAATTTTCCTAGCAGACATGGCTCACACACTGTCTTCATACAATCTACAAGTTGTTCTATCTTGCATTTCTGCAACATGAGTTTGACAATTTCATTTGCAGGATGACCAAGTCTTTGATGCCAAATATTATGCTTCACTTGTTGTCCAAGAAATGCAGATTGCTGAGGAGTTGTAGATGCTTGCACAGAATCTTTATTATTTCCACTTATTGGTGCAGAAGCTTTATTGAATATGGGCAGATCAAATGTTATGGGGTATAGGCCTTGCTTACTCAGCCCCTGGTACAAAATTTTGCCCTGTACCTTGTCCTGAATCACACACATAAATTCATCAAACCACACACTGCAGTTATTTTGTTTGCACAATTGATAAATGGAAAGTAAATGTGCAGCAAGATCAGGAATAAGCAAGATATTGTCTAGTTTGAGTATTCCCAACATGGCATTGCCAATATGAGTAATGGCAAGTTGGTTACCATTACCAATCTGCACTCCATCAGTTGTAGGATAAGGGATCACATTGTTAAGCACTTGAGGATTGTGAGTCATATGATTAGTAGCTCCAGTATCAGCAAGCCAGTATTGGGGTGCAAGATTGGTTGCAGCAAGCAGTGCAGTTGTTTCTTCAGGTTCACTTTGTTGACCAGGGAATCCAATAATGAAGTAGCATCTATCTACTGTATGTCCATGCCTTCCACAGTATTGACATCCACCTTGAGTGGTTGAGTTGTTAGCATTCTGAGCATTAGGGAGAGATCTGCAGGTTTTGGCCCCATGACCAACCTTGTTGCACCACTGACAAGTGAGATTGTTGCCTGTATTGCCAGTTGGTCTAAAACCACCAGTATTGCCATTCATTGGAGTGCCTCTGCCACCAGCAAAATTATTGTTGTTGTATCCTCTGACAACATTATTATTAGATCTCCCAGTGCCTCTACCAGCATAAAAACCAGCAACACCAGTAGGTGTATTGAACACAGGATATGTTGGAAATGGTGTGAAGCCATAAGGCATGGCAGGAATAGGCATGTAGGGTGTTTGAGCAGAGATGGGGTAAGCAGGCAGGCCTGATGTAGAAAAACCAGGTGGAATAGTAGAAGCGGCATATGAAGGAGTCTGCATGGCATATGAAGGAGTCTGCATTTGTGGTTGTGAGGATGATGCACATGAGGAAGTCTGCATTTGTGACTGAACTTGAGTAGTAACTGGTACAGATGGAGGAGAAGATGTAGTGCACGAAGACTGAGTGGGGGAAGCTTGAGTTGGAGTATTGATCTTGGCAATCATTGCAGTGAGTATGCCCTGAATACCCTGAGCTTCATTTCCAATATCCATTTCTGCGGCTTTAAGCAATGTTTTTAGTTGACTCAAGGAACAGCTGGTGAATTGAGCTCTAATCACAGTCTTAATTGCAGCAAATTCAGATGGTAGACCATTAAGCACTGTAACAACAATATCATCATCATCTATAGCAACTCCTACAGTTTCTAGTGCATCCTTTGCAGTCTTAATCTTGTCAAGGTAGGTTTCAATGTCATCAGATCCTTTCTTTACATTCTGAAGATTTGACTTGAGCTGCAAAATATTCTACTTGTTTGCATCAGCAAATTTCAGTTTGAGTCTAGTCCATAAGTCCTGAGCTGATTTACTACCAACGGCACATGTCATAGCTACTGGACTCAGAGTTTGACCAATCATATTCACAATACTTTGATCCTGTGTCTTCCAAGAGATAAAATCAACAGAAATGGTGCTTGAACTCCCATCAGAAGCACGAATAAACTGAGGTGGACATGGATTTGTGCCATCAACAAAACCAAACAGATTTTGGCCCCTAAGAAATGACTCCATCCGAAACAACCAGGTGGGATAGTTGGTTTCATCAAGAAGAATGTTTGGTAGGAAAACTATGGTTGATTGAGTGGTATGAATCTGATTTGGAAGAATAGATGTAGTCATGGCTGTATGGATCTAAGTGTAGGCAAGTGTATTAACAAAGTTACAGCTTAAATTGCAAAGTTAGGGTTTCAATCTCAAGGAAAATTGTGGATCTGAACGAATCTATCAACTGTTATCAAGATTGTATATATCAACATGCTCAGTATGAAAAACCAAAGCTTCGAGTTAAGAACAAGTATGAGTTGCAGCAGAATCACATAATCTTCGTCAAAAATTTGGACTAGAAAATCTGCAGAATCAAAGAACGAACTTATCTGAAACAAGAAAAAGCTCAATCCGAGCATAGAGTAGTAAGATTTGATGCTCCAAGGTCGTGGCTCTGATACCATGAAAGCTGAAACGCAAGCTTGAAGATGAAGCAGAATAGAGAGAAAGCTCTCTAACTATTTATGCAGAAATTAAGTTGTTGAGATCGTTATAGGGTTTATATAGTAGCTGGAGGATAAGAGGGATAGAGTACACGTGTATGCTCATAACACATCCTGAGCTAATTACTAACAGAAAACTTAATTAGTAGAGAATACGTGACTAATCCTAATTAACCCTAATTAACAGAAAACACACAAAAGAGGGCTAATAAGCTGTAGTAATCATGCTATATGGTTAACATCAATTTGATACATGCATCCTTTGCTGAAGTATCCCAGCATCGGTTTTGGGTTCCCAGACGAACTTCACAGTTCTTTTCAGACTATAGTATAGTGAAGGAAAGGTTCAACATGCACATGAGCTCAGCCCAAAGGCACAAGAAAAGCAACTGGGCATTCTTGGTTCGAGCCACCAGCACTGTAGGCATTGGGAAGACAAGTGAAAATCGTCTGTTTGTATATCTGCACAATTACAATATCAAGAATCATACCTTGAAAAAAGGTATCGCAATGATAATATGGATGATGAATGAATATGAGGTCGAGAAATCTTGGACTTTGTTATTGCTTCGGAAAGTATACATGGAGATCCATCATATGGTACACAGCCCAAATGTATCTTAGTGGATGGTGAAGTTTTCATAGCTAGGAAAGATGGTATGGAGTTGGGATCATCTAATCTGAGAGAGAAGGCATATAGGGGGGTTCTACACTTTGCGTTCGACGTTATATGTGGAGACTAGTGTCACCGAAGAGCAAATGGTAGAGACGTTTTATGTCACCGAAAAGATGATTTGATTTGATACCGCTGTTTGACCCAAAAAAAAAACCAAAAGATTTGATACCACTGCAAGTTCTAGTTATATAAGTGCGCGCACTGTACTGATACTGCCACATTACATACGCTCTACAAAATTTACATGCATAAGCTTGATCCAAACCGAAATGTGTCAACAAGCCTGCCTTTATGTTATTATGTCAGTGCTCATAAGCTTTCTTTCATTCACATTCTGCTCCACCTAAATTTTCAATATTTCAACTGTTTCTTGTCATATGCTATCTAAACTCGTAAATGTTAAAGTTCATCTCCATATCAGATGTACAAAAGGACTCCTAAAATGGTATGTAAAGCTATCTTTAAAACCAATTGAAACAAAGAATCACAATCAGCTACCAAATTCAGAGAAGCAGCTTGAGAATCACCAAGGAGGAAAATAAGGAAGGGAGAATCAAGTTCCTGTAAATGTAAAGACCTGCAATACATAAACACATAAATGTGACTGGAGTAAAGTGTCGCTACCAAACTATCATAAAAGTAGAAACTAAAGAGTGCGTGTTTTTCCCAACATTCTGCATCATTCTTCCTCTCCATACACTAAAAATATTATTCCACCATATAAGTTTATAAGCATTCCTATTGATGAAAAAACAACGTTTATGAAAAGATGTGCATTTGCTCTTGGGAAGATTGATTTAACAGTGTCAATCTTTACTTGCTACTGTGACAGGGCCTCTGTGTAATTTTGTGCATCATTAATAACTCAGTCAAGTTCAAATAAATGCCAACAGAATTAATATGATTATCTTCAGTGTGAACTAACCAGTCAAAACATGTCAATGAATACTACACCGTTCAATTTTTGACATAATTCAGCCCAACTAAGCTGAAGTGTACTTACAGCTGCTACATTTTTGGCAAAGGATAGTCACAGAAGACTGTTGTTTTAACATGGCAATATAGATAAAAATACATACCACTTTGTGCAGATGTTGCTTTGGGTACTGCTGGGATTTTGGTAGCTGCTATTCCATCAGTTTAAGAAACAAGTCAATGGAAAACAAGGCAAAAAAGTGTGGCAGAAAAACAAACCACAGGAAGCATAGGAAACTATAGTCAACTGTCTAATTAAGATGAACATTCTAGCATACTGTAATGAAGAAAATTATAATATTTCTAGCATACTTCTGTTGCAGGACGATGGAGGTTCAGAAATTGAAGAGGGCCACGGAGCTGCAATGTTGTCATTAAGATCACAAATGAAGCTGACTCCTGAAGTTTTGTCAAATGTTGCATCTGAAGGCAGGCTTGGCAGAAGGCAGCCATACTCTAAAAGAAAGAACAAAAAAAGTAATCTTAAGGGGATGTGAGAAGGAAATTACCGGAGATAGGAAATAATTTTGTATCTAAATTCTATTGGATAGACAAGGGACAAGGTCACAGTAAAATTAGCACAGAATTGTCCATTGACAAAATTGAGATAAGGAGTCCTAACATAGGAACTAAAAGCTGAGAGTTATAAATTATATGATTCAACTAGAATATAAACACTACCTTGTGATCCAACTGATGCCTCCAATTAGTGAAGTCCACCATCAGGAATGACAGGTCAGAAAAACGAAAACACTGATCAGTATCAATTTTCCCAACAAAGTTGCAAGAGTATAAAAGACGACAGTTTTTCATTCATTTAGCTGAATATAGCAAAACAGACCTTGAAGAGAGAAGTCCTTGAGGTTTATGTGACAAAGTTGATAAACATTATTGGATACATTAGCTTTCTGCAACTTCACTCCAAGTGATGCAGCACAATTTAAGGCCTGCAAGTTTGTAATAAAGCTCTGCTCTTGCAACTGGGAAACATAACTATCCATTGCTTTGCAACAGGCAGCCTGGCTTGTTACCATATTTGCACATTCTTTCACAACACGTGTCATGTTGGGGAAAATAAGAGGACACACTGCAGACGTCCAGACCAGAAAACAACAGTAAAGATGTTCAAATCAGTATGCAGTCTGTATAAATATGTCTTATACTGACAATGGAATGCTGTGTTATGTAACTAAGCATTCTCAAAGTGGTTATTGTATACTTAACATGCTAAAAAATTACTATATTTCTTCCATATCTAGGCTTACCTTTATTTACTTTGCAATTTGAAAGTCCTCTAAGGACCATATTTGCAGAAGAAGGATCAAGGTTACTCGCTAGCCATCGCAGCACAATATTCTTACAATCATCTATCCTGGTTGACTGTTCAGGTACGGAATGGACCCCTTCCAAATTTGCAGCAATACCAATCTCAGCAAGTTTTCTAGCAGCATCTAATATGGCATTTTGGCAAACTTCCTGACAACACTCATTGACAGGATCAACTTTTTGGCAAGCAGCAAGTAGTTTTGAAGAATCCACAATGCTCTCAAACGCATCAACCTTTGTAACAGGGCAAGAAGCTTGAGTGAGGTTTTTTGGTTGAATTGAGCAAATCTTTTGAACAGTCTTATTGGCTCCTTGACTCTCTAGGATCTTCTCAACATCTGAGAGGCAGTGCTTTGCATGAGTTATATTCAAAGAGAGCATCCTAGAGTATTTACTGGAGTGCCCTATAAGAGTGGTCAAGGTGGCCTCAAGCTGAGGGCAACACACTACATTAGCCAATACGGGCGCAAAAAAGGCCCAGCAGTCGGTTGCTGTTTTGCTCATCATATCACTGGCAGCTGTAAAATTCAATGTACAGAGTCCTGAAATAGATAAAGCGAGCCATTAGTCTAGGTTGTATTCTCTGCATTTTCCATCATTGAAAAGTTTTCTATATGTTAAGAATCTTCAAGCAGTTTTTTGGGAGCATGCAGGGACATGGAATTTTGTCCATCTACATTACTTCTCACCCACAAAAATGAATATCTACATGAAGTGAACAACTGGTAAACAAATCCTATTAGAATTAATCGAAGACTTTTCAACCTCTCATCAATAGACTCACAATCCTGTGTTTTATCTTCTTAGACTAGTATTTGGGACACTGCTATAAACAATGTACCACAGTAAAGGCATATACCTCGTACCTGATAATGTCGGAATGCTGTCATTTGTGAATGGTGTCAATGGTGAAGGTGCTAATAAAGGCAGAAAAGGTTGAGGGTTCACACTGGATGAGATATCAGGAGCAATTGCCTCCACATCGCCAACTGACCCACATTGGGACTCATATACACCTGCACAGAGGTTTAACATAAGCAAAAGTAGGAAGAAAACCCCAACTTAGTCAAAGAGCAACACAATCTTATTATACATGAGCAGTTTTTCAAATTAACACTACCATCATGTCAAATTGCCCATGAATATAGCACTATGAAAATCCAAGTTTAACTAATGCACTGATCCCATATGACAATGTAGCCATAAAAGCCAATAAATTCTCCAACAGAGATTTTATTCACAATAACCCAAATGAAAACTGAAAAAAGTTGGTAGAAACATGAAAATTCTCAACTTGGTAAATATTAATGCTGACAGAGAAGCAACAACAGCAAGTATGAAACTTTCCAAACTCCAAATCTATGTTAGGCAAGAATGCAAGAATCATACTTAAATACCAAAACCCAGTTCATAAACTTGTTGAAATCACAGGAAAAAAAAAGAAGATGGGAAATTTAGTGAAGGCCAAAAGAACAAAGTAGAGAAAGGAAATAAATGAGCTGAAAAAGACTTACAGAGACTGAAAAGTAGAGTAAGAGTAAGGAGGCCTGGACCATAAGAGACCCTCTGCCTCATTGTTGCACTTGTTTCAGTGAATCAAGCAGAAACAGAGTGAAATTTCTGAGCTTAACATCTGAGACTACCATTCAGAGCAAATGGGGATGGAAGAGAGTGATGAAAAGCAAAGTGGGTTTAGTGTGAATGTGTAGAAATGGGGTTTCTGTAGCTGTGTACGAGTGTCTTTACTCTTTGCACTACCACCATTGCAGAGTTCACACGTGTGAGGGAGGGAGGCACGTGTTGAGGTGTATGTCAGAGACGATCACGTGCCGGGAAGCGAAGGATTTAAGAGTGGGCACGTGAGGGTTTGCTTCCGTTTTTGATGTTGTGTTGCGTTTTGGTGCGGCAGGGAGGCTTTTGGCCCGTTGGATGCCGGTCAGAGAAAGGAGATCAGAGCCGTCGGATGTAAGGACGTTAGGAGCATTTTCTAGAGGTGTAATCGGGTTGACGGACCAGGTTGGAGTTTAGGGTTATACTGTTACATGTTAGCTCATCAGATCGGGCCATTAGTTATTTCGATTTGCTTTCAATTTTTCAGATTATATTATGCGACCTAAACGACCGTTTAAATGAGTCATGTTCAAGTAGTTAATTTGCTTCTAACTCAATTATGCATTTACGCTGAACTGATTTGAATATAAATTTAAGGTTACTTGACCCAAAGCCCCAAAATGAGGGAAAATTATCCCACTTACCCCAGCAAGAGATTTTTGTTCTCACTTGCCCATTTTAACAGAAAATGACCATTTTGCCCTCAATCCAATTAAAATATTACAACATGCCACTGCGTCCTCTCTCTCTCTCCAGCGCGACCCCGTCGCAGTCCCTCTCCGATCAGTCTCTCTCTCATATATATATATATATATATATATATATATATATATCTCTCTCTCTCTCTCTCTCTCATCTCTCTCTCAGTCCTTGTTCACGCCGGCGTCCATGCCGCACCGGATCTCGTCGGCGCTAAGTCGCCAGGGCTGGGTCGATTTTGCCTGCACAGTTCGGATCCTGGTCTGCTCGTCGGCTGCAAGGAATCGATCTGAAGCTACGTGGTAGCCGGAGTCGAACGAAGAGAAACGCCGGAGTCGGAGGTTTGGTAAGTTCGTGGCGGCTGGACTCGAGGAGCGACGATGAAGCTGTTTGAAGACCTGGTACGTGATCTAGGAGTCACAGATCCGAAGCACCGGCGCCGGCTTTTGTCTTGGGTGCCCAGCCGGAACTCTAACTCTCCTCCAGAAAGCTCCAGATTCTTTGTCGGAGACGAAGGCCGGATCCCTCTGTAATTTTTTTTTTTCCGTCTGAGATCGACCATTTCTTCTTCTCTTTTTTTTTTTTTGGACGACGTCTTTTTTTTTTGGGACATTTTTTTTAATAAATAACATGGGGCAGGAGGCCATAATCAAAGAAAAAAGAAAAAAAAATTTTATTTGGGGGCAATAGACGTCTATTGGGGGGTAATAGACGTTTTGAATTGATGTAATTCCTTGTTTTTTTTTTCTGTAATCAAAGTTTTATTTGTCTAAATTTAGGGAGAATAGTTCTCATTGTAACAACTGAAAGTCCTATTGGGGGGCAATACATGGCTGATAGTCGTCTATTGGGAGGGCAATACATGATTAATAGACGTCTATTGAGAGGCAATACATGGTTGATAGTCGTCTATTGCCCCTTTATTGGGGGGCAATAGACGTCTATTGGGGGCAATACATGGCTGATAGTCATCTATTGGAGGGCAATACATGGCTGATAGTCATCTATTGGGGACAAAAAAACTTTCCGGTGGGTGGTAGCCGGTGATCGGATCCGGCGGTCGGTGACCGGATTCCGGCGACCGCTCACCGGAATCCGGCGAAGTTGGCCGGAATCCGGCGGCCGGTGACCGGAATCCGGTTGCCGGTGATCGGACTCCGGCGAAGTCCCCTATGGTTTCTCTCTCTTCCATTCTCTCTCTCTCTCTCTCTCTCTCTCTCTCTCTCTCTCTCTCTCTCTCTCTAAGTAACAAAGGTGAGGGTAAAATGGTATTAAAAAAATAATAAAAACAAAAAAAAATCTTAATGGGGTATTAGAGAAGACCTCCTTAGAGTGTTGTGGGTAAGAGGGAATTAAAAAAACTTAGTGGGGTAAGTGGGAAAAAAATCTCTAAAAATTGTGTAAATTGACAAAAACCCTAAATTTAAAGACGGAGAACAATAAGACAGTTAAAATGTGTTTATTTACCTCATTATTCTCTATTTTTGAATTTTGATTAAATGGTAGTTGAGCTACAAGGATTCAAATTTCAGTTTCGGTTTTGATTTCGGTACTTCAAATTTAAAGAAATTTCAAAGAAAGTTCCCATTTCGGTGAAAATTTTGGTTAAAAATAAAGAAATCACATTAATTGCATTTATGAAATGATATTTTTGAATGAAAATTTTACATAGACTAAACTAACCTATTCACAATGTAATATCTCTAAAATTATACATTTATAATATAATTGTGGTATTTAATATAGACGAGTAATTAACTAGTATTGTAGTAGGTGGCTAAACTAGTGTTTTTATCTATGTAATTATAAATGTATTGTAAAAACAAAAATGTATTGTATATTGATAATGTGAATGTGATTTACTTTTTACTTTTTTTTTTTGGCTGGAACCTAGTGAGATGCTAGGCCATTACCTTTTTTTCACTAATAATTAGAAAATTACAACGGGGCGGGCCATGGGAGGGGGGGTTGTAATACTAAAATTCCGTGAATCAAAATGAACCAGTATAACAAAAGGAATATAAAAGCTACTACGATGTGGTACGATCTAGCTAGTTGAACTGCTTCCATTTAGTATCATACAATGTTGTTCCCAAATACATGAAGTTTTGAAATGATTTTGGTACTTCATTACATGGGTATTATATGTGTATTGATCTTTTCCCACATGCACTCTATCTATCTGATATTGTGGAATTACCCAATATGGTGTTTCATTGTATAAAACTTACGGCATTTGACGCAAAGCAAAAAGGGCATCATGTTGTGGTTGAAGCATTCAACTTTGTAATAGATAAAAGCAAAAATAATTTTTGTTATATTCAACTTAATTGCAAAAAAAAAAAAATTCATATTTTTTTCTATTAAAGTATGAAGTAAAAAATTTATTGTCGGTGACATACAAATTTCACAATTGGACAAAATTTCGGTGTCAATTTATATATATATATATATATATATATATATATATTGTGTGTGTAGATATTTCAGAAATTAAGAATTTCGCGGAAATGTACGAAAAATTTTGAGAAACTTATGACAGAAATAATATAGCATATGAGTTTTGTTTCGGTACTTCAAAATTACAGAAATTTGAAAACTTTGTTGAGCACAATTGATTGTTTGAACAAGATCGTCATTCAAACACGTACTACTCTCACCTTCCATTTTTTTTTTTTTTAGAATGCATGATCTGTTTGTGACTAAAAAATTCTTGGCCATCTAACATCAAATTTCCAGTCACATTAAGGAAAAAAATAGTTAATATAGATTCATTTAATTTGTAGCCTGAATATTAAATTCACGAGTCACGATTCATGTACTGTTGAAGTCATGTGCTAAGAAAAAAGTAAGTAAGGTCTTAAACAAAGTTACAAAACTTACATGTTACACCATACATGCATATAGCCCTAGGAGAAATACCTAAAATACTAGGACAAAGTGTGAATCACAAGCCGGTGTCACATAGTCAAACCTCAAAGGCCATAAAACAATGCTCATGATCTCAATTCCAGGCTTAGTTTGTTGGTTGTACGTTGTGTCCCCTATATTATATATGCATGAAATGAAATCCTCCAATGTTTCATAAGAAATCCATCAATAAACTACGAAAAGTACGACTCGCAATTCCATGTGAAAGATGCATGATCTGTTTTTGACGCGTATACGATCCCCTTCCTCTTCCTCGAGTGTTTCAAGCAGTTCAACAACCCCGAATTAATGGTGCGGATACACTGTCGTTCAAATTGGAGCCCAGAAAAAGGGTCGTCACACGGTACAATGAACCCACCACGTACCCAGCCTCCTCCCTCCGGGAAGAGCAACTCTCCGTCACGTACAATTCACATGCAGTGAACCCCACTCCCCACCAATCCACCATGCTTTGCCATTACTCTCAGACCCAGCAATATTAATTAATCTTGTTCTTGACCTTGACTTGAGTGACTTGTATTGGAAATTTTACAAAGTGCATGCTGATTTTTTTCAACTTGATTTTGCGTAGGAATCGATCCTACGCGTCCTTTGGTCCCTACATAAGTTGATTTTGTGTACACCTCGTGAAGCTTGTATCTAACGTATATCATAAATTAGTTCATATCTTTTACATAATAGAGGTAAAATGTTTAGAAAAATTTGAGGTGAGCAAAATTGTTCTATTTATTTTTTAAGCTTTTAAAGAAAAATTTATAAATCAGTCATTATCTAAACTACTCAATAAAATGTCTCAATAATGCTTTTCGAACACGGTCACAAATCAGAACTCAATCTAACCCTAGAAAAAAAAAAAACCATGAGTCCGCAACTCAAGGTAGAACTCTAACCCCACAGATACGAGATCAACACCACTATGATTTAAACCCTCACAACGGACACTTCCATTCATAAGTCTTCATACAATAATAGCTATAAGCAAACATTCACCAGCTGGTTATTCATCATCATCATCATACAAATTGCTGGTGGTTCTGATGACTCTTGAAACTTTAATTCGTTAGACGAACATGGATGGTTCCTAGATTTGTATAAGCTAATTACCTAGATCAAACTTGTTTGAAGCCAAATTGGGGAAGAGAACTAGGCGTAGAATCAAACACATCTGGGTGAAATTGGAATATATCTGACGTGCACGTATTGGATACACCGTACACTATTTCGGTTCGTATCGATCATGATCAGATCATCTCATGCATCGTCACCAGAATGTCTACATGTATCAGAATTAGCTAGATATGATAAGATTAGGAATATAGTAGGAAAGGATCTGAGCTGGAGTTAAACTACCACATTTGTTTCCATACTTAATCCCGATCGATACCAACAAATGCGTACCGTCATGTACAGTAAGGGCTAGCCAGCTAGCAGGACCGTTTTGCTTAATTAGTAGTGATTAGAGGGACTTAATTACTCACTTAAGCATTATTTCAGGTTTAAGCTAAACACACGCCTATCATCTATATAATATACATGTGAATCAGACTGGTTAGGAATCTTAATCTAACAGAAACTTCATATTGGCAAAGCAAGCACTATAATAATGGCCCCGAAACTCTGCTTCTGAGTTGACCTAGAGTTTTGAAAAGGATATAGCTGCAGTCACGTAAAGTCGAATAAAACAAAGACATACTACTCGTACTCGGTTTGGCTCTGCTATTTTGTATGAGGAAGCTTAATTAAATATAGGAAAGGTAGCTTGTAATGGTCTGAAGCAATATTAATTAGTTAAATGTTAATCTCCACTTTGTCTTTTGAAATACCCGGCGCAACAAACGCAGCTGCATGTGCCGCTTTTACTCCACCTTGTTTGGCCGCCTTTCTCTATGTATCTTTATAAATTGTTATGCTTCACTTTGCAACCTCTCCTACTATCTCTCTCTGTACGTGTTTTTCACGTTCTCTTATTTTCTCTCTTTGATTTCTCTGTTGTTTCATTCCATTACTGTTCTTCTTTCTTTCATCTGATCTGAGAAATGGGGAATTGCATGATGAGAAGTAATAGCAAGGTTTCGGCACAAGATCATGACAAGCATGAGCCAGCTGAAAAGGAAGTAGAAGCAATACAGCCCACAGGGACACCAATGTCGTGGAAGAAGGAGAAGAAGACGGTGAGATTTAATTTACCAGAAGATGAAGATGATGGTGGTAGAGGAATAAAGAATGGTACGCATGGTAAGTCTAAAAGTGGAGCTGTGAGGATTAGACTGGTGGTGACTCAAGAAGAGTTGAAACAACTACTGAATTACAAGAACGATTCAATTTCAAACCGCTCTTCTGTGGAGCAATTGTTAAGTTCATTGAAGTCCAGATCAGGAAGGAGGGTTTCAGCAGATCAAATTGGAAAACATACAACTACTGACGAAAGTTGGAGACCAGTTTTAGAGAGTATTTCAGAAGATCAATGTTGATGATTTTATCTCTCTCTCCCTATTAATTGTAAAAATTAGTGTTGATTATATTTGGTGTGGCTACAGTTAATTAGTATGACGATATCAAACTTGTTTTACTTGTACCTTTCGAGTTAGAATTAATCTCAAAATGCAAATTTGTTCACTTGATTCATTGTTTCGCCCCACGTCTAAAATAAATGTGGATAGAAAATCTGAGATCGACTTGGTATATATGTAGCAATCATATATAACTGGTGCAAATTATTATCAGCAGGTTTTCCGGTCGTTTAACTATGCATATTGTGAACATGAGCTTCTAACCTCATCCATCTCGCATGCTAGCAATACGATGGAGGTGTAACCAGAATTGATAAGAACTATGAATTCAATCTTCAACCTTCAAAGCACTTCATTGGAAACAATATTTATTCCATAAAAAAAAAAGACTGTCTAATTGCACAGTTATCTAACATATTATTTGATTCTCTAACAGATAAAAAAGATATTGGAGTAAACTAAAATGTTGTAATTTTGTAATTTTGTTATGATTGATGCAAAGGCATTTCTTACTGTTTTGATTACAAGTTGATTAAAATAAATTTATAAATGCCTGATTAGAAATTTTGAAGAGATAAACTCGTGAGGAAAATCTTAACAATCACGTAGTCGTAAGATACATTCAATTTAATCCTAAAACAGCAAATGCAATGTTGTTTAGTTGGTGACTTACTTTGAAGAGCAGATTGTTTGAAATTTTCATTTTGTACCTTCACTTAGTAAATTAAAACATCTTAAATTTGTAAATTTGTCATCAAGGATGCAAGGTATGTGTCGAATTTAATTTCTTTTATGTCCTGAAGCATCAGAAATAATAGCAAGAAATTGAACTTCATGCATTATCTGAAATCAATTGCCATTAATCAGACCATGTTGGAGGTGAAAAATTCCGTAGAGTAGTTTGACCCAACAATTAATGCGTACTGGAGCGGGAGCTGGCCTGGGAACAATTGAGAAGCTTCCCTCGAGCGTTGACTGGGAGTTTGACTGTCGGCTCGAGGAGGAGGAGGGGTACCCGCAGAAAACCCTCCGATGCCTAAGTTAGTACGTTTCTTAATTGTGGAGTAGAGATAGTCGGAATGAGATGCATTACCTGGACGTCGAGCCTTCTTTATATAGGCGATGACTTACTTGGGGAACAAGTCGTCATTATTCGAGGGTTTATGTCTACATTTATGTTACATACTTATGTCGATGATTATTGCTGTGATGATTTCATAACCGCCATTACCCTTAAAGTTGCAGTAAACGCCATACTTATCGCCGCAATTACCGTCGTACTTATAGCCGCAATGAAGACCCGCATTTATAACCATATTCATGACCGCATAATCGGCATAACTACATGTCGGAAATATTTGACTACTCCCACAATGCCCCCAAATTTTCTCTATGGACATTTGTCCAATGAGGAAATTTCCCAAAATCCGGACTTCCTCTCTGGACACCTGTGCTTTCCCTTTGGACACCCATAGTGGAAATCATCCCCAAAGAAGGCCCCAAATGGCCTCTGCTTTGACCAGCCCACTCCCTACGCCATTTCCAGCCACACCTAGCTCGGCCCAAGCCCAATTTTTGCTTTCTTCCTTTTTTTTTTTTTTTTTTTTTTTGAAACGGGTTAGACCTGACCTGGTTCCTGCTTCTCCCTGCCCGGATCTGCCCTCGACCCTAGTTCGTGCCCAGTTGCAGCGGTGATCCAATTCCGGCCCAAGCCAGCGCTCATCCAACCAGTTTCAGGCATGATTTTGGCCGGATTTTCCCGTCCTTGGTGCTGCGGGGATCTCTGGATTCTCCTTTAATTGCTTTCCCGATTCGGCACTGCCCCATCACTATAAAGAAGCCCCCGATCCCGATCGATTCCACTCATCCATCCTTCAACTTCACCGGCGACCCCTCCATCCGATCCCAGCCACTCCAACTAGTCCCAAAGTTCCAGCTCGGCCTGTTTCGGAACGCCGATCCTCACCCCAATGGGCCGCATGCCTCCGCTCCATTCTTCGTGCTTCACCCACCTCGTCGGGCTGCTAACCCAATAGAGGCTTGCCGTACCGCCGCCATACTAGACCCAACACTGTACTATCGCAGGAGTTCTGACCTCAGCGCCTACCGGTCCTTGCTTCAAACCCAGACTGGATCGTGCCTCCCTTGCCTCAATAAGCTTCGGTCTTTCTCTCTCTCCTTATTTGTGTTTTTTTCTTTCTCTTTATGCATAGGAAAATTAACAACCTTTTTCGTTCCTCATAGTTTCTTCCTCTCGCACCCATGGTTAGCATCAAGCACACTGATTCAGCAAAAATCCAAAAGAAAACTCCGGAGAGAGTTGAGGAGACCGTGCCATGGAAGCCGACGGATCGCGACATCGAAAAGTACATCGAGGAGTACTCCATACCGAAATCTATTAAGCTTTCACCTGTCCCTGCGGTCGCCGATATTCACACTGGCGAAAACGTGCCTGTTGGTGCCTTGATTTTGTCCCCTTAGCACCTGAGATTTATCAGGTTTCCAATACACCCTGTCTTCCAACTCATGTGGGGTGTGCTCGGTTTGCACCCACTTCAACTTAATCCGCATGCTTATCTGCTTATGTCTGCATTTTTAATCATGGGTTGGAAGTGGGGGGGGGGGGGGGGTCTCCCTGGGACTTCCGGATTTTCTTTATCTATACAATTGTGCCAGAATTGGCAAACTCAGATATTTTAACTTTACACCATACCCAAAGATGAAGGTGGTCGAAGGTTTATCCAATAACTATCGAGGATGGAAATCCAGGGCCTTGTTGATCACTGGTGGATGGCGCTCCCCTGAGCTGGATCTTTTGCGCCCGAGAGCGTTCGCAGACGACCTTGGTACGTGTCTTAACCCTTTTTCTCCCTGTACTTAATTCCCTCTACGGTGCCTGTTAGTAGACCTTCACTCATTTCATGTGATTAACCTGCAGCTTACAAACTCTCTCAAGCCAAGGTCAATCTTCCCCCCAGTCGCATCGCGTGGTTAGAAAGTCATCTTGTGCAGCGGGAGTGGTTTCCGTCTCAGTTTGTAACTCGTGAGAATCTCCTCGAGGCCGCATCCAACCGCCCATCATCTTTATTTGGCCGTTACCAGGAAAATATCGACCATGCACTCTTTGGGAAGGAACTAGCGCCCCGTGTTGTACAGATCGAAAACCACTTCTACGTATTTGATGACTGCGAATCAATATTTGCAAAGTATCTCGAGGCCAAGGATACCTTTCGCTTAATAGTTCCTTGCTCAGCCGTGGCCACCGTCGAGGGGGACGAAGCAGGAGAAAGCCTTGAAGTAGAGGAAGGTGGGTCCCGGGGTAATGTTTCGGATGAAGGAGTTTCATCTAGTTCGGTAAGGGAACTACCTCAATCAGTTCCTCCACCTCGAAAGGTAAGAAAACGTAAGGTCGGAGATCTCGTCGCTAGCGATGGCCCATCTCATTCCTCTCGAGGGGAGCCGATTCGAGACATGTCATCGCATTCTCCGCTGCGGAGGGTTCATTTCACTCCGCCACCAATGCCAGATACTACCGCTCATCCATCCCCTCGAAGTGCCCGTACGTCCTCGGCAACCCTATCGGTCATGATGCCTCCTCCTCCACCCAAAGTTCTAGAATTAAGTTTCAGGAAACGCGACAACTCCTACATTCTGCCAGGAGAATCCATGTTTGCCAATGGTCCGGGCGCGTCAGCGGTAGCTAGTGGCTTTGCATCATTGAGGCCCAATTCAGAGCTGCCTCCTAAGAGTCCTAAGGAACTTTACAATGACATGTGCGCTTTTCAGCTGGATGTGAGTACCTTTTCCTTTTTCCCATTACTTTCTCCTTGATGCAAATGACTTTTGTTCTATTCATTTAGTTCTTTCCTTCCTGTACAGGCCCTCATGGCGTCCCACCACTTTCTACGCAGCCTCGACGCCTTCCAGTTGAAGCAACAACAACAGTTGGACGAGGCCAGTCGCCAACTCAAATCCCAGGAAGAGGAGCTTAACGAACAGATGAAAACAAAGGCGGACCTAAGTCACCTCCTCGAGGACAAAGATCGTCAGACAGCGACATTGAAAGCTGTCTTGGACTTAGTAACTCGGAGCAAGGAGAAGGAGTTCGAGAGAGGGGCTGCTCAGATGAAACGCGTATCAGCCAAAAATTTTCGGCTGGGGTGGAATCAAGCCCTGACCAGAGAGGAGGACATGTGCTATGGTGGCCTTGACGAATTCGACCATTACTACGGATTTGCCCTCATGTGCTACTCTCCCATTCGAGGCATACTTCCTGGAGACGTTCCCTCACCTACATCCAGCACTTCGGAGGGCCATGGCCATGGGGATGAAGAAGTGTCCTCCACCCCTCGATCCAAATGAATGGCTAGAGTTCATTGCATAGTGATTGACTTTTGCTTCTTTCTTTCTTTTTTGCAATTCTTTTGCTCTTACCCTTGTTGGATTTCTCCTTTGGAACGGTCCCAACTACTGATGTTTGTAATGAGCCTTAATAAAACAGTAATAATGTTCTTTTAACACGCCTTCTTCATTGGTTCTCTACGGTTGAGTACTCTTCTCTTCAATCGTTTTTGCATGGTTGGCACGATCATTCCCTCAAGGATTCGCCTCCTCGAGCATTTACTAACATGCATTAAATTATCAAACATTCACGACTTAATCATTGTATATACTAACTTTGGGGGCCTTGCTCGATTTCTCCCTCGGGAGCTTGCCTCTTTAGACGTTCACTTTTTTCGTCTCTTCGAGAATTCACCTCCTCGAGAAAAACCTATCTCCAGAGCCTTTGCTTTCATGAGAGTTTTCGTCCTTGAGAAAGACTCGCCTCCTCTAGAGTATTCCTCCTTGCGCATTCTGAATAGGAAGGTTCACCCTCCGCTCATTGCTCCTTATCATCTTCCGAGGATAGAATTGCTCCCATTTCCCGTGGGGGTCGGTTGCAGTACCTCTTGCATAACCTCCATGTCCTGCAAGGACAAAATACATCACGCCATCCCAGCCCCGCCTGCAGCGAGGGTGTGGTCCATCATCCCACCCCCGCCCACTGCGAGGGTGAGGCACGCTATCCCACCCCCGCCTGCAGCGAGGGTGTGGTCCATCATCCCACCCCCGCCTCCAGCGAGGGTGAGACACGCCATCCCACCCCCGCCCGCGGCGAGGGGTGAGGTACGCTATCCCACCCCGGCCTGCAGCGAGGGTGTGGTCCAGAAGGTCGCTCAAGTTTAATCGAACAATAGTTTAGACATTCTCTCCACCGGCTTCCATTGCATTTCAAGATCAATTGTAAACGGAAACCAAAAGAGTAATTGCTAAACGTTGATTGGTGTTACCTGGGTTGGTGCCCATTTGGTACTTTGAATGGAGACTTACTGGCGTCCCCTTCGATTTCAACTACGAGCCCTCGAGGACTGGCTCGGTTATACTCATCGATCACTTTCCTCAGCACATGCTTCCTTTGAGCCCTCGAGGATTGGCCTGTACTGGTTCCTCCAACTTTTCATCCAATCAGTGTGCCGCTTGCCCCCTCGACATGAGGTCTATTTAAGCCTTTGCTGGTGGCGTAGTTGGCGCCCGCGTTCTTCACTCTATTGGTTTAGCAAGCACCATCCCTGGCCCTGCCGCTGCCTCAGCCTTTGTATCTCATCATTCAGAGGCAAGTTCGGATCTTACAGTAGGTTTGAGGCAAGTCTGTTTGGGGATTGGATTTTGTCACCGCCAGTCTTCGGTGACAGAAATGAGATGTCTTGAGGTGCAGCTCCCGCCATCACTTTTTAGGGAAAAGTGCTTCCCACAGACAGCGCCACTTATTGGAGGTGAAAAATTCCGTAGAGGAGTTTGACCCAACAATTAATGCGGACTGGAGCGGGAGCTGGCCTGGGAACAATCGAGAAGCTTCCCTTGAGCGTTGACCTAGAGTTTGACCGTCGGCTCGAGGAGGAGGGGTACCTGCAGAAAACCCTCCGATGCCTAAGTCAGTACGTTTCTTAATTGTGGAGTAGAGATAGTCGGAATGAGATGCATTATCTGGACGTCGAGCTTTCTTTATATAGGCGATGACTTACTTGGGGAACAAGTCGTCATTATTCGAGGGTTTATGTCTACATTTATGTTACATACTTATGTCGATGATCATTGTTGTGACGATTTCATAACCGCCATTGCCCTTAAAGCTGTAGTAAACGCCATACTTATAGCCGCAATTACGGCTGTACTTATAGCCGCAATGAAGACCCGCATTTATAACCATATTCATGACCCCATAATCGGCATAACTACATGTCAGAAATATTTGACTACTCCCACAGACCACCTTTATTCAATTTGTCCCAAAAAAAAAAAAAATTTATTCTTCAAAAACCGTCTAGTTGTGATTAGTGAAATGCTAGTTGAAATTCTCCTGAAGTTTCCCAAATTTTAACCCAAAAGCAAAATTAAACGAAGAAGCTAAGAAAGATACAGGACTTGTTACACCAATGTTTTGAAAAGGAACTGTGGTACCAAAGTCTTACACCAATTTTCTGAAAAGAAATTATAGTACTGGAGCTGTGAGGATTAGACTAGTGGTGACTCAAGAAGAGTTGAAACGACTACTGAATTACAAGAACGATTCAATTTCAACCACTCTTTTGTGGAGCAATTGTTAAGTTCATTGAAGTCCAGATCAGGAAAGAAGGTTTCCGCAGATCAATATGGAAAACATACAACTACTGACGAAAGCTGGAGACCAATTTTAGAGAGTATTTCAGAAGACCAATGTTGATGATTTTATCTCTCTCTCCCTACTAATTGTACAAATTAGTTGTGATTATATCTGGTGTGGCTACAATTAATTAGTATGAAAATATCATATTTGTTTTTACTTTTACCTTTTGAGTTAGAATTAACCTCTAACTGCAAATTTGTTCACTTGATTCATTGTTTCGGCCCACGTCTAAAATAAATGTCGATAGAAAATTTGAGATCGACGTATACTTGGTATGTAGCAATCATATATAACTGGTGCAAATTATTATCAGCAGGTTTTCCAGTCGTTTTTTTTTTTAAAGGGTTTGGAACCCAGCCTAGCTGGGAGGCTCAGCCCCATGCCCGGTTCCATTTATTATATTAATAGTAGAGTTTTGCAACCGGGGGGGGGGGGGGGGGGACATAAAACCTGAACCCCGTGCTACAGGAAAACAAGCACAATAGTCCTCGTAGAGAACATCCTGAATAATAGCAGGAGTCTCATCTAACCAAACATCATCAATAAAACCAACACTAGCAAGGTGAGCAAGCCTATCTGCAACACCAATTGCTTCACGGTAAATATGCCGAATTCTAACTGATTGAAAAGCAGTCAGATACTCCTTAAAATCATCTAAAACTCGACTTACCTCAAAGAGATTCATCTCTCTGCTATTGAGTGCAACAATTTGCAGAATGGCAGGGTCGCTTTCAATATCAATGTCAGCCCAACCTTGGTGGATTCCAAGAAGTGGACCAGCCCTACACGCCTCCGCTTCCATATTGAGGACCGAGTGTGCATGTAGAAAAGATCTAGCCAAAGCAGCAATACCCATACCATCATCATTTCTGACCACTACCCCAATGCCTCCTTGCCCAACATCCGGTCTGAAGGCCCCATCTACATTGATTTTAAGACGGCCACTAGGAGGATTTTTCCACTTAGTCAACGGTCTCTTCTGCTTCCTAACTGGCTTTGGATGATACTTCTGAAAATCTTCTAGCATTTTGGTACTCAAGTGAATCATATTCATTGGCTTTGAAATTGGCTCCTTTCCAGACCAAGTTGTTACGCTCAGTCCAGATGGTCCGTAAGCCCATAAAGAAGAAGTCACGTTGGTCCACTTCCAGTAAATCAATCATGTCCAACACCCACTCATGAACACTCTTGGCTGGGTGCGCACTCGCATGCAATCTAAGGGGACCCAATAACCAAAGCAATGCAAAGCATGACATGTTTTAAATAAATGTGTACATGTCTCTGTCGCTGCCATGCAGAACATGCACTCATGATTAACCAAAGCAACTTTACGTTGTAAAAGGGCAGCTTTTGTAGGAAGGATATTCTTCAAGAGTCTCCATACAAAAGACTTAGCTTTAGGAGGAATGCATGCACCCCACACCTTGCTCCAGGGTTTTCCAGTCGTTTAACTATGCTTATTCTGAACATGAGCTTCTAAACTCATCCATCTCGCATGCTAGCAATACAATGGAAGTTTAACCAGAATCTATAATAAGTATGAATTCAACCTTCAACCTTCAATGAACTTCATTGGAAACAATATTTAATCCCAAAAAAAAAAAAAAAAAACTTTCTAATTGCACAGCTATCCTAACATATTATTTGATTATCTAACAGATTCCTTTTTAAGATATTATGTTGAATTTTGTTTTTTTATTTTTTTGTTTAATTAATAATAATTTCATTCATAGAAACACACATGTCAAAAAGGCCATTACATACCCACCCGCTGTCACATAATAATGGACAGAACAAAAATTCTTGGGGAGTCATAGTGGTACATAGGATAGACCAACTATATTCAAATTTATCGCACTTATTTAAAGTAAGCCTATAGACTATGGTAACACTATGACATAGTAAAATAGGCCAAGAAAAAAAAAAACTTAGATATAAACCAGCCCCAAAAGGCTAGCCCACTTTCTTTGAGGTCCAAGATGAGGCCCTGAGGCCTTGACCCAACCCAGAGAAAGCAAGTCAGCCCAATGGGCGAGCTTGACTGCAGCTGTGACGTTGTGTCACCAGCGCCGCTAAGACCACGTCGAGAGACACTGTGCCATCATACCCCGACACCACTCGCCAGAACTAATCAAGATCAGATTGATGAGAAGTGCCTCGGTTTGGAGTTGATCGATTGTGTTCCATTCATCGCCGGAGAAAGCTAAGGTCACCAGATCAGGTAAAGCAATTTGCAGAGGACAACCAGGTTCCTCTATGTTTCCTTGGTGTTGAGTTGGAACCCGCACCACCGCCCTTATTGAACTGTGTGATAGCCAGAGCCATGGCTGGCATAGAAATCGGTTATTAATGGCCGGAAATAAATCGTCCAACCTCAGGGCCTAAGGTTGAGGAAGAGCAGTGCTGGTCTCATAGTATGTTTTTTGGTTTTTTTTTTTTACTTTTGTTGACTTTTGTTATTATTGATGCAAAAGCATTGCTTACTATTTTAATTACAAGTTGATTAAAATGAATTTATAAATACGTGAATAGAAATTATAGGTAAAATCGTGAGGAAAATCTTACACTTAGTCATAAGATACATTCACTATAATCTTAAAACAACAAATGCAATGTTGTTTAGTTGGTGACTTGCATTTGTTTAGTTGGTGACTTAGTTTAAAGAGCAGATGGTTTGAAATTTTCATTTTATACCTTCACTTAGAGTAAATCAAAACATCATAAATTTGCATTTTTGTCATCAAGGATTCAAGATATGTGTCGAATCTGATTTCTTTATGTCCTGAAGCATCATAATTGATAACAAGAAATTGAATTTTATGCATTATGTGAAACCAATTGCCATTAATCAGACCACCTTCATCCAATTAGTCCAAAAAAAAAAAGACTTTTAACACAATTTCATTGAGAAGGAAGATCAACCGAAGAACCTAAGAAAGATACGGGACTTGGTACACGAATGTTCTGAAAAGAAACTGTAGTACCAAAATCTTAGTGATGAATCAAAGTAGCTAGTTCAAATATTGCAAGAAAGATCCAATAATAACCAAAAATAAAAGTAGTGTGAAATAATTAGCAGCAAGCTTTTCTGTGAAGATTTCAATCACCAATGTTTACATCATCAAAGGTCGCAATATGTGACCACATTCACCAATACGAAACCTTCTAACGTAACACCAAAACATCAAACAGAGAAGTTTTATACATAAACAAATCAATGCTAGCTGAGCGTACTGTTCAGGAAAACTCTTAGTTCCACTACCAACGTGATTTGACAACAACAACTTCTGACCTATACATATAGTCAAACTCATTCAAAAGTACCACCATTGCACATTTTCAAAGACAACCTTACTGAAAGAAAAAGAAAAAGAATTCTCTACATAAAACACGTGCACATAGTAGAGAGAGAGAGAGATTGATTTTGATGGAAGATTTATCAGGAGTAGTTGATTTTGTGCGTCTTTGCTGGTGATGTGTTACTTCTCCTCTCCCTCCGTGGAGTAGTACTTTCCATTGGTTCTGTTGCCATATATGTAAATACCGTTGAGTTTTGTAATGATCAAGCAGCTTATAAGCTTCAAATCCTCCCATCTCCCTGTATATTATCTAAACAGAATCATTAGTTAGAACTTGGGAATTCTAATCTGTTCTTATGCTCTATCTGCTAATGATTTATAAACAAACAAATATATATGACTGCCAAATTGAATATACAGCACCTCACACTATGCCAAAATCTGCATCAGACTACACTTTTTACACAACGAAAAATTTTTTTCCGTTGTGTGTTGATTAAAACTGCTTCATACAACAGGTTTAGTGAGATTCGGTTGTATAAGGACGTCTAAAATAAAAAAAAAAAATTATGCAAGATTATTGTAAAACAGTTATAAGGATTTGTCTGTTGTCTGAATGAAAAAAAAATTATCTCCCACCTTGCTCAAATTTGGGTCGAAATTTTGACTCACCTTGTACAACAATATAGTTGTTTATGTTGTATGAGCAATATATCATACAACACATTTTTTGTTTGTGTTGTGCAAGTTTGAAAGAAAATTAGATGTTCCCAAAATGAGAGTTTTTAGCTCCAAAACGGCCAATTTTTCGGTGAAATGCAGGTACATGATTGTAAGATCCTACAACGGAATGGCCTATTTTGGTTGTGTGAATGTGCCTAGGCTGGAGAAATGAGTCTGTGATTCACACTAGGCAGGAGATTTGCTTGCTAGGTCCATAAGCTGAAGTTTCAAGTGTAGACTATCAGACAACCAAAATTATTTATGTGTTATCTGAATTGATTATACAAAGTAAAAAACTAGACTTAATGCACATTGTCTCCCACTTAGCCGTTTTCAACACTTAGATAGTTTTCGAGAAAAACAGCAAAACCCATCTTCTTCTTCTCAAAGCAAAACCCGTCTTCTTCTTTTAAAGAATTGAACCCGTCTTCTTCTCATAAAGAATTGAACCCGTCTTCTTCTCAAAACCCATCTTCTCCAAAAACCATCTTATGAAGATAATCGATTAGGGTTCGATATACTCAATCAGGGTTTTCAATTTGGGGATTTGAAAGAGGAGGAGGGGGGTGTGGTCTCTTCGGTACATTAATCGATAAATCTGGTGAGTCAATTTCGATGCTTTAGATTACGGTTGGTTCGATTTGTCTTGTCCATTGGTGCCCTTCACCCCCCTTTTATTACTCCAATTTCAATTTGATTGGTCACACACAATGAATCGCTATAGGAACAAAGAAATCTGGGATTTTGAGCAACAAATGCCGGTTTCCGACGCTGCCCGAGACGTTATTCTCAGGTTGGATGGTGATTGCCTCACACATGGTGTCTTGCGCCTCCCATATCATCTTCTCGAATCGTGCTCAGACGGAGGTTAGCGACGACGACTCGCGGATGAAAGACTCGAGCTTTTCCATCTCCGGCATCTCTTTCTCGATGACAGCACATTGCGGAGTAAGGGAGGGGCAGCAGCAGCAGCTGCTCTCAAGGTTGGTAAGAGGCATGAAAATGCAGGGAACACTACTACAAAAAGTTAATCACACAACACTAATCACACAACGGAACACAAATCATCTGTTGTGTGTTGAAGTCAGTTTTATTATACAACGGTGCTGATTATATTCTGTTGTGTGAATTCCAACAAAGTGATAACTTTTTTATCGGAACTACATTGCACAATGGAACTAAGCATGGTCCGTTGTCTGAGCCTTAAAAATTGAGCGGCAGATTTCCCTCCACTCTCGAGTCTTGGTTGCCTCTTGAAATCTGAAATTTGGGCTACTTGATACAACGGTGCTTGAGGTTTCCGTTGTGTGATTGAAAACTGGATGCCAAATTTTGAGGAAGCTTGCTTGAATGTCTTCCACAAGGTAAACCTAGTGCAAGTTGTAGAAATTAGACAACAGAAGTTATACTTTTCTGTTGTGTGAAGTTGGAATATAGGCGGCAACATTTTAAGCCAAAATGCTATGGGCGCGGTATATTTCCCTCCATGTGTTTGGCATTTTGATTTTTGTAGTGCACTCTTACAACATTTTGTTAGGTTTGTGTTGTGTGAGTCACTTTAGAATTTATTTGAAGTTTAATTATGCCTCCCACACTCTTGAAACTCTCTCGACAAAGCGAAATGAAACTCCCAGTTAGTCCTCTCAGACACACCCTAAATTTCAGTCCGCTCTCAATCCTCTCTCACAAACCCTAAAGCGGCTTATTTGGATCTCTCTCACCATCCTCTCTCTTTATCTCTGTGCGAAACCCCTATCTCTCGTGAAAGCTCTCTCAATCTCGATCTGCAAGTCTGCAACCATGGCCGAAGCTCAAGAATCCGATCAAAAGAGTGAAGAAGAAGAAGAAGAAGAGGAACACTATAGAAGCCGAAGCTCAAGAATCGAACCCCCAAAACGACGCCGTCAACACCTCTTTCTGTGAGATCACCTCCGCCTCCAAACAAGAAGCCCTCTTCTTCCTCGAATCCCACAATTACAACCTCAACGCCGCCGTTTCCACTTACTTGGACAACGAAAACGCCGCCGCCGTCACCGTCACCAACCCGGTCCAGCCCTCCCACTCGCTCTCGTCGTTTCCGTCACACTCGCCCTCCCAGTCGCCACACCCTCTCGCTCCCAGTCGCCGGCTCCGTCTCGCTGGGCCTACCAACTCCGGTCCAAACGCGCCACCGCCGGGACCAGCAAGGAGGAAAACAAGCCGCCGGCTGCGCGTACAAGTGGCAGCATTCGCACACTTTCCTATCTGAATCGGCGTCCGGTGAAGGATGGGTCTGACAGTGACTCCGATGAGCCCAATGAGTACTACACTAGTGGCGAGGAAAGGTATATTCTTATTTGGTTCACAAAACTTTGGAGTAAAATTATTGGCTTTTTCCTTAGTAAGGATAATTTGCTGGTTTAGTAATGTGAATATAGAATCTAATGATTTGTGTTAGTAATTTGCCATATTAACTAACTTACTGCATTAAGCTGCAAATTTGTGTTCTTAGCAATTGATAGGTTACTGAGAAAAGTGAAGGGTTTGCAGGAGAAACCATCTAAACTCGACTGAATATGTTTTCGAGTTTGGTTTAGACAAACTCTTCTATCCCATGGAAATCCAATGCTACATGTTTTTGTTGGTATATGTGTTTAATAAGTAATCATGCACTTCTGGCAAAAATTGTTTTGATCGGAAAGCAGGTTATTCCAATCATTATGTCCCAATTGTAGGTAGCCTTAACAAGAATCAACTTTTTGGAATTGAGGACAAAATGTGTTCCAATCATTGTCAAGTTTGTTAGACATTCTTGCTTTTGTCAACCTGAACTTTCTTTGAGTTTTTATTTTATCCAGATATAGACCCTGTAGCATGTTTAATAATTTGCAATTGTTAATGTTGTTTGGTTATTCCAGTGGTATGCTTGTCCAAGACCCCACCAGAGGCGGGGGTGACGTGGATTCAATTTTCACTCAAGCCAGACAGTTTGCACAAGGACCTTTGGAACCTTCGTCAAGCTCAAAAAGTTTTACTGGAACAGCTAGAACACTTACAGGAGAGACCGTTCCAACTGCTGCACCTCAGCCACCTGAGTCCATAAATCACACCATTACTTTATGGAGGAATGGCTTTTCTATAGATGACGGTCCGCTGAGGAGGCTGGATGATCCTGAAAATGCAGCTTTCTTAGAAGTAAGTTTTCATGAAATTATCCAATCGTTTCAATTATTTTCAGAGCTCTATACCTTTTTTTATTTTTTTAGCATACCAGCTTTTGTTTTAAGTGAAGTTTACTCTCTTCCATTTTTATAGTGTTTTCCTTGGTTGTTAATTTGCTTTTTGACTTTAGAGCACCAATAGTTTCCTCCTGATCATTTTGTTTTGAGAATTGAGAGCTTCACACTTTGTACATTCTATGAAATAACTTCAGGGTTAAACTGAAATAATAAATTTTGGAGAAAATTGTGAGAGGATAACCAAGTGCTAACCAAGCAAAGAAAGGAGTTCATGTAGGATCACCTATAGCCGTTGTAACACATTAAAATGGATAGAAATTGGCTAAACACTACTTGGAAGCTTTGACACTTACCAATGCCACTAGTTGGTTCTGTAAATTCCTACATTTCAATTTTAACTAGTTTAGGGCACTTTTGATGTTGATGCTCTACTCTAGGCCTGGCAATTGGGCGGACACGGGCGGGTTGCGGGCGGACTTAACGGGTTGGCGGTCTTAACGGGCTCAACCCGTTATAACCCGTTAAGATAACGGGTTATAACGGGTTGAGCCCGATGGGTTCGCGGGTTGCCCGTTGGAACCCGTTAAGACCGCAAAGGTTTTTTTTTTAAAAAAAAAAAAATTCTTTTATAATCAATTACCCACTAAAACCCGTTAATACCTGTTAACAATAAATTGGCCATTGAAACCCGTTAAGACCCGCTAACATAAAAATGAATTTATTATTTTATTTTATTTTTTGCATTTTTTTAAACTCTTTTTCACACCCATTATCTATTAAAACCCTTCTCAAAAAAAAAAAAAATTATTTTGTCTAAACCCTCTTCCAACCCATTACCCATTAAAATTCTTTTTCATTGTTGATTTTCATTAAATCGAACTATCAAATGTTAATACATATTGGGCTCACAATTCTTAAAAAAAAAAAAAAAAAAAAAAAAAAAATTTGTTCTCTTCTAACCGGGCTCGATGGGTTCCGTCGGGCAACCCGTTTCCGCCCGTTAACTAACGGGTTGTTAACGGGTTGGCAGCCCATTAACACGTTAAGTTATCGGGCGGAAATAAATGGGTTTTTAGCGGGCGGTTAATGGGCGGTTAACGGGTCATGGGCTGAATTGCCAGGCCTACTCTACTCTGTGCAGGTGTGGTAGGAATCAAACTGGTATATTGTTAAGTGGGGCCGCTCCCAATGGTCTATTAGGGCTTGGTATGGATGATGTATCCATTCCTAACATGTTAGCAAAACAGGGGCTTGCTTCAAATTCTTTTTCCATGTGTTTTGGAATTAACGGAAGTGGTAGGATCAGATTTGGTGATAATGGAAGTGTAGACTAACCAGAAACACCATTCTATGTCAGAGATAAATAGTGAGTGGTTAACTTAAATGTGCATATGCAGATGACCGGTGTACATACTTTGGAATTAAACTTTTTTGTCTCTAATGTCATCAAAGTTTTACTAACCTTCTGCTCTTGAACTTGTACCAGTCCAACTTACAACATTACGGTTACTCAAATAGCCGTTGGAAAAGTGTTGCTGATCTTGAATTCTATGCAATTTGGGACTTTGGTACCTCATTTACGTACCTAAATGATCCAACTTACACCCATATTTCTAAGAGTGTAAGTAGTTTAATTCTGTGTTTTATAAATACAATCTTGAGTTTCTGGTTTATCATATGTGATATGTGTACATATGTGTATGTTTATCATCTAAGTAATGTTATTGTCTTTTTTCAGTTCAACATCACCATCAAAGATAAGCGGGCTACAGATAATTCTGATCTTCCTTTTGAATATTGTTTTACAGTCAGGTAATTCTATCGGAAGACAATCTTTGTGCTCAAATTGAGTTAATTTGATGTTGAAGAAGCTGTAGACTCAGTTGGGTTTTGACAAGCATCAAAGGTAAAATTAGAGGTTCTGGCACTACACCAATTTTGTTATCAGACAACGGCAGAAAACCGTTGTGTGATTTGAAGACCCACCGTTGTAGAGTGAGCCGTTGTCAGATGAAAAATCAGACAACGGTGGAACACAGTTGTGTGATAAGCACACAGACAACAGGTATGTGTTATAACTGTTGTGTGATAGCTCGGCAGATGCCAAGCGCGCAGCTGCGCAGCAGTTGAGGGGCGTCTTCAGACAACAGTGCCAGTTTGCAACAGTTGTATGTTAAGCATGTCAGACAACATTTTTTTATTTTGTCTGTTGTCTGATTGCTCTTCAAACTTCAGTTCTTAGACTATATCTGTTGTGTGATTAACTTTAGGACAACAGAGTTCAATTTCTTCTGTTGTGTGATTAACTTGTAGGACAACATAGTTCAATTAATTCTGTTGTCTGAGTGTAAATCAGAAGACACTGATTCGTTAAAAACCGAAGTGTGATATGATTGATTACAATGTATTTTTGTCCCATTTTTAACCATTCAGACAACAGGCAGTGATCATTATATCTAATCTGTTGTGTGATCATTTAAACATCCCATTCCTGAATTAGATTGTGCATTCATTTGGTCCATTTACCAAATGAACAGTACTCTATCAAATACAAACATTGCAACTAATCAAATGATTCATATAAAGAAAAAGGAGTGCATTTCCTAATCATTTAAACCAACATTTTACACAAGAAAAGCATTCTAGTGCATGCCCATCTACTTGGGACATCAAAAAGCTGATACACGTACATATATTGTTCCAAAACATGCCACACATGGTGCATGACAATGTACCACCAGAGAAGCACAAAAAAATGCTTTTCTTATCTAAAATGTACCAACAAGTGCGCTACTTCATGACTCGTGCACATATGTGTTGACAACAAACTTCCCCCACTCATTTCGCACTTGATCAATATCCGCTTGGGTGTATTGACTGCTGCCTCTCCTCTCCCACTGAAATCAGTTTATTATATCAAAATGATCAGTTAATCATTTTGGTGAATGAGGCATGGATATAATAACACACTTAATAAAAATTGAGTGAAGTGAGTATATTCATAAGACCTCCTATCAGCATGCACCCATGACCTATCCATCTACATTAAACAAATACCACAAACCAAAACTAAGTCATCGAGCAACAAAACCCCAATCACATATCCTACATGCATTCACTAAGTTCCATAAACTCTACCAATTCAAACTCTGGTACTCTTAATCACCGACAACAATTTATTTACATATATACATGCTCAAATATCAAGCAATGATGCAGAAAAAAATCAACATATATTCAGGCTAAGCAAATTCAATAACAAGGACAAAACAGAATAGCATAATATATAAAGAAAAACAAATCGATATACATTTAGGGTAAGAAAATCCAATAACAATACAGAAAAATATACCACAATATATGAAGAAAAACAAATCGATATACATTTAGGCTAAGCAAATCCAAAAACAAAATGCAAAAAAAAAAAAAAAGGAGGTCCATTAACAAACACAGATCATATTCTCCATTGGGAAAAGCTATGCTAAAACAACATCCAAACAATTCTGTAATAAGAACATTAACTGCAGATGTAGTTGAACCAAACCAGTCCTACACAGTTCACCTCAACAAATCCAATGATACCATGATATATATTAAGCATATAACAATAGATTTCAACAAAATTAAAGCTTCAAAACAAGTTTAATAGCAGTCCACAATTTCAACAATCAAGCTTACATTACTCACCAATCTAGCTCCAACAATAGCAGTGAAGCTCACTGCACCAGTCAAACGCACTCTACAACTTCTTCCAACTCCACCGGATATGCCTTAATTGTGGGGCTACTGAGAATAATAAACAAGGCCATCAGATTTAATCCAAACCTCAACATGTCCTAACTTCCATAATGCACGACTAGACAAGACCCAAATGAAATTTTGGTGATGTGCACAGAATATATCTGCTGTAAGGAAAGAGAAAACACATGAGTACTTCAGAACTTCAACCAATGTGATGAAAAACAATGTACTGATTTCTTACATACATTAAATCATTGAATGAGTGAATGTTAATATTATGAAACATATCTTATTCTGAAAAAAAAAAAATTGCAAAACTGTGACCCACATTTATATTTTCATATAGTTAATACAACATTGACACCTTAGCTGATACACAACCAATTAACTAACTACAGCTGTTCTATTTGGAGTCTGAAGCTAGGGCCCTATCACAACAAGCATAATTTTCAACTAATCAATTAAACAAAAATAAATACAATCAAATACCACACGTATTCTATTTGTTTTCAACCAAATCTTCTCATCAAAACGTGAACCACCCAGAATGCAAAGCACTGGATACAAAATAAAACAAATAAACACCGATTTTAATAGCTCAAAAACAGAAAGAAAAAAGAAAAAAATAACCAATTCAAGAAAACATCCATTCGAATTGCTTTTAATACATCCAAACAAACATAGAATCCTACATTGAATAACACAAAGTTTGAAAACAGTTAGTTTGGAACCATGTTGCTGGCCATTAAGCAAAAAAAGTATACAACATAGAATTGATATTTTCAAAAAATGAAGTCAGGAAAAGAGAACTGAATTGGAGTTATTAAACTGACCAGACTCAAAATAAAAAAACAAAAAAAAACAAGAGAGATTAATTCAGTGCTAGAAAGTCTGACTGTACCATCCTCAGAATAGCAGTATAGCTTAAGGTACAACTGCGAAAGCAAATGTTCAATCAGTTACCTATGTCATGGAATCCCAAGAGTACAAAACATACTTCAGTTAAACATGATAAAATATAATATGAACACATTAGATCCTTCCCTACCTCAAGTTCTAAAATAGTTAACCACAGAATCATGAAAACAGTTCAACACTCGACCTTTCCCTAATTGGGGCTTTCTATTTGATTATAGCATAACATGAATGATTGAATGTATAAATATGGATAAAATGTATAGAAGGCATCCTGTGGCACATCTACATCAAATAGGAATGATATACTGCTAATGTGTAGACCCTGCAGTGAAAAACTGCCTCATTTGAAATGAATTCGGATAACAGAGCAAACAAATCCAAACAAACCAAACAAACCAAACAACAAGATAGAAGAACGAAAAAAATTGAACATTGAGTATTAAAGTTTTAGGTGGCAAACAGAATGGCCTGTCTCAATTAGAAGAGAAACCTTTGTCAATGAGTGGATCGGTGTTTGTTAGCGAATAGGAATGAAATTTAGCAGATATTTGGTTGTTGTAACAGTAGAGAATTGTCTTATAAAAATAGTATTAACTATTAAGTATTAGTTTCCAAAGCTTATGGCACCAAAATACGTTTCTTTGACAATGTCGGATAAGCTAATAATATCGTATAAACCCAAGTTTGTAGGCATCAAACTATACACTTTCAAGGAGGCAAGATAGTTGTGTGGTTCTATAATTGCCTTCTTCCCTTGTCCTCTGTCTTAACAACTAGCAGGGCATACATTTACGTTATCCAACTGGATAGACCTAACTAGGTAGGAATACAAGCTTGGACTAAACATTTGGGGTCTGCTAGAGATCATTCTTGCAGCCATAGAGAATCACTCATTCAGAAATACAAGGACTTGTACCTTTTCAGGCTAGCTTTCTGAAATTGGGTTTAATTGATCAATCAACTTAATGGTATTGTTCGTAGAGTATATCAACCATAGAACTTCAGATTGATCTAGCAATATTTTTGCAGCCTAAACTCTAGATGAGACAAGGATTTCATATGTTCAATATATATATATATATATATAGTTCATTACTAGCAAAGAAGATACATTTCCTGTTATAATTTCATTAATCCTATTTTCAAAACTTGAAAATAAGTTGAGGCAACCACTTATCAATTGACCTGGATAGTGTACCTATAGATTACGGATGGTATCACTACTAAATGTTTTTAAACTTCACATAAGTGACCAACTTCAAAAGAAGGGATGGGACACCATCTTCCAAATTAAAGGCATCCCGACTAATGACAAGTCAAAATTGGCACAAAGTGTGTTATTTAATTATGGATATTGAAAACATAGGAGACGCTTCTCAAACTAGATTGTAATACTGCATAGTTGTAGGCTAACTAACTTTAGTAAGGAGTTTTTAGTTTCACAACTAGAAGAGAATGCTACTAACATATAAATATTGAAGAAGACTGTGAAGCATGGACTGTAGTTTGTACATTATAAAGTGAAATTTATACATTGAAATTACTCGGTAGGTCATAGAAATGAATAATTAAGTACAATGTTTTGCTAGCTTACCTCTCAGAAGCAGGAAATAAATCCTCAAATCCTAGTGAACTTCAATGATGTGATGATGATCATTCTAGCCATAATTTCCCTCAATCCAGCGAAACAATTGTCTGTTGACATGCCTCAAACTATCAAAAGAATATACTTCTGTGAGACAAAACCCCGTAATCCTTTATGTGGCTCATGATCTCATCCAACAATTTGTATATGTGTTTAATTCTTTTATGTGTCTCTCTTTTGTCAATTCATGAACAACACCTTCAAGTTCAATTAAACTACAGCCAGGAGTTTTCGTCATGTTTGTAGAAATTAAACCATACACTTTCAAGCTAATAATATCGTCCAAAGCCAAGTTTGTAGGCATTAAACTATACACTTTCAAGGAGAAAAGCTAATTGTGTGGTTCTATAATTGCCTTGCCCAAATTTTACATCAAATCCCTTGATATTCCCTTGATATTCACTTTTACATCAAATCCATACTTCAAAATCCTAAATTTTCTATCAAATTTAGCACATAAAAAAAAAAAACAGAGCTGAATGACATGGATGAATGTTCTGATAGATTAATTAACCTATATATAAGACAAAAAAAGGTATTGGTGCAAGCAAAGTTTTCATACTGGGCTTATGAACACAATGCAGAATACCAAGACACTCTAAATTTGTCAATTCACAATTGAATCAGGTGATAAAGAGAATCTAGCCTCACCCTAAACCTTGTGGATTGAAGAAACCAAAAACATATAATCATAGCAAAAAATGAAAATAGGATCGAGGATAGAAAGAATTGGAAAGAAGGAGATGGGGATTTATCTCAACTGATGAATACCCATAATAGAGTTTGCATTTGCTCTGATGTCGATCTCAGAAGCAAATGAAGAGAGAGAGAGAGAGAGAGAGAGCGGACCTTATCGAAAACGATGTCGTCGAAGTTCGGGAAGCGGATGTGACTGAGGCACTTGAAGAGGTAGTGAGAGCTGCTGGAGGCGGATCTGAAGCGTTCCACCTTTTGGAACTCAAATCAAAACCCAATTCAGAAACCACATATGAAACCCCAAGCTGAAAGAGAAATTGATATGCCCATCTTCAATATTTTCAAAAATGAAATGAAATAAGTAGTGGAATTGGAATCTTACCTGAACCCAGAAGCTTGGATAGATCACGGTGGAGATTAAGTCTGGTAGGAGCCGCCGTCAAATTTCTTAGTAGAGACGGGTTCGTGATTTCAAGTGGGCTACGCAAAAACAACAAGGTCAGTGCTTCTGTTAATTAAACTTAAAACCGCACCGAATTCCCACAAGGTCATAACATGAATCTTTTTTTGTAGGAATTACCTTCGTGGTGTGTTGCAAATGAATCAAAACTCTGAGCTTCTTCCCTTATGATTTGCAGGTAAAGGGAGATGCGAGAGGAAATGGGCTGGCTTCTGAGAGATAGACATGAACAAGAAGAGGGGTTGAAATCTTAATCGACGACTGCAGTGATGGATGAGTACAGTCGAGCCCTAATCGAGATGTGTTTTGATGAAAGATGTTGTTTTGATGAGAGACCCATGGTGTTTTGATGAGAGATTGATGGTTTTTGATGATCGATGTTGAGAAGAGAGCTGCTCGACGAGTTGAGGAAACGGCTGTTTTGACAAAGTGTTGAAGGAGAGACAGCAAATGAATAGACCTAGCTAATTAAGTTGTCAAAGGCGGGCTTTTAATTTTTGCTTTATGAATCAGACAACATAAAGACGAAGTTTTGTTGTCTGATTGTGAACAAATTAAACCTCAGCTAAGGTTCCAAAGAGGGAAAAGTTCCCGCTATAATATGCAACTCATTCACACAACGGAAACAACTCATTTGGTTGTGTGATCATCAATCTGGTGCTATATTTCAATCAAACCTTGGACCTTTTGGGGGGCTTCGGTGCCATTTTGGGCCAAATAAAGGCACATCTAAATATTTCCCACTTTATCACACAACAGAAAGTAAAAAACCGTTGTATCATGTTTTGAATGCTACTCTCATACAACAGATATAACTATACTGTTGTAGGATGTAGTTCCAATTTGGAGCCAAATTTGAGTCGATCTAGGAGGGAAATCTGCCGCTATTTTTTTTATGATTCACACAACAGATTATTCTTGTAACCGTTGTGCAATGGCCTTCTAAACAAAAACTTCAGAATTTTAACCACCTTATACAACGTAGGTTTACTAAACATGTTGTCTGATTCACTTTTCTTCATCACACAACACTTTTTTTTTTCGTTGTGCAAAAAGTGTAGTATGTTGAAGTTTTTGGTGTAATGTGGGTGGAATTGTTCTTTGATTTAATTATGTCCTAGAGTTTGATTGACTTAGAGTTGAATGGCATATTGTTAGTACACGAGTGGAATGTGAATTTGGTTGTGTTACGGAACTAGGTTTGCCCTTTTGAATTAATTGATATTTTATTTGTGTATTAATTTTGTTTCTGATGGGGTTGTGGGGGTTTGCGTTAGTCTATGAGTGAGGCTCTGGAAACCCAAGTGAAGAGCAAGGTCTCCATCAAGGTAATGTTCTTTATTTTGTGTTTGTATTTCAGGGTTTTCGTACCGAGATTTGAATTACTGAGATGCTTTGTTGGCTTTGAACATGCGTCTCCCATGTGGTTTGCTTGTGTATTTGAGTTGACTTTGTCTTAGAACAGTTGTATGGTGTTTGGTGAAGTGATTGTTCCAGTGATTGATTATTATTATCTGGGTGTGTTCCACTTGGTTGTGCTATTATAGCGTGGTTCCTGACTTCCTGTGATGTGTTGATGTTATCGAAGGAGCTTGGTAATTACAGACATACTCTTACTGATGCTGAGGAAGCAATTAGGCTCAGAAACACTAATGTCAAGGTAGTACTAATTCTTGAACATGTTCTTGTTCTTAGCTGGGATTTGTTTGCAAAGTTTGAATAATTGGTTGTTTGAGGTGTTAAGCATATTTGGGTGTTGGCTTAGGCATTTTACCAAGCTGCGAAATGAGCTCCAATGAACTTGACTTTTGATTTGGTGGCTGGGCAGCTCTTGAAAATAGTCCAAGTCCAAGATTAATTGAAAATGACATTTGTTTTGATGTTGTTTTTATTAGATGTCCCAGTGAATAATTTGTTTCTTGCATTATATGATTGATTGCTTGCGAATAAATGAAGTTAGATGTTTGTGTTCTTGACTGTGCAGATATATGGGTAGAGTGGCACTGTGGGCAAAGCATTTAGGACTTGTTGAAGAATGTTTCAATCAGCTAGAGAGTCTTCAATGTGTTCAAAGGGTAAGGTCTTTGGGTGAGCAGAACTGGAGTCAATACTAGAGCTTCTACAAGGTCCTTGTCCATCATGTGTAGGATCAATGACATAAAAGATCGAGAGGCTACTTATCATCTTTGCCTACAAGAGAGCTTCGGCAAGAACAAATGAAGGTGCATTAAAGGAAAGCGCCAGTAATCTATGTATTTTAGGTCTTTCTAGCTAGAACATTTTACAAGTACAGTCTCAATTTTCTATGTTTTCTGAATGGTTTAAAATGCTCACACAATGGTTAATAAAAATAGTATGTTGTTTGAGTTCTTCTGACACAATTTGTTAAGGCAATCCAAGTTGTCCAAGGTTAAGTCATACAACAGCATACAAAACCATGTGTTGTATGATGATAAAAGAGTTCAAAATTGAGGCTTCTCCTACAACAGTCACTGGTTGGTACCCAATTTGATTACAATATTCACACAACGGATAACCAAATATAGTTGTTGTGTGAACTAACAACCAACAACAAAAGAAAACAAAATTCTGTTGTGTGAGATTCATAACACATAACAGAAATAAAATGATCACTGTTGTCTGAGTAATCAACAGACAAGGGAGATAATTTTACTTCAGTTGTGTGTTACTTACCTCAGACAACAAATGTTAAGTTATATCCGTTGTCTGTTAGTAGTCTTAGACAACAAATAATGAGTTATATCCGTTGTGTGTTATGAATCTCAGACAACAAAGAATGAGTTATATCCGTTGTGTGTTATGAATCTCAGACAACAAAGAATAAGTCATACCTGTTGTGTGTTATGAATCTCAGACAACGGAAAAATTTCATCTTCTGTTGTCTAAATGTGCCGAGCCATCGCCGCGATTGCCATGCCAGGCACATGCTACGCAGAACTCACACAACGGAAATATGTATTTCTGTTGAGCAAACTATTATCACACAACGGTGAAATCACCGTTGTCTGATTTTTCAATCACACAACACTCACTTAGACCACGATGAGCTTGGTCATCACACAACACAAATCCACCGTCGTCTGATGACCTTTTTGTAGTAGTGGAAGCTTATCACGGTATATCCTTTCTCAATTACATCCCTTAAAAATTATTTTCCTCTATGAAACTGATGAACATATATACACTGAGGTGAGTTGCAGCATTAATATGTGTGTGGTGGGGTGGGGTTGTAGATTTTTGCATATGAAAGCACACCTGGTTGAGTTGCAGTATTATTTAGGGCAGGGGCTATGAGGGTGAGATATTAACGAATAACTATTGTGTTGGGGGTTTTTGTCGTGTACTTGTGAGATGGCTATGTTTGAAGAAAAAGTGAACAGGTGATTTCTCTGCATACATATTTCCTACTTTTGATTGTTGGTTGTGACATTGATTTGTGGAACTCGTGTTGGAAGTTGGAACCATGTTTACTTGACATGGTTATGTTTGACTAGACCATTAAGTAGTCAAATTATGTATGGTTATGTTTTGGAACGCAGGCTTACAGATCACAGTACCAATAAGGACCATTAAGTATTTGAAATTATGTTTGCATTTTTTGGGTTGACGTACAACATGACTGCACGTAGATTGTCAACTATGCAAGGTGGAGATGATTCTAATCTGAGAACCAATAAGGTTGGAAAACATATATATTAAGATTGTCTGTGTTTAAGACAACATGAAAGAACCCTTTCATTTAGTGGAACATGAAGAACTTGTACTGATCTATTCTTAATTTATTCCAACTTTCCCATGATTTTGTTTCTTTTATCTTAAAAAAAAAAAAAAAAAGGCAATTGCATTGTTATGGCTCAGGATATGAAATTAGTATCTTACCTTCCTTGTTATTTGGGTCTAATTTTTGTGAACAATTTTGATTGAAAACTTATATGACTGATGAATGGATACTTTGACGAGTAATTCTCTAAATATCATTCAGTTCATGTTGATAATTTGTATTTCTTCTCACCACAGTTATTATAGCTCATTACACACTATCTAAAGCTCTATAACTTGTGTTGCCTCCACACGATCTCTGAGTTTGATTTCTCGACTACATAGCTCATCTTTAGCCAATTTGCACTCACTTCCTATAGTGTAAGACTGAATATGCATTTAGAGTTTCGAAATCTTAGTCTACATAGCTCTGAATTTGCTTTTGAGTGTGCCAACCTAGTTGTACTCTTACATAATATTCTTTACATCAAAAGGCTGGCATGAATATATATTCAAGAGCATCGGCTGAAGGGAAATGCGTTCAAGTTAGTCAGCTTCGTTTCTTAAGAGAAAAGTAGTGGCCTTCATTTTTTTTGCAACTGTTGAATATGAACTGACTTGTGTTTAGATTGTAGCTTTGTATCTCTCTATTCTTTGAGCGAGCTTTTAAATTTGGGAAAATATGTTCTTCATTGCTTATAAGCTGACTATAATTGTGTTTTTAGATTGGAGGGTGCCAATACATTGATATACCTGGACGATATATCTATACACAGCACCTTAAAGGAGCCAAACTATGATCTAGTTTTACATTACTACTATGCTTTATGCTTTTGATCTAGGATTGGGGATGAGAATTAACTGTTTAGGATAAGAAACTATATTCAATTAAATTTATGAATTAATTTTTTTTTTTTTCTTTTGTTCATTAATGCATTCTACAAGAAGTGATGGAGGGAAATCTTGATAAAACCATGAAGAATGTTTCAAGAGGCATGGATGTTCTTACAATTCCATTTACCATGGGCTTTCCAAAGGTACTTTGGCTGATTTTTAGTTTTTTTTTCACGATATATTCTGTATAAGCATCTTTCCTGTCCTTTTTAGAATATATGTGAATAAAGCCTTGCAATGTCAAGCTTATGGCTTTGAAATTAATGGCACCTCATGTTCCTTGAAACTAGAGTAGAGGCTTAGTTCCAAGGTTACCAACCAATCGAAGAGTTAGGTCAGTCTTCAAAGCCTTAAAAAGTTTATTAAGATGATTGTAGGATAATATCTTTCCCTGTAATATAATTTATTGGTTTCACATTAGTTATCACAGAAGTTAATATGAGGTGGGAGGCCTAGTTGACATGATTGTGGTTGTGCTTTTTCCACTTGCAGTCTCTATTTACTTATTTAGCTACTTACCTGTAAATTTTAATCTAATTTGCTTGCCAAGTCTTTGAATCTTGGTCATGGATTATGTCCCTGATCGATATGCTTTTTGGCCTCTCCAGTTAGCCTTGAATTTCAATTGCGCGAACTTCACGTGTTGCTGAAAGTATTAGAAATTGATATAGGGACTGGTCTTGAAAGTATTAGTAAGCTTTGGGTTCTTATAACATCCTCTCGTTAATGTTTTACAAGATCTCAGCTTCAACAAATTGGAAGGATGTATTCCTGATCTTGAAGATCTTACTCTGAACATATTGCAGTACTTGTAAGAAATGTGAATTTCATGAATGTCATGACTAGCATACATCATGATGCAGGGGGCCTCTCCTGTATATATTGTCTTTACATAAACAGAAGCATAGATTTATCCCATGTAACTAACCTTTTGTAGTTAGCTAGTTACGTAATAATTACCAACAAAATATGGTTGTGATTTCTTTCAGAATAGGTATTTGACAAGCAACTTGCTCAATGGCTCTATTCCAAAATGGATTAAGAACAGAGATAACCGCTAGTATGTTTTCTATCCTACATCAGATTTGGTTTTGATTTTTGTTTTTATTTTTACTAAATCTTGCAGAATTATATCATTCTATAATCTATATCAGCTTACTGTTTTACACTCATGAAGACATATAGCAAGAATTTGTCAGTTAAAGTAAATTTCTTTTACAAGATTTATTCATCTGTAATGAATTGCTGGAATGAGTGCCAGATATGTAATTTTGTGGTGTTTAGTAGAATTTTGTGGATGTCTTTAAAAGCTCTGCTATACCAAACAACACGTAAACTTCTACTAAATAGTCTTCAATGATGTAGCCATTTGTTTTCTTTCCGCTTTATGCACTTAATAAATAAGCTGATTTTCACATGATCTAGATTAGCCAGAGTGTGCCTAGACAAATTTCCATGTACAGAAGGTGACTATATATCTCTTAGAAATCATTTCTATGATTTACATATATACTCTTTAGTTTTCCAACTTGTTCACTTATATAACTTTGTGTTAACGTTAGTGTTCCGTGGGATCTCTAGTTAGCTTTAAAGAGAGAGAGAGAGAGAGAGAGAGAGAGAGAGAGAGAGAATGACACAAGAAGTATAGTGGTTCACCTCCCGCTTTAGCGGGAGACTACGTCCACTTGAAATCTTATACTAGGGTGTCGAGCCTTGCGGCCTAACAAGATTACAAGAGATGTAATGGGATCGGATTGAATGTGTTGAGTTGTGGGAGGAGGGTTCCTTTTATAGGTGAAGGAAGCCATCTCCTTTTACATTGTTTTCGATGTGGGATAAATAACAACTATTCTAGTATAGAAATGCCTAGTGTGGAGGCAACTTGGCAAGGCCGGAAAGGTGGCTTCCCGGCGACGGATTTGCGACTTCCGGATACCGTAGCGTAGCTTGAACATAGGGCTACAAGATGCAAGTAGCGGTTGGGCCTCACCATGGCTTGTGGGTGTCCCAAAGAGGGTGTTAATTATGCTTGGTGAGATAGCAAACTAGTGTCACTAGTAGAGGTATCTACACTTAGTAAAAATTTTATAAAGAGTATTAAGTTGATAACTTAAGTTTGCATGTGACCTCAGAATAAATGGCCTAGTACTATGTTTTGATTTCATTTATCTACTCCTTGTTGTAGGAGAATAGAATTGTGTTTATTATTGATAATAGGAGCCCTTTATATAGGGAGTTTACAGAGTACACAAAAGGTAACAGAATCGGAATACAATTAGTATACCTATGATACTTTCCTATTACAACTCTAAACCCTAGTTTGAAGAGGCACACATTATGTCGATATCCTTCAACACTCTCCCTTGTGCCGCTCAAACTTGGTGATGACGCTTTCATTGTTGCCTCGTTAAAAACCTTTCCAGGTAACAAAAACCCTGTGGGACAAAAATAACCCTGGTCGAAGGACAAAAAGAGCACAACACGTCCTTCACTCTTCGAGATCGAACATGTAGACATCATGCCTCCCCCTGATGTCAATATCTCCCCCTGATTGCTACAATCATGGGAGTTCGGATAACTTTCTCAATCCGATGCTCTTCACATGTTTCTCGAAGGTGGATTTTGGTAACGACTTAATAAATAAGTCCGCTACATTATCCTCTGATCGGATTTGGTTCATTTCAATATTTAGAAATGCTTGTTGTCATTTCGATGGAGGGGAGGAGGAGCACGGAAGGTGGCATTTTGCCTTATGGGGTCTGATCCCACACTTCCATCGTCCCTTTTTCTGTAGGGATAGAACAAGCCCATATCAATCGTACCTCTCAAATATTGAAAGATTGTCTTTATACCATTATAATGGAGTTGTGTTGGCGCGGGGCTATATCTAGCCAACAAGTTCATAATAATTGAGGTGTCCGGTCTTGTATTGTGCTAAGTACAATAATGCGCCTATTGTACATAAATAAGCACTTCTGCTATTAACACGTCTTCGTCATCATCCCTGGGACGAAACGGATCCCTTTTAGGGCCAAGACTACGGACGACCATGGTGCATCTTTGACTTTATCAAAAATGTCTATTGACACGGCATACAAGTTTTGAATCTAGACAAAACTGTGTTCTCCCAAGGTCCTTCCTCTCAAACTCGGATTTCAGGTGTTCAGCGGTTTCCCTAAACTCTCAAGGGTTCCAATTATGTTTATCAACATAAACCGCGACAATTGCAAATCCGGAACTTGTCATGGAAACGCGTGGGCATAGTTCATCATATCCCTTCCCAATCAAGTAGTCATTTTAGTGAGCATTTCAACCTCGTTGCAAATGCGCTCCGTGGTCTAGAGCCACTTGATTTGGGTAAATGAAGTCCACAAGAACCTTCATTATATTCCGTATCTAGATCCCCATAAAGATACGTAGTGACCACATTCGTAAGCTGCATGTTCAGTTATTTGGAAACTTCCATTACGAGAGAATATGTCTTCTCGTAGTCGATTCTAGGGCGTTGTGAGAAACCTTGCGCCATAAGGTGAGATGACCATCTCTTTTTCTCATCACGCTATCTAACGAAGACCTGTTAATGTCAATAGGTTTTATGTTAGGAGGTGTTGGCATCTCAGGCCCGAAATCCTTCCTCTTCGTTAGTGAATCTAATTCAACCTGGATCGCATCTTTCCATTTAGGCCAATTTTCTCTACGTTGGCATTCTTCAACGGAGTAAGGTTCGATGTCATTGGTCTCAATAATTCCACGTCCTCATGTACACTAGTGTAGTTCGTAGAGATCTCTATATTCTTAGGAATTGGTTCTAACATTGAGGCGTCCCCCAACGATGTCTCTTGGACATAACCACAATCCAAAATATTCACATGAGACGGATTATGAGTATCAATGATCAATGGATCAAGTTGTGCCAAACTTGCTCTCTTCTTAGGGTGAGAATCCATCGAACCTATAGGTCTCCTACTCTCTCTAGCGAAACCCATGGCCTATAACGCCATTATGCCACTTTTGTGGCGTCACCATACTACCATCCATGGTAGTGGTGCAGTACCCATCTTCTCTGGGTGGCACCATGTCCTCTTGTGGGGACATCAATCCTTGCAGGCATGTTTGCAGCAGGTATATGTGATCTCGTCACTTTTAGGGAATCAAGATGAGACATAGTGGGGACAGACCACGACAATTCCTGTCGTTCCTGTTGAACAATGACTTTCTAATCTCCCTCTAACGACGGGAAGATTGTCTCATCAAAGTGACAATTCGCAAATGCAGCGAAATAGAGATCACCTGTCAAGGGTTCTACATAGCGAACTTATAGTTGGAGACTCATGTCCAACAAATATATATATGCATTCGTTGCAATGACTCATGTTGATGCGCTGTGGCGACGCAATTGGCACATGAACCGCACACTCAAATATGCATAAATACGAGATATTAAACTTGAACCCAGTCACTAGTTGTAACGCAAATAAAAGTTGAGTGGCGGCTATGAGTCGTAGACGAATTAGCATAGCTGCATGCGTTATTGCATAACCCAAGCGGAAATATTGGTGCGCATTACCAATGTCTGGGCTACCATTGTAGTCGTTTAATGGTGGCTTTTCCGCGAGACCAATTGGGTGTGTACATTGGAATATGATACTTGATATCAATACCCAATGATATGCAATAGTCATCGAAAACTGTCGATGTAAACTCTCTAGCATTATAAAGTCAAATTGACTGAATGGGATGATCTGGGTAGTGAGCCCGTAGCCATATGTTATGTGCTAGGAGTGTAGTATAAGCAGCATTACGAGTGGATAATGGCACAACACGTGACCAGCGTGTTTGCATATCAACCAACACCATAAAACATCTATATGGTCCGCAAGTTGGTTGATCAAATCCATAGAATTCCCTTAGATTCTTTGTGAGAATGGAATTATTTCCTCAATCTCCTTTGCATAGGATGGTCTCAATCCTAAATAACAGGCTTTACAGAACGAAACATGGGCTTTATAATCAACCAATAAAGGTTTTGGTGAAACCATAGTGTCACAATAGACTTGAGAAGTAGATAGAGGAGTTTATGGCGTCAATGCCATGTATTTGCCGCAGGGGGTAGGCGGCACTGGCCATGTATGGCCTGTCTTTGCACAATCATGGCGCCATGAGGCGCATGTACAGCTCCTCGAACCAATTCTTGGTTCATACTTTTCTTCGTTCTGAAAATGGATGTCCGTGTAAAGTCTTTAATACACGGATCATCATGTCAAAGCCTATATGTGTCAAAATCCCATAAGTCGTCTCTCATGACATAGTTGGATTCAATAACTCAAATAGTGGTTGCATACAACCCACTAGAGCGACACATAAGTTTCTCTAATACTCGTTTATGTCCGTAGTCATTAGAGGTGATGCAAAGGAACTCTGTCCATTCACATAATGTGTTTCCACATGAAAACCATTGGCTCTATAAAGTTCGAATTAGGGTATGTCCAAGACATTAAGTAAAAGAATTGATACTTTATTAATAGCCAATGATTACATCAAAGTTTCCAAAGTCTAATCCAAAATAAAATCAAAGTAAGACACATTGTAGTCACTCTATCCATTTGGTAACTCCAATCAAATATGACCAGGAAAGTAGAGAGAGATGTTGGTGGAGCAAGGCTCTCTTAAGTACCAATAATCTCAATGACTTTCCTAGACATCACATTTTATTGGGTCCGCCACATAAGAAAGAGTTTAAGACAATTGTCATTTATTGACTAAGGCAAATTGCCATTACAAAAGTTCTTGGAAAAATAAAAAGGACTAATCTAATCAAAGTCTGTTGCATCCATGTGCATTTCATCTTCAGCTTTGAAGTCCTCTATGGTGAGATTGACATCTCCACCATCTTCTTCTTCTTCTGCAAGGTACACTTCTTGATCTCTCAGGTCCCTATATGCCCTGTAGCTTGCAGCTAGTTCCTCGCTTGCCTTGCATTGCTTGAACCAATGCTCAATTGATCCACATCGATGACACTCATCATTGCGGTTGCCTCCCTTTAATTGAGGTGCACGTTGTGCATGTTGCGGGCGTTCCCTAGGAGGGTTGGTGCCACCACCACGACCCATTGAGCCACCATTACGGCTAGGGATACCATGACCCCCTCTCCCACGTGTGGCATTACCACCACGTGTATCCGCACCAAACTTGCGGTTTCCTTCCTGGTTAGGGCGGTTATATGGGCCCAAATGTCCCTCATGTCCCCCATTCTTAGGGTACCGCTCCTTGCGCCCTCCTTTGGGTGCATTATAATTCGCCTCATGAACGCTCTTAGTTCCAATGGGCCTTGAATTATAATTCCTCACGAGTATGTTATCATGTTTCTCAGCAACAGATATAATATTAATAAGCTGATGGAACCTCGTGATCCGTCCAGCATTGACTTTAGTACGGTATTGCTTTGATACCACAATGGCTGAAACGGGGAAGGTGGAGAGAGTTTTCTCAATTAGCTCTTGCTCTGTGACAGTTTGTCCACAAAACCTCAACATGGACTGTATGCGAAGAGCTTCTGAATTATATTCAGCAACAGACTTGAAGTCAGCAAAGCGCAGATTGTTCCATTGAACCTTCAAGTCAGGGAGGAGGGAATCTTGGACATTGCCAAAGCGCTCTTCTAGCGCTACCCATAGCTCTCTTGCATCCTTGATCGACATATACTCCAATCTGAATGCCTTGTCCATATGGAGTCGCATCAAGATAACTGCTTGAGCATGCTTTGTAGTTGTTCGGTTGAACATAAGATCCGGGTTAGGTGCCTGGATTATGGGTAAAATTCCCTTTGAAGTGAGATGGTTCTCAACATCGGTTACCCAACTGTGGTAATCCGAGCCTGTTGAGTCAAGCATGGGAAAGTCGAGTCTAGGTTCATTCGACATCCTGAAAATAAGAAGAGAAGATATATTAGTTTCGGAGCTAAACTTCCACGAAAACTAAAATAATAAGATTTCCGAGCTATGCTACCCAGAAATCATTTTCCAAGAATCTCTTTTGGATTAGACCAACAATGATGTTTAATATGGTCACAATTTGATGCTTATGGACGCTCTTAGTCCAAGCATTGTGAACGCTCTTAGTTCACACGAACACTCTTAGTTCGTTTAATTATGAACACTCTTAGTTCATACGAACACTCTTAGTTCGTTAAGCGTGAATCCCCACAATTCCGCTTTGTTAAATACTCAAAAAATCATTTGGCAACATATATTCCAATATTATGCAGAAAATAAAAGGAATTTAAATACAAGAAAGCAGCAACCTTAATTATAAAAACTTACGTGATTGTTCTTGGCTTAAAGACACGCGCGTGTTGATGCAGGCGTGTAGTTAAATTAAGATCCCTGGAATTTAGTCGGAAATTGACAGTTAGTGGGCTGCCCTTCTCCCTTCCCCCTTTTTTTTCTTTCTTTTCTTCCTCCTTTTTTTTTTCTCTCCGGGCCCAGCCCTTTCCTTTTTTTTTTTTTTTTTTTTCAGGCCCAGCCCTTCTCTTTTCCCCTTTTTTTCTTCGGTCTTCTTCTCCCTTGCTTATTTCTTTCCTCTGTTCTCTTCCTCCTAGTCTGCAGGCGGACCGGGCGGTGCTGCTGCTGGTGGTGCAAATCGGAGGTGGTGCTGCTAGTGGGTTGCTATTGCAATTCACCGGTGGTATGGGTGCAGGGAAGCAGCGTACTGGTGCTCGGGGTTGCGGGGCTGCTTAGCGGTGCTCGGGGTCGCAGTGTACTGCAGAGCTGCTGAGCGGGCTGCTGGCGTGCGAGGCTTGAGGGGCTGCGAGGCTGATGGGCTGCGTGGCAAAAGGTGCGGCAGCAGCAAGGTTCGGCAGCAGGGGCTGGTGTGAGGGTTGCAGGCGTCTGGGCGCGGGGGCGCTGGGGAGGAGGCCGGCCAGGTCGGGCTACTTGGTTTGCAGGTGCTGCTGGGCGCGGGGGCGCTGGGAGGAGGCCGGTGAGTTGAGATGATGTGAGGCTGAGGCTGAGGTTGGAATGAAATTTTTTTTGTTTTGGGTTGGCGGCAGAGACTTTTTCTTCTAGATTTTTTTTTTTTTTTTCTTAAGCTAGGGTTAGAGCTCGTGCTGATAACGTGTTGTAGGAGAATAGAATTGTGTTTATTATTGATAATAGGAGCCCTTTATACAGGGAGTTTACAGAGTACACAAAAGGTAACATAATCGGAATACAATTAGTATACCTAGGGTACTTTCCTATTACAACTCTAAACCCTAGTTTGAAGAGGTACACATTATGTCGATATCCTTCAACACTCCTATATTTTTTTGTACCTGATTTTTTGTTTATTTGCTATTAACAAACAGTTTAGTACTCATTGCATATAAACTGTGGTGTGAGAGAAACCACAGTTGGAGACATCAAATTCGAAGATGATACAGATCTTGGAGGTGGAGCAAAATTTGTTGATGACTACATAGCAAATAATGTATCGACACTTGGAATGGAAAGCAAAGGAATATGCTCTGATGCAATGTTAAACATAGCAACCCATATTCTAGCACACTATTGTTTTTGTCTCCTGATGCAATATTAAATAAATAATTGTCACTGATTCATGATTTTGTGGAACAATGACTAATACGAATTGTATCTTAGTGGGTCTAATGTATTTTGAAGTTTAAAATATGGGTTGGGGTACTATTAGTTCATTTGATTGTTTGCATCAAATTTTATTTCCATTTGATCACTGCTGTTCATTAGGTAAAATGGATGTTTAAATCATCATACAACAGATCTCTCATATATCAGACAATGGTTTGTTCAAAAAATAAGTTTTCTAATTGACTCTCACACAACAGAAAACACTAGAACTCCGTTGTCTGACAAGCTTAACAAACAACGGATTTAAACAAATTCTGTTGTCTCAAGGCAGCACCTCAACTGCTGCGCCTGACATCTGTCGAGCTATCTACCGAGCTATCACACAATAGTTATAACACATACCTGTTGTTTGAATTTTTCTCAGACAACTGGAACGGTCTGAATTTTCAACAGACAACGGCTCGCTCTACAACGGTGGCACTCCAAATCACACAACAGTTTTCTTCTGTCGTCTGATAAGGATTTTGGCATAGTGTCATAAATCATAACTTATATTTGTAAGAGAACTTTTGTCGAATAGATTACATGCATGTTACAATATCGTGAGATGCTCAGGTATGATTCTTCATAATGATGTACATTGACAATCTAACATGCAACATATAATTCTGAACTCTGAACCGATATATCATCTAGGTATACATACATATGGGCCAGTATGCAAAGAAGCAATATTGTGGCTGGCTAAATTCAGACACCAAATTACTAAATGAAGCAGTTGCTTCATTTACTAATTCACCATATTGAAAGATCGATGAGTTAAAAAAAAATCTAGACAATGTGTTTTCAAAATATGCTCTTACTGCAACTCCTATGGATTTAATGTTATAAGAACCTGAAGCTCGTTCTGATTTCTAAGACTTAACACATTCAGTCATTGGACCTTGCAGGAGGTCTGATCAAATATCTGGTCAACAACTGCTTAGTTCCATAAACATTCCAACTCTCAGCATGCCTTATAGTCTGTTAAACCAAGAGTGGCAGGTGCCGATTAATAACTTAAAAATAAAGACCATACATGAAATACTAACTCTTTTACTCTTAATTTAATCTTATCATCCAAGTTGTAGTCTGTACTTCCATCAATAGAAATCAAAGGCCTCCATGCATGGGAGCTTCAGGTAGGTCCATATATATCAGATAAAATAATTTGGGATGAGCCAACAGCTAGGGGCAAAAAGAATGCAAATTTCGATAACTGCTTTGAAGAAGACATGGAAGAACCATTTTCAATTTACTTTTTTAAGGTGCAAGTAAGCATTTTTCTGTGTAAATTAGAAATATTTGCCAAACATGGTCTCCTATAGTAGGTTGTTCTTATTTTACTTCCTCAGTCTCCTTGTCCATAGACATACACAATGGCTTTTTTGCTCTTAACGCTAATCTGATCCCGCGTATCCACGGCAGTTTCAGATCTCTATCGCTGCTGATGAGGTAATTGCTCTTCTTCACTAATTTGATCAGTCGCAATTACTAAATAAAGCAGTAAGACCTCAAAAAAATTACAGAACAAAGCATACATGAACATTTTTTAGCTACAATATATCATTCATCATGTTAGATTCACAATGCTTTAATTATTACCACCAAAAAGACCCTTTACACCACTATATTTTCAGGGGGTTGAAGAAAGAAGCTCCTTTTATGGAGGTGCTTGATAGTATATTTCAAACAAATGCATGAGGATGGTTCATTCACTTGAGGAAGAAATGGTTCCATATGGTACTCTAGAAGTTCTTTCGCAGGGTTTGTACTTTGTACATGATAATTTGGCATAGTATTGTCAGGTACAACGTTTGTAGAAGAAAGTGGTCAATGATAGTGGAAAATACACAAATTAAAAGTTCTGTCTTCTTCCCATTTGTGCTTCCATGGTGGCTTACACCAGTTCCTAGACTACCACAACATGTTCAGCCACCCCTCAGCTTGCAAGGTTCAGCTAGCTTAGCTGAGCTTTTCTAAGACAATGAGCTAACTACAGGAGGACTACAAATGCAAAGTGCATTGCCTGGCATCTATGAGAAAGTTGATGAATCAATAGTGTAAATTCTAATTCTGTATGGAAATTTAAATTTCTGGACAGTACACATGCATGTCTAGAAAATGAAAAAAAAAACATAAAACAGGAACAGATCCATACTCTATCTCATTCTGTACTGAATGTTTTAGATGGTTTTGCACGAAGCTATAATGATTGCATTTCTAAATACACAGGCCGGGAAACTTTTTTTTTTTTTTTTAAAGGCTTGGATAGGTGAGGAAGAGATCCTTCCTATCCTCTTAAATTAAGAAAAGGAAAACAAGAGTACAAAGGAGGGGGACCAAAACCAAAACCTCCCAAATAAATCAGAAAAAGGAAACATGAAACTAGCGAAAACGAAAGTTCAAAAGACCCAAGTGGTCTCTGTTACAATGTGCAAGTACAAAGGGTGGAGCAGAGTCCCACCAAATCAAGCTTGTAGAAGCAGTACCAAAATTCACTAATGCATCAGCAACTTGAATACCTTCTCGAAATATGTGAGATGAACGGAAATTCATTTGAGAAATACGATACAAGCACTTGCGCCATTCGATGCGAAACATCCAAGCAACTAAATGAGGACTGCGAAGAAAGTCAAGGATAAGAGAGGAATCCACTTCCAACCAAATATGCTTCCAGTTTCTAACCCAAGCTAGTTCAATGGCCTTGATGACCGATTGACCGCCATCACTTCCGCTGCAACTGAGCTAGGAATTTCAAGATTAGCAGAGAAAGCACCAAGAACATGACCCCTGTAATCTCGAAAAACCGCACCATATCCCCCCACATTAGAACCATGCTTCCAAGCACCATCAGAGTTAATTTTAATCCACCCATAAGGTGGTGGCTGCCAATTGACTTCAATTATCCTAGGAGCACAATGAGACTTGCATTGGACACCAAACCGCTTCAATATCCGGAGATCACGTATGGTGTTATGCATGTTGCCGTGAGCAAGTCAACTAGCATACTGAATGTGTCCTAAGATCATTCAACAAATCACACCGGCTTGAAAAACCTGGCCATCATATTTTGCTTTGTTTCTAGCATGCCAAATACAGGTCGGGATACTTGGTAAGGCATGCAGTTATCCACTCACTTTGAAGCTCAATAATTGACTGTCGAGCTCGAGATCAGCCTCATACCAGTAAAAGTTTTTAGTTTTCGATCTATCTACATTGTACAAAGATACCATGTCACAATGCGAATGAAGAGATTCTAAAAAGACTTAATACAAGAATCCAGCTTCTTTCTTCTTTATTTCAGGTGGTTCATCTAATTCTATATTTCATGCTGCCTTGTTTAACAAAGAAAGTGAAAAAAATTATGGAAGCTAAGAGTTATTCAGCGATATAAAAATCTATTTGAGCTAGCTGCCTTTATATTAAAAATACAATTTCTTATGAACCGCTTCCATTGGCATCTTTCTCTGCTTCCCTCTTTGCAGCCTTGGACGCACTTGGTATTGTAACCTTTGCATTCAGAGGCCACAATTTAGTTCTAAAGTGTCAGATATATATACACTTTATCACTCTGTCTCGTTAAATTCTTTATGTAACGAATAGTTTGCATCTTTTCTTATCTAAAAGGATTCATTCACCTTGGTTAATTGTTTAGGCAACAATGCACGCCATCAACCTTTAAGCACCCGGCTCATGTACCCATGTGGAAAGGTGCAAAGGTTGCCTATTTCTTCATTGTCATATGTGTGTTCCCTGTTGCGACTGGAGGCTGCTGGCAATGCTGGGCCGATGCAAACCTTGCAAGTTTTCTGGCTCCCCTTATAATACCCAGGATGTTTACTTATGTCTACAATTTGTGCCCAAGTATATGTTATACATAATAGTGTACATCCTGAACGGGTTGTAGTCTTCTAGATTGTTTCATCTGTACAGTTTTATTGATTAGAGTGTTTCATATTGATGCAGATACAAATTAAGACCACTGATTTTAGAAATAATATTATGTGAATGGTCAAAACTCAGGACTACCTCATTACAAAGACCATTGATTGAACCACCAAATCATTCACATTCACAAAGATCCAATATTTTACAACTCGGTCATATCAGTCTGCACCAGCAGAAGTAGAAAAAACACACACAATGTCACAAACACACACATCTAAATATAAAGCAGCGTAAAGTGAGACGTGCAATCCACATGAGGCCTACTAGTTCCATATCAACTTAAACCGTAAGGTTAATTTCTTTAATCAATAGGAACAGTGTGGGAATATCAAAAGCCGGATTGCATGAACCTATATAGAGGAAGAAACAAAAAAAAAATTATCACCTGGCAAATTTACTCTATCAATAATGCCAGAAACTAATGCAGATCGATACTATTAAGCAACCAAAACCATCAAGTTTTCAATTGCAGTAACTGGGTAACATTACATGACAAAGGAAAACCCCGATTCACACTCCAAAGACAAATTACAGCCAAACATTTATCAAGAGAAAAAGATGCTACCTTGCACTCCGATGCCTTCTGCACTTGAGGTTCCAAATTCTAGAAGCAAACCCAAAAACCAAAGATGCAAGAAGCAGCTATTACTGTCTCCACTTCACCACCGATTCGTCCAATGCCGAAACGAAATCCAACAGCCTCGGCCTCAAAATTCACAATTGAATAACAACATACCATAGCAAGATTATGAATAAAGACAATAGGCACCATTGCACCAATAATAGCAAATGCATATGTTCGAACTTGAAGGAATAAAAAAGAGTGAAATGTTTATTAGGAGAATGAAGTGTTAAGGGTATAATAGGTGTTAGGTAGGTGTGGCTATTTTAGAATAGTATAAAGTCTTCACTCTGTAATTTCATAACCAATTTCAGTAAACAATGTAGTCCTCACGTTTTCTCCCTCTCTCTCCCTTTCTCTCATCTTCTTCTTCCTTTGTCTCTGATAGCTAAGCTTTCTTGGTATCAGGAGCTCAGGTCGATCGGTGACCTAGATGTTCTTGTTTCCTCTATCTTTTTTTTCTGCGTTTATCAGTTTCATTCAATTTTAATTTCCCCAATTCCAATCCCTAACCCCCAAATTCAATTTATCCCTCTACCATGGATCCTTGCTCTTGTTCTGTTCTGAAATTCGAAAGTCATCGATATCAAGCTTCCAAGGCCTTGATCAGTGCGACGTCGTTTTCCAATTTGAGTGCGGACAAGCGATTCCCTCCACCGGAATTTGAGTGTGAATTCATCTCCATGGTTTGATATAATTACAGAGAGTTCGGTAATCTCTTTCCGATTCACTCATCTCTACTCGTTGTTCATCTGCTCTATGCAATTGTTGTTGCTCTGCTTCACTATATTGCTGATGTGCTAGTCTATTATAGTACTATGGGATCTTGCCTAAGTCGTTTTTGTTTCATCCGTCTACTTTGCACGTCATTATGATGAAGTATATTAATTGAATTTTGAAGAAGAAGAAGAAGAAGAATTGATTGGATTTTGAAGTAGAAGAATTAGTTTTACATATTTGTGTAATAACCCGAAACTTAGTATCACCATAGAGCACTCTAAGATACCTTAAACTTAGAAATAATCCAAATATCTTCTAAGCATTTTTTTTTCTTTTCCGTTTAGAAACCGATGTTACCACATGCTATACTTACAAGTTATATAGGTAATTTTTTTTTACCTTAAGAAAGCACTAAAGTTCTTTACTTATTACTTGAGTAAATGTGCATATGGATGTGTATGTGTACATACATATATATATATATGCATATATATATATATTTGGCAAGTGGATTTATGCTTTCTTTCTTTTTAATTTTTTTTATCCTTTTAATCATTTAACCTAAATAGTAACTTGTCACTCACCTTATAATAATTTGTCACTTACTTATTTTATGCTTAAGTCTAGCCTATTTAAGCATATGATCTCTATCACATTTCCTACAAGCTTAAAAATCAAGTGCAAAACTGATTTGAAGCCTCCTTAGTTGTAGAGAAAACTCAAGATTCCCACACAAATCCTTCATCCTTTTTCTCTTTAGAAGCTTCCTTTGTTTTTCTTAAAGAAGTCCAAGCTTGAATTCAAGACCAAAATCTTCACCTCACTCCTGAGTTTCTTAAGTAAGTACATGATTACATTCCTATGTTCTTTTGCCTTTAAGATTTATCAAACTACATAATCAATGATAAGATGGAAAAGGATCTGCTTTGCCGCAAACCAGTATTTTCGTATATAACAAAATCCTTTTTGTCAAAACTAATTACAGTATTAAATCCCTCATCAAAAGATCTTCAATTTAGGCTTTTGAATCACTAAAAAAGGTTAAGAAATGAAGAAGTTATGGCTAATCAAAGTTTTCAACTTTTAAACTTGCTGGAAATCTCATACAGCCATCACAACTTCAAAAATTCATATCTCCCTCATTTCTTATCCATTTTCTACAAACTTTATATCAATTTGAAGCTTAGGATCTCTACTTGTGATCTGGAAAGTTTTAGAATTAATGGTAATTTTATACTATACGTAAAGACTTAGATATCAAAGGACAGTATTAAAAATATCGGTTTCTGCACTGTTATGGTTCTTCACCATTTCTGGACTATATCACTCTGATCTGGACTACATGACTTATTCCATTGGATTCCTTGTGAGAAACCCTTTGAATTGGTATACTCATTTGACTAATTCGGACTTGTGATGGACAACATAACACATCTTGAAGTTTGATGACTCTAATTGGAGAAACATGAACATGGTTGATGAACTTCAATGGATTTGGACATAAGGACTGAAATACTAACTATAATATAATTTTGTTAAATTGTTTATAGTTACTTATTTAATGCTTGTGCTTTATTATTACCTATTTTACTTGATTTCAATTATGCATAAGTTTCTTTTTAATGTTTATACTAACTATAATTTAATTGTTTATAGTTATTTAATGTTTGTGCTTTATTATTATCTATTTTACTTGATTTCCATTATGTATAAGCTTCTTTTTAATTATGTTGTTTGCTAGTGAATTTACTTATTTGTGACATACAATTATGTTATACATGTTTTCATATGAGATTATTCCTAAGTATATGTATCTATATGTGTGTGTGTGTATACATATATTACGATCTATAATTCATAAAGATTGTATGTGGAGAAATTGATTATGACTGAAAAATATAATTATGAAGCCGGGTGATTACAACAACCCCGTGCTTAAATGAATTACTGGTAAAGCTGTTTTGGTGTTATGAGGAGTTAAGCTGTGGGCTTTAGTCCCTTCAGATAGTGCACTATTATACTCTTAGGAAGTGTGCTTACTTTGAGTATACATGCCTTGGTTGTGTCCTTGGTATGCTGCGGCTTACCCGTACTTTGGGAATAGTACGTCGGTCCCTAGTACGTGGAATTGTGATTTGATACCAGTCAACCTGGTTTTCCCGTGTTTTGGGAATAGTACGTCGGTCCCTAACACGTGGATTTGTGATATGTTACCAGTTAATCTGAAAATTCACTAAAAAGACTTATGTTATATTGATCAAATATCTATCTATGATATATTTTGAATATGTGAAGGTGTTGGTGAAAAGAAAATCAAGCATATGTTGCTGTAATGTTATTTCACATATTAATACTACAATATTTGTTGGTTTGATAAGAAGATGTGACTATGTGATTTATTACCAAACCATTCACACGAATGAATATATTTGTCTATATGTGTGTGTATGTATTGTGTGTATATATATACATATCTAAGAATTTGTATGAACATATAAATGGTTCTTGGTACATTTTACTTGGTTGTTTAGTTTTGATTTCTTATAAGACACATTAATATAAGAATGTAAGTTGTGTACTTACTGGGCTTGTGTTGCTCATGATGCTACACCTTCTTGTTTTCAGGTAACGAGTAGACGCTTGGGGAAAGTGGGGTGATTCTCTAAATAAATGAATGTTTTGTTTTCTACTACTATTTCAAGAAAAATAATGTAATATATTTTTGTTCAACTTCAGTATTGTAAAAATAATAATTTCAATTCCTAATAAAAGTACTATTCAGATATATCTCTACATAGTCTTTTACTTTCTTTCAATTTTTTCAAAAGGAAGTAGTTTTATTTATTTCGACTCACGTCACAAATTCATGAGCCATATTTCAATACAATATTGGCCTTAAATTTGGGGGCGTGACAGTTTGGTATCAGAGCATTTGTTCTCTTAAGTTTTGTAAAAAAAAAAAAAAAATTTTGTAAAACTTAACAAGAACGGGGAGGGTTATATTTATGTGTTTAGTTCAGCATGTAAAAGTTGTGTATAAATTCTTATTCATATATAGTTTGTTGCATCTTGAAGTTTTGTGTTTGAATCATATAAATATCATTAACGTTTTAGTTTGAATTTTGTTACTTATGTATCTATTTATCAATGATCACTTAACAGTATGGATTATCGATACGTAGAAGCTTTGCGAAGTGATGTCCAATATGGGAATGAGTATTTGGAACTACATGCCAAGGCTAGGCAACTAGCATATAACATGTGTATTGACATCTCCCAAAACAACCCTGGCATCAACCTTGATGATAAGTACTACATGGCAACTTTGTATGTTAATGAAGGAATTAATCTATACATGGAAGCTAGATGGATTTTAAGTAATCCTGAAAACATGAGGATTCTTCATGATGAGGCTATTGCAAATGGAATGCTTAGGACGAAGGATTGGGGGCCACCCAATTACCAACAAGTGACTCAATCTGAAGAGTCAGAAAATTCTCCTAGTGTTAAACCTGTCAATGATGTTGCTGCACCAACATCTTCTCATGTTCATACACATATTAGATCAAAGCCATACCTAAGTGTGCGCCCCCATGTGTCTATTCCTTTTGGTTTTATGCCTACTCCTGGTCTAAATCACGGAATTGAGGAAACAAATACCTCTAGTCCTAATGTGGTCCTGGAGAAGGGTAGTTCTTAAAATAAAGAGAGACCCTAGAAATTTGGTGTTTGTATTTTTTTTCATTCCATGAAAAGATCGTAGTATTTCAATAATGCTTGTAAGTCAAGTTGATGTTAGAAAATAGCTCTTAGAAGCTTTTTTCTAACCTATGTGTAATATGTTTGATATAAAATATTTGATTTAAGAATATTTTGTTTTAGATTATAACCGTGTAGATCATTTTCTTTAATTAGGACCATGGCCGATAGAAGGAATCCACCTGTCGACGCAGACGAATTCGTCGAAGCCTTCGCAAGAAGGATGGAGGGAAATCAAGTCGGTGGGAGGCTAGGACGACTAGTAACACACATAAGGAGTCTAGGAGCAAGGAAATTTGCTGGAGGGAAACCTCACGAGGCTGAAGAATGGATTTACAATATGGAAATCCACTTTGAAATGATGGACTGTACCCAAGTAGAGTTACGAAGAGTGGCTACTTGTCTTTTAGAAGGAGATGCTCGTTTCTGGTGGGACACGGTCAAACGTGTCACACTCCCTGCAGCAATGGAACTCATGGAATGGGCTGTCTTCAAAGAGAAATTTCTGGAAAAATATTTTCCACAAGTTGAGAGAGACAAGAAAGAATTAGAGTTTATTCAACTTACCCAAGGAAAGATGACTGTGATTGAATATGAGACCAAGTTCACTAAACTTTCTCGTTTTGCTCCACACATGGTCGATACCGATGATAAAAAGGTAAGACGATTCATTGGAGGACTGAATTCCAATATTCGAAGAATGGTCACTCAACGTAGAATCACATACGAGGAAGCTGTGGACAAAGCCCTAACTCAAGAGGAGGAAAGTCAAAAATACCGCATGGAGAAGGAGCGAGAGAATGGCCTCCGAGGAAAGAGAAGTCATCCAATGTCTAACCAGAAAAGCGGACGACCATGGAAGCAGCAAACAAGGAGAGACACATTTCAAAAGCCGACAACATTAACTCAACAAGGAAAGGAGGTAGCAAGAGGCCCAATTCGGTGTTACAACTGTGGAGAAATGGGGCATATGTCTAATGCTTGTCCAAAGCCACGTCGCCATCCAAAATCTTGTTATAATTGTGGCAAGATGGGACATTTCTCAAATCAGTGCGATGCACCGAGGCAAAAAAATAACCCGCCACCTCGTCTTGTCCAGCTAAATGCCATAGCCTGTGAGAACATCGTGATGGAAGGTACGCTAATAGCATATAGTACTCAAGCTCATATACTATTTGATACTGGCGCATCCGATTCGCTTATATCTGCTGCATTTGTCACAACTTTGGGATTGACACCAACTGAGCATGATGAAATTTTAACAGTCTCAACACCATTACAAAAATCTACCACTTTAACCAAAGTATGCAAATCATGTCCTATACATGTCCTAGATACAGAATTTCCCATGGACCTCATAGTCATAAATTTGAGGCGATTTGACATAATTCTAGGATTTGATTGGTTAAGCAAATATCATGCCCATATAGGCTGTCGTGAGCAAACCATCACCTTCACTATTCCTGGTCAACCCATTCGAAAAATTCAGTGTGACCTGCCCAAAAGATTCATACCTTCCAAACTTCTTGCCAATATTGAATTAAAGAGTTCAAAACCTTTGATAGACCAAATCCCTGTAGTGAACTCTTTTAAAGATGTTTTCCGAGAAATCACTCATTTACCTCCAAGCCGAGAAATTGAATTCAGCATTGACCTTATACCTGAAGCCAGACCGATTTCTGTTACTCCCTATAGAATGGCACCAAAGGAATTACAGGAGTTACAGTCACAAATCAAAGAGTTGCTCAAACTCGGATTTATCCGGACTAGTGCTTCTAGCTGGGGAGCACCTGTGTTGTTCGTAAAGAAGAAAGACGGATCTCTCCGACTATGCATCGACTATCGGCAACTAAACAAGGTGACTATCAAAAATAAGTATCCATTGCCACGAATCGATGATTTGTTCGATCAACTACGAGGAGCTCGAATATTTTCAAAGATCGACTTGCGCTCTGGATACCATCAACTTCTGGTCAAGGAGGATGATATCCATAAAACCGCATTTAACACACGGTATGGACATTATGAGTGGTTGGTGATGTCATTTGGATTAACCAATGCACCAGCCATATTCATGGATTTGATGAACCGAGTGTTCAGTCCATTTCTAGATAAATTCATTATCGTCTTCATTGATGATATTTTGATTTATTCAAAAAGTGAAGCGGATCATACACAACACTTGGAGACTACCTTACAAGTGCTTAGGGAACACAAGTTATATGCGAAACTTGAGAAGTGTGATTTCTGGAAACACCAAGTAAAGTTCTTAGGCCACATAGTCTCTCAACAGGGGATAGCAATGGACCCTGCAAAGATTGAAGCTGTGTTAGAATGGGAAGCTCCTACCACTCCAACGGAAGTACGAAGCTTTCTTGGCCTTGCTGGATATTATCGAAGGTTCATAGAAGGATTTTCAAAACTTGCTCTACTAATGACGAGGTTGACTCGAAAGAATGTGAAGTACATTTGGGATGATAATTGTGAACGAGCATTCCAAAAGCTAAAGGAAAGGTTGACGACAGCACCCATCCTCACCATTCCAGAAAGTGGAGTTCCTTTCGTCATATACACTGATGCATCACATCAAGGGCTCGGTTGTGTACTCATGCAACGTGGGAAGGTGGTAGCATATGCATCCCGACAATTGAAGACGCATGAGAAGAACTATCCAACCCACGATCTTGAACTAGCAGCCGTAGTTTTTGCTTTGAAAATTTGGAGGCATTATTTGTATGGCGAACAATTCGATCTATTCTCCGACCACAAAAGTCTCAAGTACATTTTCTCCCAGAAGGATTTAAACATGCGACAACGAAGATGGATGGAGCTTATCAAGGACTATGACTTCACGCTGCAATACCACCCGGGGAAAGCAAATGTGGTGGCTGACGCTTTGAGTAGAAAACCTCAATGTCACCTTGCCTCCATTATAAGAGATCATTGGAGCATGTTGGGAACTCTAATTGAATGCAATATTACTCCTTCAGTAAACATGAATGGAGTTTTTATTGGAAATCTAGTGGTGCAACCCACCATAATTAGTCAAATCATCCAAGCCCAAGGAAAAGATGAAGAGCTCGTGAAATATGTTCAAGGAATGAAAGAAAAGCACCCTGAAGATTGGAGCACTCAAGCAAGAGAAGGAAGGCGTTTTAGAGGGAGGCTCTGCGTGCCAAATGTTGTATCATTAAAAGATGATATAATGCAGGAGGCACATCGTTCAAAATTTACAATCCACCCAGGAGGAATGAAGATGTATAAGGATATGAGGAAAAACTATTGGTGGAACAACATGAAGAGAGACATCGCCGCATATGTCTCTAGGTGCCTTACATGTCAAATGGTGAAAGCGGAGCACTTGCGGAAGGGAGGATTATTACAACCACTCAAGATTCCAGAATGGAAGTGGGAACACATCACGATGGACTTCATCACTGGATTACCAAAGACACAAAGAGGCAATGATGCAATTTGGGTCATTGTTGATCGGCTTACGAAGTCTGCACATTTCCTACCGATCAAAATAACAGATTCCATTGACGTCTTAAGTAAACTGTACTTGAGAGAAGTTGTGCGACTACACGGAGTTCCTGTTTCAATAGTTTCTGATCGTGATGCCCGATTCACATCAGGATTTTGGGTTAGTCTACAAACTGCAATGAAAACGAAGCTAGACATGAGCACTGCATTCCACCCTCAAACTGATGGGCAAACTGAGAGAGTCAATCAAGTGATAGAAGATATGCTTAGATCATGCATTTTGGATTTTGGAGGAAGTTGGGAGGCTCACCTATATTTGATCGAGTTTGCTTACAACAATAGTTACCACTCAAGCCTTGGGATGGCACCTTTTGAAGCTCTTTATGGACGACCGTGTCGTACTCCAATATGTTGGGCTGAAGTTGGAGAAGCCATTCTTCCAGGACCAGATATAGTTAAGCAATCGGCAGAGGTTATCACTTCAATTAAGGAGCGCTTGAAGACTGCACAAAGTCGCCAGAAGAGTTATGCAGACCGACATAGGAGAAGTGTAGAATTTCAGGTTGGAGGTCGTGTCTTGCTGAAAGTCTCACCGATGAGAGGAGTTATTCGTTTCGGGAAGAAGATTGCCAAGTTGTCACCACGATTTATTGGACCTTTCAAGATCATTGAGAAAGTTGGTAATTTAGCTTACCGATTAGATCTACCCCAACACTTATCCAACGTGCATAACGTTTTTCATGTATCCATGCTACGAGAATACAAACCAGACAATTCCCATGTCATCGACCATAGTACCATAAAACTCTCAGAAGATGTCACATACGAGGAGGCACCTGTTCGTATCTTGGGTCGAGAAGTACGGAAGCTCCGCACTAAGGAAATTACACTGGTGAAAATACAATGGAATCGACATGACGAAAACGAGGCTTCGTGGGAACTAGAATCAGAAATGAGAAAGAAACATCCGCAATTGTTCATAGGACAAGGTACGTAAAAAATTCGAGGACGAATTTTCTTTTAAGGTTGGTAGACTGTAATAACCCGAAACTTAGTATCACCATAGAGCACTCTAAGATACCTTAAACTTAGAAATAATCCAAATATCTTCTAAGCATTTTTTTTTCTTTTCCGTTTAGAAACCGATGTTACCACATGCTATACTTACAAGTTATATAGGTAATTTTTTTTTACCTTAAGAAAGCACTAAAGTTCTTTACTTATTACTTGAGTAAATGTGCATATGGATGTGTATGTGTACATACATATATATATATATGCATATATATATATATTTGGCAAGTGGATTTATGCTTTCTTTCTTTTTAATTTTTTTTTATCCTTTTAATCATTTAACCTAAATAGTAACTTGTCACTCACCTTATAATAATTTGTCACTTACTTATTTTATGCTTAAGTCTAGCCTATTTAAGCATATGATCTCTATCACATTTCCTACAAGCTTAAAAATCAAGTGCAAAACTGATTTGAAGCCTCCTTAGTTGTAGAGAAAACTCAAGATTCCCACACAAATCCTTCATCCTTTTTCTCTTTAGAAGCTTCCTTTGTTTTTCTTAAAGAAGTCCAAGCTTGAATTCAAGACCAAAATCTTCACCTCACTCCTGAGTTTCTTAAGTAAGTACATGATTACATTCCTATGTTCTTTTGCCTTTAAGATTTATCAAACTACATAATCAATGATAAGATGGAAAAGGATCTGCTTTGCCGCAAACCAGTATTTTCGTATATAACAAAATCCTTTTTGTCAAAACTAATTACAGTATTAAATCCCTCATCAAAAGATCTTCAATTTAGGCTTTTGAATCACTAAAAAAGGTTAAGAAATGAAGAAGTTATGGCTAATCAAAGTTTTCAACTTTTAAACTTGCTGGAAATCTCATACAGCCATCACAACTTCAAAAATTCATATCTCCCTCATTTCTTATCCATTTTCTACAAACTTTATATCAATTTGAAGCTTAGGATCTCTACTTGTGATCTGGAAAGTTTTAGAATTAATGGTAATTTTATACTATACGTAAAGACTTAGATATCAAAGGACAGTATTAAAAATATCGGTTTCTGCACTGTTATGGTTCTTCACCATTTCTGGACTATATCACTCTGATCTGGACTACATGACTTATTCCATTGGATTCCTTGTGAGAAACCCTTTGAATTGGTATACTCATTTGACTAATTCGGACTTGTGATGGACAACATAACACATCTTGAAGTTTGATGACTCTAATTGGAGAAACATGAACATGGTTGATGAACTTCAATGGATTTGGACATAAGGACTGAAATACTAACTATAATATAATTTTGTTAAATTGTTTATAGTTACTTATTTAATGCTTGTGCTTTATTATTACCTATTTTACTTGATTTCAATTATGCATAAGTTTCTTTTTAATGTTTATACTAACTATAATTTAATTGTTTATAGTTATTTAATGTTTGTGCTTTATTATTATCTATTTTACTTGATTTCCATTATGTATAAGCTTCTTTTTAATTATGTTGTTTGCTAGTGAATTTACTTATTTGTGACATACAATTATGTTATACATGTTTTCATATGAGATTATTCCTAAGTATATGTATCTATATGTGTGTGTGTGTATACATATATTACGATCTATAATTCATAAAGATTGTATGTGGAGAAATTGATTATGACTGAAAAATATAATTATGAAGCCGGGTGATTACAACAACCCCGTGCTTAAATGAATTACTGGTAAAGCTGTTTTGGTGTTATGAGGAGTTAAGCTGTGGGCTTTAGTCCCTTCAGATAGTGCACTATTATACTCTTAGGAAGTGTGCTTACTTTGAGTATACATGCCTTGGTTGTGTCCTTGGTATGCTGCGGCTTACCCGTACTTTGGGAATAGTACGTCGGTCCCTAGTACGTGGAATTGTGATTTGATACCAGTCAACCTGGTTTTCCCGTGTTTTGGGAATAGTACGTCGGTCCCTAACACGTGGATTTGTGATATGTTACCAGTTAATCTGAAAATTCACTAAAAAGACTTATGTTATATTGATCAAATATCTATCTATGATATATTTTGAATATGTGAAGGTGTTGGTGAAAAGAAAATCAAGCATATGTTGCTGTAATGTTATTTCACATATTAATACTACAATATTTGTTGGTTTGATAAGAAGATGTGACTATGTGATTTATTACCAAACCATTCACACGAATGAATATATTTGTCTATATGTGTGTGTATGTATTGTGTGTATATATATACATATCTAAGAATTTGTATGAACATATAAATGGTTCTTGGTACATTTTACTTGGTTGTTTAGTTTTGATTTCTTATAAGACACATTAATATAAGAATGTAAGTTGTGTACTTACTGGGCTTGTGTTGCTCATGATGCTACACCTTCTTGTTTTCAGGTAACGAGTAGACGCTTGGGGAAAGTGGGGTGATTCTCTAAATAAATGAATGTTTTGTTTTCTACTACTATTTCAAGAAAAATAATGTAATATATTTTTGTTCAACTTCAGTATTGTAAAAATAATAATTTCAATTCCTAATAAAAGTACTATTCAGATATATCTCTACATAGTCTTTTACTTTCTTTCAATTTTTTCAAAAGGAAGTAGTTTTATTTATTTCGACTCACGTCACAAATTCATGAGCCATATTTCAATACAATATTGGCCTTAAATTTGGGGGCGTGACAATTTGTGAAAGAACAATTGAGTGAATTTTGCAGAAGAAGAAGAATTGGTTGAATTGAAGAAGTAGATGATTAGTTGTATATAGTTTGAAGATTGAAAGAAGAAGAGTTGAGTTGAATTTTTGAAGTATTGGTTGAAATTTTTTTTTTTTTTTTTGAAGAAGAATTAAGTAAATGTTACGGAAGAAGACTAAAGTTGAATATTGAAGTTTGTTTTCTTTTATGGATGGATGGTTTTGACTTGACAAGTAGGATAGTAGAAGATGTCAGCTCATGGTGTTTTGGATTGTGTGAAGGAAGTCTCTGAATTGAAGATTTTGGTTAAATTGATTTTGGGTTTGTAAGTGATGAGATGCCTATATCTGGGTTTTTAAGTGATGACATGCGTACCCTACTTGGAATCAGAGACGCAATTCATTTGGCTCGACTAAACCTGATCAGGCTTATCAAGAACCAAGAGATAGCAGCAGCAGTAGTTCTATGAGTATGCAAAGGTGTTGTAGGTCTTGTGCATATTACTGGAAGTTGCTTGAAGTGCTCGGTTTTTTCTTTGTTCCAACCATTATGCTTGGTATCCAAGCATATGGTTGAGGGGGGCTGTTAAGGGTATAATAGGTATTAGGTAGGTGTGGCTATTTTAGAATAGTATAAAGTCTTCACTCTGTAATTTCATAACCAATTTCAGTTAACAATGTAGTCCTCACGTTTTCTCCCTCTCTCTCCCTTTCTCTCATCTTCTTCTTCCTTTGTCTCTGATAGCTAAGCTTTCATAAAGAAACCGCTGAAATACAATATCCCAGTATGTTCTTGCTTTCTATTTGCTAGTGCTTAGTAAGAAAAAGCATCAGATCGGTCAAGTAAAACAAGGCTCATGAAGAAATGGTGCATGAAGTACCCGAGTCTATTATCTACTATATTCTTAACTGGCTTGCTCTTAGGGTCCAGTGATTGCACTCCATGCCAAAATCCAAGCACTACTTGGCCACTGTTTCTAAAATAAATTCGCAGGTCTCCCAAACTATCCGGTATGTGTATAGTTAGTAGTTTAGTCCACGACTCTGCCACCCCATATTCTTTCATCACCCACAGATCAGTTAAGTAGTTTTCAGTCCGAGATCTCTGAGACAACAAAGCAAAGGATTCTCTGTACCTAAGCTTTTAACAAGATTTCTTAGTTGAATCTTTTTTCAAAGCTTTAGGAATCTTCATCTTCCCAAATAATTCACTAGACAAGTTAAAGGTCACAATGACCGTGCTTTCATTGATCTCAGTATACAGTTTCCCACAAATCCAATGCAAAGCACCACTAATCTCCACAGTTGTAAGATCATTAGGAAAAGGTTTAAAGTCTGCAGGAGCGTTAAGATCCTTCCAAGAGCCCCTGAGTAATGAAAACACTTGAAAGGTACATGGCGTTTGGTCATCTTGAAATTTTGGAACCACAATTTGTACAAGCTTAATGTCATTGTTATGTGAATCATAGCCTAACTCATAAAGGAAAAAAGCAACCTTGTAGGGCGAAAAGCTTGGACTAGGAAGAACCAAAAACTTTCTAACACAAGGATTCCATATTATTGGTATTGAAATTGGTTTTTTCATATCATGACAAACCAGGCCGATGAGGCCGTTGCAAGTTCCAACTGGATAGAAATTTTGTTGATCCACATTGATTTCTCTTCCTTCATAGATTGGAGAAACTGCTTTAATGTCAGAAGTTGGAATTACACAACGCTTGGTATATTCATCGTTGATATCATCACAATCCAACATGAAAAACTCACCACCAAACGGACCCTCTTTCTCGCGTTGGGCATGTAACAGAAGGAGGTCGTCCTTATTGTTGTTGGATTGGATTAATAATGTGGACTTGAGATGGGTGAGAATGAAAGTAGAACTCTTGATCAGAGAATTCCACCACTTGCACACTGCCCTGCATTTGAGTAATGAATCGATCTGCAACCTAACTAGGATTTCATATGTAATTTCGTCTGGTAGTCGGACGACTTCTCTTTTTACTATTTTGGCTAACGAGGAGTCGAACATCTCTGTCAATTGATTTCGATCAAATATCGAGACTTGGGGAGAGGGGTTGTCTTATGATGATGATATGAGGAAGTGTATATATGTCCTAAACCCTAATACATGCAGGGTTAAGCTGGTTGGAAATGGGTAACCCGTTTAATAAATAGATTGGGTTTGGGTTAAAATTTTTGACACGATTATTAAATGGGTTGGATTTGAGTTTGTATCTTGTGACATGACAAATACATTGACCCGACATGAACTCAACCTGACACGACTCATTGACAGCCCTATATATGACCCCTTTAAATAATTTAAAATTCTCTAAGCCATAAAAAAATTATTAAAAAATCCCTTTAAAAAAAAAAATCAATATTTACAATACTAATCTTTCAAAGTTTTGAAAAACCCTAAAGCCGTCAACCTCTCTCCTTGAGAAACCCTCCAGCCGGCCTTTTAGAGTGCGAATTCGTGCTCGTCCGGTGGTGCCCTGCAGTCTGGGCTGGTTCCAGCGGCGCTGATGTCTTAAGGTTGCTACCGGACGGGTTCTCGACGTATATGGTTTGAGGGCGCTCTTTGGGTGGGTGTTTGGACTTGAGGTTTACTGGATGGCTTGGCATCGTTTCTGGGGCATCATTGCTGACCGGCGGTTGTGCTAACCAGAGACTGGGATAGTGACTTGGATCGGAGGCAGCATAGATTCTGAATCGACTGTAGTAAGGATTGTAAGGTGCTGGATCGAGGCAGTGCAGTTTCATGGAGGCGTGGAGCTCGAAGATCTAAGTCGTGGCTCATCACAACACGAGCTGGGTGGAGCGAGTCGGTAATGCTGCTGCAGCTAGTAAGTACGACATGGCGTCTGGCTGATAGATGTGGGCCTGAACCGAGCTTGCTTGATGGGCTCTGGGTGGAACTCTTCCTTTAGAGGCTCTTGGGCTCAATAAATTGCTCTAGACTCGGGTGTGGACTCTCTTTGTGGGTTCGCATTGGGCTGGGCTACTGTTTTTGTTTAGTCTTTTGATTACAATAATTTCCTACTTTGTTAGGAAGCTATACTTCTAGTTTTTTAGTGAACTTCATCGAGTCTAGTTTATTCTGCCTATTTACTATGTAGTAGTTAATAGTCTATATGCTCCCTTTATGAACATGGAACCATCAAATGATTGTACCTAATCTATGTATCATTGTGCTACTACCACAAAACTCTTTATCTACCCCTTGACGGTAGAGGGAGGATATGTAATGGTCATTTCTTGCTTGAGTCATTAATATATCGATATGATATTCATTCCAAAAAAAAAAAATACTAACTCTGTTGAAGGAAGTCGACATCATGTGTGCCTCTTCAAACTAGGGTTTAGCCTTAGAGTTGTAATAGGAGAAGGTTCTAGGTTTCCTAGTTATGTTCGGATTCTATTACCTTTATGTACTCTGTAATTCCCTATATAAAGGGCTCCTATTACCAATAATAAACACACAATTTCTCCCTGCAATTCCTCTTTACTACAACACGTTATCAGCACGAGCTTTAACCCTAACCTAAGAAAAAAAAAAAAAAAAAACCCTAAAACTACCGCAGCCTTGCTTCAACCCTAGCCACAAGCTCTTGCCTGCTGCTCCCCGCGCTGCAGCCTCCTTGTACACCCCGTGAAATTCCTAACATCACTTTTTAACGGAATAATTTTTCGTGACCTTTGTTTGGCCAAAGACTTTTGGAAACAGTTTGGGCTTGGGCCCAAGGATAGCATAAGGTTAGAGTCCAAAATTTACTTTGGACACCCAACTGACGGGTATGCTAGGGAACTAACCCAATAAGTTAATTGACCTTTGATCCGAACATCTCCCTTGATCCAGTAAGGTTCTTGTAGCTCATAATAACATCTTCGCATAATTTTGAAATATACTTGTGCTTGCATTTACGATTTCTCTTTTTATCTTATTCCTTAACCATTGGTTGAATTCCTACTCGCCTTACCCGAAGCTTACTCGTCAACCATCTCACCGACTTTCAAAAGTACAATTTATTTACTCCTTATGTTTTTCAAACTCGAGCAAAATTCCGACAAAACTTACTTTGTCATTTTTTTTCTATCTAAATACAAATTTGGTGAGGCCCAATCTTTATCTGGTCTTGCCAACATTTTAATTTTGAATTTTCTTGTATTTATCAATCCTACTTTTATCTCCCTATTATTTTAGATTTAAAACCTATTTTTCCATCCCATGCCTTAGCTGATCCAAACCCCTTTTCCACCTATACGTTGAGCTTGCTTGCACTGATACAAAGCCCAAGTTTTTTTTCCTCTTTCCTTGTTCACGTCAGAGTGGGCAGAAAGAAAAGTAACCCCGTTCAGCTCTCCCTTCCACGTTATCACCATGCATATGGAAACTCCTCCAAGAACATCACTCCAGACCTTTAAAAGGGAGAGTCCCAAACCAGAGGTCGTCGTCCAGCCCCCTCTTCTCACCCTTTCTCTCTTTGCTGGGCATATCAGTGTATTTTCATGCCTCGAAACTCCTGGTTAGGGACCTCTGATAAAAAAACTTTCTTCCTAAAAGTTGTTCATCTGTGTCTCCTCTATCTAGCCTCCAAATTTCAGCTCCATCGGAGTCATTTTGAAACTTGTACACCCCTCGAAGTGGAAGCTGTTCAGGAGCAAGCCTGTTCCGGATTTCTGCTTGAATTCCCTCTTTTGATCTACCCGAATCCCTCACATCTTACTTGAGGCTGATACCAATAGTTGGTAAGATTCTTGAACAATTAAGTTCCTATTTCTTTCCTCAATTTTAGGCTCAATACATTCAAAACAACTCTTCCACATATTGAGAAATTTTTGTGTTACTCTGCATGTTCGAGATTGAGCGAATTTCTTGACCTGCAACTGGGCTCGATCCAATCAGCTCCTCATCTCTCTTTCCTTCTGAAACCCTCAAGAGAAACTCACCTTTTTGGTTAGTCTTTGGTGAGTATCATCCTTTCCATAACACTCTGTATATTTTTGGGTTGTTGTAACAAACTCTTGCAGATTTCAACTTGTCACTGTTGTTGTTGAAACCTTGTTGCTTTAGCTTAGAACCTTTCATTCTTTCTGATGTGTTGGATTTGTACTAGACCATGGTTATCTCAGACATTAAAATCGTGTTTGATTCCAAGAGCTTGTTTGTTTTAGGTTGACTAAACACTATGTCTTCAAAACATCATGTTATTGAGCTACAAGACCTCCTCCATTTAGTGTTAAAGGATGACTGAGATTTTAAGCCTTTAGAAGCTTTAGATACTTTCTGTAGGTGTCTTAGAGTCTACTTAACCAGCCATTTTGGGTAACAAAAGAGCTTTACACAAAAAAACCAATTTCTGCAGTTTTCAGTTTCCAGTATAATCTGACCCAGCTGTATTCCTTTCAAAACTAGAGCTGAACCGTTAAGAATTTGAAATCAGTTCCTTCTGGAGAAAGATAGCAGACACATAGATGAACATTACAGAATTTGAATCACTCCAAAACCATTTTTCTAGAATTAGTTATACAATTTTGAAATAGATGGACAGAAGCTGATATTTCTGGAGAAAATCTGCACATTGTTTTACTTTTGCCTTTAAAACCTTCACTCTTCACATGGCTTCACTTAGAATTCTATAACCATTTCGTTCTTACTGAGTAGATTGTTGAACCATCTTCTTTCTAAAATTTTCCAAGAATTACCTCAAGTATTTTGGACACTCTTCCTTGGCCCTCAACTGTTCCTACTTAAACTCTGTTTCTAGCTTTTGACAACTTGTCTTCTAAACGTGTTTTTGCCACTTTTTCCTGAAAAACAAACTCTCCCTTAGAGCCCTAATGGTCTGGTTATTAGTTAATAACTAGGCAGAAGGCCTGCGCGGTGCTGCGGGTATACTATTGATATGGTTGAATTTTACATCAAAACTATGCTCTAGATATATAGATATATTACATTGAAGCACATTGTTCTACGTTATAGATATATTACATTGAAACTACATTATAGGCAGATGTTAAAGGCTACAGATCCTAACCAAAAATCTGGTATTTAGCCAGATTTCCAAAAATACGCATGCTAACCAAGTAGTTGTTTATGTACATTGTGCCAAAAATGGTTAGGCTTGGCCAAAACATGTGAAGACGGGTAGCTATTTACATCAGATCTTCAGACATGTGAAGACGGGTAGCTATTTACATTAGGTCTTCAGATGAGTCTCGAAATGAGTCTTCAAGTGAATATGTGAGGATGTCATTCCTGCAGTAGATGAAAGTAACATTATTGTTGTATATGTTAAATTTTTTTATTAGTGTAAACATTACAGGTGAAAGTAACTGTGCTTACATTCTGAGATTTTTGGTTGGATATGTTTTGGAAAGTTGTTTGTCAGACTCAGACGATTGAATGTTCCTTTTTTTTGTTGTTGCAACTTTGTCGAGTGTTGAGCTTTAGGGCTGGATGTTATCGGTTGTTGAGCTGGAGGGCTGAATTCTTTGAGTTGGATTTAGTCCACGAATATCTTCATGTATGCCCTTGACAAAAACGTTTTGTGCAGTGCCTATTTCAAGTTCTAGCAATTTGATTTGGCCCTCTATTCGGAGAATTTCTGGTGGTAGTATATTTGGATTGTCATGATTTTTGTTGAGGATGAGGTCCTCCCATGTCGTACCAAATAGTTCCTCTGCTTGTTTCCCTTTATGATGGCTGATGCCTCATCAATTTCATCATTTATCAATGCAGTTACTATGAATCTGCAAAAAGAGAAAAAAAAAATTGCATTAGGGTTGGTAACTCAAGCTAGACAATTGGAAAGCAAAATCAAATATAGAAGGGAGCTTCAGATATGACGGAAAGTTTCAATTCAAATAAAGTTTCAATTTTAGTAAACACACGAATTGGCTCAATTGTACTTGAACTTCTTCATTTGTACATCTTCTTCTTTAGGGTATAAACTTTCTTTTCATCCCTTATGGTTTATTTGTGGTTAGCAGTCATAAGTATTCCATGAAAGATGAAATCTGCACTTTTATTAACTTGGAATTTTTATTTTGAAAGTTTAGTTGAGCAATGAATTAGTTATGTTGATAGTCAAGCAGCATGAAAGTTAGTACGTTACCTGTAAAGAGGTTGCTGCATATCATGTTCTGTACAGATTAGTAATTGCCTAATTAGCTTCATGGCTTTTTCCTCATTTCCTTGAAGCATTTTGGGCAAGCCAAATAGAACCACTTTTCTTCTGGCACAAATTTGGCTATTTTCGCTATGCAATATACCGGTTTATTCTGTAATGTACAGTAGAAACAAAATATCAGAATGACATCGTATTTGTATATAGGTGAAGTGAGAATAATTAGTTTATTGTTCAGTAATTAGGAGTGTAAATTGTTTACCTTATAGTTGTTTGGATCACAGATGTTCAAAATCTGAGACAGACATCTGTTTGACAGCCTGTAATTCTGCCGGAGTCCTTGGTTGTTTGGGTTGGGTTGATAAAATGTGTGCAGCATGATGAGGTTCACCAAAGCTGTGTTTACATACGAAACTAATTAATTTTCTAGAGATCTCAGAGAAAGAAATTTCATTTCAAGTGATAGAGTACAGATCAAATACAAAATGAAATGGAATAGGTTTCAAACTTGTGAAGATAATAAATTTTGTGCAAAGATGAGAAATTGTATGCTTACTAATGTTTGTAGTCCTCAGCCTCTTTGATATCCGGATTCAGGAAAAAGAAAGTGTTCCCTGTGTTTGATAGTGCAATTTTGTCTGCAATATGAAAGTAGTTGAAGTGAGGATGATGTCTGTTTTCAAATTATATTATTATTGCATGTTTGAAGTTAGGATTATATACTTGGATACTTGGTATCCTTAAGGCTTGTAAAAACCGCAAGTGCAGGTGGAGGCGTTGTCCTAATAGCATCAACATTAACTGTGCGTGCAACGTCTCCCCACAAAGTGACTTGTACATCTTCTTTTCTGTAATTGTAATTTCAATTAGATAGGTTTAATATAATTTAATTAGATGTTATGGATATGAAATGGCGTCAGAAAATATGCATGTATTTTTGTTTTTTGGTTGGAAGTTGCTATGTGTTAGGGTACTGGCCCTAACTAGAGAATTTTACAGAGAGTACTAAAGGAAATCTAGAGAAAAGAAAGAGATATTTCATTGCATAATTATCAAGTACAGAATGAGAGGCTAAATATTACTGAGCTAGCTAGACACGTGTCTCAAAACTAGCGGTGACCCTAACAACTCTGACAGCTAAGAGATTCTTACTCGAGGCAGCCAAACGGTACGTATTGGTTTCTCATCTAATTAAACGGTGCATTCTACTATTCCTAAGTCAAACAAGAAAGTCATATCAGCTGACATCATAACATCCCTCCTCCCTTCAAGACAAACTTGACCACAAGTTAATCTTCAGCCAACCACTACAAACTCACTGTATTGGAACGTCAACCTTACTACTCCCATCAACGTTGAAGCTGGGGTATCTCATTAGGATGTCTTCTGCATCCTCCCAGGTAGCCTCTTCTGGTGTGGTACCAATCCAATGAATCAGCCACTGATTAGCAGCAGCAGTACCCCTTTTCTTGAGGATTCTTCGTTCCAATACAACCATAGGTTCCCACTTTGGGTTCTCTGGATTCAAGATATGAGGTAGATTGGTTTACATTGTGGTCGTGTTTCCCACTTTTTTCTTAAGCAAAGACACATGGAACACATTATGAATTCTTGCAGAGATTGGAAGCTCCAACCTGTAAGCCACTTTTCCCACGTTCTCAATGATCTGAAATGGGCCATAATACCTTTGTGAAAGTTTGTGAAACTCACTTTTGTGCATTGAGTTCTGTTTGTAGGGCTGGAGTTTAAGATAGACCCAATCACCAACTACAAACTCCCTTTCAGTATGTTTCTTGTCATAGAAGCCCTTCATTCTAGACTGTGCTAACTGTAAGTTTCTTTTGAGAGCTGCTAACAATGCATCTCTGTTGGTCAGTTGCTGATCCACCAAAGCCACTGATGTTGAACCAGGTAAGTAAGGAATGACTGAAGGGGGAGCATAACTCTAAAGAGCTTGAAAAGGAGACATCTGAATTGCCGAATGATGAGCTGAATTGTACCACCATTCAGCCCATGGCAGAGCTTGAACCCAGTTATGAGGTTGCTCACCAGCAACACACCTCAAATATTGTTCAAGGGTCCTATTGAGATTTTTAGTCTGACCATCAGTCTGAGGATGGTAAGCTGAAGACTTACTGAGCTTGGTTCCTTGTAGCTGAAAGAAAGATTTCCAAAACAAGCTCAAAAACACTGGATCCCTGTCAGAGATTATTGTGTATGGCATTCCATGCAACCTAAAAATTTCATGAACAAACAATTTGGCTACAGAAGCAGCTGAGTAAGGGTGAGACATAGGTATGAAGTGGCCAAACTTAGTGAATCTGTCCACCACAACCCAAATGACTGTTTTTCCCTCAGAATTAAGTAAACCATCTATAAAATCCATTGATATATCAGACCAAGCCCTTTCTGGTATGCTATTAGGTTGAAGTAACCCTGGAGGTTTCACTGTTTCATAATGGTTAAACTGGCAAGTGTGGCATTCAACTATGAAATTTTTTATGTCTGTCAACATACCTGGCCAAGCAAAGGTTCTGTTGATTCTTTTGTAAGTTCTCGACCTGCTAGCATGTCCACATGTATACCCATCATGCAATTCAGTTATAATCTTCTTCCTCCAGTTGCTAATATTTGGCACAAAGACCCTATCCTTGTAATATAGTTGTGAACTGACCAAGCTGTAGTGTTTCCAGTTTCCACTACCTTGCTGCAAATTTTGTATCACCTTTGAGGCTTCAACATCTTTCAAACAATCTTGCTGCATATCCTCCACAAACTGGTGCACTGGTTGTGATGTCCCAGTTAACACAGATAGTTCAGGCTTCCTTGATAAAGCATCTGGCACAACATTATTTTTCCCAGCTTTATAATGTATGGAATAATCATACCCCATAAGTTTGATGAGCCACTTCTGCTGAGCTGGAGTAGTAATTCTCTGCTTCAAGAAATGCTCTATGGTTCTATGATCAGTGAAGATCTTAAAATGATGACCAAGAAGATAGGTCCTCCAATGCTCCACTACAAACACTATTGCCAACATGTCCTTATCATAGACAGATAGAATAGAGTGTTTTGGAGCTAGGGCTTTGCCAAGAAAAGCAATTGGGTGACCACCTTGAGACACACAGCCCCAATTCCTCTATCTGATGCATCACATTCAACCAGGAATTCCTTGGTGAAATCCGGTGTAGCTAAGACTGGGGTAGTTACCATAGCCTCCTTGAGTTTTTCAAAAGCCAATTCTGATTCTTCACTCCATTTAAAACCCTCTTTCTTGAGCATGTCAGTTAGGGGCTTAGCAATTACCCCAAAATGCCTTACGTACTTCCTGTAATAACCAGCTAGTCCCAAGAACCCTCTAAGACCCTTGACAGTCTTTGGTTTTGGCCAATTTTTGATACTCTCAATTTTGGCAGGATCCACAGCAACTCCTTCTGCACTAATGACATGGCCTAGATACTCCACCCGCTTTACTCCAAAGCTGCATTTACTCTCTTTAACCTTGAGTGCATTTTGCTGTAACTTATCAAAAACCATCTGCAAATGTGTTAAGTGACTTTCCAAGTTGGTATTGTAGATGAGTATATCATCAAAGAAGACCAACACAAACTTTCTCAAATATTCTTTAAGCACATCATTCATAACTGATTGAAAGGTGGATGGAGCATTTGTCAAACCAAATGACATTACCAGAAATTCATAATGTCCTGTGTGAGTTCTGAATGCAGTCTTATGAATATCACTCTCGTGCATCCTAATCTGATGGTAGCCCACCCTGAGATCAAGTTTAGTGAATATAGTAGCTCCATGGACCTCATCAATTAGCTCATCCACTATAGGTATAGGGTACTTCTCCTTGACATTGGTTGAGTTGAGGGAACTATAATCTACACACATCCTCCAGGTACCATTTTTTTCTTGACTAAAATTACTGGAGAAGAGAAGGGTGACACGCTTGGCCTGATTATTCCATTGTCCAACATTTCCTGCACTATCTTTTCAATCTCTGATTTCTGAAAGTGGGGGTACCTGTAGGGTCTAACATTAATGGCAGGGGTGTTAGGCAACAGTTCAATTCTGTGGTCTTTAGGCCTTGCAGGTGGCAAAGTAGTTGGTGGCTGGAATATGGCAGTGTATTGCTGAACCAGAGTGTTAATAGCAGGATGTGTCTCAGTCGTGGGACCCTGCAAGTTAACTGGACTGAGTTGGACCATAACTGCTTCCATTTCTTTCCTTAGAAGTCTGGTCATTGCCTTACAGGTAATTACATCAGCTTGTGATTTAGTCTCACCTTGTAGGGTATACTTGATTTGCCCACTATGGAATTGCATTTTCATGGTTTCAAAGTTCCAAGTAATGTATCCTAATGTTTTCAGTCAAGCAGCACCTAACACCACTTCATAACCTGAAACTGGTAGAATATAAAAATCAGTGGAGAAAATGTACTGTTTCAGTTGCATTTCAACACTTACCTGACCCCTAGTCTGCATTAAAGCCCCACTAGCCAGCCGGACCTTAAGTGGTTTAATGTTCACCACCTTGGTTCTCATCCCCCTCAACAAATGGGGTGTATAAAATTGTGAGATGCTCCAGTATCAATCAAAACGTGTATTGCTTTGTTGTTTAGCAAGCCCTTTAATTGCATGGTATTAGTAGTGTTCTGTTCTCCCATAACATGTAACTGGATTTCAGGTTCTTCCACTTCATCTATGACCAAGGTTTCATCAGCTGCTTCATTGATCACAGGCCCTGGAATTTCAGTTTCTTCTTGTATCACTTCCATCACCATGACCTGCCCTTTTCTACAGTTATGGCCTGGTCTGAACAACTCATCACAAAAGAAGCACTGATTTTTTGCCCTTCGCTCTTGGTACTCCGCCTTAGTAAGCCTCCTGCTCCCCGAAGTGTTATGAAGTGGCTGTGTTGCCGGTACCCTTGTGTTGAAGGTCTGAGGTCTAATTGCTTGGTTTCCAGTAGTAGTAGGAGGGTTCAACCTGCCAACAGCAAGTGTGTTATTCACAGGTTGGTTTCTTCCACTTGGCAAAGTCTTGTGTTGATTTCTGTATCCTATGTCCCTTTCCTCATAGTTCTTAGCCAGTTCACATGCTTCATAAATGGATTTTGGCTTTTGGGTTTTGACATCAGCTCGGATTTCACTCTTCAAGCCCCCCAAAAAACATGATAACAATACTTGCTGAGAAAACCCTAGAGCTCTCCTGGATAATTTGGTGAATTGCTCCTCATACTGTTCCACACTCCCAGTCTGGCTCATTCTAGCCAAAGCAGCTGATAATCTACCACATTGTGACCACTAAATTCCCTCATTAGCAGATCGGCTAAGCCTAACCATGTAGGAGGAAATTCATGTTTAAACATGTACCATCGATTTGAGGCTTTGTACTTAGATGCATGGTAGCAATGGCCAGTTTTCTATCTTCAGGTATTTGGTAAAACTCAAAGAACTGTTCTTCCTTATTAAGCCACTCTACATGATCTCCCCCACTAAACACCCCAAATGCCAGTCTCATTTGTCTCATTGTACGTAAATTAGGATCTGTGGGACATTGATATGGGTGTGGAATAGTTGCATTGTAAAACTGAGGTGGTGTATTTGGTTGATAATACTGAGCTAGAGGAGGTTGTAACACATGCTGAGTAGGAATGGCAGTATGCATATAAGGTCGATGGTTCATGGTATGGTGATGTAATGGGAAGACAGATCCCATTTTTGTTGTGACCTGTGAATTAACATAAGTAGGCACTGCAAAGGGTAATGTAAGCTGCAACTGTGATGCAAAGCTGATGGGAGTATGTGAATAGGGTCCAGAGTAACTCATAGTGAAAGGCCCAGTGTCACCAAGGTGAGAAGTAGGTGCACAGCCATAGAATGGTTGACCCTCACCATAACCATGAGCAACAAAAGGACCAGCAAAATAATTGAATGGTTGTGTCCCAAAATTAGAATGCTCGACAAATTGTGTTTTCCACTAATTTGAGGAGCTGTTTCCATTGTTAGAGTCAACTTGTGCATTCTTCAAACCATCCCCTGACATAGAGCTAACAGGTATAGCAGTAGTAAATTGCTCTACATCAGAGACTTGCATCATTGTAGAATAAAGGGCTAAATACAAATTACTACCATGTGGTTTAGGTCCAAAATCAATTCGGTCCCTGAACTTCTAATTTCATCAAAAGCACCCCTGCACTTTCAATTTTGATCTAATAGGTCCAATTTGTTAGTTTTCCGACAATTGAGTTATTTAACTTGTTAACTTGGCTCATATATGGGCTGTGTTTTATGATGTGGTGTCGAGGTGGTCTGCATAGTCAATTTAGGAGTGAGTCATGCTATTAAAAATAAATAGTTTTTCAACAAATAATCCAACTATAACTTGAACCCATAACAGAATATTAACGAATTGGACCTATTAGATCAAAATTGAAAGTGCAGGGCTGTTTTTGATGAAATTAGGAGTCCAGAGACGGAATTAATTTTGGACCTAAATCACAAAGTACTAACTAGTATTTAGCCCTAGAATAAATTTCACTAGTAAACCCCAAGATCACATCATTATCACCTAGACTGCGGGGTGACCCATTTTGAGGGTTAGTGGAATTACCCATTTCCATCGTTTGAGCTAAAGACAAAGTTGCCCTCGTTGATTGTGCAGAATCCTCCTTACTAGTACTAGAACTCTAGAAGCAGTGCCTCTAGTTGGAATACTGGTAGAAGGGGGTAACGAGCCAAAACTCATTAGGGGTGGGGGTTGAGCCTTGCTTGCCTCTAGAAGCATTGCACACATCTGCTCCATCATTTCAGCACGCATGGCTGTGAAAGAGTCTTGCAGCATACCTATTTGAGCCTTCATTTCGTCTTTGTGGATTTGAAGCTCAAATTCCACATGACCGAGCTCGCCGGAAGTGTGCGACGGCCCTCCACCGCCCTTCTGTTTGACCATCACTGGTCTCTGATACCAGATGTTAGGGTACTGGCCCTAACTAGAGAATTCTACAGAGAGTACTAAAGGAAATCTAGAGAAAAGAAAGAGATATTTCATTGCATAATTATCAAGTACAGAATGAGAGGCTAAATAGCACTGAGCTAGCTAGACACGTGTCTCAAAACTAGCGGTGACCCCTATAACAACTCTGACAGCTAAGAGATTCTTACTCGAGGCAGCCAAACGCTGCGTATTGGTTTCTCATCTAATTAAACGGTGCGTTCTACTATTCCTAAGTCAAACAAGAAAGTCATATCAGCTGACATCATAACACTGTGTTACCGTATATTATGCATGTAGATGTCACATCGCAACGTGATTCAGTTGTCAGATGTCAGCCTCTCTTCAGGAGGTTGAATCATTTTGATTCTGACGAAAATGTCTGTTTTTTTTTTTTAAATGAATTCACTTAGTTAGCATGCTGAATGTAGCTGTTTCAGAAGTATTCTAATACTCAAAAAGTTTAATGGTCAGTAGTTACCTGAGAGGATTTCGTTCTTTGAACTGCTGGCAAGAAGACTGTAGTCGATTAAGTAGAAGCGATGTAGTGGAATAGAGGCTGGTAATTCTGGAATGTGCTTAATAATGGTCTTGCCAGTGAAATAGATTTGTGCAGGGTGTGGTACTATTTTGTAGCTTGGCTGGCTGTAGCTTGTAAAGAAGCGGCTGATTTCATATATATTTCCTTGAACAATGTTGGATGCGAGTAGTTCGCAGTTCCCTTGTCTTATGAATCTGTGGATTGCATCATTCTAATTGTAAAATATAAAAATTTAATGTTCTTCTTGCTTAGTTTAGTAATCAGAAATGAAGTAGGGTATTAAGTATCTGACCATTTCATCCACCAATATAAATTGGAGGGCTTCATTTTTTTCCACAGGTTTGTATTTTTTTGATTCCCAACGCTTGCATACACGGACTCTGATCTGGATGTTATTTTGGCAGAGCTCGATGTCACGAATTCAAACAGTGCGTATTGCCATGAGTTCCTGCACACAGTTGGTTTAAATGTCAGTATTTGGTATCCATGTTTATATGAGTCTTGTTAGCTTCATGGAAAATTTAATGACAATACAGATTGCTTTTGATGCTCATAATAGATACAAAAATATAAGTATGTTGCTGAATTATATAGGATTTTTTTTTTTTTTTTGGATTCTGTTTTCTACTCATATGCAAAAGGAAATGACATTGGGCAAACTAATTAAATGAAATATATGAAGTCCCAGTATATATTATTATATGATTTCTTCAATGTTACTTCACTTTACAGGAAGTAAATAGATATCTACTTTGTGGTTGCCTAACGAACTCAGCAAGATGATTATATCAGTGTAATGAGTGAGCCTTATTGATATGGAATCTTAGTGAGCGTTATTGAACTCAGCAAGAGTGAGCCTTATTAATTTTCTATTCAGAAAATCAGAAAATTGAAAATAAGAAAGAAAGCTAAATGGTCAAAAACAATACTCTAAAGAATGAAATTTATATAATGACAGTATTGCATCTATGTATACATGTAATTGTTAGGTGTTCTTATAGTCTAATCAATGCTGCGTCGTTCTAGCAACAAAAACTGAATTCATACGCAATTAACTTCTCATTTTGCAACTGATTGTCTCTTTTAGGCTCATGGATCTGAGTCTGTATTTCTCTATTGACATACACACAAATAGCCATGAACTCAGAAAAGCAAGCAATACTGAGCCTTGAAAAGACACAGTGCAAGAAGAAGCAATACCTTTATTGGGCTTGATGATTTTCTCTCTCTCTTCTCCAATTAGAAGGCTCCAGAAGCAAGAAAGAAGAGATTCTAGACAGAATACAGATCGAAGTAATGACTATGAGAGATTCTAAAACATAAGAAGATAATATTTTAATTGAATTGAATTGGCTTTAGGCCCAAAAGCAAGATTGAAGACACACTGCACCAAACGAAAATAATATTAGGCTGTACATATTGAATGCTATAGAGACAGGTCTATGGAAATTCAACCACCTTAACAATGAGTTTTGAAAGGTTCTACTCAAGACAACCAAATCTCATTTTTAAGGTGGTTGAATTTGCATATGTGTCCTAAATCGTTGCATATTATGGGTTTATATATTGAGTGTCGTCGAGACAGCTATATGGAAATTCAACCACTTGAACAATGAGTTATCAAAGACTTAACTGAAGAAGTAATAGAGTTGAAGTGAAAGTCATTGTCCAAGTGATTGAAGCTGCATATACCCGTGATAAATCATTGAAAGATTCTGTTGAAGCTAAATTGCAGGAAAAAACCTAAACCTCTAGCTTAAATTAATGGATACAAATTGACATAGAAAGCAAATAGAAAGGAATATATAGATGAATTGTATAAGAAGTGGAAAACCAAATACCCAAATACATAGAAAGCAAAGCAAACACTATACACTATTAGCAAAACCCAAAATCAAAATGAGATTTTGATAGAAAAAAAAAACAAAATCGAATGGAAAACCAAATACCCAAATACGTATTCTACCTCCTGCTCTTCAAGTTCTCATCTGAAATTACCCATCAATAGCCCAACTTTACATCTTAGGCGCAGAACCAGAACCCGTTTACCTTCCCTTTCAGCCCATGCAACCAAAGCCAATAACTCAGAGCTGAATCAAAACAATCGCAGCCATTACCAATCGCAATCCTACAAATCCCAAATAGCCCAAAATAAGAAATCAGAAAAGCATGCCAACAAAACATTAAAGAAATCAAAAATTGTCAAATACCAAAACCAAATTTCCTTCCACTAGAGAATGAGAAAACCAACAAAACAATCTTCTTGCACAATCCTCGCCCTCCCCCTTTCTGCACAGATCATTTTGCAACAAAACAACTTAAAACAAACACCTTTCTATCTCTCTCTCAGCAAAGAAACGAAGACACGCATGTAATCAAGAATCAGGTGGTGTCTCAGCAGATCAACAAGTGGACTATGCAATTCCTCTAAACATAGAAGGGCAAAAAAGTCCGACCACTATTCATTTTGTTTGTCGCATCTGGTTTGTGCTTTAGTATAGTTATAATTAGGTCAAAGGAAAGGTTTTCTTCAGAGAGTATTGAGAGTGAATAGCTAGCCTAGTTTATCGTGATTAATGTCACTTGTTTGGTCTAGGCTTGATATTTTGGTAGGATATTGTGAAGTGGTGGTTGCTACAAGGTTGCATTGAGGCCAAGTGCTACAAGAGAAAGCTCGAGTTCCAGGTAGGGGATGCCTTTAACTCTATCTATGCTTTTCTTGCATATATTATGTTTTATATGAGGCCTCTTACATGGTTTTGAAAGTTATCTGTTTTACAATTGAAATAGTTTGCGTGGATTGGATTGATGTGTTGGCAATTGATGGGGATGTAAGGAGAGGTCTGCTCCTCCTTGAGCCACCCGTGGTGGGCAGTGTGCACCATGCCCTTGTTGTTGAATTATCCCCTTTGTCTCGAGCCTTGTGATTATTGAATTCCGGAAAGTGATTTGCTAGATGGACGGTTATGATGAAAGTTGTGGAAGAAGATCAATTGTCATGGGATTGTAGTTACGTGGTAAAGATCACATGGAATCGCAAACCGGTTTTTATCTATTACTTTTTCTCAAAACGATTACTCATATTTTTAAACTTAGATATGGGGACGGGCATGGGCAATGACTGAATATTGGAGCCTAACCCCTACTTTAGTTTGTTTTGCAGGCTATTATTGTCGAAGCTTGGGTACGGAGGATAATTCTTGGAGGCCAAAATTTGTTTTGTTTAAAGTTTGTTTTTATTTGGCTTGTTCGATCTCGTAAAATTTTTGTAACGTTATGTATGGTTAATGATGTGTGTGATTGTTTACCACCAAAGTGGAACCCTAGAGTTAGAACCTCCATTTGAGTTTAGGTCCTAATGGGCTAGACTTAGAAGACTCACGTAAATTACATTCAATGAACCTAATGCAAACTTGGGCTAAGAACTTAAAAAATGACGTAGGTTCTAAAACTCAACACAACACCACCTTCCTTTCCTCTTCCTTACCTAGTTCGTAATTTTGTGATTATGAGCCAAGCCCACTATACAAGCCGCGCCCAAGAATTTCGGGCTTATAGATTTCTTGTACTCCAATCTAAAGGCCTTGTCTCTTTGAGGAATTCTAGGCCCAAAACACTTGCTCCTTAAGTGTTGCGGGAATATGGTTCCTTGGGGAGGCGGCGCTGTGGTAATCCAGTCTCCAGATCGACACACTCCTGTCTCAAGTCCCTGCTGCCCCTGCAGTGCACCTGCCAGCCAGTCAGTGTCTCTCCCCTTGCAGTCCTGCCCCTCGCTCCTGCTGTTGAACCTGCTTCTCCCAACTGCTGCGGAACCTACTGATGCTCGCTGCTGCCACTAGCTGCTGTTGCTGCTGCCCCAACACACCTGCTCCAACACTCGCTTATTCTCAAGCCCTAAATCATCAAGTAAGTTTTTGTGATTAAGGTTCCTGCTTTCTCGTCTTTTAAATTCCTTTATTTGTTGCAGGAGTTGTATAATACTAATATGGGTTCGATTATTTAATAAGCGGAATTGTGGGGATTCACGCTAAACGAACTAAGAGTGTTCGTAATCAATGAACTAAGAGTGTTCATAATAAATGAACTAAGAGCGTTCGTAATCAATGAACTAAGAGTGTTCATAATATTTAGACTAAGAGCATCCACAAGCCTCAAATTGTGACCATATTAAAACATCATTGTTTGGTCTAATCCAAATATTCTTGGAAATTGATTTCTTGGTAGCATAGCTCGGAAATCTTATTATTTTAGTTTTCGTAGAAGTTTAGCTCCGAAACTAATATATATTCTCTTCTTATTTTTAGGATGTCTAATGAACCAAGACTTGACTTTCCCATGCTTGACTCAACAGGCTCGGATTACCATAGCTGGGTAACCGATGTTTAGAACCACCTCACTTTAAAGGGAATATTACCCATAATCCAGGCACCTAACCAGGATCTTGTGTTCACACGAACACCATCAAAGCATGCTCAAGCAGTCATCTTGATGCGACGTCATATGGACAAAGCACTCAGATTGGAGTATAGGTCGATCAAAGATGCAAGAGAGTTATGGGTAGCGCTAGAAGAGCGCTTTGGCAATGTCCAAGATTCCTTCCTCCCTGACTTGAAGGTTCAATGGAATAATTTGCGCTTCGCCGACTTCAAGTCTGTTGCTGAATATAATTCAGAAGCTCTTCTCCTACAATCCATGTTGAGATTTTGTGGACAACCTGTCACAGAGCATGAGCTAATTGAGAAAACTCTGTCCACCTTCCCCTTTTCAACAATTGTGGTCTCAAAGAAATATTGTACTTAGGTCAATTCTAGAGGGATCACGAGGTTTCATCAGCTTATCAATATTATATCTGTAGCTGAGAAACATGATAACATACTCGTGAAGAATTATAATTCAAGACCCATTGGAACTAAAAGCGTTCATAGGGCGAATTATAATGCACCCAAAGGAGGGAGCAAGGAGCAGAACCCTAAGAATAAGGGACATGAGGGACGTATGGGTCCATATAACCGCCCTGACAAGGAAGGAAACCGCAAGTTTGGTGAGGATACACGTGGTGGCAATGCCACACATGGGAGAGGTGGTCATGGTATCCCTAGCTGTGGTGGTGGCACCATGGGTCATGGTGGTGGCACCAACCCTCCTAGGGAACGTCCACAACGTGCACCTCAATTAAAGGGAGGCAACCATAATGATGTGTGTCATCGGTGTGGATCAAGTGAGCATTGGTTCCAGCAATGCAAAGCAAGAGAGCAACTAGCTGCAATAACAGGGCATACAGGGACCTGAGGGAGTAAGAAGTTTACCTTGCAGAATAAGAAGATGGTGAAGATGTCAATCTCACCATAGAGAACTTCAAAGCTGAAGATGAAGTGCACAAGGATGCCGCAAACTTTGATTAAAATAGTGCTTTTTATTTGTCCAAGAATTATATAATGGCAACATGCCTTAGTCAATAAATGACAATTGTATTAACTTTTCTCATGTGGCGCATCCAATGAAGTATGATGTCTAGGAAATCAATTGAGATTAGTAGTACTTAAGAGAGTCTGCTCCACCAACATCTCTCTCTACTATCCTGGTCATATTTGATTGGAGTTACCAAACGGATAGAGTGACTACAGTGTGTCTCAGTTTGATTTTTATTTTGGATTAGACTTTGGAAACTTTGATGTAATCATTGGCGATTTTTATTAATAAATTATAGTATTATTATTCAATGTCATGGACATTTTTTTATTCCGAACTTTATTATTTTTCAGTATGTTTCCTGGAAAGTTGGAAGAACCCTATTCAGTTTTAAAGATATAAGAACCAACGGTTTTCATGTGGAAACACATTGTGAGAATGAACAAGCGTTCCTCTGCATCACCTCTAATGACTACGGACATAAACGAGTATTAGAGAAACTTATGTATCGCTCTAGTGGGTTGTATGCAACCATTATTCGAGTCATTGAATCCAACCATGTCATAAGAGATGACTTATGGGATTCTGACACATATAGGCTTTGGTACAACCATTTGGGACATCCAGGTCATAGTATGATGATCCGTATACTAAAGACTTCACACGGACATCTATTTTTCAAAACAAAAAGAAGTCAAAACTGAAATTCAGTCCAAGGTAGAGCCAGCGCCACCTGCCCCCTGTGGCCCAAAAGTGGTATTGACGCCACCAATGCCTTCTTGGTTCCTTTTTCTACTTCTAAAGTCAATTGTGACTTTGTGGCACAACCAAATTCTTCCTTGGTTGCTTCTAAAGCCCATCATTCATTTTGCAAAGCCCGCTCTTTAGCAAAATTAGGATCGAGACCATCTTATGTAAAGGACACTAAATAAAATATACCATTCTTGCTAAGAATCCAAGGTGATATTTGTGGATCGGCCTATCCAACCAACTTGCGGACCATTTAGATACTTTATTGTGTTGGTTGATGCATCGACACGCTGGTCGCATGTTATGCTTTTGTCCACAAGAAATGCTGCATTTGCTAAACACCTAGCACAAGTTATTAAGTTAAGGGCTCACCACCCTGATCATCCTATTAAGTCAATTTACCTTGACAATGCTGGAGAGTTTACATTAAAAACTTTTGATGACTATTGCATGTCCATTGGGATTGAGGTTGAACACCATGTTCCTCATGTTCACACCCAAAATGGTCTCACAGAAGCTGCCATTAAAAGACTTCAAATGGTTGCTAGAGCATTGGTTATGTGCATCAATCTCCCTGTTTCTGCTTGAGGATATGCAATATTGCATGCAGCTATGCTTATTCTTCTGAGGCCTACTGCCACTCAACCTTTTTCTGCGTCCCAGATGGTTAGTGGATATAAGCCTAACATCTCACACTTACACATATTTGGGTGTGCATTTTATGTGCCAATCGCGCCGCCACAGCGCACCAAAATGGAACCTCAAAGACGATTAGGTATTTATGTTGGATATGATTCCCCAACCATTATCCACTACTTAGAACCCTTGACAGGCGATCTATTTACAGCTAGATTTGCGGATTGTCACTTTGATGAGACAGTCTTCCTGTCGTTAGGGGGAGATAATAACAATGATGTTCAACAGGAACGACAGGAATTGTCATGGTCTGTCCCCACTTTGTCTCATCTTGATCCCTGAACTGTACAGTCTGAAATTAAAGTGCGGAGAATTCTCGATCTTCAGAACGTAGCAGACTCTATGCCTGATGCGTTTTCTGATATTGCTAAAGTGACAAGATCACACATACCTGCTGCAAATGTGCCTGCAAGGATTGATGTCCCTAAAAATCTTGGACATGGCACCACCCCTAGAGGTATTGGGCATGGCGCCGCCACCAATAATGGTGATGGCAATGTGGCTCAGGCCGGGCTCTCAGCAAGGAAACTTGGGAGGCCCAAAGGTTCGATGGATTCTCACCCAAGAAAGAAAGCTAGTTTGGCATAAAAAGATCCATTAATCATCAATATGAATAACCCTTCTCATGAAGATATTCCTGATTATAATTATGTCCAAGAGACATCATTAGGGGACGCTCCAATGTTAGAACCAACTCCAGAGAATAGGGAGATCTCCATGAATCACACTAGTGTACATGAGACGTTGAATAGAGATTCTATTATCCTTGATGATGTGTTCGCATATTCTATTGCTCAAGGAATTATAAAACACGATGATATAGAACCTCACTCCATTGAAGAATGTCAACGAAGAGCAGATTGGCCTAAATGGAAAGATGTGATCCAGGTTGAATTGGATTCACTAACAAAGAGACAGATATTTGGGCCTATAACGCTGAAACCCCCAAGTATAAAGCCCGTTGGCTATAAATGGGTCTTTGTTAGAAAAATGAGGTTGTTAGATACAAAGCCCGCCTTGTGGTGCAAGGTTTCTCACAATGCCCTGGAATCAACTATGAGGATACATATTCTCCCGTAATGGACGTTATAACGTTCCGCTACCTTGTCAGTTTGGTAGTTTCCGAAAAAATTGACATGCAGCTTATGGATATAGTTACAGCGTATCTCTATAGGGATCTAGATTTAGAGATATTGAAGGTTCCAGATGGACTTCAATTATCCAAATCAAGTGGCTCTAAACCACAGAGCGCGTTTTCAATAAGATTGAGATGCTCACTATAGGGATTGAAACAATCCGGACGGATGTGGTATAACCGTCTAAGTGACTACTTGATTGGGAAGGGATATGTCAATAATGAAATATGCCCATGCGTGTTTATTAAAAGGACAAGTTCCTGATTTGCAATTGTGATAGTATATGTCGATGACATGAACCGAATTGGAACTCTAGATGAGTTAAAGGAAACTACTAAATACTTGAAATCCGAATTTGAGATGAAAGATCTTGAGAAAATACGGTTTTGTATCAGACTAGAACTCAAGCACCGTAGTGATGGGATTATGATCCATCAGTCAGCATATACTCAAAAATTACTAAGGCGCTTTAATGAAGATAAAGCAAAGCCTGTGAGTACTCCTATGATCGGCCGTAGTCTTGAGCCCGGAAAATATCCGTTTCGTCCAAGGGATGAGGACGAAGAATTGTTAGAGGCAGAAGTGCCCTACCTAAGTGCAATAGGTGCATTATTGTACTTAGCTCAATGCACAAGGGTCTGCTAAGACCGGACATCTCCTTAGCAGTAAACTTGTTAGCTCGACATAGCTCTGCGCCAACACGCCGCCATTGGATTGGTATAAAGACAATATTTCAATACTTGAGAGGTACGATTGATATGGGCTTGTTTTATGCCTACAGAGAGAAGAAATTATAGAAGTATGGGATCGGACCCCACAAGGTAAAATGCCACCTTCCGTGATGTAGACGCCGGCGATGCCGCCCATGGTGGCCGACGTCCTCCTCCTCCCTTCCATCAAAATGACAACGATGTCTTGATGGGTTTTGCTGCTGCAAGGTATCTCTCTATCCCTCACAAAGGTCCCTCCCAAACCGGTTATGTCTTTACCATGGGAAGCACTGCGATATTGATACGCTAAAAACAAGCGCTCAACTTAACCCTGCAAGATGTAGTCGTTAGTAATATAGAGTAAGCAGGGATCGTTCAAGCCGGGGATTGAGGGTAACAAATTATTCACACAAAATAATTTAAACTAACTAAAACAAAAATCAAACAAACAAAGAAAACTAACTAAAAGAAGAACAAAACGCAAAATAGGGAAAAGGAGAGAGGAGGCAACGAAATAGAAGAAGAAAAGAAAAATAAATGTTTTGGGGGTTTTTAGGTTTTACGAAAATTAAAGGAAAACAGAGAAAGCAATTTCGATTTTAAGTTTGAAAAACAATATGGAGAAGACGTTAGAGACTCGGAAATCCACCACCAATTATTTTCGAACAATGTTAAGTTAATCTAGTTTCAATTACTAAGGTGTGAACAGAAATCAACCAAGAAACAAGTCGGAGCAGATCATGTCCCTTATTAATGTTTCCCTAATTACTTAGTCTATGTGAGCGCACAATAGCTAAGCCTATCAAACATGCAATCAAGGTATAGGACGCTATCCTATCAACAACACATATAGTGTCAACATATTTGAAGCATTAAGATCTCATGGAAACAATTGATTATAGAGTTGCAGTCTAGTGTGGAACGCCTACCTAGCATGCTCTTCTAGTTGTTTAAAACATCAACTTTTGTTCAAAGCCTTGCATACTTGTGGATTAGAAAACAAGACGATTAGGTGAATTATTTTCTAAACCTAGCTCCAATTACATGCATAAATCCTATGTTGGCCACCATAAAACAAACACATGCAAAAGTTTTCAATCAATCAGAGATAAACAACCAATCCACACCCAAGATCAAGAAACTAAATTTAAACAAACATATGTTCTACATAATTGGGGCTTCAAACCTCGCCCCTAACAAAAATAACTAGCCACACATCGTCTTAAATTCAACAATTAAAAGCATGAATATCAAATTACAAGATAATAAAAACCGTATAAAGGAGAGTATGAGAGCCACGAATTCACTTTTAGGCAGCCTTAGATGCAGGCAATCCTTCAAGATGAGGCACGGCAGGAGCTTGATGGAAGTGGATGGTGAATTGCACGGTTTTTCTTCTTGAAGACTTGGGGAATTTTAGACTTTGTGTGCTAGGGTTTGGGAGCAGAAGATGGCGCTGTAGGATGGTGTCTTCTCAACGTGTTCTACTGCTCTATATATATAGAATACACAGCCCTAGTTTCCTTTCCCAATTCTGCTTTGAAAGCCTCCCCTAGTTGCTTGAGGATTACTCTACTTGGTGCATAATTAAATGATTTTCAAGCCTTAATAAAAATGCCCTGGAAATCCGTCCAAAGAAGAATTCTGCAAAGCCATCCTGTTTTGACTAGGATTCAATTTCTGACTCTGAAGCTTCCTTCTTGGACAAGGAACGACTTCGTCTTGACAAGTTTCTGGACGTTTCTTGACTCCCACGTGCTCTATGACATCATATCATCTAGAATGATCAATAACCTTCTGGAAAAACTCCAAGAAAATCGCCGGAAAAGATCTCCCAAAAAGCTTCGTGAAAAGCTGACAGTTTCTGCCTTATCGGGAAGCATACTTCGACTTTGATTTCCTACTGCCTCGTTGACACTTCTGACCAGTTCTTTGGCTGTAGTTGAAGTATAACATCATGTATTCAAGGATCGATGGCCCTTTCTTCAAAGGTGCATTTGGAAGGTGCAAGAATTACTCCTCAAAACCGTTCCCAGAAAGCTGATTCTGAAACTGCAGTTTTCTGCTTTGCAGCAACTGTTTTGCACAATGAATTCCGTGGACTTCCCTTGTAATTTCTGGCCAAATGGTTTATCAAACTTGGTTCTCTGCATCATTAATTCATGTTTCATGGCTTCGTTGCTCCCTTTCAGCTCTTATTTCTCTTGAATCACTCCACGAACTACCTAAAAAGAAAACAAAGTTAAAACTGACTTTTTAAAGGAAATAGCTAAGAAAAGTGTAAGGGATTTCACACTATATTCGTCGCATTTATGCTCTTATCAAATTCCCCCACACTTAGCTTTTGCTAGTCCCTTAGCAAAATCAAAACAAAGAAAATAAAACAAGGACTCAAAACACTCAAAACAAACTATGCCTTCAACATTGTTGTCTCAGAAATCTGTTACTTTCATAGCATCAAGATTAGCACGCAACCAAGAATCAATCATAAGTAATTCGAGAGTTAATTAAAACATATATTCCACATATAAGCATGTAAGACACGGATGTGACAATGGTGATGGGTGGAGCTTAGCATGTATCCAACAAGTATGATTCAAACCTCACAGGATTCATCACTCTTTCTTCTCTCAGATCATGGCTAATGCTTAAAAGCTTTTTCACTCAAATATATGTGAGAGATGATAATATTTTCGACAAACTAAAAGCTCACATATAAAGAAAGAAAGGCTATGTCGAATTTATATGTATTTTTTTCTACGATCTCATGAAGGATACCAACTACTTGCCGGACGGACCGAACCATATGCTCAACTCTTGTAACCAATCTCCACAGATCAAAGGCTGCCCATCTTAAGGATCAAAGAGGTCTTACTTCAAGGTTGTAATGGGGCCAAGGTTTAGGGGTTTAAAGAAACGAAAGGGTAAGGAAGAATCACAAAGTGTTCTAAAAACCTAGCGGAGCTTTCATTGAAGCATTGAGACGTCTTCATTTAGTCACCAAGGCATCTTGCAACATTGAACTTCATGTGTGTCTTTATTAAGGGCCGGATGTCATTGTGTTGGACCCTTGCTTCATTCAAGCTTTCCTTCGAACACTTGTGAAATAGGACAAAGACCAAATTCATCGTACTTAGGCCTTCACGTCAAAACAAACTCCATATCCACAATGGGGGGACTAAAATCCACAAATACTTGCACTCTTTTTCTTTTCATTGCCGTACACATTTTTTTTCATTCTCTTTTTTTCTGTTTTTTTTTTCGGCATACATATATATATATATATATATTTTTTTCATGGACAAGTCTTTCCCCCACACTTATTCTTTCTCCTCATCTCTTTTGTAGTGCCTTCAAAATCTTATCTGTCTCGTAAATTAGCTCCACTAAATCCTTAGAACAAGGGTAGGGATATAACTATACTAAGGTTCAAGGGTTAGGATTTTGAGGGTGATGAAAGAAAAAGGTTTAAAATGTAGGCTCAAAGGGGTTGAACTAAGGGGTGTGTACATCTTGTGTACACAAATGGGGGCACAAGCTATTTTTGGCTTTGGTGGAATTTCCTAGGTGCCTTTATCCTTTCCAGAATCAGGGACATGTATTGATAAAAGTTTCGACCAGTACAAGAGCAAGTTCTAGTAATCTCTAGAGTCCGTCAAACTTAATCTGTGGCAAGCAGTCAATCAAAGAGAAAGATAATGAGATCACTAAGCATCGCCAAGAAAATAAGAATATATTTTTCAATAAACACTCACAAAGAATGGCAAATAGGCTCAAATTCTTACATGGGTTATTATGAATCAAAACTCATCATCAACATGCTCATAATTCTGTACCAAGGTCAACAAAAACCACACTACTACACAATCATATGCTTTATATATATCGTAATTAACCAAAGAATTATTTTAACATCATCTCAATATTGTGGTCCTCTTTTATCCATAATTTCAGAGATTAAGTTCATCCTAGACAGTTGAAAGGCGACCTAAGACTCGAACAACAAAACAAAACTGAAAACAAGAACTAAACACTCCAAAAAATAACTAACGATTTTTTTTTTGGATTTTTTTTTTCAATTTTTTTGGTTTTTTTTTTTTTTAATAAGACTCAAATTGGATTCCCTTCCCCCACACTTGAATCATACATTGCCCTCAATGTATGGCAAATTTAATCAAACAATGCATAATAGAAGCGTAAAGAGAGGAAATCAAAATAATAATAATAATAATAAAAAATTAAAAGAAGAAAGGTGAGAAGGTTGATAGAAAAGCTCCCCCTTGTAGACCTCCCAATGCTCACGACCTTTGGAGATGACAACAAAAGACCCCAACCTAAAGACCATAAGGTCTTGACTTCCTAACGTAAGCTCCGTGCGAAGTCTTGTTGCATCTTTGGATCCCATAAGTTTGTGTCGGCAGCCCATGTTCCAGGTCCCATAATGATTCTATGCAGCTTCAGATGACGATTATACCACTTGGAGATGAAAGTGGACATTGCGAGCTCTCTGTGCATATGTGGAACACCTTCTAACTCCAAGCGGTTTGAAAGTTATAGCCCTATAAAGTTAGAGAAAAAGCAGAAAAACGAACCGAAAATCTGGCAAAGTGACCTTTACCCACTCAAACTTTTATTCCGGGAGCATCACTGGTGCAATGGACGAGATTTTTGGCCTGAAGGTAGTATACATATAGAGATTTGAGTCCATGTAAAGAACTCCTCATTTCATCCACGGAAATACGCCCAGTTTTTCTTTTTCTGTGACACAACTGCACAGTTTTCTGTTTTCCTGAGCTGACCTTGCTTCATTCAAACTGGAACTGGGAACGCATATGAACTCCGAATCCAGTTCTGTAAAAACCTACAGACACTACACTCAAAGATCTTTCCATCCATGTATGGTACATCTTCTGGTTCCATCTGAGCGAAAAACGGAAGTCGTCTAAAGTAGACTGACTGTATGGTCAGCACTCTGTTTGTACAGAAGGGACACTTTTCACACTTCTTTACAACCTTATGACCTGCACACAAACTAAAAACATAAAAAGGAACTAAATAGAAAACAAAGAAAGCAAAGAAAACATCCTTTGGGTTGCCTCCCAAGAAGCGCTTGGTTTAAAGTCTTCAGCCTGACATAGCAGCTCTTCATCAAGAGTAATCAGGAGGTTTAGGCCGCGGTTCGATCAGATGCTTAAGCCTCTTCAAAGATGTTTCATGGTCCCTTGCTAGCAACTTAGGTAACTTGGGAACAATGGAAAGATAGGATTTGATGCTTTTATTTTTCCTTCTCTTCTTCCATTGTCTCCTTCTTTTCTTAGGTTCAACAATCACGGCTAGAATAATCTCCTTATCTGATTTGAGATATTCACTTATCACCATCTCCACATGATCAACAAACTCAAACTTTGCTTGGATGGGGAGAACATGTGTAGAGCTTGAATGAGGCATTGAAGGATCAGATGGTATTCCATGTGCTAGCAATAAAGGTCCAAATGTAGGAGCTTTGATGGACTCCTCTTTTAAGCAATCCTCCCTTGTGGCCTCATATCCTTTTGGATCTTCATGAGGTAACATGATTGTTTCAGGCACTTGGGGCACATTTTCATGAAGCTCATCCTTACTTCCTTCATTATAGGATTCATCATCATCAAACGGATCTTCCATTTCCCACTTTTCAAGCTCGGTTATGTAGCATAGTTCATAGTCCTCACAAGTCTCAACATTGAGTTGCTCTTTATATGACTCCTCCAAATCCATTACTTCATCCTCATCAAATGTTGAATCATGGACTGCATCATGAGGTTGACACAAAGCCGTAGTTGTTGGGAGCTCCCCTAAAGTTGTCATCGGTTTAGAAGGGTGCTCCTGAGATATTAAGTTCTCCAAACGCTTTAGTTTTTCTGCCAAATCATCATCAAGAGCTTGCTTTTCCTGAATCCAAGCTTGAAAAGAAGCATCTGAAGCTTGTTGTCCCTGAATCAAAGCTTGAGTAGAAGCATTTAGTTTCTTAATAATCTCATCATCATTATTAGACATACCTGAGTTTTGAGGAGGTGGTGCTTGTGGACAATAGTCATGGTATGAATATGGGGAAGCTTCAAACTCATTGAAAGATCCTTGTTGCATGTTTGGATCGTCATTCCACGAAGAGTAAGGAGGATAATCCCATGCTGAATTGTATGGAGGTGAATAATAATTATTCCAATGCCCTTGGTTGTCATGAAATCCTCCAAGCATGGTATTTTGATCATAGTATCCTTGATATTGGATGCTTGGACATGTCTCCATTGAATGACCAACCATGGAACATATGGAACACACCTCGTAAGATTGATGCCACATTGAAAAAAAAAACAAAAATTGAAGTTAGTGATATATATACAAAAAGAATGTATAAATCCTAAAAGTCAAAATATATACAAAAATAAAACCAAACAATGTGAAAAATAAGTATTTTTCAATCCCCGGCAACGGCGCCAAAAATTGATACGCTAAAAACAAGCGCTCAACTTAACCCTGCAAGATGTAGTCGTTAGTAATATAGAGTAAGCAGGGATCGTTCAAGCCGGGGATTGAGGGTAACAAATTATTCACACAAAATAATTTAAACTAACTAAAACAAAAATCAAACAAACAAAGAAAACTAACTAAAAGAAGAACAAAACGCAAAATAGGGAAAAGGAGAGAGGAGGCAACGAAATAGAAGAAGAAAAGAAAAATAAATGTTTTGGGGGTTTTTAGGTTTTACGAAAATTAAAGGAAAACAAAGAAAGCAATTTCGATTTTAAGTTTGAAAAACAATATGGAGAAGACGTTAGAGACTCGGAAATCCACCACCAATTATTTTCGAACAATGTTAAGTTAATCTAGTTTCAATTACTAAGGTGTGAACAGAAATCAACCAAGAAACAAGTCGGAGCAGATCATGTCCCTTATTAATGTTTCCCTAATTACTTAGTCTATGTGAGCGCACAATAGCTAAGCCTATCAAACATGCAATCAAGGTATAGGACGCTATCCTATCAACAACACATATAGTGTCAACATATTTGAAGCATTAAGATCTCATGGAAACAATTGATTATAGAGTTGCAGTCTAGTGTGGAACGCCTACCTAGCATGCTCTTCTAGTTGTTTAAAACATCAACTTTTGTTCAAAGCCTTGCATACTTGTGGATTAGAAAACAAGACGATTAGGTGAATTATTTTCTAAACCTAGCTCCAATTACATGCATAAATCCTATGTTGGCCACCATAAAACAAACACATGCAAAAGTTTTCAATCAATCAGAGATAAACAACCAATCCACACCCAAGATCAAGAAACTAAATTTAAACAAACATATGTTCTACATAATTGGGGCTTCAAACCTCGCCCCTAACAAAAATAACTAGCCACACATCGTCTTAAATTCAACAATTAAAAGCATGAATATCAAATTACAAGATAATAAAAACCGTATAAAGGAGAGTATGAGAGCCACGAATTCACTTTTAGGCAGCCTTAGATGCAGGCAATCCTTCAAGATAAGGCACGGCAGGAGCTTGATGGAAGTGGATGGTGAATTGCACGGTTTTTCTTCTTGAAGACTTGGGAATTTTAGACTTTGTGTGCTAGGGTTTGGGAGCAGAAGATGGCGCTGTAGGATGGTGTCTTCTCAACGTGTTCTACTGCTCTATATATATAGAATACACAGCCCTAGTTTCCTTTCCCAATTCTGCTTTGAAAGCCTCCCCTAGTTGCTTGAGGATTACTCTACTTGGTGCATAATTAAATGATTTTCAAGCCTTAATAATCTTCCCACAATCTTGAGGAATCATTCTAGGACTCTCCTTCATATTTGCAGCAGCAATAACCTCCCAAAAATGCCCTGGAAATCCGTCCAAAGAAGAATTCTGCAAAGCCATCCTGTTTTGACTAGGATTCAATTTCTGACTCTGAAGCTTCCTTCTTGGACAAGGAACGACTTCGTCTTGACAAGTTTCTGGACGTTTCTTGACTCCCACGTGCTCTATGACATCATATCATCTAGAATGATCAATAACCTTCTGGAAAAACTCCAAGAAAATCGCCGGAAAAGATCTCCCAAAAACCTTCGTGAAAAGCTGACAGTTTCTGCCTTATCGGGAAGCATACTTCGACTTTGATTTCCTACTGCCTCGTTGACACTTCTGACCAGTTCTTTGGCTGTAGTTGAAGTATAACATCATGTCTTCAAGGATCGATGGCCCTTTCTTCAAAAGTGCATTTGGAAGGGTGCAAGAATTACTCCTCAAAACCGTTCCCAGAAAGCTGATTCTGAAACTGCAGTTTTCTGCTTTGCAGCAACTGTTTTGCACAATGAATTCCGTGGACTTCCCTTGTAATTTCTGGCCAAATGGTTGATCAAACTTGGTCCTCTGCATCAGTAATTCATGTTTCATGGCTTCGTTGCTCCCTTTCAGCTCTTATTTCTCTTGAATCACTCCACGAACTACCTAAAAAGAAAACAAAGTTAAAACTGACTTTTTAAAGGAAATAGCTAAGAAAAGTGTAAGAGATTTCACACTATATTCGTCGCATTTATGCTCTTATCAGATATCTTGGAGGTCTATAAAGCAGACCCTTGTTGCTACTTCCTCAAATCATGCAAAGATTATTGCTCTACATGAAGCCGTGTGAGAATGCATCTGGCTAAGGTCTGTAATTAGACATATTCGAGGAACTTGTGGTTTGAAGTCTACCACAGATGAACCTACATGCATTTATGAAGATAATGCAGCTTGTATTGAGCAAATGAAATTAGGTTTCATCAAGGGCGACAACACCAAGCACATATCGCCTAAGATCTTTTACAATCAGCAACAACAAGCACTTCTAAATATTGAAGTGAATCAAATCCGATCAGAGGATAATGTAGCAGACTTATTTACTAAGTCGTTACCAAAATCCACCTTCTTGAAACATGTGAAGAGTATCGGATTAAGAAAGTTATCCGAACTCCCATGATTGTTGCAATCAGGGGGAGGTATGATGTCTACATGTTCGATCTCGAAAAGTAAAGGACGTGTTGTGCTCTTTTTGTCCTTCGACCAGGGTTATTTTTGTCCCACAAGGTTTTTGTTACCTGGCAAGGTTTTTAGTGAGGCAACGATCAAAGCGTCATCACCAAGTTTGAGCGGCACAAGGAGGAGTGTTGAAGGAAGTCAACATCATGTGTGCCTCTTCAAACTAGGGTTTAGCCCTAGAGTTGTAATAGGAGAAGGTTCTAGGTTTCCTAGTTATGTTCTGATTCTATTAACTTTTGATGTACTCTGTAATTCCCTATATAAAGGGCTCTTATTATCAATAATAAACACACAATTTCTCCCTGCAATTCCTCTTTACTACAACAAACTCCATATTTTTTATATTTTTATTGCTCTGAAAATGTGACTGCATCCAAATGATTATTGTTATTGTGTAGGTCACTGATAACGAACCAAAAAACTTAGAAATTGTTTTTAGTCAGATTAGTCAACACTGTTTTTCAAAAAGTTGTTGCTGATAAACTGAAAAATAATTGTCATTCACAATAATCTTTTGAATAATTATTGTCGACGAACAAAACTACTGTTAGAAAACCAAAAAACTACTGATCTGTTTGCAGGCCAAACCGGATCTCCACTAAATATCCGCCATCAGCGAACTGGTACAAATGTGTTTCTCTCTCCCAGACTTAAAAATAAATAAATAAATAAAATAAAAAAAAACCTTTGCACACATACTAGGAAACTTGTGACATATTTACTTATTATCATTCTCATCAGCGTTATTTTACTTGCTCTTTGGTATCATACACGAGGTGGGTCTCATAGCTTTTCTTACTAAATGATCATGTATGGGATAAACAAGGAGGGGATTGTTTTTCAATTTGAAGTCCTAGAATGTCATCAAAAAAATAAAGTTTTGGACTGAAAAAAAAAAAGAGTCAACTTTAATCCGATGCCTAGGACCATTTCAATCAATTTTCATTGCACAGTAAGTTTCCTTAGGAGAAGCCCAACCCACTGAGAAGTTTACCGAATCAAAAATCTCATTATTAATTTTCTAAAAGAGAAAAAAACTGTATGGTGCCTGAAGTACTATTGTCAATTGCAAATTTTGGCACATGAAGTATTTCAGGGAGTTATGTGGTACGTGAACACTTAATTCACCGTTAAACGTTAGTCAACATACTATCTACATTCATTTTGTCCGTTAAAAAGACATGAAGCTCCCGTCTTTAGATAACTGTAAGTGGACATGGGGTGGTGCTCGGAGCCTCGAAGGGGGAGAGCAATATTACCTTTCACCATGACGGTAGAAACTTATTGATCGATTAGGGTTCTGATTATATATGCGAGATTATTGTAGCTGATTAGACTAGTGAATAGCCGTAGAGACCCCTGTATATTTAATCCTGGAATCCACATCACGCAATGGTCACTAAAATTTTGTATTTGTAGCCACGGTGGCTTTTCAAATCCACCGGTCACTAGGAGAGGGATAACTGATCGAGAACCAAACTTATTGTAGCTAGAAAGATGTATGTTAACGTCTTGAAGGTCATAACACATAGTTATTATCTACAAAAACTTCTCACTATTTCTTGTCTCAAGAAAAAATATCTTATATGGAAATGATTAACAATATGAAGATTGTTTAAGTAAAAGAGATTCGAGAGAGAATTGATAAGAGAATTGTAATCATATTATTGAGAATAGGAGCCCTATATATAGGGATTACAAGGTACATATTCTAATGTTACAAGGAATACTAATCCATCTATGATTAGGAAATCTAGAACATTCTCTCCTATTGCTACTCCTAGTTTGATAAGGCACACTAAGTCAATTTTCCTTCAACACTCCCCCTTGTGCCGCTCAAACTTGGTGGTGACGCTTCATCCGTTGCCTCGTTAAAAACCTTGCCAGGTAATAAAAACTCTGTGGGATAAAAATAACCCTGGTCGAAGGACAAAAATAGCACAACACGTCCTTTACTCTTCAAGATCTAACATGTAGACATAATAACTCCCCCTGATGTCGATATCTCCCCCTGATTGCTACAATCGTGGGAGTTCAGATAATTTTCTCAATCCGATGCTCTTCACATGTTTCTCCAATGTGGATTTAGGTAACGACTTAGTGAATAAGTCCGCTACATTATCCTCTGATCGGATTTGATTCACTTCAATCTTTAGAAGTGATTGTTGTTGCTGATTATAAAAGAACTTAGGCGATATATGCTTGGTGTTGTTGCCCTTGATGAAACCTAAATTCATTTGTTTAATACAAGCTGCATTATCCTCATAAACGCATGTAGGTTCATTCGTGGTAGATTCAAACCACAACTTCCTTGAATATGTCTAATTATAGACCTTAGCCATATGCATTCACGCACGGTTTCATGTAGAGCAATAATCTCTGCATGATTTGAAGAAGTAGCAACAATGGTCTGTTTTGTAGACCTCCAAGATATCGTTGTGCTTCCTATGGTAAAGACATAACCTGTTTGGGAGCGACCTTTGTGAGGGTCAGAGAGGTACCCTGCATCAGCAAAACCCATCAAAACATCATTGTCGTTTTGATGGAGGGGGATAGGGTGAGGCCGGCCACCCTGGACGGCAGCGGCAATCCTTTGGACGATGGCTCTTTGCCTCTTAGGGTCCGATCCCAAATTTCCATCATATCTTTTCTCTCTGTATGGATATAATAGGCCCATATCAATCGTACCTCGTAGGTATCAAAAGATTGTCTTTACACCAATCCAATGGCGGCGTGTTGGCGCAGAGCTATGTCTAGCTAACAAGTTCACTGCAAAGGAGATGTCTGGTCTTGTGCATTGAGCTAAGTACAATAATGCGCCTATTGCACTTAGATAGGGACTTTGGCCTCTAATGCTTCCCCGTCCTCATCCTTTGGATGAAACGGGTCTTTTCCGGGCTCAAGACTACGACCAATCATGGGAGTACTCACAGGCTTTGCTTTATCTTCATGAAAGCGCCTTAGAATTTTCTGAGTATATGCAGACTGATGGATCAAAATCCCATCACTACGGTGCTTGAGTTCTAAACCAAAACTAAACCTTGTTTTCCCAAGATCTTTCATCTCAAATTCGGATTTCAAGTATTTAGCAGTTTCCTTTAACTCATCTAGAGTTCCAATTAGGTTCATGTCATCGACATAAACTGCTACGATTGCAAATTCGGAACTTGTTCTCTTAATGAACACGCATGGGCATATTTCATTATTAATATATCCATTTTCAATCAAGTAGTCACTTAGACGGTTCTACCATATCCGTCTGGATTGTTTTAATCCATATAGTGAGCGTTTTAATCTTATTGAAAACGCGCTCCGTGGTTTAAAGCCACTTGATTTGGGTAATTGAAGTCTATCTGGAACCTTCATATATATCTCTGAATGTAGATCCCCATAGAGATATGCTGTAACCACATCCATGAGCTGCATGTCAAGTTTTTCAGAAACTACCAAACTGACCAGGTAACGAAACGTTATAACGTCCATTCCGGGAGAATACGTCTCCTCGTAGTCGATTCCAGGGCGTTGTGAGAAACCTTGCGCCATAAGGCGGGCTTTATATCTTACCACCTCATTTTTCTCATTACGCTTTCTAACTGTTGACACCCAAATTTCCACGAGTTCAAATTTAATAAGTGACACATGAAGAAGGTGAGTCCTCAACGTCGTAACCTAGTTGGGCCTTCAAGCAAGCCCATTTCATGCCAAAAGGAAGCCTTCTAGTTAGCAAAAGATACAACAAGCCCAAATTCTCAAACAACTAACGTGACTCTTCAAAGCAGCCGACACGCTTAATTACCATGCAATACACGTAGGCCCAAGCTACATTTGGGGCTTATATGGCGGGATGTGGTGTGGAAGGTAACGGATCCTGTGAGGCCCATTGTTACGATAAGGCCCATCGATAATTTTGGACTTGGGAACCAAAATTCATGCTTGATGGACCAAAATCTTAACATGGGCTAGTAGAGAGATGAAAACAGGCCTAGCAAAACTCAAAGCCCATTAGAATTACCTCCTTACCGAAAGCCCATTACAGCAGCCTCTAGCCCAAGCCTGTTGAAACCATCTTCTTCCCAAACCAGAATGTCGTTATATCCAAAATTGCTGCTGGGATTGATGCTTCACTGTTTTTGGCAAGAACCCAGAATCCATGGAGAGGCTTTTGATTCATATACCCAGCAATCCCATTTCAATTTCCAATAGCCCTCAAACTTTGTGATTTCAATTTACAATAGCAGGAAATAAGGGATTAGGATCCCTCAAAGATCACGGCAGCACAAAATCTGGGATCTTCAGCACCCTATGCTTACACCACCGACCTTCACCCTCGTAGTCTGAACAAGCTTTCACCCATTTAGTTCCATGGGGAAAACAAAACTTGAAAGCTTGGGAATCATCTTCCCAATATTGAGAATACTCCCTCAGAACCCTTGGTCCTTATCACCGATCTTCTTCGCCTACCTTTGCTATAAAAGGTGGGTTCACTGCCGTTGGAAAGGAAGAAACAACAACCCAGAAACATCAAGCAAGAGATCAAGCTCTATCTCTAAATCCCTAACCATCAATTCATCCCAATCAACCTTAACCCAAAACCCAGAAATCATGCCATTGCTGGAACTCTCTCTCTCTCTGCTAAACTCCCAGGCATCTAGCTCCCACATTATATCTACCTATAAGTTCTGTTCTTGTGAAATCAACTCTAGTCGCTGCCGTTATCATCTAACCCCAATCGCTGTCGTTATTATCTAAATCGCTGCCGTTATCATCTAACTCCAATCGCTATTGTAATCTTCTAGCTCAATAGCTACTGTTACCATCCAGCTAGTCACAACAAAATTGTTCCTGGGTCACATCTTCGATCGATTTTGGGCCTGGTCTTCGCTCTATCAAGAGGGCTATCGCTGCTAGAAATCCAAAGCACAAACTTGCCCTCACATTTTTTGGCGACTTCACTGGGGACTAGGCTGTGAGTCTAGCTGGTGTCTTCTTCCTCACAGCAACATATCTCAAGCTACAATATTCTAACAGCAGTAGATCTCAATCTATCCCTCAGGCTTTGTTCATGGGATCAAGAACCATTGCCGGAAATGATTTTGCAAACACACACCTCCCAGTCATTGCAAACATCAATGCACTACACATTCTAACCCAATTCTTTACCAGATCACCCTTGTCAAGCTTGCCTACAACATGGAAAAGTCTCAGTCTTTGTTTGCTATCACCCACAATACTTTTTTTTACATTCTAGAGATCATTTACCTCTTACAGCTTTTCATCACATTTGCTTTTTAAAGGCTTAAGTCATCTCAGCATACTTATTCTTAAGTCATCCTCCTCTGCGAAAGTAATTGGAAGCCTAGAATAAAAGAGCATATATTCAAGCATCATGCAAACTTGGGGGCTTTGCTTAATGAATTTCAAAAACATGCTATGCACGACTTCCTCAAATTCACAGCAGTGCTCCATGCTGCAAGCAAAATAAAAAAAGGGCTAAATACTGACTACTACCCTGTAGTTTGGGTCTAAAATCAATTCAGTCCCTAAACTTCTAATTTCATCAAGAACACCCCTGCACTTTCAATTTTGATTTAATAGGTCCAATTTGTTAGTCTTCTGACAATTGAGTTATTTAACTTCTTGACGTGGCTCATATATGGCCTATGTTATCTGATGTGGTGTTGAGGTGGCATGCATAATCAATTTTGGAGTGAGTCCAACTATTAGAAATCTATCAAATAAATAGTTTTTCAACAAATAATCCAACTATAACTTGAACTCATAACAGAATATTAATGAATTGGACCTATTAGATCAAAATTGAAAGTACATGGGTGTTTTTGATGAAATTAGAAGTTCAGGGACTGAATTGATTTTGAACCTAAACCACAGGGTAGTAACCAGTATTTAGCCCATAAAAAAATTTCATGCTCTGTTCCATTACAAGATGATAGTTTGCTTCTATCTATCCATGATTTTGATGTCACAACATTGCCAATACACAATCAAGCATAAAGCAAAGTAGTCAAGCTTAGTTGGAAAATATTTTTTGTTTTCTTCACTTTTGAAAAATCCATATTCAGTTTCTTGCTCTCTTACCTCTTGTGAACCTTTGGTATACATCAGAAAAATATATTAGTACAAGAATGGTTTATTTTCTCCAAAGAGCCAAGATTTGGGTGTTAAAAAAAAAATTACATCTTTCCATGTTCCTCTCATGGAACTAGGCTGTGACTCATGCAAACTCCATCTTCCAATTGCAACCTCCCTATCAAATTCACAAGGTTCAGAAGCTGTGACTTTGATTAAGAAGCAAAACTTCTATTTAAACTATACACAAAAGACAAGTGGAGTCCTCTTGGTGTCAATGGGAGAGAATATCCAATCATGCTAAGATGCCATGCTAAACCCCCATTCATGTCAATATGCCTGGGCCGGATAGTTGCTGCTGTAACTTGTATCAACTAATGAAATTGACATTTCATCTTCAATGGAATACCGATCCAATCTGAGGCAAGACCATGAACCAGTTACAAAGGAGATTCTAAGAGACTGGAAAAGGCATTCATGATGCAGTTAATATATATATATATATATATATTTGACAAAAAATTATTCAAGTATGCCTCAAGCCTTCAGATGCTATAGTTACTCAAGCAAACAGGCACACTCCTAAGATCAATCTTCAAGCCATCATTGTAACAACACAAGCAGGTTGCATACATTTTTTGTAATCAAGCACTCAACACCATTAGCTTCATTAGGTAAAGAGCTTCTCTATACAAAAACAGAAGTGCACAAAACCCAATTCTAAAATTTCCATCATTAGGAACTATCTACCTTCTTTTGTTATGTAGTCAGCATTAACATAAAAGCTCCTCAATAATCATGCTGACGTAGCCATCCCCATTTTTTTATCTATCCATGCTTATCTTTTCTTCCTATGAGCATCAAAGATCCACATGCTAGACATCCTGATAACTACTACCGAGATTTTGCCAGCCTTAGTATTAGAATCTTTTATTATTATGCATATGTTAATAGAAGGCTACACATTGCGCACAAACCAAAACAAGCACAGCAACAAACCAACATGCAAGGAAAATATATCGTCCTAAACTAGGTCCTCATTCCATACAAATTAACTTTTTAAAGCCATACCCTTAACTAGGCATTACTTCACCAATGAGTTAGAACTAAGTTTCATCTTTATCGTCACTATTTTCCTAAATCAACTAAAAGCTCATAATCAGAAGTATCCTTTTCGAGCAAGCTAACAAGCAAAGCCTCATGTCATTGTTAAAGATGGTTGTGTTCCATTTAAATCAATAGTCATGCTTTAGAATATTTAAAAAGCCCTCATTACCAAATCACATATCCAAGGCTGAAGATTCTCAAATTCTCCAAGCAAACAATCATATCATTCTCATGCCAATTAGAATGACTTGATAATAACAAAACAAGCAAGCTTCTTTTGGCGGGATTAATACAAATCGAAGAAAGCTAGCATCTGCACTGTATATTCTTACCTGGGGGGCCGAGCTGCTGGAATTTACTGGCGGAATGGAGCTTTGTTATCCAGTTTTCAATTATTGATGCTCCTATAAAAGAAAACCAAAAGAAGTGTGTCATGATCATTCAATCAACAACTTAGCCGCTATAAAAGCATTGTGATCGAGATGTGAAATTGAAGGTACTTCTTCAAAGTGAAGCCAAGCCAAGTTAGTTAAGACCCATGCCGAAGATTGGATCAAACTTCAAAAGAATCATAAGGGTATGCAAAGAATATTCAATCATGACAAAGCCAAGCAAAGAAAGGGGTCATCGATAGACACAAAAAAAAAAAGTTACCAAGAGCTAATCAAACTCCTGAGTCATCGATCTATTCATGCTCTTTCCTAAGAAATACTGTCTCAAGCCATGCCTATGCCAAATATCAAGCTAGCTTATAGAAATATGAGCTGCTGTGAACTTTCTTTAAACCCAGAAACGTAGTCAAACACGCAAATCTTAGTAAACCTACTCTAACATCCAATTTCCTAGCCATGTTATTGCACCACCATTCTTTCAAACTTGTAGACTTCATAGCCAAAAGTTGAGCTGCTGTTAACATTCCCTTAGCTTGCTAGTAATTCAGTACTATACACGGCACCAACATTTTCCATTAAGCCTAAAACCATGTAGTAAGAGCTAGTCAATCTATACATGCTCTTTTAGGAGAATCCCTCTCTCAAGCCATGTCTCTACCAAAAATGAAACCAGCTTATAGAGTTATAGTGGAATAATCATGTATATAATAAGCAATGAAGCCAAGCAACATGCAAAGCAGCAGCTATCAAATTTCAAGACTGTATTGCCCATATCACAGCATGCTTTTTCCAACCACCAATTGAGTGCTACAACTACCCTTCTCATTTTTGAAGAACCTAAACCAATTTGAACTTATTCCTAAGCCTCCATATTTCAAAATAGCATCTCAAATCTTATGCAACGACACTTGGGGGCTGAGTAATTAAGACCTTGCTCATGGTTACTATAGTTACTGTTGTGATTAAGGTTGTTACATGATGTTTTCTATCTCTTCCATTGCCAAAGTGAAGTTCCTATCAGCAAATGCTCCATATTCATATCAAGGCATGGCAATCTCATCCAAAAAGAGAAAATTCTGATAGGAAAAAGAATATTTGAAGAAGTCACAGTAAATGCAGGCCTCATTACTCCAAAACACCTTCAAGCCTCACTTCTATACCACAGTGATCAAGGTCCTCATTGGCCAAGCGAAGCTGAAGTTTACAAATGCAATCAAGATATTCAAAAAAAAAAAAAAACAATCAAAGAAAATACATGCATATATAAATTCAGGAATTGTCACATTCTATGATTTCAGTATCAGGCTCATACCTACTCTTAACTCAAATTCATGCCAATTCTGTGCTAATTCCAAGCTTTTGCTCATCCACCCCAAACTTTTGATCCTCATATTCATGCATCAAGCTGATCCCATTTGAAAGCCAAAAAAAAAAAATGGGGATTGATTTGATCTCATTTGTATAGAGGGATTCAAATCAGATAAATTGTTTTATGAAAACTCATGCCTATTACATTTTCAAGCATAGTTATCACAAGCTCAATCAAAATAAACCCAAGCCAAGCAATGGGGACTTATTCCACAACGAAAAAGCTAATCAAGCAAGTCTAAACCATCATGCCAAAGCAATCTGAACCAAACATCATGCAACTCAAGCAACGCGTAAAGAAATTTAAGCACTCCGAACTGCCTAAGTGCTTTAACAAAGAGAAAAGTAAAAAAAAAATTCACTGCTGGAACCAAGCCAAGACTACATACATTCATGATCAAGTTGTTGCTAAACCATGCAAGTCACCACTCACCACCATGCTACAATGAGCTCAGAAAAACAAGGCATCATATCCAAGCGATTCAAATATTCCAAGCTATTTCGTTGCCTTAACAACATGCAAAAAGAAAAGAGAGAGGAGATCCATTCTGTTGCCGTTAATAACAAAGCATTCAATGATTCTAGGCATTGCAACATGCTAGATAAGATGCTATAAATTCCATGAAGCATTTTCATATGTAATGAATCCTCTAAAATATCAAGCTACAAGCTCTGCCATCAACAAGTAGCAGACCCATTTTACTGCTAGGAATAAAGCCAATGTTCAAATACACACGTGAGAAACTGAAGCTGTAGCATGCTAATCCAATTTAACTACAGAAGAAAGTCAATCAAATTCAGGTGAAATTGAGCAAGCAAAGCATTCAATCAAATTCAAGATTCAAGCTTCCATATGCTATTGATTTCAGACAATCTAGTATATCTATTATCAAAACTGCACCATCTTTCCTTCAGCATCCCAATCCACCTCCTTTACTAAATTCTATCCATTATCAAAATCAAACATCTAGTGTCCTTCCCCTTCATTTTTGAAGAAAATAAACACTTCTAATCATTTTTCATTACACGTTGTTTTTATGTCCCCTAAGCCAAAACAACTCACCATCATAATCAACCAAGCATACACACAAGTTATTAAAACTTGTACTAAATCAATTCCAGCAGAAGTTCATACAGTATCTGCAATTCCTACTAGATCCTAGTTCAACAATTCCAAGCCAGCGATTAGTCAACAAGTAATCAATGGACATGAAAGTATACCCGGAATGTGCTAGCTATATCAAATAAGACCTAAGCTTGAATCTCTGTTACGTAGCTCAATCAAAAATCACCACCTGGTCAGCAAACATGACAGCTTTTATGCATATCTATGTTATTGTCACTGCCGTGTGACATGCAAAATATTGGCTTTGTTGGGAGCAAGGTATACTGGGGGCTTGATGAAAGATGATTCATGAGCACAATCACTGCTATATGATTCATCACTACATGCTAAGTAATCCTTGCAAAGCACTACCAAGCTACAAAAGACCACTTCTCTGCTCATTCCCAGTATTAGGATTTTAAAAAAAAAAAAATAGAGTCAAAGTGCCTATGATGTTCGAATTATTAAAAGTACATTTACACAATGCCAAGCTCGTGCTCATCACAGGCTCATGCCAAGCACATGCTCATGTCAACGCTCATGCCAAGCACATGCTCATGTCAATGCTCATGCCAAGCTCATGCTTGTGCCAAACTCATGCTCATGCCAAGCTCATGCTCAAGCCAAGCAGATCCACGACCAAGAGGAATACGCCAAGCCCTTAAACAAGTTCATGCTAGGCAAAAAAAAAAAAATCCAAGCAAGCATGATACTATGCATACAAGTATCAAACATACATGCAAAGCCATGCCAAGCTCCTCCCTAAGGTTGTGCATCTCTTACAGAACAAATGAGAACCATGCTAAGCGATTATGCCCATTCTTTTCAATATCAAATCACTCTCAATTGATGACTCAAAATACGTAAGGTAGCCACAAGCTCAAGCTACCAAAGCACATGCCCAAACAAAGCTACTACATGCTTAAATAACTCCAATCAAGCAAAACACACAAAAAAAAAACACTCCAAGCAAATAACTGAAATCATGGAAAAAGGTCTGTCTCAATCCAACCTTGCTTTCTTTGACCTATATTTTGTCACACATGCATTATTTTACCTGAGAACTTGCTTCATTATAACTCATCTTACTCGCGAATTTATTCATTCACGCTATTGAATACTCATGGCTTTTCAAAACACACTTCATTTCTCTTTCTTTCTCACGAGTATTACTCCTGCTGCTGTTCCCAGCAGCAAATCATCTCCTCATCTTTCAATTATCAAGTCATACGTTTCCTGCTATTCTTTTTATCACTCTTATTTCATTTCTCACACAATGATGTATGCATTTTATCACCATTCTTAACACAAAATTCATGCTTCCTGCATTATATGATACACATAACTGACACAGACTTATATGTTACAATTCATTTAGTTTTACTTCTGTTAATTATTCGATCACATGATTCCCTTACTTTGTTCCACGACTTAGCAAATAAGTATAACACACTTTGACTCTCCAGCTATAGTAACTTAGTATTGATTTCAAATCACCAAGCATCTCATTCCTTTCAAATAGTCATTTGTTATTTAGCAAACATAATTGTGCATTCCACAACCACCTGATGCCTATATGCATTAAACTAATACACACATGACACATGCCTTATTAATATCAGCACAACAATCTACCTAACTATCCGATCTCCATGTCATTACTCATTTAACTACCCTTTAATACTATTATCTTAAGTTAAGGATCTGATGAACATGCATGAAAGTATTTTCAACACATGGCAGCAAGTTAATAAAAGGCTCAGGGCTCCAATTCAAAAGCACGTCATCATGCCAAGCAAGAAGGGAGGCCAAGCCATTGAATCACAGCACGCTATTCACAAGCAATCAAGTTGAACCAGTTAACTATTACATGCCGAGCAAGAAACCGAGCAAAATTAAAACCTTAAAACCAACATGGTTAATCCAAGCTAACAGGCGCAATTTACATGATGAACTAAACTATATGATACCAAGCTACCTCATGTTCCATTGCAATCACAGCAGTAAAACTCCATGCGTAATGCAAAAAAAAAAAAAAAAAAAAAAAAAAAAAAGAGGAAATCCAGGCCACTCCATGCTCAACCAATTCATAATCACACGCCAAGCAAAGGGCTAAGCTAAAATTGAAACTATTGAATCCACATAGCCCATCCAAGCTAACGGGCACATCTTACATGATGAACCAAGCAAACTAACAGCAAGCTCCATCATGTCTAATCACGCAATAAGAAATACTTACAGTTTGTGTACCACCCAGGTAGCGAATCAATCATAGCAGCGATCGATCACAACACCAAATAAGTATAGCTAAAGCTACAAGCAATTGCAACAGCAGAATTGATAACACCATAATAGAACATGCGATCTTCAACGAGTCAATTACGGCAGCGAATCAGCAATATCACAGCAGCAACAAGTAATCGCGTTAGCAAATTGATATTGCGTGAACCAATCTAAGGGTACAATATGAGAAAATGCATAATCAAGAAGAAGAGAAGAGAAAAAGACTTTACACGCCATTTTCGTTTCCCTAGAAGGAAAGTAACCAAAAAGTATGACTCCTCTCTTCTAACTAGGAGTTCAATGATGACGAGAATCTGTTGTCACGTGAGAAGATGGATAAGCCATAGCTCGTATCAGTAAGATACGCAAGCCAATGCAAAAAACAAAAATTTTATATATAATCACACAGTAAGTCTCCGAATTTTTGATTATGTAGCCCGAGACAAGGTCACACGACCTACATAATCAAGGGGGCTAATGTTGACACCCAAATTTCCACGAGTTCAAATTTAATAAGTGACACATGAAGAAGGTGAGTCCTCAACGTCGTAACCTAGTTGGGCCTTCAAGCAAGCCCATTTCATGCCAAAATGAAGCCTTCTAGTTAGCAAGAGATACAACAAGCCCAAATTCTCAAACAACTAACGTGACTCTTCAAAGCAGCCGACACGCTTAATTACCATGCAATACACGTAGGCCCAAGCTACATTTGGGGCTTATATGGCGGGATGTGGTGTGGAAGGTAACGGATCCTGTGAGGCCCATTGTTACGATAAGGCCCATCGATAATTTTGGACTTGGGAACCAAAATTCATGCTTGATGGACCAAAATCTTAACATGGGCTAGTAGAGAGATGAAAACAGGCCCAGCAAAACTCAAAGCCCATTAGAATTACCTCCTTACCGAAAGCCCATTATAGCAGCCTCTAGCCCAAGCCTGTTGAAACCATCTTCTTCCCAAACCAGAATGTCGTTCTATCCAAAATTGCTGCTGGGATTGATGCTTCACCGTTTTTGGCAAGAACCCAGAATCCATGGAGAGGCTTTTGATTCATATACCCAGCAATCCCATTTCAATTTCCAATAGCCCTCAAACTTTGTGATTTCAATTTACAATAGCAGGAAATAAGGGATTAGGATCCCTCAAAGATCAAGGCAGCACAAAATCTGGGATCTTCAGCACCCTATGCTTACACCACCGACCTTCACCCTCGTAGTCTGAACAAGCTTTCACCCATTTAGTTCCATGGGGAAAACAAAACTTGAAAGCTTGGGAATCATCTTCCCAATATTGAGAATACTCCCTCAGAACCCTTGGTCCTTATCACCGATCTTCTTCGCCTACCTTTGCTATAAAAGGTGGGTTCACTGCCGTTGGAAAGGAAGAAACAACAACCCAGAAACATCAAGCAAGAGATCAAGCTCTATCTCTAAATCCCTAACCATCAATTCATCCCAATCAACCTTAACCCAAAACCCAGAAATCATGCCATTGCTGGAACTCTCTCTCTCTCTGCTAAACTCCCAGGCATCTAGCTCCCACACCATATCTACCTATAAGTTCTATTCTTGTGAAATCAACTCTAGTCGCTGCCGTTATCATCTAACCCCAATCGCTGTCGTTATTATCTAAATCGCTGCCGTTATCATCTAACTCCAATCGCTATTGTTATCTTCTAGCTCAATAGCTACTGTTACCATCCAGCTAGTCACAACAAAATTGTTCCTGGGTCACACCTTCGATCGATTTTGGGCCTGGTCTTCGCTCTATCAAGAGGGCTATCGCTGCTAGAAATCCAAAGCACAAACTTGCCCTCACACTAACAAAGACCCATTTATGGCCAACAGACTTTACATTTAGGGGTGTCTGCGTTACAGGCCCAAATACCTCTCTCTTTGTTAGTGAATCCAATTTAACCTGGATCACATCTTTCCATTTAGGCCAATCTGCTCTTCGTTGACATTCTTCAACATAGCGAGGTTCAATATCATCATATTCTATAATTCCTTTTGCAATATGATATGCAAATGCATCATCAATTGCCATAGAATTTCTATCCATCATCTCATGTACACTAGTGTAATTCATGGAGATCTCTCTATTCTCTGGAGTTGGTTCTAACATTGGAGCATCCCGCAATGATGTCTCTTGGACATAACCATAATCCGGAATATTCTCATGAGAAAGATTATTTACATTGATGATTAATGGATTATTATGTGCCAAACTCGCTTTCTTTCTTGGGAGAGAATCCATCGAACCTATGGGCCTCCCCTACTTTCTGGCAGGAGCCTGATACGCCTGAATTAAGCGCACAAAATTACCCTACAAAAGACAATTGTTAATATAGGATAAGCAATGATCGTTCAGTCCGGGGATTGAGAGTACTTTCACAAATTGCACTAATTGAACAAAACTATCAAAAACTAAAGAAAGAAAAGAGAAATAAAGTTGACACAAAAACTAAATGAAAGGGGGTTTAGGTTTTGAAAATGCAAGCAATAATAAAGGAAAGAAAATGTTGCAATTTTTAGGGATTCTAAATCAGATGTATGGACGTTGAGAACTTCGTAATCCACCACTAGTTATGATCAAAGAAAGACAATTTAACCTAATCTTCAATTACTAAGGCATGTGAATGAAACCAATCAAGAACTTTAGGATCGCCGCTAAAGCCTTATTTTTCCCAAAATTACTTAGAACCGTGAACGCATTGCATCCTAAGCTTGCTTATATGCAATCAAGGTGTAGAACGCTACCCTATCAAATTAACTCATTAAGTACACATAAACACATTAAGCTCTTTGGAAAGATTGATTTTAGAGTACAAAACTAGTGAGGAACGCCATTCTAGCATGCATTCTATTTGTTTGATTTCATCTAACATGTAGGCTTTACTACTTAAGTGTTTTAAGATCGTGAACGCACTGCACCTTAAAACTAGCTCCAATTACATGCTCATATTTTAGGTGATCAATCTAAGACATAAACATATAAAAGATTTTATAAAACAAAACCAAACAAAGCATTCAAAAAACCTTGTAATTGAGAAAGAGATTCAAAAGCTAAAAATCCATCACATAACTAGGGTTTCATACTAGTTCTCAACATAGAAAATTACTCGCTCATAGTTTGGAAATCCGAAGACATATACATATTGAATTCGAAAAGTACAAAAGGAATAAACCGTAGAGGGCAGTAGATATCACGATCTCACTTTGAATATTCTCCAAGAAAGCTTGAGGCGTCTTCAAAGAAAGAGCACGACAGGATGATGGAAGATGATCTGATGGAAGATGGTGGCTACGGCTTCTCCTTGGAGTAGGGATTTCGTGAACTATGATGAAGGGAGAGTATGGAGCTGTGGTCTCTGATTTAGGGCAGTAGATGGTGTGTGTATCTGTGTTTTTTTTATATCCCTTAAAAATGTGGAAGGAGGCCCTTTATATAGGAGTTACAAGTTCAAGGATATTCTTGCAGTTAAATTGAGTTTTTACTTCTCCAATGTGAACTCTTCTTCTTGGGCTAAAATCTTTGACTTCTATATCCTTCACAGCTCCTATATAATGTGTACAACTCATTAACAACTCAGCAAAGAGTTCCCAAGAAGCCTCAAAACAATCTGTCAATAGATACACACAATCTGCCAAGAGATGCAAAGAATCTGCCTCACTTATGATAGCCATTTTAGCCCCTCTCTTAACTAAGTTCCATCTCAGATTTGAACATGATTTTCAGGCAGGTAAAAGCTTTGATATTGGCCTTCAAAATTCTGCAAAAATATTCTAAAAATCCCCTCAGCTTGTTGCCCAAAAACAGCCTTGAAAAGTCTTCACAATCAAATCTGTCAGAAATTTCCAGATTTTCCTTATTGTTTGGTCAAATTTATGGGCTTGTAGAATGACTTTGTAGCAATCTGTCTGTATATTTCTCAGGCCTAAAATACCCTATAGCATCATTTATTGATGTCCAAACAATAATCTTCCAAAGGATACTCCAATAAAGTCTCCAAAAGACCGCTCAAACATGCTTCGCAGATAAGACTTGTCAGAAATTCCAGATTTTTCTTATCCTCTGCTCGTTTTTGCAGCATCATAACTTATGCATTCCACCACCTTTCTGGATGATTCTTGACTTTAAAATTCTCTACAACATCTAACCTTCAAATCTGGATGGGAAACTTTATGCGTGTCATGCTTTAAGTCTAGTAGAAAAGCCCTTGAAAAAGCTTCCTGAAAAGCTGATGGAAACAGTCTTCTCGAGGTACCAAATTTGACCACAGCCTCCGGCTTCTTCTTTATCATTCTGGACCAAATATTTGCTTGTAGTTATAGTAGAACATGTGATCTTCAAATATTGATAGGCTCTTCTTCATGATTCCACTGGAAAGTTCTTCAAAACACCTTCTGAATACAGAAGAAAATAAGGCAGCTTCTAGTACTCTATTTTCTGCTTCTCGGAAACTGTTTTGCACAAATTTTTCCAGAAGCTTTCCTTCTTGTTTCTAACCTTATAAATGGTGATCTTTTATCTTTTGCATCACTACTATACACCTGAGCCTTAACTTGCCACAGTTGAGCTCCTATTTCTCCACAGTTGCTCCACAAACCTCCTAAGAACATAACAAAGTTAGTTTGATCTTTTTAACAAAATAACTAAGCAAAAGTGTAAAGGGGTAAACTATAAATTCGTTGCATTTTATGCTCCTATCAGAGCCATGGGCCTAGCCACAACGTCACCATCACTGTGAGAGGGGACGTTGGCGCCATTCTCATGTACTCTTAAGCTGGCGTCATGTCCTCTAATTTTAGGGACATCAATCCTTGCAGGCAGGTTTGCAGCAGGTATGTGTGATCTCATCACTTTCGCAATATCAGAAAACGCATCAGGCATCAATTCTGCTACGTTCTGAAGATCGAGAATTCTCCACCCTTCAATTTCGGACTGAGCGGTTCGGGGATAAGATGAGACAGAGTGGGAACAGATCACGACAATTCCTGTCGTTCCTATTGAACCTTGATGTTTTTATCTCCCCCTAACGACGGGAAGACTGTCTCATTGAAGTGACAATCTACAAATCTAGCGGTAAAGAGATCGCCTGTCAAAGGTTCTATGTAGCGGATAATCGTTGGAGAATCATATCCAACATAAATGCCTAATCGTCGTTGAGGACCCATTTTGGTGCACTGTGGCGGCGCAATAGGCACATAAACTACACACCCAAATATGCGTAAGTGTGAGACATTAGGCTCATACCCAGTCACCATCTGGGACGCAGAAAAGGGTTGAGTGGCAGTGGGCCTCAGACGAATAAGCACAGCTGCATGCAATATTGCATAGCCCCAAGCAGAAATAGGGAGATTGGTGCGCATTACCAATGCCCTAGCGACCATTTGTAGTCGTTTAATGGCAGCTTCTGCGAGACCATTTTGGGTGTGAACATGAGGAACTGGATGTTCAACTCCTATCCCAATGGACTTGCAATAATCATCAAAAGTCTTTGATGTAAACTCCCCAGCATTGTCTAATCTTATAGACTTAATAGGATGATCAGGGTGATGAGCCCTTAACTTAATTATTTGTACTAGGAGTTTAGCAAATGCAGTGTTCCTTGTGGACAATAGCATGATATGTGACCAGCATGTCGATGCATCAACCAACACCATAAAATATCTAAATGGTCCGTATGGTGGTTGAATAGGTCCACAAATATCACCTTGGATTCTTTGCAAGAATGGTGTATTTTCTTTAGTGTCTTTTGCATAAGATGGTCTCGATCCTAATTTTGCTAAAGAGCAGGCTTTGCAGAACGAATGATGGGCTTTAGAAACAACCAATGATGATTTTGGCTGAGCCATGACGTCACAATTGACTTGAGAAGTAGAAATTTGAGTAAGGGGAGCAGAGGTAGCGTCAAAGCCTTGGGCCGCAGAGGGATGGCGGCGCCGGCTTGTGGTGGCCGGACTTGAAGGGGGAAGGCGCCGTGAGGTGCAGGTGCTCCTCTTTGATCCAAATTTTGAGTTTTACTTCCTTTCGTTTTGAAAAAGGGATGTCCGTGTGAAGTCTTTAATATACGAATCATCATGTCACGACCTGGGTGTCCCAAACGGTCGTGTCAAAGCCTATATGTGTCAGAATCCCATAAATCATCTCTCATGACATGGTTGGATTCAATGACTCGAATAGTGGTTGCATGCAACCCACTAGAGCGACACATAAGTTTCTCTAAGACTCGTTTATGTCCGTAGTCATTAAAGGTGATGCAAAGGAACTTTTGTCCATTCTCACAATGTGTTTCCATATGAAAACCATTGGCTCTTATATCTTTGAAGCTCAAAAGCGTTCTTTCAGCCCTAGGAGCATAGAGAGCTTCAGTGACATTAATGATTATGTCATGTGGCAACAAGAACTGAGCTGGTCCTCGACCCTGAATCAATTTAGATGACCCTGCCATCATAGTCATTGAAGATTGAGTAGGCATCATCTCAAGAAATAACTGCCTATTTCGAAGTATGGTGTGCATAGTAGCACTATCCACCAGGCATTCTAGCTCTCCGGGAAACATACTAGAATGAATAAAGTTCGAATCAAAATCGACACTTTATTTCAATGAAAGCCAATGACTACGTCAAAGTTTCTAAATTTAATCCAAAAAGGATAATCAAGCATAGAGAAGTAGTAGTGACTCAATCTGTTTGGTAATTCCAATTTGGTTGTGACCAGGTAAGGTAAGGCGAGATTTTGGTGGAGCGTTGCTCACTTTTAAACCGTTCTCTCAGTTCAAACATTTCCTAGACATCACAATTACTCTTGAGTACGCCTAGTGAGAAAGACTTATAACCACTGTCTTTGTTGATAGTTTCCAAATTTTTGGATTTGGATTGAAACCAATGACGTTTATATGGTCAAATTTTTATGCTTACGAACGCTCTTAGTTCGTAAAAATTGATTCTCACGGACGCTCTTAGTCCGAAGATCACGAAACGCTCTTAGTTCGCATATAGTGTGAATCCCCACGATTCCGCTTTTAGCAAATCGAACCCACGATACAGAAAGGTGGGATGTAGAAGAAAGGATTTTGTAGGTCCCCGAAAGAATAAAAATAAATTTAAATTTCAAAAATGGGAACAACTAACTAGTGAAAACTTACTCATGAATTTTAGAATTTGAAATTCTCAACATACATGCCTGTAGGATTGCAAGTGTGCTATCGATCCTGGGTCGGGATTGCATATGCTGCTTCAATCCTAAGCTAGGATTGAAGTGGATGTTCGATCCTAACCTGGGATTGTAACTTGTTTACAATCCTGGTCGTGGCTAATGGCTCCGCGGTGCTAGGCTTGTGCACTAATGGGATGAGGCCGAGAGTGTGGCCGGTAGGTTGCGTTGCTGGCCGACGGGGCTACAAAGGTAGCTGGGATGGGGCAGCAGGGTACACAAGCAGCAGGGGCTGCGGTGCAGAGCTGCAGGCCCATTGTGGGACTCGAAAGGACTGCGGGGCTGCTGCAGTGGCAGGGGGCACTGCAAAGGGCAGCAGGCGTGCGGGAGCTGTGGGGCAGCAAGCACACGGGTGCGCAGGAGTTGCTGTGGCAGCGTGCGGAGCAAGGCTGTAGAGGGCGCAGAGGCGCGTAGCACGGGGTAACTGGGCGCAGATGCTAGCGAGGCTAGCGAGCAAGGAGCGGGAGCTCGTTGGGCTGCACGGGCAGCGTGCGCAAGAGCACGCAGGTGGGCGGCAGCGAACGAGGCTAGGGCGGGCTAGGAGCTTGCGTTGGCGAGGCAAACAGCGAGGTTATCCGTGGGAATTATTTTTGGTTTTTAGGTTTTTATTTTTTATCTCAAGGTTAGGGCTCGTGCTGATAACGTATTTAAGTAAAAGAGATTCGAGAGAGAATTGATGAGAGAATTGTAATCATATTATTGAGAATAGGAGCCCTATATATAGGGATTACAAAGTACAGATTCTAATGTTACAAGGAATACTAATCCATCAATGATTAGGAAATCTAGAACCTTCTCTCCGATTGCTACTCCTAGTTTGATAAGGTACACTAAGTTGATTTTCCTTCAACAAAGATGTTATAGTAACATTATTTTCACGTCACTAATAATTAAGTTTCCTGACTTTTAAATTGAGCAATTTTTACAGCTATTATATCAAAGTACAAAGTTGCATTTTGAATAAAATCTCGTAGAATAATTTCATCCTACATATATATGATAATTAACTTCTTTCTCAGCCTTTTACGGGTTCCTTCACGTCCCACTTGTTCAACCTTTTGGCTGCCTCTTCCACCTGAAATTCGATCCAAGTTATCACTTAGTAGTTAGTACAACTAGCAGTTGAACACTAGCTAGGCTGTGATGACTAATAATATTGGATTATTAAGTTATTAACTTCATTGTAAAAAACCAAACAACAAAATATCCGATATGTAAAAATCTGATAGCTAATGAAGGCTAGGGATCGGAAAAAGTAATCTTAGTAACACTAGTATTACCTCCTTCTTCCAGTCTGCTCGGACAGTGATCCATATTAGAATGATTGTTTGCATCAACGTGCCCGCCATCATCCCTAACCATATTCCCTAAACCAATATTAAACAGAGTAAGTAACTTACTAGTATAATATATAGCATTGGTGAAATTTTAGTTTTCCATCATACATTACCAGATTTGCTCACCTAATGGACAGTTTTAAGAGACTATGAGGGACAAATGCATATTAACCACATGTATTAAATATAAAAGCAGAAATTATAATAACTTAAAACTGTGCATTTATTTTCAACCGTCAGATTCACTTGTTCCTTACAGTCTCTTTAAAACTGTCCCTTAGGTGAGCAGGTCTTCATACATTAATACTTAAGTATATAATATACTAAGCAAATTAACCACATTTGCATATTAATGTGAAGTCGTAAGTAACTCGACTCGAGCTGGCATCACATATATGTAACCCAGGGTACTTCATTAAGTAATTACCTTAGCGCCAAAGTTGAAGTAAAATCCAAGAAGGGCACCAAGTGGTACTCCAACAAAGTAATAACAGCCCACATTTACATACGCCACAAAAGCTTGCCATCCACACCCAACAGCAACACCGGACAATACTGGCTGAATTCCATTGAGGAGGAGGGTGAGGGCAAGAAGAGGGGTAAGATCTGAGACAGCAGCGGCCACGACTTCACCCTCCGTGAAGGCGTAGCTGATAACATCACAAAAAATAAGAACAACTATTGCTGCGATGACGGAGATGATGAAGGAGATCGTAGTCACCACGATGACAGAAAATGCTGTGGACTTGGGATTTCCGGCTCCAAGCTCATTGCTTACTCGCACACTGCATGTATATATACTTGCACGTACCCATCATTAACAATAATGCTAAAATAAGTATAGTCCTCATATATATTGAATGTGTATAAATATAACTCACACATTGGAAAACTATAGTTTTGCTTATGAATTTATAAAAGTTTGGGTCACTCTATCCATTGTCAATTGGTTTTGGATGTGAACTTCAGATTACTTTATATATTATATTATGTCGGACATTAACTCTGAACTCATATAAAAAATTATTCAACTGACCTTGCAGCTGCATTTAACCCGATTGAGATCATGAACACCCATTCTGATATAGTCGTGCTGCATTAATCAATTAGCCAAATGTCATATACATACATACATCATGCATACATTATGTCATTATGTGGTACTATAGACTAGAGTGTATGGCATATTCGGCAATTTTACAATTGTAAGGTCGATTTTTTAACAGGTTGGAAACCCAAAGTAATGTTCGATACGTGTGTGTCTATATATATATATATATATATATATATATATGTATATATATATATATACAGTAGAGCATTCTTCGCTAGTTGGTACTTCCTATAATATATCATTTTAGTTGAGAACAACAGGAAGTTCTCTCGATCCGGGGTTTAGGCAGTCCGCTCATGTATTCTGCGGTTTCATTAATCAAGGTTGGAGGGTTGTTGCACCGGCCCTTATTAAAAAAAACAAAACAAAACAAAACAAACAAACAACAATTATTTTAGTACTCTTTATAAATCAATAAATAACTCTTCTGATTCAGCTCCGTAAGTTTTTTATTTTGACTTCTTTAATTTGGGTTGTTGTCAAGATTAAATTACAAAGTAATTTATTATTTAAATAAAAAAAAAGCTGAGATGTCAATTTCCGATCATCATATCCCTTAAGGATAAAGAAGATGAGGAAAAAAAACAGAACATATTATAGCCAATTATTTGGCAATTACAACCACAATAATATATATAGGCCAGCCAAAAGGGATAATATGGATGCATCATCCATATTTTGGGCAGAAAAGTTAATTGGATGGCCAAGCATACATGAGAAAATGACTTTTGGACCATAAAATTAAATCACTTTCATATAGCTAGGAACTTGTCAAAAAAAAAGATGAGTTGAATTATTCCAAAGTTTCCGACCAATCTTCTCCACAAAAAAGAACAAAAACAAAAAAGAAACTATACCAAGAATAAGAATAGTTTCGTTTATTCAAAAGAAGAAGAAAAATAGTTTCGTTTTCACGCTGGTGAGGACCAAGAATAAGAATAGTTAACAACCACCATATGATATGTTGATTAAACTAAATTGTCACAGCTAGCGCAAGCGGTCAAAATAGTAGTATCCCACATTGATTGGCCACTATATGAATGATTCACAAAAAAACAAAACCAATAAAGACTTACCAAATCGAGAGCGAGTCAAGAGCCAACTCAGGATTTTCCAGCAAGCCAGCCAGCAGAACCAGAATCTGAAAATACCACGTCTCTAAACAAAGCATCACTGCAGACGCCACCGATAATTTGAAGAATCCATACAACCCGGTGAACGCTTGCCACGTAAAACCGCTCCACGTGTGCCTGCACCTCTCGCTTTTCACGATGTATACAAACTGCGCCACCACAGTGATCCACCACGACAGGCTGAGCACCAGCGACACGCCCAGAAGCCCAAGCCCAATCTTGTACACGGCCACCCAGCTCAGCAAGAGGTGTACGGCTAGTGTCACTGCTGATATGTATGCACTTGGAGTCACTATGCTTTGAGCTTGGAGGAATTTCTGGATCGGGAAGTTGACGGCGTAGGCAAAGATTTGAGGGATCAGGCCGTAAACGTAAATGGCGGCGGCTGAGGCAATTCTCGGGGACTCGCCGAGAAAGATTAGAGCTGGTTCTGAGAAGATGTAGACCAAGGTGAGGAGGAAACCGACCAACGTTAGGAGGATGGTTGATCTTTGTAGATATATGCCAAGCATTTCGTACTTTTGAGCTCCATATGCTTGTCCACATAGCGTCTCCACCGCACTTCCCATGCCTAACTGATATATTTGGAAATCAAAAAGAAATATACTGTTAGATTACGGAAGAAAAAAAATCGTAATGAAGGTATTTTTCTATATGTATTCTATGAAAACATAAGGTATTTACACCGTAGTGACCGTACCATGAGGCCATAGGCGAACATTTGGATTCCATTGTTTCCGAGAGAAGCAGCGGCGAGCTCAAGATTACCAAGGTGGCCGGAGAAGATTTGGGTGGACATGAACATAACGTAGTTGGTCAAGTAGACGACCACTGCCGGACCGGCGAGGAAGAAAAGGAGCTTCGACTCGATCGATAGAGCAGGTTTGAGACGCTGCAAGAACGGCCTATCTGTGTCGGATAATATTCTTTCCAGCTCAGTGCTGCTCGAGTGGTCATGCTTATCTGTTAAGGATGGGGAGGATGAAATGGGTTGAAGGAGAGGTTGGCAAGTATCGTCTTGGGAAGAACCCATTAGGATAGAGGTGGCATGGGTTTGGATTTTTTACGGTGGTAAACAGTCTAGTCTGAGCAATTGAGCATATATAGCAGGAACGGAGTGACAAAATTGCATTGATATTTTGCGTGAGGCTGCCAGGTCTGACGTAACTACGGGTTGGAGAAAGTCGACGTACGTGGAAGTTGCCAGTTTTTGTTTGCCTGCAGCTATCCATCAATTTTCACTGATAGCTAGAATAATTGTGGAAACATGGTTATCACTTACGTGCTTTAATGAAATTTGGTCCTGAGTTATGGTATGTTTTGAAAGCTGAGCTATGAATCAAAGACAAAGGAACAAGAAGATGAGAGAAAGGAAGAGGGAGAAAACGTGAGAAAATTGAGGACTACAGAATATATTGATTACAACCATCCAATCTCTTTATATACTAAAGCAACCTATGTAAAAATAACAACCAATACAGCAAAAATAACCAACACTCCTATATTACCCTTAACATCCCCCCTCAACCATATGCTTGGGTACCAAGCATAATGGTTGGAATACATGATATAAAACCCAAATGCACAGTTCATCTTCTTCAGTGCTCGTGTTGTGATCAGTGGGCAGCTGCAATGCATCCAATCTCATCCAAGCCTTGTGCTATTCCAACCAAGCCTTTGTAACCAGCAACTTTGGCATCAACATCAACAATCACTTCTGTTGGTTTAATAGTCATATCACAAGCAGTTTTGCGTCAATTCCCACTCATTGCAAACCAAACATTGCAGCAATGGCCACTATCCAACGTCTGAAAAGACACTTTCACCAAGCCATTCATGCCATTCATGTCAGCAACGCCAACACCAGGATCATAGTTGCAATTACCACTGCATAAAATCGTGTCATCGATCTGCTCCACCTCCATATATAACTCCTCAAACCATAACCAATACCAAAATCACATCCATAACCATCCCATCCAACAAGAAAAAAAAAATTCTGCAAATTGCAACAGTCAACTAAATCTTCTTCTTTAACAATCACATAATTCTTCTTCTTCAACTTCATTCACTTCTTCTTCTTCAAACTATATACAACTAATTCATCTACTTCTTCAAAACGCAATCAATTCTTCATCTTCAAATCATTCAATTCTTCCTATTCAAACTATATACAACTAGTTCATCTACCTCTTCAAAATTCAATCCATTCATCTTCTTCAAAATTCACTTCTTCTTTCACAAATATTTACAACTAATTCATCTACTTCAAAAACCAATCAATTCTTCTTCCGTCTTCAAAATTCAATTCCTCTTCAAATATTCTATCAATATACTTCAACATAATAATGTGCAAAGTAGACTAATGAAACAAAAATGACTAGGGAAGATCCCATAATAGACTAGCACATCGGCATTATAGTGAAGCAGAGCAATAAGAATTGCAGAGGAGCCGATGAACAACGAGTAGAGATGAGTGAATCGGAAAGAGATTACCAAACTATCTGTAATTGTATCAAACCATGGACGTGAATCGGCACTCCAATTCCGGTGGAGACCGATGGAGGGAATCGCTTGTCTGCACTAGAATCGGAAAACGACGTCGCACCGAACAAGGCCATGGAATCTTGATATTGATGAGTTTCGGATTCCAGAACAGAACAACGACGGTGAAAATCTCAAGCTTCGAGCAAGGATCCATGGTAGAGGGAGAAACTGAATTTGGGGGTTAGGGTTTGGAATTGGGGAAAATCAAAATTGAATGAAACTGATAACGTGGAAGCAAAAGATAAAAGAAGCAAGAACATCTAGGTCACTGATCGACCTGAGCTCCTGATACCATGAAAGCTGAGCTATGAATCAAAGACAAAGGAAGAAGAAGATCAGAGAAAGGAAGAGGGAGAAAACGTGAGAAAATTGAGGACTACATTGTGACTGGAATATTTGATTACAACCATCGAATCTCTTTATATACTAAAGCAACCTATGTAAAAATAACAACCAACACAGTAAAAATAACCAACACTCCTATATTACCCTTAACATGTTTAATACATTGCGAAATAACGTCCAGAAGGTCATGAATGTTCTTATATCATCACTTGCGTAATAAGTATTAATGTTTTAACGGAGGTTTAGACCGACTTCAATAAAGATGCCAGATCGATGGAGGTTGTATTTTCCCATTTTCACTCAATTACATAACAATCAAAACACCACTTGATCGAATTGGTGAAGTTATGTACCATTACTTAAATGTCTTAAGTGGATCAAGTTGTGACCCGTTTATATGGTTTAAGTGAGTCATCCAATTCAACCCAATTAAATGGCACTACAACAAAAGTCCTCATTTCCGACGAAAATTTCCGACGGCACGAAATTGCCCTCGCAAAAAGACTCCTTTTTCGACCACAAAAAATGGTCGTCGGAAATGTTCTGTCAAAATATATTTTATTTCCGAGGGACAATATGCGGTAGGAAAAGAGTTCCAATTTCGTCAGAAAAACAAAAAAATTGGCGGGACCTTTTGGTGCCAGTATTATTTTTGAGAATATTTTGTGTCGTCGGTAATGGTAGACCTATTTCCGAGAGGCAGTTGACTTTGTCGAAAATGATTTCTTAATTGCGAGGGCAACAAAGTACCCTTGGTAATGAACAAAGTATTTCCGACGGCTAGTGACCCTTGAAAATATTTCTCTAAATTGTATTATTTTTATAAAAATATTATGTCAAAGAGGAGAATTGAACATAGGATCTCTAACTTTCAAAATTAATTTTACCATTTGTCCACAGGTTAATTGATGAGTATATTATTAGTTTATTAGAATTGATGCATATAAACAAAACAATTTTATTATATATTGGTTACAAGGTAAGATCGGATAAATCTCATAATATATATATATATACACACACATATACATATACATATTATATATATATACATATTTATATATATATATATATATTATAAGTCTCATAGTTATATATACATAATACCTATGTGTTTTGAATTTATATATATAAGACTTGATCGATCGATCGATCATGCTAATTGGGAGGTTACGCCCTAACCCAATATATTATTAGTTACGAAAGTAGATAAGAGATCATCTATGGTAAATCACGAATATGCTAATTTGGAGATTCTGCGCAAACTGGGATGCTAACTAGGAGATTCCGCATATTTAGATAAGAGATCATGCTAACTGGGAGATTTCGCCCTAAAACCCTAAACCTTAATAGTAAATCATGATTATGACTACATTAACAATCATCGATTGTACTAGAAACTTGTATAAGTGATCTACTCATGAAGACCTAAAATTGAATAGTGGATGTCGATATATGAAATTGAAAAGTGGGTCTCACATGCAAGAGATCTCTTAAAATGGCCAAAGAAAATATCCGTTAGTGGAAGACTCCTACACACACGCACACAATTCAATTCATTGTTGATCGATCATGTGTGCTTGTCCACACACACACTATATTATTACACAGTACTATTCATTATCGATCACATACATACTACATATATAGTAAGAATTTCCCTCCACACATATATGAATTTGTATACAGTAGACATTGATCGATCATATACAATTATATAGAATAGCTAGACGAGAAAAAATAGAATACTAGCGAGTACATTTGTTTTTTAAAGGCTAACAAGTACATATTTATATATCAAGAATATTATGAAATATTTTTCATTGGTCTATCTTATATTATAATAAAGATATTGATCTACATGGTCCGACATATCAATACATATGCATTTATATATAAGTTCCATGAAAATTGATTAAAAAAAAAAAAACTTCCCGCCTAGGGAGGAAAAAATTTCCCTCCTATGGAGTATATTTTCTCCCTCCTATGCATTTATACATACCCTAATAAGGAGTCTTATCTCACCAAAAAAAGGAAAGACTCCTTATTTCTCCTCATGTTTAGTTCAACTAAATAATTAAAAAAAATAAAACTTCCATTGCTACACACTTATTTCTCAAAACCCTAAAAACTTATGTTTCTAGCTTCCTCCTCTCTCATACGGCAGTGGGAATTGAGACTATATCAATCAAATTGGAGAGCAGGCCGATCAATAGTAAGTCATCAACAATGTGGCAGCAATATATATGCTCAAGGTCAACAGAGTTAGGTCAATCAAATTGGATGATCCAATGATTCATAATTAGAGGATCTCCTAAGGCTTCAGATATATTGATTGCAATTATGTAATTGCAATGCTTGTATGTTTTCTCATATTATTTCTTACACAGTTTTTTTTTTTTTTTTGGGATATGTATAGAGTGAAGTGGAGTGGATCGGAATCACTGTTGATTCATTCTTTCGGTGCGGTGCGGCAAGCAAAAGCAAAATTAGGTACATATACAACTCTCTCTGTTTTGTTTCTCATTTTGTTTCTAGTTTTTTTTTTTTTTCTGTACATTGATATGGGAGTGTCTTCTTTGATTTAAATTTGGTATATATGTTCATACTTTACAGCAGTTTTCTGATTTGTTGACCTAGGTAGACAATCTCTTACAACTGTACCAATCCATTAATAATTTGGAAATCTTTTCTTCTAGACAATTTAAATAGACAAATTGATGATTAATACAGAACTGGAATCACTCAAAAATGATATTTCTACATTTAGTTATGAATTTCTGAACTTAAGTGTTAGTAAATTATATTATTTTTAACCTAGGAAAACGTTTACTTAAAACTGTACCAATCCATTAAGAAACTTGAAAAAGTTCCTTCTAGACAATTTAAATAGACAGCTTGAGGATTGATACAGAACTGGAATCACTCAAAAATAATATTTCTACATTTAGTTATGAATTTCTGAACTTAAGTGCTAGTTAATTTTCGTATTTTTAACCTAGGTAAACATTTACTTAAAACTGTACCAATCCACTAAGAAAATTAAAATAGTTCCTCCTTGAAAATTTAAATAGACAACTTGAGTATTAATACAGAACTAGAATCACTCAAAAATAATATTTCTACATTTAGTTATGAATTTCTGAACTAAGTGTTAGTAAATTTTCTTATTTTTAACCTAGGTAAACATTTACTTAAAACTGTACCAATCCATTAAGAAACTTGAAAAATTTCTTCTGGACAATTTAAATAGACAAATTGATGATTGATACAGAACTAGAATCACTCCAAAATGATATTTCTACATTTAGTTATGAATTTCTGAACTTAAGTGTTAGTAAATTATCTTATTTTTAACCTAGGTAAACGTTTACTTAAAACTGTACCAATCCATTAAGAAACTTGAAAAAGTTCCTTGTGGAAAATTTAAATACACAGCTTGAGGATTGATACAGAACTGGAATCACTCAAAAATAATATTTCTCCATTTAGTTATGAATTTCTGAACTGAAGTGTTAGTAAATTATCTTATTTTTAACCTAGGTAAACGTTTACTTAAAACTGTACCAATCCATTAAGAATCTTGAAAATTTTCCTTCTGGACAATTTAAATAGACAACTTGATGATTGATACAGAACTGGAATCACTCAAAAATAATATTTCTTCATTTAGTTATGAATTTCTAAACTTAATGAATCATGTGGAATAGGAATCACTTCAAAAAAATATTTCTACATTTAGTTATGAATTTAATTCTCTTCATCTGGTGTTGATGAAAATGCTTGTTTTATCATTACCATAGGCTATAATCGAGCTTTGTAATTTTTTTAAAGAGTTATGTGCTAAAGTATTGAGGGCAGAGGATTTGGAACTTCTTGAGAAAAGTGTGTTCATAACTCTTTGCAAGTTGGAAAAAGTATTCCCACCAGCATTTAAGTTCCATGTAAGTAAAGCAATAGAGTGTTGGAGGAAGTTCCATGTAAGTAAAGCAAAGGAAGGAAAAGAAGAACATTGGAAAAGTGACAAGGCTAAGGAAATTTATGTAAGTTTCTATACTGCATTCGTAAGTCAAATTTTTCCTATTCATATATTATTGTGATGGTTTACATATGATTAAATTTGTATAATTTTATTTGAAGGATGATCTTACTGAAAGAAAGAATAGAGTGGAAGAAGTGTTTGGTGAAGCTGATGATTGGGAAATATATCAGAAAGTGATTGGTGGGCCTAGTCACGGTCGTGTACTTGGTTTAGGTGCTGGGGTGAAACTAAAAGATTACAATTCACCTAACCAAACTTGTAATAAGCCTACATGTTTGGAACAAAAAGAAGATTATGAAAGAGTGAAAGGCCAAGTTGAATCTCTGACAGATAAATTGGACAAGTTGACTCAAATTGTTCAAAGTTTGCTGCCTAATACCTCAGACAATTCTAAAGCAAGAAACTCACATTCTGTGGTACTATTTCTATCTTTCAAATATTTGTATATGTTGCTATTGTTCATGCTATTTACTGCATGTTTTAGCTCTTACTTATTTTGCATTCTAACTTCTGTGTTTTTCTTTTACAATAGGACAATATTGCAACAGATTCAAGTGCACACCATGATGAAGATGGTACTGATGAAGATGGTGATAAAGATGTTGCTGATGAATATGATGCAAACTCTAGTTAAGACTTTTATTAGATATATTGTTAGCTTCCTTGCTTAAGAATGATTATATTATAAAGACCAAATATTGAATATTTATCTTTATCTGAACATGTATGAATGATTAACTATGTTTCTTCTAATGCAATTTTTTTATGAAAATTTAATTGTCTCCTTGTATGTTTAATAAAAAAATTATCTTGATTCATCTACCTCTTCCAATCAGGTTAATTGACAATTAAATTGAGTGGGAGGAAAAAAAAATTGCTAACAAATTTCGACGAATAAACCTCGTGAAAAACATTTCCGACCACTTTTTCCGACTACAATATCATTCTCGGAAATATTAGACTATATTTTTCCGACAGAAAATATCAATTTCCGAGGAAAATATGACCCTCGAAACTTATTCATTTTCGATGCCAAATAGTCGTCGGAATTAAATATTCTTATCGGAAATAGTTTTTTCCGACCACTACTATTTGTTGGAAATAAGTCCTTGGAAAAAAATGGATTGGCTAGCAACCAATTTTTTCCTACAAGCAACAAATTATTTCCAACAAACATCTTTTGTCGGAAATACTATTTGTCGTCGTTGAGGAGTAACAATTTCCGACCACCGAAAAATTATTTACGACCACATCTGGCTGTCGAAAATATATCTTTTTCCGAGGGTTGGTCGGAAAAAAACTATTTCCGATGATATTTTTTCCGAGGGCACCTAGCTGTCGGAAATAGCTTTTTCCGACGGGGAAAGTGCCTTTTGCAACCAAACACCACCCTTGGAAATGACTATCATTGTTGTAGTGTGGGTAAGGTGGATCATTGCGAGTCACCGTTTAGTAAATAGGTTATGTTTGAGTTTGTATTTTTGACACGATTATTTAATGAGTAGGGTTTGGTGTCTATTGTGGTACGTCTAATACCTTAATATGACAAGAACGCAACACGACTTGACCCGACTCATTCACAACTCTATGGTTTTTCATGTAACCTCATTCATCCTAATAATTTCACAAGAATCCCAATGATTAATTCAGAATTAAATCACAAACCAAACCCAACTACCAGGCGGGTTTGTGTACTTTGGCTAAATGAACGACTCATATGATCTGCATTTGAATTATGAAGGATCGCTCTAATTATCAGAATTGAATCAAATTTAGAAGGACAACGGCAATATGATATGGATGCATCATCAATTATGGATCTTTGTTGCCATTCCTCTCTCGTCTCTTTAAATTTTGCAAATTTTGATTTATGAGATTTTCCTTATCTTCATTGGTTTCAGGAACTATAGTATCGTTGACGAAGTGGTGTTAGCTCAGTGATTAGAGCACCCACTACCTAATGACGAAGTCATGGGTTCGAGTTACCATCACTACCAGCAAAACTAGCAACCCACACTGTTTTTTAACCTACTGACTTTCACATTGATTAAAAATCTGTGGAATTTGATTACTATTTATAGACATCTGTACGAACTAACTAATTGGACCCTACATGAGCACATATAGACACTGTTAGATACTGAAATCTGTGTGATACAAAATTTCTCACAGATATCTGTGTGTTCTAAACATTTAACATGTACAAAGATCTGTGAGAAACGTTTTACACATAGATATCAATGCATAATGATAAAAATATAATTTATTAAATAGCTTTATACTCATTGATGTCCGTAACAATCACATTTTTCACAGTCATCTATGTGAATATGTAAAACTATTAATAAATCTGTGAAAACTTGACACAGACATCAGTAGCATTTAGATTAATTTATACTCACATCCGTGTGAGAAATTATATGCGCTGATATCTATATCAATTGTTTACACATTTGTCTGTGCATAAGTTTTTAATTGTTTTCCAAAATTTTAAAAGACTTAGATAGAAAGAAAAAGAGAGATTGTTTAACCAAAATATATATCTTCAGACCAAAGCATAAAAACAAAATCCTTCGATTTCTTGTCTTTCTTCTTTCCTTTCCTTGTTTTTCCATCTTCTTTTTCTTCTTCTCCAGATCTGCAACATTTTCATACCTAGTTTGTTGTTGAGCATAGTGGATCGGCTTTCTTCCTCTCTCTCTCTCTATTATTTTCGAACCCAAATCCGATCCCCAATCTAAGAAAAAGATAGTTTGATATCTAATGCGACCCTAAAATGGAAGATTGGGTTCGAGAGAAAACGAAATGAAAAAGAACAACGAAAATTGATAGAAAATGATTGATAATTGATGATGTCCTCCCACCGATACAACCCATGAAATATAAAGGATAGAAACTAATAGCTGGCATCTCCAGCTGGCCAAAGCCTTCCAAAAGGACCAATGTCCACCTACAACCTTATCAGATAGGAAAAGAGAAATATCTAACATTAGTAATGGGCTTAGGTCAAGCCCAATAGCCAGTATAACAACTCGGTGTCCCAACATTCCACCCCACTTCAAAATAAACCTGGGATTCAGGTTTGGAATTCAGGAAATTGCTGTATGAATTGATCTGGATCCTCCCAAGTAGTCCTCACCAGTGTTCTTCCATTGGATTAGCCACTTTGTCACTGCTGTCTTGTTCTTCTTGAATATGCCCCTGTCAATGATCTTTTCTGGGTACCACTTGGCTTTATCACTCTCAAATATTGGTGGTAAATTAGGAGATGTAGGTTCAGCTGAGCCAACTTTCTTCATAAGTCTAGACACATGGAACACAGGATGGATTCTCGCAGTTGAAGGTAGTTGAAGCTTGTATGCAACTTTTCCCACTTTGCTGATCACCAGAAATGGCCCAAAGTATTTGGGTGCCAACTTCTGAGACTTCCTTTGTTGCACGGATTGTTGCCTATAGGGCTGTAATTTCAAAAAAACATAGTCTCCCACCTCAAATGATCTCTCCATATGGTGCTTATCATAATAGTTCTTCATTCTGGTCTGCGCTGCTTGCATATTCTTCTTCAAAACAGATAAAAGTTCATCTCTATCCTTCAATTGCAAGTCAACCTGATGTACTGATCTGCTACCAGGTATATAAGCATGAATAAGAGGAGGTGGTCTACCATATAAGGCTTCAAAGGGGCTCATTCTTATGACAGAGTAGTAGGTCATGTTATACCACCATTCTGCCCAACTTAACATCTCGACCCAATTTCCAACTTTCTCGCAGATGGTGCATCTTAAATATTGCTCTAGAACCCTGTTAAGTGATTCAGTCTGACCATCCGTTTATGGATGATAGGCTGTACAGTAGCATAACTTGGTTCCCTGCATAGCAAAAAATTCTTTCCAGAAAGCACTCAGAAATGTAGAATCCCTGTCACTTATGATTTCCTTAGGCATTCCATGTAAACGAAAAATCTCTTGAACAAATACTTCTGCTACAGACTTTGTTGTATATGGATGAGATAGAGCCACAAAATGTCCATACTTGGTCAACCTATCCACAACTACTAAGATAGCTGATTTTCCAGAAATTGCAGGGAGACCATCAATAAAATCAAGAGATATATTAAGCCATGGGTCAGCAGGAATGGAATTGGGGTGTAACAAACATGGAGAGGATATGGCTTCATAATGATTTCTCTGGCAAATGATGCATTCAGAAACAAAAAATTTTACCTGTTTTTTAATCCCAGGCCACAAAAAATTTATGGAGATTCTCTTGTAAGTCCTCAGCCAACCAGAGTGTCCCCTAATCTTCCCTTCATGAAACTCCTTTATAATTCTGCCCCGCCAATTGTCAATCTCAGGTACCAAAAATCTCCCTCTGTAAAATAGACTCCCCTGCTGGCAAGTGTAATTTCTTCTTGCTGTAGGATCTTGTGACAATTCTTCAAGAATTTTTTTATACTCAACATCTCTTGCACATGCCTCATTCAATTCCTGCATGAAAGACAACACAGAGGTAGAAATTCCCATCAAAGTCTTTAACTCTCCTTGTCTTGATAAGACATCTGGAACTGCATTGTGGGAGCCAGACCTGTAAACAATGGAATAGTCATAACCAATGAGTTTTACAAGCCATTTTTGTTGGGCCGTGTAGTGATTTTCTGACTCAAGAAATGTTGAAGAGTTCTGTGGTCAGTCAGGATCTTAAAGTGGTGCCCCAACAAATAAGGCCTCTATTGTTGAACGGCAGAAACTACTGCTAACATTTCCTTATCGTAAACTGACAAGCCTAAATGTTTCTGCCCCAAGGTTTTGCTCAAGTAAGCAATTAGATGTTTGTCTTGGGACAACACCGCTCCAATCCTAACTCCTGAAGCGTCACATTGGACTACAAACTCCTTTGAAAAATCAGGCAAAGCTAAGACCAGTGTAGTAGTTAACGCTATCTTCAATTTTTCACATGCTTCTTCTGCCTCTAGCGACCATTTAAACCCATCCTTCTTAAGCATGTTAGTCAGAGGTTTGGTAATTCCAAAGTGTTTCACATACTTCCTGTAATAACCGGCTAGTCCAAGAAACCCTCTCAATCCTTTAAGTGTTTTTGGCTTAGACCAGTTTTTTATCACTTCAATCTTTGCTGGGTCCACAGCAACCCCTTCAGATGAGATGACATGTCCCAAATATTCAACTTTTGACGCTCCAAATGAGCATTTGCTCATCTTCACTTTCAGTTCATGTTGTTGGAGAATGTTGAACACAGTTGTCAAGTGGTTCAAGTGTTCCTCCATGGATGAGCTGTAGACCAGAATGTCGTCAAAGAATACAAGTACGAATTTCCGTAGTTTCTCTCTGAAAATGTCATTGATGAGTGATTGAAATGTTGAGGGAGCATTAGTGAGGCTGAAGGGCATCACTAGAAATTCATAGTGTCCCTCGTGGGTTCTAAATGTAGTCTTTTCAATATCCCTTGGATGCATCCGCACTTGGTGATAACCTGATCTAAGATCCAGTTTTGTGAAAATTACCTTTCCATGGAGCTCATCTAGCAACTCGTCAACAATGGGGATGGGAAATTTGTCCTTGATAGTAACAGCGTTCAAGGATCGGTAATCAACACACATTCTTTGGGTTCCATCCTTCTTCTTTACTAGGAGCACAGGAGACAAGTATGGACTTTGACTAACTCTAATAGTACCACTCTACCACAACTCTTTAACAATTTTCTCAATTTGTTCCTTCTGGAAATAGGGGTACCTGTATGGTCTGACATTAACAGATGCTGCATTTGGACTTAGCTCAATTCTATGATCATGTGCTCTCTGGGGAGGTAGGGCAGTGGGATTTTGAAACAAATCATCATATTTTTCAATCAAAGCTTGGATTTTTTGTGGTACCTGTTGCGGATGAGCTGCCTCGGACTCAATTGGTTGTACTTGAATAATCAAGCCTTCTTTTTCTTACTTTAGCAAACGAGTCATCAACTCACAACTAACCATTGTTGGTTCTTCATAAAGCAACCCTTGTAACTGATAGTCTCTGTCATCTAACTTAAATTTCATCGTTAATTTTTCAAAATTCCAAAGTATATCCCCCAATGTTCTTAACCACTATGCTCCCAATAAAATCTCACATCTATTTACAGGCATCACATAAGCTTGGATAACCACCGTTAACCCTTGCAGCTGCATTGTTACCTTTATTTGTCCATCTGTCTTCATTTTTTTCCCACTTGCTACCATAACCCTCAAACTCTTAGTCTTGTCAAGAGGTTCTTTGTAGTTTTTTAGTGACTGAGGGTGAATAAAGCAATGAGTAGCACCTCCATCTATCAGAACATGCACTTTTTTGTTGTTGAAACATCCTTTAAGCTGCATAGTTCTAGGATCTTCATAGGAAGTCAATACATGTAGAGTCACTTCAGGTTCATCTATGTCCTCACCATGTGGACTCTTTTCTAATTCATTATCATCACTTTCTTTGAGTAGCCCTTCCTCATCACCCTCACTTGCAGCTTCGATCAAAAGAGCTTGCCCGGATTGGCCCTTCTTACATACATGTCCAGTCCTGTATGGTTCATCACAAAAGTAACACATATTTCTTGCTCTTCTATCATTAAAATCAGCTCTGGATATAGTTCTTTGATTCCCAGTATTCCGAGCATTACTAGGGTAGAGGTTGGTAGCTGCTTGTCTATTGTTGACTTGACTTGTAGTCGAGTTCCTTTGATTGGAAACAGATGAGTAACTATTAAACGAAGGTCCAGGCCTACTTCCTTGGATCTAAACTGTCTTTGTGTACTGTTCCTTTCTTCAAAGATTCTTGCTAACTCATAAGCCTGATAAAGAGTTGTTGGTTGCATGGCTTTCACATCAACTTGAATGTTCTCCTTCAAACCCCCCATAAAACAAGCTAGTAATAAGTCATCGGTGTACCCAGGAGCTCTCCTTGAAAGTTTGTTGAATTGAGACTTGAAATCTTGTACTGAACCTTTCTGAGTGAGTTTAGCCAAGGCAGCTTGACAATCTGTTTTGTTGCGAGTACCAAATTCCCTCATCAATAAATCAACAAACCCTTGCCATGTCCCTGGATACTGATGTCTAAATAAGTGCCACACATCGGCAGCCTCGTCAGTGAGATGCATGGCTGCTATAGCAACCTTCCTTTCATCAGGGATTTGGTACAATTCAAAGTATTGTTCCGCTTTATTCAACCACTGAAGTGGATCTCCGTCTCCAACTGTAGTGAAATCGAGATGCATCTGCTTCATGGTAGGCAAGTTGGGATCCATATGGGAATTATGATATTGCGATGGTGCAAAGGATATCCCTGATCTCCAATATATGGTTGCTGGGGATAATATCCAGGTAATGCCTGCATCGGTGGGGGTTGCACATAATATGGAAACTGATGATGCCCCGTAGAATATGATGGTGGATGAGATGTGGCAATAGTAGAGTAAACCAGTGGTGCTTGAGTCATCTGAGCTTGTGTATGTGTACTTAGAAACTGGTTCATAGCAAAAGGTAAAGTAGGTCTAACATTTGGTGCATGAGCAATAGAAATGCTGGGATTAGCTTGCCACTGAGGATAATATGAAGGGGCACCAGAAGGACCAAGATATGTGGAGCCACCATGAAACGAATTGCCCAGTACATAACCCATAGTAGAAGCAGGCATAGTAAGAGATTGGTTCCCTTGGTAACCCATGCTTGGAACAGGAATATTGGATGAATGCGATACATGATTAGGAAAATTGAAATCAGTATAAGCAGGACTAATAGTATGTTGATAGTAGTGTGGGGGTTGTGAGGGTTGTTGCCAATTCCCAGAGTCAGAGGTGGCAAACCTATCTCTGCCTTTAAATGCATCATTCATCAACTTACTACCACTAGAAACATCACTAACAACAACAGTACTATCACAAGTAGCAACCATTTTACCTCGTTGGATACTAGCACAAGCTCCAGAACTAACATGAGTATTAGCAGGAGAATTAGATATGGATAAAGTAGTAGCGGTCATACCTGACACTTCATCAGGAGTGAAGCTCAGAATACCCAGTCCTTGAGGGTAAACAGGTGGAGGAGCTGAAACCGTCGAACTAGATGGTTCAGAGAATGAGATAGAGCCAAATTGCAGTGGGTTAGGAGACACCGGAGCCGGTGAAGAATGAGTCACCGATGTAACCCGAAGTACTCAAAGTTCGTCAAGCAACTGAGATCGAAATTCAGCATTTTGAGCTTGAATCTCGGCGTTCTCAGAACGCATACGCTCATGAGCAAGACGAATCTCGTCGACAGAGTCACGAACTGCTTGAATTTGGGCTTCTTCCCCTGTCTGTTGGGCCACATAGTCCATCTCCACCGTCAAAAGATCCTTCGCCGGATGATGGGTGGTGCCGCCCTTACGCGCCGGTCCCATGAGACCGACGGCTCTGATACCAGTTAATGCGACCCTAAAATGGAAGACTAGGTTCGAGAGAAAACGAAATGAAAAAGAACAACGAAAATTGATAGAAAATGATTGATAATTGATGATGTCCTCCCACCGATACAACCCATGAAATATAAAGGATAGAAACTAATAGCTGGCATCTCCAGCTGGCCAAAGCCTTACAAAAGGACCAGTGTCCACCTACAACCTTATCAAATAGGCAAAGAGAAATATCTAACATTAGTAATGGGCTTGGGTCAAGCCCAATAGCCAGAATAACAACTCGGTGTCCCAACAATATTAGATCTTTACTTGATCCCTTATCTTGATATTATGCTCAAATCGTTTAGGATCTTGAATTGTTTTTAATCTTCTTGGTTCCTGTTGTTTGTTGTGGAATAGATGTGTGGGTTTATGAAAATATTTTGGAGATCTGGGTTTTGCAGAATCTTTGTGAGTAGAAATCGGAGGTAGAGGTGAAAGAGAGCTATCCTGGGTTTCAGCACACGAAAAATTTGAAACATGTACAGGTAAGGAAACTCTGATCTTAGTTCTTTTGGGCTTATAATTATTAGCGTTCAGGCTTCTTGTTTTTGGAGTAAGTTTTGGGATGAGTTCTATCAGTTTTTGATTAGTGATATGAGTTTTTTATGTTCTATGCTATTGTGATATATGCTTGATTATTTACTCTCCGTTTGAAGTTTTGCTTCTTATTTCATCTAAGCTTAGAAGGAGCGAGCCAAGAGGACAAGTATTGATGTGTGGACTTGCTTTGATTATCAACCTCAGCAAAAGAGTGTTGAATGTTGGTTTTCCAGAGAGTACAACTTCGAAAAGAAAGGAGCAAAACAAAATAGTAGCAGCTACATTTTTCTTTTCTTATTGTGTTGTTGTATTAAGTTTTTCGTTCTTCCCTTGTAAATATTTACTAGGAGAGGAATGCGTTCATCCTCCGCTCCCTCCCTGTATCATTATTTCTCGAATAAACTGGATATTTTGATGATTTCTGGGTATCTTGAATTACTATTATTGTTTTAATTTTCAGATAAATGTTTTTAAAAAAATATTGTAACAAAAGAAAAGAAAAAGAAATTTTTATAATTTTGGCCTCAACTCACACTGATATTTTCAGTTGATTTGATTGATATGAAGCAGCTGATAGCTGGGTGGGTCCCACTCAAAACTTCACACAGACTTTTTTTATCCGTACCGAGAGACCAACAGCCACCCACCCAAATGTCACAGACAACGAATTTGTGAATGTAGGGTAGGTAATGGCCTACGCATACAGATTTCAGTGTGTATAAAGCGTTATACACATGTGTAATGGGTAATTTGCTAGTAGTGGGGGTAGGAGTGAAATCATTTGATTCTCTTTTTTTAAAAGGAAAAAATTCTCAAAAAAAGGAACTATGGCATCGTGGGAAATTCTACAGTACTGTGGGGTATCCCATACTGTGTGTTTTGTGAATATTTGGGACCGTTGGATCAGTAATATATCCAAGGGTCATGGATATTCGAAACAAGCTGACCTATTCAGAAGGTATCCCGTTTCGCCGTCACTCTCAGTTCGTCACCGTGCCTCCAGCGTCGGGCCTCCGCTTCGCTGTGCCACCACGACTCTCTCTCTTTGCGCGACTCTGCCTCAGTCTCCCTCTGTTCCACCGCGCCCCTCCACTCCACTGCTCCTCCAGTCCTCTTCAGCCTCCAGCCCACGGGTTCTCTCTCTGCGGCATGGACCCTTTCCATCTCAGCCTCTCTCCTCGACGACCCTTTCTATACTCGACGGTGACGGACTAACGGTGGTAAGTCAAATAGTTTATCGAAATTTCTGGGTTTTTACTTTTCAATCGATCTGTATCTCATGAACATCTCTACTACTTTCTGGGTTTTCAGTCGAATGGCCTTGAAGTCTCGAACTTGGTTGCTCTCTTCCTCAAGCAGCAAAGCAGAAAGCCAGAAACTGTTGGTTACACTCTGGATTCGGTTTCTGGGTTTTCACTTACATTCTTGGTTTCACTCTTCAAGCTTGGTTAGTTGCTGAAATCAAGCTTGGTAAGTTGCTGGGTATTGTATATTTGTATGAATGTATAATCAAATTGTATGATTAAAATCATTAAATTGATTGAGCTTCAAGTTGCTGCATTTCTGAATATCTCCATTAGTTGATCGAGCTGTTGCCTGTTGACTTGTTGATAAGTTGGTTTATTGGATGGACACAGTTTGGTAATTTGGATGGGAATTGCAATCAGAGTGTTCGAATGATTGTGGAAACTATTTGTAGAATTGTTTGTACTTCCATTACTGAGAATTATTTGTGCTTCAAGTTTTCTGGTCCTATTTTCAAATGGTTTTAGATAGATTACAAGTTGCATTTCTTTTTGAGTCATTTTTGTGGCAGATTATTGTTTTACTGCCGACATTTTGAATTGCCCAGTCTACTTTCATCTGCTGCTGATATATGTGTGTCAATTTATATTTTCTGAAGTCAAAGAATGCTTAAAATTTCTTTTCCTTTACATGGCAGCTTGAGGCCGTCATCTCAAAAAGTTTTATCGCTAGTTGCTGCCTTGAAAACACTTTAGAAGAATAATGAAACACTGGAGAAGGATAAAGAACATCAAAGGATCAATCTTCTTTCTGCTGAAGAGGAGGTGAGAAGAGCAGAACGTTTTCTAATATTGATTCTTCCACTTCCATCTCAAACCTGATATAGTGGAATGAACTAATGATATCCCATATATATTATGATGAATGCAGGTCAAATTGCTTTTCGAAGAAAACAAAGTGTTAGATGAAGCTAACAAAAGATTACTAAAGCAGTACCGCAAGGAAAGAAACAATTCTGGTTCTGATGGAAAGCATACTGATGTATCAACGAAGGTGAGAGAAAGGGAGAAGAATAGCTTTGATTGCATGTTTTACTATGCTCTTATACTTTCCTTGGCATTTCATGTCCATGAAATTGTAGTAGGATCTAATTTTATGCATTCTCCCCTTTTGCAGTCAAACAAGTGAAAATCTAGCTCTAAGGTGATGAGCAGCAGCCCGATTCAGGGGAAGATCGATTTCAGTGACCAAGAATCAGCAAGACAACCTCTCTCACCCTTGGCGTTGTAACTCCCCTAACTCAAGACTGCATAAAAAGCAATAGGAAACTTCCAAAATAGTCTGATGTATATCGCACCTCTCATTTGTACCTTTTTATGTACCCATCATATGGGTTGGTTGGCATAAGATTGCAGATTTTCAAATGACTAACAAAATTGTTTGTAACTTGTAAGAATCATTTGCCAAGTCTTTTTAGTGAATGACTGGAACACATAGATTTACAGTATTATGAACGAGTACATTTTCTGTTGTCACAGTAAGAAATGGGAATGTCGTGAATTTACATTTGCATTACATGGTTACAACAGTATATGAAAACAGAGGCTTTAAAAGGTTTAGCTACGTGAAAACAAAGGCTTTAAAAGGTTTTGTATTGACAAAAATTTAAAGGAAAACGGTAGGTTTGATGGAGATGATTGAAATTTCTGGTTGATAACATGAAAACAATAGGTTTGATGATGCTGACGATACATTGGTCAAAATTTAATACCGGAATGGTTGCAGAGGTGCTCATATTTTTTTTTCAACCGATTGTTATTGTTCATTTCAAAACTCTACGAGAACAAGCCTTGGAGGTGGACGGTAATCTAGAGTCTCCTAATGATCTATGTTTCAAGTCCTTGAACTCTAGAAACGCATGTTTATGTCTCTGGACCATTGTTGAGAGTAGTTCCGATCACCCCCATAAATGTACGTGTAAAAAACACTTTCACTTTTAGTTCACCAGACTTGCCACCACACTTCATGTAGGAAATAATTGAGGGGAATCATATATGAACATATGAATGGTCACCTAAAATTATGAACAGATTATATGCTATTGGTAACGTCCGAGATCATATTGCTGTCTGCATCATTGCCCTAATTATCAAATACAATTGTACTCTGGTGTGTGACTATGATGATACACACAGCTTATTTCTGTTCTCGAACTAGGAACAGATTCACTTCATTCAGTGTGTTCTCCAACATTACACCAAAGATGCAGTCAGAGTGTTGAAGAGTTGGCAGTAACAGCCCAGCTTGCAGCAAGCACCCGTGCAATCAGCTTCCACAAACGGGTGCAACCCAGACTGCCGAGAGCTTCACCTATATACCAATTTCGACCAATCCTAAATCACGTAAATAGTTCAAGCGAACAACTAATTTCCACAACACCAAACCAAACCTTTAACTATAATTTAGTTTCTGCCAAACTCACCCGAATCTGCAACTTAACTCCAGAATAGGACAATTATACATATATCAACATGCAGTTCAATGGAATCTCAAAACCATACAAAGCCTTCAACATTCAATTAAGGTATCGACAATACTTTACTTCTACCATTATCCAAGTAAGGTCTAGCACACCTGGATATCCAAGTAAGGTAACTTCTGGGAAGCAAGTCCCCCCTCTAACTACACTATTCCTGTTCAAGTCTTCCTTGTGTAATCTTCCTCATTGAGAAAATAATTACATCTCTGATAACGCTTATTACAAATATAAGGATAAATGAATAAAAATTTGTAATAACTGTCCTGTTTGTAGTAATTACAAGGTCTACAACAATATTTACCAATTTATGAACCATTTTACAAGATTGACGACAAATGTGTTGTATAGGTGGTAAATCTTCATATTTCATACCAAATAGTGCAAGTGTCCTCATTCACGTAATATGGTTCTCGAATGTGTAACTTGGTAGTATTTTGTGTAATGTTCCGTATTGAGAAAATAGTTACATCTCTTGGATCGATTATTATGAATGTAAGGACAAATACTCAAAAATATTGTAATAAATGTCCTATTTTTAGTAATTACAAGGTCTAATACAACATTTACTAGTTTATGAACTATTTTACAAAATTGAAGACAAATGTGTTCTCCAAATGGTAATTCTTAATATTAATACCAAGATGTGTCCTCAATTACATAATTTACTTCTCGGTTGTATAATTGGGGTTGTACCTTGTGTAATCTTCCTCATTGAGAAAATAATTACATCTCTGACAACGCTTATTACGAATATAAGGACAAATGATTAAAATTTTGTAATAATTGTCCTATTTGTGGTAATTACAAGGTCTAAGACAATATTTACCAATTTATGAACCATTTTACAACATTTACGACAAATGTGTTGTACAAGTGGTAAATCTTCATATTTCATATCAAATACAGCAAGTGTCCTCATTCACGTAATATGGTTCTCGAATGTGTAACTGTGTAGTATTTTGTATTGAGAAAATAGTTACATCTCTTGGATTGATTATTACGAATGTAAGGACAAATAATCAAAAATATTGTAATAAATGTCCTATTTTTGGTAATTACAAGTTCTAAGACAACATTTACTAGTTTATGAACTATTTTACAAAATTGAAGACAAATGTGTTCTACAACTGGTAAGTCTTAATATTAATACTAAATAGAGCATGTGTCCTCAATCACATAATTTACTTCTCGATTGTGTAATTGGGGTTGTACCTTGTGTAATCTTCCTCATTGAGAAAATAATTACATCTCTGACATCGCTTATTACGAATATAAGGACAAATGATTAAAAATTTGTAATAATTGTCCTGTTTATGGTAATTACAATTTCTAAGACAATATCTACCAGTTTATGAACCATTTTACAACATTGACGACAAATGTGTTGTACAAGTGGTAAATCTTCATATTTTCTACCAAATAAAACATATGTCCTCATTCATGTAATATGGTTCTCGATTGTGTAATTGAGGTAAACATTTTGGTATTTACTCCATTTAAGAAAATATTTACATGTATATAGACAATATTACAAATTAATGACAAATGTGTTGTTGTTCAAGGAAAACCTAATTTGTGTTTAGCCCAAACTCTAGGTTACTTGACCTAGTGGTAATAGGATTTAAATAGAAGGATCTTGAATCCTAATCAATGTAGAATTACTTTCCTTGTCTGATTGAGATTATATGCATTGTAATCCTCTATATAAAGAGGCCCCTATTATCAATGAGAATACACAGCAAATTCCTCTCAAATTCAGTTTCTCTAAAACACGTTATCAGCACGAGCCCTAACCCTGAAACCCTAAATTTGTAGCCTTCAAATCCCAGAAACCTCAGCCGCCCAACTCGAAGATCTTAACTCCAGGAGTCCGAAACCGGCGGCCCCATCCCCAGAACCGGCCGGCAAACCACCGAACCGGCCACCGGAAGAAGCCAAAGTTCCCCTGCCCGGTTCAAAGCTTTCCTCACCACCTCCTGCAGCCATACTGGTCTCCTTGCAGCACCTCCATCCCAGAAACCCGGAACCGGAAAATCCTCCACCGGAACCGGCCTAGAATCGTCCGAACCGGCCACCAGAAAAGCTTGATACCGAACCGGCAGAAAGAAAGAAAAAAAAAAAAAAAAAAAAAGGGAGAAGCAGAGCCGCAGCCCAAGCCGCTGCCTGAGGCCCAGCAGCCTGAAGCCCAATAACAAGACCCTGCTGACGTCATCCTTGCGTCCACGTCAGCAAGCCACGCAGGCATCCAATCAGCAGCCACGTCAGCCACCTGTGCCACGTCAGCAGGCCGGTCAACCACAGTCAACGCATGTCAACCCTCCGGTCAACCACCGCCGGCGACTTTTCCGGCCGACTTCCGGCGACTTTCCCAGACACTTTTCCGGCCATTTTCCGGCGACTTTCCGATCAGCTACAGTAACTCCTGCATCTACAGTAACTTTCCGGCGACGACTTTTCCGACCATTTTTTAAGGTAATTTTTCTAAAAGTTCCCGTTTTTGTGAAGTTTTTCAATTTCTTCTTATTTTCTCGGGGACTTCCAACATCCCTTCTTCTACCCCCCTTTCTCTACATAGGGGAGACCAATAGCCGAACTGTGGGGGTTCGCGCTCACTCCAAGCTTAGAGCTTGTAGAGTCTTCCAAACTTAGAGTTTGTTGAGAAGAAAAAGATCGACCACATACATCGTTGTTTCGATCTAATCCAAAAACCCCTCTTGGAATCGGATTTTCTTAGAAGCGACTACGCTCAGAAAATTCCTAATTTCTTGGAAGCGACTACGCTCAGAAATTTAATAGTTTTTCGTGGTAGCCTTTTCGCTCCGAAACTAACCTTAATCTTGTGTTGTTGTTCAGGATGAGTTACCTGAACAAGTTGAGCTTTGTTCCACTCGAGACAACTGGCGCAGGATACCATAGGTGGGTCCGAGATGTGCGCCAACATCTTAAGGCTGATGGAATTCTGGAAACCATCCAAGAGCCTTGTCAGAACGTGCTCTCAATTAAGCAAGCTACTGCTTTTGAAGCAAAACAAGCTAAAGCCATAATTCTCATGACAAGGCACATGAATGACGCGCTCCAAAATGAATACCTCAATGAGGAAGACCCAAGAAAGCTATGGGTAGAACTTGAGCAGCGATTTGGCAACGTTCGTGACTCCCTGCTTCCTGATTTAGAAGTGCGATGGCATAGCCTCCGCTTTTGTGATTTCAAGTCTGTGCTTGATTATAACTCGAAAGCTCTTCGTATCAAGTCTCTGATGGAGTATTGTGGCCAAGCCATAACTGATACGATGTTGATCGAGAAGACTCTCTCTACCTTCCCCGTCTTTGCACTGATGATTTCAAAGAATTATCGGATTGATGTAAATGCAGGACGTATCACAAGGTTTCATGAGCTCATTGGAGCCATGAACGTAGCTGAAAAGCACGATAATATCCTTGTGAAGAACTATAATGCTAGACCCGTGGGAACTAAGCCTATGCCGCAGTCTAACTATAGTCGCGCCCCCAATGGAGGATCAAGGAGCGAAACCCTAAGGATAGGGACAATTCTGGACGTTCTGGTCCATATGTTCGCCCTAAAGAGGAAGGAAATCGCCAAGAGAGGCGTGCACGGAACCGTGGAGGTCAACGTGTGAAGAGAGAGAGAGAGGCGAAGCCTCCGACCATGGTGGTAACGCCACCAAGAGGATAGGTCGTCCAAATCGCGCCCCAATGGCGCCTCGATCAAGGGAGCCTGACCATAATGATGTTTGTTTTCGATGTGGATCAACTGAACATTGGGCCAAAACATGTACCGTACCCCAGAATGTTGCAAACGCATACAAGACGTATCGTGAAGCAAGGGAAGCAAATTACATGGCACAAGAAGATCAAGATGGTGATCTAGATCTAAGGGTGGAAGACTACAAGGATCAAGACCCAGAAATTGGCGATTTTGATTAAGTCTTTTTATTTTCCAAGAGATGTAGGCGATTGCCATATTACTTTTTATTGGATTAGATTTTCTTTGATCATAGAAAAAATGATGTGTTCTGTTAGCTTATGAATAAAATTTCGAGTTCTTTTCATTATGACTCCATTTTGATTCTGAGCATATGACTTTGTGACTACGATGGCTAGACCATCGGTATTAATTCAAGGACATGGAATAGCCCAAGTTCCACTTGCCAAATGGCACCTTGATTACAGTTGTCACAGAAACTCTCTACGCTCTTAGGGCAAATAGTACCCTATGAATAGCCAACGAATTCCATACAAAAATGCATGTAGAGAACGGAAATGAGTTCCTTTGCATTACCTCTAATGATTGCGAACAAAGACGCATCTTAGAGAAGTTTATGTGTCTCTCTAATGGACTTTATGTCACTAGTCGAGCTATTAAATCCAATAAAGTTATGAGAGAAGATCTCTTGGATTTAGACACATATTGGCTTTGTCACGACAGGATAGATCATCCTAGTCATGATATGATGATCCGTCTACAAAAAGACTTCACACGGACATCTTTTCTCTCGAGCGAAATGAAGCATGAATCAAAAGTTGATTCTTAGACTAAGTGTGACCGACGTTGCTGCCTAGGGCACCGCCTCTGTCCACCACCAGCCTAGGGCTGGCGTAGTCCCTATCCATGACTCCATGGATGGCGTCCATCATGGTGATGGCGCCCTAGGTGATGCTGCAATCACCAACTTACTTCACAATAGCGTTTCAGACGCTTAGGCCTAACCAAAATTCTCATTGGTTGCTTCTAAAGCCTCTCGCTTGTTTTACTAAGCCCGTTCCCTAGGGAAATTAGGACTGAGACCGTCCTATGCAAAGGATATGACATTACTCATTCTGTTCTTACAAAGAATCCGTAGGGATTTTGTGGATTGATTCAACCAACTTGCGGACGCTTAAATATTTTATGATGTTGGTTGACACGCAAACACGCTGGTCACGTGTTGTGCCATTGTCCACTTATAAATGCTGCTTACGCTACACTCCTAGCACATATCATATGACAATGGGCTCACTCCCCAAATCATCCTATTCAGTCAATTGGATTTGACTATGCTAGTGAGTTTACATCGAAGACTTTCGATGGATATTGCAATGGGCTTGATGTTGGACATCACATTCCCATGTACACACCCAATTGGTCTCGCGGACACGACTACGATGGTAGTCCAAACATTGGTAATGCTCACCACTCTTCTTACATCCGCTTGGGGTGATGCAATATCGCATGCAGCTATGCTAATTCATCTACGACCTACCGCCACTCAATGTACCTCTGCGTTACAGCTAGTGACTGGGTACACGTATTTTGTACTTACGCACATTTGAGTGAGCCATTTATGTGCCAATTGCGCCGCCACAGCGCTCTATGATGGGTCCTTACAGACGAATGGGCAACTACGTTGGATTTGCGCTTCCAATAATCGTCCGCCACTTAAATGCCCTTGCTAGGCGATCTCCTTACCGCTAGATTTGCTGATGTCACTTTGATGAGACAATCTTCCCGTCGTTCGGGGAAGATAAGAACACGAATGTTCAACAGGAACGACAGGAATTGTCGTAGTCTGTCCCCACTATGTCTCATCTTGATCCCTATTAAAGTGACGAGATCACACAATTATGCTGCAAACATGCCTGCAAGGAAGGATGTCCCTACGAGAGGACGTAAGCGCCACCCTACACGGAGGTAGGCATGGCGCCAATGCCAAAGAGAGTGGCACTCTGGCGTTACAGGCCATGGCCCCAGCTAGGATGCGTGGGAGGCCCGTGGGTTCGAATGATACTTTGGCACATTCCAATCCTTTAATCATCAAGACTCAAAATCCGTCTCATGAGTATCTTCCGGGTTATGGTTATCGTTGGGGGATGCCTCAACGTCAAAACCTATTCCTGAGAATATAGAGCTTTATGAAACTTACACTAGTGTACATGAGACGTGAGATAGAAACTCCATCATAATTGATAATGTAGTTACGCATTTTGTTGCGCATGAGTTTGCTGAGTCCAATGATATCGAACCACGCTCCGTTGATGAATGAATACCAACGTAGAGAGTTTTGGCCTAAATGGAAAGATGCGATCCAGGTTAAGATGATTCTCTAACGAAGAGGAAGGTTTTCGAGCTAGAGATGCCGACACCTCCTAACATAAAACCTGTTGACTAATGGGTCTTCGTTAGAAAGCGTAGTGAGAAAAAGAGATGGTAATCTCGCCTTATGGCGCAAGGCTTCTCACAAAACGCCCTGGAATCGACTACGATGAGACATATTCTCTCGTAATGGATGTCATTGCACTCCACTACCCTATCAGTTTGGTAGTTTCCGAATAACTGAACATGCAGCTTACAAATATGGTCACTACGTATCGGATATTGTGAAATTACCCAATATGGTGTTTCATTGTATAAAACATACGGCATTTGACACAAAGCAAAAAGGGCATCATGTTGTGGTTGGAGCATTCAACTTTGTAATAGATAAAAGCAAAAATAATTTTTGTTATATTCAACTTAATTTCAAAAAAAAATTCATATTTTTTTCTATGAAAGTATGAAGTAAAAAATTTATTGTCGGTGACATACAAATTTCACAGTCGGATAAAATTTCGGTGTGAATTTTTAAATATTTTTGTGTGTATATATTTTAGAAATTAATAATTTCGCGGAAATGTACTGAAAATTTTGGGAAACTTCTGACATAAATGATATAGCATATGAGTTTTGTTTCGGTACTTCAAAATTACAGAAATTTGAAAGCTTTGTTGAGCACAATTGATTGTTTGAATAAGATCGTCATTCAAACACTATTCTCACCTTCCACTTTTTTTTTTTTTTTAGAATGCATGATCTGTTTGTGACTAAAAAATTCTTGGCCATCTAACATCAAATTTCCAATCACATTAAGGAAAAAATAGTTAATATAGATTCATTTAATTTGTAGCCTGAATATTAAATTCAAAAGTCACGATTCATGTACTGTTGAATTCATGTGCTAAGAAAAAAGTAAGTACGGTCTTTAAAACTTACATGTTACACCGTACATGCATATAGCCCCAGGAGAAGTACCTAAAATACTAGGACAAAGTGTGAATCACAAGCCGGTGTCACATAGTCAAACCTCAAAGGCCATAAAACAATGCTCATGATCTCAATTCCAGGCTTAGTTTGTTGGTTGTTGTGTCCCCTATATTATATATGCATGAAATGAAATCCTCCAATGTTTCATAAGAAATCCATCAATAAACTACGAAAAGTACGACTCGCAATTCCATGTGAAAGATGCATGATCTGTTTTTGACGCGTATACGATCCCCTTCCTCTTCCTCAAGTGTTTCAAGCAGTTCAACAACCCCGAATGAATGGTGCAGAGACACTGTCGTTCAAATTGGAGCCCAGAAAAAGGGTCGTCACACGGTACAATGAACCCACCACCCAGCCTCCTCCAGGAAGAGCATCTCTCCGTCACGTACAATTCACATGCAATGAACCCCACTCCCCACCAATCCACCATGCTTTGCCATTACCCTCAGACCCAGCTATATTAATTAATCTTGTTCTTGACCTTGACTTGAGTGACTTGTATTGGAAATTTTACAAAGTGCATGCTGATTTTTTTTCAACTTGATTTTGCGTAGGAATCGATCCTACGCGTCCTTTGGTCCCTACATAAGTTGATTTTGTGTACACCTCGTGAAGCTTGTATCTAACGTACATCATAAATTAGTTCATATCTTTTACATAATAGAGGTAAAATGCTAGATAAAATGTTTAGAAAAATTTGAGGTGAGTAAAATTGTTCTATCTATTTTTTAAGCTTTTAAAGAAAAATTTATAAATCCGTCATTATCTAAACTACTCAATAAAATGTCTCAAAAATGCTTTTCGAACACGGTCACAAATCAGAACTCAATCTAACCCTAGAAAAAAAAAAAACCATGAGTCCGCAACTACCTTGAGTCAGAACTCTAACCCCACAGATACAGTAGAAAAGAATACTTCAATTCAAGGTTAATTCGATGATTCTATTCATCCCACAATGAGGGTATATATACAAGTACAAAAGAGTAGTCTAACTGTAATAGGAAACAATCTTTCCATAATTACAGGATATCCTAATTAAATAAAATCCTAATTGCATACAGATTTACAGCGATTCTACACTCCCCCTCAAGTTGGTGCATAGATATCTATCATGCCCAACTTGTCAACTGAGCTGTCAAATACCTTGCACTCCACTCCTTTAGTAAGAACATCAGCTAATTGCTCCTCTGAGTTTACAAATGGAAAGCGAATAACCTTTCTGTCAAGATTTTCTTTAATAAAATGACGGTCAACCTCCACATGCTTTGTTCTATCATGCTGAACTGGATTATGTGCAATCTCAATGGCAGCTGTATTATCACAATGCAAATCCATAGGCTTTTTAAGCTTGTAACCCAGGTCCTTCAAGACATTACGAATCCACAATATTTCACATACTCCATGTGCCATACCTCGGAACTTAGCTTCTGCACTTGATCTGGCAACGACTTTTTGCTTTTTGCTACGCCAAGTGACAAGGTTCCCTCCAACAAAAGTGAAGTACCCAGATGTAGAACGTATGTCCGTTTTATCACCAGCCCAATCTGCATCTGTGTACCCAACAACTTCCAATTCATCTTTTTTCTGAAACAGTAACCCTTTACCTGGCGCCCTCTTCAAGTACCTCAAAATACGAAATACTGCATCCATATGCTCTTCACTAGGACAATGCATAAATTGACTAACAACACTCACAGCATAAGCAATATCAGGTCTAGTATGTGAAAGATAAATCAACATTCCTACAAGACGTTGATACCTCCCTTTATCAGTTGGCACTTGATCAGGATAGATAGCAAGTCCGTGATTCATCTCAATGGGTGTCTCGATGGGTCTGCAGTCCAGCATCCCCGTTTCAGCAAGTAAATCAAGAACATATTTCCTCTGTGAAAGTGAAATCCCCTTCTTAGACCTTGCAACTTCAATACCCAAAAAATACTTCAGTTGTCCCAGATCCTTCATTTCAAACTCCTTTGACAAATACTTTTGTAATTCATTTATCTCTTTCGGATCATCCCCTGTAACAATCATGTCATCAACATACACAATAAGAGCTGTAATCTTACCACTCTTGCGCTTGATGAACAAGGTATGGTCAGAATTGCTTTGTCTGTATCCAAAGGCTTTCATGGACTTTGAAAATCTTCCAAACCAAGCTCTTGGAGACTGCTTCAGGCCATACAAAGACTTCTTCAATTTACACACCTTGCCAACGTCACTTAGGTAATTCTTAACACCTGGGGGCACATCCATGTACACTTCTTCTTCCAAATTCCCATTAAGAAACGCATTCTTCACATCAAACTGGTGCAAGGGCCAATCTTTGTTTGCTGCAAGTGAGATTAGAATCCGGATAGTATTAATCTTTGCCACAGGTGCAAAAGTCTCCTCATAATCAATCCCATAGCGTTGTGTATATCCTTTGGCAACCAACCTCGCCTTGTATCTATTAATAGTTCCATCTGCATTAAGCTTCACAGTAAATACCCAACGACATCCTACAGTCTTCTTTCCAACCGGCATAGGTACTAGCTCCCATGTTGCATTCTTTTGAAGAGCTTCCAATTCTTCATTCATCGCCTTTGTCCATTTTGGATCAGCCAATGCATCCTGCACATTACTAGGAATAGATACAGTAGATAATTAATCAACAACAAGTGCATGTGACCCAGAAATCCTATGGTTAGACATAAAATTAGCTATAGGGTATTTAGCTTTGGCTTTGACATCTGGTTCATATTGTTTCTTAGGAATTCCCTTGGTAACCCTTTGTGATTTCCTAGGTTCGACACTTTCTAAACCAGAAGACTCATTACAGTTTAGGGGTACCTGAGGTGGATCATTCTGACCGGGATCTTCAGTTGGTGATGCAGAAGGGGAAATATCTTGTGTGTGAGCTTCAGATATGTCTTGATTTTGATTCAAACTATCCAAAAACGTTGTCTCTTCCGTCTCGGAATTCACAACACTCTGTTCGGCAGTTACATTTTCTATTTCGGAATTCGCGACACTTCGTTCAGCAGTCGCATTCTGTTCGGCAGTCACATTTTCTGTTTCGGAATTCGCAACACTTCGTTCAGCAGTCGCATTGTCTATTTCGGAATTTACAATGCTCTGTTCGGCAGTCACATTGTCTGTTTCCGAATTTCTACCTTCAAATCTATCCTCCAAATTTTCCAAGTCTTCAAAGACATCAAAATCAATAATAGAACGAGAACGAGGATTCCCTTCACAACCTCTCTCCCCCTGAAGGGAAGACTGAGAAGCTCCCCCTGAGTAGTAAGGCTCGGATTCACGAAAAGCAACATCAAGAGAGACATGTATAGTGCCAGTAAGAGGATCATAACATCGATAACCCTTCTGGAAGTCAGCATAACCAACAAAGATACACTTACGGGCACATGGATCAAGCTTGCTGCGTTGAGGCTTGGGAATATGAACATAGGCTGCGCACCCAAACACCCGGGGCACCAAATTAGGCATAGAAGGGATGGTCAAAAGTGTATGAAGCTTCTGATGAGGATTCTGAAACTCAATCACCCGTGAAGGAGTACAGTTGATAAGAAATGCTGCTGATTTTACTGCTTCTCCCCAATAGGATCGAGGTACATTCATACCAAACAAGGAAGCACGAACAACTTCCATCAACTGCCTGTTCTTCCATTCTGCTAAACCATTCTGTTGAGGAGTATAAGAATTGGAGGTTTGATGACGAATTCCATGTGACCGGCAAAACTCAATCATAGGGCCATTCACAAACTCTCCACCATTGTCAGACTGACACACTCTGATGGATTGTTGATACTGAGTTGCCACCATTTTGTGAAATTCGGTAAACATTCCAAATACATCACTCTTATTCTTCAGTATTGACACCCATGTCATGCGAGTGCAATCATCAATAAACGTTACAAAATACCGAGCTCCAGAAAGAGAAGGAATTTTCGCAGAACCCCAGACATCGGAGTGAATCTTCATAAAAGGAACAGGACTTTTATTAAGACTTGGTGAATATGAAATACGGTGACTCTTGGCCAGTTCGCAGATGTCACAGTGGAAATCCAAATCACTAACAACTGAAAACAATTGAGGTTGCAGTTTTTTAAGATAACGAAAGGATAGATGACCTAAACGGCGATGCCATAACCATACAGCTTCCTTCGCATCCTCTACCCCGTTGATATGATTAGCCTGTCCCAAAAGATGCTTCTGTTTCTTTCCAGTCTCTGTCAAATCCAGATAGTATAATTTCCCCCTTCTAACACCATAACCAAGAATCCGTCGAGTCAGAATGTCTTGAAACACACAGAAAGACGGATAGAAGGTCACAATACATGCAAGAGCTAAAATAACTTGACCAACAGACAAAAGATTATAAGCTAGTGATGGAACAACTAAGACAGATTCAAGGGTTAAGGTATCAGATAAAGCAATAGAACCTTCTCCGGTGACCGGAGTTGGAGTACCATCAGCAGTAGAGACAATGTCTTGAGGGGAACGTCTAAGGTTTTTCACAAGACTTGGGTCATTGGTCATATGGTCAGATGCACCTGTATCAATTATCCATGTATTATTCAAAGTAGCCTTACCCTTCATACCTGACTGCGCTACATTGGCGGAGGCATTGTCGAGATGCTCTTCCTCTGTGGTAGCAATAGTCGCCTTGCCCGGATTCTTTCGCGGTTTCCTGGTGAAGTCCCACCAATCAGGGTAGCCAATCACTTCATAGCACCGCTCCTTGGTATGACCTACTTCCCCACAGACAACACATTTTTTGTTTACATATGGGTTTGGTTTGTCATGAGGACGGCGTGGACAAGGACCTGAGAAGCCTGGAGGAGGACCTGGTCGGCGTTGAACGGCCATTGAGGAATTTGGGGTTTGTTTTCTTTTTTTTTTTTTAGGTTTGGTTTTTCTAGGGTTTCAAAAATTCAGGGATGGCTTGATTTTAATGGTGGTGGTACGCAGCAGTTTGTGGTGTGCTTTGGGATTCAGGATTCAGGATTCAGGTTTTAGGATTCAAAGGATGCAGGCAAGTTCAAATGATTGAACCTGCTTTGATACCAAGTAGAAAAGAATACTTCAATTCAAGGTTAATTCGATGATTCTATTCATCCCACAATGAGGGTATATATACAAGTACAAAAGAGTAGTCTAACTGTAATAAGAAACAATCTTTCCATAATTACAGAATATCCTAATTAAATAAAATCCTAATTGCATACAGATTTACAGCGATTCTACAGATACGAGATCAACACCACTATGATTTAAACCCTCACAACGGACACTTCCATTCATAAGTCTTCTTACAATAATAGCTATAAGCAAACATTCACCAGCTGGTTATTCATCATCATCATACAAATTGCTGGTGGTTCTGATGACTCTTGAAACTTTAATTCGTTAGACGAACATGGATGGTTCCTAGATTTGTATAAGCTAATTACCTAGATCAAACTTGTTTGAAGCCAAATTGGGGAAGAGAACTAGGCGTAGAATCAAACACATCTGGGTGAAATTGGAATATATTTGACGTGCACGTATTGGATACACCGTACACTATTTCGGTTCGTATCGATCATGATCAGATCATCTCATGCATGGTCACCAGAATGTCTACATGTATCAGAATTAGCTAGATATGATAAGATTAGGAATATAGTAGGAAAGGATCTGAGCTGGAGTTAAACTACCACATTTGTTTCCATACTTAATCCCGATCGATACCAACAAATGCGTACCGTCATGTACAGTAAGGGCTAGCTAGCTAGCAGGACCGTTTTGCTTAATTAGTAGTGATTAGAGGGACTTAATTTCTCACTTAAGCATTATTTCAGGTTTAAGCTAAACACACGCCTATCATCTATATAATATACATGTGAATCAAACTAGTTAGGAATCTTAATCTAACAGAAACTTCATATTGGCAAAGCAAGCACTATAATAATGGCCCCGAAACTCTGCTTCTGGGTTGACCTAGAGTTTTGAAAAGGATATAGCTGCAGTCACGTAAAGTCGAATAAAACAAAGACATACTACTCGTACTCGGTTTGGCTCTGCTATTTTGTATGAGGAAGCTTAATTAAATATAGGAAAGGTAGCTTGTAATGGTCTGAAGCAATATTAATTAGTTAAATGTTAATCTCCACTTTGTCTTTTGAAATACCCGGCGCAACAAACGCAGCTGCATGTGCCGCTTTTACTCCACCTTGTTTGGCCGCCTTTCTCTATATATCTTTATAAATTGTTATGCTTCAATTGCAACCTCTCCTACTATCTCTCTCTGTGTTTTTCACGTTCTCTGATTTTCTCTCTTTGATTTCTCTGTAGTTTCATTCCATTACTGTTCTTCTTTCTTTCATCTGATCTGAGAAATGGGGAATTGCATGATGAGAAGTAATAGCAAGGTTTCGGCACAAGATCATGACAGGCATGAGCCAGCTGAAAAGGAAGTAGAAGCAATACAGCCCACAGGGACACCAATGTCGTGGAAGAAGGAGAAGAAGACGGTGAGATTTAATTTACCAGAAGATGAAGATGATGGTGGTAGAGGAATAAAGAATGGTACGCATGATGAGTCTAAAAGTGGAGCTGTGAGGATTAGACTGGTGGTGACTCAAGAAGAGTTGAAACAACTACTGAATTACAAGAACGATTCAATTTCAAACCGCTCTTCTGTGGAGCAATTGTTAAGTTCATTGAAGTCCAGATCAGGAAGGAGGGTTTCCGCAGATCAAATTGGAAAACATACAACTACTGACGAAAGTTGGAGACCAGTTTTAGAGAGTATTTCAGAAGATCAATGTTGATGATTTTATCTCTCTCTCTCCCTATTAATTGTAAAAATTAGTGTTGATTATATTTGGTGTGGCTACAGTTAATTAGTATGACGATATCAAACTTGTTTTACTTTTACCTTTCGAGTTAGAATTAATCTCAAAATGCAAATTTGTTCACTTGATTCATTGTTTCGCCCCACGTCTAAAATAAATGTCGATAGAAAATCTGAGATCGACTTGGTATATATATGTAGCAATCATATATAACTGGTGCAAATTATTATCAGCAGGTTTTCCGGTCGTTTAACTATGCATATTGTGAACATGAGCTTCTAACCTCATCCATCTCGCATGCTAGCAATACGATGGAGGTGTAACCAGAATTGATAAGAACTATGAATTCAATCTTCAACCTTCAAAGCACTTCATTGGAAACAATATTTATTCCAAAAAAAAAAAGACTGTCTAATTGCACAGCTATCTAACATATTATTTGATTCTCTAACAGATTAAAAAGATATTGGAGTAAACTAAAATGTTGTAATTTTGTAATTTTGTTGTGATTGATGCAAAGGCATTTCTTACTGTTTTGATTACAAGTTGATTAAAATAAATTTATAAATGCCTGAATAGAAATTTTGAAGAGAAAAACTCGTGAGGAAAATCTTAACAATCACTTAGTCTTAAGATACATTCAATTTAATCCTAAAATAGCAAATGCAATGTTGTTTAGTTGGTGACTTACTTTGAAGAGCAGATTGTTTGAAATTTTCATTTTATACCTTCACTTAGTAAATTAAAACTTCTTAAATTTGTAAATTTGTCATCAAGGATGCAAGGTATGTGTCGAATTTAATTTCTTTTATGTCCTGAAGCATCAGAAATAATAGCAAGAAATTGAACTTCATACATTATCTAAAACCAATTGCCATTAATCAGACCACCTTTATTCAATTTGCCCCCAAAAAAAAAAACTTTTATTCTTCAAAAACCGTCTAGTTGTGATTAGTGAAATGGTAGTTGAAATTCTCCTGAAGTTTCCCAGATTTTAACCCAACTTCATTGAGAAGCAAAAGCAAACGAAGAAGCTAAGAAAGATACGGGACTTGTTACACCAATGTTTTGAAAAGGAACTGTGGTACCAAAGTCTTACATGTTGTAGGAGAATAGAATTATGTGTTATCATTGATAATAGGAGCCCTTTAAATTGGGAGTTACAAGGTACCCAAAAAGGTAATAGAATCTGATTACAATTGAATACCTAGAATACATTCCTATTACAACTCTAAACCCCAGTTTGTAGATGCACACATTATGTCGATATCCTTCAACATTACACCAATTTTCTGAAAAGAAATTGTAGTATTGGAGCTGTGAGGATTAGACTGATGGTGACACAAGAGTTGAAAGTTGAAATGACTACTGAATTACAAGAACGATTCAATTTCAACCGCTCTTCTGTGGAGCAATTGTTAAGTTCATTGAAGTCCAGATCAGGAAAGAGGGTTTCCGCAGATCAATATGGAAAACATACAACTACTGACGAAAGTTGGAGACCAATTTTAGAGAGTATTTCAGAAGACCAATGTTGATGATTTTATCTCTCTCTCCCTACTAATTGTACAAAACTACAAATTAGTGTTGATTATATTTGGTATGGCTACAGTTAATTAGTATGTGTTGTAACATTTTAATATTTTATTTATTATTGAAATTAAATTTGGGTGAATTTATTTTGTGTTTAAATTCTGAATTTATTTTGAATTTTATTTTTTAACTCATGGTGTTTTATTTTGATTTATTTTGGGTTTTAATTTTTGTAACCTATGGCATTTGGTTACTACCCTATTAATTGTAGGGAGTGTCCTAAGAGCCTATAAATAGCACCATTTGTTGCATGCTAACATATATCAAACTCTTACTCTGTTATTCACCCATCAACTTTCTCTCAAAAACTCCAAAGTGTTTTTTGTTCTTTTGGCCAAAGAAAGGTGTTCTTTTGGTGGAGCTTTGGGTTCCTCCAATTTGTGCAGGTTGGTGTGAGCCACACAACTTGTTGTTGGGCTGTTGTATCCTGGAGGGGACAAGTTAAGAGATTTCTGGTTCACCGGCATTGTTCCGCAGAGGGCTTGAATCTCCTTAAAGAGAGCGAGATACCCGCGCCTCAGTCTATTGTCAACGAATTTCTCAAGAGAAATTATAATTTTATTGTAATTTCACCAACGATTTTAAGGAGATTCTACGAAGATGGAGCATGCACAAGAGAAACCGTGTGACAATATGGGAGATCTCAATTTGAGAAAGATGAGTATAAATATTATTTTTTATCTATTGACTTATTTCTCATATATTGTTTATGATTATAATGAACTACTCACTGTTATTCAAAGAAATATAGAGAAGTTTTGCAGATTAACATGGAGAGAGTTCCAAAACTTCATGCGTCACAAGCAAAAGGAGATTTCTTTGGAGACCTTAACCACTCGCATCCGCGATGAGGAGGAAGCAAGAGGTCAAGATGTTCTTATGCAAGATACAAACAATGACACCTCCAAGGTAAATTTAGTATCTTCCAACAATAATATGCCCAATGGTCATTTTCATAAAAATTCTCTTATGCAGCCAAAGAAGAAAAATATGAAAAAAGTTGGTAAATCTCACTAACAGAATAAAGGCAAGCCAAGCTATGTGAATAAGAACCAATATCCTTCTTCAGAAAATAAGCAACAATATACTTGTTGTTATGTTTGTGGCAAAAGTGGGCATATTGCTCGAAATTGCAATTATCGAAAACGTGAGGCTGTTCCTCAAGCTCACGTCACTGAAGAACCATATGTGGCAGTGATAACTGATGTAAATATGGTTCAAAGTGTTGAAGGATGGTTGGCAGATTGTGGTGCTAATAGGCACATCTGTTATGATAAAGATTGGTTCAAGAAATACACTCCTTTTAAGGAGCCCAAAACAGTTATGCTTGGAGATTCACATACTACTCATGTGCTTGGAACTGGTGAGGTGGAACTCAAATTTACTTCTGGTAGGGTGCTAACTTTGAAAGATGTGTTGCATATACCCTCCATGAGAAAAAATTTGATGTCTAGTTATCTTCTTAATAAGGCGGGTTTCAAACAAACTATGGAATCTGACCAATATGTGATCACCAAAAAAGGTGTATTTGTGGGCAAAGGTTATGCTTGTGATGGCATGTTCAAATTGAATATTGAGAATAATAATAAAGCATCTACTTCAGTTTATATGCTCTCTTCTTTGAATTTTTGGCATGCACGTTTATGTCATATAAATAGTAGATATGTGGGAATCATGAGTAGCTTGGGTTTAATTCCTTCAATGCAAAAAGATTTTGAAAAATGTGAGATTTGCAGTAAAGCAAAAATTACTAGAAGGCCTCACAAAAATGTTGAAAGGCATACCGAGCTATTGGAATTAATTCATACAGACTTGTGTGAATTTGAGGGACTTTTAACTCGTGGAGGTAACCGGTATTTTATCACTTTTATTGATGATTGTTCCAATTAAATATGCTTATGTCTATTTGTTGAAAAATAAAAGTGATGTTTTTGCCAAATTTAAAGAGTTCCTCCTTGAGGTTGAAAATCAATTTGGTAAAAAAATTAAAAGGCTCCGAAGTGATAGAGGGAGAGAATATGATTCTTCTGAATTCAATTCTTTTGTTCAATCTTTAGGAGTGATTCATGAAGTTACTCCACGTTATTCACCTGCATCAAATGATGTGGCAGAAAGAAAAAATAGAACTTTGATTGAGTTAACAAATGCTTATTCAGGTGCTCCCTCTAATCTTTGGGGTGAAGCAGTTTTAACTGCTTGTTATGTGTTGAATAGTGTGCCACATAAAAATACAAAAATTACACCTTTTGAGGTGTGGAAGGGGCATAAACCAAATTTGGATTATCTTAGAGTTTGGGGTTGTCTAGCCTTTGTGAGGTTAACTGACCCTAAAAGACCAAAATTGGGTACTAGAGCTACTACTTGTGTTTTCGTTAGATATGCTTTAAATAGTATAGCCTATAGATTTCTTGATGTTGAAAATCATGTTGTGATTGAATTTGGTGATGCAATTTTTCATGAAGAAAAATTTTCTTTTAAATCGAAAAATATTGGGGATCAAGAATCTAGAGAAAATGTTTTTACACAACCTAGTTCTTCTTCTTCTAATTTGCATATACAAGAAACTAATGAAAATGAATCTAGAAGAAGTAAGAGAGCTAGAGTTGAAAAAGATTTTGGCCCTGACTATTATGTTTATAATATTGAGGAAAATCCTATTTCTTTACATGAAGCTTTATCATCACCAGATGCAATTTTCTGGAAAGAGACTGTGAATGATGAAATGGAGTCTCTAATTTCTAATAATACTTGGAAATTAGTGGATTTACCAACAGGTTTTAAAATCATTGGGTGTAAATGGGTCTTTAGAAAAAAGCTCAAACCGGATGGAAGTGTAGACATATATAAAGCTAGACTTGTTGCTAAAGTCTTTAAGCAAAAACCTGATCTAGACTTTTTTGATACTTTTTCTCCGGTTACAAGGATTACATCAATTAGATTATTGATTGCTATTGCTGCAATTCATGATTTGATTATTCATCAAATGGATGTGAAAACAGCTTTTCTAAATGGTGATTTAGATGAAGAGATTTATATGGATCAACCAGAAGGTTTTATAGAACCTGGTCAAGAGCACAAGGTATGTAAGTTATCTAAATCTCTTTATCGTTTAAAGCAGGCTCCAAAACAGTGGCATGAAAAATTTGGTTCCTGCATGATTGAAAATGTTTATAAATCAAATGAATGTGACAAATGCATATATTATGAATCTTGGAAAAATTCACATGTTATTATTAGCCTCTATGTGGATGATCTACTAATTTTTGGCTCAAAGTTGCATGTAATTGATGAGACAAAAACTATGCTTAAGAGCAATTTTGATATGAAAGATCTTGGTGAGGCTAATGTTATTTTGGGCATGAAAATAACAAAAACATGTGATGGTATTTTTCTTGATCAGTCACATTATGTTGAGAAAATTTTGAAAAAATATGATTATGTTGGCCATAAGCATGTGTCTACTCCTTTTGATTCTAGTGTTCACTTATTTCCTATTGAGAGTGAAAATGATGTGATTAATCAAAAGGAATATGCTAGCATAATTGGCAATTTGCGCTATGCAACTGACTGCACTAGACCTGACATTGCATATGCAGTTGGAGTACTTAGTTCACAAGTAAACCAGGTAAAGAACATTGGCATGTAATTGAGCGTGTTATGAAATATTTTCTTGGTACTAAAAATTATGGATTATTTTATAAAAAATATCCTGCTGTACTTGAAGGCTTTTGTGATGCCGATTGGAATACTCTGTCAGGTGATTCTCTTTCTACCACTGGTTATATCTTTACATTAGGTGGTTGTGCTATTTGTTGGAAATCAAAGAAGCAAACAATAATATCTAATTCAACCATGGAAGCTGAACTTATTGCTCTTGCTTCAGCAAGTGAAGAAGCAAATTGGTTGAGAGATTTATTGCATGAAATTCCCTTGTGGGAAAAACCTATACCACCTATATTGATTCATTGTGATAGCACTGCAGCTATTGGTAGAGTAAATAACCGTTATTATAACGGTAAATCCAGACCTATAATAAGAAAACACAGTACTGTGAGATCATATTTGAGTGATGGAATTATTAATGTGAATTATGTTAAGTCATGTGATAATCTTGCAGATCCTTTAACTGAGGGATTGGCAAGGGATAAGGTCTGGAGTACATCGAGGGGGATGGGATTGAAGCTCATATCATCATGAGCCATATATGAGAACACCCAACCCGGTGATTAGAGATCCTAAAAACTGAGTTCAATGGGAAAAACGAATCATAAGGTGGCCGTAAGAAAAATGCACTATATTTTCTTACTCATCCCTATGATGTAAGTGCATTAATCTTGTAACGTATATGAAGGTTGAGTTCACTTTAAACTCTTAATAAAATATGTAGCTCATATGAGTGGGATGTTATAGTTACAAGAGTATCCTTGACGGATTTTACCTATATGAGTGTGAGAGTAGGGCCGCTCTCTATGAGAATTGGGCTTATTCTTGAAATGCACTCATGAAAACCGGGATAAGCACAAGATCGTAACCTGATGGCTAATAAAGCTCATATTAACACCTGAATTATTATGTGTGAGCAGTAGTTCTTATTTTCCCTTAAGTAGTTGTAGTTCAAGTCTGAGACCACTATCAACTCTGAAGTAGGGATTGCTGTTTCATTAAGTGAAGGTTCAATGCAGAGCACACATTCGTGATGCATAATGGTTTGTCTTTGGCCGGTAACTTTGGTTTATATTTGTTTTTAAAATATTAAAATGAGTGGGGGAATGTTGTAACATTTTAATATTTTATTTATTATTGAAATTAAATTTGGGTGAATTTATTTTGTGTTTAAATTCTGAATTTATTTTGAATTTTATTTTGTAACTCATGGTGTTTTATTTTGATTTATTTTGGGTTTTAATTTTTGTAACCTATGGCATTTGGTTACTACCCTATTAATTGTAGGGAGTATAATAAGAGCCTATAAATAGCATCATTTGTTGCATGCTAACATATATCAAACTCTTACTCTGTTATTCACCCATCAACTTTCTCTCAAAAAACTCCAAAGTGTTTTTTGTTCTTTTGGCCAAAGAAAGGTGTTCTTTTGGTGGAGCTTTGGGTTCCTCCAATTTGTGCAGGTTGGTGTGAACCACACAACTTGTTGTTGGGCTATTGTATCCTAGAGGGGACAAGTCAAGAGATTTCTAGTGCACCAGCATTGTTCCGCAGAGGGCTTGAATCTCCTTAAAGAGAGCAAGATATTCGCGCCGCCTCAGCCTATTGTCAACGAATTTCTCAAGAGAAATTATAATTTTATTGTAATTTCACCAACAGTATGACAATATCATATTTGTTTTTACTTTTACCTTTTGAGTTAGAATTAACCTCAAAATGCAAATTTGTTCACTTGATTCATTGTTTCGCCCCACGTCTAAAATAAATGTCGATAGAAAATTTGAGATCGACGTGTACTTGGTATGTAGCAATCATATATAACTGGTGCAAATTATTATCAGCAGGTTTTCCAGTCGTTTAACTATCCTTATTGTGAACATAAGCTTCTAAACTCATCCATCTCGCATGCTAGCAATACAATGGATGTTTAACCAGAATCTATAATAAGTATGAATTCAACCTTCAACCTTCAATGAACTTCATTGAAAACAGTATTTAATCCCAAAAAAAAAAAACTGTCTAATTGCACACCTATCCTAACATATTATTTGATTCTCTAACAGATTCCTTTTTAAGATATTGGTGTAATCTAAAATGTTGAATTTTGTTTTTTTTTTTTTGTTTTTTTTTTTGAATTAATAATAATTTCATTCATAGAAAACACATGTCAAGAAGGCCATTACATACCCACCCACTGTCACATAATAATGGACAGAACAAGAATTCATGGGGAGTCATAGTGGTACATAGAATAAACCAACTATATTCAAATTTATCGCACTTATTTAAAGTAAGCCCATAGACTATGGTAACACTATGACACAGTAAAATAGGCCAAGAAAAAAAAACTTAGATATAAACCAGCCCCAAAAGGCTAGCCCACTTTCTTTGAGGTCCAAGATGAGGCCCTGAGGCCTTGACCCAACCCAGAGAAAGCATGTCAGCCCAATGGGCGAGCTTGACTGTAGCTGTGACGTTGTGTCACTGGCGCCGTTGAGACCACGTCGAGAGGCATTGCGCCATCCTTTGGAGTGCCGACTAGCTGCACCATCTTCGAGGAGCCGACCTCCAGTGCGACCGCCCATACCCCGACACCACTCGCCAGAACTAATCAAGATCAGATTGACGAGGAGTGCCTTGGTTTGGAGTTGATCGATCATGTTCCATTCATCGCCGGAGAACGCTAAGGTCTCCAGATCAGGTAAAGCAATTTTCATATGACAACCAGGTTCCTCTGTGTTTCCTTGGTGTTGAGTCGGAACCCACACCACCGCCCTTATTGAACTGTGTGATAGCCAGAACCATGGCTGGCATAGAAATCGGTTATTAATGGCTGGAAATAGATCGTCCAACCTCAGGGGGCTAGGGTTGAGGAAGAGCAGTGCTGCTCTCATAGTATGGTTTTTTTTTTTTTTTTTTACTTTCGTTATTATTGATGCAAAAGCATTGTTTACTGTCTTAATTACAAGTTGATTAAAATGAATTTATAAATACGTGAATAGAAATTAGAGGTAAAATCGTGAGGAAAATCTTACACTTAGTCATAAGATACATTCACTATAATCTTAAAACAACCAATGCAATGTTGTTTAGTTGATGACTTGCATTTGTTTAGTTGGTGACTTAGTTTAAAGAGCAGATGGTTTGAAATTTTCATTTTATACCTTCACTTAGAGTAAATCAAAACATCATAAATTTGCATTTTTGTCATCAAGGATGCAAGATATGTGTCGAATCTGATTTGTTTATGTCCTGAAGCATCATAATTGATAGCAAGAAATTGAATTTCATGCATTATGTGAAACCAATTGCCATTAATCAGACCACCTTCATCCAATTAGTCCCAAAAAAAAAAAAGACTTTTAACACAATTTCATTGAGAAGGAAGACCAACCGAAGAACCTAAGAAAGATACGGGACTTATTACACGAATGTTCTGAAAAGAAACTGTAGTACCAAAATCTTAGTGATGAATCAAAGTAGTTCAAATATTGCAATAAAGATCCAATAATAACCAAAAATAAAAGAAGTGTGAAATAAAAAAAATTTCCTCTTTTTTAGTTAGTGGAAAGGAGTCATTAAGCCATGTTCATGTTGTGTTTTGCCATATATTATTGGGATTTATGCTGCTGGCTTGCTGGTATAATGTATGACACTTCAAAGAAATTCTTCGTATTCAAACAATATACAAGTGCTAGAAGATCATGAATACATTGTTTTTGGGTATGAAAAAATACTAGCTCATCACAGCAGAGTAAAAAAGCGGCGTTAAGAACCGAAATCATCAATGGCCCATCAATAAAAGAACGGAACAATGCTTGGAATCAGCTTGCCATGAACAAAAATCACATTGATGAGGTTACTGTTGAGGCATAACACTGCCTATATCACATGGTGACCTTGAAACCCCAAGGTATATATATTTTAACTGCTTTAGAACAAGCAACGATCGGAAGAGGGAAAAATTATATTACTCAAAACTATTGTTTGACCCTGTTAACAGACCAACCAACACGCCTAAACACCCCGGGCAGCGCGGGCAGTCCTTGAATAAATTTCCAAAAAAAATACCTCTGTCCCTTGAAAGGGATCTTTTCCGATTATTCGAAACTTTATTTTGCTTCCTCACATTTTACAATTGAATGCGCTTGCATGATGTGGAGCACGTCTCTGAAACAGCGATTCAATTACTGCTTGCTCAGGTTCCTTATCACATATGGAAGAATACCTCCATGGTTGAAGTAAGCCAATTCCACCTGCAGAAGCAAACACAAAAAAATATGAAACCACCTTGAAAGAACTTTAAGAAACCGTTCACATAACACACCATTTGAGCAGCGAACAGAACACCGGGAGAAGATGATGCTTTTGCAAGCAAAAGAACGGAAAATTACCTCAGTGTCGAAGCGCACAGTGCATACAAAAGACTTTCCACTGTCCGTGGTGACAGTCACATCTTGGCCAGGCTTTATCTCACTAATATTGCTAGGGAGGTCAATGGTATAACGTTCATGACCAGTCAATCCTAGTGTATCTGCATCCTCACCAGCTTTGAAACAAAGTGGAATAATACCCATACCCACCAAATTACTGCGATGGATCCTCTCAAAACTTTTAGCAATCACTGCTTTAACACCCTGTTGCACGCCCGAAGTTATACTCAGTCAGACGAGTGATCACAGCAATAAAGAAATCCCTGAAATCATTTGAAACACTGCCATAAAACAACTTACCAACAACATTGGGCCCTTGGCAGCCCAATCCCTGGAGCTTCCACTTCCATACTCAGCACCAGCCAAAACAATGGTGTCCTGCCCAGCAGACTTGTATTTCTGGAATACAATTACATTTATTGCAAAGATTTAGTAAACAGTTTATTTTGACTAACCATTCTCATAGAATATATCATTGAATCTTTTGATTTTTTTACAATAAAGTTCAATTTTAAAGGAAATGCATGATTACAGCCTCTAGTTCCCAATAATGATGTGAGTACCTTGATCAAATTTTACCAAAAAAAAAAATCTACATTGCAGAAGCATGAAAAAATGCCATTCACAACAAGAAAGATTTTGCAGGACTAAAGACAGTAAATTCACTAGTGAGTAGCAAATATTTGAAAGCATGGTAACAAATCAAGTGCTTGAACAAAAAGGAAAAGGAAAAGAAGACATTTAATTAAAGAGAGTTCAAACGTAAAACAAAACCAGAAAGATTTGGCAAATATTTGGTGAAAGGAACTAACCGTTGCAGCATCGAACACAGAGAGTTTCTCTCCGGAAGGAATGTGAACTGTTTTAGGACCCACTTCTCCATTCAATAGCTTGTTGACAAGGCGAATATTGGCAAAAGTTCCTCTTGCCATCACTTCATCATTGCCACGACGACTTCCATAGGAATTGAAGTCCTTGCGATCCACTCCACGTTCAAGAAGGTATTTTGCAGCAGGACTATCCTTGTGGATGCTTCCAGCTGGGGAGATGTGATCTGTTGTAATACTGTCACCAAAGTTTAACAGGCAGTAGGCATCCTTCACACCATGAGCACCAGGAGGATCCATGGTCATGCCCTTGAAGTATGGGGGCTCATGAATATAGGTTGAGTTAGGGTCCCAAGAGTACAGTTTGGTTTCTGGAACCGACAGCTGATTCCATATGGGGTTGCCTTTAGTAATAGACTCATAAGTGCTTCTGAACATTTCTGGCAACACGCTGGATTGCACAACCTACAAAATAAGCAATCATAAGTTCACTTCATAACCTATAACATTGTAACCAATAAACAACCAGAGTGAATCTGACTATTATACCTGTGCAATCTCTTCTGAAGATGGCCAGATATCCCTAAAATAGACACTCTTACCATCCTTGCCTGTTCCAATTGGCTCCTTATCGAAATCAATGTCAACCTGGGACATGATTGATGGTGAATCATGTGAGTTAATGGTTCATTTAATGAAATAGATTACTGTGTGCAGACTGGTAAATTATGATTCTCTCACGCTATGTAGTTCATCCATGGGGAGAACAGGCAGCAAAACTTGATGAAAAGTGATTCAATACCAAACAATATCATTCAATAAGAAATAATACCGACTGCCAACATTCATAACAGCGATATAAAAGCTACACACGGAGAACATTCGAGGATTATAAAATGTGATATCGCAGGAATTTCTACTATTTTAAACAACAACAATTCATTTGTCAAAAAATTGGTATTTGGGGGCACCAAATGAAGATAGAGCTCACACATCACTAGAAATGAATGTAAATCATTCTATTCCACTCTACTGACTCAATAACAGTCTCTTGGCATAAATTGATAAAAACTCTTATCACTTCTTCAGAGAGCAGAGAATCACGGAAAAAAAAAGACACTGAAACCAATAAAATCTCTCAAATATATAGTTAAAAAGCAACCTCTATTTATGGGTATAACTAAGGTAGTTGACTATTGTCTATGGGAAATCACCAATATGAAGAACAAAATAAGTAAATTGCACTCAAAGCAGGTAAAAAGGGAGTACCGTGCCAGCCAGGGCATAAGCAACCACTAAAGGAGGTGAGGCAAGGTAATTAGCCCTTGTCAATGCATGTACACGGCCCTCAAAGTTCCTGTTTCCAGAAAGCACAGCAGCTGCTACTATATCTGCAACAGAAGCAAAGAAATTTAGAGGCACGAGCAACAGATAAAGTAGCTAAGAGTTGAATATGATATCAGTTCGTTAAAATCAATGTTACCATTGTCGGCTATGACAGAAGCAACACTTTCATCTAAATCCCCTGAATTTCCAATGCATGTCGTGCATCCATATCCAACAATATTGAAACCCTGTTCATTTAGATACTTTTGCAACCCACTGCATCAAATGATTTAAATTCAATTGACCATACATATTGATAATATAAGTAGCAAAATTCTCGGCACATAAAACTACCTCTGGAGCAGATATTTTGTAACAACTCCAGAACCCGGGGCAAGACTTGTTTTTACCCATGGCTTGACCTGAGTCATTGGTGAAACAATAAACCATTACAAAGAGAAGCTTGTACATTCCATTTGAAACAACATATATATATATATATATATATATATATATATAGAGAGAGAGAGAGAGAGAGAGAGAAAGAGAGATGGAGATGGAGATGGAATATGCTAGATGATAACTGCATGGATGACTTACCCGTAGACCAAGTTCACAGGCCTTTTTTGCAACAAGAGCAGCCCCAAGCATGACACTTGGGTTTGATGTATTGGTGCAGCTTGTGATTGCAGCAATGACAACACTACCATGCTTAAGCTCTGCTGGCTGCCCATGGAATGAAAACTTCACCTCTTTGTCTTGTACCTCTTTTGGTATAGCAAATCCCTACATCATAAGAATTTATTTTAGAAATGATGGTGGACAAATGATTGAATAATAATAGTGTTTCAACTACCTAGTTATCCAGTTTCTGGGTGCACTGAATATCTAAAATCCTATAACCATGATTTGACATGCCATATCACTACAAACTCGACATACAGACAGTATTTCCATAATCACTTCAATCCACACCTCTGCCTCTCTAAAATTTCACTGCAAATTGACTAACAGCAACAATACTTGCTAAGGTTCAGATGTAAGGAAATTGGTGTTCAAAAAGCAGGATATGAGTGTCATAAGTGGCAGGAGATTAGTTTTAAACGCAAGAACAGAAATGATGAGGTACTTGCATATAATGTTTTCATTTTCTATTTCTGAGCAAGTTGCAGCTATTAATGCAGCAGTTGACTATACCGGGTGACAACAGCAATGACAATAGCAAGTTCAGGAAAATTATAATTGTACGAAGATCACGAGTTAGATGGGATCCTTAAGTAGCCTAAGGTCAACAATGTCTATTATTCATGGGTCAGAACGTCAAAAAAAAATAAAGGATCAGGGAGCATTGGTTAACAACTCACCTTGAACCCAACCTTGTTATCAAGACAGGCATGCCAGTCAGCTTTCATATCTTTCAAGGTCACGCGATCATGAGGTCTGCCAGAAATACAAATTATATGTGAATAAAAAATAAAGTTTATGAAACCAGAGAAATTTACACCAAAGAAAAAGCACCTCTTTGGTCCTGAAATACAGGGCTCAACTTGTGAAAGGTCCAATTCCAGGTAAGATGAGTAAACTCTTTCTGATTCAGGCTGACATAACAGAACATTTTGTCAACATATGCATATCAGATTGAAAAAGTTAATTCAGCAATTTATTAACGAGTTAGAACAATTACGATCTTACCTCATTATAGTCAACAAACAATTTATTTGCCCGAAGATAACCTTCAATCATTGCCACCTATAATTCAATAAAGAGGTCACTTATCTGAAATAGTAAAGAAAACAATTGGGAAGCTAATTGCCATAACTCTTGTTATTTGGTAAAGTACTTACAGTTTCATCGCTTCTACCAGTCAATTTGAGATATTGTAAAGTAACATGATCTACTGGGAAGAACCCCATGGTTGCACCATATTCAGGAGACATATTGGCAATAGTAGCCCTGTCGGCTAACGACAGTTCACCCATACCACCCCCTACAGGCACATACAAAAATTACACGTCATACATGGCCATTTTAACAAGGAAAGCAATCACTGCTTGAAGTACACCTAGAGAGAATCAAATTACCATAAAACTCAACAAATTTTCCCACAACTCCATGCTTCCTCAGTATTTGTGTGACAGTCAAGACCAAGTCAGTAGCAGTAACACCATTGTTCAACTTTCCAGATAACTTGAACCCAACAACTCCAGGCAACACCATGCTCATAGGCTGTCAGTTTTAAGGCATAAAGAATTAGTAACAGTTCAGAAGAGTGTCAAGCATGCTGGCTTTAGCATGCAAGTACGCATCAAGAAAAAGCCTGACACAAGAAGCAACCCTTTTTTCAAACCAAATATGTGCTTGTATATTATTTCGGACTTGACATACCTGACCAAGCATAGTAGCTTCTGCTTCAATACCCCCAACTCCCCAGCCAGCTACTCCCAAACCATCAATCATGGTTGTATGGGAATCAGTTCCAACCACACTGTCGGGGTACAGCAAGCCATTAGTGTTGAAAACAACCCGTCCAAGATATTCAAGATTGACCTGAAATTAAGACATGTCAAGTAACTCCACCCCAGATACATAGTAGTATAAATAAGCAGCATTCAAGATGTTATATAGCTCAGTATATCTTATGTTATTATAGAAATGTAAAGTGATAAGTCCAGCCATCTGAACTCGATATACTGCTTTCAAACTACTTTACCTGATGAACAATGCCAGAACCAGGTGGAACAACAAGCATATTTTGGAAAGCAGTAGAACCCCATTTAAGAAAAGCAAATCTCTCCCGGTTTCTCTGGAATTCTAGCTCCATATTTGCCTGCACTGCATTTTCTGATCTTGCAACATCGACTTGAACGGAGTGATCAACAACAAGATCAACAGGAACCTGCATAAGAGTGGAACAAGTGCTAAGAAAATGCAACATCCATAAAAAGGGTACAATATACTAAATTTACATTTACAAGTTGATTGAGTTAACATTTGAGAACACTGATAACGAACCACAGACAAGTAACTTCAGTACTATGAATTGTGAATGCACATAATAAGAACTCCACATACCAAGGGATTGATCTTGTTAGAATCACTGCCAAGATTGTTCATAGCATCACGCATTACAGCAAGGTCAACCACAGCTGGCACTCCTGTAAAGTCCTGGCAACAAAATCAGGGTATAAGATACTAATACCAATAACAGTTGGTAAGTTGTTATAACAAACTGTTGACCATGCAAAGAGTGATTCAACCCATGACGTAGAGTGAAGTACCTGCAAGAGTACACGAGCAGGCTTGAAAGGAATTTCAACTTGCTTTGGAGCAGTATTTTCCCAGTCAAGAATTTTCTCAACATCTTCCTTCTTTACTTGGAAGTTGTCACAATTACGAATAGCAGATTCAAGCAGGATTCTGATAGAGTACGGTAACTTATCTGTCACACAAACACAAAACGTTATCATCAATACAAAATTAACAAGGAACAGAAAAAGAGAATCTAACAACAAGTACACAAAGAAAATTACCGATCCTCGGATCTTTCAGTGAAGTAAGGCTATAGAACTTCCCATACTCGCCGCCTCCTGGCTTGGGAAGAGCTGTCAAATGCTCCTTGAATGGATGACTCTCAGGAGCTGAAACCACACAGACAAACCAATCAGTATACAAACTATCACATCATTCAAAGCTAAAAATCACAACAAATAATCTCGAAAATTTCAGATCATAAGGTACCAGAATCGAATCAATTTCACAACAGTAACTACGAAACGAATACATATACGAAAATTAGATCGAATTTACTAGAATTTTCATTTCATTTCCTCAGTTTCTCGGTCTACGCAACTAGTAAGCACAGTCCGAGAGCCAAAAAAAAAAAAAAAACCAATCCAAATTTCCAAAACACACAACAAATCGAATCAAAATCGAAACTCCAAGATATCAGGAATAATCAGGTGGAGCGTATACCCATGGTAGCGATCCTGCGCTGGACGCGTTCGAGGACGGGAGCGATGGCTCTGATCTGAGAGCGAAGCGTGTAGGGAGCGCGCCAATGGACGCCGTGGCTCCACCGAGTGGCGGCCGAGGAGCTGAGAAGCCTCTGAGCGGTGAAGCTATGCGACGAAGGCTTGGGCGGCGCGGCCAAGAAGGTTCTGGACAAGGTGGAAGTGGAGGAGGAGAAGAACCGTGCCCTAGAAGCTCTGAGAAGAGCCGAGGCAGAGGAAGAGGCTGTGGCTATATACATGACGACGATCACGCATTCATAGACGAAATCAAGTTGCAGGGGATTTGGGGATAAGGATTTTGATGATTGAGGAGGTATGGAGAGGAATGGAGAAGAAACAGAGTATGACCGTTTCTGAGAGTGTGGAGAGCGAAAGGGGGAAGAAGGCGTGTGGAGGCAGACCTAGGGCTGCGTGCCGCTTCTAGAAGTAGTCGACTGAGAGAGAGAGAGAGAGAGGGGGGGAGGGAGGGTTTTGTGGGGTGGGTGATGCAGGACCAGTGTAATAGGGCTACTGTCCAATCAGGAATTTCCAGCTCGGTGACCATCGAATTTGATTTACTTTTTAACACAGACCCATAATTTACTTGTTTTGGCGGTCTATTTTAGGAAAACTGCGCATTTATTCCGCGAAATGAATTGTGTTTTTTTCTTGTGTTGATTGAAAATGTCAATCCATTCTTCTAGAGTTAAAAATACTTTGACTACTAATTTGGACCAAGCAGTAAATAATGAGAGTGTCGAATTAGAATAATCATTAAAAACTTAAAAATTTAAACATCTCCTCATGTAGTTCAATGAACTAAAAATTTAAGTACCAAGCATGAAATATAAAAATAATATTTGGTGATTTTGATTGTGAGAAATTATATTAAAATGTCATATGTAAAATTTGTGTCTTAAAAGTAAGAAAATGATATTATTCATGTGACTTGGCTTATTTCACAAATTAACGAGACAAACATATTAGAACAACACTTTTAGCCTAAGCAAGTTGAGTGCGTGTGTTTGGAGGGAAAAAAAAGTTCTAAGCAAGTTAGCAGCTCAATTCCATTGCTAGCGATATTGAGTAATTTTAGAGAGTCTCCATTTATCAGCTACAGTAGAGTAGTTATAAATGTTTTTATTTCAATAAGATCATATAATTCAGTTAAGACAATTACACTTACTGTTTCTAATAAAATATTGTGACTAATTATTGAAAAGACAAAGCAACATTAATTTAACAAAAAGATTATCTTATTCCGCCACTTTCACAAAATAATAGCTTATTATAATGTGTGTTGTGTGCATGTTAAATATTCCATCTTAATGTTCCTTTTGTAAAATATTCAAGAAACTTATCATAAACTAGAGTCACAAAAGCAACGTTCCATGAACGTTGACAAGTGGTATCACGTTACGATTCTTCGTTAAGCTTTAATTGGTTAACCTAGGCCATATGACCCTTGTGGATAAAGCACCCAATACCTCGCCAAGTTGCTCTTTGCTTTCTGCCACTTAGGTAGGCACCGTTGGGTACACGTAGCATCTTGGCCTTTCACATTTAGCTTTCTTCCAAGTCCAAGATAGCGACGTAACTCACGTAAGCTGGCACGAAGAATGCAAGAAATATTAGGCTCGGATCAAAGCAACGGTTGCAGTTTTCGCCATTTTGAAAATAAACTACAGGCCTAGCGGAACCTTTTAGGATTTTTTGTTTTTTTTAGAATAATTCATTGAAATTAGTAATAGAAATCGCTCAAAATGGCATCCTAAATAAAATAGAGGGGAAATAACTATTGTCACTGCTATGAAACACCTATATAGATACTAACAAAAATTGAAGGTAAATTCTCAGCATTATTAATATAATGGGGAAATGATCATTTACCCGATTTTAGGCTAAAAATTGCCCACTTGCTCCACCAACTGTTTTTTAACCTCATTTACCCAAAACACTCTAAGGGATTATTTCCCATTTACCCAATTAATTCTTTTTCCTTTTTTTTTTGAGACTTTTTTGCCCTCTCCTTCTTTCTCACTTAGAGAGAGAAGTCATCCTCCACCTTGTTGTGCTCCGGTGACAAGTGGCCGGCGCGGTCTCCGGCGACCGGCGACCGGTGACCGGACTCTGGCGAACGGTGACCGGGTTCCGGCGACCGGTGACCGGAATCCGGCTATTATTGCCCCCCAGTAATCATATTACTGCCCCCCAGTAATCATATTACTGCCCCCAGTAATTATATTATTGCCTCCCAAAAATCATATTATTGCCGTCCAGTGAATTGTATGAACTCCAAAAACCAAAATGAATACACTACATGAACAATTGATCAATTTGTAATCATATTACTGCCCTCCAGTAATCATATTACTGCCTCCCAATACAAAGTCCAATGTCTCTACTGCCTCCCAATAGACCACAAAAAATGCACATTTTTGTAGGATTCACAGATAATTTGACTTTAATACACAGAAAACAACATGTAACTTATCAAAACACCACACTATAGTGATCACTGTCCCGCGTATCAAAGTCTACTGGGGGCCAATAATGTGTCTACTGCCCCCCAGTAGACCATCAAAATTAAAAAAAAAAAACTGATTTGGGCACCCAGTAAAGCTCTGGGCACCCAATCACCATCTTCGGCGGCACCATGGCTTCGACTCCGGCGTCTGAAGGCTATACATCGGTCGACGTTCAGGTCTGGACGACGAGTCGGTCGTTTTATAAGTCGTCGATCGCTCTTGGAGGTTGAAGAAGCTCCAGCGCCGGCTCCGATCACTGTAATTTCGGGTCAGCCACATCGGGCGTTCGGGTCGGTTGCGGAGAGAGATAGGGCCTGGAAAAGATCTCGGCGTCGAAGATGAAGGACTGGAAACGAACTCGGCATCGAAGATAAGGGTCTGGAAACGAAATCGAGTCGAACTGATGACTGGAGATAATTGAACGTTGATGACTTCGAAGGTGGCCATAGAGAAACTGGCAGCTAGGTCGACGGAGGGCGGCGTCGTCGTCTTCAGGCCGAGAGAAGCAGGCGGCCTTGTCGACGGAGGGCATCGTCGCCATCGTTGCAACCGGATATGGTGATCGGAGATCAGAGAGAGAGAGGATCAGATATCAGAGAGAGAGAGATCGGATCTGGTATGAGGAGAGAGATAAAGACTGGGATTTTGTAATTTCGGGGCAAAACTGTCTCTATAGGTTAGATTGGGTAATTAGGGTTAAAAAACTCTTGGTGGAGTAAGTGGGCAATTTTCATGCTGAAATTGGGTAAGTGGTCGCAGCCCCTAATATAATTACTAGCAATAGAACTATTGTCACAACCTTGAGATTTGTAAATCAAATCATTAAAATCTACAATCCGAGCATACAAGAAACCCGCAAATCAATCAAAACTATACGCAGCCCAGCATAAAACACACACTGAGACTCTTTGTAGAATGTAGAAATGATAAATTTACCTGAAAATAAAAGCAGCACACACAAAAAATAATAGAAAACTTAGCGAACCATTTTGATCTAGACACCCAAACTCGGCAATGCGTGATTGCCACCAGATATGGCGTCAATTGCATCAAGGCAGGCTTTCCTTTGCCCATCTTAACCCAACGAATCCAACTTTCGAGCAACCACAAATTAGAAGCCAGCCACAGTCTTGCAACATTACAATCGAGACCAATAGTAGCAGCCCAACGCTAATTCCACCATTGAAACGCAACCATATCCAATGAGAGAAAGGCCACCGACTGATACATAAATATAACCTCCACCCCAAAAGGCAAAGATATCCATGGAGCCTCCCACATCGGGGTAGAGGCATGAATCGGACCAGCCCAATCAGCACTGCCAAATAAAGCAAAGTGCACCAACCCTAGCTCACATCGAGGATAGAGATGATTTGCCAAAGCAAGGTCGATAAGGCGAACGAGAGTGTGGAGGCGACAATAACTCCCATGGAAGCAGGCCGCTGATTATGGAGCTAGGGTTTCGAGAGGACTCGCTCTCAACTCTCATCTCATTTTTATATATTCCAACGTACAGTGTCAGTATTGTTGATGAACTCATAAATTGATAAAAGTGTTTATGACTTATGATTGTGTTGCTAGTAATATTTATGAGTTCTACAAGGTTTTTTTTTCTTATCACCATAAATATTAAGCACCCATATTTTTGTAAAATAATATCATGTACTCGTGACAAAATCATTTGTCTATTTGAGATTGTTTTTCCAAAGATTTAGAAGTGCTTTTGAATTTATTTTAAAAAAAATTTATTATAAATTATAAAAGTTATAAATCAGTAAAATGTGGCAAGTGGTTTTGAGAATCACTTGATATGTGTTTTATCATTTAAAAGTATTTTTGTTAAATTTAAAAAAACACTTCTAAACTTTTCAGAAATAATCTTAAACATGTTCTACCCGCTCATTGATATGATCCTAAACAGAGACATAATAATAACATAAGGCAATTTGTTTGTCATTCTCAATTTATCATTGCATAGTATCTTTTTGGATCAATTATGAGGTCATCGTCTACTAAAAAAAATGTGCTCTTATTAGGTTGTGGGGCCCGTTAAGATGACTTGACCTTTCTCATGATTTCATCAGTTGGATGATTAGAATTTTCTTGCATGGAGGCTTGACAATTCAGTCTGCTTTGTCATATTAGCCCTCCGGCCGGGTCACCGGGTTCAGCTTTTCGTTTAGTCCAAAGGCCTCTCCCAAACATAAAACGACTCTAACTTGTTTCTCAAAATTTTTAAATAATGGTTGTTTTATGTAAAATAGGTTTTATCCGATCATTACCTGTCATTACTATCAGCTAGAATGTGTGTCAAAGTAATGTAATTTAGGACTCAGACCAACCCCAACACTGAAAGTAACAATTGCAGTTGTTTTATTATAGGAATGCATCTTTTGTCGGGTATTTATTTTTATCTCTAATATTGGTATTTAGACTTTTTTTTTTAATAATAATTGACTTTTTCAACTCATGTCAAATTACCAATAAGACATAAATAAGAAAAAAAAAATATCTCTTCTTATCTCTGCGAACAAATACTCACTGCACTATAAAAAAAAAAGAAATAAAAGGAGAGAAAATGAGAAATACAAAAACAACTCAGTTGATAAAGCCCTACTCATTCTGAATGCAAACAAACATGTGAACGAGCGGCGACAAAAAGCAATACTCCAGCACGTTTCAGTTTAGCGACACTGACACCTAAATGCAATGAAAATAATAATTAATTGGAAAACATATTTGTACGAGATGATGAGCAAATAGTATTGTTGCCTATACTAACCAAGAGTCGACAAATCATTGAAAAAGTGCTAGCACCTCCGTAACTAGTATATGAAGGATGAACTTCAAAAAAAAAAAATTGATGCAATCCCAAATCTTCAAAAACTGAAGGAGGTCCAACTAATGATTTTTGAAAGTATGAATAGAATCTTAAAAAAAAAATGCTTTTATTGATTTTATTAGACGATGTGTATTATAGGAAGATTAGAGATGTGCAGATAGCAAAATGGTTATTTGTAAAAGTAAGTTGGTGGTCCAAATGCCAAATTTGGAGGTATCAATAGAAGCTCCCATTTACCACATTTGATTAATAAATTATTGTTCCCCCCACAAAAATAAAATAAGAAAAAGAGTAATGTATTAAAGGAAAAACACATTATGTGCCTTCGTCAAAGTGATTAACGGAGAGGAAATCAAGTAATTAGCAATCACCATCAATCAGCATGGATCAAGGACCAATCAGTAGTTAATGTTATCATTATAATTGATATTTCCGTTGTAATTCTCTCCCTATATAAATGGGCTATGAAATAAAATGAGTAGACCAATTCTATCTTAATTCTACTTTAACACGTTATCAGCACGCTCAAAGCCAATAGCCAATAACAAAACTAGACAATGTCCATGGTAGACACCTAGGTTACTCCGATTAGAGCTTCAATGCAAACAACAAATCTACAATTTTCTTCTCTGCACTGACATAATAACAACTGTGTATACCATCAATGTGCTCTTGTCACTCGATGTGTGTCTCTATTTAGCACTAAATACGTAATTTTCCTTGCATCCATGGGATGCAAAAGAAGTTTTTCAAATTAACTCGGTATGAACTTATCTTTCACCTCATATAAATTGCATTATGTTAAAGTAAAATTGAGATAGAATTTGTCTACTCATTTCATTTCATAGCCCCCTTATATAGGGAGAGAATTACAACGAAAATATCAATTACAATGATGATATTAACTACTGATTGGTCTTTGATCCATGTTGATTGATGGTGATTGCTAATTACTTGATTCTCTCTCCGTCAATCACTTTGATGAAGGCACATAATGTGTTTTTCCTTTAACACTCCCCCTTGTGCCAAGTCAAAGATGAAATGGTGCATCAGTTGTTACCTCACTAAAAACCTCGCCAAGTAACAATAAAAACCTTGTGGGACAAAAACTACACCTTGGTCGAAGGAAAAAAACACAACGCACATTCTACATTTGAGGATGACATGTGTGTATTAGACTCCCCCTGACGTCTACACCTCCCCCTGATACTTGCATTAATCAAGGGAGTTTGGAAAGACTTCTCATTCCTATGTTTTTCACATGTTTCTCAAATGTGGCCTTGGGCAATGATTTGGTGAACAAATCTGTCACATTCTCCTCAGACCTTACTTGATTCACTTGAATCTTGAGGAGAGCCTGTTGTTGCTGATTGTAGAACAACTTTGGCGATATGTGTTTTGTGTTATCACCCTTAATATAACCTAGCTTCATCTGTTCGATGCAAGCTGCATTGTGTTCATAAATGCAAGTAGGCTCTTCAGTGGTAAAACTCAAACCACTAGTCCCTCGAATATGTGTAATCATAGTTCTTAACTATACACACTCACGAACCGCCACATGTAGAGCAATGATCTCCGAGTAGTTCGAGGAGGTAGCCACAAGGGTTTGCTTGGTTGATCTCTAAGATATCGTTGTGTTCCCATTAGTAAATACATAACCAGTTTGGGAACGATCTTTATGTAGGTCAGAGACGTATCCAGTATCAGCAAAACCAACCAAAATGTCATTTGGCGTTTTAGTGTAGTGAGTGGCGTTTTCGCCATCAACATTTCCTTTAGGGATTGTAGTTCCATCTGCGGTCCTTCTTGTCTCTCTGTAGGGAAAGAACAGTCCCAAGTCAATAGTTCCTTTTAGGTAACGCAAATTGTTCTTGATACCATTCCAGTGACGCTGTGTTGGCGCTGAGCTAAATCTAGTTAACAAGTTCACTGAGAATGCAATGTCTGGTCAAATACATTGGGCTAAGTACAATAATGCGCCTATTGCACTTAGATAGGGAATTTCAGCTCCCAACTGTTAGCATTAAAGCCACCCCCAAGTGCAAGAGGTACAAGTTATAGAATAGGGGATTAAGTAAGGATGTCGAACCAACGAGGATTGGTAAATCCTTTCCTAGCTAGGGAAAACCTAAGGAAAAACTAGAAGAATATGCAAATATACAATCACAAACAAAGGCTCACAAGTGAACCAAAGTTCATGGTGAGTATGTGCAAGATGGTGTGTAGAGATTTGATTTTGATTTTGAGATTGGTTTCTATTCAAATTGAAACAATGAAAGCAAGTAATATAAACTAACCTAAACAAAACAAGTTGTTATCAAATGGATGGGAGTTAGGGCATCGGGTTTCACCTTTTGTCTCCCTTGCAAGCATTAAAGCAATTGAATATGAATGATGCAAAGCTAATTGTCCAACTACCCTCTTAGCATCCGGATAGGACTACTAAGGCTTAAACCCTTTTCATTTTATTAACTCTAACCGGATAAGTCTAGAGCTAACTACCTAGAGACAAATTCAATTACCGGATAGGTCTCAATCATTTGCCCCTAAATGCATAAAGCTTAGAGTTTAGGTAACCAAGCAAGCAAACCAATCATATCTCTAGGTGATTTTAGCTCACTACCCTCACATGCACACATGGTGTGCTTTCATGCTCCCTCTTTGCCTAGAGGTAATCAATCTCTAGGAAAAACTTCATGTCATGGCAAACACATAACTCAAATTGATTAGGTCTAAGTAATGCATTCAACTATTGACTTAGCATGTGAGAATGACAACATGAATTTTCATCAATTTATAAACAAAAGCATCAATCCAAGTAAGTTTGGCTAGAGCTTTCAACCCTAGCCCCAACTAGTTCACTACTCACATATAGCTAGATACACAAGATTCAACATTCTATTAAACATCAAATACATAAAGAGATAGAGAGTAAAGGGTGACTATTGATGATGTCGGAAGAGGTGGTGGAGATGGGTCTCCAAGAACATGATGTGGTGGTAGTCACCTCCTTCTCCTTGCTCCAAGCTCTTGATATTGGTAAGAATAGTGAAATTTGGGATCTCTAAGATGAGTTGTGGTGTTGAATGGTGGAGGAAAGGAAGGTTGTAGTGGTGGAAATGGAGGTTTTAGAGGTGGAGATGGTGGTTTTAGTGGTGGAAATGGTGGTGTCTTCTCTAGAGAGAAAAATGGATCTTGGATAGGATGAAGATGATTGAATGGAGTCAAGAATTCTGAATAATTGGTCTTTGGCCTCTTTTTGATCAGCTAGGTGTGTCATCTTTGGTCCCCAAGTATGCAAGAGATGCTCTTACACCATTGTCCCCCAAATGGTCCCAAATTGGCAAGGTGATAAAAGGACAAGGTATAGGGAGATATTTGAATTTCAAGTGATGGGAGATTCTCACCACCATGGTCCTGCTTTGCTGGAGAAAAGACCCTCCATGAGTGGCGGCTCGCCGGAAAAGTCGATTTGCAATTTTCTTCCAATCTCCGTGTCTTCTTCCCCTAGCTTCAAATTTCCACATTTCAAGCCTCAATTAGTCATTTTATTCTCAATGCAAGGTTTCCTACAAATAAAAGGAAATGGATTAAAAAAGGTAAAATAGCATGGAAGACAAATCAATTTTCATAATTATGGGGCACAATTGCGTAAGTAATTTGTGACTCAACACCAACACGTCTTCGTCATCTTCCTTTGGACGAAATGGATCTTTCTTTGCATCCAATCTTCGACCGATCATGGGAGTGCTAGCAGGATGCGCTTTGTCCATGTTATATCGCCTGACTTTTGGACATACGCAGACTGGTGGATTAGTATTCCACAAACTCGGTGTTCTAGATAGAATCGAGTTTTCCCAAGATCCTTCATCTCAAATTCGAATTTCAAGTAGCTCGCGGTTTCTCTTATTTCATCAAGAGTACCTATTATGTTCATATCATCGACATATACAGTTACAATTGCAAATCCGGAACTTGTTTTCTTTATGAATACGCAGGAGCATACTTCATCGTTCTTATATCCCTTCCCAATCAAGTAGTCACTTAGACGGGTATACCACATCCGCCCGGATTGTTTCAATCCGTAAAGTGAGCGTTTCAACCTAATTGCAAACGCACTCCGTGGTTTAGAGTCACTTGACTTAGGAAATGTAAGGTCATCAGGCACTTTCATGTATATATATATATATATATATATATATCTGAATCTAGATCCTCATAGAGATATGTAGTAACCACATCCATGAGCTGCATTTCCAGTCCTTCAGAAACTACCAAGCTAACTAAGTAGCAGAACGTTATAACGTCAATTACGGGAGAGTATGTCTCCTCATAGTCAATTCCAGGGCGTTGTGAGAAACCTTACACCACAAGGCGAGCCTTGTACCTCTGGACTTCATTCTTCTCATTACGCTTTTTGACAAAGGCTCATTTATGTCCTACAGGCTTTAAACTTGGTGGGGTTAGCACTACCGGACCAAATACATGTCTCTTTGTCAGAGAATCTAATTCTGCCTGGATTGCTTCTTTCCATTTTGGCCAATCTGCTCTATGTTGACATTTTACAACAATCGATATCATCGTGCTATATGATTCCTTGAGCAACAGTATATATCATCAATGTGTGTGGAAGATCTTTCTATCAACTCATACGCACTCTCATAATCCTTTGAGATTTCTTTGTTCTCTGGAATCATTTCAACATCGGAGTGTCCTCCAGTATTGATTCATGGACATAACTATAATCAGAGACAATCTCATGAGAGGGATTCTATACATTGATGATTGGTTTCTGCCTTTCTCGCCCTCTTCTTCCTTGGGTGAGTGTCAATCGAACCAAGTGGCCTCCCCCTTTTCCTTTGGGGAGCCACAGCCTCAACCACACTTCCACTAAGTGTGGTTACAGTGCCTCTATCTGCAGCATCGTGCCCCTTGTTGGGGACTTCTAACCTTGCAGGCATATTTGCAGCTGGTATATGTGATCTCGTCACTTTTGAGATATCAGTAAACGCATCAGGCATCGAATCTGCTACGTTCTGAAGATCGATTATTCTTTTCACTTCACTTTCACATTATGAAGTGCGGGGATCAAAATGAGACAGAGTGGGGAAAAACCACGACAGTTCCTGTCGTTCCCTTAGAAAATCATTTTTCCTATCTCCCCCTAACGACGGGAAGACTATCTCATCAAAGTGACAATCCGCAAATCTAGCGGTAAAGAGATCGCCTGTCAAGGGTTCCAAATAGCTGATAATTGTTGGGAATTCGTATCCAACATAAATACTTAGTCGTCTCTAGGGACCCATTTTGGTGCGTTGTGGGGGCGTAACAGGCACATATATTGCCCAACCAAATATGCGTAAGTGTGAAATGTCAGGCTCATATCCAGTTACCAACTGGTACGCAGAAAATGGTTGGCTAGCAGTAGGTCTGAAATGAATGAGTAAAGTTGCGTGCAATATTGCATAACCTCATGTAGATATAGGCAGGTTGGTGGGCATAACCAATGCCCTAACCACCATCTGTAGCCTTTTGATGGTGGTTTATGCGAGACCATTTTTTTTATGTACATGGGGTACAAGATGCTCTACATCGATCCCTATTCACATGCAATAATCATCAAATGCTTTTGATGTAAACTCTTCAGCCTTATCAAGCTTTATAGACTTGATAGGGTGATCAGGGTGGTGAGCCCTTAAACGTATAATCTGTGCTAGGAGTTTTGCAAATGCAGCATTTCTTGTGGACGATAAAACGACATGTGACCAGCATGTCGAAGCATCCACCAGAACCAGAAAGTACTTGAATGGTCTGCATTCTGGATGGATAGGTCCACAGATATCTCCTTATATCCATTGTAAGAATGGAATGTTTTGTTTTGTATCTTTAGCAAAGGAAGGTCTCAATCCTGTTTTTGCTAAATAGCAGGCTTTGCAAAACGAGTGATGTGCCTTTGAAATAGTCCATGAGCCATAATGGGGGGGAGATAGTGCTTCTAGTACTTCAGAAGGCAATGGCTGCATTTGGGCAGTAGTAGGACCGACACTTTGCAGTGTGGCGGACTTTTCTCCCATTTTATTTTTCACTCGAAAGAAGAGATGTCCATATGAGTTCTTTAAAATACGGATCATCATGTCACGACTGGGGTGCCCTAAGCGGTCATGCCAAAGCTTGTATGAGTCAGTGTCTCACATTTCATTGTTGGTGACAGCATAGGATTCAATGATCCTAATTGTAGTGAGGTACAGTCTACTAGATTGACTCATAAGTTTCTCTAAAATGTGTTTCCTTCCACATTTATTAGAGTTAATATCAAGGTATTCAGTTCCATTCTCACAGTGTGTTTCTACTGGATAACTGTTGGCACAAATAGCTTTGAAACTTAACAAGGTTCGATTAGCTCTTAGTGCATATAGAGCGTCTGTAACTTGAAGTGTTATGCCATTAGACAGCAAAAATTTGGCAGTTCCTCGTCCTTTTATTACTTGTAATGATCCAATCATCGTAGTCACAGAGGAATTATAGGCTATTGATTTAATAAATAATTGCATATTTCTTAATATTCTGTGGGTAGTCCCACTATCAATTAAGCACTCAAGTTCTCCTCCATTCATTCCTACAAATAAATGAGAGGTATTTAGAAAATATAGCTCATATTCTTTAGAGTATTTCTATTTGCGTAAAATGGTATTCTTTTCATTCTAATAATTTTTCTCTAGATGTATTGCTTTACATATTTATAGTGCTATGTTGAACCATGTAAATATGTGTAGTAAATAAATTTGAATAAATTATGTGCTTTAGAATAAAATTTGAAATTTATTAATAAGCCAACGATAATCAAATCAAGGTCTTTGTTCAGAAATCTAATTCATCAAACCATTCTTTAAGACCAAATAATAGTCTAATTAAAAATGAGGCATTATGCCTTCACAACTGTCTGTGGAAAATAAAATGAATAAAGCATATCAGTCAAGATTGAGAGCATCCATTGACTTAGCAAGTTCCTCTTTGCCATTGAAGTATGCAATTGTAAGGTTGACGTCTAGGTCATGACCTTCTTCTTCCATATAGTGAGCCTCTTGTTCTTTAGACTCTCTATACCTCTTGTAATTGGCTGCTACTCTATTGTTTGCTTAGCAGTTCTTGTACCAATGCCCAATGAATCCACACCTATAGCATGGTTCATTGTCAACTCTTTCCTTTTGCATCTTTTTTCCACTATCCCCATGTCCATTTCCATGTGGTGCATTGTTGCCACGTAGGTAGGGATCAACACGTCTAAACCCCCTTGCCTTGGAGTTCTTTCCACCTTTCATTTTGCCATAATTAGCCTCGGGAATTTTCTTTTTCCTAGTGGGTCTGACATTGTTGTTCAAGAGAACCTCATTATGTCTCTCAGCCACTTGCAGTAGGCTTATTAACTTATTGAAGGTTGTAATTCTTTTGTTGTCATACTCCAACTTATACTGGTTCGCTAGTATAAATGCTGAAGTAGGAAAGGTGGTAAGAGTCTTGTAGATCATATCATCTTCTGTGATTTCCCTTCCACATAAATTGAGACGTGCCTTAAGGCGCAACATATCCTTGTTGAAGTCATTGACCCTTTTCTAGTCAAGCAAGCGGATTCCATTCCACTGAACGGCCAGTTTTGGGAGCAATGTGTCATGAATGTTCCCAAAATGTCCCTTAAGGGCATCCCACAGTTCTTTGGGTGTCTTCAACTGAAGGTATTCTTAGCGTATGCTAGGATCAATATGTCTCATCAGAAACAGTAAGGCATCTGCTTTCACCTTATTAGATAGTTTATCATCTTTGGGGTCGGTAATGGTGGCAGTGTAGTCTTTTGCTACAAAGGCAGTTTCTACATCGGAAACTCAACGATGGTACTCAAGTCATTCTGAGTCCAAAATGTCAAACTCAAGTCGAGTTGGATAAGCCATCTACATAAAAGAAGAGAGAAGATATAAATTACGCAGTCATAAAGACATCGACGTAAATTATTTTCCAAAAATGTGAATTAGATTTCAAGCCCAAGATTCATAATGGTCACTTTTTTTTTTTTTCGATGCTATGTGGCAATGCTTTATCATAATAAGTGTGTATGGATAATGCGCATAAATGACATGATAAGCGAATTGTATATGTTGCATTTTAAAAATAACCATAGCACATTTAAACATAGCATATATAAAAATAAACTACATGGCATGCTCAAATTTCACACATATACAATAAATTATATACTACACATAATAATTAGCAATAATATATCATACATAAAATAAAATGAAAACAATAACATAATATGAAGGCATGCTTAGGAATAATTATATAAGCGTAAATAAAATTCACAAAACATGCTCATAATTGCATAAATAATATATAATAAAATATATATATATATATGGTATGTTCAAAATAAAGTATAAACAATAAAGTATAAAGCATGCTTAAAAATAGAAAAAATGCTCATGCTTTAGGTTCCATGAAAATATATAACACATATAAGAAAATATACGAAAAATGGAATACAAAAATAAGGCAGCCAAAAATATATATATATATATATATATATATATATAAAAACATACTTGGTTTCGAGAAAATAGAACGATCCTAGGGCACGCGCGTGTTGATGTAGGCGTGTGTAGCGATGTTTTTGGGTTTGAAAAAAAAACAGAGCCGCTTCATCTTTTTTTTTCAACAATGGACCACAAGACTTTTTTTCTTTTGTTTTTTTTTTTTCTGGGCCGCAGGCCTGCTTTTTTCTTTTTCTTTTTCTGGCTGGGCTGCAGAGCCCTTTTTTTTTTTAATTGGGTCAGCTCTTTTTCTTTTTTTCTTCTGGACCGGGGGGCCTGTTTCTTATTTTTTTTTATTTGTTGGTCCGGTTCTTTACTTTGGACCGGATCCTGTTTTTTTTTTTTTCCTCTTTTTCTCTCTTCTTCCTCCTTCTGCTCTCCTTCCTTCTGGTTTGCAGGTGCAACTTCTTCTGGGTGTAGCTACAGGTGATCAGTGATTGGAGGGATCGGTGATCTGGGCTGCTGGGATAGGTACTCGGTGCAACAGCAGTGCACGGGGCTGGGTTGCGAGGGGTCGCCAGGGCTGTAGCTAGGGGGATCAGGGCTAGGCAGGGCGCAGAGTGTTGCAGGGTTGTGCAGGCGCTGTGCTGGGAGGGTGCTGTGAGCTGGTGTAGGCGAAGCGTGTGAGGGGGGTTGGATCGGTGCCCTGTTGTGCGTGGGAACGGGATAGGCAGAGGTGAGGAAGATGATGGGTTGCGTGCGGAGAGCAAATTGCTCTTCGCTGTTCGCTGGGCGTTTATATGGCCGGCTGCGGGAGGCTGCAAGGCGTAGGGCAAGGCTAAGGTGCAAGCACACAGGCGGGGAGGTGAGAGGCGGGATCTGTAGCGCCGGGCAAGGTTGAGGCCTGAGATTATATTTTATTTTTTATTTTTTGTTGTTGGCGGCAAAACAGAAAAAAAATTTCTACTATGGTTTTTTTCTTGGATATTAGCTTTGAGCATACTGATAACGTGTAAAAGTAAAATTGAGATTGAATTGGTCTACTTATTTCATTTCATAGTCCCTTTATATAGGGATAGAATTACAACAGAAATATCGATTACATTAATGATACTAAATGCTAATTGATCCGCAGTTGCGCTGATTGATGGTAATCACTGATTCCTTGATTCCCTCTCCGTCAGTTGCTTTGATAAAGGCACACAATATGTTTCTCCTTTAACATAATGTTGTTAATAGAGATTTATTATAATTATTTTTTTTTTGAAATAATCATCTTCAGGACTTTCATTAATAAATAAGAGTAATGCCAAAATGACTATTATATATCATTCCGCTATCATCTACAAATAGATAAGAAGTTATGATGAACAAAACACCACGGCGATACATAGTATATGACCATCGATTTCACAAGTCATGCTCACTTAAAAGCAAGCATATAAGCTATGAAAACTAAGACATAGCAAATAGGCAAAGTAAGTGAAAACTCATTAGCACATACTAAGAATTAACAAGCATATCACCCTAAAAAAATAAGGAATTATTAGAAATAAAACAAAATAAACTAATCAATAACCCAATAGGCCCAAAGGAGCAGCCCAAGACCCAACAACTTCTCGGCCTAGATCTCGTCCTCCCATCCTCGTGTAAGCACCTCCACAGGCAAGCCACCACCGCAAGCTTGTAGCCACCCCCCACTTCAAGGAACACCACCAATACTGCGTTGTTGTCGCCACATAGAGAGCAAAACGAGGCAACCTAAAAAAAAAATCCAAATCCAAAAACAAACCAAGATCCCTTGCATCCCAAGACGCCAACCTGAACTCCATTGACGACTCCCACGTAGCCTCCGTCGCTGCCTGAGTCTATACCCAAACCACACTTCCCTTGTCGTCCCTAAAAAAAACAGTGCTATGCCCACCTGCCACCCAAGTCATAGAGATGCATTGAAATTAGATAAAGACACCGACATTGCAAACCTATCACAACAACTCAAAGATCGAAGGATTACAGGCCTTCATCACCTGCCCGGCAACGTCACAACAACCAGCAAGGCAAGGCCTCACCGACGCCTGAGCACCATCGGATGAGAGGAATCTCAGGTGCGTTCAGCGCATTTGGTCCCTCTCCGAATGTAGGGTTTTATTATAATTAATGAAATATATAGATACTTAAAAATTAGTATAAATTATTATAATTAATTTTTTTTTTTGAGTAAATACCAAGAATTTTATTGATTAAATGGAGCAATTACAATCAAAAGCTAAGACATCCAGAATGCTTTCTGGAGCTCGGTCTATCCAAACTTGAGTAGTGTTGGATTCATAGGCAATGGCTGCTAATCTATGTGCCACAGAGTTAGCAGTTCTAGGAGCAAAAGTGAATGTCAGATTGTGGATCATCGTACTGCACTGTTGTATATCCAGCAACAAATTGGCATTTTCATTGAGATCAAAATCTTTGTCTTCAATCTCTTGTATGGCAACCTGGCAGTCACTTTCAAGGCAAGCATCTTGAAGGCCCCTCTGCTGTAGAAACTCGATGCCCTCTCTGATTGCTAGCAGCTCTACCTGCTTTGGAGATGAAACATGTTGTACACACTTTGAAAAAGCAGCCACAAAAGAGCCATTACTTCTCCTGATGACTCCACCAATACCTCCAATATCATTAGAAGGCAAGAAAGCTCCATCAACATTGATTTTGAGCCTGTGACTGGATGGTGGAGTCCAATTTTTCCCCGGTTTGGCTGCATTGTTTTTTGGCGGTATCTGCTGTACTTGTTGGAACTGTGCATACCAAGTGAAAGTGGCAACAACAATCTCTTGTGCATTTTTGGAAGTTTCATTCCACAACTTGCTATTTCTGTTCTTCCATAGTGCCCACAGTAGCATAAGTAGCTTCTCCCAATTCTCCTTGTTTAGATGGTGGCTCTGATGCAAAAACCACTCCTTGAAACTTCCGGGCAAAACACTAGCAACTGGAATATTTGCTGCTCCAATTGCTTCTTGCGCCAGAGGACAGTTGCATAGTACATGCCTGCTAGTTTCAAAAGCTTCATTGCAGAACAAACATTTGAGGGGACCAGTATATCCCTTGTGACTTAAACTTTCTCGAGTAGGCAGTAAATTGTTTGCAGCCCTCCACAAACATATTTTTACTTTCCCAGGAACCTTTGTGTTCCACAATTTCTTCCATAGAATTTCATAAGGATTTCCAGATGAGGTAGAAGTTAGGAACTCTCCCATAACCTGCTGTCTGGCCATCCAATAGGCAGACTTGACAGTATACTTTCCATTCTTCTCTGGCCTCCATCTATAGCGATCCTCCCCTGCAATTCTACTTAATGGAATACGGAGAATTTTTGCAGCTACTTCAGGTAGAAAGTTAGCTTGTATAAGACCTTGATTCCAGCTTCGGGTTTCCTCATGAATTAAATCTGCTACTTTACTGATGGTAGCCTGAGGTGGCTTGTGGATGAGGTAAGAAGGACAATCAGGAATCCAACAGTCTTTCCATACATCCACCTGTTCTCCAGTCCCCACTTTCCACTGAATACCAGCAGCCAAGATAGGTCTGCTCTCAAGTATACTCCTCCACGAAAAGGAAGGGGCATCTCCAAGTTCTGCATCCCAAAACGAATGGTTGGGATAGTATTTAGCCTTGTATACTTTAGCAATTAGTGACTGAGGGTTAGAGATTAACCTCCAGGCTTGTTTAGCTAGCATAGCTAAATTGTGTGCATACAAATTTTTGAATCCAAGGCCTCCTTCTTGTTTTGTCATGCAAAGCCTGCTCCAACTTCGCCAATGAATTTTCCGTTTTTGATCAGTGTCACCCCAAAAAAATTGAGCACACAAATGGTGAATATCATCACACAAAGTCTTTGGCAGGAGATAACAGTTCATAGCATAAGATGGCATCGTCTGTGCAACTGCTTTTATTAAAATTTCCTTGCCAGCAGAACTAAGTATTTTTGATTTCCATCCCAAGAGCTTTTTGGTCAACCTTTCTTTGATGTAAGAAAAAATGGCTGTCTTGGATTTGCCTACTCGTAGTGGTAATCCCAAGTATCTGTCATGTTCTTCCACTTATTGAACTTCCAGCATGCTAGCTAACTTGGTCTGCAACTCAGGAGGAACATTCTTGCTGAAAACTACACTGCTCTTTTGGTAATTAACCTTTTGTCCTGATGCCAGCTCGTAGGTGTTGAGAATATGCCGCAAGACAAGACATTCAGATTCAGTTGCAGCTCCAAAAATCAAGCTGTCATCTGCAAAAAATAAATGGTGCAAAGTAGGAGCTCCCGGGCACATAGTGAGACCCTTAAGCTGAGATCGCTCAACTGCCTTAGAGATGAGAGCAGATAGGCCTTCTGCACACAAGATAAATAGGTAAGGTGATAGAGGATCACCTTGCCTAATACCTCTGGTTGGAACAATCGGTTCAGAAGGCTGTCCATTGATTAAAATAGAGTACTCCACTGATGCTACACACTTCATGATGATATTGATCCAGTGCTCCTGAAACCCTAGCTTTGTTAACATTGCTTTTAGGAAATCCCATTCAAGCCGATCATAGGCCTTGCTTATATCTAGCTTGAGTGATAGGAAACCCTCTTCTTGTCTACGAAGTTTGTGCATGAAGTGAGCAACTTCAGTGGCCACTAGTGTGTTATCAGATATCAACCTACCAGTCACATAAGCACTTTGCAGAGGAGAAATGATTGAAGACAATATCATTTTCAGTCTATTTGCTAGTACCTTAGAACTGATTCTGTATAGGACATTGCATAAAGCAATAGGTCGAAACTGATTTGCTTCTGTTGCCTCAGGAATTTTTGGGATAAGACATAAATGGGTGAAGTTCGCTGAGTACTCCATTTCTCCTGTTTCCAAAAAAGTTTTCACTCCCAAACAGACATCACTAGACAGAATGTCCCAATATTTCTGAAAGAAAAAAGGGGACATGCCATCCGGTCCGGGACTTTTGGATGGATGCATTTGGAAGAGAGCATCTTTTATTTCCTTCTCAACATAGGGTTTTGTGAGTTCCCGATTCATATCTGCATTGACTTTGACATCAACAGCTTCTAGGACTTGAAAGATAGCATTGAAATTAGTTCCAGAAGAGGTAAAAATACCTTCGAAATATTGCAATAGAATGCTTTGCACTGCAGTAGGGTCAGATTGCCACGTTCCTGTTTCATCTTTTAGGCCCTTAATTTTGTTCTTGCTTCGTCTATTTGATGCCTTGCTGTGGAAGAAGGCAGTATTTTTATCTCCATCTTTCATCCAAAATGTCTTGGATCTCTGTCGCCAATACGTTTCTTCCTGTGCAAGCAATGCACTATATCGAACATGAAGTTGCTTTTGTTCATCATATTGTTGAGGTGTGAACGGATGGGACATGATGTCTTTCATTTTCTCCTGCAAAACTCTCATCTCTACCTTGTTTTGTGACAAATCTTTCTTGTGCCACTCAAGCAAGTGAGCTCCCGTAGTATGCAGTTTTGTCTCCAATTGTTTCATGGCATTCCCTGTGAGAGGTTGTGCCCAACACTGTCGAATGATGTCAGTACACTTTGGATATTGGTGCCAAAATTCCTCAAAACGAAATCTTGCTGGAACTTTCCAAGACGGCGATCGTTCGGAACAAACTTCTATTAGCAGTGGACAATGGTCCGATTCAGATGGAGGGAGAATATGGACTCTAGAGAAAGGGAAGCATTCTCGCCATTGCAGTGAGTGGAAGGCCCTGTCGAGCCGTTCTTTTGTGTGTCTATTGGACCATGTATACTTGCTTCCAATGAACCCCATATCATATAAACCACAGTTGGTCATTGTTCTCTGAAAATCTTCCATCGGTCTGGCAGCCCTAGGTGCCCCCCCAGATTTTTCGACGTTGCTCCATATTTCATTAAAATCCCCCGCCATGAGCCAAGGCAAGTCACACGGCTCTGCTGCAAGGGTTCGAATTAAGTTCCATGTGTGGTGTCTTTGAGAGCGGGATGCAAAGCCATATAGACCTGTAAACCGCCAAAGGTCGTTGGTTCCTCGTTTGCCTACTTCTACATCGATGTGATGGGGAGAACAGGTTCTGAGGGTGACCGGAGTTTCTGCTTTCCAGAGCAAGGCGACCCCCTGTGAGCCTTCTGTTTCCTCATAGCATATACTACCCTCAAAACCTAAGCGATTTTTGAGAGATGTGATCAGATCCGGTTGTGCTAGGGTTTCTGCCAGAAAGATGAGGCTTGGGTTTTTGGCTTGCACCATATTGACTAGGGCTCTTTGTGTTTCATGATTAACAATCCCCCGACAATTCCATGCAAGGATCTTGCATTGTAACATGTGGAGGATAATGGCAGCGCACGACGGCGCAGTGGCGGCGACAGGCGCGCTTAGAAGGCTAGGGCTTTTTTGGCTCTGAATTATTTTTTACTAAGTTACTACTCCTCAATCTGGTAATTATTATAATTAATGAAACATATAGATACTTAGAAATTGGTATAAATATTAGGATACTACATAATGCTAAGACACAAATTCACAGTTGTGGGCTTTTAATCATATGATTCATATTTTGTCAAATTGAGATCCTTACATGTCTTCTTTTCTTTATTTTTCTTTGAGGAGAAAAACAGAAATTACAACTTGAAACCTCTCATACAACCTGACCTAAAGTTGTCAAAATTAAAAGCTGATAAAACAGAAAGAGACAGTTTTCCTTCCAAGTAGGAGTCTTCAATATGTGCCCTTGATTCCCGATTGCATCCGTAACAAAATTTGCTTCCCGAGGAATGTGACTGAAAGTGATGTCTTCAAAATTGGCAGTAATGTTGAGGATATCTCTTAGTAAGGTTTAGAGGCGCCACAGGAGGTTACAATTATGTTGATAGCATCGATTACCAGTTTGGAGTTACCTTCCACAACTAACTTTCTGCAATTAACGATGAGAGCGTGGTAGAGGCCATCGCGAAACGCGCTTATTTCAGCATATAGATATTTCGTACATGTGTCGATCACTTTTTAGACCATATATACACCCTACAACATGTTTGTCATCATATACTAATATTAATTTCTTCAACTATCTCAATTAGTTGGTTCATCATCGTAGTGAAAACATTGTTGAAATATTAGAATAATGGACTAAATATTTTTGTGTTTAACTTGATGTATACATGGAAGAGATATCTAGAATTTACGTGATAGATCATGACATACATATTTGCAACACTCGACTCAAGTTACATGATTATAGTCGGTCAAATTCATACATAATTTGCTAAGGTATCAATCCGTTTTTCACAAATGAAATTATTTCCTTATGGTCCCTAAGTAGCTCAAACATGTAGGATTTAAAATCGGAGGACATAAATTTTGAGTTTAGCGGTTGGGCTTTTAATTGGTGATATTGATAATTAGTTACATTTAATATACTGGTAAAGTTGAAAACAATAAAAAATCTTAGAAAATATTACTTGTATTAACTGCATGAGTTATTATCACAAATGGTACCTGAACTATACCTCAATCTTATCGATGGTACTTGAACTTCAATTTTGATCACAACCAGTACCCGAACTTTTCGATTTCATTTTAAATGGTACCTAGAACCACCTCCGATCACTATTCCGACTAAAAACGGCATGGGAGGCGATCATAGTGATGATTTTTGATGATTTCGAGGGTTGCGAACATATGTAGTGATGATTTTTTGGTAATAGACTTGCCTTGAACTTGTTTTTTTTGTTTTTTGTCTTTTTAAATTTGGTTTTTTTTTGCTGGAATAGTGATCAAAGATGGCCTTAGGTACCATTTAAAATGAAATCGAAAAATTCAGGTACTAGTTGTGATCAAAATTGAAGTTCAGGTACCATCGATAAAATAGAGGATAAGTTCAGGTACCATTTGTGATAATACCCCTAACTGCATTATCTAAACTATATCATAAATTCATAATAAAGAATTTGTGCTTCATATTCAGAGCCAATATATAATACACCACATTACGTGTCTCTTGAATATATTGAATAACTTATCTAAACTCATCTCTAATAATTTGTCCATATAGTTATCTTGCGTCTTTAATAGTAACTGTCACTTCAATAATGAATCTAAAAAGACAAAATATTTAAACGATAAATATAAAAATAAAGGTTGAACGACGAGATAACGAGTGTTGTTGCATCAAATCACTTAACCGGTATCGTTTATGTTAGTCACAATGCAAAAGATAACAAAATTAAGCAGCTAGATTTAGTCGTCAGTTCTGGCTCTCGGTCGAAACCGATGACACCCATCAACAATAAAAAAATATATATATAAATAAAAACACAAACTGGACCACACAGCCACTCATCACCTTCCCATACAAAGCAAGTCACCGTATAACTAGATCTGGCATTTAAACCTGTAACCCGCAAACCCGCACTATACCCGCACGCTAAAAACCCGCACAAACCCGTCCGTTTATTAATCCGGGCTAAAAAAAGCCCGCACGCAAAAAACCAGCAAATTAACGGGTTTTGCGGGCTAAACCCGTTGGAACCCATTAACTCAAAATCCTTCCCAAAAACCCATTTCCCATTATCCATACGGGTTCCCCATTTATTTATTTATTTATTTTTTCAACCAGGGCATTTTTATAATTTTTCTTATTCCCCATGGGGATCCGACAGTTTGATCTTTGTATAATTGTGAAAAGATGATTCAAAAGGAGATCCGTGAGGATTCGACTGTTGGATCGTCGTATAATTTTGTGAGGATGATTCTAAAGGTGATCTGGGACGATCCAACCGTTGGATCTTCGTATAATTGTACAAAGATGATTCAAAAGGCAATCCGTGAGGATCTGACCGTTTGATCATCATATAATTTTGTGAGGATGATTCTAAGGGCGATCCGAGATGATCCAACCGTTGGATCTGCGTATAATTTTGAGAGGATGAACCTAAGGGCGATCCGTGAGGATTTGACCGTTGGATCGTAGTATAATTTTGAGAGGATAAACCTATGGGCGATCCGTGAGGATCTGACCGTTGGATCATAGTATAAATCGGTAAAGATGATCATCTAGGTGATCCGTGAGGATCCGACAGTTGGATCTTCGTATAATTTTGAGAGGATGAACCTAAGGGCGATCCGTGAGGATCTGACCGTTGGATCATCGTATAAATTGGTAAAGATGATCCTCTAGGTGATATGTGAGGGTCCGACCATTGGATCGTCGTATAATTGTGATTTGTGAATTATTTTTTGTCAAAAAAAGAAAGGAAAAAAAAAATCTAAAAAGATAGAAAATAAAAAATTTCAAAATAGAAAACCAAAAAAGTTCATATAGAGAAAATGGCAAATGAAGGGTTATATACATAAGTCTTAATTGGTTTTAGTTGCTTTGATAAAAAGTTATAAAATAAAAAATAAAAAATAAAAAAATATTTATGGGTCTTAACGGGTTCCAAAGGAAAACCGGCAAACCCGCCGGGTTTGGCCCTCGAAACCCGTTAAGCTAACGGGTTCTTACTGGGTCGGCCCGTTAAGAACCCGCACCGTACCCGCACTATACCCGCACGTTGCTAGGCCTACATATAACAAAGAAAAACCCTATTGGACGAACCAAAACAAAACTGAGCTTCATACCCCACCAATGTTTAGTCCCCCAAAGGTTTTCGGACACCCAAACTGAGTTGGGCCTCCAAACTGATTTGGGCACCCAAACCAGAAATGGACTTCTAACTTCGATGGAATCACTGCCATTCATCCCAGCCTTTTAGCCCCCACCTCCGCCGCATTACCAGCTTCAGCGTTGTCCCTCATCGCCCCCGCAGGTTGGCATCCATCAATTCTGGCTACCCTACTCCAAGCCTTTCGTTGCTGCCATGACTCTTCACCCATCCTTCGCTGGCCTAAGTTGATTGCCTCCTGCAAAACCAGTCTGGTGTACTGATCTGTAACTCTATAAACCAGGCTTGGCCACAGACCACCTCCGGTTTGAATTGCCGGCTTCAACTACCAGTCAACGTTAATCACAAGCCATACCTTGAGGCGTCCTCTGCGCGGTCGGGCCCAATTCACCTTCATCTGCATTGGCCTCTCTACCAGCTCCTAGGCAACCAATCTATCACCCATTTCGGCTGCCATTCGGTGCACCACATTGAAAGGGGAGATCTGGTAAATCTCCTACGTGAAAGGGGGCGTGGTTGAAGATTTGTCGACCACAAAGGATCTTGGTTTGCCAGCAAGTGATGGCTTGAGGCTGAGAGAACACGGCTTGGCGTCGGCGCTGAGCACCATAGATGCAGCCCTTAGCCATGGCGGCTAGGGTTTGGGAGAAAATGGGATGCGAGGCGGAGAGCCATTATACTTGGATATTTATTTCTATTGAAAATTGTTTATGGGTGCGGCTATTGTCACCCTACAATTTTCTTTGTTCACCCTACCTGCTCATTACACCCTATATTTTAATTTCAATTATTAAATTTACTTATCTAACCCATTTTGCTTTCCATAAATATTCTTATAGGATATATTCAATTAAAAAGATTTTTTGAAACTTAAATTTCTCATTTAATTTAAACCAATAAAAAAACTAAAATATATTAAAGTTTCCAAATGAAATCATAATCAGATTTACTTCCATTTTTTTTTCTTTCAATTTCAATGTTCGTTAGTTTCAATTCATATCAAAATATTAGTAAGTTAATAACTATGAGCAATGAAGAAGAGATTGATTTTTTTTTTTTTGTATTTTAAATTTTTCACTTTTGGTGTTCACAAAGAGTACTGCAAAGATTTTGATGAAGTTCACACTAATGGTTTTATGAATTAAATATTGAATTAAAGATGAGAAGACAACAAAAAGATGAAAAATAGTAATAAATTCATATTTGAGTGGAGAAAATGAAGATTATTAATGTTATCCAATGAGAAATTAAGTAGTATGTGTATTTAATTAATTGGTTATGTATTTATTTTTTCTTACATATTTGAATTTTAGAAAATTAGTGTACTTATTAGTCATTTTGCACTTGGGTAATATAGTCTTTTAATAATTTAAATGATTGTAGGGTGAACTAAGAAAATTGTAGGGTAGCAATAGCCGCACCCATTGTTTATTTCTCCTCCAAAAACAAGATGGGAAGAAGGAGAACGTTGTTGGGTTTTTTCCTTGGTGGTTGCCTAGTTTTTTTTATTTAGAATAATATTTATGCTAGTATAAATGTCTCTATGACCCTTTACAGAGGTATTTAACTTCAACGTACCACAATTGCGTGCTTGGCGTTTGAGGTTAAATTTACATGGCGAGGTGTTTTTGTTAGCATAGACTACTATGCTCTATCATTGTCTAAACATAATAGTCCATTTTTTTGTGCTATTCTTATCTATGAACTAGGGTCATACAACTGGTATGAACTCTTTATTTAAAAAAAAGAAAAAGAAAAAAAGACACAACAGTTATGAGCTTTTAATCATATGATTCATATTTTGCCAAATTGAGATCCTTACACCTCTCTCTCTCTCTCTCTCTCTGTTTTATTTAGGAGAAAAATAGAAATTATAACTTGAAACATCTAATACAACCCGACCTAAACTTGTCAAAATTAAAAGTTGATAAAGTAGAAAGAGACAGTTTTTCCTTCTAAGTAGAAGGAATCTTTTGTAATGCCCCGTACATTAAAATCTTTACTAGTTACATTTTTTACTGTTATTGACCGAGGAGTTGACTTTTCTTTGTCCGTTGAGTCAAGGAATTTCTTTGAGAATGTCGTAGTTTATAGAAAATCGAGTTCGTGAACATGTAGTTTGTTTAAATCGGAGTTTCTATGGAAAAGTTATGACCAAAATGGAAATTTACTATTTATGGTTATTATTTAAAAGGAAAGTGGGTAAAAAGGAGAGAGAGAGAGAGAGAGAGAGAGAGTGAAATCGGGAGAACTCGATTCCAGCCCCCCTCCTTCTTCCTTTTTTTTTTTCTCTACGAACCCAAAACCCACTTCCGGCGAAATCACCATCGCCGGCCGCACCACAGGCCATTAGAGGATCCTCTCTTCCTCCTTTTACATCCAAGGTAAGTTTTCTGAATTGGGTAGCTTGGATTTGTGGAAAATCGGTGAGGGATTTCCTGAAAAAGGAAAATCAGAGGTTGCTTCGATCTCCGGTTTTCCGACTGTTTTAGGCCGGATTTCTTTGGGGTTTTGGTGGCTGGGACGATGATAACCTTCATCCCTAACCTTTTGCAGCTCCTCTTGACTGGTGGAGGAAGAATTGAAGGTGTTGAGAAGGTGAACAGTGGCATGAACAGTAACTGTTCCGGCCAAATCGTTGGAAATTGTTGGTTGTTGCAGGTATAGAAATGGTTGGGTTAGTGGTGGAGATTAATTTGAGCTTGATATTTTGGCCGGATTTGGGAGATTGATGGGGTGGTGCGTGAAGCCACGCACCGCTGGTGGTGGTGGTGGTCAGGAGGCTCTGTCAGCCCCTCCAACACCCATAAATTTAATATTTGAGTTATATTTCAGACTTGAGGTTGTTGTTTTGAGATTTATTGGAAATTTGTTGTTGAATATGGTTGTTTGATGATTCTGGTTTATAAATGTTTGGGTAAAATCTCTTGGCAAAAGGCTATTATTGAATTATTTTGTTGGGAAGTTAGAGAGGAGATTGCGGATTGAAAAGGAAAAATTTAGAAAGAATTTGGAAATTTCGGAAAGGGAATTATTTTACATTTTGGTGGTTAATTATAGTTAAGGAATTGAAATTAAATTGACTAGTTATCAAATCGATCCTTGTGAAGGTTAAAGTTTCATTGAGGACGTGGAAATCATTAAGAAAATTCTGAAATTGAGAATTGAATCCTAAATTGGAGAATTTGGTCGTTAGAAGAATTATGTGTAATGAGTATTAATTTCCGAAGGATTAAGCTTTGTTTCTCAGATTAATTCCTTATTGAGGTTAACTATATCCTGTCCATTTGCTACAGGACGTACAGATCCCTCGAGCGAGGAGGACACAGGCACGCAGCAGGGTTAGCTGCGAGACTCACCAGTGAGCGGACTTTGATTTTATTTAAATAATGCATGCAGCACAGTATTAAATTTATAATGGATTATTATTTGAGTAAATGTGGTTTTTGTGAAAAGAAAAGAATTTAAAGAAAGGAGTTGGCAAGGAGGCTAGTTTCGGCGCATGCGTATATTACCTAGTCGGCAGTCCCCTCTAGGTAATAGTCTGGTCGGCAGTCCCCTCCAGACTATATCCCGGTCGACAGTCCCCTCCAGATGATATGAGGTAGTTAGTCGGCAGTCCCCTCTAACCACTGCCTCCTAAATCCGGTTGGTAGTCCCATTCGATGCGTCATCTGGGCGACAGTCCCCTCCAGATGGCATGAGATGACTAGACAACAGTCCTCTCTAGTCATCGAACGATGTTTCTTGAAATGATGGTTTTCAAAGGAATGAGTTGGAATTGTTTTATAAATCTCGCTGCATGTCGGTTTTTGTTAATGAGAAAATGGGAAAGCATTCAAGCATTGATTTCATAATTTATTTTAGTTTCATCCACTCACTCTAACGGATTTAAAATGTTTTCCCCTGGGCCCTTTGGTTTCAAATGCCCAGATTTCAGATTGGTCGAGATCGCGTCCAGGAACTTGAGGTATAGAAATTAGCGCTTCCGTTTTTGACTGTAGGTTATTACTTAACCTACCTTGTATGATATCGTCTTAGTTATGTAACACTGCTCTGATAACCTTCTATTTTGGGAGAGCGTTAATGCTCAAGAATCTGTAACCATAATTGAAGTTAGGGTGGATTTCGTACTTCTTGAATGTAACTTTTTACACGTGGAATGTAAATATTGGAATGTGTATCTGAGTAGGAACTTATTACTATTCATGTCCAGGTTTTATGAAATTTTTGGGTAGCCTATTTTAGGGGAGGTTATGCAGATTTTTTTGGGGTAGAATTTCACCTGAAGTGGGCCCAACAGGCTCGTATCCAGGTTTCGAGGTGAAACTTAGGTTGGGTTCTGTCATCTTCAATGTGGGCCCTTGATTCGCGATTGCATCCGCAGTAAAATTTGTTTCCCGTGGAATGTGACTGAAAGTGATGTCTTCAAAAGTGGTAGCAAGGTTGAGGATATCTCTTACTAAACTTTGGAGGCGCCACGGGAGATTACAATTATTGTTGATAGTGTTGATTACCACTCTGGAGTCGCATTCCAGTGTTCCACAACTAACTTTCTGCAATTAAGGATGAGAGCGTGGTAGAAGCCATCGCGAAGCGCGCTTCCTTCAGCATACAGATATATCATACATGTCTCAATGACTTATTCTAAAACTATATATAATGCTACACGCTACAACATTTTTGTCATCACAGGCTAATTTTAATTTCTTCAACCATCTCAATTACTTGGTTCATCAACGTCGTGAAAAATTGTTGAAATATTAGAATAATGTACTAAATATTTTTGTGTGTAACTTACTAATTTATGATGTATACATAGAAGAGATAGCTAGAATTTACGTGATAAATCATGATACACATATTTGCAACACTTGACTCAAGTTACAGGATTATACTAGGTCAAATTCATACATAATTTGCTAAGGTATCAATCCGCTTTTCACAAATTAACTGGCTTCAAAATTTTGATCTTGTTCATCGTTCAAATTCTGGACTTTAAAACCACTATTTAACACCATTTAGAAGAGAAAGTCAGCATTTGAAAGGAAATGGCCCCTGAATAGCTCAAATATGTAGGATTTAAAATTGCAGGACATAAATTTTGAGTTTAGCCGTTGGCCTTTTAATCGGCGATATTGATAATGAGTTACATTTAATACACTCGTAAAGTTGAAAACGATAAAAAATTTAGAAAGCATTTTAACTGCATTATGTAAACTATATCATAAATTCATAATAAAGAATCCGTGCTTCATATTCAGAGCCAATATATAATACACCACATTACCGGTCTCTCAAATATATCAAACAACTTATCTAAACTCATCTCTAATAATTTTTCCATATATTTATCTTGAATCTATAATAGTAACTGTCATTTCGATAATAAATCTAAAAAGATATAATATTTAAACAAAAAATATAAGAATAAAGGTTGAACGACGAGACAATGAGTGTTGTTGCATCAAATCACTTAACCGATATCGTTTACGTTAGTCACAATGCAAAAAATTACAAAATTAAGCAGCTAGATCTAGTGGTCGGTTCCCGCTCTCGGTCGGATCCGATGACACCCATCAACAATCCAGAAGAAAAAGCAAGTCTCGTAAAAAAAAAAAAATTTCCAGAAGAAAAAGACAAACCGGACCACATAGCCACGCGTCACCTTCCCATACAAAGCAAGTCACCGTATAACAAAGAAAAACCCTATTGGACGAAACCAAAACAAAACTTGAAAACAAAAGCCCTACCAGTATTTCCGCGCCTCAACTTCGTCTTTTGAAACCCTCATTTTTTCTCCCTCCACAACTTCCCGCCTCTCTCTCATCTCTCCCCCCTTAAGAACCCCCAAACAAAGCCACAACCTAACCCCAATCTCCTCCACCTCTCTCTCTCTCTCTCTCTCTCTCTCTCTCTCTCTCTCTCAAATCAAAACCCTATCTCTCTCCCTCTCTCTAAAATCCAACCCCTCCTTCACTCTCTCAGCCATGAACCGCCGTGCACGAACCACTCACCGGTCCTCACCCAACCGGTCCGAGCCGTTCCTCAAGTACCTTAAGCCCGGAGCCCTAGCCCAAATCCGAGACTCGAGAATCAGCAGCTCCAGATCTCACAGAATCAACTGGATCTCCCAGATCCGTTCCACCCCGCCGATGTCTCCCTCCGCCGACTCCGGTCTCCCACAGATCACCGTCGCCGCCGATGGATTCCCTTGCTTCTCCGGCAGGATCTACGGCCCGAGGTGCCCCCAGAGAAAGAAGCTCGTGGCGGGAAAGTCTGTGATGTTCCTCAGGCCGTCGAGTCCGGTATCCGACTCGCCCGATCCGATAATCGATCTGTTTAGTAGTGACATTCTTGCTGCACATTGATGATAAAATTGAATCGTTATGGACATGTTGTAGATTAATTAAACTCTATCGGTAGGCGATGTATGATGCTTTGGTGGAGAATTTTCTTAGATACGACTGAGATTATTAATAAAATTTACCAAAATGTTCTGTAACTGATGCGTTTTTTCAGTTGTTAAGTTTTGATTTTGGTGGATGAGCCTTTAACTGTTTAGGATTATGATCTAACCGTGTGAAAATTTCTTCGGACTGTGATTGTTTTTAAGATGCAGTGTAGCATAATGTTCCATAACAGATGCGTAGGTTAGTGTTCAATTTCTCATCTAGGTACTGCATCAGGGTTTTTGAGCGGTTTGATTATTTAAATCATTGGGTGGAAAACTCACTTTGACAAAACTGAGTCAATTAATTAGAGTTCAAGATAAAGTTTAACTGATGTGTTGTTCAAAGATTAATTTCTGATTTGGCACCACACCGTGGTGCTTTAGCTGCTTGATATTATGAACTGCTTTTGTTCTTGTTATGGGGAAACTAATAAAAGTGTGACCTTTGACCTAGTTATTGCTCTTGTTTATGCTGAAATTTGAGTTTTGTCTGCGGGTAGTAATAGAATCTCACGGATGGTACTTTGGTGGAGAATTTCTTAGATACAACTGAGATTATGAATGAAATATACCAAAATGTTCTGTAACTGATGCATTTTCCCAAATACTAAATTCTAGTTTTGGTACCAAATTGAGTTGCGTTTAACATTTTGATACTACGATTTAATCTTGTGCACACTTCAGTATGACACCGGTTATAAACTTACGAATAAGATTTAGCCAAATAATCTATAACGGATGCATATTTCAATGTCTAGTTTCTGATTCTGGCACTGCATTAGGACTGTGCTTTGAATGGTTTTATATTATGGACTCATTGTGAGGAAAATTTATTAGACACCTGAGACTATTAAGTATGAACAGAGTTTAACTTACAGTTTTACGACTGATGCATTTGATTCCTGATTTTGGCACTACATTGGGATGTGTAGCTGCTTGATAATTGATATTGTGAATTCATTTTGGCTTTGATAATGTTTTGTTTTCCATGGTTGGCTTTTCATCATGTAGCAATTTAAATAGGTAGTACTGACAAAAGAAAGAGGGTAGTAGCTCATTTACCATAGTCCAGTTTCTCTTTCAGCTCATCACTGCCTTTCTTCTCCTTTCTTGTAGGCTTGTAGTTGTAGTTAAACTTTTCAGTAGGTGGTTTTTTGACTCTGGAGAAGTTTCCTGGTTATTCAACTAAAATCTCAAGAATGAAGAATGTAGTAGCTCCATCCTTTCTGATCGACATGTGTTTTAGCTGGTATAATCTTATGGCTTTCTTCCATTCATTACTCATTAGTGACGGGTTGATCATGTTGTGCTTTAATTACTTCAATTTTGACTGTTGACGTCTTAATTATTCATAGTTCTTGTCATTCTTCTGTAATGAGCTGTGAGCAGTTACATTCTAACAGTCAAGATAGGTAGTACAACATTCTAACAGTCAAGATAGGTAGTATTGAAAGCTACTGCTACAGAAAGAGTGCGTTGTTGTTCACTTCAATGCGTCACTGACTTTTTAACTGCTCATTTACAAAATTACGTGCTTTTACTTATGAATTCTTCTTGCCCCGTAATGCATGCATTTTTAAATCTTTGGTAAATATTCATCTTCACTTGCATTTTCTTGTTATATTGTAGAGTTTCTTGCTTGGTGTTTGTTTGTTTGGTGATTCTTGGTCAGCTTCTTGCTCATGCTCAATTGTCATATAACTTGCAGGTTGATTTCTTGCATGTGTAAAGAACTGCATTTGTTTATGATAGTGGTTCAAGTTTGCATCCATGTTTGGATTACATGATGTTGTCTTTGCAGTGATTGAAATTTTATTTGGAGTGGAACTTATCAGATGCTCATGTAGATGGTTGAGCTTCGTGTTGCAGTTTAGATGCAGACCCCTTTTTTTTTTTTTTTGTGGTGAACCGGTTATACATTTCTCTCTCATTTACCAAGGTTGCTTTGTATTTCTTCTTTTCACTGCTGAGGAAAAGGAAATTACATCAAACATTTCTGACAAAATGAGCAAAACTGGTCCATTAACCATGATTTATACGCTCAGTTTCAAATGACATCTAAGCACATCAAAAGGCCTCAAATGGCTTTAGGTCGGTGATGCAAGAAAATATGTACGAGACATGTAGGTGAATTACTCAAAGAAACCTGAGTTTTTTTTTAAAAAATTTATTTAAAGAGGATTAAAGGATTTTACTCATACTTTCATATGTAGGTGTATTACTCAAAGGAACCTCGGGTTAAATAAACTTGACATTAAACTTTTTTTTTAAAAAGTTTATATTCTCAAAGAAAAAGAAAAAGAAAACCGTAAAGTTTATTCTCATGTGTCATGTGATAATTTCAAATAGTCTAAATGGTATGCAAGGGAATTTTTTTATTATAATCAGTGAGAGATTGGCAATGCACAATAATATTTTGGTCTTTCATTTCATGAGTGTCAAAACGTACTATGTGTTGATCTAGATACACACTCCTCTCGTTAGAGAGTGGAGACTAATCCCTCCAATTAGAGAGAAGAACCGTCATTCATTTATTCTGCTTGTTTAGGTTGTGCTAAAAAATCTTACAATCTAATTCAATGGTAAAAGAAAGATGGGGCAAAATATAAGATCGATTGAATTTTATTTAATTATCGAAAAATACAATTTTCATTAATAAACTGGGAAAAAAAACAAAATCAAAAACGACGAGACGACGTCGTATACGAAATAGCAAGGCCATTTCTTGTGCACTCCCCGCATCAAATTCTCACTACCAGTCACAGATGAGTGAGAAGCTGTGCGTAGCTATTAAGCAGAACTATTAGACCAAACGGTCTCCCACAGCGAACAAACCACGCCATCAATCAATGGCTGAACCCAAAACCAAATACGATCGTCAGCTCAGGTACTCTCTCTCTCTCTCTCTTCTCTCCGTTCTGCCCTTCACCATTCTCACGGCTCTGCTCTCCTCCGAGCTTTTCCGTTCGTTTTCGCCGTAAAAATTCATATCTCTTTGCCCTAAGGTTTTGACTCCGGTTGATTTTGCAGAATCTGGGGCGAGCAAGGCCAAACAGCGCTCGAGAAAGCCAGCGTTTGCTTACTCAATTGCGGCCCTACTGGCTCCGAAACCCTCAAGAACCTCGTTCTCGGCGGCGTCGGAAGCATCACCGTCATTGATGGATCTAAAGTCGAATCCGGCGACCTTGGAAACAACTTTATGGGTGTGTTACTTGTGAGTGCCTTTTTTTTTTTTTTTTGCTCTCAGTGTGGAATTTTCTTATGTGTTGCTTTTGGGTTTTTCTTTTTTTTGTAGTTGATGAATCGAGCGTCGGGCAATCCAAGGCGAAATGTGTGTGTCAATTTCTTCAGGAGCTCAATGATGCTGTTAAGGCTAAGTTTATAGAGGAGTATCCAGAGGCTTTGATTCAGACCAACCCCTCCTTCTTTTCTCAGTTTACCTTGGTTGTGGCCACTCAGGTATGGAGTAGTGTTGCTCCTTGAGTTTTCGTTGCGAAAGTAGATTGTGGATGCATTGTCAAACTCTTTTTGTTTAATTTAGTGTTGCATTCCTGGTTTGCATTGGTTTTGATTGTTAGCATCTCTGACTTATTGTATGTGTGTGGATCAGTTTGGTTACTCATATGCTTCGCACGCTATTCTTTATTGTAAAACCTGCCTAGTTTTACTCTATACTTATCTCTGACTGTTTTTGGATGGAGGTTTGCTTTAGTTTTATTTGTTCACTTCCAATGGTTTTATTTCTTATCATGCACTAGATAGAGTATGTATTGAAATCTCGGTTTTTAATTCCTCTTGTTGTTCAATCATATTTCTTAATTTCTGTTGCCGCACTTGTTAAAGCAATATCTTTGACTGCCTTTTGTTAATTGCATGATCAGCTGGTGGAAGATTCAATGGTGAAGCTCGACAGAATATGTAGGGATGCAAATGTGCTATTGATCTTTGCTCGCTCTTATGGCCTCACTGGGCTTGTCCGTATCAGTTTGAAGGTAACGTGTTGAAATTTTTTGCCCTATCTTGTTATTCTGGAAATTGAGGATAAAATTGCTATATTATATTAAAGAGATAATGGACACTGTGAGGGATGACAAAATAAACAGTTCAATGATAATAGACAGGTTCCTGATTGATTACTTCACAGCTTATGGTTGGTTAGCTAAATAACAGAGTACTTATATTAATGCAGTATTGATTTTATAAAGTTATAGGTATAAGTCCTTTTCTTTGAATCTAAACAGTGATTTGTTCTCCATTTTCTCTATGGCTTTCTGGGGGCAGGAACATACTGTGATTGAGTCCAAGCCTGAACATTTCCTGGATGACCTTCGTTTGAATAATCCATGGCCTGAGCTTAGAGGGTACAGAGTTCTATTTTCATGTTCTTATCTAAGACATTTTCAATGTCAGTCACTTTTGGATTTCTGATAATCAAGTATTTGCATCTTGTCTTCCTTAATTGGTTTCAGCCAGTATCAAATGATAACTGTTATTCTTATGTCGTAGCCCAGAATGTTTTATTGGCTGATAACATTCATGTTTTATTTAGTTTCCATTCTGATTTTTTACTTTTCATTGACAATAGGTTTGCGGAGACCATTGATCTAGATGTGTCAGATCCTGTTGCCCACAAACACACGCCATATGTTGTCATTCTTGTCAAGATGGCACAGGAGTGGGCTAAAAGTCACGGTGGTAAACTTCCAACAACTAGGGAAGAGAAAAAAGAGTTCAAGGTTTACCTTCTTGATTTGTATATTATATGTTCACTTTAATAGCTATTTTGAGCAATCGTTTAATTGCTGTTTAGCAACGTGATTTTTCTTTTTGTGATCTTGAATTTATTAGGAGCTTATCAAAGCTAGGATGACTGCAATTGATGAAGATAACTACAGAGAAGCTATTGAGAACTCCTTTAAAGTCTTCACTCCTCGAGGAATCAGTGAGTATATATTATTCAAGCATTGGTTGAAATTGTGAGATTATTTTCAATTGAAGAGGCTGTTGCAAGATAGGATAATGACGTCACTAAAATTATGTAATGACATTGTTTCGTCACGTTAGGAAAAATTCTAAAATTAGTATTTGCTTAACTAAGCTACAAAACTCAATCAGTGCACCTGCATAGATGCAGTGTGGGTGTCATGCTTGGTCAATAATTGCTCACTCCTTTGGGGTTGGTATTGGCTTAATGGTTTTGCTCACACTTCTTTGGAGTTTACAGTCATAACCTGTGTTTCAGCCTCGAATTCTTATGCGTGAATATCAGTCCCCATTGAGCAGGTGTTTGATATTTCTTACTGTATGTCTCAGGTCCAGAGTTGCAACAGATAATAAGTGACAGCCGTTCTGAAATTGATTCCAGTTCATCAGACTTTTGGGTGATGGTGGCGGCATTGAAGGTTTGTGAAACCAAGATTCAATCTGCGCCAACTGGATATAGCGTGCATAAGTTAGATATGTATATCTTAGTGAGAGTGTTTTTTATCACATAACATTTATACACTTCTTCTACAGTCTCCAACAGATATCCTTATGATAAGTCATGAATTGATTGATAACCCTTAGGTTTCTTTAGAGACAAGTGTCAGGCCTGTCATTTTGACTGTGAAACTGTAGTTTCAAAATGGTTCAATGTTCTTAGTTCTCAGTGTAAGGTTGTTTAACTTTGATGCATTGATAAGAAAAAGTAAAACCTAGTGTTAATGGCTTAACTCTTTTTTTTTTTTTGCATACCAAGTTTTTAGTTCTAGTCCTACGTTTTCAACATGATCGATGTAAATACAGAACTCAATGCTCAGAGTTCAAGCATGTTGTCTAATTTGAGTGGTCTAGGGAGGGACCACCTGAGTAAGCTGACTAGGAGTCTTAGCTTTAACAAGGCCCTTAGAGATTTCTGCCATATTCTTTGGATGCATGAAGATTGCAAAAGTTGCTATTTTTTTTATGTTATCAAATAATCGGATGCTCATATTTATCTAGTCAAATTCTATACAATCCATATCACTATTCATTTATTAAGTGGTATAATCAGAAATTTTCACTTTACAGGAATTCCTAGCAAATGAAGGTGGTGGTGAGGCACCCCTCGAGGGATCGATACCAGATATGACATCTTCAACTGAGTTAGTGATCGACATCGCCAGAATTTCATGTTTCTCTTTTGTGCTTCAAAAAGTAGTTTATTGATATGAGTGCTTTATCTACTCCCTTGCAGGCACTATGTAGCCTTACAGAAAATCTACCAAGCCAAGGCTGAGGCTGATTTTCTAGTTATTGACCAAAGGGTTAGGAGTCTTTTAAAGAAAATTGGTAGAGATCCTAGTAGCATCTCAAAGGCAACTGTTAAAAGTTTCTGCAAGAATGCAAGAAAACTCAAAGTAAGTGTGTGGGCTTTTCTAGTGTCATTTACTTGTATTCAGTAGTACTGCAATGAATTAGTTTAAACATAGATGGGGAACCACTCAGGTGGATAAAGTCCAAATTTCAGAGAATGCTGGATTACCTTTTCTTGAAAAGTTTACTTTTCTGTGAACTGAAAATTTCACAAATTTCACAGATTCGAGTACTTTATAAAAACATTATTCACCCTATCATAACTTTTGTGTCTCTGGATTCTGATTTATAGTAAGGTTATTGTTGAATTAGTTTATAGGTATCTCTCTCCAAGAAGTATCTTTTAGTTAAGAATGCTGTTTTAGTGTATAGCTACAAATTGAAATTAGGGCTCAATATTGTGGTCTTTCAGAAAAATTTATATAAAGCTCTTCATGTTTGCCTACTTGATTTCAATTGACTAATATTTACTTTTAGGTTTGCCGGTACCGCCCCATTGAAGATGAGTTCAGTTCTCCAATCCTACCAGACTTACAGAAGTATCTAACAGATGAGGATTACAGGTACAGTTACAGAAGTATTACTGTAGTTGGTATATTTTCTTGCGGATCAAACTCAATCAAGGTCTCAGAATCGTTGTACAGTTTTAGTGAATTTTGCAGTTAGTTAAGAAAATGATACTTGCATGGTCAGCTCTTGTTCCATTAGGAAATTTCCTACTGTCGAGTTGAAGAAATGTATGAGTTAGATTTTCCAGTAATATATATTATGCTAACATAAACATATACTTTTTCTCCCCCCTAAATAGATGTCCTACATTTTGGATGAGAAATAATTTTTTGCATCCTGAATTCAACACCAAATAGAAAAGAAAAAAAAAATGTACAAAACCACATAGCTAGAGGCCTTTTCTCTGTGCTTTAAGTTCTCACCATTTTCTTGTTATTTGTATAACAGTGTAGCTGGTGGGTTTTACATTTTGCTTAGAGCTGTTGATCGGTTTGCTGCTAACTATAACAGTTTCCCCGGAAAATTTGAAGGGTAACTCCTCATACTGTTTATGGTCATATGCTGTACAAATGTGTAATAGTGCACTGATTCTGCATGCTCACTTTATGTATAGTGTGATGGATGAGGACATATCTAGGTTAAAGACAACAGCTGTTGGCCTTCTTAGTGATCTGGGTTGCAATGGCGTAACATTGACAGAAGACCTTATCAATGAGATGTGCCGATTTGGTGCTGCAGAGCTCCATGCAGTTGCTGCTTTCATCGGAGGAATTGCATCTCAGGAAGTGATTAAGGTTTGTGTAATTGTAGCTCTTTTGTTTGCCTTTTTCCCTTCTTTTCAAATAATATAAGAACGGCAACAATGTGGTGGTTGCCATATAATTATTTGGCCAAATATCGTGCTCATATATTGTAGCCATCTGAATTGATTTTCCTCAAGCTGTGTCCTAATACTAGTTTAATAACATTTCTTTAAACACTTTACTGACAGCTTATAACGAGACAATTTGTACCCTTGTCTGGGACTTTCATCTTCAATGGGATCGACCACAAGTCTCAATTGTTGGCACTGTAGCAGGTTCTGAGGCCAAAGTTGGGTATAAAATGACTCTTAAGTTTCACCTTGATAACGATTGATATCGGCTGATATTCATAATTTTTTGTCTGGGAACATACTAACCTCTGTTTTTCATTTGCAGATTACCTCGATGATTAGGAGCAGCCATTTTGTCCTGACTGCGTTTTTACATATTTTGTGGCACATTTTGAATGGAGGCTATATCTTGCTATTGGTGAAGGGTGCATGATTTGATGTTCTGCTACACTTTTCACTATCCTGAATGAAAGAGGAGTATATAGAGGGAAACATGTAACCAAAAAGAGAGAAGAAAGTAGCTCGTAGTAGACTTTTAAGTTCATTTTATAAGATTGAACTTCTAGTCATTTCCATTTTCCATCTTCCTCCTGTTTATTGGTCTGAGATGGTTTTGTAGTTAGGTATTGACTTGATATTTTTCTCGCCATTTTTGACGAGTCCGGTACATTAGCTGGTAAGGTAGCACAATATTTGATGAAATATCCAAGTCTTTCTATGATATAGTGATAGCACAATATTTGATGAAATATCCAAGTCTTTCTATGATATAGTGATGGCTGCTCTTGTTGGTCACGAAAACGTGACCATCTCACTGTAGCCATGTGGTCGCTGCACCAAACTTAGAGGTCCTTTATGATTAACCAAAAACGCTAGGATGGTTCGCATCTCCGATCTTGTGGTTAACAGCCACATGGGCCACGCTCTAAAAGCAAGTTCACCTGTTGGGTCACCGGGTCATCCACTATTTACTGCTTTTTAGTGTTTTTTTCACATTCTAGGTCATGAGTACAGTGTATTTCGTGTCCTGGGTTATTCTGGATCACTTTCTGAGTTATCATGGTGACCTTTACAGTGTATGTAGTGCCTTGGGTCATGCGCACAGTGTATTTCGTGACTCAGAGAATGAAAATATACACTAAAAAACAGTGAATAGTAGGTGACCCAACGGGTGAACTTGCTCTAACATGCTGAGCTATACTAGCTTTGTTGGCTATTCAAAATTAGATAAAATATTTATTAGGATATTCCAAATTCGTAGTTTGTATAATGTTGAATTCTTCAAGGGAAAAGCAATGAATTCTCCATTGAATATGATTGGCATGAACAACATACAATGCTGTCTGCAACTGCACCATTGATTCAAAAACTTGAAGTAACTGCATTGAATATGATTGGCATGAACAACATACAATGTTGTCTGCAACCGCACCATTGATTCAAAAACTTGAAGTAACAGCAGAAGCTTTACTCCACATTGTTGCAATTAAGGTATACTTTTCAATACTTTTCAACACATCAGTAGTCATGACGTTATATCCCGTTATACAATCCCAAATCGAGAAAAATTAAAACCTAATCTTCTTGCTTTGAATGAGGGCAGAAGAGGATTAGGTGTGACCGCTGGGCTACACTTTGTAAGGTAACAAGAATAATTCAAGAACACAAACAATTGGTGTGAATGATCTATCCTTTATTGAAACAGTTCTTGGCTTTATAAAGCCTTACATCTAACAAGAATGAGAAATTGCAGCCCACATAGCACATACTCCGCTTAGTGGTTCTGATAACAAGAATAATTCAAAATAACTAAAACAACTCTAACAAACCCTGAAGAATAGGTCTTTATTCCAACAGTCCTAAACTCAAGCAACTTCTTCCAACAATCCCTCCCTTGAACTCATTTCATTTGACAAGAATTAGTTCAAATCTGGAACAACACACACTCCCAGTTCTTCACGGAGTCTCTGAAAAGCTTCCAACTTGAGAGGCTTAGTCATTAGGTCTGCAAGCTGGTTTCGAGTGCCACAATATAATAACTCAACAATTCCATCTTTAGTAAGATCCCTAAGAAAATGAAATCTTACCCTTATATGCTTGGAACAGCCATGTAAAACTGGATTCTTGGACAGCTTTATAGTTGAAGTGTTATCACACATTACCACATTACCTTCTGCCTGCTAATGACCGATCTCTTTTAGCACCCTTCTATCCAAATAGCCTAGCAGGCACATGCAGCAGCTGCGACAAATTCAGCCTCCGTGGTTGACAAAGTGACTATGGGTTGCTTTCTTGATGACCAAGCTACTGCTCCTCCACACATCATGAACACATAGCCTGAAGTGCTCTTGCTATCCTCCATATCCCCAACATAATCACTATCAGTAAAGGCCACCAAATCACTAGCTCCTCTCTTTTTGTAAAACACGCCATAGTTCACAGTCCCTTTCAAATACCTCAAGGCCCTCTTAGCCGCTGTAAAGTGTAGTTTTGTAGGACTTGCCATGAAACGGCTAATGAGACTTACAATGAACATGAGATCAGGTCAGTGGTTGTGAGGTACATTAGACTCCCCACCATCTGCTTAAACTGAGTTGCATCCACCTTGATGCCATCTTCATCTCTACCAATCTTCTGCCCTGGAACAATGGGATTACAAACAGAATTGTAATCCTCCATCCCAAATCGACTCAAAACTTTAGCTGCATACTTCCTCTGGCATATAAATACACCATCAGACCTTTGTAGCACCTTAATTCCAAGAAAGAATCTCATCTCACCCAAGTCTGTCATGTCAAACTCCCTTTTCATAGAACACTTGAACTCACACAACATCTCTTCGTCATCACTTGTGAACAAAAGATCATCAACATAAATGCTCACAATGAGAATTTTACCTCCCTTCATTTTGACAAAGAGTGTCTGCTCACTAGTATTGCTTTAGAAACCCTCCTTGATAAAATAGGACTCTATTCGACTAAACCAAGCCCTAGGTGCTTGTTTTAGTCCGTAAAGAGCCTTTTGCAGCTTGTACACCATCTGCTCACTTCCTTTCTTCTCATAACCCCTCGGCTGTTCTTAAAAACATCTTCATTCAACTCCCCATGTAAGAACGCAGACTTATTTGAGCCGCAAAAGCTATGATCATCCTTATTGTATCCATTCTAGCCACAGGTGCATACACTTCTGTGTAATCAATTCCATGTTGCTGAGAGTAGCCTTTCACCACCAGTCTTTCTTTGTATTTGTCGACTTCACCAAGCTCATTTAGCTTGGTTTTGTAAATCCATTTCACTCATATCTTCTTAGCTCTAGTAGGTAATTCCACTAAGTGCCAGGTTTGATTTCTTTCGATGGACTTGATTTCTTCATCCATAGCCAGCCTCCATTTCGAGCTCTTGACAGCTTCCTCAAAGCTTGTAGGATCTGATGGTTGGATTGCCACAAATTGTAGCTTCAAACGTCACTTACGAAGCATGTATGAAGGGCAAGCAGCATCAGACTCCAATTCCCAAAAAGAGTAAATAGAGAGCAACTGAGAGACTGTAACTAGTTCATGCAGACCTTTACGGCCCTATCACACCAGCTTCAAGCAGCCAGAAAAGGTACTTATTGTGTTTCATAGATGATTTTTCTAGAAAGGCATGGATATATTTTCTATTAGAGAAATCAGAAACATTTTATCACTTTAAGCTTTTCAAGATACTTGTGGAAAAAGAAATTGGAATGCCTATTAAATGCTTGAGGACAGATAGAGGAGGAGAGTTTAACTCTGTAGAGTTCAATGATTTCTGTAAGCAACATGGGGTGAAGAGACAATTGACCACAGCTTATACTCCACAACAAAATGGAGTGGCCGAGAGCAAAAATCGTACTGTGATGAACTTGGTGAGAGCTATGTTGTCAGAAAAGAAAGTACTTAAGCCTTTCTGGCCAGAGGCAGTTCGGTGGACAATTCATGTCTTGAATCAATCACCTACCTTAGCTGTGAAGGACATGACCCCAGAGGAGGCATGAAGCGGAGAAAAGCCATTAGTGGAGTATTTTCGAGTATTTGGATGTGTGGGACATGTTAGGCCTCATCAACGGGCCGGGCCGGGCCTAATTACATTTTTAAATAGTCACGGGCCTGGCCGGGCCGGGCTTCATTGTAAATCAACGGATCCAAGCCCGTCCATATAAGGCGGGCCTTGCGGGCTTTTTCGGGCCGGGTCGGGTAGCCCACCTTTTTTCGGGCCGGGCCGGGCTTTTCTATAATGCATTTTATTGTGCAATATTTAGCCTCATCCACATCAACTAATTTTACTCAACCTCATTCAACTAATCTTGCTTCTAGATCATCTCAGGTCATATTAAGGATGCTATTTTTTTCCTTTTATAATTTTAAGGGGTTTGGAACCTAGCCGAACTAGGAGGCTCATCCCCACGCCCGTTTTAATGTACTAAAATAAAAAGACAGAATACAAAGTGTCCCAATTTACAAATTACAACTTAGAACGAAAGCAAATTATTAATATAATTTCTATGAATTTATCTAATTAAGCATATTGTCTTCCATTCAGACTTGGTATCATTGAGGTTCACACTTAGAATCTGCCTGCAGCCCTGCATAATTGGTACATCCCTGCAAAAAATTCTTGAAATGAGCCACTTATTTGTAATGCACGGACCACACAGAATACCTAAAACTCCAGCTTTATTTCTACTTGGGCATAAAATTGAACATGCTTATTACTGTTACATATATCTAATCTGCAAATTTTAGTAATAGCAAGCAACTCACAGTTTCAAATGAACCAATTCAAGCTTTAAAACTTGAACCCTTTCAAAAAACTCCCAAACATTACTAGTGATCTAGTTTTCTTAGAAGATGCAGAAATAGATGAAGCTCCAGCTTCTGTCAAGTTATCAGCATTAATATCATCCATTTCTAGCTGGAAATAAACAAAGTTAAGATATTACTTGAGAGTTTTGAATGAGAAAGCTAAAACTTATTCGCAGAGATGCTACTGTCCATTCCTTTGTTTGCTCTTACTCATCCTGCAATGTAAGAGATCACAATCAAAACAAGAATCTAATTCATTATTATTATCAGGCACAGAGTAATTGACTGTAATTCTTTGTTATTATCAGGCACAAAGTAAAAACAAATTGCACAATCAACAACTTTATTGAACTTTATCATCTTATCACCTCAGAAAACAAAGGTCCAGTACTCTCAGACCAAAGACCAAAGACCACAGGTACCCGTTATCATCTTCACACATATAACTCCTTATAATCTTAACAACACATGTGAAACAAAACCACTGACCAAAAACATCAACAAAACCACTGACCAAAAACATCAACAAAACCAGTACCTGCTCGATTAACACCTCAGAAAACAAAGTTTTGATTTTTCTCAAACCAAGGATGATCCTTTGTTTGCTCTTACTCATCCTGCAATGTAAGAGATCACAATCAAAACAAGCAAATAATTAAACGTACAACAACTACATAAAAATTAATAAGTGGCAGATCAAAGCTCCATTACAATCGAAAAAGACTTGGTCGAGACTGAGACAGAGTCGAAGGGCTGGACTGAGGCCGTGGTCGAGACTGAGACGGAGGCCGTGTGAGAGTGAGTCGAGACTGAGAGAATGGACTGAGGCCGTGGTCGATCGGAGACTGAGGCCGTGGTCGAGACTGAGACGGAGGCCGTGTGAGAGTGAGACGATCTGAGAGAATGAGACAGAGCCCGTGGTCGATCTGAGAGAATGGACTGAGGCCGTGGTCGATCGGAGACTGAGGCCGTGGTCGAGACTGAGACGGAGGCCGTGTGAGAGTGAGACGATCTGAGAGAATGAGACAGAGCCCGTGGTCGATATGAGAGAATGGACTGAGGTCGTGGTCGATCGGAGACTGAGGCCGTGGTCGAGACTGAGACGGAGGCATGGAGGCAATGGATGGAGGGTTGGAGACAGCGGCTGAGTGACCTGAGTCGAGAGAGAAAAGTCGTGAAAATGTGAAATAGCGATAGGGAGATAGGGTTTTGATTTTAGGTCAAATACGGCAATACGTATACGCTAGTGTGAGACTGTGAGAGTGAGACAGGTGGTCTCCATTTTCCAAATCCAACGGTAGAAAATTAGGATTGGAATCATTGGATTCCCTTTCCAAATCCAACGGTTATTTTTATATCATTCTAATTTCTAAAAACATATATATCATTTTTGTATTTTACATAATATCACACACACTCCAAAGAGCAACCCATATCAATTCAAATAAAATGGAAAAACCGACCGTTAGATGAGTTTATTACAATAAATTGTGCGTGTGGTTAAAAATTTAGTCAATTTCACCATAGTTTTGAACCCAATCTAATTGGTCAACCGTAGTCACTTATATGTTTTCTTGGTTGACCAATGGCGTGACAACCTCGAAACGTGCTTATTTTTTCACATCACGTTTGTATATATCCCATCTATGGATGTACTTGGACATAAGATACAAAAATATAATTTTAATTACAAACACATTGACATATACCAATTTTACTCCTAAAGTTGTATGACATATACATTGCATTTAAATTGTTTAGGTTCATTCTAAAGCAACCATGAAGTGGAAAATGAATTCAGAAAAACCAACCGCTCGATTGAGAGATTGTAATGTTTTATGGTGGTTGTAGAAAATTCAGCTAATTTGGTTATCGTTTAGAATTCGATCAACTAGGTCAAACTTAGTTACTCTTATAAACCTATATTTATATATCATAAACTCCAAAGAGCAACCCATATCAATTCAAATAAAATGGAAAAACCGACCGTTGGATGAGTTTATTACAATAAATTATGCGTGTGGTTAAAAATTTAGTCAATTTCACCATAGTTTTGAACCCGATCTAATTGGTCAACCGTAGTCACTTATATGTTTTTTTGGTTGACCAATGACGTGACAACCTCGAAACGTGCTTATTTTTTCACATCACGTTTGTATATACCCCATCTATGGATGTACTTGGACATAAGATACAAAAATATAATTTTAATTACAAACACATTGACATATACCAATTTTACTCCTAAAGTTGTATGACATATACATTGCATTTAAATTGTTTAGGTTCATTCTAAAGCAACCATGAAGTGGAAAATGAATTCAGAAAAACCAACCGCTCGATTGAGAGATTGTAATGTTTTATGGTGGTTGTAGAAAATTCAGCTAATTTGGTTATCGTTTAGAATTCGATCAACTAGGTCAAACTTAGTTACTCTTATAAACCTATATTTATATATCATAAACTCCAAAGAGCAACCCATATCAATTCAAATAAAATGGAAAAACCGACCGTTGGATGAGTTTATTACAATAAATTATGCGTGTGGTTAAAAATTTAGTCAATTTCACCATAGTTTTGAACCCGATCTAATTGGTCAACTGATTATCGATATGTAGAATATATATATATGCACATATTCTATATAGAATAATAGAAGTATAAGAACTTCCACACACACACACACACACACATATACATATATATCTCTCTATATATATTATTATATTATATATATAAACACACACATATATAAATATATATACATATATATAAACACACACACACACATATATATATCTCTATATATATATATTATATATATAAACACACACACACATATATAAATATATATATACATATATATAAACACACACACACACACACACACACACACACACATATATATCTCTATATATATATATTATATATATAAACACACACACATATATAAATATATATATACATATATATAAACACACACACACACACACACATATATATATATCTCTATATATATATTATATATATAAACACACACACATATATAAATATATATATACATATATATAAACACACACACATATATAAATATATATACATATATATAAACACACACACACACACACACACATATATATATATATAAACACACACACATAACTACAAATATATATATATATATAATATTTTACGGGCCGGGCTGGGTTTTTGCGGGCTTTAGGCGGGCCGGCCCTAGGCCCACCAAGGCGGGCTTTTGCGGGTTTTTTGACGGGCCGGGCCGGGCTAAAAGCCCTCCGGGCCGACGGGCCTCCATCGGCCCACTTGATCCGCGGGCTTTTTGATGAGGCCTAGGACATGTCCACATTCCAGATGCTAGGAGAACCAAGCTTGAAGATAAAAGTGTGAGCTGCGTACTACTTGGGGTTAGTGATGAATCCAAAGGGTACAGAATGTTCGATCCAGTTGCCAAAAGGATTATTGTAAGTCGTGATGTGGTTTTTGAAGAAAATTGTGTGTAGGATTGGGATGCCAGCTATGAAGAAGAGCAATTGATGGAACTAGAATAGGGAGATAACATTGAAAGGAATACAGATGAAGAAGAAGAAGCAATGGGGAACACAGATGAAGAAGAAGAAGTAATGGAAGTCGTGGATGGAGCCGAGAATGATTCACCAGCTGCTGAAGAGGATTTGATAGCAGGGGAGGGCAGAAATCGACATCCTCCTGTGTGGACGGCAGACTACACCTCCGGTGAAGGTTTGTCAGAAGAAGATGAAGCAAACATGGCAAACATGGCATAGCTAATTCCTTTCAAAACCAACTTCACAACTCCAGCAATGGGGAACACAGATGAAGAAGAAGAAGTAGTGGAAGTTGTGGATGGAGCCGAGAATGATTCACCAGCTGCTGAAGAGGATTTGATAGCAAGGTAAGCATACTTTTGTAGCTAAGATGACCATAACGATGGTGCTAGACCTTATACTGGTCTGTAGTGCCAATTTGGAGACATCTTTCTTCCTTTGCCGTGACAGGTGGTTCAGCTAGCAAAATAAACATTCTGTTTGCACTCATGATGGACTCCGCCATTTTTCCTCTCTGTGGATGATAAATACTGCACACACCATCCTTGAACAACACTGCCAATCCATTTTCCTGAAGTTGCCCCATGCTCAAGAGGTTGTTCTTGAGCTCAGGTACCCAATACACATCACCAATGACATAGCTAATTCCTTTCAAAAGCAACTTCACAACTCCCTTTCCAATTACCTTTATTCTAGTATTATTGTTTCCAAGCTTGACAGTATGTGAAAATGTTGTATCCAAACTTGTAAATATACCTTGATTCCCACACATATGATTTGAGCATCCAGAGTCTATAAACCACGCATCACTTCTCTTTGCTTCATGTAGCTCCACATACGCCATTAATAACAGCTCATCTTCCTCTTCTAATTCTGCATAATTTGCCTCCTTGTTCCACTTTAGACATTCATATTGAAAATGTCCTAAGTTGTGACACTTATAACATTCAACAGTTGCTTTGTTGAAAGTTGTTCTTCCTCTTCCTCTTCCCCTGCCTCTGGGAGGTGTTCTTCCTCTGACTCTCGTTCCAGTCTGGTCCTCTACCTTCAGAACTTGATCCTCATCCTTCGAAATTTCTGTTAATGCACCACCAATGAACTCTGCAATTCATCGATGGACATGTTGTCAGTATCCTTTGATTATTCGATGGACACTACAACATATGTAAACCTCTCAATTAGGGTTCGTAGGATCTTCTCAAAAAACTTTGAGTCAGGCATATCTTCTCCATTGCTCCTCATCTTGTTGGAGACCGTCATCACTCTTGAAAAATACTCAGTGATGGTTTCATCCTTCTTCATTGCTAGAACCTCAAACTCTCTTCTTAGTGAGTTAAGAAGAGATCTCTTCACCCTGATATTTCCTTCGAACTTCCGCTTCATCGAGTCCTAAACAATCTTGGCTGTGCGACGGTCCAAGATTTGTTCAAAGACAGTTCGATTGAGTGCCTGGAAGAGATAATGCTTGACTTGGTGATCCTTGGTTCTGACATCGTCAAGCTGTGTCTGTTGAGCCTCAGTCAGCATCGTCCCTTCTTTTGGCTCTTCAAAGCCATTCTCCACTAAGCTCCAAAGACCCTTTGCCCTAAGCAAATTCTCCATCAGTTCACTCCAGTGGTCATAATGACCATCGAAGTGAGGGATCTTCGTCAGAGTCTTGTCTTCACTCATTCTCTCAGTATTTGATCACTCGAAGACTGCTGCTTCTTTTCTACAGGCCCAGTGGGGCTTTGATACCAAATTGTAAGGTAATAAGAATAATTCAAGCACACAAACAATTGGTGTGAATGATATATACTTTATTGAAACAGCTCTTGGCTTTATAAAACCTTACATCTAACAAGAATGAGAAATTGCAGCCCACATAGCACATACTCCGCTTAGTGATTCTGATAACAAGAATAATTCAAAATAACTAAAACAACTCTAACAAACCATGAAGAATAGGTCTTTATTCCAACAGTCCTAAACTCAAGCAACTTCTTCCAACACACTTCAAGATGTTCGGCGGTTGTCGGTGATGAATCTGAGAATTCAAAATTTTTGAGCTGATGAAGATGACCTAGTTTCTCTGGGAGTCAGCGAAGATGAGGGAGAGACTCATCCAGTTTATGGACTGCAGCAGGTTGCTGGGACTAAAAACCGCTCAGTGGTTCAGCAAGGGGAGAAGAAGTGATTGCGTGCTATTTGACGGAAAAGAGTTCGATTCGTTGAGGAAGGAGGATAGGTGTCCACCTTTGCTTTGAAGAAGGAGAACCATGGTGCCCAAATCAAATTTCTGGGTATCCAGAAATATATATATATATATATATATATATATATGTGCTCCCTATGAGCCTCTGCTTCAAAGCTTTTTGTTTTTTTTTCGCTAGAGGGTGCTCACCTACGAGTATTTATAGGATAAAAGGGATTCAAAGCTGGTTGTGGGTTTGAGTCGGGTTTTAGGATTTGTTTTTGGTTTAGGGATTCAGGCTTGGATTGAATGGAAGAAATGCTTTGTCTTGAAGAAGAAGAATTCAAAGTGGGTTCTGGGTTTCGAGAATCCAGGGCAGAACTAGTAGGATTCAAAGCTTTGTTTTTAGAATCGTGTGTGGGCTTAAGCTAAACACTGAACTGGGTGGCTTTATTATCCAATTTAATTAGAAAGAGGTTGTCGTATTAGCCAATTTTAAGTTACGTGGTGAAATTGAGTTGGAGGCTTGGTTACGTGTTCTGAGGTGATTAGTGGCGGAGAGCAGAGGATAGAGACAACAAGTGATGGAGCTAAGCTGGATAATTGGATTGTTGTGATGGAATAATAATCTGTTAGTTTCTATCAAATCAATGACTAGTTCTTGTTCAATTTTTCTCGATTTGGGATTGTGTTACGAGATAACGTCATGAAATGGGAGCTGTAATTGGGTTTCTAGGTAGAATAGAGGCAGGGGTAATTTTAATATTTTGCCTGACAGATGGGGCCCATATGATTTGACATGGCATGCCTCGTCAGTGATTTAGCGGTTCCAATTAATGAATGATTGACGAAATGACTTATTAGACGAGATTTGATAACTCACAGGTGTTTTTGATGAAATTGAAAGTTCAGGAACTGAATTGATTTCAAACTTAAACTACAGAGTAATAACCAATATTTAGCATATTTAATTTAGTACATAATTATTAGATTTTTGTAGGAGATTTGAAAATTAATTTTTATATAACTCAATTCATGAGTGTTTTTTTTTTTTTTTTTTTTTTTTTTTTTTTTAATAGCTTTTTGTGCAAAAGATTTAGAAATCTAATAGTTGTTTAGTGGCCAAAAACAAGCTGGATTTAGAAAATGGCGTATGAAATATAGCTTACGGTGGGAAATCATGAATAAATATTCCTAGTGTATTCCCTTTTTGGAAAGTCATATTCAGTAAGGGTTTACCTCACAATGGAAAATACAAAGGTTTAATCCTTTTGTCCATTAGATCAATGAATAAAAGATAAAAAATAAAAACAATACAAGTTACTAACCACTAGGGATAGTGGGGTGGTAGAAGGTCCCAGTCTGGAACCCCCATGTCTCTGGCTTTCGAATCCCCATGAGGCCTTGCTGGCCCCCTAATGGGTGCTTAATGCCCTGTGGCGTTCGGAATGGATTAGTCCGGCTCTGCTGGGATACCTCCCGAAGGGTGTGTGTGTGTTGCTAACTTTCTAACGCTAACCTCCCCCAATAAAAAAAAAACAATATAAGTTACTTAGAAAAAGAAACTAATTGATGGATCGTTAACATGAAGTAGACAACTAAATTCTTATCAAATTTAAGCATTATTAATTCAATGCCTAAATGATAGGAAAAAAAGATGACAAAAATATTTAAGAAGTGAATATAGTCTTACCAAATCATGAATTTGATTGTCAACCCCAAAAATGTTCAAGCCTGAAAATTGATGGAATTCACTAATGCGAAATTCATAGTAATTTGAATGGCTTTAAGATAGTTTGAGTTAATATTAGAAAGTAATTCACAAAGGTTTGTGGTCCACTAGCTAGTGAACCACAAAACAAAAGAATGTGAAAGACAGAGATCATTAGAATGTTGCGTTAGAGCATCTCCAATGGGTTGGTTAAAAAACTTATGTCAAATTCGAATTTGACTGATGACGTGTCGGAGTCATTTTTGACAATTTTTTTGTCCAATGGATTAGTTATATTTAAATATTATTTTATTATTTTTTGAAATATTTTATACAAAAAAGAAAACTATTTTTCTCTTTCTTCTTTTTCTCTTCAGGTCTTCGCTCTTCTTCTTCTCTGAAACCCAATCCCTCTCAAAATCTAAAAGGAAATACCCTAGTGGCAGCGTATACCACAACTCACCAATTCAACCCACTCAAGGAATCAAGCTCCACCAGGTGCCAATCCATGCTCTAGGAGGTCGAAGACGAACCCAGTAGCATAGGACGACCAAGGAGGACAGCGGCTCCGCAGACCCGAAAATTGTAGGAACTTCGCCGGAAAACCCGAAGTTGAGCAATTTTGTTGGCGAGTTGCTTCCTCATGGCTTTGCTGCCCGTGGATTTGCGAGCGGGCCATTAATCCCAGATAATCAGAGAAAGAGAAGAAATTTTGGGGATAGAATTAGGGCTTTAATAGATTGGGGAAAACATTTGTTCTTTGTCTTTTTTGCTATTCTTGGAAAACCCAAGAAATTAGGAAGAGGGTGTTGTTGAAATCTCTTTCTTCTTCTCCTTCTTGATTTTGCGTTGGTCTGGATAGTAGATAATGGGTATGAAGAGATGAACGAGAGAGATGAGGAAAGAGAGAAGATAAAAGACAGAAGAAGAGAGGAGAGAGGAGAGAGGAGAGAGGAGAGAGGAGAGAGAAGAGAGAAGAGAGAATAAAAAAAATAAAAGACAGTTTGCCTTTGGTCTGTCAAATTTGACAGGCTTCCTAATCTGTCTTTTGCCACATCAGACCACGTCAGAAATGGCACATGGATTGGAGTAAACAAAAATGTCAAAAGTAGCCGTTCAGTTGTCCAAGTGGAAAAAGACTACTCCATTGGAGATGGTCTTATAAGCTAAACGATGCTGTTGGCAGTTGGCACGTCATTTTTTTTAAATGTGCATACCTCTGAACAGTGTCGTATTGGTGTAAAGCTTTTTCAAAGAAAAGAGGACTCTATTCATCTTCTTCCTGAGTGTTGTATTCTTCCTTTTATTTTGCCATTCTGCGGCCATTATTACAGGCCAAATATCCTCCAAAGCTTGATGCTTCATAAAAAGTTTGAAAATTTGAGTCTAGGCAACTGCCTAGATTATAGCAGGAAGAGGTGGAAAGTGAGAGTTTTCTTGTTTGTTAGAAAACGGGGGAAAAATATAAATTTAAAAATTTACAAAAAGAGGGCTGTGTATTTTTTTTTTTAGTAGATGAAAATTCCATTAATAACCAAAAAGATTACAAAGCATTAGATCCATAGTTACGGGACCGTCACCATAAGTGACATCTATGAGCCAAAGAGGCCCAACCCTTAACTAAATTCTATGCCCATACCCGCGAGCTACAATGAGTACCAACCAAACCTGTACCGATACAACCCAACCACCAACATTACGATGAAATGTTTTCACTCGTTCGGACACCGCGTCTCTAAACAGCCAGAACACGTGTAAGGGTGATTCACCATCACATTGATAACCAGAAAGTACCGACAAAAGACCAGACCAAGACACAGCAGACCGACCATGACACCAAAACAATGGCATTGACACGACACAGAAACAACCAACCCCAAACCCTCACTTACAAGAGGAGGGACTTATTTTCACCAAGACAACAACTAAAAACAAACAAAGAAAACCTAAGCAACCAGAAACCAAAGACCACCAGAGAGACCCAAGAACAACGACCCGGCCCAAACACCACCTCCCACAGCCAAAACCAAGCGCAGCATGCATCCATTCCCACCGCCAGTGAGCCCCGTTGCCATCACGCCGTCGCCCCGCAACAATACGCCGTTGCGCCGAATCCCTTCGCTACTTCACCGCCTTGTCACATTGTAGCCAGCTCCTACACCAGGCAAACGGCCATAAAACAATCCCAAACCAAAGCAGAGGCAGATCCCATTCGAGATCTCCACAGCCTCGATCTGATCTGAATCACCACAGCCACAACCCACGCAGGATCGATGATGCCAGAAACCACCACTGGAAAGCTGAAGTCCGTCGCTGCTGCACCCGTGCCTTCGCCCCAGATCTGAGAGAGACAGATCGAGTTCGATCCGTGCGGCCCGAAACCGGAGAACCAGCCACCCTCTCTGGACCACACTGCCGCCCTGAAAGCCCACTCCATCTCCACATCATCAATCCTTTCCCGGGCCGAAACGCAGCGGCGAGACCGCCAGCCGTGTTCGACCGGGAGATAACACACTCTGTCGGGTTTTTCTCTTTTACCTAGGTGTGTGAGGCACGTTCTATTTCGAAGGGTTTTTGGACAACTAGAGGTCTTAAGCAAGTAGGAATGTATGAATAAAATTACTCTATTCTATTTGTCTAATAGAAAAGAAAAGTTACAATAAATCACTAAGATACAAGGAAGAGCAATGAATTTCTATTGAATACGATTAGCATGAACAGCATGCAATGCCGTCTGCAACTGCACCATTGATTCAAAAACTTGAAGTAACAGCAGAAGCTTTCTTGGTAGGATTGTAGACGCTAAATTCTCCAAAATCCCTCCTACCACTGGAAAAAACAGTGCCCATAATCAAACCCTTGGCACAGATAAACAAAACTTCAGAAGCTAAACAGAATCATGAATAAAACAGTTGAGAATCATCACTTATTCATTGCTATCATCTTAGGTTTAAGTATGTACCTGTGTGTAATATCCCAGCCCGCAGGTAAAAAACGGGGATGAACAGTTTCAACAAATACTTGTCTCCACCTTTGACAGAACTGATTAATACCATCTTCTCCAGATTCCTTTAACAGATGATCCACAACTTGACTTCCATGTGGACCATGTCCTAAGAGGGAGTGTTTTGATTTATGATTACGTTTGGAAGTAGAACGGAAGTCTACTGATCCATTTGGTGTACTTCTACGGTCATAAATACCATCACCATTTACAACAGAAACAAGTGTAGTATCGGACACTCTGGTTATCTCTGAACTCATGTTCTTCTCATTGCTTGGAGATGCTTTTTCCCCAATCCTCAAATCTAAAGCGGAGTTGCCTAAATCAGCATCCTTCACTGTGAAAACATCTTCATCTTGGTTTATCATAGATGCTTTGGCTTCATTGGTGCAAGATTCATGTACAGTATCAACTTCTGAAGCATCTGGAGTGGCAGATGTGGACATGTTAACAGTAATTTTCTCCTCTGCATCTGAAGAAATACTCCCTCTAGAATGTTGAAAAGAAAACCCTTTCTTCTTCTGAAGTCGTCTTTTCTCATGAGGAGTCATCCCAACAAGCAAAGCCTTTTCTAAATCTTCCTCAGAGATTTGCCTCCCTCCATAAAATGTCATAACAATCTGCAAAGTGGAAATTTGTATTCATACATACATAACCCCTAAAATAAACAGGAGAAGAGAATTTTAATAACAGGAACAGTACAGAGACCTCATCATAATCATGGTAATATGAATGCTGAGATCAATGCAAGAGTTGTAATATTTGGCTTCATGTTTGCTTTATTAAACTACAGAAACCTGATCTACGTTGGTGATAATTTTGCAAAAATGAAGATCCACATATATGTGTGTGTCTGTGTACCTCTGTCAGTTCCTCACGGCGCTTGGATGGCATTGTTGATCCATGGCGCAAAAGGGCCATAGCAGCAGTTCGCAACTGTAAAGGAGATACACCTGCTTCCTCAACATTTGTTGCAGGCACAGATGCCCCAGATAAAGATTGAGCTTGTTGTGAATCAACCACTTTACGAACAAAAAGTGGAATCCCAAATTCTGCAGCAATCTTTCTTTTATACTTCTCTGCAGCGGCATGAGCAATTTCGTGACAGTCCACGCATAGTAGGACAATATCATGAGAACGGTGGCTTTTCAAATGTTCAGGGAAGTGCATTCTGTAGCATGAGGGAATAATTCGGTACCGTAAGTAATGATTTCTTTCACCGCAGCCAACACACATATTTTTCTTACTTTGAATGTAGAAATCATTGCCTTCATCTTCTGGACGGCCTTTGGGCTCAAAAAGAAGCATAATTCCAGGTGGATTGTCCTCAACAAGTTTAGCCAAATTCCGATGAAGATACCTATAAGAACACAGCATTGACCATGTCAAATACACATTTTGTGGTAAAAGCTGTAAAGAGATATGAGAATATATGATTGCTAACCATTCAAGCTTTCTGCGGTCACAGTAACACAGCAAACGCCCATCATTTGCATAGATCCTGCAATTATGATAAACTGGGGATTTGCAGGAAAATTTTTGAACAAACAGCTTTCGCGAAGCCATTCGACCGACTTGCTTTGGATTTCTGACCCCATTTTGTTTAGAAACCAGTGGTACTTTCATATTATAATTAACCAGTAAAGCATAGTTGAAGACAGACAGTGGGCAACTCCCTTTTTGACCCAGGCAGTTCTGAAGAATCATGGGTAAGAGATCATCAGGATTGCCTACTTTCTTCTGGAGCAGATAATAAAAATCATTCAAATGACTGCAGACCACAGGAGAGGGAGATGAGAGGCCAGAATTGAAACTTGAATCCACATTATCATCAGCTTCTGCAATGGTGGTTAACATGTCTGCAGGGTTAGTTGGAGCTTTTTCTGCAAGGGCAACAATAGCCTGATCTGATATTACATATCTCAAGCTCTCATCATGTACACGAGCCTGGAAAGGAAATAAGGGCCACATGATTATTATGTGTACAACAAAAGAGATTTTCAAAAAGACCATTTGTATACATTCATCATTTTCATTTCTATAAGTGACCAACAGAGTTTGAATATCTATATATAAAGATTCAGCGTCATTCGTGGTAGTCAAACTTCAAGAAAAAGTAATACTAACCATCAAATCTCTCCATGCACAAAGTCGTCTCACAGAATTCTGAAACCAAATCATAAACTTTTGCATGAGAATGTAGTTAATAAGTGATAAGAGTTTATCATAAATGTGCTAAGGGGGTGCAACCCTACCATACAAGTGACATGAGTCCAGAAGATATACCAATAATAAATTAAATTTAATAAATTAAAGAGGCTGGCAGCATCATGGTAGACCAGTCATAGAGCTACATCAAGAGCTGCCATCTCAATACCAAGACTAAATGATTTTCCCTCAAAAGCCCTACTCTTTGTATCATCCAAAATGCACCTGAAAACATGTAAGAGCACTAAATTCCTCAAAGCTGTCTTGGATTGTCTTAACAAAACTACCATGCCAGCCTAATATTACTGAACGAAGAGTTCCCTAAATCCCCTGGGCCACTGAACAATGAATATAAAAAGTGGTGGATGACCTTTGTATTAATATACTTTACTGGATGTCATCACCCCTTGAACTTAGGCGTAAAGAACATCAAAAGAAGCAAACCTGGATTTCATAAGATGCTGATGAAATGCCTCCTTGGCCATTTAAATGACGGCTAAATATTGATGAAGCAGCAGACTCTCCAGGCGAAGCTTCTACGTCTTTTGTATACAGTTGCAAACATATCATGTTTGAACGCCGACTAGCCTCGAGAACAAAACGGAATTTGTCATTGGGACAAGAGTTTTCTGATACATTAAGATATTTAGAATATTTGATGCTATGACAATGAGAAAAGTGGAAACAATTTATACATGTTATCAACTGGAAAGCATGGCTAAGGTACAAATAATACCGGATAACATATGCACTACATTTCAGCTTAGCTCACTTATCCCAGATAAAAGATTAAATAAAACTTATCATCACAGATGGTGAATCTGATCCTGTGATTCATGTGTCACACCGATGCTACGATGTTTCATCATTAACTATTGTGATAAAAGGGGGTGAACACACCTGAACAAAGTTGATATTGCCATTTATCGACTCTACATAAAGCTAAAACTTCATCACCAATGTTAAATCTTAACAAGTCACAAGTCATAAGTCACATAAATCCAAAAGGTCATATTAAGGTCATGAACTCTCCAGAGAAAAAAAAAAATCACAGGAGCGCAATCTTGATCATAGAATGTTGCATACTGGAGACTGGCTTTTACTGGTTCTGGTATCTCTGCTTTCTAATAAGTTCATGATTAATATGTTGAAATTATGTCCTTTCTATTTAATCAATCCAGCACAACAAGTGAAACATCAAATGTCCGAAAAGAAGCTATGAAACAAGAAAAGAAGTATACCATTATCCAGCACATCCAACTCAGCTAGTAAACGGCCTGCAATGTAAAGGAGATAGTGTGCATCTGTCCGAGCATATTGCACCATTTCCATTGACAAAGGGCGTTGTCTCCAGTCTTCACGCTACAAACCAATTTCATGATGGATAAGAAGCAAATCATTAATTATAACTTCACCCCAGATGATGCTTATAACATCTCTCAAAGATGACCATTACAAAAAACAGGAGCAAAAATCACAACAGTAAGACAGCTTCAAGGTCTAACCTGAAACAATTTGTTAGTGACAACTCCACAGTAAGATTCAAGTAAATAAGCCAGTGATTTCTGCGGTTTTGACAACACTTCACAAGCCTGCAAATAAAATAAATACAAAACAATTAACGAAAGAGATCTTCAGCTGCCAAACCACCTTCTCTTCCTCTGTCACCCAACTTGGTCCAATACAATCGGATATAAAGAGCTCACCTTTGCAGTATCAAAAATATTGACGACATAAATATGAAAGTCCCTTTGCAGCCAGAGAACATCACTATCTGCCCCATGGAACACCTACATACATAATACACCAACATTAAACTCCGAACAACAACACCGCTGCAATCACAATGCCATCATTCATAGTAACAATTTATACTCCCTAAACTAAATAACTACCTTGCAGATACTAGCATCGGCAAAAACCGGCTGCAAAAGGCTCATACTGTCATGTAAAGCAATAGCGTCCAGCAAATAATCTTCCTTCTCAGTCGAAATCTAACCAAACACCATCAAAATCAGATATGTACACAAATATACTCACACTAATTCACTAATTAGTAATTACCAGTCAATTTTACCTGTATCAAAGCAGTAAATCCCAAAAATGACCTTAAGCTATGCTGCTCAGTATCAACCCCAAAGATCTTCTCTTTACTCAAAACCTCAACCATTTCCTTCAACTGAGTCTCATTCTCAACCCAAACATACTCCTCCCTCATTTCCGAATCCAAATTCTTCTCCGTCACACATTTCAGCTCAATCGGCGGACTTTCCATCACCGCCGTGATCTCCGCCTCGTAAGGATGCGAATTCCAATTCTTATCTATCACCAAATTCACCATCACATTCTCCATCGAAATCAAATTTAAAAAAAAAAATCATGACAATCATATCTATATGAGTGTACCTGCTCCGCCGACGTTAGAGTCGTCGGCGGGGTTGAAATGCTTGAACGGAGAGTAGGAATTGTCGGCCAAGACTCGCTTGAATCCGTGCTGCGGCTTGTTCGGGTCGTCTCGTAAATAACAGTGAGTTTGGGGGCAGTTTCGGCGTCTCCTCCGGTAGAGGAAGAAGACGGAGAGAGTTGCGAGGGCCGCCGCTACTATCAACTTCACCTTTTCTCTCTTCTCCATTTTTCGGTTTCTGGTTTTTTTCTAGCCGCGTCAAAAGTTTTACGGTTTTATAGGACACGGTGGAGCTGACCGTTTACGGTGGGGCTTACGTGGCCTCATTGAGCACACGACACGCCGTTTGTTTGCGCGGCAATTTTCAGTATAATACGACATCTCTCTCTCTTATGTGAACCCTGTTTGAACCCAAAATTAACATTTTTTCCCGACAAGGGGGATTCGAAGAAAACCGGGCCAATACCCGTGGCCCAAGTATTTATTTTTCGACAAGTTCAGAATATATTATTTAGAAGCTAAATAAGGCCTACTTGAGGATCAAGCAATCTTGAGGCAAATCGTGATATTCATGGATTTACTAGTAATTATCAAGATTTGATAATTAATGGTGGTTTACTTGGCTACGAAGACGGAGCATATTTGGCAAAAGATATTGCATTTAGATTAGAGTCATGGTTACGTGCATGCCTTTGGGTAGGATTCTTGTGGCTTTAATCAACTGAGGAATGTTATCATTCTTCAAGTACATATATATGTGCAAGCAATCAAAGATCTCCCATGCAATTAAGAAGTGTGCTGGACATGCAACATATAAGGGAGGGTATAATTATCCTTTAATGGCACTCAACAGGAAGAGGCCAATACATGGCTAACATATTCACATATATATCATGCATAGTGAGACAATTAAGGAAGGAAGTTTGGTGGGCCATCGTCACTCTTTGCTGCCAATAAAATGGAAGGATGCAATTATCCTTAATTGCAACAAACAAGGGATACATGATGTAGACCCCGTGAAATTTCGAACATCACTTTTTGACGGAATAATTTTTCGTGACCTTTGTTTGGTCAAAGACTTTTGGAAATAGTTTGGGCTTGGGCCTTGGGCCCGAGAATAGCGTAAGGTTAGAGTCCCAAAATTTACTCTGGACACCCAACCGACGGGTATGCTAGTGAACCTAGCCCAATAAGTTAGTCAACCTTTGACCCAAACCTCTTCCTAGATCCAACATGGTTGTAGCTCATAATGACATCTTTGCATAATTTTGAAATATACTTGTGCGTGCGTTTACGATTTTCTTATTTTACCTTTCTTAATAATTGGCGAAATTTCTGCTCGCCTTACCCGAAGCTTACTCGTCAAGCATCTCACCGACTTTCAAAAACACAATTTATTTACTCCTTATGTTTTTCAAACTCGAGCAAAAACTCCGACAAAACTTGTCTTGCCATTTTTTCTATCCAAAAATAAGTTTTGTGACGCCCGATCCTTATTTGGCATTGTCAACACTTTAATTTGAGTTTTCTTGTATTTACTTATTTTACTTTTATTTTCCCCATCATTTTGGTTTTTTACCACCTTATTCTTTTACCCCAAATTTATCTGCCCAAAACTGAGCCTTCTCCTTCACACGCCAAACTCAGCTTTTCCTCTTTCCTTGTTCACGTCAGACTTGGACAGAGAGAAAGGGAGCCTCGTTCAGCTCTTCCTCTCCACGTTTCCATCATGCAAAAGGGCAACTCCTCCAAGAACATCTCCTCAGACCTTCAAAAGAGAGAACCCATGCCATAAATCGTCACTCACCCTTCTCTCCTCACCTTTCCTCTCGTCCCTGGACACATCAGTCTGTTTACGAGCCCAAAAACACCTAGTTAGAGACCTCCGATCAAAAAACGTTCTTCACCAACTTTGTTCGTCTATGTCTCCTCTATTCAGCCTCAAAATTTCAGCTCATCGGAGTCGATTTGAGTCCTGTACACCCCTCGAAGCGGAAGCTGTTCCGGAGCAAGCCTGTTCCGGATTTCTGCTTGAATTCCCTCTCTTGCTCTACCCGAATCCCCAACACCTTGCTTGAGACTGATACAAACAGTTGGTAAGATTCTTAAACTATCAAGTTCCTAATTCATTCCTCAATTTTTAGGCTCAATACGCTCAAAACAACTCATCTACATATTGAGCAGTCTCTGTTTCACTTTGCATATTCGAGATTGAGCGGACTTCTTGGCCTGCGGCTGGACTCGATCCAATCAGCTTCCTCAGCTCTCTTTCCTGTTGAAATCATCAAGAGAAACTCACCTTTTTGATTAGTCTTTGGTGAGTATCATCTTTTCCATAAAACTCTATGTATTTTTGGTTGTTATTACGAATTCTTGAAGATTATGAACTTGTCACTGCTGTTGTTGGTATCTTGCTGCCTTAATTTTGATTTGTCATCCATTCTAATGTCTAGGGATTCTGCTAGGTCATGGCTACACCTTGAGTATTAGAATCGTATTTGGTTCAAAGGTTATTTGTTGTTTGTAGCTGTCCAAATATCATGTTTCAATGCATTTTGTCATCGAGCTACAACACCTGCCCATATAGTACTAGAAAGCAACCTGAGCTATAGATCATTAGGAGCATTAGACATGCCTCTTAAGTGTGTTAGATTTGTGCTAGAACATGGTTATTTTGAACATTCAAATCATGCTTGATCATAGAGTTTATTTGTGTTATTGTTGTCCAAACACCATGTCTTCAAAACATCCTGTTAGTGAGCTACAAGACCTTCCCCTTATAGTATTGAAGGGTGACTGAGACTTTAAGCTTTTAGAAGCTTTAGATACTTTCCATAGGTGTCTTAGTGTCTACTTAACCAGCCATTTTGGGTACCAAAAGAGCTTTACATAAAACAACCAGTTTTTGCAGATTTTCAGTTTTCAGTAAAATCTGACCCAGTTTCACTCATTTCAAAACTGGAGCTAAACCGTTTAGAATTTGGGTTCAGTTTCTTCTAGAGAAATATATTAGACAATTATATGAACGTTCCAGAATTTGAATCACCCCAAAAACATTTTTCTAGAATTAGTTATGCAATTTTGAAATAGGGGGACAGAAGCTTGTATTTCTGGAAAGAATCTGCACATTGTTTTACTTCAGCCTTTATAACCTTTACTCTTTGTTTGGTTTCACTTGAAATTCAATAGCCATTTCAATCGTACTGAGTTGATTGACAAGCCATCCTTCTTTCAAAATTTCTCAAGAATTTACCTCAAGTATTTTGAACAATTATGTGACCCTTGACAGCTCCTTAAAAACTCTGTTTTCGGTTTTCAGCAACCTGTGTTTTAAAAAGTATTCTTACCCCCTCTTCCTAACAACAAACCCCTTATTGGAACCCAAATGGTCTGGTTATTAGTTAGTAATTAGGTTCAAGGAAATGTTTTCTTCGGAGAGTTATGTGAGTGAATAGCTAGCCTAGTTTATCGTGATTAATGTCACTTATTTGGTCTAGGCTTGATATCTTGGTAGGATCTTGTGAAGTGGTGGTTGCTACAAGGTTGCATTGAGGCCAAGTGCTGCAAGAGAAAGCTCGAGTTCCAGGTAGGGGATGCCTTTAACTCTATCTATGCTTTTCTTGCATATACAATGTTTTATATGAGGCCTCTTGCATGTTTTGGAAATTATCTGTTTTTACAACTTGAAATGGTTTGCGTGGATTGGTTTGATGTGTTGGCAATTGATGGGGATGTAAGGAGAGGTCAGTTCCTCCTTGAGCCACCGGTGGTGGGCAGTGTGCACCATGCCCTTGTTATCTCCCCTTTGTCTCTAGCCTTGTGATTAATGAATTCCGGAAAGTGATTGGCTAGATGGACGGTTGTGATGAAAGTGTGAAAGATGATCAATTGCCGTGGGATTGTAGTTACGTGGTGACGATCACGTGGAAGCGCAAACCGGTTTTATCTACTTCTTTTATTCAAAACGATAACTCATGTTTTTAAACTTAGATATGGGGCGGGCATGGGCAATGACTGGATGTAGGAGCCTAACCCCTACTTTAGTTTGTTTTGCAGGCTGTTGTTGTCGAAGCTGGGGCACGGAGGATAATCCTTGGAGGATTCAATTTGTTTTACTCTATCTAAAGTTTATTTCTTTTTGGCTTGCTTGATTTCACTAAAGTTTTGTAACATTATGTATGGTTGATGATGTGTGTGATTGCTTACCACCAAAGTGGAACCCTAGGGTTAGAATTTGAGTTTAGGTCCTAGTGGGCTAGACCTAGAAGACTCACATAAATTACCGTTTAATGAACTTAATGCAAACTTGGGCTAAGAACTAAAAATTGACATAGGTTCTAAAACTCAACTCAACACCACCTTCCTTTCCTCTTATTCGCCTAGTTCGTAATCTTGTGATTACGAGCCAAGCCCACTATACAAGCCCAAGAATTTCGGGCTTATAGACTTCTTGCTTTCCAACCTAAAGGCCTTGTCTCTTTGAGGAATTCTAGGCCCAAAACACTTACTCCAAGTGTCGCGGGTGTAGGGTTCCTTGGGGAGGCGGCGCTGTGGTAATCCGGTCTCCGAGTTGCCACACATGATTGCATGCTGCGAGCTACGTAGTGCTCGCGAAGGCAATATCCAAGAATCAGTCCTTGGGGCAATTACGTTGCTAAGAGGAAGATTACGTCTGAGACTCTTAAAGGCAATAAATCTTTGCCTATATTCTAGCGGTGACAGAGGCGGATAATATTAATTATCGCCTACGATTAGTTATCAAAACTATTAAGAGTTTTGATTTGATTCAAGGCCAATAACTGTGGCTTAAAATATAGTATTTCATTCATATTTGGAAAGTGAATCTACGAGCAGCCTATATATAGAGGCTAAAGACGACACAGCAAAGGACACCTCTCTCGAATCAATCAATCCCAGCGATTACAAAGCCTCCCTGGAGCAAACCTTCAACCTCGTTGAAACCCGGCGACCGTACTTCCAGTCCTAGTCTCTCCGAGCCGACTGCCAGTACTACTGTCACCGATACTACCAGCGAAGCAAGGGTAACGCCCTCTCAACCCAGCGAAGGGTAACGCTCTCGCAACCCAGCGAAGCTAAAGTCACGCTTTAGCAAAACCCGTGCTTTCTCCAAACTTCCCAGTGATTGCTCTGCTCAGCCTACAAAGTTGAGTATCGATTCGGTGATGCGAGATCACACCCAAAGTCCTTATCCGTAAGGCAGAAAGTCATTTCTCGGAAGGCTAGAGAAGAACCTTGTGACGAGGTTGGTGCTCTCCTCGTCCACAACGCTTGAAGAAGAAGAAGTCAGGTCAAGGGACTCCCCCGATGACTGCACGTCTGCACCCCACGGTGCTGGCACGCCCGCGCACACGCTCAAAAGAGACAGTTTGCACGCCGACTGATTTTGGAGCCAAACAAACCCTACTGCAAGTACCAGGAAGAAAATGGTGCTACTAGTAGTAATAGTAAAATCGTTCTTAATGTTGATTATAAGTGCAGGGTCGTGCGAATTCGTAGACTTGATAATTCGTTAAAAATGAATATCTATTTCTCCGCAGCCGGTGAATGGAGAGAATTTAATGTATCCTGCCCGCAGATAGCTAGGGTTTACTCTTCTATCACTACCAGTATCCATGCAGGCGTTGTTTACCATAGAAAGTTGTATTGGTTGGTTAATGGTCACATTGTGGAGTTGGATGCTTTGGCACTCGATAGTAATACTAGTGGCGATGATGTTGTTGTTAAGTACTGTCATTTCATAGAAATTGAATTCGATAAGCAGTTTGAATGCGGACTTGTGGGCCTAGGTGTGTGCCGAGGGCGTATGCGGGCGATGTCGTTTGATAGCCATAGCGGCCACATTCATACCTGGGAGTTGAGATCAGGAGATGATGATTTGGGCAAATGGTGCTTTGTTCACCGAGTTTCGTTGTTGATTATTGATGATGTGGATCTGTCCTATCTTGACCGTGTGCTACTATGTTTGGACTCATCGAATGAGGATACCATTTCTGTGCTACAAAAAACCACCAGAGCCCTTTGTAGGTGCAACGTTCCTACCGGAACATTTGACGATGTTCATCCTGGTAGTCAATATACCGAGATTGGGGCACATATCCATCCATTTACGCTTCCGTGGTGGACAACACCAGTTCCTAGGGTTAGAAGTGCACAATCTATTTCTCCGGCCTTTTCATTTGGACACTGACTAATTTTTCTTTTTTTATGTGCTGTTGCATATGAATGAGTAGTTCTTACGAGGAATCTACGCTGGATTATTTGGGCAAGGACTTTGTTTTTTTGCTGTTAATTACATTTTTTTTGCTCTTCTTGGTAGCTGCTTTGGTATCTCCTTGTATTAATTGTTCTCTATGACCTTCCCTGGTTTAATTATTGAGTTTTTTTTACCAATACCTACAAATAACTACATATATTTACCACCAGCTGACTTCAAAACATGGAGCCCATACGGTCAACAACCATTAGCCCATCATAAGAAAGAACACTCAAATATTAAGAAATTTACCAAACATGCCACTGACTAATATGAACCATTTCTCCCAAAATCTAAACCGTCTGAACTAAATCGACATCTAGGGCTCCGGCGAAGCTAGGTGACGAAGCAAGGGCGCGAGCGCCACCCCAGAAGTGAAGCAAGCGCGCGACCCCGGCAGCGAAGCAAGCGCACGATCCCCCCGGCTAATTAACCAAGTGCGCGACCCAGTGGCGAAGCAAGGGTGCGACCCGGCGGCGAAGCAAGGGTGCGACCAGGCGGCGAAGCAAGGGTGTGACCCGGTGGCTAAGCAAGGGTGAGACCCGGTGGGGAAGCAAGGGTGCGACCCGGCGGCCAAGCAAGCGGGTGACCCAGAGGCGAAGCAGGCAGGCGACGCGGCTAAGAAGCAAGGACTCCGGCGGCGAAGCAAGCTAACGATCCAGGTGACGAACCAAGTGCGCGACCCTAAAGCAAAACAAGGGAGCGACCCAGTGGAGAAGCAAGGGCGCGACCCCAACGGCGAAGCAAGGGGGCGACCCCGCTGAGAAGCAAAGGCGCGACCCCAACGGCGAACCAAGCGCGTGACCTCGGTGGCGAAGTATGGGCGCGACACTAGCGAGTTAGTAGCTATAGTCTTGAAGGTCAGTAGAGAAATTTGTAGTTACTGAAGGTCAGTAGATAAATTTGTAGTTACGGAAGGTCAGTAGCTATGGTCTGATTTTTGTGCAATGCATTCAACACTATCGAAATTTGATTATGTTTAGCAGCTTTACCTGAGAAATTTTGGTTGAGAAATTCTGAGGGTCAGTACCTTTAGCCTCGTGTTGTCATAATCTCTCCCTCAGGTAAATGATTTTGGTTGAGAAATTTTAATTATTCTCAATGGTTGAGAAATTCTGAGGGTCAGTAGCTTTAGCAAATTAAGAAATTAACCTTTAGGCTATTAAGGGTCAGTAAATCTATGTGTATTGCAACCTCATTTTTATGTGTAGCTAGGCGGTGAAAATTGATGTTATGTGGCTGATAAAAGTACAAAATGAATTGTCTGAGCTTATTGACAGTCAGTAGCATTAAAATGCTGCAATATGTGCAATCTATGATTATATGGACCCTCTAAAGATCATTAGGTTTAGTTTCTGAGGGTCAATACCTTTAGTTTATGAGATTTCTTTGTTCTGATCTGATGGAAAATGATGAGTTCTGTGACCAACAATAGTACAAAATGAATTGTACGAGCTTCAGTTTCTGAGAGTCAGTAACCTTAGCTTCATGATTTCACTAACCCTATGTTTATTGCAAGCTCATTTTTATGTTTATTTCTAACGGTCAGTAGCTTTAGCTGATTTTATTTGTATGGTAAACTCATTTTTATGTTTATTTCTAAGGGTCAGTAGCTTTAGCTGATTTTATTTGTATTGCAACCTCATTTTTATGTTTACTTTATGGGAAGGTCATACTCTTGCAATTATGTCTACCTATAGGCTCTGTGGATATTTGATCTTATTATTGCTGTTAGTCTTTATTTTGCATTCTTATAAGCTATAATGGTTTTTAATCAAATTGAGGGTCAGTAAACTACTGAGGGTTAGTACTCATATATTTGCATTTATCATATACAGATTAATCGCAAATGGCAAGGAGGAAGGCTGCTGCAATAAACAAAGAGGATGTACCCATTGAAGAACATGAGAAGAACTATGGTGGAGAGATTTCTTTTGTGTATACAAACAATCCAATAGGTTAATCATTTAGAATTGCCTCTAGAAACTGGAAAGAACTGTAATTCTTGCATGTCAGAATGATACTGAAGCTCAGTACATTAAATCTGCAATGCCTTAGAATGATACTGAAACTCAGTACATTAAGGGCACGTTTACTTACTTGGAAGGAAATGGAATGATTACGGGGTAAAAACATTCCTGCGTTTACTAACACATAAAGGAATCAGAATGGATGTAGGTCTCACCTCCTTATCAGGAATCGATTCCTGAATACTCAGGAATTCGATTACGAATGGGGGAGATGGGTTTAGGAATCATTCCTCCGGAATCAATACCGATTCATTTCTTCTCCCATTCCACTATCTCCGATTCATGATTATTTTTCATTCTAAGTAAGTAAACATGTCATAAGTCTATAGAGGTTATTTTGGTAATTTACTAGTTAACAGAATCAATTCAAAAAATGGCCGCATGGGCCTGGACGTTGCGCAGGGTTCAGCTACAGTACCGCAAGAGAATTGAAAAAAAAACAAGCCTGCTAGTGGTAATAAATGGGTTGAGGCTGTATGTATTGGTAATTTGCTATTAATTATTTCCCAGGCTTTCTTTCAATAGTGAAATTACTTATTACTATATGGCCACATTTGGTTCACAAAAGGAAATGAAATCGTTTCTTGAAGGAAGGGGGAAGTGGTTCCTTCCAAATCTCAAAGGAATCACTTCCCCCATTCTTTCCTTACATTTATTACTCACAACATAATATTTTATTTTATTATTTACAAACTTTTTAACAACTTTTTTGATAACTTTTCTTAAGTTACCAAACATCAGAATGGAAAGTTGTTGGGAAATTTCCATATGAAAGACAAATAAATTACTTTCATTTATGTGAATCAAACAATGTATATATAGACGTCTACCATAAGAATAACAAGTGGACTAATACTAGTGGGACTACCTATAAATAAAGCAAATTACTGCTCATCGATTCAAGGTTCTTTTTCTTCTACGTACGTACTGAAGTGAGATTGAAGGGGTTCGTTAGTACTAGTCTAAAAGGTGCTTAGTAATTAGTTAATTTATGTTTAGAACTACTGAGATCGATGAATTGAAAAAAGTTCCATTAAGTTCATTTCATGATCATTTGGGCCAACCAAGACTTGGGAGTAGGCATGAATGAATAATTGATATGTGGCTTGGAAAGTGACAGTCTACTACTAAATAGCATGGCATATATAGGTAAAGCTATAGGTCTATCTGACATCTTCCCAGTCCCACACCGCCCACTCTGCCTTTTCAGATTCTTTTCTTACCGGCCACCTGAGGGGTGCACTTGCTTTAAAATTTGAAACTGAGAATTCTCTTGAAGATACCAAAACCAAAAGGTAAACTAAACGAGGCTGGGAATGGAATATATGGCTAATCATATATATATGCAATTGATTATAAATTTATAATTATAATGCAGAGAAAGAACGCCAGAAATTAAAGACCACATGTTTGATCTATGGGCCTGAAGGCTGCAACAGACAGAGAGCAGTGGGGGGTGGGGGGGAGGAGACGATGGGGTATTAATGGCTCCCATTTAATTAAGGAGGTACAGTAATAATATGACTGTGGGACATTCTCATCTTTCATGGGCCTGCGTGATGGAGAATGGAGAGAGTTAAGAGGGAGAGAGCTCGTATTGAAAATAATTGAGGAAAGGTGTGAGGGAATGGAGAATATGAAAAATGAGCTGATAAGTCTGCTTCAACCAATGTTGGGAATAATATGTATGCTGAAAGCACAACTGCTAAAGGTTGATCCATTTTATTCTTTGCTGAAAAGTAACTATTAAAAAAGGTGGAAGTCCAACAAACTCACCCACAAAATCTTCTATATATTCACATTAATTGGACATGTCACTACTTTTCCTAAGCTACGAGCAAACTAAATAACATGTTAGAGAGCTCTTCCTTTCTCCTTTATCCCTGTGTTTCTTACTTCGTTTCAGTGGTAAAAATAACAAACTAACACTCTCACTCAAGTGAGTTTAAAAAAAAAAAAAAAAAAAATTTAAAGTATAGCCAACTTGCATAAAACAGAAGCTAATGAATAATGAATTACATCGAATCTCATACTATGATAAACAATCTCTAAAATTAACTTGTTAGGTAAAAGAACTCAGTAACACAAGAACTATACGTACTTATTAGATCCAAATCGGTCCAAAATTTTAAACGGATTTATCATAACTAATGGTATTTTCTTTAGTTAAAGATTGTTCTCAAACCAAACATTTTGAAACAAATTATATATAGATAAACAACGTAGTTCACGAGAAATTATTAGCTCCGGAAGGATTTGCTTCTTATGGCTAAAATGTCAGGGTCTAAAAGTCCCATTTGTTTGAACTAACCTCAAAACTAGCAATTAGCCAGCACTTTAAAGATGTACTTCTTGTTATGTCTTTTAGCTCATTTAGGGTCTGATTTTCCTCATTTCTTGACCTGAAAAATCTATAAGATCTGGTTTAAGCCGTAGACAATGGCAATCATACTCTTATGATATCTTGAATTCAAGAATAACCCCCTTGCACAGAGTACCTTCAATTGTACTAAAAAAGGGTCATGACACATATAAAATAAAATATTTGCACCCTGCAAATTGGCAAATGGCTCAAAAGCCTCAAAGTGTTTCTTCCTGTATAGTACAGAGAATTACCCTTTGGCTTCTACACGAAGTCTTCCCCCCTGCTGAGTTTTGTTGTGGCTTAAAAATGGGCTTCTCTGCACCAAACAATGGATGGTCTCGTGCAATGGCAGCTTTGGGTTGCTTAGAGAGTAGACAGTTACAGATTAGAAACCATGAAGTGGTGTTGTAAAGCGACAGGGACTCCTTTTGCAAGCAAAGAGCTCCCAACCAATCTCTCAACAAGCGCACCTTTTTATTTTTTTTAAGATTAATACAATTTCTTTGTTTTTATCAAGATTAATACACATGAAAACTAGTTCATATACTTGAAAACAAAAAAAAGTTCATATATGCTTTTATCACAAAAAGCTTCATTTTCAAAATACCTCACAAGATGATAAACAACTAACTATTTCTATTGTCGGCAAGATATAACTGTTCACCTCCCCTAATCAGGATTTAAATACTCATTTTCCCATATTCCTCTTTTGACTAACATAAAAGGACCAGAAAACTCACTGTGGAATTTCTATTTCAGTTTGAGCAACTTCATTCTTTGAAACACTATAAATACTTTGAGCAACACCATATATGAGAAAAATATACGAGAAATACACTACAAACAAAACCTCATGTCCATTTCAATAAAAAAAACTAATAATAATAAAAATAACTCATGTCGATCCGTTTGCCAAATACTTTTCAACAATTTAGCTGACTGAAAAGGAACAATGATGACGGTTTATTATAAAACTTCACAATATACTCAAAATTTGTGATGTTAATTTATCAATCACAATCTTTTTTAAAAGTAAGTTTCTGACCTTTTGGGAGGTAAATAATCATATTACCACTCTGTTAAAAGGTTGTACGCATCATACATCATATAAAACAGTTATGGTTCTATAGAGGGATGTTCTAAAAAGGACTCCTCCAAACTGGAAGATCCATATATTATATTATGTAATTCAAACATGCACTCTCTAGTGAAATTAAAAAGCTGAAAACTTTTTAGCTATTTAATTCTTCTGATTTTCATTATATTTTTATGGACTAAATTTTTGAATGACCAACGGTTATATCATTGGCTAATTTTTTGCGTAAAAATATTTTGAGAATTCATTTTTGTAAATCGGTCATTTATTTCAAAAAAAAAAAATCATTGAACTAAATAAATCTCGGTAATAAATAAGTATTTCCTGAACTTCGAATCTAGCTAACATTCTTCCTTCAGGAGAAGGGGAAAGAAAAAACTTGGAATATATATATATATATATATATATATATATTGTCAGGCTGTTTACCCTTATCAACAGTAATTAATTCAGTTTTATACAATAGTAAGCTCATGGATTCGTAAGCTCATCACTCATGCATCATCCAAGATCTGATGAGGTTCAGCTCGATCATTAGTTAATTCAGTTCAAACCGACCAATATCGTGACTTCCAACAAAGTTTGAATCACAAATCTCATCTTTCTGTTAAAAAAAAAAAAAAAAAAATAGTCCTTGTAAATTAATAAACTAACCGCTTAATTAGCTAGCTAACTCCAATGTGCATGTTTCCGAGAACCTTTATCCCAACACATTTAAATCAAATCTGCAAACCCTAAATATTAGATGGAGGAGGGAGTTCAGAAAACCAGGGAGGATGTTGAGGAAGGAGAAAGAGAAACCCTAAAAATTTAACGTGGCGCACCAAATAATGACACGTGACGCTTCAGTTCTCGTGGTGCGGGCCCCGCTCCATGCAGAGAGGAGCTCTTTTGCAGTTTCCACGTGAGCTGTCACATGATTAATGGACAGGGGAGTGAGACCACCTAATGGTGGTGCGCCACGTAATCGAGTGCGTAGGATCTGATCACGTGCACGTGGCGACCTTTTCCAGAAGCAAAGTGAAAACCCTAACTTGGTGCTCTGGCTTCTCTTTTTGTTGTGGTTACTTATCGCATCACTCCCTACATGATTAGCTTAAGATTCTCATAGTCTTTTTATTATTCTATTTTCATTTGATTTACAAGTTAAAAAATCACTTTCATTTCCTAATTAACTAGTTCTTTCTCTATCATGATTCATGAACCACGATAAACGAGTCGAGTCCATTTCTTTTTGTCCCTCCGACCATTAATTTACCTAAATCTTTCCCATTGTTTACTAGCTAACTCTCTGGTAAATTGTAAGAGAAAAATAATGTGATGCCTAATTTAATCCCATTTTGGCGAAGAGTTAGGTTAAAGTTGTCTTAATTGGCACGGCCTATCGGTTATGGTTCTTTTTATACGTACATATGGATTGTTAGTTGTTATTACTATAAGCAGGTTTAGTTGACGCTAAACTAAACCATGCATGGTCTGTAAGGCCAACTTCCAAGCAGCAAGTCTTATCTGATTATGGTATAGAAAAGCACAAAACAGTACAAGGATTTTGAGAATCAGACAAGAATTTAACAACTAAACTAGCTATATATTGATCATTTCTCAAAGGCATATTATTAAATTGAGCTATGGTGAGGAGGGTTATTACAGCCAAAATGTTTATATATAATCATGAACATGAACTTCCGAATTCCTTTTGCCCATATCACTACCATACTTGCCGTCCAAATCCAATTCAGCATCAAATTTTTCACCAACTTTTTCATCCTCATTAAGAACACATCCCACTTTCATTATCGAAATTAAAATGTGAATGCTATCCTGGTAACTGTTATACTTATGTGTAGCTTGAGCTCGAGTTCGATTCTTTTCCTTCATTAATGCGAATAAGATGGACCTTCCTTTCATTTCGGAATTTTAAACCAAAATGGATCTTCTTTGCCTTTTCTCACGTGGTTTGCTTCAACTTTCACGACCTAGAGCTCCCACTTGTGCTATGAAATGTTAAAAAGACCATAAAAGTCCTTAAACACCAATCATTTGTGTAACAAACTCCTCCTCTTCTAACAGTATTACATTATAAGCTGTTTAAAGTTCAAACATAGTAGGCTAGCTTCATGAGCACGACAACTTGGTTAGATGAGATCGAGTTTAATTAAAAGCAATAGCTATGCCTATTTGACATATGGTCATATATGAAATGTGCGGTACGTTGGGATACAATTTAATTGTTTTAGGCACTCGTGTGGTCCTACGTTTATTGTTGAAGTCAACTAGCACAATGTAGTAAAAACCCACACCTACATTATATACATTACTTTATAGGGAATGTACATCACCGCCCTATATCACAAGACTCACATAAAAGAAGAAGAAGAAGAAGTTGATCCACATGCCAAGTCAATTTTCTTCATCTTCATGCACTTAACTGTGTCTAAATTCAATTATTGTGTTCAGTCAACTACATATTAAAGGCTCCCTACCTTCTTGGTAACCCTATTGCTATTTTTGCCCAAGACTTGTCGAGTTGGAGTAATTTCTATGTTTTATTAATTAAAACTACGACAATATATCATGTCAAATATAAAGAACTTAAAGTTTAAACATGAATGATATGAAAATGAAGTTAGTTTCTCCATGAGAGAAGTCTAACAATAATGCATCGACTTTATCTATACTTCGTCAATCAATAACTTAAATTTAAAATTGAATATGATAAAAGATTTAAATTTTAGAACACGCCAAAAATAAAGATATAATTATATTACAGTTCATGAGTCTAATCACATCTAGTGTTAAAATGATTTATAAGTAAACTTTTTCCAAAACAAGACTCGAAAAGAATATATGAAATCTTCCAATTGAGTTCTATTATCATGAGTTAAGTCACATCTAGTGTTAAAGCAACTTTAACATAATAACATGATAATAATTACCTGTTACTAATGCATATTATTCAAAAACTCCCAACTGCATGCCATCCATTAGTTATTACGAAGATGTAGAACACTCTCTCATCCATTAATTTAGAAAAACCATTAATTTTACAAATTTCAAAATTAATGTAATCCTAACACCATGCATGTTTTTGCCATGTGACTACCAGTGATGATAACATGCCCACTGTCTCCATGGTCCCATGCAACATATTTGTGGGAATTACAAGTTAAATACAAAGTATACAATTGTAGATGAAAATAGTCTTTTAAGGGCACCAAACAGTTGGTTATAAACCCAAACAGTAAGGAAAGTCTGATAATCTGACAGGGACGGTTTGGTAAATTTAGCTTTTAAGTGCACAGAGGGCGGTTAGTGAGTCCTGCTCTCACTTCTGTTCAATGTCCCTTGCCTGCGAAGAAGAGCTTTCTAGAGAGAGAGAGAGCTCAAAGCAAAGCAATAGGATAAAGAAAGGAACAACAATACAAACGACAAGTTAAAAAACAGAGAAGCACTCACTCTGTTCTGATTCCTCTCCCCGCCCCTCAAATCCTGTACCTAAAGCTCTCACTTCCAAACGAGGTCACGCTTTCATATTCCCAGGGCTCTATTTGATTTTTGTCCATTTGGTCACTGTTTTGTTCATATGGGAATTTAGCGGAACAGTTGATATTGGAAAGTTGGAAGAGAATTTGGGGGGAGGAAGAAGAAGAGGAAAATGTCTTGGAAAAGCAGAGGAGACCCTTCTTCTTCTAGAAGTGTAATTTCACAGAAATGGACCCTTTTGCTTTGTTTAAGCTGCTTCTGTGCTGGAATGCTCTTCACCAATAGGTATTGCTTTTGTTTCAATCTTCTTCGTAGTTTTTGAAAGTTGTGTTCTTGGGGATTGGTTCGAGCCAATTGCGCGCGACTGAATTGAAGACTTTGTATTCTGAGATCGATCTATGATCAAATGGTTGTTATTGGTTTTTGATGCTAGTTTTTGATAAATTTGTGATCTTTTATCTTCTACTTAGTTGGGTGAGTCTGAAATTTGAAGTCTTTGATGTGGGAATTGCATTTATGGTTACTTGTTTTCTGAATTACAGGAGTTATGTTATGGTGAAATGATTCGATAACTTATAAATCGGTTACTTGCAGGATGTGGAGTGTTCCGGAAAGTAGAGGTCTAACACGGAGAACAGCTTTGGAAGAAGCGAAGTTAAACTTAGTATCAGAGGGTTGCAATCCAAAAGCTGTAATGTCTCATCCCTTGCTTGATTTAATATTCTCGACTATTTGGATTATAAATTCATCTTCCTCATAAAAATTTCTCTTGTGTTTATCTGATTTGGTCTTTTAGTTGCATCAGAAGGAAGTAGAGCGAGAAACTAAGGACATTTTTGGAGAGGTTTATAAGACTCATAATGCTATACAGTAAGTTATGCTCACACACAAGCTCTAAATTTCCCTAATTTTGATTTCTCTGGTTACTAATTGGAAACTATTTTTGGTTTGTTGAATCAGGACACTAGATAAGACTATTTCAAATTTAGAGATGGAATTAGCTGCTGCAAGGGCAACACAAGAGTCTATACGTAGTGGCTCTCCTTCATCAGGTGACTCGAAGACTGACTCATCTGGGAAGAGAAGGTATTTAATGGTTGTTGGAATCAATACTGCTTTTAGCAGCCGGAAAAGAAGAGATTCAGTTCGTGCTACTTGGATGCCTCAAGGTTAATAATTGATCTTCTTTTTTTCTTCCATATTTCTGGGTGCTTATTTGTATTTCTGGTCTGTATACTCTTGCTTATGAAAACCATGGAATTACAGGTGAGAAAAGGAAGAGACTGGAGGAAGAGAAGGGTATCATCATCCGTTTTGTCATTGGTCACAGGTGTGTGTTTAATTTTCTTTCATTCTAGCTAATGTGGATAGGACAATAAATAGTACATATTGTGGTCTTCTGGAACTCAAACCATTGCCGACTTGTAGATGTGGTTGTACTGGTTTAGCTGATTCAGTTGTTTGCGTAAAAGCAGTTCATCTTTTTCTAAGTAAAAAAGAATTTCAAGCTTCCATAGGTTTTAAGATGACTTACAAGTTGCAATTTTTTTTTTTTGGGATGATATAATCTTACAAGTTGTTCCTTCTCCTTGACCAGTGCCACATCAGGAGGCATTCTAGACAGAGCAGTTGAAGCCGAGGACAGAAAGCACGGAGATCTCCTGAGGCTGGTAGGGTTTTTTAACTTTTCTTTTGTTGTCACTGGACACTGTCCCTTTGTTCTACATGCATACTTACTCAGTTACTAGAACATAGTATTTTACTCGGAAAAAATACCTTGTGACTTCATGTCTATGTCGCTTGAGCAGGACCACGTTGAAGGATATCTGGAATTGTCTGCCAAGACAAAAATATATTTTGCTACTGCTGTTGCTATGTGGGATGCAGATTTTTATGTCAAAGTCGACGATGATGTCCACGTAAATATTGGTAATTTCAAAATTTGCTTACAGTAAACAGTAATACATATTTTTACTATGATGCTTTTGAGAAGAATAAAAGAAAAACTAAAAACTTAGCTACACGGTGTTCTCATCTTAGATTGAGAAACATATGGACACAAGGTCCAAATTACTTGGATTACTGTAGCTGTATAATTCTTCATGTCTGTTAGGTATCTTCTTTTTCCTTATAAAACCCATTTCTTGTCCAATTACTGCAGCGACACTAGGAGAAACATTAGTTAGACACCGAAAGAAATCACGTCTGTACATTGGATGCATGAAATCTGGTCCTGTTCTGGCACAAAAGTAAGCCAGTGCTTCCTTATTTCTTTTGTTCTTTGTTTCTTTAGAAAGCAATTAACTTCGAGTTCTTGACTGACAATTTGATCATGCAGGGGAGTGAGATACCATGAACCTGAATATTGGAAATTTGGTGAACCTGGAAACAAGTATTTCCGTCATGCTACAGGACAATTATACGCAATCTCAAGAGATTTGGCTACATATATATCAATAAACCAGTAAGCTTCAAGCTTTATATAGAGAGAAAAATTGAAGTATATGTGTCTTTGAAGTTATTTGCTTTTATCCTCTGGCACCTATGATGTTCACTTTGGTTTCATTTGTCAGGCATGTCCTCCACAAGTATGCGAATGAGGATGTCTCTTTGGGAGCTTGGTTTATTGGACTTGATGTGGAGCATATCGATGATAGGAGACTATGTTGTGGCACCCCACCTGGTAAGTGTACTTATCATCAATATCATGTTGCTAATGATTTGAATAGATAATTGTGTAGTCTGGGAAGATTAAGATAAACACGACATGTCTGCTGGAGAATACTGCTTCAAATCACACACAAGCAGAGTGTGTTCTTTTATAATTTTCTTCATAACAAAAATTTATTCAACAAAATGATCAGAAATCTGTGCTTCAAATCTTGGACCTTGACCTTAGTGTACGCTGCTCTTAGTCTGTGGTGGTTCAGAAGTGAAATGAAGTTATCACATCCCTATTTGGTCAATTTGGGTGTAATTATAGAAATATACTTCTTAACAGTAGAGTTGTTTAACTTCCAATGCAATTTTTCGCTGCAGATTGTGAGTGGAAGGCCCAGGCAGGCAACGTCTGCGTTGCTTCATTTGATTGGAGTTGCAGTGGAATTTGTAGGTCAGCTGAGAGGATTAAGGAAGTCCATCGACGCTGCGGGGAAGGCGAAAACGCTTTATGGAGTGCTTCTTTCTAAGAAGCAGCTTGAAGCTCTTCCAATCTCAGGAAGAATTTTGGGCTTCAGTATAAAGGCAGGTGTGCTAGTCTTTTACTTCTCCCCCCCTTTCTGTGCCTAGTATAGAAAATTATAATTTCACAAGAGAGAAATTAGAGAGAGCTTTGCAAAAATAGGACCACTTCCATTTTATTAGGGATTCTGGTCACTGAAGCAGCAAAAATAGGACCCCATATATATACAAATTCTTTGAGGCTTGGAGAGCCAACTTGCAAGTTACAGTTCTATGGTATCAAGTGCTCAATAAATGCATATCTTTGTGGGCACTGTTAATGACTGCCTGCCTGCCTTGTACAATCTTGTTTCACTAGCTTCATAATATGATGAACAGTTGAACAACACATTATTTCTCATATTCATGTCGTTCCCACTTTTCTTGTGATTCATCCTACTGTTGTCAGATTGTCAGTAATGCCCCTTCTATAATATGTCCATTACATAAATATAGCAAGGTACAGTGAAGGATTAATCTGACAATTTATAAATGAAGAGGGTCTTAAGAAGTAAAACTGGGTTGAATTAACGTGCAAGTTAGATAGTACATGAACATAGATGAAACTTGAAGGGCAACCTATCCATGAGCAGAGAAAAGCTGAAATGTTGCTTTCATGGCACTTTTTTATACAAGGACAACATGATTTGAAAGATCAAACTTCTTTTAAATGCTAGTAAAAGCAGTCAGAGAAATCACTAAATGAGAATTAGCAATTCTGCCCAGATCTCTGCTGCATGGGAACTTTACCCCATAACCATTACAACTCTATACCTTCATTAGAAACACCTTGAGACATTATACAGAATTACAGGTAGTGTCTTATTAGGAGAATGTTAACCTAAATATGACCCATCACAACTCCATAGTTTACCACAGTATTGACCTATCACCTAGTCATATTTGTATTTTGCTGCTATATTATACATAGGCTTCTGATGTACAAAATCAGAAGGCAAAAATTAGTGGAACTCTCAGCTCTGTCGTCAATCTCTCCAGGCTTCCTACAAGTCTTAATGTCTAAAATTAGCACACAAGATCACTTGAGCTCCTCTATGAGCTTCAATCTTCCAGCAACCTACCCACATAAAAGAACAAGGGTTTCCAAGACATAGTTCTTATGCAGAAAATTAGCATCTCATTCAAATCCCTTACATTGTTATTGCAAATCCCTTACATTGTGTTATTGAGGACTTTTTGGTTCAAAGGTATATGAAAAAACTGGACAGAATATGTCTTCAAGCATAAAATAACCAATTTGGTGTAAACGCAGTTAGATTGCCAAAAACTATGTGAGAGGAGTAAGAGAGCATGGAAATGAAGGCGACTATAGCCTACGATTTGTTATTATCATTTTCAGAACTATACCATGGTTAAGTAGTTGATAGCGCTTCATTAGACAAACTGTACTGCCCTCTGTTTGTCATGATCAACGATGTCACAGAAAGTAAAAGTTGTATCATACAAACAAGAAGAAAAGGAAAAAAAAAATTCCTACATACAACGGCTGTATCACACATTCATCGGCTATATGGAAGACCTTCTATCATACACCGGTTATAGCTTAGACAGTCACGGTTACTTGTACCATATCTTCCTACCTTTAGTTCATTAGATATGTTTTATTTTTTTCACTAAAATTTGGGATTATGTCTTACACCGATGTATAATAGAAATTTCCAAGTTTAAATCCGGGCCAAAAGAAAAAAACAAGCACCAAAAATGAGAAAGTTTATACCTTTATAAATCTCGGATGATGGGGACAGCGAGGAAGAAATAGAAAAATTGGAGCAGTGGCACGTGATATTGGCACGGCTCAATCAAAAAATAGAGCTCAAGCTCACTTCGAGCACTGTTTTCTTATTGAACCGGACCAATATCCCGTTATACCGATCCATCCATTCTCTTGCTGCTAATTTTTTTTTCGATGACATCTCTTGCTGCTAATTTGGCTTCAAAACAAACAAACCTTTTTACCCTTTTTCATTAATAAACACATAGAGAACACAGAACAGGAAACATAAAACCAGCAGAGGGGCATACCAGAGTTTTAGCTGGTAGCAAAAAATGAACAAAGAACAAGTTTTTGGGTGGCTTTGATATGAATGGAGATGAGGGCAAAGTAGAAATGGGGCATTGGTTGAGAGAGAGAGAGAGAGAGAGAGCATAAGAGAGAATAAGCAGAAAGGCAGAGAAAATGAGAGGGAGGGGAAGGAGTCTTAAAGAAGGTAATGCCCAAGAGAAACAAAGAGAGATGGGTAGCATTGAAGAAGTTGCATTAAAATCTCCAACCACCTCACAACAAAGGAAGTTGGGAATATTAAATATAACAATGGTGGTACAAGAATCAAAGGCAAAAACTTGAAGGAAACCGAACAAAAAAAACAGGGTTCACGGACACAAATCTGGAGCTTTAAATACGGGCATTAATGGATGATGGGGTAGGAGAAGAGCTGATGTTCGTTCTGTTCAATCCGCATTTATGTATCAAAACAGAACAGAGAGAGAGAAAGAGAGGAGGGAACCTTTGTTTTGTTAATTTGTTTTGTTTGGTTTCGGTTTTTAATTGGTTTCAGTACCTACGTTTACCTCCCATCCCATCCCATGAAGCCAAGCAAAGCAAGCACTACTTGGTAGGTTCCCTTCTGTTTTGGTGTTTGAATTCAAAACTCTTTCCCCACTTCTGCAAATCGTCTCGAGCTTTTTCAAATGTCGTTTATTGCCTGCAGTTCTTTGGGAAAAGGTCTCTCTCTGCATTAACTTCGTAGGCCAAACGAGCATTGAGGTACCGCCTAGTCCTATAGGTCATGCCATACATGCCATGGCATTTAAACTCGATCGTACACCCCAAATACTTCCGGTATTGTTCATGTAGTCAATTGTTTCTTACTCGAATGTGTTCAACTAATTGATCTAAGGCGGAGAGTACTAAGGCAAATTTTTTGTTTTTTTTTCACTTAGTTGCCAATTTGCCCCACCCCCCTCATATTTCCAGATTCCAGTGAGATTTAAATTTATAACCTCAATTATAGTCTGTATTGATTATTTCAAATAATTAATATGTTGTTGCTCGTTGGTAAAAATAATGAGATAAATAAACTTAACAGATGTCGTTATTGCCACCCAACCATTTTCTTAGTTCACCCTACAAACATTTGAATGAAAATTATTGAAAGACTATATTACCCAAGTGCAAAATGACTTACAAGTACACTAATTTTCTAAAATCTAAATATGTAAAGAAAACTAAATACATAACCAAATTAATTAAATACAAAGACTACTAATTCCATTAGGTGCAAAAAAATTCTCTGACCTAGCGCCCTGCTAGGGTTTAGGAGCGTCTCTCATTCGTGGCTCTAATACCTTTTCTATTGCTTGTCAATGGAAACCATAGCAGGCCTCGGTCTGCTTTCTCTCTTTCTAGTTGTAGTCCTCAGTGATGGTTCTGGGGTGTTTGTTTCGGATTTGGATATGCTTGGCGGGGATTCTTTCCCTCTGATGATGATAGATGCAATTGATGGGGGTGGTGGTGGTGGTTGTGTTCTATGGCAGGGCTGCTGGTTGTCCCGATCGGTCTTTGAAGGGGGTGTTGGTGGATTTGGAATGCTTGGCGTCGACGCTTGTGACAACATTGGTAGTCCGGTCGGCTCTGCTTTCGAGGCTGAGAGCTGGGATAAGGACCAGCGGGATTTGCAGGGGGTTTTGTCGGAGCCGAGTGATGGTGGTGGCGGTGCTGCGGTGGAAGACGACCAATCTCATGTTGGGTTTTGTGGTGGAAATATTATTGCCGGTTGCCATCCCAGATTTGCAGCTGGAATTGACGATGGAGGTGAGGCCGGTGGTGGCGGCTTTGCAAGGTCTGAGGTCCTCAGGCCTGAGGTTCTCATTGGGTAAAATTAATCTTCATGTTCTCCACCCAAATTTGAATTTTTTTTTGTCTTTTTGTTGCCTCCTCATCATTAATTTGTTATTCAATTCACAAAACCATTAATGTTAACTTCATCAAAATCTTTGCAACATCCTCTGTGGAACACCGAAAGTATAAATTTAAAACACGAAAAAGAAAAATCAATATCTTCTTCATTGCTCGTAGTTGTTAACTTACTAATCTTTTGACATGGATTGAAATAGATGAACATTGAAATTGAAAGAAAAAATTAGAAAAATTATTGTTGTAATTAAATATTATTAGGAATAAATACTGTTTACTCCCTGAACTTTTACTGAAAAAACACTTTAGTCCCTCACATTTTAATTTAACATGTTTACTAGTTCATCTCTCAATTTCTCATCCAATAGGTCCAATATGTTACTCTCTGTTAAATTATCCGCTAAGTGGCTGACATGGCATCTCTTTCGCACCAAAATGTCTATTGTACCCTCTCATACCTTTTTTTGGTGCTGTTTACCTCTTCTTCTTCTTCTTCCAACTCTCTCTCCATCTTTCTGTTTCCCAATCTCAACCCACACTTACTATTATCTTTGGTCCAGACTTCAGAACCAAGTTCTGACATAGAAGTGCAAGTGCTACGAGATACCAGCCTCTCCTTCTAGCCTCTTGTACTCTTCACTGACTTCCTCAGAAAATCAGAGCATCCACACCACCCTTCATTGACTCCTCCAATGCTGCTCTGAATCCACGCCCTAATCTCGACCGCCATCATCGACACCATTGCTCCGCGGCAAAATCCTTTTCCCCATGGTCGTAGATCTTTGCGAGTGTTCTCGATCTGGGTTTCAAGAAAAACGAGTCTCTCTTATGAGAAACATGTCTAATTTGTGAAAACTTTGATCTTTCCTGCTATATACATGGGTTTGGTTTTTAGTATTTGTTTGGTTTTTGCTATGTGGGTTTTCAATGGGGAGGTATGTGATGGAGTACAACAACTTAAAAGTGATTTCCCCAATCTCATTCAACAGTGTTTATAAATGTGCAATTGGAAATTTTAGGAATTGACGACGGAGGTGTAGAAGTGGAGGAAATTGACAGTGGAGGTGGAGGTGGAGAAGGGGACTGTGGTTATTGAATAGCGGAGAGAGAAGGGTTTGGGTAAGAGATACCATCACAGTAGCATGGTGACAAGTGATGGAGGAAGAGGGTACTATCAGAGAGCTCCGACGACCCAGAGATGGAGGCCGAACTAATCCTTATTCTAAACTTGTCGAAGGCCATGATGGCCTTGGAGTTGTCGGGGGGCGGCTTTTGGGGTATAGCTCCGGGGAGGTGTAGGACGGGGTTTTGAAGGGTCGCCGGCGTCGGATCGCATGGGGGAGATGTAGCGGAAGGGGGAGTCGGTGGTGTAGGCGGAGTCGTTAGAGTTGATGGAGAAGGATTTCTTCAGGGCTTCCATTTTGGTGCTCTTGGAAAAAGAAAAAAAAAAGAACAATAAAATAATTGAAAAAAAAATAGAGAGGAAGTTAGGGCTATAATATATATTTTCTTTTGAAATGGGTCCCACCAAACTGAGTTAACATCAAATGATTAACCACGTTAGCCACTTAACGCACAATTTAACGGCAAGTTAACAGATTAGACCTATTGGGTAAGAAATTGAGAGATGAAGGAGTAAACATGTCAAATTAAAAGGCGAGAGATTGATGTGTTTTTTTCAGTAAAAGTTCAAGAAGTAAACAATATTTAACCCATATTATTATCTATGTAGCTGTCCACATAAATACTCATTAGTTGTGTACTTTGATATAAACTCTACCTCTATATAAAAGAGGCTAATGAGACTGAATGAGAACGCTTATACTTCCTCCCAACTATTCTCTCTACTTTATAACACGTTATCAGCATGCTCCGCTCTATTTTTTGTTTCCTACTTATATACTCCATGATGGTCAAATAGTTACATGGGGCAACGTTGTTGCTTGTGACCAATAACTTGATCTATGAGTATTTTTATTACTCTTTTTTTTTTTTTTTAATTCACATGTTATTAATGTCCACTGCTGACGAAAGTGTTCATGAGAAACCCTATCAGCAGCCATGACGATCAAATATCTATTTTTTGATTACTTTCATGTATGTATACGCTCCCAAATGATAATCAGAAATCAGAAGGGATTTTTGTTTGCGTATGATCGAGTACATCTTAATTAATGTTAGAAGGTTGTAGGAATTTTATTTCTTCCCAAGGTCTATTCCTTATTAATATTATATACATATGAGATAATCAATAGGGAAAATTTCACAAATGGTCACTCAACTATGACTCATTCGACACTTTGATCACTGAAGTTTCAAATATATCACTTTGGTCACTCAACTATTACATTGTCAATCACTTAAGTCACTTTGTTAATTTTTTTCATTAAAAAAAAAATTATAAAAAATACTCTTTAGGTGACTTAAGTGATTGACAATGTAATAGTTGAGTGACCAAAATGATATATTTAAAACTTCAGTAACCAAAGTGTCGAATGAGTCATAGTTGAGTGACAATTTGTGAAATTCTCCCTAGTCAATATGCATATCTATGTTTGTCTCAAGATTGTGCATATTGTACCGTAACCTATGATTTCTGATCATGGTTTTTTTTATTCGACAATTCTACCGCATGTTCTTTTCTCTTTATGTGGCACGATTTACTAATTATCCTCATATTTTGGTATGCCTATGTGTTTACAACAAAAGGCTACTGGGTGATGGTTTCTTGATCGAATTTGATTTGCAGCAAGTGGACTTGTATCATTTATTATATAATCATTGTCCTTATAGCACTGTTAGTAGTCTCTGAATGTCATTATTATGATTAAACATTATCTTGTAGAGTATAGCATATTCAATGATATTTACACATGGTCAATTGGTCACGTTTCCGTTTTGCATTATGTTTGAAAGTGCACATTTCAGTGTTTTAATTGAAAGATACTATTTGATTTACCTTCTTCCTCCATTTGATTGGAAAAGTGAAAATAGTGAACTCACACCCATACCTAGTTGGGAATTTTGAAATTAAAATAGATCAAGACCTGAAGTCTCTAAATTTGATTACAGAGGGCCTTAAGTTCCTCGATAATTACATAATCACATTTGCGATATGAAGTTTTTCAGAGTTTATACAATTACGAGGGCCAGAAGATCCTCAAAGCTATGCAATTGAGTATATGAACTCAAATGTTTCTTAATCCCCAATTATAAGAGGGTATGAAGTTCCTCTAATTATTTTTTTGATGCTGGGGTTCCTTCCTCCTTATGACTATTTTTGAATTTGGAATTTAAACCACCTTTAGAACCTGCAGTTCAAAGTTGGACAATTAATCGAAGCCAAAAGCTTCTAACTAGCATTGAGATCAGAGAACTTGGTTCTCTTATTGTCTTTTGTGAGATGAGATATAAGATTATAATGTATTGTGAAGCTAACCAGACCAGAAGTTCTGTGTATTTCGTTCATTTATGGAACTAGAAGTTCCCAGTTCATTTTATCGCATAATTTTATTTAAATTTTGCTCGCATGATATTAATTTCTTTATTTTCATTAAAGTAATTTTTTTTATTACTGACTAACAGTCCTCTCAGACCTCAAAATTTTGAGTAATCAGTTTGGCAAGAAGTTCAAAATGTATTTCCTTCATGTTACTCCTAATCTAGGGCTCAGTTGGTTAGAGCACCCGTTTAGTAAGCGGGAGGTCTTAAGTTCGACTCTCAACGAGAGTATTTTTGATCTTTACTGCTTTTTATGTGACGATTTAACTTTGGGTATTAAAAAAAAAAAAAAAGAAGAAGTTCAAAATGCATTTGATATTAATACCTACATCAAACAACAATACAGTAATGAACATCAAATTTTACATGAATAACACGGACCAAAAGCTTCGTGTGTATCTTATGAGATCCACTGTTCAATTCATACAAATTTGATTTGTGTCATCTTCAAACTTAGGTTTTGAGTAACTTTCAGGCAATGCAATTTTACCCATGATCTTTATAGGTCCAGAAAACATTACTAAGGCTTATGCTTATGAGGCTAATATAACAATCATCTCAGATCTTAATATCTGATTGATGGCTCCAAAAGAGCACATATATTGTCTTGTTGCATTCTGTGCCTCCAATATTACCAGAGATGTATAACCTCTCTCTCTCATGGATTTCATTGTATAGTAAGAAAGCCGATTGTCATAGCAATACCATGAAATTCCACCAGAAGTGGATCATGGCAAGAGAGAAATCAGGAGACAATGTAAATACTGCCCTAACATCCACACATATGAGGAAATTAAAAATTGAGCGTGTGTGACCTATGGTACACTATATGGTGGATGTTTATCAAGCCATTTTTTAAATGGCACTAGTCAAATTGAATAGCATTGACTAATAAGAACATTGAGATTATCACACATCCCTGATGTCTTTTACTTACAATAAGCAAAGTTGAAAACACTATTGTGTTATTCCTCAGATTTATTGTAACTTCTTGAGTTCCAATTGAAACTAAATGTTTCTTAATCCGATTATCTAGGAACCTGATGTTCCTTAAGAGGTTGTTATAAATTGAAAAAAAAAATTGAAACCTCAAGTTTCTTGGATCTCCCATTATATGAGGGCCTGAAGTCCCTCCTCTTTATGACTACACATTTATATGTGACACAAAACTTGAGGTTCTCCACGTGATTAAGTTACTTTTTGTTATAGATTGTATTGTAGTCTTTATCTCAAAATTTCGAGCAAATCATTTTGCCAGCAGTTCAAAATGAATTTGGTCTATTGCAATTGTCAATATTCTACGATTGATGTTTACTAAAGCTAAGGTAACACTCATACCATGAGTTATAGATCTTGATCTATGGCTCTGAATGAGCTTACTATCATGTTACCAAATTTGAAATATTGACGCATTAAGTACCTTTGGTTGGAGAAGACTTTTTGCTATCTAATATATACTGTGTCAGATTTATACAGTAAATTTAGGCATATAATGTCATGAACCATAAGTTCATTGAACCAAATACACTATTTTGGCTTGACTGGTTACGTCATCTTTGTTGATAATGTTGCATGGAATCACTTACAAGTTATGATGACTGTTAACCTTACTCATAAGCAAATTGTTTATTTACCGCATATTTGCAATTTGTCACTTTAATGAGACTATCCTCCTACCATGAGGGGAATAAATATTGGTCCTGAAGAACGACATGAATTGGTGTGAGATATTTATCCACTGTCTCATTTTGATTTTGGAAAATATCTAAGCTAGTGATTTGATAAAACATGGTGACAAAATTATATGCAAAATGTAAAGGCATCTGCTTGGGTTAACGACGTGAATTTGTGTAGAATGTATCCACCAGGTCGAAAATTTTAAGCTCCCCCAAAAGGGAAGATTATACAAGCCCTATAATGCTCTATATGAGATTATAAGTAAAAAGATCTACATTCGCTACATAAATCATCTATGAGAGATGATTGTCCTAGAAGTGAAAATATATGCCCTAGAAGTGGCATGGGTACCCAATATCAATAAGCATATAATTAGAATGTGTGGGATCTATGATTAATGATCATCGATGATAATTTATATTTGGTAGCTACTAATAATCATTAAGGACTGTATTAATGCTATACCACGTTTCATTATGAATGTCGACAAGTATATTATTGGCCAAATTAGAAAGAGGTAATTCCAATGAAATTGAATATTTGAAACGCGATGGTATTCTTGAACCGTTAACCTTACATGGTATAGAAGGGTATTTATCAAAAGTGAAGATAAATCACTAGCTACGACACAATGTCTATTTATAGAGACATGAGATTATGAATATCTTCCCTTATATGAATGACACTTTTCTATATATAGCTGGTATATTGACGAGAGATTTATGGCATGTTGTCAATGTATATTATGAAGATCTTAAAGACACATTGGTAAAAGCAAAATCTTAAAAGTAAAGTGTCATTATAAGCGTATTGCTTATCAAATCTTTGAAGGATTCAAATGCAAGTCCATGAATGGTTGAAAAGGCTGAAGCTTACTCGTGGAACCAAAGAGTCTAAATCTAGCTCATATGTACTCATTTCATTCTAGTCAACGTAATCTAAATTGCCTTAATGAGTACTATGACGAGACTACTATCAAATTTGAATTATGATCATAGTGTTGCAACATATTCTAACTATCGCAAAGTTTTGAATTACTTAGAGCTCTTGAAAAACTTATATGAAATGTATCAATACACAAAGATATTGATGTGTATGGCTAGGTATGCCATGATTTTTCAATGTTTTAAACTATACAAAGTTAAATGTGTCAATTTTTTTATATTGCTTAGCTATTTCTTTGTGTATGAATTTAAGCATATGAGATTGTTTTTAATCTTATCATATGAGGTAAGACTTATTGAAAATCGTCTAGCTTTGCTGGTATTGCTCAAATTTTGCAGGTATGAAAATTTGTGATGATCCCCTATATGCAAAGTATACATGGTCTCACTTCAGTGATAGACACGTCATACTACTATACATGGTATATGTAACTTATCGCATACATAAATAAGGCTTGCAACAATCAGGAGGTGCATCCAGAAGCATGCTACCTAGGACATATGTGCATTGTGCTCTTTTTGTCCTTTGAGCAGGGTTATTTTTGTCCCACTGGATTTTTGTTACATGGCAAGGTTTTTAATGAGGCAACAATAAGCACGCTCAATACCATCATTCATTAGTGGACATCCAAGAAGGAATGTTGTAAATATTATTATCTATGTGGTTGTCCACGTAAATACTCATTAGTTATGTACTTTGATGTAAACCCTACTTCTATATAAAGGAAGCTAATGAGATTTAATGAGAACACTTCTACTTCTTCCATACTATTCTCTCTACTTTATAACAATTATGATTTGATTAGGAAACTTTAGTATATTTTAGTTTTGGGTATTTCTAAATGTACCAAGCAAATCTCCTTCTACACCCAGTATGAAAAATTTACCCCTAAATTTCTAGTTTTATCCTTAGAAAGAAGAAAATAGAAAGAGACCAGCACCCAACACTGATTCCTCTCTGAGTCTCTCTCGACCCTAAATTGAAAACATGAAAGAGATTGAAACCTGTAAACAGACTGTTGGAAGAGGATATGATCACCCTTTCTTTTTTGTTGATTATCAACCAGATCGGAAACAGCCTGATAAGTCCTCTGTTATAGTAATCAACTAATCATCACAAATAATAGGAGTCTGAATACGCGAGAATGAAATGACAATGTATATATACATGAGAAACTATTATCTTTTGATGAGTTGTATGATAAGATTTGACTCCTAGATCTGTTCTTGTGTCTCTCTTCCATATAATGGGTATATCCCCAATAGCAGAGGTTCTTGTAGAAAATTAATTCTCTTCATCGAACTCCACCACCAAACATCATTTAAAATCTCTCATTTCAGGAAAGTTTGCATGACCATACCAGATGGAAGCAGTCACAACAATGAACAGAATCCACATGAAATTGTCACAAGTCAAAGTAGTCTGATCATAGAATGAACTTGGTGGTTCTCCATTGTTTCTTAATGGAGAAACAAATTCTCAGTTGGACAATTGAAAAAAAAAAAGAAATCTGTAATAATTGAAGGAATTGAGAATTGTATCAAACGGATTATGGAAAGATCAATGTTGAAAGTCGGCGAAATCTGATGCAGAGGTAGTGCGAGAGGGGAGGACGCTGGCTTTCAGTGCTGGGTGCAATTAGACTTGGGGTAAAGTTGGAAATTAAATGATTATTTTTTAACTGCTGGGTATATTTAGATATTTGCTGGGTTTATTTAGAAAAACCCTTAGTTTTTCATTGGTATAAATTAAATGAGAGATTTTCATTAAATTTTTTTTAATTATAAGGATATTTTTGAAAAGAGAAATGGGTTAGATAAGTAAAGGTAATTATTAAAATTTAAATGTAGGGTGTAATGAGCAAGTATGATGAACAAATAAAATGATAGGGTGACAATAGCCGCACTCATAAACTTATTATAATGACTTCATTATTCTTCATTATTGAACTTAGATTCAAAGACAGTTTAGCACAATTTAATAAGAAATTAATTGATGGTAAAAATGAGACTCAAAATTAACTGCATCATCTTGATCAACCCACTATTATTATTATTATTATTAGTTTTTGTTACAAAGAAAGCCAAAGAAGATGGATGAAGAAATTCAAACTCTGAGATTGGTAAGATGTACATTTTTTTGAATAACCGAAACTATTTCATTTCAAAATTGAAGATTAGGGAACAAGCCATCTTACCAAAAAGTAGCCTTCATGATGGTTATGGTGAAGAGTAATTTAGCTAAAAATTGAGCTACCGCATCACATGATCAGTTGATCACGTCGCATAAACGCGTGAAGAACCGTTAGCCATTTTGCTTCCTCTATGAGATGCTCATTTCGTGACCAACTCTCCCCTCCTCATCGCCTAAGCAATACATTAGATCTCGTGCTTTCAACTCAAAACCAGTAATATTTTAATTAGAAAAATAAATAAACAAATAAAGAAGGCCTTTGTATTATAAGAGTTGGAAAAGACTAGGCAGAAGATTGATGAAGACGAGTTGCTTGACTTGCTTCTGTCAAGTTAACATCAGATATTTCTACAATTCTACTATTCCAAATCCAGGAGGGGCCATTGTCTACTTGCCAAGACATTGAATTTAATGGCTTGTGTTGCTTGGTCAAGTTAATTAATATGGAGATGACCCCAACTGAAATTACAATTTAACTTTACCCTGGCCTTCACACTCTGCTGCCATTGCACATTTTGGTTTGGTGGTCAGTGTAATCTGTTTACATGACAGGATGTAAATGAACAATTGTGGTTTTACCCTGTAATTCATAGGATGAGACGATAGTTCAACTTGGCAAAGATGAACGCGCAGATTTGGGCCCAAGTAAGTTGGGCTATCTATGTGGATAACCGCAACCAATGAACAATTAGACAATAAATGTAGTTATAGAATTTGTAGATGGCGGATGGCCTTCAGATACAAACTAATATTCCGTTAACTAAATGTGGTGAGTGTTAAGTAAATAAAGAATATGTGTCTGCCTAAACTTAACTAGTTATAATAGAGTTTAGAATTAGAGATATTCTCAGAGATACCTATGAATATCTGATTAATTGTACGATTATCTTTTTTTGTACAACTCTGATTCTATGTCTTGTAATCCTCTATATAAGATCATCTCTAACCCTTTAGTCAAAAGCCAAAGTCATTTGCAAAATTTGACACCCCTAGTGTCATTACTATTCATTCATATTTTGTATCTTTAACCCCCTTTAGTTAAAAGTCATAGTCTTTAGTATATAAGGCCATCTCCCCCTTTAGTATATAAGGCAATCTCCAACCCTTTAGTCAAAAATCAAAATCATTTGGAAAATTTGACACCCCCAATGTCATTACTATTCATTCATATTTTGCATCTTCAACCCCCTTTAGTTAAAAGTCATAGTCATTCATAATTTTAATTATTTTAGATAATTATTTAACTACAATATGAATTTATATATCATACATAATAATCTTATATAATATATCATCGTTTAAATTTTTTTTAGAAAATTTTATTTTATTTCTCAAGTTTTTTTTCGTTTAAAACTACATTACTTTATTATTAGCCATTGAATTTAATTCATCACATTTTTCTGACCGTTAGATTAGAAATTAAGTAATTATATTTTTATTTTTTATTTTTTGGTATCAATTAATTTTAGCATTCCATTTTGAATCGAGTTAATGACAAGTGAATTAGGGCCGCTCATTTTGGATAGGGGAGGGTGGGGCCCAACCTTCTTTCCCTAAGCCATTTTGGTTTTCTACCTTCATTCCTTAGTCATTTTGACTCAATGTATGGCTCAAAATCCATTTTGACACCCTTTTGATTTGGGTTGGAGATGGTGAAACAAAAGCTCCTTAGTCATTTTGGCTTTTGACTTTATTGTTGGAGATGCCCTAAAGAGATCCCTATTATCAATGAAAGCACGACTCAATTACCTCCCAATTCAGTTTTCCTTAAACAAGTTATTAACACGAAGCCCTAACCCTAAAACCTAATAGCCAAAACACTAAATCCCAATACAAAACCTTGAAACATTTTCTGCCTCCGCTATACAACTTGAAGAACTCGATTCTAGGAATCTAGATCAGGCGGCAGAATCACCAGAACCTGCCTAAAACTTATCGAATCGGCCACCAGAATCTCTAAATTACCTGCAGCAAATACTCCACCGGTTCACCACCTTCCAGACCTCCAATTTCTACCAAATTTTGCCAGCAGAAGCTCCTCAATACAACTATTCAGGAACTGGAAGAAACAACCCAAAAACTTGTCTAGAAGATACTGAACTGGCAGCTAAACCCTACTGCAGAAAAACTGGCAGAAGAAGGAAAAAAAAAAAAAAAAAGGAAGAGCCCAAGCCGCAGCCCAAGCCCAGAAGACCAAGCCACAGCCGCAGCCAAGCTGCTGACGTTAGCATGCCGTCAGCAGCCATATCAGCCCCGCCACATCAGCTCTGCCACGTCTGCAGCTGTGCCACATCAGACCACTCCAGACCTGCCACGTTAGTAGCTCCGGCGACAGGTCACTGCCGTCGACCACTTTTCGAAATTCCTAACTTACGTCACCGCTTTTCGATAGGTCACCGCCGTCGATCATAACTTAGAGTTTGTAGAGAAGTTATGATCGACCACTTACATCATTGTTTCGATTTAATCCAATACCTCTTGGAGTTGAATTTCTTAAAAGCGATTACACTCAGAAATTCCTAATTTCTTGGAAGCGACTACTCTCAGAAAATTTATATGTTTTAGTGGTAGCTTTTTCCACTCCGAAACTAACCCTTTTTCTTGTTCTTTTTCAGGATGAGTAACCTGAACAAATTGGACTTTGCACCATTGGGAACAACTAGCTCTGGATATCACAGGTGAGTTCTGATGTCCGCCAGCATCTCAAGGCCAATGGAATCCTGGATACGATTCTCGAGCCTAGCCAAGAGTTTCTAACTGTTGAGCAAGCTCAAGCTTTGGAAGCAAATAGAGCAGCCTTAGAGGCAAATAAGGCAAAAGCCATCATCCTAATGACTCGTCATATGGATGATTTGCTCCAGTACGAGTGTATGAATGAAGAAGACCCCAGATGGCTGTGGGTCTCACTGAAGAAAGATTTGGCAACGTCTGTGACTTCCTGCTTCCTAACCTAGAAGTGAGATGGCATAGCCTCTGTGATTTCAAGTCAGTCCTTGACTACAACTCGGAAGCACTTTGCATTAAATCCTTAATGGAATTCTGTGGTAAAGAGATCACAGACGCGATGTTGATTGAGAAGACTCTCTCTACCTTCCCCGTCTCTGCATTGATGGTTGCTAAGAACTATCGAATTGATGTTACTACAAGACGGATTACAAGGTTTCATGAGCTCATTGGAGCTATGAATGTCACTGAAAAGCATGACAATATCCTTGTGAAGAACTATAATTCGAGATCCGTGGAAACAGAGCATATTCTGGAATCCAATTATAATCGCGCCCCTAAGAGAGGGCGCCCTAATCTTAGGGATACTTCTGGACGTTCTGGTCCATATAATCGCTCTACTTGGGAAGGTAACTACTAAAATAGGCGAACACGGAACCGAATAGGTCAACGTGGAAAGAGAGAGGGAGGCAACGCCTTTGGCCATGTTGGCGGTGCCACCAACATTAAGAGCCATCTAAGTGCCGCTTTCAAAGTGCCTCAATCAATGAAGTCTGAGCAAAGAGATGTATGTTCTCGATGTGGAGTATCCGGTCATTGGGAACTCATTTGTAGAGCTCATAAAGAATTGTCACCGCCTACAAAGCATATTGTGAAGCAAGAGAAGCTCACTATATGGAACAAGAAGATCAAGAAGATGATCTAGAGTGAAGGGTTGAAGACTACAAGTCTGGCTGGGATCAATAGATCACCAATTCTGTTTAAGTCTTTATTTTTCCAAGAGATGTAATAGGCAATTGCCATATACTTTGTAGTAAATGCCATTGATTTAGTTCTTCTTCACATAGGCTCATCCAAAATGAGTATGATGTCTAGGAAGGTTTTGAGATAAGTAGTGCTTAAGCGAGCTTTGCTCCACACACATCTCTCTACTCACCTGGTCATATTTATTTTGGAGTTACCGAAAGAAGTCAAACGACTACCATTGTTTTGCAGTAGCTAGCATTTTGGATTAGATTCTCCTAATGGTCAAGAGACAATGATATACTCCGTTGGCTTATGAATAAAATTTCGAGTTCTTTTCATTATGACTCAATTTTGATTCTGAGCATATTACTTTGTGACTACGATGACTAGGCTATTGGTATTAATTTAAGGACATGGAATAGGCCAAGTTCCCCTTGCCAAATGGCACCTTGATTACTGTTACAGAAACTCTCTACGCTCTTAGGGAAAATCACACCAATGAATAGACAACGGATTCCATGCGAAAACTCATGTAGAGAACGACAATCAGTTCTTTTGCAATACCTCTAACGATTGCGAACAAATGTGCATCTTAGGGAAGTTTATATGTCTCTTTAGTAGACTTGCTATTAAATCCAATAAAGTTATGAGAGATGATCTGTTGGATTTAGACACATATTGACTTTGTCAAGACATGATAGGTCATCCTAGTCCTGATATGAAGATCCATCTACTAAAGACTTTACATGGACATCCTTTCTCTAGAGCGAAACGAAGCATGAATCAAAACTTGATTCCTGGACTAAGTGTGATAGCCGTCTCTGCCTCTGGCACCACCGCCGTCCACCACCAACCTAGGGCTGGCACAGTCCCTGTCCATAACGCTATGGATGGCGCCCATCATGGTGATGGCGCCATGGGTGATTCTATAGGGCTGGCACAGTCCTTATCCATAACGCTATGGATGGCGCCATGGGTGATTCTGCAATCGCCAACTTTGCTTCAAATATCGGTTCAGACACTCAGGCCCAACCAAAATCCTCATTGGTTGCTTCTAAGGCCTTTTACTCATTTTACAAAGCATGTTCCTTAGGAAAATTAGGACTGAGACCATCCTATGCAAATGATATGGAAATACTCATTCTTTTCTTACATAGAATCCATGGGGATTCTGTGGACTAGTTCAACCAACTTGCAGATGTTTGAATATCTCATGATGTTGGTTGACACGCAAACACGCTGGTCATGTGTTGTGCCATTGTCCACGTAAATGCTGCTAATATTATACTCCTAGCACATATCATATGACAGACTCACTCCCCAGATCATCATATTCCGTCAATTGGACTTGACAATGCTAGAGAGTTTACATTGAAGACTTTCGGTGGTTATTGCATTGGGACTGATGTTGGACATCATATTCCAATGAACACACCCAATTGGTCTCGCGGTAACGACTACTATGGTAGTCAGAACATTGGTAATGCGCACCAATCTCCTTATATCCACTTGGGGTGTTGTAATATCACATGCAGCTATGCTAATTTGTCTATGACCCACTGCCACTCAATCTACCTCTAAGTTACAGCTAGTGACTGGGTACAAGTATCATACTTACGCATATTTGAGTGTGCCATTTATGTGCCAATTGCGCCGCCACAGCGTACTATGATGGGTTCTTACAGACGAATAGGCAACTACGTTGGATTTGAAATTTCAACAATCGTCCGCCACTTAGTGCCCTTGCTAGGCGATCTCCTTACTACTAGATTTGCAGATGTCACTTTGATGAGACAGTCTTCCCGTCATTAGGGGGAGATAAGAACATGAATGTTCAGCAGGAATGACATGAATTGTCATGCCTATCCCCACTATGTCTCATCTCTATCTCTGTTAAAGTGATGAGATCACACATCTGCTGCAAGTATGCCTGCAAGGAAGGACGTCCCTACGAGAGGACGTAGTGTCACCCTGCACGGAGGTAGGCATGGCGCCAACGCCAAAGAGAGTGACACTCTGGCATTATAGGCTATGACCCCAGCTATGATGCATGGGAGGCCCGTGGGTTCGAATGATACTTTGGCACAACCCAATCCTTTGATCATCAAGACTCAAAATCCGTCTCATGAGAATCTTCTAGATTATAGTTATCGTTAGGGGATGCCTCAACGTCAGAACCTATTCTTGAGAATATAGAGCTCTTTGAAAATTACATTAGTGTATATGAGACGTGGGATAGAAACTCCATCATAATTGATGATGTAGTCACGCATTTTGTTATGCATGAGTTTGTTGAGTCTGATGATATAGAACCACACTCCGTTGATGAATGAATACCAACGTAGAGAGATTAGCCTAAATGGAAAGATGCGATCCAGGTTAAGTTGGATCCTCTAACGAAGAGAAAGGTTTTTGAGCCAGTGATGCCAACACCTCCTGATATAAAACCTATTGACTAATGGGTCTTCTTTAGAAAGCGTGATGAGAAAAAGATATGACAATCTCGCCTTATGGCACATGGCTTCTTGCAAAATGCCCTGGAATCTACTACAATGAGACATATTCTCTCGTAATGGATGTCATTGCACTCCACTACCTTGTCAGTTTGGTGGTTTTCCGAATAACTGAACATGCAACTTACAAATGTAGTCACTACGTATCTCTATAGGGATCTAGATAAGGAATATACATGAAGGTTCATGGTGAACTTCATTTACCCAAGTCAAGTGGCTCTAGACCACGGAGCGCATTTACAATAAGGTTGAAACGCTCACTAAAGTGACTACTTGATTGGGAAGGGATATGCCTGCCCATTTCCATAATTAACAAGTTTCGGATTCTATTGCGGTTCATGTTGGACATGATCTTCATTGGAAGTCCTTAAAGAGTTAAGGAAAGTTGCTGAACACTTGAGATCCAATTTTGAGATGAATGATTTTAGGAGAACACGATAATGTCTCGGTTTGGAACTTGACCATTGTGTTGATAGATGCTTAGACATTTTGACAAGGTCAAGCCTTCAAGCACACCCATGATCGACCGTAGTCTTGATCCTAAAAAGGATATTCTTCGCCCAAAGGATGATGACGAAGATGTGTTGGTGGCAGAAGTGTCTTACTTAAGTACAATAGGCGCATTATTGTACTTAGCTCAATGCACAAGATCAGACATCTCATTTGCAATGAACTTGTTAGCTAGATATAGCTCAGCGCCAACGCGACGCCATTGGATTGGTGTAAAAGATATATTTCGGTACTTGAGATGTACGATTGATATCTTTCGGTACAGAGAGATGATGGATTCGGACCCCTCACACTCCGGGAACGCAGCAGCACTGGCCTACCTCCACTATCCCCATCCAAAAACGACATGTGTTTTGGAAGGTTTTGCTGATATTGGGTATCTCTCTGACCCACACAAAGGTCATTCCCAAACTAGTTAAGTGTTCACCATGGGTAAAGACCGTGATATCTTGGAGGTCTACAAAACAGACCATAGTCGCTATATCTTCGAACAATGTAGAGATTATTGCTCTTTACGAAGTGGTTCGTGAATGTATATGGATTGGATCCATAATTACACATGTTCGAACAATTGTGGTTTGAAGTCTACCACAGATGAGTCTACAAGCATTTAGGATAATGCTGCTTGTTTTGAACAAATGAAGTAAGACTACATTGAAAGCGACAACACCAAGGATAATCAGCAACAACAAACTCTCCTCAAGATCAAAGTGAACTAGGTTCGATCTGAGGATAGTTTAGCAGACTTGCCCACGAAGTCATTGCCTAAATTCCACTTTTGAGAAACATGTTGATAGCATCGTTTGCGGAAGTTATTCTAACTCCCATGACGTAGTAATCAGGAGGAGATGCAGACATTAGAGGGAGATGTCTACATAAATGGTCTCGAAACATGAAGGGTGTGTTGTGCTCTTTTTCCCCTTCAACCGAGGTTATTTTTGTCCCACGGGGTTTTTGTTACTCGGCAAAGTTTTTAATGAGGCAACGAGATGAGCACCACATTTGGGTGACACAAGGGGGAGTGTTCAAGTAAATCCATTATATGTGTCTGGCCCAAACTCTAGGTTACTTGACCTAGTTGTAATAGGGTTTAGAATTAGAGATATTTTTGGAGATATTCATAGATATCCGATTAATTGTACGATTATCTTTTCTTGTACAACTCTAATTCTATATCTTGTAATCCTCTATATAAAGAGGTCTCTATTGTCAATGAAAGCATGACTCAATTCTCTCCTAATTTAGTTTTCCTTAAACAGTGAGAGCATTTTTAACAAACTCTCTATCTTGCCTCTTTATCTATTTTAAAGAGCATGTTTAGTTTTTTATTAATTTTAGCAGCTGCACCAGACTCCTAGAGACCTCTCAATTTTAACTTTTAGCTATCTAGCTCCTAAATGTAGAGAGCGAGGTGATGCTTTCTATTCTTTTTGTTAATTTTAAATATTTTTAAGTTATTAATTCTATGTAATTTAGAAATGCATTTAAATTATTTTTTATTCTATCAGTAAATAATATAAATTCAAAACTAGTTAAAATAAAGAGAATTTATGCAGACGTTAAAAGTAACTAGCTAAAATGATTTTTTAGCTACTTTGGCTAAAATTTGACTAATTAAGAAATGGTTATCATTGCTAAAGATGCTCTTATAGAAGAGAATACATCGATAATGTGATAAAGGTGGTTGTACAATACGTGAATAATCTTACAGAAAATGTGAAAATAGAATATGACCCCTTTCAGAAGAACTATCAATAAGGAAAGTGATTTTCATTTTATTTTTTAATGTTCTCTCCAAATAAATTTCAACAATAATACCCTCGACTAATGAGCGTATCTTATAAGTTAAAACCACCCCAGACATATCTTGCAAACCTCAGTGATTAAAAGAAACTATTTGAAGTTTGAAATTCCCTTGCAAAAGAAATTTATTGCGGAAAACTGGCATTTTAAGAAGACTTTTAAGATGACTTGTAGTCTATTTTATTGGTCCGATTTCTCTATCTTTTGAGTCCAGAAAATGCTTTATTTGAGTTAGTTTCTTTAATTAATGAACCCGACGTCCATTTTTCATTTAGTTATAGGGGATAGGTGTAATGTAGGTGCGGAGCTCTCAACATTCATCTATAATAACAATGATGATATATTTACTTATCAGGAAAGGAGAAATTCATGAATCGTAGTTAATTTCAAAGGAATTGATTCCTAAACACCTCCCCCGGCGGAATAAGTTTCTGATTATGAGGTCGGACCAACGTTCATTTCAATTTCCTTTCGTATTAGTATGTAAGTATAAGTGTCAGTATGTTGTAATTCCAATATTGTAAACGTCATGAGCCAATGAGTTGTGACATGTTGGTAAGTCATAATTTCAATATTGTAAAAGTCATGGATTCGATTCTCACTGACATATGTAAGGGTGGGTGATCTAAGAGATTATATATATATATATAAAGTTTCAGTATGACACGTAGACTTACTTGGAACAGATGATTTTGGATACAACCTGAATGAGAGAGAATATAAACTGGTACAGAGATAAATAAATTTGAATATGTTTTTATTGACCATATATAAGTGAAAAACAATATCCTGAATTGGAATCAAAACTAGTTTGATTACTGAAACGTGTCTACCAAATTATGTGACTAAAACTTTATTTCACAAAAAATGAAAGGTTTTTTACTATTTATTCTAATTCTAGGGATTCCCCTCCCCCCCAACACCACCCCACTTATTTTTTTTCCTACTTAACCTTAAAGACTCTAAGAAGGTATTCCCTAATACCTAATTAAGTTTTTTTTTAAATTTATTTTGAAACTATTTTTCCCCTCACCCCTTTGTTATATATATATATATATATAAAGAGAGAGACAGAGAGAGATAGAAAAAAAATTGGAAGAGAGAGAAGCCATTGGAGACTTCGCCGGAGTCTAGTCATTGGTCGCCTGAATTGGACCACTAGTAGCGGAATTCGGTCACAGATCGCCGGATTTCTCTAAAAACCTCGCCGGAGGTCTCCAAAGAGGTTGTCAGAGATCTCATAGGTCACTCGATAGGTTTATTGCCCTCACAATAGGCCTTTATTGTCTCCCAATAAGCCTTTATTGGGGGGCAATAAAAGTTTATAAAACCTCCCCAGAGGTCCCCAAATAGGTCGTTAGAGAGGTTTATTACCCTCCTCCAATAAATCTTTATTGCTCCTTAATAAAACTTTAGATTGTCCGACTGAGAACTAATCTCCTTAAAAATAAATTTAATCAAAGTTTTAAAACTTTGATTAAGGAAAAAAACGAGGAGATTACATCAATTCAAAACATTTATTGCTCCTCAATAAATGTTCAATAAAAGTTTCTTTTTTCTTTCCTTCTGGGCCTTCTGCCCCTATTTTACCCAAAAAAAAAAAAACTCTACTTGAGTTCAACCGGCTTCTACTCCTCCTCCGGCGAGGTCGAAGGTTCTACTCAATCTTAATCAAAACTCGATTTTGGAAGTGAATACATGTAGAGCTCGACGAGGCGATGTTGTTTGATACCTTACTCGTGCAGGATAAAGGTCGGAGTCGCCGGAAAACCAAGAAACTTGCCGGAATAATCCCCCCTTCAATTCTTTCTCTAGGAAGCTTCTCTAAAAAAACTGGGACCACAGACACGAAGATGATATCGAGATGAAGCCATCCACACCGATGAGACACCTTGATTTGGTCAGGATCGAAAAAAATTGGTAGCGAACTGCGAACCCGAGGAGCTTTCAAGGCTCTTCCCGCCGCCATAGCCGATCGTTTGGATCGAAGATGACGGGTCTCTGCTTCCTACTGCCAAGATGAGTCAACGGCAAGGTCCAAGCAACCGACGACTGGGTCGTGTTAGGGAGAGAGAGAGAGAGAGATGGGGTCGTGCGGGAGAGAAACTGGTAGGGGCTGTAATTCATTAATTGGATTGAGGGCAAAATGATTATTTCTTGTTAAATTGTGTAGTTATGAACAAAAATATGTTGTTGGGATAAATGAGATAATTTTTGCTTATTTTGATATTTTGGGTCAAGGACCCAAAAATAAATTAGTCATATTAAAATATCAAAACTCAAAGAAGTTATGTAAGAAATTACTCTTTAATGATGATCATAGTTGATAAATCTAATCACATATATGAAATTATGGCGTATATATAGTTGTTTTGGATAGAAAAATTGCATTTTGATAGATTCATTCGTAATACTTAAGATTAGTTATCAAACTCTTCCATTTTGTTTTTTTTTTGAGAAAAAAAAACTCTTGCATATTCAGAAATCAATAAATACCACGTGACGAGACAAAAACAAAATCAATCTTATCTTTTTTAGAATTTCAATCGAAGGGGTAAAACAAAATTATAATTAATAGGAATAATAAAATTCCTTTCTTTTCAGAAAACTATAAATTGTGAAGATCCTACCCTCGATTTGAACCCTAAATTCTCCCCTCTTCGATATTTTGGGTTTTAGCAGAAGCGTTGTCATGGCCAAGAAATCGTATAAGTTGGGGATCCCTCTCGGTTCGTATTCTTCTCTTTTGTTCTTTTATATATCTTTGTTGTCGATCATTAGGACCCTTCTGTTCTTAACACTCTGGGTTAATTTACTTGCTACGCCTCTGTGAATTACTCTGCGTAAAGCCTTGGAATTTTTCTTGTTCTCCTTTCTGGGTTTCGTGTTTAATCTTTAATTTGTCTTGGTTCAGTTCCTATTTCAGGAAATTGTAGTGAATAAACTAGGTTCAGCGACAATGTTGAAGTTAAAATTGGTTGTATGAAACAGGGGATTATCCTTGAATTTAATATTTTTCCATCTGGGTTCTTTTGCAATTGTTAAAGTTTGGTTCTTGAAGCCCATTATATGCTTGGTTACTCTGAAATTTTTTAAAGATGAAAATAGAAAACAGTTGGAAAATTCTATGTGGGAAAGTACTGTCTTGAAATATTATATGATTATTTAGAAAACCACCATCTATGTTAATCTGATGTAGGTTACTTGTAACGTTAGTATGTGGATTGTAAAGTTAGATCGACTCTATTCTTTGCTTAAATAAGATTCACGAATGTTGATTGTTATGTCCTGCCATGCTCCATGCTTAGTTTTTGTTGTCTTATCCATTTAGATTTAAGATATGCACGACGGAGACAATGAAAATTGAAAGCAATAAAATTGTTCTTATGGACTCAGTTGTCACACTTAAATTATTTCCAATCTGTGTTGAAGTTTACAGTTTGTGTCTTTTTATATTCCAGAACAAAGGGAAGCAGAAGCTGCTCGCATCAGAGAGAATTATCCTGACAGGGTACCGGTATGATTCTTCTTTGCTCTTGCACTTTTTACTCTATTTTTCTCTTCTGTTTTGTTTTGAAATTCGTTGTCTTCTGTAGGTGATTGTTGAAAGGGCTGAAAAGAGTGATGTGCCTGATATTGAGAAGAACAAGTAAGTTGTCCAATTACAATTATTTGTCTCATATACATTTTGACATGGCCTTCTTCTTTGCTTCTGTTTATGATATCTTAGATCTAGGCTCATTAATGTTACTGAGCTCGAGTCAGTACACTCGATCATTAGTTTTTATGGAGTCTTGTGCCTATTAATCTTGTAAAGACAGCATATTCATTTGGCCTGATAGTCATTTGTTAGTTCTTCTAAAGATGTATAAAATTTAAAGTAAGATTTGAAAATCTAGTGAAACTATTCTGAAATTCTCTGGCTTCCCAGAGGTAAAGAGTTCCAAATTTTTGGTAAATGAAGTACTAAATCTCATGTTACCTTGTTTGCTTTAATGTAGATACCTGGTGCCTGCCGATATTACTGTTGGGCAGTTTGTCTTTGTGATCCGGAAAAAGATCAAGCTTGATCCCGACAAGGCTATTTTCATTTTTGTTAAGAATATTTTGCCACCCACAGGTGAGATGAAAGTCTTTGTTGTATTAATTTCTCCTTTCAATACTCTCTGTATTCTAAGTTCTGTAATATGTGTTCATTGTTTTGTTGCAGCTGCTTTGATGTCTGCAATTTATGAGGAAAATAAGGATGAAGATGGTTTTCTTTATATGACATATAGTGGCGAGAGTACGTTTGGGACGTGCTGAAATATCTGAAATGGCGAAATAGAAAAAACTTAGTTGTAGTTATCTCCAGTCCATTACTTTTACTTTTATATAATTCTGTGTTGATGCATTTGTTGAGACGGAAGTCTTTAGTTTCAGTTTAATGACCGTTTATTTTCTATGAAGAAACTTAGAAACGTGTTTTCCTCAAAATTGATTCCTTGATGGTTATTTTAGTTTTATTTTTTTCTTATTTTTTTCTTATTTTTATTTTTCTTCCGGTTGAAACTCATCAAGCTGGGATTAATAGTTTCCCACAGAGAATGGAATGATTTACCACTACGAGGAAGGATTTGTGTTTGACAATGAAGAAATATGTTACAACATGTACTTTGGATACAATTTATTCTGAATATGTACCGAGTCATTGAGGTTCAAATGGACTAACCTATAACTTTTACAAGCCAATGACTTTCTTAAAAACTGATTTTTTTGCCTTTGACATGAGCCTAGATCTCATTCCCTTCTTCTTCTTCTTCTTCTTTCCTTTCCCATCTTCCTCTTCTTCACCGTCAGAGTCTTTCTCATCTTCATCTTCGTCTTCGTCTTCATCTTCCTCCTCTTCATCTTCGTCTTCGTCTTCATCTTCCTCCTCTTCATCTTCGTCTTCGTCTTCGTCTTCATCTTCCTCCTCTTCATCTTCATCTTCTGATCCTGGTCCTTCTGATCTTTCTGATCCTTCTGCTCTTTCTGATCCTTCTGATCCTGATCTTCTCTCTTCGTCATCTTCAGAACCTGATGAGCCTCCAAGTAATCCCATAGTGCCTGCATTATTTGGAAACTGAGCTACATAAAATTTTCCATGATGACAAAGATGAGATCAGACATGGGGTTTGCATATACAAATTCCTGATCAAACCCACTGACCAAGCCACATCAAATAAACTGACAAACAGTTTGAGTGAAAGAGAGTACCTATTCGATCTCAGACAACTTGTGCTAATCAGAAACAATGAAGATGCTTGTGACAGTTATATTTTCATATAGAGATTTTTGTCAAAACTTTTAGGTAGATTTTTGTCAAAACTTTTAGGTAGTTTTGGTTGGATAAGAATGTTTATGTACCTAGAAAACGAGCAACAATAGAAATGCTTTGTGAAAATCGCAGTTTCCATATTTGGGAAATATTTCATTTCAACCATTCAAATGCTGTGCTCATCAAAGATCCCGCGCTTTCTGGGAACCGAGAAGCAACTCACGACCAGAAAAGACTTATGGGCTTCCTTCCATTCCACATTCCATGGGATTTCTAAAAGTCTTTTTCTGGTGTAGTCATTTTTTAGGAACATATAACAATAGAAATCAGACTTGAGGTCAATTTGGCAGCCATGGTAAAAGTCATGCATCTAACTTTTTTCTTTTTTCTTTTTTCTGTGCAGCTAATTTATTAACCAGTATATTGGGCAACTGACAATTTACGTTTGTATTGTAACGAGTGCAAGTGTAATATGTCTCTCTTTTTTCTCTTATTGAAAGCAGAAGAGAGCAAAGCTAATATATATAAAACTACGTAGCTAGCTAGTGAAGTAATGCTCACTTCCCTTCACGATGGGTTAAAGAAAAATGTAGATAAGATGCATTCATTTTTCATTACTATTAAAAGCATGATGGTGAAATGCTTGAAATCAAAGCAGGAAAGTTATAGTTTAAAGATTATTGTGCAAGAGCCACCAATGACATAGTGAGAGACCTTGATTGTTATTTTGACAAGCATTGTCATAGCAGAATTACTACCGGTGTTTGAATAACATGTAACAAATGCTGGAATAGCTCAGCTGGTTAGAGCGTGTGGCTGTTAACCACAAGGTCGGAGGTTCGAACCCTCCTTCTAGCGGTTTTAATGTTAACTATCAATTTATTTTTAGATCTTTTACAATATTGTATAAATATTGATATTTTATTTTTAATAAATGCAATTTCCATTGTGTATGCTTTAAATCCGAATTTATTAGTCCTTAGAAGCCTGTTTCTAGGCTTTATCACCATTTGAAATTATGTTGTGAACAATTGTGATGAATAGATTGATAAATTAACAACTTATTAGTCTTGTTGCAGCTATAATTTAAGTGTGGTGACCATTAGCTAGCTTAATTATAGCTAAACTTACTTGAGTCTCTATTATCTTGCTCTTTAGGCCTCTAATTTTGGATATTGCGGACGTAATGCCCAAATTAGAGAGTTGAATGTGGCCTTAACCGTCATAGTCAATACACCGAAATTATAATTGGTTTAGTTACCTTAACCGGTACTAGATACGGGACTCGACACATATAGGAAATGCATGCATTTGTGAAATTGACATCGATGTTTACAAGATAGTTAGTGTGAACCACTCGACATTCCCATATTTCCATTAATTTGAAATCTGAATTTAATTTCTTGCTTGATAATTAGTTGTTTGCTTTTATTCAAGTTTGCATTTAATTTAGTTAATTCTCAATTCAAAACTCCCAAACAAAATTCTACCTTCGATTGTGCATAACTCTTTTGGGTTATAAGTTAGTGACTTTGATTAGGCTTAGTGTGAGCTAAGCCTAGCATTGCCGAGGCTTGCTTGGTGCCTTATGAATATTATTTTACTTTATTTTATTTTTATTTTTCATTGTATGCATTTGAGTTGTCCGATCTTTTACAAAAGTAATTTTATATTGCTAAATATACCACAACGTGCTATCACTGCTGTGTCACTAACTGCATAATTATATATAGTGGTTCACGCATACTTATATTTTAAGTATTGGGCATCTGCAATAGACTAGTTAAATTCAAATTTTAGCTATATATAACTATTTTTAAAGCAAAATTCAACTCCAACATACTAGATATTGCCAAGTTACATTTAGCTTTAGCTAAATTGGCTAGCTATATTTAGCTAGAGAATCATGCGTAGCTAAAGCAAAAGTTATATTCATCTCTCATCTTTTGTCCACATGTCAGTTTGTGATTAGATAATATATAGTATATTATTTATAAATAACTACTACTGCTGGAGCAACATTGTTAAATCAATAGTTATATTTCACAATTTTAGCTATATTTAACTACAAAAAAATTTCTACTGTTTGAGATGCTCAACAGGCGCACCAAATTTGTTGTTTCCTATCTACAAGAGATGTGTACGTACTACGTACGTGGGGTTCTCCTACTCCTACACTAGAATTTAGAAGGAAGAGGCATTTCTAGTTTATATATTTTGATGACCTGCTAGCAAGCTAGACTAAGAGCAAGTGCACTGGTTTGCCCTTGCCTGGTTATAGTCATGAAAAAGCTGACTAGGTGACTTTTTTTGCAAAATCTTCTCTTCCACCGGTGGAAGCTTGACTGGGCAAGAATCACTCCTTCCTGACTACAGCCAAGAAAATAGTCATGGGAATGACTATTTTCATGCCCAGGCAAGAAAGAGACGAGCTCATGGAGAAGGAAGGCTGCAAACACAACGTGGGGGACGTCAGCAACACAGGGGAGAAGGAGACGCGCCTGCTTGGGAAGTGAGGGACAGCAGCCTGACGCGTGGCGCCGATGAACAGTAGTTTAATGAACAGTAAGTGAACAGTGTATTTAAATACCACTGATGAACAGTTTTTTACGTGAACAGTATCATGAACAGTGAAAGTGTGTGAACAGTGTTGACCGGGCAAAAAAACAACGGGTGCAAACCCATGTCCAGTGGCAGTGAATAGTAACTTGACTGGTCGAATTCTTGACTTCTCGACCTTGACATTTCTTGACTACGGGTGGACTTGCTCTAAATAGACAGAAATAGAGAATGGGTGAGATTAGTGAAGAAATGAGGACAACAGAAGTGGAAAGCAGAGAGTGGTACATGGCTGCTTATGCACCTGAAAGTGCTCCGACCTCCGATCATCTCGAACTCCGCACAATCAAAATCTCACTTGCGTACGATTCGATCCCTGACCAACATGTTGTCCTCGAGACCCTCTTCCTCTCCCTTGATCCGTACTCGCGAAGCAGGATGACTGGCCGAGAAGACGGCCTCTGCTCTCCCCAGTACAACCTCAACGAGTTTATTGTTAATTACTATCGGTTCAACACTAATCACTTTCATTTATGCACTACAGTTTGGTTTAGTTTCTCTTTAATCTGCACTTGTTATAATGCCGGTACGTACTTTCAACATTTGGGGTTGGGAAGGTAATTAGGTCAGAGGATAGTAACTTTGGAGAAGGTGACATAGTGCTCAGTCCTTCCATACCTATTGCTGAATGTAGTGTGCTACCATGCATCCCAAGCTTTAATAAATAAGATAGATCCAAATGCTGGTGTTCCACTGCCTGAATATCTTAGTATGCTAGCCTGCTAGGTACCTAAAATTAGTTGGTTTTCAATCTTTCTTTCTACCCTACATATGCCATAATATATTACCCTATAGTTCATACTTGGATCCACAAAAAGGGTTGATCTATGATTGAAAGTACTACGGTGAAATATAGTAGAAGGTTTCTATAATCGGATGTGCTAATGTTTTGGTTGAATAATGGTATGTTATAATAATTAGTTCTACAATTTTTTTTTTTTTTAAATCTTAGTTCACTCCACCCTTAGATATGTTAATGAGAATTGAACCAATAACCTTTAGAATATTGGAATTATAACCCATGACCTTTAGTTCTACACTTAATTTGACAATGATTTATTAGGTTACCAATCACCTTTTCTTATCAATCTATACCTAATCCACATTATCAAATATTCATTGTTGAGTAGATTGTCCAATTACTACAATTTTCATTCATTTTTTTTATCCCATTGTACCCTTTATAGCTTGTAGAAAAGTCATATGAAAAGAAATTAATCTATATGCCTAAACTATAGCATTTTGAAAATATGTGATTTCTTGCTTAATTCGATGCTTTGATTTTCAAATTTTCATTGAGGAAAACTTTTACATATAGCACCATGATTTCAAACTTATGCATATACTAATTCAGTTCATATAGACCATAAAAAAAAAGTTTAAATTGTTGTTGTGTATCACCTCTGCATTCGTGACCATATTCTCTTTCTAAATTTTAGCTCTCAATAGTATGATATATACTAGTAAGGTATGTACGTTATTCATGGGATTTAGTTTTTCAAATCTTTTCTTTTATCATCATAGTGCCCTGAATTTTCTTATGGAATTATGGTAAAGTATCATGTTCTAGAATTGAACTTTTCCTTTTGTATATTGTCATATGAGGCCCGCTCACCTAAGGAACAGTGAGAGATAAGTGAATTTGTCGGCTGAAAACAAATTCACAGTATTAAGTTGTTATAATTTCAGCCTTTCAGTTTAATACATGTGATTAAGATGTATATGTCTCTCACAGTCCTTTAACAATGTCCCTTAGATAGTTTATTGGTTCTTCATTCTCAATTGTTACATTTTTAATGTAAAAGGATATGCATATAGGGATAAGATAGAGACTTTCAACCTAATAAACATGGTCAACTTGCAATGAGAGAATACCTAAGAAAGAGGTTGATGCGGAAAATGATTCTAATAAATAGGTTGATATAAAATTTTTGAAAGTCAGGTTAGCTAAACATACGCGTCCAATCTTTATGTTGTAATTAAAAAAAAAAACCTATTAACTATGGGCTAGGTTAAAAAACTTAAAACTTTGCCTTTAAGTCAAGTTATAAGTAAACTGCTTGAAAACCAAAATCTAGAGTTGTGTCGCAAACTGCAAACAATCCTTGAGTTTTAACCCAACAACAGTAATAGATAGCAACAACTAATACTAATTAGCTGAGTTTCAAAATACAAAAGCTACCTTTAAAATCATACGTTTAAATTACTAAAAGTAAATTCAACATTGGTTTAAATTTATAAAGCCTTAAGCTAAGACACATGTATATATGAAGAGTAAATAATAAAAAACTAATGAAGAGTAAATAATAAAAATTTCTCTCCTCTGACCTAGAACGCAGCTAGGTCAATCTTGCGTAATGGTATGCCCTGTCACGCACCGTTGTCGAACAGGCCAGTAGGGACTGAGTGTCCAGTGGTTAGTGGTCCAAAAAGAGAAAATGCTATGGGGGGATGACAACGCTTTCCAAATTGTTTGAAGATTCTAATGGGGAAGGGTAGGGGTGGTTGGAGGGCAAGTAGGCGGGATCAGCCTCGTTCTGTTCAGAGCCGGCCCTGGGATTTCGGGGGCTCTAGGCAAAAAAAAAAAAATTGGGGCTCCCTAGTCCCTACCTTCAAATATATTTATAAAAAAATTTGTGTAATTTTAAACAACATAAAATTAGAAAATAATATAACAATAAAGCGATCTCAATATCATTTGAATAATATAGTAAAAGTATTGAAATTACAATAATCAGTACTCTTATTACTCAAAAATTACCCTTCGTGCATTCTTGGCCGCAAAAGTTTCAATTAAGCTTGAACAGTCAAGCTGTTCACATTCTTAGTCTCATTCTCATTCATATTCTCAGTTTCATTCTCATGTACTTGTTCACTATGTGCATTAAAGTACTTACGTAGAGACCCAGCTTGACGCTTGACTAATGCATTTTTTTGGCTTCTCTTTTCTGTTTTTTAGCCCCAGGAGGATACTTCCTAGCTAATTGGAACCATGATAACAACCTGCAAAAGATAAACACATAGAATTTTTAATTGAAACATATTGCCATATAATACAATTACCAATGTATTAAACCGACAAAACCATTTTCAATTCAAACTTACTGCCATACAAATGATACAGTACTATTATCCTAATATTAAACCCAAATGATAGTCAACAAAGTAGAACAATTTTCAATTGATACAACTATACAAGACCATTATCCTAATATTAAACCCACTTTCAATTGATATTCAGCAAAGCAAAACAATTTTCAATTGATAGTGAACTAGTCAAGTTATTGTTGATTAGTTCATTGTTTTGTAGTCTCAGTAGCACGATAGCACAAACAATCAATTTCAGATTAAAGAATAAAGGAGAACCAGGGACTTGTGTTCTTCCTCTCCTATAGACCTACCGAGTAGTCGAGTACCGACCTACCGTCCTACCCAAACACAAATTAAAGAACTCATCTCCCTCTCCCAGTGACCCACAGACCTAGATGCGAAAATTAAAGAAGAACTGAAGAACAAGAGTACGTCTTAACATAAAATTATCATCACCCATAATCCCAGATACAGAAGAGATAAAATAAGACTACAATAATGGATGAAGAACAACAGGCCTTCGATCTTTTGTTTCTACCCAATTGAAGAAGAACTCGTTTCCTTCTTCCTCCTTGACAAGAGGAAGAGTCGAAGAAGCATGAAATTTGAGCAAGAGAGAATTACCTGGACAAGTTTAGTCTGAAAAGTGAGAAGGAGATAGATCTGGAGACGGCAGTTCGGCGCAAGACATGCGTCGTTGTTAAGGTGAGAAGAACTGAAGAACTTCATTTAGAGGCGATCAAACAATCAAATAAGTATCAGATATATATATATATATATATATATATATATATATATTTTTACATATATATAAAAGGGGTTAGGCCTGTGCCTATTGGGCCTATGCCCAGGGCCGGCTCTGGTTATGTTCTAGAGAGAAGCGCAGACGGCCTGGTGGTTGGTTCGAGTTGGGGTCACAGGATCGGAGGTCTCCTGATGGTGATGACCGGGTCGCGGCCTTGTTGGAAACTTCTGGGTTCAGATCCAATCAGTTGATTTCAATCGGGTTTGGGTAATTTGGCTCCGATTTGGGGAAGGGTGGCTCATCTTGTCAGAGTAGGGGGGATGATGGAGGGTTGGTGATAGGAGCATAAAATGAAACAAATATAATGTGCAATCCTTTACATTTTTCTTAGCTATTTCATTTAAAAAGTCAGTTTAACTGTGTTTTCTTTTTAGGTAGTTCATGAAGTGATTCAAGCAAAATAGGAGCTTAAAGGGAGCAATGAAGCCATGGACCATGTAGAACTAATCCAAAGGACTAAGATTGATTACCTTTTGGCCGGAAATTACAAGGAAAGTCCACGGAAATCATTGCGCAAAACAGTTGTTGCAAAGCAAAAAACTGTAGTTTCAGAATTAGCATTTTGGGAATAGTATTGGGGAGAGTTTCTTGCATTCTTCCAACTGTACTGTTAACGTTTGTATCCGTGGGGATCTAATTAACGATAAGTAAAGAGAGAGAGAGAGAGAAAGAGAATGACACAAGCGAAGTATAGTGGTTCGCCTCCGCATGAGCGGGAGACTACGTCCACTTGAATGTGTACTAGTGTGTCGAGCCTTGCGGCCTAACAAGATTACAAGAGATGTAATGGGATTGAGATGGAAGGAATTGGTGTTTAAGTGGGAGGAGAGTTCCTTTTATAGGTGAAGGAATGCTCTTCCTTTACATGGTTTTCGATGTGGGACAAGTAACAACTATTCTAGTATAGAAATGCCTAGTTATGAGGGCATGTTGGCAAGGGCGGGAACGTGGCTTCCCGGCGACGGATTTGCCATTTCCGGATACTGTGGCGTAGCTTGAACATAGGGCTACAAGATGCAAGTAGCGGTTGGGCCTCACCATGTCTCCGTGTCTCGTGGATGTCCCAAAGTGGGTGTTACTTATGCTTGGTGATGTAGAGAACTAGCTTGCTAGTGTAGGTATAAACAAGTCCCCGAAGTCTCCGAGTAAGAGTAGCTTCTTGGTTGGGGATTCAAATCATGAAGTCATCAAGCATAAGTAATATCTGAGAGGCGCACGGCCCCTACAAGTCCCCGAGCTCCGCAAGCAAGAAGGGACTCGCTATCCTGTATCACAAAAGACAAAAATTCGTATATGGAGTTACATCGGAGGTGCACGAAAGGATGAAGTGCATGAGATAATGGGGCCTCGCCCTTCCGAATGGTGGGACCATATGTAAGACCATATGTAAGGAAACGTGAAAAAGTGTGGTGCCCGGAGGCTAGACCACATGTATGAAGCATTGTGAACCGAGAGCGTAACTAAAGCATGTTGGATAAGTGGAGCGAGTTAGGTGTTCGAGCAAGTTGGGTGTAGGCGCTGTATGAGTGTGCGGGGCGTAGCCCAAGCGAGTCGTGGCCATGCTTTGATACCCAAGCGAGTCGTAACCGTTTCGCAAGCGTTTATCCGAGCATGTTTAATTGAGCTATAAGTGTCACAAGGTTCTAGATGAATGTCACATGAAAGTGAATTTAAGCATGTATGTGTGTAGCGTGTACTTGTAGGAAAGTTGCTAATAACATGTTGTAGGCATGCTTAAGGGTTATAGAGACATGTATAGTCATGGCATCGGCGGTAGCTCAAATTGCAAGAGCGTAAAGATAAGAGGAATGCACTTATCTTAGGCCCGTTTGGAGGCTAGCGGAGTTGGCCAAGCATGACGCTCCATTGCTCCGGCGGAGTTTCTTTGTAGAGAGATGATGATTTCATTACTTGCGGAGGTAATTGGTGATTATATCTCCTTGAAACAAAATAGGTGATTAGTACATGGGTATGTAAAATCAACAATAGTATTTTGTATATATACATATCTATTTTGAATGTTGAATTTGCGGGAAATATACAAACTCTTTATTATATGTGAGGGCAATTGAAACATGGCCGTGATGGCAGCGTTTATATGTAAATGCAATAGTCATATGGTAAAGTGAGATAATCACTTTGATATACATATGCCATAGCCTTTATATGTACGTATGATTTCCTGCCTATGTCAGAAGCATGAGCCTATTTTGTCGGTTCTTGTGTGTATACCGAAGACATATATAGTAGATATGTTCAAGCGGCATCCATATATCATGGCATCATGTCTTTATAATTGTCTTGTGTGATAATTGGAACATGGTAAACTATCTGTTGCAATGATAAATGGCAGGATATACTTTTATATTGGAGTACGTGGCTAATTAGCATGACAATGAATATATGTCATGATGCATGTGAGAAGCAACTGAGTAGGTGTGCAGACAAGTGTCCATGCCATTAATGCGTGGCACTTTGTACTCCATGGAGTTTTTTTTTTTTTTTAAAAAAAGAGATATGGCAGAGCATGCATATAGTTGAAAACATGACAAGTGTGTTGCATTGTTGCAGTAGCTATGCCACGTGCCAGTGTGTCTGAGGTCTATATATGTATATAAAATGCTTTGACCCTGCACAAGGGGAGCAAAAGTTGAAAACTTATCTCCTGCTCTTAGCCACAAGCGTGGACGTGCTGCTGTGTCGGCAGAGGCGGGAACGCATGCCTATTCGGAGAAAAGTATGAGCCCAGGTGATTTGCTAGCGGAGAAGCCAAAAAGACGAGCGAGCGCTGCAATTGTTTTATAGTGGCTCTGTTTGCGCTTGGCGGTGGCAGAGGGGTGCCTAGCGGTTGGCTGAGGGGTGCCCAGCGGTTGAAGCTAGCGGTGCTCTAGTTAGCTGGAGCAGTTTTGGTCAGCGGAGCTCTTCTTGGGCGGATGTGTTATGAGTGAAGCATTATGTGGTGCACATGAAGGAAATGAGAAGAACCGCTGCCGCTGACGGAGTTTGGCGGAGGAACTTTGACGCTTCCGCTGACAGTACTTGGCGGAGGATGCCCGTGCTGCCGCTGGCGAAGGTACTCCCTAGCGGTGTCGCTGGCGGTGATTGAAGAGGAGAAGCATGCCTTGGCGCTGGTCGCCGGGTTACCGCTGGGATGGCAGGCGGAGCCGCTGGTGGCAACTAGCGGTGTCGCTAAAGGATGTGGTGGTGCGTCCAGAGGACTTGGCGAAGCTGTAACCGACCAAAGAATTAGGCGGAGATTTAGTCCGGCGGAGACTCATACCGGCTAGCGGAGGCCTTGGACGGCGGAGGGGTGAAGAGTTGGTGGTCGGCGGAGGTTCAAATCTCAGCGGAGGATCTGATCAATGCTAGTGTGGCGGAGGTTTGGGAAACTGCAGCAGAGAAGTTGGGCGGAGAGCGCAGCAGGGAGCTAGCGGAGTCGTGCCGGAAGAGTTCGGCGGAGGCTGCCAGCGAGCTATGCTGCGAGCAGTGCAGCGGAGCGGAGCCTTCTTGCTGAGATGGCTAGTGGAGCTGCAGTTGCGGTTTGGCGGAGAGGAGGTTCCGAGCTGGCGTTCAGCGGAGCGGAGTCTGAGCTTGAGTCCGGCGGAGATGCAAGTTGGGCGGAGCGGAAGAGTTGCAGCTGGCGGAGCTGCAAGTTGGGCGACATTTGGAACTCAGCGGAGGGGAGAAGAAGAGTTTGGCGGAGGTGGTTGGGTGCCCAGAGCAAATCTCTGGGTGTCCAGAGAAGTTTGGCGGCAATTTTTCAATTTTTTTTTTTTTTTTTTTTTAGGTTCAGCGTTGACTAAGTGAATAGTTTAGCGTTGACCAAAAGTTGTACAAGCCTTGATGGGCGTTGACCTACTTCGTCGGGCGTTGACCAAGTGTGATCGGCACCATGTCAGCGTTGACCAACCTTCTCCAGCGTTGACCAAGTATTGACCGCCCCATATGTTGGTGTTTTGAACAGTTTCTGCAACTTTTGACCACTCCTTGGGCGTTGACCACATGTTGACCGGCGTTGACCAACCATGTTGGGCGTTGACCGGCCCCGATGGCACAAGTTACCGCTAAGAATTTCAATTATATAACTCAAAGAAAGTAATTATTTTGAGCTCGGTTAATATGACTTAACTCAATGGTAAGTGACGAAGCCTTTGTGTGTCGGCTTCCCACAGACGGCGCCAATGTTAACGTTTGTATCCGTGGGGATCTAATTAACGATAAGTAAAGAGAGAGAGAGAGAGAGAGAGAAAGAGAATGACACAAGCGAAGTATAGTGGTTCGCCTCCGCATGAGCGGGAGACTACGTCCACTTGAATGTGTACTAGTGTGTCGAGCCTTGCGGCCTAACAAGATTACAAGAGATGTAATGGGATTGAGATGGAAGGAATTGGTGTTTAAGTGGGAGGAGAGTTCCTTTTATAGGTGAAGGAATGCTCTTCCTTTACATGGTTTTCGATGTGGGACAAGTAACAACTATTCTAGTATAGAAATGCCTAGTTATGAGGGCATGTTGGCAAGGGCGGGAACGTGGCTTCCCGGCGACGGATTTGCCATTTCCGGATACTGTGGCATAGCTTGAACATAGGGCTACAAGATGCAAGTAGCGGTTGGGCCTCACCATGTCTCCGTGTCTCGTGGATGTCCCAAAGTGGGTGTTACTTATGCTTGGTGATGTAGAGAACTAGCTTGCTAGTGTAGGTATAAACATGTACCTTTGTAGAAAGGGCCAGCAATCCTTAAAGAAATGATATTTTACTTTAACAAGAGCTAAACAATTGGTCAGAAGCTTCAACGAGACAGCAGAAAATCAAGCTCAAAATAGGCTTCCCGATAAGACAGGAACTGTCAGCTTTTCACGAGGCTTTTTGGGAGATCTTTTCCGGCGACTTACTTGGAGTTTTTCTAGAAGATTATTGATATTCTATAAAATATGATGTCATATAACACGTAGGAGTCAAGGACAATCCAGAAACGTAGAAAGAGGAAGTCGTTCCTTGTCCAAGAAGTAAGCTTCAAAAACAGAAATTGAGCCCCTGTCAAAACAGGGCAGGTTGGCCTAGAATCTTCTTTCGATGGATTTCTTTTGCATTTTTGGAAAGTTATTGATCCTGAAAATATAAAAGGAGATAGTCCTAGAATAATTTGACAAGATTATGGCAAGATTACCAAGGCTTGAAAATCATTTAATTGTGCACCAATCGAAGGAATCCTCAAGCAACTAAGGAAGGTTTTCAAAGAAGAATTGGAGAAGGAAACTTGGGCTGTGCTCCTCATATATGTAGAGCCTCTGCAAAAGTGAAAAATCACCCACTTATAGCGCCATCTTCTACCCTAAAATCCCTAGTTTACAAAGTCTTAAATTCCTCAACTTCTAGAAGCAAAAGCTGTGCACACCATCATCCATCATCCGTCATCATCAAGCTTTGCCATGTACCATCTTGAAGGAAGTTCTTGCATCCAAGGCTGCCTAAAAATGAATTTGTGGCTCTCATCTTCTTCCTTTTACGGTTTTTAGTTTCTTGTAATTCAAACTTATATGTGTTTATTTGTTGAATTTAAGACGATGTGTGGCTAATTTACTTTTGTTAGGAGCGAGGTTTGAAGCCCCTAAGACATATTTCTAATAATATTTTGATTCCTAATTTCATGATTGTTGTGTTGTGAATTTGATTGTTTGATTTTGCTTTACAGATAACTCTTGCAAGTTTATGTTTTATGAATACGCACATAAAATATTATGATCATGTGAGTGGGGCTAGAAATAGGTATTTTAATCTCCTAAACAGTTAACAATATTTATTTCAAATTTAGCAAAGTCTATAGGACATTAATAGACCAAATCAAATAATGGGAATTGCATGCTAGGTAGGCGTTCCACACTAGATTTGGATTCTTGTTTTTATCAAACTTCCGCATGTGATTAATGCTTCGAATAATGATTAGAATAAATAGTTAATAGGATAGCGTTCTATACCTTGATTGTTTATTCTAAAGGCTTAGTAATGGTGCATTCATCTTGCTTAAGTAATTTAGGGGAGTAATAAAAACTTATGCATGCGTTTATGGTTTGTTCTTGATTGAAACTTTTTTCACGACTTAGTAATTGAAACTAGGATGATCAATTTTTCTCAAGCATGTTTTGGTGGTGGATTTCCGAGTTCCTAACATCTTCATCCATATATTTTCAAAACCATAAATCTCAAATTACTTTCTTTATTTTCTGTTTATATTCGTTAAAAACCAAAAACCCCCAAATCAGTTTCAGTTTAGGATTGCAACGCACTCTTCTATCCTCTTTATCCCTCCATCTTTCTTGCTCTTTTCTATTGTTGATGTTTTTCTTTAGATTATAATGTTATTTGTTTTGTATGATAGTTCTGTTTTGTTTTGTTTTCTTTTGTGATTAATATAGTTACCATCGATCTCTGGCTTCGAATGTTCCTTGCTTATCCTTTACTACTGATGACTACATTATTGCAGGGTTAAGTAGTTGAGCATCTATTTTAGGCGTATCAGTTGGAGGGTCGGATTGCGCTTGCCGGCTTTAAGTTGGTGGCGAGACGTCGAAGGAGGTGCACGCGAGATGGCTGTGTCGTGCAATCTGCAGTTCTCATCTTAGGCTTGGGCATGGTGGTATTTGGGCCTTGGCTTTGGCTCTAGGCCCATCTTATTTGATTTATTGTTTTGTACTTTTTAGTTAGACGTGGCTTTATGCCTATAATAAGTCCTTCCGATTTTTTGGTAGGGTGACGTGGGCTCTGTCTCGGGATTGCACAGTGTACCTTGTCTGGCCTAGCTAGGAGACGACAAGCCATTACTTGATCAAACGGACGCAATCTCCTAGTGGCAAGATGAAACAGAGTGTCGCTGGGTTTATTTCGGATGCGGCAACATGGTAGAAAAGCTGTGCTATTTATAATTATGCTTTTTTGTGATAGAGTTTTTTTTGTTTGTTATGTCACCGCTTTGTTAAAGTAAATCGAGTAGCCAGTCGAGCACTCTTTCCTAATTTGTACATATTATAATACATAGATTTTGCGTAGATTCTTGGTATTATTTCAGAATGTTCTCTTGATGTTTATAGTAATCTGAGGTTCAGGCTCTATGTCCCTCCCTGTTATTCTACAATTTCATTTAAAGGCTTGAGGGCAGCCGCACCAGTCCCATTTCAAAAAAAAAAAAAAATTCTATAAAACCTTTGAATTCAAAAGAAATCTAAAGAAAAGCTCTATAGTTCTATCAATAATGACGAGTAGAGTTTAATAAAACTGCTGGAATAATGGGATGTAGAATTAAGGTATTTAAAGAGAGTGTTAGTTTTCCTAGTTGACTTATGTTTATTTTATTTACACATTGCTAAATGATAGACACACATCTTTTACTTAATACACAACCTATTAACTTTTTTATTTTAATATTTTACTAGAAACACAACCCCAAACTTCCTAAACTATCCTCATTCACAATACACAATATCTTTTCATTAAATACATATCGTTTTGTTTTTTTGCTGAAATAAATTGAGGTAAATATCTTGTAAGAGCAACTCCAACAGCTTCTCTATAATTTTTGTATTATAGGGAATCAAAAGTCAAAGCTTTAGCTATTTTTTATTCTCTAACTCCAACAGATTCCTTGTTTTGCAGCAATCTCTAAAATCTCCATAATTCTTCCTTAAATTTTAGAGTTTGCTGTAAATATAGGGAATTTGGTTTTCTCTCTCCTCACTTTCCCTAAAATAGAGATAATTATAGGGAATCTGTTGGAGCAAAAGAGGTTTATTTTTCTCTAAAGTAGAGAAAACTCAAAATATAGGGAATCTGTTGGAGTTGCTCTAAGAGACTGCTTATTTTTTTTCTTATATAAGAGAGACTACCTATTGCATTGCTGCAGTTGAAAAAAAAAAATGAGACCCAAAGAATGACATATTACACTAGAAGACTCAGCATCAATTCCTCAATGGCTCAACACTAGGCCAACAACCTCAACATACAACACTTTTTACACAACAATTTTTTTTTTTCATTGTGTGATTGTGGAAACTGAATCATACAACAGGTATAAGAAACTCGCGTTGTATAAGGCTGTTACAATTCAAAAAAATTTAGCTAGAGTCTTATTGCACAACACTTAGAAGAACGTTTCGTTGTGTGAATGAAAAAAAATGGGCGGGCACATTTCCCTCCTACCTTCACTCAAATTTGGCTCCAAATTCTACCTAACATGCACTGCTTTTGTACTACATAGCACAACAGTATAGTTATATTTGTTGTATGAGTTAGCTTGTAAATCGTCATACAACAGTTTTTTTCTTTGTGTTGTCCAAGTGAGGAAGATATATATTGCCAAGATTTCGATGCATCCAAAATGTCATTCATTCCCCCAAAAACGAACAAATTTTGATGAAATGTAGGTTACATATATGTACTCTTACAACGTAGTTACTTATTTTGTGTTGTTTGAATGAGAAATATATATTCCTAGAGCCAACATTGGTACTTTATTGCACATAGGCTGGACGCTTCCCTCCTTGCTTCTTTAGCTCAAATTTGATGTGTAGATAATCAGACAACATAACTTCATTTATGTGTTGTTTGAGTCATGGAAAAAAAAAGGGCAAAATACTGTTTACTCCCTATACTTATAGGGTATCGACGTTTCAGTCCCTAACGTTTCAATTTCACCTAAAAACTCCCTAAACTCTCTAATTTCACCCAATTGGTCCTTGCCGTCAGTTTTCCGTCTAAATCTCCATCATCTTGCTGACGTGGCATTATTTTCATGCTAAAATGACTATTTTACCCTCATCGACAAAAAAAAAATTTCATTTTTTTTTCCTTCTCTCTCTCTCTATTTCTCTTTTCTTTTTACCTCTTCTTCTTCCACCGTGGCCCTTATCTTCCCCCTCTCTGATCTGTTCTCCTCTCTAATTCGACTTCATCCCTCTCTAATTCAACCTTAGATTTCTCCAATTCGACTTGCACTCCCTTCAATTTGACCTGCTCCTTTCTGTCCACTTGCTCCTCTCTACCACACCTCCGACCTCGGACGGAGCTTAGTGTAGTTCCGGCGACACAATCCTATGATAGCTCCAATTTCCAGCCATGCTGGACGTAGAGCTAGTCGGATTCTCTTCCTCTCGACGGCGTGAAGCGGAGCCCGGTCCTCCTTTCTCCAAGAGAGCAACGGCGGCGGCAGGACGAAGCCCAACAGGTTCTCGGGTTTGCGAAAAATTCTCCGATTCCGGCTTATTCGTGGTGTCGGACCTATATCAGAAGCTTCCTCTCAACGTTAGCACTGTTTCTATGGTGTTGGTTTGCTGAGATGATGAGCCAAGATAGAGAATCGAAGAGGATAAGATGTTTGAGTTTTCCTGCGAGTTTCCATGTTTTCCGGTGACTTTGGTTTCAATTCAGGTATCAGAGTTTGTGTACTTGTCGAGCTCTATCTCTCGGTATAATTGAATTTGAATTTGGTTGAGATTTGGAGATTTTGATATATTGGGCAGCATCAGCCACCGTGTGGCTACTGTGCATGGCAGTGATTTGGTTTTTTTGGTCGTTTCTGATGGTTTTGATCATCACTTGGTTCCCTGGTAGTCTTATTAATTGTAATTGAAAATTTGAATGGAATTCTAGATCGATCGAAGTATTGTTGGTGCTCTTGTACTGTTGTTCTGGTATAATATTGGAACTGTGTTGCTATAGATTTGTTTGGTCTTCCTTTGTTGATTTATGTCCTTGATGCAGTCGAAAGAACAAATTGAAGTGGTTATTTGAGGAAGAAAGGGAGGTGGATAGGATGAGGAGAATGATTGATGAGGCAGAGGTTGGTGGTGGTTGAAGGTTGCAGTGAGGATGAGGACGGAGACAAGAGATAGAGGGGAAGAACAAGAGATAAAAAGAAAAGATATAAAAAAAATAAAAAAATATTAATTAAAAAAATAATAAAAAAAGAGTAATTGAGGGTAAAATAGTCATTTTAGAGTGAAAATAATGTCATGTCAGCAAGATGACTGAGATTTAGACGGAAAGCTAACAGCAAGGACCAATTTGGTGAAATTGGAGAGTTTAGAGAGTTTTTAGGTGAAATTGAAACATCAGGGACAGAAACGTCGATACCCTATAAGTATAGGGAGTAAACAGTATTTTGTCCAAAAAAAATATATATAGGTCTTGGACCAGACAAATTAATCAGGCTTTTATTCCATCTCTCACTTCCACTTCGGCTGTTTCAACACTATTTTCAGACTAAAAAACTTCCACACTTCCCATCTCTCTCATTTCACTCCTCTCTCTGCGATTCTCTGAGTCACAAACCCTAACCCCTCTTTTCTTCAATCTTCGATTTTCGAATTTCCAAGATGCGTGAGATTCTCCTCTCTTTACTTTCTTGACTTGAGATAAGGGTTCCATTTGTGAAGGAGGATTTCAAGGGTTCTGCGTATTGAAAGAGAAGGTTTTTCAATCTACTGGTTCTTCTCTTTCTCTCTTGGAAAAAGATCCCAGCGACTTCCTTCATCCAACCAAGACCCTAAATCCCAGCGACTTCCATGGGTAAGCTCTTCCCCATCAAACAAAACCCTAGATCTGTTTATGACTTCATCCAATACTCCACCATTTCAAAGTTTTGATCTTTTGGACGACCCAAATTGGAATCAGATTGATACATTCAAGCTCAGAGAGAATGCAATGCAAGGCTCCACTTGTCTCTTGCAAGGTTTCCCAATCCTAGATTTCAACTTTGTTGGTCTCAATGTTCGCACCTTCGCCTCAATCTAGGTTGCTAGATGGTTGGTTCTATTTGGTCTTTCAATTTTCAGATTTTGATTAACCCTAGATTGGAAAAACTTGGTTTTGAATTTTGGGGTTGGATGCAGGTTGTGCAGGATTTGGAGATTAAATTTCTTGTTTACTTGCAGCTATCTCTAGTAAGTTCAAATTTTTCATCTTCTCAAACCCATTCATTATGTTTCAGCCTTTCCAAGAGTTTGGGTATGATTTGTTGTAAATTTGGTTTAGGTGGCTGTTTTTGCTGAAATATAAAGTGGGTATTAGCATTTGGATTGGGTTTTCCGTATATAGCAGATGATTGGCTTTATTAGCTACTGAAATCTAAGGCTTGAGGTAGGGAAAGCAAACTTTTCTTTATAGCTTTGATTCTAATTTGGTATGTTATTGGTGTGATTGGGTTGAAATGTTTTCCTCTTGTCAAACTGAAATTTTATTGAGTTTCCATTGATATGATGCTCCTTTGGGACTTTAATTCCTTCTGATGGTCATGATATGAATGTGTGGTTAGCAACTTATTCAGGGTAACAAGTATCCTTGTAGTGTATGTTTTAGTTTTGATACAAAACTAGCCTTTGAGTATCCTTGTTGGAACTCTTTGAAGTGTGCACCGTAGACTATGTCCTTTTCCTTGTTAAATCCCTTCTTATCAAGTTTAATTGCAGTAATGACTCTTAGATTTTGTTATATCATCTAAAGTGTCTTATTGAAAATCTTATCTATATGTCTACCTTGTTTCATAGTAGTGCTTTGTGATTTCAAAGGAATATTTATATGGCTACACTTGAGTCTATTTCTTATCCCATTCTTGTTGTCCGTTCATGTTCATAGTTCATTCATACATGAACTGTGGAATCAACTGTGGACGGTATGTCACTAATTGACTCAACTGTGTAATCAAATTAAGATTTTATTTATTGATCACTTCTCTTAATTTTTATTAATATATTCCTGATATGTCTTGATTATGACCAGCTCCTCCTCCTCCTCCTCTTGATGAAAAGACACAGGAAATACAAGTTGCATCCCCTCCAAACCTCATTAATTAAATCCACAAACTGCTAGTTTATCAATATTTGGGCCGCATATAAGGTAGCCCTTCTATGTTCTTTGGGTTATTTTTTTTCTCTCTCTAAATTGTACGTAATAGATTCACAATCATAAAGCTAAGAAATGTTAATTCAAAATGTTATCCCTTCCATAGTACAAAAGCTGGTGTTTTAACCAAACTTGCATATTTACATATTTCAAAAGTAAAATTTTTACTGGTATTACTATATATAAGTTCTTCATCATCATCATCATCACTTTCATCATCATCACTATATATAAGTTCTTCATCACTTTCATTAGTCTTCAGATGTATCATCATCATCTGCTGTTGATCTGGGGGCTACCACTGAAAGATTGGATGGTAAGAGAAGAAAAGAGTGACTGAAGTTGCCGTTGAAATGTAATCTTGAATATGATCAAACAGTAACAAATAAGAAGCACTTTCCTTCCAACCCTATTTAATATCAAACAGACACAATAGTAGAAGTAATATTTTGGTCTTTATATGGCTGCACTTGAGTCTATTTCTTATACCATTCTTGTTGTCCGTTCATGTTCATAGTTCATTCATACAAAGTTCTTCATATTAGTGTCTTTACCCCCCATAGGTATTTATATACGTGGTTAAAACAAAGTTGATGTTTGTTCTGTTTTCTACAAGTTAAACCAAAGCTTTTCAATTGTGAACTTTACTTGAAACAAACAAATTCAAAGCTCTGCTTATTCTTACTATTCTGATTTTCATAAGGGAACTGAATTCTTTGCTTATTCTTAATTGAAACATGCACACGAACTAGTGTTATTGTCATTTACCTTATTAATTTTGTTCTCTTCTTATAAAGGTTTGCAGCTAAGAATTTATATATGTAGCTGCTACACAAATATTCTCTTACTAAGTTTTTGAATCAGCTCCTTTTCTACTAATGAAAGACTATGTTCTTTTCATTTTCATTCTCTTCCTACTAAGTTTTAATAGTATTGAAGTATCCTTAAAATCTGATGTTTACCCCATCTTTAATGTCGTATTGAAAAGCTGATTTCTTTATTTACCGATCCCTATATTGTCTTTGTGAATTTTTCATATTCGCTTCTTGTAATTGAAGAAGCTTTCCTTAGCTTTTTTTTTTCTTGGTCTAAGCTTCTTTGAATCGGAAATAATTCTCCAGTCCTTGTGCTGCTTGTTCAAACTTATGTAGGCTCCTGCTTTGTAAATTATAATCCTTATTAGTCTATGAGGATTCATAGTTCTTGCTCTTTTGTCATGTCTTGTCTATTTGCATGTCTTGTGGTGTCTGATGGCTAAAGACACGATTTGCTATACTAGCCATAAAATGTCTTTACTGAACTTGTCCTAACCATTGAGCAATGCTATTATTGATCTTTTGGTTGTCAAGATACTGACTGAAGTTCTCACAAAAGTCCCTTTTTCTTTTGGTTCATTATCATCTTACTAAAGTTACTTGGTGATTTTGGAAACTAGATATAGCTTTTACTCGTTAGTTTATGATTCATTGTACTTGAAGGTAGTTCAATTCTGCTCTTTTGTTTGACTCTAAAGTTAGATGTTTACGGTGTGCAGGAAATTGAAAGAACTTTTTGTTTCTAGGGAGCGCAAATGTTTCCAAAGATTGATTGGAATACTATTGCAGTTGAGCTTATTGATATGTTGGGTATTTGAAAACAGAGAGATAAAGTCATTTATATGAGATTTGGAAGTGGCCTTGCATTATGACTCAGAGTCATACCAAGGCTATAAGAGAGGTTTATATTTTTCAGTTATTTGTAAATGATGCACATTGTCTATGGGAGTCTGAAGGTTTTTTTTTTTTTTTTTCTCTCTTTTCCAGACTCCACTTGTTCTAATTTTTTGTCCTGCCATATGTGATATGGCCAGAATAGATGATGTGGTGATCACTCCCAAGGGTTTGAGAAAAGGGTGGTTTCACAGGTAGTTCTGTTATTTTCTTTATTGTTCTCTGTTTAGTTTATATACGAGTATCTTTTTTTTTTTCAGTCAAGAAGTATCTGTTTAGTTTATATACTAGTATCTGGTGCAGTCATAGTTTAGTTAGCCAAAAGGCTGATAAAGGTGACCAAGTCTTTTGCTTTGGTGTACTTATTGTTCAATTTGTGTGATCATGTAGGATGCTCTACCTATTTTCAATTTGTCTGTGCTTACAAGGATATTGAAAGCTTGGATGAAGTGAAGAAGAGGTTCAAGGAAGAGTAGCTGTTCAGCCTTTAGTAATATTGTTCTCAATGTTGTTCTTGTGTTTTAATGTATGAATGATTGAGAAATACTATGTTTATGGTACATTTGATGCTTTAATGTATGGATTGGAGTACTTGAATTGATGAATTGCATTCAGATTTCTTTCTAATATAGATCGATACTATTATTTAGATAACAATGGAGTATTAATTATGCAAAATTCGGATTACATAATAATCAAGCAACAATTCACACAACAGACTTCTTATAACACACTAAAATTTAGTTGTGTGAAATTAAATCATACAACAGTTATAGTCTACAAACTGAAGTGGGAAGAGCAATCACACAACAGTAAAATTCAAAGGCATGTTCTCGGACGAGCTTAACCGACAATGGTTTGAAAATAAGTTTTGTTGTCTGAAGCATGCACTTGCCGCGCATAGCATGGCTACGCAGCAGCTGTTCTTGGCATCTGCCGGGGAAGGCACAATGTTGATAACAAATAAACAGTTGACTGTTTGTGTTTCATACAACGACTTTTCACTGTTGTGCCATTTTTCACCACACAATGCTCCGATACACAACAGAGATCGTCCAAATCACACAATGATTTTGGCCCGTTGTCTGTTAGTTTTTTTGGCCTAGTGCAATGTGAGAGTTTCGGTAAATAACATGGTCATCACTAAAGTTAATACAATGGCACCCAAAGAATGTTTTAATTGCTTTTCACTTGTTGGGTTGAACATACTCAAATGCCAATGGGGAATTACTTGTCATTGAGGACTTGACCAAGACAATATTCATATGCCAATTGTTGAGTTTTGTGAACTACTAATGATGAAATTGGAGCGAAACAAAACAATACATCACAAGAGTTCTTGAGGAATTTTTCAACGGTTTTCACTTGCTCTTGTTTGTCCATATCATTTGGACAGTTAATACATTTTTGAAACTAGATTGATAAGAAGATTCGATTCCATGCATGCTCAATTATTGAGAATCAATTCATGATATTTCTCTGCGATATACTTGCACTACTACACAAAGTGAATCAGACAACAGTCAAAAGCCTGTTGTCTGAATGAAAATGGAGATGTTGTAAACTGGCGTGTTGTCTGATCTCCCCCATCAGACAACATTCTTTTTTAATTGTGTCTCTGGTCATTCACACAACATGTGTACCTAAATATGTGTTGTCTAAATTTACCAAATTTTGATTCATGACGGTAGTCTGTTGTCGGGTATGAACTCAGACAACAGCTTATTGTCGGGGTGTTGAGTGAAATTTACCAAGCACAACAATCTTTCCAAGCCTTTGTTGTCTGCTATATATTTTCAACGACAATATTGTATGAGACCTGATGTGTGAAGTAAACATCACACAAGCATTTTTGATTACCAAATGTTGTGTGAAATGTATTACAAATATCAATTTGCTCGATATGGTGTTGTCTCGGGTGAACCTCAGACTACACTTCCGATTACCTTATGTTGTCTGCATCTTATCTAAGATAACAATTATTTGGATTCCGGTGTTGTCTGAAATTTAATTCGTATGACAATCTCTTGGATGCATGTGTTGTACCGGATGAATTTCAGACCACACATTTTATTTTTCTTGTTGTCTGAATTAACGTTATATAACAAGTTTGAGGATGCTAATGTTGTCTGAATGTTATTTAAGATAACATTGACGTTGATGAATTTGTTGTCTTGAATGAACCTCAAACCACACTTTGCTGGACGCCAATGTTGTCTGAATAGCTTTAAGATGACAAGTTGCTAGATAAAAATGTTGTCTAAATTTTCCTCAGACAATATGTGTTATGTCTTTTTGGACTTGTGTTGTGTGATATTTTGCATTACAACAGTTACTAATCCTATATATGTTGTTGGAATCGAATTTGCCCAATTGATATGGAAATAGACTGATATGAAATTCGAAGTTCCAATTTCATTTACCACATTCTCATACATCATTCTCACAAATGTTACCTTATCAATTCAAAGTACTAGCATCAACTCATGTCCAACCAAATCTAAAGAACAAAGTCTCAACTGAACTAAATATATGGGTACCCAAGTACCAAGTACAATGCTTACATATGTCTTGACCACAAACTTTGTCCACTCCTTTCTAACCACATCCATATCTTCTTGGGATATGCTTCTTTGCCTCTTCTTTCCCACTGAAACAAAAGGGTTTGCACTTAGTAATGGACAAAATTGCAGAAAAGAATCTATAATTGTCATTGAGCATTATGTATTCTGGCCAACCTTGAATTTTTTTTGTAATTTGAGCATTACATATATGCCACTTAGTAAATGACAACCAAAATTTCAGTAACCATAATCCAAACAACAAACAGCAACCAAAATTAAATATATGACATTCACCAAAACACATGCAAAACAACAGCAACCAAATTTTCGAGCAACCAAAATTTCAAGCATTTTGGACTTTCCTGACATAATCCAAGCAACCAACATCAACCAAAATGATATATATACATATTCACCAAAAGACATGTAAAACAATAGCAACCAAAATTTCAAGCATTCTGGACAACCTTGACATAATCCAAGCAACCAACAGCAACCAAAAGTCATTTTCACCCAAACATATGAAACACAACAGCAACCAAAATTTCAGTAACCATATTCCAAGCAAACTCCTATCATTTTTCGAATGCAGACAGAGTTTCGGGTTGAATTTCCATAGATCAAGGTTGATAACAAGGCAGATTACTATTTTATCATTTCAATATTGACATCATTCCAGAAATTTCCAATTAAATTTCTCACCTTGTCTCTTTGTACCAGAGAACCTACTTGAGCCAAAGCATGCCTCCAAATATCCCCAACCACTGGTTAGCAGACCAAACTGCACTTTCTCACTTCATTTCAAAGTCACATAGATAATAATGGCCTTAATAAGTAAGGTTCGGATACATCAACTATATCAGTTTAATAAAGGTAGAATAATTCTATGCATTGGTAGACTAACTTGACGTAATCTCAAAGTAGCTAAGCTAGTCTAATAGAGTTGGTCTACTAGATTCTTTTCAATTGAGTAATATAAGCTTCATTTCAATCACTCCACCCTTTAAAAGTACCTACAATGTGATACTAGCTAACACTAGGAAAGTGATGTATATAGTTTTGACTATTACTCTGCAAAAGAAACTGATAAAGCGTAAAGTAGATGACAATCTGCATAATTGCTGTCTTTGACTAATAACTGATATAATCGACTCAAAACTCACCCCCCTATTTCACATTTTTGGTACAAGATACTTTTCATTGCGAAAATATAACTCAAGGCCAGACCTTTCATTGTAGGGCAGTACTATTCCTTTTGAAAGAAAGAGAGAACAAGGTCCGTATGTACATAAAAGAGTTGGGTGTCCATGAAAAGATGCATAGCACTAAGGGAAAATATATATATATATATATATATATCAATAAGCCTTCAGCTTTATACCATTCAATTTAAACAGCATCCAGAATAGCATTGAAGCAAGATTACAAGTCACTGTCAAAAGTAAAGAATACAGAGGTTAGTATCGGGCGTAATATCTACATGAATTAATTTAAAACTTATTTTATTCATTGTGACATCTTACTGGAGTCATTAAAAAAAATAATATAGAAACCAATACCATCAATTCTTGACCAAGGCTGTGGCCCAATTTGAGAAAGATGAACTGGGTTGTGTCTCTTATTTATTTTCTTTTGTCAATATTAATTTTAGAAATCATGAAAAGCTATAGTTAAAAATAATATTGTGTTCATACATGCATGCACTTAAAACAATTATATATATATATATATATATATAGAGAGAGAGAGAGAGAGAGAGTACAGAACAACTAGCAAATTCTCCAAGTTAAGACGATAAGCAGTTTAAGTTTGATCACAAAAAACAAGAGGAAATGTCAAGGAACACACCTTCATAAATGGTCGATCATGACTAGGAAATGAGTCAATGAAACTCTCTTTCAGAAGTAGTGACACCTAATTAGAGAAAAGTGTATGTCAGATCTGCAGCACTTAATTTGATTATTTGGTAAATCAAGTACATGATCATAGTATGAATATACCTATACATAGTGCTCACTGCATCTACAAGTTGACAATTTTCACATTCAGTAAGCAAATATCTCTACTTTTGGTATATGTATTAATTTTCTGTCATGTCAGTAAGCAAATACCTCAAGTATTAAACATTTGATTCTTTCTATTTTGTTGATAGAAGACCAAGTGTTCAATCCTTTGCCTGAGAACCAAATACAAGACACAACAAGAGAATTTCAATCTAGAGTTGCATGAAATAGGACAACCATTTGTTGGTGTTTTTACCTATATATATATATCGGGGATTGTGTTGCTCTTTCCAGCAGAGTTGGATTGTAGTTGGCCATTGTCTTTTGAGACTTGATCTTCATTGTTAGCATAGCTAATTAAAGATAGACTGCCCTATAACAACAATATAGAAGTTATTGCAAATATTGATGAAATGATATTGGGAACGAACATATTTCTGAATTTTATTACTACTCCTCTTTCTTATATCTGTATGTAATAGTATACAATTATGGACTGTCGTCTAGCAAAACCATAATAATCAAAACAACCAAATGGTACAAGTCATAACTCAAGAAACAAAACGTTGGACCAAGTAAGCAACCAAGAACTATAGAGCAATCAAAATTAAAGTAATGAGTAATAGGTACCCATAAATCAGAAGGTAAAGGCAAACAGCAGTCTATCTCCACTATGAATTTTTTTCAATCAAATACACACACATGCAAATACCTCAATTTAACTTTTCAGTTTCATGAATGCCAAACAGGAAACGGGAACAAAATAAATAAACAGATCATCTCATGAAAGACTATAGGACTAAAGTAACTGTGTAATATGAAAATAGGGGTTTTTGTTGTTTCCTTGCAATCAAACAGAAAGTTATTTTTTTCCACATTTTGACGCAATTATAATATATATATATATATATGGGAAATTCTAGTGTACTGGTGGGTATCTCATACCCACATTTACAAAAGTGAGAACAAATTTTGTTGTCAAAGTTGTAATTTGAGTCTTACTTTGTGTAATGTTAGTTCTAACAATGGTAATTACACCTCTTACGACATTTTACAAGTTTTTGAACAAATTCGTTGTCAATGTTGTAATCTTAGTTCTAATAATGGTAATTACACCTCTTACGACATTTTTACAAGCTTTTGAACAAATTCGTTGTCAATGTTGTAATTTTTGTTTAACTATATGTAAATAGTGTAAATGAATATGGTAACTTTTGTTCTCAATGTTGTAATTTTGGTTCAAATACTTGTAAATTTTTGTTCAAATAGTTGTAAATAAGGGTATCTCATACCCACTAGTACACTAGCTTGTCTATATATATATATATATATATATATATAATATAAATACCAACCTGAGCACGTTTCTTTGCTTGAAGCTTTTTTTCCCATTTCTTCTTGCGCTCCATAGTGTTTGTAATCTCTTCCATTTCATTCAGTATTCTGTCATCATCATCCTCCTTATTCCCCTTTTCAACATCTGGGGCAGTAGTAACATCAGCTTTCTCAAAAAGAGATAAGACCCTTCTTATCTTCACCAGCCACCTAAATGACAAAACAAGCATGACCAATTAAAATGTGTCACAAAACACGAAAGAAACACTGAAACATGCTGCATGTCCAGCATATGCATTACAATTCAAACTTTCTTTTTATTCTTTTTTCCAGTGCAATGAAGTCAGCGGCTGAAGATACTTTTCTCAAAATTGTGTTTCCATCTTCATACCTGCATATAGAACACAATCAAGCATCAACAATGACAAAACTCCACTTCTTTCGATTTAGTGACACCCGCAAAGTTCAATTCTGCACATAAGAACAACCCGGTAGGGGTAACACTCTTAGGAACTCAAAAACTGTTTCACACACAAGGTCAGGAGCAGAGCATATTGATTGACTGGTCAATGTTATGCTGCATTTCAAAAGCCCTTCTTGAAATTTTGTAAGCACCAACAATAATAAACAGGTCATTATATGATATTATAAAAACACATATCCACAAATATATTAACAAAATTAAAATCAAAAAGTAAGTTTACCTGTCAAAAGTAAATTAAACTAGAGGTTTTCTAACAAAAGCTCAATTATTCTTCTTACTCATTTACTAGCAGGTTAATACCCAACACAGCCCAGATCCAATTTTAAGTTTCTAAGCTCCCCTCCCTAAATCAATGCACATACACAATCTGAATAATGAAACATAACGAACTAGCTTCATCCTGAACTAAATAGAGCTGGCAATACATAATTACAAATATGAGTTGAAAAGAAGCAAAGCTGATGACAACTTAAGAGCAACAAGCAGAAGCTTTTGATCCTAGTTAAAACAACAGAAATTGAAATGGAATCGCATATTAGAAAACAAGGTAGCTGAACACAGTTTTAGTAAAATCAAGCTGGGTTCCACTTATATGAAGTCATGCAAAGATGGACTTTTGACTTAATTGCATCCCACTTGACCTTAGTTGACCTTTCCTTTTTTATGTTTACTGCTATCCCAAAGAAGAGACTAATTATACACAGCATAGTCTAAAATTGCATTCAATGACTCTTAAACATTTCTCTAAGTACACTCCTAAGTTTTCACAAGTCACCACCTAGTTGACAACACCAAAACACTGAAAAGAACTGCTCACAAGCTGAAAGTGTAGCCAAGTGATAGAAATTCTCGATCTATTACGCACTACCAATCTTGACAAGACTTAACTATAAGCATTAACTACAATCTTGCAGCAGCCCCACTCATTCAATAGAGGGCAAATAAATGTGCCAAACAAAACAAAACTTGCTCAAACAAATAAATGTGCCCACAACAATTTGGATCTTAGTATATGGCATAACTCAATTGAAAGGTTTTGAGGGATGGATTCCAAATGAGCCTTGGATCCATTGCAGATCTGTACTAAATGTGTTTTAAAATATAACTCTTTAAACAAATTCAAATGCAGGTTTTGAGTCCACAAGTTGCATACAAGTCTCATGATACTTATATTTCCACTAACATCCAATTTACAAGAAAATAAGCCAGACCACTCAGAAAGTTCTCTAATTTCATCTTTCTTAAATCAAAAACAAAACTTGAAGCAAGACACAGTTCCATTTTCTCTATAAAAGTCCGACCAAGTGCAAAACCAAAATCAGAAAAAGAAGATGAAGACAAACCAGAGGAGAAGAAGAGAGACAATTACCTTGAACAAGAATTGGAGTCTTTACCCTTGGACCTCCCGAACACCACCCAATTCACGTTTTGCAGAAAAGCTAAACAAAGCAATATCGTTCAAAGTTATAACTAGAACAAGCTGAAAATTTTCAAACCCTAATCAAACAAAGGCCCTATTAAAGAGGGATATAGTACCTGTAGACTAATCAATTCTCTAGCTCGACCGGAGCTGAGGCGGTCTTAAGCTTCTGCGACTTCGAGCTGAGGCGGCGGAGAGAGTAAACTACTGGACCAAGTAGAGACTTCGAGCTGGGCCGGCGGAGAGAGAGAGTGAGAGCGAAAGTGAGAGGTGAGAGAGAGAGTGAGAGAGATTGGGACTGAGAGTGAGAGCGAGAGTGTATCGATTTCACTCTTGATAGGCTGGTGAGATGGTGAGAGCGAAAGGGAGGGAGAGTGACCTAATTTTTTTCAACTAAGGAGGGAAGTTTTTTGTTTTGATACAACTAAGGGAGGGAATTGAGCAGATAGGGATTTGTGTTTTGGCTAGAAAATAAATGTAAATTAATTTTTTTTTGTTTTTTCTGATTTCTCAGACAACATATGTCCTAGTAAGTGTTGTCCTAAAGTTGTCAATTTCACCGAATTCCAATTGATTACAATGTGTTGGCTGAGTTTGAGAACAGATGACAAATATAACTAATATGTCGTCTGACTAACTCAGACGACACCAAAATGTCGTATGTCGTCTGTTATGTGTCGTGTGATTCACTTTTTCTTATAGTGTTGATAACAAAAAAAAATGCATATATTTCTTAATTCCAACTATGTTTCTTTGTTGTTAATATAAATATCTCTTTTGGTAATTTAACTTACCCATAAAATGTGATGCTGGGTGTGTGAAAAAAGGAGATGTGTATTTAGTATTTAGAGGTGTGTGAATAAAATTTCTCTAGTGAAAATTTGTGTAATTCTTAGAAAAAAGAAATCCAATATTTATTCTAGTTGGCAATAATTGGGCATAGATTGATAAGAAATAACATATGTGTTTTTATCATTATTTTTCTTTTTAGGAATTGGGTCTATAATCAATTGTCCTTATTATTTTCATTATAGGGGTCACTACAAGAAAAAACATGTTTAACAACTTGCAATTCACGTTGTCAATTACTTTTGACAACGTTTGGCGCATGTTGTAGATGCCAGAGTTATTAAAAGTCTACGAGTCCTTAACATCGCACTTTGCACGTTGTCAAAAAGAGGCGAAGCACGTTGTTGTAATTATTCAACAATGAGCTTTGCACGTTGTCATAAATTTTCAACAACGTTTCAAGTGCATGTTGTAAGTTTTAACAACACTCTCAGCATGTTGTCTTTAGTTTTCGACAACATACATGGTATGTTGTCATATTACTGAATACGTTGTTATAATGTTTCAACATATATTATTGCACCCAATTTGCGGGTTTCTTTCTTTTACCTTTCTCGATAACTCTGTAAACATTCACCATTACTTGAGCACATTCCCATGCCAATATTAGTAGACTAACCATGTAAAAGAAAAATATACATTTCATTAAGAGTACCATATTGTCTAATACATATATTCCTTACAAAAAATGCAAGACAAAGTACTGAATCCTTTGTGGATCATTGGTAATTGACAAAACAAGCATTGTAGTGACTACAAATATTAGAAATTAAGAGGAAGTTCAATAGATCCTATCGGGTTCTAATGCTCTGTGCAGTTTTTCCAGTAACTTCAAGAATCCTAGCAGCTGGTTTGGTCAACGAAACCTGTAATATCTAAAGCTATGCCTGCGCGATAGATACTGAAAGCATGAAAGCATTGTCCAACAGTCAGGAAACTAACACCAATCATCTGTGTGTTTTAGGTTATTAAATCGATTAACTTGTGGAGTGACATTTAAAAGGAAACAAAGATGATTAGTATATTATTTCTGCATCCCAGCAATAAATTACCTTAGAGCACAACAGGAAGACCATGTTTCTCAACTCCATTGAGCGGTGGTTGAAGAAGACCTCTGAGTCCCTTGAAATCGATATATTGAAAACAATTAAATAAACATTTGCATCTAATAGACTAATCCACAAACTAATATACTATTTACATACCTCAATTACTTAATTGATTACACATTTGGAGTGAGATGCTATACATCTCATGAAGAAGTTGCCTAGCAGATAAGTTTTACTCACTCACTCAAGAAAGCCTAACAGATAAGTTCTAATATGTACCTTAAACATCTCATGATGAAGTTGCGAGTATAATGCCTCATAAGGATCTCTTGTAGAGACTCCAAGCTAGCAATTTAATGTGCAATTGTCAACTGCTTCAGATGAATTCGTGCACTCTCCACATAAGCAAGCGCCATCAGACCTCTCTACAATGAACTACTACTGCAAGTATGAAATATGAATTACAATTCACATGTGACATCTTAATCTTCAATTCACATGTACCGGTACCTGGGTTTGCAGCGTGGGTGGGAATAGAGGTGATCGCCGAGCCGATAAAAGCATGGTCGAATGTGTTCATTTCAGCCACAGCCGGGGCAGTTGGGATGTATGCGGGGCAATTGGCCAAGCTAAAAGACTGTAGGGTTGTGGGAAGCACTGGATCTGATGAGAGTAAGTACTAATTAACAAGCTTAGCAGTGTTTCATTTGCATATATGCTTTGACCAAGGCTGACCCTGAAGGAAACTACCTGACGCCTCAGGTCGCAAGATTCCTAGGGCCTCCAAAGATTGAATGCTTTTAAAAATGCACAGTCTCATGTTACTATTCTGGTACCGTATTCTATGTCTGCGTGTTCGAGACTTGCATATGACATTTCATTTTTTTTGTCAATGAAAAACGTCAATAACTGACACATTGTGGCCCTCATTTTCTTTTTTCATATGGAAAACTGACCAAAATCATGAGAGTGAAATTTATACTCCTCATTTTATAGATGAGAAATTTTATTCACACATTGCTAAATACTAGATACACATTCCCTAGTTAATCCACTAACTAATAACTTTTTTATTTTATTGTTTAACTAGAAACACAATCCCAAACTTCCTAAACTACCTCATTCACAGTAGGGCTGTCAATTTCAACACGACCTGATAATACAACTCGAAACCCGCACGAAATAGAGGGGGTTGAACCGGCATGATTAAAATGCAAGTTGGTCGTGGGTCAACCCGCCATGACCCATTTAATAAACGGGTTAGCCGCGCGGGTCATCCCGCAAACACGAAGTGAACTTGTATAACCCGATTATGCTATATTTCTTCTTGAAATTTTGGACGTTGGGAGTATTTGATCCTAGGATTGGACAATTTGAAATATTTTACTTCACCATTATTGGATTTAATTATTTATGAATTATATATAATTATTTATATTCTTTGTCTTGTGGAGTTTTTAGTGTATTTTTTTTAGTTAAACTGGTTGTAATGTTAACCCTTAAATGAGTCATTTTGTCAAACACGATACAATCTATTTATTAAATGGGTTAAGCGGATTGGAAACGGGTAACCCGTTTAATAAATAGATTTAGGTTGGGTTTGGGTTTGGGTTTAAATTTTCAACATGATTATTAAATGGGTTGGGTTTGAGTTTGTCTTTTGTGACATGACAAATATCTTGATCTAACACGAACCCAACCCGACAAGACCAATTGACAGCCCTAATTCACAGTACATCATACCTACAATGTTGGAATTATAATTTGCCATTGAGAATTAAACCTATGACTTTTACAATGTTGGAATTACAATTTACCAATAGATATATCACAATTTACCGGCTTGTTTATACCATCTTAACTTGAGAAGAAAAAGAAAAAAACTCAATTTTTTTGTTTTGTTTTTCAAACAACAAGAAGATTAATCAACCAAATCAATACTGTATTCCACAACTGTTTAAGAAACTTATTCAGAACCTAGACTAAGCTCATCATCTTAAGTCCAAGAGCATAATGGAAAATAAAGACAAAGATTTACAACTTTGTACGAGTCCACAAAATTATGTTCGAAACTCTATACTTACTTTCTCTGCATATATTCAATTATTCAATTCATATACTTCTATTCGTTATAAACTCTATACTTTTATTGAAAAGACATGATTTAGTGTAAATATATATATATATATATATATTTATAGAGTACACACTCTCTCTTCTTTTTCTTTTTCTTTTGGTTAGTGGAATGATTTGATTTCAATATTTGATCCATTGATTGTGTTGTCTTGTCTACCGACGTGGATTCTTCCTTCCTCCACCCAGCCACAGCACACGGCAACTTTGAAATAGTCTATGCCGCAACAGATTGCTGTGTTACCCACTCATTCGATCTTAACTTTCTTGATATCAAAATTTTTTGCTTGGACACCGTGGTGAGTTGAAGATTTGCGCTATCCGCTATGATAGATTAGAAATCCGATTTGAGCAAAAGAAAAAAAAAAAATTTATCACCCACCTATCCTAAAGTCTTTGATATCAAAATTAATTTAGGACTATTTAGTTTTTTGAGATACCTGAACTGTACTCAAACAGCCAAACATTGCAACAAAAATAGTTTCAGAGTCAGGCGCTTTGCCTCCAATTACCAAACATGCAAACCCCAATAATTGAAAGAAAATTTCTGAAATCAATGAGTCCATGTTTTGGACAAATCCTACACCTGCTCTACCGGCCTTACATAAACTCAACATAAAATCACTCACTAAGCTATCACTATGACACGAGTGTTACACGTTACAACATCATAATGTTTGACAGTTACGAGTGGCAAAAATAAAATTCATCAATTCCCAAAGGGTAAATTCCTCCTATGGTACCTGAGGTATTGCTACTTGGACAGTTTGATACCTGATGTATTAAAGGGGACAGTTTGGTACTTGAAGTTAGACTCTGTTTGACACTTTGGTACTTCTGTTAATTTTTCTGTTAAATGTAAGGATAAAATTGACATTTAGAATATATGTATAAAGCATAATAAAAAACATTGAGTTTGTGGGTTGATTTTCTTCATAATTTTATAGGTATGAATTAATGCTTATGGGGTATGTTGAAGGTGAAATATTCGAATTTTATGTTTACTATATAGTAATCATATAGTGAACCCCCATGAGAGTACTCCATTGAAACTAGTCTCGTACAACTAAATTTTTTTAAACATAAAATTCAATTATGTCAACTTTAACATAACCCAAAAGCATTAATTCATTTTCATTTTCTCCTAAATGACCCAAAAAATAATGAAGACCTAAAATAATACCAAATAATATCATCGCATTGTGTTTATGAAGAGGAGGAAAAATCCAAGTTTTGGAGGAAAAATTAGTGGATTCATAGATAATAGTACCCCAAAAAAAAATCTTATTATTATATTTCTTTAACATAAAATTCGAATATTTCACCTTCAACATAACTCATAAACATTAATTCATACCTATAAAATTATGAAGAACGGCAATCAATCTACAAACTCATGTTTTTTTATTATGTTTTTATACATATATTCTAAATGTCAATTTTATCCTTACATTTAACAGAAAAATTAACAGAAGTACCAAAGTGTCAAACAGAGTCTAACTTCAGGTACCAAACAATCCCCTTTAATACATCGGGTATCAAACTGTCCAAGTAGCAATACTTCAGGTACCATAGGAGGAATTTACCCATTCCCAAAATACTTTTCTTCGATGGGCATAACAAAGCTAGCAGGTCATTTCCCCCCGGCCAACGGAATGACAATTTCTCTTGGACTGGCTTGCTAACACCGGGTTTGGAATCTTTTGAGACCTCTATGAACATAAATTCACCTGTTCTAGGTATCTGTGTTTTCTTTTCACACTTCCTCTCCAAAGAGTCATTGCTTGGTCCACAGCTACACATGCAAATCTGGGACCTCGTTTCAACACTAACACCCAACTTGCATGCTCACCATCAGAATCATACTGCACAATACCATATGGTTATTTGGCAGAACACATATACTGTGGTTTATATAAACTAGCATATCCCATTGAGATCGAAAGAACAAAGACAAGGATAGTACCCCAAACGACCCTCAAAAGTTGCAATGGGTGAACATCAAAACCATACCCTTTATATCTTTTTCTTCTTTTTTGAACCTATGGAGAAGAGAGGAGTCTCAGGTGAAGTAGTGGAGATGAACACTTTTTTTTCGTCTTCTTTCTTGGCTCTAAATGCCTCTAATCCCAGTTTAGGACCAGTTGGGAAGGAAAAGAAGTCTTCTTTGACCTCTGAAGTCCACGCACTTTCCCTTTCAACCAATGCACTAGACACACAGTACTGTTCTTCCACTGGTTCAATATCATTGCAATCTGGTGTGAAGCTGAACTGAACTTCAAATTCATCATTCCCTTCGATCGCGACGCAAAAAACGGATGAGCGAACAGTCTTGATATGCATTTTTTTCCCATCGCCGGCAATTCTAAAGGTCGTCGTACATAGATACTGATACTCGGAAGAATCATTGTTCTAACCAGTCTGCACAACACTAAAGTATCGCCCTCCTAAATGAACCAAATTCTGAGTTCTATCCCCTAGTAACCTGCGGCGGATGACACTTGGCCGTTATTAACAGAGACAATGGAGTACCCAGAAAATGTCGACGCTTTGCAATGTCACCATCCTTGTCTGAATCCCACCAGAGAGAGAAGACCATAACCAAATCAAGATTATGCGCCAAGGCGTAGATAACACTATGTAAAACCACTGCCCTCCCGTAGAAAGGATAATAATAAGGATTCTCTGGACTAGTTTTCACCTTGTGCCATGCTCTGCTATGAATATGAAAAGCCACCGCTTCATATTTCTTCTCAGTTTGCATGGACAACAGTATATATCCATAATAAACGGCATAACCGGTCATCTCAGGTTGTGCCTGATGTAGAGAGTAATCTGGAAAAGGAGACAAGGACTCCCATGAATCACTAGCCGGATCATATCGCTCGAATGACGGTTCTTGGTTATAAGGAAAGCACAATGGTTGTGCGAGATAGTACAAAATCCCATATGCCGATATAACAAGACAATACTGCTTGGTTGTCTTTGGTGGAGAAACTAGTTCTGCAACTAAGCTTCTATCGAAGGAAAATGCATACTCGGGAGTGATAGTGATGCGGGAAGCGTGAACACGATAGTAAGAGGCTCCATCAAGCGTCGAAAGCCATATGAAATGAGCTAGAATCCACTAGCAATTACGGGCACAACCGTAAGAAACATAGAGGAACTTCTCTAATATTTGGTTTTTTTATTGATAACTTGAATGAAAATTACAATCTAAGATATTCCTTATATAGGGCACATAGCATAAACCTAATACAACTAGAAAACATAAAGAACAATTTATTGTAGACTAAAACTAGGAAATCTAATTAAACCTGATTAAATAAAAATCAAAAATAGAATCCTAGATACTAAAGAATATTTCGCTTAGAATCCTAATCAAGATTTTGCTCAAAAAATCCGATATATCCAAAAGAGTAATTTATGATTAATTCCATCATTAAGAAGCCTATTTGAATACAAATTTTCAATATTCAAATTATTCTTCTTAATCTGAAGACGCTTCTTTCTTTTCGAGATTCTTTGTTGAAATTGGCTAAAATCCCATCCTACATCAGTCTCTTCCACTTGAAAAGAACTCGACCCCGAGTTCCACTTGTATGCAGCTCGATCATTAGTAAGAATAAAATATGATAAGCCAGTAACTTCAATATTCTCGAAATTAAAAGGTATCACCATGAATCCAATACCGTAGACAAGTTTAGAATAAGTATCTTGAAACTTTAACTCCTGCACTTGAAAAGGAATGGGCATTGACTTCTCCTTGGGTTGATCTTGAACACAATTAGGCATGCATGACATGGATATCGATGTGATGAATGAATCAGCTTCCTTGTCCTTAATGAGTTTCTCTTCAATCTTCAAAGTGGCTTCTTCATGTTCCTTTTCACACATCTCAGGATGGTCATTCTTGATGTTCTTCCTTCCAAGCTTGATTTTAATTTTGTGCAACTCCCACCTAAATAAATATGTGTTGTCTTTACAATAACCACTTTTGACACTTTCATGCCATAGTTTTCCAAAAAGCACATTAGTGTCGTCCATGTCAATCACATGACAAGTAATCTCTTCTTTATAAAATTTTCCCATAGAGACAGGAACTTTACAAACCTCTGTTACTTTGTGCATATTCATCCTCTCCAAATGGAATCCAGTATGGATCACTCAGCTTCACTGTTGGTAATTGAAAATAATCCACAACTTTGTTTGCTTCAATGTTCTCTCGTAGACCATTGTCAATTATTATAGAGCATACCTTGTCTTTGATGACACATGTAGTTCGGACGTCGTCGTAATCCGGCGTTGTGAATATCCAACGTTCTATTTTTTTTTTTTTTTGGATTGATGAGGTTGTCCTAGGGCGAATCCCTTAGCATGTTCCTTTTCAACGAAACTTTCTTTGATAGATACTCCCCCCCCCTCCTCCTCCTCCTCCTCCTTCTGCTTCTGCTTTTTTTTTTTTCTTCTTTAAATCCGGATGTTTAGATTTCCTATGACTCTGGAGTTGAGCATCAGAGCAAAATGATACTCCACATATCTCACAAGAATGAAGCCCATGCACGAACTGCTTATGCCTTTGAAGGTCACCGTTGTTGCAAAAGCGCCAGTGACAGACCTCACAAGACGGAAGCTTTTCTTCTTCTTCTTGTTCTTCTTCTGCTCCTCCTCCTCCTCCTCTTTTTCTTCTTCTTCTTCTTCTTCATTTGGAGTGGTTTCACCGGAGAGGCCAACTACAATGACATGATGACTGTCTTCTTCTTCTCCTCCTCCTCCTCCTCTTCTTTTTCTTTTTCTTCTTCTTCTTCATTTAGAGTGGTTTCACCGGAATGGCCAACTACAATGACATGATGACTGTCATGCATGTTTCAATTCAACCAAAACGGTGTTCTCTTACCCTAATCTAATCTCCCCAAGATAAAGCGACCCACACACATAACTTTCCATTTTTGTTTCTGCTCTTTATTTATTTTTAGTAAAGGGCTGGTGCGGCTGTCCTCAAGCCTTAATAAATGAAACTATCGAATACAAGGGGGGGACATTGAGCCTAAACCCCTTATTACAATAAGCACCTGGAGTACATTCTGAAATGATATCAAGAGTCTCTACCAAATACATGTATTCAAACAAACACCAATTAGCAAAGAGTGCATCATTGGCTACTCCATTTGCTTTAACATAGTAGTGACATACCAGAAAGAGAACTTGATTACAACGAAGCATAATTACCAAAATCACAACTTTCTTACTATGTTGCCGCCGGAGAAGAAACCCGACGACACTGAGTTTCATCCTGCCACTAGGAGGTTGTGACCACTTAATCAAAATGGATCGCCGCCTTACTAGGCCAGACAAGGCACTTCGAGTGCACACACAGGCAGTTAGCCCGTCTAGCCCTACAGAATAGCTGTAGGGTCTTATTACACGCCAAACGCGAGACAATACTAACCAACTAACATAAGCTTGGACTGAGAGAGGGGGAGTGAGGGAATCTGATGTATTTGATAGGCAAAGATGTGAAAATGCAGGGGTACATGGTGCATTCACACTTAGATAGTTTTGGGGACTTTGCTAAGGAGATGGAGAGTCACCTGAAGCAAGGAAACATTGTTACTAAGTTTAAAATTATTAATGGAATCGAGAAGTTCTTAATTGGAGAGCCTGGGATCACTCTTCACCAGCTCCAATTTTGGAAAAGTAGTAATCCAAGCAAAGTAATGGTTCGCCAAATAAGAGTCTAGTTGTTTGTGGATCGATCCTCTTTTATGGATTAATAACTAAATCCACATTTAGACCTGTAAATGGACCAGATTTTGATCCGAATCCGCCCCAGATCAGTGGTTATTTGATGGGTTTGGATCGAAAATTTTGATCCGTTGATCTGTTAATGATCTGAATCCTTTAACCCGTTTATTTAACGGATCAAATATGGATTTAGGTTGATCCGATCAGTAATGATCCGACCCGTTTTCGTAATAATAAAATATTATTTTTTATTAATATATTATTATTTTAAAAACAAATATGAAGAATTTCTAATACAAATTTTTTGCAGTAATCTAAGGGACAGTCATTAAGAATTTTGATATTGTAATTCTACGTTTTGTGATACTCTTCATGTTGTTTTAATATTTTATTAATATCTTATGAGGTATCCTGATATAAATTTAACATTACTATTAAAATTTTAAAATATTTGAAATTATAAACGGGTCAAATTAGCGGATCAGGTATCCGTTAATCAGGTGGATACGGATTTGGATCGAGCTATCAATGATCCGCCGGGTTAACGAAGCGGGTTTGGATCAATTTTTTTTTTAAGTAAACGGATTTAGATTTAGGTCGATCCGATCCAAATCTGGTCCATTTACAGGTCTACCCACATTTGTGTAGTTGTCTGAACCCTTTCATGTTTAAGTGAGATTTTAGATTTTTTAAATACTTTCGGGTTTCATTTTTTTTTTTTGAAGGATTTGGAACTCAGCCTAATTGGGAGACTCAGCCCCACGTTCAAATATTATTAATAAGAGAAGGATGATTGTACGTCGAGGGGGACATATAACCTTCACCTAGAGTATTAGTACAAGAATACTCATAGAGTACATCTTGAATAATCACAAAAGTCTCATCTAGTCAATAATCATCTAAATAAGATAAACTAGCAAGATGTTCCAAACTATGGGCAACACCATTTGCTTCACGATAAATAGATTGTACCTGAATGGAAGAGATACCTCTGAATGGTCCTCCATCTCACTCAAGAGAGGAGTAACCACCATTGCACAATCAGTCTCAATATCAACATTTTTCAAACCTTGGTGGATAATCAAAAGTAGCCCAGCTCTCATAGCTTCAAGTTCTATTTGCAACACTGATCCAACATGGTGAAAGGGACGTGCAATAGCTGCTAGACGCATTCCATTTTCATCTCTAATGATAGCCCCTATACCACCCTGACCAGTATGTAAGTGAAAAGCCCCGTCCGTGTTGAGTTTGAGTCTGCCACTAGGTGGGTGTTTCCATAGTCTGAGGCCTTTTCATCTTCACGTTGGACTTGGAAGTTTGCACCTTCTTGTTATCCAATAGCTTTGATGTTTCAAAACTGAGACTTTCGTTCTCTACTCGCACACTTTGGTGTTTTTCATGCTAAAGTTGAAGCTTGTTTGTCATTTTTACTAGTTCTTGATGCATCATTTTCTCATAATTTACAACAATTAATTGACTGAGTGTCGGCTTTGACTACATAAAAAATTATTATAGCATGAGAAAGTCTAATTTCCAATGAGAAAGAGAGTCATAGTTGGCTCAGAAATAGTGATCGAGGCCTACGGGTTGGCCCGGTAAAATGTTACTTAGGTCATGCCCCTTTTTAAGTTATAATTTACCTCATCCATCGGTCCAGTGCTCTGTTTCCTCTAATTCCGGAGAGTTTGCGATGGTGTATCCAATATGGGTAGGCTTTAGGTGGTTGGGATCGTTTGAAAATTTGGGAGATGGATCGCGTGAAAACGAACTATGGAGGTTGTACTGGGAAGATATGACGCAAACGAGGTGGCCTAGCACGGGTTGGTTGGACTTGCTGCCTCACCATCAAAGTCAAACCATGTCGATATCAGCAACGATAGTGACGATCATGGTAGGAAAGATGCTCTCTCTCTCTCTCTCTCTATATATATATATATATATATATATATATATATATATATATATATATATATGGCCCTTCTAGTGAGGGATCCCTTTTTTTTAGTCTTTTCTAAGGATAGGGTATTAGACCAACTTTTCGATCACATTTCGTCATCTCAACCGTTCAGTTTTTAGGTCATAATGTATAGATCATTTCTACAAATTTTCAACCAAATCGGTGATTGTTAAGGTATCGAACTAGATTAAATCATTGGACGAACCGAAGCTGTCCAACTTAAACCGTTCATACATATAATTGTAAATCGCAATTTTGAATGCCTTAACGATAATCAATTTGGCTGAAAATTTGCAAAGGTCTTAGAACCTATTGAAAAGTTGGTCTAATGTCATATCCCTAAAAAATACCCCAAAAATGGATCTCTCACTAGAAGGGCCCTGTGTGTGTATGTTTATATATATATATATGAAAAAATTCATTTTACCCCTTGAACTTTGAGCCTAAAATCAGATTGGTCCTTAAACTTTTTTTTTAATCAAGCTGGTCTTTGTACTCTCAAACAACATCACATGAGTCCAAATTTTGAATCCGGGTCCAAAAATGACATCACTATAGTTGTTGGAGCCGACAGCATGGCCCACAAGAAGGGAAAAATGGACATTTTAAAATAAAAAAATTTAAAAAAAAAAACTCCAACCTCCTCTCCCTCCCCCCCCCCCTTGAACTTTGGGCTTAAAATCAGACTGGTCCTTAAACTTTTTTTTTAGTCAGGCTGGTCCTTGTACTCTCAAACAACATCACATGAGTCCAAATTTTGAATCCGGGTCCAAAAATGATGTCACTATAGTTGTTGGAGCCGACAGCATGGCTCACAAGAAGGGAAAAATGGACATTTTAAAATAAAAAGATTTATAAAAAAAAAACTCCAACCTCCTCCCCCCCCCCCCCCCCCCCGCCTCAACGACAGCCATTCCATTACCTTCAACGTCCAATTCACCGACAACCACCAATCTATTGTCTTAATCTCTTGAATCACCAATCCATTAACTTCAATGCCCACTTTGGCCTCACCCCTCACCGCCGCCCTCACTACCGCCAATCTTCGCACCGCCACCGAAGTAATCTACTCTTGAACTCCCTCTAAAATCACCAAATCCAAAATCTGAAATTTCCAGATCAAACATATATTCAAAGAAGGAAGGAAGGGCGAGTTGCCATGTTTTACGGTGATGTTTGGATTCGAACCAGGTATCAAACTTCGTCTAATTATCAACCTCTACATGTCTGTTACTTTGGATTTCACTTCAAGTTCATGTTTTGAGAATTGGGATTTTGATGTTACTGTTCATTTCAGGTTTCACTGTTCAAGATTGTCCGTTGATATTTGTTGGTCCATTTCCGACTATATATATGAACATGAGATCGTGATTCTTATTGTTGGGTATAACTGAATTCAAGGTTTGGTTGAATTTGGAGAGTTGGAGTTTTGGGTTTTGTGGCTACTACGTATTCATGGATCCGGTTTGGTACCAGCTCTGGGAAGTGGTCAAGAAGGGGAAGTGGTCGCCGAACAAGGGGTAGCCAGAGTAGTTGGAGAGGAGATCGAGTTTGAAAGTGGAGGGGAGCTGCCGAATGTGGATCCAATGGTCGGCGCAATCCGTTGGGTTGGAGTTGAATTGATTGATTAAAGACTCGGAAGCTACCAGCGCGAATAAAAAGAAAGGGATTAGTAAGGGGGAGTTGCAGGAGGCCATGATGGAGAGAAGAGAGAAATGGGGAAGTCAGATTTGATGGGTTTGGGTGGTTTGAAGAAAAGTTGAAGGAGTCGGGTTCTTGGTCGAGAAGAGCATGCGAATGTTGATGCCCATGTACTGGATGCCTACCTGTTGTAGATCAAACTGGGGGTTCTTAGGTTTCACGTGCGAGGATGACGACGAGGACCAAGCAGGGGAAGGAAGGAGAAGAGCAATAGCAACCGCTGAAGGAAGCAGAGGTCAAGGAGGAGAACGATGGATACGACGTCGTTGGGTTTTTTTTTTTTTTTCTTGGTGAATTTAGGCCCAATGGTTAGTTTGGGAATTTAGCCTATTTGGGGATTGAAAAGCTGAAAAGTGGGGTCCCATGTTGGCTCCAACTCAACATGTGATGTCACATTTGGAGGATAATTTGAAATTTGGACTTGGCTGATGTGATTTGGAAGTACATGGACCAGTCTGATTAAAAAAAAAGTTTAAGGATCAGTCTGATTTTAGTCCCAAAGTTCAGGGGGATAAACTGAATTTAATCATATATATATATATATATATATAAGGACAACTGGCTTAAACCTTGCCACAGCTGCCTCTCCAACAAGGTGTAGCAGCAGCTGTGACTACAGTAGCGGTGGCAGTACTGTAGAGGAGGGTGATTTCTCACCCAGGGTTTGCCTTGGCTGCTCTGGGTCTATAAGGCCTCTAGGGCTTTATCTTTTATTTTTATTTTGGTCTTTCTTCCTTTTTTACAATAGGATGATAGTTTTTTTTTTTTTTAAGTGAGGAGGTCGCAGAGAAAATTAAACGTTTCGTTGAGTATAGTTTTCTTTGTTTTGGGCGTAATCCTAAATGGTGGGTGTGGTTTGTAGTGTACTCTGTATATGAGTGTGATTGGTAGTATACTCTAAGTAATGTCTCTTTCTGACGGTCTTTAGTGACGGATTATTATTGTACTGGTTGCTGAATTACATAATGGGTGACCTCTCCAACTAAAAAAAAGAGTTTTTTTTTTTCGTGAATGGTAATAATTTTTCTTTTAATACCGACAAAATGAATTTTAAACCGTATATTTAAACTCATTTATCATTCTGATTAATATTTAGTAGTATATAACCTTTCTAATCAGTTAGTACAAGCAATTATCTTGAAATCCACACAATCACACTAGTTTTTTCTCATTGGAAAGTTGATACTTCCACATTTTCAACCATGACGTTTAAGTTTTAATTTTGAAAAAATAGAAATGCGATGCGTATTATTAATGAATTTCTCTTCCGAATCAAAAAAGAATGTGAGGAGACACATGTTTTACCTTTATGTTTGTCCAAAAACACATATGTTTTACCTACTTCAACTTTATGTTACTATCGGGGAGGAAATCTGCTGTCCCCAAAATACCTGTGCCAAACCTGTCTCTTGTCTAAATTTCTGACACCTGTCTTATTAACTTAACACCATTTAACTCCGTTAACTCTTTTATCTGTAACAAGATTAAAATCAATCAATTATCATCCTCACCTCTTCGCCCTCCTCTGTATTTCTGGATCTTTCGCTCAATACTTCAAACAAAGTGAGGCTGTTGGCCGGGCTCTTATCCTTGCCTCCTTTTTCTTCCAAGTTCCAAGTTCCAAGTTCGTCTTGATCTGTTCTTCATTTTTGTTTTGGCTATTGGGTCCTCATTGAATTATTACATTCTTAGTTTCTTCCATGCAATCGGAGAATTGCTGGATCTGGGTATCTAATTGAATGAAAGTTCAATTAGGTTGACTCGTGTGTATATATATATATATATATATATATATATATATATATATAGGATATTAGTTTCTTTAAGTTAATAATCATGGTGTTTCAGTCAGAAAGAACAAGAATGTTTTGGGAAAGTTCAGTGTATTTACTCTTCTTCAAGAATGAAATATATATACACATTGAGTTACATATTAAGGGATAAAACTATACAACAGAATATATAAAGTTGTCTGCCACCAGTATCTGCTATTACTCCACCAACTCACTGTCTACCACAATTGTCTGGATGGTCCACTTTACCAACTCATGCCAACTCACGCCAACACTCCCCCTCAAGTTGGTGCATACAAATCACAGATGCCCAACTTGTCAAGTGAGTCATAAAATGCTTTACTCGAGAGAGCTTTTGTAAGAATATCCGCCAATTGTTCTTCAGTAGGAACGAAGGGAAACAAAATGATCTGTCCATCCAGCTTCTCTTTAATGAAGTGTCGATCTACCTCTACATGTTTCGTGCGATCATGCTGAACAGGATTGTGAGCAATTTCAATTGCAGCCTTATTATCACAATAAAGTGGCATAGCCTTTTCCTGCCTGAACCCCAAATCTCTCAACAAATTTCTCAACCACAACATCTCACAAAGTCCTCGGGCCATTCCTCTGTATTCTGCTTCTGCACTAGACCGAGCCACCACCTTTTGTTTCTTGCTCTTCCAAGTAACTAAGTTACCACCCACAAACGTGAAGTATCCTGAAGTAGACCTACGATCTGTAATATTACATGCCCAGTCTGCATCTGTGTATCCAGAAACATCCAAGTGGTTGTGTTTTGAAAAGATTAATCCTTTCCCTGGAGCAGACTTTAAATACTGCAAAATACGAAATACAGCATCCATATGGACCTCACTGGGATTGTGCATAAACTGACTCACCACACTAACTGCATAGGCTAAATCTGGTCTGGTGTGGGACAAATAAATCAACCGTCCAACCAACCTCTGGTATCTCCCTTTATTTGTAGGTACTTGGTCCACGTACTCTGCTAACCGATAATTCTGCTCAATAGGAGTATCAACAGGTTTACAATCCAGCATACCTGTTTCTGCCAACAAGTCTAGGACATACTTCCTCTGACTCAACACAATACAATCTTTTCCACGAGCAACTTCAATTCCCAAGAAATATTTCAAATTACCCAAATCTTTCATCTCAAATTCAGAAGATAACTGACCTTGTAATCTTTGAATTTCCTCAATATCGTCACCTGTCACAACCATGTCATCAACATAAATAATCAAGGCAGTCATCTTACCACACTGATGTTTAAGGAATAAGGTGTGATCTGAGTTGCTCTGTCGATATCCCATCTTCTTCATGAACTTGGTGAATCGGCCAAACCAAGCTCTGGGAGATTGCTTCAAGCCATAAATTGACTTCTTCAATTTGCACACCATCTGCTCTCCAGTGGAAGTACCATATCCAGGAGGTAAATCCATATAAACCTCTTCATGCAGGTCACCATGCAAGAATGCATTCTTAACATCAAATTGTTGTAAAGGCCAATCAAGATTAGCAGCTAACGAAAGAAGTACCCGAATTGTATTAATTTTGGCCACTGGTGCAAATGTTTCATCGTAATCCACTCCATACTTCTGAGTATAGCCTTTAGCCACTAATCTTGCCTTGTACCGGTCCACTGAACCATCCAAATTGTGTTTTACTGTATACACCCACCTACAACCAACTGTCTTCTTCCTGGGTGATAATGATACTAACTCCCACGTACAATTCTTCTCAAGAGCATCCATCTCGACTGTCATTGCCTTCATCCACTTCTTATCTTTCATGGCATCCTGCACTTTACTAGGAAGAGACACAGAAGATAATTGATTCACAAAGGCTACAAATGGTTTAGATAACCTATGGGTCGACACATAATTAGCAACAGGGTATTTAGTCTTAGCACTTAGAGTAGGTTCATAGTGTTTCGGAGGTTGACCACGGGTTGAACGACTGGGTAAGGTTTTGGTAGGAACACTACACTACTAAAAAAAATTGCTTTTGCGACGCCTATTTTGCGACGGCAAATTGGGCTTTTGCGACGGAAAAAACTTTTCGCGACGGAAAATTAAGCCTTTTGCGACGGAAATGTTGGCGTTGCAATAGGTGGCGTCACAAAATCCATTTGCGACGGTAAATTTCCGTTGCAAAAAGTATTTGCGACGGAAAACTGCTGCCGTCGCAATGGCTAAACTATTTGCGACGGGTACTTTGCCGTCGCAAAAAGATTTGTCATTTTAAAAAAAAAAAGAAAAAAAAGTGGGGTGAATTCGTTGCGACGGATACTTTGCCGTCGCAAAAGAATATTCCATTTATAAAAAAAAAAAAAAAAAAGGTGTGGATTGCACACCAAAGCTAGTATAACCCACCAAATATCATAAATTGAAAAATATTATGAAACCCATCATCTATAACCACCCAACAATCACAATTCTAAGACCAGTCAAAGATTGTTTAAAGACAAAGATGAGCCATGCCAACACTGCAGCACCTTCATTAGAAGTAAAAAAAATGGCCAGATTATCAACCACAGCTGCTACTAAGCATACTTTCAAATTTATATTAGAATTCACGCCAAAACACTTCTAGCTGGAGCAGCCCCATTCTTATCGAGTACCTGTAAAGATGAGAATTTTGATCAGTTAGCTAAAATAAACTAGTGGATCATGAACAATCTATTCTCGATCAGCTGATATCATTGAAAGAATCATGAATTATATAATTCTGCACTTTTGAGAGAGCAAAGTAATTGTATATCTGAGATTCTGAAACCACTGATTCTTATCTGCAGTTTGCATTAAACGCCAATCCTATAATTTCAACTTAGAAAGAAAAACTTAAGCTCATCTATATACCAGTAATATGTTCATCAATTTCCAAAATTTCAATCAAGGCTCATGTATACATATACGACTTGAGTATTTGTTCATCATCCAAAAAGGACTTATTTGTAAGAATTTTCCTCTATTCATTTTGAATTCGTAAGTAATCATATATGGAACAACATAGCTAGATACACTAACAGATAAATGAATCTCCTTAGTATGAAAACATCTATACAGATAATGTCAGTAATTTCCATGTTCTAGGCTTCTAGCAATATCCCAAAGTAATTTTCACAAAACACCTAATCAACTACAAAATACCTTATTTAACACTTGGCAGTGTTTCAGGACTTCTATTTGTGGGTCGACCAAATCAAAAACCATTTGAATACACAATGTACTTAGCAGGTTCCAAATTCTCTGTCTCAACTTCTTCTTAGTCACTGTAATGCAGCAAAAATGGGCTCAAAGAATAAAGTGAATTAGTACCAAATAATACAATCAAGCATGACATTAAATCAAGAAGGGGGGAGCTTAATACATTGCCTGCAAGAACACACAACAAGGGAGAAACTCATTTTTTCCTTGCTAGGATGCTGCAGACAATTGCTTCACGGCAATTACTCTTCCATCATTAAGAGTACCCTATGAACAAAGAATAAGAATAATAGTTTAATATGTAAAATTGATATACTCATTACCAGATATACGATTAGTAAAAATGAGACCTTGGCAACCAGATATACCTTCATTTTTACTGGTGTTAATCCTTTTTTCTTCTTTGAAAAATACAGAAAATCAACAACAATAGAATCAAAAGTACTCCACCACCAACAACAATCCCCACAATCAGCCCCGTCCTATTCTTCCTGCTAGTTGGATGGTTCGGAACGATAGTAGGTGGGAAATCTGCAAGTATAAAAAAAATAGAAGCCCTTACAGAATATAATTCCAGAAAAATTCCATTAAAGTGATTCCGTTACATGATTTTGATAAATGAATGACATGAGTATTTGAATAACAGAACTATTAAAATTCCATTAAAGTGATTCCGTTACATGATTTTGATAAATGAATTACATGAGTATTTGAATAACAGAACTATTAAAAGCAACATGATGTTTCACTGAATTGATAAACATATTGAAGAGATTCATCTAACCACATCTAGTCTCGACCAAAATTCAACTATAATAAGTAAATAGTCAAAATTTGACTCACAATTCTGCAGAGGTTAGGCTCCAAAATTGCTGCAAATCCTTGCAAGCTAACCACCTTCAGGGATTCCACAATCACACTGCATAAAATGAAGCATGTATATAAACAATAGACACAAACATCCGACACTAAGACAAAATCTCAGTTATCACATATAAATGCATAAGTAACTAGCCAAAATAACATTTTAACTACTCTAATTAAAATTTAACTAAAAATAAATGATGCGCAACTTTAGGACTGTGCATCAACGTGGTAAAACATCAAGTAACAAATAGTGATTACTGATTATTTCCTTATACAAAGATAAAACCTTTGCTTCCATTTATTTTCTTTGGTAACCCAGGTCAGTATTTAGAAGCAACAGGTAGTTGTTTAAAACACAACTGTATGGAACTGAACCAACACAAAATTTAATACCAACTATCTATTCAACATAATGCATCCACTCACTAGGACTGCTCTTTCCAGGGGGCCGATATTTTTGTTGATTGGCAGAGCTCTTCAAGTATTTATCATTCTTTTTAGCATCCTATTAAAGGTTAAAAAGAATAATTAGTAAGAACAAAAGCAAATATAAGACCAGCATGATTGGCATGGTCACTAGAAAATGAATCAGAAAAATGCATTTCTCACCTGTTTAGCCATATCCAATTTGCGCTGCACACCTGAAATATTTATATCACATAAGACTCCATTAAAAAATTATACAAGTTCAACAGGCAAAATGATGAAAAGATCCGCAGTACTTCACTTCAAATGAGAATTTTATTCTTGGAAAACACAGAAAATTTAAAGAAGTTCCAATCTAATTTTTGCCATCAATGCAAAATTGTTTTCTGAACCAGCCATGATAGCTACTAAAACGTAGGGATCCGACCACCTACTGATGAACTACATCGACAGTTGCATACCTTTAAAAGGAATATACAAATTTCATACAATTAAGCACTGTTACGGATATATATTCTGCCCCACTCCCGTTATAGTCCCTACTACTACCTAGGGGTCCCACCGCCTAACTGGTTTACTCCATCTATGGTAAGCAATACCTTTAAAAGTTTAAATATACAAATTTCATCACAATTAACCACAGTTGCGAATATATATGTTTTGCCAGACTCTCCCATCATCGCACCTTGGCAAAAGACAAATGAAGACTCGAAAGGTAGCCAAGACAAAACAATCTGATAAAGATAGTTGTCCACAAATTAAGTTCAGCTAACTTTGTAATTCAAAATTACCTGTGCCTATAGAAGCATGCAACTTTGGAGAAGGAAAACTGCTAGTGAGCTTTGCACTGGATAAAGTCCCAGAGACCTTTCTAGCAGATTGCTGCTCCAACGCTCCCCTTGTTCTAGCTGATTAACAACGCAAAAAAAAGAAGAAGTTAAAATTGACTATTTATATGGAACTGCCAGCCAATTAACATAGCATTTTTTTCTAGCTTCTTTAAGCTGTTGTCTCGATGCTTTGGCAGACTCATTATCTGAATATAAGCACATGAAGTAGGTGAAATGCGTATGTAGTGAAGAAGTAACAAGATCAGAATCATAACACCAAGAAATACAAAAATGAGGATGAAGTACTAACCTGCTAATATCAAGCTCTTGGCTTTGGATTGCCAAAATCAACTCCAGATTCTTCACTACTGACTTGCTGATGAGCTGCCTTTTCAACTAATGGATGGTGTTCTCTGATGCAGAAAATAAAATATGAGTGTTGCTTGCCATTAGAGAAGCACAAATGAACAAAAAGCTACTACCCAAACAATTCCTCATTTCCCATATAATTTTGAATGAAATAAGCTTTTTATTCTAGTCATTTTTATGAGCATTTATGTTCAGTTCATATAGAAAGCTAGACTCTGAATACCACATTCAAAACAACCAAGTCCTTTTAACACTGTCTCAGATCTACCTTACATTCAGAGATAATATCTTACAACAATATATGGGTAAAGCCTCACCGTGCAAAGTTTCTTAACCATTCTGTGATATCTAGCCTAAGTTTTCAAATACATAATGTCTTTTTTTTTGTCAAGAGATGCATGTATAACAGGTAGTTCAAAGTGAACGTAATACATATGACTAACAAACTGCACTTTATAGGCATTAAAATGATCAAAGAATATATACTTACATCTCTTCTGTTCCAAAAAATTGGACAAAATACTTCTTAGGATCAGGGACTTTCTCCCAATCTTTAGGCCTGCTAATCTGAAAATTCAAAACCCAGAACATCTACTTCAAAAACCAATCACATTGGGGCACAAACAAAAAATTCAACAGAGTTATAATTATAAGAAAATACATTATGGCAGATGCTAATGTGATCTAGTGAGCATGAACCAACTAGCCATATGGCAGATTATAATACATCAAACTAGAAATCAATGTATCTTTCTCTTAGAAAGAGTTTGCACATCAGAGGACTTATTCCTGTATAATGCAAGATAATGTAATGTTATATGCCTACATTCAATAGTAGTAACTTAAAAGAATGAAAAGTTCCAAGTACAGCAATGCAAAGACAAGGTTTTCAATGATCATGACCCGTTAAACTAATGTACCTAATCTACATGCAATAGACTTGGTACCTTGCCTCCATAAACAAGAAACCTACCACACGGTTCTGGTATACAAAGGATACTATATTACACTATAGAACCTCTCTAAAAAGAGGAATAAATTGTAAACATAAGGCTGCAGAAAAATTGATATTCCAAGTCTCTAATCAAAGTTTCCACTTAAAGGAAACTAACACTGAAAACTTGTTGATTCCATTAATAAGAAGATGGAATTGTTGTCAGATTAAGTGCACTTTCTGCCCCTTCCCTTAACTACATTGTTTAATAATTGGAAATAGTGTGTTCTGTGTATTATTTTGCCAGAACTTACATATCACTATATAACCTTTACTATTTTTGACCACCTCATCATTCACATATTACACTCTATTTTGAAGACTGAAAATAGTAATGTTCCAATTAGTTGGATCAAATGTGAATAGAAATTTTAGAAATTATCCACCAATAAGGTTCACAGAAAGCATAAGTACATATAGTTGTTCCCAATATAAACCCTCTATAAAACAGGTTTATTGAGAAAGGTCTATAACAACTGACTGGAAAGATACAGTTGTTTTTAGGTTGTTCAGACGAGCAGATGAAAGAAATAAAAAAATCCAACCAAAAGTAGTGATTTATTTAAATAATTTCAAACTCAGAAAGCCATAGTTCCAACTCTCACTTACATTACTAGAAACCATTCAAATATGGATACTCACCTTGAGGCTTATACGAAGGGAACTAATAGATGTCTCAATTAAGCATTTTTCAGCCTCATTTTGACATATCAAAACATGTAATAGCAATTCCATGAACAAAAGACTGATGTCAAACTCCTGGAGAAACAACCTTAACAAGCTAGGTAACAAATTTTTTTCCAGAATTTCCGAGTTTTATGTGTTCACTGACAATTTTAAATTCCTGTAAGCTGTAGCTTAAACTATGAAGTCTATATATTAACTTTTCAGGTGAAGACTACATTTCCGAACCTAGCAAAAAAAAGTTGTTCCTACTATATGGCATGAATACTCAAAAGTATGTTTCCACAAGAACAATATTAAAACAAAAATGAAGAGGAACTGCTCAGGATGTTTCCACTTTATTCGCTCTAACTTCCACCTTTTATATGCCTGTTTAACTCTGAAATTCTTCATCCCTACTCAGAGGATTTGCCTAAAAAAGGTAAAGATATTGTTAATAAAGCTTAGGCACGAATAGGAACTATCTTTGCCAAACTTTGAAACTGATACGACAAAGTTTACATATTCCAACATGCTTATTTAGATTAAGTGTGGGAAAGAAAAAAGAATGTCAGTCCTTGCACAAGACAAGGCAGTAGAAACCACATATATGAAAAAAAAAAAAAAAACCATCTTTTGCAAACATAACCATTAAAGTAGGAAGGATGGGATAAGAAAACTATTTTTTTACTATGTCAAGATGGTTCTCACAGGATTTAGCAGAAGTTCTGGGCTGGTCCTGCAAAATATGAATAGAAGATTACAGCCTTCCTCACAAAATAATTCAGTCAACACTTGTAAATGGCACTTTAACTTTCAATCATATATCTATCTAACAATGAGCAACTAGGTTGTTCTATGAGACCTCTTTCAATCTACACGCATACTTGCAAAAGAAGTTTATTTAGTTATTCTGAGCTCTATTATTTTAGTCTACTGCTGACCTTTAGTTAATTTAGATACCATTAGTATAAAATAGCCCTATAAAATCCAGAAGAACACTTAAATTTACGATCTGATGCATCATTAATTTAAGTTGCATGCAACAAGAAACCCCAAATGTATAGGTCAAGTTCCGACCCCATGAAATCAAGCTCAACCTCAAACTCGTCAATGTATCGATGTCTAAGAGAAAGATACCTGTCTATTTACTATACATGAAGATTATCCAATAGGATTGGCCACTGGTGCTCAAATTTGAAACAAAGCCCAATTAGTTTCATATCAAAATTGAACTCACAATCTAAATATTGACCTTTTATATACAACCAATTGAATTAACAGAGCCCAATCTCAAACTAAACTAAGATTATAAATATTAATATTCAACAAGAGACAAATGGAAAGAACAAAGGGATTTACCTTATAGATTCCTAGAGATATTGATCGGGTGTCTGGGGTGTGAGAGAGCTGTTGTTACAGTTTATTTGGTGAAGGAGGAGCTATTCGACGGAAAGGAGGAGCTCGTCGGTCTAGGTGGTATGTTCTGGCACGGGACCTCGTTAACGTCGACGGAGGAGCTCGTCACTGTCGACGGTAGGTTGCGGTGCGGACCTCGTCGATCCCGGCGGTAAGTTCCAGTTTGAGGAGCTGCAAAGCTTGGGGAGGGAGGGGGAGAGAGAGAGAGAGAGAGAGAAAGAGGTGTTGTTTGGGAAAAAGAGGGATAAAGAATTAGGGCTGTATTGTTGGTGGGAACTTTGGCCAAAAAAAACAGGGGGAAAATAATTGGGTTATTAGCGCCAAGAGTAAGAAAAAAGTTTACGACGGTGCGAGAAAAGTTCGTCGCAATTGATTGCAGTGTTACTACGGCAAACATTTTCCGTCGCAAATGATAAAGCTTAATCGCGACGGAAGATTTTCCGTAGCAATAGAGTCTCAATTGCGACGGCAACTGTTGCCGAAGTAAAAAAGCGAAGCAATTGCAATTTTTTTTAGTAGTGCTACCTGACACAAAAGGACTATTAGACAAGGAAGGATTGGGACATACCTCGGGTGATGATTGAGCAGGTGAGACCGCTGAAGAGGAGGGAGAGACTGAAGAATTGTCTAAACACAATCAGAAGACGGCAGAACCTCATCCTCCACTTGATTGAAAATTGTCTCCCCGGCCGACTGATCAGACTGATCCGGTTGACCAGTTGGTAATACATTGCTCAAAGTGTTTTCTCTTGATGAACCCCTGTTTTCCCTATTTTCCTTCTCAATATTAGACGACGGGTCCTCCAACTTTGAGAACTCAGATGCCAGACACTCATTTTGCCTATTAGACAAATCTTCATAATAACAAGACTTCTCCCCCTTACTAGGAGTCACAGGAGGCAAGAAATAACAAACATCTTCACTGAAAGTAACATCCATGGTGACATAAAACTTCTGGGATTGAGGGTGATAACATTTGTAACCTTTCTGATGAGACCCATACCCAACAAACACACACTTAAGGGCTCTAGCATCCAATTTTGTCCTTTGATTTTTATACAAATGAACATAGGCAACACAACCAAAGACACGAGCAGGAAGGGTATTAGATGATGGGATAGAAACATAGTTAGACAAGACCTCAAGTGGGACACAACCTTGAAGAGGAGCAGATGGAAGGCGATTGATAAGATGAGAAGCACACAAAACAGCTTCTCCCCAAAGGTACTTAGGCATGTTAGCACTAAGCAAAAGAGATCGAGCCATATCCAAAAGGTGACGATTTTTCCGTTCAGACACCCCATTTTGCTCAGGTGTCTGTGGACAGGAAGTTTGATGGATTATGCCATGGTGTTGGAAATATTCATGAAAAGAATGATTAATAAACTCACCCCCATTATCAGAACGAAAAACCTTAACATGAGCATCATATTGAGTACGAACAAGACTATGAAATGCTGTAAAGGCAGAGAAGACAGAATCTTTGGACTTAAGTAGAACCACCCACGATAATCGGGTAAAGTCATCGATGAATAACACAAAATATCGCATCCCAGAAAGGGTAGAATGTTTAGAAGGACCCCACAAGTCTGAATGAATTAATTCAAAAGGCATAGTACTAGAATGAAAGCTCGAAGGATAACTAGACCTATGACTCTTAGCCAAAGCACAAGTTTCACAATGCAAGCTAGAATCACTTATTCCCAAAAATAACGAAGGCATGGACTTTTTCATAACTCCAAAAGATGGGTGACCCAAACGCCTATGCCATAACCATAACTCACTCAGTCGATCAGAACTCGATGTCAGGGCTAAAGGTTGTTCTGGTTCTTGTGTTTGTCCTGCGTACATGCAATCCAAATGAAACAGTCTCCCCCTCAGGTCTCCCTTGCCCATGATCACCCGATTGCATAGATTCTGAAAAACAACATACATTGGATAAAAGGTTACTGAGCACTTATTCTGTGGATTCAATTGAGAGACAGATAACAGATGATGAGACAACGAGGGCACATAAAGGACATCAAGTAAAACAATGGATGGTGTAACCTGAATAGACCCAATACCTAAGACCGGAAAAGACACACCATTTGCATTAGAGACATGAGATATAGAAGGAGATGACATAGACACAAAGAAAGACTTGTCGTAGGTCATATGATCAGACGCACCAGAATCAATTATCCATGTATCACTACCAGTAAAGTCAGAAATATGTAAAGCAATACCAATTTTACCTCGAGTTTCCTTAGTCAAGGAAACATTACCCTTAGAGAGGTCTTGCCCTTCAACACCATAGAAATCAGGTTCTGGCACCAGTTGGACTGCTGCTTTGCCTCTCTGACCTCTACTTCCTCCAGTATTACTTCCTCCTCTCCAACCGGAATTGTTAGAATTAAACCTTCGCAGCTTAGGACATTGATTCTTGAAATGACCAACTTCCTTACAATAGTTGCAAGTCATTTGGTTATTAACCGGAGCCAGCCCTCGGCTATAATTCTGATTCTGTTCGTACGCCTGACTCCGAGGTCGATAGTGACTTAGAGATGGAACATGAGATGAACTCCCATACTGAGGAGACAAAGGTTGAGGTGATCTAGCCTGGACTGCTAAAACTGAAATTTCAGTATGAAGACCCTTTGCAGCAACTTTGTTGGCTTCATCTTTTCGAATATAGGCAAAGGCTTGCTCTAACGTTGGAGGAGTTGCAAGACGCAATAACTCATTCTTTGCCCCTTCGAAATGAGGATCGAGACCAGCAAGAAAGACATGAACACGCATCTTATCTTGCTCACTCCTGTAGGTAGTGATGTCTGCTTCACAAGTCATAGGATTAGGATTTCTCTGATCAAGCTCCTGCCAGATTGTCTTCAAATTTGCATAAAATGTTGCAACAGGCTGTCCACTTTGAGTTATTTTGAAAGCTTTGACATTTAATTCATGAACACGGGCAAAGTCACTTCCATCATAATAAGTAGCAGCAACTGAGTCCCATTTTGCTCGGGAGAATCAAAATTAGCAAATAACTGCATTACCTCTGGAGTCATTGCTTTTAGAAGAATTCCCATCACGTTAGTATTTGCCGTGTCCCATTCATCAGCTTTTGGTCCTGCAGCAGGTTTGGCAGTGCTACCAATAACATAACTCCACTTTCCAATCCCTTGAATATGGATCTTCATAAGCCTGTGCCATAACTGATAATTTGTGCCATCAAGCTTGACGCCAAAGCTTGAGTTATCTGTTACATTTTGAACAATCACAACTTCACGAGTCACGGACGTAGCTCCTTCAGCCTTAGAGTCACTTGTGATCAAATCCACCATCTTACCTTTTTTAAAAAAAAAAAAAAAAAAAAAAAAAACACGTATGTGGACACACGGCTTCCACTCTTCTGTGATAAATCTAAAACCGAGAGAGGCGAGCTGGGCTGCTAAGTTAGGCGAGCTCAGTTGGGCGAGCTGGGCTGCTGATGCGCCGCTGTGAGCTGGGCTGCTGATGCGCCGCTGTGCGAACTGAGGAGGCGCCGGGATCTGTGAAGACGCGCGCTGGGGAGGGCTGCTGCAGTCAGGGAGGTGTGCCCGAGGGTGTTTGTAGGCGGAGAGCCGCGGGGGCAGTGGGCAAGGACGGATGGATGGACAAGTGGCTTGCTGATGCGCTGCTGTGCGGACTGCGACCGGTGGAGGCACGATCTCTCGGTGTTGCACGGTGCGCAGGGAACGTAGGGCTGCGCTGCAGGAGGCTGGATGCGTGCGGAGATTAAGATCTATGGATCGAGCTCTGCACAACGTCGGGTTTGGAGGCAGAAAGAAGCTGCGATGATTAAGCTGCGGTTTGAGAGCAGCAGTTTTGAGTATAGCAGCAGTTCGACTCGATAAGCAGTTGCGGTAATGCGGAACTGGTAGTGACAGTCGAGCTTGGTATGATCTGGAGCAAGAGGTATGATCTAAAACCGATTAATTGACCAAAAGAACATAGGGTGTTTCTGGTGTTTGATCGTAAGAAAGAATTGGCTAGTGTCTCTTAATCAAAAGAACCCAAAAGAACTCAATATGTATTAATCAAAAATATCCCAAAAGAAAAGAAAAACACAGCGGAACAGAGTCCTAATTGGATCTCTGCTCTGATACCAAGTCAGAAAGAACAAGAATGTTTTGGGAAAGTTCAGTGTATTTACTCTTCTTCAAGAATGAAATATATATACACATTGAGTTACATATTAAGGGATGAAACTATACAACAGAATATATAAAGTTGTCTGCCACCAGTATCTGCTATTACTCCACCAACTCACTGTCTACCACAATTGTCTGGATGGTCCACTTTACCAACTCATGCCAACTCACGCCAACAGTTTCTTGACAAGAATCTGATATAATGGATGTTTTTTTCCTCCTAATTTGGATAACTGCTGTAATCGGTAGAAGAAGAGGCGGGTTTGCTGGGGTGAAGACTTTTTGGGGGAATTTCAAGATTTGGGGTTCTAAGGGTTTCTATTTGAGTGAGAAATGGTTGTGTGATGGTAGAGAGCATGATGACTCGGCCCAAATGAGAATTGAGGACGATGATGACAACTGATCACGAAAACAAATTGTTTGAATCTTTTTGAAGAACAAGAACTCTGGATGTGAATGGTAGAAGAAATTACTGAATTCTTTTTAATCCAGAAAAGGTAGAACTTCTTGTTGAAGTGCTGAAATCTTGTAAATCCAAGGTATGTTTTTGGGTGAATGAATAATGATCAAGAAGACAAGAAACACCAGATTGGTTTTTTTTTTTCCTCCATTTGTTAGTGCCTTTTTTTTAATGGGTTTAACAGAGTTAGTTAACGACAAGTGTCTCACTACTATTGAAGGGACATGTTTGGCACAGGTATTTTGAGGACAGCAGATTTCCTCCCGTTAGTATCGGGGTTCATGCATAGATTCACACATCGTTAGGTGCACCAAATTTTAGTTCCCACCAATCCACTTTGAAAATTAAAGCCTGAACGAGCGAACCATAGAGACTTATTTCTGTGGTTTGCAACCAACCACGTGTACGTAGGGAATAAGGAGAAGGTCACTATGTACTCTCAAAGTCTCCATTATATAACGAAGAGGCATTTTTATGGACCTAGCAAGCAAGCTAGACTAAATAGAGAAAAAAAAATAGAGAATGAGTGAGATCAGTGAAAAGATGAGGAGCGCAGTAGTGGAGAGCAGAGAGTGGTACATGGCTGCTTATGCACCTGAAGGTGTTCCGACCTCCGATCATCTCAAACTCCGCACAGTCAAAATCTCCCTTGCCCTCGATTCGATCCCGGAACAACATGTTATCCTCGAGACCCTGTTCATCTCCCTCGATCCGTACTTGCGAAGCAGAATGACTGGCCGAGAAGACGGCCTCTACTCTCCCCAGTACAACCTCAACGAGGTTAGCTATAGCTAATTATCACGTACTATGGGCTAGTTCATACCTTTTAATTTCAGTTACGTACTTCGTCTTAATCTGCATTAGCTGTTGTTATAATGTAGGTAGTTTCAGCATTTGGAGTTGGAAGGGTACTTCGGTCAAGGGATAGTAACTACGGGGAAGGTGACATAGTGATCAGTCCCTTCATCCCTGTTGCTGAATATTTTGTGCTCCCATCCCAAGCTTTAATAAGAAAGATTGATGCAGATGCTGGGATTCCATTGCCTGAATACATCAGTACGCTAGGTATTAATAATCCTTTCCTTAAATAAATAAATTCTGAGAGGTTGAAAAAATACCATACTCCGGAGTATGTTTAATCAATTTTTTTTAAAATTTTGTGGGTTAGAATTATGACATTAATATATATATATATATATTTATACCATATTAATTCTACATCGAATATACATTTATAAATTTCTGTATGAATTATATATATACATATATAATATAATTATATATATATTTATACACACAAACACATATTTGTATATAATTTTTTTTGACGAATTATATATATATATATATATTCACAAATCACAAACATATATATATATATATATATAATTATATATATAACGAAAAAAAAGAAAAAAATTTAAAATAATATATTTTATTTTTAGATAAAAACTAAAATAATTTAAAGCCATTATATTTTGGAATGATAAGATAGTCTTTTTACTCAAGAATTACATGACATGATTTGACAAATAGGTGATGTGTGTAGGTGACATGACATGACATGACACCTAGAATTGAAGTCACAAATCTTAGACCTCATTGAGGCCACAAATCATTTTCCGTATAATAACTGTTGTTCCTCATATCTTATAATGATGTATTAGGAATACCCGGGTTTGCAGCGTGGGTGGGGATTCAGGTGGTGGCAGAGCCAATAAAACCAGGGTCGAATGTGTTCATTTCAGCCGCGGCTGGGGCGGTTGGGATGTATGCAGGGCAGTTGGCCAAGCTCAAAGGCTGTCGGGTCGTCGGAAGCACTGGATCCGACGAGAAAGTAAGTCGCCTAAGTCGTGTTCACTTTTTTTTTTTTGGCTTCAACAAATGAAAAGTAGCATTGATGTTATAGACTACCAAGAGCCTCTCAATAATGGTGGGTATCAGCATAATTGCATTAGCTGTTTACCATACACTCCCTTATCTTCCTTTTTGAATGGATTTTACTGTCTCTGTTGTTCTGTTGTCTTGTCCATTGACGCAATTTGTTCCCCACACACAGCAACTTTTCCCCCGTCAACTTCCCTCACTAGCTAGTCTATTCTAGATTGTCATCTGAAGATTGGTCCGGCAAAATAATCAACCCATACTTCAAGACCGTCTAGCGTAGATTCTTAAAATTGCTGGTTCTTCATGAGAACTTAAATGTTAGTAAAATTTCTTAAAATCTTGGCCATCCCAAAAGTCCAATGGTTGATAAGTACGCCACATCATCTTACATAACAGTTTATAAAATACCACACAACTGACTGCAACCTACTGTTGTGACTCTCTCTCTCTCTCTCTCTCTCTCTCAGTTCATCTTCAACCTGCTGTTATAATTATCAGTTCATCTTCAAGTGTACTAAATTCCGAGTTCTTTACTTCTTCTAAGATCTTCTTCCCCATAAAAGGAGTTTTCTAGCCCTATTCTTTAGATGTAAGGATTTGTTAACATAAGTTATTTGGATTGCTGGTCACTTCACGACGCCCCTAACGTACATAAATAGAGGAATAATCATTTGACCCCAAATTCGTTTGGGTTCTGGTTCAAATTTGTTTTGATCCCAGATTCATTTCGGATCTGATGGGTTGCTGACCCAAACACATAGCTTCAATGCTAACGTTTTGATAATTTTTCATAACTTAAATCACATATTCTTTGTGAATCATATATGAAAACCTTTATTTGTTTATAAAATAAAGAAAGGAGAACAAAATGAGATAGAAGATACAAGAATTGGGTTCAATCCTGAGAGCTAGCAGATGAATATTGATCTGCTTGTGTTTCGTTGATGGAGGACATCGGTGGTTTTTTTTTTTATTTGGGCGTGAAGAATAAAGCTGATAGAGTCATCCCAGCTGATGTGGCAAATTTACCAGCCATTAGATCACTTGAAGGATATAAATTTTATAAACTTTACGAAAACTTCATGGCTCCTCAATTTAGAGGAGACGGATTCATTTTGATTAGGGTTTTCTTCTTGGAGTTGCTATTTTTAAATGATGTAAATACATACTACCGTACTCTGAAAGTTTGGAAGTCCCCTGTGTCCTTCAATCTTTCAATGGGATTCAAAATTAATGTAAATTTTTCATCAATTTTTCTTGGTTAAATTAGAAATTTTGAATGCTGAATGTAATCATATATATATACATACATGTGTGTGTGTCTATATATAGTTTCATATATGAAACATAAATATGATTAACCAATCGAAATTTGTTGATAATCTATGCAGGTAAGGCTCATAAAGGAGGAATTTGGATATGATGATGCATTCAACTATCACACGGAGACAGATTATGATGCTGCTCTAAGCAAGTAATTAGTTGTTTTTTAAGTAGAAGATTAGTACGTATACCTATTTGTGCTCTAAGAAACACAGTGATAGAAAAACATTGAAATAGACCACACTAGAATCAATGCTTTATACAGAAACCCTAATGCCGCCTAAAATACTCCTAATGGTGCTAAAAGCTTAACATACTCGTAATTGTTTTTCTTATAGTAATTTAACTATTTTCAGGTATTTCCCTAATGGAATTGATGTATACCTTGATAATGTTGGTGGTGAAATGCTTGAGGCTGTTCTCAACCACGTCAACCAACACGCAAAGATACCTCTTTGTGGCATGATATCTGGCTACAACAAGGTACACACGTAATTAAGTTGGAGATATCATCACTATCATTAATTTAATTATCTTTCATATTACTATATATATACGTCGTAAATTTTGTTTGCACTAGCACGATACATATAATTGCAATTGCATGGATATGTATAAAACTTACTTCTATGGAAAATTGAAAATTTATGTGCGTTTTAGAAAGATTTGTTTCTGGTTCTTGTCAACTAATTAAGGTTTGTACATATCTGTGCATATATGCAGGTTTGGACTGAGAGAGAGGGAGTGAGGAATCTGCTAAATTTGATAGGAAAAGATGTGAAGATGCAAGGTTTCATGGTGGGTTCATACTTGGATCGTTTTGGGGATTTTGCAAAGGAGATGGAGAGCCACCTAAAGGAACGAAAAATTAATTCTAAGCTTAAAATCTATAATGGAATTGACAAGTTCTTGGAGAGCCTACGGTCACTCTTCACCAGCTCTAATATCGGAAAAGTGGTTATCCAAGTCAAGTAATATATGGCTAGGTTGAAGGCCGGATCAATATCAATCTATATATGCCATTTTGATTAAGAAAGTCTTGCATACGTCAGCCGTATTATGTGTCTAGTATGGCTGAACAATCAGTGTCATGCATGCATGGAGGTGTTTTGAGTATTTCACAATTTTCACTTTGAAAAAGTATGGGTAATTTCTAAATAAGAATCATTTTTCCTGGATTTTGTTTGGGCAGTCGCGCCACGTGTCACTACTACACAAAAACATTCAATGACGTTTGAAAAACGTCATAAAATTGTTTAGAATGTCGTCTCTACTGGTGCCGTCTTATGTGGCATGAATCGATGACAGTTAGAAAACGTCATAAAAAGTATTTCAATGATGGTTAGAAAACGTCACAGAAAATATTTCAATGACGGTTAGAAAACGTCATAGAAAGTATTTCCATGACTGTTAAAAAAACGTCATAGAAAGTATTTCAATGACGGTTGGAAAACGTCATATAAAGTTTTTCATGACAATTCGAAAATGTCATAGAAAGTTTGCTAAAACGTCATAAACCTTCTTCTAATGACGTTTTGAGATCGTCATGGTAAACATTTTTATGGCATTTGCAAAACGTCATGCAACTTTTTTTATGACGTTTATCAAACGCCATTAAATTTTTTAATTGTTTCAAAAAAATCTGAATTAAAATTAGAATTTTTTTTTCTTGTTTTAGATACATACCACCATAGAACCAATACTGATATGTAAGATTGAATAACAAGCTAATTGAGAATCAATATTTTCACTACAACCTCAATATATTCAGTAAATGTTATTATTCATATCAACTACATCCAAAGAGTATCAAAATTAAAATGAAAATTTGAACAAACTGTGCAAAAGGCCAACCCTAGCCTCTCCTTGTTTCCAATACCTGCCAAAGAACCAAAAGGCAAAATGAGTACACATTGACCACCTCTTCTACTCATGTATACTAATCAACTTCTTACTGTATAATTACTAAACCGAAAATAAAAATCATGGTTAGTGAAGTTACCGTGTTTGATGACTTGATCTTAACTCCAAGCCTATGCAATAAAGTAAAAATATATTAATAATAATAATAAGAATCAGTTGCTTCAAATTGAAACCACATAATAGAATATGCTTCCACTACCCATCAATCTGGTTTCCCTCTGAACATTCTCATCAATCTGCAAACCACAAAACCAAAACAAGATTCATATCCATAAATGCACTAGTACACACTAAAAAGAACTAGCTACTATTGAAAGAAGAAAAAAAAAAGCGGGGAGATGGAGCCAGAATATAAATTCCTCATCCAACACATCTGCAGCCAAACATTAGGAAGAATTACTACATAGGAGTTTTGAAGAAATCAGGTTTGCGAGCTTTACGGGAGAGAAACTAGAATCTGAAAATTTTGTGGAAGAAGAAAGAACAAAACTTTTACAACATTAGTTAGATATTTCCTGGCTTTCTTGCATCACTTTTAACTTTGTTGCTTTTCTGCATTTTTTTTTTTTTTGGTTTTGTTTTTAACTGTTGTGTATGCATGTATAAGTAGCATCAAAGCTTTACTCTTATGATGTCCTTTTCTTTTGATCAGATTAGGAAGAAAAGTTTCGAGTGGTGATAAATTTAATTGCAGTGTACAGAGCTTACATATATAAATGCATTGCAAGATGAAGAATTAAAGAGCTAATCAGTCTACTTTGCTGATTAACTACTCAAAAGAGACCCCAGTGCATATCAGTATAGCTTACCAAAGTAGAGGCCCCACAGGGCTTAGTAACCTCTCGGTAGAGATTGCAATTAAAATTTGAATGGATTCATAGATTGGACAGTATCTACAATTAAAACCAAAGCATCCAACTGTCGACAGAAAAACGGTAAACTTCATCCAATCAAAAAGTTGAAGGATTAGAATTAACAAATTTTCAGAGGTTCTACATGATGTCAAATAAAAGCTTAATATCATCCTCATTTTTGCAATTCTCAATCGATCATGGACCACAACCAAACATTATGGGACATCAATCATTTATCATTCACAGATTCCAGCATTTTATCATACAGCTCCTTCAAGTCTTATACGACTAAAGTGTTAAGGAAACATATATAGGAACTAACCAAAAGCAAATGAGAGAATTTGTCCCAGAAGCATCAACAAGTTGCATACCTTGATTCAATCACAGAGTTATGCAATATCATCAAGACAATCCAAATTTCTGGGGTGCAACTCATCACAAGCTTGGTGTATATAATTCCAAATCTAAAATCATAAGAAATCAGGTACCTTGATAGGAAGATTTTCCTTTAATTTTGCAAAACCCAATTTGCTTGCCATCAAATCCGAGACAGAGGAACAATGTGTTCGTGAAATTCTTCAACCCTGATGGGTATGGTTCTCTCTGATGAAGACGATGAAGAAGTTGATGGCTCATACACAAAAACCCAGTCATATTAGAAAACCTAATCAAGACCTGATGAAATTAAAAACAAAGAAGTTCTCTGAATCTGAAGGAGAAGAGGAACTTACAAGGAGAGAGGGAGGGGGGGTCGAGAGAGATGAGTTGAAAAGTGAAGAGTTGCGACCGACAGAAGAGAACCTGTGGTGGCCTGAAAGATTGACGATGCTTGGAGACAGCTATACTTCGCCGGAACCGCTCCTGAACTTGCCCACAGCTTTCGAAAAACTTTAATGACACAGAGAGGGAGGATGAGAGCGAGGGGGAGCTTGAAAGGGTGAGAGGGATTAAGGGTGGATTGAGAGATCGAGGTTCATGAAAGTGAGAGCGTGCGAGGTTGAGAGTGATTGGGAGAATGGGAGTACTGACCGAGAAGGATTTGTTTTTCAGATCTAGGGTTTGTTTTTTTAGTTAAGGGAAAGGGCTTGTTTTTAGCAAAACGGGAGGGAAAGGTCGGGTTTGTTTTTTAAGCCAAGGGAGGGAATACTTTAGATCAGGGTTTCGAGGATTTTCAACCCACCAAAATTAATTGATTTTTTTTTTTTTTTGGATTTTTGAGACAACATACGTCATTGTATATGTTGTCCCAAATTTTGTAAATTTTAGTTTTGAGCTTGTGTTGGCTGAGGGAAAGAGAGACGACCAGTTTAACCCGTGTGTCGTCTAACGTACTTAGACGACATATAAATTCAATATGTCGTCCGTTATGTGTCGTCTGATTCACTTTCTCTTATAGTGCTGGAAAAGGTTGAATTTTAGTGAGAATTGTGAAATATGAGAATGCCCAAGACAACTAATGGATATCTTGGGTGATATGATCAAAATTACCCTTATAGGTAAATGTAGAGTCACACTATCCAGAGTCATAGACTATACATTAGCTTCATTATTTATGAGAAAGATGAAGTGAATAAGTTACTTTTTGAAATTGCTTCATCATGAATCTCTTTGTCTAGATTCGTCTTCAGGGAATTTATGCCCTCACTTGGATTCCACTCCTCACTCGGATTTCCTTCGAAGGGAATACTCTTTACCCAAATTCACTTTGAGGAGATTTTTCCTCACCTATATTCGTTTTGAGGAGATCTCTCCTTACACAGATTTGCATTTAGAGAATTAATTCTCACACAGCATCACCTTGAAGGTATTTCGCCTCACCTAGATTCTCCTTGAGAGGATTTGTCCTCACACATATTTCCCTTGAGGAGATCTCTCTTCACACAGATTTATATCTAGAGAATTACTGAGTTTTTTTATATTTTTTTAATCAAATTTTACATATATTTTTTCACTTACCAAACGTAATGAAAACATTTTCAATGACGTTTTCAGAACGCCATGGCCTATTCTCGTTCATGACACTTACCAAGCGTCATGAAAACATTTTCCATGACATTTTCAGAACGCCATGGCCAATTCTCATTCATGACACTTACCAAACGTCATGAAAACATTTTTAATGACTGTTTTTAGAATGCCATGGCCTATTCTCATTCATGACACTTACCAAACGTCATGAAAAAATTTTAATGACGTTTTTAGAATGTCATGGCCTATTCTCATTCATGACACTTACCAAACGTCATGAAAACATTTTTAATGACTTTTTTAGAATGCCATGGCCTATTCTCATTCATGACACTTACCAAACGTCATGAAAACATTTTTAATGACGTTTTCAGAATGCCATGAACTATTCTCATTCATGACACTTACCAAACGTCATGAAAAAATTTTAATGACATTTTCAGAATCCCATGACCTATTCTCATTCATGACACTTACCAAACGTCATGAAAACATTTTTAATGACGTTTTCAGAATGCCATGACCTATTCTTATTCATGACACTTACCAAACGTCATGAAAACATTTTCAATGACGTTTTCAGAATGTTATGACCTATTCTTATTCATGACACTTACCAAACGTAATGAAAACATTTTCAATGACGTTTTCAGAATGTTATGACCTATTCTTATTCATGACACTTACCAAACGTAATGAAAACATTTTCAATGACGTTTTCAGAACGCCATGGCCTATTCTCATTCATGATACTTACCAAAAGTCATGAAAACATTTTCCATGACATTTTCATAACGCCATGGCCAATTCTCATTCATGACACTTACCAAATGTCATGAAAACATTTTTAATGACGTTTTCAGAATGCCATGGCCTATTCTCATTCATGACACTTACCAAACGTCATGAAAAAATTTTAATGACATTTTCAGAATGCCATGAACTATTCTCATTCATGACACTTACCAAACGTCATGAAAAAATTTTAATGACATTTTTAGAATCCCATGACCTATTCTCATTCATGACACTTACCAAACGTCATGAAAACATTTTTAATGACGTTTTCAGAATGCCATGACCTATTCTTATTCATGACACTTACCAAACGTCATGAAAACATTTTCAATGGCGTTTTCAGAATGTTATGACCTATTCTTATTCATGACACTTACCAAACGTAATGAAAACATTTTCAATGACGTTTTCAGAACGCCATGGCCTATTCTCATTCATGATACTTACCAAAAGTCATGAAAACATTTTCCATGACATTTTCAGAACGCCATGGCCAATTCTCATTCATGACACTTACCAAATGTCATGAAAACATTTTTAATGACGTTTTCAGAATGCCATGGCCTATTCTCATTCATGACACTTACCAAACGTCATGAAAAAATTTTAATGACATTTTCAGAATGCCATGAACTATTCTCATTCATGACACTTACCAAACGTCATGAAAGAATTTTAATGACATTTTTAGAATCCCATGACCTATTCTCATTCATGACACTTACCAAACGTCATGAAAACATTTTTAATGACGTTTTCAGAATGCCATGACCTATTCTTATTCATGACACTTACCAAACGTCATGAAAACATTTTCAATGACGTTTTCAGAATGTTATGACCTATTCTTATTCATGACACTTACCAAACGTAATGAAAACATTTTCAATGACGTTTTCAGAACGCCATGGCCTATTCTCATTCATGATACTTACCAAAAGTCATGAAAACATTTTCCATGACATTTTCAGAACGCCATGGCCAATTCTCATTCATGACACTTACCAAATGTCATGAAAACATTTTTAATGACGTTTTCAGAATGCCATGGCCTATTCTCATTCATGACACTTACCAAACGTCATGAAAAAATTTTAATGACATTTTCAGAATGCCATGACCTATTCTCATTCATGACACTTACCAAACGTCATGAAAACTTTTTTAATGACGTTTTCAGAATGCCATGACCTATTCTTATTCATGACACTTACTAAACGTCATGAAAACATTTTTAATGACGTTTGAAAAACGTCATAAGAGTGATGACGGTTTAAAAACGTCATTAAATAGTAAGACTTACAATGACATTTCGAAAACGTCATAAACTTGAGATGAAATTTTGATCCATGAAGTTTTCATCAGAAAACGTTATAGAAAGGGTATTTAATGACGTTTTTGAGCAAATGTCATCTAAACATTATCATTAAATGTCATATTTGTAGTAGTGTGTTATGGCTGCCGTATGTAAGAATTTTGCTTTTAATTAATTAGTCAAGTTTTTTTATTAAACTTTGTTTGACAAGAATCTAGTTAGCTATTGTCGATCCTCTTTTCTGGACGCTTTTGAGTTTAAAAGCCTCTAATGTGCATATGAAGTTTTCGAAGAGATTTTTTTAGTACTTTTGCCTTCTTCTTCTTTTTAAATTGAGATAATTACTGGTACACCTCTGCATTTATCATGCTTAATTAGAGGCTCTTGTAATCATTTTATTTATCCTAGTTCTGTATGCATCATTTTCTTCTAAATCCCAACAATATCAAAAAAGTATGTATAAAATGAGAAAACCAAATTTATTGATATACTACGGAAAAAAAAAATTATGACTCTGGCAAAGGAAGACATGCGAGGTGAAGGAGTTTAAGGGGAAAAAGAGCACTGTCGAGAAGGTTAGGCCATCTCCAGTATGATAGAGCTATATTGGGGCTAGGGTTATAATTTAGTCCCCGTAAATATTATTCTTTATTCATGAATAAGTGAACAATCTCCAATAAGGCTGAGGCGCTGAGCTAAATTTAGCAATTTCAAGTATTTTATAATTTTACATTATGCTTTTTAATTTTATTTTATTATAATAATATTTTAATATAGACTAAAATTAATTTTTGAGATAAAAATTATTTTTTAATGTGTATATTTAGATGAGGTAGAGGAATCTATGTGGTATTATTGATAACATTTTCGGATATGATTTGCTTGAGTTGCTTGATTATGTTTAATTGAGTTGCTTGATTATCTACTGTTGGATTGCAACAGCTATCTCATATGGGCCATTAGATTTTTTTTCAAATGCAAGCAGCATTGCATGGCGTCAGCAGCCATGATAATTGGAGCTTAATTGCTGTTGGTTTTCTGTGGGTTCCATAAGAGCCAAAGAGCCATCTCTAGGGCTATTTTCAGCCCTCCCCACACTTCTTTGGATCTGGACCCATTTATAGTTCTTTGGACGTTTTGTTATTGGAGTTCATAATTTAGAAAATACGGCTAGATATCTCATTTTGACCCTCTTATTGAAGATGGCTTTAGATCAATGATATTCACCTTTTCGGTCATCCTTATTGGGTACTCCTCATCGTACACTAACAGTGGACTCACTCGATGCAATAATAGAGACCACTTGTTACACAGTTAGTCAGTTATACTCTTGTAGCAGTAGATAGCAGAGTGTTAGATATGGAAACAGTTGTCAAGTCTGGCCCTATGGATCCAGTTGACGGTGCCGAGCCAACTTTATGAACAAGCTTTGTCTCTTCCCATTTGTACGGCTAGATTCGGTACTAAATCGATCCATTTTTACCCATGCCGCTGCCGAACTGACCTCCGTTGGTATGAGGATTTTCAAACCGCCACCGATCAGACATAGTCGGTATACCGATTGTCGGCAAGCTGAATTTTCGGTTGGTAGAGTTTGGTTTTGATTTGCCGGCGGAGATTCACTGATATTGGATTATTGGAGATGAGGATGATCTGATGATGTTGATTAATTTGATGACGGAATATGTTGTAATTAGAAGATCTGATGTTGATTTGATGGGGATTGGGGAGGAAGAAAAAACAAAAAAAGATGAGAAGAAGAATAGATGAAGCAGAATTGCAGAACTGCAGAACTAAACACAGAAGAAGAAGAAGAAGAAGAAGAAGAAGAAGAAGAAGAAGAAAGGTCGAAGACCAGAAGAGAGAGAGAACATTATGTTTTGTGTTTAATCTATCACCTAAGAAAAGTATAAATATAAAGTTTGTAGGGGTTATATCACTGGCAGCTCGTGCTCCAATGGTGGGGAGTTGAGTTGTTGTGAAAGAGGTTGGGGGTTCGAACCTCATGTCTTCCAAGTTTTATATATTTTGTATAATTATTCTGTATCGCCTAAAAAGAATATAAATATAAAGTTTGTAAGTATTATATTGAGCCATTGAGGACAGCTCGTGCTCTAGTGGTGGGGAGCTGAGCTGTTGTGAGAGAGGTTGGATGTTCGAACCTCACCTCTTCCAAGGCTTTATATTTATTTTGCATAATTATTCGGTATATGTCATACCGTAGCGAATGGAGCCAAACAGCACGGCTCAGCCTAGCCGACAAATTGGTTCGGGTCGGTTCAAAAGTCGGCATGTTCGGTTGCTTTCGACCCATTTTGCCAGCCCTACCCATTTGTATGAGTAGAGCCTGGGCATGTTTCTAACTTCTAACCACTGACGATGCATTTAAACTCAGCATTCATCAACATGGGCGGAACTAGAATTTATAAGTTGGGGTTGGAGAAAATAAAACTATGTATATATTTTTTTTTTATAAAACTATGTATATGTAAATGAAAGATCAATTTTAAATACCTTTTTATTTTTCTTTTAAAATTTCATCTACAAATCAACAAAATTCTATGAAGCGACATCCGGAGAGAAAATAAGTTGTGTTTCATATTAGTGAATATTACAATAACCTTATTACTATGGCGTTTAAACATTTTGCAATTTTACATTGATTAACAAAAAATAATTCTGCTCCCTTCTTATATTCATTAATACATTTTTTTGTAACTCATAAAATTCACCATAACATTATTTATTTATTTATTTTATTGTGGGTGGACTTGAAGATGTTTGTGCGTGTGTCCCCGCCGGGTGGGTGGGGTTCAACAAATTGAATTCAGGGGGGCCGGTCCAGGCCTAGATCGGCATGGTGCTAAAACTCATAATCATGGTGAAAACAACTAGAAGAGTGAAATCTACACTCTGTTTTACAATGGTTGTCTATAGTATTTGGATGTTTATCATACACTTATTTACATCTAATTGAACCAAAGTTACAATGTAGTTGAACCAAATTTACAACATTGACAACAAAGTTATCACATTTGTTTTACACATTTACATATAATTGAACCAAATTACCACATCGACAACAATTTGTTTATAAACTTATAAAAATATAGTAGGTGGAGTAATTACCTCTAATATAACTAAAATTACCCAAAAAATAACTCTATTTACCACAATGACAATAAAATTGTTGTCAAATTTATAAATGAGTGTATCACATACATGCGGGTACTGTAGAATTTCCTCTATTATACAATCCACATTCATACTTTCCCTTTTTTTTATTGAAATGTTTATAAAAAGACAAAACTAAGTTACTAAAGAGAAAAGTTTAAGTTACTTAAAAAAAAATGAAGTATGGATTATAAAAAGAGAATGGTGAACTTTACTTAGGGGTCGTCAACGGGCCGGGCCGGGCCTTGCTATATTTTTAAATAATTGCGGGCCGGGCCGGGCCGGGCTTTATTAAAAATCAAAGGATCCAAGCCCGTCCATATAAAGCGGGCCTTGCGGGCTTTTTCGGGCCGGGCCGGGCTTGGCCTTGCGGGCTTTTTTGGGCCGGGCCTTGCGGGCTTTATTTATAAATAAATATTTAAAGACACAAGTTTTTTTTTTTTTAATCAAGCTTTGGAAATTCAATGGATAAAGATCAAATACAACCAAAGATAACATATCTATATAACTATATTGTACCCAAAAAAATCTATATTTATATATAGATACTAATTTATTGATAAATAAATTTTTAAAGACACTAATTTTTTATAAATCTATATTTATATATCATACACTCCAAAGAGCAACCCCTATCAATTCAAAGAAAATGGAAAAACCGACCGTTGGATGAGTTTATTACAATAAATTATGAGTGTTGTAAAAAATTTAGCCAATTTCACCATATTTTCGAATCCGATCGGATTAGTCAACCGTAGACACTTATATGTTTTATTGGTTGACCGATGCCGTGACAACCTCGAAACGTGCTTATTTTTTCACATCACGTTTGTATATATTCCATCAATGGATGTGAGTGGACATAAGATAAAAAAAATTAATTTTAATTACAAACACATTGGTCTATACCAATTTTCCTCCTAAAGTTGTATGACATATTCGTTGTATTTAAATTGTTTAGGTTCATTCTAAAACAATCATGAAGTGGAAAATGAATTCAAAGAAACCAACCGCTCGATTGAGAGATTGTAATGTTTTATGGTGGTTGTAGAAAATCCAGCCAATTTGGTTATCGTTTCGAATTCGATCAACTAGGTCAAACTTAGTAACTCTTATAAACCTATATTTATATATCATATAATCCAAAGAGCAACCCATATCAATTCAAAGAAAATGGAAAAACCGACCGTTGGATGAGTTTATTACAATAAATTATAAGTGTGGTACAAAATTTAGCCAATTTCACCATATTTTCGAATCCGATCGAATTGGTCAACCGATATGTAGAATATATATATATATATGCACATATTCTATATAGAATAATAGAATTATAAGAACTTCCACACACACACACACACACACACACACACACACATATATATATATATATATATATTATATATATATATATAAACACACACACACACACACATATATATATATATATATATTATATATATATATAAACACACACACACACACACACACACATATATATATATATTATATATATATATAAACACACACACACACATATATATATCTCTATATATATATATATATATAAACACACACACACACACACACACACACATATATATATATATATATATATCTATATATATATATATAAACACACACACACACACACATATATATCTATATATATATAAACACACACACACATATATAAATATATATACATATATATAAACACACACACACATATAATATATATCTATATATATATATTTATTATGTGGTAATGCATATATATCTTTTCTATATATATAACACACACACACACACACATATATATATATAAACACACACACAAATATATATCTATGTGTGAGTGTGTGTGTATATATATATTTATAAACACACACACACATATCTACACACACACATATATATATATATATATAATATTTTACGGGCTTTTACGGGCCGGGTCTAGCGGGCCTTTGGCGGGCCTGGCCTACGGGCCCGGCTGAGTTTTTGCGGGCTTTAGGCGGGCCGGCCCTCGGCCCACCTAGGCGGGCTTTTGCGGGTTTTTTGACTGGCCGGGCCGGGCTAAAAGCCCTCAGGGCCGGCGGGCCTCCATCGGCCCACTTGATCCGCGGGCTTTTTGATGAGGCCTAACTTTACTCCCTAAAAACTAGAGAGAATCTTGCGTAGGGCACCCGCACGGACACGTGGTGGGGAAGGCCAATCACTGCCCAATAGGGAGGGTGTTTTGGGTATTGCACTTCAGAGAGCAGAGACAGTTTTGGAAAAGATGGAAAATTTCCTCTCTTCTGATTGGGGGCAGTAAAGACACGTGGTGGGAAACCCCCACCTAAGAATTTCTCTAATCTAAGGCTTTTATACTAAACAGCTGCTGCAACAGAATTCACCAAGTCGATCTCGAGATGTTTGACACTTGGTCTTCGATCATCTTAACACGTGGAACAACACCGTTCCGCCCCTGCTTGATGAGCTAGGAACCACTCATATATTGTTTGAGTACACTGGTGTGTTAAATAATTGTGCCCTTCTTTTGAGTCTTGCATACAGGGGGTGCTTGTTTGCAGTAACTGACTGGAAGAAGGAGATTTTGACCCCAAAAAAAAAACCTAGGAGAAGGAGATGAGTGCTACAGTAGTCGAAAGCAGAGAATGGTACTTGGCTGCTTATGCTCCTGAAGGTATTCCAACTTCAGATCATCTGAAAATTCGCTGCGTCTCGCTGGCCCTTGATGCAATCCCTGAACAACATGTCGTCCTTGAGACGCTTTTCGTGTCCGTTGAACCATACCTGCGTGGCAGAATGACCGGCCTGGAAGAAGGGCTATACTTTGCGCAGTTCAACCTTAACGAGGTTCAGATCGATTATTTCTCGGTTTTATTTCTTTCCATACATTTTCTGTGGTGTTGATGTTCATATAATATGCAGGTAGTTTCAGCATTTGGTGTTGGAAGAGTAATTATGTCAAAGGATAGTGACTATGGTGAAGGTGACATAGTGATCTGTCCTTCCACATCTTTTGCCGAGTACTGTGTGGTATCATCCCAGAATTTAAGAAAGGTGGAGCCAAATGCTGGGATTCCATTGCCTGAATATCTCGGTTTGTTAGGTAATTTGCTTCTGTTATTACTTATTAGCATTATACCATCCAATCTTATTACAATGTTTCTACTTACTATTATGCTTCAAAGAGAGTTTCACATACTTAACTCCAAAACATAGTAGAACTTTCGATGATCCTGATATTACGGAATATTATACTTCCGTATTAGGGATACCTGGGTTGGCAGCGTGGGTGGGAATAGAGGTGATCGCGGAGCCAATAAAAGCAGGGTCGAATGTGTTCATATCAGCTGCGGCCAGTGCCGTTGGGATTTATGCAGGGCAGTTGGCCAAGCTTAAAGGCTGTCGAGTAGTTGGAAGCACTGGAACTGACGACAAGGTAAGAAATTCGTTGAGTACGTATTATTGCGATTGTTGAAATGTCAACAGTGCATTGAGGGAAGAGTTCATAATTGCATTAATTAGCTATTTGGGCTCACTTGAAAAGTGGCAAAATCAAAGCCCGTTGTTATTTGTAAAGATCCATTCGATGGCCCACTAACTATTGCATTTAGACAAGAAGAACAAATGTTTTGTTTCCTATAAGAGAGTTTCTATTGGGACTTCCAAATCTGCTCACTTGACCTTACTCTATTATGAATTATTAAATGACATATATAACCTACTATAAAATGACTATTAAGGACAATAATATACCAAAAAATATTATATTTATTTTTTGTAAACTTTCCAATTCAATAATATTAGATTGTATTCCTTATTATTTTCCTTATATATTTTCATTTTTCAATTTCACTACATACTCATTAAAGCATTCATATATATTTAATAATAATTAAAAATATGATTAAGATCATGTGACATAAAAATGTATAATATATATGTTGAACGCATATTGGTGAGGGAAAACAAAATAAATCATCTTATGATTTATGACCTAAATCTAAGTCAATCCATTATATTTTAGGAAAAAAAATTTATTTAAATAATTAACCATGTGGTACAAAAAATACAAAAAAAAAATAAACATTAAAAAACAAATGATTTTTTTTTAGAATAAAAACAAAATGATTTCTTCATTTTTTTTTGCACAGCTAAAATAGAAGAAAAAAAAACATAATAGTTCATGGCATTTTCTTATTGATTAGACATTAATTTTTGAAACTCAAGTTTGATTAAGAAATGTATATTTAGTTAAGATTTATAGAGTGATTAAATAATTGAAATGACTAAATTTTTTATTTTAAAGATAATTAATAATTTGTTTGCAAATTATATGAGTGAGGTTATTTGAGGAAGTTTAGAGAGGTTTAGTGAGTAAATTTAGTATTTGAAAATTTGATAAGAGGTGTAAAAAGCATAGAGGTCAAGTGAGCAAATTTGGAGGTTCAAATAGAAAAACTCTTCCTATTATCGGATACTCAAGAAACAAATGTCTTGATAAGAGATTAAGAGAGAATGAAATTAATTAACTTAATACCGAGATAGTAATTGGATTAAAGTTTTCACTATCGAAACTTACTGTTCACTTTAATGAGTGGTGCTATTCACACACCTATTTTCTCTATTCACACGGCCCCATGTATTTTTCTATTACTTTAATTCAATTTTTTTTTACAAATTACCCTAACTACCATCCTTTTTAATTTTAATTTTATTTTTTATATTTGGCAAGTCAATCATGAATCAAACATCATTATACAGTAAATCAATTTTTTTTACCTATAATGAAGGAAAAATAATACGTTCATTAAGTGGAAGGAACTGTATTATTAAACAAGGAATATGCTTTCTAGGTAATTACATTTATTCAAATGAATCCAAATTACAAAGATCTTCCAAGCAACACTAATTTTCTGCAGTAAATATGGTTTTCCTCTTCACACTCTGATTGTTAGGTAGAAAGGTACTAGACCTAATTCAACATTGTGAAGAGAATGCAAATCCAATAGCTAGTTGGTTATTTAGAGTATTAGTTACAGTTACTGAATTGAAATATATAGATGGTTGGTTGATGGGGTAGCAGTTACAAAACCATAATATATCAAACCGATTGAAATCTTGTCTAATATTTTACCCTTATCTTGTGAATGTCATTGCTAATTAAGAAGAAGTAGAAGAAGAAGAAAAAAAAAAACAAGTAAACAAACCTTATTGGCAAGACAAAATGCTATTTGTGAAAAGTCCAGCACTTAGTGTGGTAAAGTTTAGAGCTCAGATGAAAAATCACTATGTGACTGAATTTGGGAATTTAGGTATGTCATTACTGCTATATAGAATTGAAGAAAGGTATAAGCATATCACCTAAACTAAAGGAGATCCAAAACCTCTCACATCTACTTCAGCAATGTTAATTCAAAATACCATTCCCAGTGTTTTAGCCATTGTTTCACTGGTGGAATTAAGCATTCTATAGAGTATTCTATAGAATGGTGATATGGCCAATTTGTTCAACCCTTAATTTAATATATGTCTGGTGTAGCGAAAATATAAAACAATTATAAGAATGTATTATGCAAGGCTAGAATAATCAAAATATGATCGAACATACAATTGTCAACAATAAGGGATTAGAATTTGAGAATGATTGACTTGCCAGATAGAAAGAAAAAAAAAATTGCAAGAGGGGATAGTAAGGGTAATTTGTAAAAAAAAAAAAACAATTTGAATTAAAGTAAGGGGAAATGATTATTTACCCAATTTTAGCTTCAAAATTGCCCACTTACCCAAACACTCTAAGAGATTATTTCCCTAATACCCAATTAAGTATTTTTTTATTTTTATTTTATTTTTTGGGGGACAATTTTGCCTTCTCCTTCTTTGTCACTTAATGAGAGAAGTCATCGGAGACCTTGCCGGACTCTGGTGACCAATGGCGGTCGGGGACTCCAGTGACCGGTGACCGGAATCTCGAATCCAGTACTGGACTAGTGACTGGATTCCGGCGTCTCAATTTATTGCCTCAAATAATACCCAGTAATCATATTATTGTCCCCCAATAAATATATTATTGCTCCTCAATATATAACAAGTTTATTGGGGATCAATAATTAGTGAAAAATGAAGATGTTTTGAATTTTGAAAGCTTTCGGAGGTTTACCAAATAAATAATTTTATTATTGGCTCCTAATAATCTTATTATTGCCCTAATAAACATTTTATTGCCCCCCAGTAATCTTTTTATTTATTTTGTTTCGGGTTTTCACGGAGGTGGTGAAAACAGACCGACCCTAGTAATCTCATTATTGGGTCCCAACAATCTTATTATTGCCAATCATCCTTCCCTAGAGGACTTTCAAACCCGATTGACCTACAAAGCAGATCAATCACCTCCAACCCTACTTTCTCCAAAGCACGACTGAACTCGCTTAGAGAAGCCAAGGACAACCCAGCAGACTCGGTATAACACAACTCGTTGAGACAAAACGACTTGCCGAGTCTGTCCACGTCAGCATTGTCAACTTCATCTCCTTCCTCAAACCCAATAGGCCAGTTCCTCGGGAAACTCGCTTGTTTCTTCTCCCTGGGTAGGTCAAAGAGCGATAGTGCTTCCAACTCGGCCGAGTTAGCGAGTTGGGGAGGGATGGAGCTGTCGGTGAGCTGGAAGAACCCCAGTTTCGAGGAGATGGATTGGATCGAGCTTGGGACAAAGAGATCACCGGAACCGGAGGACACGTGGCTGACTGTGCGAGGCGCGTGGGGAGGGAAAGGGTGGGTGGAAGACGGTGGAGCATGATCGAAAGGGCGTCATCCGCGGCTAATGTGGACATGGTTTTGTCCGACTGCTGGGCCGACGAAGTTGGTGGCGGAGCTGACGTGGAGAGAGAGAGAGAGAGAGAGAGAGAGAGAGAGAGAGAGAGAGAGAGAGAGAGAGAGAGAGAGAGAGAAACTGGAGGTGGAGATCGAGAGATTGGGGAGATAGAGGGAGATCAGGGAGAGATGAAGGAGAGAGAGGGTGTCAGTGGCGTGGAGAGTGAGGAGATAGAGGAAATAGTGGCATCTATATAGTTTCTTAATCACACGAAGGGCAAAACTGTTAATAGATGTTAGATTGGGTAAATATGGTTAAAAAACTCTTAGTGGAGTATATGGGCATTTTTTAAGCTGAAATTAGGTAAGTGGTCACGGCTCCTTAAAGTAATAAATACATAGAAGGTGTGTGTGAATAACACCACCCTTCTTTAATTTGTATTAATAAGGAGAAATCTCATTTTCATATCAATTAATCTCAGGTAGTGCTACGTTGTATGTTCACTCTCTCTTCTTTTTTTTCTTTTTTTTTTGTATTTGCTTGCCTTGGTTATGACATTGTAGGCTTTAATTAAACACTTTAGTTGATCTAGGTATTTGTAAGATTTTCAAAAACTTAATTAAGTAGGGGAATGAAATTCACACTTCCTATTTTATAATCCACACTTAGGGATGACAATAATTCCCATCGAGTATTCGACCCTAACGGGGAGAAATTCGGGTAACTGGGATGGGGATCCCCAATATTTGATTTTTGAAATCAGATACGGGGCGAGGATGGTATTTTGATCCCTATTCCCATACCCACCCAATAAGAATTATCTAAAATATATATATATATATATATATATAATATGATATTATTTATAAATAAATATTTATGTAAACTTCATCTTTTTGTCAATATTTAAATTTGAGAGAATTTTAAGAACAGTACATGAACTTAAGGCTACTCCGAATTTTGGTGTCCAACGTTTATATAACCCAAAATAAGTACATGAACTTTTAATCCCGACCCAGTTTTCATACATGCCGTCACTAACACCGTTAACATCTATGCCACATGACATATTAATAAGGCATAGGTGTTAACGGTGTTTCTGACGGCATGTATGAAAACTGGGTCGGGAATAAAAGTTCATGTACTTATTTTGGGTTATATAAACGTTGGGCACCAAAATTCGGAGTGGCCTTAAGTTCATGTACTGTTCTTAAAAATTTCCCTTTTAATTTTGTCAATATATTATTGTTTTTTTTTTTAAGCGAGACTTGTATTTGTATTTGTTTGATTGAAATGAAGAATTTATTTTATTTTGATGTTTGATTTTTTTTTATTTTAACTTCATATTTTACAACTCATAATTATTTGTATGAATTTTTATATAATAAATTAGTAATATTGTTAACCGGGATGAGGCGGGAATGGGGACCTGATCTCCAATGGGGACGGGGACGGGAAATCCCTAGTTTCTTATTATGAGGATTGGAGCGGGTAAGGGGATGATGGATAAAGTCGGGTATGGAGACCCTACCCTCCTCATTGCCATCCCTATACCACACTCTATGTTTTTTTTTTTTTTAGTATCATAACATCACATGTTTTACAATCCATACAATAAAAATATAAAACTTAATATATTTAAAAAAACAAAAAAAAAACATAAAGTGTGAACACATTAGGAATGTGAAATTCACTCCTCATTAAGTATTGTGGACTTCACTAATATAGTTGCAACTTATATATTTATTTGCCTTGATATAAAGCATTCCAATATGCATGCATGGGACATGATAAGTTGGCGATTCGAAACAGTACACATACCCAAAAAAATCTAGCTACTACATACTACATAGGCCAGGGAGGAAATCACCTGTCCCCAAATCTTCTATCCCAACCCTGTCCCATTAATAATAATTTGACACGTGTTATTCCACTCAACAAGAGCTAACACCGTTAACAATTAGTTTTTAAAAAAAAAAACTTAGAAAACCCAGAACAATCAACTGAGGGGTTTACTCTTTTTGCTGCTGAATCCATCTTACCAAACCAAACACTTGGCATCTTCTCTTGTTTCTGTAAGACTGAATAAACATGTATCTTTTGATCATTTCATAATTTAAATTTCTCAGTAAAACCCATGTCCTCAACCTTTGCCATAAACCCTGAGAGTCACAGCAATATCAATCTCTCCCCACCACCACAAGTCTAATTGCAGGCTCCTACGAGAAAAGCCCCATTGGAATCAAGCTCAAACCCCAAAACACGGAAATCCGAAGACACAATCCAGCTCTACAACCTGTCACATGCCACCTCCGTCGGCTTCCTCAACGACCACACCCACGCCCACCGTCGCATCCGTTTCCTTTTTCATCCGTTCCAATCTCTCCGTCCCCCTCACCTCGTCTCCGGTGACGCCGACGGTTCGTTCTGCATCTACGAGGCCGACCCCTTCATCCTCCTCAAGAGCCTCAAGCCGCACAGGAAGGCAATGAGCGACTCGTCATTGCAACCATTCAAAAGCTGGCTTTGACTGTCTGTGGGTTTGGATATATGTTAAGCTTGGCTTTACAGAAAGAAGAGAAGATGATAAGTTCTGGGTTTGGTAAGATCAATTATGTTAACAAATGCAGAAGCTGGGTTGATTGTTTTAGTCCAAGTTTGTTTCTGTTTTTTTTTTTTTTTTGAAAGGCATGTTTTTGTTTTTTTAACTAATTGTCAAATTATAATTAGAGGGACAAGGTTGGGATAGAGAATTTGGGGACAGGTGATTTCCTTCCCATAGTCCATTGGAGCTAGACATGACAATTAACTAGCAGTTCAGATCATTAAAACGGATCGTGATATGAATATAAAACAAAACAAAAAAATTCTTATTTAAAAATTTGTTTTAATGACTACTATTTTAAATCTTGAAATTTCTATTGGGCACTCTACTATAAGGAATTTATGCAAAAATGTATATGGACCTTATAAAACATGTATTCTGATTAGGGTTCAAATCAGTTATTAGCCTTATCAACTTCGAAACCATAACTTTCAGTTTCAAAATGGAGTTTCCAATTACCAACCAAATTTTTTTGATATTTAATCATATCAACCAAATTTGGTATTTCGGTATTACCAACTTTAGGACAAATATTTATTTGCAATATAAATTAGAATTAACAATATTAGATAAGCTGTCGAAAACTTTGTATTCATTTGCTTATTTGATTATATAGCTCTATATACATATATATATATATATATATATATATATGTGTTTTAGTCATTTTCAATAAAACTAGTTATTTTACGATCTTTTACTATATATGTTACTTAAAATGCATGTACTATTAATATAATATTAGCATAATTGCTAATACTATCATGAAAATAATTTGTTTGTATTTCTTAATATACATGTATATATTGAAAACTAGAATACATATGATAGCAATCATGTAGAGTCGATATTTACAAAAACCAAACCAATCTTTTCAGTAATATTTGATTTTTGTTTTATTGGTTTCGATTATTAAAAAGTCAGTTTACCAAACTTAAAATATCGATCGGTTGGTATTCGATCGGTTTGATAATTACGATGGCATCCCCTAATTTTGATCATTACAATGCTGAATCAATCATTTATAATTTCATGAATATGATAATGCACTCAATTACAATGTTGTAAACCCAATAATTACTTTAGTTTTACTTTATCAGGATGCATTCTTAGAAAACCTTTTGTTTTGATTATTGTTGAAAAATTATGGTTCTTAGGTAAAGCTTATCAAAGAGGAATTTGGATATGATGATGCCTTCAACTACCACACAGAGAAAGATTACGATGCTGCTTTAACCAGGTAATTACTAATTATTAACTCTTTTCAATTACATTTTATGTGTATCATGGCTTAAAAATGTATGAATGAAACAATGTGAAAGTGGAATTGTTTACAGGTATTTCCCAAATGGAATTGATATATATCTTGACAATGTTGGTGGTAAAATGCTCGAGGCTGTTCTCAACCATGTCAACAAGCATGCAAAGGTCTCCCTTTGTGGCATGATATCTGGCTACAACAAGGTGATGAATTAATACCATTTGTATTCATCTGCATTATTACACATAGATACTGTCAAATTAGGTTATGTTTGTCTAAGCATGAATATGATGTATTCAATTGCACATGCAAATTTATAAAACGACATGTTATTGAAAATTGAAATAAGGGGCGTGCGTCATATGCATGTTAATTTGGCTGGTTTTTCAAGTAGTAGTGCCAAATTTATAAACTTTGTCTATTTTTGGTGCAGGTATGGACTGAGAGGGAGGGAGTGAGGAATCTGCTGAATCTGATCGGCAAACAAGTGAAGATGCAAGGGTACATGGTGGGTTCGTACTTTGATCGTTTTGGAGATTTTGAAAAGGAGATGGAGAGCCATCTAAAGGAAGGCAAGATTGTTTCTAAGATCAAAATCGTCCATGGAGTTGAAAATTTCTTGGAGAGCTTAGGGTCACTGTTTACCAGCTCAAATATTGGGAAAATAGTAATCCAAGTCAAGTAATTAGGGTGTCACTACCATGGGCTTTATATGCATTTTAAGTTATATGCTACACACAAAAAAATTATGTAATAAAAATGTGGCATATCGAACCAAAGTGTTGGAAATTTTATGATTTAAAATTAAAATATATTTTATTTATTTTGGGGTTATTTTTATTTTGTGTTTATTTCTCTATTTATGGTTTAACAGTTTTATGTTTTAAATATATGATTATTATTTGACCGTTATATGGTTTATGAGGCTAATTATGGTCATGATAGGTGTGGCCTATATAAGGGTACATGGCTAGAGTTGGAAGGCATATGGTTGGAAGGCATGTGTGGTTGGACATATTGTCAGATATGAAATGTCGAGATGGGCGGATACATAGAAGGGATATCATGAGAAGAAAAGGCACTCCACCATCATGCAACCACTCTAGCACAACACCCTAACTATATAAAGTCCTCTTCCATATTATACATATATCTATTTTAAGTATATACCGTTTTGAGTGCATGAGTGATTAAGGTTCAATGGAGCTTCTTAGCTGCACGACGTAGCTCGAAGAGTTGTTGTATCTTGGGAAAAGTTCTTCAGTCAACCCTGTGCAGTAGGGGACGAATATTCTCTTAAGACAGTGCGCTTGCACTCCTCGACTCGATAAGTTTTCCTATATAAAACTTATATATTATATTATTTTCTTACTTTATTTCATTTTCTTATCTATATCTCAATTTTTATTTCCCAAGATATCTCCATATTATTTTATTTTAATTTTACAGGAATTCCGTACCATATTTTTTACAACAATGCAGAGCAGTAAACGTTAATTCTAATATACATATTTATCATGTAGTTCGAATTTAATATGCATATGATAATAAATGTTCAACTGTATATATAATATTTTTTAAATTGCTACTTGATTTGAAGTCGGTTCATATAGAATTGCTTGATCGACTGTGAGTTCAAGGCAAGTTAAATAATAGAAGCATGGATGAAATGAGAAAGTAGAGATGTCACACAAGTTTTGTAAGGGAGTATCCAATGCCTAGAAACGAGATAGTGTGGAAAATATTCTGTGCCTCACCTTGTGCATGAGTTAGCGCTATACAATTCTAGATTGCTAGCTACATGGACAAGTAATTGTATCAATTGATCCCCACCAATCTTTTGCTCATGCAATCTCTATGTCCCCCCAAAAAACGTACCATATGGTATTACAATATGCCAATTTGTGCTATACATGCAATCGATTAATGTATATTCATGCAGTACCTCCAATTCCATTCCCTAATGCCACTATTCCGCTACCATTTCCAGCAGAGTACTAATCCTCAACATCTTATATGTCATGACAATTTAAACTTGACCAAATATGAGAAGTAATTTGTTGGATTAATATGAATTACCGACTATTTTATGATAGACTTACAGTTATGACTTATAAGAGTTTTTAATTTCTACATCATCTTTCAAATTGCGTTAAAATTAAGCTAAATCATAGTTTTGATCCTCTTCAATGTAAAAAAAGAACGTACAAAGTCTCGCCGGATTTATTCCTAGTGGCCGAACGAATTGTCGCCAGATTTATTCCTGGTTGGCAACATAGTGGGAAAACTGCGTTTTTGGTAATTATGCTTCGAGATTGTAATTAAACGAATTATCTTTCCGTTATGTCAAAACAAATGGAGTAGCCAGTAGAGCACTCTTTGCTAATTGATGTTTATTAGTATACATGAATTTTGTAAAGACTCCTAATATTATTTTGGGATGTTTTATCGATGTTTATTGTAATTAGGGGTTTAGGCTCAATGTCCCCCCCTGTATTCGGCAGTTTCATTAATCAAGGCTTGATGGTAGCCGTACCAGCCCTTTATTTTCAAAAAACAAAAAACAAAAAACAAAAAAAAAATGCTGACTGACGTGGAAATATAACGCTTCAAACCTAGCGCAGAGGTAAACGGCAGATGGGCATTAAACCGAGTGATGATCGATGGCCGAGGGGTGGATTTATATGCTTGAATTCTGATTCACGATTTCCAACTTTCGTCCTTCAAATTATCAGTTACGAAAGTCAACTGTACACCAAGGATTCTCAATGGTGAGGCATATGTTCTGTCCGTTTTACCCAACTTGATTTGACCAGTACATTATATCAACTAAAACCTAAAAATGGTCAAGCTATGAAAAATTAACTGATGCCCATAACATTGACAATTTCAAAACCTAGCTAGCTGATTGGTTCAAAGCGGACCGTTGACCACAGTCCCCAGCTAGCTTTTTGATCAGTTTAGTCACTGTCTGGCTTGCCTGAGTTGCTTTGCCTAATCAAGTATAAGAAGACTCCAGTTAGCGGTCAATTAGTAAAACTAGTTCAATTAGAATAATTTTACCGATCACAAGTCTATTCTTTAAAAACCAACTCGATCTACAAGAAATCAAGCCATGTCATATGAAATTGCTCGCTCATTTGAATATATCGGACTAACTTTTCGATGGTAATAGTAACCAAATGGCTATATGGTCGATTTATTATTTGGTTACTGGTTGTGAAAATGAATCTTAAAGACTTCAATCTGCATTGAATACTCACGGGGATGACTACACTTTTTAAGTTGAAATTAACTTTCATCGGAGTAGTTGAACAATTCTTAGGTTCACCCATAGCGTGAATGAGCATATTCACCCTCTCTTGCGATTAACGCATAATAATTTTATAATTTTCTAATTCAACCATTCATGTTATATAATGTAATACAAAGATTAACTCTGTAAAAAATCAATCAAATTGAAGACTCTTTAGTATTTCATTGAAATGAAATACATGGACGGTTCATCATAGTAGTAGTAAGTATTGTTAGAACCATTCATTTGTTTGATTCAATTAGATAATTAAACGATTTCTGATTCGATTGATTTTTTACAGAGATGATCTTTAAAGGATAATTTAATATATAGACCGTTGAATTATAAATTTATTAAGTAAAAAATATGTTAATCGACAAAGAGGGTGAACCTAAAAATTGTCCGGAGTAGTTAGCTAGGCGCATCTCTAGCCAAAACAAGAGAAGGATCCAGTATATTTATGAAGCGAATATGAAGTTATAAATTTTCTCTTTTATTTTTTGTTTTCTTTGAAGTATTCTTTCTTTGGCGTGAGAAGTCTTTTTTTTTTTCAGGAATTTCAGCACTAGAAGAAATCTGAAGAAGAAAAGAGCATAGGAGATAGATCGTGAAAAATGCTGGCGTGCATGCAGGGTCACTCTCAGTTATTATTAATTGTTTCGCCTCACATTTATTTATGCTTATGTTACAGCATTAGTGAGGAAAATAGGCGACGATTGGGGAAAGAGAGTATGCGTGAAGTGCTCATTTAAAAAAAAAAAAAAATTATTATTTTCTTTTTTCCATCAAAGACAATCCAATTTGATCAACGATGATCCACCTTTCCGCATCAAAGCTGAAAAAGGATCTCTATATCACTATATTTAGATTGCAGTGCTATTTTGGGCGAAGTTTCGTGATAAGCTGCCTACTTGTAAATTGGAGTTTTCGTATTTGTCCTTGAGGACCTTAAAGTTTTGGCATATGATGGCTGCACGACAGCTAGCTACGACAAACATAGAATTCAGAGAGGATAGTAATCGTCGCAAATAATCACAGTCGTCACCAAAACGTGTATGTCACCGTCAAGAGTCAAGAGTCAAGAGGTGAACGGGGTTAAATATATCCATATGAACAACTTGCCCTAGCTCCTAGCTAGGGTTACTAGCTGAGCAAAATACAAGGTACTACAATGGCGGGCGCTAGCTTGCCAAAGTATATAAACTGTAGTGATGGTAAAAATATCATTAGTAGTGTGAATACCGCAACGGGAATTCTACATTTGAAGTTTACACCAACAACTTGCCCTAGCCCTTAGGGTTACCATTTGAGCAAAGTTCAACGTATTGTGATGGGCGCTTGTAAAAAGACTCGAACTTTAGTGATGATCAAAACCTCATCAATAGCGTAAACAACGCAGGAAAGGGAAAGCACCTTATGAAGACAATTTGTGAAGGAGATAAGAGAAAGCCGGATAAGTTATAGGTTAGATCCCAGTTTAAGGTATCCAAAAAAGTGCAATTCTACAATTTTTAGATTCTGTGAAGCATCAGAAATTTTAATACCAACTAATAGCATGAAATAAAAATTAAATTTTTTAGGAAATACAAATAAATAAAAAGAAACCATGTACCAAAAAGCGGGGCTATAAAGTCTGAATTGATTGATGGTTCTAACTCAAAAGATAGGAGCTGGTGCCGAAACTAGAACTGCTACATTCTACATTGGTGATATATACAACACATGCATGCATGACATTAAACATTACAGGGTTTCACCGAAACCTTCCAACATAATTAAACACTGTATTCTAGATGAAAAAGAACTCTAAGCTTCCTTGTCTCTTTTTGCTGGAAAAGCTAGCCCTAAGGAAACCTAATTAACTAATAAAACATAAACCCACATGATCATCGATCCTCACTAGGAACGGTACTCTAGCATTTTAACCATGTATGCACACCAGCTAACCTCTAGTCTTGATTAGTACTCGTATGGTACACTCACTATCTCTAGTCTTTCAAGGGAAATGGACCACGCAGATCAACGTTGGATCTCAGGATTATGGAGAGCTTCAAATCTTAGCAGATGCCAGGCATGTTGTTCCAGAAGCATGGAGGAAGGCTGCGCTTAACTTCATCATCAGGTTCTGCTGCACTCATGTTCACCGTGGATGCATATGTCGATGTGTTTTGCCGAATGTCTAGACTCACATTATTATTGTCACTTGCACCATTCATGCCTGGTGATGCCTGGTCAGATATGCTTCCCCCGTACCACGACTCGGATTCTGGCGCTGCAGATTGGAAGTTGAGTAGGCTTAACAAGTCATCGTCCATATCCTCTAGTGGATCCTCACTTGGTTTCATCCCTGTGACAACAAAATCAAAAGGCAACAACTTAAGCTATTAGTAAACTTAATCAGTTTGATGTTAGCTCATCAAGTTTGTTCCCAAAATAGTGTTTCAGATTTTTTTACTGTTTTTCATTTCATAAAAACAGAGTTTAGGCCACTGAAGCAAAATAACGGTTCGATCTATATTGAAAAAAGTATAGAAGCCCTCTCCTTTATTAATTTGTTAGAAGTATCTTACCAACTGACGGAGAAGAGCTACCATCCCTTAGGTTTTCAGCACTATTGCCACCGCTGCTCTTCCAAGTTGATTCCTCTTGCACATTGTCTTCTTCCTCTTCCTGACCAGCAGACTCATCCTCCTCCTCCACTATATATTTGTCTTTCCCTGACTCGGCGGATGAGCTGTCTCCACTCCTTGATCTCTTGTTCCCACAAATTACATCAGCTTGCACCAACACATCATCCAGCAGACCACTGCCTCTCTTTCCTTGAGAGGTTACCGTTTCAATCTCATAGCCATTGGTGTTGCCAGAAGCCTCCATCAGACCCTCACCGCCATTAAAGTTAGCAGAAGAAGCAGGTTTCGTGGGGGTGTATGGCGAGTATGGTGGTGTTTGGTTCGAAGGGAGCTCCGAGTTCATTGGCTCATAAGTAGGTGTCCCCATGATCATCGAGCTAAGGCTAAGAGTACTGTAATTGCCAAAACCTCCATGACCTGAGTTGTAGTATTGAGATGGAGTTGGCAAAATGGTTTGGTTGAACAGTGCTGAAGACGATGACCCAAATGGGGAAACCGGTGAAACCGGAGATAGCGGGATAGCAAAGCCACCGTTACCGTTGAACTGGGTCGTCATGGCGGAGTTGGAGTAATTAAGAGAAGGAGAGTTGTGGTGGTTCTGCAGAGAGGCATCAAAACTGATGTGGTCATAAAGAGAGAGCGATGGGGTAGAGCTGTAATTTGCTTTTCGAGGATGCGAGGAGGAAAGGAGCGATGAAAATGAAGAAGAGGACGAGTTTGAGTTATGCCTCTGCTGCTGATGATGAGCTTGTTGGTGGTGAAATGAAGCAGCGGCTTCATGTTGAAGCTCGTGAGGGTAAATTGGTAATCCGGCTCTGTGGCGTCTCTTCATTCTGGTGTTCCAGTAGTTCTTTATCTCGTTGTCAGTCCTACCGGGTAACTGATGATACAAATTGAAAGTAACAGACACAAGAAACTAATTAATTAATCAGACACCAGAGATTTAATTAAAACAAAGGTCAAAATTAAAGAATAAACAGACACATAGGAGTGCGCAGTTCTGAGGGAATCATAAACAGGTTGGTCTAAAAGAAAATTAATGGAAATTAAAAAATCGAACTAGATCATAGAAAAATGGATTCCATAGGAAATCAGATGGGAAAAAAAAATTAAATGAAAAGTTCGTCAAAAAATTAAGACAGATAGTCCAAGAAGACCAAGAAAGAAGAAAAGAGAAAGCGAAAGGTAATAGGAAATGAAAGCTGCTCGCGTCACAATCCAAATCAAGATGAAAAGGAAAGATCGGGAAGAGTTCACATCAAAACATAGACAAGAAGAAAAAAAAAACACAAGTTTATTAGAAGACATGTATACTTCAAGCAAAACATAAAAATCTAACAACAGACTCCACCTAGATTAATAAAAATTCATGTATATATACCTGAGAAGCCATGCGAGCCCATTTGTTGCCGTACTTGGCATGAAGTTCGATGATCATTCGCTCCTCCTCTGCAGTGAGAGAGCCTTTCTTGAGATTAGGCCTCAAATGGTTAGCCCACCGGAGCCTGCAGCTCTTGCCGCACCTGGCCAGCCCCGAGTTCTTCTGCACGGCGTTCCAGTTCCCCTCGCCGTGTTTCTTCACGTACTCCATCAGAATTGAATCCTCGGCCGCTGTCCACGGCCCCTTCTTCAGCCCCCGCAGGGGCTGATGAAGCTGGTGGGCCCCACCTCCTAACTGGGCGGCCGTAACCATCTCGTTCAAGTCCATTGATCCATCTCTGCTGTTGCTCATGATCATTCTCGTCTCAAAAAAGCTAGCCGGCTATAGATAGGTGGATGGATAGATAGAAAGATAGATAGCTAAAACCACCCACTACAACCTGTTTTGGTTTTCTTGATTGTTTGAGGGTTTGGTGCTTGGGTTCTGCCTTGGAAATGGTATTGCAATTTTCAATGGTTTTCTTCTTCGGTGGGTTTAGGTTTGTATCTACTCTGAGAAATGAGAGCAGAGAGAAAAAGAGAGATGAGGAGAGAGGGAGAGAGGGGAGAGCTGGTTTATAGAAGAGTTCTCTCTCCTCTCCCAGGGTATAATGAGAGAGAAATACAGGAAAGGGAAGAGAGGAGAATTAGAGAGATACAGAAACACCAAGCTAGCTCTTTGTCTCTATTCGCTATCCCTTCTCTCTAATTAATTCTTTTGGCCACCTTCTATCCTTGTTTTTGGTGTAGAAAGAGAGAGAGTTTCAGATTTAGTGAAAAAAAAAGAAAAACAAAAAAAAGAGACATAGATAGGAGGCTTTGTTTTTTTTTGGGTCCAAAGTTGGAGATTTGGTGAAGGTGAGTGTGCTTGAAGGGATTTATTTAGAGGGATGAGCACCCATTTCGGTCCGGGTTGCATGCTAAGTGGTACGTCCCGGAACGCGTTTTCTATCTCCACCCTTCATTGTTAATATATACACCCATACACTATCTCATACCCTCTCTTTCACTTCTAGAACACACCACTTTAGACATTTCACCATGTATTTTCAAAGTTCGTGGTAAATTTAGTAATCTTCTACATGTTCTCTTTGTAGGTCAACGAAACATTTTAAGAAAACTTGACAAGCTATAAATTGGGAGGGATTTTCATTGCATCTGCCCTTTTGATTTTATGACTCAATTCTATTTTACATTAATTTTTAGTTGGACCGTAATGTTGACTGAATATCGTATAATCAGAAACAATATAAATATATATATATATATACATATGATTCATGCGCGTAGAGTGTATCTCACATTACCAATAATGAAATCATTTTGAACTTTCGTTAACGTTCACTACTATAGAAAACCCATTTAAGGAAAAAAAAAATTTGGGACAGACTAATTTTTCGTCCCCCAAACACATGATTAGGGACAAATTTTTTGATTTTGTCCCTAAAAGTTTTGTGTTTCAAAATTCTCCACTCAATGCTATTAGAGACAAATAAATTTCAATTGAGGACAAAAAATATTTGTCCCAAAATTTAATTGGGATGAAATGTAATTTCGTCTCCTTTTTTTTTTTTGTAAATAATTGATTAAAATTTGAGAGGGAATTATGCCAAATTTCAAAATTTTGACGAAAATAAATAGGGGTGAAATTTTTTTGCCCCTAATTCTATTGGCAGTATTTTTGTTTTATATAACATAGAACATATATGAAACGGAAGATTCAACTTTGTACCAAACTCATAAGACAATACAACGCAAATCGACAAGTTGAGAGGAAAAAAAGAAGAAGATAATATCTAAGAGATTTCGATCCTAATTCCTTTATTACCTCTAATCTCTAATTTTACTTTTTACCCTTCCAAATTAATGTGGTTTTCATAGTATATGTATGAGGGGTATTTACGTAAAAAATTTATTTTTATTATATGTATGATTATCTATTTATTATTTTTTCATAATTATATTTATCATATGTAATTTATTTTTAATTAAAATTTTAACTACTATATCCTAGCGTACCGCGTACCATAAAGGCCGGCGTACCACTTACCCAACCTAGGGGCCAACCTCTTTCTAATCGAAGTTGTTCATATAGTTGAAGTATTAGCACGTATGTATACGCATAAGATTTTTTGAAACATGACTCCATCAAGTTTGTTTTCTTTTGTTAAAATTGCTCCATCATGAATTCTCCTTACCTGGAGTTCGTCTTGAGAGAATTTCTTCTCACCTGGATTCGACTCCTCACTCAGATTTTTATCGAAGGGAATGCTCCTCACCCAGATTCACTTTGAGGAGATTTCTCCTCACACAGATTTGTATTTAGGGAATTACTTCTCACCTAGATTGGCCTTGAGATGATTTATTCTCATCCAGATTAGCCTTGAGGAGAGCTCTTCACTCAAATCTGCCTTCAGAGGTTTAATGATATTTTGTGTTTTTAAATTTGAAAAGCATTTTATATTGAATATAATTTCTTATTGAAACCAACTGAGGTGACTTGATTGGCCTAGATATCTGTTGCAATATTTTCCATCGGATTTTCAACCACACGACTATGAGATGGGCGTAAGGTTTAGGGGTTTAATGATGTTTTGTGTTTTTCAATTAGGAAAATATTTTATATATTGAATTTAATTTCTTATTGAAATCAATTGAGGTGACTTGATTGGCTTAGATATTTGTTGCAATATTTTCCATCCGATTTTCAACCACACGACTATGAGAGGAACATAAGGTACTTAATTTAATAATTCATTATATATATATATTTCAAGATTTTTTAATTAAAAAATAAATAGTAAAAAACTATGTTGTAAATTAAGTGCCTCCAATTAGTTGATTTTCTTTTTTATACGAATCTTCTTCTGTTTTTTCCCTATTATTTTACACTAGCCTCTTAACACACGCTTACGCGTCTGTCAATTGGCTTTTTTTAATGTTTTTTTTGTATTAAAAAATTAGTTTTACATAATTTATTTCTTCATCAAACTGCAATAAAAAAAATAAGGAATAATACAGTTTCTAAACTTGTCATTTATGACAATTGGTGATTCATTGCTCACACGTCTAGTAAAAGCCCTCCCACATTGAGATTAACAATTTCTTCTCTCTCTTCTTTTCTTTTTCTCTTTTCCTGTTTTTCTTTTTCCTATTTTTAATTTACTGTTTTATCCATTATCTATTAAAGTTTATAGTCTTAGAGTTTTAATTAATCAAGGACAATTGTAGGATTATTGAAAATTTAACCTTAAGCCTTATTGGCTTAATTAATACTGATAGGTATAGTCTTTTGCCGCAATACTACTCCACGACTCTAGTCTCCTCTGTTTGTGGGTGTAGGGTGCAGCAGACTGGCCTTCGTCTCTCTTCAGGTTCTCGCTTCTCCCAACACAAAGTTGCAGACCCATTATTCATCGCAAACCAATCTCTCTTCCTCTCGCTTTGAAGCTTCTTCTTCTCTGCTTCACGTTTGTTCTCTTCCCGAAGATTCTCCGATTCGTTTTCCATTTCTGTCTTCAGGTTCGTTCTCTCCCTCTCTCTCTCTCTCTCCGATTCGTTTTCCATTGATTTAAAGCTTTGTTTCATTCAATTTTTGATTTAATTCTTGATTAAAGCTCTAGGTCGTTGGCGTTCATGTTTCTGACCCAGTTTTTTTTTTTTTTTTTCAGTGTCTAGAAGTTTATGGTTTTCTGAATTTGATGGTGAGTTCCCAGGTTAACCAATCACTAGAGGATCAATATATAGTTGCATTTTACATTATTAGATTATATAATCAATGACCATGATGCTACTAAGTCTGAGGCAGAAGGACCAGATCCATAAAATGCATTTACATTATTAGATTATATAATCATGCACTTTCTGTTCTAGAGAATAAGGATACTGCTTGAGAAATTTCTGATCAATCCATGTTCATTTGCTTTTCCATTTTGGTGCAGTGTTGTTTCCAAAGTAAGTTATGTACAAAGTTTGAGGTATTTAAACTGATGAATAAATTACGATATGAAAAGGAGAAATACAATGCCACACTTGTAGCTGCTTGTTTAATAGCCACAACACTTTATATATATATATATATATATATCTTCTGGAACTGTACCCTCTGAATATATTTGTGTCTAGCTTATAGTATTTTTGTGAATCCTGAGCTAAAACTCATTATCCTTGGCCAATAAAATCATAGATATAGTTTCATGAGGTGCAAAAGGAATGTGCAAAATTTATGTCCATATTTGTGACTTTAGTCTAAGAGTCTGATTTAGTGATGTTTTCAATTCAATTCATTATCTTCTTTGGCTTTAGATCAAAGGGACCCTCTATATATAGGCCACTATATCTTCTGTCTTCAAAGATATCGATGACTATGGACTGTTTTGGTCTTTGCATGAGTGTTGTATTAAAATTTTTGTTTTCGTGTACATAAAAATTGCAAGATCTGCTGGAGTAACGTGATAACAGAGCACAGCCAAACCATTTTGAACTCTTTGCACTCATTTTTACTGGGACTTGACTAGAGATTGGGAGTTGAGGTATGTGAATCTTTTTCATTACATATAAAATTCATAGCAAATAATTATTGAACTTTGTTGATACCCTTGATGTTATCATACTTGAGGTGTTTGATTTACTTGATAAAACTATAAAACTAACCAAATATTACATGAATAAAACTCTAAAACAGACCAAGTCTTCCTTTTCTTTGTTATTGTTATTTTTTAGTGCTTATTTATAGGGTAGTCTGTCTTTGCAGACAAAAGGTTATATTATTGTATTGCAGATTTAATCAGCACTTCTCGTCATTGATTTCTTACCAAAATCACAACTGCTTCTTGTCTCTATTTCTTACTAAATATCCACTTTCATAGAATTGGATTAATCAATGTCATATGCTATGGAAATTCTGCATGTCCTTTTTTTTTTTTTTTTAACATGGTTCAAATTTCAAGTTGATATTGATTTTCATTCTTGATATTTACTATAAAGATATTTTTTGTTTAGCTTACTTTATGGATTTTCATTCTTGATATTAACTTTTAGTTTTTGATTTTTGTTACATTGTGTAAAATGGATATGCGGCTAGGAGCATGAAGATTAATTATGTAGTCAGCTCCTATCTTGATCCCCTTACCGTTAAGGTAAACCCTTTCTTATTTGGGCTTATTGGTCTGATCACATGCTTTTTATCATGTTTGTTTGCTTGTCTTTAGTTTCCTAACTCAAGTTTAAACCATTGGTATCTTGTGTCTATTTTTGCTTTGATAAGTATTTATGGTGTTGTTTGGTACTGAAAACTAACTTTTGTTTAATTTGATGTTTTGCACTGATTAAATAATGTTTTATGTTCATCATGAACCCATTTTTGTAAAACGTCAATCATGTTTCCTTATCAAATCCTATTTACTCATTTCAGTATTTCTTATCAAGGTCCACCATATATATTTTCATTTTATCACTTTCATGCATTTTGTTGGGGTCAGCAATGTTTTACGTTTAAGGCTTTTGGTACAGGTATACTGATTGGGGACATGTTCAAGGACAGTCACCATATGCCTCTGGTTCTCCATCAAAAGCCGTCTGCATTTCTGATATTAATTAGTTGAAGATATTATTTCTAGTTGAAGACTTAGGAAGCATATTATGAAAGTGCTTCATTTGTTCATGTTGGTTGGATTTGAAAAAACAATTGATGTTAGGGCTCTGTTTATTACTATATTATCCATAATAAATTCAATTTTTTTGTAAAAGAAAATTTCTATTTATATAATTGGCGACAACCCTTAGATTTGTTGTCTAATATAATTCAATAATTTATTAAAAATTAAAATTAAAATTGAAAATAATTTAAAATTTGAGAATAAAAGGAGACGAAGTAAGTTTCCCCTATTTGTCTAATTGGCGCCATTAAATTTGAAAAAAAAAATTGAAACTAAAAGGAGATGGAATGAGTTCGTCCCCTATTCCTCTGATTGGCGCCAATTTATTTTATTTTCCCTCCATTCTCTCAATGCTCAATGAGAATGGGGGATGAAATTTCATTGAATAGGGGACAATTTTTATTTCTTCTCCAAATACATTAGGAGACGGAATTTATCAGTTGTTGCTTTAAACAATTTGGGACGAGCTTTAGGAGACGACTTTAGCCACAAAACGGTTCCGTCTTAAATTTTTTTGGGGGATGAATTCTCTCTATTAGAGACAATAATTTTGTCTCTAAATGGGTTTTCTCTAGTAGTGGTTAAAGGTCATATCTAGTGAAAATTGAGCGTCTTTTCGATGTTCTTATTCAATCAATGCTAATTGGTTTATTAGGGTTACATCGCCTGGGGACCTATCAAGTTATTATTGTTTGTCTAGACATTATTACCTAATAGAGTTTCTTTCTGCCATATGCAGAGATTCGCCTCGATTCCCACAATTTATTTTTCTTAAATCTTTCGTTATCTTTCAGAATTCTAGATATCTTCAATCTGTCTCGATACATATTGGCTGCCAATTGTAGTAATTTATCAACAATTGGAAATGTCGTTTTCCTCTATATTATGACCATTTGTCGTTTGTAGTTGTTTTTTCTTGATTGTAAATAGTGTTTTTAAGCTGTGTTGATACTCAGTCACGTTGTCCATGTGTTCATGCATGCCTGATGATATTTTCCAGTCGTTCGCTGAGTGTGTGACCACTACAAAATTCACATACGTTATTAATAACAGTCGCCAACCCTTTCTTGATCGAAATCGCCGTCCTCGCAAAGCGCTCCATGAAAAAAGCTAGACGAATGCCAGAGCTCTTCGAAATCCGACTTGGCGCCGTCATGGTCACCAGGTTAATCCTCGCCACCATGTTCTGGAACTCCTAAGGTTGTCCAAAAAGGCTGGGGTTGGTGTAGAGCATGAAGAGGGGAATGCATGGGCCTGAATTCGACTCTGGCGAGGTAGAGATCGGGGCGGGGGGAGAGAGAGAGATGAGTGGCATAAGATGTAGTTTGTTAATTAGGTTAAGGGTGAACTCAATTAGACGATTAAACTATTACCATATTGGATCTAGATTACTTAAGCATTTAAAAACTCTACTAGTTGAAGGGGGAAAGTGCCCGAGAGACTAGATAAATCTGGGTTAGGGGGGAAGGGGGGGGGGGGAGTATTTAATTCAGTTTTTGCTGGAAAATGTCGAAGGTGGTGGTGGGACTGCTCTAGGGTGGTGGCGGTGCTGTGCGTTCTTTTGCCTGAAAATGTCAAAGGCTGCATTCTGCTTCTGTCCCAAAGTAGATTTTCTTGGGCATGTGTCATTTGGTTAGGTAGGATTCTTCCGCCCATTCATTATTGGGCTCATATTTGGGATCCAAGGGAGCCCCATCTGCGCAGGGTAATTTTTGGTCCTTTATGAATAAGTTAAGAGGACTTTGGTCCATAACCCTAACATTGTCTTTGTTACTTTGGTTACTGGACCTTCATCCTAAGATAGCTACATTTAGGTTGCTTCAGGGTAGCCTTGCATGGCTAGATTTTGACGTAGCTCACGAGGGTTGATAATATTTTGTAGTCACCTACATCTTCGTCTGTTTAATGGATTGACAACTCTTCTTTAGGAAAAAAAAAAAGTTCAACTTCCAGGTCTAATTTATTAGAAAATAATCATAATATTAGACATAATAAAGTAAGTTTTTCTTGAATTGAACTTAAAAGGGAGAAAAAATCCAACATTGAGGGGAAAAAGAAAAAAAAAACCCTAGCTGTCCTCTAAAGTAGCCAAAGACCGAAGTCGCTGCAAATTCTTGCACGTCCTGTGGCAGACTTGCAGCCCAACATCTAGGCTAGCCTCTAGTCTAGTTGACGTTGTGGCCTGCTGCCGAACGAGTATTTTGGTGCTATAACTAGGTAGTAGCTCTATAGGGAGTGATGTGCTCAAATGCTTGAATAGATTGATCGTCGTTGGATTGCAGTGTGAATTCTGAGCCACGAAGGTCGTTGTTTTCAGCCTTTGGGATGCTTGGCTTTCATTGGTTCCATGTGCCACTCTAGCTTTGGGTGGTTTCTAAGGAGGTTTGATTTTTTTTTTCCAAGTTGATTCAAATTGGTTTTGGATTTGGATCTAATTGGGATGCCAACGATGTGACCTTCTGGTGGTGGATGACGTCTTGGATTGGCGGTGGTGGTGAGGTCCTGGAGTGGTAGAGGAGCAATGAGGCGATGTTGCTATGTGCACGACTGTTTGTGTAGGACCAATCATGCTCGTCTTTGGGCTTGGACTTTCCTTATGGAGCTCCTATGAGCTGCTATTGTTAGTTGTTAACTTCTTATTTCCAATCAAGGTTCTAAAAATTGCTAGACACTAGTCGGGAGGTGATTAAGCGCCTAGGACCCTAAGCGGCACCTAGGTGGTTTTTAATTTTAATTTTAATTTTAATTTTAATATTTTAATAATAAATACATATAGGTAGAATAGTTCTTGTGTTGGTAATAATTTCTAACCACATTTTTATATTCAAAAAACTAAACCCACCATTAAATAGTTCAAATTACTAATAAGATAATTATAAATAAACGTTATGATATACTTATCCTAAACTTTATAAAATAAAATATAAAAAAACTATTAATTTGAGCTGTAGTGGTCAGCTTTGACCAAACCACGTTCTCTTGCCTAATCATGTTTTCATCTTCTATCACCTCCAATTTCTGCATCTCTCTCTCTCTCTTCTTCACTGTATTCAGATTGTATGACCAATTTTCTCTCTCCTTTCTAAGCGGTTATCGAATCTTCTTTCCTCTCTCCTAGAAAAAATCAAAGAAAACTCTTCATCTTCGATACCAAATCATCAAGTGCATGACCAGATGAGAGAGAAATCTTCAAGCTATTGATAATTAGCATCAGAAACAAGAGAGAGAGAGAGAGAGAAGAGACGTGAAGATTTCCAACTGCCCAATACCCAGCGCCCAGGCCGCCTAGTCAGCTTAGACGGCCGCCTGGAGACCCAATGCCTAATGACTTCGCCCAGGCCAAAGTCGGAACGGTACACTGATGCCCAGCACCTAGGCGGCGCCTAAGCAACCGTCCAGGCCATTTTTTAGAACCATGTTTCCAATACTTCCCCACATCTTTGGGGAAAGCTATGCTTGTTAGTTTTTGGTGAGCTTTAAGGCAAAATAGCTAAATTACCCCCTGATTTTTCCCATGGTTGCTGATTTACCCCTGATATTTCAATTTTGATTATCTACACCCTCACTTTTCTAATTATTGCTGATTTACACCCTATCATTCCTTAAAAAAAAAAGAGGATCAAATTAAGGATTTCACTCCTACCCCCATGGTGACTCGAACCCATGACTTCATACATAGGTAGTGGGTGCTCTAACGACTGAGCTAACATCCTAAACCCTATCATTATTTTTTAGACTTTTCATCCAATTTTCCGTTAATTTGGTTAGCACATGAGGGGCTTTTTCATCTTTTCAAATATCACCAAAAAAAAAAAAATTAACAAACCAACACATCGTCAAAGAAATGAAATAAAAAAAATACAAAACTGTTCTTCGTTAAAAAAGGGAAAAAAAAAAAAACTTGCCGTGTATTGCTTCTTCCTTGTCCATCTCTTCTTCTTCTTCACTTCCTTTATTTCAAGATTGGTTGTTAGCTTGCAACTGATCACTTAATTAATATTTGCTAGTCATACTAAATGATTGGATGATCATATCACTGAAGGAGAAACGGTCTTTGATCATTTAGGTTTCTGGTTTTCTTTTTATTTGAAGGTCGGACTGGTCATTAATATTTCAAACATTCATATGAGAATTTGATCTTCCATGTTTCACTAGTACGTACAATAAGTTAATCAGACGACAGACATTTTGTGTTGTGTGTTGTGCAATATTCATTTCCTCAAAAGATAATTATTTCCGTTGTGCGAATTCTGCGCAGGCATGTGCCTGGCATGGCATGCGCGGGGATGTCTTGGCATTGACATGGCCATTCAGACAACAGAAAATGAAATTTAGCTGTTGTCTGAGATTCATAACACACAACAGTTGTGATTTCTTTGTTGTGTGAGATTCATAACACACAATAGCTATATTGTTTATTTGTTGTCTGAGATTCATAACACACAACAGATATAATTTGTTCTTTGTTGTCTGAGATAAGTAACAGACAACTACAATGAAATTCTATCTCTTGTCTGTTGATTGATTCAGACAACATGGATAATTTTATTTCTATTGTGTGTTATGAATCTCACACAACAAATTTTTTGATTTTCTGCTGTTGGTTGTTAGTTCACACAATAGCTATATTGTCTTAATTGTGGTGTGAATATTGTAATCAAATTGGGTATGAGATCAATGCTAGGTAAACTGTACAAAATCAAGAGACAGACTATAGTACCCCCCAGTATGGGATGCCTTTTTATTTTTATTTTTTTAAATATATAACAAGTTAATATGATGGTAACCTGATGAATAGGTCATCAGGTTACCCAGTTAAATTTTGACACGTGGCAATTTAAAAAAATTAAAATTACATTTTTAAGCACACATTTGTCATCAATTTGTAATATTATACATATACTTGTAAATATTGTCCTAAATTGAGTAATTACTAAAAGGTTTACCCCAATTACAAAATGGAGAACTATATTACGTGAATGAAAACACATGCTCTATTTAGTATGAATATGAAGATTTACCACTCGTACAACACATTTGTTGTCAATTTTGTAAAATGGTTCATAAACTGGTAGATATTGTCTTAGAACTTGTAATTACTAGAAACAGAACATTTTTTACAACATTTTTCATCATTTGTTCTTATATTAGTAATAATCGTTGTTATTGATGTAATTATTTTTTCAATGAGGAACATTACACAAGTTATCACCCAATTACACAATCGAGAACTCTATTACGTGGATGAGGACACATGCTCTATTTAGTATGAAATATGAAGATTTACCACCCGGATAACACATTTGTATTCAATTTTGTAAAATGGTTCATAAACCTGTAAATGTGGTCGTAGACCTTGTAATTACCACAAACAGAACAATGTTTACGATATTTTTCATCATCTGTCCTTATATTCATAATAATCGTTGTCAGTGATGTAATTATTTTCTTTATGGGGAACATTACACAAGTTACTACCCAATTACACAATCAAGAACTATATTACATGAATGAGGACACATGCTCTATTTAGTGTGAAATATGAAGATTTACCACCCGGACAACATATTCGTATTCAATTTTGTAAAATGGTTCATGAACCTGTAAATGTGGTCGTAGACCTTGTAATTACCACAAATATGACATTTTTTACAACATTTTTCATCATTTGTCCTTGTATATCGTAATAAGCAGGTCAGAGAGATAATTATTTTCTCAATGACGAACATTATACAAGGTACCACCCAATTACACAATCAAGATCTCTATTATGGGAGTTAGAACACATGCTCTATTCAGTCTAAACAACATATTCATCTTCAATTTTGTAAAGTGGTTCATAAACCAGTAAATTTGGTCCTAGACTTTGTAATTACCACAAAGAGGACTTTTTTACAATATTTTTCATCATTTTCTCTCATCTCATTTTCAGCTCCTCTCGGCCTCTCTCGCTCTCTCAGAGTCTCTCCCTCTCTCTCATAGTCTCATCCACACACTCTCTCTGTCGCTTCACCAAAGATTGGGTAAGGTTCGAAACTTAGGCCTATCTAGTTCAATGTCTGATTGAAATTTGGGTTTCTGGGTTGCATTTTTCTGGGTTTCATAGTCTGCCTCTTTCAAGTTCATATCAGTTTGCATATGGGTTTTCATAAGAACCATTTTTGTGACATGGGCTCATCTCAGTGATTCAAACTTCACCGATTTTCATGAAGATTTGATTTTGATTTAGAATTAGAGTTTTGATTTGGGTTTTAGGGTTGACAATTCTGATTTTCTTGTTTTGGGTTTTGATTTGGGTAGTTTCCCTTCCGGCTCTGGATTCCCAAGACTCTGAGCACGCTAGCTGGTGCTGTTCTAGGATCGTCGTCTCCGGTGACGTAATTGAAGAGGAAGCGGTCGGCGAAGCTTTGCATTCCGATTGTATCGACGGGATTTGGAGCTGCTCCGGGAACGCCGCCGTAGGAGAGGTGGTGGAAGATTGAGAAGGTTGCTTCTCCGTATATTGTAAGAAAGGGGGGAGGGGGGGGGGAGAGAGGATCGGTATTCAGCCACTCTTAATCTTCAAGGTGATCCCAAACCAGGTAAAATTTTTCACATTTTTCTTACTGTTTCTATTAGTAATTACACCTGGGACTGTGGTGATTATACTGGCTGGAAGGTTTAAGGGGAAGAGAGTTGTTTTCCTTAAGCAGCTTTCATCTGGGTTGCTTCTTGTTACTGGTGAGCTTCGGTTTCACTTAGAAAAGTATTATTTGTTTTGTTCTTTCGTTTTCTGTGTGTCAATGTGAAGATTATGACCTCCTATGCACATTGCAATTGTTTGTAGGGTGGTTGGTTAGTTGAGTACTAGTTATTTATTGGGTAATACTCACTCTAAGCTAGTTGTTGTTTAGTTGTGTAAAGATTGAAAATGTATTGAAAGGATTGTTTTTTTGTTTTGTTCAGGGATGTTGAGACGTGTTCATGCAACTTTGAATTCCTGTTTTGTAATGGCTATTTAAGCCAGCTTGTTTTTCATTTAATGGTGGGATTATTCAGCCATTGTTGAGTGAACCTTGTGTTTCTGTGAGTTTAGATCTTTAACAGACAGAGTTTTGGAATTGGTTTAGCCAATGATTTTCTGATTGTTTGACTTGTGTCCCTTCTGCTCCTTGCAATGAACTTATTCAAGTGTATATCTAACTTGAGTGCTATTGCAGAGCCATTCAAGATTAATGGTGTTCCTTTGAGACGTGTGAATCAGTCCTATGTGATTGGCCTTCCACCAAGGTCAATATTTCTGGGGTTAATGTGGAAAAATTTGATGACAAGTATTTCGGAAAGGCCGTGGAAAAGAAGAAGAAGAAGGGGGAGGGAGAGTTTTTTGAGGCAGAGAAAGAGGTTAGCCTTATCAACTCGTCATTTATAATTTCCTGATCAAGTTTCATATTCTCCTGTATTTAAATTGAAAAACTTAGGTGTCATCATTGCCTTTTTTTGGTTATGTAAATAGGCTTTTTTTAAGATACATGTATATCATGTGTTGAGATTCTAATAGTAAATCTGTTTGTACAGATGTTATGTAAATAGGATTCCCATAGTGATTAGTCTTGTAGGTGCTATCAAATACCAAAACATAACCAAAGCAACAATAATCTAGCAATGAAGTTGAGTCTCTCCAAAATAAGTTGGCCAACCTGTTACTCTCATCTGTACTGTACTTGCAAAATAATTTCTTATCTTCAGCTGCTTTTCCTTCAAGATAGGCAAGTGTAACTTTTGCATCCCCTTCAAGTACAATTTCACGTTGACTCGAGTCCAATTTATTGTACAAGTCTTTCATTTTGAAACCAACATTCGCAAATCCTCCAGATATGTCAGCCATGTATTGATATGCATGACAAGTCTTAATGGATACTTTCCGCATAGATGTGGCTAAAGCTAAATGAGAATCTGGGACAGACCGATGTGACCTAAGAAAATGAGACTCCTGTGGCTGTGCAAGATCATGTGAATGATCTGTTTTGAAATCAACTACGACATACGAGTTTTTCTCCTTGAAGTACCTTACCTTGAACAAACATGGGCAGTGACACCTTGTCAATTTCTTTGGCATACGGACATTATTATTGTTGTCCATATATTTCTCTAGTCTTACCCCCTCTGCAGAACAAACCCATTTGCGGATAGTGACTGTCCCAGTCCTTGCACTTGTTCTCTTGTCATCCTTTCTAACATCAAAACCCATTGCTTTCGCATAAGCATAGTAAAAAGTCTCTGCTGCCTCAACAGTTACAAACTTCACGCCTATAATGTCTTCTGGAGCCAACTTATCGTATCTAACACCATTATATTCCAACTGATTGATGCCACTTTCAGACTCTTGCAAATTAGTGTCTGAAATCTCAGGTTGAGGTTCATCTAATGCATCCTGACTTGACATCTGAAACATATAACATGAAAATGAATATTGACAGAGACGTTTAAAATCCTCAACAAATTGGACTTTAGATAATAATTTATGAAGTTCTTCCAACCTGCTCAAACCCACACTCCCTCTTTATTTGATTTTCTTATTACAGTCACATGCATGGTGGGTTCTCTTGATTACTAAAACAATGAACTTACTCCTAATTAGTAATTACATGACAAAATATCCCAAATCTTTTCTTTGATTATCATCTCATTTATCTATTCAGCCTCTCCCACACAGTGCCACTCTACATTTTAGAAAAAGAGTTGCAGTCTCTCTCATATACCACCGACACCCCTATATATACCTCAAGTTTTCAACAAACACCCTCTCTCTCTATCTCTCAATGTGGATGATGTTTTTCAGAGAGATAAAATATGAGAGAAGATCTGCATCCATATAAATCTATATTGTGCTTGTACATTGTGTAACACAGCTATGAATTATATTGCTCATAAATTAAGCTAGTTCATGTGATGATCTGACGTCTCTCTAGAGTCCACATAAGTTGTTGTTTTAAGTGCAAGAAACTCTAGCTTAGTACTTAGCAGGTATAACAAGTATGAAGACAATCAAGCTCAGATATTTAACCTGTTCAGAGGCAATGTAACTCGGCATTTTCATTAATGCAAGAACTAATGTGAACAGAAGAGGGCATTGGTCAATCTGATGCCTCATCAAGGAAAGAACTATTACTTTCTCAACTAGAATAACTTCTCTAAAGGAAAGAGTCATCACACTAAACCCAAATCAGAATAACCAACCACTGTGTAAAGCACAATCAATCCCTAAGCGGCTTAGCTAGTCCATCCAATGGTCATAAATTTGATTCCTCCTTTTGGTCATAGACTACGATAAGAATCAAGATCTGATAGGCTTATGGAGAAGTAACTTTGTGGGTGAAACGCGCTATTTCTCAAACTGCAAAACTCCACCATATAGGCTAATCTACTGCTTTATCTATATGCTATGTGCTCCCCCGCCCCCCATATATCCAGAATTCCAGCTTCACCAAATTTCCAACTTTGCAACATTACGCCTTTACCAAATTCCCAGTTGATATCAGTAAAAGCATCTCCAACAGAGTAGCTAAATTTAATTTTTAGCTATATTTAACTATTTTTGAAGCAAAATTCAATTCCAACAGACTAGCTATAGCTTAGCTATATTTAACTTTAGCTAAATTGGCTAGCTATATTTAGCTAGAGAATCCTACATAGCTAAAGCAAAAGTTATATTTCTCTCTCCTCTTTTGTCCACATGTCAGTTTATGATTCGATGAAACATAATAGATCACTTACAAATAGCTATCATTGATGGAGCAACATTGTTAAATCAATAGCTATATTTAACAAGTTTAGCTAAATTTAACTAAAAAATAAATTCTACTGTTGGAGATGCTCTAAGACAGAAATAAATTGAACAATACCAATTCAAAATTTCAAATTTCAATTTTCCAATTCAACCTCAGTTCAATAATTCCCATAATCCCAGATTCTCAATTTATCAGAACAAGAACATTGGAAGAAGTAAAAAACAAGAACTTACGTGGAGAACCCGTGGGCTGGAAGACTGGAGGAGCAGTGGAGTGGAGGAGCGCCGCTCACCGAGGCCCGACGCCGGAGGCACGGTGATGAACTGAGATCGACGGCGAAGTGAGGCTATGAGGGTGAGACTGAGATTGAGAGAGCGAACCGAGGCCCGACGCCGGAGGCACGGTGATGAACTGAGATCGACGGCGAAGTGAGGCTATGAGGGTGAGACTGAGATTGAGAGAGCGAACCGAGGCCCGACGCCGGAGGCACGGTGATGAACTGAGACAGACGACGAAGTGAGGCTATGAGGGTGAGACTGAGATTGAGAGAGCGAACCGAGGCCCGACGCCGGAGGCACGGTGATGAACTGAGACCGACGGCGAAGTGAGGCTATGAGGGTGAGACTGAGATTGAGAGAGCCTAAACCGTACGTTCGTGTTTTTTTTTTTTTTTTTTTTAACAGGTTACCTGCTGAATAGGTTAATTATTTGTTGAATATCCATGACCATTAGATATATTACTGATCCAATGGTCACAAATATTCACAAAACCCCCAGTATGGGATACCCCCAGTACTGTAGAATTTTCCCAAAATCAATGCTAGAGATTATTACCAATGAACAATAATTTTATATTAATGTTAAAAGTAACTTTGATACATCAAACAAACTCCAATCGATTCATCATATACAACTTTCATTGAACTAAGGCTTCCAATTTCATAGGCTATACAAGATTGTGTTCGATCATCACCCACAAGTAATGTTGCAATACGAGCAATCCAATTTCCATCTTGTGCAACATATGCGTGGGGATTCTGATGGACAAGTTCAACATGCTTGCTTCTCCCAAATGGGGCATTAGCTCTAGATTCATCTCCTTCATGGAATCTTAGGCCTAAATCCACACCCAACTTGGATGCCAAGGGCAATTGCAGCAGCTGCATTTGCTGCTGGGTCAGCATCATATTTCTGCATAAAAATTAAAAAAATAAAATAAAATCAGAACATGACATATTAATAAAACATGTAAAGAGATCTTGAGGGTTTGGTAGAAGAGGCAGACTAGATAACTATCAGATTAACCAAAAATTTAGAACTGCAATCAGTAACTTTGTCATCTATACCCTAACCAATCTGAAAAGTGGGAAATATTGACGTAAAGCAATGTAAAGGGAAAGTGCCATCACGCAGATTATCTATTGATATACAAGCACAAGAGTAAATCTTCAAGAGGCTAACCTATCCTTCCATAATCTGTGTAATCCTGCACTCATCAAATCGTTCATTGTATCATAAGCTATTAATAGATGGCCTTGAAGCGAGGCCAATGCAGATATGGCATCTTTCAATTCCTTGGAGAAAACCTCTGAAACTTGAAATCAGAAATAACTGTAATTATCTTATAAAATTGAGACTCTAGAGAGAAGTAAAACAGGTCAAAGGTACCTATAATGTTTGTATAGTAATAGATGGAGTTAAGACAGTAAAGTTGTAAATGTTTTGAAAAATTACCAAGTTTTGAGGATTGTATTAATGCAACCAAACATAATTTGCTGCTGAACATTTAAAGATTAATGGCGCATGTAAAAATGTGAGCTTACTTTAACTACAGCTCATTAACAAAATGCCAAAAGTCCACTAGCTATAAGCTCCAAGGAGTAATTTTACATAAAGAGTATTTATAAGAGTTCCTATGACATAGGCCAATAGACTCCAACAAGTTTCATTCATTCTGTCAATAAGGAAATGACAATCACATGCATATACTAATGAGCCTTTCATATTTGAAACAGACCATTAGTGACTCCTTCAACCATAAACTGTAAAACTATTAATACCTAATGAGGGGAGATCAATAACATATCTTTATCCAGAACTTAACATAGATTATTTACCAAACGTCGATTTAATTTACATGTTGAAGACAATATCACTTATAAATGTGTCTAGTTTGATATCCCAGCAACAAGCCACGATTCAAATAGTTATTTCAATAATTTGAGATTTAAACTCTAGAGTCCAAGGAACAAAAAAAAATTAAATTAAAAAAAAAACAGGTGAAATACACTGATAAATAGAAACCAAATACAGAATTTTAAGGGCCACAAAGGAAGGGAAGGGCAAAGAAGAGGGGGGGGGGGGGGGGGGGGGTTTAGTTCACAGCTTTATGAAAGGTCAAGCTAACTTTCCTATAAGAGCTGTTGCTGCTCCTTAAACTGAATGCATCACTATGTATCCAATTGCTTAAAATTAAATATAATTGGCTAGTAAATATATTGCTTTAAGTAAAAATATGTGAGCATGGTGACTTTCGCTAGTAACTCAGGTTTAACTATCTCATACCAATCCAGTAGGACTACAACACAAAGGCATCAATTAAACTCAGAGTTTTACCCAACATTAGAAACTAGAAAAATTTTACTACCCAACTAATAGACTAAACTACTAAACTTCAAGCGAATATGAGCCTGATATTTAGCTGTCTTTCGTATACATCACACAACCAATAGCAGAAGGGAAGGCGCACAACTAAAAAAAAAGGGGATCCGTAACCCTATTTTAAAAGCATGTCTGGTCCATATTTCATGACAAAAGTAGCACAACAGAATCCTATACACATGAAGAGATAGAAATACATACCGAAGTAGATATTGTCTTGTTCCCATAAGTTGTATGGATAAGGCATCTGTATATCACTATCTTGACCAGCAGTTTTCATTTTATTCCTCTGCACCTTGGACTTCAAGGATGCTAAAATAACAAAATTGAAAATTAATTAGCCATTTGAAATAATACTACCCAAATACTTTCAAGATAAGCCATCAATATGTAAAATAGAAACTAAACTTTATGCCTAGGATTGATAAGAATTACTGGTCAGTCCCCAGCAGCATCAGTCATAGCTTGCAAATCCTGTCAATTTAATTAAAGGACTTTTAACTGAAAAAAGGTAAAAGTAAATCATGCCAAGCAAAATGTTCTCCAAAAGTAATGGTGGAATATAAACTCAAGATATATACCTCAATAATACAATTCCCGACAACATTCTGAGGAGCTACTAAGATAAACAGGTCATTAGTTTCATCTACATATTTGGCACCTGCACTTGCAAAAAAAGAAGCTAAGGCCATGGCATACAATCATTTATTAGAGCTGAATGATGAACTCAACAGAACACAAACACGAGATTAAAACAAATGACCAGCCAAAAAGTGCAACATTAATTTGGATGCCTCTAGTTTAGATGCCTGCTTTCGTTCAATATCATTGTTATAACAAGTAGGGATTATCATTATGTTTCTCAAACAAGATGATTACAACTCCGTATATACAAACAAGAAAAAAGTGGTGATCTTTTGTTCAATATTATAAACTACCTTGCACCTAATCAATCTTTTCAAAATTGGCATTTTTGAAACTAGACAGTTTGCCCCTAATAGATAATGTCAAATACATGATTCTCTTATGACTCTCACCTGCAAGCCTTAGCAAATAAAACACAACAGTGACAACACTAAAACAAAGAAAAGTGGACTATACATGTCGCCTTCAGCATTTTGGCTCAAAATGTTGCCGCCCAGTTCCATGTTCAACAACAGCAAAATCTTAAATATGTTGTATAACTACAATAGCTTGCACTAGGCCTATCTAGGGGAAGACATTCAAACAAGGTTCCTGAAACTTTAATACTTAGTTTTTCAATCACACAACGAAAATAGTAAAACCCGTTGTCCTAGTAGCCTAAATTTTAGTGTTTCAAGAGCCAACCAAGACTCCAAAGTGGAGGGAAATCTGCCGCTAAATTTATTAAGACTCAGACGACAGACATTACTTAATTCCATTGTGCAATATAGTTTTGATAAAAGAGTTATCATTTTGTTGGCATTCACACAACATAATATAAGTAGTACCGTTGTACAATAGAGCTTACTTAAATACACAACAGATGATTTATGTTCCGTTGTGTGATTAACTTTTTGTAGTAGTGTTTCCAGTTGGAGGGGTTTGTATTGTGTATAAGATTGAGCAGTCATTGAACATTTGAACAAACTAAAATATTTATATGTACGGAATATGAAAATTAAAATCACAGTAAACATGTCTACATGTGAAGGTCATTTTGATTGATTCAAGTTGGGATTGTGTTATATTGATCTCGATAAAAGGAACATAGAGGAAAAGGTCATGTTGAGAAGAAGAAAATTGCGAGATAGATAAAGAAGATGAGAGGTTGAAGGGAAAAAAAAAATAGTTGTCGAAGACGAATAGCAGTATTTTATTTTTATTTTTTTAACAAAGTAATTTTGTATTCTTTTTTTGTTTTTTGTGTTTTTGGTGATAATTGCATAGACGAAAAGATCCCTCACATGCTAACCAAATTAACGGAGAATTTGGATGGAAAGTCTAAAATTTAACTATAGGGTGTAAATTGACAACATTTAGAAAAGTGAGGTGTAAATAATCAAAATTGAATCATGGAGTAAATCGGCAGTCATGAGAAAAGTTAGGGGGTAATTTGACTATTTTGCCGAGCTTTAATGAGTTTTTTGGTTATTTGCCTATTAACTGTGTTGTAGTGTTGACGTAGTGTATAGGCTTGTTTTTATTAAGTGAGCGTAACACGTCTAATGAATGGACCTGTCATATATATCACCGTGGTTTTACCACAACTTCTTGTCTATCTGTATATGGTAGTGGAATGATATGTAATTGTCATTCTAGCCTTAGTTTTATTAATGAAAATATATGTGATGTTTATTAAAAAAAAAAAAACACTTAAAAAGAGAGAAACAATTTGTTTTTAAGTTGTATGGTCGTGGCCCAATATAATAACTAGATTTTAACAGCAAACATCTGCATAATAACAATGACCTTTTTTTTTATGACACATAATAACAATGACCTTGTTATACAATTGGATGAGTTTTTAATGTTAGCAAAATGACCCAATATAAGAGCATCTCCAACCATTTAGCTATAAGTCATTTTGACTTTGGCTTTTTGGTAGAGGGATCTCCAACCATGCTCTTGCTTTAGCTATTTTGACTCTTGAGCCATAACTGGAGTCATTTTGACTCAAGTTTGTAGAACGAAAGCCAAATTTCTTTGGCTGAAAAAATGGTGGGGCCTGCTGCATGTGCTGCAATTGTAGTTAATTAATTCTCGAAAATGATTAATTTATTAAATAACTTTGGTTTTTTACTAAAGATGGTTGGAGATGCAAAAATTGAATAAATAGTGATGACATTAGAGGAGTCATATTTTACATATGGCTTTGGCTTTTGACTAAATGGTTGGAGATGCTCTAATAACGAGCATACAAAAGTCCAAAAATGGAGCCGATTTATTTTATCTCCAACTTTTTACGCAGATGTGATCCGAGTCCCATTCCTCTTGTCAGCAGCTGACCAGGGGAACGGGGCTGGATATGATCCTCCGGTCAAAGAAATAACACTGTTCTGAACATAATAGCTTACCAGAGGAACAGGACTCGGATGTGATCCTCCGGTCAAAGAAATAACACTGTTCTGAACATAAAAGCAGCTTTTATAACAAGGTTGCACCTTTAGGATAGCATTTGTTAAGGGGCAAAGGTAAGTTTCATCACAAGATTCGTAGCAAGTGGAGTCCTCTGGATATAAACACGAGCCAAGAAATGAAATCCTCTAAGCATGTCGAGCACAAAGATGATCTTCTGATCGAATACCACCACATATAAACAGCAAAGGGTAAAGCAAAGATAAACTCGTACATCTTAAATCTCTCATACAAGATTCATTATGGATTACTGCGCACATCAAAGTGTACAGATTTTGCGCCAAGGCGAATCTGCACCAGTTATCGTAGGATTTTCTAATTGGAACCTTCTGTGATTTAATGAGGAAATTTACTTTCAAACCAATCTCAGTTACCTAACAGACCCTAAGATCAGTCTTAAAGTTATATCTTTTGGTCTGGATATGAATTCCTATGCAAGGAAAATGCTCACATTTCTCTCTAATTATTGTGTTGATTACAGGAAAGATTTACATTACTGGTGTCTCCGCCGATCAACAGATCCCATATTGAAGCCATGAATCATTGCATACTGAACTCAAGTCACTGTTATGAGTTTGAAATCTAATCAATACAGTAGAAGTGCAGCCAACCTTAAAAATTGCTATCCCTGTCCTTCCTAGTAACATTAAAGGAAGCTAAAAATCAGAATATAGGTCTCTAATCGGTCAAATCACTCAAAAGATTGGCCTTGAAGGCCACAAAGGGAGGTCTTAGAATGCATCATCTGTAATTCTAATTCCTTCTCAGAGTACAGACCGTATTACCTAGCCAAGGAATGGGGAACCATTTATAATCTTGGACTCAATTGCCTCGGTTAGTATCATGCTGTAGATACAGCATATTTGTAAACTTGTCATATGTAGTAATAATCATAACAACTGATAACTAAAACATTACTTATAACTCTTCTGTAATACTTGCAAATCTGCAAATATGCAGGAATTCAACAGACAAAACAATGAATTGATGCCAAGTTTGTCCAGCAAAATAGTAGAAAAGTGTGTTCCTTCTTGAGTGACGCACCAAGAGTTCAAAGAGAAGCAAAACAAGACACTATTGCCCACATTCAATATCATAGTGAAGGAAAACATATAATTCTTAATATATGAGTAAAACAATGAAATGCAAAGATTTCCCATATATGCTCCAAGGTCAATTACCAGATATTTACGGATTGACCACAAAAGAATTTGAGTATAAACCTTGTATTCATGGACATTTATAAAGCAAATTGAGAGATTAAAGTACATCGTTTATGTAAATGTTGCCAACATCATTAATTGAAAGTATGATTTACAGGAAGGTAAAGAACCACATGTTGTGAAACAAATTGAAAAAAAGAGGATGCCAAAAGTACCTCCAACCTATTGTATTGGATGAAAGCAACAATATCATGTCAAGCATCCACTTAAGTTCTTGGTTTGTTCCCTCTCTTCGACATCAAATGATAAGCTTCACAGGGACTTCCCCAAACCCAAGTTGCATTTGGACTGTGACATTTTGTCAGCAATCACAACATGTCTCTGATAAAATCAAGATTAAGTGTGTCCCGGACAATAAGGAATAATCCTAGGAAAACAACTACCGTTATCCCTGACGACATAATCGTCTGTTCCACTTCTAGAGGGAGTTTTCTACCACCCCTAGCAGCCTCTATAAGTATGAAAGCCAAGGTACCTCCATCTAGAGCAGGTAAGGGAAGAAGGTTGATCACTGCAAGGTTAAGATTAAGCAAAGCAGCAAATTGATACAGTCCATCAAGATTCGACCTTGCAACTTCTGCACCAACAGCAATGATGGCAACTGGACCCGAAACTTTACTAGCTGTCTGCGAGAAGTTTAGAACAGTCTGTTTTAAGCTATCCAATACATTAAACGACAAGCCCCAGAACTCTCTCCCTGTATAATTGAAAGCCTCCGATATATTTTTGGGTTTAGCTTTCGAAAGCTTAACATTTGGTGATAACTGCACTCCAATTTTGCCTGTTCCATCATAATTCTCATCGGGGGTGACTCCAATCTCGAAATCCTGCTTTCCCCTCTCAACCTTAAGAACCACATTTCTTTTTGGATTTTTCTTAATCACATCAACAACCCCTGTAACAGCATTAGACCCTCCTTTCGGCAATTGAATTCCATTAACCTCAAGGATTACATCACCTGCAAGCAACCCGTCTCGGGAAGCAGCCGAAAAGGGTCGAACCTCAGGCACAAGAACCCCAGGATAGCCCTCTTGTACAGGCAAACCAACTGACAAGACTTGAGTAAAGATTATAGCATACGCAAAAATTACGTTGGCAATCACACCAGCTGAAACCACTATTACTCTATCCAATATTGGCCTATTCTTGAGCAAATTTACATCATCAACTGGGATATCACTATTTGGATCATTATCAGGAAACCCCACAAACCCTCCTAGAGGGAAAGCTCTGATGGAATACTCTACATTGTTGGCATTGAATTTAGCTAAAATTGGACCAAACCCAACTGCAAATTTACTTACATGGATACCCTGAAGATAAGCAGCAAGGAAATGACCACTTTCATGAACAACAATGATGGCTGTTAACACTCCAGCTGCCTCCAAAACTGACTGAACACTCTCAAAGTTGCCATAATCAAAACCAGGAAGTGCACAAGACCTGAACTTTAACCTTCTCCCATTTGGGCTCCTACCCTTTACAGATAAAAATGGATCCTTGCAATGAAAGTTAAGGTCTGATGAAGAAAATGAGCAGCAAGATAGGGGCTTTGGGAGGTGGGTTTTGGGTTTTGATGGAAACTCAGAGATGGGGGACCTTGAATTGGTTAACTTGATGAAAGACAAAGAAGATGAGGGTGGAGAAGATGAGAGATTAATAACCATGGTTTTTCTGGGTGTGTATTAAGAAGGTGAGGCTGGGTTTTGTGATAAGAGGGGATTGGATAATTCATAGTTTGTTTCTCATATTGATTTTGTGGAGGGGAAGTGGAGTGACTCACTTGTCTTTGCCTCCTCCCTCTTCGTGTCTCGACTGCCTTTTCAAACGTGGCCTTTTTGGGTAAAGGAAGGGCCCAACTTACCCGGGTCACCGGAACCCGGTTGGGATTGACCGGCGGAGGGCAGAGGCGGTCCATGAGTTGATAGTCGCGAGACGTTTTAAATAGTACTGGGCCTATTGCTTCGATCTAAGCCAATTACTGGGCTGGGATGAAAACTGGTTTTCATTTCACAAGTATTTCTTCACCTCTTAATATAGAGTATTCCATCAGAGCTAAATTCAATGCCAACAATGTATTCCCTCTTGAATTCACAAAAAGAAATAATAATATAGCCCTCTTGAAACGAAATCTTGAGCATGTCGAATGAAACTTAATTTTCTAGGACTTTTCTCGGTTGAAACCAATTTGGGTGCGGCTATTGCCACCCTATCATTTTTTTAGTTCATTCTACAAACATTTAAATTATTGAAAGACTATATTACTCAAGTGCAAAATGACTAATAAGTATACTAATTTTCTAAAATTCAAATATGTAAGAAAAAATAAAGGGAAATGATGAAAAAGTAATTAATTAAATACAAAGACTACTTAATTTTTCATTAGATAACATTAATCTTTATCTTCTCAACCCAAATTTAAATTTATTACTATTTTTTTGTTGCCTCCTCATTGTTAATTCGTTATTCAATTCACAAAACCATTACTTTTAACTTTATCAAAATCTTTGCAATATTCTCTGTAAAGACCGAAAGTAAAAATTTAAAACACGAAGAAAAAATAAATAAATCTCTTTTTCATTTATCATAGTTGTAAATTTACTAATCGTTTTACATAGATTGAAATAAAGAACATTGAAATTCCTGATCAAAAAAAAAAAAAAAACATTGAAATCAAGAAAAAAAATTTAAAAAAATGGGAGTAAATCAAATTATGATTTTATTAGGAAACTTTAATAAATTTTAATTTTTTTATGAGTGTAAATTAAATTAGAGATTTTCGTTTAAAATATTTATTTTCTAATTGGATATGTCATATAAGGATATTCTTAGAAAGAGAAATGAGCTAAATAAGTAAATTTAATAATTGAAATTAAAATATAGGGTGTAATGAGTAAGTAGGGTGACCAAGAAAATTATCGGGTGACAGTAGCCGCACCTTACCAATTTTTGACCAAACCGAGTATCAACTGAATTTGAGTCATTTTTCAAATTCTAGGACCCGCCACGGTTCCTCCGACTTATTGAAGTCGGTAATAGATTGTTTGGGTTGGTATTGGATCATACAGTATTAAACAGCACCACCAAAGAGCTAGGCGATTAGAACTATTGACATGCAATGAGAACATACGGCGTTACAGCTACAAATGCATCGTTTTCACTATTGTATTCTTTTTCTTATTTTCAAGTGGATGACTTTGAGTTCTTTCCACCCTTAATTACATGAAAGTTATCACTTATCATTAATACCTAGTTTAATCAATGATTAATTTCAGTTTACCCCCCTGAAGTTAGGGGTCGTCATCATGTTAGTCCCTCGAGTTTCAATTTAATCAGTAACACCCTTGTACTCTCCAAATTCATCAGCCGTGTCCAATTTCTACTATTCCATCCAATTTGGACCGTTAAGTCTGACTTTTGAGGGCTAAAATGGTCATTTCAAGACAAAAAATTAAAAAAAAAAAAGAATTTTTTTTTGTTTTTTTTTTTGCATTTTTTTTCTGTTTTTTTTTTTCATTTTTTTTTTCTTGTTTTTTTTTCTTTTTCTTAGCTTATTATTATTATTATTATTTTTTAATTTTGTCTTCAACTTATACATCACAAGTTATAATAGGTTTATAAAAACAAAACAAAAAACTCTAGGTGGTCAAAAAGCCGCTTGTTGGTCTACGATATTTGTGATATATCTCCGATAAAGTAAAGAATTTTAGGATATATCGGTAAAATATAATAGGTTTATAAAGTGAAGAATTTTAGGATATATCCCCAATAAAGTGAAGAAATATCTATAAAATATGATTAAAAAAATAAATACATATATTTCTTCACTTTATTGGGGATATATCCTAAAATTCTTTACTTTATTGTGATATATCTCCGATAAAGCGAAATTTTTTATATTTTAAACCTATTATAGGGTTTAAACCTATTATATTTAAACCTATTATATTTTAAACCTATATTTTAAACCTATTATAGGATATATTTTAAACCTATTATATTTTATAGATTTATTTTACAAATATAACCTAAAATTTTTCGCTTTATCGGAGATATATCACAAATATCGTAGACCAGCGAGCGACTTTTTAACCACCTAGAGTATTTTTTTTTTTTTATAAACCTATTATAGGGTTTATTTGTAACCAGCCAGCGAAAAATTTTAGGATATATTTGTAAAATATATCTATAAAATATAATAGGTTTATAAAGTGAAGAATAATAGGATATATCCCCAATAAAGTGAAGAAATATTTGTAAAATATAATTAAAAAAATAAATACAGATATTTCTTCACTTTATTGGGGATATATCCTAAAATTCTTCGCTCGTTGGTCTACGATATTTGTGGAACATCTCCGATAAACCGAAGAATTTTAGGATATATCCCCAATAAAGTGAAGAAATATATGTATTTATTTTTTTAATCATATTTTATAGATATTTCTTCACTTTATTGAGGATATATCCTAAAATTCGTTGCTTTATCGGAGATATATCACAAATATCGTAGACCAACGAGCTGCTTTTTGACCACCTAGAGTTTTTTTTTTGTTTTTATAAACCTATTATAACTTGTGGTGTATAGGTTGAAGACAAAATTATTAAAATAATAATAATAATAATAATAAGCGAAGAAAAAGAAAAAAAATGAAAGAAAAAAACAGATAAAAAATGCAAAAAAATAAAAACGAAAAAAAGAAGAAAAAAATTCTTTTTTGTTTTTTGTTTTTTTGTTTTTTTTTTTGTCTTGAAATGACCATTTTAGCCCTCAAAAGTCAAACTTAACGGTCCAAATTGGATGAAATAGTAGAAATTGGACACGGCTGATGAATTTGGAGAGTACAAGGGTGTTACTGATTAAATTGAAACTCGAGGGACTAACATGATGACGACCCCTAACTTCAGGGGGGTAAACTGAAATTAATCCTTTAATCAATTTAGTTGTTTTGGTTATTGTGGTTACTAAATTAAGGATTTTTATTTTTATTTTTTTATTTTTTAAAGATGATCAAAGGGTTTCACTCCTGCTCCCATGGTGACTCGAACTCATGACTTCGTACATAGGTAGTGGGTGCTCTAACCACTGAGTTAATTTGTGTTCAGTAACTTTAGTATGTAATATCAAGGATTTAAATTAAATGCAAAAAAATTAATTATTTCACTTTCAACATTTTAAATTCAATGGTGGGTGACCAAGTGAAAAGTTTTGTTCAACCAAATTATTCAAATGATCATAATGATTGTTGCATATTTGTGATATCATATGTTTTTCACATCTCTTGCATATCTGTCAAATTATTACATGGCTGGGAAACATCAATATGTAATTAATAATCGAGAAATTTTATTCACACATTACTAAATGATAGGTACACATCTCCTACTTAATACACAACTTATTAACTTTTTTATTTTAATATTTTACTAGAAACACAACACTAAACTTCCTAAATTATCCTCATTCACAATACACAATATCTTTTCACTAAATACATATCATTTTTTTTTGCTGAAATAAATTGAGATAAATATCTAGTAAGAGATAACTTTTTTTTTTCCTTATACAAGAGAGACTACCTATTGCATTGCTGCAGTTGAAAAAAAAAAAAACGATAGGTATATTACACTAGAAGACTCAGCATCAATTCCTCAATGGCTCAATGGCTCAATGTGAGAGTTTCGGTAAATCACATGGTTATCACTAAAGTTAATACAACGAAACCCAAAGAATGTTTTAATTGATTTTCACTTGTTGGGTTGAACATACTCAGATGTCAATGGGGAATTGCTTGTCATTGAGGACTTGACCAAGACAATACTCAGATGCCAATTGTTGACATTTGTGAACTACTGATGATGAAATTGGAGCGAAACAAAATAATACATCACACATTGCTAAATGATAGGTACACATCTCCTACTTAATACACAACTTATTAAATTTTTTATTTTAATATTTTACTAGAAACACAACACTAAACTTCCTAAACTATCCTCATTCACAATACACAATATCTTTTCACTAAATACATATCATTTTTTTTTTACTGAAATAAATTGAGATAAATATCTAGTAAGAGATTACCTTTTTTTTTTCTTATACAAGAGAGACTACCTATTGCATTGCTGCAGTTGAAAAAAAAAACGATAGGTATATTACACTAGAAGACTCAGCATCAATTCCTCAATGGCTCAATGTGAGAGTTTCGGTAAATCACATGGTTATCACTAAAATTAATACAACGGCACCCAAAGAATGTTTTAATTGATTTTCACTTGTTGGGTTGAACATACTCAGATGTCAATGGGGAATTGCTTGTCATTGAGGACTTGACCAAGACAATACTCAGATGCCAATTGTTGACATTTGTGAACTACTGATGATGAAATTGGAGCGAAACAAAATAATACAACACAAGAGTTCTTGAGGAATTTTTCAACAGTTTTCACTTGCTCTTGTTTGTCCATATCATTTGGACAATTAATACATTTTTGAAACTAGATTGATAAGAAGGCTTGATCCCATGCATAGTAAATTATTGAGAATCAAATTCATGATATCCACCTGTGGTAGACTTGGAAAAAAAATAAAATTGGAGATGTTTCTTGATTCCAACTATGTTTCTTTATTGTTAATATAAATATCTCTTTTGGTAATTTGACTTATCCATAAAATGTGATGTTTTTTTTTTATCAAAAGAGAACTTCATTTAAAACTAACGCAAATACAACGAGATATAGCACAAGATTCTACACCAAGGGAGGAACCTTGCCCACTTAGACTTCTAACTAAAAGTCTATCCTGACACACTGAAGGAGCCAAGATGGCCCCGACTCTAAACAAAGGAAAGGTTGACTAACTTTCAATGCCTCTTTTACAAGGCGGTGAGCAACGTTGTTGCCTTCCCACTTCACAAAATGCATACTACAAAACTCAAACGACTTTACTAAAAATCTAACTTCATCTAGGTGTATGAAAAAAGGGATGTATTAGTATTTAGAGATGTGTAAATAAAATTTCTCTCAATAGTTGTTGTTCAATCAAAACTAAAAAACAATAATAATGATTAACGAGTATGGTTCTCATGTCTATTTGTCAATTTGTAGAGCATGAAAAATCATAAGAGAAAAAAATTCTCAAAGATTTTGTCAATTAGAATAAATTCTAATGATCATGCTTTGGCAATAGTGAGATTATGACAGATGACATGGTTTGTCATGTTTAGACATGCCACAAGATCACTTTCCGAATTATGTGTCTGTCACACCCCGAATTTTGAAATAAAGATTCAAATCTGGAACATGACTAATAGCAATACAAATAACATTCTGAGGTTTTTCTCTCAGAAATAACCACTAGTTACACCTCTTGATATTGCATAAACCAAATCCTCAAGCTACTTATTACAGCACACTCTCACCAAATCAAATTGTAAAACTCAAATGAGTATAATTCTCCTCACAAAACAAATGCTATAAATCCAATACTAATACTCTAAACCGCACGATCACTGCCCTGATTCTCCTGACCTGTGAGATTACCCACTACACAATTTGAATAGTGTACCGGGAATTGCAACAACACAAAACCCCGTAAGCTTTTGACAGCTCGTGAGTAAACAAGAAAGAACTGCTGATTTATTATGTTACAATTATTATAACTCAAGTAAACAATCAACACACTCACAAGGTAACTCCAAAAATCACAGAAACATAAAAGTAAGTATTTTTCGATACTCTCTTTTAAAAACTCAACCAACAAATATTGCAACATTAATATGTGAAATAACATTAAAGCAATGCATGCTTGATTTTCTTTTTACCAACACCTTCACATATTCAAAATATATCATGGATAGATATTTGATCAATTTCACTAGCACCTTCGCATATTCAAAATATATCATAGATAGATATTTGATCAATTTCACATAACACCTTCACATATTCAAAATATATCATAGATAGATATTTGATCAATTTCACATAACACCTTCACATATTCAAAATATATCATGGATAGATATTTGATCAATTTCACATGACACATTTCTCTTTTTAGTGAATTTTCAGATTAACTGGTAACAAATAACAAATCCACATGCTAGGGACCGACGTACTATTCCCAAAGCATGGGACAACCAGGTTGACTGGTATCAAATCATAAATCCACGTACTAGGGACCGACGTACTATTCCCAAAGAACGGGTAAGCCGCAGCATACCAAGGACACAACCAAGGCATGTATACTCAAAGTAAGCACCCTTCCTAAGAGTATAATAGTGCACTATCTGAAGGGACTAGGGCCCACAGCTTAACAACCACGAAGCACCACGAAGCACATTTACCAGTAATTCACTTAAGCACGGGGTTGTTGTAATCACCCGGCTTCATAATTATATTTTTCAGACATAATCAAATTCACAACATACAATCTTTTTAAGTTTTAGATTGTATAAATGTATATGTACACCCACATAAAGAGACATATTATTTCAAGACAAATCTTTACTTCTTAAAATAATTTCCACATATTCACAATTGGGCATATAAAATAGCTTTCACATCACATGATTAACATTTCATTATTCAACAATTAAATGGGAGATTAATAGCTTGAATAATATCCAATCAATTCTCAATCATTTCATCATACCAATCACACGCCAATTAACATATATATTTCACGTAAATATATATATACGTAATCATCTGCTCAGGAATAACCACTAATACCAACTATAGTTCAAGTATAAAAACCGTGAAATTCATTTGTATAATAAAATCATTTTACTTATCTATGGACCGTAGTTGATCAAGTCCATATGATTTAAAACAAATATTTATTCCATAAATATTTTCACACAATTACGACAAAAATAAAGTAATTAAATTTATTGGGTTCGTAATATGAACCACGTGAGGTTTACTCACCTCTAATCCAGTTGCGTCTTCTAAAAAGTCAAACATAACGATATTCCAAACGCTCGTCAACTCAAACCGTCAAGTACCTAATCAAGTATGGTCTTTGCTTAGTAAACGAAACAAGAAATAAACTTAAACGACGATCCAACGGTCAGATTCTAAAATAAAGGTGATCCAACGGTCGGATCGAAATTATATGATGATCCAACGGTCAGATCCTCACGGATCGCCCTTAGGATCATCCTCCAAAATTATCAAGAAGATCAAACGGTCAGATCTTCCTGAATCGTCCTTATAAACATCTCCACAAAATTTCATGAAAATCCGACAGTCGGATTCTCACGAATCGCCTTCCGAATCACTATTTCACAATTATACGAAGATCCAACGGTCGGATCTTCGCCCGTGACCTCACAAAGTCACCGGGACAGTCATACGATCAACATATTAAAATTTGAAGTAAAACCGATGGTCTGATCTTCACAGATCGTAAACCGAAGATAAAACGTTAAAACGTAAATCCACTATTTATCAACTTTTTCTAAAATAACCTTGTAATATATCAAAACGCTCGTATGGATGCGTAGATCATCGTCCAGATAATATAAACTCAAAATATGGTCCGACGCGCCGCCACAAGCGGTGGTCAACAGGGCGGTCAACGCGGCGGTCAACCACCTCCGATGCAAAAGTCGTCAACTACAAACTTTTTCAGAATAAAAGGGTGATCAACTTTCATACCTGGAGCTAAGCCTGGTTCGGCCTAAATCGTCCTAGATCAAGCTTTGAAGTTTGGATTAATCTGGTGCGTCTGACCAGATTCCAGATTGAATCAGGGACGTCGAAATCTTCAACTCGTGATCTTTCACTCCACACTCAAAATCGTCGAGCAAGGAGGATATGAGGATGATCAGGGGAATGAGGAGATCACGAAAATGGGAAGGATCGGCCGAGGGGATGCCGGAAAATGGGTTTTCCAGTCGGGTCACCGATCGGAGGCTAGGTGGCTTCGATCCGGGGATAGGGACAGTGGTGGGGCAAGGCGACAACAGAGGGAGGTTGTGAGTGCGACCGTGAGCTCGGGCAAGGCCGGGTCGTGGCTGGAAGACGCCGGAGGAGAGAGAAAATTCCGGGTCGGGTCGGCGAAAACCCGCCGGGTCTGAAGGGAAACAGAGAGAGAGAATCGGAGATGCTGGGGGACTGTTTAGCAAAAATAGGAAATTTTCGTCCTTAATGAAAATTTCCGAAAATTTCCCATATTTATAGAAAATTTCCAAATTTCAAATATTCATAACTTATTCATACGAACTCCGAATATTGCGTTCCACATATGCACGCGATCGTATCGACAAGCTCTACAACGTTCATGAAGGAATTTTTCCCAAATTCCGAACGTATAAAAAGTCAACTTTCGCGTGCCCCTAAATAACGTTCGATTTCGAAAATAAAATCGTTCGAACTACTTCCACAACTTCTCCAAGCTTCGTACTCGCTCTTAATACCGCGAAATCAATTCTAAAAATCCACGGAATTTAATTTGGATTTTTCAGGGTATTACAGTGTCATTGGAAATTCACCTTTGCCATGAGCTTAATATTTGTAGAGCATGAATTTTATAAGGATTAAATATTTGTTACTCCTCAAACTTTTGCTTGAAAAACAGTTTAGTCCCTCGCCTTTCAAATTAAACTGGATAGTCCTTATTCTCTCTAATTCTCGTATAACAAGTCCAAAATGATCCGAAATGACTATTATGCCCCTCTTTTTTTTTTTTAAATTTTTTTCCTTTTTTTTTAATTTTTCTCCCCCTTTTTTTATTCTCTCTCTCTGTCTCTCTCTCCCCCTCCCTCCCATTCTCCCTCTCTCCTGGCCGCACGACCTCTCTCTCTCCCTCGACCTCTCTTCTTCTTCTCTTCCTCTGCCATCACCGGAGACCACCACTTCCAGCCACCATCTCACCAAAAACCTAAACTCTCCCTTTCTCTCTTCTCAGGCTCGCGTCATTCTCTCTCTCCCAATGCAATCACATTTTCAACACTTTCATACACAGTAGCAGTAAAAATGGAAGCTTTGGTTATGACTAACTATATAAGGGAATTAGAAACCTACATCATCTTACCTCCCTCTCATTGCACATAGGGATCTGCAACAACACCATGGGATAATCCTCCACATTCTCAGTTCCACCCTCCTCCTCACTGGACGGCGTCGTTTTGTGCTCCATGGCGGCCTTGGGCTTTACTCGTCGGAACTTGATCTAGAAGCATCCGAGCACCAGAATGACGCGGTCCACCGACTGTAATTGACTCTGACATGGAGCCAATTCGCATATACAATTCCGATGACCTCGGCGGACTGAAATGCCAGCCCTTAAAGTAGGCGACTAGCTCAACGCAAAGCAGCAAGAGCACGAAGATCAGGAACCCCTTGATGACTCGGTAGAGCCGCGGTGAGGCGGAGTCGGCCGGAGAATCGGGCGAGGCGATGCGGACGAGGCCGACAAAGGAATTGGTGACGGAGGCGAAGGAGGCGGCGATTTGTTGGAGTTTTAAGAGCCAGAGCCAGGAGATTTGCCGACGGTCAGTTCTGCGCCGGGGTTGCTGATCTCGACGGTGACCAAGTAACTGCAGGAATCATCGCCGTTTTCTTAACGGAGAGAGAGAGAGAGAGAGATAGTATAAAAAAGGGGAGAAAAATTAAAAAAATAGAAAAAATAATAATAAAAATAGAAAATTAGGGGTAGAATAGTCATTTTATACCTGTTTTGGACATGTTGTGTGAGAATTAGAAAGAATAAGGACTATCCAGTTTAATTTGAAAGGCGAGGGACTAAACTGTTTTTCAGACAAAAATTTGAGGAGTAACAAGTATTTAATCCATTTTATAATATGTCTAAACTTGCAGAACACTAAAATATATCACACACACACACACACACACACACACATATATATTATATATATATATATATATATATTATAAACTTTCTTACTTTTCGACTTTGAAAAATCATAAGAAAAATATCCATTGAAGATTTCGGTAGTTTGTCAATTAGAACACATTCTAATGATCATGCTTTAGTCATGGTGAGATCACGAAAGATGACAATTTGAATAGAGCAAAATACCCTTTAGTCTAGAAAACAAATAGGGGAAATGATCGTTTACCCAATTTTAACAACAAAATTGCCCACTTGCTCCACTAACAGTTTTTTAACTCCATTTACCCAAAACACTCTAAGGGATTATATCCCTACTACCCAATTAATTCTTTTTTTATTCTTTTTATTTATTTTTAGGACTTTTTTGCCCTCTCCTTCTTTCTCACTTAGAGAGAAAATTCATCCTCCACCATGCTGTGCTCCGGTGACTAGTGGCCGGCAGCGGACTCTGGCGACCGGTGACCGGTGATCTAAATCTGGCGATCGATTACCGGAATCCGGCGATTGGTGACCGGAATCCCTAATCCGGCTACCTGACCGGTGACCGGATTCCTGCGTCTGATTTTATTACCCCCCCCCCCAATAATACCCAGTAATCATATTATTCCCCCAGTAATTATATTATTGCCCCCCGATAATCATATTATTGCCTCCCAAAAATCATATTATTGCCTCCAATAATCATATTTTTGTCGTCCAGTGAATTGTATGAACTCCCAAAACCAAAATGAACACACTACAGGCACAATTGATCAATTTATTATCATATTATTATCCCCCAATAATCATATTATTGCCTCCTAATAATCATATTATTGCCCCAATAATCATATTAGTACCATCCAATAATCATATTATTGCCCTCAAATGAACCAAAATTAATACATTACAAATATAAAAAATAAAAAAATCTCATTATACCAAAAAAAAAAAAAACTCCTCTCGGCACCCAGGAATTGATCTGGGCACCCACCGGACTGTGAGGCAGATGCAGGAGTCCTCGGAATGTGTTTTAGGGTGACGGCGACGTTGGAACGGAGTCGTTTCGGCTGTGTTCGGAGCTGGATCGGAGTTAGGGGCTTAGTTATGGCTGTGGGCCTTTGGATCGGTGGATCTTTGGTTTGGTTGTTGGTGACGCCGGAGATGGATTTATAGAGGTGTTGGCCTGAAGCAGAAAGTGGGGTGCCGGATCAGCCATGGCAGTAAGAGAGAGAGAGAGAGAGTTTGGGGGAGAGAGAGTCTGGTTCGGGTGACGGCGCGCTCGGGGGTTGAGTTTCGAATTCGGATGCAGTGCTCCGATCTTGGGGCTGGCTTGGGGGACCCATGACGGTTGAGATCGTCTCTGATGGAGGTGGAGACTTGATGGAGGTGGTGGCCCGAAGCGGGAGGTGGGGCGCCGGAGCAGCCATGGTGCAGAGAGATAGAGAGAGAGAGATCGAAGCCGGAGGTGGTGCGCAGCACAGAGAGAGAGAGAGAGAGAGAGTTATTATATGGGGCAAAACTGTCACTAGAGGTTAGATTGGGTAAATGGGGTTAACAAACTCTTACTGGAGTAAGTAGGCAATTTTTAGTCTAAAATTGGGTAAGTGGTCACGGCCCCAAACAAATACTCATATGAAATCATCTAAATAATTATTTTAATAAAATAAAAAAGAGCAGAAAAACGTAAATACGAAATATTTAAAGAAGTGAGTGACAATTGAAAAACCTCTTCCAAGTTCCAACCACATGTGCATTGAATGGATATGAAAACAGTAAAGACAACATTTTTATTAAGGGGGCTGAAATTTGCACACCCAATTTTACTTTCTGCATACCCCTTGTGCTGCTTTTACCAAAGCTCCCCTATACTTATCTCTCTCATCCTATCCCTTCCACAGCCTGCAACTAAAACACTCCTATCTCTCTCTCTCTCCCTCTGCCACTCAACACAAACTCAAACCATCTCCATCTCCCTCCCCTTCATAACCCAATTTGATTATCTCTTCTTCCACAAACTTAATTAAACCCTCCACTTTTCTTCCCAAATGGACCATGAAATTCAAACCGCCTCCACCATCTTCACCATTACCCACCAATTAAAACCCACTCCCTCTAACCCACACCCTCACTCTCCAGTCCACTGGGTCTCTCCCCCGCCTTTTCCCTCCGCCATTTCCAAACCCACGCGCCCATTTCGCCTCCACGCCACCATCACCAACCCCACAGTAGACTTAACTCTCATAACTGCCGCCGCCGCCGACGGCGATGAGCCACCAATATATAATGAAGACCAGAAGCTTATAATCCTCCTTCGCTAGAGAAAGACAGAAGAGGCTTAGATTCTCTACACCCAATCCTCCTGCCTCCCCAATCCCACTTGCCTCAGCCGCTTGCTCTCCCATTTGTCCTACCAGAACACTTGCACCAGCCTCACGCGCGCCCAATCCATCATCACATGCCTCCGCAATGAGCGCCAACTCCCACGGCCTCCTAGCCGTCGCTGCCGCCAAGGCCAGCCAGACCCGCCGACCTGCTACGCCACCTCCATAGTCAAGTCCATGCTCCGCTTTGGCTTCCTCGAGCGCCGTCGTTAGCCGCCTTGCTGCTTCCAGCGACGACGGCCCTTCCGAAGCGCTCAAGCTCTTCTACTCGCTGAATGCATGAAGCTATTCAAAGAAATACCTGAGTCAGGTGCCGAGCCAGATGTGCTTAGTTACAATGTGATGATCAAGCTTTGTGCTAGAATTGGAAGGAAGGACTTTTTTTTTTTTTTTTAAAAGGAAGGACTTGCTTGTTTTTGTGTTGGAGAGGATTTTGGAGCAAGGGATCGCGGTGTGTATGACTACATTGAATTCCCTGGTTGCAGCTTATGTTGGTTTCAGAGACTTGGACACTGCGGAGAAGATGGTTCAGGCAATGAGGGAAGGGAGGAGAGACCTCTGCAAGATTCTAAGGGAGGCAAATTTGAGGAGTTCGAATTCGAGTGGAAGAAATGGGGATGTGTTTGAGATGTGTTTAAGGACCTCGGCCTTAATGTTCTGCGGTACGACTTCGTCATCGCTGTCCTCGCCGATTTGCGCAACTTTTGCAAGTGGAGCCAGACTAAATCGGAGCAGCTTGCCCCACTCTTCTTCAGACTCCTCGCTTCTCTACCCATCCATTTTCGTTTCTTTGTTTATGGAGAAAAAGATCCATTCAATTTCTAAATTGTTCCACTCTAATTGAAAGAAATTAAACTTATATTTTGTTCAACAGATTAATAAATTTAATTTAATGGTGTAAGGATAATTTGGGATTGGATTTCGATGTAGTGGTTGAATTCATTTTGGATGGGGTTATATCGTCGTCTTTCTCAGTTTCTTGTATGATCAGTTCGGGAGGAATGACCAAAGTATTTTACAGGTTGTTAATTAGAGATTTTGTCCATGGGGTTTTCATATTTGTACGTGCAAGGCCACTACGCAGCACAATTCTGTGAAGAGAGAGAGAGGGAGAGAGAGAGAGAGAATGGTAGTTTTGGAAGAAAAATATTATTGAATTGATAAGAAGTATTAAAGGTAGTGTAAAATGTAAAAAATGGTGCGCAAATTTCAGCCCCCTTTATTAATTATCTTTTGAAGCTGTTACCAACAGTTGACCTTGCTATGAGAATGATTGTTTTCTTCAAATCATCTACTATTTTCGCTTAACATATATTATTAAACTAGGAGATTTTTTGTTTGGATTCTTGGAATGAACAAGACGGCTACAACAATAAGTTTCTTTGAAAAAGTTTTGAAGAAGCGATTATTGGTTTTCTATTAGAAATGGTACTTTGAAAATTGTTATAAAAGTCAATCAAAGACTCTTGAAAGGAAAGGAAAAGTAAAGGTTAAAAAATAAATAATGCCCATGAATTTTGCTTCAAATCCAAACATATCTCCTAAGTGGGACTCTGATTTTGATTTTGTTAGAAATAGAGACAAATGGAGCAGAAAAAGTAAAGTACAATCAAATCATCAAAGCATCGAAAATGGCCCATAGCCAATAGGTCTTTGTCAAATAGGCACATAAATCTAACAGCTCTCTATTTTTTTTTTTTTTGACTCATACCCACCTAACCACACAACACTGGCAAAGTTACCTCCTCTAGCAGCTTCTGAGGCAATTATGATGCTTTTATGACATCAATCCATAACCAGACTACTCCTATATGCTCAGTGTGTTTGTTTTGGTTAGTGTATCCAAATTCTGAAAATTATTTATAAGGATGCGGCTATTGCTATTTTATTAATTATTTTGTTCATCTTATAATTTCTGTTCACTTTACATATAATTTTTGAATTTTAAATTTACTTTGCTTACCCAATTACATTACCCAAAAAATCATTTTCCAACATAGAGTTTAACACGAATTCTTTATTTATTTGGCTTCTTCCGCGTGTCTCTTAGTTTTTTTGGCTTCTTCCTCATATCTCTCAGTAAATTAGTCTCCAAGTAAATGTTTCTAGACTCCATTAGCGTTAGTACTATATATTTTGAAGCATAAGAGTTGTTAGCACAACATGAGAACGACTGGAGAGGATGATTGCTAAGAAAGAAAGTGTTAGGGTTCAATGATCAATGAGTAATAAGAGATTTAAAATGAAGTTTAAGTACATGTTTTGTATGGTATAATAAGAAAAATAAATTGTATTTCTTTTTATATATAAAATATTGTTCTTTATTGTAAAAATATTGTATGGTATAATAATATAAAAATATTATTATAATAATAATGGTGTAACTTTTTTTCTTATTAAATTAGAAATACATAGTAAACAAGCACAAGTCTTGACGATGCTTGTTAGCTTGTCCCTATTCCTTAATGTGCAAAGATGACAGAGGGATCGCGATATTGGAGATGGCGATGCCTTGTTTCCCTTCTACGAGTCCGGAACGGATCACATATGCAGAGAACCATCGCCATGACTGAGCCCTGGTTTCAACGTTCATAAGAGAAAGAGACGAGAGCATAGTCTTTTAATTAGTACCATCTCAAAAATACATAAATATATGTTCATTCTTATATTTATAGTTTTATACGCAAATACTATACCAGTACCATACGAGTTTCCACGTACGTTTTGAGTTTATAGCTCTACCCTCATCGTATGTCCTCGAGAACCCTGTAAGGCTGTAATTGTGATCGATTAGACACATTTATTCCTAGAGCATCCATTGGAGAAACTTCCTATAGCTCTAGGGTTTTGGCTAGCAAATAATGGAAACAGACAGATGGTGGAAATGTTTGATGCAATCCCCCAGTTGAAAGCAAAGGGTCGGAGGCCGACCCTACTGATGACCTTGCAGTTATGGTTCCCCCTTCACCAGTTCGCTTCTCCATTGGTCTGCATAGCTAGCTAGCCTTGGACCATAATGACATGCTGTCTGTGTTCGATTCTCTTCCAGTCTCTATCAATTTAATGTTCCTTTGATTTTTGTGTAATTTTTCTTCTTCTGTTTCTGGATAAAACGTATGAATGACCTGGTAATAGCCAAAATCTGGTACAATCTATACATCACTGGTCCTATATAGGTTTCGATATACTGTGCATGCAGAAATCACTATAAGCTTGATGAGTAACGAATTAATTAGGCACACAACCTTCAAGCCTGTATCTTCAGTTGACCAGACCGACATTTGATGAGCATAATATGGAACATGTTTTCCATTTCGATCTTTTCTTCAATTGCTTTTCAAATTAAAGAACTGATTTTTTATTATCATTATTTAGAAGGTCGTTCCTGCAAGATTTTTGTGTTAATTAATGTGTGTAGGTATATTGCCTACTTTCATATATATAGATCGATATCTTTGTGTTAGCATCATACGAACGTGCTATTCTTTATGCTTTAATTTCCATCTTTTTCATTTTAAAACAATTTTGAGGGATCCTCTTTTAATTTCATAGACAAAATAATTGAGTATAAACAATGCTAGTGGAGATAAGGTAGCTCTTATTTCCTACCTACTCTCTTGATGACAATCAACAACATCATGCTTTTCTCACCTTGATAATAAATTGCCAAATAATGCTCCTCCTCTCTAACTTTCTCACGAGATAGGACTGAACCGTAGCGTCGGAGCGAGGATATATGTCGGAGACTCCGAGGGCCTTTCATTGATCTAGACCTCTCAAATCTTCTTTTACAAACGTTTCATAGAACTCGTGGAAGGCAAATCCCATGAGAGGAGAGAAGTGCTACTCAAAAAAGACAAAATTTGTAAACGTATATTGAATTTCACGTAAATAATTTGTAAGTTTAGCGTTATATCACGTCTGTAATTTTTAAATTTAACGTTATATATAAGATTTTGAAATTTTTCATTGATTGTCAATTGGTTTGGTTTTTAGTTGAAGAATAATGCTAGATAAACTACATTTTTGTGTACTACTTGCATCTCACCTTATGGGACAGCTAATGTGGTATAGTCACATTATTTAATGAAATTATGTGATATGAAATTATGTGATATGTTAGATTTTTTGCTACATCAGCTATCACGTAAGTTGGGATACAGTCACACAGGTGATACCCAAAAAGATGGTTCATTTAACGTTACTCTTAGTTAAATAATAATGCTAGGTGAACCACTTTTTTGTATACCACCTTATATGAATGTCTTAATTACTACGTGGCTTTGTCTTCTTGATGAATTAAACGTACGTTTTGAATAATTACTCTTGAGGTGAGAAAAGCATGGGTATAATTAGTCTCCTCGATGATTAAACATACGTTTTAAATAATTACTCTTGAGGTGAGAATGAGTATAGTTAATATAGTCTTGAAGATATGAGTAATTACTCTTGAGGTGAGAAAAGCATGAGTATCGTTAATACAGTCTTGAAGATATTAGTCAAGAATTAAGATAACTTAATGTAAATATATAATGTGCTCTCAAACTTTCCAAGGTAATTAATTATCAAATAAAGCTCTCTGAAATTTTTTAAGGATAAATAATTAGCGTTAGCTTACATTACATTCACGACAAGAATTCGGTTTGATCATCTTCCAAAAGTTTTTTTATGAAGAAAATAATACAAATTAAACAAAACAAAAGCTCCTGATTTGAAGATTTTAATTTACATATGTGGATTGATCTAATAAGAAGCTTGCATGCAAGTATATCTGAATTATCTCGATGGTAAATATGTACATACACACAATTAAAGAACTATTTGCAGGTGGTTTGCATAGTACTTAACCCAGAGTATATCTATCACATGAAACGGACTGAAAATATTAAGAGAAACAGAATCGATAAGAGACATACCGTGAATCCGTGATGATGCTTCTGGCTTATAATTAAGATGGAGAGAGAGGTGCAAAAGGAGATATTGACGCGGCTCAATCAAAACACAAGACTAAAACCCCTTGATAGCCGTGTCTTCAAATTGAGGCGCGCCAATACCTACGTTATTGTATATATTTACACCTTCTTCATCTCTGAAGCCTGTAACTCTAAACCTGGAGCCTGCTTCTCGATCCATCTTCTTCCCCAAAACTGCTTCAACCGCTACCTGCAGCTCAGAGAGAGAGAGAGAGAGAGAGAGAGAGATAGAAATATACTGCATATATCCCTAACTTTCTTAGAAGTCAGACGGGAGGAAAGTGGGTCACCCAATTTTGAGAGGGGAATCCTCATACCTATTACCCGCAGTTTGCTCTGAAAGGATGTCTATGCTTAATTTATATAAACTCTGAAACCCGTTTAGTATGATATATGGACTTTTCTTGTTTAGACCTGCCTTATATAATTAATATTGACTTCGCAAGCTTTTGGCCTTTCCACACATCATTTGCTGCCTACAGGGAGGCAAAAGGCCAATGGTCATAAAACCGAAACCACCAGTTGAAAGTTGAAACAGTTTTGTGTATATGTACGTTTGCCAACTTGACTGCCCACTTAATTTAATAGTTCTTTCTGCCTATCCTCTCATCCCACCAGGATTCCACGTTGGTGAACTCAACCATTTAACTTCTTGCGAGGTAGTGTAGAAAGATTTTTAGTGAGGCGGCCGGAATCCCGGATGTCCTATTGCAATCATCTCTCATTAGATGGCCGGGTCACACACCTTTCTTGCGGGAGGTAATTGCACCGGTTACAAGGTTTGGTACGAAGGTGCTTAAAAACGTATTGTATTTTTTTTATGACAATATTTTTTTTCTTGATAAAGGAAAAGCACATTATGTGCATTCGTCAAAGAAACAGACGAAGAGGGAATCAAGCAATTACCAATTAACATCAATCAGCATGGATTACGGATCAATCAGTAGTTATTGTCATCATTGTAATTGTTCTTTCCATTGTAATTCTCTCCCTATATAAAGGGGTTATGAAGTGAAATGAGTAGACCAATTTCAATCCCAATTTTACTTTTACACGTTATCAGCACGCTCAGAGCCAATAACCAATTTTTAGTTAAAAACACTCAAACCCTAGAAGAAAAAAAACTCTCTTCCATTTTTTTTTTCTGTCGCAATCCCAAAAAAAAAAAATCTTGCCCAGATCGGCCCCCCCTCCTTCAGCGTTGCCGTCTGCAAGCTGCCACACCCGAGCAGCCCCAACATCCTTCACCGGCCGAGCAGCCCCAGCCCAGCAGCGCAGCACCCTTCACCGGCCGAGCATCCCCAGTGCGCCTTGCAGCCTCCTACAACCGGCCTGCCTCACAGCCAGCGAACCCCACCCGCCTGCAGCAGCAGCGCACATCCACCACAACCCAGTGCCGTGCCCACCCACGCCTACTCTCTGCCCGCATATCCCGCCTCCCTGCCCTCACACAGCAGCACCCAGCCTTCTCCAAGCACGCCGGAGCACGCACGACCCCTGCAACCTCCGCGCCTACGCCACTGATACCAGCAGATCCCAGCAACAGCGCGCCCGGCCTCGCATTCCCGCCGACCTGCGTCCCGGAGCCCCCACCCCGATCTCCGCGCTACCGCCCGCACAACCGCGTCCAGCCCAGCGCATCGCTGCCTCCACACCAGAAAACCAGAACAAAGAAGAAGAGGAAGAGAGAAAAAGAGAGGAAGTAGAGAAGAAAAAAAGAGGAAGAGAAAAAAAAAAAAAAAAGGGCGGGTTGACCTGGCCAAAGAAAAGGACTGAAAAAAAAAAGAAAGAAGAAAAAAAGGTAGGCCCAGAAAAGAAAAAGGGCGAGCCCATAAAATAAAAAGGGTCAGAGAAAAAAAAAACAAAAGAAAAAGCCTGGTCCGGCCCAAAAAGAAAAAATTAAACCAAAATACGCCCTGCAGCCTAGAAGAAAAAGAAGAAGAAGAAAAAAGTGCCAATTCTCAGCCCAACAGAACTCGAAAAAAAAATCGCTACGCACGCTTGCATCAACACGCGCGTGCGCTAGGATTGTTTTCTTTTCTCGAAATCAAGTATGTTTTCCTTATTTTAATTTATGATTTTAACATAGCATGTGAATTTTATGTTTTCTATTTTTTTAAGCATGCTTTATACTTTATTGTTAATTTGCTATTGAGCATGTTTAGTTAGGTAATATTGATTTTTAAACATGTCTTGTTAATTTATATATGTTTTATTAGTATTCGTAGAAATTTAAGCATGCTTTATATTTTATTGTGAAATTTTGAGCATGGTTTATCTTATTTACGCTTATATAATTATTTCTTAGCATGTCTTTATATTATGTTTTATGCATGATATATGTAGCATATATTTTGTTGTATATTTGTGCAATTTGAGCATGTCATGTGATTTATTTTTATATATGCTATGTTTTATTTATTGTTAAATGTGTTATAGTTATTTTTGTAATGCAACATATAAATTCCATTTTGCCATGATAATGAAACTTTATGCGCATTATACACACTTACTGTGATAAAGTATTTTCACATAGCATCGAAAAAATGTGACCCTTACGAATCTTGGTCTTGAAATCTAATTCATATATTTGGAAAATAATTTACGTGGATGTCTTTATGACTGCGTAATTTATATCTTCTCTCTTGTTTTATGTAGATGGCTGATCCAACTCGACCTGAGTTTGACATCTTGGACTCAAAAGGACTTGAGTACCATTGTTGGATTTCCGATATGGAAACTGCCTTTGTGGCAAAAGACTACACTGCCACCATTACTGATCCCAAAGATGATGAACTATCTAATAAGATAAAAGCAGATGCCTTAATTTTTCTGAGGCGACATATTGATCCTAGCCTACGCTGGGAGTACCTTCAGTTGAAGACACCCAAAGCACTGTGGGATGCCCTTAAAGGACGTTTTGGGAACATTCACGATACTTTGCTCCCAGGACTGGCTGTTCAGTGGAATGAAATTCGCTTGCTTGACTATAAAAAGGTCAATGACTTCAACAAGGACATGTTGCGCTTAAAGGCACGTCTCAATTTCTGTGGAAGGGAAATCACAGAAGATGATATGATCTACAAGACTCTTACCACCTTTCCTAATTCAGCTTTTATACTAGCGAACCAGTATCAGTTGGATTATGACAACAAAAGAATCACAACCTTCAATAAGTTGATAAGCCTACTGCAAGTGGCTGAGAGACAAAATGAGATTCTCTTGAATAACAATGTCAGGCCCACTAGGACAAAAAAAATTCCCGAGACTAATTATGGCAAAATGAAAGGTGGAAATAACTCCAATGCAAGGGGTTTAGACGTACTGATCCCTACCCACGTGACAACAATGCACCACGTGGAAAGGGACATGGGGATCATGGAAACAAGATGCAAAAGGAAAGAGTTGACAATGAACCATGCTATAGGTGTGGATTCATTGGGCAATGGTACAAGAACTGCCAAGCAAACAACAGAGTAGCAGCCAATTACAAGAGGTATAGAGAGTCTAAAGAACAAGATGCTCACTATATGGAAGAAGGAGGTCATGACCTAGACGTCAACCTTACAGTTGCAGACTTCAATGACAAAGAGGAACTTGCTAAGTCAATGGATGCTCTCAATCTTAACTGATCTGCTTTATTCATTTTATTTTCCAAATATAGTTGTGAAGGCATAATGCCTCATTTTTAATTAGACTATTGTTTGGTCTTAAAGTTTATTTTCAATCATGGATTGATGAATAAGATTTCTGAACAAGACCTTGATTTGCTTATCGTTGGCTTATTAATAAATTTCGAATTTTATTTTGAAGCACTGAATTTATTCAAATTTATTTCTATACACATATTTACATGGTTCGAAATAGCACTATAAAGCTGTAAAGCAATATATCTAGAAAAAAGAAAAATTATTAGAATGAAAAGAATACCATTCTATGCAAATAGAAATACTCTAAAGAATATGAGTTATATTTTCTAAATACCTCTCATTTATTTGTAGGAATGAATGGAGGAGAACTTGAGTGCTTAGATGATAGTGGAACTACCCACATAATATTAAGAAATAGGCAATTATTCATTGAACTAATAGCTTATAATTCCTTTGTGACTACGATGATTGGATTATCACAACTAATAAAAGGGCGAGGAACTGTCAAATTTTTGCTGCCTAATGGCACAACACTTAAAGTCACAGACGCTCTATATGCACCAAGAGCTAATCGAACCTTGTTAAAGTTTCAAAGCTATTTGTGCCAATGGTTATCATGTAAAAACACACCGTGAGAATGGAACTGAATACCTTGATATTACATCTAAATGACTGTGGAATGAAACACATCTTAGAGAAACTTATGAGTCACTCTAGTGGACTGTACCTCACTACGATTCAGATCATTGAATCCTATACTGTCACCAACAATGAAATGTGGGACACTGACTCATACAGGCTTTGGCATCACCGCCTAGGGCACTCCGGCCGTGAAATGATGATCCGTATTTTAAATAAATCATATGGACATCCCTTCTTTCGAGTGAAAAATAAAATGGGACAAAAATCCTTTAGACTGCAAGGTGTCGGTTCTAGAATTGCTCAAATGCAGTCATTGCTTTCTGAAGTACCAGAAGCACTACCTCCCTCCCATTATGCCTCATTGACTATTTCAATGGCACATCACTCGTTTTTGCAAAGCCTGCTCTTTAGAAAAAACAGGATCGAGACCTTCCTACGCTAAAGATACAAAACAAAACATTCCATTCTTACAAAGGATACAAAGAGATGTATGTGGACCTATCCATCCAGAATGCGGACCATTCAAGTACTTTATGGTTCTGGTGGATGCTTCAACAATCTGGTCACATGTCATTTTATTGTCCACAAGAAATGCTGCAATACTCCTAGCACATATTATAAGTTTAAGGGCTCACCACCCCGATCACCCTATCAAGTCTATAAGGCTTGATAATGCTGGAGAGTTTAGATCAAAAGCATTTGATGATTATTGCATTTCTATTTGGATCGATGTAGAGCATCCTGTACCCCATATGCATACACAAAATGGTCTAGCCGAAGCCACCATCAAAAGGCTATAGATGGTGGCTAGGGCATTGGTTATGATCACCAACCTGCCTATATCTGCATGGGGTTATGCAATATTGCACGCAGCTTTACTTATTCGTTTAAGACCCACAGCTAGCCAACCATTTTCTGCGTACCAGTTGGTAACTGGATATGAGCCTGACACTTCACACTTACGCATATTTGGTTGAGCAGTATATATGCCTATTGCGCCCCCACAGCGCACCAAAATGGGTCCTCAAAGACGATTAAGTATTTATGTTGCATACAAATCCCCAACAATTATCCGCTATTTGGAACCCTTGACAGGCGATCTCTCTACCGCTAGATTTGAGGATTGTCACTTTGATGAGACAGTCTTCCCGTCGTTAGGGGAACGACAGGAATTGTCGTGGTTTGTCCCCACTCTGTCTCATTTTGATCCCCGCACTTCACAAAGTGAAAGTGAAGTGAAAAGAATAATCGATCTTCAGAACGTAGCAGATTCGATGCCTGATGCGTTTACTGATATTGTAAAAGTGACAAGATCACATATACCAGCTGCAAATGTGTCTGCAAGGTTAGAAGTCCCCAACAAGGGACACGGTGCCGCAAATAGAGGCACTGCAACCACACTTAGTGGAGGTGTGGTTGAGGCCGTGACTCCCCAAGGAAGAGGGGGAGGTCACTTGGTTCGATTGACACTCACCCAAGGAAGAAGAGGGTGAGTAAGGCACAAACCAATCATCAATGTATAGAATCTCTCCCATGAGATTGTCTCTGATTATAGTTACTTGATTGGGAAGGGATATAAGAACGATGAAGTATGCCCCTGCGTATTCATAAAAAAAACAAGTTCCGGATTTGTAATTGTAGCTGTATATGTCGATGATATGAACATAATAGGTACTCTTGATGAAATAAGAGAAACCGCGAGATACTTGAAATCCGAATTTGAGATGAAAGATCTTGGGAAAACTCGATTCTCTCTAGGCCTTAAACTAGAACACCGAGTTCGTGGAATACTAATCCACCAGTCTGCGTTTGTCCAAAAGTCAGGATAAATAACATGGACAAAGCACATCCTGCTAGCACTCCCATGATCGGTTGAAGTTTGGATGCAAGGAAAGATCCATTTCGTCCAAAGGAAGATGACGAAAAGGTGTTGGGAGCTGAAATTCCCTATCTAAATGCAATAGGCGCATTATTGTACTTAGCCCAATTTACTCGACCAGACATTACATTCTCAGTGAACTTGTTAGCTAGATTTAGCTCAGTGCCAACACAGCGTCACTGGAATGGTATCAAGAACATCTTCGATACCTAAAAGGGACTATTGACTTGAGACTGTTCTTTCCCTACAGAGAGACAAGAGGGACCGCATATAGAACTGCAATCCCTAAAGGAAATGTTGGTGGCGAAAGCGCCACTCACTACACTGAAACACCAAATGATGTTTTGGTTGGTTTGCTAATACTGGGTACCTCTATGACCCACATAAAGGTCGTTCCCAAAATGGTTATGTACTCACCATTGGGAACACGGCAATATCTTGGAGATCAACCAAGCAAACCCTTGTGGCTACCTCCTCGAACCACTCAGAGATCATTGCTCTACTTGAGATGGTTCGTGAGTGTGTATGGTTAAGAGCTATCATTATACATATTCGAGGGACTAGTGGTTTGAGTTCTACCACTGAAGATACTACTTGCATTTATGAAGATAATGCAGCTTGCATCGAACAGATAAAGCTAAGATATATCAAGGGGATAATACAAAACATATATCGCCAAAGTTTTCCTACAATCAGCAACAACAGACCCTCCTCAAGATTCAAGTGAATCAAGTAAGGTCTGAGGAGAATGTGGCAGATTTGTTCACCAAATCACTACCTAAGGCCACAGTTGAGAAACATGTGAAAAGCATAGGAATGCGAAGACTTTCCAAAATCACTTGATTAATGTAAAGATCAGGGGGAGGTTTAGACGTCAGGGGAGTCTAACACACACATGTCATTCTCAAATGTAGAATGTGCGTTGTGCTCTTTTCCTTCGACCAAGGTATATTTTTGTCCCACAGGATTTTATTGTTACTTGGCAAGGTGTTTAGTGAGGTAACAACTTATGCACCATTTCGTCTTTGACTTGGAACAAGGGGGAGTGTTAAAGGAAAAACACATTATGTGCCTTCGTCAAAGAAACAGACGAAGAGGGAATCAAGCAATTATCAATTAACATCAATCAGCATGGATTACGGACCAATCAGTAGTTATTGTCATCATTGTAATTGTTCTTTCCATTGTAATTCTCTCCCTATATAAAGGGCTTATGAAATGAAATGAGGAGACCAATTCCAATCCCAATTTTACTTTTACATTTCTTTTATAATCATCTCTTTTAAAAAAAAAAATTTATAATCATCTCATTAGACTTGTGTAGTTTGGTACGCCTTACTAGGTGTGCTAAATACTTTATTTTATTATGTTAAGTGGCAAATCATCAAATTAATTTGAGTGCTGATATACCACAATTTTGAAAAACAAAATTGATGGTATATTGTTTTTTTAATCAGAATTTGGGTGTCAATCCATTAAACATAAAAATAAGTAATAATACATAATGACCCCCCATAAAAGGCAGGACAGATTTTTATTATTGTCTACCTAGACAAAAGCTACTTTAGATGGTAAGCTCTTTAATTAGTAACCTAACACTATTAGCGTTATCGTCGAGCAATTCAAACTCCAACCCTAATTTATTCATAAACCCGTAGGACAACCTTACGCAGAAGGGGTATCCCTTACAGTAACTAATAGGTCATATGGCCCGAGATAGAGCAGAACAGGCCCAATAGTAGGCCCAAACACATCTAACAAAACAAAAATAATAATATGAGTTTGTAGCTCCAGCCTATAAACTTGAAAAACACCCTAGCCCAATGAGCCCAACTTGGAGCCACTTTCTTCAAGCAGCATTAGTCACATTCACCGTCGCCATTGCCTGGACCACTACTAGCATTGCTAAAACCGCGGCCAATAGATGCTGCCTCAGCATCGTACGACCAAATACGTAGCCCTTGAACCATGGCGTCTCTGTCAAAGACAACGACCCCATCAGCATACCACCATACAACCAGTCCCCTACCGCCAAAAGAGGAATATGAAAAACTTCCAGCGCCACCACATGGATATAAATCCACAAGATCCGCCCCCAGCAAAATGGCCTGAGGCGAGTAAGAAGATCCCGATCCCACTAGAATCAAAACCCTCTCTCGTAGTCTTACGTCCATGAACCTCAGGTAGAGATTGAGGAAGAAAGGGTAGCTAAGGCCACCTAGATGCTTGAGACCAGCTGAGGTTGCTATAACAGTGCTTACCGCCGCCATCAGGAGAAGATGCAAGGGCTTGGGCAAGAAAACCCACTGCTAAAGAGGGGAAGCGAGAAGACATCGAAAGTCATAGATAAAAGTTATTTGTTAAAAACCAACTTTGTTGTAGAGGTTTTTTATGGTATTTTGTTAAGGTGATAATATGGGCAGTTGTCCATAACTAATGTACAATTTATGCAAAACTCAACTTAAAAGGCAATGAGTCTTTATCATAAAATAATTATTGTAGAGGACTCTCACACACAGACACACACACAAAGAAGGAGGTTTTAGAGAGGACCACCTTAAACTTGAAATTTTAGGATGTTTATATTTTTAGCATGTAGCCTGATTTTATAGTTACATATACAACATATGAATTCTACAAAAAACTAGCCAAATCGAAAAACGTGTAACCATTTAATTATTCTTTCTAATTTTATCTAATGGACTACATATGTTTACATATTTTCAATGACCAAATAATGATGAATTTTATTGACGTTTTGTAGACATAATTCTAGCATAGGAATATAAGGGATCAATGGGTGAAATCGTTAAATTGGGTCATATACTAGTGAAAAATAGAAAGAAAAAAAATCTCAAATTTTAAATTCAAGAAGGTCATTTCTAGAATAGGCCTACACACAGAGAGCCCTTCTAGTGAGGAATTCTTTTTTTGTTTAGTCATTTTGAGGGTTCACTTGTGAGACTCACTTTTTTTTTTTTTATCACATATTGACATCTCGACAGTTCAATTTTTAGGTATCCATGAATAGATCATTTATGCAAATTTTAAGTCAAATTGATAATCGTTAAGAACATCTTTAACAATGCTAGCCATTTTTGAGTCAAATTTTACCTAAAGTAGCTAAAAAGTTAGCTAACCACTTTAGAATTACGTCTGCATCAATGCTATCTATTTTAGCTAGTTTTGAATTTATATTATTTTTAAAATTAATATTAAATAGTTTAAATGTATTTATAAATTACATAAAATAACTTAAAAGAAATATTTTAAATTATAGAGAGCCTCATCCCTCTCTCTATATTTAGGAGCAAGATAGCTAAAAGTTATAATAGAGAGTCACATAGGAATCTGGTGCAGTAGCTAAAATAGATAAAAAGCTAAACATGCTCTCCAAAATAGTTAAAGAGCCATAATAAAGAGTGTGCTAAAGATGCTCTAAGGTATTCATTATCTTGATTTACCATTTTGAACATGAATGGTTCATGTTAGATAAAATTAGTTTATTCATTGATTTGATCTAGTTCAATACATTAATGATTATTAATTTAGCTAAAAATTTATGACATTCATTTTTCGACCACACGCTCTAAGTTTTAAAAATCATGCTCTACGTACAACTAGGAGAATTTAAAAAAATATATTACTAATTCTCTGACATTATATATGAATTTATGATGAACAATGAGAGTAGCTAGGATTGCCCAAGGCTACTGCATGAAGTACCTTGTGGAATATTGCCAATCTGAAAAGCTAGCATTGGGACGATCTAGAAGCAAATGTACGCGTAGACGGCATTCACAATTTCACATATATAATCATTGACAAAAAGGAAAGGAGGTTGTTACCGACCGGATCGACTAATTGGACCAACTTTTTGTCCAAGGACCATATATATATATATATATATATATATATATGTGTGTGTGTGTGAAGTCTTAAAGCCAAATCCAAGTATACCAGATTACTAGAGGTAGGTGTGAGTAGGTGTCCCAACAGGATTTTATTATGCAAAACGTTGTCTAAGATAAAGCTTCTCTGCATTTTAGGTAGCCTTGATGATTATGTTTTTTTTTTTTGGGTCAATAATTAGCCTTGATGATCAAAAACTTGAATTTGACTATACAAACACACGAGACATTTGGCTTGAGTGAGTAATTTGTTGCCGTCAAGAACTTCATTTTAAAATAAACAAGTAGCTAGTTACACTACAAGAGAAAATAGTAAAAGCGAGGAATTTCATTGTGACAACCCAAAATTCGTCGCAAAAGCTTGGCAAATACGAGAAAATTTCAGTTGTCGCACATGATCCTTTCCGCAACAACCAATTTGTCGCATAAAGTAAGTATTTGCGAGAAATTAACAATTGTTGCCCATATGACATTATGCGACACCTAATTCCTCGCAAAATGTCAATTATGCGACAATTTCTACAAATTGTCAGTTAATGTTTTTGTGACAACTTTAACTTCCTCACAAAAGATTAATCAGGTGACAAGTTCTTTGAATTGTTGCTTAATGTTTATGTGACAACTAGATATTTGTCGTTAAAGACTGATTTAGCGACAATTGCTATGAGTTGTCGGTTCATGTTTATATGACAACCTTAACTTCCTCACTAAAAATCAATTGGACGACAACTTTAATGGGTTGTCGCTTAATGTTTATGTGACAATTTGAACTTCCTCACTGAAAACTAATTAGGCGACACCTTCTACGAGTTGTCGGTTAATGTTTATGTGACAACTATAATTTTCTCCCAAAAGCCCAATTAGGCGACGACTTCTACAGGTTATCGCTTAATGGTTATGTGACAATTTGAACTTCCCCACTGAAAACCAATTAGGCGACGACTTTTACGAGTTGTCAGTTAATGTTTATATGAAAATTTTAATTTTCTCTCAAAAGGCCAATTAGGCGATGACCTCAATGAGTTGTCACTTAATGTTTATGTGACAACTTGAAGTTCCTCGCTAAAAACCAATTAGGCAACGACTTATTTCAGTTGTCGGTTAATGTTTATGTGACAACTTTAATTTTTCTGCAAAAGACCAATAAGGTGACGACTTCTACATTTTGTCACATAATGTTTATGTGACAACTTGAATTTTCTCTTTGAAAACCAATTAGACGACTACTTGTACGAGTTGTTGATTAATGTTTATGTGACAACTTTAATTTTCTCATAAAATACCAATTAGGTGACGACTTCTATGGGTTGTCGCTTAATAATGATGTGACAATTGGAACTTCCTCGCCGAAAACCAATTAGATGACGACATATATCATGAATTGTCATTTATTATTTGTGCAGCTATTAGAACTTAACCGCATATTATTTGTAACTTCTTGTCGACATGAAAATTTTCTTTTCTAGTTAAATTATATTACTTAAACTAGTTTGATTAGGTAATATATTATTGGATTATGATTCTAATCTTAGTCAACTTTTATTTATTTTAGGAGGAATGTCTAAAATCTTATTGAGGACCAATAACAAGTACAAAATCATCATTTTATTGTATAAATGAAATCAAGCGATCAAATAAATAGGTATAGGACAAGGATTAGAATATCCCAATATATATATATATATATATATATTTTTGGAGGGACTGATATATTATAGAGGAAATATATCTTATCTTCTACCGTTTTTGTAAATTTTCTCCAATATAGTCAAATATTTATGATATATTAGATATTTGGGATATATCCGCATAAAATGTGAGAAGAGAAAAAATAAAAAGTTACTCGATTATTCATAGAGAAATATATAGTATGGAGTATGGAGGTTATGTGTGGTGTAAAATTTAAGAATGGTTTCTAGTAAGGAAATGGCGTAAAATTTAAGAATGGTTTCTAGTAAGGAAATGGCGTAATAGAGAGGCAACACAATCTATTTGGAAAACATTTCTCAAGGTTAAATCTCTCAAGGCAGATCTGGGTGAGGTGAAACCCCCTCAAGCCGAATCTGGGTGAGGTGAAACCTCTTAAGGCAGATTTGAGTGAGGCATAATTCCCTCAAGGTGAATATGTGTGAGGAGAAGTCCTTAAAGACGAATATGGGTGAGAAGTAATCCTTAAGTGGAATCTAGGTGAAGAGAAATTCCCTCGAAGGAAATCCGAGCAAAGATAAATCTCCTCAAAACAAATCTGAGTAAGAAGTAATCGTCTTGAGAGAAATTTGACTAAGGAGAAATTCCCTCAATCATATGAAGGTTTCAAAGAATTTTTTTTTTTTTCATTTCCCCAAGCTACTACTGCTTTTCTTGATGATCTTTATGAAGTTTCTAGACATAAATAATTTGTTAGATACTTTTTCTTTTTGTTGTTTTGGGTCTTTTTAAGACCTCCTTATAACCATAAACGAAAGAATAACCATGTAATAAGGACGAATTGAATATATGTTATGCTATTTTAAACTAATATAAAAATCATATAAAAAATTATTCTAATGAATGCCTCTTATATGAAGAAAAAAGAAAATATCCCCGCCTTTACATCCCACTTCACACTTCATATTCCCTCCATTAGATTGAAATTAAAAAAAAAAAAAAAATCTTACCTTATCCCTTTAGGTAAAAATAAAAACTTACCTTATCCCTACGTACTCCACGCTCAAACCCTAAAAACTCTTCGATCTCATATATTCTCTCTACTCGCCGCTGCGCTGTGGCCTAGCTCCTTCTTCGTAATTGCTTACAATTTTTCCGTATTCTATTTCAAATTGTTCAACTTAATTAATCTTACAACTATTATTATTGATATCATATTTCTTTAGGTATAACTACAGAGTGAGGGGGCTTTGAAATCATGTTTGATTTGATATCTTGGTTCTTTTTCAATAAAGAGAAAGAATTTAGATATCTTGTTTCGTTACCTAGCCTTGTTGCAGATTTTATATGAATTTCATCTTCTATTAATTCGTCCCTTGCATATGTGTTTATTTTTTGATTTCTTTGAAATTTTCCTCGGTTCTAACAAAATAGTGCTAATTAATTAAGTATTTCTTCTTCTATGTGCAGGAAGAGTCATACAAAATTGGAGGCCGAAGCTTCCTTTTGTATTTCTTCAAACTGGTATATACTTCAGCAATCTTGTTTTTTAATTGTTTTGCTTAAAAGAATTCATTTCCAATTTTTGTTAAGTATATATATTCTTTTTTCTGTTCACCATTTTGAGATTTTATAAGCAGTCCAACATAGAAGGACTTTTAGATACTTAAATTTTGGGGAAAATATATGTGTGCTCGATCTTATATATGAAACTTTCCTTATTAAATTACGTATTGTATTAGTTTTGTATTTGTAGTTCTGCTTCAATGAAGCTTTTTGGCCAAAAAGGGCCAAGCTTTTTATCTTCTGCATATATTCTTAACGTCCTCAATATATGACTAGCTTGTTGGCTCATAATTTCAAATATTCGAATATTTGAGGAGATCAATTCTGGCCTTTCGGTCACCCCTCAGTTTTGTATTCCTTAATTTGTATTTGAAAACTTTTGATTCACCTGCTTTTGTTTGTTCTTGTTTGCAGCATATACAGATATCCAGCCTCCAATATATGGCAAAGTTGGCGGAGAGACAAACAAGTAAGCTGTTTCTCTATTTGGTCAGATTGAGGAATCCATAATTTTAAGCTTATTTAATATTCACATACCTGGTGTTTATGCGCTCTTGCTTGAGTTCTATAGATTTCAGCTTGTAAACTCAGACCTCCTATATGTTAGCATGCAAGAAGGAAAAATACTGGGGTGATCAAAATGCTCACTCATTCAGGTATAATTTTTAATATATTTTAGAGGATTTATAGTTTTGGTTCTCTGCATTTGATTAGATGATTGAAATTGGTTTTTAACTGGTTATCTAAGGAAGGTGACAATGGTCAAGCTTGAGTTTAGTAGGTAATAGTAGACATATTTGTATTTGATGTGGGAATAGAAATGCAGATTTTCGCCACATTAACTTCTTATATCAAGTTCATATCATATATATGAAAATCATTTTCTTGACATTGTAATGTGGTAGATAATGCAATTAAACTTGATGGGTATCTAAGTTCAGTTCAATTTGAGTTTCAATTTGATAGCTATGATATACTATTTGGTTTTTATGTCTTTCTATTGTTAACAAATACATTTGCAGTTAGTGTGTCTTTTGTAGTCGTCCTTTGGTGCAAAGATTAATTATCTCTTAACACTAGACACTCACTTGTGAAAGTTTTCATACGGTACGGTACTCTTCACTGACTTGTCTAATTTTCCTGTTATATGCTATCATTACTATGTTAGATAGAACTAACTTATCTACATATAAAGCACTGGAACTGACTTATCTAATAGTTCATGTTAGATGCTATCAGTGCTATGCAGATGGCATCTCAATTGCCACCAACCCGAGGAAAAAGATTATGAAAGCTAAGTTCAAACTTCCTCCACCCCGGGTGCAACACCATCACCTCAACACACACTAGCTCATTGTTGTTCATGAGCTACTATATAGGAAATTTCTTTTGCACATGTGGTGAAGGAACTAATGTCCTTAAACAGCTTCTAAGATGTTGTATATCCTCTTTGATTTGCAATTAAGGAACTATTTGTATATGTTGTGAATAATTATATGCGACCGCGTCTATATTTTTATAAAGCTGTCGTAAAAAGTCTACATTTCTCGCTTAATTGAAAATGCAATGACTTTGGGTTGTCGCAACCGATTGTCGCATAATGTGTTTTACTGATTGTCAAAAGTGACGAAGTTACACAATTGTCTCTTTTTCAATATGCGACGCAATTAGTTCCTCGATGAAATTATAGAAAACAAAAAAGAAGTCTCGCATATAATTTTCTACAATAAATACATATGTGTCACATATTAATATATGCAACAAAAATGAAACCTCGCAGTTATTTTTTGCAACAAAAAAAAGTCTCGCATATAAATTTTTTATCAAACATATAAGCCTTGCAGACAGAATATGTAATGTAAACGAAGTCTCGTATATTAGAAATTGTAACAAACATAAAGTCTCGCGTATAGTATTCTATAACACACTTACATATCTTGCGAGATGTCATATGCGAGGAACAAATTGCGTCGCTTATTGAAAATGCGACAAACATACAAGCCCCGCAGATGAAATATGCGACATAAACGAAACCTCGTATATTAAAAATAATAACAAATATAAAGTCTCGCATATAGTTTTTGGTAACGCACTTGTGTGTCTCACAATTTGTGATATGCGAGGAACCAATTTCGTTGCATATTGAAAAAGCGAGAACCGTGTAATTTCATCGCTTTTGACAATCAGTAAAACACATAAGGCGACAACTGGTTGCGACAACCCAAAGTCGTCGTATTTTCAGTTCAGCGAGAAATTTAGACTTTTTACGACAACTTTGGGTTGTCGCCGATGACATTTTCTCTTGTAGTGTTACTACTTACATTTAGTGTGTGCTCTTCGTCCAACGCATTGATATCATCCACAAATTAATATAATATATTATTAATTTACTTGCTCCATGGTCCATGTACTAGTTAGACTTATATGAATCATGAGAAAGACTTGTCTGGGGCACCTGCACCGTCATGTGGTGCGGCAGATCAATTACTGCCTAGTAGAGGGTTTTTTTGGTATTGTACATTTAGGGAGCAGGGGCAGTTTCAGAAAAGAGAAAAAAATTTCTTTCTTCTGATTGGGTGACCCTAAAGCCATGTGGTGGGGAAACTCCCACCTAGGAATTTCTCATGAATCATATGATCGACAAATCAACATAATCTATCTTTTCACCTGTCGTCATAGCTACAGTCAGATTCAAATTCATACCTCCTACCGTGATCGTTTCAGATACTCAATAAGTCGATCATCTACAAACCGATAATTATTAATGCTTTCTTAAAGATGTAATAAATCAACAAAATTAATTTCTAATATAGTGTATCATCGGAAAATAAAAATAAAAAAATCTAATATAGTGTCATAGCTCCATCAATAATCATTCTAATTTCGTTGGATCAATATAAAATGTAGTGGCTTAACTAGCTAGGATTTCCATGACAAGGTCATGGTGGATTGAGAAGGTCCTTCGAATAATGGCATGGCAAGGCTTATTGAGTTATTGAGGCTTTATAAACAAAGTCCTGGCTGAGTAAGGTTTTAATTTATCAACGACATGCATCATCGCTTCACAAGGTCTTTTCTAAACAATGGCATGGCTCAGTGAAAAGCCAAATTCAGACTATAGATACATGTTGTGGTCCGGAATGATGTCATTGATCCACATAAGTTGTACTTATTTCTGATTCGTCTCTTAAATTTTTTATTTTATTTTTACTTCCTGCAAATTCCCATTAAATTCGAATGATACTATTGACTTAGACCATCACATGACAATGCTACGTGGTAATCTGGTATCATAGAATAATTACTTTTAAGCCATGTTTGTTTCCTAGAATCTGGGCATTGGGATAGGAAAGTGTTTCATTTCCTGCGTTTGGGACAGCCAAGGAAGGGAAATTGGTTCCCAAAGGAAAGGAAAAAGTGGAGGAAATTGGTTCATCCCCCTCCCCTCAGGATTCACTTTCCCAATGGAAAGGAAAATGATTCATTTCTTTTCCACCAACCAAACATGGCCTTAGATCAACAAAAAGGGACGTGGAAAATAGAGGTGAAGAGGGTAGGGTCCATAGTGAAAAGGCTATGTGCGAAAGCCTTACATAGACCCATTATTCTAATTGTACATGTGGAAATTATTCTATGCACCGACGGTGCAAATGACCCAACACTTATAAGATGATCTCAACCCTTGATATTTATAATTAATATTTTTATTAATAACCTAAGAGTGTATTTAATAGGGTTAAATACTGTTTACTCCTTGAACTTTTGCCCGAAAAACACTTCAGTCCCTGACCTTCTAATTTCACACGTTTAGTCCATGTACTCTCAAATTTTGAACCAATAGGTCCAATCCGTTACTCTCCGTCCAAAACCTCAGTTAAATTGCTGACATGACATTTTTTCTGCATCAAAATGTCGATTATACCCTCACTCTTTTTTTAATTAATTTTTTCTTTTTCTTTTTTCCCTTTTCTTTTTCTGTTTTTCTCTTCTTCTCTCTCACCTCCAGAAAGGGTTGACTCAACCCCAACCCCCTCCGTCATCTCTGCAACCTTTCCCTTCTCCTTCAAACCAACAAAAACCCTATGTCAAATTTTTCAGGAAGAAAACCCATCTTTAATTGTTTGGAAAAATCTCATCTTTAATCCCAACAAATCGGAGGCAGATTCTTGCTTGGCTTAGCCGGACGATGAGCACTCCCATTTGGTCTCCGTCTGCAAATCTCCAATCCCCAAACCCCTCTCCGTCAATTCTGCAAGAGAGAGAGAAGAGTTCGATCTCAGAAAACCCTTCCACGACTCCCTACTCACCCTCCACTACTGCCGGCTCCGAATCCATGCCCCAATCCCCACCGCCATCACTAACGCCGCTGCTCCGCAGCCCAAAACCTTGTTCCCCAAAACAAGATCAAATCTTGTCCCTCTGTCACCCTTCCCAGACCCTCCGTTGCGCTTCCCAGATTCTTCAATTGAGTTCGAAGGAGGTAGAGCAAGTGGGTGGCGGTGGCGGGTCGAGGGGGAGGAGGCCTTAGGTGCAGGCGGGGAGGGAGACGATGTAGTGTCTCAAGGCGGAGACCTTGGTGCTTGAAGCTTTGGATTGGAAAACCGAAACGACGTTTTGGGTAATTTTGGTTGCTGAGAACAGTGAGAGAGAGAGGGGATCTTGGTGAAGCGAGGAGTGGAGGAGACGCAGCTTGAAGAAGAAGAACAAGAGGAGGAGAAAAGCTTAGGGTTCGGCAAAGGTCGGGAAGAAGAGATGGCCAAATGAGGCTCTGCACTCAAAGAAGACGAAGTAGCTTCTGGTAATTCAGATTCCAAACCCAAATCCTCATTCTTTATCAAATTGTTCCTAATTGATTGAATTTATTGCTGCTGATGTTGAATTTGAGATGCCTCTGAAAATTGTGGAGCAAAGAATAAGAGAATTGAATCATTTGATGAAAATTTGAAGAAATTAGTGGAGGAAATGTTTGATATAGTGTACAAATAAGTTGTGATCATTTGGTATTTGGTGATCGGGATTAGAAAGATTCGAGCTTTGAGAAATGGTTGTTGTTATTGACAGAAGTTGTTGTTGTTGGCTTGGTTTTTTTTATTTACATAGAACTGATGGCATTGAGCAAGTTGGAATCAATGTGCAGTTGATGGTGTTCAATCCGGTTGGCGAGCGCGGCGAAGGGGTTGGAGATGGAGGGGGTTGTGGTTGTGTTGAGATTTCTGGAAGTGAGAGAGAAGAAGAGATAAACAGAAAAAGAAAAGGGAAAAAAAAGAACGGAGAGAAAAAATTAATTAAAAGAAAAAAAGTGAGGGTATAATAGACATTTTGATGCAGAAAAAATGCCACATAAGCAATTTAACGGAGGTTTTGGATGGATAGTAATGGATTGGACCTATTGGTTCAAAATTCAAGAGTACAAGGACTAAATGTGTGAAATTAGAAGGTCAGGGACTGAAGTGTTTTTCGGGCAAAAGTTTAGGGAGTAAACAGTATTTAACCCTATTTAATATAATATAATCATCTATTTATGTCGGTGCAAGTGCACGTCGGTGCACTAAATCCTCATTGTTCAGTTGGAAGAGAGAGACTTACGTACGACACCCGCACCACGTGGCAGTGGGGCTGCCGGATCAGTGCCCAAGTAGGGAGATATTTTGGGTATTTCACATTAAAAAATAGGGACAGTTTCGGAAAAGAGAGAAAAATTTCTTTTTTTCTGATTGGAGGGCTGCACCGCCACGTGATGCGGCAGTCCCTATGCAAGAATTTCTCTAGTTGGAATTATAGATAGAAGTCCAGATTCCAGAGAACAGATAAATTCTTCCAAGCGTTGCTGGTGAATGGCGATAGACCTAGCTATTAAGATTTTGAAGACAAATATTGGAGGTATGCGATATTATCCAACAAAATTATAGAAGACCAAACCATAATTCTTAATTCATAGTGCTATCGAGTTTAGCAGCACTACTTGCACTCTGGATGTGAACCTAGTGCTCTACGTTGCAGACCGTAATAGCTCGATCAGGCATATACATCACATATGCACCACGCAATTCTTTTGAAAAGCTTCTCAACTAAAACGGGAAGTGATTTTGTTAGTTCACAATTACCTGCTAGCACTATACTTGCATGCGAAAGTGATAGAAAAAATAAGATAAAATCACCCTGCTCCTTGATGTACTGAGTAGGACTCTCCTAGATTTATCAAGTAATGTTTAATTTCTTGTACATGAGACGAGTACTCTAGCATTATTATTAGGTTTCTTGTTAGAGAACTTTTCATTAATATATATAAGCTTGTGTTGCACAACTGTGAATTCCAATTACACAAATAATCACGACTTTATCCAGGGGCGGATCTAGGTACAGACTGGGGCGGGCTCAAGCCCGTCCGAGATTTTTGAGAGAATTGTATATTGGCATTGTCAAGCCCACCTGAAAGTACCAAGCTTGAAACTCCTGAACTCTCAGTCAAATTTTTTAGCTCTCAGCCTCTCACGTTCTCTCAGAGACTCAGACCTTAATCGGTCCATCTCTTTGTCTTCTACTCTTCTTCTTCTTAAGAGGCCTTAATTCCATACTCAAATACAATCTGTTTTAATTCCTGAAATTGTAAGTATGTGTTCAATTCAATCAATTGAATTTGGGGCAAATTTTAGGGTTAAGAATTGATGTCGAATTCAATTTGGGGCAAATCTCATACACATGAGCCAAGCCTTGGGCATAGACAATCATAATTGTTTCTTCAATCGCATATCATTTACCTTCATAGAGTCATGGTTCATGCTAAAGGGGTAAACTCTTTTTCTTTGGGATTTTCTTTTGTTACTTGGGTTCTGCAGTTTTGCTACTCTTGTTCTTGTGTTACCTGGTTTGATACTTAGATACTTTGATTAATTGATGACTGTGGCGCTATGTTGTTCTTTTGATTAGAAGATGACTGAGGCTCCGAGCTTGGTTAGTTGGTTTGATAGTTTGATTAATTCATTATAGTTTGATTTATTAGATTAAAAGATGTCTAACCTTAGTTTGATTTAATGGAGTTAGTCATTGAGCTATGAGAAGAAAAAGAGAAACGGGTATGGAACTGGTGTTGGAAGCAGTGATGGGATAAAGAGCTTTGACTTAAAATTCCAGAGTAGAGGATCTATGGAGGACCTCTTATGTCACTGATTGGTGGTAATCAATAAAATGCTATTGATGGCATCTGATAAATACTTGTTGGTGTTTTAGTATGTAGATTTTATAGTATAAGGACACTTCGGTGATGCAATTGTGTATAATGTTTGCTCAATTATAGTTTGATTAATTTGTTTAACAACATTGCTGGTCCAGCTGTATGAGCTGTTAGTATTCTTTCGTTTAATTTCTTTTGTTTAATTATAGTTTGGTTGTTGAATCCTTCATTGAATTAGTGTATTCCAGTAGTGCCAGCACCAAAAAAAAAAAAAAATTGTTAAGAAACCCAAGCGCGCCCAAGGTTTGAATCCTGGATCCGCTACTGACTTTATCAATAATTGAAATTTATCAGACCGCCCAACAAGAAAACGTTTCTTTATAGTAATCTCTATACTTGGTAGTGCTAATTCAAATGGTAATATATATTGTGAATCACAAACTTCCACCGGTAAGCTGTTCTCTGGTATATTGTGCATGCGTTACCTTTGCTTGTCGCTCCATGGCTCTTATATGTCGCAAGAGGGGTAAGAGATCGATCTTTGCATAATCAACCCTAGGGAAGATTATTTGTTGTTGAAGTAAGGAGTGATTTTCTGGACTTCTAGTATTCACTTTCCTTTTACTCAGGGCCAGCCAGATTCTGCGACTACCACCCAACCCTTTGTCCATTTTTAGACGGATATCTGTATAGCATTCTTTGGTGATTAAGTATGTAATTTATAATTTTTGCGTAATCTGGACTTCTTTGGAGTTTATCAAACTGGCGAGGTCTATTCTCAGGCTAGTCGTAGGCCCAAGCCAACATGCTATTTCCTCTTGCAAACCAGCTAACTACTTTACTGGGCCGTCATTTTTCATGTGCCCATATGTCCCTTGGCGGTGAGAAATGGCCGAGTCTAATGGTGCTAATTGTTAGCCTATACGACTATAGTCACATAATTACACTTGACTTTTTACCCTTACCTTTAGGTTGTCATAGTATATGCATGTGCGTCTGACACGTGGCTATATGATAGTGGCCTTGTAGTAATTTTGTTACTATAGTTAGCTGATTGGGTTTACTATAAATACCTCGTCCTAATTACATTGTAACCAAGTCGGTTAATTACATCATATACATACAAAGTTTCTACTTTTCTCTCTCTTTTTCTCTCGGTTTCTCTTAGTTTCTTCAAGTTTGTTCTAGAGCTTTCATGGTATCAAAGCCTTGGTGATTTTGGTTCTTCATCTCGATTCTTGATTCTAGCTCACTCTTCTGGTTTGCGGTTTGTGGTGGTGTTGTAGTATTGAATACATGCTGAGTTTGCTGTTATCAAAACAATTATTCGTGCTCAGTTTGTGAGTTGCTTTATGGGGGAATTGAAGACACTACTCAAGGCTGCTGAAATTGATATTGAAACTGAAACTCAATCTGTGCCGTTCACTGCTATGGTTGCTCACAGCTCCACTCTCACATCACCACCTGCAACACCTATTTCCACTCCCACTTCTTCTCAGTGTTCCTCATCCTTTGTTCCTCCTGGTTTCAGCCCTCTATCTCCGGCTCCCTCTAGTCCTGTGACTCCTGTCACACTGGTTTCATCTCAGGCCACTTATGTTCCTATACCTTATGGTTTCTCACCATTTCCAGCCTACTCGCCCTTTGATCCATCCTTTGGAGCAGCTAGTTTCTATGCTGGCAGAGGGAGAGGCCAGACTAATGCTGGGAGAACCTTTGTCTTTAATGGTGGAAGAGGTAGTGGCATGAGTGTCTCTCACAATGAGTATAACACTGGTGACTTTACTGACAAAACTATGGCTTCCAGTAATGCTCTTTCTTGTCAACTTTGTGGACGAATTGGTCATGGTGCACGAACATGCAGGACACTTAGCCAATATCCAAATCTTCAACAACTTAATCAAGGATCTCCTACAAGTGTTGCTGGTGTTGAGTGCCAATATTGCAAGAGGAAGAACCACACTGCAGATCGGTGTTATCACGTCATTGCTTTTCCAAATCAACAACAGCAAACTCCCTTCACCAATGCTGCAATGTTTGCTTCCACATCTTCCCCTCAGTTTTGGCTTGCAGATTCGGGAGCTACTAATCATATGACTAGTGAACTCCAGCTTTTGAACAATGTTGCTCCTTATTCTGCCTCAAACACAGTTCAAGTTGGTAATGGTAACCGGTTAAATATCACTCACATTGGCAATGCTATTCTTGGCCTCCTTCAACTTGACAATGTTTTATTGATTCCTGAGCTTGCTGTTGATCTTTTATCCATTTATCAATTGTGTAAACAGAATAATTGCTCAGTTTGGTTTGATGAATTTATGTGTGTTATACAGGACAAGGTGTTGGGAAGAATTCTATACCAGGATCTGAGTAGACAAGGCTTGTATCCCATTCCCTTTGATTTTCCACTCAAGCTTAGATCTGCAACCTCTTCTGGTTTGGTTAAGTCTACTCCAAAATCAGCATTTGTTGGAAAGCATATCAAGAATAATCTTTGGCATCAGAGGTTTGGGCATTCTTCTAATGAAGTAGTTAAAGCTATGCTAAATAAGTGTAATCTACCTAGTGAGACCTTGGTTGAGCCTTTTGTTTGTGAAGCTTGCCTCCTTGGAAAATTCCACAAGTTAACTATTCCTACCTCTATTACTAGGAGTGAAACACTTTTTCAGCTTGTTCATTCAGATGTTTGGGGGCTAGCCCCTCATTTTTCTATTGATGGATTCAAATATTTTGTAATTTTCATTGATGATTGTACTCGATATACATGGATGTTTCCCATGAAAAATAAATATGAGGTTCTCTCATACTTCAAAACTCTATATGCCTTTGTCAAAAATCAATTCTCTACCTCAATTAAGACTTTGCGCAGTGCTGGGGGAGGGGAGTATATTGGCAAGGACTTTCAGTCTTTCTTGACTACAAATAGCATTTGTCATCAAAAATCTTGTCCCTACACCCCAAAGCAGAATGGTACCTCTGAACCAAAGAATAGACACATCCAGGAAACTGCCGTTACTTTGTTGCAAGCTGCCTCTCTTCCATCTTCCTTTTGGTATCATGCTTGTGCATTTGCTACATATCTCATCAATAGGATTCCAACCTCAAACTTGCAAATGTGTTCACCATTTGAGAAACTATATCATCAAGTTCCATCAGTTAAGATACTTCGGGTTTTTGGATGCTCTTGTTACCCTTTTATGACACTGTATATAACTGATAAACTCCAACCAAAGACTAGCAAGTGTGTGTTCATTGGCTTTGCTGTCGGATATAAAGGGTATATCTGCTACAATCTGAAGACTGGCAAATACATTGTATCAAGGCACGTTTTCTTTGATGAATCGAGTTTTCCTTATTCACAGTGCAAGCCAACTATGCTACAGTATGCTCTAGTGGTTCCTCAGCCTTGTCTACATCATACTCAGTCCCACACGCATAATCCTTCTTCAACGCCGGTCCTACATATCACAACAACTACTACATCTCCTTCTACAGGTCAGTCGCATCCTGTCTTTAGTGATTACTCCCTTCACACTCATATTGATCATTCCAATGTTCCTACTGCTACTGCCATACCTAATGTTACTCTCTTACTGCCCAATGTTACATCTCAGTCCCCCATTATTTCTAGCCCTACTATTTCTAGTCCATCAGGTAATGCGTTTGATCCAGCCTTGCATACACTCATTTGTTTTTATGAAACTAATGGCTCGGTCAATGTTAGCTCTCAACCTGGTATTGGAATATCTGTGGTTCTTGAATGTACGTTCTCCAACTAGACAATCTAGTCAAGTCTCGAAATGCAATATCCTTCATCCGATTGAAGGTCTTGCTCATGTTCCATCTAATGATCACAGTATGCTTACTCGAGCAAAGCGCGGTATCTTTAAGAAAAAGGCATTTTTTTCTGTTCACTCTTCATCTTGTGATCTTGCTGCCATCGAGCCATATTCTTATAAAAATGCTCTCAAAATCCCTGCATGGAAGTCTGCTATGCAAGAAGAGTATGATTCCTTGATCAATCAACGTACTTGGACACTTGTTCCACTTCCACCAGATAAAAACTTAGATTTTTAAACGCAAAAGAAATGCAGATGGCTCAGCGGCTAGGCATAAAGCTCGATTGGTTGCCCTGGGGTTTAGCCAAGAGTATGGCATCGACTATGATGAAACCTTTTCTCCTGTTGTTCGACATACAACTGTTCGACTTATTCTTGGATTATCTGCTACTTATGGCTGGAAACTTCACCAACTTGACGTCAAAAATGCTTTTTTGCATGGTCTGTTGAATGAGGAGGTATATATGGCTCAACCTGCTGGCTTTGTTGATCCTACTTGCCCTACTCATGTCTGTAAGCTTCACAAGTCCTTGTATGGCCTTAAATAATCCCCATGTGCCTGGAATGAAAGGTTTATTGCTTTTCTTCCTTCCCTTGGTTTTTGTCCTTCTCATGCTGATCCATTTCTCTTTGTCCTAGTCTCGGGCTCCTCCAAGGCCTATTTGTTATTATATGTCGATGATATAATTCTCACTGGAAATAGTGAAGCTTTGATTTCTGAAATTAAGATTGCTCTACAACATGAGTTTGACATGAAAGACTTAGGTGCCCTTCATTATTCTCTTGCCTGGAAATTCAATGCTTGCCCACTAGTCTCTTTGTTTCTCAACATAAATATGCCAAAGAACTTATTCACAAGGCTGGTTTGGAGGATTGCCACTATCATTTGACTCCTTGCCAATCAAGTACTAAGTTGTTCAATGATCAGGGCACTCCATTAACTTTAGGTGAAAATTCTCTCTTTCATAGTCTTGTTGGTTGCCTTCAGTACCTCACCTTCACAAGGCCTGACCTAGCTTACTGTGTCAACTCGGTCTGCCAATTTCTTCATTGCCCCACTGATCTTCATCTTGCCTCTGCTAAACGTATTCTCAAATATGTAAAGGGTACTGTTGATTTCGGTATCACCTTTAGGAGGGGTTCTCTTGATTCTTCTGGTCCTCCAATTTCTCTGCAGGCCTATTGTGATGCGGATTGGGCAGGGGACCCAAACGATAGGAAGTCTACTATAGGATTCGTTATTATGCTTAATGACTTACATGTTTCTTGGAGTAGCAAAAAGCAAACGGTTGTCTCTCGCTCCTCTACCGAGGCCGAATATCGAAGCATGGCCGATACTATTTCAAAGTTACAATGGCTTAAGCATCTTCTTACAGATTTGCGTATCAATCTCACTGCTATTCCTACCTTGCATTGTGACAACATTTCGGCCTTAGCACTTGCTGCGACCAATTCACCACTCAAAACTCAAACATATTGAAGTCGACGTTCATTTTACACGAGACAAAGTGAAAGATGACTCTATTCGACTACAGTTTGTCTCCACTTTTGAGCAACTTGTTGATCTCTTTATCAAAGGATTATGTTCTCCGCAGCATGTGTATCTTTGCAATAATCTCATGTTCGGCCCTCTTCGCTTATCTCCAGTTCCCTCCACCTCTTCACTTCAGCTCGTCCAGCTGAGGAGGGGTTTTAGCTTATACGACCATAGTCACATAGTTACGGTTGACTTTTTACCCTTACCTTTAGGTTGTCACAGTATATGCATATGCTTCAGCTCATCCTAACACGTGGCTATATGATAGTAGCCTTGTAGTAATTCTGTTACAATAGTTAGCTGATTGGGTTTACTATAAATACCTCATCCTAATTACATTGTAACCAAGTCGGTTAATTACATCATATACATACAAAGTTTCTACTTTTCTCTCGGTTTCTTCAAGCTTGTTCCAGAGCTTTCACTAATTTGTTACTTCCAAATAGGAAAGTTTCAAATGAATATATACCCCAAAAAAAAAAATTTGATTCATTTTTTTCATTGCAGCCTTTGAAGTTGTGGTTTTCAAGAGATTTTCTAAAATTACCTATACAATTTTTGGGGACCGATTAATACTCTTTCTCTACTTCGTTTGTTAAGGAATGACAACAACCCTTCACTGATCTCCTGTAAAACTGAGGATATATTCATTTGAATGTTGGTTTCGAATTTTTTTTTCTTTTTAGAAAATGTAAAGAAATTGGACGAGCTATCCCCCCCCAATGCACATGGGTGGGTTTAAGATAGGGGTGAGATTAAGCACTGGCCCAACCTGAAATTTTTGAGTTAAGCTTAGATTATATCAGTTAGGAATATCAAATTTATGCAAAAATGGTAGAAAAGGGAAAAAAATCATGAGTACAACGTGTGTCTTCTTTTTATCTATACTATTATTAAGAGAAGAGGGTTTGTTAGCGAAAATCTAGAATTCTGACATAAATGACCCTAGAAGATTAATTAAATAAGAAGGATAATTAAGACATTTACAAAATATATTTTTATTTAAAAAATAAACAAAAAAAGTATCCACAATCCACATTTTTCTCCACATTATCTTTTCTTTGCAATAACTAACTTTTTTTTTTTCTGAAAAAAAAATAATAATAACTTACATGCAGATCATGTGTGGGAAAATGCTATTTTAATTTATAATAGCCAAAAAACGTTGGTTTGTGCTCTTCATTTAATAATTAATGATATGTCAAAACGATATCATTTTTAAAAAAAATATGAAAAAAAATAAATAACAAGGCTGAAGATGGTTCTGATAAAAGAAAAAACCCAAATACAACTGTTCCTCTCTCCTCAATCCCAATTATAGAGAACCTATTCATCTTTCTCTCTTTCTCCATTGCTATTTGTTGGATTTGTTAAACAAGTAAGAAACTGAATATTCTTGGCCCAAAATAATTAAATTTACAACTTAAATAGATCAACCTGAGATTAAAAAGAAATGTATATGTGAATTTAAGCCACATGCACTAATTTAGGATCTTTATCAATTAGGATATTCATCACTAATTAGATAGATCAAGGTTGTTTCACACAATACCGAATGACCTAGCTAATCATCAACTCACACCTAACATATTAGATGTTAACCGAGTCAACCATTTCTGCTAGTTTTTCTAGTTAAAGTTGGCAGCTGTTGTAGTCGCTATGTTGATGTGGATTTATTCATGGTCATGAAAATTTTACAGCCTGTAATAGATTACGTAGTTAGGAAAGTTAGTAAGGGTTTGATTTCGGTTGACTACTATAAATAGTTGGCTTGTTGATTACATGCATTTTGATGCATGTAATTGTATCTAAAACAAGATAATTAGGCTAATCTTCAAGTCAATAAATATGTAATTAATATATTTTTATTTATTTTATTGTGAATTAGCGGAGTTGTGAATTCGGAAGAAGTTGTGCAAAAATAGAGCTAATTGGAATTATCGACAAAGAGATGAAATTGGCGCCCGGTTAACTATGATCAATGCAAGTTAGAGCAAGAAAGAAACGAGAGCAGATTAAATTAAATTAATTAAGCATGGGCTTAATTGAAGAATGGTTTGATTACATATTAAATTATTACAACGGCATGGCTATAGCTTTAATTAAGCTCTAGTTAATCTCAAACCTTTTTGTCTTTTTCTCTACCCCCAGGCAAGCACGTGGGTTGTGCATGGCATCAGACTTATATTCTCTCTCAAGCCAATCACGTGTCACCCTACCCACTCATTGTTGTCCTCTCTTGCAATCAAGACCGTCGATTTCTAATCAACCCATTCTCTCCTCTCTTGGGATATATACAGACCACGACCCAATCTCCTTTCACCTCACCCTAGCACATAGCCGCACCACAAAACAAAGGCAACCCTTTGGGGTGCTCTCTTTCCGTCTCCTCCTCCTCCTTTTTCCATAATTTTCTTTAATTTTATTTTAAGAATTTGAGGGATTACTCACCCAAAACTTCAAGGATTCATCAAAGTCATCTCCTCTATAAGATTTAAGACTTGGATAATTGTATGAGTTGTAATTTAAGGCTAGTCATGCTAACTTTTTAGCTATTTGTGACTATTCTTGCTTTCTCCTACACTTGTCTTATCTTTTCTCTTTGAATTTTGTATCTTTCATGTTCATAATTATGGGTTGTAAGTAATTTCCTCGTTGGGGGTTAGCGTTGTGTGCCCTAACCCAAATTTTGTGTAAAAGATGTTTAATTTAATGTAATGATGCAATTTTCATATGATGGATGCTTATATATATTTTGGTTAAAATGCGGGTTTTTATCATAGGTGAGGTCTGAACTATGTCTGACCGGACTGAATGGTACCTGGACTTTTAAAATGATCAAATAGGTACCTGAACTTCCAAAACTACATCATTAAGGTACTTCCGTCTATATTCCGTTAATCCTTCGTTAATTGCAGGGATAAATCAGACATTTCACTCAAATTGACCACTAAAATGACTGTTATAACCTCATCTGACATTTTGTCCATTTCCCTCCTTTCTATCTTAATTTCCCTCCAAAAAAATTGACTCTTCCCCCAACACTATTCATGTAAAACTTTTCATCAAATTTTACCTCCAATTATTGTCTTTCGATAAATAATAATCAACATCTCAACATCAAGTTTTCTTGAATAATTTTTATTGTTCTTCAAAAATTAGCCTAACATAATGAAATACCAAAATAATTTTTATGTTAGGCTAATTTTTGAAGAACAATAAAAATTATTCAAGAAAACTTGATGTTGAGATGTTGATTATTATTTATCGAAAGACAATAAAATTATTTTGGTATTTCATTATGTTAGGCTAATTTTATTATCGACAGACAATAATTGGAGGTAAAACTTGAATAATTTGGTATTTCATTATGTTAGGCCAATTTTTGAAGAACAATAAAAATTATTCAAGAAAACTTGATGTTGAGATGTTGATTATTATTTATCGAAAGACAATAATTGGAGATAAAATTTGATGAAAAGTTTTACATGAATAGTGTTGGGGGAAGAGTCAATTTTTTTGGAGGGAAATTAAGATAGAAAGGAGGGAAATGGACAAAATGTCAGATGAGGTTATAACAGTCATTTTAGTGGTCAATTTGGGTGAAATGTCTGATTTATCCCTGCAATTAACGGAGGATTAACGGAAAATAGACGGAAGTACCTTAATGATGTGGTTTTGGAAGTTCAGGTACCTATTTGATTATTTTAAAAGTCCAGATATCATTCAGTCCGGTCAGACATAGTTCAGACCCCACCTCTGATAAAAACCCTTAAAATGCATATCTAGGAGCCTAGTCAATTCTATAGTGTGTATTTTGAGCATGTCTAGGACGGAGTTAGAGACTTGACCTCATCTAATTCCTAAGCTAGAAACTCACAATTTTGTATTCGAGGGGTTATAAGCATGGTGATTTACACTCATTGCGTGATTGAGCGGGCGGGTCGCTTAGTAGTCTAATTCCTCTATCTCTAGGCCTCTTGATGTGAATTAGGGACCTTTGAACCGGCTCTAATTTATGTCAAGTGAGTTCCTACGACCCTTGAACAGGAGTAGGAATATCATGAAAGAGAATTTTGGTCCTTGAGCCTTGAACCGCATTGGATACGACTACAGCCGACTACAACCAAAGTAGGAAATTTGCATTTATATTAGATTAGCTTAAGATACATAGAGTTTGGGTGAAGGAACCTCCCTAGCACCCGACATTCCCATTTATTTGGTTACACTTTTATTAATTTCTTTGCATTTTTATTAGTTGCTTTACATTTTACTACTTTTTGTTAACCTAAAATCAACTCTCAAAATATTGAACTCCTATTCATTGTAAATAACCATCACTAGACTCTTAGTTTTGATTAGGCTTTGGTGAAAATTAAAGCCGAGCATTGCTAAGCTTTGGTGCCTTAGATTAACATTTTTATTTGTTTTATTTTCCTTTATTTGCGTAGTGACTTTAGTTCTGACTATCCAAGGATTGTGGGTTAACCACTAATCCCTGTGGTATGATAATTTTGGGCTTAATACTTCCCTATCTTGACACAATTCGTGCTCTTGCGAGAGTATATGCATCAAGTCACTTGTAATAATTATGACTTAGACTTTCATTATTGCAAAGATCGTTAAGATATTTTCTCAGCTTCTCTCTCTGGCTTTTGGTAAGCTTCGTCTTCTTCTTCTTGACTCTTAATCTTTTGCTTCCATAGATGCTATGTTAACATTAGACACCAAAAAGAATATTAGTATTTTCTACTTCGATTCAGTCCAACAAGCAAAAGGAAGGAATTCATAAAGACCGACTCTGGAGAAGTAAAAACCCATGTCTTTTCTGCACAATAAAAATAAGCATGACAAGACAACTATAACAGCAATCCATGAAGAAGCCACAAACCCTAAATCAGTACCTGCACTGTGGCTAGCCACCTTAATTATATTGGTGTGACTAATTAGGGAAAACGCTAATGTTGGTTCATTCTTTGTTGTCTCATTCAGTCATTCTAATTTATTGGATAGGGTCTACAAGCAAGAGCCTCAATCACGTTAATAATTGTGAGCTTGATGACATTAGAGCATCAAGATGTAATAGGTCGATCGCCATCTCCACTGTATTCTAGATCAATGCCTATCAATTCTACATTCTCACATGGTAAGCTCCCACTACATGCAATATTGATGGCAACTTGTGATGCAGATGAGCCTCTAATGTTCTTGAAGCTGACATTACTAATCTTAGTGTTCAACTGAGCCTGTTGTTTGCAACGATGCCTGGGGCAGTAGTTTTGGTCTATAATGATGGGGTTCTTCACATTATTCATGATAATATCCTCAAAGTATATGTGTGAGGCAAAACGAGCACTGGGAGAACTAGGCCATGTCTTGATTCTCACACCGTTTGTTGTGTTCGTGAGGGTGCAGTTCTTAATGATGAGGCCATATACCGGTTTTTCATCAAGATACTTTCCAAGACTTCCTATGCTTATTCCATGTCCCGGTCCACAATTAACATTGGTTACTGTGAGTTGCGAAGTGCCATTACCGATAGAAATACAATAATCTCTAGTTTCGATGTTTGCATCCGTTACGTTGATCCTCCACGAATATGCAATGTGGATTCCATCTGTATTAGAACTCTCGCTACGATAGTTACACCCTGGAATGTAACATCATGGCATGCACAAACGTTAATATGGAAACTTATGCTGTTAAGGGAAGTTATGTCCTGAATTATGGAGTTGGAGATGTAGTCGAACCTCACGTTAATAGCACGATAAGTATTCCAACCAAGGGCTCCTTGGCCATCAAAAGTTCCACCACCTGATAAGTAGAGCCTGTCAATGTACCGAAAAGCAACCCAAAAATCCGAGTTCACGAGTTGGTGGCCATCTTCGGGATCTTTCAACTTTCCTTGGATTTGCACCTTGATAGGAGCCTTGCAAGGACCTATAAAAGTTGCTCCTCTTAACCAATATGTGCCGCTTGGAACAACGAGTTTACTCGACCATACAGAAACACAAGCATCTGTCCAAGCTTGTGCTAAGGAGTCTGTAATATCATAGTTAGTTTTTCCACCATATTTTGCACTCGTCACTTCAAAGACTACACAGGGTTGGGCTTTAGCTGTAGCTGCTAACAATAAGAACATGAATATCGCCATGATAGTCATCAATTTGAGACCCATCTTGAATAAGACACTCTGGTTTCTGAATAAGTAGTTGCTCAGCTCCTCTGTTGGTTTTGGACGTAGGGTACTCTATAATTTTTCAAAGAACAGATCCGTGCATCTTTTTATTATTTTATATAAACTTATTTTTGTATAAGAAATATATAACCATAAATAACTTCTAAATCTAACTTTGAATTTTCTTATCCCTAGTAGGAGTTGGTAAATTAAGGGCATTCCTATCCCTAGGGAAAATTCTTGAGAAAAAAAGGTGAAAGTTGGTTGAAGAGGAGCGACTTAAGTGACTGGGGAGGAATCAAGCTGCTCTGAGAAGACAACATGCTATCAGGCTAGTCAGTTGCTAAGCGCTCCTCTATGCAAACGTGCCCATCTAAAGAGAACTAGGGGTGGGCATAAATGACCGAAAGATCGAAAAACCGGAAGGAACATATCCTGACCTGCCGGTCCGGGCGAGGTTTACTCTGAAAATGACTGCATTTGGTCCGGTTCGGTCCCAGGACTCAGATTTGGCCTTCCGATCCGGGTCCTTGACTTCTGCTGACCACTTGGACCGAAAAACCCGAACTTCACTGCACAAAAGTAGGCTTTGGATACCATTTTACCACCACGTTTTGATTGATGGTGACAACACTCAATTTTTATATCACTAATCCTCCCAAGTCCCAAACGTGTGTTTCTTTTTGAAAATCATGTCAAAGCGTGGGATCAATATACTGTTGTAATATCAAAGTTCTAGTGCCCCATTAAAATATTCTTCTTATCTTTATTTTTTTCTTAATCATTAACCATCATTTTCCTCCTTCTCTCTCCAGTCTCCATGGGTCTTCTCCAGATTTTCTTCTCTGCCCCTTGTTCTTCTCGAGTTCTCTCTCTTTCTTCTTCTCTTTAGTACTCATCCTCAGATTCGTATTTGTCATCAAAGAAAAATCTTCAAATTCTTATCTATTATTTTTTCTCTTTACACAATCTTCTTCTTCAGGGAGTTCGACTGCTTTTTTTTTCCCTCTTCTTCATCAGTTCCTCTTCCATTTCTTCCTTAATTCCTCTTCTCTCTTGCTGGAAGCAGTCTCCAAACCCAACCCAGCTTGAAAACTGGTTGAGGTTCCAGACGTAAATGGTTAAGTCACCGTCTTCAAGATCTCCCAACTCTCAGAGCGACGCCTCAAACCTCTCCGTCTCTCACATATGCTTCTCTACTCTCATTCTCACTCCCGCCCTTCCTCTCTCATATCTGTGTTTCAAAGCCAAAGATCTCAATGCATAGAGGATGAGAGCGCGATGGAGTATTGGGATCTGCACATCTGTTTTTTTTTTCCTAAGGACAGGTTGCGCCTGAAAGCCCAAAATCCGGCCTGTTTAACAGCGGTCTGGGCTAAGTCCGGTCCATAATACCTAAAAGTGAAGGCCCGGCCTGAACTAGTGATGCAGTTTCCGGTCTCGGTCCCCGAAAAAAGGGTGCCGGTCTGGGACCTTGCCCAACCCTAGAGAGAACAATCTTCTAGCTCTCTCATCTAATCTTCTAGCCAAAGATTGGCAGGTTCCTTAAGTTCTTCAATGAAATGCAATCCTCTCGGAAACCTTCCACAACAACTTATTGCCCCCACATTAGGTCACTAAGCCCGCGTTCAGTGAAAATCGTTAAGACATTCATAATCGTGATTTATCAATTATGAATATAAACGGTTTATGTTTGACAGATTTGGTTCATCCATTGATTTGATTTAGTTCGATACCTTACCGATTAGTAATTTGGAAGAAAATTTTCAGAAGTGATCTAGTCATGCATACATAAATATCTAACAGTTGATTTGTTGTAATGTGATCAAAAAGTTGATCTTATGAACGGTTGATTAGAAAGTCTTCAACTAGTCTTCATTTTAGTGGTTCTCATTAGAAGGGCTCCCATATGTATAGTACCCTTGTTTAGATTTTGTCATGTGGTCTTGTCTTTTTCTTGAAAATAATGTAACATTATAGATCGCTATAATACATTGACAATACATTAATATTGTATTATCATCTCTCATCCACTCAATCTAGACTATAATTATGGGTAGATACAATCATTCACTTCCAAGAAATAGTTTGGCATTAGAGAAGAGGAAATTTAAACAGACCTCTCAATATAGGACAATATTCCACTTTCTTTTCCATACTTATGAGTTCCAAGACCTGGGACCATATTCAACAATTAATTTGTTAGGTTTATTATACTGCGAGCAAGTTAATTTAATGTATAATATTTGGACCCATAAACCTCTCCTTTAAAAAAAAAAAATTATTGATGAGAATTTTCAAAAACATTTTACTAAATACACACCCCCTGAGCCCCAAATTACTTAATACACAACCATTCTCAATACACCACTCATTTAATTTATCATTCTAATATTTTACTAAATACACAACCCAAAGTACCTAAAATACCCTTAATCTCAATAATTATGAAATATTCTGTTATTTGACTATATTAAGGCTACTATTTAGTATGATCGGTATATGTTGACGTTTTGTAAATGGCCAAATTGATTACTTGTGTTAAATATTGGGAAATTCTTAAAGATTTATTATTGTTTCCTTCAAATCTTTAAACATGAGAATAATAAACAAGATGATCGAAGAACACACACCTCAACAGTGTGTTTGGATGAAGGAAAAAGAGATGATATTTAAAATGAAAATAATTAAGCAGTTCATAACTTCTTTACATGAATTATCTCGTTTGACATCCTGTACTTGAAAATTATGAATTTCTCTATGGAAAGAAATGAATGAATTGATTGTCCGAATTCTTCACTTCAATTTCCATCAAAATATGTATAATTTCGAATTTCCTTACAAAAGTTTAGTTCTCTTACCTTATTAGTTTCCAAAACAAGGTCATTTTTGTTTTCAATATTTTAACTTGTTTTAAATCTTCTTAATTTATTACACATTCCAAATTCTGAATAAATAGAACCAAATAATGGAAATTTCCATTTATGGTATTCTAATTGATGGAGTGGTAGATTCCATAGTTTTAAAATTTCTCAAGAATTTATAATTATTTCATCCAAACTCGACATAATTGAAGATTGTTGAGCGAGGTTTTAAGAATCCATGTCAATGGTCAAAATTGATATGATGAAGTATGGAGAAGAAAAATGTATTACAGTGTCTAGGGTTTAAAAGAAGAGACGTAAAAAAGAATATAGGCGTGATTCAATTTTTTTTTCCTTCTAATATATAGATGTTTGTTTTGGACATTTAACCTACCTATAAAATTTGATTTGAAATATAAAATAATAGGAATGTGTATTAAGTAATTAGGGGTGTGTATTTAAAATTTCTCTTTTCAAAATAGGATGATTAACAAGATAATTAGAAAGTAGCATTGTTACCGATTTATTTACGTATGTATGTTTTATGTTCAAATTGACATATAAAAAAGAGTAAGAAGTGTGATCGAAATAAAATCATCTACGAATACGATTGGAAGCCCCTTTAGCCCTATGTATAAGCAATCCTGGCCTACTAACATATCAATTAATCTTTTCGAGTATTAGTGTTAGTGTTATTACATAAAAAGGGGAATATGCATGGTTCATAGATAATTATTCCATTTTAGGCTTTTAGCTAAGCAAAGCCAAGTTAGGCTTTTAGAAGAAATTGCAATCCTCACTATTTGGCCAGGTTCAATGAATCTCAAAAACCATTACCTACTTTTTGGTTGTGCTGATTATTATTTAAGCTCTGTTCATGGTCGGAATGGACGTCAAGTTATACAGCGATGTGAGGTTTTTTTAGAGCAGTGTTCATCATCATGGCCTTGTCTGAACCTTCTCGTTCTTAACCCGATCCAGTGCTCCTCCAGCTACCCTCTTCTATATAACTGCTTCACCATCTTCATCTTCAATCTGTTTGATTCCTCTAGCTCCATGGTAGCTTTCCTCAATTTCGATTCTTTCTGGTTAAGTTTTTGTCTTTTAATGCACATATATTCTATTGTTTCCTCTTGTTTTGTTTTGTATGATTCCATGGATATTCAGATTGCTCCAATGGAAGATGAGATTTGCACTAAGCCTAGCTATCAGTGAATATTATAGTATATTGTTGAGGGTGTTCTTTAAGGGGCTTTAAAGGACATTATTCCTCCAATTTCCTCAAAAGGCAATTAATATATATGCTTATGGTTTAAAAATGGAATAATATGTGTTTTTTCTTGTTATATGTCTTCTGTGTTGCTTATTTTCTCATGTTTAAACATTAAGAAGAAGTTTTGTAAAAATATGTCACAATATGAATAGTTCGATTACATTTATATGCGTATCATCTGGTTTTGTACAGTGGAGGTGAGGAATGTCATCACCTTGATCGAGTTATTGTACAAAATGGTTCTAGATCCCCCGTTCCCGATCACTGGTGCCGCTGAGAAGCTGCGCTTTCAATTTGAGTAATTGAATAGTAATGTGCCTTTGTGTGAAGACCTGGTGATGGTGAGGAACTTGATAAACAAAATAGCAAACATGGGTGGCCAAGAAATATTGTACCAATTTTGGAACTCATCACTTGAAGCCATGAATCATCATTCTCATGATTCTAGTACTGGAGTTGGATATCAAATTGGAAGTGATGGCTTAAGCTTCATAGAGAATCTGCTCATGTTATCAGACAACTCATCTGCACCAACACGGTTTGATTTGCTCTACAATCATTGGTGCCAACTTTGCCTGGTAAGCTAGTAGTTTAGTACTTCTTGTCTAATAATATGGTACATTTAGATCTCTTTTCACATGGATTAATTATTTCTAGTTTCAATTTTTTTTAGGCCAAGTATGAATCACATGTTAAATTGGGTGAAAGAGTACCACAGATGGTAGGAACTGGTCAGATCAAGTTGGGCAAACTCATAATGAGGCCAGATGGTGACTTCACATGGCAAAGCAAGAACTGCAGCATAGATTGTCTTCCATATAGAACCTCTTTGTGTAATTTCACTCCTACAGATCCATCGAGTACTTCTCTGAGAGGGTCCTCACAGGTCTTTTGATGAGTTTTTATTCGGTGCCATATAATCATGGTCATCAATGTTCTTAGATCTCTCACTTCGTATGACCTTGTTGTCACTGAGAAGAGTTCCCCTTTGCAACTTCAAGTCATTTGTGGTCATTCTTGACCACACTACTGTCTGCCCCTATTGTCCTGATGATCAAAAATGTCAGAAGCAATATGATGGGCAGACTTTTTACATGTCAATTTTATAGCTTTTGTAGTAGTAAGCAAGAATTTGTTTGATTTTATGCTTCAATTTGCAATATATTTTGTATTTGCTTTGCAATTTAGAGAGAGACTTTTCTTTTGAGTTCTGAGATTCCTTCACTTCTGTATTATTAAAGTGTGTACTATCAATAATTCTCTGTATCTCAGTTGAACATTCAAAATATATTTACAGAATGGGGTAACAATTTTCACTTTTTTGTAATTTTAAGCTCAGTAAACCCGTCCTTTGCACTACAAATCCCATTCGAAACTAACTGAACATTGCTTCTGGCAGATATGAAACACATACACAAATCTGGGGTGTCATATGTTTTCTGTCCAAAACAAATGAGACTTCTGTGATTCATATTAGAATTGCAGATTTGAATCACAACCCATGCCATAGCCATTTTTCGTAGATTGTCAGATGCCGACATAATATAATGAAGTTTGCAGTGGAGTTTCTTATGGTGACTCAAACTAGGAGACTCTACGTACAGTGTATCTAAGCCTGTGTCTTCACTAGCTAGTAGACCTCGGAAATGGCCGAATAGACAAATTTTAAACAGAAAACTTGGGTGAAAATTAATATAATTACTGCGGTAAACCGTGTTTCGGACATTATAACATAAACGACAAGCCTATTGGGAGGTAACCCACCCTTCGCGAACAGCTTCTTAGAGTGATTTTGGCCACATTAGTCATTGATGTCTAAAGCAATAGCAGGTTTGCGATGCCCTCAGGCCTCAGATGTGCTGCCCTGCATGAACACTAACCTGCTATATTTAACAAGTCTATAGCCTTGGCCGTTGCCTCCTGGAAAGTTGAACCTACCCTACTGAAAAGCCTTTGAGTTTGAGGCGTGTTGGGCAGATAAAGAGCCACTTTATTTGTACTAATACCAAATAATGCAAAGGAACAAATATCTGAGGACCAGATTCATACTCTGACAAACACCACCCACCAAACCCAATAATTTAAGGAACCAGATTCTTCTTCTTCCCTGATCATCCTTTTACATAACTTAGATAGTTTCTTCATCCCTTTCAATTAAGATAAGTTCTAGATCTGCAATTGCATAAAAAACCAAACTTTTTTTACAAGCTAAAGTCTGTTCCCAATACTGCAGCAAGGCAATGAGAACTAGAACAAAAGGCATCTAATTTTGATCTAAAACATTCATTTCCTTAATTGAATGCACAACATTCATATGCAGAAATCAGAGATTCATACATCTGCTATTGAATTACATATTCAAACTCCTTTCAGGCTTTCTTCTCCTTTGTTTCTGGTGGAGGAAACAAAATCTTGAAGACCCTAGCAGCCAAAGCTGCTCCAATTAAAGGACCAACCCAATAAACATAGAACAGCTCCCAAGTATTGTGCCAGTTATCAACATAAGCCCAGCCAAAAGCATTAGCAGGGTTCATAGAAGGCCCTGTGTACCCACTTCCCACAATAGCCAATCCCACAGTGGCCACTTTAACCAACCATATTTGCAGAAAAAGATTCTTAGGACCCCTAAGCATAACCCAAAGCAGAGAAAAGCAAAGAGAAAAAGTGAACAACCCTTCAGCAATAGCACCACTTTTCACATCCACTTTCAGAGAAGGCCCTTTGACAAAATGTTCATACTTTTTAGGCATCACTTGCAGGATGGCCTTGGCGCCACCTGCTCCGCCGGCCGCCTGAGCCGGGAACTGGACTGCCATTGTGTTAGTATTAAAGTATTGGCATTCCACCGGCCACAAAACTCTACCACATTAACCATGTGTGAAGTTCAAAAGTACTTTATTTAATTCCTTGAGAAAAGCTGTTGAAAGCATGTGTGTTGCTTTGCTTTTTCATCATGCACTCGGAGACCAAACATGCATAAATTGTTTTAATTACTTTATGAAGATAATGCGGTCAAAGAGCCTCAACAGCATGGAGGATTAATTAAACATCATATAGTGGTCTTGCTGTCAAGGCGTGAACCAAGAGAAAGCTTGCTATCTTTGGTTTCTGTTGCTCTAAGCAAAGACTCGAAAAGAGGAGAGGTGGGAGACATGCTTTTTAAGCATGAACATCAAAATCAGATCGGTTCTTCAAAATACCAAAAGCTGAAGAAAATTGCAGGTTCTCTTTTAGTCTTCTTCCTTTCAGTCATGTGCTCTCTTTCATTTTACACATCCTCACGGTCGAAAAAGAATAAGAAGAAAATAGCAGCTACGTTTTCCATCTTCACAACCTTGCTGTCAAAGAATAAGAAAAGGAGGAAGCAGCTGTATTGATTTCGATCTCGCCTTGCTGTCCAATCATGAACACGGAAGTGGGAAGCAATTGGTTCCCATCTCGTCTTGCTGTCCACTCGATGCAATCATGAAGTCTTTGCTGTCTAAGATGAAAGTAAGTGCATCTACATCTGGTGATCTTACTTGAACCAAGCTGAAGCATTCTTGCTGATTTCTTTCTTGTATAAATATACAAGTTCTGTGGTTCTTCTTTTTTTTTGAAACAGCTTTGAGTTTCAATCATTTGGTTGTAAAAGAGTCGTCTCTTTGTTGCTCTGTTTTGTTCCATGTTGAAAACAGTTTGTAAAACAACTGGTGTGTCTGTCCAGTAAGGATTGCAGCAGTCATTGCAATCCCAGAGTTAATGTGTAATCTGTTTTGATTAGTGAATCATTGGGTTCTCAAGAGTTAGAGCCCCGCAGTGTTTTTGATCTCAATTGAGGTTTTCACTGCGTGACCAATGTTGTTGTGTTATGCATATTCTCTGTTCTTGTTTATGTAGAGATTATAATCTGCCACTCTATCTGGAGTTTATACATCCTTGTATTTACATTTGGCATCAGAGCGGGTTCTAAAGAGTTTTAGTTGATCCGTGATCAAGGATGGAACATCAACGTGACAGAGCCTCTAGCTCCATTAATTGTCCACCTTTGTTTGATGGAGAAGATTACTCACAATGGAAGATTATGATGAGGGCGTTTCTCTACTCTCAAGATGAAAATATGTGGAATATAGTGGAAATTGGTTGGGAACATCCAACCAAGGCAGAAGACTCCAAGAAAGAAGCAGATGTGAGTTCTACAAGAATTCCTAAGCCTAGAAAGGAATGGACTGAGGAGGAGGTTCGTGACAGAAATTGTGATTTCAAGGCACGAAATTCATTATTCACAGCTCTATCCAAGAAGGAGAGAATGAGAATTAGCCACTGTGACACTGCCAAACAAGCATGGGATCTTCTCCAAGTCACCTATGAAGGAAATAAAAAAGTTAGAGGGCAGAAACTTCAACGGCTAGTCTTGGAATTTGAGAATATGTCAATGGCTGAAGATGAATCAATTGACGACTTTCATGCTCGGCTTCTCAATGTAACTAGTCAATGTCGGAGCTTGGATGATCCAGTTGAGGAGCACCGAATTGTCAAGAAGTTTCTTAGATCTCTTCCTCCAAAATTCCAGGCCAAACAAATTGCTATTGAGGAGGCTCAGGATCTAGATATCTACTCTCTTGATGAACTGGTGGGAAATCTCAAAACTTTTGAGATGAGACTCAAACCGAATAAAAAGGTAAAAGATGTTGCTTTTTCTTCCGTTAAAAATAAAGATGATATTATTGATAATTCTGTGGATTTAGCTTTATTAACAAAAGAGTTCAAAAACTTTCTGAAATATAAAAACTCTTCTGGAAATAATTCAAAGAACTTTTCTGACTCAAAAAGAGGTCAAATATCTGATAATCGTTTTGACAAAAATTCAAAATTTGTCAAAATTGCTCAAAAGAAAAGTTTTCCTGACAAACCTAAATGTTATGAATGTGGTGGAATTGGACATATTGCTGCTAACTGTGGTAACAGGAGATATAATTCACGTGATAACAAAGCTTTAAAATCCACATGGAGTGATAGTGATGAAGGATCTCAATCGGATTCTGAAGAGGTAAATCTTGCTCTTACTTCCTCTATTCATACTGATTTGTCTGATAATTCTGATTTAGAAGATGAGGATCTTGATGAAGAAACTAATAAAAAGTGTAAGCAATTGTATGATGCTTCAAAAATTGTTCTTCGAAAAATTACAAACTTGAAGAAGAAATTACATTCTTAAGATTGGAAAAAGAAAAACTTGAGCAAAAATTTGAAAATTCTTTAAGAGAATGGGACAAAGAACGTTCTAACTTCGTTGATAAGATTCAAGTTTCGCAGAATGAGGTCAAGAGTCAAGATTGGGACAAGGAGCATGATGATCTTATTAACAAAATTAAAATCTTGCAGGTTGAAGTCAAAGCTCAGTGTAGTTTAAATGTTTCACTAACTTTTGAAAATGAGAAATTGCAGGATGAGCTACTTAAAGTCAAGGAAAGTTTCAACAAATTCTCTATAGGGTCAGAAAAGGTTTCTAAGATGATGGGAATTGGCAAAGCTCATGGTAATAAAGAAGGATTAGGTTATAATGGTGAGTCCTGCAAACCCTTGGTGTTTGTAAAAGTGTGGGAGGTGAAAATTTCTCAAGTCAGGCACAAAGCACTAGTGACAACAAGTCTGCCACCAAATTGACTGTAAGACCAGAACCTCATGAAGCCATTCAATCACATCAGAAAGGTTTTTCGGTAAGTTCTGACATGCACACCTCTGTGCGTCAGCCCAGGTATACTCATAACTCAAAATTTTTTGTTCCTACTTGTCATTATTGTGGAAAATTAGGACACATACGTCCTAGGTGCAATATGCTTCGTAGTGTTACTCAGAATCAGAGGAAAACGATGGGTATTAACTCACATGCCTCATTGCAAGCTGAGTTGAAAGAAGGTCTGAATCTAATCGCCAGGATTGCAAAGCTGGCTTCAATCCCCGTGGATCTGGAAACAAAGACAAAATCAACTTGGGTCAAGAAAGGACCCAAATGCTTCTCAGCTAAGATTGATAATTGTGACATACCTTCTGAATACATTGATGCCACGTGTTTGCTTTCCTCTTGCAGCTCTAGAAATGAATTTGAATATGTGGAAGCTACTTGTCTCGTGGCCTTGACTGCACTCGCTGATAAGAAAGGTGATGTCTGGTATGTTGATAGTGGGTGCTCAAGACATATGACCGGTGAAAAGAGTTGGTTTGTGTCTTTTTCAAGCGAATTCACAACCGGATCAGTCACGTTTGGAGATGGGAAAAAGGCCAAGGTAATGGGTAAGGGAACGGTAAATACACCAGGTATTCCTAATCTCCAAAATGTCTTGTTTGTTGAAGGGCTTCATGCAAATCTCATAAGTGTTAGTCAATTAACCGATGATTATGAGGATGTAAATTTTAATAAAACAAGATGTATTGTAACTGATAACAATGGCAAAAATATTATGGGTGGTTTGCGTTCAAAAGATAATTGTTATCATGTACGTGCTAATAAATCTGTTGAAGTGCAGACATGTTTGAAAGCCAAGACATCGGATGATGTTCTTGAACTTTGGCATAGGCGTCTGGGGCATGTAAACTTTCAAGACTTGCTGAAACTCTCACACAAGGAAAGTGTAAGAGGTATGCCTTTTCTGAGTGGTAAGCCAGACAAGATGTGTGATGGTTGCAAGGTAGGTAAGCAAACTCGTGCCTCACATGGAGCAATTAATTCATCCACTACAACTCATCCATTGGAACTTATGCATATGGACCTTGTTGGACCTTCACAAACCGAAAGCATGGGTGGTAAGAAATACATTTTGGTTGTAGTTGATGATTTATCACGTTTTACTTGGGTGAATTTCCTTAGAGAGAAGAGTGATACTTTTGAAAGCTTTAAGGGATTGTGTAAAAGAATAACAAATGAAAAACATTCCTCAAACTTATGCATTGTTAGAGTTAGGACTGATAATGGAACTGAATTTAAGAATGCTTTGTTTGCTAATTTTTTTCTTGAGTATGGAATTTCACATGAGTTTTCAGCTCCAATTACCCCACAACAGAATGGTGTAGTTGAGAGAAAGAACAGGGTATTGCTAGACATGGGAAGAGTGATGCTACACTCAGCTGGACTTACTCCAAACCTTTGGGCCGAAGCGATTAGCACTGCTTGCTATACTGCAAACCGTGCATTCTTGAGACCAGGTACTAACAAAACTCCATATGAGCTATGGAAAGGTAAGAAACCCAATGTAAGTCATCTTCGTGTTTTTGGATCTCCTTGCTATATTTATAGAGATAGAGAATATCTTGGTAAATTTGATGCTAGGAGCGATAAAGGCATATTTCTTGGTTATTCTTTGGATAGTAGAGCTTACAGGGTGTACAACAAGCGAACCATGTCTGTAATGGAATCCTATAATGTATCTATTGATGATTGTGCTGTGAGTAATGTTCAGGTTAATCCAGATGAGGATCAACCCTCAGGAAGCCGAGTAAATGTGGGACTGAATGAAGAAACGGATGATTCCTCAAATGATCCTATTTTTGATCATCCACCAGTTCTAAGAACGGGCTTCAAGCAAGTTCAAAAAGATCATTCTACTCAGGACGTCATTGGGAACGTACATGAAGGGATTCAAACCCGCAGACAAGTTGCAACCAAGGTTAGTACTGATTCTGCTCTTGCATGCTTCTTGACTGAAAATGAAGTGAACATTAACATAATTTCTCATTGTGGTTTTGTGTCACTTATTGAACCAAAGAATGTTAAGGAGGCCTTGAATGATGATGAATGGATAAATGCCATGCATGATGAATTGAATCAATTTGCTAGGAATGATGTGTGGTATCTTGTGCCTAGGCTCAGTGAATTCAATGTAATAGGTACAAAATGGATTTTTCGGAATAAGAGTGATGAGCATGGTAATGTTACTAGGAACAAAGCTAGACTTGTTGCCCAAGGATATAAACAAGTTGAAGGACTTGATTTTGATGAAACTTTTGCTCCTGTTGCTAGACTTGAATCTGTTAGACTTCTTCTTGCAATTGCTTGTCATCTTCACTTTACATTATATCAAATGGATGTTAAAAGTGCCTTTCTAAATGGTGTGTTACAAGAAGAAGTATATGTTGAACAGCCTCAAGGATTCAAAGATCCTAGCAATCCTGATCATGTGTACAAACTCAAAAGGGCCCTGTATGGATTGAAACAGGCTCCAAGAGCCTGGTATGAGCGTTTGTCTACTCATCTAGTAAGCAAAGGATATATTCAAGGTTCAATTGATAAAACTTTGTTTATTAAAAGAGACAACAAACATGTCATGATTGCACAAGTTTATGTTGATGATATCATATTTGGCTCCACTTCTGATTCTTATGTTAAAGAATTCACTAACATCATGGAAAGTGAATTTGAGATGAGCATGTGTGGAGAGCTAAATTACTTTCTTGGACTTCAAGTTCGTCAACTGAAGACAGGTATGTTCCTATGTCAAACTAAATATGCTGAGAATCTTGTTAAGAAATTTGGACTTGAATATGCCAAAGCTGTGACAAATCCTATGAGTACAAGTGTCAAACTTACTGAGGATCTAACAGGTAAGTCTGTTGATCAAACTCTTTACAGAAGTATGATTGGTAGCCTACTGTATCTCACTGCTAGTAGACCTGACATATCTTATAGTGTAGGAGTTTGTGCTCGTTTTCAGGCAAATCCTAAAGAATCTCATTTGGAAGCTGTTAAGCGTATCATAAGATATGTCTCAGGCACTGCCACTTGTGGTGTCTATTTTACATTTGATTCTAATATTGAGATTGCTGGGTATTCTGATGCAGATTGGGGAGGAAATTTGAAGGATCGAAAAAGCACTTCTGGAGGTTGCTTTTTCATTGGAAACAACATGGTAGCCTGGCATAGCAAAAAGCAAAACTGTATATCTCTCTCCACAGCTGAAGCCGAATATGTAGCTGCAGGAAGCTGTTGTACTCAAATGCTTTGGATGAAGCAAATGCTTCGAGATTATGGGTTTTCTCAAGGTAAGTTGACTATCTTATGTGATAACTCAAGTGCTATAAATATTTCCAAGAATCCAGTGCAACACTCACGCACTAAGCACATTGACATGAGATATCATTTTATTCGAGATTTGGTTGAAAGGAATTTACTTGAATTAGCATTTGTTCCAACTGAGCATCAATTAGCTGATTTATTCACCAAACCCTTGGATACTGCTCGTTTTGAATCACTTAGAAGCGCAATTGGTGTTCTAAGTTCTGCAACTCTCCCCTGATTTAACTATATCTTGGCATGCATTCACATTGTTTGACATATTTGTATAGGTGCATTGATTGCATGTGTGGTTTGTATCCCGTAGTGTCTATCAGTTTCATTTGAACTTAGATTGATAAGGTTTCTACTCCCTTCCTTAAATATGAGTGTGATGAGATGATTAGCATGTTTTGAACTTATTCTTACATCACTCTGTAATCTTGAGCATGATCAAAATATTCTCTATCACTTTGTATGATCACATGCACACATACTCCTTGTGGTGGTAAGTAACATTTTTGGTTGACTTGTTCTTAGTTCACACATACGAAGTTGTTAAAATGTTATTATTGCTCCTCGCTAAAAAGGTATAATATTTTTGGAGCATGGCCAGGCTATTCCCAAAGTAAACAGGTCTTGGTCGTGACGAACGATATGAGGTTTTGGGAAGAAAAGGGAATGGTTTGGCCACCCCGGTGGAATGTAAAATTATTGACTCGAGTTGATATGTCCTTTGGGATGTCCTTGTTACATCTAGTACCCTAAAGTCATCTGACTTGGGAGCTGCTGGCATAAAACTCGTTACATGAGTCTTAGTTTACTTGTGCAAAACTTGATGTTGTGTGAAAAGGCAAAAGAAAAATTAAAAAAAAAAAAATTGTGCCCACACGGAGATATAAGGGGGAATATCTATGTGGTTCATTTATTCTCGTCGTGTGTGTGTTCTGATTTCAAGGATTCTAATGATGCTACACACTCCACTTTGAGTTATGTTCACTCACACTACAAAGGTATAGAATACTCGATCATCTTCCAGTTTACCTTGTGGTTGTCAAAAATGGTTTACTCATGTGACCTTATCTTGTTGCTTTCATGATTAAGGATTTGTGGTCGTACTCTTGTCTGAAAAGCTATGCAAATTGAATCTGTTCTTAACTCTTGGATATGAACCCACTCATTGTGTGTTTGCATTTCATTATTGAATTCTTCATAACATGATAAATTGAGGGGGAGTTCCGGTACTTAAGACATTTTGATGTGCTCTATCTGATTCGGAATATAGTAATCTTTCTTCTACATAGCTTCCGCTGCGCACTCGACCTTTGGCATCCCTATCCCAAAACGGGGGAGAAAGTTGTTTGGGATCATGATCTTTGTTAAGGACAATATTGCTAGACATGTTAATGGGTTGAACTAATGTTTGCACTTCTTGTTGAGTAAAAAAAAAAAATGTTTCAGGAACTAAGGATTCTCCAAGTACTTCTTGAGGGGGAGCTTGTCAGCGATGTAGAGTTTTGGTTAGGAATGCCAAAGGGGGAGATTGTTAGTATTAAAGTATTGGCATTCCACCGGCCACAAAACTCTACCACATTAACCATGTGTGAAGTTCAAAAGTACTTTATTTAATTCCTTGAGAAAAGCTGTTGAAAGCATGTGTGTTGCTTTGCTTTTTCATCATGCACTCGGAGACCAAACATGCATAAATTGTTTTAATTACTTTATGAAGATAATGCGGTCAAAGAGCCTCAACAGCATGGAGGATTAATTAAACATCATATAGTGGTCTTGCTGTCAAGGCGTGAACCAAGAGAAAGCTTGCTATCTTTGGTTTCTGTTGCTCTAAGCAAAGACTCGAAAAGAGGAGAGGTGGGAGACATGCTTTTTAAGCATGAACATCAAAATCAGATCGGTTCTTCAAAATACCAAAAGCTGAAGAAAATTGCAGGTTCTCTTTTAGTCTTCTTCCTTTCAGTCATGTGCTCTCTTTCATTTTACACATCCTCACGGTCGAAAAAGAATAAGAAGAAAATAGCAGCTACGTTTTCCATCTTCACAACCTTGCTGTCAAAGAATAAGAAAAGGAGGAAGCAGCTGTATTGATTTCGATCTCGCCTTGCTGTCCAATCATGAACACGGAAGTGGGAAGCAATTGGTTCCCATCTCGTCTTGCTGTCCACTCGATGCAATCATGAAGTCTTTGCTGTCTAAGATGAAAGTAAGTGCATCTACATCTGGTGATCTTACTTGAACCAAGCTGAAGCATTCTTGCTGATTTCTTTCTTGTATAAATATACAAGTTCTGTGGTTCTTCTTTTTTTTTGAAACAGCTTTGAGTTTCAATCATTTGGTTGTAAAAGAGTCGTCTCTTTGTTGCTCTGTTTTGTTCCATGTTGAAAACAGTTTGTAAAACAACTGGTGTGTCTGTCCAGTAAGGATTGCAGCAGTCATTGCAATCCCAGAGTTAATGTGTAATCTGTTTTGATTAGTGAATCATTGGGTTCTCAAGAGTTAGAGCCCCGCAGTGTTTTTGATCTCAATTGAGGTTTTCACTGCGTGACCAATGTTGTTGTGTTATGCATATTCTCTGTTCTTGTTTATGTAGAGATTATAATCTGCCACTCTATCTGGAGTTTATACATCCTTGTATTTACACATTGAGATCAGGGAAGTTCCCGGGTTGAGGCCGGCGGCGTACAAACTGACAGTGGTGGAGGGATTGAAGCTGGCACCACCCAAGAGCTTGCCAACCATGCTGAATATCAGGACCAGAACTGTGGCATGTATGGTGGTGATGAAACGGCCAACCAAGGACCTAGCTTGGAAACCAAGAAATGAAGCTATGATGGATGTGAAAACACGCATGATTGGGCCAATGAAAACGAACATGGAAGTCAAAATTGCATCTCCTACAGCTGCTTTGAACAAACTACCTATCTTCATCCTATTTTTCTGGCCTCTCAGAATGCAGTGCTCTGCTTTGTCTGGTATGTGTGATATGTCCCACACGTCTCAACCGTCCTACACTCCTACACTAACAAACAACCACATACATGTGGAATCAACATACTCTTTTTTTTTTTATCATATATTGTTTTGCACGTTCGAAATTAATCAATTAATTCATCTGTTAACTCCGTCAAATTATTTATTGATTGATAATATGGTACTATAAGAGTTTGCTTCACTTCATGATTGATTAATTAAATTAGAGAGTGCAATGACACATATAATGAAATTAACAGTATTGTTAGTTTATGTTTGACATTTCTCTTGCATAGAAGATTAAAAGTATTAGAAGATACTAATACTATGGAGAATCTACACGAATGCACAGAAGAGGAATCCAAGAGTCTCATAACCGTCGACCACCAAAATTAATTGTTTAGCTCCATAGTTCACTAAAGTATTCACCAAATGTCTTGGGAGTGTCCATGCCGCTCTAAGACGCCAACGAACAAGGGAAAAATGTGAGGAAAAGACAGTGAACTGAAGCCAAATATAACGCTCATTTTAGAACCTAATTGACTTGTATCACTTCAGAAAGAGAAATTCTTGCATTGAGGCTGCCTCGAATCAAAAGAAATAAATTTTTTTCTCTTTTCTGAAACTGCCCCTGATTTTTAATGTGAAATACAAAAAATACCTCTTTAGGCACTAATTGGGCCGCTGCACAGCCACGTAGTGCGGTGCCGTACGTAAGTTTCTCTCCTTAAAAAAATACCTAGGATCTCAGTTTCCACCATCGTGGGTCCGCATCGGAAGCAAAAGCACCTATGATTATGAAGGACCAAACGCAGTACACAACGAGTTATGGGTCTGCAATTGCATAAAGAAAAGTAGCAACAAATGAACCATAAAACCCAAACTCAACCCTTTCCCAATTCTGCAGGCCAAATCTAATTTTGATCCAAAACATTGAATTAAGGAATTGATACACAGAGATCAGAGATGGATACAATTAAGCTACATATCTGCCACATAATCAAATATCTTTTTTAGGCTTTCTTCTCCTTTGGTTCTGGTGGAGGAAACAAAACCTTGAAGACCCTAGCAGCCAAAATTGCTCCAATTAAAGGACCAATCCAATAAACAAAGAAAAGCTCCCAAGTGTTGTGCCAGTTATTGACATAAGCCCAGCCATAAGCATTAGCAGGGTTCATAGAAGGCCCTGTGAACCCACTCCCCGCAACAACCAATCCCACAGTAGCCATAGAAAGTAACCAGATTTGCAATATTGGATTCTTAGGACCCCTAAGTATAATCCAAAGCAAAGCAAAGCAAAGAGAAAAAGTGAACAACCCTTCAGCAACGGCACCACTTTTCACATCCACTTTCAGAGAAGGCCCTTTGACAAAATGCTTGAACTTGTCAGGCATCACCTGCAGGATGGCCTTGGCGCCGCCTACCCCGCCGGCCGCTTGAGCCGGGAACCTGACAGCCATCGAGATCAGGGAGGTTGCCGGACTGAGGCCGGCGGCGTAGAAGCTTGCTGTGGTGGATGGATTGAAGCTGGCACCACCCAAGAGCTTGCCAATCAAGCTGAAAGTCAATACCAAAATTGTGGCGAGTACGGTGGTGATGAAAAGGCCTATCAAGGACCTTGCTTGGACTCCAAGAAACGATGCTATGATGGTTGTGAAAACCCCCATGGATGGGGCGCTGAAAACCCACATGGAGGTCAAAACTGCATCTCCCAGAGCTGCTTTGATCAGACTACCCATCTTATCTTTTCGGCTGTGAGAATGAAGTGTTCTCCTTTATTTTTGCTCTGTTACTGTATAATCTATATATATGATCCGTCCCACATCTGTGGACTAAAAAATCTCAGCCCTATACACAAACAACCAAATCGATGTGAGTCGTAGATGTGAATCACACTAGGTTTGATTTGTTGGTAAAATGTAACGGCACCAACAAGTCGTTTTCAACCCAATCCTCAACTACCCACGAAAATTAGGAATCCCACGAGCTAGACGTTTTGGCCCAACTAGTCAATGCATGGTGAGGGAAGCAATACTGTAATGGATGCTGATATCGACTAAATTGCGTCTACATTCAGTCGGAGAATGTAAGGATCAGGTACTCAATGTCATCAAAAAAAAAAAAAAAGAACAGGTACTCAAGAACCCTCAATTGCTAAGAATGTTGGAAGGCTGGTATGCGAAGTACTTCAGTGAGTTTAGTAAGTACTTGATATATGGATGATGCTCGAAGTGTGAAGACTTGTAGCTTCAGTGGTTGTTGTTTTACTGACTAAAATGTAAGAATTCAATTCTTGATCTCCATTGTAGGAAAAATATATTATTCGATGAAATGTTTCAGAAAAGTTACACTGTATAATTAACTTAATAATTGAGGATATATGTATTTTCTCACGAGGTCTAGGCTCTATGTCCCCGTCGATGTACTCTCAAACTCTTATTAATAATAATATAGGGAGGAGCACCACTACTCCAACCTAGCGGGAGACCCATGCCTGTTTTAAAAAAAAAATAACTTAATAGTTAAAAAAAAGTTCTTCATTTCCAAACTAGTTTTGCAGCCGTTAATAGAAAATAAATTATTAGTGTTTTTCTTTTTTCTGGTCAAGAAAATGGTCAATTCAAATCCACTAGCTTGATGTCAGATTTTTTAAGAAAAACTTCTAAGGTAACTAAAATTAAAATATCTAGATTATCCAAACCATAATACAGGAAAACATTAGAAGAACTTGTATGAGGCCATGGAACCAAGATTGTGGCTGAAGAAAGAAGCCATGAATCTTTGTCGCGGTCGTCTGCCAAAACTAACCATCACAATTTGCTCCATAGTTTGCCAAAACATATGCCAAACTATTACATGCCGTCGTGACAAACATGAGAGACAAACTCCCTTTGAAGAGAAATATTTGCCCAACACAGCCAAAAACACAAAGAGGGGAAGAATGTGAAGGAAAATAGTGAACCACAGTGTTAGCTAGAGTCCGTCTCAAGCCAAATTGTTAGAACTGTACATGAAAATAAATACAAATCTATATCCAAATGAATACATGTAGATAGAAATTTCTATGCAAAATAGAACTAGGATAGATACAGCATCATCAATCCCAGATTTCCAGAAAATATTAAAACTAGAATAACTGCATACTTACTTGAAGAACTTGATTCATTCATTTTGATATTCTCCTTATTACATGCACCTTTATGATTCTCTACAAGTAGATGGGACTATTTTATGAATGAGAAAAGGGACGTGTATCAGCAGGGACCAAAACCTGATTATATATGAAGCTTAGCCATGCATGACAGTTTCTTCAATCAAGAAACTGTCATGCGATTTCAACTGCTTTTTCAAATTTGTCTTGATCAAATTTATCCTAATAACTGTACTCATTTGAATTTAAAATCAAAACAGATTAATGAGGTGGACTAACATGATTTAATTAAGTCTGCAATCTCAATTTGATAATTGAATTTCATACCAGTCACACACACACACACACACACACATATATATATATATATATGTCTATGTCCAGCTTAATACAATGTCTTGTTCTTAAGACATCTAACAATCTCCCACTAAACTAGACATTGTTTAAGACTAAGATATACATATATATGACATAGCATCCTAGAGTGTGCACTTGAATCCAATTCACATCACAAATTTGTTCTCAAAATTCTGTCATTTATACTTAAACTGTAATGAACCAAAGAATGTCTTGGTGAATTAGTAAATCACCAGCTTTCCAAAGCCACAATGCAGCAAGTAAAACCACATGAATTACCTCAAAATACAGTAGTGAATATATGCTTAAACTTGAGCAATCATCTGTAGTTAAGCATATATATATATATAGTCCTACCAAAATTTCAACATACATTGAAGACTGAATTTATTTCATACTAAAATCATTCGTCTGTAAATATACTGTTACATTAACAGCATCCACAGTTGTACAACTTTATTTTGCAGCAAACAACACATTAAATACATTAATGTAAATGAACTACAATATTTCACTCACTCTTAATGAATAAAACCAGAACACATAGTATTAGATACAATGTGATTAGTTCATATCAGCATCCAACCTTCCCAAAACTCCCATAGTTTTGATGTTCTCAATGAAAACAGACACAGGTAATGCCTTTGTCAAAGGATCTACTAGTTGATCATTTGTTCCAATTTTGACCACTTCTATTTCACCATCTCTCACACTTTCTCTAACAGCAAAATACTTCACATCTATGTTCTTAAATCCAGATGATCTTTTATTGTTCTTTGAGAAGAACACTGCAGATGCATTGTCACAATAGATGATCATAGGTCTCTCAATAGACTCCACTAGCTTCAATTGAGATACAAAATTCCTTAACCACAGTGCATGACCAGTTGCTTCAAAAATAGCTATATATTCTGCTTGGAATGTTGAAGTTGCTGTCAAACTTTGCTTGGCAGTTTTCCATGAAATTGCACCTCTAGCCAAAACAAAAACATAGCCTGAAGTGGATTTTAAATCATCCATATCAGACTTGTATGAAGCATCTGCATATGCTTTTATCTCAAAAACTTCATCTTCAATTTTCCTGTAAACCAGCATATGATCTATGGTTTTCTTCAAATACCTTAAAACCTTCTTACTTGCAACCCAATGCTCATTGTAGTCAACTCTCTCTTTCTAATTATAGCCTTTAGCAACTAGTCTAGCCTTGAACCGTTCAACTTTCCCATCTGCATCTCTTTTGTTCTTGAAAACCCATTTGCAGCCTATAGGTTTACATGCATCAGTTTTATCCACCAAGGACCATACTTCATTCTTTGACATGCTTTGCAATTCATCCTCCATGGCTTCTCTCCTTTTGACACTGTTTACAGATTGCATTGCATGCTTAACTGATGTGGGATTATCTTTTGCTCCTATGTCAGGTTCTGTATCTATTTGATAAACATGATAGTCATCAGGGATTGCTGACCTTCTTTCTCTCCCTGATCTTCTCAGAATTAGTGGTTCTACAATTTCAGGTTCTGCATTAACTTGAGCAACTTCTGCATTTTCACCTTGGACTTCTCCCACAATGCTGACTTGATCATTTTGCATTTCTTGCAATGGAAATAATTCCATTTGAGCAATATTGTTGTTTTCAGTATCATCACAGTAAGTAGGATATATGAACCAATCTTCAAATTTGCTATGGACTAAACTTGTTGTATCCATGTCATCATCCACATTTTCTTGTTGATCAATCAACTCATCAAAGAAAATAGCTCTGTGACATTCAAAAATCCTAGTCCCTCTTCTTGGACAATAAAATCTGTAGCCTTTGGATTTGTCACAGTAACCAATAAAATAAGAACTCAAAGTTTGAGAATCAAATTTCCCAGCTTCAACACTATGCATTCTTGCTTCTGCCTTACATCCCTATACATGGAAATGATTCAAGCTTGGTTTGTAGCCACACCACAACTCAAAAGGTGTTTTAGAAACTGCTTTGCTTAGAGTTCTGTTACAAATGTAGTTAGCAGTCTTCAATGCTTCTCCCCACAGAAATTTTGGCAAACCCGATCTCAAAATCATACTTCTAACCATGTTAATCAAGGTCATGTTCCTTCTTTATGAAACTCCATTTTGTTGTGGAGTGTACGGAGTGGTGTACTGATGCGCTCTTAGCAAGCGCATAATTTAACCCTGAAAATATCGTTAGTAGTATAAGTAAGTAGGGATCGTTCTATTCCGGGGATTGAGGGTACACCTGTCATTGTGAAACAAATAAAGAAAAGTATTATTTACAAAAATAAAATAAAGAATATAAATATATACAAGTAACAAAATAAAAAGGGGGGGGGGGTTTAAGAATTATAGAATTGAAAATTAAGATAAATAAAATAAAGAAAATGTAAAAACATATATACAAGGGTGGATCGCAAGGAACAAAGATCAAAACCACATCCATATGTAAGAAATCCAATTACAATTCCTATAGTTGATTTTAAATGTCATGAGAGAAGAGTTGATCATGTGAAACATTCGAAAGCAAATGATTTCCCATATTTTACTTTTCAATGCTAATTAACCTAAGCGAAAGCACCTAGATTAATCCTATCAAACATGCAATCAAGCCCTAGAAAGCTAGTCAATCATGACATGTTCAACGCATTAGACATAGAGAAAGGCTATCAACTCAAGTGTACAACTTAGTATGGAAAAGTCCACCTAATTGCAATCCTCTTTAATTAAATTCGGTCTTTGCACAAAACCTTTACTACTTTGATTCAAGTTTACACAAAACGAAAAGTCGATTTCATGTTCTTAAACCTAGCACCAATTATATCAAAACCCTAAGTGTTTGCAACCACATAAGATTAAAATACAAAAGTTTTCTATCATGCAAATTTAATTAAACAAACCCACATAAGCAACATAAAAATCAACATATAGAAATCACAACTTTATCTCAAAACATAAAAACGGGCTTTAAACTTTGCCCTTAACATTATTTGTTAACTAGAATTCATAGTTTTACAAAATCAAACAAAGAAAACAAGAGAAATGATATAATACACCTTGAAAGATGAATGATAAAGCCTTGAGACGAAGAACTTGAAGATCCTTGAAAGCAAGCAATCTTCTAGGGACGACACAAGGGTGGATGGCGGTTGGGAAATTGATGTATTGCATGGCTTCTCTTTTTCTTGGCTTGAAAATGAAGAACAAGAAAACTAGAGAATGGAAAAGAAATATGGAGAGGAAATGGAGAGACAAGGAGATGGAATGGATGAAGGAATGTGTATAGGAAATGGTGACTAAGGAAAATGGAGAGGAAATGGTGAGACAAAGAAGATGAGATGGATGAAGGAATGTATTTTGAGAGTGAGAGGAGAAGTGTATTTATAGCCCAAAAAATGATGAATGGAGGGTGGAGATGAACATAAATGAAGGGCTAGATATGTTAGACAAATTTGTAAAAAATATCTTCCCACTTGTTTATCACTTGTTCAACTTGAATTGATTTTCCTCCTCAAGATTTTCCACTTGGTTGCAACTTTGATTTTCCTCCTCAAGATTTTCCACTTGCTTGCAACTTTGATTTTCCTCCTCAAGATTTTCCACTTGGTTGCAACTTTGATTTTCCTCCTCAAGATTTTCCACTTGCTTGGAGGTCCTAAAAATAGAAACTAATAAGAAAAATAGAAACTTTCCTAAAATGAAAAATGGCAACTTACTAAAAATGATAAATAGAAACTACAAAAATATAAACTTTCTACAAATAGGAACTTTCCCAATCAAAGAATGGAAACTTTCCTAAACAGGATTTTAATAAGGAAATAACGTAAGAAATGTAGGGAAATGCAGTTAAAACGTCGCATTAAAATGCTCCTATCAAATTCCCCCACACTTAGCTTTTGCTAGTCCCTTAGCAAAATCACACTAAGACACACACTAAGACTCAACGAAAATTAAAGACTTTACAAAAACAATGACTCTATTGCCCTTCAACTTTTTGTCTCAGAAATCTCCTACTTTCACAACATCAAGATTAGCACTCAACCAAGAATCAATATGTAGATATTCAAGAGTTAATTAAAACATATAATCCACACATACACAAGTAGGACTTGGTTGTAATAATGGTGATGGTTTCTGTTAAGCATGCTTCGAACAAGTATGATTCATATCCTCACAAGGTATATCCACTCTTTCTTCTCTCAGAATTCAAGACCATGCTTAAAAGCTTATAATCACTCAATTATATGTGAGAGAAAATATTTTGAGGCAATCAAATAGCTCACATATATAAGAAACGAAAAGCACTTTGTGAATATAATTTTTTTGAAAAGATCTCATGAAGGATATCAACTACTTGCACGGATGGACCCAAGCCATATGTTCAACTCTTGTAACTCATCTCCACAAATCAAAGGCTGTCCCATCTTAAGGATCAAGAAGGTCTTATTAAGGGTTGTAATGGGGCCAAGGCTCAAGGTTTTAAGAAACGAAAGGTAAGGAATTTCACAAAGTGTCCTAAAAACCTAGCAGAGCTCATGTAGATGTAGAGACTTCTAGAAATCCACCAAGATATATCAAAACGTCACATCCCATAGAGGTTTTATGAAAGGGCCTAATGTCTTCATGTTGGGCCAAATCTTCACTCTAAACTTCCCTCGAACTAGTGAATTGGACAAAGGCCAAATTTTTCTGTAGTGGGCCTTCAGTTCAAAGTAAACTCCAAAATCACTAAGTATGGGGGACTAAAATCCATAAACATTTTTCTTTCTTTTCTTTTCTAGCCGTACACAATTTTTTTTTTTCATTTTTTTTTCACGGCTTTCACATAAATTTTTTTTTTTTTCTCATGGACAAGTCTACCCCCACACTTGAACTTTCACCTCTTCTCAATCTTCTTTCTCAATGCCAAATCCTCAAGTAAAGTCCCAAAATATAGCTCCGCTAAGTTTTTAGAACAAAGGGTAGGAGTGTAGCTATACTAAGGTTCAGGGTTAAGGATTTAAGGGTGATGAAAGAAAATGCTTAATGTAAGCTCAAAGGGGTTTATCTAAGGGAGTCCCACGACGGGCACAAATAGGGACACATGCTTATTTAGCAATGGTGGTAATTCCTAGGTTGCCTCTATCCCTTCCAGAATCAGGGCCATGTATTGACAAACGTCTCAACAAGCACAAGAGCGAATTCTAGCATTTTCTAGTCCATCAAACTTAATCTATGGCAAGCAATCAATCAAATGAAAGAATAATGAGATCATCAAAACATCGCCAAGAAATTAAGAATATATTTTTCAATTATCACTCCAAGAAAAAGGGACATGGCTCAAATATCTCACATGGGCTTTTATGAATCAAAACTCATCCTAACATGCTCATATTCTGTACCAAGGTTACGAAATCCATATCCACTACACATGCATGCATTTTTCATATATCTCAATTAACCAAAGAATACCATTTTAAAAATCATCTCAATTTTGTGATCCTCTTTTAATCATGATTTTAGAGATATAGAATCATCTTAGACAGTTGAAAGGGCATTCTAAGGCTCAAAAACAAAAACAAAAGTAACCAAATTTTTTTTTTTTTTTAAATAATTTAATTTCAACACTTAGGTACGGGAACAGGGAGTCTCGATGTGCAATGGGACTGAAACAGCTACCCTTTTTCAAGACTATGTTTAATCCAATATACCTTAGTGTATCACAACATCAATTAAAAACACAAAAAACACAATCCAACATCAACTATTTTTTTTTTTTTTTTATATACTAACTACTAAAAACACAATAAAGCAATAATCCGTCCCCCATACTTAATTCATGCATTGTCCTCAATGTATAAACAAATATAAATCATGCAAAGCATAAATCAAGCATAGAAGAGAAAATTAACACAACGAAACCTAAAACAACCTAAAATTCATGAAAATAAAATAGAAGGAAGAGTTCAAGAAAGCAAATCTGCGTTTGATGGCTCCTCCACAGCTACAGTTGAAATGGGTTGCCTCCCATGCAGCGCTTAATGTTTAAAGTCTTTCAGCCTAGACTTGTACCTCCATTTACTCCTTTGGAGGAGCGGTATGCGGGCGAGTGGCAGCCCTCTTGCTGGTTTCAGCCTTCGGAGGCGGGTCCTCATGTTGTGATGCAGTAGCGTCCTTGCGAGGAAACCCAGGAGGATAACTCTGCAAGTTATTGACTTCCTGAGCAAGCTTGTTTATTTCAGTGTGACAGCGGATCAAAGAGCAGTTCATCTCAGAGATGTAATCGATCATGCAATTGACTCTCCAATCTGTCACCATAATACCATCGCGGAGAGAGGAGCGCAAATCATCAATTGAATCCGACAAGCTTTCCAGGGTGGCCACAGGCCGAGGAGCACGAGCAGCTGGTGAGGAAGAAGACTCTCCGGGATGCAGTCTGGGAGAGCGACGAGGCAGAGGAGGGGGACTGCGGGTACGCTCACGGATAGGACGATGGTCCCATGGACGAGTAAGCCCAGCTCTAGTGGCCGCTTGACGACCTTCTTCTTCCAAAGAGAGAACACGGCGTTGATTGACGCCCCTGCGAGGGGTAACCTTGGTTCGAGCCATGAGGAAGTAGAAGGAATTTGAAACTGCACGTTTAGACAAACCTTAGTAAAATCTGGAGGAGACAAAAAAGGATGTATATATGAAGCACAAAATAGGGTAGAAATCTCAACAAGCACAGGGTTTTAACAAAGCTTCTCCGGGAAGGAGAAGAGTTATGACAGTTCACGGCCCAAGAAACACATATGCACATGAAAAACTCCCCCACGCGTAAATATTCCTTTCTTTTCCGTGATTTACGGCAATTAGGTCTGCTTTCGGCTGTAGCTTGTCTGTCACAACTCCTCGAGAACCGTTTGGTTCCCCCACGCGTCCTTTCTTTTCCTTAATTTACGGCAATCATACCTGCTTTCGGCTGTAGCTTATCTGTCACAGCTCCTCGAGATCAGTTTGGTTCCCCCACGTGTCCTTCACGAGCCAACAACTTTTCCGTGTTTTCGGGTGACTTTAATCCAACGCGTAGATTTAATCTCAGAGATCGTCGATCCAACTGTGGAGATCTGCTCACTCGTTCTATAAATAGGTGCATTCTGAGCGACTGTTCACTCCAAAAGAAAATTCTTCCGAGTTCCAGCCTTTCTCTCTCAACCCTTCAGCCTTTCTTTCGAAACTCAAATCTTTTCTTCATCAACATGGAACCACGAACTCTGCAATTAATGGGGTTACAAACCCAGCAACAAATGGAATTACAAGCCCAGCAACCAACCGAGGAGGGAGGAAGCATCCAAGCAGCTGGGAGTAGTAACCGGTGGGCTCCCACACCGCCTCAACTAAGAATCCTCAAGGGCCTTTACTATGATAAGGGTTTTAAGTACCCAACTCCAGAGCAGATTCAAGAGATCTGCCTTCATCTGAAACAGTATGGGCAGATCGAGGACAAGAACGTCTTCTTTTGGTTCCAGAACCTCAAGGCTCGTGAGAGGCAGAAGTTGAAGGAATTTCGGAACGTTCCGGTTGGTGGATCTCTCGATCTCAATTTTGGATCCACTAGTTCTACTGATGATGGTAGATCCATTGATCTAAACTTTGGGTCACGTGTCGGCTATGGTGTTGATGGATCGATCATGGAACAACGAGGAGAATATCACCAGGAGATTGAAACCCTTCCACTATTCCCCATGCATGGTGAGGACATCTTTGGCAACATGAAGACTACTTTTGAGGGAGGTAGCGGTTATGGCGGTGGCTCTCGCATTTCCCTTGAGCTCAGCCTCAACTCCTACGGAAATGCAGACATAGCTTAGTATAGAGTATTTTTATTATTTTTTTTTTAAATTTTTTTTTTTTTTTTTTTTTTTTGTAAATAGCTGAATTTAATAAGACTGAATGAATGCAGTTTATTTTATTATTATTTTTTTTTATAAAGGACTCAAAAAAATAAAAGACAAATATAAATATATATAGGACTCAAAATGAAAGACAAAAATATAAATCCCTTCCCCCACACTTAAATATTGCATTATCCTCAATGTAATCAATTAAAAGCATGCAATGAAATAAGTAAGCATAGATAGAAGACATTTACGAAAACAAATCCTAAAATAAAAACAATAGAGAAAAAATGAAAAATAAAAAGAAATAGGGAAAGAGAAAGCAAATCTGATTATATTCTGAATTGGGTTGCCTCCCAAGTAGCGCTTGTATTTTACGTCTTGCAGCCAGACGGTACCTACATTAAATAAAGTTAGTAACTATAATTAACAAAGAAATACAAAATAAAAACAAGTATAACTATTAATTACAAACTACAAGTATAATTAACAAGTATATTGTACATAAGACACAAGTTAAGTATACAAGTGAGTATAAAACGTGAAAAGTATTTTTACAAGTTTGAAGTGTGAAACAACAAAATAATTTACACGTATAGAGTATTCACAAGTATTTCTTTTATTATAAACATTATTGATATCGAATCAAATTCCAAGCGGTAAATCAAGTGGACGTGCGGCCCAAGTATAGTCGCCTAGACACAAACTCCCTTTCAAATCGTTTGGGCAACCTTACAGAAATGGCCAGGTGGGGGAGGACGAACACGAGAGGAAAAATCCATTTTGGCATGAGCTACTCCCACATAGTGGTTTAGGCCCATTTGCAAGCACTTCTGGATTCAAAAACCCGTCATGAACGTTGTCCCCTTCCTAGACACCATTTCACATAGGCTTTCTTACTAAGATGAGAAAGGTCATTAGTGTGAAGACAGCTCAACAAGTGTTAATAAAGGCCGCCCTCAACCTTAAGGGACCTGAGCTAGGTACCAATAAGGGGTTTAGGCCAATATTAACAAAAGAGACTTCACCTATTCCTCTCAATTTACAACCTACAATTAAAATTCGTGTTCAATAATATAAATAACATCCTAGTTAATTTAAACTATGTTTCAAACAATTTATATACAATAAATGACACAATTTAACAAGTGATTTTTCAATCCCCGGCAACGGCGCCAAAAATTGATGCGCTCTTAGCAAGCGCATAATTTAACCCTGAAAATATCGTTAGTAGTATAAGTAAGTAGGGATCGTTCTATTCCGGGGATTGAGGGTACACCTGTCATTGTGAAACAAATAAAGAAAAGTATTATTTACAAAAATAAAATAAAGAATATAAATATATACAAGTAACAAAATAAAAAGGGGGGGGGTTTAAGAATTATAGAATTGAAAATTAAGATAAATAAAATAAAGAAAATGTAAAAACATATATACAAGGGTGGATCGCAAGGAACAAAGATCAAAACCACATCCATATGTAAGAAATCCAATTACAATTCCTATAGTTGATTTTAAATGTCATGAGAGAAGAGTTGATCATGTGAAACATTCGAAAGCAAATGATTTCCCATATTTTACTTTTCAATGCTAATTAACCTAAGCGAAAGCACCTAGATTAATCCTATCAAACATGCAATCAAGCCCTAGAAAGCTAGTCAATCATGACATGTTCAACGCATTAGACATAGAGAAAGGCTATCAACTCAAGTGTACAACTTAGTATGGAAAAGTCCACCTAATTGCAATCCTCTTTAATTAAATTCGGTCTTTGCACAAAACCTTTACTACTTTGATTCAAGTTTACACAAAACGAAAAGTCGATTTCATGTTCTTAAACCTAGCACCAATTATATCAAAACCCTAAGTGTTTGCAACCACATAAGATTAAAATACAAAAGTTTTCTATCATGCAAATTTAATTAAACAAACCCACATAAGCAACATAAAAATCAACATATAGAAATCACAACTTTATCTCAAAACATAAAAACGGGCTTTAAACTTTGCCCTTAACATTATTTGTTAACTAGAATTCATAGTTTTACAAAATCAAACAAAGAAAACAAGAGAAAGGATATAATACACCTTGAAAGATGAATGATAAAGCCTTGAGACGAAGAACTTGAAGATCCTTGAAAGCAAGCAATCTTCTAGGGACGACACAAGGGTGGATGGCGGTTGGGAAATTGATGTATTGCATGGCTTCTCTTTTTCTTGGCTTGAAAATGAAGAACAAGAAAACTAGAGAATGGAAAAGAAATATGGAGAGGAAATGGAGAGACAAGGAGATGGAATGGATGAAGGAATGTGTATAGGAAATGGTGACTAAGGAAAATGGAGAGGAAATGGTGAGACAAAGAAGATGAGATGGATGAAGGAATGTATTTTGAGAGTGAGAGGAGAAGTGTATTTATAGCCCAAAAAATGATGAATGGAGGGTGGAGATGAACATAAATGAAGGGCTAGATATGTTAGACAAATTTGTAAAAAATATCTTCCCACTTGTTTATCACTTGTTCAACTTGAATTGATTTTCCTCCTCAAGATTTTCCACTTGGTTGCAACTTTGATTTTCCTCCTCAAGATTTTCCACTTGCTTGCAACTTTGATTTTCCTCCTCAAGATTTTCCACTTGGTTGCAACTTTGATTTTCCTCCTCAAGATTTTCCACTTGCTTGGAGGTCCTAAAAATAGAAACTAATAAGAAAAATAGAAACTTTCCTAAAATGAAAAATGGCAACTTACTAAAAATGATAAATAGAAACTACAAAAATATAAACTTTCTACAAATAGGAACTTTCCCAATCAAAGAATGGAAACTTTCCTAAACAGGATTTTAATAAGGAAATAACGTAAGAAATGTAGGGAAATGCAGTTAAAACGTCGCATTAAAATGCTCCTATCATGTACTGTGCCACAATGCCACATTCTTGCAAATATAGTGCAAATGGACCTTTGTGCTGGCCTTTTTCTGAATATTTTCCAAAGTACTCAACTCCTCTACCAGATCTAACAACCTTTATAAGTCTTCCAGTTTGTCTTTCAACCTCAGTTTTAAAGATTTTGAAGGTATCCAAGGCTTGTGATTTTTCAGAAATCAAATAAATATAGCAATATCTTGAAAAATCATCAATGAAAGTAATAAAATAACAATTCCCACAGATGGTATTTACTGAAAAAGGGCCACAAACATCAGTATGCACTAAGTCAAGCAAATTTTCACATCTTTTTTAACCTGTCCTTCTAGAGTTAGTCATTTTTCCCTTCAAACAATCAATGCAGGTTTCAAAATCTTCAAAGTTCAAAGGTGGTAAAATTCCTTGTTTAATCAGATTCTTCATTCTTTCCTTAGAAATATGGCCAAGTCCTTTATGCCATAAATAAGATGAAGAATTATGATCAAATTTTCTTTTGACAGCAGGAGTACTTTTGTTCAACATGAAAATTTCCTGATTTAGATTTGAAACAGATGATGCATTAACACAATCCACAAACTAGTAACCATCTATAATTTTAGCTTGACCAAAACATACTGAATCATGATAGAATAACATAACTTTATTGTCACTAGAGAACTTGAAACCATTGTTTGATACAAACTGAGAACCAGAAATAAGATTCCTACTTATACTAGGGATACAATAAACATTGTTTAATTCTAGTACATTATTGTTCCTAAACACAAGCTTGACAATTCCTACAACTTTTACAGCTACTTTTTGGCCACTTGCAATGCACACCTTTGTTTCATTCCTGTTTGGGATTGTTATTCTTGATAATCCCTGCAATGAATTGACAATATGTATAGGTGAGCCAGTGTCAAACCACCATGAATTGTGACGTAGAAAATAATTTGTTTCCAAATTAAAGACTGATTTTGACAGAAAATTACCTTTCTTAGTTAGCCAAGCCTTGAAACCCTCACAATCTTTCTTAAAATGCCCTGATTTCTTGCAAAAGAAACATTTCATCACTATAGCCGGCTTAGAAGACTTACCCTTATTGTTGTCAGTCTTAACTGTAAGTTTTGAGGTGCTGCCTTTGTTGCAATTGTTTCCAAACCTTTTCTTGTGCTGCATTTTGGTGACTAAATTCACTTAAATATCTTTTCCTTTCTTCTTGACTTCATCTTCGACTTCAACATAGAGTGAGATCAATTCATTCACAGTCCACTGCTCCTTCTGAGTCTTGTAGAGTGATTTCAGATTATCATACTCTTCTGGTAGTTTGTTTAGCAGCATGTAAACCATAAATGAATCTTCCACAGCCATATTCAGTCCCCTTAGTTTTCTAGCAACATTAGAACCTCTCATGATGAATTCTCTAACACTGCCTTTCCCATTGAACTCCATTCTCATGAGTGATTTCATGAGATTATTTATCTCATCCCTATCTGAGATTTTAAACTTCTTAGCAATGGAGTTAAAGAACTCCTTGGCATACTTAGAATCTGGAATGCCTCCTTTCACATTGTCAGGTATGCTTTTCTTGATCATGATCAAAGCCATTTTGTTGTGTTTGTGCCATTTTTCAACCTTCTCTTTGGCCTCCCTGCTTACAGTTGGTGTCAATTCCTCAGGTGGATCCTCCTTGAGCACATGATTATAGTCAAGTATTCCCAAGTTGAGCTCAATGTCTGATTTCCATTTTCTGAAGTTTGATCCATTCAGAAGCTTAATTTGGCTGATACTCATAGGGAAATGCTGCATATCAATAAAATTTAGTAAACATTCTAGTTTGCCAAATACCATAATATTTTCGAGTCCCAAAATGAAATGAAAGTTCATGTTTTGAAAATTCATCCATGCCAAATCATATAAACAGAAAAAATGAAACTCAATCACTTTCAAGATTCTGACAACCTTTGTGGTGTACTCATCTCTAATGATATCTAAATGTTCACAGTTCTGCATATGCACAATCATAAACCAAATGCTTGATGCATGTTTCTTTGGAAATTAACATCAATTTGATTTTAAGTTTTATGATGTGATCTTCGGGGCCGGCCCTGAGATATCTGGGGCCCTAGGCGAACAAAAAAAAAAGGGCTCATGAGGTTGTGATCTATATTTTACTTCTTTTAGCCCCATAATTCTTTTTAGTGAAGTAATAAAATTGTAATACCCAGTTTCCCTATATTGTTATAGTATATGAAATTATTGGTGAGATAAAGAAATAAATGTTGTACCAATTATGAAAGAGACGCTGATGTTTGTGGTGGTTTGGAATTCATTTTTGGAATTGACTTCTTGTTCAACATTAAGAAGTTGCAGCAGCAGTGGCCATTTCTGTAACTGGAGGAAGCAAAGCATTAAATCACACTTAGAATTCAATCTCTGCATGTGCTTATCCAACAAGTGGACTTAGAAGAGGTGCATAAGTCATTAATGACTTTTGCTTTTGCTCTTATCATTTTGGTGTTGATTACAAATTTACACAATCACATACAAACATCAAACATGATTACTGCAGACATTGATTTTATTTTTGCTTTTGGTTTTTACTTTTGTTAGGCAACTCCTTTGTATTTTTTTTTTGGGCAATAACTCCTTTGCATTTTGAATTGAGGGAAATTTAGGCAGCAATTATCCACTTTCAGTTTCAAGGCATTCACTGACAGTCCTAACTGTGTGGATATATATGAGTTCACCAGATACAGAAATCACTTGCAGATTTGAGTTTTGAATAAAAAACTTGATCTTGGATTTTGATTTCTGCTATATATGTGTTTGGTTACTTTTTTGAGGCAACTCCTTTGTGTTTTGAATTAAGGGAAACTTAGGCTGTAGTTGCATGAGTTCATTGCAGTAGCCATAACTGTTAATTTGATTCTTAACCTGACATAGCACCTCATAAAATTTCTATTGGAAAAAGGATTAAAATATGCTTAATTCTCATAATCACTTATTAACAATTAGATAAAGTCTACATAAGAGCCTCTTAGCAATATCAAAAATAAAAGCTTCATTCAATTTTTTAGAAACTTTCTGCCCCGCAGCGTAGATCTATATTGAGTCCCTAACTAAACATGTCTAAATCCCTTAAATATGCATAATTACAACCGTGATTTGCAGATATACAAGATGCTTCAACTTGAACCTAGTGTAGATCTCTCTCATTGCTCATTACATTTCACAGCCGGCTTATACGCATGGAATAGTGCAGAGGTCATGGTAATCCAATACTTAATAATAGTCATCAATAGTAGAAGATATGGATCTCGACGGATCTTTCATTCGATGGAATATTGAATAAGGTGAAAACGACTGAAAACAATGGCACAATTGATTTCATTCGATGGAATGCCCCAGGTTTGTACGAATTTGTGGCTCTCATAAGGCCACCTCTCTTCTTGTTAGCAGCTGTAAACTTACAGCCTGCGCATTCCATTTCCAGCCTCATCTGACCATAAAATCTGAATGTTAGGTTTTTCGAGTCTTTGACAAATACAATACAAGACTGATGAGTGAATGACTGGCACAATTAGCAAAGGCCTTTCATCCTTGGTCCCCTTGATTCGTTAATGCTTTGGACATGTGCAGAACCCCCAATCACATCTCAGTGGTCCCAAATGTTTAATACATAAATGGAGTTGGCTACCTCATTTATTTTGTTGCAGTCCAATTGCAAAACTAGAGTACGTTAACCTGCAAAGCTCAGACTATTAGATTGAGTGGTAGATATACAACCAATTTCTAAGCTATATGGTAATTGAAGCATTCAATAACAGAATGAATGAGATATAGGATTGAACTAGGACAAGAAGAAGTAAAATTGCTAGAATTGTAGGCCTTTCCATGTAAGAACAAGAAGCAAATTATAGCTAGTGAATATCTATTTCTCTTAGATAGTAACTGATCGAATTCAATGGCTCATTCTTGCCAATTACCAAGGCTTCTGTAAAATTTAAAATTGATGAATAACAGATCATAAACAAATCAAACAAAGTATTGATGCTGACTAAAAAAAAACATTGAATTAAAAATTGAAAATAAGTCATCTAATCTTCCATAGGCTTTCCAATTCCTTAATTGAAAACAATATGTGAAAGCCGGATTGCTTGCACAATTTTTTTTTCTCCCTCTCTTTCTTTCTCTAATTTTCTACATTGATATAAAGAAGGGAAAAAAATTTTGAGGCCCATGATCATCAGGAGCCATAGGCACATGCCTATTGGGCCTATACCCAAGGCCGCCCCTGGTGATCTCGTATGAAGTAGACAGAATAGGTAGATAGTTTCTTGTATACTATGCTACTTTGATAGCATGAAGTAAATGAAACTTATTCTGTCAGGTTTATTCATGTCTTTATGATCTTCCCAATTTTGGAGAATTTTTTTTTTTTTCATTAAGGACGATTAGACCTGTCTCAAAGGGATATGTCTAAGATTTTCCTCCTCACCCGGATCCATCTCAAGGGGATATTACCTCTCCAAGATCTGTCTAGAGGATATTTTACCTCACTTGAATCTTCCTCAATGAGATTTCTTCTCACTTGGATTTAGCTCAAAGAGATTTCCAACGGTGCTGGAATAGCAATCAAATTTAAACGATATATATTGAAACTATATGCAGATTACTGTGTGATCCCAGAATTCAAATTGCAAAACACACAGAACATGTAATTCACATGAATATAGACATGCTCTGATACCAATTGTTAGAACTGTACATGAAAATAAATACAAATCTACATCCCAATGAATACATGTAGATAGACATTTCTATGCAAAATAGAACTAGGATTGATACAGCATCAACAATACCAGATTTCCAGAAAATATTAAAACTAGAATAACTGCATACTTACTTGAAGAATTTGATTCATTCATTTTGATCTTCTCCTGATTACACCTTTATGATTCTCTACAAGTAGATGTGACTAATTTATGAATGAGAAAAGGGACTTGTATCAGCAGGGACCAAAACCTGATTATATATGAAGCTTAGCCATGCATGACAATTTCTTCCATCAAGAAACTGTCATGCCATTTCAACTGCTTTTTCAAATTTCTCTTGATCAGATTTATCCTAATAACTGTACTCATTTGAATTTAAAATCAAAACAGATTAATGAGGTGGACTAACATGATTTAATTAAGTCTGCAACCTCAATTTGATAATTGAATTCCATACCAGTCACATATATATGTCTATGTCCAGCTTAATACAATGTCTTGTTCTTAAGACATCTAACACAAATATGCACCATAATAGCTCGGATCTCAGCTTCCACTTGGAGAATGGACAGTCTGATGGAAGTAAGAGCTCTAAGAAAGAACCCATCACAAGTTCACAACACACAATTGGGCTTTGGGCTTGACATACTTCAACACATAAAACTTTCTTCAATTTTGGGCTAATACATACTTCAACTACTCCACATAACTTTTTGGGTCCAATGAACCAAAACCAGGATGAACACAAGTGTAGCTTTGGCAGTTCCCAGAAGCAGATGAGCCCATGGGTTGATTAGCTCATGGTGGTTCTTCTAGTAAATGCCGATAACAAAAGAAAACGCGTCAATTGTCAATTGTTTATGCTAGAAAATCACCTATGACATAGACTTGTATTTTCTCTGGAGATTTTCATTAACATTAAAACATTAATTACGATGAATCATGAAAATATGAAAAGTGAGATGAATCATGGAAATATGAAGAGTGAGTTGGTGGTTGTGGTGCTATTTTTTGGAATTATAAGGGTAAATTTCTTGGTGCTTTTGTCTTAAATCTTAAGATTCCTAGTTCGATTGCAACAGAGATAATGACTCTCATAAAGGCTATTGAGTTTGCTTGGGTTCGGGATTGAAAACATATTTGGTTGGAAGTTGATTCATCTCTAGTACTTAATTATATTTGTACGCCTTCTCTTGTCCCTTGGTCTCTTTGAGTTTGTTGGTTAAATTGCTTATACGAAATTTCTCAGTGGAACTTTAGAGCTTTTCATATTTTTCAGGAAGGGAATAAAATAGTTAATGCTTTGGCAAATCATGGTACGTCTTATTCTAATTTGGTGTGGTGGGATAATGCTCCACCTTTTTAGTATTGTATTGTAATAGTGACATTCGAGCATCTTTAACAGACTCTCTATTTTGACTCTTTAGCTATTTTAGAGAGCATGTTTAGTTTTTTATCAATTTTAACAACTGCACCAGACTCGTAAAGTGGCTCTTAAATATAGAGAGCGAGATGAGACTCTCTATAATTTAAAGAGGTTTTTGAATATAAGTCCAATTTCATTCCTTCATAATGGATGCAGTCTATAGGTAATTTTCTTATCAATCTAGGTCCATTGACTTTTGTCATTATATTTTCATGCCCATTTTGCCCCTTGAGTTAAATATAGAAACAAATTAATTGCTTTTAAGCATTAATTTATTCCTTTTTTTACAATTTGAATTTTGAACTTATGATGAGCCTGCAAATAATTCAAAATATAATTAGTATTATAAAATTAGTAAATAAAGATGGGAAATCAACCTAACTAGGAGGTACAAAAAAAAGTTCATCAAAACATTCTAGCTAAAAGATACGTATAACATAAGTAAGAGATATAAGTTTAAGGATTTCTTCTAGTGTAGGTATACCATAAGTAAGAGATATGTACCTAAGTAAGAGATATACGATTATGGATTAATGTTATTTGATTCCAATAATCGAGATATGTACCTAAGTAAGAGATACAAATTTACGGATTAGATTTCTTCTATTGTAGGTATACCATAAATAAGAGATATGTACCTAAGTAAGAGATATATGTTTACGGATTAATATTATTCGATTACTGTAATTGAGATATGTAACTAAGCAAGAGATATGAATTTACAAATTAGTTTTTTTCTATTGTAGGTATAAATATTAATCGAGATACATACGGTGAGAAAAACTACCTATTTATGAGGTATACTGAAATGCAAAATTTTGGAGCTCTTAATACATCTACCACAAAAATTGCATAATTTTTTACTTTGTCAAGAGGAACCCAAAGGCTTCCTAGGCCCAAGATAAACTCCTTCGGCGCATGTGAAATGCTCCAACTGTGCATTGCAACACAGTGCCTGGCCACTTTGACAGCTTCGGGATTCGAACCTAGGTTGGGGAGCACACCCAACTAGGCAAAAACCACTAGGCCACTTGCAGTGGTTACAAAAATTGCATAATGTTTACCTTAGAACAAGATTACAATAGTGGTTTGTCAACCAACAATACATATATATATACATGTGTGTGTGTGTGTTTTCCTTTCTAGGTTAAAGGTCAGTTAAGAACGAAATGTAAAAAGAAAAAATGAAGAAGAAGAAGAAGATCAAAATGAACAAGAGCTACCACCTACGGATGGAAGGAAAAAATATAAAATCGAACACCAAAATGATCACAATCGTATAGGACCGACAAAAAAATACCTTGACCATAGAAAACTTCAATGTTAAAGAAGGAGAATCACATTCATAAAAAACATAACATTACATACAAGAGCCATAACAGCCATAGCCATAGAAGCTTTGGTGTTGAAGAAGAAAAGCATTATCAAAAAATTGCTTTACAAAGATTCCTAACTTATAAAAAACTTCTTTTAAATTAGAATAATTTTAGGAATGATTTACATTAAATATAGTATTGATGATTCCATAATTTTATGCTAGATCAATAAGAATAATTTAAGAAAGACATATATCAAATATGATATTAAATTATTAATCAGATTGCTAATTTTAATCCTATTCATTCTTGTCTTTTATGTGCAAAGACATTCAATAAGGGCATATTAGTCATGTAAGAAAGAAAAATTGATGAGGGTTGAGTCAAGAAGATGGAAAAGATTTATTACTGAGGTGGCAGCTGAGTCATTGGACCACAATTAATAAAAAAATTGATGCGGACTACAATCAATATAGGGTCTAGCTTTTGGATTTTAATCAAATTACAATTAACTCTAATTTAAAACATTCATTTTAAGTTATTTTATGTAATTTATAAATACATATAAACTATTTAATCTTCATTTAGAAAATAATATAAATTTAAAACTACATAAAATATAAAGCACTTATACAGACATATTTCTAAATTGATTAGCTAAAGACGTACATCAACTACTCCACATAACTTTTTGGGTTTAGGGAACCAAAACCGGAATGAACACAACTACACAAGTGTAGCTTTGGCAGTACTCAGAAGCAGATGGTGTTGACTAGCTCATGGTATTTATTCTAGTAAATGCCGATGACAGAACAGAAGTAGAAAACGCGTCAATTGTCAATTGTTTATACTAGAAAATCACTTATGACACATACTTGTATTTTCTCTCGGAGATCTTCATTAACATTATAACACAATAATCTTACAATATCCAGAGCAATAATCATTTGAGTTGGGAATAGAGATCCCATACTAAAACATATGCACTTGAACCAATATTTCAGGTTATAAATGGATTAGAAAACACTTTATTGTGTCGGTGGGTTGCTTAAACAAAATGCTAAACTACTAAAAGCCATGAAACAGAAGGAGCTTAGTAGCTTTGTGAATCTGGGAAGTACACTAATCTTGACTATAAGCATAGAATATTAACATATAAAATGTGTACATGGCCAGCTTGCTGCATGTTAAATTAATGTTTTGGAACCCAAGTCTTCCATGGTCAGTAAGATCTGTTGCCCTTTTTTAATGCATGGGCATCATTCTAATTTCATTGTCCAACTTCTGATTCAGTGCTTGAAGTCAGGACTCAGGAGGAGTAACCAATCCATTATCATATTGTCTGCTCATCAAAGACAAAGGCTCATGGTATAATTAAGATACCACCATAGGTCATGTTACATCGCAGCTGCACCAGTACTAACTGTACTATGCAGAACCTGTTAAATCGGAAATCCGAGATCTAAACCTAAACCTTCATTCAAACAATTTGGCTTCGTATTATAAAATAATTAACTCTAAATTAGCAAGAAGTGTTTCGAAGCGATGTTTCAGTGAAAATGCAACATAATAATATGGATTAAGAATTTTACTATACACATGATAAATGTTAAGCTCTTTTTACTTAAAAATGATTTCTACATAAGCAAATGAAGCAACCAAGGAAGTGACTTTCCGAAAATCCCAAGAGACAAATCAAGAAATCTCTATATTTTCCCAATAATTAAATAGAATAGCTATTTTGAAAAGAAAAAGACCAAAAATTTTAGATTTACTTCACTCAGTCCAAGATACGCGGCATGGACAGAGGCAGTGACTGCAAGATGCCAAGAACTAATCTTTCATACAGATACAGCTCATAGACACTAACAATTGGCCATTTTTTCTTTCTAAAAACAAAAGACCAAATCCCATCAAGAAAAGCAAAGACAGATCCAGCATTATAGATAACAGACTAGACTAGCCGCTTCTGAGAACCCTCTATATAACACCTTCTTTTTCTTTCCTGAAAGAAAATTAAAGAAGAAAGAAAAAGCAGAGGAAGGTGAGGGCTTTACAGTGGGAAAGAGAGGCAAAGACTGAATCTTTATCTCTTCTTGAAGGTTCATATTTGCATTTCAGTAGTCCCATTTGTTATCTCCATTTCTTTCAGGAAGAGATATAAGATTGGGTTTTGGGAGAAGAAGAGAAGAAAGCTCATATGGGACTCTACACAAGTGTGTGTTGTGTCTTATTGGTTGCTTTGCTTACTGTGAGCTTCACTAATGGGGAAGATCCATATAGGTTCTACAACTGGAATGTCACCTATGGTGATATCTATCCCCTTGGTGTAAAACAGCAGGTAATTTCTCTCTCTCTCTCTCTCTCTCTCATATTCATACACAGTTACACACACAAACAAGCACATTTTGTCTTTGTGCAGTTCCTCTCATCTGGGTATCTTTTGTATTGAGGAAAAGAACAATGAGTCACTGCTAAAATGAGTTTTCAAACAAATTGCAGGGGATATTGATAAATGGGCAATTCCCAGGGCCACAGATTGATTCTGTCACCAATGATAACCTTATTATCAGTGTTTTCAACAGCTTGGATGAACCTTTTCTCCTTTCTTGGTTAGTGCTCTTCTCCCTTATAAATGCATATATTGTCTATTGCTAAGCACCAGTTACTAACTGTATAAATGCTTTTAGCTTATTAAAAAGTGAAGGCATGATTCAATCACCTATTGAATATGCATGTTTTAGTCACTTTAGTTGAATATAGTACTTGGGCCAATTGCATGTGACATAAAGTGAACACCTTTGATTGCCTAAAACTCTAATGATAATTGGTGTGACCACTAAATGCTGCAATTGTTGTGTAGGAATGGAGTGCAGCAGAGAAGGAACTCATGGCAAGATGGGGTCTTTGGCACAAATTGTCCCATCCCACCAGGACAGAACTTCACCTATGTTCTCCAGGTCAAGGATCAAATTGGAAGTTACTTTTACTTTCCTTCCCTTGCCTTCCACAAAGCTGCAGGAGGATTTGGTGGCATCAAAATAGCAAGCCGACCTCGTATTCCGGTACCTTTTCCTCCTCCTGCTGGAGATTTCACCATTCTGGCCGGAGACTGGTTCAAGCAAAATCACACTGTAAGTAGCATTGCTTGGAGGTTATGTTAATTAATTATCCACGAACACGTTTTGATGTTGCATCACAAAGAAGTGCAATTTATGAGGAAATGTTTTCTAATCGGATAGTCTATTTAGGAGCTAGTGGCGTCTATCTCACCAAGCTGCAAAGTTGTCCCTATTGATTTAATTTGGCCCGGCCACTTAGTTTAGTCATATAGTTTCCTTGAAATGAATACAAGGTGCTAGATGAAATGCCTCATAGGGGCCAAAGTAGGCACCTTATTGTATTTTCCTGCCTTCACAAAGAAAATTCACAAATCCGCTGCCATTGCTAGGCTGACAATCTGGAACAATTGGTTAATTGATTACGTGGAATATTGTTTGAATCTGTAGTAAATATGTGTTAACTTTGACCACAGATCTAGTAGAAAATGAGGCATTTGATTTATGTTAATTGATGGGCTTGTCTGTATGTTACAGGATTTGAAGGCAATTTTAGATGGTGGGAATAATCTTCCCTTCCCCGACGGACTTCTCATCAATGGCCGAGGATCAAATGGGAATACATATACAGTTGATCAAGGTAGCTAGTCAATACAAGTTAAGAACCATTTGCGTGTGTGGTCTGGATTCTGGAATACAAGAGAAGACTCACAACTTTGATTCATGTGTTATACTTGCTTTTCAGGCAACACTTACAGGTTCAGAATATCAAATGTTGGAATTGCAACATCCATCAATTTCAGAATCCAAGGTCACAAGATGCTGCTGGTTGAGGTGGAAGGCATTCACACCTTGCAAAACACGTACAGCTCTCTTGACATTCATTTGGGGCAGTCCTACTCTGTTCTGGTCACAGCTGATCAACCACCACAAGATTACTACATTGTTGTCTCTACGCGTTTCACTTCACAAGTGCTCTCTGCAACCTCCATTCTTCACTACAGTAACTCAGCGGGAAGTGTTTCTGGTCCTCCACCTGGTGGCCCAACTACTCAGGTTGACTGGTCTCTTGAACAGGCTCGGTCTTTCAGGTACTTAATGTCATCATTGTGTTCTGTTAGAGAGCATATACCTTGTATTGGTAGTCTAACTTTTGAAATAGATTCTGCCTTGTTCATTTATTTTGGTAAGTATGAGATGTCATACAAAAAGATTATATCTTTTGCACTATCATTCCAGTCATAGTATTATACATGTATCAAACTTCAATCTTCATTTAGGAAATTGTAATTCTATACCTATTAAGTATCGAATGTGATATGCACAAAAAATGAACCTCTCTGAAATCATGTGTTCTATGTATCTAATCAGGCGGAATTTGACAGCAAGCGGACCGAGGCCTAACCCTCAAGGCTCATATCATTATGGATTGATCAACACCACCCGTACAATCAGGCTTACAAACTCTGCTCCGTTAATCAATGGCAAGCAAAGATATGCTGTAAATAGTGTCTCCTTCCTCCAACCTGACACACCACTTAAAGTTGCTGACTACTTCAAGATCTCCGGAGTATTCTCCATTGGAAGCATCACAGATAGCCCCACTGGTGGTGGTGCTTATCTCCAGACTTCTGTCATGCATGCTGATTTCCGAGCCTTTGTTGAACTCGTGTTTGAGAATCCGGAGGAGACTTTGCAGTCATGGCACATTGATGGTTATAGTTTCTTTGTTGTTGGGTAAGTCAACTTTTCTATTTCAGAAGTTCAAATGAACTATTTTCGCTGTTTGTTAAGTTTCTTAAACAAGATGGTTTTGATATGGACAGTATGGATGGTGGAGAGTGGACACCAGCAAGCAGATTAAGATACAATCTGCAGGACACTGTTTCTCGTTGCACTGTTCAGGTAAACTCGACAAATATTTCCCAAATATTCTTACACATGACAAAAAAAAATTGGCTAAGTTTAGCAGTAGTTGTCCTAATAACTATGTAAGTTATGTGTTCATGGTTTGTTTTAATGTGACTTTTCTGACCTCAATTCGACATTTCACAGGTGTATCCCAACTCATGGACTGCAATTTACGTGCCTTTGGATAATGTGGGAATGTGGAATGTGAGATCTGAGAATTGGGCAAGACAGTACTTAGGCCAGCAGTTCTATCTTCGTGTATACTCACCAGCGAATTCATGGAGAGATGAATATCCAATTCCAAAGAATGCACTTCTGTGTGGTCGGGCATCAGGCCGGCGAACTCGGCCTCTGTAAGCAAAATTAGTAGCTTTGTAAACTGTCGAGAGTGGTTGTCAGGGCCTTAGATGTGAACTAGGAAAGAAGATATATATGTCTGCAGAAGTTGTAGTCAGGGCTTAACTCAAGCCATTTCCAGACTATACTTCTAGGGAGGTTGGTTGCGCTTATCGAGGAATGATTCATTTCTTTTTGTGTGATCCATTATGAAACTCATGGATCCTGTATTCTTTCTTCTTTTTCCACCATTTTTAATCAAAAACATATATTTAGCCCAACTCTGTTCCTCTTGAGTAAATTAAGCGCTGTTAGATACTGTCATTCTTTACAGCATAGAATGTCCACAAGCACTGAGTTTACATCTCTTTGGCTAGCAGAAGATCGAGGTTACTGATGAATACGGAATACCGTTTTGGCCAGACTGAGCATTTTGTTATAGCAGTTGCATCTAACCAGAATCTCGCAAGCAATTACAAACATAAACACACTAAAAGCACCTCGTATGAATATGTAAAACATCCAGAATACGTGCATTGTATACAGCTCTTAGTCTCTAAGCTACTGCATTACCTGACAAATTTCATAGAACCTAGTAAATGCAAATATTATGGCACTGAAGTAGTGAAGGGGACTACAAAGTTGACTAATTTCGACACACTATCTCCCAGATCACAAACCCTACAATTTCTTACCTAAGTCAGCCTCCCCTCCATCATAGATATAGAAGACGTTAATCAAAGACAGTAAAAGATCTAATAGTTGAGGTACATTAAAGCTTGATTGACTACAAAATGCTGGTATATCATTATCTGAAACAATAGTTTCAACTTTCAACCAAACTACCTCCGGTGAATTCATAAAAGCAAAACACTGTGGATTTTTGAGGAACACTAATCTCAGTAGATCTCTACTTGTCATGGAGCTACATCTAGATCGGCCTAAATTGATAAGAAAAGATACATGGATCGCATTTCTTAGTGAGATGAGATATTTACAATACAATCATGGTATGACCTACATACATACAATTGCTACTTTCATCAATTACTCAAATGAAAATTCAATTTACCATTTTGAAAATATTGTACACTTTAATTACAAGATTTTCATGATAAGTTACAGCTTAGACAACCTTTAACTTGTGGTTAAGATCGACAAAATGCTACTTAAAATTAACATGTAGGAGAAACATGCATGTGTCGAAGAATGTCTGGTTTTGAGATATTTACTATAAGAAATAGCGTGTCCGAGACATACTATTGCCCATCATACCACTGCACACTGGCCACTGCCGCCATAAATATCCACGTCAGGAACCATGTTCATCTATTTTCACTTGTCGAGTATATATATGGAGATCGAACACCATCGAGATCCCACTGGACGAGGCCACTTGGATTTGCAATTTGCAGAAGGGGTAGGTAGTGTTCATTAACTTCATTTAATCTCAGCTACATATCAACCCCTCAATAATGGTCCAGCGTCGGTGGCTAGCTAGCTAGCTAGAATTGACCGACTTCAAGTCTTCAGTATCTCTGGCCTCACACCAATTAAGTAGTTAGGTATCTAAGCATGCAATCATTTATATCTAATGGATTTGGAGAAAGAGAATACGCTAGGTCCCAACTGTTAAAATCAATTGCCTTTCGAATAAGATTCAGGGTGAGACTTGAGCCAAAGTCAAATGGTCGTTATAGATATTTATGAACCCAGGTCATCGTCTAATTTGACTTATTTCCCATTTATTGTTCCCGCCAATTCCCCAACGGTTCCGACGCGTCCAATGAAGGCTTGAACATGCACACATTAAAAGCTTTTTGGTGTTATCAGTGTATAAGTGGCTGGTGATCGACATGAAGCCTATATAAAGGAGATGGTATTAATCGAACAGAGCAGAGCAAGCTAATCCAGCTAGCTGATAATTCAATCGCCTTGAGAGAAAAGAAGACATGGGCGTCTCTCGGAAATGGCTGTCTTCGAGTCTTCTTGTGCTCTGCATTGTCTTCCAGTTGAGTGCTATGTTCGCTCAGGGTGATGACAAGGTTGACAAAGCTAGATTTCGTGATGATGATTGTGGATGGGGTCGCCGCTGTGGTGGTCGCTCTGGTCGTGGTAGGGGTGGTGGCATTGGAGGGGGAGGAGGTTTTGGTGGCGGTGGAGGTCGTGGTGGAGGAGCTGGAGGTGGTATTGGTGGAGGTGGAGGTCATGGTGGAGGAGCCGGAGGTGGTATTGGTGGCGGAGCTGGCGGTGGCTTTGGTGGTGGTGGTGGGGCTGGTGGAGGAAGTGGTGTTGGGGGTGGGGCAGGTCATGGTGGAGGTTTTGGAGCTGGAGGAGGTGTAGGCGGTGGAGCTGGCGGAGGTGTAGGAGGTGGTGCTGGTGGAGGCGGTGGTAGCGGAGGTGGTGGTGGAGTTGGCGGTGGTTCAGGGCAAGGAGGAGGCTTTGGAGCTGGGGGCGGCGTAGGTGGTGGAGCTGGAGGAGGTGGAGGTCTAGGAGGAGGTGGTGGCGGTGGATCGGGAGGCGGTGGTGGTGTGGGTGGTGGTTCTGGTCAAGGAGGAGGTTTTGGTGCCGGCGGTGGTGTAGGCAGTGGAGCTAGTGGAGGTGGAGGTCTAGGAGGAGGAGGTGGTGGAGGATCTGGAGGCGGTGGTGGTGTTGGCGGTGGTTCTGGACATGGAGGAGGTTTTGGTGCCGGCGGTGGTGTAGGCGGTGGAGCTAGTGGAGGTGTAGGAGGAGGTGGTGGCGGAGGATCAGGAGGCGGTGGTGGTGTGGGTGGTGGTTCTGGCCAAGGAGGAGGTTTTGGTGCAGGCGGCGGAGTTGGTGGAGGCATTGGTGGCGGAGGAGGTGCAGGAGGAGGTGGTGGTGGAGGAGCAGGAGGAGGGGGCGGTTTGGGTGGTGGTTCAGGCCAAGGCGGAGGTGTTGGAGGTGGAGGAGGCATAGGTGGCGGAAGTGGTGGTGGAGTTGGCGGAGGTAGAGGCGGTGGCCACGGAGGAGGATTCGGAATTGGAATTGGGATTGGTATTGGAGTTGGTGCTGGTTCTGGTTCTGGTCAAGGAGCTGGCAGTGGAAGTGGATCCGGTGGAGGTGGTAGACATTAAGACTTGTTTGATTTAGAAACAACTGCATGCTTAAAGCATCAGTGTTAAATACTTGAAGTGAGAGTTTATTTAGTGAAGTTACTACATGTATTTAGCCACATTGAGGCTCTGAAGTATCAGAAATCAATTGTATTATCAATATCAATGCAAACCATTACCTAAAAATGGGCTACAATTTGGTCAAATTGCATTTTCAATCCATGTAGTTTGCTTAATCCATAACACTTGCCTATGCACTAAAATCTCCAAATTAAGTTACTTCATGTGGCTCAACTCCCTACATTTAGGCCATTGATCATATAAAGCACTCCAGCCCAATAAAGCTTCACTCATTCCTTCAACACATCCGGTATACTTCCAATATTGTTGCACTTGTTTGGGAATCTGATATAAATTATGGAGGTATTCTATATGCTATCTAGTCAAGGCATGCTATTTTGTGTCCTTTTCTATTTTGTATTTTGCCATTTCTTAGAGAAAGTGAGCTAGTTGGTGGAAAAATGAAACACGCTGACCAAAACAGTATTACTAATAGGCTAGGGGTTGAAAAGAGACAAAAGCGTATCATTGTTATCGTACATAGTCCTAACGTCATGAAAATAGACCAAATTATAAACAGAAGAAGTTTTCTTTAAAATTAAGTCGGAAAAGAATAAGTCGAACATGAAACTTTTGCCACACTATTTTGTCAAAATTTAGTTATAAACGCTAGTGAGCTACACATATAAGACGTGTTTAATCAGATAACTCGAGCCAAAGTTTTTTTTTTTTTGACTTTCAACGCATGTGAAATGAATGCTCCAACTATGCATTGCAGCACAGTGTCTGGTCATTTTGACAGTTTTGGGGTTCGAACCTAGATTTGAGAGTACACCCAACTAGACAAGAACCACTACGCCAGTTACCGTGGTTAACTCGAGCCAAAGTTAAGAAAGACGAATCCGTACCGTGCTTTGACTAGCCGACTCTTCTATTTTTATCTTAAAATTAGTATAAAAACAAAGCTTGCAAAGGAATGTTTGACAAGAAAAGCTTGCATAGGACGATTGACATCCCTAATTATCCTCCAAAACGACAGAAAAGGCAAGACTAATTTTCCATGGAAGTTAATTCCAAGGAACCAAGTTCCAAAGAGTCGCGTCCCTCCGAAACCCCTTACGTGTCGCAATTCCACCCCCTTCCCACCACCTGATGCAATCCCGACCCTCTACTCAGCTCCAGCTCCCACAAACCAACCGTCTAGATCTCTCTACTCCCTACCGCAGCCGCACTAAATCCCAGCCCCTCCAGTTGGCGACGTGTATTAAGTTCCCGCTGCTTCCCATGCTATATAATAATGGCACTTTCCCGCCGATCCCTTTGACGATTTTTTTGTCTCTCTGACTCGCAATCAAGAACCCTCTTTTTTTTTTTCCCGGTGATCGGCAAAACCCTAATTCCCTAATGGAGCTCCGTTCTCGTAAAAGGCTCTCCGGCGCCGATTCCGATGGTATGTGCCCAGACTCCCATTTTGTTATATCTGCTTAGTTTGTCCGCTACAAAAAAAAAAGTTGGGGACTTTTCGGTTGCCGAAAAGGTTTTGTAGTCTAAAGTATTGAAATTTATGAATGTTGGTGAGGAATTTGGGGTGGGAGATGTGATTTTTGTTTTGGGTTTTTTTTGTTGTTGTGTGGTGGTGGGTTTAATTTTGTGTGGGAACTGGGAAGTTTGCCCTAAAAAATGTGCGTTGGAATTGGTTGTGGAAAGCAGGGATTGAGCAGCGTGAGGAGGATGGGAATAGCGAGAGCAGTGGGAGCTCTGATGAGGAAATCTACTTGCCCATTTCTTTGGATTCGTCTTCGGCGTCTGATAGTGAAGGTAAATTGATTGTTTGTTTGTTTTGGTTGGTAAATTGATTGAGGTGAAAATGTAGCAAAGCCACGAAGGTGAGGTTGATGTTTTGTAACTAGAGATGAATGAGAAATTCTGGAAAGAACTCGTCTTTGTTGAATGTGGTGGTGGAATTTTAGTTATGTAATCGCTGTTTTGATAAAGGTTTTAGTGGAGTTTACTATGGCTGTTTTTTGGTGGATAAATTTTTTTTTTTTTGTTAATAACAAGTTCAGCCGAATAATCAGCATTGGTGGGAAAAGGAAAGCAATGGCTGTTTGATGTAAGATTGGAGTTTGTTATGAAGGTGGCTTGACATACATTGAATTTCTGTGCAGGTGAAGATAACCAACAGAATGAGGAGGTGACTATTAACTTAAATGATAGACCAAAGGGCAAATTGAAGCAGCCTCTGCGAAAAAAGGGGAAGGTCGAGCAAAAGAAGAAAAGAGAACAACCAAGTTCGGAAGAGGAAGTAGTGGATTATGGCAGTTTTGATGAATTACAATTGACTCCACAAAAAGCAGTTGAAATCGACTTTCTTGGCTTGACAAGGAGAATCAAGAAAAAGAAGTCAAGATCTGGTGGGCGAAAGCCAATTCTAATGTGGAATGTCTGGGAAGAGGAGCATGATAAATGGATTGATGAGAATTCATCAGAAGATTTTGATCTCAATATTCAGAATAATGTGGTAAATGAAGTTGCTGAGACACCGTCTGATTTGATTATGCCTTTGCTGAGGTATCAGAAGGAGTGGTTGGCCTGGGCTCTGAGACAGGAAGAGTCTGAAACTAAAGGAGGAATCCTTGCTGATGAGATGGGAATGGGGAAGACTATACAAGCAATTGCACTTGTACTTGCTAAACGGGAGATCAACTGGACATTTTATGAACCAGGATCCTCTACAGGCTTGCCTCACATTAAAGGAACCCTTGTAGTTTGTCCTGTGGTTGCTGTAAGCCAGTGGGTAAGTGAGATAGAGCGCTTTACTTCAAAAGGAAGTACAAAGATCCTGGTGTATCATGGAGCCAATAGAGAGAAGAGTTCCAAACAGTTCTTGGAGTATGATTTTGTCATTACAACGTACTCCACTGTTGAAGCTGATTATAGGAAGCATGTGATGCCTCCCAAAGAAAAGTGCCCATATTGTGGGAAGTTGTTTTATGAGACAAAAATGTCTATCCACTTGAAATACTTTTGTGGGCCTAATGCTATCAGAACTGAGAAGCAGTCTAAGCAACAAAGGAAAAAGCATCTGCCATCAAAGAAGACATGTGAGCCTTCTAAAGAAAAGATCAGTGGAAGTTCGGGCACGAAGAAAGGAGCTCGCAGAAAAGGATCAAAGCTGCAGAAAGATGATGATATGGATTCAGAAGATGTTGTACGGGACATGAACAAAAAGAATTCAGTTTTGCATGCTGTGAAGTGGAACCGGATCATTTTGGATGAGGTGCGTCATAATTGTTTTGGTACTATGGTAATGGGGATAAATAAAATAATGTCTATTTTAAATAACAGGAATAATAACCAGCATCTTTTAGTCAATTGTGGATGTGGAAATTGCATCAATTAAATTGATTCCTTTGATTTCTATCCATGCTTTGTTTAATAATGTTCTGCTAACTTTTACTGTGCCTGACATCTTGTTCAAACATAGGCACATTATATAAAATCTAGGCGTTGCAATACTGCAAAAGCTGTTCTTGCTTTAGAGTCTACATATAAATGGGCTCTAAGCGGCACGCCCCTGCAGAATCGTGTTGGAGAACTTTACTCATTGGTAAGTCGACTATACTTAGTTATATTGACTATAATCAGGGTTTCTTGGTCATCCAACAACATATTTGAATTTGATTCACACAGGTCCGCTTCTTGCAATTAGTCCCATACTCATATTACTTGTGTAAGGACTGTGACTGCAGAACTCTTGATCATAGGTACGTCCTAAGAATGAATGTTACTATGACTTGCCTGCCTAAAGTTGTTGGATACATTACTGTTAGACATATAGGACAAGGGGACAAAAATCTAATAGCTATACTTTTATTTGAATTATCATTTGGCTTAAATGTTCAATAAGTTTTTGGTTTCTTTTTGCAGTTCCACACCACAATGTTCGAATTGCCCTCATAGTTCTGTTAGACATTTTTGTTGGTGGAATAAAGTGAGTCTGCAATTTATTATCCTTCTTTTTTCTTGTCATTTTTGCATCGTTTAATATATTCACTGAAATATTTATGTGCTTACATGTATTGTGATCCTTGATCCTTGCAAGAATGTGGCCACACCAATACAATTATTTGGAAATTCATATAATGGAAAAAGAGCCATGATATTGCTAAAACACAAGATCTTAAAGAACATAGTGCTGCGACGAACTAAAAAGGGAAGGGCTGCTGACCTTGCACTTCCTCCTCGAATTGTGAGTTTTATTGCAATATGCTTATCTTTCAAATTCTGAAGTCTAGATTTTCTGATGTTCCTTTTCTATTGTACTTACGTAGGTTTCATTGAGGAAGGATACCTTGGATATCAAAGAACAAGATTACTATGAGTCATTATATACAGATAGTCAGGCATTATTTAACACGTATGTCAACTCTTTCATCTTTTTCTTTTTTGGGAATTTCTCATGTTTTATATGTTTGTTTTTATGTTTCTAGGAAGTTGACGTTCCAGCAAAGAATCGTTGCTTGAACTGTGTTCTAGTTCAGTCCATCTAAAAGAAAAATAGGATCATGTTTTGTTAGTATGGGCAATGGTTTGCCTCTTTTGGCCTATACATGCTTATCTTGATTCTTGAGGCTACTGGCCTTGATAATAGCCTTGAACTTTCCTACTAAATCCTTTGGCATGGTGTATGTTTTGTTCCATACAGATATGTTGATGCGGGAACTCTTATGAATAATTATGCTCACATCTTTGATCTTCTCACACGCTTGCGGCAGGTAGTATAATCGTTGAAATGTGGAAGTATTCTTTAAGCATTCTTGATTTTGAATTGTAGTTATGGCTCATTTTCCTTGTACTTGCGCTATAGGCTGTTGATCATCCTTACCTTGTTGTGTATTCTGCAACTGCTGCTTTAAGAAATGGAAACAAGGCTAATATTGATAACACTGAGAAAGTTTGTGGCATTTGTCATGATCCAGCAGAAGATCAAGTGGTTAGTTGATCCTTTCTTCAAGCTAATAGCTTTGTCATGTAAAGTTGATTTTTTTTTTTCCTTCATGATTGTGGGATGCCAATTATGGTTACTATTTTATGATTATGAAAGAGTGGCTCAAGTATATTATTTGCTAGTAGAATTTGGCCAATAGACAAAGTTGAAACTGGAAATAGTTATTTAACTTCATTGTTGGGAAGTAGGAATGTGTTTTTGCTCTTGGTGTATGTATATTCTGGATTTTTACCTCGGCAGTTCTCCGAAGAGAAGAGTTTCTTTATTTAATTTTGCATCAATTACTTTACCTCCTCTGGTAGTAGTGAATAGGGAGCTGATTGACCAAATATTTTCAAAGATTTGAAGTTACATCCTCAGCAATCCGCTGTTTATGGTCCAATACCTGTACTCTTATTGATTTCCTTCTACATTATGTCCTTTGATGTTCCAGGTTACTGCTTGTGAACATGTCTTTTGCAAGGCATGCTTAATTGATTTTTCTGCTTCCCTGGGACAAGTTTCATGCCCTACATGCTCAAAATTGCTTACTGTGGATCTGACTACAAGTGTGGGTGCTGGTAATCAGACTACTAAAACTACCATTAAGGGTTTTAGATCCTCAAGCATTTTGAACAGAATTCAGCTTGAGAATTTTCAGACTAGCACAAAAATAGAGGCTTTGGTACGTAAATTGATGAGAAGGCCATTTTTCTTATATTCTTCATAACTTTCGATATTGTTGTGAAAGCCACTGAATTTGGCCTTATATTTGACACCTGGTACATGTTAGCGATTTTCACTTTTATATTGCACACTGCATCCCTGACTTTCCTGTATCCTTTTCTTTAACTCTGACCGGATTATATGTCTTCAGAAAGAAGAAATCAGATTCATGGTTGAAAGAGATGGTTCTGCAAAGGGAATTGTTTTTAGCCAGTTCACATCATTCTTGGATCTCATTCACTACTCCTTGCAAAAGGTAAAACTAAATTATACACAGCATTTTTTGGTTTTTGCGGTAATAAAGTACAGACTGTAATTTAAAGAATTTTTGCAGTCAGGTGTCAACTGTGTTCAGTTGGTTGGAAGCATGACCATGTCTGCGAGGGATACTGCTATAAAGAGATTCACTGAGGATCCAGACTGCAGAATTTTCTTAATGAGCTTGAAAGCCGGAGGTGTTGCTCTTAATCTTACAGTCGCATCACATGTGAGTATTTTCTGTGTTTTAAGTTACTTGGAGAGTCGGAGTTATGGTATACATATGAAGATCAGGTGATTCAGAGGCATTTTTGAAAATTCTATTTTTAGCACATATGAAGTTCATGTGTTGGAACTTTATAGGTTTTCTTGATGGACCCATGGTGGAATCCAGCCGTGGAGCGGCAAGCACAAGATAGAATCCACCGGATAGGGCAGTACAAACCGATCAGGTTCAAATTTTGCTTGCTTGTTCTGTGTCTAATTCTGTAGATCCTATAATATTCCTTCAAATATGCTTTGCTGCTTGAAAGGTCGGAGTTCTAACAGTGTTGTGTATGTTACAGAATTGTGAGATTTGTAATTGAGAACACAATTGAGGAAAGGATTTTGAAGCTACAGGAGAAGAAGGAGCTAGTGTTTGAGGGGTAAGTGAGATTTTACTGGCGTTCTTTCGTCTACATTTTCCTGATTCAGGATCTAAAACCATCCTTTTTGCCTTCTACAGCACCATTGGTGGTTCTACAGAGGCTCTCGGGAAATTGACTGAAGCTGACTTGAAATTCTTGTTTGTCACCTAAGCAGATGACCCCAAGATGATGCAAAGAGTTTTTTGTATATTAAGTTATTAACTGTATCAAAAAAGAGCTCAAATGCCTCTAGGGCCTCGCCGAGTCTCTTAATATTACATTGTCACCTGCCATTAGGTTCTTGAGATGTAAAATAGCTACAGCTGAAAATTAAGGAACAAAAATTTTGTGAGGCCTCAGTTTCAAGAGCCTCGGTGAAACTAGTTTTTAGTTCCAAGTTTCCTTTTTGCATCGCTTAATGAGGCGGTAGAAATGCTTAATGCACTTCCAAGAAAATTAATTTGAGCGATCACCAAATTCCAGATTTGATTGATGAATCAGCTACAATCCTTGAAGCCAAGGGAAAATTAATCCTGTCTTCATATGTGTGGGTGTGGAGATAGTTGCGTGATGAATGACTTCAGAATGTTTTAGTAGCCAAATCCCAGATTCCTTGGGTTGACAAATGAACTTTGCTTTTTTTATTAAAACTCCCTGTGAATAACAACAAAGTAACCGAGTATTAAGGAAAAATGCATTCAGGATGATTCATCCCCTTGTCCTATAGAGCATTCCAACTCTCCAATCAAAAAGACATCGACAAACACACTTGCCGTCCATAGCCTATAGTTGCAAACAACCACTTAATCCTTTTACACGTCAAGGAGAAGTCTGCGAGGGTCTTCCACAACATCTTTTATACGGCGCAAGAAGTAAACAGCCTCTCTTCCATCAATGAGACGATGATCATATGTCAAAGCAATGTACATCATTGGCCTGGGAACAATATTGCCGCCAACGACCATGGGACGGTTCACTATGGAGTGCATGCCCAAAATAGCAGACTGCGAGAGGAAGCAACAATAAATAAATATAGACAAAAACAGTTAAATGTGATGTTCTGCAGAGTATAGGTCTATAGGACAATACCTGTGGAGGGTTGATGATTGGTGTACTCAAAAGGCTTCCATATACACCACCGTTTGATATAGTGAATGTGCCTCCAGCCATCTCATCAATGGATATGGAACCATCTGCCGCCTTTTTAGCCAGAGTATTGATCTCCTTCTCTATCTGAGCAAAGTTCATACCACCAGCATTGCGGACAACTGGAACAACAAGACCCTTCAATAACAGGAATTTGATTTTGTTAGTTCTCGTGTGACAAGGCATGTTCATGTCAAGAAGTTGAAGGAGAAGCTAAGCAAACTCGAACTTACCATTACAGTAACAAAATTTAAGGGGGATTGAAATTTACACTCCTTATTTTACAATCCACACTCCATGTTTCTTTTTTTGGTAACTTCAATTTTGTCTTTAGTAACTCAACTTTTGTATCTTTATAAGAAGTACAACCAAAGATGGAAAGAGGGAGTGTGGACTACAAAATGGGGTGTGTGGATTTCACTCCCCAATTTAGGCATGCAGTTGCCCCACCAGACAATTTCTTATGTTGAAAGAACAGGTTAACCACAGAACTTGACTAGATATTTCATATAATATAACAATCTGTTACTACATCCACATGAATTCGAATAAAATTTCTCTTAAAATAAGGAACAGAACAGTGGCATACCTTTGGTGTCCCAACTGCGATACTGATATCAATGTAATCCCTGTATATGATATCATCGCCATCAATGACAGCATTGACAACTGGCAGCTGCTCGAGTGCACTAACAGCAGCCTGAAACAAATTATTATCTTACTTACTGATGGCCCACATGCATAATCTGTAGTTAAAAAAAAATTAAAATGTATAGATACTTTGTACTTGCCATGTTCATTTGGCAATGAACAACAGTACTTTATACACAACATGCTAAAACACACGTACTTTCACAAAGCCCGACATAAATCCCAATTTCACTCCGTGCTTTTCAACAAAGGCATCCTTATAGTCTGAACGGAGCTTCATCAAGTTAGTCCTGCACCATACAGAAAATCAATATGTCAAGAAAAGTACAGCAACTGCATAACAATGTCATCAACTAACTTAAAATTAAGTGGCTTCTTAGTTCACTTTCAAAGTAAGTCGAAACTTTCACATCCTTCTTTCCCATCTCACAATTTATAACAAAAAGACACTAGAAAGTGCTTCAAGAGCCAAATACGATATTCACCAAATTAGTTACTACAGGCAACAAGTTCAACAAAATTTTTACGTAAAATGATGTCAATAGAGAGTTCTATGATTGATATTGCATATTTACATAATAATTAATCTTAGAAGTCAGTTAGAAAAGATTAGGAAGGCAAGATACAAGCTGTTCTGAAATGAGACATCATTCAACCAGAATAGTAGGATTAATGAACTTACATATCAACCTCGTTAAATGTGGTTAACAGAGCAAATGTATTCTGAGAATCTTTCAAGCGTATTGCCACCCGCTTCCTTAGTCTTGTCATAGGAACCTGTAGATGTAGAAACCAACTTATACTTGACCAGTGTTGAGCAATAAACTCATACATTTTCTCATGAACAAGGAAACTAAAACTTACTCGTCTTTCCCTGTCTTTGGGAGGAAGTACTGGTTCCGAAGCCACATGTTTAGGCGGTGGTTGTGAAGAAGGTGCTCTACTTTTGGGTAATACCTCCTTGACAGGGGCAGGTTCTGCTTTGGGAACTTGTTTTTCGGCAGTTTCCTTTTCTTTAGGAGGTTCTGGCTGACTAGAAGCCTTTTCTGATGGAGCAGCTTGCTCTACACCTTCACCTGATTTTGAGATGATGGCAATCTTAACACCTGGCTCGACAGTCTCACCTTCCTTAGCCACAAACTATTAACCATTACAAGTTCAAGGTAAAAATAAAAACATCAGTACCAAGCAGGACAAGTGATTGTAAGCAGTGATTATAGACATGCTACTTCAAGAATCTTCTATAGTGATGTTGCTGAAACATTACCTTTTGAATAACACCAGCTTCAGGACTAACTACATCAATTGTCACCTAGTGGTAAACAGGGAAGATATACGTAAATCAACATAAATTTGTGGAAAGCCTTCTGCATTCAAGAATTAGAGTATCTAAAGAAATTACCTCATCGTTCAACCAAAGAAAAGAAAAATACCTTATCAGTTTCAATCTGTGCTATAGGCTCATCAATCGCAACTTTGTCACCAGGTTCTGCAAACGTGTCATAAGAGTGAGTTACAAAACAATTGAATACATATATAGAGTAAACCACACCACATACAAAGACTCTCCACACAAAATGTCATCAGCATCAGTCTAAAAAACTTAACTTATGCAAAAACACACAGACAAAGAAGGAAATTGGATAGAAACACAAAGTAAAAGCATCAACATACTCTTTAGGAATGTTGCCAGAGTGCCATCAGTAATAGATTCACCCATGAAAGGAACAACAGCTTCAACCAAGTCTCCTGCAATATTCAACAGTTGAAGGATGATGAGTCTCACATGCCCAAAAACATGTAAATATATCAAGAGCCATGAGATTATATTGGGTGGGCATATTTCATTAAATACCATCTGAAGAAAATGATCTCTTCTGCAATCCGATAAAAGATTCTGTTTGCATTAGTGAAGTAGCTACCCTGCAACCAAGAAAAAATGAAACATCACGTCAGACTTGCACAATCCAGAAATAAAACTGACTGCAATTTTTATAAAAATATGATATTTCTTCCAGTCACTCTAAGTGCAGGCTTAGGCCACACATTCTGATTCTCACCATAGATTAAGGTCTTAAAACACATCAAAACATCTCATAGCTCTTGGGTCAAGTCGGAAAGACCTTTGGAGCGTATTCTGAGTTTTGTATAAGCACAGTGCATGTAAAAAGTCCATGTCAAAAAGATTGGAGAACCTCTTGTTCTCTATTTCAAAGATCAAATTGTTGGGTAGTACTCAACTCAAGTTCTAACTCCCAAAAAGTGGTCTATGCCACACCAACCAAAAGAGATGGAAAACGGCTCTAAAAGAAATGATAGAAGTATGAATCAATCTATTACTGAGGGCACTTTCATCTTGGATTCCATGATCACTCCTCAATTTGAAGTGTATATAATACATAATTTTTGTATCATAAACAGAAAATCAGGTAGCAGGAGCACAACGAAGGTTCAGAAAAACCACAGATCAGATATAAAGAGCCTTGGTCACATAGACAAGGTGAGAGAGTTTTTGAAATTACACAGAGATTTGGTTTGGAACTCAAAAGAATAATCAGGACTAAAAGACTTGCAACAAAGCTGGTGTTCACAAAAACCATTTTCATGCAAAGCTCACAGGGGCTGATAAAAGTTGTATCCACGATAGAGTATTGCTGACAGTACAGTGTGACATGGATCTCAGGAAAGAGAGGAATATATCGATCATCAATATAAAAGAACAGAGCTCAGTACCTGCTTGGCTTTGAAGCATAACTCCCTGCAAAGTAGGAATTTAAACAAATTAATAGGAAGCCCCAACAAAAACGAATCTTACTTGTATGAACTTAAACATACCTAAGGCAATGTGGTAGCTTGACCTCTGAATACACTCAAATCCTCTCCCATTGAATAAAGCCTGCATGTGATTAAAAGGTATCAGATGACTCTCCGAGGCAATCAAAACACAATAGCAACAGAAATATGTTTACACGCAATTGCAACGGCACATCCAAAATAAATATATCCTCAAAGGAACCTTTCAACTAAAACAAAACACAAGAGCAACCGAAACTCGATTTTCAGTACCTCTTTTGGCACAGTCCGGTAAGAATTTGGCGTGGAGGCTGCAGGCCTAACCTTCCACGCTTGTCCCAACACCTGAGACTGTTCATCCAACAACTTATGACTATTAGCTTCAATAATTGCGAGTTTGTGACACGAAAACTACTAAAGCATGCAGATTAGGATCAAAAATTGACACGGAAAAATCAATGGAGGTTTGATAAAGTACCGAAGAGACTTTCCGGCGTATAGTCCCCCAAATCATTTCTCTTCAATTTTTCAGCAACCTGACCTGAAAAAGAAAAAAAAAATCATATAACCACGTCTCAAACCAGCACCAGCAGTAACTCCATTTCAAATAAAGCAAAAGGAAAAAAAACAAAAAAAAAAAGCAAATCAAATCCGAGCTTGGATAGCTCTGAGCAAATAGTACGGCAGTAGAATACGATTTTTCGCTTCATCGATGAGGTCCAAATTGAGGTGGAAAGAGAGAATAAGATTGAGATTGAAGAATTAACTACGTGAAATGAATATCATCGTCTCTATACCTAAAACCCGGACTTACGGGAATTTAAAACGACCTAGATAAAGAAGAAAAATGAGAAAAAGGCGAATGCGTAGCTGAGAATCATAGAAGCGAAATTGAAGAGAGAAGAGAGAGGGTTTACCTGGTAGCGGAAATCAGAGCAGGGATCCAAATGTGCAGCAAAATACACAAAGGGAAGAAGAAGAAGAAGAAGAAGAAGAAGAATATGAGCTTCTAGCGACTTTCACGCCGACCATCTAACGTGCGTACTCATCCTTCTATTTTCTTTTTCTTTTTATTTTTGCCCCTAATTTACACTACTTTTCGTAGTTTTGGCCAAACAATAAAAAGGAAGATATTTTCAATTTTTTGTTTTTATTTGTCGTTTTTCCTTTTTAAGTCTTGTTTTATATGCCGAAAAAGGCAAAAATTAGACCTCGCTACAAAAACATGTGCAGAAGACCCTTTCAAAAAACAAAAAAAGGTGCAGACTAAATTCATTTAATGAATGGGTGAAGTAAAGGTAAATAATCTATTAATTGGAGTGTGACAAGTTCTTGGCTATCTTAAACTGAAGTTTAAGTTGAAGGTGATTCAAAACTACTGATTATTTGACGGTCTGATTTTTTTTTTTTTTGTCAGATAAGAGAAGGATTTCTAGTTTTCTACACCTTGGAGAATCAAAACTCTGGTGCATGACATCTTTGAACTAGTTTTCATTTTCTAGTATTTAGCGAGATGCAAATTCCATTACTAATGCAATTAAGTGTTGGCCATATTGCCAGTGTTTTCATGACGGAGACAATCAGACAATCACTTCCACTTTCCGTCCTTGATGCTATAATTTTGATGTTTTATGGGCTAAACTTTAAAATTTTCCGTTCCTACATTCAGGAAAGAAAAAAAATCTTATTATGAAATATACCGGTATTTCATAATGTTTTATGAACTAGTAAATTGTCGATGTTTCAATCAACACAGAGTTCCCATCAAAATTTCAGCACCGTTAACTCAAAATTTCGAATCTTGAGATTGGCCGAAGGTGCTGCTCCAATTACTTGAGGGTAGAGTAGATGCCTAGGGCTAGATGGAGATGCCGGAAAGTAAACAAAAAAATTGGGAATGTGGCCCAGGCAAAGGAAGCCCACAGCAAGAGAACCAGGTGGATACGCAACGAGGTCCAAATCTTTCCCAAACGGGCTGAAACTAGATCCACCAGCCCAACTTCCAAACATTGTTGTATTAGGCTCCAATTGTTGAAGCTAAATTATGGAAGTGAGAAGAAAGCACCCCACTGTTAACAATCTTACTTAATTTATGACTTGCTAACAACAATTGAAGCAGTGACTTAGTATTTTCGTTGACTTGTAGTTATTGACTTGTTGTTCTTGTTTGTGTTTTGGACCTTATGATATGTTTATCATCATTATTGAGTTAATTCTTAGAATTTGTTTGAGATCTTTTCTATAATTGACAACAATGATTTACCGTTTCTATGTTTTTTTTAAAATTTATAGCATTTGCATTTCGGTAATCGAATTTTAAAATGTTTTCTAAATAATAATTTTTTTTTATCAAATAAACAACTCAAATGTTACAACTAGTTTTTTTTTAAGTCAAACTTACAACCTCCCACTTACAAATGAGAGACTATGTCACTAGACTAAATGGTACTGGGCTAAATAGTAACTTTTTAATTTTTTTTTTTTGAGAATGTTTTTAAGTATGTGTTTGAATAAACACTTGAAAAAATACATTCCAAAACTTTAGAGCAACTCCAACAGGTTCTCTATATTTTGATTTTTTTCTATTTTAGGAAAAAATAAGTCTCTTTTGCTCCAACAGCTTTTCTATAACTATCTTCATTTTAGGGAAAGTGAGGAAAGAGAAAATTAAATTCTCTAAATTTACAACAATCTCTAAATTTTTTTTAAAGAATTATGGAGATTTTAAGAATTGTTGTAAAATAGGGAATCTGTTGGAGTTGGAGAAGAAAAATAGACTAAGCTTTGCCTTTTGCTTCCCTATAATACATAAATTATAGATAAACTATTGGAGTTGCTCTTACTGATTCTATTGAAATTGCTTGTGTATAAGTTTTAGCTGAAAATGAGTGTAAGAAGTTCTATTAAAAGCAGGGTTTTTTTTTTTTTATAAACATTTCACCACATTTTCAAAAAAAAAAAAAATCTTAAATGGCTAAGCACATTGTAGTGTCACACGGTCACTGTGCTTCTTCAAATCTCGCTAAAGGGTAATTTTACAACTCAAATTTGCATCAAATCTTACTAAAAACGATTATGACTTGAGAAAATAATATTTTTATATAACCAAATCAACAATGATCTAAAATCGATTGAAAAAATCGATAAATATCAGTATTCAAAAATTAGTTTTAAAGATACTATGGATACCGCTTAGATATCATAGGTAACATCAAATATGAACATTTCAAAATCAAAATTGAATCAAAAGCCACTTGAAATTTATATAAAACAAAATCCCACACCCATAAAAAGTTAAAAACAATTCCAAACTAAACCCGTGGGGCCCTAGTGAATTATTAATAAATGATGACTCCTCCTCCTTAATTACAAGCCAACCACTCACGCGCAAGTCACGTGCCTAACACCGAACGAGACCCAAAAGGCACTCACCTACACCAGACTCAGAGACCCAAAGCAATTGCAATCCACCCTTCTCACTCTCTCTCTTCTTCTTCTTCTTCTTCTTCTTCTGCTTCCTGCTTCTGCTTCTGCTTCTGCTCTCAGATCTAGGTTATAGGCCGCGGAGACCAAAGATGATGCAGCTACTGTACACGGTGATCTTCAGCCAAATGGCGCTGATTCTGACGCTGCTGTTCAAGACGCCTCTGAGGAAGCTAGTGATTCTGGGCCTGGACAAGCTCAAGCGGGGCAAAGGCCCAATCGTGGTCAAAACTGTGGGCGGTACTGTGGCCGCTGTGCTCTTCGCCAACGTCTACAATCTCAATGAGATCAAGAACCGAACCAACGAGTCCGGCATGCTCAACCCTACCGACGAGGTCCTCATGTCCATGAAAATGCTCGAGATTTCTCTCATGGGTAAAGCCTCTCAGATTAGCTTTCGAGTTTTATATTCGGAGTTATCTTAATTGAATTGGGTTTGAGCTTAAATGTGGAATTGGAATTCATTTGTTCAGGTTGAGAATGATAAATTGGTGGTTAGAGTAATTTAATTTATGGTAGTCTGTGCTAATTTATATGGTAAGAGTCTAAGTATTTGGTTGTTGAGAATTAAGATGAAAGGAACAGTGAAAAAGAAAGTGAAATTTTTGGGGTTACTTCCATATCAGTTGAGCACATGAGCATGTGGAATTACAAATTGCTCTGTTGTCGTTCTGTTTTGATATTTGATATGTTACGAGTTTATTTTGTTGGATTCTGTTTGTGCTGTTGGTTGTTTTTAGATACCAAAAGAGTGATAACTTATACAGGTTCATATGTATGGAGCGTTACTGAACTGATGGACTGTGGTGTCCTTGCTCGATCTATTGAATTTATTTTAGGTTCAATTGTCCCAATCAGTTAGCTGGTGACTGATTTTAATACCTTAGCTATGCTAAACTCGTGTCTCTTGAACTGGTTAAGTGGTTACTAGAGGACCTGGTTGGGCAGGTTGTGGATGAGTCAATCGGTTGGGCAGTTTGAGTTCATATGTCATGACATTGGAAGAAATGGCGTGATTTAACATAGGGAGAGTTTATATCTAGCATGAGAAGTGTATAGATATCTCTCCTGTCTTGCCTTTTGTTTTTCACTCCCATCAGCATGAAACATATTACCTTAAACCAACCAAGTTGGTTTAGGTCTCTAACAGAAAAATTAATTGGCTGCTAGTCAATATCTGAATTTTCATAATATCTTTGAACCTGCTCAAAATTTCCTTACTTGTTGAGTGCTGATGTTAGACAAAACATGCTCCCGGTTATGTTATTGGAGATACCATGCTCCTGATATTTTCTTTTTTGTACATTGAGTTTATTTTACTCGATATTTTGTTATATTTCTATTGGTGTCAATATCGTTGATATTTCCGATAACACCTCTGTGTTTCACCCTTAATATTACTTTGCCTATATTTAGTTATTCACTACCTTGATTTTAGTTTTTGCAAAAGTTCTCTCCCCCCTTTTGGCTAGGCAAGATCTTTGACCATCAGGGGCTGGGGCCCCAGATATATTTCTGCTGTTATATGGAGTTCATTTTAGTGTGTAAATTGATGGGAATATCTCACAAATTGTGTTTAGTTTATTTGGTCAATTTTTCTAGTAACTTCAATACGGTGGAATGCAGGGTTTTTTCTGTTCCTTTCACTGATGATTGATAGATTGCACCATTACATAAGAGAACTTCGATTTCTGAGGAAGGCCATGGAGGCTGCAAAGAAACAAAACCAAACTACTCAAGAGGAGAAAAATGAGGGCCACAAGACCTTGGTACAAGAGAATGACACATTGAGGGCAAAAGTTAAGAATCTGGAATCTGAATATGAGACCAAAGAAAAGAAGGCAAAGGTAGCAGCAGCTGAGGTAGAGGCCCTAAGGAAGCAATCTGAGGGACTCCTCCTGGAATATGATCGCTTGCTGGCAGAGAACCAAAATCTTCGGGACCAGTTGAAATCAATTGATCAGAGCATATCACACTCTGATGACAAAAAAAGACGTAAGACGGTGGTTAAACTGTAATTGTCAAACATCTTTTGTCAAAATCTACCTCTATGAGGGTACTGTAGATCTGGATTGAGGCAGAAAGGAAACTGAGCGCACTTACCCAATAGGGACTAATATGGATATATAATGGGTTGCCAATGGTAGTCAAATGATGCAACAATGTAGTTAATTTTCAGTTTTATCGGATAAAGATTCCTCGGAGTAGTAGTTATACTTCTGCATAATCAACTGTCCTTGCCAGAGTCATATTCTATCAACACTAATTTTGTTTCTTCTTTTGTTTTTTCTTTTTATTCTTTAGGTCCTATCTGGTAGCTACAAGTTCATTAGTTTAAGCTACAAGTTGGCTATATTATGATATTGTAGGGAGTCATGGTAACAACGGGGTACTGGCCATAGACTTTTAGTTCTTGAACAACTCGATTGTTTGTCATATATGGAAATGCGTGATGACTAACAGGTTCTATTCCGTAGATAGAAACCATATCCCTTGACCGCAACTAACAGAGCAACAAATTTTATCTTCCTGGTCTACTTATCAATGGCGTTATCCTTCCTGCCAAAACTGCTGGTAGTATATTTGGCTCTAGCCGTGAGTACGACAGGTTCAGGCCGAATCAATACTGAGTTTAAGGAAACCCAACTAGCCATGTACTTAGAGGACGTCTTTGCTGGTCCGAATGCCATTCCTATTGCAGGTATTGGCGGAATGCTTTGGTGTTCATTCAATTTGCAACACTTTTCACCACGAACAACCATACAACGATGGGTCCAGAGCCATACAACAGTTGGCCATCATCAAGGCTTGTCCATGACTTCCTATCTTAATGAAAGTAATGCCTTTGTCTTATTTTCATTTGTGTTCACGAACCAGGAGTACAATGAAGCACTATTGAGATACAAGGAATTGGTAAACACACGAGCAAACATAGAGGGGTTGCTATGTCTGAAACGTATTTCCGAGCAGTCCAGTTGGTTGTTCAGTTAAAAGAACCAAAGTAAATTTACACAAAGCATGGGGAAGCATGGGGAGAAAAAGAGAGGAGACCGAGATCAAGGCGAGAAAAGGAGGAGACGAAAAAAGAGAGAGGAGAACAGGGGAAGAAGAATGAAGAGGAATTTGGGATTTGGATCCGCTCTGATCGAAATTCCAGGATATGCGTTAGGGATAAGTTCCGGAGCTTCCAAGAGACAGGTGCAATTTTTACATTGAAGCTGCTTAGATCCCATCAAACCTCATTTTCAATCTTTACATGTCACTGATTTTGGGGTTAGGTCATGCAGGTGTTGTTGAGATTGTTATTCATTTTGAAGCTTATAATTTTCAAGAAGGATGAGCGCAGTATCGAAACAAATTGACTGAGGTATATACTTTCAATAGTTTTCCTTAATCTGTTTCAGTTGTTTCTGAATTCTAACTCACTCAATTTAATGCCTTTTATGTTATGCTTTTGGTTATGATTTGTGTAGTTTGTTTTTTTAGTTTCTTCTAATCGATTGGAATTTAATTTGTGTAGGTGAAAGTTTTGGTTGTGCTTTTCCTTTGTTAATTGTGTATAAGGAAAAGAGAACTGTAGAGAGAATTAGGAGAATAGTTGTAACTTTTATTGATAATAAGAGCCTCTATATATAGATGATACATGTACATAATCTTTGAATACAAGGCATCCTATTCTAATTAGAACTAGGAATCTAGAACATTCTCTTCTATTACAACTATAGAAAGCAATCCTAGTTTGGTAAGGCACACACAAATCGAATATCCTTCAACACTCCCCCTTGTGCCGTCCAAACGTGATGTCATCGTGACACCATGACGCTTCAAATGTTGCCTTGTTAAAAACCTTACTCGAGTAATAAAAACCCTGTGGGACAAAAACAAGCTCGAGGACGAGAAAAAGAGTACAACACACCCTTCACTCTTCGAGATCAAACATGTAGATATCATGTCTCCCCCTGATGTCGACATTTCCCCATGATTGCTGCAATCATGAGAGTTCTGATAACTTTCTCAATCCGATACTATTTACATGTTTCTCGAAAGTGGATTTAGGTAACGGCTTAGTAAATAAGTCTGCTACATTATCCTCTAATCGAATTTGAGTCACTTCGATATTTATAAGTGTATGTTATTGCTGATAATAAAAGAACTTAAGCGATATATGCTTGGTGTTGTTGACTTTGATGAAATCTAACTTCATTTGTTACCTTATATATGCATGTAGGTTCATCTATATTTGGTAGACTTCAAACCACAAATTCCTCAAATATGTCTAATTACAAACCTTAGCCATATGCATTCACGCACGGCCTTATGTAGAGCAATAATCTCTGCATGATTTGAGGAAGTAGCGACAAATGTCTACTTTGTAGATCTCCAAGATATTGCGGTGCTTCCCATGGTAAAGACATAACCTGCTTGGGAGCGACATTTGTGAGGGTCAGAGAGATACCTTGCATCAGCAAAACCCATCAAAACATCACCATCATTTTGACGGAGGGGAGGAGGGTGACGTCGACCACTCTTGGTGGTGCCAGCGCTGGCCATCTCGCCAGTCACGGCTGTGGGGACGGCGACATTATGCCTAATGGGGTCTGATCCCATTCTTCTGTCATTCCTTTTTTCTTTGTAGGGATAAAACAAACTCATATCTATCATACTCTTTTAGTATCAAAAGATTGTCTTTACACCATTTTAATGGCATTGCATTGGCGCAGGGCTACATCTAGCGAATAAGTTCATAACAAATGAGGTGTCCAGTCTTGTATTCTGTTAAGTACAATAATGCGCCTATTGCACTTAGGTAAGACACTTCTGCCAATTAACACGTTTTCGTCATCATCCCTGGGACGAAACGTATCCCTCTTAAGGGCAAGACTACGGACGGCCATGCGAGTGCATCTTGACTTTATCAAAATTCCAAAACATTCATTGACACGGTATACAAGTTCTAAATCTAGACAAAACCGTGTTCTCCTAAGGTTCTTCATCTCAAACTCGATTTCAGGTGTTTAGCGGTTTCCCTTAACTCTCAAAGGTTCAAATTATATTCATCAACATAAACCGCGACAATTGCAAATCTGGAACTTATCATGGAAATGCGTGGGCATAGTTCATCATATCCCTTCTCAATTAAGTAGTCACTTTAGTGAGCATTTCATCCTCATTGCAAACGTGCTCCGTGGTCTAGAGCCACTTGATTTGGATAAATGAAGTCCGTAAGAACCTTCATTATATTCCGTATCTAGATCCCCATAAAGATACGTAGTGACCACATTCATAAGCTACATGATCAGTTATTTGGAAACTACCAAACTGACAAGGTCGTGGAGTTGATGCGCCCAAAGCAAGCGCATAATTTAACCCTGAAATATCGTTAGTAGTATAAGCAAATAGGGATCGTTCTATTCCGGGGATTGAGGGTACACCTGTCATTGTTAAACAATTAAACAAAAGTATTATTTACAAAAATAAAATAAAGAATATATATATACAATTGTATAAACAAATAAAGAATTAAAATAATAAAGTATTATTTACAAAAATAAAATAAAGAATAAATATATACAAGAAAACACAAATAAGGGGGGGGATTAGGATTCTTAAAATTAAAATTAAAATAAATAAAATAAAGAAAATGTAAAAACATATATACAAGGGTGGATCGCAAGGAACAAAGATCAAAACCACATCCATATGTAAGAAATCCAATTACAATTCCTATAGTTGATTTTAAATGTCATGAGAGAGGAGTTGATCATGTGAAACATTCGAAAGCAAATGATTTCCCATATTTTACTTTTCAATGCTAATTAACCTAAGCGAAAGCACCTAGATTAATCCTATCAAACATGCAATCAAGCCCTAGAAAGCTAGTCAATCATGACATGTTCAACGCATTAGACATAGAGAAAGGCTATCAACTCAAGTGTACAACTTAGTATGGAAAAGTCCACCTAATTGCAATCCTCTTTAATTAAATTCGGTCTTTGCACAAAACCTTTACTACTTTGATTCAAGTTTACACAAAACGAAAAGTCGATTTCATGTTCTTAAACCTAGCACCAATTATATCAAAACCCTAAGTGTTTGCAACCACATAAGATTAAAATACAAAAGTTTTCTATCATGCAAATTTAATTAAACAAACCCACATAAGCAACATAAAAATCAACATATAGAAATCACAACTTTATCTCAAAACATATAAACGGGCTTTAAACTTTGCCCTTAACATTATTTGTTAACTAGAAACAAGTTCATATGAATTCAAATAAGGAAAACAAAAGATCATTACAAGGAAAAAGAATGAATTACACCGTGAGGGGAGATGGAGATGGAGAGCTTGAATGTTGGAATCTTGAATCTTGGAAGCAAGTCTTCAAGGTGGACGATGGAGGCTATGTCCTCACGGCTTCTTCTTCTTCTCTTTACTTGAAAATGCAAAACTAAGAACTAGAGAATGGAAAAGGAAAGTGGAAAGGAAATGGAGAGACAAAGAAGATGGAATGGATGAAGGAATATATGTAGGAAATGGTGACTAAGGAAAATGGAGAGGAAATGGTGAGACAAGGAGATGAAATGGATGAAGGAATGTATTTTAGAATGAGAGGAGAATGTGTTTATATAGGGAAGAAAAAGAAGAGTGAAATGATGAGTGGAAGAAAAATAATGAAAGTGGAGTATGAAAGTGATTTGTAGAATATGGAAAAGAAAGAGAAATGATGAAATGAAAGCAAAGCATGAAGGTGCAGCAACATGGAAGTGATGATGATCTATTAAAGAGATTGTAGAAAAAATATATCCAAGGAAAAAGAGAAAAGCATCTAGCTTTCTTCATGTGGGTGGGAAACATGAATATGTGGTGTTGAGCTGTTTTCAGGTCAGTTTCTTCCCCTTTATTCCTTCAATTATTTCTCCAACAAGACTTCATTATATGCCTTTGACTTCTTCATATGAAATGTTCCACTATGAGTGTAGATCATCCTGACAAATTTTCAGAGCTTCAATCCATGTGGTTGGGCCGGAAATGCTGCTGGACCTCTTACAGGTCCAGTTTTTCGGTTTTGCTTCTGTAGAAAATTGGGCTGATTGTTTGAAGGCCTTCCACTCATATTTTTCTCTGGCACTCTTCATAAGAAATGATCATTTGGGTGTCTAGAATGGATCTGGAATGTTTCAGCTCATTTGAAGTTCATTTGGTCAGGCGGCCGCTCCTTCTTCCTTGCTTGGCTCTGATTCTCCTAGCCGGAGTAAGAAAATATTCAAGGTTGACTTTTTAGTGCATTTTCATTCTTCTCCATCTTTTCTAGGTAATTATGGACCTAACGCTCATTTCACCTTCATTTACTCCAATGTACCTAAAAATAGAAATTGAATTAAAATCGATTCAGTTAAGGAATTAACTAAGCAAAATGTGAGGAATTAACTATTAAAATATCACATTAAAATGCGCCTATCAAATTCCCCCACACTTAGCTTTTGCTAGTCCCTTAGCAAAACAAAACAAAAAAAATCCAAAACAGAACAAAGACTTGACAAAAAGCAAGTAAATGACTCTATTGCTCCTAACTGTTGTCTCAGAGACTCCAAACTCATGGCTTTCACGTTAAACACTTAATCAAAATCACAAAGATAATTCCATGGTTAATAAACCTGTGACATTCATATGACTAAGCAAGATATGGAGAACTTAAGTTATACAGTGAATGATAGCATGTTTCGAACAAGTCCAATCCAAACTCACAGGGCATACTCTCGATTTTTCTCTCAGAAATGGCTATGCTTAAAAGCTTCACACTCAAGTATATGCAAGAGAACAAATTGTAAGGCAACAAACAGCTTGCATATTTCATCAATAAACACATTTTGTGAAGAATTTTTAAAGACCTCATGAAATGACTAAGTGCACAAATGGACCTAAACCATAAGCTCGACTGCGTAACTGACTCCACTAACCAAAGATTGCCCATCTCAAGGATCAAGTTAGCACTTAAAACAGGTTGTAATGGGGCTAAGCTAGGGTTTTCGAAATGAAGATTAAGGATACAAAAAATCCTAAGGACCTAGCAGAGCATATAAGGACCACCTTATGTCATCATTTTTGTAGACCAAATATCATTGTTTTGGGCCAAACCTTCACTCTAACCAACATGGGAATGGACAAAGGCGTAATTTTCAACCTTGAGCCTTCTACAAATTTGCAAGTCCAAAACCACACTTCAACATTTTCCCAAGAGTTTTCTTTTCAATTTTTCTTCTCTTTTGCCTCTTTTCTTTCTTTCTTTCTTTTTTTTTTTTTTTTCAAGGCAAAATTTTTTTTTTTCTTGGATTTTTCCCACCCCATACTTGTCTTTCATCGTCACCCCTACATACTATGTCATGCTCTACTAAGTCCTTAAGGCAAGGGTAGAGATATCCTGTACTAAGCTCATGGTAGGGTAGTGAGGGTGATGAAACAAAGGTTTTCAACGTAGGCTCAAAGGGGTTCATTCTAAGGAGTCCCACGACGGGCACAATTGGGGACACATGCTTGTTTGGCTATGGTGGTTACCCTAATGCCTTCTATTCTATCCAGGATCAGTGCATATTATGGCATACAAGTTTTGACAGTCACAACAGCCGAGTTCTAGTACTCTCTAGTCCATTAAAATCTATGGCACGTGATCATTGGATTTTCAAAAGAATGATGAGGTTTTGCAAATACAGCCATGAAATTTTGAATTTATCAGTAAGCACTCCAAAAGAAAGTATTTTAGCTCAACAGCTCACTTGGGTCAAATGAATCAGACTTAATCCTATCATGCTTAATGAACCAAGTTACAATCCTATCTCAAATCTTCATACAAGCATCACAATGTCGATTAACCACAGAATTCAATTAAGTCCTATTTTGATTGTGAAAACCTTCAGCCATGAATTCGGAGACATGCTCATCCTACACATTAGGAGCATCCTAAGACTCAAACACACAAAAACACTCTAAAACCAACATTTTTTTTTTTTTTACAATTTAATTTAATTTCAACACTTAGGTACGGGAACAGGGAGTCTCGATGTGCAATGGGACTGAAACAGCTACCCTTTTTCAAGACTATGTTTAATCCAATATACCTTAGTGTATCACAACATCAATTAAAAACACAATAAAAACACAATCCAACAACAACTATTTTTCATTTTTTTTTTTACTAACTACTAAAAACACAATAAAGCAATAATCATTCCCCCATACTTAATTCATGCATTGTCCTCAATGTATAAACAAATATAAATCATGCAAAGCATAAATCAAGCATAGAAGAGAAAGTTAACACAACGAAACCTAAAACAACCTAAAATTCATGAAAATAAAATAGAAGGAAGAGTTCAAGAAAGCAAATCTGCGTTTGATGTCTCCTCCACAGATACGGTTGAAATGGGTTGCCTCCCATGCAGCGCTTAATGTTTAAAGTCTTTCAGCCTAGACTTGTACCTCCATTTACTCCTTTGGAGGAGCGGTATGCGGGCGAGTGGCAGCCCTCTTGCTGGTTTCAGCCTTCGGAGGCGGGTCCTCATGTTGTGATGCAGTAGCGTCCTTGCGAGGAAACCCAGGAGGATAACTCTGCAAGTTATTGACTTCCTGAGCAAGCTTGTTTATTGCAGTGTGACAGCGGATCAAAGAGCAGTTCATCTCAGAAATGTAATCGATCATGCAATTGACTCTCCAATCTATCACCATAATACCATCGCGGAGAGAGGAACGCAAATCATCAATGGAATCCGACAAACTTTCCAGGGTGGCCATAGGCCGAGGAGCACGAGCAGCTGGTGAGGTAGAAGACTCTCCGGGATGCAGTCTGGGAGAGCGACGAGGCAGAGGAGGGGGACTGCGGGTACGCTCACGGATAGGACGATGGTCCCATGGACGAGTAAGTCCAGCTCTAGTGGCCGCTTGACGACCTTCTTCTTCCAAAGAGAGAACATGGCGTTGATTGACGCCCCTGCGAGGGGTAACCTTGGTTCGAGCCATGAGGAAGTAGAAGGAATTTGAAACTGCACGCTTAGACAAACCTTAGTAAAATCTGGAGGAGACAAAAAAGGATGTATATGTAAAGCACAAAATAGGGTAGAAATCTCAACAGGCACACGGTTTTAACAAAGCTTCTCCGGGAAGGAGAAGAGTTATGACAGTTCACGGCCCAAGAAACTCCCCCACGTGTAAATATTCCTTTCTTTTCCTGGATTTATGGCATGCTTTCGGCTATAGCTCCTCGAGATTCGTTTGATTCCCCCACGCGTCCTTCTTTTCCTTGATTCACGGCAATTAAACCTGCTTTCAGCTGTAGCTTGTCTGTCACAGCTCCTCGAGATTCGTTTGGTTCCCCCACGTGTCTTCCACGCGGCAACAACTTTTCCGTGTTTGCGGGTGACTTTAATCCAACGCGTAGATTTAATCTCAGAGGTCGTCCATCCAACGGTGGAGATCTGCTCACTCGTTCTATAATTAGGTGCATTCTGAGGGAGCGACTATTCACTCCAAAAGAAAATTCTTCCGAGTTCCATCCTTTCTCTCTCAACCCTTCAGCCTTTCTTTCGAAACTCCAATCCTTTCTTCATCAACATGGAACCACGAACTCTGCAACTAATGGAGTTACAAACCCAGCAACAAATGGAATTACAAGCCCAGCAACCAACCGAGGAGGGAGGAAGCATCCAAGCAGCCGGGAGTAGTAACCGGTGGGCTCCCACACCGCCTCAACTAAGAATCCTCAAGGGCCTTTACTATGATAAGGGTTTTAAGTACCCAACTCCAGAGCAGATTCAAGAGATCTGCCTTCATCTGAAACAGTATGGGCAGATCGAGGACAAGAACGTCTTCTTTTGGTTCCAGAACCTCAAGGCTCGTGAGAGGCAGAAGTTGAAGGAATTTCGGAACGTTCCGGTTGGTGGATCTCTCGATCTCAATTTTGGTTCCACTGGTTCTACTAGTAATGATAGATCCACTGACAGATCCATTGATCTAAACTTTGGGTCACGTGTCGGCTATGGTGCTGATGGATCGATCATGGAACAACGAGGAGAATATCACCAGGAGATTGAAACCCTTCCACTATTCCCCATGCATGGTGAGGACATCTTGGGCAACATGAAGACTACTTCTGAGGGAGGTGGCGGTTATGGCGGTGGCTCTCACATTTCCCTTGAGCTCAGTCTCAACTCCTACAGAGATGCAGACATGGCTTAGTATTATTATTATTATTATTTTTTTTTTTTTTAATTTTTTTTTTTTTTTTTGTAAATAGCTGAATTTAATAAGACTGAATGAATTTTTTTTGTAAATAGCTGAATTTAATAAGACTGAATGAATGCAAATTTTTTATTTTATTTTTTTTTATTTTTTTTTTATATAAAGGACTCAAAAATAAAAGACAAATATATATATAGGACTCAAAATGAAAGACAAAAATATAAATCTCTTCCCCCACACTTAAATATTGCATTATCCTCAATGTAATCAATTAAAAGCATGCAATGTAATAAGTAAGCATAGATAGAAGACATTTACGAAAACAAATCCTAAAATAAAAACTAAAGAGAAAAATTGAAAAATAAAAAGAAATAGGGAAAGAGAAAGCAAATCTGATTTGCATGGGTTGCCTCCCAAGTAGCGCTTGTATTTTACGTCTTGCAGCCAGACGGTACCTACATTAAATAAAGTTAGTAACTATAATTAACAAAGAAATACAAAATAAAAACAAGTATAACTATTAATTACAAACTACAAGTATAATTAACAAGTATATTGTACATAAGACACAAGTTAAGTATACAAGTGAGTATAAAACGTGAAAAGTATTTTTACAAGTTTTAAAGTGTGAAACAACAAAATAATTTACACATATAGAGTATTCACAAGTATTTCTTTTATTATAAACATTATTGATATCGAATCAAATTTATAAGCGGTAAATCAAGTGGACGTGCGGCCCAAGTATAGTCGCCTAGACACAAACTCCCTTTCAAATCGTTTGGGCAACCTTACTGAAATGGCCAGGTGGGAGAGGACGAACACGAGAGGAAAAATCCATTTTGGCATGAGCTACTCCCACATAGTGGTTTAGGCCCATTTGCAAGCACTTCTGGATTCAAAAACCCGTCATGAACGTTGTCCCATTCCTAGACACCATTCCACATAGGCTATACTTACTAAGATGAAAAAGTTCATAAGTGTGAAAACAGTTCAACAAGTGTTAATAAAGGCCGCCCTCAACCTTAAGGGACCTGAGCTAGGTACCAATAAGGGGTTTAGGCCAATATTAACAAAAGAGACTTCACCTATTCCTCTCAATTTACAATTAAAATTCGCGTTCAATAATATAAATAATAATTTAAACTAAGTTTTAAACAATTTATATACAATAAATATATACAATAAATGACACAATTTAACAAGTGATTTTTCAATCCCCGGCAACGGCGCCAAAAATTGATGCCCTAAAAGCAAGCGCACAATTTAACCCTGAAAATATCGTTAGTAGTATAAGCAAATAGGGATCGTTCTATTCCGGGGATTGAGGGTACACGTGTAATTGTGAAACAAATAAAGAAAAGTATTATTTACAAAAATAAAATAAAGAATATATATATACAATTGTATAAACAAATAAAGAATTAAAATAATAAAGTATTATTTACAAAAATAAAATAAAGAATAAATATATACAAGAAAACACAAATAAGGGGGGGGATTAGGATTCTTAAAATTAAAATTAAAATAAATAAAATAAAGAAAATGTAAAAACATATATACAAGGGTGGATCGCAAGGAACAAAGATCAAAACCACATCCATATGTAAGAAATCCAATTACAATTCCTATAGTTGATTTTAAATGTCATGAGAGAGGAGTTGATCATGTGAAACAATATTCGAAAGCAAATGATTTCCCATATTTTACTTTTCAATGCTAATTAACCTAAGCGAAAGCACCTAGATTAATCCTATCAAACATGCAATCAAGCCCTAGAAAGCTAGTCAATCATGACATGTTCAACGCATTAGACATAGAGAAAGGCTATCAACTCAAGTGTACAACTTAGTATGGAAAAGTCCACCTAATTGCAATCCTCTTTAATTAAATTCGGTCTTTGCACAAAACCTTTACTACTTTGATTCAAGTTTACACAAAACGAAAAGTCGATTTCATGTTCTTAAACCTAGCACCAATTATATCAAAACCCTAAGTGTTTGCAACCACATAAGATTAAAATACAAAAGTTTTCTATCATGCAAATTTAATTAAACAAACCCACATAAGCAACATAAAAATCAACATATAGAAATCACAACTTTATCTCAAAACATATAAACGGGCTTTAAACTTTGCCCTTAACATTATTTGTTAACTAGAAACAAGTTCATATGAATTCAAATAAGGAAAACAAAAGATCATTACAAGGAAAAAGAATGAATTACACCGTGAGGGGAGATGGAGATGGAGAGCTTGAATGTTGGAATCTTGAATCTTGGAAGCAAGTCTTCAAGGTGGACGATGGAGGCTATGTCCTCACGGCTTCTTCTTCTTCTCTTTACTTGAAAATGCAAAACTAAGAACTAGAGAATGGAAAAGGAAAGTGGAAAGGAAATGGAGAGACAAAGAAGATGGAATGGATGAAGGAATATATGTAGGAAATGGTGACTAAGGAAAATGGAGAGGAAATGGTGAGACAAGGAGATGAAATGGATGAAGGAATGTATTTTAGAATGAGAGGAGAATGTGTTTATATAGGGAAGAAAAAGAAGAGTGAAATGATGAGTGGAAGAAAAATAATGAAAGTGGAGTATGAAAGTGATTTGTAGAATATGGAAAAGAAAGAGAAATGATGAAATGAAAGCAAAGCATGAAGGTGCAGCAACATGGAAGTGATGATGATCTATTAAAGAGATTGTAGAAAAAATATATCCAAGGAAAAAGAGAAAAGCATCTAGCTTTCTTCATGTGGGTGGGAAACATGAATATGTGGTGTTGAGCTGTTTTCAGGTCAGTTTCTTCCCCTTTATTCCTTCAATTATTTCTCCAACAAGACTTCATTATATGCCTTTGACTTCTTCATATGAAATGTTCCACTATGAGTGTAGATCATCCTGACAAATTTTCAGAGCTTCAATCCATGTGGTTGGGCCGGAAATGCTGCTGGACCTCTTACAGGTCCAGTTTTTCGGTTTTGCTTCTGTAGAAAATTGGGCTGATTGTTTGAAGGCCTTCCACTCATATTTTTCTCTGGCACTCTTCATAAGAAATGATCATTTGGGTGTCTAGAATGGATCTGGAATGTTTCAGCTCATTTGAAGTTCATTTGGTCAGGCGGCCGCTCCTTCTTCCTTGCTTGGCTCTGATTCTCCTAGCCGGAGTAAGAAAATATTCAAGGTTGACTTTTTAGTGCATTTTCATTCTTCTCCATCTTTTCTAGGTAATTATGGACCTAACGCTCATTTCACCTTCATTTACTCCAATGTACCTAAAAATAGAAATTGAATTAAAATCGATTCAGTTAAGGAATTAACTAAGCAAAATGTGAGGAATTAACTATTAAAATATCACATTAAAATGCGCCTATCAGGAGTGCAATGACATCCATCATAAGAGAATATGTCTTCTCGTAGTCGATTCCAGGACGTTTTGTGAGAAACTTTGGGCCATAAGGCGAGATTACCATATCTTTTTCTCATCACACTATTTAACGAAAATCTATTAATGTCAACAGGTTTTATGTTAGGAGGTGTTGGCATCTTAGGCCCGAAATCCTTCCTCTTCGTTAGTGAATCCAATTCAACATGGATCGTATCTTTCCATTTAGACTGATTTTCTCTACGTTGTCATTCTTCAACGGAGTAAGGTTCGATGTCATTGGTCTCAATAGTCCCACGTCCTCATGTACACTAGTGTAGTTTGTAGAGATCTCTATATTCACATGAATTGGTTCTAACATTGAGGCGTCCCCCAACGAAGTCTCTTAGACATAACCACAATCCTAAATATTCTCATGAGATGGATTTTGAGTATCAATGATCAATGGATCAAGTTGTGCCAAACTCGCTCTCTTTCTAGAGCGAGAATCTATCGAACCTATGGGTCTCCTACGCTCTCTAGCCGAACTGGCCTATGGCGTCATTATGCCACCTTGTGGCGTCACCATACCACCATCCATGGTAGTGGTACCGTGCCATCTCCTCAGTGTGGCACCATGTCCTCTTGTGGGGACATCCATCCTTACAGACATGTTTGCAGCAGGTATATGTGATCTCGTTACTTTTAGGGGATCGAGATGAGACATAGTGGGGACAGACTACGACAATTTTTGTCGTTCCTGTTGAACGTTGACGTTCTAATCTCCCCCTAATAACAGGAAGACTGTCTCATGAAAGTGACAACCCACAAATCTAGTGGTAAAGAGATCGTCTGTCAAGGGTTCTACATAGAGGACAGATAGTTGGAGATTTATATCCAACATAAATATATATATATATATATGCATTCGTTGCAATGACCCATTTTGATGCGATGTGGCAGTGCAAGTGGCACATAAACCGCACACTCAAATATGCAAAAGTACGAGATATTGGACTCGCACCCAATCACTAGCTGTAACACAAATAAAAGTTTAGCGGCTATGAGTCGTAGACGAATTAGCAAAGCTGTATACGATATTGCATAACCCAAAGCAGAAATATTGGTACGCATTACCAATGTCCAAGCTACCATCGTAGTTGTCTAATGGTGGCTTTTCCGCGAGACCATTGAGGTGTGTACATGGGAATATGATGCTTAATATCAATCCCCAATGATATGCAATAGTCATCGAATTTTTTTGATGTAAACTCTCTAGTATTATCAAGTCGAATTGACTGAATGGAATGATCCGGGTAGTGAGCCCGTAGCCATATGATCTAAGTCAGGAGTTTATCATAAGCAGCATTACGAGTGGACGATAGCGCGACACATGACCAGTGTGTCCGCACATCAACCAACACCATAAAACATCTAAGCAGTCCGCAAGTTGGTTGAATCAATCTATAGAATTCCCTTGGATTCTATGTAAGAATGAAATTATTTCTTTAGTGTCTTTTTCATAGGATGGTCTCAATCCTAAAAACAGGTTTTACAGAACGAAAAATTGGCCTTATAATCAACCAATGAAGGTTTTGGTTGAGGCATAATGTAACAATTGACTTTGAGAAGTAGAGAGAGGAACCAAGTCTCCATACATGGCGTCAAAACCATGATTTTGCAGCGGGGCGATCACGGCGCCGGCGTTGGCCGGCCGGTAGTGCATGGCGGTGAGGCCCCAAGGCGCGGCGGAGATGTAATGATCTCTTTGAATCGACTTTTGCTTCGTTCTGAAGAATGAATGTCTGTGTGAAGTCTTTAATATTATGAATCATCATATATGTGTCGGTGTCCCAAAAGTCATCTCTTATGATGTCATTGGACTTAATTACTTGAATAGTAGTTACATATAACCTACTAGAGCGATACATAAGCTTTTCTAATACTCATTTTTATCCGCAGTCATTAGAGGTAATGCAAATGAACTTATGTGCATTCTTACTACGTGTTTCCATATAAAAACCATTGGCTCTTATATAATAAAGTTCGAATTAAGGCATGTCCAAGATATTAAAGAATCGACACTTTAATAGCCAATGATTATATCAAAGTTTCGTAACCAAAAATTTTATCCAAAATAAAAATCAAACTAAGACAAATTGTAGTCACTCAATCCTTTTGGTAACTCCAATTAAATATGACCAGGAAAATAAGAGGAGATGTTGGTGGAGCAAAGCTCGCTTAAGTACCACTAATCTCAACTAGTTTCCTAGACATCATACTTAATTAGGTGAGCCTAGTGAGAAAGAGCTAAGACAATTGTCATTTATTGATTTAAGGCATAATTGCCATTATATAATTCTTGGAAAATAAAAGACTATATGAAAAATCTGCGGCATTTTATCTTCATCGCCAGATTTAAAGTCTCCTTTAACTCGATGTCATGATCACCGTTGATCAGATACTCCATAAAATACCATGAAGAGGGTGCTATCTTGATTGAGGTGTATTGACATAATACACCAATGGCGTTGGAATAACAAAACCATGGCCAAAAGTGGCGCCATGGTGTCCAACCCTTATACCCTCAACGTCATGATTCATTTGGTCATGTATTTGCCAATTACCTTCTTGAGCAGGTTGATCATATGAATCATATTGTCCATGGCGATTTCTTCTATCCATTGAACGGTGCTCATGGTAGCCATCTTGAGGCCTACCAAATTCTATATTCACAAATTCGTGGTTGTGTCTTTCAACACAAACCATAGCTCCAATTAGCTTATGGAGATTTGTGATCCGTCATTCGTTGATTAAGATTTGATAGAATGCAGATAATCTTAATTCAGTGATGGGGAAGGTAGTTAGGGTTTTCTCAATCAATTGTGCTTCCAAACAATATTTCATAACTATTTCAAAGTTAGAGAAGTAGAGATTATTCCATCGTGCTTCTAAGTTCGGAAGATCGTGAATGTTAACTAAAACGCTCACGAAGCGCTACCCAAAGGTTTCTAGCGCTATCCTCATTCATGTACTCAAACTAGAGTGCCATCTCTATGTGGCCCTTCATCAGGGTAAGTGCCCTGGAATTATCTATCTCAGTTTGAGAGTCTTGAGCGGTTCCTTTAGAACAGGATTCTTGGATTGTAGGCAATAAATCAAGGGCAATTAGGTGGAGCTCAACATTATGAGCCCACATGAAATATCCCATGTCAGTATAATTCAATGGAGTAAAATCGAGCTCGTTCAAGTTTGACATCCTAAAAAGGAAAGCAAAAACGGATTAGTTTAGAAGTCAATGCTTCCACGAAAACTAATAGAAGATTTATGAGCATTAATGCTACTAAGAAATCGATTTCCAAGAATATTTGGATTAGACCGAAATAATGAAGTTTGAATTGTCAAATTTTGACACTCACAGACACTCTTAGTCCGTAGCTTACGAACGCTCTTAGTCCGTAATATTTCGATGCTTCACGAACACTTTTAATTCGTGGTTCACGAAAGCTTTTAGTTCGTATAGCGTGAATCCCCACGATTATGCTTTTATAGAGTCGAATTCACGTTATAGAAAGGTAGGATGTAGAAGAAGGGAGGTTGCAAGTCCCCTAAGAAAAAGAAGAAGAAATTAAAACAGAAAGCAGGAACTTTAATCTTAAATACTTACTTGGATTTCTTTTCTTGTTCTTCTTCTTGGTCTTGATTTTGAACTCGAAGATGATGGCACACGGGTGTGTAGGAGAAGGAGGACTTGCGGCGATGGAGGTGGTGCACGGGTTTTGGGGTTCTAGGGTTTGATGTTGCGCAACAGGATGCTTTGCAGAAAAATTTTGGCTTCTAATTTCAGGGTTATGGCTCATGCTGATAACATGTTTAAGGAAAAGAGAACTATAGATAGAATTAGGAGAATAGTTGTAACTTTATTGATAATAGGAGCCTCTATATATAGAGGATACAAGTACATAATCTTTGAATGCAAAGAATCCTATTCTAATTAGAACTAGGAATCTAAAACATTCTCTCCTATTACAGCTATAGAAAGTAATCCTAGTTTGGTAAGGCACACACAAATCGAATATCCTTCAACAAATTGAAACTTTTTTGATTTAGTTGTTCATGTGTGGAATTTGGTTTTGTTGTGTAGCCTGTGCTTTAGGTTTTGGCAATCATTTAATATGAATCTGGAGGTTGTGCATATTGAATAGCTCAGAGAACCAACCTTTTTCGACAGTCTCAGAGGGTGAGGAAAGAAAAGTAGATTTCATTAGTTCAACACTCTAGGACTGAGTCCTTCATATCATAACTCAGCTAAGGCATAAAAAAATAATAAAACATGAGAGGTGACTTGTTTAACCAAGAACAGTTTTTACTTGACAATTTCAAATACTGCAGTTTTCTGACCCAGTCACCTTTAAGTTAAAAACTGTACAACTTTGTTAAGAATATGATTTTGTGGCTTTATAAATAATTGTAGCAGACATCCTAAAGAAACTTTCAGAGTTGGAATCACCTGAAAAAGAATTTCCTACAATTACTTGTGAATTTTTAAAGTTCAGTTACAGATCCAGGTTTTTCTGCAAAACTGCTGCTGTGTGCTTATCTTATTCTTAATGCAACTTTCTAAAGCTCTAATTAGTGCAAAACTTCCACGTACTGAAAATAGACATTATAATGTTTTAAAGAAAAGAAACCACACCTTAATCAAAGCTTTAAAGAATGAGTCAAGGCTCTGTAAATTTAACTTTAAAAACTGCATATTTTTCCTGCCTGATACTCGACCCTTCCTAATGATCTGAACATCAAAGTTGAAAATAGAAAGAAATTATTCCATAGCCAAAAGCTGAAAATATGCAAGTGTGTACTCAGCAAGGTCTTCATCACCCAAGCTGCAATACTGCTGTGAGCTTCATCACTTCCACCACAGAAAAAAGAAGAAGAAGAAGAGGATAAAAGGCGTTAGCTGTTTATAATCTTACCTTTGTTTGTATCACAATAGTCAGTGCAGTTGACAATTAGCCTTCTGGAAGTGTCTTGACTTCATATACTTTTGTGTATTTGATATTCAGGGATTTGACTTGCTAGCCTCTATGTGAGACTGAAAATTTTTAATTGCTTTGCATATACTTTTGTGTGTTTGATATTCAGGGATTAGACTTGCTAGCCTCTATGTGAGAATGTGAATTTTCAATTGCTTTGCTTTTGCAAGCAGGACTTGATGATTGTGTAGCTATTTGAGGCGAAAAGTTTAAAGCGTTCTGCTTTGGTAGCTAAGAAATTGAAATTGAGAGATAGTTTGAGGTTGAATGTTGAGATTATGACTTGGAAATGGGACTTTGTATGTATAGTAGTAAGGAGGTGGCTAATGAGTATAGAACGTCATATTCGAATGAGTATAGATAATGGGGCCAAATGTTAAGCCCTTGAATTGGTAGTAGGACTCGATGAATGTGTAGTGTAACAGGTGTGTAAATATTTGCAGCAAAGAGTTTTCTGCTTTCTGTTTTGATTGCTAAGAAATTGAGGTTAATGTTATGGCCAAATGCTGTTGTTTCCTTTTGGTCGATGAGAATCGGCATTCAATTACAAATTGGTTGACTTTAATATGGTTTTGTGCATTCATTTGGGAGAAAACTAATTAGTATCCATTGATATATTGTCTCAAAGCAAATCACTAAAACAAACATGGACAAGATGAAATAATCATGATAAATAAAATAAAAGCTAAACACATACGTGAGCACTGCACTTCCGAACGCGCTTACTATAGCCGTACATAATGTTATGTATTAAAAACCCTTAAATAGACTTGGTGCTTAAACAAATCTAGTTTTCTCATAATATCAACGAATACTACCACCATACGTAATTGACTAGTCAATTACTGCCTCTGTGTTCATATTATAAATAGAAACTATAACCTTCACTCTGAAAATCACAGAGCAATTCTCACAAAGCTCCTCATCTCCCTAGCCCTAGTTCTTGGTTTCCCAGTTAGCCCCACATATTTAGTTTCCTCTAGTTGCTATCAGTTAAAGCAATTACCAAGGATAACTATAGACAGAAACCCACCAACTCTTTCATATACCAATGGCATTAAACTTGATACCCAAGTTACTGTTGGTCCTGGTTCTATCCATGACTACATTTTCCGCCATAGCCAGTAGCAGTAAAGAGTACAAAGAAACCCACATGTCCATGTTCCTTCAGGACTTCCTTACCGGTCCAAATGTCACAGATATACCAGTTGCGGGTGTCGCTGGAAAGCTTTGGGCCTTCAATCAATTTGGAACACTTTACGTCAATGACAATCCTCTCACCGAAGGCCCAAGCCCACAATCGGCAGAGGTGGGCCGAGCCCCAGGTATTTTTATGGCTTCAGCACTGGACGGATCTAGTGGCCTTGTTGCGTTTTCAGTTGTGTTCACTAACAAGGAGTACAATGGCAGCACCATAGAGATACTAGGAAACAGTAAGATATTGGACCCGGTTAGAGAGCTTTCGGTGGCATCCGGTACCGGAAAGTTTCGGTTTGCTAGAGGGTACGCTACGCTTGAAACTTATTTTCTGGACATTCCGAGAGCATACTCGATCGTACGACTCAACATAACAGTGGAACACAAGTAGAGAACTAAAAGAGTGTGTATGAGAACTGAATAGGGAGCACTTGTTCGTTTTGTATGGACTTGTGGTTGCCTTAATTTGGTTTTTATTTAGCACCAGTTTTCCAGCGTTAAAAGGGGTATTTCTTCTCCAACTAAAAATAAAAGGAAATCTAGCTATGTAATATGCAATAATATTGAATCGAAAACTGCCTATGCATTTCGAGAGTCCACAGATTAACTTTCGAAGGGGTATTGGGATTATGACAAGTAGCTTTTGAGAAATGCTTTGTGATTTTTCAGTGATGGTTATGGTTTCTGTTTATAATTATACGAGCAATAATTGCTACTTAGTGATCAAGCTACATATACAACTTATTTTTATCTGACAATGTGAGAGTTGTTTAAGCAGCACGTTTCACCATTGGAACCATATATAAAGATGACTATCATAAGAATATAGTCAACTTAATTTTAACATGCTATTCTGTCAACTTGAATATTTTTTTTTTCTTTGGTTAAAATAGAATTAAATGGTCAGAGTCTTTTGTATTTTAGAGTTCTGTGACCTTAGTTTATATGCTGGCTGAGAGACATCTAGCCTTGTGTGTGGTTTAGTTTGTTCGAGCAGCCTTCAAGTCTTAAAATATGATCTTAAGTATCTAATGTATTTTTCAGATAGAAATAGTAAACCAGGAAGGGCAACAATGCGACATGGTGTGCTCTCTGTTCACTTCATTATCTTTTGAAAGTTCTCATCTACATCTTTCTTCTTTATTTCAATATATGTTTGGAGAGTTATTGTAGGTGTGAGAAAGATAGTTGCCGGCGAGTTGTGACATGTTAGTAAGTTACAATTCTAATATTGTAAAGGTCACGAGTTTGATTCTTCCTGATATATGTAGGGGGTGGGCTAAGGGTAAAAAGAAAATAGAAAGAAAGATAGATTCCAACAGTATGAGCTTCTATAAATGCTTTTGGATAAGGACTTCAGGGATATACTCTGAATTGTGTATCTTAAACTTTAGCAGAACAATGCTATAAACATGGCATAACTCAGGAAAGATCTGATTTCATTAATTAGCACTAGTTTTGCAGCCTTAGAAGTGTGCTACTAATAATATATATGATTTCTATGTAATAATTCTTTAGCATTTTATAGGGCATGAATATTGTCTAATTAATTAATAAAGAGTTTCATTGAAGTTTTTAGAGAAAAATAAATTTCATTCAATCACGAAATACATTGATGAGGACATAGATCAAAACCCTAAAGAGAGAAGGCATTTATATATACCATGAGCCGATAGGGGCTCAACTATAACCACAATACATGTCTATTTTCACAGTTAGTTAAATCACATATATCCAAGATTCTTAGTAAAATCCAGTAATCAATAGCATAAAAGACTACGTTCTCTTCTACACTGTGTGTCAAAACTGTTAACCTTCATACAAGTCAACGTGCAAAAGGTCTTGACCAGCATTATGGACTACAGCTGTTCTCCACTCTCCATATAGTGGTGACCTGTCATGGGGTCATGTTGTAGGTGTCATGCTGACATGATTTTATCCTAGATATTTTCTATTTTCAGTTGTAATAATGGTTAGGGTGTTTCCCGGACTATATATAGGGTCTTGATGTAAGAAGTTGGGAGTGTTGCGTTTATTGAAGCAACTCAGAAAACAATTGTTCCAGCTTTTTCCCTCTTCTCTCTTTCTTCTCCTCCATTGTTGATAGCTTGAGATCTTCAAGGTTTAGTTATGGTTGCTATGTTATCAAAAACTACCAATATATCATGTGCAAGGATAGCATGTCAGCAGATTGACCACAAGAGTAAACCAAACATAAGTCTAATCGTCCTTAGAGATGACGTCATAACCATGGCACCGCAACATGACTCATTTTCAACTCCAAGGATCGGGGACTAACCGAAAAAACCTAACAAAAATAAAAAACCAAGTCGCCCCAGCCCTCCCCTACCTTTCCCCAAAGCTTCGACACGACGACACCAACCTAAGAGCATTCATTGGAAAACCAATGATTAACCAACTGATCTCATCGTCTCCTAGAGGTTAAAATGGTGGCCACCACACCCTTCCACTCACCAAACCATCAACCCTTTGCCATAGGGCCTGACCATCACCAACATACCACTGCCCCCATCCATGATGATTCAACTATGAACCCTGATATCCATCACCACTCCACCAACCATAGCCACCACGCATCAAGTTCAGAGAAGCCCAACCATTGAACCCTTGTCTTCTCATCCACCGTCATGCTCCGCAAACCGCCGCACTCGAGCAAGCATAGAGGGGTTACAGTCGTATCAGGAACTGAAAATTTTCGATTTGCTAGATGGTATTGCTATATCTGAAACGTATTTCCTAGGGCTGGGAGTTTAAACCCGAAAACCCGTAAACCCGGACCGGCCCGTGAAAGCCCGACCCGTTCGGGCCGGGCCCTATTTTTGTTTTCACCAAAACGGTTCGGGCCGGGCCTTCACTTTCAAAGTGACGGTTCGGGCCGGGCCTTGACATTCAAATTTGAAAAAGCCCGTCAGGCCCGTATTAAGTAAAAGAGAGACACATGTCAGTTTTTTATTGCTCAATATAAGGCCACAAAATATTATCATAGGATCAGGTATACTGAATTATATTCCCCACTGACCTAAACCTAAAGTGAACTAAATGACTAAATCACTAAATGTCTCTCGCAATCTCGGCTCTCGCCTCATTCTTCCCCCGAAGTCCCAAACGGCCAAACCCGATGAACAGAACCCATCTCAAACCCGAGACTGAGAGAGACTGAGAGAGGCCGCCATCTCAAAGAGTCAAAGGCGATCTGAACAGAACCCAGCCGCCTCCTCCGGCCGCTTCCGCCATGTCCGCCAACACCAAGCCCTCTCTCTCTGTCTTCACTTCCTTTTTAGCCTTCAATTCATCGATTTAACCCAAACTCGATCTGAGAGAGGCCTTCTCCTTCACAAAGGCGATATGTACCGAGCCCAGGCGCTTCTCCTCCGGCCGCTTCCGCCATCTCCGCCATCTCCAAGACCTCTCTCTCTCTGTCTCTTCACTTCAGTCTGCGCCTAATTCATCGATCTGAAAGACTGAACCTTCAGCTAGCTTACTCGATCTGGGCAGGTTAGTTTCTCTTTGCTCAGTTTCTCTTAGTTTCTGTTTGCATTCCAAGATTAAGTATTTTGACACAATCATTTCTTGCAGGACTGGAGTCTTCCACCCGGTCTCCAATTCTCACCGATCCGCCGCTTCTGAGCTCTTCACCCAGGGATCCTTCGACAGGTGAATTTAAGCCCTAATTGAAGGCTGAAATTGATTTCCTGTTGGTTTCTGCGATAAATGAGAAGATATGAATATTCTCATTCATGATTCATTTCAACTAAATGTGACTGAGAATTCTAAGATTTGAAGTTTTCAATTTCAGTGTTCACTTTGGTTAATTTGTGAAAAAAATTAGAGTAATTTGGCTATTTAGTCTCTGTTGAACTGCTTAGTGATTTTGGTGTTGGTTAATTTACTTCATGCATGATTGATTGATAATGTGTGGTTACTGTAGTCAGTGCTTTTTTGTGTGTGGAACTAATATGGACGATATGCAATTCAGTAATTGTTTGATTTGGTTGAATATCACAGTTTAGAAGTTTGAAACTTCTGAATATAGCAACTGTTCTTGTGGCAAATTCTGAAACCCTAGACTCTAAGCCTTTTGTTTTTCATGAAGCAAGTTGCAGATGCTTTGACGATATTTGGGGCTGATCATGATGTGTACCTATAAAGTATAAACTTTGTTCTACTAATTCTAGATTATGCTGGTCCCAACTCCCTGCTTGTTGCATTTGCCTTGCTGTGTGTAGTGCTAGTTGACCCCAGGTTGCAGCTTGAATGGTTTGTTATCTAAATCGATTTATGATGCTTGTTGTAGGGACAAGTGTGGAAGCCAATTAATGGATGGCTACATTGTTGGTGAACTGCTGGATTGAAGACTGGAAGAATGGCTACTAAGTTACTGTATTTGAATTAGGACTTTCTAATTTCTATTTCATTGCATATTTGTACTTGAATTTGGACTTCATATTTAAATTTGGACACTTTGTATTTCAATTGTAGCTTTAATTGTTCTTCAAGAGTACTTGAATTTGGATATTATGTATTCTGGATGACATATAGCAGCAAAGTAGATAACTAGATATAGAAATGGTAAAATACAGGTTTTTGGGCCCGAAAGCCCGCAAGCCCGGCCCGAACTGAAACGGGCCGGGTCCGGGCCCAATGAAAAACGGGCCGGTCCCGGGCCCAGTGAAATTATTATTGGACCCGGCCCGTGCCCAGCCCAGTATTTCCTAGACAGTCCAATTGGTTGTTCAGTTAAAAGAACCAATATCACAGTGCTACATTACTATTTTAAGATTTGCTCTTGTCTAGTTTATAGTCTGCAGCCAGAGTAGGGTCTTAACACAAATCTATTTACCAAGGATCTGTTGCTACTGAAGCTCAGATTAATTAAAAATTAAGAAAACCTAGAAAAACGTGGAGCTTATAATATTAATAGACTTAGTGCTTCAACAAATCTCAATTTGGATCATGATACCAATGAATAATATAGTCATACATAATTGACGAGTCAATTATCGCCTCTGTGTTCACTATTATAAATAGAAACCAGAACCTTAACTCGAAATCACAGAGCAATTCTCACAAAGCTCCTTATCTCCCTAGCCTTCCTGATTTCCCAGTTAGCCCCATATATACTGCTAATTTCCCTAGCCTTGCTTCTTTAGTTTCCTCTAGTTGCTATCAGTTTTACACTTTTACGACTTTTATCAACTGCTTAATCTTAGGATCCTTAATTCCTTTAATTATCGTTGCCGTAATAGCTTAGATTTAGTATCTCAATTCCTGCGAAGTATATAATATTTCCTATCAAGGATAAGTACAGCCAGAAATCGATCCACCAACTCTTTCATATACCAATGGCATTAAACTATATACCCAAGTTACTGTTGGTCCTGGTTCTAACCATGAATACATTTTCCGCCATAGGCGGTAGCTGTGAAGAGTTCAAAGAAACCCACATGTCCATGTACCTTCAGGACTTCACTGCCGGTCCAAATATCACAGACATACCGATTGCGGGTGTCGCTGGAAAGCTTTGGAACATATTATGTCACTGACAACCCTATCACCGAAGGTCCAAGCGCACAATCGGCAGAAGTGGGCCGAGCCCCAGGTATTTTTGTGGCTTCAGCGCTGGACGGATTTAGTGGTCTTGTTCTGTTTTCAGTTGTGTTCACAAACAAGGAGTACAAGGGCAGCACCATTGAGATACTAGGAAACAGTAAGATAATGGAGCCGGTTAGAGAACTTTCGGTGGTATCCGGTACCGGAAAGTTTCGTTTTGCCAGAGGGTATGCTACGTGTGAAACCTATTTTCTGGACATTCCGAAAGCATACTCAGTTATTCGATTCAACATAACAGTGCAACACAAGTAGAGAATTCGAGCTGAATAGGGAGCACTTGTTCGTTTTGAATGGACTTGTGGTTGCCTTTGGTTTTTATTTAGCACCCGTTTTCCAGCCTTAAAACGCGGTATTTCTTGATTTTCTTCTCCAACTAAAACTAAAAGGAAATCTAGCTATGTAATATGCAACTATCTTTGTTTGTCATCGTCATGCTTGATTTTATAGGATGAAGCTCATCCTTTTATTATAGATCTTTATCGAAGAGATACGTTTAGTTTTCTAAATTTCCAATTTCTTTGAGTTACATTTTATTTATCCATTCATCTGTCTTGAATGAAAGTAAGCACCTCTATTGATTTTCTGTTTTTGGCCAAGGGCATGGCTGTTGTCCTCTTTTGTCTGTTTGTAATCCTTCTCTCTCCAACTTTTTTTTAACCAAACAAAAGAAAGAAAGAAAAAATAATCAAGTTGACAGAATAGCATGTTAAAAGTTGAGTAGTTGACTATATTGAGTACGTTCTTATAATATAGTTATTTTTATGGTTCTAATGGCCAGACTAGGTGCTTAAACAACCTCACAGGACACAGGCTCACATTGTTATAAAAATAATGTTAGAAAGTTTTTTAAATTATAAGAAAAACAGAGAAGTAGTGTCTGAAACGGTTTATTATTAATTATCGAGTATTTGGAATAATTAAATATGATGATTTACTTGTTTGCTAAGTATTGTCCAAGTCCCTTCTCTTTCGGAGTTAGGGTGGGAGTGAATTAGGGTTTTGCTGTAGTACGACTTTGAGTACCGCCGCTCTGTCTTTAAGTGGATCTTCCGTTCAGTCACGGTGCATGTGGGGATTTATCTACGTTCTGCAGAGGCTGTGGTTGGTGTTGGAGCGAGTGATGTTGAGAATGGACGAGGTTGTGGGGGATTTCTCTCGCCGTTTTGCCATTCACGAGGAGGATTGGATGAGCTGGAAGTAGTAACAGTGGACAATCCAAAGTCTTTGATTGCTGAGAGATTCTGGCTTGTGGGGAAAGTTCTTACCCATAAGAAGATAAACGTGGATTCTTTCAGGCGTATTATCAGAAGGATTTGGCTGATGAAGGAGGAGTTTTCAATATTGGAGTGGGAGAGTTCGGAGCGGTATGTGTTTTCTTTCAAAACAGAGGGTGATCGACTCCGAGTGTTACAAGGAAGTCCTTGGTCGTTTGATAATTCTCTACTGGCGTTGGCGCCCACGGATGGTTTGATTGACCCAGGTATTGTCGAACTCTCTAGTCAAGAATTTTGGATTAGGGCGAAGGGGCTATTGCCGGCATTGTTGAATGACAATATGGGAAGGAAGATCGGGGGTAGTATCAGGAGTTTTGTGTTGACAGATCCAAAAGTCACTGGGGATGGTAGTGGGAGTTTCTTACGCATGAGGGTGAGGCTTCGACTTTCTGAACCATATATTAAGGAAGGGGATTAGACTGCAATTGACACCTATGGATACACAGATGAGCAAGATTACCTTTGAATATAAGCACTTGCCTCATTTTTGTCTCTTCTGCGGCCTGCTTGATCATGTGGGGACTAATTGTCAAGCCAGAATTGAGGGTACGGTCACTGAGGAAAAGTATGGTAGGTGGAGGACACTATCCAAGGATGTTTTCTCTATTGAGCTTTATGGCCAGCTACAAGGACGCTTATTTGGTTTATGATAGGAGCATTTTAATGTGATATTTTAATAGTTAATTCCTCACATTTTGCTTAGTTAATTCCTTAACTGAATCGATTTTAATTCAATTTCTATTTTTAGGTACATTGGAGTAAATGAAGGTGAAATGAGCGTTAGGTCCATAATTACCTAGAAATGATGGAGAAGAATGAAAATGCACTAAAAAGTCAACCTTGAATATTTTCTTACTCCGGCTAGGAGAATCAGAGCCAAGCAAGGAAGAAGGAGCGGCCGCCTGACCAAATGAACTTCAAATGAGCTGAAACCTTCCAGATCCATTCTAGACACCCAAAGGATCATTTCTTATGAAGAGTGCCAGAGAAAAATATGAGTGGAAGGCCTTCAAACAATCAGCCTAATTTTCTACAGAAGCAAAACCGGAAAACTGGACCTGTAAGAGGTCCAGCAGCATTTCCGGCCCAACCACATGGATTGAAGCTCTGAAAATTTTTCAGGATGATCTACACTCATAGTGGAACATTTCATATGAAGAAGTCAAAGGCATATAATGAAGTCTTGTTGGAGAAATAATTGAAGGAATAAAGGGGAAGAAACTGACCTGAAAACAGCTCAACACCACATATTCATGTTTCCCACCCATATGAAGAAAGCTAGATGCTTTTCTCTTTTTCCTTGGATATATTTTTTCTACAATCTCTTTAATAGATCATCATCACTTCCATGTTGCTGCACCTTCATGCTTTGCTTTCATTTCATCATTTCTCTTTCTTTTCCATATTTTACAAATCACTTTCATACTCCACTTTCATTATTTTTCTTCCACTCATCATTTCACTCTTCTTTTTCTTCCCTATATAAACACCTTCTCCTCTCATTCTAAAACAATTCCTTCATCCATTCCATCTTCTTGTCTCACCATTTCCTCTCCATTTTCCTTAGTCACCATTTCCTATACCAATTCCTTCATCCATTCCATCTTCTTGTCTCACCATTTCCTCTCCATTTTCCTTAGTCACCATTTCCTATACCAATTCCTTCATCCATCTCATCTTCTTTGTCTCTCCATTTCCTTTCCATTTTCCTTAGTCACACATTCCTTCATCCATTCCATCTCCTTGTCTCTCCATTTCCTCTCCATATTTCTTTTCCATTCTCTAGTTTTCTTGTTCTTCATTTTCAAGCCAAGAGAAAGAGAAGCCATGCAATACATCAATTTCCCAACCGCCATCCACCCTTGTGTCGTCCCTAGAAGATTGCTTGCTTTCAAGGATCTTCAAGTTCTTCGTCTCAAGGCTTTATCATTCATCTTTCAAGGTGTATTATATCCTTTCTCTTGTTTTCTTTGTTTGATTTTGTAAAACTATGAATTCTAGTTAACAAATAATGTTAAGGGCAAAGTTTAAGCCCAATTTCTATGTTTAAATAAAGTTTTCGAATTCTATAATTGTGATTCTAAGTCGCTTATGTGAGTTTGTTCGATTAAATTTGCTTTACAGAAAACTTTTATATGTTTATCTTATTTGGGTCGACACTTATAGGATTTGCATGTAATTGGTGCTAGGTTTAAGAACATGAAATCGACTTTTCGTTTTGTATAACTTGAATCAAAAGTAGTAAAGGTTCTGGACAAGAATCGAATTTAATTGAAGAGGATTGCAATTAGGTGGACTTTTCCATAACTAAGTTGTACACTTGAGTTGATAGCCTTTCTCTATGTCTAATGCGTTGAACATGTCATGATTGACTAGCTTTCTAGGGCTTGATTGCATGTTTGATAGGATTAATCTAGGTGCTTTCGCTTAGGTTAATTAGCATTGAAAAGTAAATTATGGGAAATCATTTGCTTTCGAATGTTTCACATGATCAACTCCTCTCTCATGACTTGGAAGAACAATTATAGGGTTTGAATCGAATTTGATTACATGAAATTGATTTTGATCTTTGTTCCTTGCGTTCCACCCTTGTATATATGTTTTCACGTTTTCTTTATTTTATTTATTTTAATTTTAATTGTAAGAATCCTAATCCCCCCCTTATTTGTGTTTACTTGTATATATTTATTCTTTATTTTATTTTTGTAAATAATACTTTATTTGTTTATACAATTGTATATATTTATATTCTTTATTTTATTTTTGTAAATAATACTTTTCTTTATTTGTTTCACAATTACAAGTGTACCCTCAATCCCCGGAATAGAACGATCCCTATTTGCTTATACTACTAACGATATTTTCAGGGTTAAATTATGCGCTTGCTTTGAGCGCATCAGTTTACTACCAACCAAACAAAGGTGGTCGGTGAAGGCACCGGAGGCTAGTATAGGTGGAGTTATACGGGTACAAGAGGAAGTGGATGGCCTAGTTGATGGGACGGCTGAAAGGGAGGAAAGGATGAATGGTTTTGTTGATTTTTGCTCTGTTTTGAAACGTCGGAAGCTCGCGTTGGAAAATCTGGTTGAAGAAGTGGTAATGACTGATCCTACCTCTATCATGGCACGAGTTGGGGATAAGGAGAATAGTGTGGTGCATGAAACAGATCAAAAGGGTAGTGTTTTGTTCAATGTCCCAATTAGTTCCTGCTGCTTCGGATTGAATAATGTCAGTCAGGATTCTTTAGCTACAAATGGGATTACTGGAGGCAATATTAAGCAGAGTAGGAATGTTAGTATTTCCCCAAAGAAAAAAGGTAGAAGCAAAGGAAAGATGGTGCCAATTGAAGGGGTGGCAGTAAAGGGGGCTATGGAACAGGGAGCTGTTTCAACGGGGAAAGGAAAAAAGAGTAAGGGGTTTATTATTTCTGGATCCCCAAGTAAGCGGGTGGATTGTCTGCGAGTCCTAATAACGGGAAAGGAACTAAAGTGATGGGAACTAAAGTGGTGGGACCCAAATCCCGAGCCCACCAGGAACAATGAGTCTCCTAAGTTGGAATGTGTGCGGGCTTGGGAACCCGTCCATATTCAATGCCCTCAAGAAACTTTTGAGAGTTCAAGATCCCGATTTTGTCTTCCTTATGGAGACAAAGAAGAAGAAGGCAACAATGGAGAAATTATGTGGCTCTTTGGGATATGTGAATTGTAAGGTGGTGGAAAGAATAGGAAAACAGGGAAGAGGACTAGTTTTTTGCTGGAAGGAGAATTGGAAAGTTGACGTCATTGATGCTAATTTGGGTTTCATTGATGTCATGGTTTCCATTGAGGGAAAACAGGTGCGAATGACAGGTTTCTATGGAAATCTGGAAACAGGGGAGCGACATCACTCTTGGGAAGTGTTACACCAGTTCTCACTTTCTTATCCCTATGTTGCTTGGTTCGTATTTGGAGATTTTAATGAAATCATGAGTAATGAGGAGAAAAGTGGGGCAGATTGTGATCAGCGTGCCAAATTGAAAGATTTACTCAGGCTATTGATGATTGTCTCTTACAGGGGATTGAGTTTTCTGGTCCATTATTTACTTAGAGCAATGGGAGCGTGCACGAAAGATTGGACCGATGGTTTTTGAATAATGATGCTGCTATTGCTTTTCCAAGGATGCATGAATACCATTTGGAGGTTGGGGCAAGTGATCATCTTCCCCTAGTCTTTGATTTAGTTGGATCCGGGTTAACAAAGCGAAACATAGGAAGAAGGCGATTTCTCTTTGAGGGTTTCCGGACCAAAGAGCAGAGATGTGGTGAAATTATTCAGGAGGTATGGGAAAATGCAATACATGAGAATGATAGTTTGGCCACACGACTAAATAAATGTGCTAAAGAGCTTTCACGGTGGAATAAGGAGGTTATTGGACATGACAGGACCCGCCCCGAATTCCACCCTGGAATCCGAAGTGGCCCTGCGGGACCCACCTTTAAAGAAGATTTACCAAAAATTTCGGCATAACCTTCCTTAAAAATGGGTAACCCAAAATCCTGTTGAAAGCTAAATTCACTTCTAATAATCCAACCACAACTCCTGGAGCCACCCTGCTCCCACATTTAAACAACCCAACTCACAGCTACCCACATCAAACATAAACTCCGAAAGATACAATTTACTACAATCACCAAATTTAGGTCATAGACCTCAAATATAATACATCAAAGTTGGGTCACACATCCCTTAGTAATCAGAGCATTCTAGGAATATAAAAAGACAAGGAATACAGTAGGTTAACCAGGTAACCTACAGAATGTGATGGCGGAAGCAGGTGTGGTAACTATGGCTCACTCTCGTACACCGAGCAACAGTACTGCAATCTGGGCATTTGAAACCGAAGGGCCCAGGGAAAAGTATATGAAAACGTTAGCGTGAGTGGACAAAAATAAATAATTGAAAGAAAAAGGGTTTTATACTTTTCCACATTTAATTCCATAAAACTCCTGATGCATGCAATAATTAAGAAAAACCGACTAGCCCCGCTAGTCAAGAAAAACAATCGAAGAACATAGGGGAAATGGGTTCACCATACGGGAATGGAGCCCCTCAGGCTCTACCTACCCTCGACTGCCAATCGCACATAGATTGTGCGAGGAGGAGAACTAATAACCTCAACTACCATTCGCACATAGATTGTGCGAGGAGGAGAATATAACCTCGACTACCACCCACGTGAGGAGGAGAAAGCTACCTCACTGCCACCCACAAACACAAAGTAAGTGAGGAGGAGACCTAAGCACATGACCCGCGTATGGTGAAAAAGAAGATAGTCGAAAGCCAAGCAAAACTGTATCATTTCCCCACTTATTTCACAAAGTACGAATCCAAATGTATAAAGACGTGGCCCCGCACGCCAAGCTCATCTCAAGTTCAAATATAGATAGGGTATAAATGAGTATAAAATTATACTTCCTCGAAAACTCATTAATAATCTCAAATCGTCGAGTAGAAATAAATAAATAGTATAAATTGATCCGCATGAGTCAAAGTCCTCAAATCGAGCATAACGAAATTTAATTCAAATGTTCCAAACCAATAAATCAATCATAAACCAAACCAAAATAAAATGCTCGATAATTAAGTTGATAAATCAATATCTTAAAACATGCGGAATTTAATTTGCATGCATCAATTAAAATCAAAGGTCCACTCACAAAATGCGGTCAATCCTGACGTCGCTCGTGATTCTCCTCGTATGGAGACTCCTCTCGTCCTGTACGAATAACAATCATAAATATAATTTACAGGACGGATTCTAACTTTACGATACTTATAATTGAAAAGGTAAAATCATCCCCCTTCCTACAAATTCGACTTCTCAACAATCTACCACATTCTTAACTCCATCAATATTCAATCATCGATAAATAAATTCTTGAGTGAATTCGAAATAATTCCGACGTTCGAATTCACGTAATCCGATAATTATACCATTTAATCTCAATCCGAAAATCCTCCGATGTCAACCAAACTTCATACACTAAATCCTACAACCATTAACTGGTATAGGGGATTAAAATGACATCTAAAACCCTACAACACGCGCCTCCACGCGCTACCTACAGTGGCGGCACGTGGGGACCACGTGCCGGCGGCGACCTTCTCCGATGACCGCCAAATTCCGGCAACAACCTCATCTCAACAGCCTCAATCCACTTCTCAACTACAACATTTACAAATAATAACTACAAACAGTCGAAATCGATCCAAGAACACAAACCCAGAAAATTCAAGAACCCTAATTCGATCCGGCCTCTACACTTCAAATCGTGTTACAAGACCATAGGGGAAATAATCAGTGGCAAAAACCAAACCTTCGACGAAGAGATGGGGGCCGGTGGTGGCCGGAATCGCCGGGAATCGGCAAACTGCAGCCGGAGGAGTTCTTCGTCGATCCGTGGTTTTCCGGCCAAATCGTGGAAAACCAAGGATGCAGGGGTGCTCGGAGGGAGGAGGCGATCCTGGGATGACCGGTGGCACGCCTTGGGGTGGCCGGAATCGCCGGCAATCGGAGGAGGAAGGAAATGGGGCGAACCGGAGGGAGAGAGATCGGGGGAGAGGAGAGAGAAAGAGGGGTGGGTTTCCGGATTTGGAAACCTACCCGGGTAACTTTCCCAATATATCTAAATTTTTACCATGAACAGTAATTTTCGTAAATCACTTATAACTTTTGCATACGAGCTCCGATTTTTACGTACCACATATGCACGCGCTCGGTTTAACGTCCCCTACAACTTTCGTGAAGAACAATTTCTCAAATTTTGACCCGAACAAAAAGTCAACTTTTAGGGCCACTAAAACATCCCAAAAAGTTCAAAATTGAAAATATTTAACAATTTACCGTCCAACACGAAAGTAAATCGTAAATTCTAGGTTCGGGACGTAACAGGACATGTGCCTAGGAAAATTTAAAAGAGAGGTTGCATAACTATCCAATTGATGTCCATGATGATGAAGAAGATAGAAAGCAGTGTGCCATAATTAAAGCTGAGTTGGAGAAATTTGCAGAGTTTGAAGAAGCAATGTGGAAACAGAAAACTAGAGTGGATTGGCTTCAGGAGGGGGATAAAAACACAAGATTTTTTCATGCCTATGCCAAAGGACGTGGTAAACAGAATAGAGTGACCGGAGTGTTTGATGAGAATGGTACTTGGTGTGAAGAATTACAAGAAGTCCAAGCTGCTTTCATTGCGTACTTCGCAAATTTGAATACAACGAAGGGGGCTGCGAATATTGAATTAATTTTGGAGAAAATACCACGGCGTGTTTCTAATGAGGTAAATATTAAGTTGTTGAAGAAATTTGAGCGATGGGAAATTGAGGCATCTCTTAAACATATGGCTGCACAAAAATCGCCAGGATTGGATGGTATGTCGGCAACTTTCTTCAAAACTTATTGGTCAATTGTGGGTGATTCTGTTTGTGATTTTTGTCTGGGGGTTCTAAATGAAGGAAGAGACATGGATGCTTTCAACCATACCCTCATTTCATTAATACCAAAGTGTTTCAACCCGAAGCATGTTACGGAGTTTAGACCAATTAGTTTGTGCTCTATCATCTCTACAAACTGATTTCCAAAACTGTGGCTAACCGACTCAAAATGTACTTGCCTGACATTATCTCTTGTACCCAGAGTGCGTTCGTTCCAGGAAGAAGTATTCAAGATAATGTGATTGCAGCTTTTGAAACAGTTCACACCATTAGGGTACGAGGAATACGACTTCACCAAAAATGGTTCGCAAACTTCATATTAGCAAGGCGTATGATAGGGTGGAGTGGAGTTTTTTTAAAGCAGTAATGTTGAAATTGGGCTTTGCAGAGGAGTGGGTAGCCTTAATCATGAAGTGCATTGATTAGGTTTCCTTCTCGATCATCTGGAAAGGACAGCCGGTGGGACACTTTAGACCAACAAGAGGTATACGACAGGGAGACCCATTGTCTCCTTATTTGTTTCTTTTTGTATCTGAGGGTCTCTCGGGCCTCTTATATCATGCGGATCGCTCAGGTATGATCCATGGTGTTAGGGTTGCCCCGTCTACTCCTTCAGTTTCTCATTTATTGTTTGCAGACGATAGCCTCTTCTTTGTTAATGCTACCGTTGAACAATGTGTATCTTTGAAGCAACGTCTACTTCTCTTTGAATGTGCTGTTGGTCAACAAATAAATTTCCAAAAATCAGCCTTGTCTTTTGGTCCGAATGTCCCTGATCAGGTGAAAGATGAAGTGAATGGTGTGTTGGGGGTTCCGGTGGTTAAGTTTCATGAGAAATATCTTGGTTTGCCAACAACACTTGGGAGAAACAAAAATGATGCTTTCAAGAAGCTGAATGAAAGACTTGATGCACATCTCCAAGGATGGCAAGGAAAGTTCCTCTCAAAAGCGAGTAAACTTGTGCTAATCAAAGCGGTAGCTCAAGCTATCCCCACTTATTCAATGAGTGTTTTCCAATTGCCTATTGGTGTCTGCAAAAAGTTTCAGTCCAAGGTAAGCAAGTTTTGGTGGGGCAAAGGGGGTGTTACTAGGGGCATCCACTGGTGTCGATAGGATAACTTGTGTAGAAGAAAAGATGAGGGAGGACTAGTTTTTCGTGACCTGCAAGCATTTAATCAAGCAATGTTGGCTAAAACAGTGTGGAGGATTTTTTAGGGGAAACAATCCTTGGTGAGTACGTAAGTTATTGCAGGCTAAGTACTTTCCAGATACTTGTTTTCTCAATGCAACATTGGGTCGCACTCCTTCAGCTATCTGGCGGGGATTAGTATGGGGAAAAGAAGGTCATAGATAGGGGGACCAGATGGAGGATTGGTGATGGTCGAAGGGTGAGCATTGTAGCTGATAGGTGGATACCTAATCCGATAAGCTTCAAAGTTGTGACACCATACGTGTCCCTGCACACCAAAAAGTGGAATCTCTGTTCACTGAATCAGGAGCATGGAATGTGTCATTGATAAAGTCTACTTTCTTATCACATGAAGCGGAGATGATCCTTGGAATGCCACTCAGTTTACGTAGCACTCTGGATAAGTTAGTGTGGCATTTTTCAAGGAGTGGTGAGTATAGAGTTAAATCGAGCTACTGGGTTGCTAGAGACCTACAGGTTTGAAAGAGTGGTGGCGAGGCAGGTTCAAGCTACAATGGAGGCAAAGACGTCTGGGGGAAAGTATGGGATTTAAATACACCTCAAAAAATCAAGGTGTTCATGTGGAGAGCTATTCATGGTTTCCTGCCTTGTGCAGCGAGTTTACAACAACGGAAGATTCTTGACAATCCTAGCTGCGGATTTTGCAAGGACCAAATTGAATCAGTAATCCATGTCCTGTGGGATTGTCAGAAGGCTAAGAAGACTTGGAAGAAAACGTTGTGTGGCAGGAACCTACTTTAATGGATTTAGTGCAGCATGTGGGAGCTATTTCAACCGAGGTTGAGTTTGAGAATTTCTGCTTCACAGCATGGTGGATTTGGAGAAATAGGAATTTGAGTAGGCACGGGAAAAAGACGTGGGAACTTGTTGATGTAGCGAGATTGGCTTTGGAGTGGCAGAATGAGTATTTATCGTTGAACAGTCTGAAGTATGAGGAGAAAGCCCCAGGTGCTCAGACACGAATTAGCTGGCAACCCCCACAGCAAGGCAATATCAACTAAATTTTGATGGGGCCTGTGATTCGAAGAAGGGATTAAGTGGACTGGGTATAGTGTTTAGAGATCACAATGGAGGATTGAAGGGAGCATTGGCAGTCCCACAGGTGGGTAATCTGCCACCTAGGTCAGTGGAAGCTTTGGCATTATTGCATGGTCTAAGGTTTGCAGCTCATGTGGGTTTTTCCAATATTGAAATAGAAGGTGATGCTCTCTCCATTATAATTGCTTTGCAAGATAGTTAAGAGGACCTTAGTCTAGAAGGTCATATCATTGATGAAGTGAAAAGTTTAGTTCAGTCTTTATCTATTTGTAGTAGCCATTTTGTGAGACGTGAAGGCAACAAGATTGCTCATCGTTTGGCACAAGAGGCTTTAAAAGTTAGTTGTCCTTTACTTTGTTTGGAGTTGGGGCCTTCATGGCTCCATGAGTTAGTCAATATAGATTTCCAGGGTGGAGTCTAGTGTGGTCAATCTAGCTTTAGAGTTTCCGGTTGGTTGTCTCTGGCAGATTGTTGCCCCAAAATCATTGTAAGAAGTTCATTATGAATGAAGTTCCTTCTTGATCAAAAAAAAAAAAAAAAGTATTGTCCAAGAAAAGAGGAGGCTGACGTGCAAGCTGGCACTAGTAATTAAAAATAGGTTTAGGATAGCGAATACGTTCGTAATTAAAACACTCGCGATAGGATAGCGAAGCTGGTGTCAAGATTACACATATATTCCTACTATTGATTACAATGGGTAAATTAAGGAAGGGATATACATGAAGTATGGCGCAAGAATCAAGGTTACACATATATATTGCAATCAAGTCTTGCTCGCGAAAGTCAAAGAAGATTTGCCCAAGATGTGTTTACAAATTAATTATATATGCAAGCTGCATGGCTCATTACGTGGGCTACGTGTGTGTGTGTGTGTGTGTGTGTACATGCAAACAAGTAATCAATGATTGCACAGGTAAGGCATGTTGGACGTGAACAGAAGGCAATTATCCTTAATTGTATTTTAACAAGGAGATGTGCATGTCCAAAAGTCCAAGAGGCAATTAACTTTGCCTATATTCTAGCTACGACAAAGGCGGATAATTATTATGTTATCAAAACTATTACGTGTTTTGATTTGATTCAAAGGCCAATAACTGTGGCCTAAAATATAGTATTACATTTCTATTAGGAAGGAGAATCTGCAGTAGCCTATATATAGAGGCTAAAGCAAAATACAAAAAGACAACTCTTCAATCAACTAATCGCACAGATTATCAAAGCCTTCCCAGAGCAAACCTACCTGCAACCTAGTCGCAACCCAACGAAGCAAGGGTAACGCCCTCGCAACCCAGCGAAGCTAAAGATACGCTTTAGCAAACCCGTGTTTTCTCCAAATTAACTTCCCAGTGATTGCTCTACTTAACGTACAACGTTAAGTATCGATTCGGTGAACGCAAGAGATCACAACACAAGTCCTTATCCGTAAGGCAAGAAGTCATTTTCCTAAAGGCAGAGAAAAGAATCTTGTGATGGGGTTGGTGCTCTCCTCGTTCACATCATTTGATCAAGAAGTCAAGTCAAGAGATTCTCAGACGACTGCACCACACGGTACTGACACGCCTGCTCACGCTCAAAAAAGACTGTTTGCAACTAAACTGATTTTGGAGCCAAACAACCACAGCATCTTCCAATGGCATTACAGTTCAATTATCATTCCCTACTATTGGTCGTGGTTCTGGCCACGACTACATTCTTAGACATGGCCACTTGCAGTATAGAGTTGAAAGAAACCAAGCTATCCTTGTATTTCCAGGATTTCTCTGCCGGTCCAAATACCTCAGCAGTACCAATTGCAGGTATTGCAGGCAAGCTATGGAGGGTCGATCAGTTTGGAACAGTTATCGTCACGGATGACCGGCTAACTGTAGCCCCGAGTCCGAAATCAGCAACGGTGGGCCGAGGCCAAGGCTTGGTTGTAACATCATCACTAGATGGACACAATGCCCATGTCTTGTTATCGATTGTGTTCACCAACAGGAGGTACAATGGCAGCACTCTAGAGATACAAGGAACTAGTAGGCAATTCGAGGCGGTTAGAGAGGTTTCGGTCGTATCAGGCACCGGGAAGTTTCGGTTTGCTAGAGGATATGCTACATTCGAAACTTATTCTGTGGACCCTACAAATTTATACGCAGTTATACGATTCAATATTACTGTGCAACACAAGTAGGTGAAATAATGTTTATGAATGCCATGAACATGAGCTGAATAGGGAAGACTTGTTCTTTTCGTTTGGACTCGTAGTCGTTAATTGTTATCAAAATAAATTGTAAACATATATATGTTATGTTGTATGGTAGGCTTCAATAAGTGGCTTTTGGATCAGGACTCCAGAATATAATATCTGAATTGAGTGAATTCTATGTTTTGAACATTAGTAGGACACTGCTATAAACATGACATCACTCAGAAAATATCTGAAATCATTAGTACTAATTAATTTTGCAGCCTTAGAAAGTTAGAATTGTGCTACTAATGTACTATTAATTTTAGTATGTAATAATTCTTTAGCATTTTATATAGCATGAATTTTAGACTTGAATTTTGTCTAATTTGCTAATAAAGAATTTCATCAAAATTTGAAACAACTAACCTTAAAAATTGATCGAGTAGAGATTCAACTTGTTATGATCATTAAAAATTTTCAATAAAATAAGTCTAGAACATAGAAAAAAGATCAAGTTAGGATAATATATATAAAGCCATAAAGGCAAACAATACAATAGTACATGGAATTAGAAGTAGGGTAAAACCCTCATATGATACTTGGACTATTAGGGTTTAGGTACCTACGATTTTTTTAAATTCAAATGGTACATGAATTATTGGTACCTACGATTTTTTTTATTGTTGGTACATGAATTAGGTAAAACCCTCATAATATGACACTTTTTGGTACCTACGATTTTTTTTAATTCAAATGGTACATGAATTATTGCACTGTTACCAAATACGGTACCTCCGTTAAATTTGTCATTAAATCGCTAACGTGGCATGTATTTCGATATTTTTTTTGCAAATTAGTTATGGAATAGAAAATTTCTAGCAATGATGTTTCAAAAATATTTTTATAAAAAAAAAATTAATTAATTTAGAAATTTGTTCCATTTAACTCCAATTGATGGCATTTTGCAGTTTGGTGGGAAGTTGTGAGAAGAGAAATTAAGAAGTGAGAATTTGGAGGGAAAATTTGTCATTTTGGAGGGGAAGGACTTTTTTTGTTTGGAGGGAAGAGTTTATGTGGCTGCACATATCATTTTGCCCCTCCAAATACATGCCACATCAGCGATTTAACGTTTAAGTTAACAGAGGTATTATATTTAATAATGGTGCAATAGTTCAGACACCATTTGAGATAACAAAAATTTATAGGTATCATAAAGTACATTTCACAATAGTTTAGGTACCATTTGAGGTTTTTACCCTTAGAAGTATCAGTCTAGCACTATAAAATTGACGTGAAACTAAATCAAATCGAAAGAAAATTTGCTACACCAAAACTATAAATTACCAGAACTAAAAGTTATGTGGTACTCAAGTAACACTTGCTTAACCACTAGCCGTTACTGTCTTGGACGTTTTTTTAGTTAAGGAGTCTCTCATCGACTTCGATGCTTAAACTATTTTGATCAGTCTCTCATCGATCATGTACTCTTTGTTAATCACCATTATAAGAACCCGATGATCGAAGAACCACAAAGCAAATAATTCAGCATCAGATCCCAATATTAATCACTCTTCCTATCCATTCTTACTTGTTGGTGTTCCAAAATGGCTTCAAGCTCGATCCCCAAGCTCTCTCATCTCTCTTTTGTATTGTTGTCTCTAGGGTTGGGCACGGGCCGGGTCTGACTATAATTTCACTGGGCCCGGAACCGGCCCGTTTTGACTCAAACAGGAACCGGCCCGGGACCGGCCCGTTTAACTTCGGGCCGGGCTTGCGGGCTTTCGGGCCCAAAACCTTTATTTTTTGCTTAGTAGGATATATATCTACCTTGCTATGTTCCAGATTTCATTCATTTCATCATTTCAACCAGTTCAGATTTGAATCAAAACACAATATCAAGATCCAAAGTTGAAGCTGCAAATTGAACTATCCAAAATACATAAAATCCAAATTCAAATACAAGTTAATTACAATACCCGCAATTGAAAGTTTGAAATACAATGACCCAATTTAAATATGAAGTTCAAATGTCCAACTGTCCAAGTTTGAAATACAAATATGCAATTGAAATAGAAAGTCCTAATTCAAAATTTCAAATACAACAATTTAGCAGCCCTTTTTCCAGTTCTCCATCGAGCAATTCAACAGCTACCATCCATCAATTGGACTCCACAGTTTTTCTTTTGCCTACAACACCCATCATAAAGAGATTTGGAAAGCTAAATATGACAGACAGTCGAATTGAATTCAATAATAAAAAGAAAGCTTGATGCATTTATGCTCTGAGAGCTTGTGTTCCATCTATATTTATCAATGCACTACCTTCCAGAGGTTGCCTCTATAAATCCTATTCTTCTACCAAGTCAGCCAGCAGCTATTCATTGCTTTCTATGCTAACAAAAATTTGCGGAAATATATAAGCACATTTACTAAACATTTTTTAATCGGCAATTTAAGCTTTTTTCTTCATGATAACATTCGATCAGACCAATCATGAATTCTGAAAATTCCCACAGACTTCGATTGAAAAGCACTAATCTCATTAAGTAGACAAAATTTGCATCCAGCTCAGAGCTTAATCTAGTGATTAGAATACAAGTGAAAGGCCAGAGATCCCTCACCTTGACCAAGAGTGAACCTGAATGGCGTATCACGGCTCGAATCGAACTCAGTCCCATCCAGCGAAGTCCTGGTGTAATGTACTGAAATTCATTCACAATTGAAATCAATCCCAATCCAAAACAAACCAAAAACGATTCCAGAAAAGCTCAAATTCAAGAAAACACAAATTCGAAAGCAGTGTTGAAATCGGCACCGCACCTTCAACCTCGTCGTCGCTCTTTGGGGTTTCCCAGCTTTCACCTTCCTTGAGAAGTTTCTTCATCAGGCCCTGCTTTCCGATCTCCTTCTACTCACCGACCTTGAGAATCGGGGCTTCAATCTAAAAGTATTGAGACAGAAGGAAGCCTGCAATCACAGTTTTTGCCTACTCACTATGTTAGTAACATAAGTTCATCTAAAAGTAAATGAAAAGAGAGCATATTGTTCCAATAAAGCAAATAAACTTTACAGGATCACAGTTTCTGAAGCTTGCCACTGAAATATGCATAAAGAAAGTGAGAAGTAATCATTAAATAGAAAACTCTACCTCTTTCTAAGCTGAAAGATTCAGACTCCAGACGTGAAGAAAGGAGGAGCTGTGCAGCCGCGCAGGTGAAGTGAAGAGAGAGAGAGAGCAGTCTGGGCGGTGTGTCGATCTGCCTCACGGCCTCGGCGTGGTCTCGATCTGCATCTCGGCCTCGGCGTGGTCTTGATCTGCGTCACGGCGTCTGGGCGTCACAGCATCGGCGGAGGAGGCGGCCCAGCTATGGAGAAACTGAGCAGCATGAATCATGTGTGTTCTGTGTTCAGATCGACTGGAGATTAGAAATGTGGAAGAGGCGGCCTAAACACACAAGAGATCGTGTAGAGATTAGAAATAAAGGCTGAAGATTAGGTTTAGGTATTTGAGTGTAGAATATAATCTTGTGTATTCGATCCTATGATGAGGATTTTACTCTCTATATTATGACTAATAATACAAGGACATCTGTCCTTTAATCTCTTAGACGGGCCTGACGGGCTTTTGTCACTTTGAAAGATAAGGCCCGGCCCGAACCGTTTGCTTGAAAGTCAAGGCCCGGGCCCGGACCGTTTCGACAAAAAAAAAAATAGGGCCCGGCCCGAACGGATCGGGTTTTGACAGGCCGGTTCGGATTTGCGGGTTTTCGGGCTTAAATGCCCAGCCCTAGTTGGCTCAGTTATACAGCGTGGGGTTTCTAGTAAAGCTGACAAACGGGGTCGTGGCAGAGTGGGAGGGTTTAGAATCTTTATATAAATGGGAAAAAATAAAAAAAAGTGTAACACGTACTGTATACCAAACTATATTGTTTTTGGTGCTATTACTCTCTCTTGCATTGTTCGTTACCTTCTGCTTTGGACGTTTTCATTTTTTTTCTTCTTTTTTTGTTAGGGAGTCGATCATAGATTTAATATGATGCTTAAGTATTTCGAACTGATCGATCGGCTACACCTAGGATCCTATTCCGATCACAATGCCACTGGACCAGCAATCTCCATCGCTAATGACCGAATAATCGAACGACCGAACCCAAACTCAGCAGAAGTGGGTCGATTCCGCGGCAATTTAGCTGTAACGAGCCAGGTAATATCCTTGTTTTCTGACAGATTACGGTAACAAACCTGAAGTATGATGGCAGCCAATTAGGGATATATACTAGTTATCAGGAAGCAATCCGAGCAAGTTAATGAGCTTGGCTTGACATCAGGTACTACTAAAGGGTTTTCGTCTTCTAAAGGGCGTTTTTGGATCGAAAGCTATACATATGCCCAACTCTTGTTTTTTTAAATCACCATCCTGGAACCAATAAGTGATCGATCACATATATATGGAAGATCGATACAAAGAATTTCGGGCTGCAACAATTAATCAGTATTATATCAGCCTTCGGCCTTCCATTTCCCTGACTTGTTGGTTGTTAGTTGTTTACACTACAAAGCTGAAACTTTCGGACCCCATTATTGCTAATTAACTCCGCCTCAACTAACATTTTTGAATACCGGTAACATTTATACTCGATCCTCAACTGGAAACGTTATGTAAAAAGAGACCGATCGTCTTTTCAATTTGCTTAGCTTAGAATCAAACCTGTACGTTCTTCGTGAAATTCTAATTTATGCTGTAACAATATTACCATATCAAACCCAATACAATTCCAAGGAACGAGGGATCCTATTGCCAGGCTTTTTCGATATTGGGCCAATGCCACCGGGCTAATTTCTCTACACTTTTAACAACCCTGGAAAAGCCCAGAGACGGATTTGCTGACGTGGCTTTCGTCCATTTCACAGCGATTCTCATTTCATAACAGAAAAATTGGCGGGAAAGTAACAGACTCAGGGGCTTTGTAACAACCTGGAGAAGCTTCACGTGACAAGACCAACGATTTCACGGTGACGTGTCCTTTAAGCGAGCCCATCGGCGCTACTACTCATTATCAGTCTCTTCCTTTCTTCAACACTATCACATTCCAAAGGCTCTCTGATTTCCCCAAAATTTTCAACCCCAAAACCCTAGCTAGAGTTTCCCTAATACCTCATAAATTCAATCACATTTTCTGGTTAGTAGCCTCTAACTTCTTCATTGTAATTCGTTCAATCAGTTCGTTTTTCCATAATTCTCTGTTTCCCTTACGATTTCTTTAGCTTCTCTCAGGCGAGATTACCCTGATTCTCAAGAGAGATCGATGGCGACGCAGTACGTGGTTTTCACTTTTCACAGTGCTTGTCTTGGCGGTGGTTATGGCTTCTCAGGCTGAGGCTTTTACTGATCCACTTGAAGGTAAACTTGTTAAAATCTTTCAGTTTCTTCTTGATTTTCTAGGAGTTTCTTTGTTGATTTTATGAACTTCGGTGAAGATTTTCTTTAATTAGCACTAGTGTTCGTTATCCCCTATTTGGTTACTGAATTTACAAGAAAAGTAGAAATTAGGGGATTAAGACACAGTGTACTTCCGGCTACCGGAGAAAAAAGAGAAACAGAGTTCATCTTTTCAAGCAAAAAAATTGGATTTTCTTTTTCTTTAGGGCATTTCCCGTTTGAGGTTCTCGGCAGCCAAACAGAAATTCTTTGTTTCTTTTGGACAGAAAAGTTTGGTAAATTCCGTTTGAGTCGACCGGAGTTGACTCGGTGGCTAATTCGTTTCGTGTACGACACAAGTAGGTTGTTTGTGGAGAACGACATGTCGTCTGTTCTTTTGTGTAGAAAGAGCGTTCTGGGTAATTTGAACGTTCGTAGGTTTACCAGAATTGAAAAGTAGGTTTTAAATTATGTATTGGTGCATCTGATTAAACAAAGAAATTGATGCGCATTTTCATTTTTCAGAAATAGGGGTTTCTGTATCAAAACAATGTGAAAAAGTCCTTGCTCTTTCGCTCTTTCAAATACATTTTGGTTTGAAATTTCAGTTCAAAAAGTTGGGCAATGTGAGGAATTAAGTTGATCTCCTTGTTGTGGTAAAACTTCAGTTATAATGTTTAATAGCATCATTTGTTATGTGTTAAGGCAAATTATCTCAGTTGCACACCACCTGCTCGACGAAAGTCCCTGCAGACTGAAACTAGTTTTTGCAAGTTTTGACTATTTTGCTGTGATTAATGCTGTGTTTAGCCACAGATGCACATTGCCCTGCCCATTTTATATACTTATGTACCAATTTTATTGTTTTAATCTGGGCACCTGCAGTCACAGCTCTTCAAGAGATTTACAAGCCCCTTAACACACCGCCACAGCTGATCGGTTGGAGATTGGATGGTGGGGATCCTTGCGATGAATCGTGGAATGGAGTGTCCTGTTTTGGCTCCTCTGTGATGTACCTGTAATGCACATATCACCATTATTGATTATGTACCATACTCTGGAGTTTATAGTGCTAAGTCGAGAACTAACATCCCCTTTGATCTAATGCAGTGAGCTTTATGCATGGTCTAGACCTCTCTGGGTCTATTACTGCCGCGCTGTATAATCTGAAAAAAAAAATTGAAGCAACTGTAAACGATTCTACTGTTTTTCGAATTTAATGTAGTTGTGGAGGCACAACGGTTGCTGATTCTTTTCATATTTCTTCTTCAAGGGATATTAGTTCCAATAGCATTGGTGGTGAACTTCCATGTGTGTTACCCCCTCATGCAACTCATATGTACGTAAGATAATATTTACTTCACATTACTCATTTATGCAACCGTAAAACTCATATTTCTAGCTAGGTTTGATAACTCTAGTATCTCATGTCTGCAGAAATATGGCACGCAACAAATTCACTGGAAATATCCCCCAGAGTTTATCTGACATGAAATATCTTGTGAATTTGTTAGTCGTTAATCCCTGGCTGCTAATTTTACTGGTGTTTTTTAATGAGTTTTAAGTCATCTAAATGCTCTTTTTCTTTCATTCTTCAATGCAGGAATCTAAGCCGCAATTTGTTATCAGGACCCATTGGCAATGTTTTTAATGGCCTACAAAGTCTAAAGCAATTGTAAGTCCAAATAGTTCTTTTTAGTTTAAACAGTCAGAATTTGCAATATGACACGTCTTTCTTGTTAATTCTTCAGGGATTTGTCTTATAATAATTTTACTGGAGATGTGCACAATTCATTTGGATCTCTTTTTAATCTCACTGGATTGTGAGTATTTTCTTTCGTGCATTTCAGTTTTTCTATGCTTTACTTAGCATATCAAACTTAAAGGTCCATTTGGTTTATCTGCAGGTACTTGCAGAATAATCAATTCACTCCATCAGTTGTTTATCCAGTAATTGATATGTAGGTTTCTACTCACATTTTACTGTTTATCATTTTCATTAATCTGTTTGTTTGATTTCCTTGTTTCCATTTTCTTTCATCAGGAAAATCCAAGAAAACTATGGTGTCGTCCCAAACCATTTTCAGTCCATACCAAATTTGTGGTAAGTTGTCAATTGTGGCTGCTTCTGTTTTTCCCACAATTCTATAGTATGCACATCTCATATTCATTTCCTTTCAGGATCGGGGGTAATGGTTGTGAAGTATCGGGGAACAACTGTCCACCCTGGGATGTTCCTCTGGAAACCAAGGCAAGGGACTCAGAACAAAACACCTATCTCCCTCCAGCAACTCAGTCAAGCGTTAAGAACTCAGGACACAAGAATAAGAAGCTTGGAATATTCGTCACTATAATTGGTTGCATCGTGGCGGCAGCTGCAGCCATAGCATGCATGGCAGCCCACCAGGATGCAAACAATGAACCACCACCTGACCAGCCTGCTCGGCTTCAATTTTCTCCCCCCAGGCCACCTGAGAGGCTAGAACTTGATGGCAGGTTCATGGCAGGACAGAATTTCGAAATAATTGTTGCTGGTAAAGCCTATCATGCTGATACAGAAGAAAAAGTAGTGAAGATAGCAAAGAAAGACCAAGAGCCAGAGGAACCCCCTCCACAAGTTAAACTTGACACTTTCATCGACCATGTTGAGGAAGATGACTGACAGATATTCAAGCTTATTGGAATCTGTCATCTGTAAGCTCATCTGTAATGCCAGCAGCAAACATTTGTAGCCTAGAAGAAACAATGACAAATTCTTATATTGGCATCATTAAACAGTTGTTTACAGAATTTCAGTTTCCTAAATATGTTGATTTAGTTTATAAAAGAAGTATAAGGATTAGTTGATTAGTTTATAGTGTTGCATGAACAACAGGTTCATGGCCTTGGATATATAAAATTTGTTATATACTGACTGCCATGAACATATATCAAAACAAACTAGTAATGGCAGATTTAATATTCGATTATATGTACCTGCACCCGATTTTAATCACAGTTGTTTCCTTTTGAAATTTAGTGGATAATCATAAAAGTTCAACCATATGTAATGTTAATTAATGTTCGAATAAAACCGTTACACTATAACATAAAGCACATAGTCATAGACTAGACTGGAAGTAGGCTCTCCACATAATTTTCTACTCGTATAAACTTGATCCTTACTGCATGTTTCACAATCTCTCTCTTGGTATCACTTCTGGGGTCGTACAGAAACAGGTCTTCGGGCTCAATATCATCTGTGGCACCAGCAGCTTCATTTGTTATCTTGGATGTGAAAAGAAATTGATCCTTCCAAAGTCCTATCATGCTAAATCCATCTAGTACTGAGTATTTGAGTCTTACTTGTTGAACCCAAGTTGGTGTTCGCATTTGTGTACCACTCTCATTAGTATTACTCTTTGATTCTTCATTGGTACTCATCACCCAAAACACTATGTTGGGATTGTCATTGGCTGAATAATCGGTTATTACAATTGCAGGTGAATCTTTCCATGAATATAAAGGTACTGTGGTCCAGTTATAATCGTCACGATTAAGGTAACGTATACATATTGGTAGCTGTATAATGCTGAAAACCTCTTCATGTAAACTGAATGACAGAACGTAGCACTCATCGGATTTTTGCACTACCTTCCAATACAGCACTCCATTCAATGTAGTTGCAGTTGATTCAAAACAACTTTTATATGATGGAAACGCTAATTTGTCCTTGACTTGCCTCCAAGAATTTGTACTTCGGATGAAAACTTGAGCTTCAAAAGTAGTAACCTCTTTCCCATGAGAAAAAACTCTCACCAATTTGTATTCACTAATGTCATGATCATGTACACAATCAAAAGCGAAAAGAACAGAAGGAGCCTCCTCCTCTTGCTCCAAAGAAATATTAATTTTAGGTTCAGGAAGACACCTAAATTGTTGTGTTGCTGGGTTCCATACTAATAATAATTCTCTAAATCTAGAAGCAATATCATGCTTCTCTTCTGTAGTACTAGTCCAATTTTCAGTGTCAATGACATGACAAAAAACTAGGCCATTACTAGATCCCACGAGCTTTAGGGCCGCTGTTTTGATTGTAAGGTTCGGCAGGGAAGGTAATCCCAAAAACGTTATTTCTTCATCACGAAGCAACGAGAATCCGAGTCGTGGCTTGCAATCATCTTCAAAGCTTCCAGCTAGGCTCGAGAGAAAGAGAAGACAAGGACGACTCTGATCGGAGCAGCTAGAATATTGATGAACAAGGTGTCTGGCAATGAAGTAAGAACTTTTGGTGAGGGCATGCCACTCTTGCGAGACGCAGAGAAACCTAAGTAAAGACTTGACAGGCAGTTTTGAGAGAATTTCAACTAGGACATTTTCAGGTATTCCTAGAGCCAAAGTATAGCTCAGCTTTACAACTTGGCTTCTACTAGTTTCCATTCTTCAATTCCCGGAATCAAAGAGGCCAATAGCACCAGGAAGGGATTTGCACTATGGTAAGAAAGGCAAAGGGACTGTAGTAGATCCAAGTCATCTAACTATATTTATGTCTGTAAGTCCCATTCCGTACTAGAAGATAAACAGAAAGCCTGCAGGGGCAACAAGTTCACGTCCGAAGAGGATTGGTAATAAGAAAAAGAACAGGAGTAGGAAAAAATATTATATACATATATATATATGCTTTTTTTTTTTTGTCTGAAAATATCAGCATGCCTCTGTATATATTTGTGTGTGTAACGTGGTTCATAAGGAAAAATAATACGTCAATAGTTCTGGCTCTTCCATATATATATATATATATATATATAAGGATTAAATATTCGTTACTCCTCATACTTTTCTCTGAAAAACAGTTTGGTCCATCGCCTTTTAAATTAAACTGAATAGTCTTTATTCTCTCTAATTCTCATATAATAAGTCCAAAATAATCCGAAATGACTATTATGCCCCTCATTTTCCATTTTTATTATTATTTTGTTAAAGTAAAATGACAATTGGAATTAGTCTACTTATTTCATTTCATTTCATAGTCCCTTTATATAGGGATAGAATTACAACGGAAATATCAATTACATTAATGATACTAAATGTTGATTGAGCTGTGATTTGTAATTGCTTGATTCCCTCTTAATCTGTTTCTTTGACGAATGCACATAATGTGTTTTTCCTTTAACATATTTTTATTTTTTCTCTATTTTTTTATTTTTTCTCCTCTTTTTTTGTACTCTCTCTCTCTCTCTCCCTTTCTCCTGGCCGCACGGTCTCTCTCTCTCCCTCGACCTCTCTTCTTCTTCTTCTTCTTCTTCTTCTTCTTCTTCTTCTTCTTTTCCTCTGCCATCACCGAAGGCCACCACTTTCGGCCACTATCTCACCAAAAACCTAAACTCTCCCTTTCTCTCTTCTCAACCGCGCGTCCTTCTCTCTCTCCCCTAACCTCTCGCTCCCTCTCTCTTCTTCTTCCTCCCTCTGCAACCACCGGAGAACACCATCTCCGGGCACCATTTCATCACGCCACCACCTCCAATCGATCCAGCACCTAAATCCGACCCAAGCCCAAGCCTCACCATCGACATGCACCTCCTCCGGCCTCCACCCACGACCACCAAAGGCTGCGATGCTGCTGCCTCTCAACCTCCATCAATTTCCGACCATCACCTCGCCATATCGACACCACCGTCAGACTCAGCAAGCCCTAGAGAGAAAAACCTAGAAACCCCTCTGCCACCGACGCCTGACGATGCGGTTTCAGCATCATCGGAGCTCTCGACTCTGCATGCCTTCAATTTCTAGTCTCCAGCTCGAATCGAGCTTCAACACCTCCATAAACGAAGTCAGAGCTATACTATCTTTCGAAACCCCAAAATCCCGACCTCCGATTCAGACCAGAGCCGCTGGTGCATGGGAGAAGCTAACTCCGCCGCTCATGGCTGCTGGAGCTTCAGACCGCCTCTACTAGGCAAGGTTCGAAAAATCGCTAGGCGCTAGTCGGGCGGTGACCGAGGGACTAGCGCCCAGACGCCTAAGCGGTTTTATTTTTTTTATTTTATATTTGTTGAAGGAAAACCTAATTTGTGTTTAGCCCAAACTCTAGGTTACTTGACCTAGTGGTAATAGGATTTAATTAGAAGGATCTAGAATCCTAATCAATGTAGAATTCCTTTCCTTGTATGATTGAGATTCTATGCATTGTAATCCTCTATATAAAGAGGCCCCTATTATCAATGAGAATACACAGAAATTTTCTCCCAAATTCAGTTTCTCTACAACAATATTTTATTTTTTTATAACATAAAAATATATTATATAAATAAGAATATGAAAAATAATAAATTTGATTGAAGTTTCATGATCTTTTTTATCAAAAAAAAAAAAGTTTCATGATCTTGGTAGTGGGAATTTGACCAATAGCAAGAGTGTAGTGAGGTTTCATGATCCTAGTGACAAATAGAAAATGTCAAATCCTAACCGTTGATTAAGGCTAAGAAACACAAGAGCCAAACATCATGACCTTAGAATTGAGAACAGAGAGGCCACGACCTTTTCACTCACGCCACATATAAACTAACTTATCAATTCCCTCTCTCTCTCCCTCTCTCCCACTCTCTCTCTCTCATCAGACTGCTCAAGATAAAGATAAATTTCCCGTACTGTTTGCATACCTACCAAACTACCAGAGGCAACACTCTAAGGAAGAAATTGTTTGCAGTTGCCGGCGATTGGTTGAAGACGCGGAACTCTTGATTTTGGGGATCAAAACGTCGTCATCGAAGCGGTGAGATGCAAAAGAGGAAGAGGAAGAGGAAGTAGAGTTCGGATTGGGTGAGGAGGCGGAGGTCGACGACGAGAACGGCGTCTAGGTGGAGATGGTGGTGGTCGATGGTGGCCATAGGAGTGATTTAGGAGAAACAGATCGAAACTCAGGTGAATATATAGCAAACCCGCCTACTCCGCCCAGACGATTATGGCCGACTAGGCCTACTAATCACCCACCTAGGCTGACTAATCGGCCGCCCAAATCCATGTCCGCCTACCTCACCGAGTAGGTGTTACTCGCTGCGGTCAGCCACCGCCTAGCGCCTAGGCGGCCTGGGCGGCCGAGTTTTAGAGCAATGCTATTAGGTAATCTTCATGTTCTTCCTTTGATTGGAGCTTCTGGGTTGACGAGAAATGGAATCCCTAATTGTGTTGTTTAATTTTGGATTGTGAGAGGGCTATGGATTTCTGCGTTTTTGGAAGTTTTGAGGGAGGAGGAGACTGCTGGGTCAGTTACGTTGATGTGAAGGAATGGTAAGAAACCCAAGACTTTGTTTTGGATATGGATTGGTTGAGAATGGATTGGTCTGGATTTGACTGATGGTGGTGGCGCTGTGAGATGGTGGCCGGAAGTGGTGGTCTCCGGTGATGGCAGAGGAAGAGAAGAAGAAGAGAGATCAAGGGAGAGAGAGAGATCGTGAGGCCAGGAGAGAGGGAGAGAGGGAGGAGGAGGGAGAGAGAGAGAGAGTATAAAAAAAGGGGAGAAAAAAATTAAAAGTAGAGAAAAAATAAAAAAAAATAAATAATAATAATAATAATAATAGAAAATGAGGGGCATAATAGTCAGTTTAATTTAAAATGCGAGGGACCAAACTGTTTTTCAGGAAAAAGTATGAGGAGTAACGAGTATTTGATCCTATATATAATTAAGCAATAGGACGTCAGAGAAAGTATTAGTTCCCGAGTTCACCTGCTTGTCGATCTATTCTATCTCCATGAATCGTGCTATAACCATAGTCAAAGCTTAAATGACTTAAATAGTTATTATATATAATTTTGCTTCCTATAAATACAACTAGCATTCATTTATATATATATATATATATATATATATTTGTCATTTTAAGGGATTACTTGTGGAATCCACTTTTCCATCACATTTCGGCATCTCAATTATTCAATTTTTAGGTCCCTTAAAAGATCACTTCTGCAAATTTTCAGCCAAATTGATGATAGTTAAGACATTTATAACTGTGATTTACAATTATAAGTATGAACGGTTCAGGTTGGACAGATTTGATTCATCAATTGATTTAATCTAGTTTAATAACTTAACGGTTATCAATTTGGCTGAAAATTTACTAAAGTGATCTACTCATATAGACATAAGAACTGAACAGTCGAGATCCCAATATGTGACCAATAAGTGGGTCTAATAAACGATCCCCTAAAATGGCCAAAAACAAAGATCCCTTACTAGAAAGGTCACACACACACACACACACACACACACACACAGCATGGATCAGAAGAGGACGTCTGTGAAGAGTGAAAATGCTGACAAACACATGTCAGCCAGTCAATCAACTTCATTTCCATGTGGGTTCCACCCACATCGCCACCTCTGTTTCTAGCTCTAATCTAGTTTTCTAAGACTGAATCTTCTCTTAATCTCGATCCTTCTCCATCGCTCCAATCTCCAAATCCAGAAATAGATTGAACAGAAAGTGTTAATCTTGAAATGGGCAGCACTTTCTAGTGTTGCTGCTCATCTCTCACCACCAAAGAAACCTGCCAACCGCCACGGCCGCCTCAAGCTCCGCTCTCCGCTCTAACTTCACATTCTCTCCTCCCCTCCACCATTCTCACAATCCCATCCCCTTCAACCACATCCTCTCTAATCATCATCGTTGCTAGCAAAAACATCATGCCCAACAAAATCATCGGGATATCTCTTCAAAAATCGTGTCACTACATACCCTTAATCCTCGGCACTGCCGCAATCAAACTTTACACCATACAACATTCAATTAACAAAATCCAGAATCAAAGCCAGAATATTGACATGTCTATAATCCCATTAGGCATTATAACAAGGTGGTCAGGTACTCGAGTTAATTCTTCGACCTGTTTCGACGAGGCGACAGAATGAACACAAGCTAGAGTTGGGTGTAGGTGAGGTGGTGGCGATCGATGTGGCTTCGGTGCATCTGAGAAGTGTCAGACGTGCCATTGATCATGAGTGGTGACTTCTAAGAATCATAATGGGGTGGTTTTACTTTCCTCTTTCAAGTGGTCAGAGCGATGAAAAAGATATACCAGATTCATCTCAAATGGTCTGAGACTTCTGGGTTTCCTTGATAGTGCTTCAATCCAAAAGACAAGACCAATCTTGATAAAAGTTTTACATCAATATTAATAGACAATTGTTCAATTTATATAGATGTGAGAAGTCTGGTGTTTAATGGCTGTGAGTTCTTTCAAATATGATTAACAGATAAAGAAGCTAATTAATCATTGGCTGGCAGGACCGCATCTCAGTTTTGCAAGTAAACCAACAAATGGTTGACACGTTGTTTCGTCCGCATTTTTCAATTTCACGGACATGTGCTTCTGATCATATATATATATATATATATATATATATATATATACACATAGCCTATCGAGAGAGGACGTCTGTACTTTCGCTAAAGTGCTGACGTCGACTCTGCAGCTCTGCTCAAGCCTCGATGGCGTGGCGGCGATTGCCGGACGGAGGACAGTGGTCGAACAGACCAGTTTACAGTCGGGTGGAGTCTCCAGCAATGAGGTTGCAGCGCTACAGGTCAGGTTGCTGCCCAGAACCAGCAACCTTGACCTCCTCCGACCTCGATTACTTCCCAGAACGGTCTGGGATGCCTCCGACCTTGATTACTTCCCAAAACAGTCTGGGATGCCTCTGACCTCCGTCCGGCAAGCCCCGAACCGTCGCAGCAGCCTGAAACGTCACGGAAGAGTCGATGTCCGCACTTTAGCCAAGTGCGGACGTCCGCTGTAGATCGGGCCTATATATAAATATAGTCATTCTCAGGTGCGGACGTCCGTACCTAAGAAAAAGGTACGTATTTCCATTTTTTCCCCACTTTCCGATCACACATTTACATGTTAACCGTTCAGTTTTTAGGTCCTAATGTATAGATCATCTCTGCAAAATTTCACTCAAATTGGTGATCATTAAGGCATTCAAAACTGCAATTTACAACAATAAATACGAACGGTCCAACCGGAACCGTTCGTATTCATTGTTGTAAATTGCAGTTTTGAATGCCTTAACGACCACCAATTTGGCTGAAATTTAGCAGAGATGATCTATACATTAGGACCTAAAAACTGAACGGTTAAGATGTAAATGTGTCTCAGAAAGTAGGGAAAAAGTGGAAATCCGTACCTTTTACTTAGGTACAGACGTCCGCAGCCAAGAAGCTCTGTGTGTGTATGTATGTATGTATGTATATATATATATATATCAAGGTTTGAAAAATCGCTAGGCTCTAGTTGGGCGGTGGCCAGGGGACTAACATCCAGGCGCCTAAGAGGTTTTTATTTTTTTCATTTTATTTTTATTTTTATTATATATAATTATATAATTAAGAATATATAGAGTTAAAAAGAGTAAAAGAATCGATTGAATAGAGTGAAAGAATATATAATTAAGAATATACAAGTGTTCTCTTCAGTCTGACCACTTAATTATTTTGCCCAAGTGTATAATTGAGATAAAGAATGGCAGCTTTACGTGGGCCATGATCATTTATGCAAGAGGACTGTGGCTTAGCAGCAAGATTCTCTCTAGCAGCAAACCAAAATACCCATTTGAATATTTCAAAAAAAAAGCCCTCCCTGTTGCAGACTTGCAGAAATATAGGCAGTTTCGGTAGTCGGCACCATGATCTCTAGAAATATCTTCGTCTGCCTCTGCGATCCAACCTCGACTATCTCCACCAGCACCAAAATCTCTCCTTCCTCCACTAACTCTGTTCGCTACTCCGGCATCAGAACTCGCTCGTGAAGTCCGCCGTTGTTCACCATGCTTGCCGCAAAGTCCGTCGTTGTGCAGAAACTTCACCGTGAATTCCGCGTCGCCCAACCGCCCAGCTTGTTCCGCCCAGACATTTAGGCGCCCGCCGAAAACCAAACCGCCCACACCCACCGATTAGACATTACTCGAGGCGGAGACTCACCGCCCAGCGCCTAGGCGGCCGAGTTTTAGAACACTGATATATATACAGTCCGGCTACGGTGTGGACGTCCATACCATGCGGATGGTACGGATTTCCCGTTTTCCCCCACTTTTCGATCACATTTTCACATCTTAACGATTCAGTTTTTAGGTCCTAATGTATAGATCACCTCTGCAAAATTTCAGCCAATTTGGTGATTATTAAGGCATTCAAAACTGCAAATTACAACAATGTACACGAACGGTTCCGGTTCTACAGATTCGGTTCGTTCGTGTAAATTGCAGTTTTGGATGCCTTAATGATTACCAAATTGGCTGAAATTTTGCAGAGATGATCTATATATTAGAACCTAAAAACTGAACGGTTAAGATCAAAATATGTGATCGGAAAGTGGCTGAAAACCGAAAATCTGTACCGAAATTTCAGTACGGACGTCCGCACCTGAGAAAAATCCTATGTATATATATATATGGCCCTTCCACTATGGGATCCCTTTTTTTTTTTGTCTTTTATAGGGATAGGATATTAGACCAACTTTTGGATCACATTGAGGTATCTCAACCGTTTAGTTTTTAGGCCCTAATGTTTGGATCATTTCTAGAAATTTTTAGCCAAATCGGTGATCGTTAAAGTATCAAACTAGAATAAATCAATGAACGAACTAAATCTGTCAAACTTGAACCGTTCATATTTATAATCTTAAGTCGCCATTTTGAATACCTTAACGATAATCAATTTAGCTAAAAATTTACAGAAGTGATCTACACATTAGAAACTAAAAACTGAATGGTTAAGATACTAAAATATGATTGAAAAGTTGGTCTAATACCCTATCTCTAAAAAATACCAAAAAAAGGGATCACTCACTAGAAGAGCCCTATATATATATATAATAGAACTCAATAGAGTTTAATATAATTGCATTGTGACACATCCAGATGACATTTGTTGGACTATTATCAATTCACAAAGAACTGGTGCTAGCATCAAGTCAGAATGACCATTATGTACCCTTCCGTTATCATCTAAAGACAGAACAAGAAGATGTGGTAGTACTCATGATGGTACATAGAGATATGTCCAGTCATTAAACATTGAATGCTCACTTATTACGAAATAGCTTGAATCCTTTTTTGGTACTACTCCAGAAGATTCGCTAGTACCATATGTGCTAAAGATACACATACCTCGTTGAATTAATTCTCCAAAATACAAAATTCTAGAGAATTAGAGTTCATTAGTTGAGAGAGCCCAAGTCAAAAAAACTCTCTAGAGGCCCATGGTTGGCTGGACACCCATAATCGGGCACCCAAGCCTTGGTCCCGGCTGAGAAGAAACGCGTCGGTCGACCAGTAGCGCCTCCGGCGGCTGTTGGCCACCGTACTCCACAACACCTCGCCAGTTTTTGCAGCAGCCCTGTTCCAGAGCGCATCAGCGTTGTCGGCTCTGGGCTCCAAAATTGATTTCGACCAGTTAATATTAATATACTTTTTGGTCCAAATTTGAGTTAAGTACCAGAAACGTGTTCTCCATGAGAAGATAAACCTCTGCGTATTCATGAACTAAAAACTATGAAGATTGAGAAATTGATCTGAAAACAAACCATGTGAAAATGAACAGTAATTTAGGCTTTACATCATCATTTTGATTCATAACCCGTTGCCAAGTTGAATTTGTTACGTTTTCAACCATGCTTTTCTATTCTGATAAAGTTTAGCTAGCTTGAGCCAAACAATTTTGCTGCAAATCAAAAGGAGGATTGACTATTAGTAGTGTCTACAAAATGCATTGCAAGTCCCTAGCTCATCCTTGTCAAGACTCAATTAGCTGTATCCACAAATTATAAAGTATAACAGTGGGGTAAGTTACAAAGTAGCAGAAACTTCACATTTGAAAAGCAGATATTGAACAAGAACAAAAGCGATCAACAAGAAAAAAAACAATCGATACGATTGAATAATACACATTTTAACATATGTAATTTGTTGGAAGATGCAGATATGTCAAAAGAGCAGTCCTCAACAAGAGAATTTCAATTCGTGTAATTTACATGACAAGATCTTTTTTACAGGAAAGTCATGGTCGGGCCACAAACCATACGATCGAATTAAAGAATTTTTGACTTCCAAGCAAAACCCAAAAAAAACAAGGAAAACACTACTTTTCCCAAGAAGATGTAAACCGGTTACATTTGATGCTCAAAACCACATAGGAACACCATTTCGGATCATTTCAAGCAATCTCATGGAAGTGCCAAGTAACTCATCCTTCTCCATGATTTTTCATCTTACAAACCTTGTGCATGTTGTAAAGCTTGCAGTGCGGTTCATAAAATGTATTCAAGCAATTTCGACCCTTTGGAGCATATATTCGTTGTAAACTCTGCTGCCACCAGCATTTCGCAAAGCTAGCCTTCCTATTGATTTCATCGATCATGCAAATAGTTCAGAGTTCAGACCTATGAGAAGCTCTACGATTGCAGCTTCAGTTTTAGCCTGATTCGCAAACTGTACCAGAAGCACATTTGAACTGGAAACTTCTTGCTGCTCACGATGTTGCTCTCAGAATATATGCCACCGTATATATCATGTTATGAGCCAGCGGACTAAGCCATTCTAGTATCTGTTCAAGCGCGAGACCCCATTCTCCTGCAAGGGCAGGATTGTAGACTGATGAGGCTGTGGTTTTGGTTAGATTACACGTACTTATTAATTTTGTGACTAATAAATTAGTATGATTGCTAAGGTCTAGTCTTAAGCCAAATATAAATGGAAATTTGCACGCGATGGCTGTGGGAGTGGAAGTGGGGTGATTATTTCTGTCCATTTTTCAACAATGACTGATCTAATTAAGCTACATCCCATATTAATCAAATGTCATATGTGGTGTAATTACTATTAATAGAAATAACACAATATAGAACTCACGTTCTCACAATGACAATAAATTTGTTTTCACATTTATAAATGTGAATGATATAATTTAGTACAAATGTGTGTATAATATACGGATATGTAATATAGAACATTTTGTCAAAAAATGTGGAGACTGAAGTTTTTATACGGCATATGACATATCTAGATCTCAAGTGTAAGCCAAGAAGTCCAACATGGCTGCGCATTATCATGCATGATGAGAAAAAACCAAGTGTAGTCTACATATATTGCTGGGAAATCGTTGACAATTGACATTTTTTCGTAAACGTTTTTATTTTATATATTACCCATATAAGACGTATTATTGCAGTTATTCTATAAATAGAAACTATGACCCTAACCAGATTACACAAAGCAATTTCAAAAGCTTCTTGTATTCCTAAGCTATACTTCTTTGGGTTCCCAATTAGCCACATTGATCTTTCAATGGCATCCCCCCTACTACTACTGTTGGTTTTTTCCATGAGTGCTAGTGCACTTTTAGTCCAAGCCAGTTATGTCAAAGAAACCCGAATGGTCTTGTACTTCCAAGACATCTCGACAGGTCCAAATGCCACAAGCATACCAATTGCAGGCATTGCCGGAAAGCTTTGGACCTTCACTCAGTTTGGAACAGTTTATGTCACTGACGACACCATGACCGAAGGTCCAAGCCCAAAGTCAGCCGTAGTTGGCCGGGCACAAGGCGTGTCAGTGGCAGCAGCGCTAGACGGGAGTAATGCCCTTGTCTTGGTATCGCTTGTGTTCACTAATAAGGAGTACAATGGCAGCACTATAGAGATACAAGGAAACAGTAAGCAATTCGAGTCTGTCAGAGAGGTTGCAGTGGTATCAGGTACCGGGAAATTCAGGTTTGCTAGAGGATATGCTACCTTTGAATCATACTTCGTGGATCTTCCGAGTGCCTACTCAATATTACGGTGCAATGTTACAGTGCAACATTACTAGCATATCGAATCCTACTTCATCTTCGTTTACCTGCAATTATATATGCCCTATTTCTTTACTAATAAAACCTCACAGAAGAATAGAAGAGAGTATATCTCAGCGCACAATTATACTCGCATGGTTTGACATACAATTGGTCCAACACGGAAAGACAAGCTAGGTGCCGACTTTGAATATTCGTCCTTATATTTGTTTTTCCGTTTACATCTATCTAGTTTTGTATTATCTTTCATGCTGATTAAATAAATTTAAATCCCCTGTTCAAAAAATAAATTTAAATCCCAATTCACATTATTAATTCTAAGGGTGACAACACACCCTAAATTGTTTTTTATATACATTTATTTATCAAGGTAGAAGCCAGTAGATTGATGACAAAGCCAGAATTACATACCCTCCTGCTACCAATTGGGTAGGGGTGGGCACAAAACCGAAATTGGGCAAAAAACCGCCAGACCTGAACAGGAAGAACGGTCCGGTTAACCGACCCGATCAAAAAGAGCAAGAAAATTCAAAGGACCGAGCCGATCCGAATTGATGCGGTGCGGCTTCGGTATCGGGTTTGAGACCGACCGAAAAAAACCGACCCGACCTAATTTAATTAATATATATTTATTTTTATTTTTATTAGCTATTTATTTCCTATTGGTGCATATATCCTTACGATATATCTTACCGCAGAGTATTCCTATGACTAAATAAAACTGAAAAGTGGGAACCCTAGCTATCATTCGCAACCGTCTCTCTCCACACACAGACACAGCCGCTCTCGGCCTCTCTCAGTCTTTCTAGTCTCTAGCTACTCTCCAGTCGAAAACCCTAGCCCTAAACCAGAACCCAGTCAGATCGGCGATTGCAACTCGCAGCTCTACATCAGCTCGCAGCTCGCAGCTCTACATTAGCTCTCTGGCTCTCTTAGACTAAGATCGGTTCAGATTGGCTAATTCGATTCATTCGCTCTCGGCTCTCTGGTGAGTTTTTGAAACCAAAATCTCTTCGATTCATTCGATTCATTCGCACATTTATACTGGATTTTGACTTTATACTGTGTTTTGACTTTTGACTATGTTGATGTGGTTTTAGTGTTTTACTGGTTTAGATTTAAAGGTTTTGAGACTGGGTTTTGACTATTGAACTGTTGACTAGGTTGCTTTATAGTTTATATTGTGTTGTTGTGTGTTGATGATAAGCCTGAGTTTTGATTTATAGCTTACATTGTTCCTGATAAGCCTGAGTTTTGATTTATAGTTTTGATTTATACTGTGTTGTTGTCGATTGTTCGATTCATTTCACAGTGCATACATATATCAAAATTGGTTGTGTTGTTGCTGATAAACATAGTTCTAAACTTCCAATATGCTTTGTTCAGATGATGGAAGGGAATTCAAACACTGTGACTCCTACTCCCACAAGCGTAGAGGCTGCATCAAGCATAGGGACTTCAGTACTCTCATTCCCTGCTTCGGAAGTAAACCATACTACTGCTGGAGCGATTGTTTCAGTTCCACCTGGTCCCTCTCAGGTCAACCGATTGACTATACTGCTGGTATCGATGCTCCTGGACTGGAATCAACATCGAAGAAGAATAACAAGTCTGTGGCTTGGGAGCACTTCACAAAGATGAAGAATCCATATGGGACTCCGATTGGTGGATCCTTTTAGGGGCAGCTTGACTCCTAGAATGGTTGAGTGCCTTGTGTGTTGCTCAGATTGGTTAAGGGTTGCCGGAAAGTCTCTATTCAAAGAGCCAACCAAAACTGAACTTGAGGTCTACGGTGAATTGGAGAAACTTGAGCAAGGTAAAATTTTGTTTTAAGTTTTCTTCTTTTAAGTGCAACTTTTGTTCAAATCTGTAAACTTTTCACTTTTGCTCAAATATGTTAGTTTTTGTTCTAACATTGTTTTCATGTTTGTGATGCTAGATGTTGGAATTACCTATCTTTCAGATATTGAGGAGTGATTCTGCAGATCCGCTTGGTACAACCGTACAAATACAAAGTTAATTAGATTAGTTTATCTTGCTACAGCTCTGCCTGTCTCTTACAGTTGCTAATATGCTTTGTTTACAGATTATGGTCGATGGAAGGGAAGTAGCCAAGATGAAGAATGAAGAATGAAGAGGAGAAAGCCAAGCTGAAGTGTTGCTTATGTTCTTAGCTTTATTGTTTTTTTTTTGAATTTCTTTTCAACTTAAAGCTTATGGTCTTGAACTTTGGATTAGTTGGTCTGTAAACTTAAGTGGTTCGGAACTGTTTTGGATTTGTATTGCTTGGTTGCATGCTTCTGATTCTAGATTAGTAATATGCATGTTGGTATGGTGATTAACTAATTATGCTTTGTTCTTTGTGTGTCAGTGAGTCATTAGGTTTATAACTTGATATATCATATGTTGATCATTTGCTCAGTACGTGACTAAAAGTTGTAGACTTGTAGTCATTGAAACAGGTTGAAAAATATGGAAATCTTCAATATTGGGCCTTAGAAAATTTGTAGCCCCTTTTTTTTTTCCTGAAAACTAGGCTAGTATTTAAACAGCCCATAACCGACCGGCCCGAACCGGAAAATCCGAAAAAACTGAAAAACCGGCCCCAAAAAAAATATATCTGTTGCGGTTTGAATTTTGGCCCAACCGTAAAACGGTTTGGGCCCTAACCCGACCAGATCCGACATATGCCCACCCCTACAATTGGGGGTAGTCAAGAAATTGTGCTAGTACCCACAGTGATACGTAGAAACTAGGACACTCATTTGACATTAAATATATCAAAATAGCATGAATCTTCATTCGATACGACTTCAGAAGATTCGCTAGAAGCACGAAAAGTGCATTGGTCCCTAAAAAAACTTAGAGAAATATTGAAAATAGACTAATTACTAACATAGAGTAGGCCTAAAACAAAATGCCCTATTCACTCAAGCCCAAAAGAGAGCAGCCCAAAGAATGTCATCCTCAAAACCCTAGCAGGTCGGCCATAACCAAGCCTAGTGCACCAAACTCCTACGTCCAGTGGCCATAGCATACGATCAGCTGCCACCGCCACGCACACGTTGTTGTCGACCTGTGCCAATCCCAGATGTTGCCACCACCTACCACCGTCGCATGAAAGACGCAATCCAATATCTTGCCCTCCAAGCGCAGCAAGAACTCTTCCTCGAAGAGCCACAACCTCTGTGCTTCAAGTAGTTGCACAAAAAACACCGCCGCAACCCATCTTGCCAAGATTCCAAATAAGCAACACTCTATGAAACATGCTAATGAGCCCAACCATTGAATTGCTCGCCCAGCAGCAGTCCACAGGCGTTGGCAAAGCCAGAGGCCAGCCTAAATGTCGTGGGCAGCCAGACCAACGTAGTTTCACAAACACGAAGAGTTGGCTTTGCGGCTTCACTCTCCTCGAAACCCTATTTTGGTAACAAACATACTTACACACCCTAAATTGTTATTCACACATAGGGTTTTTTGCTCCAACAGTGTCTAGAGACTTCGGTGACTGACAATATGATACTCGAACTTACAAAGTTATCAATATTATACCTCTAGTAGAACAATTGAATGTACCTGCAATTCCAATGTGCTATAAGTCTTCGTCTTCTACCATATATCTACTTCATCCTTTTCATACCCACTTTGTTAAATTCAATACCCATTTTGTTTCCAACAAAAAACAATTGAGTTGCCTAAGAAAATTTCATAGGGAGTGGTGGACTGTTTGATCTTGAAAACCATGTATGGATTGGATTGATAATTTTAAGAGTGGTGAGTTTTGAGGAGTTGGAGATCGCGAATCAGGTGTGAAAGTGAAGAGGGAGACGATTATAGCATCCATGACATGGAATTAGAGTCTTTTGCTGTGATTTTCTTTGGTTTTTGATGTTTTCAGAAATCTGGGTTCTTGTATTTTGATTCTTTCTCATCTGGGTTTGGCTTGGTTTGACCAGTCTTGCTGGTTTCGGGATATGGGTGCTTTTCATTATTCATGCTTTGAACTCAGAACACTTGTGTTTGGTGGGTTAGCCAGGCGAATGTCAATAAGCTTCATTTCTTGTTACATTGATATACATGGTGCTAATTTCAGTTGTTCCTGCTCTGACGAGCACTCACCGCTTTCCTCTTGCTGCTCTAGATCTCAACGAAGTCATTTTCGTTAGCTCGCTACTTCTGGATCTGGAGGCCAAGTTGTGGAATCGTCTACACCGCTCTGGCCAGCAATAAATTCAAAGAAACGACGCCGTCGAGCGAGCTGTGCTTGGAGAACTCAGACGAGATGGAGTCTCCGACGGTGTCCGTCCGTCAGAGAATTGGATTCGATTTTGCTTTCGGTTTTGCATTGATTGAAAAACAGTTATCGTCTGGTTGATTGTCTTGCTAGAAAATGCCATCATCCCATCTGTTTGCAAATTGCAGATGAAAAAGGAAATAGAAATGGTTTGGCCTAGAAATCTGGGTTGGCCATTTGGTGTTCATATCCACCTAGTTTTGGTGTTGATGATGAGATTGTGAAGCATATTCTCTGGTTAATATGCCAAGCATATCATCTCCTTCTCACCTTGGTCTTGAATCGAAGGCACCCCATTATTTTTGAGGCATTTTCTGAATCCAAGTTTGGGAATGAGTTTGGTCATTTTTTTGTCCTAGTGTTGTTATTTTAAAAGAATTTGGGGATTTGATCGAGTTTAGGGCTGATTTTAGTTGAAAAAGTCTTTCTTGCCCTCCGTCAATGAGTCACGTGCATTGCACATGGTCAAATTTGACGGCTCTGTGACGGAAAATGACTGTGGGTATGATAGAGATACGAAAAATTGAGTTTGGGTATCATATTGATAACTTTATAAGTTCGGATATCATATTGTCAGTCACCCAAGTCTCCAGACACTGTTGGAGCATATTGTTCTATCCCACGAGTGAAATAAGTATCTTTAAATAAACTTAACGTGATGAAGTAATGAAAACTACTTATATCGAAAGAATCATGTATGCTAGAGGTTGAAAGTGATAGAGAGTTTGGTTACCTACAAAGGTATTCCATATGTACGAGTCAATTAATTTTGGTTGATTAGGAAATGACGTGAAATAGTTATAGTAAAACACATGCATGCTATTACTCTTGATGTATACTGTATCGGTTGCAAAGTCCATTTATAAACCAAATTGTCAAATTCGTTAAGCATGGAATCGTTTAGATAAATCACACTAAAAGGAAAATTATTACCCAAAAGAAAAAGACAAACTCATTAATAGGTGTTTGATCATTTAAAACTCTAATGAAATCACTACATTATTTTCTACCAGCCACATACATTTGTTCCTAATCATAGGCCGATTGAAAATTCAGAGCTATTCGGTCTACTAACAATTATCCTCTTAGCATCAATCTTTAGCATCAATGGCATTACCAAACCTCAGTCTTTTTTCCCTGTTGTTCGTTATTTTCTACATAACTCCATGTTTAGGCTCCCAAGATCCGTTGAGCAACTTCAGCCCAGAAGAATCCCCCATTGCAGGTATTCCTGGAAGGCCTAGGAATCGATTCTCGTTTGGAACAGAATTTGGCGTTAATAACTGACTGACTCAATGCCCGAGTCCATACTCACTAGAATTGAGCCAAGTCCAAGGCGTTGTTGTGACAACTGGCCTGGAGGGAACTAAATCCCTTCTTTTGTTCTAGTTTAAGTTCACAAACAAGGCAAGAAAAGCACTAGCAGTATGAATAGGAGGAAGGTCAAAAATCGTTTTCTCTCTCTCTCTCTGAGAAACCCTAGGCCGGTCTCTCAGATTGCTTTTTTCTTGTCCGGTGGCGCCCGGATGTCAGTCCTGGCCTCCGGCCTCACCGTCGTCTTGGGGTTGCTGCCAGATGGGAGATCTACTGCACAAGGATTTCGTCTTAGGGATTCTCTCCGGTTCGTCAGATGGTTTGGCGATCCCCGCAGATGGCTTCTTCAATCGACGACGCCATGGGTCTTGCTCGACGGCGATGGGGATTGCGAGGCATGGCTCGCGGATGGCGTTTCTGTGATGATGCAGGTTGCTCCAGCATGGCTCGGCGGTTTGGATCACGGAGATGGTGCAGCGGTGCATATGGTGGCTACGCGGTGATGTGGTTGGCCAAAACGTGGCCGGACTGTGGTGCGCGACGGGTCTGGGAGGAGTGGTGGACTGGTCCAAACCAAGAAGATGGGCCTGAGTGATCTCTTTGGTGACCCTTTTGGGCTTTTGTTCTTGGGTCTCTCCAGTGGTCTTTTGCTTTCGGTTTGCTTAATTTTTCCTTGTTGGGTTTTTGTTGTACTGTTTAAATAAGTCCCTCCTCTTGTGAGCGAGGGGTTGGGTGTTTCTAGGTAGTGTCGTTGTTTTAGTGTTTCTGGGCATTTATCGGTGCTTTCTGGTTATCAGCGTGATGGTGAATCACCCTTACATGTGGTCTGGTTGTTTTGGGAGGCGATGTCCAAACGGGTGGAAACAGTTCATCTTAATGCTGGTGGCGGGGTTGTATCGTTATACATAGGTCTGGTTATAGGTTAAAATTAGGTTGGGGTTGGGTTTTTTTAGCTCATGTTTGTCCCTCTCGTTGGATCCGATGATATGTAACTTGTTTGGTTATTAATAGATGGTTTATTTTCTCCAAAAAAAAAAAAAAAGTTCACAAACAAGGCATACAAGGGTAGCACGTTACAGCTTCAAGGACTCTTTGACCAACGCGGGATACCTACAGAGGTTTCAGTGATGTCAGGTACCGGAGAGTTTAGGAACACCAGGGGATTTACATTAGTTAAAGTGATTTCCGCTTCTCTTATTCAATTCAACATTTCATTTCAAACTACTAAATAATCGTGTTTATGGGAGATCTTGAGACTCTCCGCTCATTTTCATTAAGTTTTGTTGCGATGTTTGTTGTTCGAAATAGATGGGTTAAATAAACAAACAAACTGTCCCGTTAATGTATTTAAGATCATATCGATCTTTTGTTTGAATTTGCAATTCTATATAATTGTCAACAGTAGTACAATCTGACTTTTTAATTAATAAACTTCACTGAGATTCTGAGAATTTCTGTGAGATTTGGTGGTGGCGTATACGTATAAAATGGTTTTATTAAGCTTCTGTGGTCTGAAACTCTGAATTAATTTGACTTTAGTGCTACGAGAAAATTAGGCGTGATCGACAAGGACACAAGGTCATATACTATCCAAGTATCCATGGGAGCTATCATCTCATCCCCCGGCCAAAAGAAGACGAAAAAAGAAAAGTGATTGAAGAGTTTGGCAGTTTGGATTCGGCCCATGCTAGGGGTTCAACAATTCTCATATACAAAAAAATACAAGAGTATATCGTTGACAAAAAGCAAAGCGTCAGTTGACTATTCCGCAATCATTTCTATAAATCCAAACCATGACTTTGAATCTAAATCACACATCAACTTCAGAAGCTCTTTATATTTTTCAGTCGGTCCTTGTTTCCCAATTTTTTTTTTCAAAAGAAAGGGATGGTGCAGCGGCCCTCACGCCTTGACCAATTTAGCTAGCCAGAAATGACATTCAACTTCATGTCGAAGCTCACTCAACAATCCCTACCTATACTACCACTACTAGTTTTGGTTTTTGCCAGAAGTTTAGCTAAAGCTAGTGATCTCAAAGAAACCCAATTAGTCTTGTACTTCCAGGATTTCACTGCAGGTCCAAATACCTCAAGCATACCAGTTGCAGGCATCGCTGGAAAGCTGTGGACCTTCACTCAATTCGGAACAATTTATGTCACCGATGACACCATGACCCAAGGACCGAACATAACATCTTCCGTAGTAGGACGGGCCCACGGCATAACGGTGGCATCGGCACTGGACGGAAGCAATGCCCTTGTCTTGGTGTCTCGTGTTCACAAACATGAAGTACAATGGCAGCACTCTAGAGATACAAGGAAACAGTAAGCAATTCGAGTCGGTCAGAGAGGTTGCAGTTGTATCTGGCACCGGAAAGTTTCGGTTTGCTAGGGGATATGCTACTTTTGAAACGTTTTTTCTGGACACTGCAACTGCCTACGGAGTATTTACGATGCAATGGTACTGTGCAACACTACTAGCTAGCTATAATTATATTAGAGATGGTCATTAATAATCAACCTCTATGCTCTATATGATCGAGCATGTAGTTGTTCATGTTTGTACTCTGCCAAAATAATTAAACAAGAAATAAAATTATACTATATATGAAAGATGAGTTTACTATTCACAACTATTCATGTAACAGTAAACTGATGATTTTACTCTTGCTATGTTCTATAATTACGCGCTGCCATTTGTCTTCTCCCCAATTCCAGATTCGTCCAAGTATAATATCTCCATTAGTCTTCTTCCCACATTCTGGATTTCTCTACACTTCTACCATATGTCCTCATCATATAAAGCGGCTCAATCAGTTGCTGGTTTCTTCGGGAAGCGTCAGCAAACACAATTTCTGCATTGTTTCAGATTTGCAATCACCATCAGTTGTGTCATTCATCAAATAGAGTTTGGCTTCCTTTTGATAACATTAAGTCGTCAAGATTATCAGGTTGAGCTATCGACCAAAATTCAATAAAGTTTGGGTTTCTATTTCAGATTAGAGCTGATGAAATTTTTTTTCTTTTGGGATTTTGTTGTTCGTCGGGGGGGGGGGGAGAGAGAGATAGAACAGGGGAAGAGGGGGAAGGTATTTTTTGAATCTCGAATTTTTTTATTGAAACTAATTCTGGGTTTTGTATTTTCTCTTCACCCGTATCAGATGGGTTTTGTATTTTCTGGAGCATAATAGGGTAATGTTCTGATTTCTGTGATTTCAGGAGTCTATGCAAAGGAGTATCTGGATTGTTCTTTTGCCTCTATTCCTAGTATAAAATAAAGAACCAATCCCTAATCGATGAGAAGCTAGGGATCGATTTTACTTTCTCTCAGCTAGCTTGAAATCTATGTTTGAATTTTGATCCGAAATTTGAATAATCTCTATCCACATTCAAAGGGTAAAAGTAACAATATTGAGGGAACCATGCTTTAAGTTCAACCTTATCACATGATCCACTCATCATCATAAAAACGTCCCAAAGAGGTCTCAAAGTAACAGCACAAATCTTGTGCTTAGTTCATATTTACTTTAACGCTTGGTACAAATTTGAAGCCTTTAACCGTCTCTTTCCCCTTATAAATTAACCCCATTGCACCAATACTATTGTACAAACAAAACTGTCCCCAAAACTTTTAACTTGCTACTCAATTTGTTCTACTTCACCAATGGCATCTTCAAGACCCGTCAAACTCATGTCCTTACCTTCACCACTGCTTCTAGTTCTTGTACTCATGCTCACATCTCTAGCCAAGGCTCAAAGGCTTACCGAAACCATCACGGAGTTCTACTTGCAAGACTTAGCCTCCGGTTCTAACGCCACCGTTATCCCCATCACCGGCATTAAAAACAAGCCTTTGTCCTTCACCTCATTCGGCACCATTTTCGCTCTTGATGATCCAATCACAGTAACCCCGGACAAAAGCTCGACTGAAATTGGTCGAGCTCAAGGCATCATGGTGGCCTCGTCACTGTCCGGCTCTAATGTCCATGTTTCAATGTCGTTTGCTTTTAGCAATGGTAGCAGCCTCGAGATACAAGGCACCAGCCGTCAGTTCGAGAGGTACAAGGAGCTCTCTGTGGTTTCAGGGACCGGAAACTTCAGATATGCGAGGGGCTATGCTACCTTGGAGAGCATTTATTATGACAATAGAACTTCCTACTCTATCATACGGTGCACCACTAGGATCATTCTGTCCTGAACGAACCAGTTCCCAAATAGTTTCGATATATCTGCTAGCTTTGTTATGCCTGCTGTTCTTGGATTAGCTGTGTTTTAAGTATGCTAGTGTTTGGGCTTGGTGCGTTGTGCTTCTTCTGGGTTTTCATACCTTGTTGTGTATTTGGGCCTTTTGGGCCGTATTAATGCCATATCAAATTTCTTAACTAGGCATTTTTCCATTAGTTGCTACATTCTCCCGAATCATAAAACCAAAAATTTCCCCTTGGAGTTGAAAATTCGGTTGGGATTAGATTAGTTCGGGATTCGATACCCCTCATATATAACTATTAGAAAACAAGAATTAGTCCATACTATGCAAAAGCATCCTTTTTTTTTTTTTTGAGTAAAATGATGTCATCCCTCTATTAAATATTAGAAAGATTACATTCTAGTAGAGTCAGCTGCAAAAGCAGCCAAAAAAAAGCTATAGGGGGAGAAAAGAAAACGGTCTCATGCTGTATAGTCCTAGCATAGTCTGCCAACAAATGAGCCACCACATTGGCCCCTCTTCTTGTATGGGTAACCCTTATATTTGGGAAGAAAGTTATTATTTCCACAATATCATCATAAATTCTGCCAAAAACAGAAGTGATAATTAAACTTGTGACCTCCACAATACTCACCAACAATAATATACAAAAATTAACTTTTATGTGATTTTCATTCATTAACAAGTATAAGAAAACAATAGCTGATCTTTATTTGTGCGGATTTATATTTATAGATGGTAGCGGACCCGTTCTTGAGCCCAAATATATGGTTAAGTCTCTTGACCTTGCCAACATATATACAAGTTGCTTCACCAACAACATACTTAATAGGAGATTGACTTTTCCCACAACTAAAATGATGGCTCCATTACCTGCTGCTAGTGAAAGGGTCTGAAACCATTCTAATATGCAGATTTCAATTATAAGTCTCTACAATGATCTAAAAAACTTCAGCATTAACTAGTATAGATAGAAGATAGACATATAGTGGATCAGGGTTGAACTGAAATGTTCTGGTACTTTCAGATCACTCCTCAGGCCGGCCAAAAGGAAAAAGTTTAGGCAAGGTCCACCGTCCACCTATAAGAACTATAGCCACTGAAACTAGTGTTTGTTTTATGTGGATCTTAATAGACCAAATGTTGTTAAATATACTTTGAAGGTGTTTATTCCTAATTAATATCCCAACATAAGGGGACAGATATACCCGAATCCAGTTGTACATGTTGGAAGTTCTGGTTTACCAAATTAACTAGCTAGCTATCCACTATCCCATCTGTTCTGGCGGTTGCCTAAAGATTGCATCTTGAAAAAGAAGTTATAATTTCTCAGCCACTCGAGGAACTATACCCAACTTCAGCAGCGGTTGGCAAATTTGAATTTAAAACAATCCAGTTTGGCACCCTCTTTACCTACCAAATGGAGAAACTGATAGCACAAGAGGAGGATGATATGATGGCTTTCAATTTTAACTTCTCTACCAAGAATCACAGTCCCACCAAAACTTGATAAAAGTAAAAGTAACAAAAATAGACAAAAAGATGATGAATTTTTGTTTTTTTTTTTTTTGGGATTAATAGATAATTGGTATTGAAGGAAATAACAGATTGCCTTTGTGCCTCTCCAAAATGAGATTGCTCAAAGCTACTACACTACTAGTACTACTGCTATTGCTATTAATACTGCTACTAATTTTCCTACTTTTACAGGCTCCTATATTATTCAAATTAATATCTCTACAACTAATTTTGCTATCAATCACATCAACTTGAGCTTCACCATCATTCACAATTGGGTTGCTTTCCCCACAATCATTCCCCCTAACTGTGATCCAATAGTCCTCATCAGAACTCCACCTGAGCATCCCTGAAAACAAGGACAGCAGTCTGATCCTATCGTCGGGGTACGAATTTTCAACACTTGGGTGATCCACAAGGTTGCCCAAAGTTTCTGATTCTTGTAATGAATTCCATATCCCTTGATCAAGAATACTTGTTGGAGAAAATGAAGAAGTAGTGGATTCTTGAACTTGCTTTGTACTACTAGCAGAATTGATGATCATCATTTCCTCAAGAAACGGATGCTTTAGAAGTTGTGTAACCGTCCACCTCTCTTTTGGGTCCCTCATGAAACACTTTGCCAAGAAATCCCTTGCTTGATTTGAAAGAAAACTCGGAATCTCCGGCGACTCACCGGAGTATGCTATCCGGTAAAGAAGAGTTACTGGGTCAGCTGCATTAGGCCACGGCACTGATCCTCCGGTAGCCATTTCGATAACTGTGCACCCAAGAGCCCAAACATCACAAGGAAAACCCTGCTCTTCCCCACGCGCCACCTCCGGTGACATAAACATCGGCGTGCCGCCAATTGGCACTGCCTCAGCCGCAGGATCAGCCCACCTGGCGCATCCAAAGTCGGCAATTTTCGGACCCTCTTCTCCAACCAAGACGTTCCTTCCTTTTATGTCACAATGTACTAATCCAACTGAATGCAAGTACTCTAGCCCCTTGGCAATTTGCCTCGTGTAAAACCCGATTGCTGATTCTTCAAACTGGCCTCCACGGTTGCGAATTGCATCGATGATCGTGCCGCCGGCCACGTACTCCATGAAGATATTGTACATGAGCTTGTTGTTCTCTCTAGTAATGTCATGTCCTAAATAGCTTACCACATGAGGACTGCTCAAAGAAGAGAGAATTTTTTGCTCCCTTTGCAAGAAATCGGATTGGGAGAGCTCGGCAGACTTGACTGCAAAGACTTTGGAGCCGGAGCCAGAAGAGGTGGCGATGGAGACGGCGGCGGAGGAGCCACGGCCAACGGTGTGGCCTCTAGTCCAGTCCATTTGGCGATGATACTGCTAAGAATAGAATGTACAAGTCGTTTGTGTTGGCTAGCATTCCTCTTGGCTTTGCCTTTATATATACTTGGCTATTTCATCTTCACTAGCCATTACAAGGTGGCATTTTTAAAAGGGTAGTGTTATTGGTTGGTTGGGTCTCTCATCTTTCAAGTACAGCCAACTGGGTTGACAATTCCTTTAACGCAAGTCCGCAACGTGTAAGAATCTGGCTGGACTCGACGGCGTCGGCATGTGACTTGGCAAAACGGGTGCGTGGACACGTGTGAAGGAGGATTGGGGTTTAAGAGTGGGCAAAGCTCCAAATGGAGTACAATATTTGGTTTTGGTTTGGTAGAGTAGATTAGATTGGATAAAGCCTCCCACAATTGGATGCTCTAATTTGTTTTGAACATTGGAGTTTGAAGACTAAAGAATTGAGAAAATTTATGGGGAAGGTGTAGGGGGTGTGTTGAACCACCAAAATGGGTTGAATTTTAGTATCACTTTCACTTGTAGTCTTGGTATAAGGTTGAACTTAGGCATGTGGCCAAATTCTTGTCAAAATTGAAGTCATTGTGATGGAGATAAGTATTTAGTTAGAATGTCAGGCATGGAATATCAGAACATGCCAACATCCGAATTTTATCAAAGTTAAGAAGAAGATGTTAAAAGAAATGTCATCTGGGTTTTGGTCAATTTACACTAAACCTGACAATGTTTTTCTCTTTACTGGGTATAATGATTTTTGGGTCCCTAGCTCTATGATCAGTAGTGGGACTTTTGCAATGAGAATGCTCATGATATTTGTGCCCATTGATCCACCCCCTTGTTTGTCAATTTAAGCAACTTATTTTTATTGACCTTATATAATTGGTAATGCTTCCTCCACCATTTTTTGCTAAAATTAGTGACTAGTACACTTCACAATTCAAAAGAGTAACATTTCTCAAGATAAACATATCACTCACCCAAATCCCCATTATTGTTACCTTACCCACATGGCCATAGATATCTAGTCAAAAAAAACTCATTTCTAGGTTAATTTGCCAGACTTGATAGAGTTGTCGAGGTTTTTTATTCGTTGAAAAGAACAAGACTCTTGCATCATGAAAACAATGTATATTTTCATGAAGAGAGTGTGATGATGTGATACATACGGGTGGGGGATACGTTGGTTTAACCAAAAAAAGTTTAACAAATTCATATATATTTGAACATAACAAAAATGTGACCTTATTTCTTCACGGGTCATTAATATTTTATTCCTCATTTAACTCGTTTATTGATGATTTTAGTATCTAATAAAAAATATTTCGACTAGTATACAAAAAGAAGTTGCATAGTAATTATGATGGATTTACATGCAATCATGATTACTCAATATACACTAAAAGTTTTAAAAAAAATCGCACTCCCAACTCCATGTTTGATTGTATACAAAGGAATTAAGACTATGATCCACAATTTGATGTATATGCATATTATGCACGTGTGTGAATTTGATTAATTCTACCAAAGCTAACATTAAGGGACTAAAATAGTTCTTAGCACTCTTAAACATAGAGGTCCCATCTTACCAATTGAGACTATATATCATACTTAACTAAACATTAAGAAAGCACACGTAGCACAATGCCTGATTTCAGTATGTGCTACGTTTTGTTGCTTAAAACCTCATATCTTGCATCTTTAATTATTAAAGGGTTTAATCAAAGCATCGTTCTCCAACCTCCACCGTGCACGAAAGTACATTACTATTCCCCAATTACAATCAATAGTGGAACCCAAACTAGTAGATGAGCTTGATGAACTAAATACTAGAAGCTAGACTTAAAAGGGTGGTGGCTTTAATTGATTTGGTTTGGAACTAGAAGAGTTAGAGTTGCAAAAGAGAGTTGGAAAACAGGGATCACAATTCAAATCAAAAGGGCAACATGAGTGGTAGAGAGGGTGGAACCAATTTATTCCACATGGACCAAAAGTAAAAAATATTACACTAATGAATAGGAAGGTGGGGTTAAGTTAGATAGCTAGTTGTTTTTGTGGTTGTAAAGTATAAGGGCTAACAACAACCCTAATTAAGAGTTCCCCCAAAGGTTGTTTTGCACTTACTTACCCTTCATCTAATTCCTGTCAACTTGTTCAAATATATTAGTTGGTAATCAAATCTTATGCGTGACTTGTAAACTATTGCTTGAATAAATCATAGATTACATTCTCAGTGTCACAATAAAATACAACTCGTTTAATTTTATATTTATATAAAGTTAAAAAAATGATATTGAAATTGTCAAAAATTATTTTTATATTTTATATAAACCATGAAATTTACAATATGTTCGATAATTTTGAAATTGTCAAAAATGATAGTAATTTAACGACTAAATTCAATCCCACTTAAATAACTTCTAAAATACATGCTGAAAATTAGATTAGGCAAAAAGTATCTTCAGAGATATTTTCTTTCATAGGAAATATTTCATTGATGCAAGTGTTTAATTAGTTTCCTGACTTTCCTCTAGAGTGGAAGCAAAAGATGATTGAAATGAACCATTGGAGATGGTCCACGTTGGTGTTGAACTGTTGAAGCTCATTAAAAAATAGCACGTTTTGTATGTGGATGTTTCATGTTTGTGAGTGTGGCCGAGGCTTACGTGCGTTTGATGCAATTGAAATAATTAAAAGAAACAGTTGCGTACGTGGTCCTCGAGTCCTTCCTTCCTTCCTTCGATTCCTTGGAACCCTAATGATCATCATACATCATTTTCAGACCCAGAAAGAAAATGATATACATGTCAATTCTCCATATATGTGGTTTGCTATATATAGCTTCCATCAGTATTGTTAGCTCTCTTTCCTAATGTATTTAAAACTGTACTGAAAGTCCTGAAGCAGTTAAGGTTCTGATCCCATTTTTCGTTTGGCAATTTTATATAGATTGAAGAACAAAGAACACTCTGCAGTACTGCAATGGTTAATTTTGGTGCCATTACTTGATTCTTACCCCTTGCCCTATTATAATGCCCTAAGCTCTTAAAGAATTAATGTATTTTAAGATTGGCGTCTCCAGGGAAGTTTCCAAGGATCTAGCTAGCTAGCTAGCTAGCTAGTGTATATTTTGAGTGAAAGAAAATTGCTCTTAAAGTTTTCATCCCACTTATCTCATGCACTCATGTTTCACGCAAAGTAGAAGTGAAGAAGCAAAGCCCTACTCATGCAAATGGCACGAATTTGAGTAGGGAAGTGAGCAACGAAAGTAGCATCCCACTTTATTTCAAAGTGAATTACATAATATGAGTATGGAGTGAAAAGAACATTTCTTTTTGTGTAATGAAGATGGTTTAAACTTTAAAAACCAAACGATTTCAAATTTGTTTATTTATTAAAAAAAAAAAAAAACAGTTTCGATGAATGTCAAATATAATAAAGAGATCAAGTGTATTTCATGCACTGAGGGTACTTGCAATATGAATGGATATAATTTTTTTGATATTAAAATATATAAATGAGTGGATTAGATGAATGACTGTTATTTTTTTAGAAATTAAAATAACCGTCAGTGCACTTGCACTGTCGGTGCATACAATCCGTTTATGAGAAACGTAAAAGGAAAGGTTGCTAGCCTTTATTTATGACTAAAATCGGACTAATCCTCGATGACTCGCTCGCCAAAAAAGAACAAACGTTGACAAGAGTTGTAGGTTGTAGTTAGTTTTTGAGTTGTTGAGTAATAAATGTAGTGTTGCTTTGGTTAAGCATGATAAGGTTGTTAGCCGGCATTTTAATGACTAGAGTCTAGAGAATAGAGATGGATGGAGATGTTTTTGTGTTTGCTTTGCTTTGCTTGCTTGGACGTGCCGTTATAGAAAGTGCTTCTTGGTGATTAGACAGAAAAAACCTCACCACCCGTAACACATTTGTTTAGGTGTCAAGTGTAACTTGTTGGTTAGAGACTTAACTCTTCAAAGAGCCTTTCATTATTTATGTCTCTTTCTACTACGTATGCAAATCCTCACTGAAAACGAAATCATAACTACATTGTTTCTAGAAAGGCTGGTTTGTGTGCTCAAAATTCAAAAGGCAATAATATCAATTGATCACACCATGATTTGCAAAAGATTGTCGGTGAAGTCATAGCGACCGGCATAAGAAATTGGTCACACAATGATTTTCAATCACATTACGAAGCAACGGGTTTTCAAATACCCAGTTTTCTTCTACAGATACTAACAATCATGATTTGATTTATTTACAGATAACAAGGATCATGCCCACGGCTCATCACACTAACGAGTTCCACTGTCTCAAGCTTTTTTCTGGTAATGTCATAGATTTTTTTTTTTTACATAGGGTAGGCAAACAGAGGATAGATATAGAACTAAGCTGCTTCTGCAAATCCAACAGTAGCTTTCCCATAGTCGAACACTGTGTGATACTGACCCATGAAAATATCTCCCAGAATCCTGCATCACATAAGCACCATATTAGTTGGTTATTTTATATCTTCTTGATGAAGAGCTGAAAATGATACTAGTCTTCTGAAAGTAAACGGCTTCAATGCCGCTGTCATTGATGATCTACTAAATGGAATGTATTCCATAATTGAAGTTGTATCAAGAAATTTGCAGTAAGGGTGTGAGAACCTGTTTTCTTGAAATAGAAATAATGAAAGCAAGTTGTGCAACAACAATGATTTATTTTAGTTACTGGATAAACCATTTCCATGTAATATAGTTGGAAGATAAAAGCTAAAACATGCTATAAGCAAAGATAGGCAGAGATAAATACCACAGTGGTCCTCGAGGTGGAGCCACATCTAGAGCTATAAATCCACTAAGGCATTGTGCCGTAGCTCCCTCACCCACTTTGAGAACGTACTGTTCCACAAAACCAACATTCAGAAAAATATGCAATAAATTCTCAGAGTGGTAATATGTGAACTGAAGAAGTGAATATTAGAACAACAATGGCAATGATGCATATAGTAAATAAAATTTTAAACTGTAAAAGGTTAATATTATCGTAATCTGAATAGCCTTTAGCTTCAGCACATCGTATTAGAGATGCATACAAAGAACAAGAGGGAGTATAGAACAACTTGAAGCTAATCTCGCCCTAATTTAATGTAAAACATAGTAATTAACCAACCGTAGGGCATATTAACTACTGTATAGCAGAAGTTCCTCATCATCACATGTGACAACTTAACAGTTGACTGTTCAAGAAAATAACTTTTTTCAAGGTGTAAATTCATTTCTAACCCTGTTCTGATACCTGAACAGCAAGGAGCAATTGTTGAGTGTGCAAACTTAGCTATAACCACTCATTCCTAACTCAAGCAGTTATTAATGCTCATTCTGATTTGGATGGTAAATGGACCCCATGGAACTTTCAAGTCTCAATCGAAGCCACTTTATGGCAAAACACAAGTTGCCTTTTGGTCTACAACTAGCATTGAGTTTGTTGGGCAGCCATCATAACTGCACTGTATTGGATCATTTGTATCTTCAAAAACTATATCAATTTCCGCACAATAATCGGATTCATTTTGGTAAATTCAGCATCAATTGTTCTATATTCATCAAGACCAAAACTTAGATCGGATTTTAAAAGCCTGTAAGCTCAAACATCGCAGCAGCATATATGAATGTATAGATTGAAAAAACTGATCAGATATGTGAATACAAGATTTCCAGATATTACAGTAATGAACCTCAAACAATAAAATATAGGGGAAAAGCTGGAAATCTTTTCTGTAATCAGGCAAGATACTCAAAAATGAAACGTTAAACGATTTATGGTTAATGTCATGACACCATACCTGCTCTGGAGCAAGGTCAAATACTTTACCACCAATGGTAAATGATATACTGGGCAAGGAGGAGAGAGCGTTACATTGAACAGCTGATTCACCACTTGGACTGGGCAGTCGTTCACAGAGCTGCAACAGCAAATTAGCATGAGATTGCTATAAAGAACTTTTTGCAGAAACATGAATAAAGAGTTTAATTACCTCATTTGCATAGTTCAAGATCTGCTCCTCTGTCTGATTAAGATTTAGCTTTAGCTGATTCTGTATCCATACTACTGCCATCTCACAAGCAGTACATGCAGCATCATGCACGCCATCAGATGTAGTTTCCATATTCTCATCCACCACAGTTTCAATGCCCATACTGTAAATATATTAACATATTTACAAAAAGATGAGAAGAGCAGTGACACAAGTTGCTCTGAAAGTCATACTTTATTACTATCCTCGCTACAACAACATTAAGAAAATAGGTTGAACTGAATCTGACCTCACACCACGAGTCCCGTCAAAAGTACATACACCAATTTGAGAGCAGATTCTTTGGGGTTTAACCTAGAACATATACCAGTACAAGAAGAAATCAAATATGGAAAATTGGATCTTATATATTTAAACAGAAAATAAAAATTAAGTAAAACTCATATAAATTATTGTAATCATATACCTGAGCCAGCAACAATTCCAGTATAATTTTCCCATACTGATCAACAACTGCCTTACACTCTTGGCTTACAATACCAGATGCTCCAATTGCATGATTTATTTGAGTGATAATGGTCTGAGAGCAAGATTATACAATGACATTAATCAAAACTTTCTATAGACATATGGCTAAGTAAACATAAGACTAGAAATGGTTTCCAATAGATTGTTATAACTGCATTAAATGAAAAAATTATTAAGTTATGAAATGGAAACCACAGACATAGTAATTTGTACATATGTAACTGACAGGCAGAAAATCCACAACCCATTGGAAAGTAAAAGATGATCTTTGTATGTCTCCTGCAGTGCTTCTTCATGTGCTGACAACTTTCTTAATTTATTCTAATTACTGAACAAAAAAGGATATGGATGTATTTTTTTCGAACGACATACCGTTGGCCCTGCCAATAGGGAAGTTCCTGAATCAGCAATTGCTGAACAACCACTAGCACAAAGTCCTGGGGAATGTCATGCCAATTTTTCAGTACAAAACAAGCGAGCAGGCTAAGAATATATAAAGTATCTATTGTTTCAGCATGGTAAGGTTCCATAAAAAAATAAAAATAAAAATAAAAAAATACAGTATATCGATACCAGATGTTTCACCACCAATTAGCACATCCCCCATATCAAACTGCAAATAAGAAAAAGAATAGTGACTCAAAAAAAAAAAAAAAAAAAAAAACAATGAAAACAATGAATACATCAAGTGGAATCGATGGTCATATTTTACCTGCCAATAGCCTTTTTGAGTCACTGGAACATATGTATGCTCACCCACGTAATGGTTAGAATCCATCCCACCAAATACAATCTCACCCCCTTCTTCCCCTTCAGTGTTGCGATTTAACCAAAATGAAAATACTGGTTCTTTAACAAGACCTTGATTGACCAAATTATACCTGTTATAATAGCAAATGTACGGTCAAACAACCAATATAGTAATATACTAGCATCAAGGACTTACAAGAGGAGGGGAAAAAGTAAAAACATAATTCACGCCTGACAGAATATGTTATGTTAAAAAAAGAATTTAGATAATTAATATATTCTACGACTTTAAGTTTAGAAATTCAATCAACTGACTCGCACTATTAAGAGCTATGCAGCAGTGACTTACCAGACAGGAACAGCACCTCCAACTGAGATCTCTTGAAATCCAAGTCCAAGTATACCATCAAACTTAGCTGCCACAAATGTGATCCCAGGCTCCTTGGTTGCCTCAATAAAATCCTAATAACCAGTAGTAATGGTTAAATCCCCAACCCTGGAACTCACTGGATATAAATTCTGTCAAAACTTACTTGATCCTTAACAACAAGATTCCCAACTGTGACATGGTCCTGGCTAAAAAAACCTGCAATTGCGCCAGTTCCGTACTGGATAGCCGCAGATGTCCCTACATTAGAAAATAGAAACACAGATCCTTAATAGTTTTCACATCATTGTATTGGCTTCTTTCCCTATTCCATTAAGTTTAAAAGAGTGTCACTAAGTGCTAAACTAGCAATGTACTGTGGATCATTGGAAGACTCAAGAGATTTGCCATCCCTGTCTTTGTGAATACTCTAGGTGTAAAAAAAAGCATTAAAGGAAAAGGAAATTGACTAGCAATAATCTTAGCAAAATGTGAATGCAGTAGACCAAGGAACAGGAACATACCATTCTTTGTGTGTGAACTTGACTGACTAGACTTATACTTGGCGTGAAAAAAGCAAGCCACCTGCAATCAAATTCCAAAACAAATCCAATTTCAAGAAACCAACATTTTGACAAAAATACATTACATACAAATCCAGTTGAACATAACCACTCAAAAACACTATAAACCTACCGAGAAGTAACACTTTGCCGAGGGCACCCAAAGGTTAGAACTTCCAGTATCAAATATCACAGTAAACTTCTGAGCAGGTGTGCCAATACCAATCTCCCCAAAATACTGAGCATCCATATAGTTCTTCAGTTCAACAATATCAGTGTCCCCAGAAGAATCCCCACCGCGGAGACGATACTCCTTCAAAGGATCTCTCATACTTCCTTGTGCATTCTTAGCATTAGTCTCCCTGTGAAGCTGAGATGTCTGATCCAATTTCACCTTTTTAAGTCCAATTCTAACCAACCCATCATTGGGTGTGGAGAGCACCACATGGGACAGAAGCAGAAACTGAAATAGAGTCACCAAACAAGCCCTAATTTTGGTACCCATTTTCAGAACTGCAAAACAAAGCAGGCAAATTTGTATCACTCCTATAAAGTACTCAACAACTTTGACTTAAAAAAAAAAAATCAAAAGGGTCTCAACAATAGCAAGATCTAGCTTCAAATTTCTCTTCTTTAATCTCTTCTAAATTATTCTCAGGACTTAAAATAACCCTAATACCTAAAATATGAAAAAAAAATTAAAAAAAAATCCGATTAACACGGAATTTGTGTAAGAATAGAATTATGAGATATGAAAATTGAAACAAAAAATAAAACCTAGGCAAAATTGAAAAAAGAAATTTACTTACATTCTGAGTGATCGGAGTTGGGCTCCCGGGAGAAGACGAACACTGAAATAACGAGGAAAGTTCAAAGTCATAGGACAAAAATAGAAACCAGGGAGGTTCGTCTACATTGTGGTGTAGATACTCTCAGTCAAGACAGGGTCAAAGCTAGTTGATCGGACGGTTTGAATTTTGTTTCAGTCTAGAGGTGCTAAGGTGTCGTGTGTCTATTGGGTATATGTTTGGAATTTTAGAAGTTTGACTTGTAGGCAAGCGCACCAACGTCTCGGGGTCACCTACCAGTCTAGTTTTGAAACTTGGATACTGGCGCCTTTATGTGAGTGTCAACAAGATTATATAAAGCCCACGAACAGGCCCAGAAAATATGTTGCTGGATCGTGTTGTGTAATGGCCTGCTTTCTGTTTTTTGCAAATATTGTACTAGGGCTTGGATTTTCATCATGTTGATCGTTGAAGATATTGAGTTCGGAAATCGAAATAATGTTTTATTGCACTGACCTCAAAAACTATGCTCAGCCATTGTTAAATGTAAATTTAACCGTGAGAATAATTACTTTTAAATTGAGTTATTTTGTTTTTCACTTTTAGATTTACATCCAACAGTAGTTGAGCATATTGGAGCTACTCTGACCTTCCAGTTCCCTAGATTCAATGATCTTCGTATCCAACATGGTGCTTTTAGGTTTCATGAAGTACAGACACCTATTCTACCTCTAATTACTCGAAATTTGTTTGGTACTCCAACTGTGCACAAGCCGCGTCGTCCCATTGTGTTGAGAAGTGAAGATTTAAGGCCATCTGAAGAGAACAGCGCCCTAGCCTTAGTCCCAGTGGTAACTAAACCAGCTACTGCAAAGAGAGGCCAACCTACATCGCCCTACACATCCCAAAAAAAAAAAACTGAAAATTCAGTTTGGTGAAAGTGACACGACATCCAGTTCATCTATGCTGCCAAAGAAGCTAAAAGTCTCGGAATTTCATATTAAATTCTCTGCTAAATTTTTGCGATTGATTGAAGCTCCAAGAGGTGTTCTGGTAACTAAGGAAGATCTGCACCCAAAGGAAGCCATACCACTGGTCAAGGTGGAACATAAGAAGAAGAAAGGAAGACCTTTGGGGTCGAAAAACAAAAATCCGTCCAAGACAAAAAAAGGTTTCTACTGAAGAAGTGCTTAGTGTGATTTGCCCTAGCAAGCCTTCTAGGCTCCTAGCCCTAGTGTTAAGGGCAAGGAGAAAATTTAGTTCATTTTCTTTGGAACTTTACTATTATTGAGTTGGAATTTCTCGTCTTTTAATTTTTTATTTGATCGGAATACAAAAAAAGATATTTATTCCAACCGTTTAATCTACTCTTTGTCACCAAAAAAAAAATTAATTCTTTTTTCTAAATGCATAACTTAACTGATTTTGCATGCAAGAGTTATGTTTCACATGGAGGGCAACACATGACATAAACAATTTTCCTATCCAAGATGGGCATTTATTATTTTTTGTTTACTTACAGACTAAAACTGAAATTTAAGAGTATATGTATCAAATGGTCAAGATTTCAGTTGACTCACCTAATTTTGAATTTTCTAGCGCCCTGACTCCATCCATATTTGCATAACTATAGAGTTTTGACAACTAACTACATTGACAAAGACACCCTTTTAGAACACACCTATAAGATAAAGTCAAAATAATTTTGCGATCTTGATGATAGAAATCTTTATAATGACTTTTTGACAATCGAAAACATGTGTTTGATAAAATGTCACAAAGAGCTAAATAAATTTTTGAAAAGACCCGATATATATAGTTTAGAGTTACAATAATTTTGCCTAATCAACCACTCCTGCCAGTGTCTTATCTCTCACTGTCAAACATCAACTCTAAACTATAAACTCCCTACACAATCCATCCATTCGTATCGAAGCCATTAGTGCACCATTGCAAAAGGATATTATGAGAGAAAAAATGGGACGCCAAATGGCCCAAATTTGGTAAAGCTAAAGACCTTCTCAATTCTCATGGTGCTCAAAAATGGCAAAAGGCAAAAGATCGATAACGTCAAACGTGACATGAAAAGAAATCAAAAAGAAAAAACGTGACCAGCAAAAACCGGAAAGTCTTTTTCTTTCTTAACGTGTCAAACTAATCCCCATTCCCTTTGAGGTCACTCCCAGACGTTTTTGTTGACTCTTCTATTGACCGCCACTCATATAACTCCAAGCAAGGAAGGAATAAAAACCCTAATCCCCTTTTGTTCTTTTCCTTTGTCTTTTCCTTTGTTCTCCTCTCATCGATGGCTTTTGTTTGCTCTTCAGAAAACATAGATAAACAATGGCTGCCAAAACTCCAACCCCTCCATTTCCGTATACAAACAAGAATTGGAAAACCAATTTGCATTCTTAACTCTTCCATTGTTTTTGTCGCCAACTTTTATAAGACTTCGTAATGACATAATTTGGACATATTATTCGAATAACAAAAGAATATGGAAACCTATGTTCGATTTTTATCCCCTCCAAATCCCCCAAAAAAAAAAAAAACATATGTATATTTCTCACTTTCTTTCCACCACCCCCCCCCCCCCCCTAAAAAGAAAAAAAAAAGAAAAAAGAGAATGAAAAAACCTAAAAGGAAGGGAAAAAGAAAAGTGGCTTCCTTTAGTTCCTTGGAAAACTGGTCTTGCTAATCTTGTTGTTGCAATTTGCTGCTGTTGTTTCCATTGCCACTGCTGTTGCTTGTGTTGTTGTTGGTGGTAGAATTGTTACCATTGTTGTTTGGATGAGCATTGCCAATGATGGAGGTGATGGCGGCTGCTAGAGCTGCAGTGAAGTTTGGATCGGATGCGATAGCGGCAGTGGCAGCAGTAACAGTATCGGCCAATGAGTTCTGCTGCTGTCCTTGCTGAGCTTGTTGAGGATGGGCATTACGGTCCATGTCCTGTGACATTTGAAGGCCAGAAAACTTAGACTGGTTGTAAAGCGCCTGACCGAAGATTTGGGGCAGCAATGAGACAGGTCCATTGGTCAAGTTCTGAGACGGGTTTGGGAATGGGATGTTGAATTGGCCTGGTGGCCTTTGGAACTGTAAAGGGTTTGGGGACTGTGTTAAGTCCAATGTAACAGTGGGGAATGGAGCTGAGGCTGAGATTGTGGCCATGCTTGAGGAGCATGGGAGGATGGTCCTAGTGAGGAAGTTTGAGTCCATTAGGCCATCCGCGCTTGGCATAGACCCGGAAAGCAGCATCCGGGCTGCAGATGAAGTGGTGGACGCCATTGCCATGGCGGCTGGTGGCAATGGGTGGTTGTGATTGCCTTCATATGTTGTGATGAGGATTGTCCTATCTTCAGCACATCTTTGTACCTGTTTGATCATAATAGTAATTCAAATAAATAAATAAATTTGCAATGTAACAACATAACATCGTCAGTACAAACAAGAAACAGAACCCTGCAGGTAATTTACAAAAGAAATGAGCTTACTTGTTTTCGAACTGGGCAACCAGCAGCCATGGTGCATCTATAATAAGCTCGAGGACATGGGTTTCCTTTCGCCATCTTTTGCCCGTACTTACGCCATTGACATCCATCAGTGATCTGAAACCAACAAATTTTTTCACTAACAAACATTTTGGTACAAATATAATGTCTTACATAATAGTACTATTCGTCCCAAAAACAATGAATATCAAGCAAACATTTCAGTCAGAAATTAGTCTTACCATGGGTGCCTCTGATCGAGCTCTAACAGAAACCCGAGCCTTCCTCATTGTAGCCTCAGTTTGATCAACCTCCTTTGGAGAATTGAGTCTCGGAACTTTGTTAGGTCCCCAACTCTGCGTTTGTTGATCAGGACTCTCCTCTCTCCCACTAATCCCCCGACCAAATTCCTTCTTCTCCTGATCAAACGCAGGCCCCTCATCACCAACATTCCCAGCACCAACCTTTCCATTATCACCTGATCCAGACCGTTCCCGGCTTCTCTCATCCGAAGAAGAATGTGACGGCTCTTCGGCATCCCCATTTGCAGCCAAACCAAGATCCATAAACTGCCTCGGAACCACCATCTGCGATCCGCTGCCATTATTAAGCTTCTTCTCTTCCACTTCCACGCTGTTCTCAGCCTTCTGGTTTTGCATCAAACTCAGCAAATGCACTTGTAGAGCACTGTAATTGGTAGTGACCTGATTAAGCATCTCTCTCAGCCTCTGATTCTCCGCGTTCATCCTCTCCAGCTCGGCTTGAAGAACAGCCAGCTGCAAACCAAGTGAAATCGAAAATTAGCAAAAACCCAGAATTTTTTCCCATCAACCATTGACATGGAAAGAATCAAACTTTTTCACATTGATCTTTACCTCACTTTTGGCTCTTTTATCCTCCATGCTCGACGAAATGCTATCATCCACAACTGACTGGTCACTACTAGTGTTTGTGATGAGAAGATTTAACCCAGTCTACAAAACCCAAAAAGATGAATCAGCTAAAACCATTACAGTGATACAGAATATGTGCATGTTCATCAAACACATGGGTTAGTCTTAGAGCCCCAAAGCTTCATGCTTTCGAGGCATTTCGTCCAAGACTTGGAAACCCAGAAAGCTTGGGGGTCCATATCCATGGCCCCCACTGGACGAGCCAAAAAAAGAAAAAGAAAAAAAGGGTGACTCACGTTTACGTTGAATTCCATGCCGGAAGGGCCATCGTCGAAGTCCATTTTCTCAGTGGAAGCTTCCTCGGCCTTGTTGTTGTTATCGGCAAAGAAGTCCCTCTCGTCTACGACCTTGCGCTGGTTGTCGTCCGATTGCGGCGGCGAGTTTTCTCGGTCGTCGTTATCGTCGGTGCAGTTGAGGTTGACTGAGAATTGCAGAGTCTGGGGCGGTGGTGGTGACCGGGCTTGGTGGGTGTGATGATCCATTGACAACCCAGAGAGGTGTTGTTTGTGGGTAGTAGAACTAGAATTAGGGTATTGATCTTGAAAGGAGTTGAGGACTATGGGTTTGTGGAGGGACAAGTAGCCAATTGGATCTGAATCAATGGAGAGTCCACCTCCTTTGGCCATAAAATTATAGAAGGACTAGACTAGAGAGAGAGAGAGAGAGAGAGAGAGAAGGGTGTGAATGTGTGTAGGTGTAAGAGTCTGTGAGAGTGTGGAGAAAGAGAGTGCAGATGACTCGGCAATAAAAGAGGGAGGTTGGACTTTGGAGAAGAAGACCACCCAGTCAGGATCAGCACCGGACAAGCTAGGCAATACTAGTACTGGTGCCCTTGTGTTGTTTCTTCATGACTACTTGTTTATGGTGTGTTGAATATTGTATTGGATTTTTGGGTGTAATACACCCAAAAAAAAGAGAGAATGGAAAATGATAAAGATGGGGGAAGGTAGGAGAGATATTAATGGGTAGCAAGCAAGTTGAATATAGCTTTTAAATATCACATGACTACATGAGTATAGAGCCATCACATGAGTGATCCTCCTTGGGCATTATTAACAAGTTTATCTTCATGGTGAAAAATTTTCAAAAAATTGGAAATCTTTTGGGTTGGTCAAATAGTATATATCCTAAAAGACTTTGAAATATCATTTATATTATGAATGTCAATGGTGATTATTTATATCAGAATTTAGAGCTAGCAATTAAATAAGAAATTGTTTAAACACTAGATTAATTTCAAATGAATCAATAATTTTTATAGTGAGACTTTTAGGATTGATTGTCCCTGTCGTTTTAGCATGTGAATTGCTAGGCAGTATCTTAATGTTAAAGGAGATTGTTGAATGAAAAAATCCTTCAAACTTACGGTTTTGAACTAAAAAAATAAAAGAATTAGAGCATTTTTAGCAGATTCTCTATCTTGGCTCTTTAACTATTTTAGAGAGCATATTTGACTTTTTATAAATTTTAACAGCTGCACAAGACTCTTAAGTGGCTCTTCATTTTAATTTTTAGTTAGGGTTTTTGTCCATTTACCCCATTTCTAGGGATTTTTTTCCCACTTACCCCATTAAGTATTTTTAATTCTCTCTTACCCAAAACACTCTAAGGGGGTATTCCCTAATACCCCATTAATATTTTTATTTTTTTTAATACAATTTTACCCTTACCCTTTGTTACTTAGAGAGAGAGAGAGAGAATGGAAGAGAGAGAAACCATATGAGACTTTGCCGGAGCCGGTCACCGGTCTCTCTCCTCTGGTCACTGGCCGCCACCCACCGGAAAGATTTACTGTCCCAATAGACATCTATTGCCCTCCAATAGACGTCTACTGCCCCAATAGACGTCTATCGCCCCAATAGTCTATTGCCCCCCAATAGACGTCTATTAGCCATATATTGCCCCCTAATAAACGTTTCGATCACCTAAATGGGAACTACTCTTACTAAAATTAGACAAATAAATCTTTGATTAAAATAAAAAAACAAGGAGTTTACATAAATTCAAAACGACTATTGGCCTCTAATAGACGTCTATTGCCCCCCAATATACACTTTTTTTCTTTCCTTCTTGGACTTCCACCCACAATTTACCCAAAGCAAAAAAGATTTTGACCATTTAACTGATAGCAATTACCAATTTGATCCATCCAATATTATAAAGGCCAGAAAATAGTTCATCATGATGTAACCAAATTAAATCCCAATTAAATATAGATCCGTGTATACGCACCACCTTAGTCCAGCTTAATGACATCAAACCACTAATGGCAAATCACCTTATAGAAGGCCACGTTTCCTACATGAGTCCCATAATATTACTTGGAAACTTTTCTTGAATGTTTGATACTTGTCCTAATAGAACTTCAGTAAGGCAATCCAAACCAAAGTTTCGCAAACAGCCAATTACTGTAAAATACTACTCAACCAATGCAAAAGTAGCAGACGACATGCACAGTGGCAGACCTATATAGCAATTTCAGGCCATAAAATAATTTACCATCAACACTTCCAGTGCAGTGATGCAGCAGCCGACACAACAATATGAGCAACCACGTCTCGATGCATATAACTCTTCTCCTACCTGTTGATGTCGCCAAATTAAGAAAACAAAAACATACATGTTGAGACAAAGCTCTTGGCCGAGAGGAAGTGCATATCGGCACAGCGCGGAGGAGACAGAGATAGTGCAGATTGGCGTGACGCAGAGGAGAGAGAGATGGCGTGGGACGAGGTAGCTCCGACCGGGTACTTGCGAAGGCAATGTGGCTGGGAGGAACCTGGAGGATCCATTTTCGAAGTTGGGCTCGGAAGAGGAGGAGGATGACAGAATATAAAGGGACCTTGCTGGAAAACACGGGTATACCTCGCCGGAGACTTGACAGTGATGAGAGAGAGAGAGAGAGAGAGAGAGAGAGAGAGGGTTTGTGCAGATTGAGGAGAAAGAGAAACTGGATCGAGAGGAGGAGGATAGAGGGATTAGCAGTTGTAATTCTTTAATTGTGTTGAGGGCAAAATAGTCATTTGATATTAAATTGTGTAAGTATGAACAAAAATCTGTTGTTGGGGTAAGCAGGATAATTTTGGCTAATTTTGGTGCTTTTGGTCAAGCATCATTTTAGTTATCTCGCTCCTAAATATAGATAGCAAGATGAGGCTCTCTATTATTTTTGTAAATTTAAAACATTCATTTTAAGTTATTTTGTGTAATTTATCTATTTATTTTTTGAATCAAACCCGAAGCCGGGTGCCTATATATATATTCATCTAAAGCCATCATTACATACCTTTCCGTTGTCATTTTATGAATAGACAAGAAGATTGTGGTAGTATCTACAATGGCACATAGAAATAGACTCACTCATTAGACATGTCATGTACATAGACATAGCGGAGATCCTCCTTTGATACTACTCCAAATGCGCTAGAGTTACATAGAGTGCGCACAAAGTGTATAGCTTCATTAGACATGTCATATACGTAGACATAACGGAGATTCTCATTTGATACTACTCCAGAGGTGCTAGAGTTATATAGAGTACGCACAAAGTGCATATCTTCCTAAATGAAAAGGAAATTATTGAATTTAGACTAACTAAAAAATAAATAGGCCAAGGGCAACACAACCTAGCCCAAATGACCAAAACCCAAAGAGAAAAGAGCCAAACTCAAGGCCCAGTAATACTGGAATGACCCCAAGCCACCTCTCTTACCCGCTAGACACCAGAAGACAACACTGCTGCTCGACCACACCGCCACAACTCAGCGACCCTTGCTGCCTCAACCTCCGCGACCCGTACCGCCATGTCACCATGGTACCAAGCCGCCTCAACCTGAGAAAACCTGGCCCATGCCACTATGAAGCCAGCCTCAATGCAGCGCACCAGGTCCTAGACTCCAGGATCCAAACGCCTCACACCGGTCCTGGAAGCCCCCAATGAAGCATTGACCAACGGTACCCACCATGTTCCAGAGACGACGCCCAGTGACCTCCGCGAAAACTATCATACCGAAACCTCAAGTGGAAACCTTCCTCCCATGAATTCTCTTGAGCAATAGCATCAATCTCCCGTCCGGCAGCAGACCGTATTACGTTGGCTAGGCCAAAAGCTAGCCAAGACGTCCTGGTGCCGCCGGACAGGACTGATCTTCACGGACAAGGACGTAGACAGCCTTAGGGTTTTCTCAACACTAGAGAGAAAACTAGTTATTTTCCAAAATGTCTTTTCCTTATTTTGTGTAACCAATTTATAAATGAATTTAAACTATTTTTATTCAATTAATAAATAATGTAAATTTAAAACTAGCTAAAATATAGAGAACTAATGCAAACATATTTCTAAAATGGCTAGTCAAAATGATTTTTTAGCTACTTTGGCTAAAATTTAACTAAAAAATGACTAGCATTGCTAAAGATGTACTTACGGTTTTGATCCTATCGTGAGATTTGAAGATTGATACAAATTTTTGTGAAATGTTATTTATTAATTTGGGATTTGATTTTTTGTTTTTTTTGAATAAATGGAAGAGCTTTTATTAAGAGAACTCAAACGAATTGATTACAATCATGTAGAAGCACATCCTGAATACTCGTGGGTGCTTGTTCAATCCAAACAAAACCTTACTCTGCCTCAAAACCCAAGGCAGCTAGGCGGTGAGCCACCACACTACATGACCTAGGAGTGTGTTGAATTCTAACACCTTGCAGCCTCCTCCAACTTTGCTTTATACCATCGATTAAACCACCATTGACTAGAAAATCATATTGAGGGCTGGAAGCTTCAGTAACTGCTTCTAAGCAGTCACTTTCAATTACAACATCATGTATTTGTATTGAGAAAAGAAGATCCATACCTTCTCTAATAGCCAGCAACTCACATTGCTTTGGTGAGGCAGCACGTGCAATACGACGCATGAATACAGCCTGGAAGTGTCCTGCTGAGTCCCGTAGCACCCCACACATTAATTCAGGATTTGACTTGGTTGCATAGAGAATCTAATTAATTGGGTTAGACGTTTTAGTTTTTTCTGTTTTGTCAAACATTATTTTGTAGCTTGATGCAGAATTCAAGTTACATAAATAAGATTATGAAATGTATGCTTTTTATTCCTTTCATTTCTTTTTTCTTATATTTCATCTTCGTTAGTAGTCACTGTTTCTGGTCTTTCTTGTGTTTTTTTTTTCTTTCTAATTTAGTTTAATCAAATTGCCTTCTCCTTAACATCAAATCCTAAGGGCTAAAGTGTGAGATTGTAAGGTATTGAGCAATTTTTTTGGGTGGGTGTACAATTGTCATTAATAGCGGCTGTGATGCACGTCAAAACTCAAATTATAAATGCCTTTGTGTGTAATCACGTTAGGAGCGCTTCAGCAACTCCATAAAAATGTTTTTTTTTTTTTTTGAAATAGGCCTAGTACGGCTGCCCTCAAGCCTTGAAGAATGCTATTTTTTTTTCCTTTGACTGTCTTTTTCTTTCAATGAAAAATAAAAATAAAAATCATGAAATTTTTTATTAACCCCACTTTTGATCATGATCTTTTAAATGAAAAGTCATTTTCTTACCATCCCACCAAATATACGCACCATATTTGAATGTTGTCTCTCTTATAAACTTTTTATTTTATGAATACAACTATTTATTTAAAAATAGAAAAATCTACCTAAAACATTTGTCTTGGTAGGAAATTATTGAATTATAGAACCAGTAATAAAAATGTTTATAGTGATTGAGATGTTTCAATCGTCCTCACACTATTCTCATGATAATGTACACTTTTTATTTTCCGGTAATTCGGTCGACGAAATTTTCACGACTTCCTGGGTCAGCTGCTATTTAGTGTGTTTACTACACCAAGCAGTCACTATTAAAATCGTGACGGACCAATGAGAGGATACAATTGGTGTAGGCCCCGGTCGGTGACAACCGTCAGATGGACAGAAAACGCGTTCCCCGATTGGCCCGGCGCCTCTCGTGGAAAGCGTAGTCTGAGTCAACGGTGGAGATGTGTAGACTGGGGTCACTTAAGGATTGTGGGACCCACAATTTTCTTTCCGCATTGGGAAACGGACACGTAGCCGGTAGATCCGTTCGGACCGTGGCTGACGGGTTGACTCTGTCAGCTTTAATGGACCGGATCCTCCGCTTTTCAACTGGTTTTTATCCTTTTGGATTTTTCTCATTATTTTGTACTGTTTGTGTTTTTTTTATCTGATTTATTCTTGGATCTGGCATCGTCGATAAAATAATTGGTAATGAAAATTTGAAAATAGTGGTCCTTCTGGGTCAGAGTCTTGACTTTTTTCTTTTTTTTTTTCCGTTCCTTTTCCAATTTTTTCTTTATCTATGAAGACAAAGTGATTATGGTTTTATGTGGAAAATGATTCTGGTAAAATATTGCAAAAATTCCTTTTTGCACGTCTAATACGCAAGTTATTGGATAATATTAGACAAACTTTAGATAGATTATCATTAATATAGAAGCAAGTGAGCTTCATTTTCTTTCTTCTTCCTTATGTATCTCAAATAATTGTATGATGTTTGTGTCGTAATTGTATATATGTGCAAGAAATTCGGAGCGAGGAATTCAAAATGGTAGGTTAGTGAAGAGTGTGATGTTTGCTTGACCGCTACACCGATATAGATTTGTCGTCATATGTACAAATTTTAAAAGAATGACGATTTATAGTCAGCAGATACACTATAGATATGCTAATGATAAGATTTTAGTTAACCATGATACAAAGAAGCATGTGCACAATGCATATGTATTTGATTTATGAAACCTGTTACGTGCGTGAAGAACATATATAAGTCGGGACTTGTCTCCAGTCAATATTGAATCAAAGAATATCACAACACTAACATAATCAACTTAATTATATGTTGTGTTAATTAAATTATCTTCTAATGTTTAGGAGTAAGGAATTTGTAATTAATGTGAGTGGTGAAGAAGCTATTTGATATTGATTAAGTATACGTGCGACAATCCATTTGCAATATAAGCTGGCATGGCGTGACGTTTTCAATGAAACACATCCACGCTAAATGCAATGCATCCACACAAAACTAACAAATTATGTATTTGAAAGAATCATCGCGCCCAGTTTAACTATGAATTAACGACACATGGAGGTAGGACTGTCAATGGGTCGTGTCGGGTTGGGTTCGTGTCGGGTCAAGGTATTTGTCGTGTCGCAAAATATAAACCCAAACTCAACCCATTTAATAATCGTGTCAAAAATTTAAACTCAAACCCAACCCATTTATTAAATGGGTTACCCGTTTCCAACCCGCTTAACCGATTTAATAAATAGGTTATGTCTTGTTAGACAAAAGGACTCATTTAAGCGTTATCAATGAGACCCATTTAACTAAAAAAATGCATAAATTGATTAAATTCACTAAAAACTCTACAAGACGAAGAATATAAATAATTATATATAATTCATAAATAATTAAATCCAATAATTAAAAAGCGAAATATTTCAAATTGTCTAATCCTATGATAAAATACTCCAAACGTCTAAAATTTCAAGAAGAAACATAGCACAATTGTGTTATACGAGTTCATTTCGTGTTGGCGGGTTGACCTATGGCCGACCCATTTATTAAATGGGTCATGACGGGTTGACCCACCGCCGACCTGCTTTTTAATCGTGCGGGTTCAACCTGCTTTATTTCGTGCGGGTTTCGAGTCGTGTCCGAATTGACAGCCATACATGGAGTTACATTAGATTTGTCTGGATGTTTGTTCGGTGAGGGGTAGCTATATGTAAAAAATAAAATTGAAAATCTTGAGATTTCATGGTGATTTACTACCTAACACGGTGATGCCCGGGGATTCCATTCTTTCCCATAGTTAAATAATTTTAATTAATAGGATCGATCTCCACTCTTTTGCATGATGCAAAAGTATAGATCGAGTCAATGAAATTAAGGAAAGGGAGCCGCATAGTTTGAACTTTGAAGCAGTTAAAGTCGTCAAAAAGAGCAAATGGGTCGTCCATTGTCTTAATATCTCCGATGATCTTAACGAGAAAGCTGCAGCAAGTTGCAAAACTCAAACTTCATTTGTGATTCTACGGGAGTCATGTGAATTGTAATAAGTTCAAGGCCGGTGGCCAATTAATTGATCAGAGCTTTTCGTATAAATTTCTATATATATGGGACCTGCAGAAAGAAACCAGACTCTTCTTTGAAATTCATGGTCGGAAATCTAGATGCTTGGCTGGTATGCAAAGAGCAAATCCATGATTAGATATGTGAAAAGGGCCAAAGAAAAAGGTTCGGCATCTGTCGGAAGGGAACTCAGATAGTGAGGAGATATAAGATATTTGATTTGAAAAGTTTAATTTTGTGCAAGGGAAATTGCAGGACTAAAACGTGATTCAATTAATCCAGTTGTTTCTGGTCATCACCAGAAAGTAGAAGCAAGTACTTTTACTCGATCTGTAGTACTACTTTTGCGAAGTCCATTCCATCATCAGCAGTTTACAAAACCTTAGTTGTCTTCCAAAAGAGAGAAAAGAAAAAAAGAGTGTTTGGAAAGCCAAGCTTGTCAGCAAAGAAAAGTGGAGAAGTCACGGCTGAGAATCGTTGCTATATATATATGTGCGATATGCTTTTCTAGTGTGATTGTTAAATGTGAAAGTGGCCTGGAATCGATCAAGTACTTTGTTTCTCGGATGTCTTATCTTTGCTATAATTAATTTGATTGAGATTTTTGTTTTCATTTAGAGTATGAATTCTACATATTGAACACACCACATGACAATATTAACTGATATAATGGAATGATTATTAATTACTTTTACCTACTATATCAACTATACTAAAATTTTTTGTTTTTCTTTTCATTTTTGTAGGTTAAACCATTTTATGTGGTAATTTCTTCAAAGTTGATTAGCTTAGGGTTATAAAACTTTTGGAGCTTAGGGTTAATATACAATCCTGAATGATGGAGTGCATGCTTGTGAAAAACTAAACATATTTCACGGCTTAATATGAAAATATTAAAAACTAACAACTTTAATTTAGAATAAAATATGATCAAACACCATTAAATCAGATGATATTTTTTTAATCTAAGAAAACCATAATGATATACTAAAGTCCTGACATAAATCGAATCTTATTATTGTGGATCCGGTTTTAAAAAATAAATAAAAATTTCTTTTCAAAAAAAAAAAAAAAAAAAACCTTTTCATGAGGGTGACGGTGAAAAACCCTTCACGCCTTTCTCTTTTTATCACAAGTTCTGATCGATGGATAACTCATTGTTTATGGAAGCCAGTTTTATTCTTAACAGTTGCATATTTGATTGGACGATTTAGCTAGGCGATAGAGGCATGCATGCATGCCTGCTTCACTGCTTGTCTCTTGGGACAAAAATGGCCCACTATATAAATATATATTGTATTTTACGAAGGCAGCAAATAGACTGCATTGTTGGAGCAAGTACGGCCAAAAGTTTATCTGACATGGGGCTATTTAGTAATTATAGTAAGACGGAGCCGTTAACGGTAAAAACTTAGAGCCTTTATAATAAAAATAAGAGGATTTTATGATATTTCCTACAAACCGACAAAAGTCAGTCTCGTACTCGAGAATGGAAACGTGATGGACTAGCTCGTTCTGGTTTATTTGAAGCATTCAGCTCATGTAGGCGTGAAGCATAATAACCCAAGGATCTGATCTTTCAGTACATGTAGAAGTGAAGCATTCAAGGCGTTGATGAAACAGAGTCCGGCGAGACCATTTGCCGGTCGACGACGAGATGAAACGGCTCTACGTATTAAATCTGAACCAATCTAGGCTCTGAGTTGTGTTGCTCTCAGTTTCATTTGGTAAAATGGAATTTGGGATTCCAGCGATGCCAATTTTTTCTATTCTAATTTTCTTTAATTCAATTCCTAGAAAAGATTGGTAATAGATCCGGAAATGGTGTCCACACCTAGTTGTTTGATGCTTACATGATCATAATCTCGGAACCATGATGCTATTAAATATAGAAATCTGAGTTGGAACCAAATAAGAATATAATGGACCCAGTATAACATTCAAATTATGATGAGTTTAGAAACAAAGACTTGAGGGTTGAGGCCTTTGATTGCTACATTCAATTAACTAAGCCAGGACAAATTGACTCAACCCACAATTTAGAGATGAAGGGGAATTGGAATGGCAAACCAAGCGCTTTGAATTTGAGGGAAATTACCTTGTGCAGAATTAATCAATATTTTGAACCGATGAGGAGTAGATGAGTAATTGAAGAATGAAGACGATCTACTGTTTGTCACGACGTGAGAGAGGTTTGGCCAGTGAAAATCTATTTACCATGTTGACATTCTCCGTCGTTTAGCGCCATTATAAAATGTCCAAATCGACCAGGACGTTAACGTCTGTCTAGGCTGTAAGTTACGTCATGCGCATTCCAGCCTCGTCCTATATATGCTAGCAAAGAAGGCTACTGTACTATCTTCATCAAGAAAAAAGAAGGCTGCTGTATACGATTCTCAAACTTTGATCATTGCATACTGCTTTTGTTGTTCTAATGTTCGTACATATTCATTTTTCTTTCTAGGTTTAGAAAAGGCCGGCCGCACCGGCAACTTCAGAATCGCTTTTATAATAGAGTAGTTACTATAATCGACCACTTCTGTTCGAGTGTTATTATTTTAGTACTACTTTTACTTTTAGGCTCTGCATGGGAAAGGAGATAAGAGGCAGACCTCCTAATTAATCAGTGATTGCAGCTTTGTACTTGTTGTCTCTTCTTCAACCAGAGCCCTAGCGACCTAGCTACCGTTGTTATGAACCTAACTCGAATGGAATAACTAATTAAACTATCTGATCAATGAGCAACGGCCTAATTCTTCATGAAAGAAACCATGCATATATCGGAGCCTAAACTACAAAGAAATTAACGTACAGTACTTACTCAATTTATTGCTATGATAATATTTTTATCAACGTACGTGTTTCTCCGCTAATGATTTGATTGATTTCTAATTACTAGAAGGAAAACACACACGGTGTGTGCATTTAATTTTGAAAAAAAAAATTAAAATAATGAAACCAATTTTTAGCGGTTAAATGTAATGAACAGTTGAAGTTAGTGGGTGATAGTTTGGGGGAGCAGATGGATAATGCTTATTTTTATATATATTTTTATTTTGTTATTTATAACTTTATCCTTGCACATTTAAACTTTCTTAAACTTTTTTAATATTTGAGGGCTATTTCAGTAAAAAAAAAATTGTTTTGGCTAACAAACTCTCTTCTCTTAATAATAGTATAGATTAGTTACTGAAATATATAATTAAGGGCAAAATATTGTTTAGTCCTTGAAGTACGGCTTCGTCCTCGATTCAGTCTCTGTCTTTCTAATTTAATCCCAAAGGTCCCTGAACTCACAATTTTCAGTCCAACTGGTCCATTCCCTCCACTTCCTCCGGTTGCTCGATGACGTGTCATTCATTACTTGCCAGCTCAGCGCCACGTAAGACGCGGAATTTGTAAAGTGGCGGGAATGCCCCTGGCCTCTATTACGGTAGTTTTGGACCTAGAGTGAGAGAACTCGAGGAGAGAGAAAGCAGATATGAGATTCTCTCTCTCCTCCACCAGTGCCTCACCTCCACCCCATCATGCTCAGTGGCTTCCGACAATTCACTGGCAGCCTCTCCATCGTCTGGTGATGCTCGAAAGTAGTTCACGCGACCTCCAGCGAGTCAAACCCAGCCCCTAAGATGTCTGCTGACCACGGAGGTAGGCTCACGTGTCGACAGAGCAGCACCCACTATTGCTTTGGACACCTAGACCTTCATGGGTGTCCGACTTCTCTCTCTCCAACTGGTCATCATCAATTTCCATCACCCTCAATTTCTCCAATCTGAAGATTTCATGGTTCTGGGATCATGGATGGGAGAGAGATGAAACGAGAGGCACTCTGGGTTTGGGTTCTGTTTTTTTTTTTTTTTTTCTGACGGTCGACGAACTCTGGTTGCCTTCATGGCTCACCACCGTCACCATCACCTTTGTAGGCCTCCGGCGAGTCAGCCTCAACCATCACATCTCCAACCAACATCTCGGTAACAACTCCGCACCTCTTCTCGATGATTCATCATAAGCTAGTCATCCGGCAGCAATTCATATCTCGAAAACTCATCTGGCCACATGCTCCCGGCGACAGCGATAGCGACACCTACTTTCAGTCTGGCCACCACTCTAACTTTCGCCAACCCGACTCCCAAATCGTCAAACTGCTTGCCTGGGCATCCACTTTCAGAAAATCTAGGCTAATGAGGCAATTGGGTATGCTATGATTTTAATGTTTCAATTGAAGCTTGGTGTCGATTGTAATGGGCATCCACATCCCACCGCCATACCATCACCGTCTCCTCTTCATCCCAGTCTGAGCAATTGCTCAGTACACCCACGATGGCGAAGCACAGGCCCTTGCATTCAAATGAAATAGCCGATTCTGATCAGCCATTCGTCCAACACAACAGAGCGAGGATCCCATCGAGACCGCATAAAAATTTCTCCCTCAAGGTACTTCTAATTTTGCTTTGCTCTTTTTCCTTTGCTTTTGATTGTTTCGATCTTGTGTTCATGATTTGCTGTGGTAGTCAAACTTACCATTTTGGATGAAATTTTGGAAGAAACTGAAGCAGGGGCATTCTCGTCACTTTACAAATTCCGTGTCTTACGTGGCACCGAGCTAGCAAATAATGACTAACACGTCATCGAGCAACCGGAGGAAGTGGGGGGATTAGACCAATTGGACTGAAAATTGTGAGTTCAGGGAACTTTGAGATTAAATTAGAAAGACAGGGACTGAATCGAGGACGAAGCCATACTTCAGGGACTAAACAGTATTTTGCCCTATAATTAACTTGTTTGAAAAAAGCAGACCTAGCACGCAAAAAGTTTATACTACGTACATTAAAATGTGCTGTAAGGTTCTTCTCCTTCTTCTTCTTTATTTGGTCTGAAAAATGTGCTGTAAATAATTCTCAGCAACAGAGAAATTAAACAGACGTATATAATTTTATATGATTGATTAGCTGGGCTGCTGGAGAAGACTTAGAATATGATGATCGGGGATAGCTGAACTATATGCGTGCATCTATATCTACCAACTTTAAAATATATAACTAATTAATCTGATGAAAATGATGCATTCTGAATATATATATGCCGAAATCAATTGCCATCCAATTAATATATATATAAGAAATCTGGAATGATTTGATTTAAGAAAATTAAACTGATGTATTAGTTTGAGGACTCTAACTGAAGGGAAATGATATTTTAATTTGTAACAAGTAGCTACCGCTCAGCAGCCGATTTATGTAGATTAATATCATGCATGTTATAAACGATGGAAACAACGTGTATGATGTTCATAGCACACCCAAGTAATTATATTAACGCATCGTTTTCATGCAAATTTTTTGATATATATCTTCCAAACTTCCAACTTTAGATTAATTATCAGCAGAAAAACCTGTTCTCTTTTTTTTTTTTTTGAGAAAAAGAAACACCTGTTCTTTGATCTAACCAATTTGATTAATTAAGCTTGAATCAACAATACTTATATGTCGATCCCTTTGTCAAAGTTCAAATAGTCCAAATTTCTCTCAAAGTTCACATAGTTAAGCCAATTTTCGAAGCATATGCAGAAACTAACTATGGAGAAAAAAAAAATTGTAAGTCAGTTCCCAAAGATCTTTCCATTTGGTATGTTATAGATAAACCAATCAATCTGTCATCTCTGAAATATAATTATATACATGTTCATATATGAAACAAGGGATCTCAATCCCATAATTTATTGTAAACCTAACTAGAAACTTGTTCCCACTTTTGTTATTTCCTTTTTTGCTGCAACGTTTTTCTTTAAAAATAATGGATCACTTTAGTCAATACCCCAACCCCAACCACACACACAGTCCTATTTGGCTAAGGGCATCCTTACCTAAGCTTAGGTACGGATTTTCAGTTTTTAACCACTTTTCGATAACATATTCACATTTTAACCATTCAGTTTTTAGATCATAATGCATAGATGATCTCTGCAAAATTTCAGCCAAATTGATGATTATCAAGACATTCAAAACTGCAAATTACAACAATGTACACGAATTCGACAGATTCGGTTAGTTCGTGTAAATTGCAGTTTTGGATACCTTAACGATAATCAATTTGGCTGAAATTTTGCAGAGATGATTTATACATTAGGATCTAAAAACTGAACGGTTAAGATGTGAATATGTGATCGAAAAGTGACCAAAAACTGAAAATCCGTTCCATAAGCTTAGGTAAGCCTTACGTGACAAATTTTGTGTGTGTGTGTGTGTATATATATCATGAGAGTTAGTGTAGTCCTTTATGGCTTTATGCATAAACAAGCAACTGGGTTTTGAAAAGGTTATCAGTCAGAAAAGAAAGGAAAGAAATTTAATTTTAGGTTTAAATTTGATGCGGAAGGAATTAGAAGAAGGGAGAAATTCAAGTCATAGCTATTAGGTATGACTAGCTAGATCATAAACCCTAATAATATCCTTAACAATATTGAAAATTTTAAAACCAAGAAATCACGGTACTTTCATAGTCAAGAGAAAATAAGTTCTTAATATGGTCCCTAGCTAGCATATAGAAGCCTCTTCATCTACTCAATAATTGTGCTTTACTTGAACAACTGGATCATCATACTATACACATTTTACAAGCTTCGTGTTAGGTTTTAATTACAAACGTTAGCAACACAATACATACACCTACGATTACGTATACAATACGTAATGTCCATGCACTTGAAGTATAGTTAATTTGAGAAGGTGCTTATGAGCTAGGTTCTACGTCGTACACCTATTCAAGTATTCATTAGAATCTTAACAAACTGTAGTTAACTTGGGAGAGGTGAAATTCCGACCTGTCCAATTACTTTTAGTGTATTTGTATATGTAGGCAATAAACAACGTTAGTAAGGAGTTGAGATCAAGAGTAGAGATAAACAGTCTTAACCATAAAACTTCTACGAGTTAAAATGGTTTCTTCTTTAGGTTTGAGTTAAAATGGTTTCCTCTATAGGGTTACGATTGTAGCATCATTTCCAAGTATTTTAACGTGCAGAATACTTTTCGGCCATCTTCATCCAACTACAAAGTCTCTTTTGTCATTTCGTTTTCAAGTATTCAAACTCAATTGACGTTAGGAAACATGTGAAGGTCCATTGCCATCCCTCTTTATGCGACTTGTGGCCATTTTAATCACCTTAAATATATAGGCTGCACAGTGCGGAGAAAATTAAATCCGCCACAGAAAAAGATGATATATACGTGGTCCATTTGATTTACGTCATGTGAATTTGCAAGAGGTTGGACACAACTGAATAGTTGGTATACAATTGCAGTCCAAGGCATTAGTTAAACAGTCTGATTCTCCATAATTCAACATCTTCATCAACTTGCTCACAAGTAGCATGCATTTATTCAAACCATATCAGTCGGCTCCTGTAGACTCTAGAGTCTTTGGGCCACACAAGAAGCATTTCATTTTCAAGCTAAGAGTTCTAGAATCATCAATCTAAGAATAGATTGATATTATAGAGAGAAGATATAAAGATGATACTGTGATAGTATTGCTAGGCAAACCGAAGAGTTAGGTAATTACAAGAAGCACACAACTTGAAGTCCTTAAGTCTCGATGAAACACCCAACTGATGGATGGGTACTTGCTAGCAACCGGTGAGTAGCATATGATGGGTATATAACACTACTACGCTTAAGCAGACAAATGGCAGGTCATCCATGACTGGAAGTGAGACCAAGCGAGCTGAACTGCCGCTTCATCCTCATCAGGCATTCCCATGCCTTTCCTGCGCTTGATACCGTCTTCAGACCTATTCATGAAAGCATGGGCATTGCCTGGATACAGGTGCACCTCATATGGGACTCCTGATGCTTTCAGCTTCTCCTCCAAAGACTTAGCAGCCTGAAAATCAAAATCCAGTAATATGATGAGCCTTTTTTTTTTCAAAGGATATAGTCCTTCAAGTACTCTAGAAGTTAATCACTAGTGTCTAGTGCAGTAACATCAGTTATAATATGTGTCACCAGTATTTATTATTTAACTTTCATAGAAGGATGATGTTTAGGAGTGAACACTGATTGAAAACTCACACCACCAGTCATCATCCTCTGTTTCCAGTTCTACAGTTCTACTCATGGCTCATTCCATAATGGTTTGAGTGAAGCTTGACAGTAATTTAACAGGAAGGTAGTTGAAGATGAACACAATTTGAAAATATGGTTGTTTTGACTTAAGTGGCACAATTTCCAGTAAATGGAATTAGGAAACCTATGAACTGCGATGAAGGCTGCTTGTGCATGCAGAAAAGAAAATTGAAGGAAAGCAGATTTACTGTTTCCTAATGAAAAGTAAAAGAAACAATCCAATATTGCAATCTCAGATCTACATAAGAATGGCAAGTTGAGCTTCTTATCAAAATTAGAGGACTTATATCCCCACTCCACTTCTCGAGATTTTTTTTTTTTGGGTCTCACATGATTGGTTTACATGTTCTTCTAACTATACTATCCAATGAGCATTTTTCCAAAATCACAACCAAGGTGCCCAACAAATTGAGCCTAGACAAACAACTTCAATAAAATAAAATAAAGTAACCAGAAACATTAAAAACTTAAAGATACAAAAAGAAAAGTACATACCGTGACATCTGAAAAGCCAACAAAACTATCAAGCTCTCCAAAATGAGCCTGAATAGGAGCCTTAGCTTTTGCAGGGTCTGCAAGCTCTGATGATGGTATTCCATAAAATGCAACAACAGCATCGACCTCAGGGACCAAAACAGAACTTGCAATTGAGAGAGCACCTCCCATGCAGAATCCAGTAACTCCAACCTATTTGGATTAAGCAATAGGTGAATTTAGCAATTACAGTGATGAATAGGAGGATCGGTAATATCACAGAGATTCATGAAATATTCTGTGCATCATGGAATCTTTTGCAAGGTTCCTTTGAGTCAAAACAGTTGCCAACTTACCAATTATTATTCATGCATGACGTTGGTTTAAAACTCACATTTACATATTCAATCACAACCTAACCCACCTTTTGGATGAAAGAGGTACAAAAATCGTTCATTGTCTGAGCCTGCCAATCAGTTTAGATTCTCTTTATCCATTTAGTATTTGGTCTATAGTAAACTGAATTTAAGAAAGGGCCATTTTCTAAAGAAAAGCAGCCATTTTTTAAAGAAAAAAACAGTCGCATAAACATCTGAACAAACTCTATTTGGACTTCTAAGAGATGTTTCTTTGTTATAAATTCATTTTTTTTCCCGGGAACATTGGATTTTGAAATTATGCTTTTCCCAAGGCAGAACAGAACTGTAAAAGCCAAATTTTATAATTAATTAAAGTCTTACTGAGTGAATATATGTTTTGTGTTTCGTTGTATTATGTGGACAAGTTTATGGATCTTCCACTGTTTCATATGAATGCCATCTTACTCGTCTCTCATGTCTTCCAAATTCCAACATACGCAGTCTTTAAGTTGTATAACATGTAGATATATACCCATCATTACACAAAACCAGCCAAAATTGTAGCTCTTAAGAAACTCACTATCAATTCAAACAAAAAGTAAACCCTGACGTACCTTCTTCGAACCATTTGCTTTCAGCCAATTAACTGAAGCCTGGATATCCTTTACTGCAGCTTGCCAGTCAAGACCTTCCATCAAATGTTGTGCTTCTGCAACATCCAAACCAACCTTTCCCCGATACAAGCTAGAACAACAAAGGAAGAAGATAGTTTAGCAATCAAATGCAGCAAAATAGTAAAACAAGCATGCTCATAACTTCAACAAAACTCAAGTAGGCTCGATGAACTTACTCAGGGATAAGTGCTTTGAATCCAGGAGCAAGTTCAGAAATTTTGACAGCATGGTTCTTTATTTCAAAATCTACACCCCACCACTCTTGAACTACGACAATCCCAGGAGCACCTTCTTTGCCAACAACATATGCATCAAATGCCTGGCAACAAACGAGGAAAGAAAAATACATAATTCAGTGGCAGCGAAAGATTGAAATGGTCCACATATACAACCCCTCAAGTCTCGAGATAACTAAACTTGGTACTTCAACTTCAACCATATTAATGTCTTTCACAGAAGCTTTCGCATGATCACTTCATAGCACACATGATTACTTATACACCAGCGAGACTACATTAGACTTAAAATGTGAACTAAAAAACTGATAGACATGTAGTATATACTGATTAAAGAATTAAACTTGGGCAGCGTGAACACCAGGTAAAACTGATACTCAGCATTGGCTTCCATTAATCACTGAAGAGTTGATGCACAACTTCAGTGAGAGTTAACAACATGGGTCACTTTCGAACAAGCAATCACCAAATAATTCACAGAAACCCATTTCAATTCCGCCCTAAAAGATTCCAACTTGACTGAGAAACTAGTCAATTTCTCATTCCCATCACTTCAAATTTCCCAGAAAATCTCCACAAAGGAAAAAGTAAACAGCAATACATGAAACCCAAGAATCAAAACTCACGGTATCGTCTCTCTGGATTTGGATTTTCTTGAACGGGGCAGCAGAATCCGCCATGGATCGAACCGAGAACCGAGAGAGCGGAGGAGGAGGGAGAGTCCGTGCGAGTGAGAAAGTAGGGTTTGGGAGAGAATTTGACAAGGCTCTGGAAGCTGCTGATCTCAGATTTACAGCAACCGATGCTAGCATTCTTCACTGTGGTTTTACCCAAAACGAATTGGGGGTTTATAAATGTCGTCACCAAACGACGTCGTTACACAACTGAAAAATTAGGGATTTTGTGTATATATAATATAATCAAATCGTAAATCTTTCTAGTTACACCTTGATGCTGGAGTCTTTGCTTCATCTCCTCCAACGCTTCCTGAAAAGCCCAAACCAAATCAAACAAATCCATTCCCGCCTAATCACCAACGGTCATCTCCGTCGTAACCCAAACCCTAAATTTTCAAAATGGAGGACAACCCTATTCTACAACACTCTGATCAGAGCCCACCTCGGTTTCGGCGAAGCGCACAAGGCTTTTTTTCTCTTTACCCAGATGCTTTCCCACCAAGCCCACCCCAACAGCCACACATTCCCTCCGCTCGTCAAAGCCGTCGCCGTCGCCGGCGGCGGTGGCTGGCCGTGTTACGGCAGAGCCCTCCACGCCCAAGTTGTGAAACGCGGCGTTTGGGGTGACCCGGTTGTGCAGACGTCGTTTGTGAGCATGTATGCTCGGTTTGGTGAAGTGTGGGATGCACGCAAGGTGTTCGATGAAATGACTGAACCGTGTGTGGTTGCGTGCAATGCGATGATTGATGGGTTGGGGAAGAATGGGGACATGGGTGGTGCTGTTTGGATGTTCGAAAGGATGCCGGAGAGGGATGTGGTTTCGTGGACGAGTGTGATTAGTGGGTTTGGGAGGAATGGGTGGTTTGGTGAGGGGGTTTGGTTTTTCAAGAGGATGATGGGGAGTGAGGATGTGAGGGGTGGTTTTGTGAAGCCAAATGAAGCTACTTTTGTTAGTGTGCTTTCTTCATGTGCTAATTTGGATGGGTGGGGATCTCTTTATTGGGGGAAGCAAATTCATGGGCATGTTGTTAGGAATGAGGTGCAGTTGAGTGTTTTTATGGGGACTGCATTGGTGGATCTTTATGGGAAGTCGGGTTGTTTGACTGGTGCTTGGAATGTTTTCGAGGAAATGAGGGTTAAAGAAGTTTGTACATGGAACGCAATGATCTCAGCGCTTTCTTTGAATGGCAGAGAGAAGGAGGCTTTGGAGTTGTTTGAGAAAATGATGGAAAAGAGGTTGCGGCCGAATGAGGTTACATTTGTTGCAGTTCTCACAGCTTGTGCTCATGGGAATTCGGTGAAGTGTGGTTTGGATTTGTTTAAATCAATGTCCAAGGACTTTGGGGTTGAACCAATAATGGAACACTATGGTTGTGTGGTTGATCTCCTCGGCAGAGCAGGACTTTTTAAGGAGGCAACTGAACTTCTTAAGAACATGCCTTTTGAGCCTGATGCTTCTGTGTTGGGGGCTCTTTTGGGTTCTTGTAAGATTCATGGGACCACTGAGCTGGGAAATGAAGTTGGGAAAAAATTGATTGAGTTGCAGCCACAGCATTGTGGACGATACTTGGTTTTGTCAAACATTTATGCTGCGAACGAGAGGTGGGATCATGCTGCTTCTGTGAGGAAAGCAATGGTACATGCTGGAATTCAGAAAATTCCAGCCTTTAGTAGGATTGACGTAAGGTAGAATTTGTGCCCACATAATCTCTGCAATGGCGAATGACCTCATTTTTGTTGGGATATTCATAGACTAAAGTTCCAAATGCTGACCCAGATATGTGACGTTTGCTACTAAAGAATGACAGAACTCAAACGGATACTCTGCCTTTCCCCCAAAAGTCAATCAGGTTATGTTAGACATCATCAGAAAAAACAACCGGTATGAGTCTTAACACTAACTCTTATTTAGATTTAGAATGCACATTGATTGCAGTAGGGAGGGTAGACTATGCTAGAATGATTCGCTGCCTTTGCATTTCCATTTGTTTTCTCTTTGTTTTTTTTGTTGGTAACCAAAAGACTCATTGACATTATTGGCTATTACTGTTTTAGTAGCAAGCCAGCCTAGGTGAATACAAAACCCACCAGACCATTGACATTTATTAATGCTTGGAACAGTTGGCATGGAAAGAAACTCAAAAACCTAGTGAAACCTTTTCTTTGTGCAATAAGAAACAAATCACAGTCTTTCTCATTAGGCCATCAGTGATTGAGCAATATAGAAGGGGGGGGGGGGGGGGGGGGGGGGGGGGAGGTGGGGACCTCCCTTAGTAGTCCTCCTTCCAGTCAATAGAAAAGTACTAAAGAAGAATATCTATGTTGAAAGTTGAAACACTGGTGTCCTTCCAGTCTATTCTATTCTATAAGGCGTCTGTTTGTACTTTGTTGACTTTTACTTGGTAACATTTTAGTTATATTATTAGTAACAAATTGCAGTTAAAAAGCTTGATTTTGCCAATATGCTTGTACAACTTGATTATGTTGTTAGTTTAAAATTAGAAACCCACTTTGACAATTAATTGGTACATACTTTTATCTTCATCAATATATTAATGTGCTACATGAGATAAGATGTTTATCAACTTAAATGACACTTTTGTTCTTGTCTTTTTCTTGCATTAGATCTGTGTTTTCTCTGTTTGAAAAAATTTCCATCTTCCAGTACGGTCACTCACTGCTTATATTTTCTGTTTAATATGAAAAATTTGAATAGAGAATCCTATCTTTTCAACCATTTTGTTATTTTATGTTCATCACACAGCAAATAAAATGAACAAACAAACTGCTTAGAGCAAATCTCTATCACAATAGCAGTCACTGCTGATGTCTTGTTATGTTCTCCACTTAACCATAGTTTGAATGTCAGTTAAGATATAATGAAAATTGTATTTGAGTTAGCTTACCAGAGTATTAATCAGATTAGTGTTTGGTAAGTAGTGCACAAGGTTGTCAAATCATTCATGCTCTGTACAATGCTTCTGTCTCTTTCTTGATGGGTGTGTTTGTATTCGGTTGTGTAAGTCGTCCAGGAGGACTATGATTATATGTATTATGCATATATGGTGGTCCGTTGCCCAAACAATTGGACTACCTCTGTTAACATGATTTCCTCTGTTGTTGAGATGCTGTTTGAAGCATGCCTTAAGAACACAAGAGAATATTTTGCTCGTATCTACGATAACAAGATACTTGTTTGAAAAAATTTGGCTAATAAGTTCAATAGGTTTTACAAACCTTAAAAAGATTTTGAGCAATTAAGCCTAAATGGATTATTTTTTATTTGGATGAAATATTTCTATATGTAAGCTGCATCCTCTGCCAAGAACAGAAACTACTCAGAAGCTACTCACTCTCACTGTGATTGCAACCTTATATCAATATTCACTTTCATATGCAGAAAATTTGTTTAATTAAATTGGTTTGGTATGTCCTTCCACATTGGATATGCTTGCATCAACATATCTTTTGAAAAATTATGCCACATAAACAACTGGCTAGCTAGACTGCTATAAATATGTACGTGCAAAAGTTCAAGACAACTGAGACACCTTCAGAACATTACATAAACCATGGCCAACTCAAACTCTCTTCCTCTCTATGAAAGGGTTGAGCACAGAAACACACTGCATAAAATCATGGAGTTTATAATCCTCTTCCTCCTCCTTTCACTCCTTGTTTATCGTCTCCTCTCTTTCAACAATCATGGTTTATCCTGGTCCATCGCATTCCTCTGCGAGCTCTGGTTTACCTTCAGTTGGGTCATCACCATGAGCAACAAATGGATTCTTGTTGACCATAAACCATACCCCGACCGCCTATTGCAACGGTAATCCTAAAAATAGAGGCATCTCATTTTTTTAATTATTTTTTATTTTTTATTTTTTTGGAGCTACAAGCCGCCCATAGCTCATTGGTTGTGTTTCTATATAAATCCTTTGTTACTTCCATGCGTAATTCTAATTTTCTGTTGAAATTTATTAGGGTGCCTAAGGATGAGCTTCCAGCAGTAGACTTGTTTGTGACAACAGCAGACCCAGAGCTTGAACCACCTATCATTACCATAAACACTGTTCTGTCTCTGTTGGCAGTTGATTACCCAACAAACAAACTAGCATGCTATGTTTCTGATGATGGGTGTTCCCCTATCACCTTCTACTCACTTGTGGAAGCATCAAAGTTTGCTAGGATTTGGATTCCCTTTTGCAAAAAGTACAATGTTCAAGTTAGAGCTCCTTTTAGATACTTCACCAATAATTCCATGCTTTCTGGAAATAATAATAATAGCTCAATGGAATTCAAGCATGAATGGAAGATAGTGAAGGTGATGATAAATTATTTGTGGTTGGAGTCCATTCAGTGATTCCAGTAATTTCAATGATTAGTCTTACTAGTCTAGCTTTCACTTTGAAGTCTTGTATATTTCATTCTATAAATTTGTGAGATCAGATTTGGTTACTGATGACAAACTTTTTTGTCTTCATGTTTTGTAGGATGAATATGAGCAACTTAGCAGCAAAATAGAGGATGCGGTGTGCAAATCAATCAATCCATCTGATATTATCGAATGTGACTTTTCAGTGTTTTCAAATGTACAGCGTAATGATCATCCAACAATAATCAAGGTACACAAAATACAAGCTTACAGCATAGATTTTATACCTTTAAATATTTACCGATTTTGTATTGGCATTTTCCCTCTCTAAAGTTTCTTACAGAATTTACTTTGGAGTTGGTGCTAAGAAAGCTCTTACACTAGCATATGAAGGGAAAGTAATAGACTAACAGTAAATCAGTTGGACCAGGAAAGTGCTATTTGTTTGAAGCACTTTCTTAAATGTTGATTTTTTTGCTTTACAATTTGAAGTGTTTTTCCTGTAAAAGTACTTGGTAGTGTGTGCTTCTTGAAGAAGCATCTGACTGGTACTTCTTCAGAGAGCACTTGAAATACAATTCCGACAACACCTTTGACTATTTTCCAAACCATGCCAAACATACTATCAATCTGTAGAAAAGCACTTTTGGCAATTTTAGAAGCAATGCAGATGAGTATAATTAACTGGTACTACAGGTGAATTATGTGTAAGCTCTGTACCTTTCATTTTTGAAGGTTGTATGGGAGAACAAAGAAGCAAATTTGAATCGTCCAGTGCCACATTTAGTTTATATATCCAGAGAAAAACGGGCAAAGCACCCACATCATGCCAAAGCCGGGGCCATGAATGTTCTGGTATGAGTTAATTTGTTTCACTTTCGTACCACATTTTGTAATTAACTAACTAACCAACTTACCATTGAATCATACAATAACATGCAGACTAGATTCTCTGGATTGATGACCAATGCTCCGTACATGCTAAACGTGGACTGTGACATGTTCGTCAACAGCCCAAACATTATTCTTCATGCAATGTGTATGCTACTTGGATCAAAGAATGAAAATGAAAATGCGTTTGTTCAGTGTCCTCAAGTCTTCTGTGACAGTCTAAAGGATGATCCTTTCGGAAATCAGATGATAGTTTGGTGGAAGGTGCATACATGCAGTACCTCTTTTTTTTCCTTTTTGCTGGTCGAATACAGAGACAGGGCTTTTAGTAGCAAGTTCTTAGTTACAGGGGATTATACCTGGTGATGAGCCTTTCTTATAATCTCAGTTGTTTCTATTTAGTAAAACGTCTAGCTGGGGCAACTGCTGTCTCTAATAGGCCTTCCATTAACATGCGTTGTGTACTTTTAGGTTTTGACAACTGATTTTTTGTCACTAATCACATTATACACATTTACCACACAATTAGACACTAAAGGTTGCAGTTTTACCTACACGTTCAGTTGGCACTGAAAACCTATTTTCTGTAGTATCTAACTAATTAATATCCATCGCTTATATTTTTTAGTATGTAGGACAAGGAGTTTCAGGAATTCAGGGACCTTTTTATTCAGGAACAGGATGTGTTCATAGACGAAAAGTCATCTATGGTCTATCCCCCAATTATGTGAAAGTTGGAGAAACAAATGCAATAAGCATGATGAACGGTAGTCAAATAAGAAGCACAAACCTTTCTCCGTCTATATATACTGAATGTATTAAGATGATTGTTTCAATAAACATATTATGCAACATGACTTAGTTTTCTAGTTTCCTTGGATAGGTAAATCAGCCGATGAAGAATTACGTGATGTATTTGGTAAGGAATTTACCAAATCAGCTGTTGATGCTTTGAACGGGAAGGCAGCATGTCCTGACATGCTTACAGAAACTATTGAGGCTGCATACCAAGTTGCTGGTGTTGGATATGAGTATGGCACACACTGGGGCAAAAAGGTTTGAAGTAGTTTGAATCCTCTGATTATATTTTCTGTTTGAGTGGTACTTGGATTTTGATTGCAGGGAGGTCTAAAAAGGTTAAAAACCAAAAGTATGCTCCCAGGAACCCTTCTGAATCTAGAGATATCATCTAAATCATCTAGATAAGCCTGCGTAGCATAACCAGGAGGGTCTTCCATGAGATGAACTCCATAATCAACTTCAATTCTCTTCTTAGCAAGAGAATAGTGGTACTTGGCTTATGATCAAAAGGATGTCTGGTTAAAGAAATATTTTATCATTTTAAGTTGGTCTTTGAATTTTATCAGCTCAATACATGAATTTTAATCAGAAGGATGTTATGGGTTTAGGACATAGGGACAGAATCAACCAAAAATTCACATACATGGCCAATTTGAATAGAGTGATTCCCATAAATTTGGAATTTAGTTCCATAGATATAAGCCTATTTAAAAGTTAAAGTTGATGATGTAAACTATTACATCCATATATCTCAAGAGACTTGAACTAGAATAGAGGAAAAAAACATGGAATTTGAATGTCAAGTTTCATATGCTTATGTCAAATGTTTTCCTATGCAGTCATAATATGTTATATATGATTATTAATTCCTCTTGTTAAATACAATTCCCTCCCACTGTGAAATCACCCCATCCAATTTCTTTCTTGTGTAGGTGGGATGGATGTATGGATCCACAGTTGAAGATATCCTCACTGGGCTTTCAATCCATAACAAAGGTTGGAGATCCATTGTTTATGCACCAGACCCACCAGCCTTTCTAGGATTCGCACCTACCGGTGGGCCTGCTTCAATGACCCAACAAAAAAGGTGGGCCACCGGCCTGTTTGAAATCCTCCTCAGTAAAAACTGCCCCATATTTGGTACTCTCTTTGCAAACCTCCAGTTCAGGCAGTGCTTGGGGTACTTCTGTATCCTTACATGGGGGCTACGCTCAGTTCTCGAGCTACACTATGCTGCTTTGCCAGCCTATAGTATCATCACCAACTCAAACTTCTTGCCGAAGGTGAGAACAATATTATGCATAGTAAGCTAAATTTAGTTTCCTACAGATTATATGGAATTATGATCTGTACAAGCTGTAGCCAAAGAGCTTATTCAGATAAAGTAGCACATACAAGTTCTATTGGCGGCTCTATGCAGGGTCAATCTCCCACAACAACTAGTTTTCTTTAAAAATTTTCCTGAACAACTTGGTTTTCGTTTTTCATTTATACTTTTCTTAAGGTGGGCACATGGTGTTTGATGAAATGCGTCCACCTCAAACAGGAAGAGGTAGCTGGTTAAATCTTCATGCTTTGAGAAGAAAATTTGTAACCATACTGTATATAACTCTATATACAGATGTAATTTACCCTAGGAAAATGGATATAATGTGCATATATACTGTTACAAAAGGATAAATATGTGTGTGTGTGTGTCTATATATATATATGTATCATATATATTTCGTAACCCTTACAGCAATAATATTTGCTTGTTCCTCTTTTGACAGCTCAAAATCTGTTATACATGCAGGGCCAAGAACCGGCTTACTATATACTCGTAGCTTTGTTTCTTATCGACACTATGTACACTTCATCAGAGTACCTTAGAACCGGTCAATCAATCCGAGCATGGTGGAATAACCAAAGAATGGGAAGAATAATCTCAATGAGTGCATGGCTTTTTGGATTTCTTAGTGTCATACTCAAACTCTTGGGCATATCCGAGACAGTCTTCGAGGTAACACGAAAAGACCAATCTACATCAAGCGATGAAGGCACTGAAGATACTGAAGCCGGAAAATTCACCTTTGACCAGTCCCCAGTTTTCATACCTCCCACAGCAATGTTGTTTCTGCAATTAACAGCACTGGCCACCGCTTTGTTGGGGCTTCAACCACCAGCCCGTGATGGGGTGGAATCAGGCTCGTTGGAGACCATGTGCAGTGTTTTGTTGGTGGTATGCTTATTACCATTTTTGAAAGGTCTGTTTGGATCAGGAAAATATGGAATTCCTCTGTCTACCATATTTAAGTCTGCTGGTCTTGCACTACTCTTCTACACCTTGTGCAGATATTGGGATGGTAGCTTGTAGCTAGTACCCGCTACTCTTCTACACCTTGTGCCATTGATGGTGCTGGCAATCGCTTCATTGGGTTTTCAACCACCAGCCTGCATCGATCAAGGCTCAGGCATATATTAAAGGTTATAATAAGTCTCTGCTTGGTTGTACGCCTCTCGCCAGTTTTTAAAGGCTTGTTTGGTATTTTGGGGATTCCTTAATGAAATCTGCTTGTTTGCACTACTCTTCTGCACCTTTTTGCAGATATGGTAGCTTGTATTAGTACTACATGTAATAATCTGCTAGGAGCTTTTATTTTACTTTTGGTCAAATCTAGGAGTTTTGTGGTTCATTCTGTAATATATTATCTGCTCTGAAATTAAGAGAAAGTCCTCTGTTATTGGTATGGCAGCTAGTCTTATTACTATAATAAATTTGGCAATTTGCTAGTATTTAATTCAGAAAATTCCAGCCTTCAGTATGATTGATGGAAGGTAATTTGTCCCCGGATAATCTCTGCAATAGCGAATGACGGAATTTTTTTTTGGGATATCCGGAGCCTAAAGTTCCAAATGCTGACCCAGATATGTGACATTTGGTACTAAAGAATGACATAACTCAAATGGATACCCTACTTTTTCCCCAGAAGTCAATCAGATTATGTTAGACATCATCGGAAAAAACAGTACGAGTCTCAAGACTAGCTCTGATTTAGATTTAGAATGCACATTGATTGCAGTAGGGAGGGTAGACCATGCTAGAATGATTTGCTGCCTTTGCATTTCCATTTATTTTGTCTTGTTTTTTTGTTTTTCCTGTGAATGAGTAATTGATAACCAAAAGACTCACTGACATGATTGCTGTCAGTGATTGAGCAACTGGAGAGAGGTGGAGACGTCCCTCAGTAGTAATCCTTCCAGTCAATAGAAAAGTACTAAAGAAGAATATCCATGTTGAAAGTCGAAGCACTGGTGTCCTTCCGGTCTATTCTATTCTATAAGCTGTCTGTTTGTACTTTGATGACTTTTACTTGGTAATAATTTTAGGAAAGCCCTTCGAATGAGGCTTACTAGAATAAGGACTACTTGAATGATATGGGAGACCCATTTTTTTATTACATTACGGCAAATTAATTATTAGATGTTTATATATGTATGAGTAGATCACTTCTCAAAATTTTCTTTCAAATTATTAATCGTTAAGGTAACGAACTAGATCAAATCAATAGACTAATCAAATCTGTCAAATATGAACCGTTCATGTTCATAATTGATAAATCACGGTTATAGATGTCTTAACAATTTTCAATTTGGTTGAAAAATTGCATAAATGATGTACATAGAAATTTCTAAATACCTAACGGTTGATTTGCTGAAATTTAAGTGGGTCTAACACAAAAGTCCTCAACTAGTCCTTAATTTAGTGGTTCTCATTAGAAGGACTCCCACAATTTTAGTTATATTATTAGTAACAAATTGCAGTAAAAAAAGCTTGATTTCTCCAATATACTTGAACAACTTGAACATGTTGTTAGTTTGAAATTAGAAATCCACTTTGACAATTAAGAGAGATTTTTACGTACTGCAGATGTACCACGTGTTTAGTAGCGCTGACCAATCAGTGCACATGTAGGGTGTTTTAAGTATTCGTTTTAATAAAGTAAGGATAATTTCAAAATACATTTAAATTTTTTTAGATTTTAATTGAACAACCTCACTATGTTTGCCCTACGTGAGAATTTCTTGTTAAATATAATAAAAATCGTATTTAAGTTGAGCTCTCCAAACTCCATAGTATTAATCAGATAAGTGTTTTGTAAGTAGTGCACGACTCTCTCAAGTCATGCATGCCCTGTACAACGCTCCTGTCTCTTTCTTGATGGGTGTGTTTGAGTTTGGTCGTGTAAATCGTCCAGGATGACTATGATTATACGTAAAAACCGGTCTGGGCGGCCGCTCATCTTCCTATAATCCTATCCTATTAAATAATTATTTTTGTTGGTATCCTATTAAAAATCAATTAAGTAGCTGTTAGCAATCCTTATCAATTAAGGAGATTTATAATTATATGTTGATTATTTTAAAGGGGAAATGATCATTTACCTGATTTTAGGCTAAAAATTGCCCAGTTGCTTCACCAACTGTTTTTTAACCCCATTTACCCAAAACACTCTAAGGGATTATTTCCCCTTTACCCAATTAATTTTTTTATATTTTTTTTGAGACTTTTTTGCCCTCTCCTTCTTTTTCACTTAGAGGGAGAAGTCATCATCCACCTTGCCAGCCTCTGGTGACCAGTGGCAGGGCCCCGGAATCCGGCGACCGGTGACCGGAATCCGGCAACCGGTGACCGGAATCCGGCGACCGGTCCTTAATAATATCCAGTAACCATATTATTGCTCCCCAGTAATCATATTATTGCCTTCCAAATTCATATTATTTCTGTCCAGTGAATTGTATAAAATCCCCAAACCAAAATGAATACACTATAGGTCACAATTGATCATATTATTGCCCCCCAGTAATCATATTATTGCTTCCCAAATTCATATTATTTCCATTCAGTGAATTGTATAAACTCCCAAAACCAAAATGAATACATTATAGGTCACAATTGATCATATTATTGCCCCCCAGTAATCATATTATTGCCCCAGTAATCATATTATTACCCTCCAATAATCATATTATTGCCCTTAAGTGAACCAAAATGAATACACTACAGACATAATTGATCAATTTATATGTTCAATTGTAAACGTTCACTTTTTTTTTCTTTTTTTTCCTTCCCCATTCTCGGAGCTCTTCCCATCGAGATCAGGAAAAAAAAAAAAACCAGCGAAATCAGAATTAAAAAAAAAAAAACCAACCAAATCTGAAAAAAAAAAACAACAGAATTTTTCTCCGGTCCTAACCCGACGCAGCCTCATCCATGCCTGCAAGTGCCCCACGTCGGTGCTCTCCACCGTCACAGCCACCATCTCTCGACGTCTCCAAATCGGAGGAAACTGGCGATTCACCGAGATCGGACATCCTCATCTACTCCACCGAGATCCGACATCCTCATCAGCACCACCGGCGATTCACCGCCACCTGCAGCAACTGGCTCCGGCTCAGCCTGGACAGCACCTCCACATCACCGGTGCCGCAAAAGCTGCTTTTCAGGACGGGAAGGGAGTCGGCGGAGTAGGAGGCGACGATGGGCATGGCATGGAGGGCCGCGACTTGAGGCTGGAGAAATCTAACGTAGCTTTTCCGGTGCCGTCAGAGAGAGAGAGAGAGAGAGTCCGGGAGGAGAGTGATTCTAAGAGGAGAGAGATGATGAGTTTTAATTTGTTTAATAGGGCAAAAGGAAAATGATTTGTGGCCTCAATGAGGCCTAAGATTTGTGGCCTCAATCTTAGGTGTCATGCCATGTCATATACACAAATCCTCTATTTGTCAAATCATGCCACGTAATTCTTGAGAAAAAGACCATCTTATCCTTCTAAAATCTAATGACTCTAAATTATTTTGGTTTTCTACCTCAAAAATTATTTTGGCTTTCTTCTAAAAAAAATGGCTTTCTTTCATTTCTTTTTCATTACACTCATGCTTAGATTTAAATAACAATTTTTTTTCTTCAATCAAGAGTAGAAAAAATTTCATGAAATTTAGTCAATAGATCTGCACGTACATTCGATTAACAGATTTGTATAACACATGTATATGAATTCAACCTTTGTTGGGTTCCTGCAAATTTTGAAAATATAATGTGAAAAATACATATTCATATAATTGTATTTTTTCTTTTGTTCATTGTTTTCTCTTTATGTAGCTAGGGTTTAAAAGTTAGATCTGAATTTATTATTTTTTGTTTGTCTTTCCCTTATATTTAGATTGTAGATGTTAATTAATAGTTGCTAACGTGTAATTTTTTCTTACCTCTTAATTTAGACATAAGTATTTCCCAAATTCAATTTACTAATGCTATATTTTTGTGGATGAAATTAATCAATATTTGGAAAGAAAAGTTAACGTCTATTTCTTGACACATAATTCAATATATTAATGCCAGTTGGGAAGAAAAATTAAAGGAAAAAATTTAATTAAATGAAGAAAAATATTGATCAAATAATCTGTAGACATATCCCTTAAATTAATATATAATTAATAGCTGATATTTTTTTTTCCACCTAATTAAATTCATTAATGTAATTTATTCATCTCCAAACATCTAAAAGGAAATGTAAAAGGGTAAAGTTGATGTTGAAATAGTATGATGTGGCAAGATATATTATATGGAATTGAAAATAAATTTTTATTTACTTACATGGCATGACACCTAGGATTTGAGGCCACAAATCTTAGGCCTCATTGAGGCCCTATATCATTGCCCTAGGGCAAAATTGTTAATGAATTTTAGATTGGGTAAATGAGGTTAAAAAACTCTTAGTGGAGTAAGTGGGCAATTTTTAAGCTAAAAATGGGTAAGTGGTCACAGTCCCTATTTTAAATTTTTGTCGACTCGATGACACACATCTGTCATAGATTAATGATAATCTAATTATTTTATTTATACAATTATACACTATAACGTAAAAATAAATTTAAAATAGAAAAAAATAAAAACTGCCTACGCCCCTAGGAGCTAGTCCTCAGGCCACCGCCTAGCGATTTTTAGAACCTTGATTACGCATATATGGTGATCTGTCACCCAAACAATTGGACTAACATGTTCTCTTGCTGACATGACTTCCTCTGTTGTTGAGATGCGGTTTGAAGCATGCCTTAATTAAGAACACAACAATATTTTGCTCGTATATGCTATGATAACAATATAATTTTGCAAAAAATTTGGCAAATAAGTTCAATAGGTTTGTGCTACAAACCTTAAAAAGATTTCGTGAGCAATTAAACCTATATGGATTTTATATTTTTATATTGTTATTTATTTTTTTATTTGGATGAAATATTTCTATAGGTAAGCTGCCTCCCCTTTCAAGAACACAAGCTGCTCACTCTCTCTGTGATTACAACCTTATATCAATTTTCACTTTCATATGCTCAAAATTTGTTTAATTAGATTGATTTAGTATTTCCTTCCACATTGGGTATGCTTGCATCAACATACCATTAGAAACTGGTTAGCTAGACTGCTATAAATATGTACATGCAAAATAAACTTGAAGACAACTGAATCGCCCTCAGAACATTACATATACTATGGCCAACTCAAACTCTCTTCCTCTCTATGAAAGGGTTAAGCACAGAAACACACTGCAAAAAGTCATGGAGTTTATAATCCTCTTCCTCCTTCTTTCACTCCTTGTTTATCGTCTCCTCTCTTTCAACAACCATGGTTTATCCTGGTCCATCGCATTCCTCTGCGAGCTCTGGTTTACCTTCAGTTGGGTCATCACCATGAGCAACAAATGGATTCTTGTTGACCATAAACCATACCCCGACCGCCTATTGCAATGGTAATCCTAAAAACAGAGGCATCTCATTTTTTAAATTATTTTTTATTTTTTATTTTTTTGGAGCTACAAGCCGCCCATAGCTCATTTGTTGTGTTTCTATATAAATCCTTTGTTACTTCCATGCGTAATTCTAATTTTCTGTTGAAACTTATTAGGGTGCCTAAGGATGAGCTTCCTGCAGTAGACTTGTTTGTGACCACAGCAGACCCAGAGCTTGAACCACCTATCATTACCGTAAACACCGTTCTGTCTCTGTTGGCAGTTGATTACCCAACAGACAAACTAGCATGCTATGTTTCTGATGATGGGTGTTCCCCTATCACCTTCTACTCACTTGTGGAAGCATCAAAGTTTGCTAAGCTTTGGGTTCCCTTTTGCAAAAAGTACAGTGTTCAAGTTAGATCTCCCTTTAGATACTTCACCAATAATTCCACGCTTTCTGGAATTAATAATACTAGCTCAATGGAATTCAAGCATGAATGGAAGAGAGTGAAGGTGATGATCAACTATTTGTGGTTGGAGTCCATTCAGTGATTCCAGTCATTTCAATGATTGGTCATTTGGTCGATCTTACTGGTCTAGCTGTTCTTTGAAGGCCTGTATATGCCGTTCTATATATATATATATATATATATATATATATATATATATATAAGATTTGCGTACTGATGACAAATGAACTTGTTTGTCTTCATGTTTTGTAGGATGAGTATGAGCAACTTAGCAGCAAAATCGAGGATGTGGTGCGCAAATCTATCAATCCGTCTGATATTATTGAATGCGACTTTTCAGTGTTCTCAAATGTACAGCGTAATGATCATCCAACAATAATCAAGGTATACAAAATACAAGCTTACAGCATAGATTTTATGGCTTTAATATATACTTATTTGTATTGGCTTTTTCCCTCTCTAAAGCATCTTACAGAATTTACTTTGGAGTTAGTGCCAAGAAAGCACTTACAGTAGTATTAGTATAACAAGGGAAAGTAGTAGTAAATTAGTTCTTATACCAGGAAAGTGCTATTTGTTCGAAGCGCTTTCTTAGAAGATTTTTTTTGGCATTAGAATTTGAAGTGTCTTTCCTGTAAAAGTACTTGGAAGTGCATGCATCTTGAAGAAGCATCTGACCGGTACTTCTTCAGAAAGCACTTGAAATACGACTCAAACAACACCTTTGACATTTTTCTAGACCAAGCCAAACATACTAGCGATCTGTAGAAAAGCACTTTTGGCAATTTTAGAAGCAATGCTAAATGAGTATAATTAACCAGTATTACAGGTGAATTATGTGTAAACTCTATACCTTTCATGCATTTCTGAAGGTTGTATTGGAGAACAAAGAAGCACATTCGAATCGATCAGTGCCACATTTAGTTTATATATCCAGAGAAAAACGGCCGAAGCATCCACATCATGCCAAAGCCGGGGCCATGAATGTTCTGGTATGAATTAATTTGTTTCCTACCACCTTTTCTAATTAAGTAACTAACCAAGTTACCGTAATCATACAACAATATGCAGACTAGAGTCTCTGGGTTGATGACCAATGCTCCATACATGCTAAATGTGGACTGCGACATGTTTGTCAACAGCCCGAACATTATTCTTCATGCAATGTGTATGCTACTTGGATCAAAGAATGAAAATGAAAATGAAAATGCATTTGTTCAGTGTCCTCAAGTTTTCTGTGACGGTCTAAAGGATGATCCTTTCGGAAATCAGATGATAGTTTGGTGGAAGGTGCGTACTTGCAGTGCCTCTTTTTTTCTTTTCCTAGTCTAAAGTAACAAGTCCTTAGTTACAGAGGAATATACCTGGTGATGAGCCTTTCTTATAACCTCAGTTATTTCTATTTGCTAAAATGTCTAGATGGGGCAACTGCTGTCTCTAATAGGCCTTCCAGTAACATGTGTTGCGTACTTTTAGGTTTTGGCAACTGATTTTTTGTCACTAATCACATTATACACATTCACCACTAATGGTTGCAGTTTTACTTACAAGTTCTGTTGGCACTGAAAACCTGTTTCCTATAGTACCTAACTAATTAATACATCTATCTCTTGTATTTTTTAGTATGTGGGACAAGGAGTTTCAGGAATTCAGGGACCTTTTTATTCCGGATCAGGATGTGTTCATACACGAAAAGTTATCTATGGTCTATCCCCCAATTACGTGAAAGTTGAAGAAACAAATGCGAAAAACTTGATGAACGGTAATCAAATAAGAAACACAAACCTTTCTCCACACACACACACACACACATATATATACTGAACGTATTATGCTGATTGTTTTAATAAACATGTTATGCAACATGACTTAGTTGTCTAGTTTCCTTCGATAGGTAAATCAGCCGATGAAGAGTTACTTGATGTATTTGGGAAGGAATTTACCAAATCAGCTGCTGATGCTTTAAACGGGAAGGCAGTGTGCCCAGACACGCTTACAGAAACTATTGAGGCTGCATACCAAGTTGCTGGTGCTGGATATGAGCATGGCACACAATGGGGCAAAAAGGTTTGAAGTAGTTTGAATCCTCCGGCATGGTTATATTTTCTGTTTTGAGTGGTACTTGGATTTCGGTTACAGGGAGGTCTGAAAAGGACAAAAACCAAAAGTAAGCCCCTGGGAACTTCTGAATCTAGAGATATCATCTAAATCATCTAGATAAGCCCGAGCAGCATAACTAGGAGGGTCTTCCATGAGATGAAAGCCATAATCAACTTCAATTACCTTCAATATACTCATTATCAGTTTAATGCATGAATTTTAATCAAAAGGAAGTTACGGATTTAGGACATAGGGACAGAATCAACCAAAAATTCACATACAAGGCCAATTTGGATAGAGTGATTCCCGTAAATTTGGAATTTTGATCAGTAGATATAACCCTGTTTAAAAGTTAATTAAAGTTGATGGTGCAAACTGTTACATCCATATATCTCAACATTTGAATTAGAATAGAGAAAAAAATAACACATGGAATTCAAATGACTCGTTTCATATAGTTATGTCAAATATTTTCCTATGTAGTCATAATATATTATATATGATCATTAATTCTTCTTGATAAATTCAATTCCCTCTTTACTGTGAAATCACTCCATCCAATTTCCTTCTTGTTTAGGTGGGATGGATGTATGGATCCTCAACCGAAGATGCCCTCACTGGGCTTTCAATCCATAACAAAGGTTGGAGATCCATTGTTTATGCACCAGACCCACCAGCCTTTCTAGAATGCGCGCCTACTGGTGGGCCTGCTGTAATGACCCAACAGAAAAGGTGGGCCACCGGCCTGCTTGAAATCCTCCTCAGTAAAAACTGCCCCATATTTGGTACTCTCTTTGCAAACCTCCGATTCAGGCAGTGCTTGGGCTACTTCAGTATCCTTTCATGGGGGATAAGCTCAGTTCTCGAGCTATACTATGCTGCTCTGCCAGCCTATAGTCTCATCACCAACTCATACTTCTTGCCGAAGGTGAGAAATATATTATGCATAGTAAGCTAAATTTAGTTTCCTACCGATTATGGAATTATGAGCCCAAGCTGTAGCCAAAGAGCTTCTGATTTAGAGAAATTAGCGCATACAAGTTATCGGCGGCCCTATGCAGGGTCAATCTTCCCCATTCAACAAGTTTTCTTTAAAAAATTTCCTGACCAATTTGGTTTTAGTTTTTCATTTAAACTTTTCTTAATGTGGGCACATCGTGTTTGTTGAAATGCCTCCGCCTCAAATAGAAAGAGGTGGTTGGTTACATCTTCATGCCTTGAGAAGAAAATTCTTAACCAAACACTGTATATAACTCTATATATACAGATGTAACTTCCTCTAAAAAAATGCATATGCACGTTATATACTGTTCCAAGAGTGTGTGTGTATATATATATATATATATCATATATATTTTGTAACCCTTGTAGCAATAATATTTGCTTTTTCCTCTTTTGACAGCTCAAAATCTGTTATACATGCAGGGCCAAGAACCGGCTTACTATATACTCGCAGCTGTGTTTCTGATCTACACTATCTACACTTCATCCGAGTACCTGAGAACCGGTCAATCAATCCGAGCATGGTGGAATAACCAAAGAATGGGAAGAATAATCTCAATGAGTGCATGGCTTTTTGGATTTGTTAGTGTCATACTCAAACTCTTGGGCATATCCGAGACAGTCTTCGAGGTAACACGAAAAGACCAATCTACATCAAGCGATGAAGGCACTGAAGATACTGAAGCCGGAAAATTCACCTTTGACCAGTCCCCAGTTTTCATACCTCCCACGACAATGTTGTTTCTGCAATTAACAGCACTGGCCACCGCTTTGTTGGGGCTTCAACCACCAGCTCGTGATGGGGTGGAATCAGGCTCTTTGGAGACCATGTGCAGTGTTTTGTTGGTGGTATGCTTATTACCATTTTTGAAAGGTCTGTTTGGATCAGGAAAATATGGAATTCCTCTGTCTACCATATTTAAGTCTGCTGTTCTTGCACTATTCTTCTACACCTTGTGCAGATATTAGGATGGTAGCTTGTAGCTAGTACCCGCTACTCTTCTACACCTTGTGCTATTGATGGTGCTGACAATCGCTTCATTGGGTTTTCAACCACCAGCCTGCATCGATCAGGGCTCAGGCATATTAAAGGTTATAATAAGTCTGTGCTTGGTTGTATGCCTCTGGCCAGTTTTTAAAGGCTTGTTTGATATGGGGGATTCCTCACTGAAATCTGCTTGTTTGCACTACTCTTCTGCACCTTTTGCAGATATGGTAGCTTGTATTAGCACTACATATAATAATATGCCAGGAGCTTATGTTGAGACATATATAGTACTAGACCCAACATTATAGAGAACATCCTGAAATAATATCATGATTTTCTACTAAATCTATGTATTCCAACAAGTACCAATTAGCAAATTTAGCAAAAAGTGTTCGATTGGCATTTCTATTTGCTTTACATTTGTGGTGACATGATGAAAAGACATTGCTTGCGCGGAGTCATAGCATGAAGATACCAGCTTTTCCATTATGTTGTCATCACAAAATTAATTCAACAACACTTAATTTCATTTTGCCACTAAGGGATTGCATCCATTTAATAAAGCAAGAAACTCATCACTTACTTAGAACAACCAAGGCACACAAGTTGTGCAAAGCGGGATAGAGCCCACCTTGTTCTAACTGAAAAAGGTAGTCACTTATTAATAGCACAAAGGCACCTACAATTAAAAAGCAAAAGCAAAAACAAAAATAAAAACAAGAACTATTAAATGTAAAAAAAAGTATAGTCTAGGGTTAAGACAAATGCCCAACCACCAAGCCCAACAAGAAGGCTTTAAGGAGCACAACACCACCCTCTCACTTGAATCCTTGCCACCGCCACACCACCACTGTCACACCTGTGACCTTTGACTTAATGCCCTCCAACAAGTCAAGTATAGATCCCAAAAGGCCATAAGAGGCCTTTGATCTACCACCTACAAATTCCTTCCGCCAAAACCCCTTGCTTCGATTTGCACACAAATCAAAGGAATACCTCCAACTGATCTGACTTGTCCGCCAGAAAAGGAATCCGAGATCCTATCAAAGGACACGCAACCCCACCCACCATCCATTAACCCTTTGCCGTGACTTCTCGTAGAGCCCAACGATCTCAAATGAGAAAAAATTTGGCGCTGTCAACCTTGCCTTCGACTTGATTTGTTTTGGGAGATCACACCGTTGTCCATCAAGGACCCATTGCACCAAAGGTGAAGAGAACTGTCTTGCTGCACTCATCGCGCGCTGATGAAACCAGAGGCCCAACCGACTCAATAGGCCTCCGGATGAGAGAGGAATTAAAATTGAATAGAGGATTTGGGTGAAGTGTGTGAGGCGCCTTCCTTTTATGTTTTTATGTTTTTTCAAGCATGTTTATTACTTTTATTCCTCTTCACTGTGCTTTTACCCTACAAATTGGGTTTATAAATGTCGTAACGGACTCACAAAATGACGTTGATATACAACTGAAATTAGGTATTTGTATCTAATTTTAGGGATTTGTGTAATTCGAATGCTTTATTTATCACCAAGTAAAGATGAATACTATATGATAGCGGCATGAAATTCTTTGGCCTTGAATCGAGTTATTCAGGAAGAACAGGTTGTTATGAAATCAGAATGATATGATTTTTAGTTATAGGAATTGGTCTTTATGCTACACTAAGTCGAGTCTTTGCTTTAACTCCTCCGAGTTCCAAATGTTGAACCAGATATGTGACATTTGCTACTAAAGAATGATAGGACTCAGATAGATACCCTACTTTACACCTAGAAGTCAATCAGATTATGTTTACTGATTTTCTGCCCATTTGTTTTGTTTTTTGTTTATTTGTTATTTATTATTATTATTATATTTTTTTTGTTTTTGTTTTTGTGAATGACTAGTGTGTAACCAAAAGACTAATGGACTAAATTCATTTACTCTCTCAAATTTTGGATCAAAAATCAGTTTGGTTCCTGATTTTTTCTTTTTAATCACGATAGTCCATACACTTCTAACTTTCATCAACCGCATTCAAATTTCAAATTTGGCGTCACAAGCTGACTTGGCACATATAGCACGACCCACAAGAAAGGTAAAATAGATATTTTCAAATAAAAGATTAAAAAAAAAAATCTCCCAACCTTGAGAAAATGCACCTCTCTCTCAACCCCCCGGTCTCTCTTTCTATCTGAATCCGCTTGGCTTAGATAGAGAAGTGGTTAAGGGGATCCAGATCAGAAAAGATCGGGTTCCTTGGTGGTCAAGGGGAAAGGAAAGGTAGGTAGGCATCCCAGGTGGTTGTAGATAGATTGAACTAAAGCTCCGAGCAAGGGCGATGATCAGATGAGAAATGTGTTGCTCAAGTTGGGCAGTTGAGCGACCCAGATCCCTTTCAGATATGGTTTGTTCGAGGGTCATGATTGCTAGGATTTTCGACAAGTGGTGGCGTGGTGGTGCGATTCCAGGGTGGTTGAAATGCTAGCGTCATGGTGTGCCAATGGAGCTGTGTGAAGTTTGGTCTAGATGAAAATCTAAATATGATTAGAATTGGGTCTGCCAGCTGGGTGGGCTACCTACAGCGGCTAAGGCTCCCAATAAAGGGTGGCAACGAGGTGTGACGCTGTCGATGATGCTTGCCGAAGGCTCGGGTGGTAAGATGGTGACGGTGGTGGTGTTGCCAAGCGCGTGGTTGCACACCGACGACGCATTGCCCAGGTGTATTCACTTGGTGCATGAGCTGCAGGCAGATGGATTGTTGGTGGTTGGACCATGTCTCTTTCTTATTTTTAGTCTATTGAGTCTTTGATTTTTGAAATAGTTAGCAGATGTTTGTGGTAGAGATTGAAATTACTATATGATGATATATTGGTGTTGCTTGAGATAAGGATTATTGTTTATGTGGTTCTCTTCCTCACTTATCTTAACCATTTGGATTTTGATGAAGAAAACAAAGAAGCAGATTGGGGTTTTGAGCTTGAGATGGATCAGACGGTAGAGAGATTGGGATAGCGTCGGAACAACCTACACATCAGATCGAATCCAACCCCATTACCAGAGGAATAAGAAGAATGAGGGTGTGGATTAGAGCAAAATCAAAACAAAGGGTAGTTTCGATATTTTGCCCTCATTGGCGGTCCAAAATCTAAAAAGTGGGTCATGTTGTTGGTCCCAAGTCAGCTTGTGATGTCATAATTGGAATCAAATTTAAAATTTGGCTGCGGGTAGGGTTGGGCATCGGGCTGACTTAATATTTCACTGGGCCCGGAACAGGCCCATTTTTTACGGTTCGGGCCTAAAGCCCGTTTTGGCACATTCAGGGACCGGCCCGTTTACTTTCGGGCCGGGTTTCCAGGCTTTCGGGCCCAAAAACCAGCTTTTTTCTTTACTCTCTGCCCACATATACTTGATCCACATTCCATTAATTTCATGATTTCAACAAGTTGAAGTTCAACACACTATTCATATCCAAAATTCAACCTGCACATTCAAATATCCAAATATGTAGAGTTCATTATCCAAATTCAAATACAAGAAGACCAGAATATTGATTGAAATCAAATACAAAGTCCTAATTCATTGAATTCAACACACAGTCCCAATTCAAATACAAAGCACTCACAGTCCCAATTCAAATACAATGTCCCAATTCAAATACAGACTTACAAAGTCCCAATTCAAATACAAAGCTGCAATTCAAATACAAAATCTCAATTCAAATACAAAGTTGCAGTTGAAATAGAAAGTCCAAATTGGAAGAAGCAATTCAGCAGTTTTTCTTTTCTCCAGTCTTCTAAGCATTCAACTTGCTTTCAGCAAAGCCTTCCATCAATTGGCAATCACGATACCTACACCAACCAATATACAAAAAGTCAAAAACTATCAACCAGTGACTCAATAGAGTGAAGACATATCAAAACACGGGCATCCCAGTTTAAAATAAAGTGAAGACAAATCAAACTTGACATCAGTTTATGATAATATCGCAGAGAACATAATAATAAGTTTATAAGAATATTGATTTGATTATCTTGCAAGCTTATTGATAGGCTAATAGCATGAACAACTTATTGTAGATCAAAACCAATAGACAGCATCTCACCTGACTTCTCAGCCAGCTGCGATTTTTTTGCCTTACAAGAAGCAGCCTTTTTTGTTGATTTTTCACTAGATTTCTCCTTCGCATAATCTGCCATTTCATTAAAACACATTAAATTAACATTGATTCACATCAAAAAGTGAAAAACAATAGCATAGAAGAGTGATTAAACATGTAAAGAGGAAACATACCCTCTTCACACAACTCATAGAACTCCATCTCCTCGATTGTTGGGAAAAACTCAATACTTTGAACGTTCTCTGATTTGATCCAATTCTGTAAGCATATTAATTCTTCAACAGATTTAGGAGTTAGAGAACTCCTATAAGGATCAATTACTCTATTCCCGGTGCTAAAACACGATTCGAAAGCAACGGTTGACAGTTGAATTGAAAGAACATCCCTTGCAACAAGTTGGAGATTAGGATACTTGGAGCCATTAAGCTTCCACCATAGTAAGATGCTGAACTCAGCTACTCTTGGAGGCTTTTCAAATGGATCCAACAAATACCTATCTACCTCACTCTCCACGACAACTTCACAGCTGTTTTCTAACTCTCTCTCCCAATCATTGAGCATTTCAGCCATTTTGCCTGTCATATTCTTTGCCGCAGAACTGCTAGTGCCACTGCCACTATTCACAGCCTCTCTTCCTCGATTTTTTTGACCGTTTTGAGCAACAGCCGATGAAGCCTACAAATCTGTCAAGGATACCAACAACTCCTTCAATTCAGCTGTTTTTTTTTTCGCTGTTTCATTGTCAAAATGCAGCTGCTTCACCAAAGTATGCTCAACATTCCTAAGTTTGTATCTGGGGTCCAAAACCAATGCTACTAACAGCAGCTGATTCACATCATCTATGTTATCAAAATACTTCCGGAACTTTGCCCTCATCTTCACAGCCATCTGAACCATAAGCTTCTCACCTTCACTTCCATCTTGCATTTCCGGCGTCCTAAATAATGCATTAATCTCTGCATTTACAGCATCAATATCGTGAAATGCTCTATGTGCAGTAGGCTTAGTAGATGAGCTGATCTGGAGTGTGACATCATAGAAGACTTTCAAAAACCCCACAAACAATTCAGCCTTCACCCAATCTTGGTCATTTGGAAGCCCTATCCTCTTCACCGGTTTCCTGCGTTTTGCCTCTTCAAGACCAGCTTCTTCTTCTAATAGTTCCCCATCCTCATCAAAATAGCTAGAATATTTCACATCTTCTTCTTCTGCTAGTCTAACAAATGCCTCCTTTAACTGAATTGCAGTCTCTAACATCAGGTATGTAGACTTCCATCTTGTTGGAACGTCGAGAATACATACCTTCGTGCATTCAGGCAATTCTCTTTCAACACATAGCTTAAATACATCTAATCTAGAGGAAGAGCTCCGGACATATTTCACCGCATTCCTTATACTAGCTATGGCTCTTTCTAGTATAGTCAAACCAGATCTCACAATCAAGTTTAAAACATGTGCAAGACATCTAACATGCAAATGCTTGCCTCCCAAAACAGGGGGTATAGCCCAATTACTAATTTTTCTCTTCAAATAATCAATGGCAACCTTATTTGCGGATGCATTATCAACACTCACAATCAACACTTTATCAATTTTCCACTGAACCAAACAAGTTTCAAGCATTTTCCTATGGTTGTGCCCTGGTGATTGGAAATGACACAAAAGTTCAAGATTCTTTTGTGCATTTTCCACCCACAATCTATGAAATGGGCAGTCAACACCATGTAGTTCACATTTTGTACCGATGTCCATGTATCGGTAGTGAGACAGACCATATGCTTGCTTAATTCCATTTTCAGCTCCTCTTTTTTTCATCATACAATTCTAAAAACTTTCTAACAATGGCACGTCTAGATGGGACTTTCCAACGGGGGATAGCTACTTCACAAAAATGCCTAAACCCAGGTTTCTCTATATGACTAAATGGTAGTTCATCAATAACTATCATTTTACAGGCGGCTAAAGTACATGCGTCTTCTGTCCAGGTTCTAGACACTAGACTATGGGAAGCCATCCCATCGCTAGTTAAAGCTTGTTGCCCCTCTATATCAGCCCTACCAGGGTATTTTTTGCACACAGTCTCAATATGCCTTCTTAATGTGCTAGTACCACTAAAAGAAGAATCCTCAGCAAGGTCAGTAGAATAATACCTGCACCTTGCTCTTACTTCACGTTCAACTTCCTGCTTCTTTCCATCCACCACTTCCATTATTGGCCTATCAAACTTCTCAAAGTTTGCCTAGACGTCGGACTTAGTTGTGACCTTCAGTGTCTTGACTGCCTTCTTCTCAGCCCTCTTCTTCTTGGTTTGTGGTGCTATTGGAGGAGGAGCAGATGTCGGAGCTGTAGGCTCAATCGGAGCATCAGGCGCTCTCGCTGGAGCTGTATGTGATGGTACAATAGCATTCCCGTCAGTAGCCATGCTACAATCAAAACAGGAAGAATGTATGAACAACTTCAAGCAAAGTAAACCACAAATATCATCACAGCTACACCAACTATAGAGACTATCAATGCCGAAACACTTTCTTATGGAGTTAACTAAAGTTGAATCAACATTCATCACAGAAACTTCAATCATTTCAAATCGAATCACATAAACAAAGAGAAACTAAAGAAGGGACAAAAGGAGTACCTGCCTACTTGGTGCTTGGTGAGCTTTTCGTGACTGGCCCTGGACCTTGGTTTTATTCTTCTACACTTCCTTGAGTTCCTTCAACGCAGCTCCAGAGTAAGATCACCGAGAGAGAGAGAGAGAGAGAGACCTTGAATCCTTGATACGGAGCAGACTACGGCGGATAAGACTCAAAGGAAGTGAAGACCGAGTGAAATCGTGAATGAGTGAGAAAAGAAGAGGAAGAAAGGAGATCGAGTTCTAGTGGTTTAAGGAGATCGAGTGAAATCTTGAATGAGTTAGGAAAGAAGAGGAAGAAAGGAGATCGAGTTCTAGACTTTTGGTGGTTTAAGGAGATCGAGTGAAATCATGATTCAAGGCGGAGTGAGTGAGTGACTGAGTGAGGAAAGAAGAGGAACTGAGGAAGAAAGGAGATCCGAGATCGAGTTCTGGACTTCTGCTGGTTACAAGGAGATAGAGTGAAAATGTGAAATCGTGAGGAAAGAAGGAAGAAAGGAGGCGGAGTGAACAAGGACTGAAGACTAGATCGAATGGAGATTAGGTTTGGCCATTTGGGACTTTGGGTATTTGGAGCTGAAGACGAAAATCTAGTGTGTCGATCCTAGAATAACAATTTTGAGCCTTGCATTATAACCACTCATATACAGACACATGTATCCTTTTTATGCATACGGGCTTTCCGGGCTTTTGCATTTCTAAAACTCAAGGCCCGGGCCAGAACCGTTCTTTGACTTTCAAGGCCCGGCCCGTTTATAGGAAAATAAAAATTGGACCCGGACCGTACGGGTCGGGCTTTGACAGGCCGGTTCGGGTTTTCGGGCTTAAACGCCCAGCCCTAGATGCGAGTAATGGAAATTAGAATTGCAGGGATTGTTGTAATTTAAAGAGAAAAAAAATCAGGAACTAAACTGATTTTTTGACCTAAAATTTGACAGAATAAATTGAATTTAGTCCAAGACTAATTTATATTGATAGTTATTACTATTTTGGAAACAAGCCAGCTAAGCTGAGTACGAAACCAACAAGAATATGGACATTCATTAATGTTTGGAAGTTGAAATAGTTGTTTGGTAGTTGGAGCATTTTGCACGGAAAGAAACTCAAAAACCTATTAAACATTTCTTTTGTGCAATTAGATACAAATCAGTCTCTCTCAGTAGGCCATCAGTGGTTGAGCAATAATGAAAGGTGGGACACTGAAACAGAAGTAGGGGGACTTCCCCAGTAGTCCTTCCAATCAATAGAAAAGAACTAGAGACAAATATTTATGATTTATGTTGACATACTGTTTGTACTTTGTTGAATTTTATTTGGTTCCAAATTTTAGTTATATGATTTTTTAATAGGAATTGATTTCATTAGTAATCAAGCCATAGAAACAGGCCAGAGTCTAACAGAACTTACATAAGAAGATCCGGGAACCCAGACAACCTATCTAAGCCAAACTAAACTCATTAAAGTCTAATGGGACGCTCGCATGAACCAAGCCTAACTAAGCAAGCACAACCTCACTTCCTAAGGAAAAAATCATTCATCTAGTCTTATTGGCCGACACGCGATTGTGGTACAAATAACAACTAGAAACATTTTAGAAAAACTCATACAAATTACCCCTACCTAAACAAGACTTGCATCAAATGTCTAAAAACAAACACTAAAATATAGCAGATATATAACAACCTCGGTAACATATTGGTCTTCTTGCTCTTTGAAATCTGCTGACTCGAATTGAGCCCTGGCCTAACTGCCCAAGCCCAAATACGAGCTAAATAAAAAGAAGCCCAATCAAGTTGCCTGGCCATCATCGCCGTCGCCGGCAATAGATCCTCCGGCGGCTTGCCTTTCCGCCATACCATTTTTCCTCTAACAATGAACACCAAAATCAGATGAATCTGATTGGGAGCAAGTATCTCCGCTACCTCTCTCCGCCAAGCCTTAATTACCTTCACAAAAGATTGATTGGAAAAGAACCAATCTCCACCACAACGTAGATCAAGCAATCACCTCCGTCGTCAATTCAAGGGCACCTGAGGACATCAACCCCGATACCTGCATGCCGACGTGCTCGATCTGCACCAATTTCCCCACCTACACCAAATCAAACCCCAGTACCAAGCACAGACGGCCGAGCCATCAGATCCAAACCTGCAAAAAAACAACTTGGCCAGAATCAAGACGCCGCCGACGAAGACCGCGCTCAAACCACCTATCCACCGCACGGCACTTCGACACTCTCCCACCTTCAAACCAGTCACCGCTGCTAGCCGAAAATGGCTCTAGACATGATCAGCCAACTAGCTACCGCTAGGAGAGCTCTTGAATTGTCGCCGCTGCTATTTCTGTGTTTAAATTTTAGTTATATTATTACTAACACATTATAGTTAAAAAAAGGGAGAGTGAAATTCATATTCTTAATTTTACAATTCACATTCTATGTCTCTTTTTTTAATAATCTAAAATTTTGTCTCTAATAACTTGAGTTTTGTTTCCTTATCAAAATTTCAACCAAATTTTTTATAAAATAAAGAGTATAAATATTACTTTTTAAAAAAATTGACTTTTCAAACTTGTACTAGTTTAAAATTAAAAACCCACCCTGAATTCTCATTAGTACATACTTTAATCTTCGTCAATATATTAATGCTAAAATAGGATTGGAGAGAGCAGAGCCTCCCAACTTAAATCAGGAGCTGGATGATACAAACAGAAGAAGGAAGGACATCGCCCATACCCCTAGCCAAAAAATAGAAAAGCTAAAGAGGTTCTAACCTCTAGTCGATCAATAGATTAAAAGCGACAAGAAAACTACAACTCAAATAAACTAAAAATTGGGAAGATCAAGTGAGTCTCGTCGACAAAGATCAAGAAGAAAAGGAGGAGCCTCATTCCACCACACCAAAGCTGACGATGACAAACCAGCATTAGCAAGCGCATCCGCCGCTTGTTTTCCCTCTCTAAAAATATGAGAAGATAATGAGTTACATAAGATAAGATGTTTATCAATTTGGCTCAAAGGCCAAAGCTTTCAATCCATTGCCTACTTTGCAGGGAGCCGTCCTTCTCAATAGCAATTTCATTTGAAGGACACTTTTTTTGGTTAGATTCTTCCATCTTGTAGGACGGTCACTGCTTATATTTTTTGTTTTTTGTTTTTTGTTTTTGTTTTGTTTCTTGTTTCTTGTTTTTTGTTTTTTGTTTTTTGTTTTTTTTTGTTTTTTGTTTTTTGTTTTTTGTTTTTTGTTTTTGTTTTTTGTTTTTTGTTTTTTGTTTTTTGTTTTTTGTTTTTTGTTTTTTGTTTTTGTTTTTTGTTTTTTGTTTTTTGTTTTTTGTTTTTTGTTTTTTGTTTTTGTTTTTTGTTTTTTGTTTTTTGTTTTTTGTTTTTTGTTTTTTGTTTTTTTTTTTGTTTTTTGTTTTTTGTTTTTTGTTTTTTGTTTTTTGTTTTTTTACTAGACTAGATTTATATTTTTTGTCTGATATGAAAGATTTGAGTAAGAGAATCCTATCTTTTCAACCTTTTTATTATTTTATGGTCATCACACAGAAAAAAGACATAAAACAAACAAGCAGCTTCAAGATTTTCTCTATCACAATAGCAGTCACTGCTGACGCCTTGTTATGTTCACCAATCTCCACTTGACCATAGTTTGAATGGCGGTTAAAATATAATATAAATCGTATTTGAATTGGGCTCTCCAAATAGTATTAGTCAGATTAGTGATTTGTAAGTAGTGCATCTATCTAAATCTCTGATCACTGCACGCTGCTTCAGTCTCTTTCCTTCTTGATGGGTGTGTTTGAATTTCGTTGTCTAAGTCATTCAGGAGGACTATGATTATATATATTATGCATATATGGTGGTCCGTCGCCCAAACAATTGGACTACCATGCTCTCTTGCTAACATTCTTGTGATTTCCTCTGTCCTTGAGAGTTGAGATGTGGTTTGAATCATGCCGTAAGAATACAAGAAAATATCTTACTCGTCTCTATGATAAAGATATACTTTTTTGAAGAATTTGGCTGATTAGTCCAATAGGTTTAAGCTACAAACCGTAAAAGATTTCTTGAGCAACTAAGGCTATACGGATCTATGATTTTTAATCTTTATATTGTTATTTCATTGGGTCCTTGAACACTAAAATTGACCAAATTTATCCCACCTACCCCAACTAGGGCTGGGCACAGGCCAGGACGGTTCGAGATTGAGTTGAAACCGAGTCCGATCCCGAATTTTCTTTTCAGTACAGGACGGATCAGGATAGGCAATTTTCAGAGTTGAAACCGATTGGGCTCGAACCGATTGGTTTCAGTATGGGACCGGATCGGTTTCTGTATTTGAAGCTGTAAAAAGAAAAAAGAAAAATGATCGAACCCAGATGCATTTGGTCGAGATCTGCGCCTTCTCTCTTCTTTTTCTTCTCTGCTTTGACGGTTGTAGAACGAATGGAAGACTAAAGATTGAAGGAGATTATGGTTGGATTTGTGAATTAATGGTGATGAAAGTCCTAGTTAAACCGTAAAGAATTCATTGATGAATTGGTGAAGGTGATTAGGGAATAATGGTTGAATAGAGAATAACATTTTCTGGGTTTATCAAAATGAAAAAGAGAGAGAGAGAGAGAGAGAGAGAGAGAGAGAGAGAGAGAGAGAGAGAGAGAGAGAGTCTGGAGACTCGGGTCGGAGAGAGATGAGAGATTGAGTAGAATTTGGTGTGGTAGAGTCTATAATAGAAGTATAGGCTTAACCAAAAATGATTACACTCTCATCTCATCATGCTTGCTGTATGAAGGGAAATTGGAAAGAAATTGGGGATCAAGTGTGATCAGTCCTCTATGTTCCCACATATTTGACTAAACTATCCAATCAAAATCAGCCAAGTAATATAAAAAAATTAAAGATTTAATTTAATTAATTTAAATGGGACGGGACGGGACTAATCGGTATCAATTGAGCTAGTACCGGTACCGGGCCCGTTTCCATGGAACGAGACGGGATAGGCCCAAACAGTAAATTTCATATTTTGATCTAGCTTGTACCGGCGGATTTCGAAACGGTTTCAGGACGGGACCAAGACTTCGGCTTTGAGTGCCCAACCCTAACCCCAGCAACATAATTTTATTTCCACTAACCCGATTTAAATTAAAATGAAAATTTTACCCTCAATTGAATTAATATATTACATCATGCCACTACTCTAATCCACACAGATCTCTCTCTCTCTCTCTCTCTCTGCCATGGTGGCTCCGGAATCAGAGAACGAAGCCCACCACTGCTGGACTTTAGCTGCGTCGAGACCTCGCCTGACCTTCACTGCATCCAGACCCTACTAGACAATCACTGCCCCGACCCCTATTGGATCAGAACACGATTCCAGATTTGTTGCTTTTGGAGCTCATCGACGGGAAGCATGACGACCAGATCTTCTAGCCGAAACTCAAACTCTCCTCTAGAAAGCTCCAAACTGGACCTTCTAGTTGATTATTCGCCGGAGATGAGGACGTAGCTCTTGGAAGACAGGAGACGAGGACTCGAACCAAGTGATTTGGTCCAGTTTCTGACGTTGTTGCCCAAATCAGATTTTTTTTTTTGGTAAAATGAGTGCAAATTTTTTTTTTTATTGGTTAAAATGGGGTAAAAAGCCCAGAAAGAAAGAAAGAATTTTTTTTTAGGGAGCAGTAGACGTCTATTGGGAAGTAATAAATGTTTTGAATTGATGCAGTCTCCTCTTTTTTTTTTTCTTTAATCAAAGTTTTATTTGTCTAATTTTACGGAGATTAGTTTCCATTCTGGCGATCGAAAGTTCTATTGGGGGGTAATAGACGTCTATTGGAGTCAATAGACGTCTGTTACCCTCTATTGTGGGCAATAGACTATTGAAGATAATAGACGTCTATTAGGGGGCAATAGACCTTTATTGCCTCTCTATTGGCCCAATAGACGTCTATTGGGTGGCAATAGATGTCTGTTACGTACCCTCTATTGGGGGGCAATAGACTATTGGGGGTAATAGATGTCTATTAGGGGACAATAGACCTTTATTGCCCCTCTATTGGCCCAATAGACGTCTATTGGGAGACAATAGGCGTTTATTGGGAGACAATAGACGTTTACTAAGGGGAAATAGATTATTGGGGCAATATACGTCTATTAGGGGCTCCTCTATTGGTGGACAATAGACGTCTATTGTGAGTAATAGAGGTTTTCAGAAAAATCCGGTGGGCGGCGCCCAGTGACTGGATTTCGGCGGCATGTGACCGGATTTTGGCAAAAGTTGGTCGGAATCCGGTGACCTGTAACAGGATTCCAGCGACCTGTGACCGGCTCCGGTGAAGTCTCTTATGCTTTCTCTCTCTTCCATTTTTTTTCTCTCTAAGTAACAAAGGGGTGAAGGTAAAATGGTATTAAAAAAAAAAATCTTAATTGGGTATTAGGGAAGACTTCTTTAGAGTGTTTTGGGTAAGAGATAATTAAAAAAACTTAATGGGGTAAGTGGGCAAAACTCATTTATTTTATTATCTATATTTTTTTATTTGGATGAAATATTTCTATATGTAAGCTGCATGGCCTGCCAAGAACAGAAGCTGCTTGCCCTCTCTGTGATTACAACCGTATTCGTTTACTTTCGTAGGCACAAAATTTGTTTGATTGAATTGGTTCAGTATATCATCCATTCCTTCCACAATGGATATGCTTGCATTAGGGGTGGGAATTTTAGCCCGAAAGCCCGGACCGAATCGATCCGGACCTTCAAGTCCGGGCCGGGCTTTGAGGAAAAAAAAAAACACAAAAAACTGAAGCTCGAACCATTTTTGTTTAACTGGGCCGGTCTCGGGCCTTGTTATTCATACGGCTGAAAGCCCGAACTGTCATATTAGTGATATTACCCTAAATCTATAGGTATACTGCCTTGACTAAGAGACCTCAAAGTCTCAAACTCACAGCCTCCTTCTGGAAATTGACCTCGAGCCTTTCCCAACCCTCTAAACACAACCCCGACCTCAAACTCACCGCCTCCTTCTGGAAATCTGCAGCTTAAATCTCTAAAAGGAGGGAATCAACTCCTCATTCTGGAAACCTAGCCTTAAATCTCCAGTTTCGCTTAGTAGCTTGAAGCCTCGAACCCAGTTGAGGACCTTTCCTGATTTCGAATTCGAAATTTCCAGAAACCCAGCATTTGTAGCCCTCAATCCCTTCTGCCCTTCTTCAATCAGCTCGAACCCACTCGAATGCCTAGCCCTTGAAAACCCGTTGAAAACCTATCAATCCCTAGTTTGAAAACCCGATTTTGAACCCAGCAATTCGTAACATTTGTAGCAATCGATTCGAACCTAGCATTCCCGGTTTCCAGCCCAGCAAGGTATCCATTCAGTTAGTTGTAATACAAACTGAGTTTTTAGTCATGGCTTGGAACCAGTAAATGGTTCAGTAACTCAAAATTCCTTTTTTAGTTTATTTTTTCAGTCATGGGGTTATCTGATTCCAATTTTTTGTTTCTAGGTACAAGGATTCAAGAATCGATTTTGATAATGCCCAAAGCAGCAATGGAACCCGAAGCAGCTACAGTTATTGGGGATGAGTTCCAGAACTAAGGCTAGTAATTAATAAGGAGTGGATGAGAGAAAACCAGTTGTTCATGCTGTCAGAGTTGGGTTGGCTCTTACAATTGTGTCACTTTGTTACTCTATGATATGTGATCGGTTATTGAAATTGAACTTTGTGCTAATCTTATCCACCATGTCAAAAGCATATATTTGTACATGATATTTGTGCTGCTAAACCACAAAAAAGATCTGAGTTTTCCATGCACGCATCTTTTTCAAACTAGAGTATGGCTCGAAGCTGCCTTCATTTTACATACCTTCCTATTTTACCATGAAACAGGTTCCAGTATCAATAACTGATCTTGGTGGTACAGAGATCGACCTGAGATTATTGTGATCTATTGTATTGAAATGGAACTTTTTAATGTGATCAGATTGCTAGTTTTTCTGCCAAAAACTTCTTCTGTTGTAAGCTTTTAATGCGATGTGTGTTGTAAACTAATAATGTGATCTGAATAATGTGAAATGGTTGTAGGATGAGATGGTTTGCTGGACACCATTTGATGGCAGCAGTTGGAAGCTTGGAAGCAAATTAATGTGGTTTCAAACTGCTAGTTTACTTGGTCCATAATATTATTTGCCTATTTGGTTTGGAATTTTATTTGGTCTGTAACTTTGATATGTTTGAAACTTCAATTCTTCATTTGTTTGTACTTTGTTTACCTTCATTTTTCTTCAATTGAAACTTCATTTGTTCGTACTTTGTAACTTTGAAGAAGCTATGAAGTTTGGATGTTATTCTCTTCGTTTGGGCCCGAAAACCCGGTAGGACCGGCCCGGACCTATTTGGTCCGGTCCTTCATGGTCCCTATAACTGAAAATCTTTATTTGAGCCCGGCCCTTAAAAAATGGGCTTGGTCCCGGGCCTAACTAATTGACACGCGGTCTCGGCCCGTGCCCAGGCCTAGCTTGCATCACCATATCATTAGAAAGCCTATGCCACAATAACCAACTGGCTAGTTAGACAGCTATAAATATGTACATGCAAAATAATTTTAAGACAACTGAGACAGTCAGAACATTACATAAACCATGGCCAACTCAAACTCTCTTCATCTCTATGAAAAGGTTGAGCTTAGAAACACACTACATAGAGTCATAGAGTTTATAATCCTCTTCCTCCTCCTTTCACTCCTTGTTTATCGTCTCCTCTCATTCAACAACCATAAATTATCCTGGTCCATCGCATTTCTCTGCGAGCTCTGGTTTACCTTCAGTTGGGTCATCACCATGAGCAACAAATGGAATCTTGTTGACCATAAACCATACCCCGACCGCCTCTTGCAACGGTAATACTAATAACAGAGGCATCTCTTTTTTTTTTTTTTTTTTTTTGAAGCTTCAAGCCGCCATCAGCTCATTTATTTAGATCTTTAGTTAGTTTCATGCATAAAGCTAATTTGCTGTTGAAACTTATTAGGGTGCCTAAGGATGAGCTTCCAGCAGTAGACTTGTTTGTGACCACAGCAGACCCAGAGCTTGAACCACCTATCATTACCGTAAACACCGTTCTGTCTCTGTTGGCAGTTGAATACCCAACAGACAAACTAGCATGCTATGTTTCTGATGATGGGTGTTCCCCTATCACCTTCTACTCACTTGTGGAAGCATCGAAGTTTGCTAAGATTTGGGTTCCCTTTTGCAAAAAGTACAATGTTCAAGTTAGAGCTCCTTTTAGATACTTCACCAATAATTCCAAGCTTTCTGGAAATAATAATAATAATAGCTCAATGGAATTCAAGCATGAATGGAAGATGGTGAAGGTGATGATTAATTATTTGTGGTTGGAGTCCATTCAGTGATTCCAGTCATTTCAATGATTGGTCTACTAGTCTAGCTTTCTCTTTTATTTCGTTCTATAAATTTGTGGGATAAGATTTGTATACTGATGAAAAATGAACTTGTTTTGTCTTCATGTTTCGTAGGATGAGTATGAGCAACTTAGTAGCAAAATAGAGGATGTGGTGCGCAAATCTGTCAATCCATCTGATATTATTGACGGCGACTTTTTAGTTTTCTCAAATGTACAACGTAATAATCATCCAACAATAATCAAGGTAATACAAAAATTCAAGCTTACAGCAATATATTTTATAGACTTACTGATTTGTATTGGCTTGGTCCCCCTCTCTAAAAATTCTTACAGAATTTACTTTGGAGTTGGTGCTAGGAAAAGCACTTACGGTAGTGTATATATGGGGAAATTCTAGTGTGCTGGTATGTATCCCATACCCACACTTACAAAGTGAGAACAAATTTGTTCTCAAAATTGTAATTTGAGTCATACTTTGTGTAATCTTTTGTTCTAATAATGGTAATTACACCTCTTACGACACTTTTACAAGTTTTGAACAAATTCGTTGTCAATGTTGTCATTTTTGTTCTCAATATTGTAAATAGTGTAAATGAATATGATAACTTTTGTTCTCAATGTTGTAATTTTGGTTTAAATACTTGTAAATTTTTGTTCAAATTTTTGTTCTCATAATGGTAGGTACCATAGCTTGTCTCGTATATATGAAGGGATGGTAATAGTAAAATTAGAAGCTGATTTTTTCAATACAATATGTTAACGTATGACATGCATACAATTGCCTTAAAAGTAGTGAAATGAGTCATCAAAATAGTAACATTAGTCCTCAAAGTAGTAACATGAGTCATTAAAGTGGTAAATTTTCTTAATTACCACATGAGTTCTCAAAATAGTAATATTAGTCCTTAAAGTGATAACATGAGTCCTTAAAGTGGTAAATTTTCTTAGTTTACCATATGAGTCCTGAAAATAGTAATATTAGTCCTCAAAGTGATAACATGAGTCCTTAGAGGGGTAAAAATATTACCACTTTCAAGACTCATGTTACCACTTTGAGGACTAATATTACTATTTTGAGAACTAATGTGGTAATTAAGAAAATTTACCACTTTAAGGACTCATGTTACTACTTTGAGGACTAATATTACTATTTTGATGACTCATTTTACCATTTTTAAGACAATTGTATACATGTCATACGTTAACACATTGTAGAATTTTTCTAAGTTGTCCCATAAAAAATAATTAACTAGTACTACGTACAGGTGAATTATATGTAAGCTCTGTACCTTTCAATTTTGAAGGTTGTATGGGAGAACAAAGAAGCACATTCGAATCGATCAGTGCCGCATTTAGTATATATATCCAGAGAAAAACGGCCAAAGCGTCCACATCATGCCAAAGCTGGGGCCATGAATGTTCTGGTATGAATTAACTTGATTCTTACCACCTTTTCTAATCAACTTGCTAACCAACTTACCATTGAATCATACAATAATATGCAGACTAGAGTCTCTGGGTTGATGACTAATGCTCCATACATGCTAAATGTGGACTGTGACATGTTCGCCAGCAGCCCGAACATTATTCTTCATGCAATGTGTATGCTACTTGGATCAAAGAATGAAAATGAAAATGCATTTGTTCAGTGTCCTCAAGTCTTCTATGGTGGTCTAAAGGATGATCCTTTCGGAAATCATATGGTAGTTTTGTGGAAGGTGCATACTTGCAGTACCTCTTTTTTTCCCTGGTCTGATACAGAGACAGGACTGTTAGTAACAAGTCCTTTGTTACAGATGAATATACCTGGTGATGAGCCTTTTAGTACCTAACTAATTAATATATCCATCTCTTATAGTATGTAGCGCACGGAATTTCAGGAATTCAGGGGCCTTTTTATTCAGGAACAGGATGTGTTCATAGACGAAGAGTCATCTATGGTCTATCCCCCAATTATGTGAAAGTTGGAGAAACAAATGCAAAAAGCATGATGCAGGGTAATCAAATAAGAAACAGGAACCTCTCTCCATCTAGATATACTGAATGTATTGAGAAGATTGTTTTAATAAACTTATTATGCAACAAGACTTAGTCTTCTAGCTTCATTTGATAGGTAAATCAGTCGATGAAGAACTACTTGATATGTTTGGGAAGGAATTCACCAAATCAGCTGCTGATGCTTTGAACGGGAAGGCAGAGTGTTCTAACATGCTTACGAAAACTATTGAGGCTGCTTGCTTAGTTGCTGGTGTTGGATATGAGTATGGCACACAATGGGGCAAAAAGGTTTGAAGTAGTTTGAATCCTCTGATTATATTTTCTATTTGAGTGGTACTTGGAATTTCTTTTCATCAACTGTCTTTTTTCTTTGTTCTTTTTCTTTTTGTTGCAAAATTGGTATTTGAATTTCTGTACATGAATTTTAATTTTGGTTAGGACATAGGGACAGAATCAACCAATATATACATAAATTACCAATATGGATGGAGTGATTCCCATAAATGTAGGACTTTAGCTCAATAGATATTAGGTTATTTAAAAGGTAAAGTTGATGGTTTAAACTATTACATCCATATATGTCAAGATTTGAATTAGAATATATAAAATAAAATAAAAAACAATAGAAAATTACACACAAGTGTCATTTTAAAACTTTAATTAGCCATGAGGCCACCTAAATTTTCTTGTACACATAAGGCCATTTGCATTCACAAATTATTTCATACATGACAATTTTACCCTTCTACCTAAGCCCAATCCCATTTTTACATCGATCACAATTCACAAATCCATCTGCTTCTCTCTCTCTCCCCACTCGATCACAGTCTCTCTCTCTCTCTCTCTCTCTCTCTCTCTCTCTCTCTCTCTCGATCTCTGCCTCCGATTCCGGCGACCACCAGCACGACTCTCTCTCGGTCCCTCTCTCTCCTTGATCACAGTCTCACAGATCACATCTTGGTCTGCACCTCCAATTCCGGAGACGACCGTCGCGGTGCTCTCTATCTCTCACTTTCATCGATCACGGATCTTCGTGGCGCCGGCGTGATGGTGCTGCTCCACTCTAATTCCACCGCCTTATGTCGATTGATGACCGGGAGGATGCAATCAGGCGACCGGAATTGAATCTCCGACGCACGAGCAAGATCTCCGCCGCACGACGCCGACTGGAACTGGATCTCCAGTCCTCTCCTCTTCTTTTCTTCTGTGTTGTGAAAAGCTAGGGTTTCTGAAGATGACAACGACGAAGAGCTTGATCGGTTTGATTGATGGATACAGAGGTTCTGTACTGTGCTCGGCGACTACGACGGTGAGAGATCAGATCTAGGCCCTCGGCTTCTTCATCCCCAATCGAAAATCCCAACCGGAAAGTCTCTCCGGCTCTTCGAGATGGCCTATAGGTCAGACGGCGACTACGACTAACTCTTCAAGTTCGTCTTCCTCGGTGATTCCGGCGACGTCAAATCCAACCTCTTGTCCAGGTTCATTTCGCAACGAGTTCAACCTCGAGTCTATATCCACCATCGGCGTCGAGTTCGCCACTTGGAGCATCCATGTCGATGATAAGATCGTCAAGGCCCAGATTTGGGACACCACCGGCCAAGAAAGGTGATAAGCCTTTGAATTCCATTAATTTTGTATTTCTGGCTTCTAGCTTGATTTTTGTTATCGGAAAAAGATTAGACGGTGTGTAGTTTGGTTTGATTTGATTGTTATAGATATAATGTGAATCAATACCTCTTGTAATATATGAACTATTTGTGTAGTCTGGCTTCTAGCCTTTGAATGGGTTTGGATTTGTTTGAATTAATCTGTTGTGGAATTTTGCAGGGGAGAGAAAAAGAGTTGTGCTCTTGTATGTTGGGGGGATGGTTTTGTTAGTTTGTATTGTTTTGATTTCTCTTGGTTCTGTTGTGTGGAATTGCTAGATTAACAGTAGCTTATGTTATAGTGGAGTAGTTTTTTAACACATCAATAGTAGTTTTTGTAATGGAGTAGTTTTTTTTTAACACATTAACCGTAGCTTTTGTTTGAGCATTGCAAGTCTTTGAGATAGCTTTTAGTATTAGTGATAGTAGTTTTTCTTACTGGTGACAGTAGCTTTTTGTGTTGGTGATAGTAGCTTTTGTTGATGGTCAAAGTAGCTTATGTTACTGGAGTAGCTCTTTAGTATAAGAGTAGCTCGCTGGTGTTGGTGATAGTAGCTTTTGTTGTTGGTGACAGTAACTTTTGGTGTTTGTAAGAGTATCTTTTGGTGCTTGTGAGAGTAGCTTTCTGGTATTTGTGAGAGTATCATTTGTTGTTGGTTAGAGTAGCTTTTGCTGTTGGTAAAAGTAGCTTTTGTTGGTAGGGATAGTAGATTATGGTTTTGGGGAGAAAAGTTTTTTTTGGTAACAGTAGCTTTTTTTGTCACAGTAGCTTTGGTTGCTGATAATAGTAGCTTTTGTTACCTCGCCGGAAGTTGCCAGTAGCTTTTTTTGATGATGACAGTAGCTTTTGCTACCTCACCGGAGGTTGTCGGAAATCTCACCACAGTAGCTTTTGTTGTCAGCGACAGTAGCTTTTGTAGTCGCCGGAAGTCGGCCGGAGTTGGCCGGAGATTGACGGAGACTCGCCGGAGTTGGCCGGAGATTGACCGGAGACCCGCCGGAGTTGGCCGGAGACCCGCCGGAGTTGGCCGGAGAAGAGATAGAAGATGATTGTTGACTTTTTACTCCAATGGCAATTATGTAAATATGTTGGTTTTTTATATCTAAAATTTAACACATTTTTTAATCTAGTGGCCTTATGAGGGAAAAAAACATTTGGTGGCCTTATGACAAAAAAAACATTGAAATATGCACTTATATGTAATTAACCCAAAAAACAAATGATGTCAAATGTTTTCCTATTCTATCTTGTTGTTCAATACAATTCCCTGCTCCTGTGAAATTACTCCATCCAATTTCTTTCTTGTTTAGGTGGGATGGATGTATGGATCCACAACTGAAGATATCCTCACTGGGCTTTCAATCCATAACAAAGGTTGGAGATCCATTCTTTATGCACCAGATCCACCAGCCTTTCTAGGATGCGCACCTACTGGTGGACCTGCTTCAATGACCCAACAAAAAAGGTGGGCCACTGGCCTACTTGAAATCCTCCTCAGCAAAAACTGCCCCATATTTGGCACTCTCTTTGCAAACCTCCAGTTCAGGCAGTGCTTGGCCTACTTCTGGATCCTTTCATGGGGCCTACGCTCAGTTCCCGAGCTGTGCTATGCTGCTCTGCCAGCCTATAGTATCATCACCAACTCACACTTCTTGCCCAAGGTGAGAAAATTTTTATGCATCGTAAGCTAAATTTAGTTTCTTACAGAAAAATTATATGGAATTGTGATATATAGAAGCTGTAGCCATAGAACTTCTTATTTAGAGAAATTAGAGCATACAAGTTCTGGTCAACAAGTTTTCTTTAAAAATTTTCCTGAACAACTTGGTTTTAGTTTTTTTTTTTTTTTCAATTATACTTTTCTTAAGGTTCGCACATAGTGTTCAATGAAATGCCTTCGCCTCGAACAAGAAGAGGTTGCTAGTTACATCTTCATGCCTTGAGAAGAAAATTGTTAACCAAATTACACTGTATATAATACTATATACAGATAAAATTACTTCCTCTTAAAACATCCATTTATATTGTTACAAGAGGATTTTTCTCTTATATTTTTTAAAATTTTTATAATCCTTATATTACAACAATAATTAATATTTGCTTTTTTACTCTTTTGAAAGCTCAAAATGTGTTATAAATGCAGGGCCCAGAACGAGCTTACTATATACCCATATCTGTGTTTCTGTTCTACAATTTGTACACTTTATTAGAGTACCTTAGAACCAGTCTATCAATCCGAGCATGGTGGAACAACCAAAGAATGGGAAGAATAACCACAATGAGTGCATGGCTTTTTGGATTTCTTGGTGTCATACTCAAACTCTTGGGCATATCCGAGACAGTCTTTGAAGTAACACGGAAAGACCAATCTACTTCAAGCGATGAAGGCACTGAAGATACTGAAGCCGGAAAATTCACCTTTGACCAGTCCCCAGTTTTCGTACCTCCCACAGCAATGTTGTTTATGCAATTAACAGCACTGGCCACCGCTTTGTTGCGGCTTCAGCCACCTGCCCGTGATGGGGTGGGATCAGGCTCTTTGGAGACCATGTGTAGTGTTTTGTTGGTGGTATGCTTATTACCATTTTTGAAAGGTCTGTTTGGATCAGGAAAATATGGAATTCCTATGTCTACCATATTTAAGTCTGCTGGTCTTGCACTACTCTTCTACACCTTGTGCAGATATTAGGATGGTAGCTTGTAGCTAGTACCGCTACTCTTCTACACCTTGTGTTATTGATGTATTGATGGCTTGGCAATCGCTACATTTGGTTTTCAAGCACCATCCAGCAACGATCAGGCCTCTGGCATATTAGGCTAGTTTTTAAAGGCTTGTTTGGTACTGGGCACTCCTTATTGAAGTTTGCTTGTTTTGCACGGATCTTCTGTACCTATTGTAGATATGGTAGCTTGTTTGGTACTACATATAATAATCTTCTAGGACTTTTTATTTTACTTATGTAGGAGTTTTTATGGTTTTTGCTTTGTAAAATGTATTATTCGTTTTAAAATTAAGAGAAAAGCCTCAGTTGATACCTTAGGCAGATATTGCCATTGGTATAGCAGCTAGTCGTAACACTGTTTGGACCCAAAATGAGCATTTTGGCCTGACAAGGCACGTCTTGGAGAAATTGAGCCAATATCAGTGGCTCAAGCTATATATTGTCGACAAGCTCGAAATATATATTTAGAGGCTAAATAAAGCCTACTATGGAAGTATGAAAAGTCAACTTTAGCATATTTTCCTACTTCGGCTAGGAGAAACCGAGCTAGACAAGGAAGGAGGGGTGGCAGACTAACCAAATGAAATCGAAATGAGTTGAAACTTTCCAGATCCATTCTAGACAGCCCAAGGATCATTTCTTATGAAGAGTGCAAGAGCTTTTTTTTGAGTGGAAGGCGTTCAAACAATCAGCCCAATTTTCTACAGAAGCAAAACTGGAAAACTGGACCTGTAAAAGGTCCAGCAGCATTTTCGGCCCAACCGCATGGAATAAAAATCTGAAAAATTTTCAGGATGATCTACACTCATAGTGTAACATTTCATATGAAGAAGTCAAAGGCATATAATGAAGTCCTGTTGGAGAAATAATTGAAGGAATAAAGGGGCAGAAACTGACCTAAAAACAGCTCAATATTCACATGTTCATGTTTCCTATCCACATGAAGAAAGCTAGATGCTTTTCTCTTTTTCCTTGGATATATTTTTCTTCTACAATCTCTTTAATAGATCATCATCACTTCCATGTTGCTGCACCTTCATGCTTTGCTTTCATTTCATCATTTCTCTATCTTTTCCATATTTTACAAGTGAATTTAGATCCACTTTCATTATTTTTCTTCCACTCATCATTTCACTCTTCTTTTTCTTCCCTATATAAACACCTTCTCCTCTCATTCTAAGACACACATTCACAACAACAACATCTCTAAGATGATCTAAGTTCTCTCTAGAGAAACCTCTCTAAGAGCAACTCCTCTCCTTTTCTTTCTCTTAGCGGTGATCACACTCCTAGTCCTAGTCTTCTCAGAAGCCGACTTTCAGTGCCACCAAACCCTCTGTCAACGTACTTCGGTCCTAGTCTCCTCGGGAGCCGACGGTAGTGCCGCGACCACAACGGTTACAGAACCATCCAAGCAAGGGTAACGCCCTAGCAACCCAGCCAAGCTAAAGTCACGCTTTAGCAAGTTCTCCCCACTTCTCGGTGATTTCGCTCTGCTCAATCTACAATATTGAGTATCGATTGTGTGAACAAGAAGAAACTACAGCAAAGTCCTCGCCACGAGGCACAAAGAATCCTGCGACGAGGTTGGTGCTCTCCTCGTCAACAATCGCTAAAAAGAAGTCAGGTCAAGGGACACCCCCGACGACCGCACCCCAACGGTGCTGGCACGCCCGCGCAGAAAAGAGATTGTTGACCAGCTGCAACCAAACTAGAGCCAAACAAACACTACAATAAAATTGCTATTATTTACGGTTTCCATTTCAGATATACAAATTCCTTTTTTAAGCAAATTAGTTAGTCCTTTTTGATACATAACTAATTAATCTAAAGTTAGTTATCCATTTTAGTTGTGCTTATAACGATGATTGTACTTAAAAATGTGACATTGTTTTAGGAGGGTTCACTTTGTTTGCGGGCCATTTAGTGTAGTGAGTTCTTCTGTTTATATTGTGCTCGTTAATGAATTTGACATTTTCCAGAAAAATGAAAAAGGGATAGATATGCAGTAATATAAATTTCTTTCGTGTTTGATAGAAATGAATCTAAAGTCTAAAGTGGTCTTATGTAAGCAAAACAATTATTGTCAATAATGTACCGGTTGTCGGGCCAGTACATACTGTAGACTGTAGAGTGTGACATTATCCATAACACCTTGCTCTGGGATAACGTTTACAAGAAACATGTTCGAACATAATTTCTTATCGTCTTTATCTTTCCTTGGATATGAGCACAAAAGCAAAGGTTTGCATTATTGATAAGAAAAACATCCCTTATCGGGGCTGTAGCCTCTACAGCTTTCAAGAAAATGGAAAAATTTCTTTCTTGCCATAGGCTCTAATATATACTACTATATTTATTAAGATTACATTTTAGAAATTTGAACTTGCGAGTTATGAAGGATAATTTTAATATTGTGAAGAAAAATAACACTAAATTCATAGTCTGTTGATCAACAATATTAGATGGAAAGCAAATAATAGCAATAACATGCGACTTATATCCAATTTTCCCTGTGAAGAAGCTGTTGAAGGAAGTCGACATTATGTGTGCCTCTTCAAACTAGGGTATTAGTAGTAGAGTTGTAATAGGAGAAGGTTCTAAATTCACAGTTATGATCGAATTCTATTACCTTTCATGTACTTTGTAACTCCTTATATAAATGGCTCATATTATCAATAATACAACACAATTCACTCTACAATTCTATTTTCACTTCAACACGTTATCAGCACGAGCTTTAACCCTAACCTAAGAAAAGAAAAAAAAAAACCCTACTTGCAACCCTAGTCGCAAGACCTGCAGCAGCTTGCCGCAGGCCCTGCAGCCCCTGCTGCCCCCTGCAACCAGCGCACCCACGCTGCTGCACACCAGCCCGCTGCAACCTACGCAACAACCTACTTTGCTACCTGCTCCCTGCCGCACCTGCCAGCCTACCGCACCCCTGCACCAGCCCGTATGCAGCCCTACCCTGCCACCTGCCTTCATAACCCAGCGCCCCCCTACGTCCCTGCTACCTACTGCTGCCTGCTACTGCCGAGCCTGCTGCCTGCTACTGCCGAATTTGCTGCTGCCTGCTGCTGTTTGCTGCTGAAGTTTACTACAACACTCCTGCTCCAACACGCACATGTTCTCAAGCCCCAAAACATCAAGTAATTTTTGTGATTAAAGTTGCTATTTTCTTGTATTTTAAATTCCTTTTATTTTCTGCAGAATTTTTAAAATATATGAACATGGTTTTGAGTATTTAATAAGCGAAATTGTGGGGATTTACACTTAACGAACTAAGAGTGTTCATAATAAATAAACTAAGAGCGCTCGTAATCAATGAGCTAAGAGTTTTCATTCCGACTAAGAGCGTCCACAAGCATGAAATTGTGACCATATTAAAATATCATCGTTTGGTCTAATCTAAATATTCTTGGAAATTGATTTCTTGGTAGCATAGCTCTGAAATCTTATTATTTTAGTTTTCGTGAAAGTTTAGCTCTGAAACTAATATATCTTCTCTTCTTATTTTCAAGATGTCGAATGAACCTAGACTCGACTTTCCCATGCTTGACTCAACAGGCACGGATTACCATAACTGGGTAACCGATGTTGAGAACCACCTCACTTCAAAGGGAATATTACCCATAATCCATGAACCTAACCCGGATCTCATGTTCACACGAACACCTACAAAGCATGCTCAAACAGTTATTTTGATGCGACGTCATATCGACAAAGCAGTCATATTGGAGTATATGTCGATCAAGGATGCAAGAGAGCTATGGGTAGCGCTAGAAGAGTGCTTTGGCAATGTCCAAGATTCCCTCCTCCCTGACTTGAACGTTCAATGGAACAATCTGCTATTTACTGACTTCAAGTCTGTTGCTGAATATAATTCAGAAGCTCTTCACTTACAATCCATGTTGAGATTTTGCGGACAACCTGTCACAGAGCAAGAGCTAATTGAGAAAACTCTCTCCACCTTCCCTGTTTCAGCCATTGTGGTATCAAAGCAATATCATATCGAGGTTAATGCTGGACGGATCACGAGGTTTTATCAGCTTATCAATGTTATATTTGTAGCTGAGAAACATGATAACATACTAGTGAGAAATTATAATTCAAGGCCCATTGGAACTAAGAGTGTTCATGAGGCGAATTACAATGCACCCAAAGGAGGACGCAAGGAGTGGAACCCTAAGAATAAGGGACATGAGGGACGTATGGGTCCATATAACCGCCCTAACCAAGAAGGAAACCGCAAGTTTGGTGCGGATACACGTTGGTAATGCCACACGTGGGAGAGGGGGTCGTGGTATCCCTGGCCGTGGTGGTGGCGCCATAGGTTGTGGTTGTGACACCAACCCTCCTAGGGAACGCCCACAACTTGCACCTCAATTGAAGGAAGGCAACCACAATGATATGTGTCATCAATGTGGATCAAGTGAGCATTGGTTCAAGCAATGTAAGGCAAGCGAGCAACTAGCTGCAAGATACAAGGCATACAGGGACCTGAGGGAGCGGGAGCAAGAAGTATACCTTGCAGAAGAAGAAGAAGAAAATGGTGGAGACATTAATCTCACCATAGAGGACTTCAAAGCTGAAGATGAAGTGCATAAGGATGCCGCAGACTTTGATCAGATTAGTCCTTTTATTTTTCAAGAATTTTTGTAATGGCAATATGCCTTAGTCAATAAATGACAATTGTACCCAATAAAATATGATGTCTAGGAAAGTAATTGAGATTATTGGTACTTAAGAGAGCCTCGCTCCACCAACATCTCTCACTCTTTTCCTGGTCATATTTGATTGGAGTTACAAAACGGACTGAGTGACTACAATTTGTCTAAGTTTGATTTTCTTTATTTTGGATTAGACTTTTTGGGACCTTTGATGTAATCATTGGCTATATTTATTAATAAAGTACCGTATTATTATTTAATGTCATGGACATGTTTTTAATTTCGAACTTTATTATTTTTCAATATGTTTCCTGGAGAGTTGGAATGCCTTGTTGATAATGTCACTGCACATACTATATTGCGACATAGACAACTATTTTTATGGATGACGCCTAGTCGATCTTCTGTGACTACGATGGCTGGACCATCACAATTGATTCATGGTCGAGAACCAGCTCAATTTATGTTGCCGAATGGCACAAGTATAAATGTCACCGAAGCTCTATATTCTTCTAAGGCTGGAAGGACCCTATTGAGTTTTAAAGATATAAGAGCCAATGGTTTTCATGTGGAAACACATTGTGAGAATGGACAAGAGTTCCTTTGCATCACCTCTAATGACTATAGACATAAACGAGTATTAGAGAAACTTATGTGTTGCTCTAGTGGGTTGTATGCAACCACTATTCGAGTCATTGAATCCAACCACGTCATGAGATATGACTTATGGGATTCTGACACATATAGGCTTTGGCACGACTGTCCGGGACACCCAGGTCGTGATATGATGATCCGTATACTAAATACTTCACACGGACATCTATTTTTCAAAACGAAAAGAAGTCAGAACCGAAATTCAGTCCAAGGTAGGGCCAGAGCCACCTACCCACTGCGGCCCAAAAGTGGTATTAACTCCACTAATACCTCCTTGGTTCCTTTTTCTACTTCTAAATTTAATTGTGACTTCGTGGCTCAACCGGATTCTTCCCTGGTTGCTTCTAAAGCCAGTCTTTCATTTTGCAAAGCCTGCTCTTTAGCAAAATTAGGATAGAGACCATCCTATGCAAATGACACTAAGGAAAATATTCCATTCTTACAAAGAATCCAAGTTGATATTTGTGGACCTATTCAACCAACTTGTAGACCATTTAGATATTTTATGGTGTTGGTTGATGCATAGACACGCTGGTCACATGTCATGCTCTTGTCCACAAGAAATGCTGCATTTGCTAAACTCCTAGCACAAATCATTAAATTAAGGGCTCACCACCCTGATCATCCCATTAAGTCAATTCGTCTTGACAATGCTGGAGAGTTTACATAAAAAACGTTTGATGACTATTGCATGTCCATTGAGATTGAGGTTGAACAACCTGTTCCTCATGTTCACACCCAAAATGGTCTCGCAGAAGCTGTCATTAAAAGACTTCAAATGGTCGCTAGAGCATTGGTTATGCGCACCAATCTCCCTGTTTCTGCTTAGGGCTATGCAATATTGCATGCAGCTGTGCTTATTCGTCTGAGGCCTACTGCCACTCAACCCTTTTCTGCATCCCAGATGGTTACTGGATATGAGCCTGATGTCTCATACTTACGCATCTTTGGGTGTACAGTTTATGTGCCAATTGCGCCGCCACAACGCACCAAAATGGGTCCACAAAGACGATTAGGCATTTATGTTGGATATGATTCTCCAACCATTATCCGCTACTTAGAACCCTTGACAGGAGATCTATTTACCGCTAGATTTGCAGATTGTCACTTTGATGAGACAATATTTCCGTCGTTAAGGGGAAAAAAGAACAATAATGTTCAACAGGAACGACATGAATTGTGGTGGCCTGTCCCCACTTTGTCTCATCTTGATCTCTGAACCGCACAGTCCAAAATTGAGGTGCGGAGAATTCTCGATCTTCATAACGTAGCAGACTCTATGCCTGATACTTTTTCTGATATTGCTAAAGTGACAAGATCACATATACATGTTGGAAACGTGCCTGCAAGGATTGATGTCCCTAAAAATAATGGACATAGCGCCACCCCTAAGGGTATTGGGCATGGCGCCACTGATGCGCTCAAAGCAAGCGCATAATTTAACCCTGAAAATATCGTTAGTAGTATAAGCAAATAGGGATCGTTCTATTCCGGGGATTGAGGGTACACTTGTAATTGTGAAACAAATAAAGAAAAGTATTATTTACAAAAATAAAATAAAGAATATAAATATATACAATTGTATAAACAAATAAAGAATTAAAAATAAAGTATTATTTACAAAAATAAAATAAAGAATAAATATATACAAGTAAACACAAATAAGGGGGGGATTATGATTCTTAAAATTAAAATTAAAATAAATAAAATAAAGAAAACGTAAAAACATATATACAAGGGTGGAACGCAAGGAACAAAGATCAAAATCAATTCCATGTAATCAAATTCGATTCAAACCCTATAATTGTTCTTCCAAGTCATGAGAGAGGAGTTGATCATGTGAAACATTCGAAAGCAAATGATTTCCCATATTTTACTTTTCAATGCTAATTAACCTAAGCGAAAGCACCTAGATTAATCCTATCAAACATGCAATCAAGCCCTAGAAAGCTAGTCAATCATGACATGTTCAACGCATTAGACATAGAGAAAGGCTATCAACTCAAGTGTACAACTTAGTTATGGAAAAGTCCACCTAATTGCAATCCTCTTCAATTAAATTCGATTCTTGTCCAGAACCTTTACTACTTTGATTCAAGTTTACACAAAACGAAAAGTCGATTTCATGTTCTTAAACCTAGCACCAATTACATGCAAATCCTATAAGTGTCGACCCAAATAAGATAAACATATAAAAGTTTTCTATCAAGCAAATTCAATCGAACAAACTCACATAAGCAACTTAGAATCACAATTATAGAATTCGAAAACTTTATTTAAACATAGAAATTGGGCTTAAACTTTGCCCTAAACATTATTGTTAACTAGAAACAAGTTCATACGAAATCAAACAAGGAAACCAAAAAGGTTACAAGGAAAAGGAACGAATTACACCGTGAGTGGAGATGGAGATGGAGAGCTAGATGGTTGAATCTTGAATCTTGGAAGCAAGCCTTCAAGGTGGATGATGGAGGATATGATCTTCACGGCTCCTTCTTCTTCTTCCTCTCCTTGCTTGAAAACGCAGAACTATGCAACTAGAGAATGGAGAAGGAAAATGGAAAGGAAATGGAGAGACAAAGAAGATGAAATGGATGAAGGAATTGGTATTTTGAGAGTGAGAGGAGAAGTGTATTTATAGCCCAAAAAATGATGAATGGAGGGTGGAGATGAACATAAATGAATGGCTAGATATGTTAGACAAATTTGTAAAAAAAAAAATCTTCCCACTTGTTTATCACTTGTTCAGCTTGAATTGATTTTCCTCCTCAAGTTTTTCCACTTGCTTGCAACTTTGATTTTCCTCCTCAAGATTTTCCACTTGCTTGCAACTTTGATTTTCCTCCTCAAGTTTTTCCACTTGCTTGCAACTTTGATTTTCCTCCTCAAGTTTGACAAAGGTTGTTAGCAGATTTGGAGGTGAATTTCTGCCCCTTTATTCCTTCAATTATTTCTCCACTAAGAACTCAATTTTAGCCTTCGACTTCTTCATATGAAATTATCCACCATGAGTGTAGATTACTGTGGTAAAATTTCAGAATTTATTGCCATGTGGTTGGGCCGGAAATGTTGCTGGACCTCTTACAGGTCCAGTTTTCTGGTTTTGCTTCTGTAGAAAATTGGGCTGATTGTTTGAAGGCCTTCCACTCATATTTTTCTCTGGCACTCTTCATAAGAAATGATCCTTTGGGTGTCTAGAATGGATCTGGAAGGTTTCAGCTCATTTGAAGTTCATTTGGTCAGGCGGCCGCTCCTTCTTCTTTGCTTGGCTTGGTTTCTCCTAGCCGGAGTAGGAATATGTGTAAAATTGATCTTTTAGTACATTTCCATTTTTCTACTCCAATGTACCTTCATCTTTGCTCCCCTTGGTGTTCGCAAGCTCCTCTTTCCATTTATGAGTTCATTTCCATATTTTAGCTCGGAGGTCCTGAAAATAGAAACTAATAAGAAAAATAGAAACTTTCCTAAACTGAAAAATAGAAACTACCGAAAATGGAAACTTACTAAAAATGATAAATAGAAACTATAAAAATAGAAACTTTCTACAAATAGGAACTTTCCCAATCAAAGAATGAAAACTTTCCTAAACAGGGTTTTAATAAGGAAATAACGCAAGAAATGTAGGGAAAAGCAAGTAAAACGTCGCATTAAAATGCTCCTATCAGCCACCACCACTAATGGTGATGACAATGTGGCTCAGGTCGGGCACCCAGTAAGGAAGCATGGGAGGCCCAAAGGTTCGATGGATTCTCCCCTAAGAAAGAAAGCGAGTTTGACACAAAAAGATCCATTAATCATCGACATAAATAACCCGTCTCATAAAGATATTCCGGATTATGGTTATGTCCAAAAAACATCGTTGGGGGACGCTCTAATGTTAGAACCAATTGCAGAGAATAGGGAGAAGTGGGATCCGAGTAGAAGCTTTGGTGATCTCAATGGGTCTCCTCTTCCAGGCGATGCTGCTGAAGCAGTGGGGATTCGGTGGGTGCAAAACAGGGCTGTCATCCGGCCGGTTTGCTCAACGGTGTGGGTGTCGTACCCCACTGGTGGATCTCTTCTGGCTGGGGTTGGAGTTCGGGTTTGGGTCCTCAACGACTACGTTCTTCGATGCCAGGGTGGTGTGGCAGTCCTCGGGCTATAGTTTAGTGGATTTATGGATTTGGGGAGTGGTACTAGCAGCAGGGTCATTTGGCCAGATGCTGTGGGGGCTGGGAATCGTTCAGGTGGGCTCTTGGCTCAGATGGATTTGGGCTGGGGTAGGCACTGGTTGATAAGAACAACAGGTTTTGGACCCCCGTAGCTTTGGATCCGGATTTGGGATTCGGGTGGTGTTTGCAAATGGTTTCGGATCTGGGATCCGGGTCAACATTCGGTTTGGTCTGCAACCCCTTATCTTTTGTGGGTTGTTTATTTTGTACATTGGAATGGGGCTCTTGTGCTTTATTGGTATTGAATGCAGGACCCTATTCTATTGTATTTGTACTTGAAAGATCGTCTGCCAACATGGTCATGTTCTGACAACCTTGTCCGGCTTCGATTTTTAGGTGGGAGAGTGCCTTCATTCTGACGCCAAGTTGATTTTTGTCAATTTGTGCGTTGGAGTTTGATGGGTAATCAAACCACCGACTACTCAATTCACTACATGGCTGCAATCCGTAGTGTAAAATCAGTGTGGCGTCTTAACGTTGTTGCTCTTGCGTTATTAAGTTTTTATATTTCATATGTATTTTTCTTTTCATACTATTTGCTTCTCTTCTTAATGTCTTTTGGCATCATATCGTTGTAATCTTTCTTTTTCAATAAATTGCTGACCTCCTTCGATTCAAAAAAAAAAAAAAAAATCTAGGAGTTTTATGGTTCACTCTGTAATATACTCAACCACCCACCCACCATCCTTTAACGTACACTCCGCCGTAACTCCCCACAGAACCCAATGATCTCAGACGAGAAAAAAAACTAACGCCGTCAACCTCCACTCCAACTTGATTTGTTTCTGGAGATCCCACCGTTGTCTATCAAGGACCCATTGCACCAAAGGTGATGAGAGGATTTGGGTGAAGCGCGTGAGGTGCGTTATGTACGTTTAGGTTTTTCCAAGTACGTTTATTATTTTTATTCCTCGATCTTCACTGTGGTTTTAGGGCACAAAGTGGGTTTATAAATGTCGTCACGGACTGTCGGACTCATAAAACGATGTCGGTGTGCAGCTGAATTAAATCCAATTTTAGGGTGATTATATATCAGAAAGATTCGATTTTTAGTTACAGTGAGTGGGCCGAGTCAAATATTCCCGCCTCATTGCCAACGGTCATCTTGGTCGTAAGTCGTAAGCCCAACCCTAATTATTCAAAATGGAAGAAAACCCTATTCCACAACACTCTGATCAGAGCCCACCTCGGTTTTCGGCGAAGCCCACAAGGCTCTTCTTCTCTTCACCCACATGCTTTCCTAACCCAACAGCCACACCTTCCCTCCGCTCGTCAAAGCCGTCGCCGGCGGCGATGGCTAGCAGTGTTCCGGCACAGCCCTTTAGGCCCAAGCTGCGAAACGCGGCGTTTGGGGTGACCCGTTTGTATGCTGGTTTTGGTGAAGTGTGCCATGCACTAAGGTGTTCGATGAAATGACTGAACCGTGTGTGGTTGCTGTCAATGCCTTGAGTGATGGGTTTGGGAAGAATGGGGACATGGGTGGTGCTGTTTCGCTATTCGAAAGTATGGCGGAGAGGGACGAGTGGGTTTGGTGAGGAAAAAATTGAAATGCAGTTGCAGCCACACAGCATTGTGGACGATACTTGGTTTTGTCAAACATTCATGCTGGGAACGATAGGTGGGATCAGAGAATTCCAGCCTAGAGAGTCTGATTGACCGCAGGTTTTCTGGGGATATCGAGAGGCTGGATTTCATGATCAAGCTCCAAACATTTGCTACTCAAGAATGACAGAACTCAGATGGATACCCTACTTTACGCCCCGAAGTCAATCAGATTATGTTAGACATCATCCGAAAAAACTACCCGTAAGACTAACTCTTATTTAGATTTAGAATGCACATTGATTGCAGTGGGAGTGTAGACTTGCTAGAATGATTTTCTGCCTTTGTATTTCCATTTGTTTTTGTTTTTGTTTTTTTTTCTGTTCTGTGCTTTTTTCCCCTCTTAGAGTGACTAGTTTGTAACCAAAACACTCATTTACATTATTGGTTATTACTAATCTAGCAGCAAGCCAGCTTAGCTGAATACGAAACCCACCAGAATATGGACATTTATTAATGTTTGAAACAGTCTGCAATAAGAAACAATTCAGTCTTTCTCATTAGGTCATCAGTGATCGAGCAATAATGAAAGGAGAGACACAAGTGGGCGACCTCCCTCAGTAGCTGTCCTTCCAGAACTAAAGAGGAATATCTATGTTGGCATACTGTTTGTACTTTGTTGAATTTTATTTGGTAACAAATTTTTAGTTATGTTATTGGTAACAAGTTGCAGTTAAAAAGATTGATTTTTCCAATATACTTGTACAATTTGAATAAGTTGTTAGTTTAAAATTAGAAACCCACTCTGTTTTCTCTGTTTGAAAAAATCTCCGTTTTCTAGTACAGTCTAATATTTTCTGTTTAATATAAAATATTTGAGTAGAGAATCCTATCTTTTCAACTTTTTGTTCTTTTATGTTCATTACACAGAAAAAGACATAAACAAACAAACAGCTTCAAGATTTGCCCATCACAATAGCAGTCACTGCTGACTCGTGTTGTGTTCTCCACTTCACCATAGTTTGAACGTCAGTTAAAATATAATAAAATTCATTTGAATTGAGCTCTCTAAACTCTAAAGTATTAATCAGATTACTATTTTTTACGTAGTGCACAAGGTTTCTAATTAGGCATGCTGCTTCTGTCTCTTTCTTGATGGGTGTGTATGAATTTGGTTGTGTAAGTCATCCAGGAGGACTATTTTTATTTTTTATTTTTTATTTTTTATCAATCCAGGAGGACTATGATTATATGTATTATGCATTTATATGGTAGTCCGTCACCCTAACAATTGGACTACCACGTTCTCTTGCTAACATTCATGTGATTTCATCCGTTTGAGATGTGGTTTGAAGAATGCCTTAAGAATACAAGAGAATATTTTGCTTGTCTCTATGATAAAGATATACTTCTTCGAAGAATTTGGCTAATAAGTTCAATAGGTTTTAGCTACAAACCTTAATTGATTTCTTGAGCAATTAAGCCTAAATGGGTCTATGATTTTTATTTTTATATTGTTTTTTTATTATTTATAATTTTTATTTGGATGAAATATTTCTATATGTCAGCTACATGCCCTGCCAAGAGCAGAAGCTGCTCACCCTCGATACAACATTATATAAATGTTTACTTTCATAGGCACAAAACTTGTTTGATTGATTGGTTTTGTATGTCCTCCAGTCCTTCCACATTGGATATGCTTGCATCACCATATCATTAGAAAACCTATGCCACATAACCAATTGGCTAGTTAAACTGCTATAAACAGGTACATGCAAAATAAATTTTAGGACAACTGAGACACTTTCAGAACATTGCATAAACCATGGCCAACTCAAACTCTCTTCCTCTCTATGAAAGGGTTGAGCACAAAAACACACTGCATAAAGTCATGGAGTTTATAATCCTTTTCCTCCTCCTGTCACTCCTTGTTTATCGTCTCCTCTCTTTCAACAACCATGGTTTATCCTGGTCCATCGCATTTCTCTGCGAGCTCTGGTTTACCTTCAGTTGGGCCATCACCATCAGCAACAAATGGAATCTTGTTGAACATAAACCGTACCCGGACCGTCTCTTGCAACGGTAACACTAATAACAGAGGCATCTCAGCCATCAGCTCATTTATTTAGATATATAGTTAATGTCTTGCATAATTCGAATTTGCTGTTGAAAACTTATTAGGGTGCCTAAGGATGAGCTTCCAGCAGTGGACTTGTTTGTGACCACAGCAGACCCAGAGCTTGAACCACCTATGATTACCATAAACACCGTTCTGTCTCTGTTGGCAGTTGATTACCCAACACACAAACTAGCGTGCTATGTTTCTGACGATGGGTGTTCCCCCATCACCTTCTACTCACTTGTGGAAGCATCAAAGTTTGCTAAGATTTGGGTTCCCTTTTGTAAAAAGTACAATGTTCAAGTTAGAGCACCTTTTAGATTCTTCTCCAATGATTCCACGCTTTCTGGAAACAATAATAATAGCTCAACGGAATTCAAGCATGAATGGAAGATAGTGAAGGTGATGATAAATTATTTGTGGTCGGATTCCATTCAGTGATTCCAGTCATTTCAATGATTGGTCTTACTAGTCTAGCTTTCACTTTGAAGTCTTGTATATTTCGTTCTATAAATTTGTGAGATTACATTTGTATACTGATGACAAACTTGTTTGTCTTCATGTTTTGTAGGATGAGTATAAGCAACTTAGCAGCAAAATCGAGGATGTGGTGCGCAAATCTATCAATCCATCTGATATTATCGAAGGCGACTTTTCTGCTTTCTCAAATGTCCAACGTAATAATCATCCAACCATAATCAAGGTATACAAAAATACAAGCTTACAGCATATATTCTATAGGCTTAATATTTACTGATTTGTATATGAAGGGAAAGCACTAGTTGTTTGAAGTGCTTTCTTACAAGCTGATTTTTTTCATTACATTCTTGTAAAATTACTAGAAGCATCTGACTGGTACTTCTTCAGAAAGCACTTGAAATACACTCAGAAAACACCTTTGACTATTTTCGAAACCATGCCAAACATACTATCGATCTGTCTAAAAGTACTTTTAGCAATTCTAGAAGCAGTGCTAAATGAGTCGTCCCATCAAAAGTGATGAACTAGTACTACAGGTGAATTATACGTAAGTTCTGTACCTTTCATTTTGAAGGTTGTTTGGGAGAACAAAGAAGCACATTCGAATCGATCAGTGCCACATTTAGTCTATTTATCCAGAGAAAAACGGCCAAAGCATCCACATCATGCCAAAGCCGGGGCCATGAATGTTCTGGTATGAATTAGCTTGTTTTATACCACCTTTTCTAATTAATTTACGAGCCAACATAGCATTCAATCATATGCAGACTAGAGTCTCTGGGTTGATGACTAATGCTCCATACATGCTAAACGTGGACTGTGACATGTTCGCCAACAGCCAGAACATTATTCTTCATGCAATGTGTATGCTACTTGGATCAAAGAATGAAAATGAAAATGCGTTTGTTCAGTATCCTCAAGTCTTCTATGACGGTCTGAAGGATGATCCTTTTGGAAATCAGATGACAGTTTTGTGGAAGGTGCATACTTGCAGTACCTCTTTTTTTTCCTGGTCTGATACAGAGACCGGACTGTTAGTAACAAGTCCTTTGCTACAGATGAATATACCTGGTGATGAGCCTTTTAGTACCTAACTAATTAATATATCCATCTCTTATACTTTTAGTATGTAGGACAAGGAATTTCAGGAATTCAGGGACCTTTTTATTCCGGAACAGGATGTGTTCATAGACGAAAAGTCATCTATGGTCTATCCCCCAATTATGTGAAAGTTGGAGAAACAAATGCAGAAAGCATGAAGCACGGTAATCAAATAAGAAACACAGACCTCTCTCCATCTAGATATACTGAATGCATTGAGATGATTGGTTTAACAAACATATTATGCAACATGACTTAGTTTTCCAGTTTCCTTCGATAGGTAAATCAGCCGATGAAGAGTTACTCAATGTATTTGGGAAGGAATTTACCAAATCAGCTGCTGATGCTTTAAACGGGAAGGCAGTGTGTCCAGACATGCTTACAGAAACTATTGAGGCTGCATACCAAGTTGCTGGTGTTGGATATGAGTATGGCACACATTGGGGCAAAAAGGTTTGAAGTAGTTTGAATCCTCTAATTATATTTTCTGTTTGAGTGGTACTTGGATTTTGATGAAAATTGGGGCTTGAAGTGGTTTGAATCCTGTGATTATAGTTTGAATCCTCAGTTTTTTCTTTTTTTGGGGTTGCAAAATTGGTATTTGAGCTTCGGTACATAAATTTTAATTTTGGCTAGCCTATTTAAAATGTAAAGTTGATGGTTTATACTATTACATCCATTTATGTCATGATTTGAATTAGAATATAAAAAAAACAAAAACAAATGGAATTCGAATGACTTGTTTCATATGGTGATGTCAAATGTTTTTCTATGGAGAGTTTCTTACGTAAGGCACCCGTGCCACATGGCATGATATTCTATCTGATTAGGCTTCTTGTTAAATACAATTCCCTCCCGCTGTGAAATCACTCCATCCAATTTCCTTCTTGTTCAGGTGGGATGGATGTATGGATCCACAACTGAAGATGTGCTCACTGGCCTTTCAATCCATAACAAAGGTTGGAGATCCATTATTTATGCACCTAACCCACCAGCCTTTCTAGGATGTGCACCTACCGGTGGGCCTGCTGCAATGACCCAACAAAAAAGGTGGGCCACCGGCCTGCTTGAAATCCTCCTCAGCAAAAACTTCCCCATATTTGGCACTCTCTTTGCAAACCTCCAGTTCAGGCAGTGCTTGGCCTACTTCTGGATCCTTTCATGGGGGCTACGCTCAGTTCCCGAGCTGTGCTATGCTGCTTTGCCAGCCTATAGTATCATCACCAACTCACACTTCTTGCCCAAGGTGAGAAAATTTTTATGCATGGTAAGCTAAATTTAGTTTCTTACAGATTATATGGAATTATGATATATAGAAGCTGTAGCCAAAGAGCTTCTTATTTAGAGAAATTAGCTTAGCGCATACAAGTTCTCAGGGACGGAGCTACTCAAGGGCTTGCAGGGGCCATGACACCCCTTAACTTTTTGACTTCATATGTAATTGTTGCTTGTAATCTAGTTGACTTGAGTTTCTACACATACAATTATTAATATTGGCACCCCCCAGTTCTCCACGTGATTGGCTTCACATGAAAAAGTAATTGGTCTCACCTATTTTTTGATTGGTTAGTTTGGAATAATAGTAAATAATAAAAAATAATTTAATTTAGAAGCAGAAGCATGGCTAGAAGTTAGTTGGAGCACGCCTGTTGCACCTTGGTATTTGGAGAACGCCTCCCTAGAGCACGCCTTGTTTAATCTAATCATTTTAATATTTTTTAAATATATTTTTTTAATAATTTTTTTATCCATCTTACATTGGCCCCCCTCATTTGTGATCTCTGGCTCCGTCCCTGCAAGTTCTAGTCTCCCACATTCAACAAGTTTTCCTAAAAAAATTTCCTGAACAACTTGGTTTTAGACTTCTAGTTTTTTCAATTTTACTTTTCTTAGGTTTGCACATGGTATTCGATGAAATGCCTCCATCTCAAATAGGATGAGGCAGCTGGTTACATCTTCAAGCCTTGAGAAGAAAATTCTTAACCAGATAACACTGTATATACAGATATAACGTCCTCTTACAAAATGCATACAAACGTGCATATATATTCTTACAAGAGGATATATTTTTTGTAACCCTTACCACTATAATATTGGCCTTTGACTCTTTTGACAGCTCAAAATGTGTTATAAATGCAGGGCCAAGAACCAGCTTACTATATACCCATAGCTGTGTTTCTGATCTACAATATGTACACTTTATCAGAGTACCTTAGAACCAGTCTATCAATCCGAGCATGGTGGAATAACCAAAGAATGGGAAGAATAACCACAATGAGTGCATGGCTTTTTGGACTTCTTGGTGTCATACTCAAACTCTTGGGCATATCCGAGACAGTCTTTGAAGTAACACGGAAAGACCAATCTACTTCAAGCGATGAAGGCACTGAAGATACTGAAGCCGGAAAATTCACCTTTGACCGGTCCCCAGTTTTCGTACCTCCCACAGCAATGTTGTTTATGCAATTAACAGCACTGGCCACTGCTTTGTTGCGGCTTCAACCACCTGCCCGTGATGGAGTGGGATCAGGCTCTTTGGAGACCATGTGCAGTGTTTTGTTGGTGGTATGCTTATTACCATTTTTGAAAGGTCTGTTTGGATCAGGAAAATATGGAATTCCTCTGTCTACCATATTTAAGTCTGCTGGTCTTGCACTACTCTTCTACACCTTGTGCTATTGATGGCGCTGGCAATCGCTTCATTGGGTTTTCAACCCCCTGCCCGCAACGGTCAGGGCTCTGACATATTAGAGGTTTTAATGAGCATGCTTGGTTGTATGCCTGTGGCCAGTTTTTAAAGGATTGTTTGGTACTGGGAAATATGAGATTCCTTATTGAAGTCTGCTTGTTTTGCACTACTCTTCTGCACCTTTGACAGATATGGTAGCTTTTATTAGTACTACATATTATAATCTGCTAGGAGTTTTTATGGTTTTCGCTTTGTAAAATATTTTATCTGTTATAAAATTAAGAGAAAAGCTTCAGTTGATACCTTAGGCAGATATTGGTATGGCAGCTAGTTGTATAACTACAATAAATTGCTAGTATTTACGGTCTCCATTTCAGATATACACCCTTCTTTTTAAGCAGAGTAGTGAGTCCTTTTTTATGTAATTAATCTAAAGTTAGATATCCATTTTAGCTGTGCTCATAACGATGATTATACTTCATAGTGTGACATTGTTTTAGGAGGGTTCATTTTGTCTAGCCATTTCGTATGGTGAGTTCTTCTGTTTTATTGTGTTTGTCAACGAATTTGACATTTTCCAGAGAGATGAAAAAGAGAAAGACCTGCAATAATGTAAAGTTCTTTCTAGTGTTTGATAGAAATGAATCTAAATTCTAAAGTGGCTTTATGCAAGCAAAGCAATTATTATCAATAATGTACTTGTCGCCCAGCACACTGTAGACTGTACAGTGTGGCATTATTGATCATCCTCAACACCTTGCTTTGGGATAACGTTTACAATAAACAGGTTCCGACACAAAGTTCTTATCCTCTTTACCTCTCCTTGGATATGAGCTCAAAATAAAGATATCCCTCGTCGGGGCTGTAGCCTCTACAGCTTTCAAGAAAATGGAAATTTCGTTCTCATTCTTTTATGCTATAGCCTCTAATATATACTAAAATATTTATAAGATTAGATTTTAAGAATTTTAACTTATGGCTGGTATATCTTAATATTGTAAAGAAAAATATCACTAAATTAATATTTTGTTGATCAATAATATCACGTGGAAAGCAGATAATAGCAATAACATACTACTTATATCCAATTTTCCCAGTGAAGAAGTAATTCTATTACAAAGATTTTGTATTGGCATCATGAGCAATTGAGCATGCACCAGGACCAAGTATACTAGGAGATAAAGAAAGAGGCAAAGCTGTCAGATACCACTGTAATGGCAGATTCTCTATCTCTTCCTCTATGTGAAAAAACCAGTGTTAAAGTTTGTACACTGCGGAGAGCCCTAGAAATTGTAATTTCAGTCCTCTTCATTTGTCTCCTTGCTTATCGTCTCTTCTCTCTCACTGACCATGGCATTCCATGGCTTCTCGCCTTCCTCTGCGAGTCTTGGTTTGCCATCAATTGGGTTCTCAACCTCATCACCGTATGGACTCCCATGGATTACAAAACGTACCCCAACAATCTCTTGCTACAGTATGTCACCTCTAGACTGTCAATATATTTATTTGGTTGATATTGTGCTCAAGTCCGAAAAGATTAGAGTGCACAAGAAATGATAGTAATATATATAGTGTTGAACTGTTGATTGTCCAATAGGGTGCCGGAGCTTCCTGCGGTGGACCTGTTTGTATCAACGGCAGATCCAGTGCTAGAGCCGCTTAACGTCATGGTGAACACTGTCCTGTCTTTGCTGGCGGTTGATTACCCAGCTCATAAGCTAGATTGCTACGTATCCGATGACGGGTGTTCCCCCCTCACCCTTTTTTCTCTCATTGAAGCCTCAAAGTTTGCTAGGATTTGGGTTCCCTTCTGTAAAAAGCATGGCATTCAAGTAAGGGCACCTTTCAGATACTTCTCTGCGGACGAGTTCACATTGCGAAGTGATAGTACACCGGAGTTGCTTCTAGAACGGACAAAAGTGAAGGTGATATTTGGCCTCATTCTTGTTTTAATCTACAACTTAGATAGCAGAAGCTAAAATTTTGTTGCAGAGGTATGCCCATCTGTCATAAGGGTACGTACAAAACTATACCTGTATTTGTTTGTCATCATCTTCATTTTGCAGGATGAGTATGAAAATCTCTGCCAAAAGATTAAAGATGCAGCCATCATTCGGTACCCCTTGATATTTCTGAAGACTATGCAACTTTTGCCCACACAGACTAATAACCATCCTACAGTGATCAAGGTACGTAGTAATCTAATGGGATAGCTCACATAGGATGCTAATTGGATGCGGCTATTTCCAACTTACTATTTTCTTTGTTCACCGTACTTGCTCATTGTACCGTACATTTTAATTTCAATTATTAAATTTACTTATGTAACTCATTTCTATTTCCAACAATATCATTGTATGACATATCCAATTAAAAGAGATTTTTTTTTAATGAAAATCTTACATTTAATTTATACCAATAAAAAAACTATAATATATTAAAGTTTCCTAATAAAATCATATTTACTTCCATTTTTAATTTTTTTTTTCTACTTCAATGTTCATCTATTTCAATCTATGTCAAAATATTAGTTAGTTAACAACTATGAGCAATGAAGAAAATATTGAGATTTTTCTTGTGTGTTTTAAATTTTTACTTTCAGTGTTCACAAAAGGTATTGCAAAGATTTTGATGTAGTTAACACTAATGATTTTGTGAATTAAATAACGAATTCATGATGATGAGGTAACAAAAAGACAAAAAAAAATAGTAATAAATGAAAATTTGGGTAGAGAAGATGAATATTACTGTTATCCAATGAGAAATTAAGTAATCTTTCTAGTTAATTCATTGGTTATTTATTTATTTATTTTTCCTTATAAATTTGGATTTTAGAAAATTAATGTACTTGGTAGTCATTTTACACTTGGGCAATATAGTTTTTCAATAATTCAAATATTTGTATGGTGAACGAAGAAAATTGTAGGGTGGCAATAAACGCACCCATGCTAATTTTGAAGAGCCATTTATTGGGATTGATTTTCTACAGGTAATATGGGAGAACAAACAAAGGCTTTCAAATGGATTACCACATTTAGTTTATGTAGCCCGAGAAAAGCGCCTGAATCACCCACATCATTACAAAGCCGGGGCAATGAATGTTTTGGTATGAATTTTGAAGTTTAAAGCTTTTTATGTTTGGCCCCTCGTTTTTAGTTCTTCTTTAGAGATTTTGTTCATTTATCCTAATTCTAGGGATTTTTTTCTCACTTAGCCCATCAAGTTTTTTTAATTCTCCTTTGTCCTTAAAGACTCTAATAAGGTATTCCTTATACTCAATTAAGTTTTTTTTTGTTTCTTTATTATTTTTTAGACTATTTTATCCTCATTCCTTTGTTACATAGAGAGAGAGAGAGAGAGAGAGAGAGAGAGAGAGAGAGAGAGAGAGAGAGAGAGAGAGAGAGAGAGAGAACTTCATCGGAGTCCCGTCATAGGTCTCTGGATTCTAGCCAACGATCGCTAGATTCAGGTCACCCGCTGTCACCTACCAGACTTCTTTGAAAACCTTGCTGGAGGTTCCTAAAGAGGTATTCAGAGATTTCATAGGTCGCCGGAAAGGTTTATTGCCCCAAAATAGACCTGTATTGCCCCTCAATACCTTTATTGACCCCCAATAAAGGTCTATTGGGGGGCAATAGTGGTTTATAAAATCTCGCTGGAAGTCTTCAAAGAGATTGTTAGAGATCTCATATGAGGCCAGAGAGGTTTATTGCCCTCCCCAATAAACCTGTATTGTCCCTCAATAGACCTGTATTGCCCCCAATAGACTTTTCAGTTGTCGGAATAGGAACTAATCTCTCTAATATTAGACAAATAAAACTTTGATTAAGGAAAAAAATAAGGAGATTACATCAATTCAAAACATTTATTGCCCTCAATAGATCTTTAACAGACCTCTATTGCCCCCCAATATAACCTTTTTTTTGTTCATTTTTCTTTCCTTCTGCTCCTTCTGTCCCTATTTTACCAAAAAAAAAAGATTTGGGCACCAAGAAAAATGCTATGGGCACTCACGTCAAGAGCTAGACCAAATCACCAGGTCCGAGTCTGGGTTCGGCTTCGACAGATAGTGAGGTAGATATGTGGAAGCTGAGCAGCCTCCGCCTCCCTGCCGCTCTCTCTTACGACAACTATTCCAAGTCAGAGATACCAATCCATGAGTGCCGCCCAGTCGTGTTCGACCACGAACACCTTCTCTTGGTCGTCGGCGACAGAGTCCAAGAGCACAATGACATCTCCCACCACGTGAAGGCAAGTATATCTCGACGGGTCGATGTCGCCGAAGCCTCAGAGGTCCGATGAGACGGCTCGGTAGCCGAGCGAGGCCACAGTCTGGATTTGGTGCCTCCATGAGTACCAGATCTCCGAGAGGCCATGGAGGAATAGGACCGCCGGTGAGAACGTCATCAACGAAGAGTAGAGCGTTGGGGGGGGGGAGGGTAGGGGGAGAGAGAGAGAGAGAGAGAGAGAGAGAGAGAGAGAGAGAGAGAGAGAAATTGTGGCTGTAATTTATTAATTAGGCTGAGGGTAAATTTGTCATTTTTCTTTAAATTAGGTTAGTGAGATTAAAAATCTGTTGCTAGAGTGATGAGATAATTTTTGCTCATTTTAGTGCTTTGGGTCAAGGACTCTTTTCTTTAAGCCCTAATACACAATTACACCACACACTCGACACACTTATATTGTTACTATATTTAGCCCCTCTTTTTTAATTTTTCCTTAAGCCTAATACACAATTACACCAGTACACTCGACACATTCACATTGTTACATGCACCTAACAATTGCACATGTTATATTATGGGTTTCGAATTATATTAGTCAGGCACTTGGATCAGTGCCATATATGTTGTCCAGATCAAGGTCGGAGGGCCGAGAAATAGTAGTCATAGAATTCGACCTAAAATATGCTCAAAGACAAGGGATATATATGTTGTAAATATTATTATCTGTATGGGTGTCCACATAAATACTCATTAGTTATGTACTTTGATGTAAACATTACCTCTATGTAAAGGAGGCTAATGAGACTGAATGAGAATATACTTCTACTTCTACTTCCTCCTAAGTATTCTCTCTTCATCTTCTTTCTACTTTATAACACGTTATCAGCACGCTTTGCTCTCCTTAATTTTTTTCCTTGACTCTGTGATGATCAAACAGTTATTTGGTGCAACGATGTTGCTTATTATAACCAATAATTTCGATCTATGAGTTTCTTTTACTCGCAGACGCTAATCCTTTTCTATTGCTGTGATTGCGGTCGAATGATTTATATATATTTGTTAGTGCCTTGATACCACTCGCATTCATATATGAGAATGGTTGAAGAGTCAAACTTTAATTTTGCCTAAAAGTATTAAACTAAGCACGCAAATCCAACTTCGTTTTCTTTGTATAAATATGATTCTTTTTTTGTTCTTATCCTTGCTTCTTCTACATAAACCAAATCTTGTGCTTCATGTTTTGTCTTCATCTTTAGCATTTATGAATGATGCATAAATTTATATTTTTAAATGGTTGTTTCTGAACTCTTCATTGTAATCGTAACGTTTGCATGCAGAGCAGATGATTCAATTCCATATATTATATTTTATTGGCATATGAACTATTTTTCCTGTTGCTTCTGATATGTTTCCATTGGGTATGAGAGTACAATTATATATTAGCATGTTTTGTTTCCGTTTATCATGTTAACTATCCTTACTCTTCTTTATCAATCTACTTCATATGAGAAGCAAATCGGATGTGGGTTCTCTTAACAGGCAACATGAGTCAAATAAATCGATCATGTATAGTATTGCTCTGTAATTTAATCAGAAATTTTGTTTTTTTTTTTTTTCGTTCATTTGAAATGAAAAATTTACAATTGTTGTAATTATGAATTTGTAATCACAAGATATCAAAACAAAAGCTTCATGATCCAATTACACGAGGACCTGAAGTTCCTCGACAGTTACATGATCAAATCTGTGACCTAATTTTTTTTTTTTCAAAGCTTATACAATTAATGAGGGCCAGAAGTTCCTTAGAATTATACAATGATCAAAATCGCATGTTGCTTGATCCCTGATCATATAGGGACTTGAAGATCCTCTAGGGTCATGAAATGTAAATTGGAAAATTGTGACATGAAGCTCTTCATAACTTATGCAACGAGGGCTAGAAGATCCTCAGAGTTATATAATCGAGCATATGAACTCACATATTTTTTATCCCCAATAATTATAAGAGGGCCGGAAGTTCCTCAAAATGTTTGGGTATTGGGGTTCCCTCCTCCGCACTATAATGTGAATTTGAAGTTCAATTTTGAATGTAAAGCTAGAAGCTATGTTCTCCAGAAGATAAAATTATGTTCTTGTGTGATTAGAGGAGAGAAAAGATTATCATTTTGTGAAGTTAAGCAGACCAGAAGTTCTGTGTAATTTCTTCATTAATGGAACTAGAAGTTCCCACAGTTAATTTTATTGCATAGTTTAGCTATTTATTTTTCTTCCCTGCAATTTTCCTATTTTGTTATGTAATTTAATTACAGTACTTATCCTTTAAATTAATTTTTTTGTTACTCATACCGACCAACAGTCTTATACCTCGAACATATGTATTTTGAGTGTAATATTTTTTAACCAGAAGTTCAAAATTTTCAAAGTAGAACCTGAAGTTCTAACAGTAAAACTCAAACCCGAAGCTTTGAGTATAAAATAGAAATGAGTTAAAAGTGAACTTGACGATTCACTTTCGTCACCTCAAGCCTGAAGTTTCGAGCACCAAATTTATTTGAACCCGAAGTTCAAATTACCAAATTTTAGAACAAGCAGTTCTAATAGTAAAAAGTTAGAACCTGAAGCTTCGATTACACATGATATATTTTAACTTTATGTCCATTTCGAACCAGAAGTTTCGAGTAAATTTTCATATGTTGATTGATACATTCTTGTTTTTGCTTGCTTAAAGCATTCCACCTTAGAACCTGAAGTTCTAATTGTGAAGACTCGGGCCGTAAGTTTCGAGTATATGGACAATTTATCAAATAGCTTTAATCTTGATCAACCTCAAACCTGAAGTTTTGAGGGGATTTTATTGACACCAATTTAAAAGTAAGCAGATATTTGACCGTTAGTTTATGACGAATGAGTATGAGTACACCCCAAATTTGTGATCGTGACTTTTGTAATTGAAAGAGATCAGACCATGTATTCCTTGATCCTTAATTACATGAGGACCTGAAGCTCCTCAATGATCATACTAACTAGATGACCATCTAAAGTCCTACACTCATAAGTTATGGTCATGAAGTTTAAACTCGACATTTCGAGTATAATATTTTTGAACCAGAAGTTCAAAATGCATTTGATGTTAATCTACATCAAACAACTATACAATAATTAAACTTCATGTTTTACCTGTATAACACAGACCAGAATCTTCGTGTATATCCTATGAGATCCACTGTTCAATTCTTACAAATTGATTTGTGTCATCTTCAAACTTATGTTTTGAGTGACTTTCAGGCAATGCAATTTTATCCATGGTGTCCATAAAACATTATTAAGGTTTATGCTTATGCGGCTAATATAACAATTATCTCAGATCTTACGTATCTGATTGATGGCTCCAGAAGCGCACACATATATTGTCTCGTTGTATTTTGTGCCTCCAACATAGTTAGTAAGCCAATTGTCATGACTATACCATGAAATGCCACCAGAAGTGGATCATGGCAAGAGAGAAATCAGGAGACAATGTAAATACTGCCCTAACATCCACAGATGTGAGGAAATTAAAAATTGGGCGTGTGTGACCTGTGGTGCACTATATGGTGGATGTTTATCAAGCCATTTTCAAAATGTCACTAGTCAAATTAAATTGCATTGACTAATAAGAACATTGAGATTATCACACATCCCTGATGTCTTTTGCTTACAATAAGCAAAGTTGCAAGCACTATTGTGTTATTCCTCAGATTTATTGTAACCTCCAAGTCCCCATTGAAACCAAATGTTTGTTAATCCGATTATCTAGGAACCTGATGTTCCTTAAGAGGTTGTTATCAATTGAAAAAATTGAAACCTGAAGTTTCTTGGATCTCCAATTATATGAGGGCTTGAAGTCCCTCCTCTTTATGACTACACAAATATATACGTGACAGTGAACTTGAGGTTCTCCACGTGATAAAGTTACTCTTTTATTATGGATTGTAGTCTTCAACTCAAAATTTTGAGTATATCATTTTGGCGAGCAGTTCAAAATGAATTCGGTCCATTCCAATTGTCAATATTTCACAACTGATGTTTACTCAAGCTAAGGTAACACTCATATCAAGAGTTGTAGATCTTGATCTATGACTTTAAATAAGCTACTACCATGTTACCAAATTTGAAATATTGACGCACTAAGTACCTTCAATATGGTTGGAGAAGACTGTTTTGCTACCTCATATATATTGTGTCAAATTTATACAGTAAATTTGGGCATATAATGTCATGAACCAGAAGTTCATTGAACCAAATACACTATTTTGGCTTGACTAGGTATGTCATCTTTGTTGGCCATGTTGCATGGAATCACTTACAAGTTTTGATGACTGCTACCCTTACTCACAATCAAATAGTTTATTTACCACATATTTGCGAGTTGTCACTTTAATGAGATAATCCTCCTACCATAAGGGGGAGAAATGTTGTTCCTGAAGAACAATATGAATTAGTGTGAGACTTTTCCACCATGTCTCATTTTGAGTTTTGTACCTAAAGTGATAATGATATTACTTGCAAAAGAATTTACTTGGATTAAAATCCTTAAAGCATAACATGATTGCATAGACAATCTAGACCAACTATGCATGGTAGCAGACATGTTAGTCCAAATGATATGGTTGTTTGAAAAGAATGACATACACCAATGTTGTTCCCTTGTAAAATAGTTGATGTCTTGGTGAGACTATTTATCAGTATAGTTTATGCTCATAAACTAAATGTTTTTGACCTAAAACTTGGTATGGGTTCGCCACCAACCAATAGATTTCTTCACTCTAAGGAAGTGATATTATCAAAAACATGTTTACAAGTGGTCAAAATAAGAAAGTATCCCCGCCATTAGGGGAGAGAAAACTAATGTTATTAAAAGAATGGCGTGAATTTGTGTGGATTATATCCACCGGGTTTAAAGTTTTAAGCTCCAAAAAGGGAAGATCATACAAGCTCTATAGTGCTCGATATGAGATTATACGTAAAAAGATCCACATTCTACATAATTTATCTATGAGAGATGATTGTCCTGAAAGTGACAATGTATGCCCCAGAAGTGGCATGAATACCCAATATCAATAAGCTTATTATAGCTAATCCATGCATATAAGAATGTGTGGGATCTATGATTAATGATCATCGATGATAATTTACATTTGGTAGCTACCAAAAATCATTAAGGGTTGTATTTACGCTATACCACGTTTCATTATGAATGTCGACGAAGTATATTATTGGCCAAATTGGAAAGAGGCAATTCCAATGAAATTGGATATTTGAAACGTGATGGAATTCTTGGACCTTTAACCCTACATGGTACAAAAGCGTATTTATCAAAAGTGAAGATAAATCACTATGACACAATGTCTATTTATCGAGACATGAGATTATGAATATCTTCCCTTATACGAATGGCAATTTTCTATAAGTACAATGTTACATATAGCTGTTATATTGACGAGAGATTTATGACACTTTGTCATCGTATATTATGAAGACACATTGTTAAAAGCAAAGTGTCATAATAAGTGTATTTCTTATCAAATCCTCAAGGGATTCAAATACATGAATGATTCAAATGCAAGTCCATGAAAGATTGAAAGAGCCTGAAGCTCACTCATAGAATCAAAGAGTCTAAAGCTAGCTCATATGTACTCATTTCGTTCTAGTCAACGAGATCTAAATTGCCTCAATGGGTAATATGACAAGACTACGAAATCGAATTCGAATTATGAATATAATGTTGCAACATATTCCAACTTTCGCAAAGTTATGAATTATTTAGAACTCTTGAAGAGCTTATGAGACATATCAATGCACAAAGATATTGATGTGTATGGCTAGGTATGCCATTATGATTTTTCAAGGTTTTAAGCTATACAAAGATAAATATTGTATCAATTTCTTTATATTGTCTAGCTTTGTTAGTATTGCTTTAACTTTGCATATATGAAAATTTGTGATGAGCCCCTATATGCAAAGCACACATGGTCGCACCTCAGTGATAGACACATCAAACCACTATACATGGTACATGTAGCTTATCACATACATAATTGAGGCTTGCAACAATCAGTGGGAGATTTTCATCAAGGGAAGCATCCGGAAGTATGCTACCTAGGACATATGCGCGTTGTGCTCTTTTTGTCATTCGACCAGGGTTATTTTTGTCCCACTGGGTTTTTGTTAACTGGCAAGGTTTTTAACGAGCCAATTAACAATAAGCGCGTCCAATACCATCATTCATTAGTGGACATCTAAGGGGGAGTGTTGTAAATATTATTATATGTATGATGTCCACGTAAATATTCATTAGTTATGTACTTTGATGTAAACCCTACCTCTATATAAAGGAGGCTAATGAGACTGAATGAGAAAATACTTCTACTTCTACTTCCTCCTAACTAAGAGACAAGCTAGTGTACTGGTGGGTATGAGATATCATCATTTACAACTATTTAAACAAAAATTTACAAGTATTTGAACCAAAATTACAACATTGAGAACAAAAGTTACCATATTCATTTACACTATTTACATATAGTTAAACAAAAATTACAACATTGACAACAAATTTGTTCAAAAGCTTGTAAAATTGTCGTAAGAGGTGTAATTACCATTATTAGAACTAAGATTACAACATTGACAACGAATTTGTTCAAAAACTTGTAAAATGTCGTAAGAGGTGTAATTACCATTATTAGAACTAAGATTACACAAAGTATGACTCAAATTACAACTTTGACAACAAAATTTGTTCTCACTTTTGTAAATCTGGGTATGAGATACCCACCACTACACTAGAATTTCCCCCTAACTATTCTCTCTTCATCTTCTTTCTACTTGATAACAATATATAAATACTTTTATTTAAGTATTTAGTTCATTAACATATGTTATTACTTTCAGTTTTTTGGAATATGACATATTCTGATTTGAATATTTGTATCGTTAGATAAAAATGAAATTCCAAAGTACACATGCTAGACTTCAGATTACTGTCGATGACATATTCTGATCTGAATATTTGTCTCATTAAAAGAAAAGAAAAAATCACTCGATGAAAATGAAATTCCAAAGTAGACATGCCAGACTTGAGAGTGTTACGTTTTTTTATGAAGATGGTTAAAGGTAGAAGACGAAGAAGAAGAAGCAAGGAAACGAAGAAAACCCTACTGATATTTCTCTGGTTTATTACAAAGGCTAGAATGCTCATCTGTAAAAAAAATAAGAAGCAGTAAAGGAAAAGAGTCCCTATTTATACTAACTTGACTATTATCTCTCTTGACTTTTACCATCTCTTAACAGAGTACTATCAATGAACTTATTAGTAATGACAATTTGTTGCCCGCTACCACTAGCTAAAACATTTCAGTTTAGTGACTAAGAATCTGCTTTTATATAACCAATTCAACTGATTGTGTATTTTTATGTATACAGACCAGGGTCTCTGGGGTGATGACAAATGCTCCATTTATGTTGAACGTGGACTGCGATATGTATGCCAGCAATTCGAAAATTGTTCTTCACGCAATGTGCTTATTGCTGGGTTTCAATCATGAAAAACAATGTGCATTCGTGATTTGTTCAATGTCCCCAAATCTGCTATGACTATTTGAAAGATGACCCATTTGGAAACTCAATGACCTTGCCTTTAAAAGTACGTATGATCACTTGAGTAATTAATTACCTAGGAATGAAGTTTGTCTGAAGTTAAAAAGTATTTAGTTGAATGCAGCCCTAGAGATAATGTTATTTTCAATTTGCAGACTTTTTGGCCAGGGATTGCTGGGATCCAAGGACCACTGTATGCAGGAACTGGATGTTTTCACAGACGTAAAGTTATCTATGGTTTATCCCTACAAGATAGTATAGGTCATATTCAAGGTACGTAGTTGATGAGAACTATATGTTCATAAGTATGTTCTGATAAATAATGAAGTGCTTCACTGTATTCTTGATAATCATTCTATTTATTAATAGGAAATTTAGACGTTGAGGCACTGAAAGACCGGTTCGGAAATTCCATGGAGCTCGTTAGCTCAGCAACTAAGATTTTAGCAGAAAAAATTGATCAGCCACAAGACCTATCCAGTGCTGCTGAAGAGGCATGTAAAGTACGTTGCTCGCTGTGGGTATGAGCATAGCACATCCTGGGGAAAACAGGTTCGACAAACATTGTGTTCTTCCCCCACAAAATTGAAAAGAATTAAAACTAAAGTCTGATATATGCTCTCTAGATGTTTGCTTACTTTATTCCAACATATCTGGTTAGAAATAAATAAGATTTTATAATGGAATCATAAATTCATAATCCCCCAATAGTCCAATACTGATATTTCAAACTTAGAGTTGATCTCCCTGTTAGTGGAGATGAGAGAGTCGAGAGAAAAGAGAGAGACACAGAAATTTCAAGAAGGAAAACTGAGCTTTCTTACATTACAATGAGAACGTACAGGTATTTATACCTTGAGCTGAGATACACAGATGAGCAACACGTGGTAGATAGTTGTAGGTCACTAACTAATTAAGCATGAACTAACCCTAATTAGCAAGACTAATTAAGTACTAATTATAACAGCAACGTAACAACCTTTCCTACCAGTGAACAATGCTAGGCTAGGAACTATATTTCTGTTAACAGCCCTCCTCAGCTTGATGCTTAGACATGAGCTTCAAGCTGGTGCAAAGGTAGTTGTGTTGTGGTGAGCAAAGCCCTTTTGTGAATAAATCTGCAATTTGTTCCTTTGAGGCTACAAACTGAACCTTGATTGTACCAGCCTTGACTTGAACACGGGTGAAGTGCACATCAACTTCTATGTGTTTCAACTTTGAGTGATAGACTAGGTTGGTTGCAAGAGCAAGGGCTGAGATGTTGTCACAGTGGAGAGTTGGTATCTGAAGCAGATCAATATGAAGATCCTTAATCAAATGAGTTAACCATAGTATCTCTGAAGTTGTATCAGCCATACTTCTGTATTCTGCTTCAGTGGATGACCTAGAGACTGCAGATTGTTTCTTGCTACACCAAGAAATAGGAGCACCATCAAGCATGATTACAAACCCTGTGGTGGACTTTCTATCATTTGGACCACCTGCCCAATCAGCATCACAATAAGCTTGAAGATCAATGGGTTTAGCACACTGAGTAGCCCTCCTGAAGCAGATGCCAACACTACTACAAAAACTGCATCACACAAAGGTGGAAATCTGTTGTGTGATGTGGACCATGTCTGTCGTCTATCTCGATGTTGTGTGATGAGCACACTCACACAACGGTGAAACACCGTTGTGTGAATATCATAGACACAACGCACTGCTTATTACCGTTGCACTAATTCTGGGCATGCCAATGCCAGAAATTGGATGCGGCACATTTTCGATAGTGATCAGACAACAGAAGCAAGTACATGCTGTTGTTGGTTAACTTCTCACACAACATAAAAATAACACTCAGACAACAGAAGTAATTACACGCTGTTGTTGGTTAACTTATCATACAACAGAAAAATATGGCGACTGTTGTTGGTTGTTCCTTCACACAACAAGTATTGTAAGTAACTGTTGTATGTGTGAGGCTTAGTGTTGAATTCTTCACAAGTCATACAACACATTGTTTCTATACCGTTGGGTGATTTAGCATTGGACAACTGATACAGATTTGTTCTGTTGTGTGAGTACTAATGAGACAACAAAATTTTATAGAGACCGTTGTGTGATTACAAGTTATTTGTTGTGTGATTAACGACATATGCGTATTCATACCACGTAATTTAATTCACTATTGTTCATGCATTATGGATATTGTACCTGGAATATTTGCACAAATATAATGCTCAATATATATTATGTAATGAAGTACTTTAATTCAAGCGTCTAGTGTACCAAAAGAGCTAGCAGCCTTTGTCAATCATCTATACATTTATGTATCCACACCATAAAACCAAAAAACAAGGCATTCTAGCTAGCTTGATAGCTGCTACATTCTAGCTAACATTGAAAAATAGCAAAAGCTGATACAAACAAATCTTTGCTAGACAAATATTTGCGACTAAAGTTCTCTCATACTTGCATAGTGTAGTGCTAAGGGAGCTGCACCTAGTGTGTCGGGTGGATGCTCCAGTTCCAACTTCTTTTTCAAAATGATCTGTTTGAGCTTACTTGACTTGAGCTGCTCCAACAATTCCAATTAAAAATCCAGCAAACTGTAAACAATACTAGTAACTTGAGTAAAGACAAACTGGTACAAACCATTTTGGTTTCATCTCGATACTGGGCTCAAATAGAAAGGCTTTTCTCACCTGTGGTATTCAGCATAGTCACCTGTGGTATTCAGCTTTTCTCACCTGCCGATTAGCTATGACTGTGACTATGCTGAATACCACAGCATAGTCACATCATAGCTAATGGGCTCAAATAACCTGAACATTCAATTCACATCTGCCAAAAGGAAAAAAGAAGAAGACAAACATCAATAACTATATAGCTTCAAAAATAAGCTATTTGTTGGGTCCATTGGTTCTGTAGTTTGGTGAGTAGAGATAGAAGAAGGGAAAAAAAAAATAAGAGAAAGAAAGAGAGAGAGAGAAACTAGTCTCTGGATGTGTGTACGGCTAGCCCCATCATTACAGAACCTAAAATATTAAACTGATTTTATCGTCGATGTCATGGATATCTAACAAAGTTTTACCAGCTGATGAGAAATTGGAGCTTTTAAATTTTAATCAAAGAATGCTCAACTGTGGAGCATTGTCAGAAATCCATGAAAGAGGCTGTAAAGGCAAATGAATTACTCTTAGGATGAAAACTGACAAACATACATTCTGCATTCCAAAATCTGCTTGCGAATTGCACCTATATCTAAAATTATATTGATTAGCCTCCCATTAACAAGCTCCAACACCAACTCAAAATATAAAGGAAAAGACATTCCAAATTCAAACAACAAAGATCCATATATATTAAAAAGATAGGAAGATAGCTTGCCACATCTAAAAACTTACAAATCCGCTGGAAACATAGCCTATAGCAACTCCAGTCGGTATACACATATAAAATATTGCTAGCCATGCTGATTTCTGGACCCACAATGAACAAATACTCAACAAAATTAGGAGCATCCTGCACATTAATTCATATGAGATAAAAAAAATAGTCATTGCCATTTTGACTGCAGTGCTTTAAGAAAATAATACAGAAAATCATAGTTTTCTTACTAATACAACTATTTAATAAGAAGTGCCTGATCATCTTTTAAAATACTTCTGTCATAGCACATATCCAAGTATGCAATTGCATGTTACACGCTTTAAATAAAGCCAATTACCTGTAATCAACACATGCCACTATGATGTTTCTTTCAGCCACACTACACCAAAAATCGCATCAGACAACGGCAGAAAACCGATGTGGGATTTGGAGTCCCACTGTTGTAGAGTGAGCCGTTGTCTGATGAAAAATCAGACAACGGTGGAACACAGTTGTGTGATAAACACACAGACAACAGGTATGTGTTATAACTGTTGTGTGATAGCTCGGCAGACGGCTCGGCAGATGCAAAGCGCAGCTGCGCAGCAGTTGAGGCGCTGTCTTCAGACAACAGTGCCAGTTTTAAGCTGTTGTATATTTTGCGTTTCAGACAACATTTTTTATTTTGTCTGTTGTCTGATTGATCTTCAAACTTCAGTTCTTGGACTATATTTGTTGTGTGATGAACTTTAGGACAACAAAGTTCAATTGGTTCTGTTGTGTGATTAACTTTTAAGACAACAAAGTTCAATTAATTCTGTTGTCTGAGTATAAATCAGAAGACACTGATTCGTTAAAAACTGATGTGTGATATGATTGATTACAATGTGTTTTTGTCCCCTTTTTGGCCATTCAGACAACATGCAGTTATCATTATATCTAATCTGTTGTGTGATCATTTGAACATTCCATTCCTGAATTAGATTGTGCATTCATTTGGTCCATTTACCAAATGAACAGTACTCTATCAAATACAAACATTCCAAACCATCAAATGATTCATATAACCAATACTTTAAACTTCAAAAACAAAAAGGGTGCATTTCCCAATCATTGAAACCAATATTTTACACAAGTAAAGCATTCTAGTGCATGCCCTAAACACAAGCAAATGAATGAAGTGAAAAGTCAAATAAATAGCTCGGTATTGATGTGCCTTGACCAGCTCTTTAGAGATCTGTGATCCACGATTGGGTTGAGATGATGAAGAGGACTTTGTCATGGTTGAAGTATTCTTGGAAGCAGCAGCATCAGCCTGCGTAGAATCAAACTAAGAAATAAGGAGAAAAAAGCAAAATGCAACACACAGGCAATGAGGTAAGAATAACATTGAACGATAGCATGTACCAGTCATCATATATTGATTACCCTGAATATCCGGTGAATGCCTCAAAGTAGCATGTACCAGACCAAATGCTATATTTGTGTAGAAGTAGCAAATCTGAAAAGCAAAATATTTCCATCAACAAGTGGATGAAGTTCAAAAAAGAAGACTAAGTAGACACATGCTCTCGTGTTCCTAATCATGTGCAAGTATACAGCATACAACATACAAGCACAAGCAAGTGGCATTTTAACAAATCTGTGACAATAAAGTACTAGATGAGCATACTGATATTACCATCTGAGCAATCCTTTTATAGCACCAATGTCCATGGACAACCAAAAGTCTCCAAAAACTGAAACTGGGCAATAGCAAAGTCACTGACCATCACAGCCTGCAAGCAATTACGAACTATCATGAGATTCACTGTAAAATGAGAAACTGGTTCTTGCTTCCACCACAGATACCTTGCTTCCCATTTAGGCATGTAATACAAACATTATCACATGTAAGCTATTATATGTTATATAAATACAGACCCAGACGACCCTCCACCCACACACACACAGACAGACACACTATCTGTTCATAGTCAGGTAACAATTCCAGCGAAGCATCACATGTCATTGTAGTATCTCTGTTACTAGGAGTACTAATGTGCCCGTAACTCCTAATATGGCTCCATTACATGCACTATTAACTGAACCTAGCCAATGAAAGACATAAAAAGTATAAAAAACAATCAACTTTATGCAACTACTTGTTTACCTTTTCAAATATTATTAGGTTTTGGTCCACATTTATTAGAGTAAATAATTTTTTTGGCTCTTGTCCTCCATTATTGCAATCTTTTTAAATAAATAAAAACAATAAGAAATGATGTTACATGTGTATAAATTTTAAAAAGATTTAAAAAGAAGGGGTAAATGTAGCTTTATTATTATTCACGTTAGTGCTTTCTACTTAAATGGTTAGAGACAAACCCTATGTTGATTGCAGTTTCCATCTTATCCCCTGTCAACACCCAGATCTTGAGATCAGGTTGTGCAAGATTGTATATGCATTGGGGCATCTAAGAGAATAAAAAAAGGTACTAAGTTGCCGTAAATCAAAACGGTAGTTCCTTATTTACTACTGTAATAAGAAGCTTATCTTACCCTTTTTTGCAATTTGTCCTCCACAGCTGTAGCACCAACCACGATCAAGTCTTTTTCCATCTTCTCTGCTACTCGCTCGAGCATCACCTCCTTATCAGCCCCGATAGATGATTTTGCTTTTGAAATTCATTGTTCCAAGCAGAATACTCAGACTCCTCAAGCTTTTTATAAGCAAGCGTCAACATACGCAACCCAGCTTCTCCATATTCATTCAAATGCTTGGTACTAGCTTCCTCATTAATTCTTCCATTCTTTGACAGTCAATCGAAAATGATGCTGTGGATGTAGATAAAGGAATGACTTATGGGAGTTAAAGGGAATAAGATTAATAAAGATAAAAAAGATCAAAAATCCATGCTTTCCTCTCCCCCTGTTTAGGATGCTTTGGGGAGGGGGTTGAGAGAGGGAATGAAATATTGCAGAGTCAGAGTCCAAAGAAATGTTTGTTATATCTAGATATCAACTAGGCAAAAAATTGTTAAACCCAGAACACAAAAGAACTTTCAAGCTCAAATTGATGATGGCCTCCCCAGTGAACCTCCAATGTCCTCTGACTCATATAGGGTTCCAAAGCATCCTAAAATAGAAACAGTCTATTTTAGTGGCAGGTCACTCAAGGAATGTATAATGATATGATATGTCAAAAATTTATAAGGAGGGATTCTGTACTTACAAGTTTATAAGGTGGTTCCTTCAAGCCATAGTAAGCAACAACTCTAGAAGCTCTCTGTGACCCATGGGTCCATCTTTTCTGCTGCTTACACTGCTGAATACATAAAATCAATAGACACATTATGTAACCAATACAACGTAAAAGAAATCTACAATGGAGCATATGAAATTGAAACAGTAGTCCAGAACTATTTAAACACATTCAATAGAAGCTCAAAAAACTAATGAATTGAATTCAAGAAGTCCTCAACTTCCCCTGTGGAGTACTCATCCCCTCGAATCAGACAGTAAAAGATACATAAACAACTATCTGGAATTATAAGCTTTCAAATACTAAAAGAAATAGTTCGTAATATTAGACTTTCAACATTTCATAAGCAAACACCTACATTAGCGGCTTCATTGTTATTGTCGCTAGCTAATCAGAAAACCAATAATAGGAGAATGTATAAACTTCGATCTCGAAATGTATTATAATCAACACAGGAGAACACCCAGAACTTTCATCAACATTTTGGATTTCTAAAATGTTTGAATGAATGCACATCTAGTTCACTGATAATACTCTAAAGAAAGTAGCCATAGATGTTACAGACCAAAAGCTGTTTACTAGAAGGTGGCATTGAAGCCATATATAAAGTTGCAGAAAGACATATCTAAATAAATAAATAAAAAGGAAGAATTATTCCCAATATGCATATAGCACAACCAAAGCATGGAAGAATTAAGAAGAATAGAAAGCGGCAAGTACCTGATGATGAGAAAGGTTGGGAGTCTTAAAACAGTGAGAAGAGTGAGTCAACAAAAGATGAGAGCTTGGAGGAGAAGAAGAGGATAACATTGCTCTGGTGCTTTACAGTAGAAGGTCTGTGAAATCATTCTAGTTTGAGTTATCAGAGAGAAAACAAGAGAGTGATATACTGAACAAGTGAAGAGAAGAATTATATATTTATGCCTACTGTCCCCCAACTCATCCAATATGAAATGGAAAGTAAAGACAAAGAGAGAGAGAGAGAGAGGCATTACCTGGGTGCAGTCAAGTTTAGAGCTTTCCGATTGCGGCTTCAGGTATGATTGCTTTTGGGTAAGGTTCAGTCGAGTTGAAGCAAAGCCCTCTCCTCCTTGGACTTGGACGGACACGAAGAAGCAGCAGTAAAGCTAATCAGACAGTAAAAGATACATAAACAACTATCTGGAATTATAAGCTTTCAACTACTAAAAGAAATAGTTCGTAATATTAGACTTTCAACATTTCATAAGCAAACACCTACATTAGCGGCTTCATTGTTATTGTCGCTAGCTAATCAGAAAACCAATAATAGGAGATATCAATTTGTATTAGTACATAAAGTGCGATCATTACTCTAACTATAACAAATAGCACATCAATTATCTGTCACAAATAGTCCAAGCTCACTTGACTAAGAGAATGAAAATATGAAGGCTGACCTATCTTAAAACCATTATATTCAATGGTTGAATCATCTGGTCTTGCATTTTCTTTACTATAGAAGTCCATGGTATACAACATGCCCGAATATCCACCCTGTTTAACACCAATTCCCAGGCATAGATCCACATTATGTTTGGATCTCATCTTATTGAAGTGCTTTGATGCATTCTCTGTGAGTGAAATTGCAGGTGCAATGTCGTCGGATGTCGAGGCAGCTGAAACACAAATGGGGATTAGCATTGAGCAGTCCATAATCAAATAAATGATATGAAAACGAAATGAAATTCACATTTTCTTTGCATAATGTGTTTCAAACTATTATAGACAATTTAGATCCAGCTAAATATTATCCGAAATTCTTAATTCGAACATCGTAATAAATAATTCACATCCAAACTAAATTCATGCAGCATTTATATGACGAATTTATGCTTCTAATTGAAAAAGCAAAGGCCTTTTGTTGTGGAGACCTAACAAATTTCAATTACAGCGAACAATTGGAAATCAAAACCAAATTATAGCAAACTAATTATAGAAACAAAAAAGAGCGCAGCTCACTGGAAGTTGAATTGAATGGGTATTCCATGGCTGATAGTAGTGGATGAAAATCAGAAAGAAATTGAATTCCGAGCTGAAGAGGAAACGAAGCAGAGAGGAGAGGCAGTGCGTAATTACCATATGCAGAGATCATCATAACCAGAACCAATTCTTGGCAGTAGGCCCGGAACCATAACCTGTTTCCCTTCCCTTTCAGGGCATGCAACCAAAGCCAATAACTCAGAGCTGAATCAAAACAATCGCAGCCATTACCAAGCACAATCCTGCAAATCCCAAATAGCCCAAAAAATGAAATCAAAAAAGCATGCCAACAAAACATTAAAGAAGTCATAAATTGTCAAATACCAAAAGCCAAAAAACCAAATTTATTTCCACTAGAGAATGAGAAGACCAACAAAAAAATCTTCATGTACGATCGAGCAAACAATCCTAGCCCCCCTCTCTTTTCTACACAGATCGAGCAAACAACTGAAAACAAACAAACACCTTTCTATCTCTCTCTCAGTAAAATAACGAAGACCAAATCTAGAGAAGCAGAAAAGGGAATTACCTTCGTGATGATGTTGCTCAGAATCAAAACTTCGAGCTTCTTCCTTTTTGGTTTGCAGGTGAGGGGAGATGAGAGAGGAAATGGGTTGGCTTCGGAGAGATAGACATGAACAAGAAGAGGGATCGAAATCTTAATCGATGAGTGTAGTCGAACCCTAATCTAGATGTGTTTGATAACAGAAGGTGTTTTGATGAGAGATTGATGGTTTTTGATGATGTTGAGAATAATCCCATTCATATCGAGGTACAGATTGTCATACTCGCCGTTAGGATTTGGCTTACTGGTGTGGACCGGAATCGAAACGTCGTCGATTACAACCGGTTCTTCTTCCACCACATCGATGACGACGAGTGGATACTTCTCCGCTAGCCATCTATAGAAAGCTGGAACTCCCATTGCCTATCGCGCTAAGCTCCGAGCCCAGCAGATCTCTCTGTTTCTCTATCGGAAAAGGCAGAGCGAAATCGGAGGCCGAATCAACCCTAAGCTGAGACTGAAACTCTGAATTGAATAGGAGAAGGAACAAACCGCGCGCCGAGGGTGATTTTGTTTGGCAACTTAGCAAAATGGTTGAGAGCTGCTCGATGAGGAGAGGAAACGGCTGTTCTGATAAAGTCTTGACGGGGAGACAGCAAATCTATTAAACCTAGCTAGCTAATTAAGTTGTCAAAGGCGGGCTTTTAATTTTTGCTTTATGAATCAGACAACATAAAGAAGAAGTTTTGTTGTCTGATTGTGAACAACTTAAACCTTAGCTAAGGTTTCAAAGAGGGAAAAGTTCCCGCTATAATATCGACCAAAGTAACATGCTAGGCAATGGTCATTTACACAACGGAAACAACTCATTTGGTTGTGTGATTATCAATCTGGTGCTATATTTCAATCAAAACTTGGAGGTTTTTGGGCGGCTCGAGTGCCATTTTGGGCCAAATAAAGGCACATCCAAATATTTCCCACTTCATCACACAACAAAAAGTAAAAAACCGTTGTATCATATTTTGCATGCTACTCTCATACAACAGATATAACTATACTGTTGTACGATGTAGTACCAATTTGGAGCCAAATTTGAGTCGATCTGGGAGGGAAATCTGCCGCTATTTTTTTTGTGATTCAGACAACAGATTATTCTTGTTACCGTTGTGCAATGACCTTCTAAACAAAAACTTCAGAATTTTAACCACCTTATACAACGTAAGTTTACTAAACATGTTGTGTGATTCACTTTTCTTCATCACACAACACTTTTTTTTTTTCGTTGTGCAAAAAGTGTTGTGTGTTAACGTTTTTGGTGTAGTGCCAACTGCAGACCTAAAAGAGAACCCCATGCTTTATACCTAAACCAGCATGAAACTGTAGAAACTTAATGTCAAATAAATAACTAAATGCCTACACATACCTAAGCAGAAATTTAATCTAAATATGCTTCACCTGAAAGAAAAGGACAATATCATCTCTAAGCCTTTATATGAATTCATGAAAGAACAAGAAGAGATATTCAAGAATTACTGAACTAACAATTTCCAAGAGTTGTTAATCACTACTTTCATCTATTAAAAAATAAAAACTCACCCAATAATCCACGCTCCACCAGTTACAAACACCACAACTGGCTTTTTCCCATCAGTATTTGTCGGTAAATATAGATCCAACCTGTAAACGATACATGGTGAAAATGGTTTACAAATTCTATTTAAAAGGAAAGAACTACATGCGTACCCTTTAACATAGTTCACCTACCTATTTCTTGGTTGATCTCCATAAACAATACTACGGCGGACCTGGCTTGAAAAGTAATAGCAATATGCAACTGCAGAACAAAAAATAGCAAGAATTCTGAGTTATCATGTATTGGCCTACGAACAAAAAAAAATATCCCAGATTATCATGCAATAGGCATGCATTTCCGTGCATATTGTTGAAGGATATTGCTCTCTCCTTGCTTCTATTTCATTGAGCTCAAATTGCATATCATACACCTGTAACATACATGAGTTTCAACATATACAGAAGGTATAGGAAAAGTAAATTTCCTGCCAAACTAGCCACCTGAAACCTAGCCTTAAAACAGAGAATATGACTAGTGTCAATTTGTCAATAAAGTATGTCAGGAACCTAGCCTCTTACAATGTTCATTATCGAGAGTTCTCAGAAGAATCACTGAATCAAACTAGGCATAAGATCTCCTAAAACTTATGTCCAAAATTCTATCCAAACCTGTTTTGGTACTCGCAATGACAACGCACAACTATATAGTTTATGAATTGAAAAAGAAATTTTTGAGCACAAATATAAAACCTTACAGTAGATTATTCACTGCAACTAAAATAGCTTTGTCAAAGAGACTGCTCCTACCATAGGCAGATATAAGAGGGAAAATGCTTTGTCAAAGAGACTGCTTTGTCAAAGAGACTGCTTTGTCAAAGAGACTGCTCCTACCATAGGCAGATATAAGAGCAGTATAAGGTTCATGGCTGACACCACAGCCTTGGTCAATCATAGCTTGACAAAGCTCCTCAGCTTTTTCTGGTTGTTTACATTTTCCTAGCATGACTATTAGCTTATTGTAAACACCAGGATTAACACCATTATATACATTCCTACATCAACTCATTAACTACGCAAAAATTGATCAAATGGAAAAACCTCAAGCTAACCAAGCACATAGATTGCTTAAATCCTAGCATAGTAAATCCTTCAACCAAATGCAGAACAACTTAACAAGCACAACCCAGATAGAAATTTCAAACACCCAATTCTCGATAACCAAGTCAGAATAAAACCAAGGTAAAAAGGAGTGACCTTGAGAGCAGACTCCCACCGCAGAGCAGTGATTCTCTCATGGAGGGCTTCGAGCACAATCCTCTGAAGCAGTCTCCTGGAGCCTTACAGATATCAGTTATACTATTGCTAATTCATGACAATTACAACTTCATTAGAGAATTTTAATGACCAATATGACAGAGAACCAAACAAAGATCACTACTTTAAGCTCAGTGAGCGGAGAGAGAACAATACATGAGGTGCTGCAGTTGTTTGAAAGAATCCAAATCCTGAGCATTAATTGGGGTTTTCAATTCATTAGATACCTCCATTGATGCTTCCGTAATCACTTATTTCTCAATCTGATCCATCACCTTCAACTATCTCTGCAACAATCAGCAGAAGAAGAAGAACAAGAAGAAGATGAGAGGGAGAGGGAGAGAAATAGATAGAGAGAGAGAGAGAGAGAGACTTACATTCGGATTTGCCAGAAATCTTGAATTCCAAATTCCCAAATTGAAACGCTTGCCAGCGACTTTCAAGTACTTAGAATCTATCTTGTTAGCGACCTCTGTGGCTGCATCGTTAAACGCTTGAATCACTCAGATTTATGAGAATCCTGAATTCGAAATTCCCAAATTGAAAATCAAATTAGGATTTGCCAGAAAACCTAGAACAAATTGAAGCTATTAAGCTAGAGTAGTAGAGAAAAGTGAACTGACCTATTTCCGAGGTCGCCGAAGAAGTGGAGATCGGAGTTGTTGATGTTGAGGCAGTGGTCCTTGCGGTCGAGGACTGCCTTGATGTCATCCATGTACGTCTGCGAAATTCTCGTTGGCGAGCTTGTGGTGGCGTGGACTTTCTCCTCGCAAGCCCAGGACAACAAGGCCTCGTAGAAGCAGCACAACACGTTCACCTTCACCGTCTTGCTCACCTTCGCCTTCTGCATATCTTGAATTAACCCTAGTTTGAAGGCGAGGAGGAAAGTGAAAGGAGATCTGGGGCACTCTATCTTCTCTGTTGCCCAAGAGGATTTGGATTTCAGGGAGAAAGAATAGAAGCAACAAAGGGCAGCGAGGAAGGGGATTTGGATTTCGGAGGAGAAACAAAGGAGTTGGGAGTTTGGGACCGAGAATAGCTTTTGTCAAGAGAGGGGCTTAGGCTTAGAGTTTTACTGAGAGAGAGGGAACCTGTCTTATCTTTCTTTTCTTTTCTTTTATCTGATTGTGGTGGCATACTTTGTTCCTCCAATGCCACAACGGAGCAATTAAAAAACTGTTGTATGAGAGTATACATAAATGATATTTGTCAAAAGAGAATGAGGGAAATTTGCCGCTGCCGAGGTTTGGTGGAAGGATTTCAAATTGATTTGAGCCTTCAGACAACAGAATACCTACAATCTGTTGTGTCATATTTTATATCATACACTAGGTATACTTAGTAGAAGGTGTCAAATTTTTACAAAATTGGCGCCCAGCCAAAATTTGGGGCAAAATTTGCACCCGATTCTAGTCATACAACATAAATAACTATACTGTTGTAGCTTGCAACATTCACACAACAGAACATGCATAATTCTGTTGTGTGATATAATTGGTGAACTTGTCTTTGGAGGGAATTTTGAGTTCAGTGATGGCGGGATATCTACCGATAAATTTTGTGTCATTTAGATAACGGAACATGCATAATTGTGTTGTGTGATAGAGCTCTGAAGAAAAAGTTCACAATTTGGTAGTATTCCCACAACAGAACTTTATTAACAGCGTTGTGCAATGGAGTTCACGTTATCAGACGACAGTCAGTTTTTAATCTCTTGTCTGATAGGTGTTGTGTGATGCAGTTTTTGTAGTAGTGCAACATCAAGAGTACCTTTGACATATCTAATTATTCTTTTTGCAGCAATGAGATGTTGCTCAGTAGGGTTGTGAAGGAACTGACAAACTAAATTAATGCTAAACGCAATATCAGGTCGTGTAAATGTGAGGTACTGTAAGCAACCAACAATGCTTCTGAAGTGTGGAATATCAGCAGAGTTCAAGGGTTTTCCAACATCTTTAATCAGTTTGACACCAGACTGACAGGGAGTAATTTGAGAATGACAATCATCAAGCCCATCTTTATGAATTAAGTCAGTAGCATATTTATGCTGAGAGACAAAAAGTCCACCATGTTTGAGATAAGTAATTTCCAAGCCAAGGAAAAAGTGTAGATCACCTAGGTCCTTCATATCAAACTCAAGGTCCAAGGCATGTTTAATTTCTTCAACAAGAGCCTCAGAGTTGCCTATGATAATGATATCATCCACATAGAGCAGCAAGTAGACCTTAGAGCATCCTGTGATTTTAACAAAGAGGCTTGGATCTGCATATGAACTTTCAAAGCCAATTGAGGGTAAGAAATGAGTGAACCTCTCATTCCAGGCTCTTGGGGCTTGTTTAAGTCCATATAATGACTTATTAAGCTTGCAGACATGTGTAGGTAAGTGTGGATCCTCAAATCCTCCTGGTTGAGACATGTAAACTTCTTCAGTTAATAGGCCATGCAGGAAAGAATTTTTCACATCCATCTGATGTAATCTCCAACCTGAATATGCAGCAAGAGCAAGGATTAATCTGACAGGTGTGCCTCACAACTGGTGAGAATGTTTCATCATAGTCCACTCCATATTCTTGACTGAAACCCCTTGCAACTAGTCTTGCTTTATGCCTTGTTGTAGTGCCATCTGCATGCCTCTTAATTTTAAACAGCCATTTGCAAGAAACTAAATTTTTATCTGGAGGAAGTGGAACCAAAGTCCATGTCTGCTGTTTGATTAAAGCATCATATTCTTCTTGCATAGCTTGCTTCCATACAGGGATCTGCAAGGCAGTTTTATATGAGCTAGGTTCTACATCTGCAGGATTAGCACTAACTGGAGTCATAATGGACAAGGAGCACTTCTTTTTCACAATTCCATTCTTACTCCTAGTAACCATTGGATGATCATTTTCTGTTGTAGTGAGACCAGTGATGGGATGAAGCAGATTGGCAGAGGAGCTTTGATGAGTTGACCTGTTTGGTGAGCACTTTAACACAATGGAGATGGATCCTCCTCCAGCAGAAGACTGAACAGTTAGAGCACCATTGTCCTCTTCAAAATGTATCTCAGTATTTGTATCAGGTCCAAAGGCAGGATATGAGTTAGAGATATGATTAGAAGTGATGACAAGAATATTATCAATGAATTGACATAGTTGTGCGTCTTCTGTAGTATCATTGTTAGTAGCCACAGGAAGTGATGATGCAGACTCATTAGTTGAAGAAATTTCACCATAAGTGCTATGTGCATTAGCTGATCCAGGATTATGCAAACTATGAGAAGACTGAGGAGAGTGAACCTAACTTGTTGTTGTAGTTGTTGCAGTACCTGGTATGGCTGACAAAGGAGTTGGCAAGGACTGAGTGTGTAGCAAGTAAGCAGGTATTTCCATATATTGCTTTTGACTTGTAGAGTTAGCCTTGTGCTTGTCGATTTCAGATAGACTCTTCTTTGAGACAGAGGCATAAGGGAAACAACTCTCTTCAAAGAAGACATGCCTGGAGATAATGTACCTTTTGATGGCAGGACTGTAACATATGTATCCTTTGTAGCCAGCAACAAACCCCAAAAATATACACCTCATTGTCTTAGGTTGAAGCTTGTTATGTTGAGCAGAAAACAATAGTGGATAGCAAGCACATCCAAATACTCTGAGTATATTTAGTGCAGGTTGATTCCCATATAGCCTTTCATATGGAGAAACCATATCCAGGTTTGGTGTTGGCATTCTATTGATGAGGTAGGTAGCTATAGCACATGCATGATACCAAAATTGTGGTGTAAGGGATGCAGTGTGTAACAATGTGACAGCAGACTCCCTAATGTGCATGTTCTTTCTTTCACTTACTCCATTATGCTCAGGTGTATAGGGACAAGAAACTTGATGTATAATTCCATGATCATTCAGAAACAGCTTGAATTTAACATTCATATATTCTCCACCACCATCACTTCTAAAGCTCTTAATTTTAGTTGAAAATTGAGTAACAACAAGAGCATAAAGAGATTGAAAATATGTGAAAACTTCACTTTTATTTCTCATTGGAAACATCCAGGTAAACCTGGTACAATCATCAATGAAAAGAACAAAATACTTGAATCCATCTATGGATAAATGTGGGGAAGGTCCCCATACATCAGAGTGTATCAAATCAAAGGGTTTCTAACTCCTAGTTTGTGAGTTGGAGAATGGTAACTTCTTAAACTTGCCTAGCAAGCATGACTCACAGAGAGTGGCTTCAGTATAAGCTATACTATGCATATTGCATTTATTTAACATCTGCTTCACTATTTCATTTGAAGGATGCCCAAACCTTTGATGGCATAGGTTGTGTTTTACTAATTTCCCAACAAATGCAGTGTTTTGAGTAGGTTGAGAGTTTGTAAGAGTAGTCTCACTTGATGTAGAATTCTGGAGCTGAAGTGGCAAATCAAATGGAATGGGATACAGTCCTTGCTTACTCAGTCCTTTGTACAGAACCTTGCCCAACACCTTGTCCTGTATCACACACATGAATTCATCAAACCATACAGAACAATTATTTTGTTTACATAGTTGGTATATAGACAGTAAATGAGCAGCTAAGTCATGAATAAGCAACACATTTTCCAGCTTCAGTAAACCTAGCATTGCATTATCAATGTGGCTGATTTGTAGTTGTGATCCATTACCAATTTTAACTGTATCAGCAGCAGGATACTGAGTGAGGTTTCTGAGAAGCTGAGCATCACTTGTCATGTGGTTGGTGGCACCAGTATCTGCCAACCAAAATTGAGGTGCATTGGAAGCTGTAGCAAGCATAGCAGTGGATTTAGATCCATTCTGTTGCTGTTGGTGCTGTTGGCCTAGGAAACCAATGATGAAGTAGCACCTATCAGCAGTATGGTTCTTCTTACCACAATATTGACAACCTCCAGAATTAAAGGAGTTGAAATTGTTTCCCTAAAAGTTGGACAAAGTCCTACATGTTTTTGCTCCATGACCAACCTTTTGGCATAGTTGGCAAATGAGAGAGCCACCCCCATTGAAGTTCATATTACCTCCATTGAAGTTCCCAGTCTGCATATTTAGATTGTTGCCAAATGATCTAGGTCCAGGATTATTGAATCTGGGGTCACCTGAGTTGTTAAACCTTTGCAGGGCCTCTTCCAGCATAGAATCCAGTATAGCCAAAGGAGTTGTTGTCATTCAAGGGAATTGAGTTAAATGGTTGAAAACCATATGGAATAGCTGGAATGGAAGTGTAAGTGTATTGGGGTGCCAATTGCAAGTTTGGTGCAGTAGGTGCATGAATTGGATACTGTATAGTTGGTGCTTGAGAAGATGTTTGAGTCTGAGACATAGACCAAGTAGGCACAGCAGGAGTGGTTTGCATCATGGTTTGCACTTGAGGTTGAGAGAAACCTGGAGGAACTGGAAGAGCATGAGACACTGATTGTACTGGTTATGAAAGGCTTGAAGAACTTGGAGAAGAGGTCTGTATAGTATTTGAAGATTGATTGTTGCAGAAGACAGGCTGAGACACATAACTTGATGCTTGAGAGTTCATAGACATGCTAGTGCTGGTGTTACTATGAGCAATCATTGCAGTTAGTGGTGAGACATTAGGGTTCTCATTTGCAATATCCACTTCAGCAGCTTTCAGTAAAGTCTTGAATGCACTGAGAGAGCATGTTACAAACTGAGCTCTTATGACTGTTTTGATGGCTGCAAACTCAGATGGTAATCCATTTAGCACAGTGACAACAATGTCTTCATCATCCATAAGTACTCCAACAGTTTCAAGAGCATCCTTTGCAATTTTGATCTTGTCCAAATATGTTTCAATATCATCACTGCCTTTCTTGATATTTTGTAGGTTGGATTTTAGTTGCAGGATATTCTGTCGATTAGCAGCAGCAAACTTAAGCCTCAAGTTGTCCCACATTTCTTTAGCTGATTTACTGCCTACAGCACTAGTTATGGCAACATGACTCAGAGTTTGGCCAATCATATTGATGATACTTTGATCTTGAGTCTTCCAGACAACATAATCAGTGGAGGGAGTACTAGTAACTCCATCAGAGGCAAGGATAAACTGTGGTGGATAATGATGCGCTAAAAGCAAGCGCATAATTTAACCCTGAAAATATCGTTAGTAGTATAAGTAAGTAGGGATCATTCTATTCCGGGGATTGAGGGTACACCTGTCATTGTCAAACAATTAAACAATTAAAATTAAAACAAAGTATAATATTCACAAATATATTCACAACTATAAACATTATTTACGAAAAAAAGGGGGGATTTTGTTTTTGGATTATAGAATTGAAAATTAAAATAAATAAAATAAAGAAAATATAAAAACACATGTACAAGAATGAAACATAAGAAACAAAGATCAAAACCAAATCCATATGAATGAAATCCAATTACAATTCCTATAGTTGATTATCTAATGTCATGAGAAATAAGTTGACTATGTGAAACGTTAATAAGCAAACGATTTCCCATATTTTACTTTCCTTGAATAATTGATCTAAGTGAAAGCACCTAAATCAATCCTATTGAACATGCAATCATAGTCTAGAAAGCTAGCTAATCAAGAACACATTCAATGCATGAAGAACAAAGAAATGATGTCAACCAAAGTGCACAACTTAGTATGAAAAAGTTCATCTATTTGCAATCCTCCTTAATTGATTTCGACTTTTGTCCAAAGCCTTTACTACTTATGAAATAGGTTCACAAAACTATTAGGTGAATTGTTTACCTAATTCTAGCACCAATTACATGCATATATCCCAAGTTGGCCACCAAAGAACACATACATATAAGAGTTTTCTATAAACCAAAATCAATTAAGCAATCTCACATAAGCAACATAGAAATCAACACAAAGAAATTACAACTTTATTTCAAAACATATAAACGGGCTTTAAACTTTGCCCTTAACATTATTTGTTAACTAGAATTCATAGTCTTACAAAATCAAACAAAGAAAACAAGAGAAAGGATATAATACACCTTGAAAGATGAATGATAAAGCCTTGAGACGAAGAACTTGAAGATCCTTGAAAGCAAGCAATCTTCTAGGGACGACACAAGGGTGGATGGCGGTTAGGAAATTGATGTATTGCATGGCTTCTCTTTCTCTTGGCTTGAAAATGAAGAACAAGAAAACTAGAGAATGAAAAAGAAATATGGAGAGGAAATGGAGAGATAAAGAAGATGAAATGGATGAAGGAATGTGTGTTATGGATTCATAAATTGGTGTTTGAGAGTGAGAGGAGAATGTGTTTAAATAGGGAAGAAAAAGAAGAGTGAAATGATGAGATGAAGAAAAATAATGAAAGTGGAGTATGAGAGTGGTTTGTAAAATATGTAAAAGATGAGGTAATGATGAAAGCAAAGCATGAAGGTGAAGAAATGTGGAAGTGTTGATGATCTTTTAGAGTAGAAAAATGTATCCAAGGAAAAAGAAATGCTTTTTTCATGTGGGTAGGAAACATGAACATGTGGTGTTGAGCTGTTTTCAGGTCAGTTTCTTCCCCTTTATTCCTTCAATTATTTCTCCATCAAAACTTCATTTTGGGCCTCCGATTTCTTTATATCAAATGTTCCTCTATGAGTGTAGATCATCCTGATAAATTTTCAGAGCTTCAATCCATGTGGTTGGGCCAGAAATTCTGCTGGACTCCTCACAGGTCTAGTTTTCCAGTTTTGCTTCTGCATAAAATTGGACTAATTGTTTGAAGGCCTTCCACTTCTATCTGGATCTTGCACTCTCCATATGAAATGTTCCTTTGGGTGTCTAGAATGGATCTGGAAGGTTTCAGCTCATTTGAAGTTCATTTGGTCAGGCGGCCGCTCCTTCTTCTTTGCTTGGCTTGGTTTCTCCTAGCCGGAGTAGGAATATGTGCAAAATTGATCTTTTAGTACATTTCCATTTTTCTCCATCATTTCCTAGGTAATTATGGACCTAACGCTCATTTCACCTTCATCTACTCCAATGTACCTAAAAATAGAAATTGAATTAAAAATCGATTCAGTTAAGGAATTAACTAAGTAAAATGTGAGGAATTAACTATTAAAATATCACATTAAAATGCTCCTATCAGATAAGGTGTTGAACCATCAACAAACCCAAATAGATTTTGACCTCTAAGAAATGATTCCATGCGAAACAACCATGTAGGATAGTTGTTCTCATCAAGTACGATGTTAGGAAGATACACAGTGGTGTGAGTAGTAGTATGAGTAGCTGGAGCAGTAATAGTCATCTTTAGCTTTCAACTTTCAGATTTCTCAATGAACACTTGTAAATGAACAATTCGAGCTCAATCAAGAGTAGATCGAGGACAATCTTATGCAAATTTGAACAAGAAGCAGTAGAATCAGTATATCAAACTTCAATTTCAACAATCTAGGGTTTCAATTCTTGATTTCTTCAACTTTGTTCATCAATTTCAGAATAACTAGTACTAAATATGCAAGTAGTGTACTAGAATCATAAATCCAAGGCTTCGAAGCCACAAATAACAACAATTTGCATCAATTCTTGAAGTAAATCTCAAATCTCAGATCTATTTGTATGAAGAACTTATCTGAATCACACTGTAAGTAAACTCTGATATGTGCTAGAGAGAGTAACGAACTCAGGCCACTGAAACTCTGATTTCGGCAACATGATCGGACCTGGCACTTGATACCATGTTAGTGGAGATGAGAGAGTAGAGAGAAAAGAGAGAGACACAAAAATTTCAAGAAGGAAAACTGAGCTTTCTTACATTACAATGAGAACGTACATGTATTTATACCTTGAGCTGAGCTACACAGATGAGCAACACGTGGTAGACAACTGTAGGTCACTAACTAATTAAGCATGAACTAACCCTAATTAGCAAGACTAATTAAGCACTAATTATAACAGCAACGTAACAACCTTTCCTACCCATGAACAATGCTAGGCTAGGAACTATATTTCTGTTAACACTCCCAAAAAAACGTTTAGCTAGAATTTAGTAAACAAATTTAGTGAGTGTAGTGATGCCTGTTATTTTTAACATATTTTGCCTCGCTTACTTCAGGTAGGCTGGATTTATGGGTCGATAACTGAAGACCTTCTAACCGGGATGAAGATCCACGCAAGGGGATGGAAATCCATCTTATGCAAGCTGGATCCACCAGGCTTTGTTGGGTCTGCACCTAAAAGTGTGCCAGTTATGCTAACCCAAAGGAAGAGGTGGATCACAGCACTCCTAGAAGTTTTGTTCAGCAAAAACAGTCCTATCTTTTCCACCCTCAATGCCAAGCTCGAGTTTAGGATGTGCTTGGCTTACATCTGGATCCTAATATAGGGCTTACACTGTATCCCTGCTTTATGCTATTCTCTCCTGCCAGCGCCTACTGTATCATTACCAACTCTCATTTCCTTCCCAAGGTAACATAGTCCTTTATTTCCTTTATGGTATGGTATTTGGGAAGCTAGTGATTCTTGTTAAGATCGATGTCTACAAATTCTATGGGTTCTGAATCCGAATGAAGCACTTTTAACACAATGGAGTTAGAACCGAAACTAATTTAACATGCTATGCTGTTCGATTCCTGATGCAGATAGAAGAACCGGCTCTCCTAATGTTTGCGGCTCTATATCTTGCTAACAACTTATACACTCTGTATTTTTACCTTGAATCTGGTCTATCAATCACTGCATGCAGTGGCGGAACTGTGTAAGGGTCTGGGGGGGTCCAAACCCCTGCCAAGTTGATCACTTCCTTAATTAGCTGACTCTTGCTGATTTGAATACCTTAATTATTAGAGCTATACCATATTTGAACCCCCCACCACCACTATATAATCTATCCTTTCTCTATTAACACCATACCTCAATGAATGAATTTCTTTAATCTTACTTTTTATATTTGATTGATATTTAATTTTGTAAGATATATATCAAACATTAAATTTTGATCTTGCAAAAACTTCAATATGGTTATAAAAGGCCGTTAACTACCATTAATTATTTGTTCTTTTTATACTTCAATTTTATGTTTAAAATGACAAAAAAAATTATTTTACATTTGGACCCCCCCAAACTCTTAATCCTGGTTCCGCCCCTGACTGCATGGTGGAATTATCAAAGAATGGGGCCACGAAACACTGTATTATCGACAACTTCTTTGCTATTTGGGACCATGAGTGTGGTACTCAAGCTTGTGGGGATTTCTGAGGTGATAGTTGAAGTCACACAAAAGGATGAATATTCCTCTAGTGATGATGATCACAATGCCAATGATGCTAATGCTGGCAAGTTCACTTTCGACGAGTCTCCAATATTTGTACCACCTACGACCCTCTTGTTTGTGCATTTAACAGCGTTGGCTATGAGATTGTTGGGAGTGAAATTACCAGTAGCTCTACAAGTGACGACAGGAGTTAGGGGTCATCATTTAGCCCGTGGGCCGATGGAGGCCCGCTGGCCCGGAGGGCCAAAAGCCCGGCCCGGCCCGCCAAAAAGCCCGCCATAGGCCCGGCCCGGTGGGTAGTGGGCCGGGCTTGGTTTAGGGGTTAGAAACCCGGCCGTCAAAAGCCCGCTAGGCCCGGCCCGTTAAAACCCGCAAATAAATATATATTATATAAAATTTTATATATATATATATATATATATCAATATATGTGTGTGTGTGTTTATATATATATATATATACACACACACATATAAATATATATTTGTGTGTGTGTTTATATATATGTGTTATATATATATATATATATATATAGATCTATATATGTGTGTGTGTGTGTGTTTATATATATATATATATATATATATATATATATCAATATATATATATATATATATCAATATATGTGTGTGTGTGTGTTTATATATATATATATATATATATATGTGTGTGTGTGTGTGTGTGTGTGTGTTTATATATATATATATATATATATATATATATATATATATATCTATAGAGATATATATATATATATATATATGTGTGTGTGTGTGTGTGTGTGTGTGTGGAAGTTCTTATAGTTCTATATAAAATATGTGCTAATGTGCATATATATATATTCTATATATCGGTTGACCAATCCGATCGGATTCGAAAATATGGTGAAATTGGCTAAATTTTTTACCACACTCATAATTTATTGTAATAATCACATCCAACGGTCGGTTTTCTCATTGTCTTTGAATTGCTATATGTTGCTCTTTGGAGTGTATGATGTATAAATATAGATTTAAAAGAGAAACTAGGTTTGACCTAGTTGATCGAATTCGAAACGAAAACCAAATTTGCTGGATTTTTTACAACCACCATAAAATATTACAATCTATCCATCAAACGGTTGGTTTTTCCAAATTCATTTTCCACTTCATGTTTGCTTTAAAATGAACCTCAACAATTTAAATGTAATGTACCAAGTCATACAACTTTAAGAGGCAAATTAGTATAGGCCAATGTATTTGTAATTAAAATTGAATTTTTTTTATCTTATGTCCACGCACATCCATCAATGAAATATATACAAACGTGATGTAAAAAAATGAGCAAGTTTTGCGGTCATCACACCATCAGTCAACCAAGAAAACATGCAAGTGACTATGGTTGACCAATCCGATCGGGTTCGAAAATATGGTGAAATTGATTAAATTTTTAACCACACTTATAATTTATTGTAATAATCACATCCAACGGTCGGTTTTCTCATTTTCTTTGAATTCCTATATGTTGCTCTTTGGAGTGTATGATGTATAAATATAGATTTATAAGAGAAACTAGGTTTGACCTAGTTGATCGAATTCGAAACGAAAACCAAATTTGCTGGATTTTTTACAACCACCATAAAATATTACAATCTATCCATCAAACGGTTGGTTTTTCCAAATTCATTTTCCACTTCATGTTTGCTTTAAAATGAACTTCAACAATTTAAATGTAATGTACCAAGTCATACAACTTTAAGAGGCAAATTAGTATAGGCCAATGTATTTGTAATTAAAATTGAATTTTTTTTATCTTATGTCCACGCACATCCATCAATGAAATATATACAAACGTGATGTAAAAAAATGAGCAAGTTTTGCGATCATCACACCATCAGTCAACCAAGAAAACATGCAAGTGACTATGGTTGACGAATCCGATCGGATTCGAAAATATGGTGAAATTGACTAAATTTTTAACCACACTTATAATTTATTGTAATAATCACATCCAACGGTCGGTTTTCTCATTTTCTTTGAATTCCTATATGTTGCTCTTTGGAGTGTATGATGTATAAATATAGATTTATAAGAGAAACTAGGTTTGACCTAGTTGATCGAATTCGAAACGAAAACCAAATTTGCTGGATTTTTTACAACCACCATAAAATATTACAATTAGGGCTGTAAGTAGGCTCGATACAGCTCGTGTTCGACTCGTATTCGGCTCGATTTTAGCTCGTTCGGCTCGTGCTCGTAAGATAAATGAGCCGAGCTTGAGCTCAATATTAAGCTCGACAAAAAAACGAGCCGAGCTTGAGCAAGGATACATTCGGCTCGTCTAGCTCGTGAGTAGCTCGTATTTTCCATGAGTAGCTCGAGCTTGTTAAAACTCAGCTCGTTTGTTAAAGCTCGACTAATGAATATTTATACTATAAAAATATAATTTTTCTAATCTCAATTCTTCAATTATTTTTATTATATTCATTTTCAATTGGAAGAGAATATGAAAATTTAAATAAAATTTATTATAATAAATAACAATACTTGTGCATCAATTAAATCAAACCATAGCAACCACTATAAAAAGAAAAAAATTGAGATCTTATTTAATTACTTTAAGTGCAATTTTGAGTTGGATGCATCATTTTGAGTTTATTCTAGACAATAAAAGGTATTTGTATGTTGGTTAGGCATCAAATTTGGATTATTATTTTATATTTTCTTTCTATCTTTTTTATTTTTTAAATTTAAAGTCAAATGAGCCAAGCCGAGCCTGTTCAAGCTCGAGCTCGTCCAATAAATCAAGCCGAGCCGAGCCTAGCTCGAGCCTAAGAAAAATATTCAAGCCGAGCCGAGCTTGAACATGAAAAAGAAAATTCAAGCTTTAGCCCGGCTCGAGCTCGATAAAAAACAAATGAGCCGAACATGATCACCTTAGTATTCGCTCCGACTCGGCTCATTTACACCCCTAATTACAATCTATCCATCAAACGGTTGATTTTTCCAAATTCATTTTCCACTTCATGTTTGCTTTAGAATGAACCTCAACCATTTAAATGTAATGTATCAAGTCATACAACTTTAAGAGGTAAATTGGTATAGGCCAATGTATTTGTAATTAAAATTAATTTTTTTTATCTTATGTCCACGCACATCTATCGATGAAATATTTACAAACGTGATGTAAAAAAATGAGCAAGTTTTGTGGTCATCACGCCATCAGTCAACCAAGAAAACATGCAAGTGACTATGGTTGACCAATCCGATCGGGTTCGAAAATACGGTGAAATTGACTAAATTTTTAACCACACGTATAATTTATTGTAATAATGACATCCAACGGTCGGTTTTCTCATTTTCTTTGAATTGCTATATGTTGCTCTTTGGAGTGTATGATGTATAAATATAGATTTATAAAAAATTAGTGTCTTTAAAAATTTATTTATCAATAAATTAGTATCTATATATAAATATAGATTTTTTGGGTACAATATAGTTATATAGATTTGTTATCTTTGGTTGTATTTGATCATTATCCAATGAATTTCCAAACCCCTTAAAAAAAATATCATATCTTTAAAACTTCTTTTTTTAATGAAGCCCGGCCCGGCCCGTAAATACGTGGGCTACCCGGCCCGGCCCGAAAAAGCCCGCAAGGCCCGCCTTTCCGGGCCGGGCTTGGATCTTGCCATTTATAATGAAGCCCGGCCCGGCCCGTTGACGACCCCTAACAGGAGTTGGGGAGATAGTGTGCAGTTTGTGGGTGGTGATTTGCTTTTGGCCATTTTTGAGAGGGTTGTTTGGGAAAGGTAAATATGGAATTTCATCGTCCACTATACTCAAGTCGGGTGTGTTAGCTTTGCTTTTCACGCTCTGCTGTGGAAAATTCTCATTGCCATTGTGATGAGAATCATCTCTGAATGTTTGGACAATTTGCCAAGTTTGAATAATTACTATTATACTCTTGTATCGTACGTATAATAGTGGATAAATTTATTTTACCTTTTACCAAAGGAAGCTAATTTGTAGTAATTTTGTGCAAAGAATTGTCTTGCCTATATGTCATAGGATCAGACATGATTTGCCTCTAGTATATATAGTTGATGTTCTTATTCAATCTTCTCCATACTTTAAACTACAGGGGGAGAAAGAGAGAGATGGAGAATTGGGGTTGTTGTCTTGCCGCACCTCTCTTACTCAGGTAATTGAGGGATTGGAGATGACTAAAGTCCTATGATTTGACTCCTAGCATTCCTGCTCTAGGCCATAAGCCTCAAGGAGGATCATTTTAGTATATACACAATAGTATTTGCACTTTTGTCAATACCAAATAAATTGGTATTCGAGCAAATATTCAAAAAAAAAAAAAAAAAAAGGTGGTTCCCAAATCTTTCTAATTGGCAAAGAAGGTATGAGATTGTTACGTACATTTCATTAACTTAGTACCGAAGTTAACTTCTGTAAATTTAATATATACCGTGGAATGTAATTGAAGTTTGTACGTGAAAAAAATGATGGTTTGCCAAAAATACCCTTAAAATCAACAATGTGGAAACTGGAAAATACATTTTCATTTCGGAGAATTATCACAAAGATAATGACTGATTAATATTGGACACATGCGGTTAAAATTTGATAACGAGTAGCATTTTCTTTTCTTTGGCTATAAGAAAGCGCTAAATCTGGTTTTGGCATACGATTTCGGACCATAGGCTAAGTTTTGCACTGATAAACTTAATTACTATATATAAAGTTAAGAAATAAACAGCATGAAGCAACTAAGCAGAAGTCACATTAGGACTCGATTTATTTATTGTACGCATAGTATCATACACTGATACAGTACTGATTAATAGATTAATCAGATTTATTATACATATGATATATCCAAGCTGGATCAATTAACTAAACGAACCGGGAAAGTTCATATCGGAAGTTACAACTCCCACCTCCTACGCGCCCGCCTCGTTTCGCATCACAACATTTCGGCAGTTCACTTATTGCAACATCAAGACACTTCTTACATTCCAGGCGAGATAGGTCCCCCGTGCACTGAACTAAACCATACAACTTGTTCGATTTATCGAGCTGTAGCTCACCAGTACTATAAAACTTTCGGTTAGAAGAAGCTTTATTGGATAATCCACTCAACAATTTCTTAACATTCTTATTGAATGGAGTGGGATTGCTTACGGTCTTGGTGTTCCACATATAGAACTTGTTTGTGCTATCAATTTGCCCAAAGAAGTTGTCATTTGAGTACTTCAGCATGCAATGGTCGTACCATATTATGGCTCCTTTTTTATGAGGGCAGCGTGCACGAAGCTCTTTGCTTGCTTCAATGACACAAGTTTTACACTTTGGGCTTGAGACGTCGCCTCGGCATAGCGCTAGTCCGTTTACTTTGTTCGGACCTAGACCAGTTGAAGCAACCCCGAATCCTGTTGGAGGGACTTTGGTGGATAAACGATTGAGCATCTTGTTCAAGTTAGCATGGTATGGACTACTGCCAGTGTAGTTTGCCTTGCTGAAACAGATATGATAAAGTGGGGAAGCACCAGAGGCTGCATGGTGCAAAAGACAGAAGAGCAAGAAAGACAGAGGGATTGATTTGGAGAAGAACATGTTGGCTTAACCTTGAGGAGGGTTTTGTAGGATGTGTGCATTTTTCTACCCAATAGCACCCTCTATATATAGGATTCGAGAAGTCGATTCTGCACTGGGAGGGCTAATAAGCTACAATATTTTTACGTTGGTGGCTTTTGACTGGAAACCAGTGGTTATCTATTTCGATAAACATCAAAAAAGTCAAATGATGATACTTGTAAAATATTTGAAGTCTGCAGAGGCTATTAATTTCTGCTCGTTGGAATTTGCACGTAAAATATTTCACAGAATCATGCATGAATCAACGCAACTGGTTGCGCTGAGGTCGATCCTTAAGAAAGTGGCACATACGCACATACAAAGACGATGATACTAAAATCGAAAAACGTATATATGTAACAAGTAATTACACTATAAATTAACAAAGTATAGTTTAACTTTAACATGATATAGAAAGAAGCTGTACTTGCTACGGAACCAATTCATCATAATGGCTAGGTTATCTACAATATGTACTCTACCTATTTCTTCAACCCTTATCAGCATGACTTTTGAGATCACAGTTTTGTGATTAGAGAATAAAATCATAATCTACCCAGAGTCGTGCAATATATAATCAAGTAACATTCTCATACCATCAAACTTAGAACAAGGATATCTTGATTCGGCCGCTTAACACTTTCTAGCTTGTTATATATTGCTTAAGTTTTAATCTACGATAATCTACGATTTCAACACAAATCTCAGAGTCATACTTTAGGTTTGATTGTTTTTAGTAATCCCTAAAGGATAAGGGAGAATCGTTGAATAGTCTTTATATTTTTGGTGAAGCAGTGGACAAACCACACTGTACCTAGTTTTGCTTTAGTATGGGGCTAGCGGCCGCTGACCTAAATAAAATTATGAATATATCTAAACGTTCATCAAAAGAAAGAGAAATAAGTCAATTAAAGAAATTCCGTATCCTTCAATTCATCAATGGTTGTCATCTAAATTGATGACTTTTTATTTAATTAGAAAGCTTGAAAGGTGAGGCGCTAAGGAAATCGCGCTTTTAGAAATTCATGGAGTTTATCAGACAGCACTCGATCCTTGGAACTTAATTTTCACAGAAGATACATAATTCACACAACCTCGATCTCGACTGTGCTGTGGATGATCTGAGCGAGGCATGCCAATAAGTTTCAGGTGTAGGACAACTTCTATGATATCTGCCCTTCTCCTTCAAAAGGAAAAAGTTAAAAATTTAATAAAATCATCATAATAGGAAGGAAATCCAATGTCCTTCTATCCTTCTATGATATCTGTTCTTCTGCTATGATATCTGTTCTTCTGCTTCAAAAGAAAAAAAAATAAAAATTAAATAAAATCATAATAGGAAGGAAATCCAATGTCCTTCTGTCGTTCTATATATGATATCTGACTATCTGTTCTTCTCCTTCAAAAGGAAAAAATTATGAATTAAATAAAATCATAATAGGAAGGAAATCTAATGTCCTTCTGTCCTTCTATGATATCTGTCCTTCTCCTTCAAAAGAAGAAAAATTAAATTTAATAAGATCATAATAGGAAGGAAATCCAATGACCTTCTGTCCTTCTATGATATATGTCTTTCTCCTTCAAAAGGAAAAAATAAAATTAAAATAAAATAAAATCAGAATAGGAAGGAAATTTAATGTATTGACCATGTTTTTTTTCAAGGACTAATGATATACATGTAGTGCTAAAAAGGAATGGACTCGTATTTGAATGAGTGAAAGATTGTCCCATTATGTACCGTTGTACGTCTTATGGTTTTAGAGAATGAAAAATTTAGACTCGGGACTTGTGGGACTATCTTGTAGGTTTGTTTAATCATTTGTGGTATTCACATGTACACCAACTCTTTAAAACAAAAATTAAAGTCAAAAACTATGACCGAACAACAAGTTTTAAAATTGGTATATTAAAATTATAATATTTTTTTTTAAAGAAGAACTTAACACTTGGATCTCAGAAGGTCTGATGTAGCCAATGGCGGAGCTAGGATTTTAAAATAGGGTGGGCTAAAAAAATTTTTTAATAAAAGTTTACTAATGCTTTAAACTATTTTTTTTTCCTAAGTTTTACTAGTAACATGTTTTATTCTTTCCTTAAATTAAACCACATCATATATTAATTACATATTAAATAATCAAATAGCTAACTGATCCAAAAAAATCAACATTATAACGTTTGATAGAAATTCTATAACAAAAGTCTAAGACAAAAGAACATATCTACTCAAATTTTATCTTGTGCTCTTGAATAGAACCAAAAATCTTTAATTATTGAATTTGTATCATAATTCTCAGCCAACTCTTATTCTGACTTAATTTACCTAAAAAAAGCAAGTTTTTTATGCGAATATGTCTCTTACGGTGCGTTTGGATGAGAAAATTATAAAATCCGTATGAATTTATAATGATGGAATATTTAATTCTATCAATCTAAAATTCCATTAATTGCAATTTCTATTGTTTGGTTGCATCTATTTAGGATTTGAAATGTGTAATAAATTAAGAAAGTTTAAAACAAATAAAAATATAAAATAGAAAAAAAGTCTTGTTTTGGAAATAAAAATTGAATATTGCAAAGGAATTCGTAAATAACACCTATTTTGGTGGAAATTGAAGTGAAGAATTTAAATAATGAATTCTTTCGTTTTTTTTCCACAGAGAAATTAAAAAATTTTAATATGATAATGCCAAACGAGGGAATTGGCTTTTAGGAATTATGAAATCCTCAATTTCAATTAAATTCCATTATTTTTTCCCTCATCCAAACACACTCTTAAAGCAGAATAGAAAATAAACACAACTAAATACTTCAAGCAAAGAAATAACATAGATATGACCCAAGAAAATTAACATATGGGCTAACTTTAGAAATTTGAAGTGAGCTACTTTTTAATATTTAATTTTTTAAATTAAAATTAAGCTATAAATTAATATTTTTTCAAATTTGGAGTGGGCTGTAGCCCAGCAGAGCCCGTGTATAGCTACGCCTTTAGATGTAGCAATGCCACAAGCATACAAATTTTTTTTTTTTTGGGTCAGATCAACAACTTATATGCAACACCTAGTCTTCCGTGAGTTGACTCACGACTCAAACTTACAAATAGGAGATTTTATGTCACTAAATCAAATGGTACTGAGCAAGCATAAATGAGTTTAATTAGCTAAAGTAGATGAAAATAATAATAATAGTAATAGTAAAATGATAAAATAAAAAAATAAAAAGTGTAACAATTTTTTCATAAATTGTATGGGTGCACGAAATAAATTTTTGCATGGACACCACATTTTAGAGAGGTAAACCAAATTGGGAGGAGGACGACCACTAGCGGACGCACGTTGGGACAAGTGGGGGCTGCTGCCCCCAGTGAATTTTTTTCATTTGCTCAACAGCTTCATATATATATATATATATATATATATATATATATATACTATGGTCATCGGTTTTGCCCCCAGAAGAAGAGGAATATATATGCTGCCCCATGACTTGACTATTGTGTAATCTGCTGCCTCACAAAGTCACAGTAATGCAATTAAACTAAGGAAACTTACACGTGTAAATTTATGCAACCATTTGACTTGTCTACAAGTCGCAAATCTTTCTCTTCTTAATTTTATATTTCTATTTTATAAGAGTTTCACATGTGCATGATTTCATAATTAATCAGTTTTAACTTCTTCTTTTTTATGAACTACATGATGATCGCTAACATTAAATTGTAATAAGGTGGGGTGGTAAGGCTTTGGTCTCTCATTTGAGAGGTCAGGAGTCTGAGCTCTATCAAAGGTAACAGTGGGTTTCTTTTTAATCCATGATGATTTTTCATTTTTTTGTTTTACTAGGAAATATAGTAAGTGTACTTTATTTCCCACACCAGACAATGGATCCCAACTGCGGTGCATGCTTGTTTCTCACCTGAAGTGGCTCAGAAGGTATTATGTATCCCTCTTAGTCAAAGAATTTTTTGTGACAAACCTTGTTGGAGTCCCGAAAAAAAAAGGTTTCTACTCTGTTAAAACTGCTTATCAATTGGATTGCTAGAGCCAAAGTATTAGAACATGTTCTTACTTCTACATCTCAAGGTAATCTGTATGAGGAATTATGGAAGAGACTCTGGAAGGCAAAAGTGCCTGGTAAGGTTCAGATCTGCATTTGGCGTGCTTGTTCCAATTTACTTCCTACAAAAGTTAAACTCAGTACCAAAGGGTATGAGGGTGATCTTCAGTGTATTCTGTGTCCACATGCATATGAAGACATTTACCACGTCCTTTGCAAATGCCCTACTGCCGCTGCAATCTTAACTGCACCTCCCTTTAATTTGGGACGAAGCTTGGTACCCCATGTTGAGTTTAAGGACTGGTTACTTGATCATGCCTTGCATCTAAAGAAAGAAGTTTTTGCAAACCTCCTAATGATGCTTTGGGCTTTGTGGACGAACAGAAACAATATGTTGTGGAACAATACAACGTAACCTGCTGATGCCCTAGTACTTAGCACGCTTGCTTGGTTTGATGACTTCAATAGGATTCATGGTGCTGACAAACCAATGCACCCAAAACAAAAGCAGTTTTGGAGACCGGCTGCCCCAGGAACATGGAAACTAAATGATCGTGGTAGCTTCCTTCCAAACATTGATCGTGGTGGTGCAGGGGGTGTTATGCGGAATGAAGCAGGACATTTTTATGCGGCTTTTGCAACTCTTGTCCCGTTTGTAACTTCGGCAAAGCAGGTTGAACTGTGTGCTATTAGTGAAGGCTTAAAGTTGGTGACAGCAATGCAGATCAGCAATGTTGTCATTGAAACAGACTGCTTGGAGGCTGTCTCTAGTATTATGGACATCCATTTTACTCATGTCAATAACGAGGGCATCATTGCTGACATCCACTAGAGGCTGCAGCAACGACCTGATATCGTTATACAACATACTCTACGTGGGTGTAATCGAGTAGCTCATTGTTTGGCTAATTCAGCCTATGAGGCTAGTCATAGTTCTATTTGGTCTGTGGGACCGCAAGCCTTCATTCTGGAGGCATTGCACTTTGATTGTAAACATTTGGGATAATTTCCCTCTTCAATGAAACTCTCGTGATTCAAAAAAAAAAATAGTAAGTGTATTTTATGGTAAATAGATAGAAATAAAATATGTGTCAAGAAATATATTGATTTAAAGTTAGTTTATGTGTCAGGAAGTTAGAATATGTATTCATTGAAAATATTATCCATGTCGAAGGATTGAAAAATTATGTTTCATTCATTGTAGTATTTTATATTTGTTTGTTCAATCTTTTTTTTTTGCCCCCACTCACAAAAATTTATGCGTCCGCCACTGAGAACGACGACGATTACAACGACAAGGGAGGGGGTCACCCATTGCCTCAGAGTGTGCCAGGTAGCGTGCCTAGTGCACACAATACGTATTTGCATGATTGTCGCATTTTAAAAATACTAATAGTCATATACATCACCTCGGATACCCTGATATGCAACATGTGAAGTACAAACAATAAGTATTTGCATGATTGCGGCGTTTTAAGAAAGTAACAGAATTCGTAGAAACAAATACCTATCAATTTGTCCCATTCATCACCACAAATAGCCTGACAGAGCATGGGGAATACACTTGTTTCTGGTGGATTTCTCCGGGTACATCACACAGAATGCTATTCCTCCAGCAGGTATCAAAATAGCTCTAAAGCCCTGTATCAAAAGACACAACGTTAAAGGTATAAACCGTACCGGATGGTTTATGCCTCTCCGATGCTTGAGTGAGACTCTACGTATATTTTGACAGTAATAGTAAGGGAAAGAAGTTATTACTTTCATGAAGGTGGTTGAGTTTGGCTTATGTACTCGAGCCTGGGAAAGAGGTTTCCCACCTCTTCGATGTGTTGTAGGCTAACACAGGCACTAGTTATCAGAAAGCTAATTGGGTGAAAGTGTTGAATTCAGATTTTGAAATCCAGGTTATGGAGGAGGTTGAAGAAGAACCAGGAAAATCCTCAGGAAAAAAAAAATCACAATCCAATTCAAACCTATTGAATCTCTTTAGATTTAAGCAATCAATCCAAAGGAGAACTCCACCGCTGACATGGGTAATTACATATATTGATTAGATATGGATGGCAGGGACTTGTTGCAAATCTTCTGTTCCAATGGGCTCCGATGAAGTTTCGGACGACTCTCGACAATCACCAACTCTCTCTGCTCTGGTTTGCAGCCGGTGATGGGAATGTGTTATAAACATCGTGAACAATAAGTCGACCTTCCCAATTATAAACATCACACGTGGGGAACATGTGCCAGTAAACCCAATTGTTACTGAAGATCAGATTTTTTTATTTTTTTTTTTTATTTTTAGTTTTAGACTAAATCTGTTAATGCACGCTCTGTTAACAGAGCCCAGGTGACCACCCACCTAGGTGGGCTGAAGAATCTCCGCAGTTGTCGACGAAAAACTTTTGCATGAAGGCCGCGTTTCAAAAAAGAAAACCTAATTTGTAATTTGAAAAAGGAAACAAAAGGGAAAAAAAAATAAAACACCCACTCACGCCACATTTGCCATGTTATAAAGTGCAATGAGTCTAACGCCTCCATATACACAAATTCCTCTCACTCTTACAGTCTCACTCTCACTCTCACTCTCCTCTAGAGTACTGCTGAGTCCAAAAATACCAATGGAGAGAGATCCGAGGAGAGGCAGCAATATCACTGCCTCAATTGCTAACCTTCCAGAATCATTGTTGGGCGATCAACCATCACCACCACCAGGAGGAGGAGGCAGGGCGTTTCCAACCATGCCTGGGTCGGAGTTTGCCCGATCCATTTACGCCGACCCGGCCAGAAGGGAGGTAGAGCAGTTGATTGAGGAGCTTAACGATCGTCGTACCCGAGAACAGGCTCTACAAGGTCTCTCTAAGGCAAGGTTTTACCTTGAATAATTCATTTATCTAACACCACGTACGTTGGTGTGGTGCAAACAGCAATTTTGATAGTGCAGTTTCACTAGTAGTTCTTTTTTTTTTTCTTTTTTCTTTTTTCTTTTTTTCAGTGAAAACTTGTAATTCTTAATTATTTATATGAAACCAAAGATTTTTTTTATCTTTTCTTCTCTCTTTCTTTTCCATAGCAAGGTTTTAGAGTCTCAGTTTTGATGGTGCAGTTTCACTGGGAATTCTTATTTCTTATTTATATAAAACCAACGATTTTCTTTTCTGTTTTCATAGCAAGGTTTTAGAATTTAGCCTCTTGCTTTCCTATGTGATATGGGATGCTTAATTTTTTTTTTTTTTGCTCATGTTGTTTAGAATTTAATTGTCAGATAATTCTGGGTGTTTTTATGTGTAAAGCTCTAGTTTCATCTAGGCTTTGCAAAACTTTATATATTGTGTACCAATTTATGTTCTGGGATTTATATATACCCGGAATTGCTGTTATAATTGAATTTTTATTTTATTTTATTCTATATTTTATCTTCTCTTTTTCTCGAATTCAGCTGAAGGAGGTTCCTGACGTGGCTCTATTACTGTGGCATACCAGTGGTCTCATGTTTATGCTCCTAAGGGTATGGTACTTCACTTGTCTAGCTTCGTATTTTTTTTTCTTTTCAATTTGTTATATTTTCATTCATATTTACTTACAATAATATTGACCTAGAAACAAGTTTACAATTTTATTTGTACTCTATATGCAGTGTTTAGTTTTGACTCTTTGGTTTGTTGCCTAGATATGTTGATATCATGATTGGTTTAATTATTTGGTTTATGTCAGGAAATAACTGGTGTATACCACCTGATGTCAACCCCAAATCTTACTCAGGAAGTATCAAACCGAGTTTGCAATACCATAACTCTGTTTCAGGTTTATTTTCCTTTTGTTATTTTTGTTCTCTCTTTATGCTGGCCTCATGTCAATCTCATCGTTATAATTGCTTGATGATCTTGATGTGTATTGTTGATCCTTATAATGATCTTCATGTCTTTGATTTATATATGTATGCAGAATATTTATTTCGATTCTTTTTTTTCTTGACAGTGTATAGCTTCTCATCTAGAGACAAGAAAGCCATTTATCAGAGGTAATTTCTTTCCCGTGCACTCACGTCTAGTGATTCCATAAACTGCTGAAAATATTCAATTTATAAAATACTAATTCCAAATTGAATTGGGTGAACTTGTAGTATCAAAGATAATCCGGAAAATGTAATTATTTACCTTTGAAGTAACTATGTTTTATTTTTATGTGATGCATAATGTAATTGAATTTCATCTTATGCGCAGCTAGCATGCCATTGTATCTCTACCCTTTCATTGGCACTGAGAACAAGGACAAGCCTCATGAATATCTCAGACTATCCAGCTTAGGTGCTCTTGGGGCCCTAGTGAAGGTATATTCATTTGTATAATTTTGTTTAATTTTCATTATTAAGTTATGAAATCAACATTTACCCTTGTTCAGGGTCACCCACCAAGTAGAGACGAAGTTGATCCAGAAATTATACATTTCCTCCTAGAAAGCCAGGTATTTTGCCACTGCATCCGCTGCATGGAAGTTGGCGGTGTATTGTCAAGAACTGTAAGTAACAAGCTTTGAAATTAACTTTTTCTAGTCACCATTTGCAAATTAACTTTCATCCCTTAATGTTTGAAATTTAATGTGTTTGATTCACAGAGGTTTGAGAATATTTATGTTCCTTTGAATGTGCCCGCACATGTTCTGCAGGTGGCTACATTTGTAGTTGAAAGAATTCTGACAACTGATGAGGGACTCAACTACTGCTGCAATTTCGGGGATCGGTTTTATGTAGTAACTCATGTTCTTGGAAAGATGACTGATAAGCTTCTTGAAGAACCTTCTGCCCGCCTGCTTAAACTTATCATAAAGTGCTTTCTTATACTGTCGAGAGGTCCAAGGTATGCAATGACTAATGAGATTATTCTCAATAGTTAATATTCATTTAATTTGTTTACCAAGCCAGCCCCGATTTAGTCAGCATGCCAAGCTCCTCACCTGTTAATATATTTGTGTCTCAAGTCTGTGCAGGGACAGTGAAGGTTTAAGATGCTGTATTCCTAAGAGCTTAACACATCCCAATGTTATTAACCTCCTCTCTGTAAGTAATCAAATTGAAAATACAGGAACCAAAGTGGAGAAATGGTCTAAACTACCGGGGCCAATTAAAAGGCCTCAAGCTAGCTAGTTACAATTTCTTTGTGTGTGTGTGTTTCTTATAAAAAAAATTTCTTACTGAAACTATTCCACTTAATTTTCAGGGTGACCGAGACGCCATGCGGGGTCTGCAACAGCTCTTGAAAAATGTTTCAAATGGGCGCCAGGTTCATGTATCACCCACTGGGGAGCTAGTTGGGTACTTGATCGATGGCTAGCGTGCAACCATATCTTGTTACCAATATGCAAACAAAATGAAGAAAGCTTGTTGTAGTACTTCATGTACTTTTCTTCTCGTTGTAAGTCTGTCTTTAATGTTGTATTATGTTGGTTTGTACTTGGTTGTTCAAGAGATGTCAAAGACCTAACAGTTCTAGACTACAGTGTAGGCTGGTCTGTTCTGTTTGTGATGTTAACTAAGTTTCATGTTGTTCCAATATTAGTCTTGAACTGAATTTGAGTCCACCGTATTGCTTTAATGACAAAGTATTTTCAATTTTCAAATTTTGTTAAAAGCGTGTATTAGAGGCATATATATTGTGAATTATCACATAAATACTATAACAGGTTAAAGGGATCCGTTCTATAGAATTCTAGCCAAGTCTGGTGATGAAATTAAACACCCTGCCATCGTTAGAAAAGTATATCTGAAAAGAAGAGGGAATCGAGTAATGAGTATATGACACTTCCTGCAAGGCAATACTATATGTATTTATAGATTGCAGAAGAGCTAGTGAGCTATAATTGGTTCGTTAACCAATATTGTAGAGTTCACAATGATATTTCCAATTTCACTAGCATCATACCCCATCTATTTTGGGGTGGATGGGTAGGGGGTGAGTTGAGAAAAATTAAGTAAATTACGGAAGTGTAATTATTAGATAAAAAAATATATATAAAAAAATAAAAACTAATGTGGCTACTTTGTCTTATTTTGTTTCTTATTCCTAAAAGGAATAGGGAAGGGATATAATTCCGTATGTATAATGTCTAATTTCTATTTCTTGACAAACTTCGCGGATTCCATGTCCTATTCAATTTGGAATTCATAAACGAGAAAGGATTCCTAAACCAAAGAGGATGAAAACTTTCCATATACCCTAGGGCGAATGACACTATAAATAGGGCCTCTCGTAGTCGCACTACACAAACTCTCCTGATTGCCTTCTCATTCTCCCTGAACGCTCAAAGGAAAGCAAACCACAGTTCTCTTGTCTAGAATTTGCAATGCCAGCATCAGCCATGGGGAAAAGTAACAACAACCCTCGTGCCTATGGTCGCCAAAGCTGCACCAAGCAGTTTTGGAAGGCTGGGGAATACGAAGGAGCTCCTCGCAACACCCGCAGACAAATGGATTCTTCTTCCACTAGTGGATTCGATCACGCCAGGATGCACCCCAAGTTTCTGCACTCCAATGCAACGAGTCACAAGTGGGCTCTTGGAGCTTTCGCGGAGCTTTTAGACAATGCACTGGACGAGGTGCACAGCGGTGCTACCTATGTCAATGTAGACGTGCTTGACAACAAGAAAGACGGAAGCAAAATGCTCCTGGTTGAAGACAATGGCGGTGGGATGGACCCGGAGAAGATGAGGAAGTGCATGTCATTGGGGTATTCAGAGAAAAGCAAGATGGCAGACACCATTGGCCAGTACGGAAACGGTTTCAAAACAAGTACCATGAGGCTAGGGGCTGACGTCATCGTCTTCTCTCGTAGTGACAGAACTCAGAGCATAGGGTTGTTGTCTTACACTTTCTTGAGGAGCACGGCAAAGGAGGATATTGTAGTTCCCATATTGGACTACGAGAGAAGACGAGGGAATGAAACTTGGGGCAAGATGTTCCGATCCTCGAGCGAAAACTGGGACAAAAGTTTGGAGACAATACTTGAGTGGTCGCCATTTGAGAGTGAACGAGACTTGGATCATCAGTTTTATATGATGAAGCAGCACGGCACCCGAATAATCATATACAACCTTTGGGAGGACGATGAAGGAAACTTGGAGCTTGACTTGGACACTGAAGCTCATGATATTCAAATGCGAGGCGTGAACCGGGATGAGAAGAACATACAAATGGCTGAACAGTATCCAAACTCTCGTCATTTTTTGACCTACCGCCACTCGTTGAGGAGTTATGCAGCAATTCTCTACTTGCGGCTTCCCACTAACTTTCGAATCATTCTTCGCGGCAAGGATGTTGAGCATCACAACATTTTGAATGATTTGATGTGGTCCGAGCAGATTACGTATAGGCCTAAGCCTATCGAAAAGGAGGAGACATATATAGCGAAGAAAACCAAGAAGGAAAAGAAGGATACAAATATGGTTGCTGAGGTCACTCTTGGGTTTGTGAAAGATGCAAAAAACCATCTTGATGTTCAAGGGTTCAATGTATATCACAGGAATAGGCTGATCACGCCATTTTGGAGGGTGTGGAATGCTGCAGGAAGCGATGGCCGCGGTGTTATAGGTGTTATAGAAGCTGATTATATCAACCCAGCTCATGATAAGCAGGGGTTTGAGCATACCTTACTTCTTGACAGACTCAAGCAAAAGTTGGTGGAAACGCAAAAGGCATACTGGTCTACCAATTGTCACAAAATTGGCTATGCTCCACGCCGCAATGTCAGGGCTATTAATGAAGAGAGGGAAGCTGCTAAGTCAGGTAGCCAAAGACCAGTTTTAGATTCAAATCCAGACAAGTCCTCTTCACGCAAGACACCGGTTTTAGATTCAAATCCAGATGAGTCCCCTTCAAGCAAGAGACCAGTTTTAGTTTCAAATCGAGACGAGTCCTCTTCACGAAAGAGACCAGTTTTAGATTCAAATCTAGACAAGTCCTCTTCACGCAAGAGATCACTTCCAGATTCGAATACAAATGAAGCCAAATCCCCCCCACACAAAAGTCAGAAAGTTTCTTCAGACAAATCTCCCAATGGGAATGCGGATATGCACAAGAAAAATACAGTGCAAACAACAACAAAGTCATCAACCCGTCGCCAAGAAATTGTGTTAGGATTAAGCGTTGTGGAGCAACCAAGGAAGGAGAACCAAGGGAATGTAGCTGCTGATGTGCAGACTGAAAGATGCAAGTCACGAAGAGAAAATGAGGAATTGATTCTCGCTGACGAGAAAGCACGAGGAGACAATGAGGAAAACAACTTGAAGGAAGAGTTGCGGAATGCATCCAATACCATTCGAGAATTGCGTATACAGCTGCAAAAGGCAAATGAAGAAATTAAGAAGTTGAACATGCAGCAAGACGAGAGAGCACGACGAAACAAAGAAGAAAACAACTTACTGAAGGAAGAGTTGCGGGATAAATCCAATGAGCTGGAAAAGGCAAATGAAGAAATTAAGAAATTGAACATGCAGCAAGACGATCTGATTGACATGTTGGCTGAGAGCGAGATGAAGTTGCGGCACTCAACTTGAAAGGTTGTTAAGATCTAACCTAGCCAGTGATTAGTTGTAATTGGATGGCCTAGTTCAACCCAAATTTCTCGATCAATCTAAGTTGAAAGGATTCAATGAAGTTGTAAATTCACAAGCATTATTAAATTAACAAGTGTGTTTGCAGTTGTCTTATATTTTCTATTGGAATTTTAATGCATATAATTTTTGTCTTTTGAGAAAGTAATTACTCTGCACGAAATACATAAAGCAACCCACCAATTAATAGAAACTCTTCTACTGGAATTTCACTATTTTGAGTTTGACCAAAAAAACATGGAAGGAAGAAAGAGTTCTGCAACACTTGGTGGGGTGCTTAATGTAATGATATATATGCAAGCAGCAACAAATTTAATGGAGTTTGAAATCAAATCATACCCGTTGGCATCATTCTCAATCAAGCCATATCATAAGAATATAAACAAATACAAAAATTGGAACAAATGGATTTAAATTACAAAAACTCACAAACAAATTATGTGTGATCTTGGGAAAGTGAATGTACATCTCGCTTGGGAGGTATTGAAAGATTGCTCTCAAGCATAAAAGAGAGATCATGCATCTGTGACATTATTTTCTCCACATCTTCAGACTTTGATACTGTTTTTGCACTAAAAATATCTCCTCCATCCTTCGCAATATCTTCATCTTTTGGGCCCGCATCAGCCATCCTACATATGCACATAAAGAATATGGTTAAGATAGGTTGTTCAAAGAAGAATGGATAGGAAGATCCAGATAAATAGCCCACATGCATGCACCTGTCTAAAACAGAAGCCTCTGGCTGGGATATATTCACTACTGTAGAACCATGTGAACTGCTAATTTCTCCAGCAGAGAGATCTGGCTGCGAAAAGTTACCAAAATCCAAGTCCTGTGAGTTGCAAGCTGTGCTGAACAGATTTGTTACTGAAGTCTCATCAGCAGGTGTCATCTGATCGACAGTTTGTTTTGAAGAGCTAGAACCATTCTGTGCACTACTCAAGCTAGTAAAATCATTCCAAGCACCAAACGAATCATCATCCTGTGAACTGCTAGCTGTGCTGAACAGATTTGTTACTGAATTCTTGTCAGGAGCTGTTGTCTGATCGACAGTTTGTTTTGAAGAGCTAGATGGATTCTGTGCACTACTCGAGCTAGTGAAATCATTCCAAGCACCAAACGAATCATCATCCTCATCAGCAGTCGTATTATCAGGAGCCTCCTTGCTAGTGGTCTGCCATTGAGTGTCTTCAACCCAATCAACACCAGTAGATAATAAGTTATTTGCATTTTCAGCTATTCTGTCATCCTTCACCGTAGAAAGTGATTCTAACTGTTGAGGCTGCCCAGCTAACCCAGAGTTGGAAATACTCAATAAATCATCTGAAAACCAGTCATTACTCGTGGATGTACTATGGTTTGATTTTACATTAGTCGAGTCCCCAACAGATCCAAACACCGTGTCTATATGGGCAGAAAGATCCACTGTAGAACCCACAAAGGGGTCAAGTGATTTTGATTCTTGAGGAACATTTTCAGAAGCAGCGGACTGAAAACTTGCCGGCCAACTGGAAATGGAATCACCGCTCTCGCCTTGAGTAGACTGCACAGCTGTCGCAGAAGGCTGCACATTCTGAAACAAGCTAAGATTTTCATGACCTTGAAAAGCAGTACTCTCTGTGGTGGTAGTCTGTTTGCCCGACTCAAACGGCTTCTCAGATGCAAAGAAACTAAGATTTTCACTACCTTGGAACGCACCACTCTCTGTAGTGGCAATCTGTTTGCTTGGCTCAAACGCAAATATACTAAGATTTTCACTACCTTTGAAAGCACTAGTCTCTGTAGTGGCAATTGGTTTGTTCGGCTCAAACAACTCTTCTGATGCAAACAAACTAAGATTTTCACTACGTTTGAAAGCACTAGTCTCTGTAGTTGCAGTCTGAGAGCTCGGCTCAAACGGCTCTTCAGATGCATTCAAAGCAGCATCTTTCTCTCCTTCCGAAAAGAAGTTGTCCAGATTCACTCCAGCCAAATCCAGAAAACTTTTAGGCCGAGTGGGAGCCTTCTCATCCGAAAGCCCAGCCCCGGATTTCTCCGACTTAGAAGTCCATCTTAGTTCTACATTTAAAAGCTCAGACACGGTTAACTCATCCTTCGCTGCATTCTGGCCTCTACTGGATTCATTCGCTTTAGTTGATAGGTCCACTATCTCCTGCAAACCACCAAAGTTCCAAACTTTACCAAAGTCTCCTCTATCCAAGTAAACCCCTAAAATTTCAAAGCCTATATTCTACATTAATTAACTTAGAGGACTGATAGGTACCAAAATTGGCTTGAAACTCTTTTAAGTTGATAAGCTAATGCCTACAAAAGCTTCAATCTTTCTCATCATCCAAAAACCAACAACGACATTCTTCAATAGCTTAATCTAAAAGTTGAAATCACATTCTTCAATTTCATGACCAAGCAAAAAGAAGGAGAAGCGTACCGATCCATCTAGAGCCAAGGACTTGAGCAACCACCGGAACCCTAAAGTGTTGCGGAAATTGATAGGATCAGGAGGCAGGTCCTTGCAGGTTTCTGCGCCACAGAAGACGCAACTCAGCGACGCTACGCCTCTGAGAAGCCGGCCTTTGCAATGCTTGCACCGGAGGTACGGCGGCGACGGATCCAGCTCCGATATGGTTTCTTCCGGAGAAGGGAGATTTGCCAACGGCGTGTCGTCTGGGTCGTACGACGACATCTTGGCTTGTTTTCGAAGCAAGATCTGCAGCTGCTTTATCGCATCCGTCGGGATTTCGACGGCCATTTGGAGGCTCTTGGTGGTCGATCGATCTGAGTGTGTGGGTTTTGGATTGGGTCGGTTCAGTCAGAGTCACTGGTTCCGACAGTTCCCACCAGTCTCTGTTTAACTCTCTGTATTTTATGGAAACTGCGCTGGGTAAATGTAAACAAGGAGTGCTTTTTCGATACTGAAAACTGTTTCTGCTAACAAATTATTATTATTATTTTTTTTTTTATCAACAAAAGTTTTTGCTAACAAATTTCACATTAAAAACACTGATCGGAGGGTCGCACCGCCACGTGGTGCAGCAGTTCCTATGCAAGAATTTCTCCTTTGATGAAATGGTATATTAGCTCTTATGTGGCTCCATTGATATGTTTAATAGAAGTCCATTGTGCTGGTAAAATGTTGTACGGAATTTATCAAAAGTATGTACACCAATATATGTGGTAGATAACCACGTGGTGTGGTGTGTTGGTCGAATGGCCTAGTCTGGAACCCCCAGGTCTAGCGTTCGAATCCCAGCTCCATCCCGTGGCCAGCAGATTTGAGGGACCCTTTGGGTTCGTGCGTCTGCGGTGCAGTGGATTAGTCTGGCTTTGCCAGGCTTTCGCCGCAATGTAGGTGCAGGTGTCCTGGCGCTAGGATACCACTGCATGAGTGTGTGAGTTACTAACAACTAACCCGATCAAAAATATATATATATATATATATATATGTGGTAGATTTTTTTATAAATATGGAATTCCTATACAAAAGATTGGTTCAACAATTTTAAGAAAATTCTTAAAGAAATGATAATTGATATTGTGTATGTTTTGGTCATGTTTTGTGTTAGATTTTGATAATTAGATACCTCCATAGCCCTATCAAGATTAACTTTGCAAATATTTTCCTTCCTCGTTTGTTGTAGAAAGCTTTATAAGGTACAAATCCACTTAGTCTAATCCACTTAGCTGTATAAGATATAAATCCACTTAGTCATGTTGATGGGTGTTCCTATAGTTAGGTGTATTCCTTTTAGGTACTTTTCCATGAACCCATTCACGTTTATTTTATTTTTTACAATTTAAAAAGTCATTCCTTTTGCACTTTTATTTTTATTTTTTCCAATTTAAAAAGTCATTCATTTTTACTATTTAACAAACAGTACAATAATGATTTGCTCAGAGAGCCGTCAGTAGAAGTCATTTTATTATGTTTTATAATAGTGTGTTTTTAATAACATTCAAATGTTATTTATCTATGAAAAATCCAATGCTATATTATAAAATTCACATTTTCATTATCGGTGATGATACTACTTCGACAGTATTACATAATTAATCAGAACAAAAACATTAGTATTGCTATAAAAAAAATTTCATTCTACGTATCGAATTATAACTTTAACGTTGTTGAGTTAGTGTATTGCGAAAACTGAGAGATTCTCATTTGTAATTTTATTCCTTTTCCAAAAAAAACACTATTAGGAAATAGGATCGACCACAACATATTATTATGAGATGAAATTTTTTTCATATGAATTTTTTTTCAATCATTTCGAACAGTGTTAGTGAAGACGCCGCGTGACAACGTGTATCTTTAACCAACTGGCACTCTAAATTCTAAAACCACCGTCACAGCCTCACAGACGCCCCACACTCACCCATCTCCCACCTCCTTCTTCTTCTTCTTCTTCTTCTTCTTCCACTAAACCACGGCTGAATCGACGTCGCCGTGTCCGAAATTCCTCGACTTCCGATCCCGATTTTACACCAGCCGAGACTAGCAACAAGAAGAAAAGATGGCGATGAGTCCGGCGGTGCTGAAGGCGGGGCTGGTCATAGTGGGCCTCTGCATAGCCGGCTACATTCTCGGCCCACCTCTCTACTGGCACTTCATGGAGGGCTTGGCCGCCGTCTCCCACTCTTCTTCTTCTTCTTATTCCTGCCCTCCTTGCACCTGCGACTGCTCTTCTCAGCCGCTCCTCTCCATCCCCATTGGTAAATTTCTCGATCCAATTTTACTAGATCTGATTAGATCTCTTTCTTCTTCTTTTTTAGGTTTTCAGTAAGCTGTAAAATGGACTCTGTGTTGTTTATTTGTTTCGCAATCTGGTGGAGCTGTACTGATCTTTGTTTGTTATTTCTGCAGGACTCAGCAACATTTCGTTTGCAGGTTAGTTTCTAATCCCAGATTAGCTATGTGTGATGTTTTAGATTGATTGGTGTGTAATGGTGTTTGTGGCTGGTCATTAGTTTTCGCTGAAGTGCTACTTCCTTAGGACAGTGAAATAGTTTGGCAAATATCATTTTTCTTCTTTATCAGTTTCAATGCCCTACTGGAAACTAGAATTTGAGCTGAATTGAGACTATGGCAAAAGTTAGCTTTCACTTTTAGATCCCCCCATCACCCAGCATACAATTTGGGAAGACATTTTAAATCTTGTTATTGAAAACTTTGCTGTTGTATATAGATTCGTGTTTCGAACATCATGTCAGCTAATTGTGTAGATCGTGTGTGGTCTGTCCTCATCATAATATTTTGGAGTTAACTAGTTAAGACTACATCGAGAGCTCTCTGCCTAGTAGGTTTCTTTATGGATCGCCCCTGGATTCTGGCGTTTTGTTAATCCTATCTTTGATGGAAATGACTTGCCACCCACTTCGTTTCATCAATTTGAGTTCTTTTTGAATTCTTGGTGTACTTTGAAGGATGGGTTTCTGTCTTTCATTGTCATTTGTTTGTTCCTTACTTATTCTGGTTGAACCAAGATCCACATACTTAAGACTTATTATCATATAGGAGGTTAAGTAACAAAATGTTCTTGCTTTTCCCAAGTTTGGTTTTGGAAGCTTAGTTTATTTAACTTGCATTTCCATGAAAAGTTGGCTACATGAAGGTTTAAGATTTTGATTCAATCCTTATATGCAGACTGTGCAAAGCATGATCCAGAGGTAAATGAGGATACTGAAAAGAACTTTGTGGATCTTTTGACTGAGGAATTGAAGCTTCGGGAAGCTCAAGCTTTGGAGAATCAGCAAAAAGCCGATATAACTCTACTGGAGGCTAAGAAGATTGCATCCCAGTATCAAAAGGAAGCTGACAAGTGCAGTTCAGGGATGGAAACATGTGAAGAAGCAAGGGAGAAAGCTGAAGCAACATTAGAGGCTCAGAGGAAAATGACAGCAACGTGGGAGCTTAGGGCTCGTCAGAAGGGATGGAAAGAAGGAATGACCAAGTCTACTGCTCAGACGCAAGGAAATGTCCAGACTGCGTAGAAACCACTCTGCTGACTTATTGAACAGATCCTCTTCAACATGGTACTTCCTCCGTTGCTTAGTGATAAACTCTACTAGGCTTTTCTTCTTCACCTTAGAAGTGGGGCATAATATGCAAGAATCTGATCGATTATATGCACCAAACCAAGTTATTTGTTACCATTTACAGTTACAAGTATAGAAAACTTAGTTGTTATCAAATTGTAGTAGAATGTCGGCAAGAACCTTGATCATCAATTTCTCAACCCAATTGTGGTTGAATGTTCCACTTGTAAGACTGAAAGAAGAAATTCTTCACTAAATGTCAGTATGGATGGCTGTCTATCCCCTTGCATGATTGGTTGATGCTCAATTTTTTGTTGCTCCTTTTGAATTTGTATTTATTATTATTATTATTATTTTTTGGGTGCTTGTAAGGAACACCTAGGAGATTTCCATTTAGCTGAAGGTTATTGGGGAAAGACAGATTGTGGGCCTAGCTTCTGTGCAATCTCCAGGTCCGATAAACCATGTGCATTCATTAGGCCCACTTTGTTTAAACAAATGAAAAATTGGGCACTCATTCAAATAAGCGGAGTGGGGGACCCATGATCCACCCCACATTATGAACCACCACCCATAACAATTAACGAGTTCATTTTTATTTATGGAATCTTGGCACCTCCAGCTTGGCCCTTTCCTCGAGTGTCTGCCCCTCTTTAATTGTCTACAACCCCTAACTAGACTCTTAAGAATTTACAAGCACAAACAGAACCTTCATATATCATAATCACCTCTACTTAACGGACTGTGATCATGCTGCTTCCTGCTTGGCCTTCTCAACGGCTGTAATAGAGGAAGAAGTCCCGGTGATTGAGTCATATCTTTGAAATGTATAAGCAACGAACAAACAAGCAGTGAGGGTCACTGTGTCCTTGCCCGGGCACTGTTTGTTTGAGGCGCTGGGTGAACCAGTTTGCGGTCCGTTGGACCAGTACAAATAATTCTGTAACTCTTTGTTTTCCAGGAACCGGTCCGGTTTAAAAGTCTCCGGATCATCAAAGATCTTCCCGTCCCTCATGACCTGTGTTTGAAACCCACAAAGCAACTCCCCCTTCTTGATCTCAAAGGCCGAGTCATGCGAACTGAGTTGGAAGTCCTTTCTGGCCCGGGCGAATTGGAGAGGAACTGGGGGGTTGAGCCGGAGTGTTTCATACACCACAGACTGAACGAGTTGCAAGTCTTTCACCGATTCAAAACTCAGAGTTGAACCGGCATTTTCCCTGACTTCTTTGACTAGTCTTTGTTGTAAACCAGTGGTGTCACTGGCTATTGCGCTTACTAAACTCGGAAGAAACACTGAGAACCCACCAAATGCGTTGAAGCCAAGCACAAACAGAAGGTTGTGAATAGCTTCTTCTTTACTGAGTCCGAACTCGGTTTGACCTCTGTTTACTACTTCTTTACCTGCAAAACATACCACAGAGATATGGAACTAAACTTTTCAAGTCGACTATAGCTACCTTACTGATTACTTAGTAGAACACATCTCTAATAGACGTAACAATATATCATAAATGCACGCACGTACTAATAGTTTCTAATTAATAACACTTGAAGAGAATGAGTGATTGTGTGTTTGAACTTTAAACTCACCATATTCTTCTATAAACTGGTAAACCTTTTTGTAGTCTCCACTCACAAGAAAAGATGGGTATGCAAAGGAATGGAGGAAAATCTCCTCGAGAGGCTGAAGCACACCGATCTTCACAGTGGGGAGGAGCTGGAGGGCGAGCCAGCGGTCGAGCATAGCGTAGCCAGACTCGGCTATTTTGGGCGAGTTCGAAGCGTCAGCTCCAACTAAGCATTTTGTGAGGAAATTGAAGAAGGACTTCTGGAGTGGGATCAAATAGCTAGCCTTTCCATCCTTTGCAACATCTGCATCTATCGTGTCCCAAAATGTGGAAAGGTTGGCAGTGAGCTCAGTTACCCATATCTTGGAGCTTTGTTTCAAGATGTCCATGGCAAAGCTCTTGATCTGTGACGAAAAAAAAAAAAAGACTAAGATGGTAGTTTAGCTTTGGCGTTCGATTAATAATTTAATTAGTTGCTCCTTTAGAAAAACTTAACCCAGCCTCTGATCACATATTCGGATTTTTCGACTTGGCCAAGGCCAGGACCATCATCAACAACTGTAATGGTCCCTATCTAATTTAAAGTTCTAAAAAGGGTCCAATTAAAACTCATATTAATTCTTGGATAAATTGTGGAGATTTCCCCAAACTCAAGTCTAGCTATGATAAAGACAACCGAACGAGCAGGTTCACACTCGTCCGCGTCACACTAATCTTTTCCAAATAATTAATTCCGATAAATTTAGAACCGTTCAAAAAAGATTGGCAATTTATTTAATTAAGACTCATATCCATTATGATGTTCAGAAAATTTACTTGTGGGTTGATGAGGGAAAATGAGTCAAATCTAGGAACCCAAAAACTGTTCAAGTGAAAAATGAATTAACATAAGTTTAAGGTAGAGAAATCCATGTACGCACCTGGGCGTGTTGAGGTTCAGAAGTATCAAGGTAAGCACAGGTCCTGAGGTCACCGGTGAACTTAACACTGGGCATGAAGTCGCCGACCAGACAGTTCTTCTTCTCGACGACGTCCATGTCGAAGAGATACGAGAACGACTTGCAGTCCAGCACGGCCACAACGTTGGGGTTAACACCCAAGAACAGCGGGAAACTCGGAGGGACATTGGTCCGGAACACCGTACTCTTGTACTTGTCCGTTCTTTTCTTGAAGAACGTCTCCGGTCCCTGGAACCAGAAGTAGTCCAGCCGGTCGGAGATGGGGCCCAGCAACGGAAGGCCGTACGCCCCCGGGATCGTACGGACGGGAAGTGACGTCGGCGGTGGTGAAGAAGTCACTATGTGTGATGGTGAAGAAGAAGAAGAAGAAGAAGAAGAAGAAGAGGGTATACCTGGAGTGATGCTCATCATGAAAGCAGACATTTTTGGGTTCGAGGTTTTGGGATTTTAAGGGGGAGGGGGAGTGAGGACTCTGGGGAAAAGGGGGAGAGTTGTTTATGGTTTAGTTGTGAATTGGTGAGGTAGGAGATTCTGGAACTATTTGTATATAAAATGAAGAAGGGGTTTTTTTCGGGTGGACAAGAAAATCTGAAAATCCAAAGAGCGAGCCAGGTTCTTGTTACTTTATCATGAAATTCATCTGCTTTTCTTGCTTTTGAATTTTCCATGTGATTAGGTACTGTAAGTGAATATTTTGTCTGTTCATGATGTGTGGGACATAGAACTGATAATGTACCGAGAGAAGACAGAAAGAAAAAAGAATTCTCAATTGGTGTATGGATCATGTGAAGAACGACAAATATCCTTTTCATTATTTTTCACATTTTAGTTATCATGATCAATTATTTTCATTAACACCAACATCAATGAGTTAGAATTATCAACGGAGTATAAAATACGTATAGATTTCAAAGATATCTCTATGTTTTCAAACTATTTTTATATCATTTAGGAAACTAATTTTGTACAAACATGGGTGCTAAATTAATGGTGTTCAAGAAGTATTGAACTATTGATAACTTGATCCACGCTCTTCTAAAAGTATGGCTTTTAAGTTTGATAATTGTATCCAATTAGTGTGTGTAGTCCCTTCTGAGTTGATCATCTTGATCAGTTCTCTTCTAGCTAGCAAAGATCAATACCTGATAAATGACAAACTCGATGGCATATAATTTTTTAATCAAATTTGGATTAAAATTAGCCAAATAAAATTTTGTTTTAAGAGAATTATTGGTTTACCAAGGATTTAGATCATCCAATCAAATGTGACTGGTCCGCAACAATTGATTTTATTTCGAGCAACTCTTTCACCAATCCTAATCAAATTCTTTATCTTCTCAAATCTCAAGGTGAAGGAACAGTGGCTGGTGATGGACTTGAAGATTTGAGAGAATAACATGAAGGAATGGAAGTTTTCCTGGGTGATGAACTGATTGATGATGTTATGAGACCACAAGGGAGATCTTTTCATCTCCATTTGTTCGTTAAGTTCTTTCATCTATTCCAAAATGAAAAATTTCACAATTGGTCATTCAACTATGACTTATCCGACATTTTGGTCACTGAAGTTTCAAATATATCACTTTAGTCACTCAACTATTACACTCTCAATCACTTTATTCATTTTGTTAATTTTTTTCATTAAAAAAAAAAATTCCTTGGGTCACTAAAGTGATTGAGAGTGTAATAGTTGAGTGATCAAAGTGATATATTTGAAACTTCAGTGACCAAAGTGTCGAATGAGTCATAATTGAGTAACAATTTGTGAAATTTTCCGATTCTAAAATAAAGTTCTTTCTAATGAATTTTCTTTTTAAAATAGCTTAATGAGTTTAATTAGGAGAGAGAAAGAAAATATTATGTGTTAATATTAGTCATTGATTATGTATTAATCTAAGGGTCTACATTTAGAGTATAGATTTGACTATAAAATGATATGTCATTGTATATACATATGTGTGTGTGTGTAATGCGTGGTTATACACTTATACTAATGATACATCATAATCATGGTTGTTAAAAATGAAGTACAAATTTATACTAAAACAGTAAAATGACCAAATGCCTCCCTGATATATATGTGTTTAGATCGTGTCTCGTACGAGGACATGATGCACATGCAGACGGCAGCTCATTGATTTCCATTGCCTAGTCTACCCTACTCGTTTGCCACTGACACGGTGATGGGTCTCTGTCGTTGCAAATGTCCTGCGTTTTATATTTAACAAGGATGCTTCAAAATATATTTTGTGTATAAATTACTACAACCCTTTTCATAACTACATGATATATATGATTTGATGCTCCCCTTCTTGTTTGATTCAAAACGATAAGTTTTTGTTTTGGTCTGAATTCAAAAGGATAAGTTAGAAAACCTATGAGATAATATCTTTTTTTTTTATAGGGAAAGATAGAAAATTCATTCAATCAATCGAAAGCTAATATTGGGGGATATAGACCGAAATCCCAAGAAACCGTGGTTACATATACCATCAGACCAATGGGCCCAAACTCTAACCACAATATACCTCCTACCAAGGCAACTTTGAACCGATAATCCCGAAAGTCCCAGTAGTACCTCGTAGTCGACAGTCAATTGACAGCGTCCTCTTCAACACCGTGTCTAAAAGGTAGCAGACCACGTGTAAATGATCGCTTGTTAGCAGATCGACCACTACAGTAAACCAAATTTGAACCAAATCGTCCTCGGGAATGTCACCATTGACATGGCATAACACATAGACCTAATCCTAGCTCCAAAGAGTAGGAACACAACCATAACTCAAGTGAGTAGAGACTTATTAACCCTAACTGAAAAAACAAAACCCTAACCAAAACCAACAGGAAAACATTGCACCCCACAATTCGCCGCCAAGCTACAGTCACCTGATCATACATAACGGCCGTCGTCGTTGAATTGAAGTTGGCTTTGCCGCTCCACCCCTCTGTAGATCTGATCTGTGGTGATCCCCAAAAGTCACCCAGCCATCTCAACCATCCTCACAGCCAATAGAACAACGCGGCCTGAAAAAAACTCCTTCGAGAATCCACCTGCTCCACCGCCTCCCATCGACCCCTACCACAGCAGACCATACCCAATAGTGCCACACAACAACACCGCCTTCCCACCCAGCGCCAGACGCTCCTGCTCCGGACAAAGATCTGCACCACTCGACCCAGACCGGAACCACCATTAGCAAAGCCGCCGACCTCAATCAAGGCAGAGGAAAGTCGCCTGCAATGCTTCCGCCTCCACCATCTCGAAGACACCAAATCCCCGTCCGGCAACAGCCACCATGCACCGGCGAGACCAAAGGCCCACGCTAGAGCCGGGGCGCCGTCGGACGAGACCACGCAGCCAACACCAAGAAAACCCAAAGTTTCACAGGAAAACCTAAGACCTCCGATATTATGATCAGCCCATAATTTGAGATGACGTCGAGAGTTCCCTATGTATCTATATCTATATCTATATTTAAAAGAAGAGATTTTGTTAATGAAAGTGGTGTGAAAAGGTAATAAAATTCTTAGACTTTATATTAATTTTAAGTAACTTTTAATAATTGAGTGGTAGTATAGTAAATGATAAAAGAAAAAAAATTATATAAAAAGAAAATAAATAATTTTTCAAACAGTTGACTGCCCATGTCTACAATAACCAGCTGAACATGCCGAGGCCTTAGCATGTCAGGCTGCAGTGAGCTTTGTTTTAGATCATAACATGATGCCTATGTTGATAGAGACTGATTCGAAGCTGGTGCAACAACAGGTTTCAGTTAACTCCATTTCAAATACTTCTTTGCTGGGAAGAATTTATAACGATATTGGGGAGAGATTGCTCTCTTTTCCAAATGTGAAGATTAGTCATATAGGTAGGGAAGCCAACAAGGTTGCTCACCTACTAGCAGATCATGCCAAGTCTCTGCAGCAAGAGCTGGTTTTTGTTTCTCCACCTAGTTTTTTGCTGGCTGCTGTAGCAGCTGATTCTAATGCTTTGTAGTTCTTCAAATTCTCAATAAAGGGATGACCTCATTTTACTCAAAAAAAAAAAAAAAAAATTTGCAATAACCACTCATTATTAAAAAATTGACAGAAATGACCTTAAAAAATTAAAAAAATTTGAGAATTAATTAAATCACAACCTGCTTTTCTCTTCCACTATTTTTTATATGCAGTAACTGTTTTTTTTTTCAATTATCTTTTCTTTTTCATGTTCTGAAGAAAAAAACAAAACTGTACACATGCACATGTGTGGAGAAAAATTAGTAATAGTTATTTTAATAACTAACATGTATCACAGTTATCAAAATAATATCTTAGACGAAGCCCATATCAAATCAAGCCAAACAGAAGACTAATAAGCTGAAAAAAAAAATATTCATGAGAAGTAGGGAGTGATGAATTCCCTTTTTTAATTAGCAAGATCACACCAAAGATCAACTCCATATACAAATACAACCCAACTTGAGTGAGTCTAGGAGACTAATCGAAGATATTACAAAGGCCGCCTGGAGATTGATTAAATAGTTGTTAACAAGGTACACATCAGGCAAATTTTTCTCCATTATAAATATGATGATGAGCTAAGCTCCATAATGGACCATAAAAAATTACAATGCTCCCAACGGTTCCACTAAAATGTGCCTCATTACAAGAGAGGTAGGTGTACACTGAGATCATCCAGATTGGTATTGCCAAGGATCTTCAACCCATGCTCATTGGCTAAATGCAATAGGCATATGAAACACAGATGAGGGGAGATGTCATTGATAGTTGGAGCAGCCCTGCAGTCACTAGGAAAGCTACCCAATATTTGCTTGAAGGACACCACCTGTTCTTCGCCCTTTATCAAAATAAAGAAATATCAATAATCAGAATTTACATTCTCAAAAGTTGAAATGATGTATGAATGAACTGCCATAGACAATTCATGGTGGTGCCAGACATGTGGTTGAATACAGCAAGTTTTTGCTTTCCTATTTGTTCCTTGAACCACAAACGAAGGAGAGCAGACCAAATAGACGTGAAATAATCGAAGTTCCTAAATATGGTTCACATTTAACAAGTTTTTCCATGCATAGGAATCTGTCAAGTCTAGCGTATCCAATTCAAGACAAAGGTGTGTAGATCAATCATATCCATGCTCAACAGGCTTGTATTAGTTTTTTTTTTTTTGGGTGAACAGGCGTGTAGTTGTTTGCAATTAATACCTATTTATGTATCTTTTAATTTTATTTGAATATAAAGGTGCATTCCTATAAGTTATGTTACACGTCCTGTAAGTTATGTTATTCCTATAAGTTATTTCATTTTTCTTATCCATTATTCTATAGAAAAAAAAATGGTACACTAAAAAACCTATATAAGAATATAAAACAAAATTTGTTACACACCTGGGTAGACTTTTGAACAGTTTCTTGTACATGGGCCCAAAGGGTTTCTTTCAAAGCCTGGACATCAACTTGTTTGGACGTCTTGTCATACTGGACTTCAATTTTGTTTACCTGTATTATTTAGAGGTAGGATGCAAGCGTAAGCTAAAACTGCAAGTATTTGTTTTAATTCCAATAACACGCTCAAACTATTCTTAAGATTGCAGTTGCAAAGCCCTATCTCCTCCATGATGAATATGTATAGAACTTGAAACTTTTCAATCATCGACCTGAGATATACATGAACTCCCATTCATATGCTACCAAACAGTAACACTCAGACTCATGCACAAATGCAAGGGATAATTCAAAATACACCACGCTGAAAGGTTAAGAACCAACCTGGCGAGGTTGAGAAACAAGTGTGCTAAAGTCCTCTACATCACTATGGACATTTCCCTCGTCATATTGGCCGTCATCATACTGGCCACCACCATCATCACAAAATGAAGATTGCCCACAATCATCATATTGTTGCCTTGATTGATCTGATTACAGGGAAGGTATAACAATACATGTCATAATTATTTTGTCCATATATCAATTGCACATTTCACACAAAAGAAAGAAAAAGGATCCGAAGAAAAAGGTTTGTACTGCAAAGTTCCAAAGTTCCAAAGGTCTTAATTGGTCATTTGTACTGTTTATCAACCAAAAAAAGATTTGTTACCTGAGGACTTCTTCCCTCTCCTTCCAAGGCACTACAACCAAAAGAGCATATCAAGAAAAAGATACAGTAAACTCCACTTTAATGGAAAAACATATATATACCAATAGTTGTGAAAAGTATTACCTTTACATTGGGTAGAAGGAATAACTTGATAAGATCCTCTGGTTGATAGTGGCAATCCTCAGGAAGTTTCGTACTGCAACTTGCTCTATTTGCGGGCAGCAGCAACGACTTGGGGTTTTTGGGGGGAGCAAATAGATCTGACATTTCTTCTTCCAAGGCTTTTGTGAAATCAATATCAGGCTGTTGTTTGCTTCTTTGTCGCTTAATTGTTATTGGTGGTTCTGCAGGAGGATTCATCTCGGAACCTGGAAAACGGGTCATGAAATATGTTCACAACTACAGATGACATACAGTTATGCATGCATGCATACTGGTATGATATGAAACCTGACCTTTAGTTTTTTGGTACTTCCAATGATCAGGACCTGCCCAAGCATTTTGTTTTGAAGTGAATCCAAGACTTAAAAACAAAAAGCCATCAACTTTCTCAAGTCTGTCATCAAAATCAGGTTCATGGAAAGAACTTAGTTCATTTTCCTGCAAGAGTTAATAGACTATCAGGGACCAAAGTAATTCTTCACTTATTCACAGATTTGAGAGGGACCAATGAAACAAATACATATGATCGAAAAACCGGTTCTATGAATAGTATATCTGTATGTAATATAAACCTCATGATAACTAGGGAAACTTGTATTTTCGTAGTTATGTTCCTCCTCCACCATGCTTGTTTGCTCATCATGATCATAATCCCAGGTCCCATCGTTGTGAGATGCAACACCACCATCAATGTCAATGTCATTATTAAAGGTAGAATCATCTTGTTCTGCCGATTCCTGAGCACATGAATATGTATCTGGTGGCCTTCTGTTATCTTCATCAAATCTATCAACCAAATGCCTGAGAGTTGGTGAAATTTCATCTTTCATCCGCATGTTCGTTACCATCTCTTCAACATATTCTATAGAAAGAGCAAGAAGATATGGCTGTTATTGAAACTTAATAGTCTAATTTGGATAATGAGAAGAAAAGAGTTACCAGGAACACAATAATGTGACCAAAAACTCACCACTAGCAAAAGAAAGATCAATGGTATCTGATTTATCATGTTGATTCTCAGATGATATGCACTTCCCTGGCACCTCCGATGAGTCAAAGAGCACTCTGCATCTACCATATACTCCAAGATTATTCATTAAAAGACCCCTGGCCCCGCCTTCATCAAATTGTGCAGATGTCTGATGATAGAGTGGATCAACTGCAAATGCAACTGAAAATGAAAACAAAACTACGTTATAAATTTTACCTTTGCATCTCATGTCCAAAGTAGTAATAAGATTAGGAAAGCATATGTAATCACCATCAAACTTTTTCACATTTAGAGCCTCAAAAGATGACTCCAGTGTCGATAAAGGTGACATCTGCATTTATGTATTTATGTCAGACATCAGTAGTTAGTATTCAGAGTTTATAATCATTCTATCAAGTCAGAGAGCAACAAACCTTTCTCTCTTTTTTGGAAGTAGCCATGTCTTGTTCATTGTCAGCATTGGCATCCTCCGTACCAGTATCTAACATTAGAAGAGAGGGTAAAGAGACTAATTTATATCATGGAGCACAAATCCAGATTAAAAAGGTGAAAGTACTACATATTAGCTGCTTAAAGATAGCTGTACACCATACATATTTTCTCTACCCTGAAACTATAGATTGACTACTATGAACAGACCCGCAACTTAGATAAAATCTACTTCTCCTCACATCAATAATTGTTCCAAATGAAGTAAAGCACTAGTTTTGAAATCAACTTTAGCCAGGAAATGAAAACTCTTGAAAAAGAAACAAAAAGGCAAAGCTACAGCTGACCAAGAATCTAACCTTGTTCATTGTCTTGTCCAGCTCGATTCATCCCACCAAGGACCTTGTATGCCTCGGAGTGAACTGAATCAACTCTCAAGGAGTAAATCTTCACTCCAGCTTCCAAAGTGCAACTTGCCTGCACAGATAGAAAAGTGAACTTAGCAAATTCAAATGTGGGAACTCTCCACCAGTCCGAAAAATGTAATTCTTTCTAACTAAATTTGGTCTTCATAAACTTCAAGTACCACAACTAACCCGAAAGATTACTCGAAAAGGAACTGTCTTTATCTATCATAGCATTAAAAAGAGGGCAATGTACCTTTTGAAAATTCGTCTCAGCATCCTTTTCCTCTTCGACCTTGACAAGCTCCGCCAAGTGGTCAATCAAGTTCAGCTCCCAAGTATTCTTTTGGTTAATTTTCTGCACCCGACATATCAAAACCAAATTTTATCAAAAAAAAAATGTACCAAGAAAACTAATACAGTAAAAGGGTCATCACAATTCACACTCATATTGTCAAATTCCTAATTTTTCAAAGCAAGAATTTCAGTAAATAAATGGGGTCTAATTCTAAATCGAGTTTCAGAGAGAGAGAGAGAGACCGACATTTTCACTCGCGAGTTTTATACAATTCTGGAAGAGCTCAAGGATCTGCTGCTTGTCGAGGCCGGGATCGGAATCGGGGCCGTCAAGCAGTGGCTGACGATTGAGGGCGAGGGACTTTCTTCGAATCGCGGCTGCGCGTGCGGCGCGTGTCTGGGCACGCTCGAGGTGGTCGTCGTTGGAGCCGAGGAAGAAGGGGCTGGTGGGAGACTGGAGGCGGGCGGCCATGGAGAGGCGCTGCTTCTGGGTGGTGGTTGGGTCGGGGCTTAGGACGTCGGCCATTGGTAACTGAGAAATTGAGAGAGAGTATTGGGGAATTAGGGTTTCAAAATTTGGGGGAAAATTATGGGTGTGAGGATACCGATGCGTCCAAGTGGTTTCCCTCCATTTTGATTTTGAAATTTTTGTGGGCCGAGAGCCGGAGACTTTTTTTTTTTTTTTTTCTCAAAATGAAACCCACCAATTAGAAAACAACGAATGCCGACGAAAATTCGTTCGCAAAGGGATTTTCACATTAAAAATTTTGAATTATTTCCATTGCCGACTATTTTTTTGTTGATAATATATTTTGCCTACGAAATAATTATTTTTATTGCCGAAGAAAGTTCGTCGTTATATATATATATATATATTTAAGGATATCTCTATTTGTGTTTGATTCAAACTCTTGGTTACTTGACCTAGTGGTAATAGGGTTCAATTAGAAGAATCTAAAGATTATATTTCCTTGTATGATTCAGACTCTATGCATTGTAATTCTCTATATAAAGAGGGTCCTATTATCAATGAGAATACACAACAAATTTATCTCAATTTCTGATTCCCTAAAACACATTATCAGCACGAAGCACTAACCCTGAAACCTAATATTCGTAGCCTTCAAACCACAGAAACTTCCGCCGCCCACCTTGAAGCTCTCACCTCCAGAAGCCCAGAACCGGCGGCATTGTCCCCAGAATCGGCCGGCAAATACCCAAACCGGACCCCGGAAATACCAATATCCTCTCTGCCTGGTTCGAAGCTTTCCTCCCTGCCTACTGCTACCAAACTCCACCAGCAGTTGCAGCCGGACCCCATATCACCGGAGCTGAAAAATCACCACCGGAACCGGCCTAAAACCACACGAACCGGCCGCCTGAAGCAACTGAACCATCGAACCACCACCTGCATCATCTGCCTCTGCTTCAGTCAACCGAGCCCATATCTGGTCAACCTTAGGCCCAGAACTCAGCCTAAGGCCCAGAAGCAGATCCGCCAAGCCCAGAAGCAGGCCCTCTGACGTCAGCGTCCAGTCAGCCCTCTGTCTTCAGCATCCAAACTGCCACGTCAGCGTCCTCGCAGGCGTCCAGTCAGCCTGCCACGTCAACATCCTGACTGCCACGTCAGCAACCGGTGCAACGTCCTCATCTACGGTCAACCTTTTTCCGGCCATCTACAGTAACTTTTCCTGCGACTTTTTCCGGTCAAGAATTTCCGACCACTTTTCAAGGTAAATCTTTTCTAAAAGTTCCCGTTTTTGAAGTTTTTTTTTTCAATTTCTTCTTCTTTTCTCGGGGACTTCCAATATCCCTTCTTCTACCCCCCTTTCTTCTTCATAGGGGAGACCAAAAGCCGAACTGTGGGGGTTCGTGCTCACTCCAAGTTTGGAGCTTGTAGAGTCCTCCAAACTTAGAGTTTGTTGAGAAGAAAACGATCGACCACATACATCATTGTTTCGATCTAATCCAAAACCCCTCTTGGAATCGGATTTTTCTTATAAGCGACTACGCTTAGAAAATCGCTAATTTCTTTGAAGCGACTACGCTTAGGAATTTAATAGTTTTTCGTGGTAGCCTTTTTCGCTCTGAAACTAACCCTAATCTTGTGTTGTTTTTAAAGATGAGTTACCTGAACAAGTTGAACTTTGTTTCACTAGAGACAACGGGTGTAGGATACCATAGGTGGGTCCGAGATGTGCGCCAACATCTTAAGGCTGATGGATTTCTGGAAGCCATCCAAGAGCTTAGTCAGAACGTGCTCTCCATTGAGTAAGCTACTGCTTTTGAAGCAAATCAAGCTAAAGCCATCATTCTCATGACAAGGCACATGAATGACGCGCTCCAAAGTGAATACCTCAATGAGGAAGACCCAAGAAAGCTATGGGTAGAACTTGAGCATCGATTTGGCAATGTTCGTGACTCCCTGCTTCTTGATTTAGAAGTGCGATGGCATAGCCTCCGCTTTTGTGATTTCAAGTATGTGCTTGATTATAACTCGGAAGCTCTTCGTATCAAGTCTCTGATGGAGTTTTGTGGCCAAGCCATAACTAATACGTTGTTGATCGAGAAGACTCTCTCTACCTTCCCCGTCTCTGCCCTGATGATTTCAAAGAATTATCGGATTGATGTGAAAGCAGGACGTATCACAAGATTTCATGAGCTCATTGGCGCCATGAACGTAGCTGAAAAGCACGACAACATTCTTGTGAAGAACTATAACGCTAGACCCGTGGGAACCAAGTCTATTCCGGAGTCTAACTATAGTCGCGGCCCCAAGGGAGGACGCAAGGAGTGAAAACCTAAGAGTAGGGACAATTATGGACGTTCTGGTCCATATTCTCGCCCTAAAGAGGAAGGAAATCGCCAAGAGAGGCGTGCACGGAACCGTGGAGGTCAACGTGTGAAGAGAAAGAGAGGCGGAGCCTCCGGCTATGGTGGTGACGCCACCAAGAGTAATAGTCGTCCAAATCATGCACCAAAAACATCTCGATCAAGGGAACCTAACCATAAAGATGTTTGTCTTCGATGTGGATCAAGTGGAAAAGAAGTATACTGCATCCCAGAATGTTGCAAACGCATACAAGATGTATCGTGAAGCAAGGGAGGCAAATTATATGGAACAAGAAGATCAAGATGGCAATCTCGATCTAAGGGTGGAAGACTACAAGGATCAAGACCCAGAAACTGGCGATTTTGATTAAGTCTTTTTATTTTCCAAGAGATGTATGCAATTGCCATATTACTTTTGTAGTAGATGCCAATGATATTAGTCTTTCTTCAAAGTAGGCGTACTCAATGTAAGTGTGATGTTTAGAAAAGTTTTGAGATAAGTGGTACTTAAGCGAGCTTTGCTCCACCGACATCTCTCTACTCGCCTGGTCACATTTACATTGGAATTACCGAAAGAAGTGAGACGACTACCATTGTTTTGCATCAACTAGTTTATTGGATTACATTTTCTTTGGTTAAAAAAACGATGATGTAATTCCGTTTGGCTTATTAATAAAAGTTGAGCTCTTTTCTTTATGACTCCTTTTTTAATTATGAGCTTTTCTTTTAGGAATGGATGAACTTCAATGTCTTGCGGATAGTGCTACTACGCACACCATTCTACGACATACACAATTATTCTTGGAGATGTTGCCTACATATTCATTTGTGACTACGATGGCTGGGACATCAAGTTTAGTTCAAGGACATGGAATGGCCCAATTCCTATTGTCAAATGGCACCTTGATTAAAGTCACTGAAGCTCTCTACGCTCCTAAGGCAAATCAAACCTTATTCCTTATTGAGCTTCAAAGATATAAGAGTCAACAGATTCCATGCGGAAACACATAGTGAGAACGGAATATAATTCCTTTGCATTACCTCTAATGATTGCGGAACTCTAATGATTGCGGAAGAAAGCGCATCTTAGAGAAGCTTATGTGTCAATCTAGTGGACTTTATGTCACTACACACGGGCATCCTTTCTTTAGGGTGAGAAGAAGCAAGAATCAAAAATTGATTCCAGAACTTAGCAAGACCGCAAAAATTGTAGCTTCTGGAGCTGCTCTGTCTTGGGCCGCCGAAAGGCTGCCCCTGTCCCTAGTGATGACTCCAGAAATGGCGCCAACCATGAGCATGACGCCATGGTTGCTCCTCCTAGTGGCCATGACGCCACACAATCCAATTTCCATGGCTCTAACGCCATAATGGGAGATGTAGTCACACACTCTGCTTCTAATAGCACTACAGACGCTCAGGCCCAACCAAAATCCTCAATGGTTGCTTCTAAGGCCCCTCGCTCATTTTACAAAGCCTGTTCTTTCGGGAAATTAGGACCGAGACCGTCCTATGCAAAGGATCCTAAAATACTCATTCCATTCTTACAGACAATCCAAGGGGATATCTGTGGACCAATTCAACCATCATGCGGACCTTTTAAATACTTAATGGTATTGGTTGATGCGTCGACACGCTGGTCACATGTCCACTAGAAATGCTGCTTATGCTAAACTCTTCGCCCATATTATCCGTCTACGGGCTCACTACCCTGACCATCCTATTAAGTCGATTTGACTTGATCATGCTGAGGAGTTTACATCGAAAACGTTCGATGACTATTGCATGTCACTGGGAATTGATGTAGAGCATCCAGTTCCCCATGTTCATACCCAAAATGGTCTCGCAGAAACCGCTATCAAACGACTACAGATGATAGCACGGACATTGGTTATGCGCACCAATCTCCCTGTTTCTGCTTGGGGATATGCAATATTGCATGCAGCGACGCTAATTCGTCTACGACCCACTGCAACCCAATCTTATTATGTGTTACAGCTAGTGACTGGGTACGAGCCTAATATATCACACTTACGCATTTTTGGGTGTGCCATTTATGTGCCTATTACTACGCCACAGTGTACTAAGATGGGTCCACAATGACGAATGGGCATTTATGTTGGATATGCTCCAACCATCGTCCGCTATCTTGAACCCTTGACAGGCGATCTCTTTACCGCTAGATTTGCGGATTGTCACTTTGATAGGGGGAGATAAAAACACATATATTCAACAGGAACGACAGGAATTGTCGTGGTCTGTCCCCACAATGTCTCATCTTGATCCCTGTACCGCACAGTCTGAACTTGAAGTGTGAAGAATAATCGAGCTTCAGAACATAGCAGACACTCTGCCTGATGCGTTTTCTGATGTTGCCAAATTGACGAGATCACACATACCTGCTACAAACGTGCCTGCAAGGATCGATGTCCCAAATACTGGACATCACGCCACTCCTGTGACATCAGAAGATGGCGTCATTGCCCAGCATGGCAATGATGTGGCATCTATGGCCGCAGGTCCCACAAGGAAGTGTGGTAGACCAATTGGTTCGAAGGATACTCGCCCTAGAAAGAAAGCGAATAAGGCACAAACAAATCCTTTGATCATCGATACTCAAAATCCGTCCCATGAGAATGTTCTGGATTACGGTTATGTCCAAGAGACATCATTGGGGAACGCCTCAATGTCAAAACCTACCTATGAGAACGTAGAGATCTCTGTAAATTATACCAGCGTACATGGGACGTGGGAAAGAAACTTCATCATCATTGATGATGTATTCGCTTATTCAATGGCGCCTGAGATTATTGAGACCGATGACATCGAACCACGCTCCGTTGATGAATGCTAACGTAGAGCTGATTGGCCAAAATGGAAAGATGCGATCCAGGCAGAACTTGATTCTCTAACGAAAAGAAAGGTATTCGGACCAGTTGTGCCAATACCGCCCAGCACCAAACCAGTTGGTCACAAATGGGTATTCGTTAGAAAGCGTAATGAGAAAAACAAGATTGTAAGGTGCAAAACTCGCCTTGTGGCGCAAGGCTTCTCACAACGCCCTGGAATGGACTACGAAGAGACCTATTCTCCCATAATGGACGTCATAATGTTCCGCTACCTTGTCAGTTTGGTAGTTTCCAAAAAACTGAACATGCAGCTTATGGATGTGGTTATTGCGTATCTATATGGGGATCTAGATACGGAGATATACATGAAGATTTCAGATGGAATTCAGTTACCCAAGTCAAGTGGCTCTAAACCACGGAGTACGTTTGCTATAAGGTTGAAACACTCACTATATGGATTGAAACAATCCGAACGGATGTGGTAAACCATCTAAGTGACTACTTGATTGGAAAGGGATATGTCAACGATGAACTATGCCCATGTGTGTTCATAAAGAGGACAAGTTCCGGATTTGCAATAGTAGCGGTTTATGTCGATGACATGAACATAATAGGCACCCTTAAAGAGTTAAGGGGAACCGCTGAACACTTGAAATCCGAGTTTGAGATGAAAGATCTTGGGAAAACACAGTTTTATCTCTGTTTAGAACTTGAGCACTGTAGAGATGGTATCCTGATTCATCAATCAGCTTATACCCAAAAGATGCTTAGGCGCTTCAACACTGACAAGATTACGCCTTCAAGCACCCCAATGATCGTCCGTAGTCTTGATCCAAAGAAGGATCCATTTCGTCCAAAAGATGACGATGAAGAAGTGCTAGAGGCAGAAGTGCCCTACCTTAGTGCAATAGGCGCATTATTGTACTTAGCACAATGCACAAGACCGGATATCTCATTCGCTGTGAACTTGCTAGCTAGATATAGCTCTGCGCCAACACGACGCCATTGGACTGGTGTTAAAGATATCTTCGAATCATGCAGAGATTATTGCTCTTCACGAAGTAGTTCGTGAATGTATACGGCTTCGATCCATAGTTATGCATGTTCAAAGCAATTGTGGTTTGAGGTCTACCACAGATGAGCCAACGAGCATTTATGAGGATAATGCTGCTTGCATTGAACAAATGAAGCAAGGCTACATCAAAGGCGACAACACCAAGCACATATCGCCTAAATTCTTCTACAATCAACAACAACAGAAGCTCCTCAAGATCAAAGTAAACCAGGTTCGATCTGAGGACAATGCGGCAGACTTGTTTACTAAGTCATTGCCCAAATCCACGTTCGAGAAACATGTGGCAAGAATTGGCTTGCGGAAATTATCTGAACTCCCATGATCGTAGTCATCAGGGGGAGGCACAGACATCAGGGGGAGATGTCTAAATGTTCGTCTCGAATCGTGAAGGGTGTGTTGTGCTCTTTTTCCCCTTCGATCGAGGTTATTTTTGTCCCACTGGGTTTTTGTTACTCGGCAAGGTTTTTAACGAGGCAATGAGAGAAGCACCGCGTTTGGACAACACAAGGGGGAGTGTTTAAGGATATCTCTATTTGTGTTTGATCCAAACTCTAGGTTACTTGACTTAGTGGTAATATGATTTAATTAAAAGAATCTAGAGATTATCTTTCCTTATATGATTCAGACTCTATACATTGTAATCCTCTATATAAAGAGACTCCTATTATCAATGAGAATACACATCAAATTTCTCTCAATTTCTGATTCCCTAAAACAATATATATATATTTTTTATAAACGTCGTTATATATTTTAGTAGGGAGAGTTTCTAATGAAGATCATTAAAATCAGGAGTAGTTGAAGATTTTTTTTGTGAGACTCACTTTTCGATCACAATTCCGCAAAACAGATGTTTAGATATTCATGTGTAGATCATTTATGGGCAATCTCTCCCAAGAATCAAGGAATATCTACACCTTCCAAGTTAAACGTTCATGACTTCACGCTCCATCGCAAAAAAAAAAAAAAAAAAAAAAAAAAAAAAAAAAAATCCTCTGTTCATGAGACTATAAGACAGAAGTAAAAGGCCCGCGGTCGTGGAGTTACGACGTCGTTACATTCTCCGCTTCATAGAGAAGGAGAAGTTTCATTTTGTACATGGTATGGATAGTTATGAATACTGGAGGGAGGAGTTTGATGATGGCTTCAACTTGCCACATGAGCCATTAAGTTCAAATTTGAGTATCTTAGTTATTTCTTATTTGGCATCTCCACTGATATGTTCTTACTTAGCCAGCATGATACATTTTCTTTTTCGATCTGTTCAACTGGTGTGCAAGTGCAACTGTTGATGTTTTGTTTGTAATGGTATAGTTGCTTAATTATGCCGAAGGAGCCACTGTCCATCCCTTTCCGGTTTGATTTCAGAGGCTAGATATCTCGTAGTATTGCTGTCACATCATAAGAACCAACCAAACCTTCTCTCAAGACGCGCATTGCAGCTCCAAGAGTGAACTTTCGTGCAAACAAGAAACAAGGAGTGACTTTGGAATTGGTATGGCAGAACTCATTGTGTTGTTCATACTCATTGTAGACGTGGTTGATTTCCTGAGAGATTAAAGAGCAAGGTAATTGCAGCAAATTAAGAACATGCAAGGTTATTATTATTATTATTATTATTTTGATGCATTGTTGCTTGTGTTCATTGTTGTATTAACTACTAATTGTAGTGATATGAGACTACTAACCTTTATTTGTCTTAGTTTTTGAGGAGCTGCTTCTGCATAATCAAATGTTAAGGGGTGCCAAGATTTTATTTTCCCTTGTAGGGTTGACTGATTCCATAATGTATAGGTCACTGCTCGTCGTTCAAGTTCGTTGTCAAGTCCACTTATCTTGTCACAAGACACAGACGAAGAAGTTGAATGAAATTCCGAAAAATAAAAATTATGAACAAGTATTTGCAAATGATAAACAGAAATGTGATCCCAACATCACCACAACACATGTGGGCAAAGGCCACACACATATTGCCACACAATTACAAAATTGTGGATATAGAACTCATACCCACCTTTATATTCAAATGTATCCTTAACCGACAAACACAAAACATTGTGCCTAATTATTTAATATTTTTTTTATTTTTTTTTATTTAAACCAATTATTTAATATTTTTTTGGGTCTTCTTTTCTGTACCCCTTATCTCTTTCTTTTCTTTCCGTCAGACTCTTATCTCTTTCTCTTCTTCTGGAACCATCTCTCTCTCTCTCTCTCTCTCTCTCTCTCTCTCTCCTCTTTCTCTTCTTCTGGAAAAATAAACCATCTCTCTCTCTCTCTCTCGTCTTACTGCATCTATTTCCATCATTCCTCCGATTCTTCAATCACAAATTCCCTTATAAACCCAAAAAGCTCTCTCCAGATCTTCACAAAAATACTTGATACAATTTCAGATCCCGATCCACCGGCAATGTCAACCACCGTCCCCCCGTCCTCCCGATCTCCACCACCTCTGTCGCCGCCGCCGGATCCATCGAGTCCCAGGCCTCCCAGCCTCGGATCGCCACCCTGGCCTTCCGCGCCTTCATCAACCACATCACCGACACCGTCCGCAACGGCCTCTCCCAGCGCCGCCCCTGGGCCGAGCTTGCCGACCGCTCCGCCTTCGCCAAGCCCGAGTCCTTCTCCGACGCCACCCTCCGCGTCCGCGTCAACTACCTCGCCGTCGTCGCCCTCATCGTCGCCGTCTCCCTCTTCACCCACCCCTTCTCCCTCGGCCTCCTCGCCGCCTGGCTCTTCCTCTACCTCTTCCGCCCCTCCGATTAGCCTCTCGTTATCTTCGGCCGGACTTTCTCCGACACCCAAACCCTAATGGGCCTCGTCAGCTTCAGCGTCTTCGTCGTCCTCCTCACCTCCGTCAGGGTGTGTTAGTATGTATAACCTTCCCTCTATTTTTGAATTAGGGATTGTGATTTATTTATTTCTTATGCGATTGTGGTTTTTCTTTGCAGCAAAGGATTGAAGAGATTTCATACTGAGTTTGTAGAGAGCGAGGTTGTGAATCACCTCGGATGAAAGAAGCCATCGACCATCAAAACTCGTTCCTCGTGCTTCAACCCGAGACCATGGAGACGCTCCAGCGACAACACAATCAGGTACCATTTTAGTGTTTGTTATTTTATTTTCTTTGATGGCTCTATTCGATATATATGCTGGAGAAAAATTGGATGATTTTTGTTGTCTATGGTTTTCTTGTTATGGCTTATTGATTGAATTTTGTATGGGTCTATGCCTATCATCTCTAATCCAAGATCCCCAATTTCATTTCAGCACTGAGTAGGAGGTTGAAACCATGGCAGTGATTGAACCTAAGTTGATTTCAGCAATCGATCCCCAGAAAGTTGAAATAAAATGAATAATATCAAGAATCTGATCAATTTCAATTTCAATTTCGGAACTGCAAAGAAGCAATAGGACTGGATACTGGACCATGAATAGAAGCAATTGTTGACTGGAAAAAAAAAAAAAAAGCAATTGAAACTCTGACTCTGATTCCTACCCGATGGTCCCACCATGTCAGAATTGCAAAGAAGCCACGCTCAGCAAAAACTGAGACAATTAAGGGGAAAGCAACCCCTCTACAGGGCACTGACCCAAAAAAAAGTGGCTGCAGCGTGTCAATAGGTAATTGCCACGCACATGTGTGTCCTTTGGCCCAAAAATGTCACGAATGTGTATGTGGCCATTGCCAATAATTGTAGTAGTGCATCCAGGGCAATCAAATTTTATAACATTTTCAAAAGAAGCACAATGTCAATGATTATAGAAAACAATTTCTTATGGCTATGTTGATCATGATATACTATGACTATCAAGACTGAAAAGCATAGGAAGCATTCTGCTTACTGCAAGTAGTGTCTGCACATAATGTTCATCGGGGATACAATTGCGATGCCTCTGAAATGTAAACAATGGAAGCTGGAAAGTCCAATTGATTGCCTGTTGATATAAAGATCACATGTATGTTAATGCAGTCTTAGATGGCCAGAGATGCACCATTTTTTTCATGTAAAATGTGAAAGACTGTATTCACTTACAAGTAGTCGCCTTCTAAAACTCAGGGGTGTAGGCGGCCATCGCTGGAAATTAAGCAACAGTGCACTATATTATAATTAAGTCATGACAATTTCTAACTTCACTAAATGAAACTTCATCAAATAACAATTTCTTGAACTTCATCAGATAACAATTTCTTGCTTTATTGGAAATTATACACTCTTCAAAACTTCCAGGGAAACAATCTGACAAATAATGGAGTACTTGTATACCTTGCAGAATTCCCTGAAGACGGGGAAAACAGTGTCGTCATCCACAACAATTTCAGCATGTCTTCGAGCCAATGTTATCCACTGTGATAAACATAAAATTACCAGTTACTAACATTGAAAGAATTTGAATCTTGAACTATTTGGTTGTATATATCCCTATTCAACAAATAGTAAGTAGGAAGAGATTAAACCTGGGATCCTTTTCGCCATCTCTCCTTATGTATAGTAGGTGACATCTTTGGATCATAACGATGTCCTTTAACATCAATAAAGCTATAACACAAGACTACAAAACACTCAGCATCACTGTTTCTTTCATATGTGCAGCAAACACAAAGCTCAACTAAAGATGTTTCTCAAAAAATTCATTCTGGTTATGCATATATCCCACTACCTGTCAACGAAGCTTTTTGGAGAAGACATTACATAGTTGTAAATGTAACTAAAGTTGTAGAGAGGTACACAGCTGCACAATAAGCGGCCAGAAGATTTAGCTAGATTCAGACTAAACACTGAATGAACATAAATGTTAATGCTAAGTAAGGACTCAGGAGCTAGTTTAAGAAATTGATTAAGGAATAAAACCACTTACTATTTTGACACAAAACCGAGCATATACAGTTGAAAGAGGATAATTCGGAGGGGAAGATATACCTATCTGAGAGAAGGACAAATCTTTGATTGGCTGGATCATAAAGAGCTTCTTCAAATAGTAACCGCTCTGCTTCGATCATACTTGATTCTCCCCATACTACCTGCAACATAAATAAACAATCAATCTTCGACTAACAAATTTATCTTGCAACCAAGTAATGTATGGGAAAATTGAAGCTGTTGAAGTGGGCAAAGAAGCTAGAAGACTACCCTTATGCTGTTGTTTAACTGTCGACCAAAGAAGAATGCAGACCTTGTGGTTGATCCATCAAACACAAAACCAGGCTCTGAATGAACGTAAATGGAGAATTTTGCTCCATCACCATTCTGCAAAGCTCACAATTAATTAACATGTAAGAACCTTTCTTATTCAGTTTTGAACAAGCGGCAATACTAGGAAACAAACCTTGAAGAAGGTACCCCAGAGAAAATCAAGAGGGAGATCCCGCCGAACCAGGAAGAGAAAAGCAACCTTTGGAGGGCCAACAAACTGAATATCAATAAAAGCACGAGACCTTCTTCGAGAGGTGGGGAATGAGGACTGGAGGTTGGACTCAGAATGGAATACTACACTAAGTAAAGCCAGTACACATAGCGAAACACAGAGGATGATGATGAGTCTTGACCTCAACCTCGAAAGTTGGCGCATCGGTGATGAAGCTCTTCTCTTTGTCATGGCTGTTTTTGTTCTGTTTCCTCATGCAATCTGTATGAAAGTGTCTGTTTGTTGAGTATCATGAATATGTTTGTTGTGTATCATGAAAGCGTGAGAGGGAGAGAGAACTGAAGGAAACGTTTATAAGCTTTCAGGGTGGTTATGAACTCATTAAGAGTGCAGAGTTAATTAGAACAGCAGAAACTGCATTTCGCTTTTCTGTTTCGCTAATTCTGTTACATGTTGAGAACTCGGTGACAATAAAACACCTCCTCATTTAAGAACCAGTCATGCCCGAGCTCATTTTTTCTTTCCCACTTCTGCCTCAATCTATTTTATCATTAATTAGTGAATTATGCAAGAAGAGCATAAACATCTGGAATATCATAAACAACGAAAATGTCAAGTAATATCGGATTCCTTTGTACTTCCTCTATCAAGGGACTCACAACTATGTCTTTTATTTGGTAAAGGAATTTTCTGTATACACAACACTGTTCAAATTTCAAATCCATCCTCACAAAAGAAAAATTCAATTCTTGGGAAAAAAATAAAATGTTTCCGGTATCTGGGTGAAGGCCCCTAAACAAATATACAGGCTTTTGATAAATGAGGAATACATCTTACATTAGCTCTTTCTTTGCCCATTTAAAACTACAACAAGTTAACAGCCCATAAGACTAGAGCTCAAAGAATAAGTATCAGTCCAAATATCTTTTAAAGATCCCCTAAGCAGCCCTCATTAGATATGCTACTATGCATCCCAAAATAGCACCAGCAACAACCTGAGACCAAATCAAATACAGAAATCATCACTGAAACTTGAAGATTAAGATTAGGAATATCTTACTGAAATGTCCCTGACAAAGCTATAGTAACAGATATCATCCGGAAATCATTTAACTACATTTCCCGTCTGTTTGACCCTTTCATGTCTTTGAAGCTAGACCTTATAATTACTTCACATGGATAACAATATTACTTCAAGCCAGATTTAGGTCAAGTAAGATACCAGCCATGTTCTCTAGGAACCAACATGTTCTAGTAATATAGTTTTCTGATACAGTAAAGTAAGCATGCACTACCTATGCTGGTAAAATGAAAGTTTCACTGGCCACAATGACCAAAAAGTTCTAATATTACTATCAAGGAGAGGCTGTCATTTCCACAATGTATCGGCTATAGTAATTCACTAGAGAAGTAACCTGTACTGGAGTATGTCCAAGCGAATCACGCAAGGGTCTAACAGCGGACAAAGGATGCTCCGGAGGAAGCTCACACACAATTTGGTTCAGCAACTGCAACAATCACCAACACAATTAACCATCTAAAATACAAACAATCATATACAAGGAAAGATTCTCTTATCAAACACGTCGATATGCTATGTGTTAGAACTATACTCCCGACTACATATCAAAACAACACCACAATTCAACCACACAAAATGTCAAGCACAAAACAAGTTCCAAATTTCAAGCATAAACCATGTCAAAGAAGAAAGAAATTACTTCGGCTTGGCGACCAGCATGAAGTCTCACTCCTGTGGCATCATACATTACCTGCAAAATGCTCAAATACATAGCAAATTTTCTCACGTACATACAAAAAAAAAAAAAAAGCAGACAGAGAGAGAATGATGAACGTACAATTAACGCTAAGACCAGGGCAAGAGCAAAAGCCGCTCCTCCGGTGCCCTGGTCTAGCCCAACGGCCACCGTCAGCGCCGTCACCGTCGCCGAATGCGACGACGGCATTCCTCCGGAATCCAGCATTCGTTTCGAATCCCATCTCCTATCTTTATACCTGAAGCATTGATTCAGCAACCACCACACAGTCAAATTCACACCAAAGTCTCCTAATTCAACCAATTTTACACCAATTTGAAACCAAATTTTTGCTAATTTAAACCAATTGCTGTACAGAAATTTGAAACAGATGAAATGAAGTAGTATGCGGACCAGGACGTGAAGAGCTTGAGGAACTGGGCGACGGCGCAGGCGAGGAAGGCGGAGATGAGAGCCAGGTTGGCAGGGATCCATGCCGGTGGCGACGTCGCGGCGCTGCCGGAGGTCGCATCGGCAGCCGTCATCACCTCGTCCATAGAACTCCACTAAGGAAATTAATAAAAGTAAAACAGTAAAAAGGGGACTTCTTCAGTCTAAAAGGGCGGGTTGGGACGTGGGGCCACACAGTTCATTCCAGCCCACCAATCATGATCGGCCTTTTCGTCTTGATTCTTGAACACCAATCAGAGAAGAGATATTATTTTGGTCGAATCAGAGCTGAGGTGGAACGGAATGGATTTTGTTGTTTAATTTTATTTATTAGAAAATGCACCGTCCAAATATTTGATTAAAAAAAAAAAATTAAATAAATAAAAAACACCTTCACGAACAAAAACTAAAAGGAAGTGTCATCCTTGGCAATTTTAAATGGTGTAGCTTGTTTGTGTTCAATCTGGAAATGGCGCAACAAATGTGTATGCTTAAGTATGAAGCAAAGTTATTTGCAAAATTATAGAAACCAAAAAATTCTACTCACTAATGCAAGAAACTAATGATCCATTTCGATGTTGATGGAGATAGACAACTAAATATCGCAACATCAAACATTAAGTGGATACCTCATCGAAGTTGGACCAACAATCTTTCATCTCTCTACCAAAGAACATCAAACATTAAGCGTACGTGCTCTCCCGTACGTACTACCGTATATGCTCAATCAATCTTCTTCTTTCATCAACTTCATAACTGTATAATTGAATCCTTTTGGTTTCTCTATCTTTACCTCCTGGTATTAAAGTTGATAACAGTTAATAAGCATTTTGCAATGCAATTTTGCAATCAGGCAATTACATTTTCAAGATAAGCCTTTGATAGAACTGACATATATAGTTAAAGTTAAACCATTGGAAGGCTACGTCTAGGGGCTGTGTAATCATTTCCATAACTTTTCAAATCAATTTTCTCTCCCTCTTTATACCTAAAAGATGTTTGTTTTGGTTAGGCTAAACAAGCTACAGAAAGAGTATCTGACTTGAGGGTTCCAGTGCAGTTGGTGTGGTGGTGGAGAAGTTTATATACCCGGCCAAGCTCTTAGGTTTGAGTGCTGCTGGCTCCAGGATTTCTGCCCAGCCCTGGCTTGAAGATGCAGCTAGCTCATTAATGTATGGCTCTAGTAGTGCTATGTTAAGGCACTTGTGAAATCCTTCTAAAACTCTTGCTTAGGCTGGCTTGTTACAGATCGAGATGTATTGTTAACTGAGTAACTCGTAGAAATAAGTATTCTGTAAAGATCATCTCACGACACTTCCAGAGTGGTTGCAAAATCTCACCTTGCTGGAGCAACTGAAGATTGGGAACTGCCTCAAAGTGTCTGCTTTGCCGCAAGGGATGCATTGCCTAACTGCGTTGAGAGAACTGGAGATTGGCAGGTGTCCTAAGCTGACAAAAAGATGCAAAAGGGAAACAGGAGAGGACTGGTCCAAGATCAAACATGTCCCAAAGATTGATCTTTACGACTCTGATGATGAAGATGAAGATGATGGTCTTATCGATGATTAGGTAACAAACTACTACTTACACTTCCTCTGCTTTTCATAAATCGTGCTTCTTATCCTACATAGGCTATATATATGTTGTAATAATATACAGATTCTATATGTATCAGTCAGATTTCTTGATTCGCTCTCCCATTTATGCTCAATCTTCTAGTACATTAGCAATATTCCAATATGTACGTGCTTATACAATGAAGTACATATGCGTACGTGCTCTCCCGTACGTACTACCGTATATGCTCAATCTTCTTCTTTCATCAACTTCTCAACTGTACAATTGAATCCTTGTGGTTTCTCTATCTTTACCTCCTGGTATTAAACAGTTAATAAGCATTCTTTAAAAATGTTCCCCAGTATCAATGTTCACGATCTTATGCCACAAAATTTGCAATGCAATTGCAATCAGGCAAATAGAAACAGGTGATTAATTTTTCAAGATGATTTGATTTTCTTATTCTTTGATAGAACTGACATATATAGTTAAACCATTGGAAGGCTACGTAAACTTCCAGGGGCTGTGTAATCATTTCCATAAATTTTCAAATCAATTTTCTCTACCTTTTTATATCTAAAAGATGCTTGTTTTGGTTAGGCTAAACAAGCTACAGAAAGAGTATCTGACTCGAGGGTTCCAGTGCAGTTGGTGTGGTGGTGGAGAAGTTTATATACCCAGCCAAGCTCTTAGGTTTGAGAGCTGCTGGCTCCAGATTTTCTGCCCAGCCCTGGCTTGAAGATGCAGCTAGCTCATAAATGTATGGGCGTATGGCTTATACGAGGGGATAATTAATCAGTGCAAACAGATTTGAAAAGACTAGCATTTTATACTACATTTAGAGCTTCGATTGGAAGCTCAATCTCCGGCAAGATGAAAAATGCCCTCTTGTCTTTTGCAATCTGAGATCACCTAATAGATCTTAAGTCACTTGCACCGCCGGTCACAGAACAATTTTCATCTAAAAAATGTGATCCCTAGATTCCCTACAAAAATGTGATCATTTTTATGCATTATCGGTGCATAAAAGGGATCACATTTTTTTGCGCTTCACACTTAAAAAAAAAATCACAAAAATTGGATATCATTTAACCATTTGATTTTTCCGAGTTGTTGATGTAGTTGCTGGTGGTTTTCTTTGGTTGCCCTTAATGATTTGCAAGCTATTTGATAATGGCTAGACAAGCATTACCAAGATAAACACAATGATTGCAGCAAAGATCTATAAATTGCAGTTGCTACAAAATCTTCTAAAAAGTCTACCCCTTGGACGTTGATATCGAATCCAAAAACCAAAAGCCCTACATTTTCCTTGTTTGTGTTGCTATAGTCCTAACGCCCTGTATCTACACTTCTGAACTGTCTTGAGCCCCAAATGTACAGACAACAAAGAATTAAACGCACTCTAAGGCTGGATCATGAGAACATCTTCAGCTTGGGACGATGATATTGAACCACTATATTTGCTGGGCACGGGTGTGTTCCTTCGAGACTGGCGTTTCGTTGGGACAACGACAGGCTCCTGCTCCAATTCTTCGGAAGCTCCATCACTGTCGCTGTCATCTGCAACCTTGAAAACTGGGTGAATGTATGCACTTTGAAGGAAGCCTTTTAAGTTCAGATTAGGCTCTCTCGCACGTTCTAATGTATCTTTCCTCATTGCTTCCTGAAATTCACCATACAAAAAGATTTAAAGAACAATGCTAAGTGTTCATGCACATGTTTAAGCATCAGAAGTAAAGGCTTTGACTCATTTTATTCAATTGAGTCAATCTATAAAGAACAATGTGTAGCAATAGTCAAACCTGTAATGGATTCTTTTTGAAAGCAGGTTCATAACGGCCTTTGCAAAATAGATGGAACCATATGGTTAACACCGGGAGTGTGATGAGCAATGGAGTTGACTGAGCAGCTTCCTTTGTACTTATTAATCCCATCAGTAGTAGTTGCGACACAACCAGTGCTGTTATGATTCGCCCATGGACATCTGGCCAGAATGCTGCAGCACTCTCATACTCTTGATTGTAGACATTTATAATCTAGAATAATACAAAAATACTCTGTCAAGTGATTGCACATCATTTAACCAATAAAAGCAAAAAACCCATCTCTAGGAATTATAAAATTTACCTGATGACGATAAACAACATATGCCAGGCCAAAGAATACTATTATGAAAGGAAGTAGGATTGGGGACACCACAGCATAAACAAGGCCAAGTAGGAAATAGAGTTGTATCTGTGGTTCACCAGTGTTGAACCCAAGGGTTCCTGGATCCATGGCCTCTTCCCTATCCTTTTCAGTCTTCACCAAGAAGGTGTTCTTTAAGTGGTACATGATCAATGGCTTCAACCTTAGAATCTCGCCAGCAACCCCAGCCCACCCATCAACCATAATATAAGTTATAAAGAAGGTCGCCTTCATTGGAATTGAAACACCAATTGTAATTGGGATACTGCACAAACGGCCAACTAATTTAATACTATGCACATAAGGTGTAGTGAGGCAATACTCAATCGAAAAATAAATGACTTTCAAAGTTAAGCTACTCAAGAAATGATTCATGGACCAATTGAATTGCAAGTAAAAAGTAAAGGGGGTAAATGTAAGGTCATACTCATTCGCAGATTGGTGGAGGAACTTATCCAATTGTTGAAACGCAGTTCCAGTGATTATGCTCCCGAGAAATACGTTAATAAATTGGAAAATGTAATATCTAGTAGCAGATCTCCTCTCTAAGGCTGATATACTAGTAAATCCTTCAAATTTGGACATTATCATCAATATGGAAGGAAGAAATATCAGAAAAAGCTTCAAAGCAATTCCAGGGAGGAAGCCTTGAATAAATGACTTTATGAATTTCCTGCATGAAAAATAGGATACTGTTAGTATAGTCAAAATATATGTCCAAGTGTACAGTAAAAAAGATATTACAAATGAAGGTGTTTATAAAGAAAATACTCACACTTCAACAATGGTCTTTAGAAAGGGGGCTGCTCTCTCAATACCCTCAATGTTTGCAAGGGACTGAACAAGTGCGATGGGTATCATGAAAAAGAAGGTGAGGAAGAAGAAAGCAACAAAAACTATAAGCCTCCTAATTGTCAATGAAACATATGGAATTGCCAGGTTATCCCAATAAACATCACGAGGTTCTGGAGCCCACTGAGTCAACCATATAGTTGGATTTCTGGTTTGTTGAGTTTGTGCGCAAACAGCAGCACCCCATCGAGTTTTGAAGGACACAAACGCTGATGGCATAATAGATTTAGGGTTATTTGTAATCTTGTCTCTCTCTGAGGATATCTGTCAATAGTACATGTGAAGAAGAAAATGTATAAGTAATCAAATGCTTTCAATGAATAATGACCTACAAAATTATTTGCCTTATTAACTGTTCTTTAGTATCAGATAGACGAAACACAGAGCAAGTGAGATGGAAATAATTGATGCTTACCTCTTTTGATAGCCTGTCAACCTCAGATGTATAATGATCAATTCCATCCACTCTCTTACCCAAAAGACCAAGAAATCCAGTCTGCTCACAAGACATTGTTAGCATAAATGAGAAAAGAGAAGGAAACAAAAAGGAGAGAGGAGAAAAGAATCAGTGAATACCATGTCATCAAGAATATGATACCTTTGTTAATGGTCTTCTTGATGGATTTCTTGAAAATTTAAGTTGATAGTAGTCGAGCCAATTCTGAACTTTCTTCTTCTCATTGACTAATTTAGAAAGTTTATTTGCATTGTAAACAACCTGCATTCAAATACTTCAGTAAGAAATTAGGGGAAAACAGAACATAGAATAAGAACAGGTTGTTGAAATTATCCAATTTTAACAAATACACTCAGTTGTGCTCAGCAAAAGCTAAAGGATTAAACCTGATGAGTGAGATAATGATCTGGGTGGTTAACAAGAAAAAAATGTTCCACAAGCTGACTGACTGTTTCATCAGGATCTGGTGGCACATTTCTAACCAGTACCTATAGCAAATTCACAAATATTATTTCACAAGAGTTAGAATTCCAAAATATTGGTCTAAGACTCTAAATTAATGATTAATAAGTGAAAAAAAAGACGTGTGTCATAAAAGAAGGCTTATTAAATGAAATGTCACATTGGTTCTTGTTTGAGAAGCAGAAAACCATTCAATCAATAATTAAATGTTCGAATGAAGCAGAATAGTACATCGAACATTTTAACAACTTCTTACGGTCTTACCAAATCTCCTCATAAATTAATGTTCTTTACAACAGCACAAATAATTTAGTTCAAGTAGATTAACATGGACAGGTGGTGACTTTTTCCCCCTCTTCTAATAAATCTAACATGAAAGGAAGCCATTTTGGGTCAATAGATTTAACCCCTTGACCCCAGTCCATACATCTACATATGTAGTGTCTGACTACTGTGCATCAATGGCAACTTACTCATCACATCAGCTAAAACATAATGTGTCAAGTGAATCTTACCGTGAACTGATCAGGGCGCCGTTGTTCTGATGCAAGAAAGTGCAATCTCATTGTTGCAACGATCTCATACTCCCTATTCAAAACATAGCATGTCCAGAATGTAAAAGCATAGGCCATTACTAAATGAGTCCAAAATCTGCACCAAATGGTAAATAATCATCAGAAGGTGAACTCCTTAGACTAGTACCCCTAGACAATCAGATTCCAGTAATCAAATGACAGTGCATGTAAAACCGCACTGATTATCATTCTGATTTATTTGACAGAGATTGTTTCTATAACCCCTCCCAAATTCATAGTACAAAGAACGTACAATTGAATTTTAAAAAGTGGTGCATTCTTTGCATGTCATTGCATATTAGCTTGAAATGCAGATCAATGTCAGTTGAAAACAATGAAATGTTAAGAAAATTTATGGCTGACAAGTCTCCAAGGGTTAAAAGTTCTATAGAATCAGAAATTGTGTGTAAATTCATGCACATATAGCACCATGTACACTCGGAATAAACAGAAAAAACAAAATTACGATAAAAAAACAGATTAAATGGAGCTCAGTATATAGTGTGTTGCATACCTATGAGATCCAAGAGGAACATTTGAAATAGAAAGCTCATCTAGGTTGCTGTAAACTAAATTTGACTTCTTTAGGGTGCTGTTAGTCCAATTGACAGGGACCATGACTGAAAACGCCAGAAATGCAATAGGAACAAAAATCTTTAGCCTGCATTTTAATGACCAGAAACCAAATCAGTCAGAGAAGAAAAACATATGAATCATATGGACAGAGAAAACAAACTGGCACTGCAAAAATGAATTCCATACAAGGATAAAAGTTGCTAGAGATGATTCGATTTGACAATGTACATGAAAGACACACATACCCTGTCAAGTAAATCCTCAGGTAAACTACAGAGTCCAACCCTGCATGTGCAACTAGCTCAGGTTCCGGCATTTGCAATGCGGCAGGCATCCAATTCAGAAACCTCACATATGACCTGTAGTCCAAATTCACAAATTTGGTTACAAGTGCCCCGCCCAACGGACTGGCCCTCAGTCCTTTGAGATACCATTTCGGAAAGTAGACCCTATCGTTCACAGGTTGAAGCCGGAGTATGGCAAACGCCACAAAGAAAGCAAATGCAGTCAGAATATTGATTGCTGCTGCAACTCCTATATCACCCAGTGTAGCCATAACTTGCTTCAAAGGAATGTATCTGAATTATAGCCTCCTGTAAAATTAAGGATCAAGAAAAAGTTTAAATCTTTTCGATTAACTACTTAGCTTCAACAACATAAAGGCCCCATTGGTTTTCAATCTACCATACACAGAATCGATTCAACTTCTCAAAATCCAAACACTTTACAGTTAAACAACATCAAATCAAGTACAGAATTCAAGCCATGATCTTTTTCAGTGATTGCATCACACACACACATTGGATCAATTTGCTTTACTTTTTAGCAACCAAAACAGCACGAAAACAATCAAAGATTCAATCTTTTCTTACCAACTGAACTCACTCCTTCTTCACAAACCCCCTTCAACAGCACCAAAACGGCGGCGTTTCTTCTCAGAATGCAAGAAAAGAAAAAGCTTGAACCGGAAGAAAGAAAAAAAAAAGCAATGAACAATGAGAGAGACCGAGTTGGGGCCTGGGGGATTCAAGAAAAGACAAAACCGGTGCTGTTGTTTTAGAAAGTGACCAAATTATACGTTTTTGCGAAAAGTCGTGATTGTGTCGCTAAGAAAGGGAGTGAGGACGGTGGTGGTGGTGGTGGTGGTTACTAGTTACTAAACAGTCCCGTCGGTTTTATTTTCCCACTTTATAAAGTTGAATACTTGAATAGACATTAATTTCATGATTAATTAGCAACTTGAATGTGTTTAAAAAAAATCAAATTCATGGTACCTGGGACCAGCAAGTTTTGTTTGTCGGTATCCCAAAACGTTGATAGGTGTCTCTCACTGGTGAATCTAAAACGCTGGCCCTCACTCCCTCTCACTCTAACGGCTACTTTTTTCTGTGTTTTTTTTTTCTTCTGTGCATGAAGCTTTTTTTGACTAGTGGAGGTGATCTACTATTCTGGGTATGAATGCTCTGAATTTTTCTGAAGCAAAATTTTAAGTGTTGGGTTTATTTGCTTTTGGCCTACTTTTTGCCGACTGTGGACTAAAAAAGAAAGGCGAAAATGGTGGGGAGGTGGTGGACTTTTAGGACTACCGAAATTCTATGACTTGTTCTTTGCGTCCTTCTTCTTCTTTTTTCTTTAATTATTTTCCTAATTTTTAGTAGTATTTTAGGCCTGGAATAAGAATGATATCACTTTGGTCATCAAGGTGGAGACTGGTGGATCTGTGTTGATTATTTTATCATCAAATACAGTTAATTGGTAATTGAATAGTCAAATTGATTATCTTGTCATTTCGTGTAGTTAAATACGGAATCGATCGATTTCATTCGTCATGCACAGTGACTTGACACTAACTTTATCTGGTGGAAAATCATAGTAATGCTCTCGTCCAACTGCTACGTTACAAGTTTGTATACCATCTAATGCTTATAAGCTGCCAATTTCATGTCTGGAGTTCGATTCGTTCGTGTAACAAATCATAGGTGTGGGACCGACCACAGTGCTGGCCGGCAGGGATTAATTGCAAACCAAACTGAAAGTGAAGGAGGAGAAGCAACGTTTCCTAGTTTTCAATTTTCGTGAGATTCAACTCCATTTGGCAGTTGCACAAAAATCCAATAAAAAGAGAAAAGTAAATCGAGTCCACTGCAGAATGTTGGTTGTGCGTGTCTAAATTCCCATTCTTGGTATCTTAGCAAGAAATTTAGGGAATGGGAAAGCTATGAAACTCCCATGGCTGCATGTTATATGCAGGGACGGAGCTACTCAAGGGCCTGCAGGGGCCATGACACCCCTTAACTTTTTGACTTCATATGTAATTGTTGCTTGTAATCTAGTTGACTTGAGTTTCTACACATACAATTATTAATATTGGCACCCCCCAGTTCTCCACGTGATTGGCTTCACATGAAAAAGTAATTGGTCTCACCTATTTTTTGATTGGTTAGTTTGGAATAATAGTAAATAATAAAAAAATAATTTAATTTAGAAGCAGAAGCATGACTAGAAGTTAGTTGGAGCACGCCTGTTGCACCTTGGTATTTGGAGAACGCCTCCCTAGAGCACGCCTTGTTTAATCTAATCATTTTAATATTTTTTAAATATTTTTTTTAATATTTTTTTTATCCATCTTACATTGGCCCCCCTCGTTTGTGATCTCTGGCTCCGTCCCTGGTTATATGTCAGAGCCATTATTTTCTAACCGATTTCCATTGAACCTAACCATTCTTATTTCTTTGGTAAGTTACATTGATTATAAAAAGGCCCATAGAGAAACTTCATGTGAGGTCCAATACTTTCACATTGCAATCCTCAAAGATAAATCTGAGTTCCATTCTGTATTGACAAAAAGCAAGATCCTCTCATTGAATGACAGTTCAATTAGTCCAAGCAATTGAAAACATCTTGGCCTTCCCCATTTCTGGACTAGTTGAATTTGATTCGTCCTTCAACCATTCTTACGTTGACTTTCATGCTTCAATATGAATTAAAGGAAGCAACCAATCAAATAAACCTAAACAAGTTGATGCAAAAATGTTGTGGATAAAGCATGAGAAGCTAATTATTAACATCTCACTACATCTGAAACAAAAACGACAAACAGTTTGGCACGTTTTCTTATAGTGCTGTATATGAATTGTTCAGCTCATTCTGGCATGGAAACTTTTTGGGTTTAGCGTGTAGAACATATATAGCATTGTCACTTTTGATGTCTGACCTGGGCTCTATATTCAGGTGATGAATAATTGAATATGAACATTAGTACATATTATATCTATTGAAATGAAGGGAACTCATATTCAGATAAGATACCATTGATTTTCATATGCATGCATGGAGTCCAGTCTCATTTGTTATTTAAGATGTTTGGCAACGGATGCTATCATCCAATAATGATGACCAAAGTGCTCAATCGTCCTACTTCCCATAACATAAAAATGTATGTTGTATATCTTGCTCTGAGCAGTTAAACATAGATCGAGCATCATCTATTCATATATTCAAATGATGAATATGAAAGCATACAAATCAATTAAAAGCGAAATCAATCAAAGAAAAGAAAACCTACTGTAGTACTCGTGCACGAGGGCACTAATGAGGGCATGTGTGGCAGCTAATTCCTTAGCACTCTGCACTTGACATGCAAGACATCGCTCTCCTCAGTGGTAATTATTTCATATTCATATGTTTGAGTAAAACATAGGGGTTGTCCAGAGCCATCGTGAGCAAGTTGGACTTTTTGACCTCCTAGATGGAGAAAACTCCATTCAGCTATGCGCCCAAAATCACTAGGCAACAGTGGCAGCAAGGGCAGAGGTTGCATATGTTTGAAAGAATCACATTCCTGCGACAAGAGGACAACTTGTATCTCTTGCTCAACCTTTTCGTCAAAACTTGTATATCCTCCCCCGTCACAAGCGAAGATTAGGTAACCATCGTGGCCATGTTGCCACAACTCGATTAGCAACATTTCAGCATCATCCACTGTATCAGCTACGTTTAACTCTGTCCATCATTGTTCGGGCCGGGTGACGTCAAACCGGAAAGCTCCGCCACACTCCCGAGCCAAACGAAGTATATTGGGGCCGGCTACTAGATACCTTAAGTTAATTTCAGGTAAGATAGCATCGCGGACGCGGAATCACATGGAGGCAGCTCCAGTGGCAGCCACTTTGAGTGATCAGGGTCGAAAACCTCGAAAGACTCGCAGCAAATGAATGGTGTAGTTACCTACATCGCCTTCCAGCTCTCCCAAGAATAGGAACGTTCACGCAATCGATAGAGTCTGCCTTCCAACTTTAGATGCGACTCCCACTCCACAAGTCCCTCGTCTGTCTTCTTCGGTAGTGCATTCCACAAACTAGAAGCCGGTTCCTTTTGCAAGCTTTCTCTGTGAAGTTTCCTCACTTGTGTCTAATCTTTTTCTTTCACTGCTTTCTACTCCGTAACTACTGGTGCCAAAGTGGTAGAGTTTCTCCGGATTAAACCTGCTCGCTGCTTCTCTTTTGATTCCACCCATCGTCGCCACACCCCGCCGGACGCATAGCCTCATCGCCGCCTCCATCGGGATCCGCAATTTTCGACCACCTTAGGGGGCTCAGTTTTCTTTCTCCGCTCCAAGCTCCGACTTTTGCTTAAAAATACAAAACAGTCAACATTGGCCAGGATACCCGGCCAAGGACTCTGGCCTCTACCTTTCCTTCTCCCTCTTCTGATAGATTTTTTTTAGAGGCCCAACAATTATTAGGAGAAAAAAAGACAAATGACCGTTGAGTCATGATCCGTTCGACACTTAATTCGTTTACTTTTTAAAAATATCACTTAACTCACTCATATTTTGTGGAAATGAGTTGTGCAAAATACATTTATTAAAATGAGTGAGTTAAGTGATATTTTTAAAAATGCAGTGAGTTAAGTAACGAGTTATAACTCAATCACAATATGTGATGTTTTCCTTAATTATTTGTTCAGAGGTGAGATTGACATCTGTTTTTTCAAAGCAAACTCTACTCTATTTTCATGTTTACTGAAAAGTTATTAAGGGGGCGTGGTTTGTAAAAAATGAGGTGCCAATTTCAATCCCCATTAGTTAGTATAATTTCGATCAATCCCCATTAGTTTGCATCCAGATCCTCACATTCACACGTGCTTCTCTATCATATCATTTATATATAAAAAAAATAAATAAATAAAAAGATGTTTTTTCTTGAGGAGATTTATAAAAAAGATGTTGAAGATGCTCTAATTCAGTGAATACTAAACCCTAACTCTTTAGATCTAGGAATATTTATCTTAGGAAAAATGTGATTTACAGTGGACTGACCGGACTCCATTGAAGTATCTTTCTTTTCTAATTTAGGCCTGCACCAAAGAATGTTGGTCGTGCAGATCTATATTTTTATTCTTCAATTTTTTTTTTTTGGAGAAATTATTCTTGGGCTTCAAGCCGAGAAATTTGAGGAACCAGAGAGCTAACAGATTCACATGGCTGCATGCTATTTGTATTCCATGCAAGAATTCCAATTTCTAACGCAAACGACCCCATATCCATTGAATCTTTGGAACTTCAAGCAATTATAAACTCACTGGTAAAGTTCACATGCACAAAAGGATACAAATAATTCATTTATTCCCTTCAACTTTACAAGAACATAAAACACAACAAGCAGACTTTGACAATGCAGGGGCACTGGCGAGACTCACATTTGGCTCACCTTAGTTCTTTTGATGGACGGCAACGCGGTGGATGTCCATGTCCTTCAACATCACGGAACGCCCACATGAATCACACGGGGCAGTCCTCGACCCACAGACACTCTCATGCTCAGACAATCCTCTTAACTTGTCCCGAACATCAATAGCAGAACTTCCGGCTTGAACCATGTCCCCACAGAATCGACATGGAACAAGGCGCAGGGGGCAAACTGAGGCTTGATGTTGCACCTGCCAACAGGGAAAAGAACATTGTTACATGTTCATAAAGTAATAAATTGATTAACAAGTAACCAGTAAATGAAGATAAAATGTGATGGTGCAGGAAGGAAAGGGGCGGGAAACTATTGCTTACCATCTCTTCCTTCTCAAGCACAATACCACAGGGGCAGTGAAGCGGCTCATGGAACACTTTCATGTGCTTCTCCATCTCTTCCTGATGAAAAGGCTGTCCACATTTTTGACAATGCACATGATTCTTGGCCTCCTCAACCCTAAGAACAACTCCACAACCAGTATGCCGACAAACAACATTGTTTCTGCTACAATATGCTTCATGAAGTGCAATACTCCGACTGGGAATATAACGCTTACAATTCTTACACTCTACAGTATCCACATCCATTGACGATGAGGAAGACGCAACCTTCTGGCCTACCTTCTGATTCCTAACATCTTCAACATTCACAGATACATGGTACTTAGTTTTTCCCTTAAAGCCATAAACACCAAGAGTGTAAGTTCCTGCCTCCAAGCTCTTATCTTTTGAACTAAGGATCAAAGTCTTCGAACCAATGTCATGGGATGACCATTCATGCTGGTGCCTGGTAGGGAATATGAGAGGATGCTTAGATATGTAGATATCACTATCCCCAGAATTTGTCTCTGGTTCTATCCTGACCTCAACTTTGGCATCCCCAGAAGCAATGTTCTCCCAAGTAGCATTATCTATTGAGAACTTGTAATATGTGTAGTGCCCTTCATCGACCATTCCAAATTCCGATTTTCCAAATGTAAGTGGTTTTAGGACATTATCATGAGTGTTCTCCACAGCGGCATCAGGACCAACTATGTCGACTTCAATATCTGTTTCTAGAACAGATACACTTGAAGAGGGTTTTAATTCAAGAACCTGCAACTTATATACCAGGTCCCCATAGTTGACTATAAATATATCATCTTCAGAAAGGGTGGCATGCTGGCGAAGGCTTGTTTCGAGGATGGCCTTGTGGTTAGGCAAGTCTGAGAAGCCTACCCTAAGAGGTTGGAGTTTGGCGTAAGTTCCTTTAGGCAGCCAGACATAGCGAACTTCTATCAAAGGGATTGCTGGTGTATTCCCTGGAAATAAATTCTGCCATACATGAGGAGGAAGCCCAACAAAACCTTCATCAGCTGTGAACTCCAAAACACCTGAATGTGTGCTCCGACACTTTTCCTTTTCATCAACCATGTCCGAAGAACTCTCCTGATGAACTACCGATAACTTAAAATACAATGGTCCCTTATCAAAAGCACCTCCTTCCGACAATTCATTGAAGCATGACGATGGCAGCTTGATCTTATCTCCACTACCCTGACAAGCTACCGCTTCCAACACACGATAAAACACAATTCCTCGTCCCACAAGTAAACTTTCCTGCACTTCTTGATCAACCTAGAAACAACACAAAAGAGAAGGCATTAACTCCCAAGCTACCAATCACCAGAAACAAATTGATCTCAAACTAATTCACTCTCACATTAACTCACAAAGGTCGGCATGCCTACCCCCAACTTTCGGGAGCAAATCATTAACAACATGGAGTATGTATTTTCTTATGCCTTAGGAATTAGAATAAATCTATATCAAATGTGACTTTCCCAGGTTCATCATAGACTTCTGAGCGCAAAAATAGATACCCAAAATGACAGTGATGCATAAAGTCACAATCTTTATCACAATTTCCCATCATTTAATGACGATCAAATCCTAAACAAGCTTAAAATCAAGCAAAGATCAAAACTTTGTATTCAAAACAACTAGAAAAGTAGTGGGATTTTAGAACCGAACCTTAATCTGGGCTTGTTCGGCATCGAAGATGCGTCTGGATCTCTCAGCGTCAAGGGCTTCTCTTTGCTTCCTGGCTTCTTCTTTGGCCTTTCTCTCCCTCTCCAATCTCTTCCTGGCCATCTCTTTCCTCTCGTTCTGCTCCTTGTTCAGCTTCTCTCTCGCTCTCCTCAGCTCGTAATCCATTCTGGGGGTTTTTGGGTTCGTACAATTTCGGAATTGAGAGGTTTTTGTTCTGCACAATTCAGAAACTTCGTGTTGGTTAAGAAATAGGGAATTTCAAGAACGAGGAAAAGGAGAACTTGTAATTTCCTTTCCTTTTGTTCGTGGAAATTGAAAAATATCTTCCAGAAGGATCTGGGCCGTTCTATTATGGGACTAGCAGGCCCAAAAGAAAAAGGAGAAGTGAAGACGTTTTCGATGTGGAATCTCTACACCGTGTTCGGAGAAATTTATAAGCAGCTTAAATTAAAAGCACTAGATAGTCTCGTGATTCATAAAATCGACAGCAACTGCTTTTATTTTAAGCCAGAGCCCTTTTAGAGTCAAAAGCAAAAGCTCACTCTAATGGAAGCAACTTATTTCACATCTTCTAATTCTCAGTTAACTTATCATCGACTTAAAAAGTCAATAGTTTTAAGAAATCAATAGAAGTCTATGAATTTTTTATAGAGTTCATTGGCTTTGAAAAAAGTCTATCATTTAAAAAAAGTCCACAGAAATCCAAATACAATACACTCGCCGGCTCGAGCATAGCCTATTCTGGAAAATGACAATTTTGCCCCCTCCTCCAGTCTCTTGCCTCGACACCTGCCGTACTGCTCAGTGCTATCGTGTCTTTGTTTCTTTCGTTCTACAGAGAGGTGGAGAGAGAGAGTGATGTTGTTTGTTAGCATCTACAACTCCGATTCTATTTTCTTCGCTTCATAGAGAGGTGAAGAAAGCTGTGTTCCTCTAATTACCCGCTGGCTCAGAATTGGACAACCGATGTTTAACCCGCATCTAAGGACTCTTGGCAACATCAGCTCCTCCGGTGCAGTTGATTTGTGGGTAATTGGTTTTGTGCTTGGATTTATTTTTCCTCTTTGTCTTCAATTTGTGTCTCAATCTATTTGGGTTGTGTTTTATCATTGGCAGAGAATGTAAGAGAGGGGAGAGTTGGTAATAATAGGTTCTGCATGTCGTGATTGTATGAGTTTTCCTTCGATTTAGGGTTCCTCAAATTCGATTATATTCTTTACATATGACTAATTTGGGGTTTTGGTGATGCAAGGGTTTACAATTGTCATATTGGGTTTGTCTTTAAGAAGGAGAAGGAAGGCGATTTTTGGATTTGAGTTGAGGAGAGCAGGAGGAACTGCAGGTCAGATACTGAAATACCACTTATGAGGTCTTTTTCTTTATCCCATATGTGATCTTTATATGAAGGTTGTTTTGATTTGTGCTTCAAAAGAGCAAACGATTTATGACTTGCAATAAGAAATGCCATTGTTAGCTGCAATTATTTTTTTCCCCGAATGACTGTTTGCTACAAGTTGATTTGCTAGACAGATGATAGCTTTTGCTTCATAATGTAGATTTGCCTATACTGTGTTTTTTTTTTTTTTGAAAAAAAAAAAAAAAACGTATGAATGTAAAACATTAGAAAAGAAAAATTATAGTTGCAAGTAAACTTTCATTGGGAAAGAGGCAAAGAGCATATGATATCATTAATAAAAACTTAACACACTGAGTATAACAAACTACTATGTATTACTAAACTATCTTATTTTATGACAAAAAAATTGACCTCATCTTGAAAGTATAGAAAGAACTCTTTACATGTAGAACTCTGCAAAAGTCCGCAAGGTTGTTAAAAGCATTGGAAATAGTATCTCCGATCTTTAAAAATTAGGAACCGAGAAATTGCATCCACAAGGATGTTGAGCCTTTAGAGCAGTGGATTGTAGATGCCCATGAGGGGCGAGGGTGCAGCGAATTTACTTAAACTGTTAAAGAAATGCTAGCAACAGAAGCGTCAAATGGTTTAGAATTTCTTGATTTTGGGTGGCACAGTCAATGAGTATATAACTGTTAATCTGTTCATACTATTCCATCTGATTTTGAATATTTGAGATGACCTTTGGAAGCATTTTATCTAGATTTTTTTAACTTATCTTTCAGTTTTTTGTTTTCATTGTAATAACATAACATTGTCTGCATTTGCTAGGGGTTTCAATAAACAGGAACGGTAGGTGGCAGGGTCATTAGGTTATGCTGTTTTCTGTTTCCTTGATGCAGTTTCCCTTCTCTTGAGGTAGAATTGGTTATAACTCTTGCCTCTAGCTCTTTTTACTTGGATGGTTATTTATTTTTGGACCTTTTGCTATGTATTTATACCTGTCTTATTTATAGGAACAACGTTGAGAAAGGGGTGTCTTATTTACAGGTCAGGTTTCGGTCGATCACCCCAATCTCCTTTTCAATCACAGTTGCTGCCCTGTTTTGACATAAGTCCAGTGCGATAGAGCTTATACTTAATATCCAGGTAACCTTCAGATTCCATCAAAAACTAATTTGATGAACTCTGCATATGCTTTTTGGCAAAACCGGAAGGAGTTTGCTAACTTTAATCCTATATGTACTATCATCAATTGTGATCCTTTGTGTAAAGGGTGATATTCAATATATTAATGCAAACACATATCTAGCTAGAGTAAATTGGATGTGCTTTATTTGTTTGTATGTTTCTCTAGGTTGCAACTATTGTGGTGTAAATGATGTTATATACAGCAAAACAAGCATGTGATATAGATATATATGGGGAGTAAACATATAGATATATGTATAGTCTGCTACTGCAGAGGGAGATGGATAGTTATGACAATTGTACAAAAATACTTCAATCACTGGATTACAAAAGTGCATGTAGAAATTGTTCCCCACGCATCCCACTTCACTTTTCACCTTTTTGTGCTATTGTCTTATTCATTTTCATGTGCTTTAGTTATGTTTGAATCAATTTTATGCATCTCTGATTACTGGGACATTAAAATTGAAGATGTATGAACCATATCTTCTACAATTTCAGCAATCAAAAGAAGCATTAGTTTTTTTTTTTTTTAACCAAATTTTAATTGAGATAGAACAACTAAAGTAGTAATTGATATCGCTTCAAATATTGTTTATCTGTCCCGACTTAAACTAAAACATACAAACATCAAATTATTCTTGGTTGGAACAACTTAACAAGTAGTTGATATTACTTCAAATGTTCATGTCAAGGATTCAAGGGAGGTTCCATTGAAATCAAAATTTCTCCGTCTCTTTCTGGATAAAGGTCTTTGCTTCCTCAAACTAAGTTAGTTCAGTTAAAATTTGCATATAAGTTAACTTATAGTAGCAGGCACATAAAGGCTATTATCCAGATCCACGTATTTTGATTAACTGATATGCAAATTTTATCTCCAATGTATTAACTTATTTGATTGTTTCCGTTTTTGGTGTACATGACTTAATAAAAAATATGTGGATCTTGGAGATAATTTTTTTGAATGTCATCATTGTCATGCGTTATTTTGGAAAAAACTATGAGCATAACAATAATTCTCTATGCATTATTCCGAAATTTTCCTCCAATATAAATCATATGTTCTCTGTCATTTATTAAAATCATTGCTGTCCAGCTAATAGATTAATTTTTTGTCTTGATTTTGGTGAAAATTCCCGTGATGCAAGGGTTTATGATTGTTATATTGGATTTGTCATAAACAAGGAGAAGGAATGTGATTTTTGGAATTGCATTGAGGCAAGCAGGAGAGCTGCAGGTTGGTTCTAAATTCTATCATCTTGGTCATTTTGTGTGGCACACAGTAAGCGAGTATACTCATGAATTGAAATACATTTTCAATGACTACCATGAAAGAATTATGAAGAAAATATACACAGGCATTTTTTGAACTACAATATCTTGGTGTGATGTCAAAGATTATCACTATTTTCTTCCGTGTGAGTTTTTAAGTAAGAAGCTCTAGATAATAAACTCAAAACATATATTTCACAACACTTTTTGTGTAAGTAGGACTGTAGGACTGGAGGAAGCAACTTTTTGGACAACCTCTACCACTGATCATCACTAGGCTAACAACTTCTCAGCGTGCATATATGCTGATGGACATCACCACTTATTTTTGACAAGCAGATCAGTCATTTGTTGTAACTAAGTTAGCCTACAAGTAGGACAATCTATTTTTGGCTAAATTTCAGTAAAACATGATGTATGAATTCTTAACGAGATGCTCTATCCTCCTAGACTTTTAGATTTCATTCTAAAACCCGCAGCAACGCGCGGGCATCCATGCTAGTTTTCACAAATGGTGACATTTTCACAAATAACTGCTCCACTAAATTTTTTTTCTCTATGTTTAAGAATGGGATCTCTGTTAATAACTTATTATGATGATTGTAGACAATCAAATTGCTCAGAATTTGTTTTAGTAAATGCAAATAATATGGACGTCAAAACATCTGCTCTTCAGTTCGGGCCAAAAAAAAGAGAAAAAGAAAAAGAAACATATGCTAACATAAACTTAATTAAGAGAAATGAGAGATATCAATGTGAAGATTGTTCATGTTTCAAGAGATGATTCAACAATTGTTTAACGTAGACGACTCAAACAGTTTCATCCGCCCTTTGTTCCAGTTGTGTCTTCGCAGCTTGAGTCTTCTTGTTGTTCCAGTGGGGTTGCCCCTACTACACCGAGAAACATCAATGCAGTGAGAATCCCCATGTAGGCACACCTCCACGACTTTGGCGGTTCCAATATATCAAACCCGTTGAAGATGTTTACTATGCCCAGGACAATTGCAGTGTAACCAAGGGCATAGTGGAACAAATTCCAGAATCGCCTATACTTGTGATCCGGTTTTAGGCCACAAAAGGAACCTAGCTAGCACCTGGACTGTGGCAAGACTCATAAGCGTGATGCCTATGCATTTGTGACCTTTGTATTCGATCCCTGAAGACTTGTGACCCAGCATGAGTCCGGTGACCGAGCCAGCAATTCCACCAAGAGAACCCAAAACTTGGCAAGAAACGTGAACGTAGAACCATGCTGGACCAAACCCTTTGAAATTCCAAGCCACGATAGCTCCGATTGGCATGAGTATACCCCAACTAATGGTGTTCATTATCCCATGGGCGATTTTCATGGTGGATACCGAAGAGTGATGTGTACCGGTTGCTACGACTTTGCCTGAAAGAAAATCCAAGGTGCCATAGGATTTAAGGTTAGGGCCTGACATCGAGTGCATACCTGGTGTGTTACCATGCAGAGGTCCTTGTTGCCATAATTGATTCACAGTTGTAACATTGTTTGGGATCCCTAGGGTGGCAAAGATAACGAAGAAATCGTTTTCGTAAACCGCGGACAAGGTGTAGACAAGAAAGGAGAGGTTCCCTTGCTCCAAGTGAGTGTCGTAGCTTTTTATAGGCGATGAATAAACAGCCATGGTTCCATCGCTTCTTTGAAAAGCAACCAAGGCTTGTGAACCCACCATACCCTTGAGTTCTAGTTTATCGCTCACGTAGCCCATCTTGAATCGCCAACTAGGGTTTCTCTGAATGCAAGGTCTACTGTTCTGTTTGATGGGAAATAATTCCAGGAAATAGTGGAGTTTAGGACTGGTAGATCATTACATGCTGCAAAGGTTTTGTGGTTAGGGAATTGGTGGGTTGAGCAGGGTTGTGCAGTTAGGGTTGAGAGTGAAGAGTGAATGAACAATCTTAGCCATGGTGCAAAAAGAAGGAAGAAATAAGCCTTCGTGTTCAAGTTTTTGAGAATAGTATTTGTTAAGAACAATTCTTAGGTTCACCCCTAGGGTGAATGAGCATATTCACCCTCATTGTCGATTAACGCATAATAACTTTATAATTTTCAAATCCAACCATTCATATTGTATAACGTAATACAAAGATTAGCTTTGTAAAAAATCAATCAAATTGAAGACCTTTCAGTTATTCATTTCTATGAAATACATGGACAGTTCATCATAATAGTAGTAAGTGTTGTTAGAACCATCTATTTGTTTGATTCAATTAGATAATTAAACGATTTCTGATTCGCTTAATTTTTTATAGAGATGATCTTTAAAGGTTAATTTAATATATGGACCATTGGATTATAAATTTATTAAATAAAAGTATGTTAATCGACCATAGAGGTGAATATGCTCATTCACCCTAGGGGTGAACCTAAGAATTGTTTTTTTTTTTTTTTTTTTTTTTGATAATGGAGCCAGTAGGCGAATATATATTCATCAAAAGCCAGAATAGGTCATTACATACCCTTCCGCTGCCATTTACAGACAAGAAGATAGTGGTAGTACCCACAACGGTACATAGAAACATAGACCCACTCATTGTATAATCAATACGTAGACATAGCGGGAATCCCCCTTTGGTACTACGCCGGAGGCGCTAGAAAGATCCGGCCATTCCAACCTAACTCTTTAACCAATAAACCTAGCTGCCTAGGGACCTCAATTGGTGTACACCTAGATCTACTAAGAATTAAGTCGACAAGATCAGACCAAATGCCAAAACTAAATGCACAAAAGTACCTAGACTGTCCCTGAAAAATAGGGACTTATTGAAAGTAATAAAACTACTATCCTAGACAATGCACTAGGGCCAAAACCCTGGCCCAAAACTTGAGCCCAATAGGGTCACCAAAGAGATCACTCAAGCCCATCCTCTTGGTTTGGATCAGTCCACCGGCTCCTCCCAAACCCGTCGTGCAACATGGTCCGACCACGCTCCGTCCGAACATGTCGCCGCGTCACAGTGATCTGCACCGCTCCATCATGTCGAAGCCGCAACATGCATCACCATGGAAACGCCATCCCCGAGGCAGGCCTCGCAATCCCCATCGCCGTCGATCAAGCCTCATGGCGCCGTCGATCAAAGAAGCCATCAGTGGGGAGCAGAAAAACCGAGCTATGCCGTACGACCATCACCTCACCACCATCCCAGCCAAACCATCGAAAGAACCGGAGAGAAATACTTAGACAAAATCCCCTGGGCAGTAGGTCTCCCGTCCGGCAGCAAACCCCAAGGCCACGACGAGACTGAAGGCCAGGCCGAACGTCCGGGTGCCGCCGGATGAGAACGAATTGCAAAACGGAGAGGCCGCCTAGGGTTTCTCAGAGAGAGAGAGAGAGAGAGAGAGAGAGAGAGAGAGAGAGAGAGAGAGTAAAGTTGTGGGGGCCTGACAGTTCTAAGAATTGTTCATTTGTTAATGAAGGGAGTGAGCTTATCTCTGTTTTGTGAATCAGGAAACTAGCCATAGGCCTTCTTAAATATAGGTTTCTTTTACCAAACCAATACGGATTAGGATTTTACCAAACCAATACGGATTAGGATTTTCCCTTATTACTTGATGGTTCGATTAACTGATTAGCCCAAATCAATTAAAAAAATCCCAAAGAAGTCTCAGATCTTGGTCTCTCTTTTTTTTAATAGAAGATCTAGGTCTTTAGCTACTCTAGTTGCTGCAACTTCCTGTGTCATGTTATATTTGTGAAAAGGAATGATTGTTTCTTGAAATATACCTAGCAAAAATTCTAGTTTTTTAGAGCATCTCCAACAGTAGAATTTATTTTTTAGTTAAATTTAGCTAAACTTGTGAATTATAGCTATTGATTTAACAATGTTGCTCCATCAATGATAGCTATTTGTAAGTGATATATTATGTTTCATCGAATCGTAAACTGACATGTGGACAAAAGATGAGAGAGAAATATAACTTTTGCTTTAGCTATGTAGGATTTTCTAGCTAAATATAGCTAGCCAATTTAGCTAAAGTTAAATATAGCTAAGCTATAGCTAGTCTGTTGGAGCTGAATTTTGCTTCAAAAATAGTTGAATATAACTAAAAATTAAATTTAGCTACTCTGTTGGAGATGCTCTAACTATAGCACTTTTAGTTTTAAGTTTAGTAGAACATTTTGCCACTGTTTTTAGTACTATAGTTTACCAAATACTCAGTTGCTTTACTTAACAGTAATTATTCTCATATCACAATATAAGCAACAACCGTACCAAAGTACCAAACTGACCAATATATCTGCTGGGTGGGAAAATTTACAAGACTAATATATATCGAGCTTCTTAGGTAGTGTCACAAGAATTTAGAGCTAGCTCTGAAGAAGAGGGTCTGCCCCAATTGAACCCATTAAAACTCTACCTCTGTGGATTTGTTTGTTCAATTAAATTGACGATATTGGTCTATGCTCGACACCAGCAAATTTACCTAGACACTCAGATTCTGACAAATACCATATCGTTCATTTGATAATGTTATCAAAGTAGTGCAGAACATGTTGTTCAGGTCCATGTAAATCACTATTTGTAAATTGAAAATCTCACAAGGAAAGAGATTGAAAGCATATATTGCTTAGATAACTTTGGTACTACATAGGGGACAACAAATAGGGGCCATCAGATTGGAATTCATTGTTTCTACAATTCACAACATGACAAGTCACAAACTAAAATTCGACATCAAGTTCATCTATGGAAAATGCCTAATATACAGGGACATACACAAACATGCATTACTCAAGCTTGTTCATTAACTTCGAATTCTTCCTCGGATAATTGACTGGTAGGACTCTCTTCTTCTTGCTCTTCATCAGCAGCGTCTTTCTCGCGTAACACCATCCACTTCCACCTGTTGTCCAAAGCATCTTTTGCTGCTCGGTTCTGTGCAACTTCCTTCCGAAGACTGTAGGTACCCCTTCCAACAAATTGACCATCAATTAAACAATCCACAGCTTTGTTTTTCTCCCATGAGTCTACATATTTGAGACTCCGATTGTTCTTTTGACATAACTCATTCAGCTGGGTGTTGAAATGTATTTGTATTGTTTCTGGAGTTATTATCGGCTCCAGCAAGCCCTTGAATACCTTTCAAAACAAATATGAAAATTGCAGTTGTTAGAAATCAAAAGTGCGACTAGCAAAGAAAGTGATGGGTGTGACCATAGAATGTACCTCCCAGACTATGTCTATCGAGTTGCAGTCCATGAAAACTGCCCCGATTGTGGATTCCACAAGATCTGCAAGATCTTTTGGAGCATCAATAAGACCATTGGAGTGCAATGGATAATCGAGAACTGCTCGAGCAAACTCTTGGATCTGTACAAATTTCACTAAAAAGATCAGAGAACAAACACAAAGCTGTTTGAGAAGCTGTTAGTTTCAGTCTCATATAAAAAGAGGACCGTGGTACACTTAAAAAGTTGGCCCAAAGATTAAAGAAAGCAGGCAAAATTACAGAGAGGACACCCAAGGAAGATGTGTATGTCATTCCAATCTTTAGATCTGCATACTTAAATCTAGATGAATCTAGATAGTACGTAGATAGATTGGACCAGTCATACTGTCATCGAAAAAAAGATTGAATGGACCAAACTGTTATTGGCTTATTGCGTGGTAGTTAGGGAACTCCAATGGGGACAGCATGATGTTTTTAAAAGCTTTGCTGGATTGTCAGCTGTCATGAGTCGATGGTAGGTTGCAGTAACCATCACAAAATGTCAAAGTCTAACCGACTCAAACCAAGACTAGAAGATTGTGACTAGTGATTTTTCAGACTCCACAATCCCAAACCATCAAGTCATGCCCCTATAAGACAATTTCCAGATTAAGACTAAAACTCTAATCCTCGGAAACATACCAAATTCTGTAATCAAATCATGCTTGTTCAGGAATTTACTTTTCTTTGTTCACAACAACATAGACCGCAATAATTAGAAATAAAATTTCTAATGTGTTTCAGAGTATGAACATAATACTCTAGAACACTATAGAATACGCCAATCAAAAAAACATTAATCCATATCTATCTAACACATAATTGAAACCTCTAAACCAAATCATTCACTGTTTATATCAAATGGTAATTGCGATTGACTTACTTGATCTTCAAGCAAACGTTTCTTGTGGCGTAGGTAGCGGTGGAACCCGTGTCGGAGGGCCACACGTGCCAGCTTCTCGGTGTCAACATTGGCGGCCCTGAGGCGGGTCAGCTTTCCGGGAGCCAAATCCGGGTACAAAAAGTAATGTTCCCGGCTAAACAACAGATTCAGCACGGCGTCGCCGATGTACTCCAAACGCTCGTAAGAAAAGCTGCACATAAAAGAAGAATGCGTGAAGGCCTCTTCTAGCAGGTTCTTGTTCTCGAATTTGTAGCCTATGATCTCCTCCACTTCATCCAGACTCGGCAGGGACGACTCGGTCAAGGTTGTTGATTCGGTCTCTAACAAGCTCTGTTTCACTTCGTTCATATGAATAGGAGTTTCTTGGGGTTCGGCTCCCATGGTTGGATACACAAATCAGAGAAAAGGATGGAGGAATGAGCTGAAAACTTGTAGTCTTGGACTGGGTATATAAAGGATTATTGAAGGTCAAAACAGAGAAACTTAAGGCGTGACCAATATTAATGATATATTGAAGAATAAATTGCGTCCCAAATAGATTAGTACAATTTGTAAGCAAAAACGTATTAAATGGTATGAAAAGGTCAACTATATCCTTGTATAACTTGGAATACTTTTTTTTTTTTTCGATCGCTTAGTGATCAAGGATTCATAAACGATTTTGAATTTATTATCAACGGATGCATTTTAAACATTAAAGTTACATTCATTTAATCTCGATCTTGAATATTAGATTCTATGGTATGTTATTTCATTGAAAGTTATCATCGATAGGTTACAAGTTTACTACACATACTGAAGAAGTGATGAACAAAAACAAACTCATCAATGTATGGTGATACGATTACCTAACCCAACCTTCACGGTCATATCTCTGAAAAAAAAAATAAAAAAAAAAAAGGGAACTCACTTTATTATGCGCGGTCCACATGCATACAGTCTCCTTTATGTTTAATCTCAATCTTCAATATAGGTCATTAAAAGTTATCGTCGATAGGTTACATACATAGGAGGAAGAATGAATGAACTTTCACGATCAAATCTATGGGAAAAAAAAAAACAAATAAGGGAACTCACTATATTTTTTATGTGTGGTCCACATGCATACAAACTCCTTTATATTTACTAATGTTGGGAGTTTTATATTTTAAAATTCTCAAACAGTTCAAATAACTGAATAAGTAAACATGTCACTAATTAATAAATAAAAGAACATTTTGATTAATTTGAAACTTTGAATATTAGTTTGTTCCTCTTGTGCAATTGTCATCTATTTTGACTTCATTGTAAAAATCATAAAACCCTAGCCGTTTAAATTGAACAAAAAAGGGTGGGGTGTTTGGAGATACATGTATGCCTCTAGTACATCAGCGATTCGTTTATCAAGTATTAAGCTTATTTTTGTACATCAGAGTGGTTTTGAGTTCGTGGTCTAAAATTTGTGTCTATTCTAACATGCCGTATATTTTTCTTTTCTTTTTTTGCCTCATAAATTACCAATATCTTCTCTTTCCAAAAAAAAAAAATACCAATATCTTCATCACTTCATGTAAGATAAAGCATATTTAAGCTAAATGAAAAATGAATAATAACAACGAAAGAAATTGAAGAAACCTCCTTCAGTGAATAACTTTGTTTTTCAGAGTAGGTGAATCACATATAGAAATCACTAGGATCCATGGAATCATCAAATTTCCAAGTTGTACGTATAGATTAAAAATTCCTAATTCGATCCTCTGACTCAAGGGTAATACAAACTATTATCCAAATTAGGATATTAGATCACATGTGCTTAGCTAGATGTGGTTTTTTCGATTGGGAAAATAAAACAAAGGCTAAAAACAACCTCCTCTAATACAACTTAAGCCCCAAAAAATCATGATATAAAGCATTTGAAGCGGTAAGCGGAAGAGAGAGACGACCGATTCCAATTAGCTAGATGTGGTTGAAGCACAAACATGGCCCCTTCAAAGTTTTGTAGATCTTTTCAGAACCATCTTCATCATTCGTTCATTTTGGAGTCTGGGGACTGATGAAACAGAAAGGAAGCTGGCTAGCTAGCCTAGGATGGCTTGGACGACGACCCAGTCAACAAGCACCAGGGAATCTTGTGGCACAAGAAACAGAATGCTATTGAAAAGCTGACAGTGATGGCATGCTAAACAAGAGCCGTGCTGTTTTGGCTGCAAGCTTTACGCAGCATTCAATCAATTCAAAGATATGAAAGCTCTCAGCAACCACCATCATGATTCTTGTTGGAAACTCCCGAGGTTTCAGATACTTTGGAAACTCATCGCAACTCATCATCATTATACATGTTTTTTGAGGCCAAAGTGTGTACATGCAAAACTTTGGAAAGACAAAGCCATAACTGTGGATGGTGGCTTCTTGTCAATGAAGATTTCCCAACTAAACCAATTTATTATTAGAGACTTGGCATTAATATAAAGACAATGCCCTCAAATTTATTGTTTTTTGAGAAATTAAGACATTTTCCGATTTTCATATCTCTAATCTATGAAACAGACAAGGTTAAGGAAATTTGGTAAAAAAATGACTTGGAAACCAAAATCTTACACTTTTACCGAAATCTTGATATATATTTCGTGCAGCGTGACATATCTTAGAAAAGTTTATAGATGACTTTGGAACCAGAAACTAGATGTATTTTTCGTGCAGCGTGAGATCTTGTGTAGTAGGACTGTAGGAGACAATGTCCCAGACAGATAGAGAAAAAACCGAACAAGAAAAACAGTGAACAAGTAGGAGATTCTACACAATCAGAGATTTGGCCTTCGATTATTTTCTTTTCCTAGAAGATTTCACGCTTTTCAGCTTTCATCAGAAATACGTTTACATAATGAAGAGTATCTTTTGGTGTTCTGCCCAGTGCACACTGCACAGCACCTGATTTTTTAGTTCGTTATGTAATCAATACTTTCACATTTGGTCTAACATAGACTCAACAAGATGAAAATTGCACAATGCAAGCCAAATATCCAGAGGGAAGGACGGCAAGTATCTTTACCTCTTCATTTGATAGTTGATACCAGACCATCATTACACATCTGGAAATTCCAGGGACAACGTTAAGCGTAACAGTATAAGCCCAAACCACAAGGATGTTTTAGACAATATAAGTTGGTGGTCTAAAAGATCCTTCGTTAATTCTGTTATAGCTTCCTTGGCAGAGATGAGTTCGTAAAGGACAACTCCAAGCATATACATCTACTTAGGAGAAAGGGAGCCAAATTGAGCATATCTGCATGTAGGAATATTGGTTTTAATCCATATTTACAGAAACTTAAATATAAGTTCATTTTCTGTTTCATTATCTTCTTCTCCCTTCCCCTTCTTAAAAAGAAGTGTTTCTTACATCAGTTAGAACTTAGAACCCAATGCAAACTCATTCAAATACTTACTTTCAAGGGAAGCAAAAAGGGCAAGAAGAACAGAAGCATGCCTAGCTAGTATTCTACAAGGTTTCAATACTCATTCAATCAGTAGAGTTCCAAAAACTGGCTAGGGAAAACTAACAATATGGTTTCCCTTCTTATGACATCTGAAAAATATAGATATTCTATACGAATTTACCCAACAGCTTATTAGCCAGGGGATGATGGCCAGAAAGTAGAAAAGTAGGCTTATACTAGGTACATCCGCAGGTTCATAATGCCGAAAAGCAACAAAGGCAATCTGTAATAGATCAAGTGATCAAAGAAAATAAAATGAACTATCATACTCTGGTGGCATGTATCCAAATGTCCCTGCAAGATGTGTTGGATTTATTGTATTTTCTGACTTCAGTTAGTTTACTTAATCCAAAATCGGCAACCTACAAAAGAAAAGTAAAATTCAGTGAAACAACGTGAACAAGCACTGCAAGATCTACCGTAATGGTAACAGAGGAACTAAAGTAACCTTTGCATGGAAATTCTTGTCAATCAATATATCATTATATTGGCTAATTCAATATCACGTTGGATGTAATTAAACAGGTTTAGTATGCTCGTGAATGTATTCAAGACCTCTCGCTGAATCCAGGGCAATCTGCATTCTATTAGACCATGGAATTGGGTCCCTTGTTAAATCTGCATGATGCAACAAACAACATACATCAATAACCAAGATCAACTCATATAACAACATATCAAGATCAATTAAACCAGCTGCACAAAATTCATATGAATCTGCAGAATAGCTTTCCTAGTGGAACTAGGACTCCACCTGGATCAATGGCACTTTAAATCCCTGCAGAAACAACCTGACCAAGGTTAGACATCTTGAGCAACTGGAACGAGGATGAATAGCAGCAGTGATGTAGGACGAGATTTTAGCCAATTTCAACAAAAAATCTCGAAAAGAAAGAAACGTCTTCACATTAAGAAGAATAATTTGAATATTGAAAATTAGTATTCAAATAGGCTTCTTAATGATGAAATTAATTATAAATTACTATTTTGGATATATCGGGATTCTCGAGCAAAATTTTGATTGGGATTCCAAGAGTAATATTCTTTAGTATCTAGGATTCTATTTATGATTTTTATTTAATTAGGTTTAATTAGGTTTCCCAGTTTTAGTCTACAATAAATTATTCTTTTTGTTTTCTAGTTGTATTAGGTTTATGCTATGTGCCCTATATATAAGACACTTCTTAGATTGTAATATTCATTCAAGTTATCAATAAAAAACCAAATATTAGAGAAGTTTCTCTATGTTTCTTACGGTTGTGCCCGTAATTGCTAGTGAATTCTAGCTTCATCTCATATGGCTTTCGACGCTTGACGGAGCCTCTTACTATCGTGTTCACGCTTCCCGCATCATTTGGTATCAGAGCAGGTATCGCCCACTCCTTAGCAGACGACGATCCAAGGGAGAAGTTCACTACCACCAACCTCAACGACTCTGGTCGTAGAGTATCTATCAAAAAAAAGTTTCGTTGAAGAGGAACATGCTAAGGGATTTGCCCTAAGACAACCTCATCAATCCCAAAAAAAAAAAAAAAAAGAAGAAGAAGAAGAAGAAGAAAAGAAGAAACATGGAACGTTGGATATTCACAACGCCAGATTACGACGACTTACGAACGACATGTATCATCAACGACAAGGTATGCTCGGTAATAATTGATAGTGGTCTACGAGAGAACTTTGTAGCAAACAAAATTGTGGATTATTTTCAATTACCGACAGTGAAGCTGAGTGATCCATACTTGATTCCATTTGGAGAGGCTGAATATGCACAAGTAACAGAGGCTTGTAAATTTCCTATCTCTATGGGAAAATTTTATAAAGAAGATGTTACTTGTCATGTGATTGACATGGACGACACTAATGTGCTTTTTGGAAGACCATGGCATGAAAGCGTCAAAGGTGGTTATTGCAAAGACGACACATATTTATTTAGGTGGGAGTCGCACAAAATTAAAATCAAGCCTGGAAGGAAGAACATCAAGAATGACCATCCTGAGGTGTGTGAAAGGAACATGAAGAAGCCACTTTGAAGATTGAAGAGAAACTCATTAAAGACAAGGAAGCTGATTCATTCATCACATCGATAACCATGTCATGCATGCGTAATTGTGTTCAAGATCAACCCAAGGAGAAGTCAATGCCCATTCCTTTTCAAGTGGAGGAGTTCAAGTTTCAAGATGCTTATTCTAAACTTGTCTACGGCATTGGATTCATGGTGATACATTTTGATTTCGAGAATATTGAAGTTGATGGCTTATCATGTTTTATTCCTACTAATGATCGAGCTGCATACAAGAGGAACTCGAGGTCGAGTTCTTTTCAAGTGGAGGAGACTGATGTAGGACGAGATTTTAGCCAATTTCAACAAAAAATCTCGAAAAGAAAGAAGCGTCTTTATATTAAGAAGAATCATTTGAATATTGAAAATTGGTATTCAAATATGCTTCTTAATGATGAAATTAATCATAAATTACTATTTTGGATATATCGGGATTCTCAAGCAAAATCTTGATTAGGATTCCAAGAGTAATATTCTTTAGTATCTAGGATTCTATTTATGATTTTTATTTAATCAGGTTTAATTAGGTTTCCCAGTTTTAGTCTACAATAAATTATTCTTTTTGTTTTCTAATTGTATTAGGTTTATGCTATGTGCCCTATATATAAGACACTTCTTAGATTGTAATATTCATTCAAGTTATCAATAAAAAACCAAATATTAGAGAAGTTTCTCTATGTTTCTTACTGTTGTGCCCGTAATTGCTAGTGGATTCTAGCTTCATCTCATATGGCTTTCGACACCTGACAGAGCCTCTTACTATCATGTTCACGCTTCCCGCATGAAGCAGAACTGGAGCTAGAAGCCTTCTGTATGTCAACACCAAAAGCTTCAGAATGGGGCTGAACTATATGCTAAAAACAGGTGGTGAATACAGGACTTTGCTCCCTATATATATTGGCCAAAACCACGAGTTGTACTCATCCCATAAGGAGTTCAACACTGCTTCATGTTTATCTAGATAGGAAACTTAGAATTTATCACAAATACTTGATGTAATACAAGTTTATTACTAATGAGTTTCCTACTTCTATTGAGAGATATAAACCTCAATAGATAACCAGAATTAGAGTTATATTCATGTACTTGTTGTTATTTACATAGGATTAAATCAATTGGTTTTATCTCAATGTGATTCAGATGTTAAGTCCACATATTCTAACATTCTCCCACTTGGACTAACATTGTCTGCACACAACACAACTGAACCAATAACCCCATATAGACAACAAACAGAAGTGTGCACTGAAATACACAAAAACTCATAGCTCATTCAGCTTGGTCAATTTGCAGAAAATAATGCAGAACCTGAAATCAACTTTGATTAAATAACCAGGTTGATTAAAGATCACTAACATTATGCACTGCAATCACATAAGCTTAAAGTGATAATAAGAGCACAAATTAGATAAGTATATCTACCTGTAATATCTATTGCTCATAGTCCTACATAATGACTTTGATAACTCAAAATCCTATAGCAAAACTGAAAACACTAGTGAACTAGTATTTGCTTGACTGAAAACTGAAACTGAATCTGCAAAATTCCTCAACGCAGAAAAGTTCACTTGATAACACACACTGATATTTTAAAGTTCAAAAACTGTAATTTGCAAGACTGCAGAAATTAAAATAATACTAAAACCAAAAGAACACATATATGAAATACCTCATTTTATTCAGAAACTGCAGTATCAAAATTACAAGCAAAAAACAAAAACGACAATGACTGAAACAAGAATCCTATTACACAAAATAAAATTCTAAAAATTAAAATTGGCTCCCACTGAACTCAAGCCTCCAATTCAGATAGAATTCCCATATTCTTGGTATGCTTTTGAAAACTTGTAACTGATAATGCTTTAGTGAAAGGATCTACAAGCTGTGACTCTGTATTTATGTTCAAGACATTTATCTCACCATGCTTCACTCTTTCTCTAACACTATAGAATTTTAAGTCTATGTGTTTAGAGTTGTTGGACCTCTTACTGTTTTTACCAAAAAATACTGCAGCCTCATTATCACAAAATATTTTCAATGCATCTGAAACAATTGAATTTAACACTTTAGTATGCATTAAGAAATTTTTGATCCACAAGCCTTCACAGACTCCTTCATAAATGGCTATGAACTCAGCCTGCATAGTGGAGTTTGAAATCAATGACTGTTTCATGGTTTTTCATGCAACAGCCCATCCTGCAAGCATGAAGACATAACCATATGTGGACTTTTTAGAATCCGGATAATGGCCTGTAAAGTCTGAATTAGTATAGCCAACTAGTTCAAGCTTCTTAACTTGTCTGTAAACCAACATGTGAGATTTAGTTTTTTGCAGATATCTAAGCTTCCTGCAACCCAGTGCTCATGACTAGGATTAGACTGCAACCTAGATAAAATTCCAACTGCAAATGATAAATCAGGTCTAGTGCAGACCTGTGCATACATTAGGCTACCAATTAACCTAGCATAAGGCTTGCTTTCCATATCAGACATCTTCCCCCCATTTTTAGAATTTTTGTTTTTAGACAGTTTATCACCTTTGGTCATAGGAGCATCACCTGATGCACAAGACTCCATTCCAAATCTCTTTAACACTTTTGTGATGTAATTGTGTTGAGATAAGCCTAATAAGCCTTGTGATCTGTCTCTCTTAATCTCAATTCCTAAAACGTAGGATGCCTCACCCAAATCTTTCATGTTGAAGTTTTTTGACAGAAAAGCTTTAGTATCTTTAAGAAATTTAATGTAAGTGCTAGCTAAAAGAATATCATCCACATACAGTATAAGGAAAATGAAATTATTTCCAACTATCTTAATGTATACACATTCATCTACAATATTTTCTGAAAAGCCAAAAGATGAATTCACTGAATCAAACTTCTTATACCATTGTCTAGAAGCCTGCTTAAGTCCATAAATTGATTTTTTCAGTTTGCATACATGATCTTCTTTTCCTATTTTCACAAAACCTTCAGGTTGTTTCATATATATGACCTCATCTAATTCTCCATTCAAAAAAGCTGTTTTCACATCCATTTGATCCAGCTCCATGTTATAATGAGCTACTAGAGCCATTATAATTCTAAATGAGTCTTTAGTTGAAACTGGAGAGAATGTTTCTGTATAGTCTATGCCTTCCTTTTGTGTGAAACCCTTAGCTACTAGCCTGGCTTTATGCCTTTCTATATTGCCATTTGCATCTCTCTTTGTCTTAAACACCCACTTGCAGCCTATTGGTTTTTGGTTTGGATTTGGTCTGACTAGTTCCCATACTGAATTTTGCTTCATTGACTCAATCTCAGCCTTCATGGTCTTCTGCCATTCTTCAACTTCATGGCTCTCAATAGCTTGCTTGAAGTTTGAAGGATCATTATCTTCACATAGGATATCAGTTTCTTGCAGGTATACTACAAAATCACTATCTTCTCCATACACTGGTCTTCCCACTCTTTGAGATCTCCTAGGCTGAGGTGGAATTTGTTCTTCTGCAGGGTTATTTTCTAAATGGACATCCTTCATAGTTTCATCTACATGAGGTTCTAAGGCTACTGGTTCTTCTAAAACTTGATTTTGGCTTTGAGTTTCTGTATCTGCATTATTTGACTTAATTAAAGGCAAGATATTCTGTAAATTTTCGTTTTCAGTAATTTCTTCTAACTCTAAAGCCAAGTCTTCAAAATTAGTATTATTGTAACCTTCATCCAAAAATTTTGCTTGATGAGTTTCAAAAGTTCTGGTAAAATTTTGAGCTGCATAGAACCTATAGCCTATAGATTTCTCACAGTAGCCAATAAAATGGCAACTGACTGTTTTGGATTCAAGCTTATGTGTCTGTGCATTTGGCAACTTTGCATCAACCTTGCATCCCTACACATGGCAGTGATGCAAGCTAGGTTGCCTTCTACACCACAACTCAAAAGGTGTCTTGTCTACTGATTTACTAGGTGATCTATTGCAAATATAATTTGCAGTCTTAAGAGCTTCCTCCCATAAAAATATAGGTAGACCTGTAGTGCACATCATACGTCTCACCATGTTTAACAAGGTCCTATTTTTCCTTTCTGCTACTCCATTTTGGGTAGGATTATAGGGAGTTGTGTACTAAGCCTTAATGTCATTTTCCTGTAAATAAAGTGCAAAATGACCCTTTTGCTGGCCTGCTTCAATGTGCTTACCATAGAACTCTCCTCCCCTAGCAGATCTCACTAACTTTATTTTCTTTTCTAGTTGCAATTCAACTTCAGTTTTATAAATTTTGAATGCATCTAGAGCTTGTGATTTTTCTGACAGTAAATAGATATAGCAGTACCTTGAAAAATCGTCTATAAATGTGATGAAGTAAAAATTTCCCCAGATAGTTTTGTGTTTAAATGGACCACATATGTCTGTATGTATTAGTTCTAATAGGTTTTGACTTCTTAAGGCCTTTTTCTTTCTGAAGTTTGTCAATTTCCCTTTAAAACACTTAATGCAGTCATTCAAATCTGTATAATCCAATGCAGGTAAAATTTTATTTTTCTTGAGTTTTTTCAGTCTTTCTTTGGATATATGACCTAATCTTCTATGCCATATATTTGCAGACTTATTATTGAACAATGTTCTCTTTGTACCTGTGACAGTGTTATTCTTTATAGTGTTTTGATTATTTTCAATCAACATAATTTCCTGTTGAGCAACAGAACAATTTAATTTCAAATAATCATGCATAAACACACCACAGCCAAGATAATTTGAACCCTGAAATAACTTTATTCCACTGAAATCAATAATGAGTTGCAACCAATCTTAACTAAAAAACCTACTGAAATCAAATTCATTTTCAAAGAAGGAATGTAATAAACACTATCTAGACAAATAAAATTTCCTAAGCCTAAATCAATCTTCAAGGTCCCAATAGCCTTAACTACTACTACTCTCGAACCATTCCCCACACAGACTTGAACCTCACTATTCTTTGGTGTCCTCTGTTTGTTAAACCCTGCAAGGAATTTGTAATGTGTATAGGTGAGCCTGAGTCTAACCAGTAAGAGTGAGATGCTATATTAACAAAATTAACTTCTAGAGAAAAGACAGAATTTGGAAAAGACTCACCCCTCTTTATCATCCAACCCTTGAAACCATTGCAATCTCTCTTCATGTGCCCTATTTTCTTGCAAAAATAGCACTTAAACTTAAAAGGTTTTTCAGCTTTATGTTCTGCAGGTTTGCCAGGTACTTTAGTGGTGGTAGTCTTCTTGGCCTTAAGTTGGTTCTTTTTCTTCCATTTAGGCTTCTCAACTAGGTTTATTGCAGTAGCTGGTCTGTCTTCTTTTCTGATCCTCTCTTCCTCTACTGCACATATAGAAATTAACTTGTTCAGGTCCCAGTTAGACTCTTAGGCATGGTATGAGGTTCTCAAGTTACTGTAGGTGTTAGGCAATGACTGAAGTGCCACATGCACAACCTGAGAGTCTTTAACTCCCATGTCTAAATCCCTCAATCTCGAGTTGAGATCAATAAGCTCCATAATGTGTTCCCTCACACTTCCTTTTCCTGAAAACTCCAACTCATTAAACCTCTTAGATAGTCTAGCAGCTTCTGCTTTGTCACTCTCTTGGTATTTATCTCCTATGGCCTCTAGGAAATCCATGGCAAGCTCTGGCTCTATGATTGAACCCCTAACAGTGTCAGACATGGAGGTTCTTATCACATTTTTAGCTTTCCTGTTGCAGCTATACCACTCCTTATAATATTTCCTATCTTCTTCTGTGCTCTCAGTGTCTAGCTCTAATGGTTGTTCCTCAATCAAGCAAAGATCCATATTTTGATGCATAGACAGATAAAATTCAACTTGGTTTTTCCACTTCTTATAATTTCATCCATTAAGCAACTGAATTTGGCCTTTAGTGACCACATTTAGACCTAAAAACACAGAAAAATAAAGAAAATAAGATTTAGGGGCCGTGACCACTTACCCGATTTTAGGCTAAAAATTGCCCACTTACTCCACTAAGAGTTTTTTAACCTCATTTACCCAATCTAACATCCATTGACAATATTACCCTCATTTTAATTAATAAATTAAATTTATCTCTCTCTCTCATACTCTCTCTCTCACCGGGATCTCTCTCGCTCACCCCCTCCTCCAACTCGATCTCCAGCAGCTCTTTGCGATCCAAATACTCTCCATCTATCTGTTTATCTAGAATCGACGATCATGGCGGTGGGTTTAAGCTCCATGGCCGAGATTGCAGACCGGAGAGATGATCGGGCATCGAACATGATGGCCGAGAGGTGCGTGAACACTGAACCGGTGGCGTTGGAGTCGTGGCCGGAGGGTGCTGGGAGCTCAACTATGTCATTGAGCTTCTGGGTCTTGGCCGATCGGATGAGTTGGGATTGTGCAGGAGAGGTGTTGGATGAAACGACGACGACGAGTGTGGCGTACGTGCGTCTGTATTGGCCTGCATGTCTTTCTAATAACAGATTAAAAAATTGGCAACAGATCAGTACGTGTGAGTAGTTCAAACCTTCCAGAATGCCTGAAAAATCCTAGGCGGGTTGTAAAGAAATGCAATTGCAAGCCTCTAGGTGGGTTGTAAGGAAACAGTTGGTTTTTTTTTTTTTTTTTTGTACATTGTGAACCCCGGGAATGAGGAAGGAATTGCAATGTAACTGTGGGGTTTGTTTGATGGTCTACTGGGGGGCAGTAGACACATTATTGGCCCCCAGTAGACTTTGATATGAGGGACAGGGATCACTATAGTGTGGTGTTTTGATAAGTTACCTGTTGTTTTCTGTGTATTAAAGTCAAATTATTTGTGAATCCTACAAAAAGCTGCATTTTTGGTGGTCTATTGGGAGACAGTAGAAACATTGGACTTTGTATTGGGGGGCAATAATATGATTACTGGGAGGCAGTAATTTGATTATGAATTGATCAATTGTTCCTGTAGTGTATTCATTTTGGTTTTGGGAGTTCATACAATTCACTGGATGACAATAATATGATTTTTGGGAGGCAATAATATGATTACTGGGGGCAATAATATGATTACTGGGGGGCAGTACTATGATAACTGGGGGGTAATAATAGCCGGATTCCGGATTCCAGTCATCGGTCGCCTGATTCCGGTCGCCGGAGACCGCGCCGGCCACTGGTCACCGGAGCACAGTAAGGTGGAAGGTGACTTCTCTCTCTAAGTGAGAAAGAAGGAGAGGGCAAAAAAGTCTCAAAAAAAAAAAGAAAAAAGAATTAATTGGGTAAAGGGAAAAAATCTCTTAGAGTGTTTTGGGTAAATGGGGTTAAAAAACAGTTGGTGGAGCAAGTGGGCAATTTTTAGCCTAAAATCGAGTAAATGATCATTTTCCCTTTTTTATGCAGTAAAACTTTTATCTGTGTGTTAATCTTTAAAACAAAATCATGTATTTGAATAGCAGAACCAAAATAAAGCAAAAGACATAAAATTCAAAAGCAGTCATGAGCTTTAAATTTATGCAGATACATGATTTGTTTTCCATAAAACCCCATAGCTGAAATAACATTAAGTAACACCTTTGTGGCATAAAACTCAATATTCTAAAGTTCTTAATTATCATACTGCATTTAACAAAAACCTATCATTCCATGAATCAGTCTATGTCTTTAGACAAGAAAAGCTTCAGGGTATCTCAATAGATGATTGTATTTACATATAATACTGTTCTGTATTCAAAATTACACAGTGAACTACTTCTTTGGAAGACAAAATATAAGTGCAATTTTAAATGCAGAAACACAAGTTCCAGTTTTGTTAAAACTTAAAATCCTTGAAGAGTGATAGTGAAAACTTGCTTTGTGCAAAATGACCAATACAATCTTTCAAGAATACCAAAACTAGAATTAATAACCATATGCTCAGTTTCTGTATGAACTTATTAATTTATGCCATGAAAATAACAATACTGCAGTTTTTATGTTGGGAGACATATTTCTAACAATACTCAATCAAAATCATCATATCATACCATCACAGTAATCATATAATTCTCAATTTCACACTTTACATCACACGATCACAGTAAGGCATTCAACCATATATGCAGAATTCCTTCAATATGCATGATCAAGCATTCCAAATATGATTATGACAACCCTTTCCATATGCTAAACAGTAATCCACTAGAAATGGTACCCGCGCTTTGCTGCGGGATTTGTTGTTGTAATAATTTACAATAATAAAAGATATAATTGAAAATGACTTTATTATTGATCAAACTGATAAAATACCATATATTACATCAATCAGAATAGTATTTTTGTGAAGAGACGAAAATTGTTCCCAATTGAACTGCTCTACTAAGTTCTTCCATATCATCTGATTCCTCCAAGCCTTTGATTTCCATCACCACAAATTGTTCTATGATCCAATATGTATCCCTCTGGACACTCAGCTTCCTGTTTTGTTGTCCAACAGTTGCATCCAGCAACATTAGCAGTACCTCACCTGGAGGCAACTCCCCTCTTGAATTCAATTTTCTTATCAGTCAGACTTGATTTGGCTAACCAATGTCAGTAACTGCTCTCTCATCCCTAAATGGTATATTACTTTACAAAGTGCTTAGTGGCCAAGAAGAAGCTTCCGCTTAATGTCTCGATGTATCAACTTTGGTTCAATGGTGTTGTGTAAATAAGCAAGATTGCAAAAAGTATATCTTGTTAAATAAGAACAACACCTTGGCATCAAAGGCAAAGTGAGATATATATGGTGACGAATACCTCCATGAAGTCACTGCTCCAAGTTTCCATCGTTGATATACATGCAGTATATCTTAGATAAATATTTTGCTCTTGACACTCAGAGTAGGTATGCACAATTATATATCAAGAGTAGGTGGAAAACAAATGTACCCATCGAAACCCAGAAACAGACGAGAATAAAAAAACTCAGTAAGTAAAATAAAAAAAATAGTAAAAGAAACAAACCTCGTTTGTAAGCTCGGCATAGTAAACAGCCTAAAAACTACCTTGTGTAATCTTATCAAAATCAGCTAAGAAAAAATCAAAATTCAAAAGGAATTTAGGAAAAGGTGGATTATTAACCTGAAGAATATCAGAAGAGAAGACGAAAAATAAGAAGAGAAGCCATACCCCAAGAAATATATGTCTGAAGGATTATTAACCTAAAGAAAATTGTCCAGATTAAGGCCACCATGGGGAGGTTTCCCCCTACATTCCAGATTACTACAAAAACTCTGAAAGACAAACCCAAAAGGGATGTATTTAAAAAGTTGTGTCATATATTGTAATAAGGAAAGCAACATGAAATACACACAGGAAAAAAAAATCAAATTATGATTACCTAAAGGACTGAACATCTCAACCTATGGGCATTTGAGCCCTTTTGCCACTTATAGATTGACTCTCAAGCACGGGATCAGATTGTGCTTCTGAAAGAAAGCAGGATAATTTTCATGCTAAGATACTTAATACTACAAAATAGGTATAAACTTTCAGCTCTACTTTCAGCTCACGTATTGCACGTATTTTAGTTAAATTTTCTCATGTAAGGAAGATAAATAGTTCCTTATCAGAGAGCTCTACGCAAACTATTTTTAAACTTTTATTAAATATATGCATGTGTTTTCATTATGTGTCTTGGTTTATGCCTTTACAGAAATATTGTCAAATATATACTACTGCAATAAGAAAGAGTGATTATTTCGTTGTATAAATTGAATTATATCTTTCTATTCTATGAACATCTTCTGATAACTTGGAACCCGAGTAGATTTCGATGAGAATAAATAGCTACGTCAATATATTTAAGCATTTCCTTAGATTTTGGTTGTTTTGAAGAAGGGAATCAATTGCTCTGTAAGATAAGTGATTAAGCATCAGAACCAACGATATGAAACACACCAAGTTTTACCTTCGATTAGATAAAGAACTCAAATGGGCACTTCTATATCTGTTTCGTTAACATAAGTGATTAAGCATAGGAACCAACGATATGAAACCCACCAAGTTTTACTTTCGATTAGACAAAGAACTCAAATGGGCACTCTATATCTATTTAAACTTTTTTAAATGTATGCACTGAAATGTCATGTACTTTAAACATATCTAAACAAATGACACCAACGTGAACAATTTAAGGGAGAGAACTGAATTAACCTGAAGAGTATTTTTCATGACTGTCATAAAAACTTGAATTGGAGCTGCATCATAATCAAATTAATTGAAGGGGGGCACATGTTGCATCAGATACATAAAATGATGCATCATAATAAAAGCTATGTTAAAGGAAAAGCACATTATGTGCCTTCGTCAAAGAAACAGACGAAGAGGGAATCAAGCAATTACAAATCACAGCTCAATCAGCATTTAGTATCATCAATGTAATTGATATTTCCGTTGTAATCATATCCCTATATAAAGGGGTTATGAATGAAATGAGTAGACCAATTCCAATCCATTTTTACTTTTACACGTTATCAGCACACTCAGAGCCAATAGCCAAAAAAAAAAAAACCCTCAATTCTCTAGTTTCTTTCTTCTTCCCTAAAGAAAAAATAAAAACCCTAGAAAAAAAAAACATTTTTCTTCTTTTCTGCCTCACCCTAAGAAAAAAAAATTTCCGACCAAGACTGGTCTCATCTCCCATTGCAGCAGCCCTGCCCTCTGCCCTCCCTAGGGAACACCGGCAGACCATCTGACTGAGTGGCCTCCGGCCCAACCTAGCGCACCAGCACACTGCGCCGAGCACATCGCCCCGCGCTGCCCACCAGCCTACTGCCCATTATCCCGCGCTACTACAGCAGCGCACGCCCAGCAGCAGCAGTACCACCTTCGATCCAGCCTAGCACCCGCGTCTGTGTAGCCCACCCCTGCGCTACCTCCTGCAGCAGCTCCCAGACACAGCTGCAACACCTCGATCCCACATCGATCCCCTGCAGATCACTTGCACACCCAAGAGCAATTTGCTCTCCGCACCCAAGCCGCCACCTCACTAACCCAGCGCTTGGCCTCCACCGCCGGATCCCAGCACCTCCGAATCGCAGCACATCCAGATCACAGTACCTCCGGATCGCAGCACCTGCGTCAGCTACTCTTTTGTAGAATTGCAGTTCTGCAAACCAGAAGTGAGGAAGAGCAGAAGGAGGAAGAAGACGTGAAGAAGAGGAAGAAAAAAAAAACCAGGCCCAATAAAATAAAAAATAAAAAACAGGCCTTGCGGCCCAGAAAAAAAGAGGAACAGAAAAAAAAAACAAGGCCCCTGCGGCCCAGAGAAAAAAAGAAGAAACAGGCCCTGTGGCCCAGAAAAGAAGACAGGAAAAAAAAAGGCCCAAAGAGACCTGGCCCAGAAAAAAAAAACAAAACAAAACAAACGAAAAAAAATAATAATAAGGCCCACTGCTGATAAAATAAAGGAAGCAGCCCAGTTTTTTTTCTCAAGCACAAAAAACATCGCTACGCAAGCCTGCATCAAAACGCGCGTGCGCTAGGATTGTTTTATTTTCTCGCAACCCAGTATGTTCTCTTTAATTTATGTAATTTCATACTATGGTAGATTCTCATTATTTATTTTCTTGAGCATGCTATATATCTTATTGTTTATGCTTTTATTATAAATTTTCGAGCATGTTTAGTTAGATTATATTAATCATTTTAACCATGCTTTGTCATTTATATGTTATATGATTTATAATTATGTTAAGCATGCTTTATGTTTTATTGCTTATGTTTTTTTTTTATCATGAAATTTTGAGCATGTTTTATTTTATTTACGCTTATATAAATTATGCCTACGCATGCTTCGTATTATGCTATTGTTTACATTTTATTTTACGAATGATATATTATTGTTATTATTATGTGTAACATATATTTTGGTATACATTTGTGTAATTTGAGCATGCCATGTAATTTATTTTAATATATGCTATGTTTTTATTATTTATTACGTGCTATGATTATTACTTGTTTAGAATGCTATACAAAAAGAATTGCGTTTCGCCATGATAATGAAAGTTCATGCGCATTATAAATACACACTTACTGTGATAAAGTATTGTCACATAGCATCGAAAAAATGTGACCATTACGAATCTTGGTCTTGAAATATAATTCATATTTTTGGAAAATAATTCACGTGGATGTCTTTATGACTGCGTAATTTATTTCTTCTCTCTTGTTTATGTAGATGGCTGATCCAACTCGACCTGAGTTTGACATCTTGGACTCAGACGGACTTGAGTACCACTGTTGGGTTTCCGATGTAGAAACTGCCTTTGTGGCAAAAGACTACACTGCCACCATTACTGACCCCAAAGATGATGAACTATCTAATAAGGTGAAAGCAGATGCCTTAATGTTTCTGAGGCGACATATTGATCCTAGCCTACGCTGGGAGTACCTTCAGTTGAAGACACCCAAAGAATTGTGGGATGCCCTTAAAGGACGTTTTGGGAACATTCATGATACTTTACTCCCAGAACTAGCTATTCAGTGGAATGGAATCCGCTTGCTTGACTATAAAAGGGTAAATGACTTCAACAAGGATATGTTGCGCCTAAAAGCACGTCTAAATTTTTGTGGAAAGGAAATCACAGAAGATGATATGATCTACAAGACTCTTACCACCTTTCCTAATTCAGCTTTTATACTAGCGAACCAGTATCAGTTGGATTATGACAACAAAAGAATCACAACCTTCAATAAGTTGATAAGCCTACTGCAAGTGGCTGAGAGACAAAATAAGATTCTCTTGAATAACAATGCCAGGCCCACTGGGACAAAGAAAATTCCCGAGGCTAATTATGGAAAAATGAAAGGTGGAAATAACTCCAATGCAAAGGGGTTTAGACGTGCTGATCCCTACCCACTTGGCAATCATGCACCACGTGGAAAATGACATGGGGATCATGGAAACAAGATGCAAAAGGAAAGAGTTGACAATGAACCATGCTATACGTGTGGATTCATTAGGCATTGGTACCAGAACTGCCAAGCAAACAACAGAGTAGCAGCCAATTACAAGAGGTATAGAGAGTCTAAAGAACAAGAGGCTCACTACATGGAAGAAGAAGGTCATGACCTAAACGTCAACCTTACAATTGCAGACTTCAATGGCAAAAAGGAAATTGCTAAGTCAATGGATGCTCTCAATCTTGACTGATCTGCTTTATTCATTTTATTTTCTAAAGATAGTTGTGAAGGCATAATGCCTTATTTTCAATTAGACTATTACTTGGTCTTAAAGTTTATTTCAATAATGGTTTGATGAATTAGAACAAGACCTTGATTTGATTATCGTTGGCTCATTAACAAATTTTGAATTTTATTCTCAAGCACTGAATTTATTCAAATTTATTTACTACACATATTTACATGGTTCGAAATTACAATATAAAGATGTAAAGAAATACATCTAGAAAAAAAATTATTATTAGAATGAAAAGATTATCATTCTACTAAAATAGAATTACTCTAAAGAATCTGAGGTATATTTAAAGTCAAAGACGCTCTGTATGCACCAAGAGCTAATCGAACCTTGTTAATGTTTCAAAGCAATTTGTGCCACCGGTTATCATGTAAAAACACACCGTGAGAATGGAACTGAATACCTTGATATTACATCTAATGACTGTGGAAGGAAACACATCTTAGAAAAACTTATGAGTCAATCTAGTAGACTGTACCTCACTACGATTCGGATCATTGAATCCTATACTGTCACCAACAATGAAATGTGGGACACTGACTCATACAGGCTTTTGCATGACCGCCTATGGCACCGAGATCGTGACATGATGATCCGTTTTTTCAAGAACTCACACGGACATCCCTTCTTTCGAGTGAAAAATGGGAGAAAAATCCGCCACACTGCAAGGTGTCGGTTCTAGGATTGCACAAATGCAGTCATTACTTTCTGAAGTACCAAAAGCACTACCTCCCTCCCATTATGCCGCATTGGCTATTTCAAAGGCACATCACTCGTTTTGCAAAACCTGCTCTTTAGCAAAAACAGGATCGAGACCTTCCTATGCTAAAGATACAAAACAAAACATTCCATTCTTACAAAGGATACAAAGAGATGTCTGTGGACCTATCCATCCAGAATGCGGACCATTCAAGTACTTTATGGTTCTGGTGGATGCTTCGACAATCTGGTCACATGTCGTTTTATTGTCCACAAGAAATGCTGCAATACTCCTAGCACAGATTATACGTTTAAGGGCTCACCACCCTGATCACCTTATCAAGTCTATAAGGCTTGATAACGCTAGAGTTTACATCAAAAGCATTTGATGATTATTGCATATCTATTTGGATCGATGTAGAGCATCATGTACCCCATATGCATACACAAAATGGTCTCACAGAAGCCACCATCAAAAGGCTACAGATGGTGGCTAGGGCATTGATTATGTGCACCAACCTGCCTATATCTGCATGGGGTTATGCAATATTGCACGCAGCTTTACTTATTCGTTTCAGACCCACTGCTAGCCAACCATTTTCTGCGTACCAGTTGGTAACTGGATATAAGCCTGACATTTCACACTTACGCGTATCTGGTTGCGCAGTATATGTGCCTATTGCGTCCCCACAGTGCACTACACTAGGTCCTCAGAGACGATTAAGTATTTATGTTGGATAATAATCCCCAACAATTATCCGCTATTTGGAACCCTTGACAGGCGATGTCTCTACCGCTAGATTTGTGGATTGTCACTTTGATGAGACAGTCTTCCCATCGTTAGGGGGAGATAGGAAAAAGGATTTTCCAAGGGAACAACAGGAATTGTCGTGGTTTGTCCCCACTCTGTCTCATTTTGATCCCCGCACTTCACAAAGTGAAAGTGAAGTGAACAGAATAATCGATCTTCAGAACATAGCAGATTCGATGCCTGATATGTTTACTGATATCGTAAAAGTGACGAGATCACATATACCAGCTGCAAATGTGCCTGCAAGGTTAGAAGTCCCCAACAAGGGGCACAGTGCCGCAGATAGAGGCACTGCAACCGCACTTAGTGGAGGTGTGGTTGAGGCCGTAGCTCCCCAAGGAAGAGGGGGAGGTCATTTGGTTCGATTAACACTCACCCAAGGAAGAAGAGGGTAAGTAAGGCACAAACCAATCATCAATGTATAGAATCTCTCTCATGAGATTATCTCTGATTATAGTTATGTCCATGAATCAATACTGGAGGACGCTCCGATGTTTGAAATGATTCTAGAGAACAAAGAAATCTCAAAGGATTACGAGAGTGCGTATGAGTTGATAGAAAGATCTCCCATACACATTGATGATATATACTGTTGCTCAAGGAAGCATAGACCACGATGATATCGAACCACGCTATGTTGAAAAATGTCAACAAAGAGCAGATTGGCCTAAATGGAATGAATCAATCCAGGTAGAATTAGATTCTCTGACAAAGAGACAGGTATTTGGTCCGGTAGTGCTAACCCCACCAAGTGTAAAGCCTGTAGGACATAAATGAGTCTTTGTCAGAAAGCGTAATGAGAAGAATGAAGTCCTGAGACACAAGGCTCGCCTTGTGGCGCAAGGTTTCTCACAATGCCCTGGAATTGATTACGAGAAGACATACTCTCCCGTAATGAACGTTATAACGTTCTGCTACTTAGTTAGCTTAGTAATTTCCGAAGGACTGGAAATGCAGCTCATGGATGTGGTTACTGCATATCTCTATGGGGATCTAGATTCAGAGATATATATGAAAAGTGTCTGATGGCATTACATTACCCAAGTCAAGTGACTCTAAACCACAGAGTGCGTTTGCAATTAAGTTGAAATGCTCACTTTACGGATTGAAACAATCTGGGCGGATGTGGTATACCCGTCTAAGTGACTACTGGATTGGGAAGGGATATAAGAACGATGAATTATGGCCCTACGTATTCATAAAGAAAACAAGTTCCGGATTTGCAATCGTAGCAGTATATGTCGATGATATGAACATAACAGGTACTCTTGATGAAATAAGAGAAACCAAAAGCTACTTGAAATCCGAATTTGAGATGAAGGAACTTGGGAAAACTCGATTCTATCTAGGCCTTGAACTAGAACACCGAGTTTGTGGGATATTAATCCACCAGTCTGCATATGTCCAAAAGTCAGGCGATATAACATGGACAAAGCACATCCTGCTAACACTCCCATGATCGGTCGAAGTTTGGATGCAAGGAAAGATCCATTTCGTCCAAAGGAAGATGACGAACAAATGTTGGGAGCTGAAATTCCCTATCTAAGTGCAATAGGCGCATTATTGTACTTAGCCCAATTTACTCGACCAGACATTGCATTCTCAGTGAACTTGTTAACTAGATTTAGCTCAGCGCCAACGCAGCGTCACTGGAATGGTATCAAGAACATCTTCGATACCTAAAAGGAACCATTGACTTGAGACTGTTCTTTCCCTACAGATAGACAAGAGGGACTGCAGATGGAACTGCAATCCCTGAAGAAAATATTGATGGCGAAAGTGCCACTCACTACACCGAAACGCCAAATGATGTTTTGGTTGGTTTTGCTGATGCTGGGTATCTCTCTGACCCACATAAAGGTTGTTCCCAAACTGGTTATGTATTTACCAATGGGAACACAGCGATATCTTGGAAATCAACCAAGCAAACCCTTGTGGCTACCTCCTCGAACCACTCAGATATCATTGTTGTACATGAGGCGGTTCGTGAGTGTGTATGGTTAAGAACTATCATTGCACATATTCGAGGGATTAGTGGTTTGAGTTCTACCACTGAAGAGCCTACTTGCATTTATGAACACAATGTAGCTTGCATCGAATAGATGAAGCTAGGTTGTGTTAAGGGTGATAACATAAAACACATATCGCCAAAGTTGTTCTACAATCAGCAACAACAGACCCTTCTCAAGATTCAAGTGAATCAAGTAAGGTCTAAGGAGAATGTGGCAGATTTGTTCACCAAATCACTGCTTAAGGCCACATTTGAGAAACATGTGAAAAGCATAGGAATGCGAAGACTTTCCAAGCTCACTTGATTAATGTAATGATCAGGGGGAGGTGTAGACGTCAGGGGGAGTCTAACACACACATGTCATTCTCAAATGTAGAAGGTGCGTTGTGCTCTTTTCCTTCGACCAAGTTTTATTTTTGTCCCACAGGGTTTTTATTGTTACTTGGCAAGGTTTTTAGTGAGGCAACAACTCATGCACCATTTCTTCTTTGACTTGGCACAAGGGGGAGTGTTACAGGAAAAGCACATTATGTGCCTTCGTCAAAGAAACAGACGAAGAGGGAATCAAGCAATTACAAATCACAGCTCAATCAGCATTTAGTATCATCAATGTAATTGATATTTCCGTTGTAATCCTATCCCTATATAAAGGGGTTATGAATGAAATGAGTAGACCAATTCCAATCCATTTTTACTTTTACAAGCTAGTGTTAATATACCTAGAATGCAGCATATACTATGATGTATTTTCAGTTGGCTATCAATTCGTAGATAGTAATTGATACTATGCTTCAGTATGGAAGGTCATAATGATGCTGGTCCTGTTGATAGTGACCTAATCTCTATATTTCAATCATTCAAATTATATTGTGTTTTATGTATTCTGCATTTGTTCTGTTATGTATTAATCAACCTATAGAGAGTCATTTGATTTTTTAACTCCACTGTAAAATGAAAATTGACAATTAATAAAAACAACAGGAACAGAGAGTAATGTATCAATCATTTGTGTATGAGTAAAGAAAAGAAAAAGAATATGTTTCATGTTATGCATATACAATTTTATCTCAGAGATCGACAACGCTATGAGATCCTCATCGATCAGCTAGTGGACTTTAATTTTAATATATGAACTCAGTTGTATCTCATATCATCCTTTTATCATAAGAAAATATAGTTATATATCAGGTGATAATGACTATCAGTGAATACCATGTTGTTTAACATGAAACCATATGTCTAAATGTACTATGTAGATCAAATTATGAAAACATATGTGACCGATTGCACTTGTATACATACCTAAAATATTTTATTTGAGGAGTAGTGGGCACCAAGCTAGAGAGTAGAGATTAGCTGAACTGTTAGCTTCATCAAAAGAAAATGGAGCTTATAAATAATCTGCTAAGCCAGTTTCAGTAGGTGTCCCCAAATAAATCACCACCCCTTCAATACATACAATCTCTAGACTTAGCGCACACTACAAAAATAAAGAAAGCAAATTCAACCTATGAACAATTCAATCAAAAACACTTCAAATTTCAAAAAAAAAAATCACAACCCAAATTTTCACCCATGCCAATCCTTCTTATAGAAACCAAATCAAAATTCACAAAACAAAATGCTACCACAATCTTGGATCTCTCCTATTCATAAAACAAATCCAAATTCACAATCCAAAATGCTACAACAAATCAAAAATTCAAAAGCTGTGAAAACCAAACCCCTCCTATTTGCTATAAGCTAGCCCAACCTTTATATCTCACAGCTTGATCAATACAGTTCATACCTACCTTTGACAATGCGTCTCTATCTAAGAGCAAAACCGAAAGTCGAATGAATAGTTTGCGCTTGACTACACTCGATGAAGGCTTTCAGAACACACCACAAAACTCACGCCTTTTTTTATCTCTATATAGAAACTCGAGGGCAGAACCGCCATTTCCAATGTGAACAGTGCTTATGAACAGTGTAGGAGGTTTAGTATATGGTAAATATGACAACCCTTTCCATATGCAGAAATTGAAATACAAGTTCTGGGAATCCCAATGAACATACCTTGGCCTCTGCTACAGCGCTGCAACAATTATTTTAGTGGAAGCAAAAGAAAATAAGCAGCAATTTCAACCCTTCTGCATGTAGAGCCGTCCCTTGACCAAGGCAACCAAGGGAATGGCCTTGGGCCTCAGTTTGGGGAAGAGGCCTCCATCTCAAATATATATATATATATATATATATATATCGATCATATTTTTGTATATCAACCGTTCAGTTTTTAGTTCTTAATGTGTAGCTTACTTCTGTAAATTTTCAGCCAAATTGATTATCATTAAGACGTTCAAAATGACGATTTAAGATATAAGTATGAACGGTTCAAGTTTGACAGATTTCGTTCATCCATTGATTTAATCTAGTTTGATACCTTAACGATCATCGATTCGGCTGATAATTTGCAGAAATGATCTACATATTAGGGCCTAAAAACTGAACAGTTGAGATGTCGAAATGTGATCAAATAGTCTAATGCCCTATCCCTAGAAAGGACCAAAAAAAAAAAGGATCCCTTAATAGAAGGGCTATATTTATATATGTTTTAAAAAAAAAAGATAGTAAAAGAAAAAAGACGCAAAACTGCAGTTTGTAGAAAACGACGTTGAGGCAAATAAAATCAAACCCGTGACTCCATGAGGCCTCAAAATTTCTTCTTTTTCTTTTGTATTTGTAAGTTAAACACCCACCTTTCCTCTTTCTCCATCACTTTGGGATTAAAAAAGAAGATAACCAAAAGTTTTGCTCTCACTTTCACTATTTTGGACCAAAATGAAACATTGGCTGCTGAAACATGAATTTTTGATTCCCCTATTTCAAAGACAAACGGTAACATTTCTTCATTTTATGTCTATGTAAGCCATTGACAGACTCTCATAGACGCATGGAAGCAATGTTTCTCTTCCTCTTACTCAATTCTGAATTTCACCCTCTGTTCTAATTTCGTAATCATAATTCAGATAGTTGATATAAGTTTAACAAACCATCAAGGCCTGAAGTCCAAAATTTTGCGGTTAGAAAATCAGGTTCTAATGTTCTTTATCGGCATTGTTACCTTTTATTTTGTTTATATAATCTACTATGTTTTAGTTTGAACTTTGCTTTGTTGACATTTTTTTTTTCAATGGACAAAATTATTAGAAATGCCTGTCTAAATTTTTCCTTAGGCCTCACTTTGTCACAGGACGGCCCTGTCCATTGTAATGGATGAAGCCCTAATCCCATATAATTAACTCATTTGATTCCCCCTTTTTTTTTTGCCAGTAAAAACAAATAACAAAAGAAACAGAGGGCCGAAGACCCAGAAAGCTGCCTTCTCACGACGGAGGAGGCGGAGCACCATCATAGAGGCGGATTTGATTCCCGTTTGACCTCATGTTTTAGGATTTTGGATTTTTTTTGTTTTTGTTTTTTTATACGATGTACAAAGTAATAAAATCACCAACAAACAATAAACACGTACACAAACACATCCATTAATATTTTCTCTAAAACAGCAAAATAAGTCTTCAAATAACGTCACAATGGAAACAGAGTCTGTCCATATTTAGGGAAAGGGAAATAACATACAAAACCTGAAATTAAACGAGTCCATCACAGGATTTAGGGAAGGAAAACAACAAACAGAGTACGAAATTAAAGATGCATGGATTATCTCAAAACCCTCACTTAGCCATCAAAAGCCAGCATAGTCATCAAATCTTCTGTGATGAATGACATCAGAAGGTACGCCTCCCAAAAGAAAATGTCACCGAGCTCCAGCACATCAAGCATGGGGAAGAAGCCACGATACGTGGGCCGGATCTCATCGACGATGTGGCGCCCGCTCAGTCCTTTCTGCAAGAGCTAGCATCAAAGCCGCCAGGAGAGGCTTTGAGCCCGTGAACCCAACAAGAACCACCACTCCAGAATCATCGATTCCGGCTGCCACCCAAACTAGCCGGCACATCCTTTTCACACCCATACCCAGAGCCATCCCTTGACCAAGGCAACCAAGGCAATGGCCTTGGGCCTCAGTTTGGGGAAGAGGCCTCCATCTCAAAATATATATATATATATATATCAATCATATTTTTGCATATCAACCGTTCAGTTTTTAGTTCTTAATGTGTAGCTTACTTCTGTAAATTTTCAGCCAAATTGATTATCATTAAGGCGTTCAAAATGACGATTTAAGATATAAGTATGAACGGTTCAAGTTTGACAGATTTCGTTCATCCATTGATTTAATCTAGTTTGATACCTTAACGATCACCGATTCGGCTGATAATTTGCAGAAATGATCTACATATTAGGGCCTAAAAACTGAACAGTTGAGATGTCGAAATGTGATCAAATAGTCTAATGCCCTATCTCTAGAAAGGACCAAAAAAAAAAGGATCCCTTAATAGAAGGGCTATATTTATATATGTTTTTTAAAAAAAATATAGTAAAAGAAAAAAGACGCAAAACTGCAGTTTGTAGAAAACGACGTTGAGGCAAATAAAATCAAACCCGTGACTCCATGAGGCATCAAAATTTCTTCTTTTTCTTTTGTGTTTGTAAGTTAAACACCCAACCTTTCCTCTTTCTCCATCACTTTGGGATTAAAAAAGAAGATAACCAAAAGTTTTGCTCTCACTTTCACTATTTTGGACAAAAATGAAACATTGGCTGCTGAAACATGAATTTTTGATTCCCCTCTTTCAAAGACAAACGGTAACATTTCTTCATTTTATGTCTATGTAAGCCATTGACAGACTCTCATAGACGCATAGAACCAATGTTTCTCTTCCTCTTACTCAATTCTGAATTTCACCCTCTGTTCTAATTTCGTAATCATAATTCAGATAGTTGATATAATTTTAACAAACCGTCAAGGCCTGAAGTCCAAAATTTTGTGGTTAGAAAATCAGGTTCTAATGTTCTTTATCGGCATTGTTACTTTTATTTTGTTTATATAATCTACTATGTTTTAGTTTGAACTTTGCTTTGTTGACTTTTTTTTTCAATGGACAAAATTATTAGAAATGACTCTCTAAATTTTGCCTTAGGCCTCACTTTATCACGGGATGGCCTGTCCACATGATCCAAATAATTCTAAAGAGGGGTCTTGAATCCCATAACTGAGAATTCATCTCAGTGAGCCCTAACTCAATCCGATCCCTAAAGCATAAGTGACCGTTATGTTCCAATGGTAATATTCTTTAAAAAATATATAAATTCTGGACTCAGGTTTGGGCCTATTTAATGAATTGGATTAGTACTAAAACCGGGTTAAAACCACTTATGGCCTGCTTTAGTCTAAATAGAAAATATATTTTATTTTCCAGAAAATAGATTTCATAGTATGGTTTTCTGAATCAAAACAAAAACGCATGATATGTGTTTTATGAAATTCCTAAGCTCTGCTACCATTTGTTAAATCTACATGATGCAACAAACAACATACATCAATAACCAAGATCAACTCATATAACAACATATCAAGATCAATTAAACCAGCAGCACAAAATCCATATGAATCTGCAGAATACCTTTCCTAGTGGAACTAGGACTCCACCTGGATCAATGGCACTTTGAATCCCTGCAGAAACAACTTGACCAAGGTTAGACATCTTGAGCAACTGGAATGAGGATGAATAGCAGGAGAACTGGAGCTAGAAGCCTTCTGTATGTCGACACCAAAAGCTTCAGAATGGGGCTAAACTATATGCTAAAAATCGGTGGTGAATACAGGGACTTTGCTCCCTATATATATTGGCCAAAACCACGAGTTGGACTCATCCCATAAGGAGTCCAACACTGCTTCATGTTTATCTAGATAGGAGACTTAGAATTTATCACAAATACTTGATGTAATATAGGTTGATTACTAATGAGTTTCCTACTTCTATTGAGAGATATACAACTCAATAGATAACCAGAATTAGAGTTATATTCATGTACTTCTTGTTATTTACATAGGATTAAATCAATTGGTTTTATCTCAATGTGATTCAGATGCTAAGTCCACATATTCTAACATCCCTCCCTGGACAAAGTAAAACAATATCATTACATTCTCATGCACACATCAACAGTTATATTTTCGACCAATTAGGGTCGGGTTGTTGTGAAGGTTTCTCCTTGTAATTTACGTTTTCTTATCAAAAAAAAAAAAACTACGCAGTTGTTGGCTTAGGTTGCCATTATCAATATATTCATAGACTAGGAAAAGACAACCCTAAACACAATAGCCGATCAAGCGCACCTGACAAAACATATTGCATTCCAGCATACACAGGAAAACTTATCTTGCTGTAACATTGTGTTTCTTAATGCAGCTGTCATTTTAGAAATTACACAAAATAATATCAATACTCATATCCAACCTCTGGTTCCAGACGCACTAGCTAGGCCTAATTACTTGCAACCTGATAAAATTTGTTGTGTTTCTCATATATGGCTCCAAAAGCTTAATTTTGTAGGAATAAGGATGCGATCAGCTCCCCACCATTGAGAGACTGAAATGCACAGATTCTAACTCAGGTTATTTATTGTAACACCATGACAAAGTTTATTGCATACTCAAGGTACCCAGTCCATACTATGCTAACAGAGTAACAGACAGGAGAGTTTCCTTCAAAAGCCTTCTAGAAATAGACGCGCAAAATCTATTCTAGATTCCAGCATTTCTTTGAAAGAAATTGTGCTAATAATAAAATATTTATATATCAGTTATCGAAAAAGAAAACATCTATTACTAGATGATGAAGGAATTATATACGTGTCATCAGTTAGAAAGATAAGTTCATTATATTCAGCTGAACTTATATACATGCTCATCAATTCTCCTATGTATGAAGTTATTTTATATATTCAGTTGTCTTTTATAAAGTAGTTTCTGGTGTTGGACCTTATACTACGATAAGTACGTATATCCTATACAGATGCTAGTTACTTGATTATTGTTAAAACAGTAATGCACATTGGTGCTTTCTAAAGCTTTCACTAGTAATGTAGGTTAGTCTAGAATTGTACAGATCATGGTAGTTACTTGATTATTGTTAAAACAGTAAGTCCATTTCTAAAACTTTCTCTAGTAATGTAGGTTAGTCTAGAATTAATTGTACAGATCTAGCTAGAACAAGGACTGGAATGATCTTGTATTACCTACTGCTAGTGAGTTCTAGAATTATAACTTAATGTGTGGTTAACAATTAACCACGTGAGGAAGGTCGGTGAAGCTAAGTCGGTGGACTTGTTCTATAAATAAGTATGAAGACATGGGCAATGTAATTAATTATCAAGTCCTCTGTTTTTGAAAAACCCCCCCTCTGTTTCTAAAAGTCTTAGCTCTGTCCTAAACCTAGTCGTAAACACTAACCGCCTTTACTCTCTAAAATCTAACAATTATATTATCAAAAAGTTCCCCCTTCTTACATATATAAAAGGATTACACAGTAGCTAGTTCCATTCAAATGCATGCAGCTGGACTAGCAAATTAATATTACTCAGACTTCATTTGGTTGAAGGAAAAGAGGAAAGGAAGGATTAAAAAGAGAGGGAAATATGGAAGATTAATTATGGCTCCATGTGATTTGGTTGATCATGGAAGAAGTGAAAGATGAGGAAGCAAACCATTGGCCCATCTCAGAGGAGTAACTTTTCCTTCATTGGCAAGAAATAACAAGAATATAAGAGCACCATGCCCTTTATCCCATGTCTATTTCAAGTTTTTGACACCTTTTGTCTTCCTCCCAAAAAAAAATAATGAAGAAGAAGAAGAAGAAGAAAACAAAGAGTGTAATTCTTTGTAGTGACCAGCTTGCACAAAACTGGAGAAGCTATGCTCGTACAGGCCTTGTATGACACTGAAGACAAAGCAAATCATTTACAAACTCTTTAACTTGGTACATTTGTGCGCAACTAAGAATAGCACAAAAGAACATAGGTCTGCCAAAATATGCGAACCAGAGTTGGCGGAACAGAAGGTTGTTAACAAAAGTTCGAGAAGATAATCAGCCTTGCCATCGAAATTTGGCTGCTCAAAGACGCCGATATCGCTGTTCTCCATCAAGAACTTGTTTCTGTTTCGGTTTGAAACCCTAAATTTCAGAGAAGGAGCGGGAGGGATGGGAAGTAGTCCCCTTGTTTCTTTATAGAGGACGATGAGTTATGCCGACAAAATTGTTTGCTATTTAGGCCTGTAATCTGTAAAATGGGCCGGCCTGATTTTATTTGTTTTAACTGATCAGATTACCTGAACCGGAATTGATGCAATTATTTTTGCATGAGGTCTGACAGATCGTCCTATAAGAAGAAAACCGCACAATCTCATCGTCCTATCTACCACTTCAGGGCAGCGTATGTAACTTTTACCTCTTCATTGATACTTTAATGATATTATGTATGTACAGTTTACAAAAGACTCACAGTGCTCGATTACGTGTCTGTACAATGTCTATGATATCTTAGATTCGTAATGTTCAAAGAAACTTACTATAAACACAAACAGCATTTTGCATCAGATTCTACCTTCCTGACATTAGATTGACAAGAGATTGATTTTCGTAGAAGGATCCGACATCCCAATCCTCAGTTGATGAAGAAAGTGTCATTAACGCAACAACAATAGATCGCATACTTGGTCGCAAGTCTTTATTCTCATGCACGCATGCTTTGGCAAGTTGGGCCATCTGCAGAGAAAACCACCACAGCTATTTCAGAACTGATATCTAACGATAAACCGTAATGTGCTTTTCTCTAAGAATATTTCACCTTGCGGACTGATTCAAGTGGATAGTTGTCCCCAAGCCTAGGGTCAACCACTTTTTGGAGCTCTTCTCTTGGATCGGGCTGATTAAGGACTTCCTCGAACTGTGGAAGTAAAATAAAATAGAATTATGGACATGTGGTTACTCAGAGACTGTTGCCAAATGAAAGATAAACTATAGAAGCTAAATTGGCTTTATTTTGTAGGACAGGGAAACCAACCAAACCAACAAGGCCCCTTGATTCTGCTCCAGAAGCATTTGCCCTCACAACTGCTTCCTTGGCAGAGATTAGTTCATAAAGGACGACTCCAAAGGCATATACATCTACTTTGGGAGAAACTTCGCCATACTGAGCATATCTGCATGAATGCATAGTAGAAGTTAATTCATATACAACTATAACTGAAGTTTTCCTCTTTTTCTTTGGCCCAGGCTCGAAACTAAGGCCTTCTGCTGAATTCTACAATCTTTAGCACAACTCAAGCATAGAAAGATAAGTCTCAGAGAAGAAGATTACTGCTCATAGAGGACGCAATAGAATGAGGAAACTCTACTAATGGGGAATCAAACCCAAACCATGGGCCTTACCCTTCCACTAAACCCTCGGGGGCGAAAGGGTTTGTTAATTATGCAAATTCATTTAAAATAATATTAATAATAATATTTAAGAAATAAATAAATAAAATAAAAACACCACTTTCAAGGGAAGCAAAATGGAGCTTGAACAAGTTAAGCATTTCCACAATCAAGATTCAGATATAGATAGCTAAAAACCTCTGATGACATTCGAAAAACTAGAAATTGATCTTCTATTTGGACTAAAACTATAGATATTTATCTATTTCAAATTTCTACTATGCAATGGCCCTTTAGCTATCAGCTTATTAGTCAGGGGATGATGGGTAGAAACCTAGGAAATTAGAATAGCCACTTGTTGAGCTCATAATAGGTCCTTCTAGCATATAAAGGAAATCTGTTATTGCTAAAGCTTTCTAGTTATGTGACAGATTAAATGATGGAAAAAATCAAGATAAAAAAAATATATATCTTACTCTGGTGGCATGTATCCAAATGTCCCCACAAGACGCGTGGGGAGTGATGAACTTCCAACTTCAGTCAGTTTAGTCAATCCAAAATCTGCAACCTGCAACAGAAAAAGAGAGAGATTACAGTGCAATTGTAAGAATAAGCTTCAAAAGGACCATAATGGCAATACAGGCACTAAAGTAACCTTTGCATGGTAGTTCTTGTCTATTAATATATTGGCTGACTTTATGTCACGGTGGATATAAACAGGAACAGTATGCTCATGAATGTATTCAAGACCTCTTGCTGAATCCAGGGCAATCTGCACTCTATTAGACCATGATATTGGGTCCCTCCCTGGATAAAGTTAAAACAGTATCAGTACCATTCTTCTGCATACACCAGCAAGTATCTCCTCATAATGCAGAATCTAACCTGAACCGCGCAGATGTTGGCTTAAATTGCCATTTTCAATGTATTCATATACGAGAAAAAGGGATCCCTCAACACAATAACCAATCAAGCGCACCTGTATTGAACGTCTAGAAGATTAGAAATAATTACACGTCTTAGAGACCAGTTATACAGAGTAGTACTGTAATACTTCACGGGGAAGATTATATCTAGTCGTAGTCATAATTTTAATATTCTAAATTGAAAAAAAAAAAAAAGGCATTTCTATATTCTAAAATAAATAATGGTAAAATGCAAACCATATTGCATCTATCTTTTATATAGTAAAAACTAAAAACCTTATAATCATTCTAGATACTATAAAAATAAAATTCTTCACTCATATGTAACCTCTGAAGTCTGATCAGAACCCCCGGTCTTACATGCAATCTGAAAATGTTTGTTTGTTTTTTAGTGCTTCAAAAGCTTAAGTTGTTAGAATGTGAGCTCAAATGTGGGATTCAACTTGTATTGGGAGATTGCAAGAGCTGAGATTCTAATAATGATCGCCTGTTTTTAATACTATGATGAAGTTTACTGGACTGCCATAGTTAAAGAAAATTTAAGCTACAAGGATGTGAGCCAACTAGGCCTGTGAGCTCAAATGTGGGATTCAACTTATATTGGGAGATTGCAAGAGCTGAGATTCTAATAATGATCTCCTGTTTTTAATACTATGATAAAGTTTACTGTGTTGGTTTCTCATTGCTCCAAAAGCTTAAGTTGGGATGATGTGAGATCAACGTATAGAATTCAACCTATATAGGGAAATTGCATTCGGAGATTCTAAACTGAGGATCTTTAATCCACTGCAGCACTATGCTAACAGATAAAAATATTTCCAGAAATAGACATAAAAAAAAACTCTCCTAGTTGATTCCAGCAATTCTTTGAAAATTCTGAAACAGTACTTGTATTATAGTTATCAGCACCAATTACTACGCGATGAACTCATATGCATGTCATCATTTGGAGGGAGAAGTTCATTACCAGATTCAAGTGATGTACACGAGTCAAAACGTTTAATTCGGCAAGAAATTCTTTTGATGCTTGCATATCCATCTTCTTGATTGCAGCTTTCTGCATAGAGAGAATTATAAGGGTGGAACTTCTAGGAGAGAAATAAATGATCACAGACAAATGAAAACAACCTGGCCTGGTAATAATAAGAGCATAAGTTCCTTAATAGCACTAAAAATCTCAGAGCTAGAAAAATAGAAAATAGTAAAGAAAACAGACCTCGCCTCTCAGCTCGGCATAGTAAACAGCCCCAAAACCACCTTGTCCAATCTTATTAGCCAGACTGAAGTCATCAGTAGCCCTGGAAAGTTCTTCAAAAGAGAACTCCACTGATTTGTCCACGGTAATGCCTGTTGGGCCTCTAGAAGCACTGTTGGTTTCAGTAGATTTATCTGGGATAATTCCAAGGGCTAGACCGAGGAACATCAATCAGTCATGTCAAATATCAATTTGATAGGAGAGTGTAAGAGATAGAACTGGTAACATAAAATGAATTTGTTTCAATATGTGCGCAATTAAGGGAGGAACATATGGAGCAGTTAGATGAAACTTTTGAATGACAGCTCTTAAAAATAAAAGACACAAGAATTTTCTACAGGACTGATTAAATGGGATTTTCAAGAGAACATTTACAGAATCCCAGGTAGTATGAAAGGCACAGATCAGTGGCACTGAAACTACACACACAAAAAAGTTACGAATTTGTTCTACACGAATGAGCCACTAATATTTGAAAAGCAACTGTCTTTTTTTATTACACTTCTGAAAAGGAAATATGGGGAATGACGCAAACATAAGACCCTCTGTTATTTGCAGAAAAGGGGGACGAGAAAACAAATTGAAAGAAACTGAGAAGGATAACATTGTAAAGCAAGGGCCATAGTCAGCTACTCTGACTGGTGCTTCTGCACAGAACTAATGTTAAAAGCTACTTGATTAATCCAAAGAATCAATGAAGAACACTATCATTCACAATATATAAAAAAATAAACAAGGAGAAGGAGTAAGTGACGTACAGCGCCCATTTTGAGAAGATTGTTCAGATGTTGGTAACAGTGCAGTTGTGTCCACCTTCTTCTTTCGGTAAAATCCAAAATATACAAAACCAGCCACTAACAGCACTCCAGCAATTACTCCAACAATTATGCCAGCAATGGCTCCACCTGCCAGTCCTGCTTATACAGACACAAAAATTGAGCTCAAATTACTGTTGATTGCTGAGTCAACCCTTACACATTGGCATTGGATATCAGACCAACTTTTGGAGAAGGTCATACCAGCTGAACTGCAAAAGGGACAAAAGAAAGATTAATGGCAGTTGTAAAAGGCTCAATTGGGAAAGAAGACATAAATTTGGTTCAGAGAACATGAGGATTGAGGAGTTAGTAGAAGATACCTTTGCTTCAAAGGCACATAGCTTCCATTTTGATCTACAAGATAAAGAGAAAACTTAAAGTGAGAATACTGAGGCCTCTCTAAAACGGGATTGAAATTAGTGTTCATAAATAGCCACAATCACTTCCTATCAAATTAACTCTTCAAGATACTGGATTTATTACCATGAAGGCCACTTAGAAAAACATATAGCAGAAACAACTCAACATTTGCAGTAGCATTTACGCAGTCTATAAAGGAAAATGAATCATCACAATGAAACCAAATGAAAATTAATCTAGAAACCTTATTACTAATCGACTTAAAACCATACATTTAGTGCTTTAATGTTTGCTTTGTAAGTTCAACACATCAATTCCAAGATGCCCTACGGATCCAGAGCCACAAGAATAGCATTACACCCCCCACCGCACTTCATTACCCTCCCATGATAGTGTATCCGGCACCCTCAAAATTTCGGTGAAATTTCTATTAGATTTCTTAACGTCATCCTGAATCCTATTGCCCTATCTGATTTTCAATTTCACAAATTCGTGCCTCACTCTAATTACCACATTACTATTGGAATCTGGATTCAAGAATCTCAATTTACTATAAAATGCCTCTGTGCCATAATCAAATCAGTAGTCAACTCATTTTACCAAATCTGGAGATTCATTATATGCTTCAAACGCAGGCATCAAAATTTCAAAACTCAAACAACTCAAATCCTAACCAACTTTGGCCCAAATAAAAAGTAAAAGCTCACACCTTTGCCTGGAATATACACATAGCCACTCCCCTGGCTAAAGTTCACACCCGGATTGTACTCCTGCAGCAAACTCGGATCCAGATTCTCCGTCTGAGCAATCGAAGCCAAACTGTCTCCGGGCAGAAGTGGGTACGTGATAAACAACCCATAGTCCTCGGAAACCGCGCTATTCCCACACGAACAGTTGACCACCACATTCAGCTTCGTATTCGTATCGGGTATGTTATTCGCAGGGTACTCATTGAACCACGCCATGGCATCCGCCGTGGTCAGGTTGGCATAGTACTCAGTCGCAACCCTTTCGTACGTGTCGCCGGAGACGACGTCGTACTCGAACACGTGGCCCAGAAACGAACTATTTATGCAGCCACAGCTGAACGGAACATTGAACCTCGTCCCAGTTTGAACACTGTCCTTGTTCGGCACCGTCGCTTTGTTGTAGCTGACGATGATGTCGGCGGTGGTGTTCATTACCGTTCCGACGAAGGTGAGATTGGCGTCCGCCCACATGGAATAAGAACCCAAAGCATCGCAGCTTTTGCTACTACTGCACTGGGACTCTGCTCCAGAACAAAGGCACAACACAACAAACAACACACATCCAATCCGGAACTTCATCTGGGTCGATCCAAAACTCGAAACCATCAACTGGGTTTGCTGGTTCCAGAGAGAAAGACGAATGCTTTTCGGTGGGTTTTTTTGGACCGTGGACTGATGACTAGCTAGAGTTGAATTATTGGACCAGCTGGTAAGAGTTGATTAAGGATTTGTTTAAAGAACTAATTTAGAGGGTTTAACTTGTCGTGCATTACGTCTGCGGCTGCCCAACAGTAAAAAAGCCTAAAGGCTAAGCCTTCCCGCGGTTTTGGGTTGATTTCTCTCTGCCAGAACTGGGACCGGGTCATGGAGATGGAGAACATTCCAATTTACAGCGACGCCCGTACGTCCAATGACATCCCAAGACGACATTTCTGGGATTGTCGTCTATCGGAGAGTCTTTTCGATTTCGTTGTCGTATAGAATGCAGAAGCCAGAGATGTTTTGACATGAATGATTAGAGTAATACATGGGGTACTCTATTTATACATAATAATGTATTGTCTACTAACAGCGATCAAGTTTACCCGTTGGGTCACTAGATCACTCACTATTCACTGTATTTTAGTGTTAATTTCACCCTCTGGGTCACGAGCACAGTGTATTTCGTGCCCTGGGTCACCTTGTACAGTGTTCTGGGTCACCATGGTGACCTGCACAGTGTATTTAGTGCCCTAGGTCACGAGCACAGTGTATTTCGTGACCCAGAGAATGAAAATATACACTAAAAAGCAGTGAATAGTAGGTGACCCGGTGACCTAGCGGGTGAACTTGCTCTAACAGACTCCAAAGTTCAAACCTTCACTATCTATGTAGTAGATTAGGACACTATTCTCTTGTGGAAATTGTATAGCTATCAATGTTTTGACAGAACGATGCGTTTGTCGTTTGTTTAATTTTAATCGACTAGTGACAAGTTTTCAACTGTGTAGTCTAAAATTTTGGCAAGTATTGTCCGCTAATAGAGACCAAACAGAGTTTCTAGAATTTCATGGAAATGAAAGAAATCGAGTCATGAAATTGTCCCTTACATATTAAAAGTTAGATAAAGCACCGATCACATGAACATGCAATTGTAGGGTGGTCCAAAAAATCTGTCTCGAACAGACTCATTGGACACAAACGACTAGGAGCCGTGACACTGAAAAAATTTGTGGACAAACTAGAGAAGAAGACCCGCAACAAAATCAAATAGATTGAAAAGAAATGGTCCAGCTCCAGGCTGCTACCTCTGCCTCATAATTGCTAGCTAACTATATGGAAATAATTCAAGAAATTTATTACCACATTACTATTGCAATCTGGATTCAAGCATCTCAATTTAATATAAAATGCTTCTATGCCATAATCATATCAGTACTCAATTCATTTTTGCCAAATCTGCAGATTCATTACATACTTCAAACGCAGGCATCAAAATTTTAAGACTCAAACAACTCAAATAGTCAAATGAAACTTTGGCCTCCAAAAAAAAGCTCATACCTTTGCCCGGAATGTACACGTAACCACTCCCTCCGCTAAAGTTCACACCCGGATTATAATCCTGCAGCAAATTCTGATCCAGATTCTCCGTCTGAGCAATCGAAGCCAAACTGTCTCCGGGCAGAAGTGGGTACGTGATAAACAACCCATAGTCCTCGGAAACCGCGCTATTCCCACACGAACAGTTGACCACCACATTCAGCTTCGCATTATCGGGTATGTCAATCTCAGAATACTCATTGAACCACGCCATAGCATCCGCCGTGGTCAGGTTGGCATAGTACAAACTCGCAACCTTTTCGTACGTGTCGCCTTTGACGACGTCGTACTCGAACACGTGGCCCAGAAACGAACCATTTATGCAGCCACAGCTGAACGGAACATTGACCCTCGTCCCGGATTGAACACTGTCCTTGTTCGGCAATTTGTTAACACTGGTGATGATGGCGTCGCTGGTGTTCATTAACGTTCCAGTGAAGGTGAGATTGGTGCCCTGCCATAAGTAATAAGAACCCAAAGCATCGCAGCTTTGGCTACTACCGCACTGGGAATTTGCTCCAGAACAAAGACACAACACAACAAACAACACACATCCAATCCGGAACTTCATCTGGGTCGATTCAAAACTCGAAACCATCAACTGGGTTGCTGGTTCTAGAGACAAAGATGAATGCTTTTACGTGGGTTTTTTGGACCATGGAGTGGTGACTATTCTGGGGTTATAGTCTGCAATTATTGAATTAGGTGATAAGAAGTGATTAAGGATTTGTTTAAAGAATTAATCAGAGGGTTTAATTTGTCGTACATTACGTCTGCGGCTGCCCAACAGTAAAAAAGGCTAAAGGGCTAAACCTTCAAGCGGTTTTGAGTTGATTTCTTCCACCGGAACAGAGACTGGGTCATGGAGATGGAGAACATTACAGCAATGCCTGTCCAATGAGATCCCAAAACGACAATTCTGGGACTGTCGTCTACCGGAGAATTTTTCGATTTCGTTGTCGTATAGAATGCAGAAGCCGGAGATGTTTTGCTGGATATAATGACATGAATGATTAGAGTAATTCATGGTGGCCTGTACGTAATGTACTGTCTAATAGCAGCCTATAACAGACTTCAAAGTCCAAACCTTCCCTATGTATGTATTGGAATTAGGAAGCTCTCTGTCTTTGTACAGGTAAGGTAAGATGAAAAAGAAAGTGTGTTAAACGACAAAACGATACGCTTATCGTTTTTTCAATTTTAATCGACTAGTGGCAAATTTTCAATTGTAGTCTAAAGTTTTGGCGAGTATTGTTCATTAATAGAGTTTCTAGATTCGTTTCATGAAAATGAAAGAAATCAAGTCATGAAATTGTCCCTAATGTCTTAAAAATCGGATAAAACATTACTCGCATGAACACGTAATTGTAGAACGGTCCAAAAAATATGTATCGGAGAGACTCATTGGACACGAACGACTACGAGCCGTGACTTTGAAAAAAATTATGGTCCAGCTCCAGCTTGCGACGTCCGCCTGCATAATTGCTAGCTAACTATATGGAAATAATTCAAGAAATTTATTTCCAAGTAGTTTTGGATAAGTTGTTTGTATTGGGCCAAACAGGCTTCTTATGCCCACATAATTTTTGCATTTTCAAGCCCAATTTTTGTATTGGGCCAAACCTGCTGGCCAGTCCACTTGTTTTTTACCTCTCTTCCTTTCACTTCCTAGTTCCTAGCATTGATAGGAACTTTATTCTTTCCCAGTACTTGTCTAGAGTCTAAAGTCTAAACCAAAGTTACCTAGAGCGGAAAAGCCAAGGTTACTTAATAGCTGAATTAGACTTATATTAGACTTAAATCATGCTTGGAGTCATCACTAATGCTCAAATCATGTTCAAAAACTTCAAACAAACTTTTTAAATTAATAAATTTTTGTAAGTTTTCTATTAAACTCGAATGATGTTCAAAAGTCTTTTATAACCTTAATTTACTTGTCTTTTTTCTTCCTCCTATTGATAGAATCCGGGAGGATGAGAACGAAGACATGGGTGGGTGTCATTTAATTAGTGGAACTGTGGAACTAAGCAAACAGAAGGCTCCTACATAAAACATAAAATGGTTGTTTTATAGAAAATAAATGCAACCTTTTTCATACCGGCCATTACAATAATAAAAAGAAATTTCCTATATCCAACTGAATATAAAATGATTAATAACTTAATGACACTGCTGGCATCAACATGAAAAAGACTTGAGAAATGAAGATGGAGAATATGATGGTGGGAGTGGGTTGACCAAATTGATCGAGGTCTCCATTGTGGCGTTCATATTGAAAAGAAGGAATTTGAAAGTATTAGTTTTATATGAGAGGGGACAAGTCACTCCACTCGAGTGAGTTTGTGACAATAAGTAAAGAGATGCCTTTGTGGTCTCTGGGATTTGATTTGATGCCATCCAACCTTGTTACAGAACAATCCCACAATTAATCTTTTCCTTAGTTGTTATATATTTGATGGCACACCACCCACACCCAACCTCAAGTTCAATCAATAAAATAAAGACTACTTTCTTACTTTTTCCCACAAGTAATCTTTGGTCTCTTTCTCTCATTAGTCATTACACATTCTCGTTTGCGATTTGGCACTCAATAATGGTGGAATGGATATGTCATATTTGGTAAGTGCATTAGACAGTTACATGATATTCCTCCACACTCATAAACTATGTGATTCGTAATTTTGAGGTGCATTTACTTTAATATTTAAAATAAAAGTTCGTAAATTTTATTTTTACATCATTTTTCTTATATTTTAAAATTCATAATACGTATAGTTTTATATTTTTTATCAAAAAATATAAAAAGAAGATCTTCTTGATTATTCTTGTTATTAATATTGGACAAAAATTTGTTACAAATTTTCTTATGATAACAATTAAATGATTTATTACATTCATCTGCTACAAATTAAAGTTATAATAATGATCAAATAATGATGTACTACATTCATTTACTACAAACTAAAGTTTGTTGGTGACGAACAACACAATTTTCATTCTTAACTTCTTGAAAAATCAAAACAATAGAGGATTCATATATATCTTCGAGCTTATACTTTAAAATTCTCATATGAATTGAAAATGAGATTATGGGGTTTAGCTAGCTAGGGAAGTAGGGATACAAAACTGCCTCGTGTTTCTTTTCCTGTACGCGCTTATGTATGGGGATCCCAGCTAGGACACTACCTGCTTCTTGATCGTCGATCGAGCTGGAGTATTGACATTTTCGAAGTAAACCATGAACAGTTTAGAACAAGCCAGCTATCATGATGGGAATCGAGGGAAGATTTACGTGGAACACGAATATATCAGACATACACACTTCAAAGTCCCGGCCGGCGGCGAGTGGCCGCCACTTCAGCTAACTTACATTAGGCTCCACTAATTCTTGGGGCTTAGATTCCAACACGTCCTGATCGAAGTATAGGTAAAGATGACAAATGTCTGCACAAGGAAACTCCAGGGATCGATGCTAACATTGGTGGGTTACACAATTAAATGGAAAAATAAAAAAGGTCAAAGTTTGGGAGTTGTCTGCAATGAACCAAAACTATTGTAGACCAGCAGATGGCGTCAGTTTAGCCGTGACATTGACCAGGTCAACACATATAGGATAGAGAAGATGAAATTGTTATTCGTATTGTTACCGGAGGGGCTTTTAAGGAAGATGGAAAAAGGCATGTGCATCGAGGAGGAGAGCGGGTTTTCATTGGTCTTGGCTACTATAACCGAGCGCTTCGCTTCTTCCTCTACTTATCCAACAATGATTCAATTCAAATGGGTTGTACGTTGTTGGGTGGTGCTAATCACTCTCTCAATCCAAAACCTAGTCAAGTCTGCCTCTCTCTCTCTCTCTCTCTCTCTCTCTCTCTCTCTCTCTCTCTCTCTCTCTCAAACGACCACCGCGTGCGTCTCCAATACTGCTCCTCTCTCTCAATCAAAACTCTCTTCTTTTTAATTTAGGTTGTTACAAAATCCACAATATTAGAATTACATATACGTGGTGCTTGAGTTTCTCTGACGATGATAATCAAATAACTTCCTGGTATTTTCCTCAAACAATCAGAGAAGAAAGAAAGCCCACCTACTTTTTTTCATTCTGCAAATTGGAAAGTTTAAGACACTTATGCATCCTTGTGAAGTTTATATATGCTGAACAAGTAAGCGTATACAAAGCAGAAAAAAGAAACATTGGCAAAATTCGAAATGTCCTCGTCCTCCAAACGTTGGAGATAAGGATCGAGAAGCCTTGAATCTATTCAAATCTTTAGCGATAGAGAGAGTAATGATGAGAATCGAGGAACAAGTATGTGAGGGGAACACAAAGCGGACCTTTGATTATCGATGAAGATGGAGGAAGAGAGAGAGAGTCTCCATGCTTTTCAGTTTTCACAAACCAGATAAAGACTCTTCCAAGCTTGGAAATGTCGTGATAGCCCGACTCCTTTAACCATGACGGCAATGGAATTACGTTAACGGAGGTTTTCACAGTCAATTTTTTTTCAACAATGTCTGTGGATGATAACTGGCCACGTCAATGCGGCCTCTTCCATTCATTTTGTTTTGATTTATTGCAGCCTACTCCCAAAGTTTGAGCCAATAATATTGGAAGTGAATGGGTGGAAATTATTCTATGCACTGACTGTGTAAGTGACCGAACCCTTATAAAATAATCTCAACCCTTGATATTTATTATCAACTTTATTTTTAATAAACAAAAAGTGTATTTAATGCAATCTAACCATTCATTTATGTTGGTGCAAGTGCACGACGGTGTTTTGAATAATCTCTCGTGAATGAGCTAGCTAGCTAAAGCTCATAGCATTAGAAATCATCATAGCCAACTGGGATTTAGTAACACTGTTTTGATTTTATCGATCCTTTATTGTTAATTTGTCATATCACCTCTTCTTACACTTCCATTACTAATTGAATTAATTTGTTCCGCTTCAATATTAATTCACCCATCAATCCAAAGTTGTTCTTAATCAAATAATTAAGGTGCATGGTGGGGTTTGTTGTTGGTGAAAGACCAATCGGCTTAGTGATGCAAGTGATAATTTTTATGTGCTTAATTAATGACGTTTTGTTACTATACGTAGTAGGTTTATCAAAATTATGATTCACTATCAGTTCATTATATAAGAGTCTTTCTTAATGTACCCAACAAGTTTCTATGTATACCCAGCAATTTATTTATAATAAAAATTTATAATAAAACCCAGTAAGTATTCCCAAAATACCCACCCAAAAAATTACATGCACCCAGCAAACTTAATAAACATGTAAACAAATCGCAATAAGGGACGAAAGATGGGATTACGGCTGTTATGAAATGAGGTCTCAAACTCGTTATAATAAGACAGACATCCATATCCAACAATTACAATAGCCAAAAGACTTCCTTGTAGTTCTAACTAAGCGTATGATGTTTTTTCAGTGCATTACATTACAGCTACCACTCTAGATTGGTATCCATTCTAACAGGGCCAGTCCTGAGATTGTAGAGGCCTGAGGCAAAAAAAAAACAAAATTGTGGCCTCACTTGAATTTCACATTTTAGCAATCAAATAATTTTTTTTTAAATCTTTTTGGGCCTAGTTTTTAATGCTTTATTATTCTTATATATATCTTTATAGATATAAGACTTATTATCTTGACAAAAGAATTAAAGATAGTAAAAAATAGAAGAAGTAAAAGAAAGATATAAAGAAAAATAAACAACTAGGGATTCGAACCTATGAAGTCTCATCATTTGCATGTTAAGGTAGCTTTTCCGCTATGCCACTTTGGCATACAGGGTTGTGTCTCACAAATAATATATATATATATATATATATATAGTAAGTCAGACAATTATATCAACCGGAGGCCTCCGGCGGCCAGTGGCCTGAGGCAGCCACCTCACTAGGCAACCCTCAGGGTCGGCCTTGCATTCTAATATGTGATATTGATAGTACCTTGACCATGTACATCTTGCATAAATACATCATAACTTCATCTTGGCCATCCAAGTTGGCTTCCAAATATGAGTCTGGAAGTTGCATCCTTAATTAGCATAAAACAATCACCCGTACTTTAGCACTCATTTTTGGATGAAGCTTCAGTCCGGCAACATATTTTCCAAACTCCTGAATCTATGGAAGTGATATTATTCGCTTGTTAACATCCCTATAGATGAATGAAAGAGCAGTGAATGGAGCGATTAGACAATCATGGATTCATGGGTATGAAAGAATCAAAAAAGTTTCTAACGCTGAGATTGTTGAATTGGGCCATTTCCAAATTCCATACCCTTCTCTATTCTCAAATACACACCCAATTAAATGAAACCAGCCTCACATGACCATTACATTATGATGTCGCTTTTGGGAAGCGCATAATTTAACCCTGAAATATCGTTAGTAGTATAAGCAAATAGGGATCGTTCTATCCGGGGATTGAGGGTACACTTGTTATTGTGAAACAAATAAAGAAAAGTATTATTTACAAAAATAAAATAAAGAATAAATATATACAAGTAAACACAAATAAGGGGGGATTAGGATTCTTAAAATTAAAATTAAAATAAATAAAATAAAGAAAACATAAAAACATATATACAAGGGTGGAACGCAAGGAACAAAGATCAAAATCAATTCCATGTAATCAAATTCGATTCAAACCCTATAATTGTTCTTCCAAGTCATGAGAGAGGAGTTGATCATGTGAAACATTCGAAAGCAAATGATTTCCCATATTTTACTTTTCAATGCTAATTAACCTAAGCGAAAGCACCTAGATTAATCCTATCAAACATGCAATCAAGCCCTAGAAAGCTAGTCAATCATGACATGTTCAACGCATTAGACATAGAGAAAGGCTATCAACTCAAGTGTACAACTTAGTTATGGAAAAGTCCACCTAATTGCAATCCTCTTCAATTAAATTCGATTCTTGTCCAGAACCTTTACTACTTTTGATTCAAGTTACACAAAACGAAAAGTCGATTTCATGTTCTTAAACCTAGCACCAATTACATGCAAATCCTATAAGTGTCGACCCAAATAAGATAAACATATAAAAGTTTTCTGTAAAGCAAATTTAATCGAACAAACTCACATAAGCGACTTAGAATCACAATTATAGAATTCGAAAACTTTATTTAAACATAGAAATTGGGCTTAAACTTTGCCCTAAACATTATTGTTAACTAGAAACAAGTTCATATGAATTCAAACAAGGAAAACAAAAGATCATTACAAGGAAAAAGAATGAATTACACCGTGAGGGGAGATGGAGATGGAGAGCTAGATGGTTGGATCTTGAATCTTGGAAGCAAGCCTTCAAGGTGGATGATGGAGGATATGATCTTCACGGCTCCTTCTTCTTCTTCCTCTCCTTGCTTGAAAACGCAGAACTTTGCAACTAGAGAATGGAACAAGAAAACTAGAGAATGAAAAAGAAATATGGAGAGGAAATGGAGAGACAAAGAAGATGAGATGGATGAAGGAATTGGTTTAGGAAAATGGAAAGGAAATGGAGAGACAAAGAAGATGAGATGGATGAAGGAATTGGTAATGGTGACTAAGGAAAAATGGAGAGGAAATGGTGAGACAAGGAGATGAAATGGATGAAGGAATGTATTTTGGAATGAGAGGAGAAGGTGTTTATATAGGGAAGAAAAAGAAGAGTGAAATGATGAGTGGAAGAAAAATAATGAAAGTGGAGTATGTTAGTGTGAGTAATGATGGAGAAAACATGATGATTACACCCTAAAACATGGAATATTTTTGGGTGATGATGATGATGGATTTCCTACTCATTTACTTCAATTTTATCTCCACCATTTGTAGGTAAGTGTGGACATAATGCTCATTTCACCATCATTTACTCCAATGTACCTAAGAAAATAGAAATTGAGTTAAAAATCGATTCGTTAAGGAATTAACTAAGCAAAATGTGAGGAATTAACTATTAAAATATCACATTAAAATGCTCCTATCAAATTCCCCCACACTTAGCTTTTGCTAGTCCCTTAGCAAAACAAAACAAAAAAAATCCAAAACAGAACAAAGACTTGACAAAAAGCAAGTAAATGACTCTATTGCTCCTAACTGTTGTCTCAGAGACTCCAAACTCATGGCTTTCACGTTAAACACTTTAATCAAAATCACAAAGATAATTCCATGGTTAATAAACCTGTGACATTCATATGACTAAGCAAGATATGGAGAACTTAAGTTATACAGTGAATGATAGCATGTTTTGAACAAGTCCAATCCAAACTCACAGGGCATACTCTCGATTTTTCTCTCAGAAATGGCTATGCTTAAAAGCTTCACACTCAAGTATATGCAAGAGAACAAATTGTAAGGCAACAAACAGCTTGCATATTTCATCAATAAACACATTTTGTGAAGAATTTTTAAAGACCTCATGAAATGACTAAGTGCACAAATGGACCTAAACCATAAGCTCGACTGCGTAACTGACTCCACTAACCAAAGACTGCCCATCTCAAGGATCAAGTCAGCACTTAAAACAGGTTGTAATGGGGCTAAGCTAGGGTTTTCGAAATGAAGATTAAGGATACAAAAAAATCCTAAGGACCTAGCAGAGCATATAAGGACCACCTTATGTCATCATTTTTGTAGACCAAATATCATTGTTTTGGGCCAAACCTTCACTCTAACCAACATGGGAATGGACAAAGGCATAATTTTCAACTTTGAGCCTTCTACAAATTTGCAAGTCCAAAACCACACTTCAACATTTTCCCAAGAGTTTTCTTTCCAATTTTTCTTCTCTTTTGCCGCTTTTCTTTCTTTCTTTTTTTTTTTTTTTTTTTCAAGGCAAAATTTTTTTTTTTCTTGGATTTTTTCCACCCCATACTTGTCTTTCATCGTCACCCCTACATACTATGTCATGCTCTACTAAGTCCTTAAGACCAGGGTAGAGATATCATGTACTAAGCTCATGGTAGGGTAGTGAGGGTGATGAAACAAAGGTTTTCAACGTAGGCTCAAAGGGGTTCATTCTAAGGAGTCCCACGACGGGCACAATTGGGGACACATGCTTGTTTGGGTATGGTGGTTACCCTAATGCCTTCTATCCTATCCAGGATCAGTGCATATTATGGCATACAAGTTTTGACAGTCACAACAGTCGAGTTCTAGTACTCTCTAGTCCATTAAAATCTATGGCACATGATCATTGGATTTCCAAAGAATGATGAGGTTTTGCAAATACAGCCATGAAATTCTGAAATTATCAGTAAGCACTCAAAAAGAAAGTATTTTAGCTCAACAGCTCACTTGGGTCAAATGAATCAGACTTAATCCTAGCATGCTTAATGAACCAAGTTACAATCCTATCTCAAATCTTCATACAAGCATCACAATGTCGATTAACCACAGAATTCAATTAAGTCCTATTTTGATTGTGAAAACCTTCAGCCATGAATTCGGAGACATGTTCATCCTAGACGTTAGGAGCATCCTGAGACTCAAACAAACAAAAACACTCTAAAACCAACTTTTTTTTTTTTTTTTTTACAATTTAATTCAATTTCAACACTTAGGTACGGGAACAGGGAGTCTCGATGTGCAATGGGACTGAAACAGCTACCCTTTTTCAAGACTATGTTTAATCCAATATACCTTAGTGTATCACAACATCAACTAAAAACACAATAAAAACACAATCCAACATCAACTATTTTTCAATTTTTTTTTTATATACTAACTACTAAAAACACAATAAAGCAATAATCCTTCCCCATACTTAATTCATGCATTGTCCTCAATGTATAAACAAATATAAATCATGCAAAGCATAAATCAAGCATAGAAGAGAAAGTTAACACAACGAAACTTAAAACAACTTAAAATTCATGAAAATAAAATAGAAGGAAGAGTTCAAGAAAGCAAATCTGCGTTTGATGGCTCCTCCACAGATACGGTTGAAATGGGTTGCCTCCCATGCAGCGCTTAATGTTTAAAGTCTTTCAGCCTAGACTTGTACCTCCATTTACTCCTTTGGAGGAGCGGTATGCGGGCGAGTGGCAGCCCTCTTGCTGGTTTCAGCCTTCGGAGGCGGGTCCTCATGTTGTGATGCAGTAGCGTCCTTGCGAGGAAACCCAGGAGGATAACTCTGCAAGTTATTGACTTCCTGAGCAAGCTTGTTTATTGCAGTGTGACAGCGGATCAAAGAGCAGTTCATCTCAGAGATGTAATCGATCATGCAATTGACTCTCCAATCTGTCACCATAATACCATCGCGGAGAGAGGAACGCAAATCATCAATCGAATCCGACAAGCTTTCCAGGGTGGCCATAGGCCGAGGAGCACGAGCAGCTGGTGAGGAAGAAGACTCTCCGGGATGCAGTCTGGGAGAGCGACGAGGCAGAGGAGGGGGACTGCGGGTACGCTCACGGATAGGACGATGGTCCCATGGACGAGTAAGCCCAGCTCTAGTGGCCGCTTGACGACCTTCTTCTTCCAAAGAGAGAACACGGCGTTGATTGACGCCCCTGCGAGGGGTAACCTTGGTTCGAGCCATGAGGAAATAGAAGGAATTTGAAACTGCACGCTTAGACAAACCTTAGTAAAATCTGGAGGAGACAAAAAAGGATGTATATGTAAAGCACAAAATAGGGTAGAAATCTCAACAGGCACACAGTTTTAACAAAGCTTCTCCGGGAAGGAGAAGAGTTATGATAGTTCACGGCCCAAGAAACTCCCCCACGTGTAAATATTCCTTTCTTTTCCTGGATTTATGGCATGCTTTCGGCTATAGCTTGTCTGTCACGGATCCTCGAGATTCGTTTGATTCCCCCACGCGTCCTTTCTTTTCCTTGATTCACGGCAATTAAACCTGCTTTCGGCTGTAGCTTATCTGTCACAGCTCCTCGAGATCAGTTTGGTTCCCCCACGTGTCCTTCACGAGCCAACAGCTTTTCCGTGTTTTCGGGTGACTTTAATCCAACGCGTAGATTTAATCTCAGAGATCGTCGATCCAACGGTGGAGATCTGCTCACTCGTTCTATAAATAGGTGCATTCTGAGCGACTGTTCACTCCAAAAGAAAATTCTTCCGAGTTCCAGCCTTTCTCTCTCAACCCTTCAGCCTTTCTTTCGAAACTCAAATCCTTTCTTCATCAACATGGAACCACGAACTCTGCAACTAATGGAGCAACAGACCCAACAACAAATCGAGGATGGAGGAAACAACCAAGCAGCCGGGACTAATAACCGGTGGGCTCCCACACCGCCTCAACTAAGAATCCTCAAGGGCCTTTACTATGATAAGGGTTTTAAGTACCCAACTCCAGAGCAGATTCAAGAGATCTGCCTCCATCTGAAACAGTATGGGCAGATCGAGGACAAAAACGTCTTCTTTTGGTTCCAGAACCTCAAGGCTCGTGAGAGGCAGAAGTTGAAGGAATTTCGGAACGTTCCGGTTGGTGGATCTCTCGATCTCAATTTTGGATCCACTAGTTCTACTGATGATGGTAGATCCATTGATCTAAACTTTGGGTCACGTGTCGGCTATGGTGCTGATGGATCGATCATGGAACAACGAGGAGAATATCACCAGGAGATTGAAACCCTTCCACTATTCCCCATGCATGGTGAGGACATCTTGGGCAACATGAAGACTACTTCCGAGGGAGGTGGCGGTTATGGCGGTGGCTCTCACATTTCCCTTGAGCTCAGTCTCAACTCCTACAGAGATGCAGACATGACTTAGCATTATTATTATTATTATTATATATATATATTTTTTTTAATTTTTTTTTTTTTTTTTGTAAATAAGACTGAATGAATGCAATTTTTTTTTATATTTTTTTTTTATAGAAAGGACTCAAAAATAAAAGACAAATATATATATATAGGACTCAAAATGAAAGACAAAATATAAATCTCTTCCCCCACACTTAAATATTGCATTATCCTCAATGTAATTAATTAAAAGCATGCAATGAAATAAGTAAGCATAGATAGAAGACATTTACGAAAACAAATCCTAAAATAAAAACTAAAGAGAAAAATTGAAAAATAAAAAGAAATAGGGAAAGAGAAAACAAATCTGATTTGCATGGGTTGCCTCCCAAGTAGCGCTTGTATTTTACGTCTTGCAGCCAGACGGTACCTACATTAAATAAAGTTAGTAACTATAATTAACAAAGAAATACAAAATAAAAACAAGTATAACTATTAATTACAAACTACAAGTATAATTAACAAGTATATTGTACAAAAGACACAAGTTAAGTATACAAGTGAGTATAAAACGTGAAAAGTATTTTTACAAGTTTAAAGTGTGAAACAACAAAATAATTTACACGTATAGAGTATTCACAAGTATTTCTTTTGTTATAAACATTATTGATATCGAATCAAATTCCAAGCGGTAAATCAAGTGGACGTGCGGCCCAAGTATAGTCGCCTAGACACAAACTCCCTTTCAAATCGTTTGGGCAACCTTAGTGAAATGGCCAGGTGGGGGAGGACGAACACGAGAGGAAAAATCCATTTTGGCATGAGCTACTCCCACATAGTGGTTTAGGCCCATTTGCAAGCACTTCTGGATTCAAAAACCCGTCATGAACGTTGTCCCCTTCCTAGACACCATTCCACATAGGCTATACTTACTAAGATGAAAAAGTTCATAAGTGTGAAGACAGTTCAACAAGTGTTAATAAAGGCTGCCCTCAACCTTAAGGGACCTGAGCTAGGTAACAATAAGGGGTTTAGGCCAATATTAACAAAAGAGACTTCACCTATTCCTCTCAATTTACAACCTACAATTAAAATTCGTGTTCAATAATATAAATAATATTTAAACTAAGTTTTAAACAATTTATATACAACAAATATATACAATAAATGACACAATTTAGCAAGTGATTTTTCAATCCCCGGCAACGGCGCCAAAAATTGATGTCGCTTTTGGGAAGCGCATAATTTAACCCTGAAATATCGTTAGTAGTATAAGCAAATAGGGATCGTTCTATCCGGGGATTGAGGGTACACTTGTTATTGTGAAACAAATAAAGAAAAGTATTATTTACAAAAATAAAATAAAGAATAAATATATACAAGTAAACACAAATAAGGGGGATTAGGATTCTTAAAATTAAAATTAAAATAAATAAAATAAAGAAAACATAAAAACATATATACAAGGGTGGAACGCAAGGAACAAAGATCAAAATCAATTCCATGTAATCAAATTCGATTCAAACCCTATAATTGTTCTTCCAAGTCATGAGAGAGGAGTTGATCATGTGAAACATTCGAAAGCAAATGATTTCCCATATTTTACTTTTCAATGCTAATTAACCTAAGCGAAAGCACCTAGATTAATCCTATCAAACATGCAATCAAGCCCTAGAAAGCTAGTCAATCATGACATGTTCAACGCATTAGACATAGAGAAAGGCTATCAACTCAAGTGTACAACTTAGTTATGGAAAAGTCCACCTAATTGCAATCCTCTTCAATTAAATTCGATTCTTGTCCAGAACCTTTACTACTTTTGATTCAAGTTACACAAAACGAAAAGTCGATTTCATGTTCTTAAACCTAGCACCAATTACATGCAAATCCTATAAGTGTCGACCCAAATAAGATAAACATATAAAAGTTTTCTGTAAAGCAAATTTAATCGAACAAACTCACATAAGCGACTTAGAATCACAATTATAGAATTCGAAAACTTTATTTAAACATAGAAATTGGGCTTAAACTTTGCCCTAAACATTATTGTTAACTAGAAACAAGTTCATATGAATTCAAACAAGGAAAACAAAAGATCATTACAAGGAAAAAGAATGAATTACACCGTGAGGGGAGATGGAGATGGAGAGCTAGATGGTTGGATCTTGAATCTTGGAAGCAAGCCTTCAAGGTGGATGATGGAGGATATGATCTTCACGGCTCCTTCTTCTTCTTCCTCTCCTTGCTTGAAAACGCAGAACTTTGCAACTAGAGAATGGAACAAGAAAACTAGAGAATGAAAAAGAAATATGGAGAGGAAATGGAGAGACAAAGAAGATGAGATGGATGAAGGAATTGGTTTAGGAAAATGGAAAGGAAATGGAGAGACAAAGAAGATGAGATGGATGAAGGAATTGGTAATGGTGACTAAGGAAAAATGGAGAGGAAATGGTGAGACAAGGAGATGAAATGGATGAAGGAATGTATTTTGGAATGAGAGGAGAAGGTGTTTATATAGGGAAGAAAAAGAAGAGTGAAATGATGAGTGGAAGAAAAATAATGAAAGTGGAGTATGTTAGTGTGAGTAATGATGGAGAAAACATGATGATTACACCCTAAAACATGGAATATTTTTGGGTGATGATGATGATGGATTTCCTACTCATTTACTTCAATTTTATCTCCACCATTTGTAGGTAAGTGTGGACATAATGCTCATTTCACCATCATTTACTCCAATGTACCTAAGAAAATAGAAATTGAGTTAAAAATCGATTCGTTAAGGAATTAACTAAGCAAAATGTGAGGAATTAACTATTAAAATATCACATTAAAATGCTCCTATCACATTAAAACCATTGTCTTGTGGGAAGAGTGATGCTGGAGAAGTACGCTCAGAATTCTGGGATCGTTTGTGCTGGGTGCATAGTTTTTTTTTTTTTTTTTTTTGAAAGAAATATGGATTTCATTAACACATGCCAAAATGGCCATTACATATCCTTCTGCTGCCTTCAACTAGACAGATCAAGAAGTTGTAGTAAGAGAAATAATGTGATATATATAAACAGATCACCTATATTCGAACTAACGCTTACTTATTTAAAAGTGAGCCTATAAACTATGGAGAATAGCAAGACATAATAAATAGGCCCCTACCACACCTATCTATATTTTTCCTGTGCCCTGCAAGCTAGGGCTTGGATGTTTTGTCGAGCACAAGTGTTGCCCGTTCCATATAGAGAATTGGCTCAACATCAGAATGTAGTGGGCCCCACAGCTGCCCAAACTCCGAACCCACCTTACCATGGATGCCTCAATAATGAAGGGCCCAAGCCCATCTCCTCTTTCATCTTTATTCTCTGGCCCAGAGCAGGAAGTAGGTCGAAGCCATAGAGATTGGCCCAAGCCCAACACTCTAAACCAGCGGCAGTAACACCACTGCCGGCATAGCTCAAGCCAGCATCTCCGTGCCAAAATTCGAAGCCATCCAAGTGACCACCGATGAGGGTCATGTCCGATGCCACGTCCTTTGTTGAAGTCATTGCAAGCTGGGTTCGGAATGGAGGCCAAAATCGGCCCATTTGCATTGATCTGGACACCCAGGTCCAACTACGCTACGCCATAAACTCCGGTAGCACTCGCGGTTCCGGCCAAGACCAGTTCGACGTCGATGAAGCATGCTGATGATGGGAAACCTCTGGACTGCACCTACATGCAGTTATGCTTCCGGACGAAGTCAACCTGACTGTAAAAACCGCGCCTCCGTAGTACAGACCACCGCCATCATTATCAAGAATAGGGATATGAAAGTGGAGCCTCCAATGATCCGGCCACCACCACGACTGTATGCTGCCATCCCAAGAGGACAATACACATCGTGACAAATCGAAGACAATCAATGAGAGAAAGAGGATTAGACCCAAAATTTTTGGGCTTGGAGGCTGGCCGGAGCCGCCATAGATGTTGCCGCCATGAGGAGACAACGATAGGGTGAGCATGGCAATCGCCGCTAGGTAAAATAGGGTTTGCATCAGAACTGCACCAATACATTAGTGATAGGTCGATCACTCTTGATGGGTGCATAGTTTTGTTAAAGATGGGGTACTTTGGGAAACTTGTTAGGTTTAATTCAATATTTAAAAACATATTTAAATATAAATAAATTTGTTGGGTGCATTAAGAATTTTGCGGGGTACGTTTAGAAACACCCTTATATAAATGTAGTTATCTTTACTACTATAAATGGAGGCCCTTTTTTGGTGTCAAAGGGCTTCACCAAATTTTAAGGTGCCTATAATACCCTTCAATAATATAATTATCAAATTAAGTTAATAAAATATAAATAGATAAAAATGTACATTAAAAAAATAGTCAAACCACCACTTTTTTATGTTCAAAAAATAAATAACCACCATTCTTTTTAGTCGATCTATTTTTCATTAACATCACAATATCGCTTGTGAGATACACAAGCACATTACTAGTATACATATATCGCCAAATTTCATTATAGGACCTAAACAGATTTTAGGGTAAAAGTTAAATTGCCGAAAAGAAATATATTTGCAGCATTAAATTTTCAAATGAAAACGATTATAATGAAGCCACTTATTAGAATTCTGGCGTCATTATACGTTCATTATAATAAAGAATTTATAAAAATAATAATAATAATAATTTCTTTGACGGCAGAACCCTAGGGAATAGAGGGATTGTTTGTGACTTCTGAGTTTTGGTGTAGTTGCACAGTAAGACTCAATGATCCATTTGATGGTGTGATTAATTAGCGGTAAAGTTTCTGAGAGGACAATGATAATGACTAATGAAAAGTGATTATTGCCTTGAAATTAACCAAACAGTTTTTGCCACAGAAACTTCTCAGAAATTAGCAGCTGGTGCCACATCATGCAAACTTAAACGGAGCAGTTAAGTTAATTAGGCATCATCATCAATTCATGTGACAATCACATTAATTACAACATCAATTCGTATATAGTTTATGGATGAAAATACACGAGAAAGACCCTTAATTCTTAAACTATAGATAACATGTTCCTCTCTTCCGATTAATAGGTCGGTTGGATCCTAAAACTATAACAAAATTAAAGAGTCGGTTTGTATCTTTGACAATCTAATGAACACAACTTTGAAAGTGAATATCTATGGTGGCGGACTCCAGAAAATCCGTGTACCGCCCACCCATTAATATTATAGTTATAGTTATAGTTATAGTTATGGACATGGTTGTAGTTGTAGTTATTTTTGTAGGGTTAGGTTTGAAAAGGGAAAAGAGAACATAATCACCACGATGCCGTACAAATAGGAAAAGTGATTCCTTGACCTCTATGATGAATATAGAAATCGTAAAGCTTGTATACAATATAGTTTCATTCATGACTGGTTATGATGAACTCTTCAGATTTGCCAGCTTGGTTAGGTGTCTGAACTATTGATCGATTTCATTGTATTTATTTCGTCAAGGATTTCATCAACTTATTCTTAGATGAATGATTATTCATCATGCTTGTCTAGGTCAAACCTCGCTTTGTTAGATTATTGACTTGAACCTGCTTCAAACCCTAGGTAATGCAGACTTGTTGATCTAGATTGGAGCAGCAATCTATAGAATATATATATATATATATATATATATATATAGATCGTATTTACACTTGAAATATAAAAAAATTATCAAATTTGGTAAAATCATTGAACTTCTGATAAGAAGTATAGTTAAATCAAAGGCTTGAGTGATTAGATGAATTCAATGTGTGACATATTCAATAAACATAAACTTATTTAACGTTGGCTTATGAATTCAAAATTTTATCCTTTCCGTTTTTTTTTTTACCGCTCTGCTAGGGTTTACTCGACGGCGACAACTTTTGATAAATCTTCCAATTATGGCCAATAGCGGTGAACACCAGGAGCTTCGCTCCCTTCTTATCTCGGAGTCCTTTCGACTTCGAGATGATTTTGTGATGGATGGTTTGGTTTTCAGTTTTGATGGAGAACGTCTTCTCTGGTTTGATGGGATGGCCCGAGATCTGATGAGGTCGGACTGGGGGCGATGCTTCGCGACTGTTCCAAGGGCGGATTGATTATGGGATATGGCACCATGGGTGGATTGAGCACTTGGGCTTCCACAAGAAATGATTGCTAGCGTTCGAGCCCAGGACGATGGAGATTGGGTCATGGTTGATTGAGGTTGGATTCCTTCTGTTGGCGAAAGTGGGTCTGCTTTCTTTGCTGATCGTGGTGATTAGTTATGGGCAGGCTAGAGCTCTACGGCGGTGGCAGAGTTGGCCGGTGGTGGCGGCTTAAACCTACACGTGGTGGCCTTAGCAGTTTCCTTGCTAGGTTGCTGGTGGAGGGTCGTTTGGACCACTTGGGCCATATGGGCCATGTTTGGCTGGATCTTGGCAGCTTCACCAACCGGGCCATTTGGGTCTGTTATTGGATGGTTGGCTTTTTGCGAGGCTGGGAGGAGGATGCAAGAGTTGGTCATGCAAAGGCCGGTCCAACGGATGAGAAGACTGGAGATGACTCAGGTTATGTGCACATGGAAGGGCAATGATGGAGGAGGTATAGAGGATGCCACGGCATCCTCAACTACTAGTTTTATTTAAATTCTGTATTGGTCGCAAACACTAGTGCTCAGTTGAAAATATTTATTTAATTAGCTTCTGAGCATCTAGTTTTTGTTAGAATAATGGTGCGTGGATTTCCTAAAAGGTGGGTTTACGGGGTTCTGTTTTCTAGAATAGGATTTTTGTATGTCCTAAAAGACAGCTCTTTCTGTCGACTATATTGAGATGTGTCGTTTGGTACTACTTGCTGAATTATAAAACCGGGTTGACCTATTTCGATTCAAAAAAAAAATATATTATTTCCAAGCACTATAAACTTTGGGCCAATTACATATAAGGCCATTTTTAAATGTTTTTTTTGTTATAGGGCCACCAACTATTTTTTTCCCTCATAAGGCCACTAGATTAAAATAGTTTTTAAATTTTGGATATAAAAACTAACATATTTACGTAAATGCCACTAGAGTAAAAAGTCAATAATCATTCTCTCTCCCTTCTCCGGCCAGTCTCCGGTCGACCTCCGGTGAACTCCGGCCAGTCTCCGGTCGACCTCCGGTGAACTCCGGCAGGTCTCCGGCTGACCTCCGGTGAACTTCGGCTGACCTTCAGAGAACTCCGGTGACTTCCGGCAAAGTTTTCGATGACCACAAAAGCTACTGTTATTAACATCAAAAACTACTGTCGCTAGCAACAAAAGATACTATGGTGAGATTTCCGACGACCTTCGGCGAAGTCACAAAAGCTACTGTCACCAGCAATAAAAGCTACTATCACCAGCAAAAGCTACGGTCCCCACCACCAAAAGCTACGCTCCTCAAAACCAAAAACTACTATTCCCACCAACAAAAGCTACTATCTCCACAACCAAAAGCTAATCTTACTAGCAACAAAACCTACTCCAATGAGATTCCTAACGAGATAAGAAAAATTACTATCACCAGCAATAAAAGCTACTCCAGTGAGATTTCCGACGAGGTAAGAAAAACTACTGTAACCAACACTAAAAGCTACTGTCACCGACAACAAAAACTACTCTTACCACCAACAAAAACTACTACTAAGTACAACAAAAGCTATTCCCTAAAGTCGAGACTAATAAAGCTACTCCCAACAACTATGAAAGCTATATATTACCAAGCAATACAAAAGCTACTCCAAAATATCAAAACAACTATAGATTGAAAATCTCAAATACTAGAATCAAATTACTCCAATTTCAACTTCAACCAAACAGAACTCAAGAACTTAATGAAGTAATTAATCATCATATTCATCCATGTAAACCATAACAAAACTACGATCCTTCTTAACAAAACTTCAGCAATTCTCATTTTGTCTACAACTATAATGTTATCCAATTAGAAAACCACAATGGATCTACAACGATACATAGGCAACAAGCGATTATCATTTGATCGAATATAGATCAAACTGAAACAATTTCAATCAAATGAACTAATCTGATGATTTGTTAACACCAGATCAAGGATAACAATGTGAGAATTCACAAATCAAATTACAAGCAGAGTAAGAGAATGAAATAGATTGAGCTTCTGAAATGTTTGATTAGAAATTGAAAAGGTCAGAGACGAAACTTCTCTCGGAGACCTGAGGTTCCAGGATTCTGGCCGTCGAACATCATCGTTCGGATCCACGACCTCAACTTGTTGAGGCTTCTCGATTGAGGCGACGCTGCTCTTTGGACTCGCTGGCGTTCGATTGTGTTCGTCAGAAGTAGAACAGACCTCATTACCGTCGTTAGCAGAAATGACGGATCTCCTGAGTCAATTCTCTGCAGTCGAGATCTAAGATCAGAAGGTTAACCCGGTTGTTGAGAATCAAATGTTTCGGGTCAGGCTCGAAATTCGCTTGCCTTGGATGACAAAACCGTGGAGGGAAGGAGTCGGAGGGAGTCATCGAGGAGCCTGAGACGGAGATGTGGTCGGTGGAATTGAGAGGAAGAGGAGAGAGTCAGAGATCCAGTTCAAGTCGGCGTCGGAGATCCAGTCCAGAAACGGCGTAGTGAGTCGGCGATTCAATTCCAGTTCCGGTTGCCGACGTGATGGTGGAGAGAGTGAGTATTGCCGGCGAGAGAGAGATGGAGTATTTCGCCGGCGAGAGAGAAAGGGAGGAGAGAGTTTCGTCGGGGGAAGAGAGTGGAGAGAGAATGATTAATATAATAAGAAGCAGTTTGTTTTCTTAGATAGAAGGGTAAAATCGTGAAGGATAGAGAAATTTGATAATGCAAGTGGCCCTATGTGAACAAGAACAATTAGATGGCCTTATGGCTAATTAAAATTTCAAAATAACACTTATGTGTAATTTTCTATAAACTTTTGAGTTTAAAAACAAAAAAAACTAACAAACAAAAAAAAACTTAATTTGGAAAAGTTAAGAAACTTATGGTGCCATTGCTCTTTTTCAATTTTATATTACAGATATATGATATAGCATTCAAAGTTGCATCATTTGGGACATGAATAATTTCGAATAGACCACTTATGACTTGCTAATTGACTGAATTTTCTGTTGAGGAGTTAAAGTCTAAACATAAATGTAAAAGATATAGGGAAAAAAAAAGGTTTATTTCGTTGTCTTGATCACTAGCAGAAAAAGCTTTCTTCGAGAAGCATTGCGTACGTATTTGGGAGCAAGTGAGCAACTGCTTCTTGAAAATTTGCCAATGCTAGAGCCCACGTGTTGGCTCTTTTTAAAAGGAGGACTAAGATTACTTGCATACACAGCCCTAGCTAACCACCTTTTATTTAAGTAACGATCTTTCATGGATTCTAATATATCACATATACAAATAGGGATCCTACAAATAATATTTAGGGCATCACTGATCGACATCCAGGTACATGGTGTACATGTTTCATATTAAAATTCTGTATAGGTGATTGAGTTTCTTGACTTCTTCCAAATTCAATGATTGTGATTCAGTGTATGTAAATGTTGCAATTGGTTTTAGACTTCATAAGATTATTTCTATACCTAACTTATGATCAACTTTGTTGAAATATAAAATGTAAGTACGTATACGACATAATAAGTAAGAACTTTAAAGTAAATACATATAAAAAATATTAATATAAAATTCAAACAATAAAAATACATTACTTACAAACCTAATATTAAAATATCTTGTAAATTTATAGTATGAGAATATGACCAAGTAATCACTTTGGTGATCTTTATAAGATAGAGTCCGGCGAGCTAAGCTAGCTAGGTGATCGTTTACACTAGCTCCCTAACGTGATCATCATAAGATGGGGAGCTAAGCTAGGTAATAATTAAACAATACCCTGAATTTAGAAGATTAAAAGGGACGTATACCAAACTTCTATGAGTACGTACAGGCAAGAAACAGTAATAACGTTTGTTTAACTTAGACTAATCAAAGATCGAAGCAGCCTATCAAAAAAAGAAGATCAAAGCAGCCGACATTAGACCTTTGTTTTTCGTATGACCGTAATACCCCTCACTGTTTGAAGTATTAGTTAAATCGGCAAACTTGTTGATTAATCTTGTCAATGTGAAATAAACACCGGCAGGCATATTGGTTCTTCCAACAGTTTTTTAAAGCCCTAGCCTACTCCAACATTTCATTTCACATATGATGAGCTTGTTTCTGGTTGTGTGTGTAGTAGGGTTTTTGGTATATGTGTCACCATCCTAATTGAATTATGACCCCATACCGTCCCCCCAACCGTCATTCTAGCCGACTGATCGATCACCACTGGGATCACTGTAATGGACGGTAGTGGTTAATTCATCCAATTATATAATGCATTTTGGTGCTGAAATCTATTGCCAAATTGAAAAACACACCAATCTATATATGTCAAACCATATATATAAGGCCTTTCACCGTGTGACTTTTTCATATATCACTCTCACTGAGTCTCACAAAGCCCTCACATATTCATTCTCCTCCTCCTTCATCTTCATCATCCTCACCAGAATATGAATCGTTTTCGTGAGCTTTGCGTTCTCTTTACTCTTCTGATTCTGTTGTTTGCTCCGAGTAGTAGTCATGGCACTCTGATCACCGGCTTTCCCAGCCCTTCTTCATCATTAGCTAGAAGAAGAAGAACCCAACAGCAACGAGTTTTTCATTTCCGGCCAGCAGTTACCAGTGGTCCTTCTAAACCCAAAGAGAACTACTACGAATCCGAGAAGCGAAAGGTTCCCACAGGATCCAACCCCTTACACAACAAGCGATGAAGATTTTGAAGACCCCTTTCAGATAATTATTTATATCTTCTTGCTAGCTAGCTAGCTCTTGTTTCATATATAGTTTTACAATATGTTCATTTTTGCTAGCTAGTTATTTCTTAGATTGAATATATAGTTGAAGAATTTCTATACTACATGATGATCATCAAGATATCTATAGTCATCCAGTAGCTCCATTATTCCTATGGAGGTTTTGTTGTACATATATAACATACTATCATCAAGAGCTTTCAAGACAGATGACTTTAATCATTTTGTGTTGGGCCAGTTTGAATATATACTAATTAGCTTGCATTGAATTATATTTATATGTTCATATGATAGACCACTAATTAAATTTCCTTTTTGTTTTTTGCTTGGTAAAGATCATGCTAGCTAGCTACATGTACATGATAACATGAAGCTAATTTTTTTTTATGCAGTACTTTGGAATTCAAATTGGATGCATGCCAAGCATTTGGTTTCTTACTTCTTTCATCTTTGAAACTCTGTGCAGCAACTTGCAAATAAGAACCAAAATTTCCCCTTTTATTTTAATCTTCATGGTTTTTCTAGGTATCTGCACCAGAATAAAAATATAAACCTTGGTAAAGCATACATGATGCTGGCATTTTTGACTGTATATATGTGATCCCCATTGGAAATTGAGCATCAAACAGTTGCTGCTGCACGAAATACATGATCAAACAGTAGTAGCAGCATTAACAATGGCCTTTATCTCCATGCGAGGAGTACTAGTTATTAGTTTGCTGAGTTTCATGAATGAGGCTAAGGCTGAGTTGGTTATCATATCACTGACTCTATGACAAAGGCAAAGCATTAAGTGAGAGATGGTGATGCCATTAATCAAGGTGTACATATTAATAAATCTACTGGGCCTCATGACCATATAGCAATTGAGTAGTGCCTGGTAGCTAGCTGCAGCTGAGCTTTATTATCAGAGCCTCCTCCAATATTTGAATACAGTGTGTAAATTCCCATTACTTCTTACAACCACCAAGCAATTAAGAAACCAGATACCATACTTACACAGATTCGGAAATAAAATATATATATACATGCAACGTACTGGTCCACAATCCATAACTCAACCGCATGAAAATGCAGAGAGGGATATTTATTACAGCCCTTGTCGATCTAGTTGTTGCACATTGATTTCAATTCAATTCTGTGATATGAATGTTCCTTCTTCTTTCTGGGTTAAACTACTACATGAAAGCTGATGAAAACTAATCTTACTGAGGTGGGTGAGGTCCACTGTGGGTGAGTGCAGGAACTGGCCTACACCACCTCCCCACCAGTAACCAGCCTTTAGAAATGGACTAGCTACTTTACTACTGTGCAGTGTGTCTCTGTGGATGCGCGTGTAAAATTTGCACTTGATATATTAGTTGAACAAATTATTACGCAGTTGAAAATTTGACCAACATGATTTCAAGTCAATTGGCAAAATATGTGTTTATAATTGCTTTGCCCCACTCCCAAGCACCAACCAATTAGGCTAGCTTGGCACGTGGAAAGGAGCGCGTCTCAGAGTGGCCTTAGGACCATATTGGTGTTAGTTTGTTCAGCAACGGTGTTTATTGGCAGAGTAGAGCTAGCATACAGATCGATGATCATGGGACAAATTAGTGAAGGATGTAATAGAAAACCCTAATTTTGGTGAACTAGGGTTTGTTGCTCAACCAATGTATACAACTGATGTGTGTTCAAAATGGATGATCTCGATTCTCTAATTTGTATACTTTTCTTGAAGTTTTACATAAATTAAGATGATTTAGATTTGATTATATACTATAAATTAAGAAAAACTATTACATATACGAATGTTATCGATGAGCAATTGTAAGTGTTCGTAGTCCAGAAACACATTATTTAAAAGGAATGCTAACAACATTTTTCTTGTAACGTTTTCAATATCTTTATTATTTTCCTTCAATACATAATGATCACCGATGAAAGTCATCGATGTAAAATAAAGCTAATAAATAAAAGATGATTTGATTGTTTGATCATCATTATCAATTAATAGATGGTCTAGCTAGAGGTGATATTTAAAGGGTGATCGGGATGAATGAGACTACAGTGCGATGTGAGAGAAGGGGAGAGATTGCCAGAGAATTTCCTTCTAATTATTGCTTCTATTTACTTGAAGAAAATAAAGGAAAAACTTCACCCCCAAGCAAGAAAGAGAAGCAAAACCAACATGATCGGGTAGCTTTCTGTGCAAGAAGAAAAATGCTCTAATTAATCGATCCCGTCGCTAGATGGATAGAAATTGAGGCATTCTAATGTACATACAATTTGACTATTCTTGTTTTCATGTGAATTCTATAACATATTTTGATCATCTATTATTCAATTAATTCATGAATGTTGACATTTGACAATGCTCTATCATTCTCCTTAAAAATCATTCTCGGTTTTTTTATTATTATTATTTTATTTTTTCTAGCTCATCGAAGAGAGTTGAGCATCAGCATCAGACCATGCCCTCAGTTCCATTCCTATTCATAGCTGTCTATTTTGGCAAATTGTCGAAATAAAATATAGCCCGTTAATAAAAAATAAAAAAAGATTGCACAAACGTATATTAAGAAGAAGGTGTGGTCCCTTACGTTTTCAAAGATCGGGAATCTAGCTTGTTGAAAACCATGCTAGTGCTATTCTCATACTGTCGCCTTTAATATGTAATAAGGTGTGTGTTTAGGGAGACTGGCTTTACTGTAAAAGTTTCAGTGTTTATCCAAAACCATATCAAGTAGTGATAGTATCAATGTATGTAGTTAACACGTACATATATTATCATAACACATAATATTATCATAAGATAAAATCTGTCTGCATATTTCTTCTAAATTTTTTTTTACGACACATAGATACATAAACAAAAAAATGTATCACATTAAAGGTTTCTTCAATCATGCTTGAGCCTCATTCTTAGGAGACTATTCCTATTTTGTGTTATGCTAATCGAGGATAGTTTTGCTCACGGCCACCTCCTTCTAGAGGCAAAAGAATGATTGAAACATTTCAGCTCTTATTTTTGTTCTTATATTTCTCAATCATGCAACTCTTTCCTTCGGATGTAACCCAATAAATTTTCTTTTTGGCTATGCAAAAACAGAAAACAACAACAACATTTTCCTCGTTACCTGTGGTAAAAAGTCGTACTTTTTCAGTTTTGGTAAAAGACTAAAAGCTAATGTTATGTGATGTAATGAGGATCAAGGGCTTATAAAATGACATGAAGATACAAAAAGTGTGACCTTAGAAACTTTGAATTGGCTAAATAATAAAGCTTGATACTTGAGTGACAAGGCAAAATTTGAACTACATATCGGGTATAGTTTTCACGAAACTCAATAAGGCAAGAAAAGCCTCAGATCGACTTTCACAGTTTTAATAAAAGGGAAAAGAGATGAGTTTTCTCGCGGGAAGATTAGCCGGGAAAGAAGGAGCCTACTTCTTCCAGGAATCCAAACAGGCCGTGGGCCGTCTCGTATCCCGGAAAGGTCCGGCCCACAAGAAGCTCCCGTCGGCGGCGACTGAGCAGGAATCCCAAGCCGACGTGCTTCCCGAGGTGCTGAGGCACTCTCTGCCCCCCAGAATTTACCATCAACAGCCCGAAATGGCGTCGTCTCTGGACACAGCTTCCAAATGGGTTCTTAAATCTGATTCCAAGAACCCATTTTCCATCTCTTCTCAGACTCTTAACCCTCTTAGGGATTATGTGTCCCTGCCGCAGGTCACTTTTGGCCCCAAAAGGTGCTACCTTTACTTGTGTAGTTGCTCAATTTTGCATTTGTTTGGTAGAAATTGAAGAATTTAGGATGTTTTAGGTGGATTTGGCTTGGTGGGTATGTTGGGATAGCTGAAAGTTGTTTGATTTTGTGTAATTTTGCAAAAAGTTTGAATCTTTATGATGCATAATGTATGTTTGGGAGGAATGTATATGAATGAGCTAATCAGTCTGAGTTGAAATTAAGAGAAATTGGCTTTGGTGCATTGTTAATTTGTTATGGTGAGCTAATCAGTGTATGGGGAATGTAAGGGAATGCTGAAAACTTTTTTGGATTTTGTGTGCAAAGACTGAAGCTTTGAGATGCTCTAGTGTGGAAATTGAATATCAAGTACTGTTTGGAAGGAATGAATATGAATGAGATAATCAGGGTGTTGTGAGTTGAAATTAAGATGAGTTTGCTTGGTGTATTGGTCTGGTGTCTGATTAGTACACATCACATTACTGAATGCAGGTGGCAGCTGCCTGAATCAGAAAACTCGATGTTGGCCTCAACAGCTAATGAATTGCGACGAGACAGGCACCCCACCCCCATTAATCCTGAAAAGTTTAAGGCTGCAGCTGAAGGGCTTACACGAAGTAGGTCCAATGAATCTCTCCATTCTTTCAATTTATTTGATATGGTTCAGAAAGCTTGTTGGTGATTATTGAGCATACTTGTGTTGAAGCACGCCAGTGCTTTTGCTTCTATGTTTTTGTTAAAGCTTGAGCTGAACCTCCATGTTACCAGATATAAGGCCTATGTTGATTTTGGCGTAATAAATATCAATGAAGATGGTGTAGGCAAGGAGAGAAGGTCTCTTGCTAAAAGAATAGGCATTTGTTACAAAGCATGATTAAACTCAACTAGATTTGTCATATAAATTGTTCTTACTACGAACAGTCAAATTATAGAGTCTGGAGAAGTCATTAATGTGGTGCGTCATTCTTCTTTAAATAATATATGGGGAACTTATCGTAAATGTTGATTTTTGGTATTGTGTTTGTATTCCTGCACTTCCGCTCTTGTCTCAGTACTGAAAGATATTGCTTAGTACAATTCTCACAAGCAATAGTTGTTTTCTGTTTTGTATTGTCTTTTTTTTTTTTTTGGTTCAGCAATACTTGTTTTTTGTTTCTAAAGTTGTATTATGCTTTTCTGTAGTTGGAGTGGCATTTGCTATTGCAACTGCAATAGTTTTTGGTGGTGCCACCTTGGTAATTGGAATGGCTGTCTCAAAGCTACAGGTGCAGAATGTAAGTACAGTGTGTTGATTCCTGATCTTCTTTCTATTACTATGGGGTACTCGTTTACTGTACGCTGCTAAAAGTATAATTTGTACATGTCCTGTTGCTTGTTCTGTGCATATATGTACGTGTTCAAATGTGCTCATGTATCGAAAGATACAATCAAGGTGAATATGTTAGGGTGAATGCATTCTGATTGTGAGATTCTTTTTCAATAAAAACTAATTAGTAATAGAATTTCTACTTCTGCAATGGAGTACAGAGTTAAGTGTCGATATGAAAAGTATACATAACTGGTGGAATTTGTCTACAGTTGTCAACACCTATAAGAGCTCCAGAAAAGAGAGTATTTTGACATGCACAAGATCATAGCATTTAGTAAAGCACTGACAACCAATACCTTAATCTGGGAATCCTTGACTTTCAGAACAGTTCCTTACATTATTGATGTTTTAGGGAGAGAGAGAGAGAAGCTCATAATGTCTGAGCTGGTATTTTAACTTAAAGTGTACTGCTTGTCTTCAATAGGTTATTGCTTACCCTAAGCGCTATTAGGGGCCATAAGCTCTAACTCGTGAGTTCATAACTATATTCCCCCCATTATAATTAGGTTCAGATTGTAAGATGAATTGTGTGTATTTAAATTTATATGTCGTGACAATTTTATTTTGAGTTTTATTTTTATGAACAGAGTGATGACATCCGAACAAAAGGGAAAGACCTGGTGGAGCCAAAATTTGAAGAGATACGTGAGCAACTGGTCCCCTTAAAGGCTTGGGTATGTCAAAGTTGAAGTATTGAGTGGGGGGATTGCCTTTTCTTTTTCCTGTATAAACTTTAGCTTGCTCATGATTAACTTGGAGCTCCTAAATGCAGGTTGAAAATATGTCCAGGAAATGGCACTTGGAAAAGGGGGAAGATGTAAAGGAGAAGCCTCTTATAAAGTCACTTTCTAAAATGTTAGGTGCCAAGACATCCAACAGACAATAATGTTATAATTATGATTGTTATTTACTTTTTTTTTCGTTCTTTTTTTTCGGTGTAAATAGTTAACAGTGGTGGTGCTGAATAAGTGAAAGTAATAGGAATAATGCTCGATGAATAGACGAGGGGCATGTGCATGATGTTTGTTCTATAAGTGATATCAGTGGCCTCTATATATAAAAATATGCATGAAGGGCCCTATATATATATGGTTTACTTATTGTAATAAGATTAGAATTTCTTTAGTCTTTTGTGAGAAACTTTTTCTTTTTCTAGCCCGGGTTTTTGAAAAGCCATTTACTTGTAATAGAAATCACTTTTCTAATCCAACAAAAAGATGAATGGTGATTCAAAGAAGCTTGTGGTTATGGACATTGTCTCAGACATACTTGCCTACTTCAAAGTCACTCAAGTCAGTCTGAACACTCAATCCCTTGAAGTTCATTTACATTTTTATATTTTCTGTTCTAATATCTTTGAGTTCGAAGCTCATTAGTACTCGCCGGCTGAATACTTGTGGGGGAGCCACCTCCGAAGTGAATTATCAACAGGCAAACCAGGTCCCCTTCAAGACCTCCATTATCGTCTTCTAGTCATGTTATCTTCATAGCTTGTAATCTAAACCAGCACCATATTTCCAAGCCTCGAGACGTCTCTTCCACCCATACTTCATCTCCGGCGGTAGTGCACTTAATAGAGGCCTTGTGAAATATGCAAGAAAAGAGATATACATTATGTTTATGTCAATATGGTGTATTTACCATGACATGGAAATGTAGTTACCTCACTACAGGGTCGGCAAAAGTTGAGAGTAACGTATAGTATCCAAGCATGAAAAAATGTCCAGACCAGTCAAGAAGTACAGGAATCCCAACCTGAAACACAAGAAACTTACACTTCGTTTGGTGTACCAACTGAAATAAGCTAATTACGGTACCTAATAAACATTATTAGAAAGAAAAAGGATGCTCAAGTCGTTGATTACCTGCTTGAATATTGATGGGATAATTTGAGGTTTATTTAACATGACTAGGCCTAATGTCTTGGTAAGAGGCCCAAACTGTACAACATCCTGTCAAATTAAATGTTCTCTTGGTTATTATTTGAAACAAAGCTAACCATTACTGTTGACATCAGTTCAGCTAATTGATCAGATGGATTCACATAGCCAATCAAATACAATTACCTGAAGAAATGGTCTGAGTACTGGATCCCCAAGCTTCTGAAAAAGTGGAAACACATACATTAGGAAAATGGGAAGCAATTCAAACAAAAAAGAAGACATTTGCTCCACTTTTCCAGACAGACTAAAACAAACCTACCTGCATACTCTGAAAATTGGCATACAGAAGCTCATTGATAAAATCTGGTGACACATTAGACGGTTCCTTTGCTGACATTGCTCTTTGAAACAACCATGAAGAACTTAAGTTGGGCTGCACAACATAGATTCAACTGAAATTCAGATAATCTTGAAAGATACTAGAATTTAAAGGCAGGTTATTACTTAAAACAGATATCAGAGAGACACAAACCATGTAAGGATTGAGCAGGGACAAGTTGTGTGAGTCAAGAAAATCGCCGTTAATTGCTTCGTATATTCCTTTTTAACATGCAAAAAAGATGGACGCTAGTAAATTTCATGACGTCATACCATTGCACAGGTTATCAATTGCATATGGAGTACATATGTACCTGTTGACAGTCTATTGAGATGCCTAGTCAAGCTTCCAAAGCCACCAAATGAAACAGGTGATTGAATTCCACTAGCATCACCAAACTGCAGAGAATGATTTTTATCATGTCTTTCCTCTTTGGTAATCTACCATAATCTATAGGATGCTTAGTAATGTATAATTTTTACCACCTGTAAAACACGATTAAAAGCTGCTGGCAGCGGGCTGTCAAGTGTCAAGTTCATCGTCCCCATTCAAGAGTTGAAAAGGTGTCAGATATAAAGAAAATAAGTATCCAGTGTATAAATTTAAAGTTTGCAGATTCCCCAGTTTCTTATCAGATTAAAAACACAGTAATTGGTTTGATACCCTAAATTACTTCTATCATCATAAAATAAATCCCATTGTGGTCAAGCAATACTTGCACCAGTACCTGTCACGGTATGTAGGGAAAATACCATATAGAACCCTCTGTATCTCCAACTCATCAAGAGAGACTCCCTACAAAATATACATTTCCAAATTACTAAAACTTCGCTATAAGTTAACATACAAGTAGCATGCGGACAGTTTTCAACTGGAACACTATCCAGACTAACCTGATATTCGGGCATCAGTTTCCAATATTCTTCTAATAATTCTTCCAGTTTTGGCGACTGGGGTTGAGGATCAACATAAGTGAACATATAAGTTGTACGATCTGTAGGACCTGAACCAGCTGGAAATGCCTGTGAAATGTTTAGGAAAGCTTGATTCTGAAAAGCTAAAAGTCTCCTTTCAACATTAATTACTGAGAAACTAGAAATCAAGTTACCTCCCAAAAGAATTGTGCTGCAGAGGCCCCGACCTTCTTCACCGATGAACTACTATATATAACATCACTGTGAGAGTTATTCTTGAACCCACGAGCACAAGATCCAACAACAAGGCAAACACCATCTGGCTTCCTACCGGATCTTATCTGCCAATGAAGTCAACAGTGAGAGCTAATTTAGGCAGATTGTGAGTAAAAGTTCTAAGGATACTCTTAGAAATCTTCAGATTCTAAGGATCAATAGCTTATTTGAATCATGGATATACACACAAGTACACTCATCAGCAATTATTCAGAAAACGAAAAGCCTGCCTGTTTTACAACTGGAGAGAAATTCCCCATTGCATCAATGACGAGGCGGGATGACAAAATCTTTCCCTCACCGAGTTGCAAGACCTATGAGAAAAGTAAGAGAAATTTGTGTTATTCCATTGTTCATAAGTCATAAGTTTCTTATATATTATTATCATTATACAGTCATCTCTCAGATAATAATAAGATTGCTTTTGGTAGTTGGTATAAGGTTTTGAGACAAGTCTAATCCTTTGTTTTTTAGCATGCTAACTGGCATAACTCGGATACCCTTTCTAGGGACCATTAGCCTTTCTATAAAAAGACAACATCTTTAGAAAGCATAGGTACATAATTGTCTCACAGCAACATAATGAAGAGGAATCCTTTAGTGAATAAACTTATATAAGTTAAGGCACTAGAATAAATAAATGAAAATTGTTAACAACTCACAGCTGCATCTTCATAAATGGAAATGCTGGACATACTGTAGCCTTCCAATACAACTCCACCTAGAGAAATAAAACGATTCTTCACAATCTCTATTAGCTTTACTGGTCTGTAATGATGCAACAGAGACATTCAAGAAATGAGTTATGGAGAAATAAACCACCATTCATTTTCTGGTTTTACTCATAATCCTATCACGCTATCAGATCCTCAACTAGTGTAGAAAGGAAACAATCAATGAGAATGAATTGTCTCTGATATAAAATAAATTAACAAATGCATTGTACAAGAAGGCAAGATAACTCACGAAATACCAAGATTAAGAATGTCTTCAACCCAGATATCACCCTTCCCCTCAAATCCACATCTGTTCTGTGCAATTCACAAAATACAAAAACAAATGGTTAAAGTATGTAGCTTACTAGTTTTTTTTGCAAGACTATGCAACCAGACAACTTACAGGATTGAATTTCATCGCTGTAGCTTGTTCAATCTCATCTTCTGCAAGAATTCCGATTTCTACAAATTCCAAGAGCTCTTTCCTCGAGATATTCCACTCCTGTTCCCTCTGATCATTGATACCAAAACATCCCGTGTCACTCACTAGAAAATCCAACAAGCCATTCCCATACCATGATTAGATCTAACAAAACGAACTTCATAGAACAGGATATTACCCCTTGTAGTACATTTCTTTCCACAACGCCAACTCGAAGACCTTTGGCACACAATGCTGTTGCTATGAAGATCCCCAGAGTTCCACCACAAATCAACACATCAAATGTATCCACCACTTTTTCAGCCAGATCAGAATTCCTAAGCAAACCAGGAAAATTCGAAACCACTTCCTTTGGTTCTTCCACAACTACAAGATAACAAGTCAAAACCACCCAAAATTTGAATCATTTTCCACACACTGATTCACAATCCCATCATTACTGAAATAACAACTATTCCCACCGGTTTTAGCTTTGCAAATTCTAGACCAAACTTGATCCAGCCTCTTCAAAGCACTATATGAGTAAGCTCCACCAGCACCACCAACTTCACTACTCACCGGCAAACTCTCCATTATCCTCTACCAAAAATCATCATCACAAACAGTCATTACCTCAAAACAGTTGGCATACAATTCAAGCACCCAAAACTACAAACATGAAAATAACAATTTAACTAAGATTAAAAATGCAATCTTGGAATCAGAGAAAATAGGTACCTGGGTTTTGGAGGGAAGGGTCTGTGTTTGCAAGCAGAGACATTTTTGAGCCCTGGCTCTTCTCTGAGTTACTGGGCTCTTCTTTGGGCACTGAAACAACAACCCATTAATGGATTGAAGCTGAAGAACCACCATCAGTTCTGAAATTATGTGTAAAAGTGATTCCTTTACTAACCCATTTCACAATTCCAACCAAGTCTTAAGCTTTCTTACACTGTTTCTCAGCTTCTCATTCAACGGTCCCTGGATTAGACACGTTAACGAATAACGACCAAAACTGACTTCCCTTCTTTTTGTCAAGAAAGGAAAAGAAAAGGTTACTGAAAGAGCCGGTTCCCGGTCCAAAGTAGATTGTGTCCCGTGGGTGAGGAAAGAAAGGTCACAGCTGGGTGACTTTAACCTCGTTGTAAGTTTTCAAGTATCTGGATAAAACCTTGCTTTTGGGGTTTAAGAGCTGAAGCTACTGCTCCTCAGTCTCACTCTTCTTCTTTGAATCTGAAGCTGAAGGCTTTATTCAGAAGGTAACACACCCACAACTTATTTCTTCTTTAATTCACTATTCAAGTTTTGTTTTTTCCCAGTCCATATTTGGCTCTGTGGTTTCTGGGTTTCTCTTCCTTTGTTGATTTGGGGTTATGAAGTAGAAATGAAAAATCTTGGAATTGAAATATTTATAGATAACTTGTGTGGAATTCCCAGGAAAGTTGACATCTTTGACCTAATACATCCCAGATGGTCTTATTAGGTTCACTTGGCTGGAGGTGGGTTTTACATAATTAGGAGGAAAAGAAGAACCATTCTAAGAATCAAAGATAAAAGTTGTTTGAGATTTGAGATTGGGGTTTTAGGGGGTAAGTCCAAATTTCCAATTTACTTGAGATATCAGAATTTCTTGATAAATGTTAATTTGATATTACTGCAAGCAATACAAAGTAGACACTGCAAGTCTGCAATTGAACCATTTTGCATCATAAAGAAGAATAGCATATTTGTTTCTTTGTACAGTGTTTGCATATGGATATCTTGATAGTTCATAGATTGTGATGAAGGCAGTGATCAATAATGAAATGTCTGATTGTATTTGATTTATAATAGGGAACCAAACATGGCGAGTGTGATTATGGCCCCAACCTTGGGCTCATTCTCTGTAAACAGAAGCAGCAGAGATTGCAGCAAATGGAGTAGTACTAATGGGAAACGCAGTGGTCTAACGGTGAAGGCAATGCGGGTGGAGAAAAGTCTGGAGGAATTGTATGAAGTTAGAGTCGAGCGCAAAGTGTCGCCTGAACGAGTAGCAGAGCTTGGAGTTTCAAGGTGGTCAACATGGAAGACCGGCAAGTGCAAGTTGCCGTGGGACTGGCAGGTGGACCAGCTGGTTTACATTGAGGAAGGAGAGGTAAGGGTTGTGCCGGAAGGAAGCAAGAAGTTCATGCGATTTGTGGCTGGAGATCTTGTTCGTTACCCCAAGTGGTTTGAAGCTGACCTATGGTTCAATGGTCCATACCAAGAGCGTTACAGTTTCAGAGCATATGGAGATGATTAATAGACTTGTATTACATATTTTGACATGATATATATGTGTACTCTTGCCTGCTTTTAATGGTTTTGCCAGAGCTAATGTCTTTTCCAGAACACAAAGATCCGATTTAGAACAATTTCTTCATTGAACCGTTTTTAATGGTGGCATGATACATGAAAAAGACGGATGGATGTTTGTAATACAGTCGATCAAACTCTGGAATTGGTATTACAATGAATTTCAAAGACAAGATATACCGCCTGAATGGAAACAGAAGGAGAAAATGAAATACTTTCTGCACCATTATACAATAAAAACTATCTGGTGGGAATTCAAACCACCACTTATCACTATAACAACGAATATCTTATGATACACACACCCTCCATGGCTGAAGAGTACAAAAGAAACTGAATTGACTGATAAACAAGGGGCTGTTTCAATATTGGCAAGAGCCCCCCACCTTCACAGTATCCCTTATCAGAACAAAACTACAGTTACAACAAGCCCAAGAGAAGTGAGGCTGAGTCCCACCCACTTTCATTCACGTAAGACTTGCACTTAGCAATTGCGAGGATATCAACTACCAGGAGTGGCTCGGGGTTTTTGGCTAGTAGAAATGGCAGTGGAGTCAAACCTTGAGACAAGCCCGACTTCAGTATTCAAAGCCTTGGAGGCAGCCACATCTTCCAAGCGCTTCCAGGTTGATTCACGTTTCTCCTGTGTTTCCTTCTCTTTAGTTTCATCTTCTTGGAATGTAGCCAAGCACTCATCAAAGAGTTCTTGATCAACATCTGAGAATATCTTTCTCACATTCAATGTCAAACTCCGAACAGCTTGATTCCAGTGACTCCGAGTGTTTTCCTCCATAGCAGGGAAGATTATTGGCAGAATCACTTGGCGGTTCTGTGTGATCAAAGTTCTTATGTGATCATTATTCCACAAAAACAATGCACGTTCAGCTACCTGCCAGCGGAAAAGAAGTTAAAGACACATCTCATTGATTAGAACTAAAGTGATGATGTAGAATTTAGTTTTAGTAATAGAACAATGCACATTTACTCAATCATGCATGGTAAAACCATTAGTTTCCAGTTTTCTAAACCATCAAGTGAAAATGTGAAATACCATCTGAGTAAGGTGCTTAAACAGACATTGCCTTGTGTGGAACACTGAATCTACATATTCCCATTACCTGTGAGGAGCAAAAATGCTCATAGTCTGCCTCATTGGTTGTGCACCAGCAAGCTTAGCTACTAGTGATACCTATAGTTTCCAACTTCAAATGATTTTTAAATTCCTACTATCACTCAGATTCCTTTTTTTTTTTCCTCCAAATGACATAATTAAAGAATTACACAACTTGCAGAAAAAAATCAAGTTTTCTGTTTATGCACCCAAAAACACTAAGGTGTTGTGATAACTCTTCCAAGTTGTGGCAACTTGTTTGTTGACACACCCAGGTTCCATAAACAATTAGTCGATTACTAATGTAAACCAACAGTTCCCAGTTCCGAACAAAGGAAATCATTATAACTGGTTAGAAATGGAATAATGATACTTTCTAAATATTCCCGAATGTGTGGGATGTTAGATGTGTGCGCAAGACACCATTAAATTACCTATTCAAGACGTGGAATTGAGCTTCTGGAGAGAACTAATAGGCTCCTAGCATAATACTCAACCTCCTCAAGCTTTAGAAGGCAATGGTTTGCCGTATCAATGAACTTAACACATACAACAATTATTCTCACAATTTGAAGTGGTGGACCAGAGAGAGATTTGTAAGCCACCAAATAAATGTAAGGGGCATTTACATTGGTAGTTGGATTGTTGCTATGAAAATTTCTCTCCTATCCATCCAGGAACTCAATTTTTTATTCCAACAACTGGTATAGGCATATAACCAATGCCAGCGAGCATCATGAGAATGAGTGCAGGTCAACTTGATAGCATAAGAAAGAAACAAATATAGCACAGGTTTGTTCAAGACAAAAATCCCAACAAACATCAAAACCTCCAGCTCTGAAACATCTTATTCATGTCAAGTTGAAAAGGCAACAATTCAGATGAAAATCTAAATCATAGCATGATGAAGAATGTTCCACTGGACAAATATTAATGAATATAGATAAATGAAGCAAATATTGTGTCCATGTGCATACACAGATAAAACATGGTAGAAAAAACAAACTTAAGTAAAAGATAAAGATAATAATTAGAAAAGTACCTGAAAATGTGAGCTGCTGAGGCACTGACCAATTTGACGGAAAAGAGGGACCATGCACCGCTGAAATTCTGATGGCTGGGTAGCTTCCAGAACTTCTTCCAATTCACCAAGGAACATAACTTCCTTTGAACTATTGGTTATGGGCCAATACTTCAACAGTCCTCTAATCACGGTATCAGATAGCTTGGCATCTTTCTCCACGAACTGAGTAATGCAATAGGAAAGTTGCTGATGGTACATAGATACACATTTAGGCTTGTGAAGGGGAATCAAGGCGCGGACAAGGAACAGCTTGTGCTCTTCCTTCAAAGGCAAAGCAAAACCATTGATTATACTGCCTAGAATTTCAAGCATTTCTGCAATCCCATTGTGCTTCTGAGTCTCAAATATGAACCAAAAGAAGATATTGTTGATGGCTTTCCTAATGAACGGTCGATGTACCATGAACTTCCCATAAACCCGGTGGAGAATCGTTTTCAAGTATTCCCTCTCTCTTTGATCCTCAGAGTCAAACAAATCAAGCAATTTCAAAACAAACGCTTGGTCAATATATCTTTTAGCTAGCTTAGCATCTGTCTCCGGGGAGGCCACAAATCTCAACAGAAACTCATACACAACCTGAAGATGAGACCAAGCAGGCTCCAACATCTGGTCCTCCTCATCTTGGTCATAACTCTCAAGAGCCTTCTTCTCATGATTCGAAGATGGAAAAGTCCGAAACAAATTGGTAGACACCATCTTGGTAATCCCCTGCATTGTCACCTCATTGAATTTCGAACTCACAGATGAAATGTAATCCACAAGTTCAAGCAAAGTCTGCCGCTTTATGTCCTTCTCCCTGACATTCTTCGACGGATCATTGAAATCAAATACAACACAACACATATTCAATTTCTTGATGAAAAGACCCTGCTTCTCTGCACTGGGAACATCCCTGAAACTCGGCAGGGCCTCATAGGCTCCTGAAAGCAACAAAGGACCTACTTGACCGGGTTTCTTGGATTGATTGGACTTACTTGACTGTGGGGCAAGAATCCCATTGCTGGTTCTTGAAGCCCCAGAACCCGAATTCGAAGACTTTGATGCAGCAGCAGAAGTAGACTTTGAGCTGTTAATGGAATTGGGTCCAATCCCATTAACCCCTCCATCGTTATATGCATCGTTTTGCGATGCTTTCGAGGGTTTTCGAGGTATTCTACCCAGAATTTGTTTGATCATATCTACAAAAAAACCTCGACCCTGAACTCTAATCAAGTTTCCAAACTAGCCCAAATCATTTGGCATTATCATAATCCATGCAGATAAGCAAAAAGCCAATAAGAAGAACATACCCTAGACGATTCTTTGCACAAAACCCTCATAATTCTGAGCTGGGAATTCAGATTGAAGAACAACAAAGATTGGATTTTGAAGAATTTGAAGAGATGGGGAAAGAGAAATTTTGACTTACATTGACTACAGAAGAAAAAGGGATCCGGGAAAAGGGGAAAATTATAGGAGAAGAAGAGCTATAAATCGGAGCTGGGAGTCAGGGACTTGGGGTCTTCAATGGATAAAGATAAAGTTTAAAACCCTAATTAAGTCTTGATTTGAAGAGAAACAGAGAGAGAAAGAAAGGCCTAAAACAGAAAGAATGGAAATTTTTAATTAATTTAGATAAAACAGGAAATTTCTGTTATACAAATACAGCCAGGAAAGCAGGCCAAATGGAAAGAAACTGACTCATTGTCTAAACTGTAAAATGTCTATTTAATATTTTAAGTTCTTATACTCTAAAAGAAGAAATAGGAAAAAGAATAATATCATGAGTTGGATTCGTAATGGATGTTATTCTAATTCTTGAATCGATGAGAACAGAGTTGTTTAGAATTATAATAGAAGTAAAGAATGTCTTTAAAACAGGAGCTCAGAGTTATTCAAAATTTGAATGAGAGTGAAGAATGTATATCTTTCAAACAAGCACTAAACATTTATGAAGGAATAAATAATTCAATACATTTGTAGGAGTAATAATTTATTAATCACATGAAAATTAAAGAATCGACTAGTTATCAAGTTAAAAACTTAAAATCCGATATTAAGAATTGATATACAAACATTATATTAGTTTTATAGAGTTTCAATCATTGATGCTGAACCCAAAGGTAAATGACCATATTTTCTCTGCTAAAAGGTGACTAGGAGATCATTTATGAAGTTTGTTGATCAGGTGCCATGATGGTTTTTGATATCTCTTAGTAATAGAACAAAATTAATTTCCATTGACATAGGTGAGTGACCATGATTCTTGATCGCCAAGTGACCGGGAGACGGTACATATGTTTAGGAACTTCAGAGAAGGGTAACTGAATTGAATTCTCAGATCAGGAACTCAGATGGTTAGGCACTTAGGCTTATGCCGATACAGCCAATGAAATTGAATTTGTCACATGTAAAAGTGAATCACTTTTAGTAATTTAGTGATAGAAGCTGCAAGGTGCAAACGTGCATAAGATTTGCACGAATGGAAGATTATATGCCACAGATTTTAAATCCACTTGATCAAATTTGTGGCACATGAAATGAAATTACTACGATCCTCTACTTTTTCTTTGTTTCAAATTTTCAATAATGCCCTTCCGGCTTTTAGGTCAATGTTTATATAGTAGCTCCTTTTTCTGAAAAATACAAGAACATCTGGTGGATTCACAGTCAACGTGAACAGAAACCATCAATTGCATAAGATGCCCACTTTAACATATCATCTGTCTATTTGGTCATTAGACCTCGGGTTCTCAGAAATAAATATTAGTTCAAGACACCAGAGGTCCAATCTCAGCATCTAAAGCCACAATACAAAAGTTAGAATCACAATTACAAAACAAAAAGAAGCTAAAAATAGATGTAATTCATAGGTTTAATCAAATTGTAAAATGAATGACTACTATATGTTGCTTTGTGTACCAAGAAGTGACTTCAAAATTTCAGTCATGCATGCACAAGTAGTGTAGAACACCAGTTGTGAGTGCTAAATGCTCAACAATTCAACATGGACCTTCACATTCATAGGTCTGTTGATTGATATCTTCGAACAACATGGCATAAAATGGTTGGGAGAAAAGCAGGCTGATAGAACAGAACCATTCCTTAAGATAAACCCAATGGCAACTGATATGCTTACAAAAACATAGAAGCAAAACCAACAGTTAAGCCAAATGGGCTATTCCAGTTGCTCCTGCAACTGCATCACCGTGCCTCTGGATACACAATACGAAGCCTTTCCAAAACCTGCATATCTGGAACCTAGTCCACAGATGCAGCACTATCAAGGGCTGACAGAAGAACCCCCACCCTCCCAAAAGGGAAAGACAATGAAACAATGGGGGAAATGGATTTAAAAAAAAAAAACTACAACAGTTATCATCGCATGCATACTAGTACTGCCAGCAATAAACTCAAAACAACAAATACAAGGTTCCCCCTAAATGGTTGGTTTGATGTGTTCTCATGTGTTCTGTGATTAAATATGATTTTAATTTTTTGCAAGGACAACACAGATCACCGAGTCATCGCCTAGGTCTAACACACTCATACAAACATTGGTAATCTAAAAAACGCCTCTGGATTGTGCAAGCACAGTATCTTCTCTGCACTATACTTTTCCACAACACACAACACTGGAGGTAATGCCAAAGAAGTTGAACACTCCTCGCTAAGCATCCCAATCACAAGGTCATCTCTTCCGGCGCTTTGGCTCAACCTAAAAATATTAAAAGCAGAATACCATTATTCATACCAAGTTAACAGAGGTAAGGAATAGCAAGATATTGATGTATGCAACAATATATTATATCAGAAACAGTCAGAACTATACTAAAAAAAAAATTCTGACATAGTTACTAATTCTGACATAGCTTCAAAAAAAAAAAATGTACTAACAGCATTACCTCATTTATCTTCCAATATATTCAATGATTGGGTAAAAGTTACACTAGTACCACAAACACATAAACTCCCACTAAGTCTCAATAATGGCAATACTGGGACTGCATTCAAGACCTTTTGAAATCATACACACAAACATAAGATTATCACCTTAGTCTCAACAGAGGGTGACATTGGAAATGCATTCATGGATCTTTTGGCATCATCATCAGATGAACAGTCAGAACAGAGGAAGTGTTCCAACTTTTTGGCATCTTCAATGGACATACCCATACAAGAGGGATGAAACCTGCAAAAATTGTAAGCCAGGAAACCTGTCCGTTATTACCACTAATACAAGCCCACAATTGTTAGTTCCAATCAAAGCACCAACATATAGTAAATGACATCTGGTAAACTAAATAAAATTAGTGTGTATTAGCACTTGAAATTCTACAAACATGTAGCTTGACCTAAGCATGAAAAAGTCAGTGTTTCCAAGACAAAAGCACTGATGCAGTTAAAAGGTACATTGGATGATTGAGGATCTTAAATATGTGTGTTATAAGGCAAACTTACCATTGTGTTTGAAGAGTTGCTTAAAAACAATCAACCAAAATTTGATTCTATATGCTCAACTCATATGATGGAATTCAATAAACGTAACATAATTAAGGCTCAACACCAAACATGAAACCTAGCCCAGCACACGTAATTGCATTTTCCAAAATGCATATTTAAGAGTTTGCATGAGTAACGTCACACTTAACGTGTAAATTTGATAATTCATGATGCGTTCAAACTTCAAAGAAAAGATCAAGGGAAATTCTTTGAAGCTCAGATTAGAAACATCTTGCTAGCCCAGGTACTATGTACCAAAGGTTCCTGATCAAAATTAATTACTCTTTCTTTCTTTGTTTGTTTAACTATGCAAACATACAACGCCATCTATCCAAATATAGCTTGGATGAAGTATCGAATACTGAAAACATCAAGACATATCACCAATATATTACATTTTATAGAGCATCATCAGATGTAATACTTTTCTGGAAGTTTCTTTAGGAGATTTTGTTCAAACTAGCAATCTAATATTCTCGATATTGATATTTCATCAATACTTCCATATATAATTATCTACTATCAAACATTTCAAATTTTCATTACTGTTGATATCTAATATCTTACCTTATATCAAGTTCTTAAACACCTATCCACCAATTATTGAACTTAATGAAGCAAAAGAGACCATGTGCAAAGATTCGGATTTGTTAAGGATAGGGAAACATTTATAACCTTGATTTGTCAGCAAACTGGAAGGGAGAGGGGCCAGTCTGATTATTGGAAAGGGCTAAAAATGGAAATCAGATGAACCCCAACACACATTAAAATCTCACTGTTTATATCGGAAACAAGAGAAATAACTTCAAGTGTTGAGGGCTGCTGAATTTGAACCAAAGCATATGTTCTGAAACAGAAACATGATTAATAAGACCTGAAGATTCGCTTTGTATAAACACTCATCATGCAACATTCCACATGCTTCATGCTTCACCAACTCCAATAACATAATGTGAAACTCAATTGGGGTTTGCCATCAAGCAAATCTGAAGGTCAGACAAACATCGTAACCCATTGTCCAAAAAATAAAGCAACTGAATTCAACAATCATAACCTTCTACAAATGGCATCATATGGGCACTATAAGCCCGAAAACTCAAATAAGAAAGCTTCTAGATAAATATTCATATTAATAGTATCACACATTCACTAATTGATGGACGAAAAATGCATGCAACTTTGAAATGGATTGAACAATGGCAAAGCATGAACAAAGAAGGGTGTGCAGCTAAATTTACCAGTCCTTGCATCCCTCACACTGCACCATAAGGTCGTCCGGATTGTATGGCATCTCACATTTACAATACCTACAACCCAAAACCAAAAAGCATAACTTCAGATACCACTCATTACCAATCAAACACAGATAAACACCACCTAAGAGCCAAAAACTAACACATTACTTACACAGCCACACGGTCCGGTGTGAAACCACCAGTGGCAGCCTTATACTCAAACCTACAAAAATAGTCTTCAGCTCCCACATTCTCAAGCTTAGTGTAGTTCTTGAAGGAGTGGACTGTACACTTCCCTTCGATAGTGTGTGCACTCTGCACATCAAAGTGATCTGACAAAAACAGTTCCTTAGCTCCATGGAACTGTCTCCTTCCTCCTATTGACTCCTCCGGCCGGTAATACCATCGAACCCGAACCTTCACATTGTTCCGGTGGTCAGCTTCAAGCTTCTCCACCCTTGCCACGTATGGAGGCTTATCAGTGTCCGATGGTCTCATCAACACACAATCCCCAACTACATAGAGATATGAAATTTCAAAAATTCATTAGCAGAAAGTTTGGAACTTTGAACCTGGGTTCTACTGGGATTTGAGAAACAAACTCAGCATATAACACAGAATCAAATTTAGGGTTTCTTGGAGCAAGATTCAGTAAACAAAGTAGACATTTCAGTGTTTTCAGAAGCTAAAATTGAAAAATAAAATCTGGGTTTTTGAGAGGGATGAAGATAGTATAGTATAGTACCCCGAACGGCTTTGTTGGTGCCCTTGATGTTGTAGGAGTCAAGGTCCTTCTTGCCAGGTTTGGTCTTGGCCATGAAAGTTGTGGAGCTGGGACTTGTGGGATTTCAGATTAAATGATTTGAGCGGAAAATGTGAGGGAGATGAGGTGAAAAGTGAGGAGCTTTAAAGCAGAGTTGGGTGGATTTGAGAAAAGGGGTTTAGAAGGGAAAGTCTTGGGGAGTAAAAGGAAACCCTAGACTGGAAAATAGAGGGGGAGGAGGTGAGTGCTCGGAGAAGAGAGAGAGAGAGAGAGAATGGTGTCTTCGCGACTTGCGAGGATGAACGGAATGGATGACACATCATCATGTATCATCATCATCCATTTTTGCATACATTCATGCACATCTATAAAAACTTTAAAAAAAACCAAAATTAAAAAGTTGTCTTTGTTAGAAATAAATTAACTTTATTAAGGGGTTTGGTGAGATTACAGTGCATCTTTTTTTTTTGGATATAGATTACAGTGCATCTTTGCTCACGAACGATCGATGGTTAATCAATGCACATATGGTCATATTCGTGAAATGAGTTAAACCACGTCACACACTATTAGTTGCATATAAATTAGAGTGAAACGCGTTCTTATTATAAGAACAAGTTATGTTTTTCAATGTTCTCAAAAACGGCTCAGGCAGCGCTTAGGCGGTAGGCGTTAAGGAACCGATCGGATTTCGGCCTAGGCATTACCCTTAGGCACTAGGCTACTAGGCGTCCGCCTTGGGGGGCTAGGCAGTGCTAGGCGGCTCTAAACCCTAATTTATTCTATATTTTGTCTATTTTTATATTTATAATTAATTTTCAGACTTTAAATATTTTTATTTTTATTTTTATAGGTCATAAAATAATTTAAAAAATAAAAACCGCCTTGTCCCCACTTAGGCCCCTAGGCGCTAGTCTCGGAGTGACCGCCAGCGTTTTTTAGAACCTTGATGTTTTTAGAAAAGAATGTAACTTTATTAAAAGTTCAGTACGATTTCAATTATTAACAAGTGCATCTTGAATGATCTCGTGAACATGAGACAATTCAATAATGTCAACGAAATTATAAATCGCAATACAGAAACTTGTGAAACATATGTCTCAATCATCACATGGAACTCAATAGCCTCCTTAAAACCTAATAATTTCACTTGTTTCTAAGGTTTACTCATGGTACTTTCCGTGAAAAACTCATAGCAAAGATGCATTGTAATTTTGAATGACGATTTCCAAACTGCTGACCAACAAAAAATTGTTACCGAACAGAAATAAAAAGTTTATCTTTGCTCATTTTCTAGAGTGAAGAGAATTGAGATATAAATTCACTCAAACTGCAAGCAAAAATAAAATATTAAATTGTTATTTAACCTTACTAAAACCAAAACTCTTTCGACAGTGTTGATCATGTGAATAGAGAACCAAACCTCAACTCATATTGTTTTGTCAACCTAAAAAATCATTAACTGAATTATGGAGCTAATCAATAACCTTATACAGCATATATGTTCATGATGTATCGGTTAAACTCATAACTTTCCATTATTTATTTACAGAGTCCAAATCATTTTACGAAGGATGTGACATCTAAACATGGTATGTAGTAATAGGAAATAATTATGCAGAATGTCGTTGTGGCACTGTATAATTTGCAAACATGGACATGAAAAATGCCATGTCCTTCGGCACTTCAATTCTATCATATTTTTCATTTTTTTGGTTCTCAAATTTTGGACTAAAGTCCAGGGACGTAGTCACTCACAGGGCTACTTGGGCTACAGCTCAAGGGAAAATTTGGCCCAAAATGGGCCAAGTAGGGGTATATCCCAAATAAATAAATAAAATATTAATGCTTCAAAGAGTTGTTGAGTTGCTGCTGTCGGTCCCGAGTCCGTCCCGACTCTCAAACACCAAACGCGTCGGCCGTCTCCCCGTTCAGAACTTCAGATCGGTTCCGCCTTCTAGAATTCCAGGCTCCAGCCACCGAGCCACCTCCCCTTTTAGATTTTCAGTCTGCCTGCCTGAGCTACCTCCTCCGCCACGGTCTGCATCTCTGCGAGTCTGCAACAGAGCATCTCAAATTCTCAGAGTTTCAGTCCACCGAGCCACCTCCAATCCCTGAATCTCAAATTCTCAGGTACCTCCACTACCATGCTGATGATGTTTGAAAATTGAAACTTTGAATCGTGAATTCGTGATGTTTGGTGTTTAATGTGACTGGGTGAGGTCGTAATTTACTGAATTGCTGATGAAGTGATGATGTTTGTTTGATAATTGGGAATGGGTTGTCCAGATTGTGTTGTTTGGTCCTGGTTTGGTCACTTTGGTGTTTGCCCGTGAGGTCGAAACTCGAAACCTCATGATGGTTTTTTTTTTTTTTTGGCAAAAATTGTTGATGATGCTCATCATGTTTGATAAATGATAATTGATTGTCTGTGATAATTGATGACCTTTATGCAATTGTAATTGGCTTGCCTTGGTGTGATTTGAGATGAAAGTTCTGTTTATTTTGATGGGTTTTGTTGATTATGTCCATTTTGGAGAAACATTGTGTTTGATGAGTTTCAAGAAATAGTTTTTAAGTTTAGAACTAGAAATGGTGTATAAAGATTAGGTCTTTCAGTTTATGCGTTGTTAATTCTAGTCATATTGGTCATATTTTAGGCACCGAGGCTTGCTGCCAAGGAAAGTCAGAGGCCGGTGTATCCATTTGCTGCTAATATAGGACAGGATGAGATGAAACTATTCTTTTGCTGAATGTGATTGATCCCAAGATTGGTGGTGTCATGAGGATTGTGAAGGTTCAAGGAGGCCACGTTATTAGATCAATTGCGAGAAAAGACAGGCACAGCAAGATCTACACGTCCAAGGGCCGAAGAGACAGGAGGTCCGGCTTTCAGCTCAGTCTGCCATAGAGTTCTATGATGTTCAAGACCGTCTTGGCTTTGATAGACCAAGCAAGGCCATTGACTAGCTCATTCATAAGGCCAAGGCGTCCTTGGCCTTGTCAATTGCGAGAAAAGGAGGCAATGCCGAGTCAGAAACCGTCAAAACTCATCAGCCTTTGCCAAAGGCCCTTTGGATGAGAGCACTAGGAAAAGAGTTCAGTGCAAAATTTTTGTATGGCTAAAATTAGCCCAACCCTCCGAGGATTCCTGGCTACGTCCCTGCTGAAGTCTACATAACCATACATGACTCTCTCTCTCTCTATATATATGTGTGTGTGTGTGTGTGTGTGTAGGGCCATTTTATTAAGAGATTCTCTTTTTTTTGCCATTTTAAGAGATAACTTATGAGATTCACTTTTCGATCGTATTTTTGCATCTTGACCGTTCAGTTTTTAGATCTTAATGTATAGATCATTTTCTGTAAATTTTCAGTCAAATTGATGATCGTTAAGGTATTGAACTAAATTAAATCAATGAACAAACCGAGTTTGTCCATCCTGAACCTTTCGTGTTTATAATTGTAAATCGCAGTTTTGAATGCCTTAATGATTATCAATTTGGCTAAAAATTTACAGAAATGATCTACTCATATGATATACCTAAAAACTAAATGGTTAAGATGTGGATATGTGATAAAAAAGTGAATCTATTCAAGGAAATCCTTAACTTTAAAATCTAAGGAGGTCCTTAGACTATATATATACTAGCCCGGAGCACATGTCAATTGGTTTTTATTTTTATTTTTTTAAATTAAAAAAAGTTACAGTAGTTTATCTCCTGATTTTCAGGAAGTTTCTCCTTTTTTCATGGGAGGTATTGCAATATTTTGAAATACGATATAGATATAGTCAATTGACTATCTTGTACTCATATAGAAATAATTTATTTATTAATATCTATACTACGTGAGGGCATATATGGTAATTCAAAAATTTAACCATTCCCTCAAGAATTGGCTTAATTATATATATATATATATATATATATATATTTATATATATATACAGATTTGCTCACCTAAGGGACAGTTTTAAGGGACTATGAGGGACAAATGCATCTTAACCACATGTATTAAATATAAAAGTATAAATTATAATAACTTAAAACTGTGCATTTATTTTCAGCCGTCAGATTCACTTGTCCATCACAGTCACTTAAAACCTGTCCCTTAGGTGAGCAGGCCTTTATATATATATTCCAACTCAAAATTTGTTAGTTGGAATAGGATGGTTCATTGATTACTAGATTGTCATTGCAAGAACTACTCATATAAAACATTGTTTGGTTCATAGAACATGGTCCGTTATTGAGTAATTGAATTATTGTCGAATACTAGAGGGATTTGAATGCAAATTTTTTAATAAATTATAGACATATAAGAATATTTTTTAGCAATGCTAGCCATTTTTTAGTTAAATTTTTGTCAGAGTAGCTAAAAAATAATTTTGGCTAGCCACTTTAGAAATAAAGTCTGTATAAGTTTTTTCTATTTTAGTTAGATTTGAATTTATATTATTTATTGAATAAAGAAAAAGTAATTTAAATATATTTATGAATTACATAGAATGACTTGAAAAAATTATTTCAATTAACAAAAATAATAAAGAGTCTTGTCTCGCTCTCTATATTTTGGAGTGAGATAGCTAATAGTTAAAATAGAGAGCCACTTAGAGCATCTTTAGCAGACTCTCTATTGTGGCTTCTTAGCTATTTTGGAGAGCATGTTTAGCTTTTTATCTATCTTAGCAGCTGCATCAGACTCCTAAGAGCATCTTTAGTAATGCTAGCCATTTTTGAGTCAAATTTGAGCTAAAGTAACTACAAAGTCATTTTAGCTAGCCACTTTAGAATTACGTATGCATCAATGCTCTCTATTTTAGCTAGTTTTGAATTTATATTATTTTTTAAATGAATATTCAATAGTTTAAATGTATTTATAAATTACATAAAATAACTTAAAATGAATGTTTTAAATTATAGAGAGCATCATCCCGCTTTCTATATTTAGGAGCGAGATAGCTAAAAGTTATAATAGATAGCCACTTAGGAGTCTGATGCAGCTGCTAAAATAGATAAAAAGCTAAACATGCTCTCCAAAATAGCTAAGGAGCCACAATAGAGAGTCTGCTAATTAAAGATGCTCTAAGTGGCTCTCTATTATAACTTTTAGCTATCTCACTCCTAAATATAGAGAGTCGGATGAGGCTCTCTATAATTTAAAACATTCTTTTTAAGTTATTTTATGTAATTTATAAATACATTTAAACGATTTAATCTTTATTTAAAAATTAATATAAATTCAAAACTAGCTAAAATAGAGAGCATTAATGCAGACATATTTTTAAAGTGGTTAGTCAAAATGACTTTTTAGCTACTTTAGTTAAAATTTGACTTTAAAATGGCTAGCATTACTAAAGATGCTCTAATATACCTAAAGAGCCAAGATAGATAGTCTGCTAAAGATACTTTAAGTTAGTAGCATTAACAAAAAAATATTTCTCAAAAAAAAAAAAATAACAAAAAAATAATAATTTAATATCTTTATAGTGTATACATGTGTGTTCTTGGGTTTTTTTGTGTATTCCGTTCCTGCAAAAGAAAAAATGTGTGTCGGGTTACATATCGAGTTATATCTCCGCTATGTCACTGTTATGTTAAAGCAAATAGAGTAGCTAATTGTGCACTCTTTACTAGTTGGTGCTTGTTATAATACAAGTCTCCTATAGAGATTTCTAATATTATTTCAGAAAATACTCTAGATGCTTATTGTAATCAGGGGTTTAGGCTCAATACCCCTCTTTGTATTCTACAGTTTCATTAATCAAGGCTTGAGGGCAACCGCACCAACCCTTTATTAGAAAAAAGAAAAGAAAAAGTGTATTGTTACGCTTTTCCAGATGAGCTATCGTATACTTTGATTTGAATCATATGATTAGTTTCTTCATGACCGTCCTTGATCAGGGCCGGCCCTGGGGTAGTTCAACTGGTACAACCTCACAAGGCCTCCGAGTTTTGGAGGCCTCCGATCTTCTAATTGATTGAGTAGATATATAGGTTCACTCATAACAAATATCATGCATAGCAGAATTGTTAACGTGGCTGATAGAAATATTGTCAACGTGGCTGATAGAAATGACTCTTGGTTGTGGGTTTAATTCACTACTCCCACTCTCCTATCAATTATGTTTATTTATTTTTTTATTTTTTTCTCTCTCCCATTTAGTGGTCTTTATTTGGAAAGATTTTCTTTCTTCCCCTTTTATGATCTCTCCTTCTTTCCTATTTTTCCTTTTCCTCTAGCTTTTTTTTCTTTCTCTTTCCTCTCTCAATTTTTGCCGCTGTTTTTTTGAAAATACCAAATTGGAGGATATAGGCCTTACAACAAACAAGGAAACTGAAACTCAACAAAAATAAACTTTATATTTAGTACTTAATAGTCATTTTCAAGTTATCAAACTTATTTTACTTTCTCTGTGGCACCAAAATTGTCCTAGTGTTTTAATGGATACACAATTAGTAAGCCTCATTATAATTATCTCTCTAGGCCTCCGAAATCTCAGGACCGGCCCTGTCCTTGATCAAATCGACTTGTTCATCTACGGTTCTTGGAACTAAAGCCACATGATTGAGTATATTATTTTGGATTCTTTAGCTTTGTTCTGTTTAGAAAACATTGGATATATATTGCAAGAAAAGTGTTTTATTGATATACGATCTTGGATTCGAATTAATATTTTCTTTTCGATTACTTTGATCCATTTCATAGGGGATTTGGACTAAGAAGTTGCACACGATCACTTGTTGAAAAAATCAAATTTGGTTTTGCGATGTGCTATTCCTTTTTTATCAAATGATGATGCATGTCAGAGTTTGTCTCTTACTCGTTTGGTTCACAGAAAGGAAAGTAGTTCCTTTGTCTTTCCCATGGGAAGGGAAATGAACTTTCTAAAGAACTTTCCATTCCGATGTTTGGTAATGTAAGGAAAGTTATCCGGAAAGTTGTTAAAAAGTATGTAATTAATGGAATAAAATAATATGTTGTGAGTAATAAATGCAAGGAAAGAAGGGGGGAAAGTGATTCATTTGGAGTATGGAATGAACCATTTTCCCCCTATTTCCCTTTGCTTCAGGAAAGTATTTCCTTTGCTTCAGGAAAGTATTTCCTTTCTTTTTGCATCCCAAAGACAGGAAATGAACAACTTTCCTTTCCTGATGCTTACTTTCTGCGAACCAAACGAGGATTGTAGAATGGCTCACAAGTCACAACGACTCGAGGGAAATCCTACAGGTTCATCATGCATGTTGTTGGAGTTGAAGCACCTCAATACCATTCGGGAATTGCCGGTGGTTACTGAGGGCAGCGAGTTAGAGATGCCGTCACATTGCCTTACTAAAGCTTAAGGCTGGTTCGGATCCGTGGACCCAATCCATAACTTGGCCGACATTGTAGATTTGTAGAGATCCCAGTGTATCAGCCGCCTGCTGATGTCGGTGCTGGTGATATGGTTCAAACCCCGGTGCTGAAAATGCAAGATGTTCCTTGGAGTAGTGCTGTTGAAGTTGGTGCTGCAAATGATGCTGGTAAAGTTGTTCAAGGAGATGATATGAGAGAAGAGGAACAAATGAGAGCCATGCAGAGTTTAGAATCCAGTTTTATTTTCTTTTAGGCCCTATGTTTGTAATCAATGAATTTCATGCCGATTTCATGGGAAGAGTTAGAAGGAAAGAATATTTATTAAACGATAAAGCGGTGTAGGTTGGGCTCCAGAGACACCGAAGTTCTCTATCTGGAAATCTACCAAAGGAAGTAGCCGGTTTACAATGGTACGTTAATTGTGGCCTCAAAATGGTGATTAGTTAGATGTAAACATCATTGCAAGTCCAAGTAACATGAGCCCAACGATTATCAATCAGCTAAGCTAGGATATTTTCCATACATATTATCAATCAAACCAAAGGAGTAGACGTGCAATCCATATTTACCATACATTGATAAGTTCACTGTGCCTCAAAATGGAAATTAGTTATATGTAAACATCATTGCTAGTTCAAGTACATTAGCCCTTCGATATTCAGCCAGCTAGGGTATGTTCCATACATATGATCAATCAAACCAAAGGAGTAGATGTGCAATCCATAGGTAAAGGATTGCAGATGAGATGGTCCATATAGTAGAATTGGGGATGATCCACGTCCACCATAGCAAGTTGCATACCCTCTGAAGACGGCTTCCAATGGCGTTTCCTTTGGTTTATGAACCAGTTGTTTATCTGCTTCACAGTCAGACCTGTAGATGCTGCTAGTCCGAACTTTTGAGGCTCCTGCATATACCAATGTACATATATATATATAGTATCATTCATACCGGAAAACTATCAGAAAAAGAAGATTACCATGTATAATAATAGATTCAAGACTATCACCAGCACAAACTAGTATTATTCTAATGTATAACCAATCATAGATACTGCTACAGATGAAGATTAACTATCACGAGTTATGCGTGTGCAAGAGTAAAGATAGATAATCTGAATTGTGTTCAAGAACATGTATATAGAGTGGAACTGATGCATACCGATGGATAGGGCCATGTGTAATTTCTGCTCCACCATTCTTGCAATTGAACCCGGGCTTCCTTGGGCAACTTTCCGTTTTTTTTCTTCTGCTTCAACTCCTGGCTGAGACTGCCAAGACATCCACCATATTTTTGCAGAAGCTTAGCTTTAATATCCCAATCTTCGGCTCTTGGATCTATGCCACTCTCATTCACATCAGCCTCTTCTGAAGATCCCCTTTGTCTAACAAGATCACCAGTACTAGCTGACCGTGCCACAAATCAGTGGAAGAATCATATATAAGATGCAAATGTAAGTACTTAACCATATGCTTCAGTCATATCCATCAATGAACAAATGATTGGGTAGAAAAACATGCAAAAAGTATATATAGCTTCAACTTGGTGGCCAAATTTTTGCCTAGGTGCCTAGAGTCACTTGACTAATCAACTTTGTTTCTTATAACCAAAAATAGCAGAGAGTTTAATTATGCATAAATGATTAGGATTTGAGTAACAGTAAAAGAGTGAGAACTAAGTGTCATGTCAAAGGCATATGGTGACTAATACATGTAGCTATGCTTAAAAATTATTATACAATCACCTAGCTAGCTGAATTGGAATGCTAAGTCATCTCCATCAACAATATAATAAACTAGCAAATACGCTGATCAATGGGAACTGAATGATAAGTGCCCTAGCTCACATACACGTAACTTTTGAATGAACAGATCCATCTCATGGATATATAAAACTTAATATTAGGGAATGATAGTACTATAAAGTATTAAAACAGCAGTCACTCCATTGGAAACTAAGAGAAATCCAACTTCCATTACCACAAGTGAGAAACCAACTACATAAATTGATTATCTGAAAATTAATTGAAACACACACACACACGTGTATATATAGTTACATATATCCTCATACTGTAAAATCTATATCTAACTCAACCTCATGCTTTCAACTTTTAGCAATGCCTAGCTTGAAGAGGGAATTCCTCAGTCAAGTCCATTCTTGATAAATTTTCAAACTCAGACTCCAAGACTCCCGTTTTCACTTGAAAACATGGCCTTTCTCATCTATCTCCCATATGCATGAAAGGCTAATGAGAAATATATCAGGATTCTTCAGGTACATTTGAGGACAGCCTTATAATTATGATTAGACATGATTATTTAAGAAATGTCTACAGCCATAAGCATAAACTGAGTATATCCAAGGGTAATATCAAGCTAGTTCTATGCACCAATAACTTGCAAGTGAGAAATATTAATAGTTTTATAGTTGGGATGCTAACACAGCAATTGTGCAAGCAAAGTTTGTTCCACCCTACCAAACTAAAATTTTGTGTTACATTCCAATTGCTTTCAAAGAAATGCACTTGTTCATTATCCTAATGCCTTCGAAAACTGTTCAAGGCTTGAACACTACAGACTAGAAAATGGAACGACATCAATAATTAAATAACCAAGTAACTAAGTAGATACCCCATTCTAGACCAGACAAAGAAAAGAGCTAGAACTAAATAGTCTACCCACTAAGCAAAAAGCTTTTTTCCTGATTAATAAGCTAGAAAGATAGCCCTTTTCTTATTCCATTAAAAGTTACACATGCATGGAATAAGGAATTCGAAGGACCTCTAGATCGATCTCATTGCAGTATTAGATAAATTAGAGAAGAAACAAGGATCGTCACCAGAATATGATGGTGAAACGGATAGAGCTTTGAGCTGGGAGTTGATTTTAGAGAGGCCAAGCATGGCTTCATGGAAGGGCTTTGTGAGCTCTTCATGGTACTTAGCAAGCATCTCACAATAGGCCTCCATGAACTGATCCAGCTCTGGGTCTGGTTCTGATTCTTCACATGCTTCCGAAATTGCAGCCGCATAAGATATTGAGGCCGCAGCCGCATGCTCTAACCTAGCCACCACTTCAGCAGGTGCCCCAACCTTGAAAAAATAAAAATAAAAACCCTCATGATTAATAGCAAATAAATTGAGAGACATAACAAGGGCATGCAGCTAGATCAGAGAATCTAGAAGCTATATATACCTTTTGACAATTGACATAAGAGGCCAAGAGGCGAGGGAAGAGAGGATGACCCATGATCTTAGCTTTCATACTCATCTCATATTCCTGACTATCATTTTGGTTTGGGTTGATGTTGGTAAAAGGCAGAGAAACGTAGTGCTGCTGGTTACTAGAACTACTAGTTTGATCTGCAGCAGTAGCATAAGAATTCACAAGAGGAGGAGGCATCAACATCCCAGAAGAAGACCCAGATCCCATCACACCATGACTGTAATACTTACTATTACAATTATTACTCCCACCCTCCATCTTCTCTATCTCTCTCACATTAGAAACCCTAAACCATCTTTCACTCTCCATCTGTTCAATGCTGGTAAATAATTATGAGCTCTACTACAAGAGGGGAATGCCTCCCGGTTTTTAAGCTTGAGAGTGTACATTTTACAGCTAGCTAGAAAGACCAAGGGGGTGTGGCAGTGAACAGTCGCGGTCAGTCAGAAACATGAAGAATTTTTTTTTTTTTTCATCTTGCTTCTGTGCATAAACAGGAGCCCGAGATGAGAGAGAGAGAGAGAGATATGCACAGTGAACGAGGTGTGCACGCGGAGTTAACGTGTAGTTGTGCAACTCCTACTGAAGCTTAAAATGTTTCCTTCCCGATACAAAAAGCAAAGCTAGCTAGCTCTTTGTCTTTCTTCATCTCGATTACTGGAACCGCAGTGAGTGACGTCTAACTGTATCTGAATTGCAGGTCTTGAGTCTAATTATTAGGGTTTAAGGGGGAGAGGTTAATGATGTTGTTTGACAGTACTGTGACACAAGCATCTGTATGTACCACTACTACTATACTCTGTCTCTCCCTCTCTTTTTTTTCTTGGCCAGTTGGCCCGGTGGTGGTGGATTGATGGGAAATGATCAAACGTCAACCGTCATTTTACTGATTGAGCTTGATGCTAGTCTGTCTCATTCCTTTCTTCCATCCATTAAAACCTGTTTAATATACTCTGGTCATTTGATTGGATTGTCCTATTTGTCCAGTGTCCATTGCCCCCTCTCTCTTTCCCATGTATATAACCATCTCTCTAATTGGAAATTATTTTATGGACCGAAGGTGTAAGTGATCCAACCTTTATAAAATAATCTCAATCCTTAATATTTATTATCAACTTCAGCAGAAATGTAATCTAATGTTAAAAGAAACGTATTAATACATTAATATAGAATGAATTAACATGTCGATAAATAATACACCAATTTAATAACCTACTAATGCATCAATCGATAAACGTGCTAATGTATACTAATGGTTTTTAGAATTTAAATACTATTTCTCCCTTCTTTTACCAGTTTCTTAAAAAATTATATAATTTTATTAATTACGTACGTCTTCATTTTCAAAGATTATTTGATTGATGGACATAATCATGTTTTTATTTGAGTTCTAACTTGAAGTTTTATACTTAGTAGGGATAAAATTAGTTAACTACCACATAAAAATTGACCAACAAACAGAATCAGTCTCCAAGACATCTGTATGTACTCATATAAACAAGTGCAAACCACAATGTGTTGCTAGTTGTTACTCATTCGTTGTGGAGTGGACAGAACTGGATCTATGGAAAATGTGAATTAGGGTCCTTATTTTTATACTCAGAATTCGTATACTTCTCAAGATATAAAATGAAAATTGATACTGGTTGATACTGATCTATCTATGTTGCAGAATTGCAGATCAGCATCAATCAAAGCATGGACTGAGCTAGGTTTAGGTCTAGTTCTTAATAATTCAGGATTAGAAAAAGTGGGTTTTGGGAGCTGTAGCCGTGGGGAAGGGAAAAGAGAAAAGCTGTCGGAACGTCCCTACATCCCTTCTGTCTTTCCTTGACTCCAGTCTTCTTCTTCTTCCTCGCTTCTCTGCTCGTATTTTGGTTTCATTCCCACTGCAAGTTCCCTTCTGTCTTTCCTTGACTCCAGTCTTCTTCTTCTTCCTCACTTCTCTGCTCGTATTTTGGTTTCATTCCCACTGCAAGTTAGAATTATTAATTACTTATTTTTTCGTGGCAAGTTTCATGCTTTCGCTTCTTTGGAGCCACGTATATATAGAGAAATGCAAATTTCAACATAACATTCAGAATCGACCTCAGTTTTTTCATACTGCTTATTTCCTTAACTTTATATGCAAATTAATGTTGTAAAATCCTTACGAAACAATATACTTAAATACATACATCACTTGTACAAGACTACAAACACAACCTTAAAGTTTGCAGATTTATTTCATAAACGTTTGAATCTTATATCCAATATTATTCTTTCGAGTTTGGATAATGAAAGATTAACCAACTCAACACCCTTCAAGTACGTATAACTTACTTCTAATATTTTACATCTACTTTGTTCATAACCTCAAATTTCATTATCATAGTAATGAAAAGTTACATGATATGGGATGCCTTCAAAATGATTTTTATGTCACGTACGTGCATGAACTCTTTATTTCATTTCATTTAGTTTAATTTTCTTATTATTATGCAAAAGTATTGGTTACTGGCTAATCGAGCTCACTACAATCAATCATCAGTAAATTGCAAGCGCTGTTTTAACAATATGAACGACCTTATGCAAACCACATCGTGCATTGTTACCCTTATGAACTATAAGTTCATATATACATACATTAAAGTCTTGTTGGATTCGCATAAAGTAAGTATCGGAAAATGAAAGTTGTTCATTTCTTGCATTTGGAATGCAATAGGAAATGCAACAGTTTCCTAAAGCAAAGGAAAATTTGGGGGGGGGGGGATTTATTACTCACAACACATTATTTTATTACATTAATTACAAACTTTCTAACAACTTTTCTTAGGTTACTAAACATTGGAAATTATTCTATGCACCGACGGTGTAAGTGACCCAACCTTTATAAAATAATCTCATTAGAATAATTTCCAGTGTGTCATGCATATAACTAACCATTAAAAACTAAATCAAGCAATAATGTATGGTTATTAGCTTAGTATATATATCAGACACTTATCAATAATTCAATATGGTACTTGACTGGTAGCAAAAAGAGTTTCTGATCCGTGTTTTCTTCCCTTTCAACATAGACAAATTTTGGAATCTGATGATATGTCAGCAATCAGCACAAGGGAAAGAAAGGAAGAAATATATTGCTCTTATTGTTATCGAAAATAGTTATGAAGGGAATAAAAAAGTTGATTCAAGCTGGGTGAAAATTAGTGACAATTTGGCGATCGAGGTTAATCTAGGTAAACAAAACAAGGAATCCACATACCGGTTGGTAAATTTTGTGAAAGTTTAAATACCTTTTAGTGACAAGACATTCACGAGAAAAACTTGTGAAAATATAAACATCTTTCAGCGATGAAGCGTTTGTTAGAAAAACTAGTTGTGAAAACACACACCTTTAAACACTTTTTTTATCGGTAAAAGCAAAAATACTTCTTTTTTTTGAAAGGGCAAAAAAACACTTTTAGAGAAACAATTTGTCTGGATATATTTGTGAAAGTGCAAAAAACCTTGCAACGCCAACGATATATCAGCAAAATTTTTGAAAAATGCAAACACCGACGGACAATTTGTCGGCAACACATGTGGAAGTGCAAGTACCGACCGACAATTCGTTGGCAACACATGTGAGAGCAGACACCTGTTATAGCCTACTACCTAAATAAATAAAAAGGGTAAACTTTACTGCAGATTGATATTTGTGTTTTCACTAGATCATGAACAAGTTTTGCCTAATGACAGTACGTGAAGCTATGCTTCAGTGCATCATTATGGCATTTGAAAAGCAAGATCAGGCCACTCAGATAGAGTGGCATATAGATCCTAAACTATATATGCTTGGCAGATTTCCACCCTGAAATATAGTATACATGATGATTGATGATTGATGATTGTATTCACTTCTTTCTGTTGGCAGATATATGAAGCTAAACCTGAAAAACAAATTCATTTGAAGTTGTGTAGAAGACTAGAAGGGGAAAAAGTAGACCGAGAAAAGAGAAAAGAACGAAGGAAAGCCATTTTGCCTGAAAGAGGTTCTTCATTCAACAACAATGTACTTAACATACTAGCTTCCTATGCTTTAGAAACACATAATATCTTGCATAAGAAAAACATAAACCGTTTGATGAACGCCTCCATGGATAATTTCAACTTCCTTGGGTCTAATAAGAATTCATCATAACTAGGATAGATGTACTTAAATCTGGCTCTGAGACTCAAGCGTCTACAACGTTCCTAGAGTTTTTGGATGATAACAGAATTGGCGACACCGGCCTGCTCAATTGTCTGGTCCAGATCAGTGAGCTGTTTTGGAGGAAAACCCATTGTCTGCAATCGGTAATTTCTTACCCCACCAGGTCTTGATGCATCGATAAAAGCATGGATTTCTCTGATTGTATGGTGGTTGTTGAAGCGAGACACCATCCGGGTACCATCTGCCAACCTTAGCTGAATAGAGGTCGACGGCAATGACTGATCAACAGTTAAGCCCATTGATGGCAATGGAGCAGTTGTAAGAGGAGGACTGGCAGCAGCAGTTGACTCAGAGGCAGCTGACTCCGAGCTGCTGCCACCTAATGTTCTTCCAACACCCTGAAAAGCAACCTGACCCCGCTGCTTCAATGGTTCCTGCAAATAGGTTAAGCAACTAGACATCAAAAACAATGAATAGGATGAAGATCAACAACAAACATACTACGAGAGAATAGAAAAGAACTAGCACATACAGGGTAGTCTTCCTCCCGCTTCATAAGACTGACATGAACAGTAGTCCTCCTACTAGCTGGTTCAAGCTCTTTTGGGCACTCAGACTTCTTGATGCTCTGTATTTAAAATAAGACATCATCTCTATCAGAAGAGAGATAAAACCAGAAAACAGAGAAAAATAAAGTACCACAAACAAGTGCAAAAAAGGCAAAAGAAGAGCAACTAATTATGGCATGTAAGCAATCACATATGAAAACTAATAAACCAACTTGTATATACATCTCTCTCCTCTTATTTTTCTTTAACTACTGACATATTATCAAAATATTGAAGGCAAAACATGTTGAAGTAGATCCGGTCATTCCTAAGAGTTTCGATCAAATCTGGGCCAATCATCTTTAAATAGAACACTCTCCTCTGCAGCGCCATACGTTGCTTGACCGTCAATCTCTAGCAGAAAATATAAATTTAAGGATTCCAGAACAATAGGCTACCATCTTCCCTTAGTCTTTCAGGTCTCTTTGTATCAAAACCATGTAATGTTGTTTTAAAACTTGGACATTTTCAATCTAGCATCTTATATAACTTTTCAGAATCCAATGACATTTGGACAATGGGATGACTAAAAGTAAAACAGCAAAGAGCTAGTTGACTAAACAGAAGATCTGGATCCCAAGCAGTAAACTTCACTTAAAACAAAAGCTGGTATGCCAAAAAATATATAAAAAGGTATAGAGCTCTGAAAATAATTGAAACGATTGGATAATTTCATGAAAACTTACTTCCAAGAAGGCTGCATTTGCAGGATCATCCAGCCTCCGCAGCGGACCGTCATCTATGGAAAAGCCATTCCTCCAGAAAGTAATGGTGTGATTGATGGACTCAGGTGGCTGAGGTGCAGCAGTTGGAACGGTCTCTCCTGTAAGTGTTCTAGCTGTTCCAGTAAAACTTTTTGAGCTTGACGAAGGTTCCAGAGGTCCTTGTGCAAACTGTCTGGCTTGAGTGAAAATTGAATCCACGTCACCCCCGCCTCTGGTGGGGTCTTGGACAAGCATACCACTGGAACAACCAAACAACATTAACAATTGCAAATTATTAAACATGCTACAGGGTCTATATCTGGATAAAATAAAAACTCAAAGAAATTTCAGGTTGACAAAAGCAAGAATGTCTAATAAACTTGACAGTGATTGGAATACGTTTTAGGATGAGTAGACCACTAATAATAGACTCCTCAATTCCAAAAAGTTGATTCTTGTAAAGGCTACCTACAATTGGGACATAATGATTGGAATAACCTGCTTTCCGATCAAAACAATTTTTGCAAGAAGTGCATGATTGCTTATTAAACACATATACCAACAAAAAATGTAGCATTGGATTTCCATGGGATAGAAGAGTTTGTCTAAACCAAACTCGAAAACATATTCAGCCGAGTTTAGATGGTTTCTCCTGCAAACCCTTTACTTTTCTCAGTAACCTATCAATTGCTAAGAACAAAAATTTGCAGCTTAATGCAGTAAGTGAGTTAATATGGCAAATTACTAACACAAACCATTGGATTCTGTATTCACATTACTAAACCAGCAAATTATCCTTACTAAGGACAAAAGCCAATAATTTTACTCCAAAGTTTTGGGAACCAAAAAAGAATATACCTTTTCTCGCCACCAGTGTAGTACTCGTTGGGCTCATCGGAGTCACTGTCAGACCCATCCTTCACCGGACGCCGATTCAGATCGGAAAGCGTGCGAATGCCGCCACGTGTACGCGCAGCCGGCGGCTTGTTGTCCTCCTTGCTGGTCCCGGAGGCGGCGCGTTTGGACCGGAGCTGGTAGGCCGGGCGAGACGGAGCCGGCGACGGGGAGCGAGAGCGCGTGGGCGACTGGGAGGGCGAGTACTCGGGCGAGTGTGACGGAGACGGCGAGAGCGAGTGGGAGGGCTGGACCGGGTTGGTGACGGTGACGGCGGCGTCGTCGTCAGCGGCGGCGTTTTCGTTGTCCAAGAAAGTGGAAACGGCGGCGTCGAGGTCGTAATTGTGGGATTCGAGGAAGAAGAGGGCTTCTTGTTTGGAGGCGGAGGTGATCTCGCAGAAGGAGGTGATGACGGCGTCGTTTTGGGGGCTCGATTCTTGAGCTTCGGCTTCCATAGTGTTCCTCTTCTTCTTATTCACTCTTTTGATCGGATTCTTAAATTGCTTTCCAAGACAACAGTTTGGGAGCTTCTACGCTCTATCTTATATATGCGTCCTCCCCGTCTCGCTTTACAATCCGCTTTTAAAGTCTGAAAACATTGGGCTCAGTCCATGCCTAAACCGAAAAAGAATAGGCCCAACTGCTCTGTTTCATTATATCTCTTATTTAAGTTTAAATCAACAAAAAATAAATAATATTTAGGTTATAGAGTGTAAAGGATGATTACTCAACTAAATAAATATAATTAATGAATATGGTTCTCATTGCATGTCTGACAAATTCTTACTTGATTGGGAAATCATCAATTTGCATTTAATAACTGTTCAACTAAAAATAAAAATATAATTAACGATTATAGTTTTTATATCCGTTGCATCTAATTTCTCTCATATTGCTATATCAATTATAGGGTTGGACGTAGTTAGATGTGAATCCTCGAGCAATAGGAATATTAACAAGAATATCTTGAATCGTCTCCTTGTCATCATTTTTAATAGTGATACTCTCTACCTCGTTCACTGTTAGTGTTAGTGATACTCTTTACCTCGTTTACTGTTAGTGTAAAATTCTTAGTAAATGTGGTTTATAATTTGAATCTCTTTATACCGATAGCAATTGACGATCATTATCCATTTAAAACACACCAACACCACCCAAAAGTGTGTAATATTAATTTAGCTCTCTAAAGTAGGGAAAATTCTTGGCGATGCAAGTGAACTAACAATTCTACCAGATCTAAGCCAATAATATTTATATGTAACTTTTCAGAAAAATAGGTGATGTGATGGACTGGGAAGGCAAAGAGAACAAAATTATCCGAAATTGTGCACTAAGATGAAGAGAAAATCCAAGTTCGATCACCGAGTTGATGTGAAATTTTTTGGAGAAATTATACGAACGTAAGTTTTGGAGAAATTATACGAACGTAAGTTCAAAGCTATATCCCTTAATTCATCGATAATATCAGTTTTCTAATAAACAATATATCAAAATAATTTTTTTTTAATTATTGATTTTTATTTTAGATTCAAAAGGAATTTGATAGGAAGACATGCTGGAAATTATGAAGTTTAGGATGATGATGTGGCAGGTATAGGTTATTTGTATAAATTGTTGGGATCTTTAAGCATGTTCCTTTATGGGCTGGGCACTAAAAAGAGGACCAGCTTTGACGACGTTCTCACTTCTTCTCAGTGTATACCTCTACTGTTTGAAAACCCTCTCCCACAAAACCAACCTTCATTCAATGGCCTCTTTGTCGTCGTCGCCAAAGGCAGCAACAACCGGTGAACTTCCTTAACCCTAATTTGATTTCTCATAGTTTGTTGAAATTAGGAATAAGGGTTTAATAGTGTTTGATTGGTTTTGTAGATCTAGTGGAGGTTTCGGAGGAAATCGACGTGGAGAACCTAACTCTAAGCGAGGAAGTGGAGGAGGAGACTCACAGAGTCTTCCGAGAGATGGAAGAGGTTTGTATTTCTTTTTATTTTGGGTGGTGCTATTCACACACCCTCTATATTTTTCTAATTTTTTAATTTTTTAATTTTTTTTTTTACAAATTACCCTAACTATCCTCCCTTATATCGTTTATCTTTTATCTTTTATCATTTTTCATCGAACACAGTGACGCTGATCTTTTACCGAATAAGTATTTGGACGAAGATGATGTTGATGAGAGTTTTAAGTTTGTTTGCATTGAAAACGCGGATGATTGGAACATGGAGATTGGATCTGATGATGATGATGAATTGTGGGATCTGATTATTGATCAACTTATTATCGAGTCAGCGGAAGAGTGGACTGAGAGGGAAGAACAAATGGGGTTTAGGGATTAGGGCTGCTCAATCCGTCAGTGTAATTGGGTTTTGAAATGTTTTGCTGTGATTAGGTAAGTCAATCATGAATCAAACATCATTATGCAATAAATCAATTTTCTTTTACTATAAATGAAGGAAAAATAATACGTTCATTAAGTGGAATGACTTGTGTTATTAGACGAGGAATATGCTTCCCAAATAATTACGTTCATCCAACTGAATCTAATTTGCAAAGTTTGTCCTCATACAAATAGAAGGGGTAAGACACATGCTTTACTCCCTTGTTGTCTCAGGTTCTAATATTCCACCTAGCTTATTAGAGTTTCTCGTCTCTTATAGATTGGCAATAAGCCATTTTCAAACGCAGTCTGAAATTTGAGAAATTTGTAGGTACAAAAAAAAATGGAGTATGATTCAAAATTAATTGTTTGAGTAAGACTAACCTGAGGGGCTAGACAAATGTATGAACTCATAATATAATGTATTTTAGATAGCTATATTGAAAAAACACTCATCCATAAATAATAAGAATATAATATGCAAGGCTGAGGACAAACTTTACAATTTAGAATCAGTTAATAACCTGGGAAGCATATTCCTTGTCTAATAATACATGTCATTCCACTTAATGAACGTATTATTTTTACTTCATTTATAGGTGAATTTTTTTTTTGATTTATTGTATAATGATGTGTTGAAGTTTGATTCATGATTAACTTGCCAAATAGAAAAAAGAAAAAGAACTAGAATTGCAAGGAAGGGTAGTTAGGGTAATTTGTGAAAATAAAATTGAATTAAATTAATAGAAAAATAGAGGAGTGTGTGAATAGCACCACCCTTTATTTTTGGTCAAAACTTAATTGCATCTCAAATGTACCTTATGGATTTCAATTTTGACCGAAGGAGGAGGAGTAAAATGCGGAGACGCTGAAAAGGAAAGACCAACTGCGTGTGGAATGATAGGGAGTGGTGAACAAGCGGTGAAGGATTGCTAAACAGGAAGAAGAGGAGGAAGAGGAAGAGGAAGCCGATGAAGATGGCTTCTCTTCAGACTCAGACTCGGACAACTGTGTGGCATCCTCGGTGGGCTCATCGACCTCAGCAGTCATAGATCTCTAGGTAATTAAGTGATTAGAAGCTAACTTTAGTTGAGATGACCTATAGTTATGATTAAACGTTTGAGGCTTGATGTACTCAAAATGAGTTCTCAAAATTAACCCTGTTGACAATTGTAGTATTTAGCAAATAGGGATCGTTCTATCCAGGGATTGAGGGCGCTCCTGTCATTTAAACGTCAAAGAAAGAATATTAATAACAAGTATATAGTATTTACGAAAATTTACAAAGAATTAACAAGGGTTTCGGAAATTGTTTATCAACTAATACAATTACCTAATTTACTAATTATATTGACCAATCAACCAAGAATCAAGATGAGATGGATGGATGAGAATGTATGATGTAATTAAAAACCTTTAACATGAATCCGAGGACACAAATCATAATTTATGAATCAAAATACATACTTGCACGAAATCAATCAAGAACAAACCATGAACGCATGCATAAGTTCTTATTACTTAGTTAAATTAACTAGATAAACGCAACATAGTTAACCCTATTAAACATGCATGCTAATGGGTGACCAATCCAAAAACACACACATCCAACGCAATAAGCATTTAGAAAGTTTGATTGACTTAAGAAAAACACACAAGTTAGAACGCTAATCGAGCATGTAATTTTCTTTGTTGATTTACCTAAGTAATTATAGGTTTTCCACTTTAATTAACAAGACCTAGAAATGGATTCAATCATATAACTCGAAACCTAAGTTGGTCATCAAAGAAATCGAAGCATGAAAGGTGGGACTAAAGTACAAAATCAACAAACATTCAAGAACATATAAAGAAATCGCAAGTTACAAATCTGAAAATCCTAAAACAAATTCATGCTTCAAGGTTTTTGGAAACTAAACATCATAACATACACTTTAATCTAACATGAAATTGCAACATCCAAGAAAACCAAAAACAAAGAACGCTAAAGAATTTGATTTTAAAGTTATAAGATAACAAAACCGAAAACAAAGTTCTAGGGTTCATGGTTACACTTTTAAAGATGCTTCAAGAACGCAAAAAGGTCTTCAAAGGTGGTGGATGGCAAGGAGGATCATGGCAAGGATAGAGGATGGATCACATGCTTCAATCTTTGGGCTAGATTTCTCAATTGGACAATTTCAAAGCCCAATCCTTAGTTGTCGAAATTCCTTGTGCATTCTAGAACATTCTTGAACAATCTTATGTCATCTTGAAGCTACAACATCTCCTAGCACCACCAGGACTCTTAGTGTCATCAGGTTTCCTAGTCCAACTAGGACTCTGTCATTTCTTCATTTCCACGAACATTTTTCCGAGCTCACTCCTAGTTGCATTAGGATTCCTACTTCAACTGGGATTTCTTTTCCTAGTAGGATTAGGAAAGCTTCGTTTCTCCATTTCTTTCCCATTTCTGCGCTTCATTTCCTCCTTGCCTTCATTTCCATCATTTCTAGCTCTTCTTAGCTCATTTCTTGCTTTTGAACCTCATTTCTACCTAAATACAACAAAGTAAGTTAGAAATGACATTGTTAAGAGAATAACTAAGTAAAATGTAGGGAAAATGATGTTAAAAACATAGAAAATATTACTCCGATCAAGGCTCTACTTTTGATTTCCTGAAAAGAGACAACTTTTGCTCCAAATATTGAAGAATGGTTGTGTTAATTTGCATGTGGCTTAATCTGTAAGTGTTAATTTAGTGGGGATCATTGTGATATTGCTTATCATGAGATTTATGTTTGAAGTGGTCAACTTGTTGTGTTGAGGCTCTCTCTCATAATCTGTGTGAGAATTTGTTGCTCTGAAACCCTGCCTGGCTCCTCAAGCTCATAGATGTAGGTTGATTTTTCAGCTCTCGTGCACATAGTGAAGTAATGGCATCATCTACTCCTCAACATATTAGGGAAAGTTCACCGGCTTGGTGGTGACTGGTCTCCACATGGGAATTGTGAGGTGGTGACCTTGAATGGACAAAAACATAGTTCCACTGGCCCATTCTTGACCAGCCAAAGGGGAGTTTTTCGTGACCCAAGCCAAGAAAAATGTCAAGCCTGTGACATGTTCTTTGACCCAGCATTGTCTGCTGCCAGCTTGGCCCAGAGATGAACGTGGCTGACGTCAGCAGGTGTGGTTGAAAGAGAGACGTGCTGAAGTCCTTGCATGGAGGCCAATTTCTTGTCCCATAGTGCCTCAAAATGGTCAGTGCGTGCTGCAGCAAGAGTTTGTCGCGTAGCGACAATAAATGGAACGGAGCGGCCCACGTGGAAGGTAGCCGTTGGGAGATTTGGATTTTTTTAACCCAATGGTCAATTAATCTGGACCATTGGTTTCAATCAATCTGCCGATCTAACGGCTTCTAATTAAGCTATGTGTATATACTGAAAACGGTAACAAAAAAAAAAATTCTAAAAATTTTCCTATAAATACCTACCATTTATAGTACCTCTCACACCCAAAAAATTATCTTTCATACAAAGTATTTCTTCCTCCTTCTATAGCTCTCTATTCCAAATTTTTTTATATCCACTATGGCCGAACAAAGGGCAGATCTAAGTGGAGATGAAAATGCCGAATCCGAGACGAGATGGTCGAATGAGGAAGACATTCAATTGTGCTAGTCTTGGAAATATGTGAGCCAAAATCGGATTTTGGGTAAAGATTGAAAGAAAATCGAGCTATGGAGGGCTGTGAAGCAACGCTATGCCACAAATTGGAGTGGGAAAACCCGATCATCCCAATCTTTGATCGGAAAGTGGAAAAATTTGAAGATAGAACTCTTTGAGTGACATTGTGCATTAAGGCAAGCTCGTAATTAGTAAAAGAGCAGTTCGAATGCAGTTGATGAGGTATGAATTTGTTGATAAATAATTTAATTTCTTGATAATTATAGTTAAATATTCCTTGATAAATAATGTAGTAATTATAGTATCGTTATAATTGTAGTAATTGCTTTTCATTGTAATACGACATACATTTAATTATTACGTGATAGATAATGAAGTAATTATAACGGTGTTTATGTTTGTACTAATTGATTTTTACTGTAAAATGGTGAGATGCATTGTAATTAAAATTATTATTTTATAATAGTTAGTTAATTATAATGGTGTTTATATTTGTACTAATTGAATTTCTTATTCTTTTTTTAATGACATAGCGTGATGAAACACATAAATTGTGGTATATCAGGATGATTAAAAAATGGAAGGAAAAAAAATTGTGACTCATCCTATAGCGTGGTCGGAATTCCTCATCACTGAAAACTTGACGTTCAACAAAGTAATCTTCCACCATGTTTTTACCTTTTTCTTCCCTAAATTGCTGCTCGTTCGGTGCACGACCCGGTCGGGAACCCCGTCGACTTGGATTAGCATATTCAGCTTCAGCAACTGCTGCGATCACAATGGCATTAGTCGCACACATCTCTTCATATTCTTCATCTCGATCGAGACTGTAGAAACTTAGCCTACAACTTCTGGGGGGGGGGGGGGAAGAAAATGTGTAACTCTAGAGATATGAAAAGGGAGGACGTATATTGATGAAGATCAGATTGTGTGTGAATGGAGTGATGTTATTTCCTCTATTTATTGACGTTTTTCACATCAAACATGATCCTCCAACTAGGACACGTGTCAACACATCGATATCCGTAATCTTATCTAAAATCTTAGATAAGATTACAACACTTATATCAGTTAGATTGCATAGTATGCAAATAATCTGGTTCATTCAAAGTTGTCGGTGGTTTTTTGGATCTTTTTTCAAAATAATTGTTGGTGGTTGCTTCCTCATTTCAAGAAAAATTGTCGGTAAATGTAGTTGACTCATAATTTGTCCACCAAAAATTATGAAAAATAGTAAATTACATCAATTATTAGTAATTTGTCCATTATAACATCTGTTTACGTCAAATATATTTTAATTTTACAAACAAAAAAATAAAAATAAATTATTCAATGAACAGTAACTGCCATGTCAAGAAACAGAACGGGTGAAAACCCAAGTCCAGTGGCAGTGAACAGTGTGTTGACCCAGTGACCTTGACATTTTTCGACAACGGGTGAACTTGCTCTTATGGTTGCACATTTTATCTTAGTTTGTTGATTAGCAGTTAGATAGGGTAATTGCATGGTTAGTTTGTTATTGCTCTATAGCTGTCTGACACCTGCTCGCTCTTTGCTGCGGGATTTGAATTGCATCCATGAAATGTACTTATGTTTAGCCAACTCTGTCTCTGAAAACTTTGCAGCTATTAAGGTCCAATGGCAAAGGTTAAAATACCAAATTGAATCCAATGGGAATACTCAGATAAAGACTAACGGATATCGAAGTGGAGATGAGGCCATGAAAAAGATCTCCCAGAGTAGTCCCCTTGTTTTATGCAGAGCTTTGTAGTCATGTTAACCATTTGAATTCATTTACTTTTTCCGAGTCCAAGCACAGTGCTAATGTTTTTCTGTACTGCCAAAAAGCTACTGGTACAACAGATTATAAGCTGGTAAATCTTGTTTACTGGAAGATATCTTCTAAAGATGGTTCTCTTTCCAACTGCGTTCGCATTGCTTGCAGATGATCTCGCAGGATTCCAAAGTCCTATGAGTTAGTCATCTGGAGAGCTCATGAGAAGAAACAAACAAAAAAATTCAGCGTTCACCAAATTTAGAATTAAGGAATGTTAAGTTCTAATAATAATGAGAAAGAAATTGGAAAAAAAAAATTGCTTTGTGTTAGTTGAGAGGTTAATTACATTAAACTGCATGTAGGATGCATTCATAGCATTCCACTGAGCATCGACCATTTCAAAAGCTATACCGAATAGTACATCAGAAGCAGCTTCATCTTCTGCATGCAAATCATAAGTATTAGATCCAGGAGGTCGAATATCACATAATTAAACATAGTCGATCTTCACCGCCTAATAGTGTGAGGTGTAAATTTGTTTACCTCCTAATAAGTGCAAGAAATTTATCCCTGGAAGACACCTTGGTCTTGCTGCAGGGTGATGTGATGTCAATAAAATTTTCTACCTACGAAGTTGTTTGTGTTATTAACATAATAGGAAAAGTCTAAGATGATAATTAAACTTGTTTACAAACCTGACCAAAGATCCAGCAATTGAATCAACAAAAATGATATGTTTATGCCAGCAACAGCAAATGGGTATTCTGAAGTTGCTCGACTCCCACCTTGCTTGAACAATAATCTCCGGAAAGATGCCTTCACTTTGAATTTTATAAAATTAGTACCAACTTATTTTTTACGCACTTCAGAAATAGGGAAGACTAGCTAGCAACCTCTCCCGCGCGATGCTGCGGGTTTGGTGTTATTTCAGGAGTCAGTTCTCAGTTGTGTATATTTACATATTTCAAAAATCGAAATTCTATGTAGAATCCAGTGTCGTATTTACATTTTTCAAAAAATTGCTATTCTAACCAATGTCTGACCAAAAATGTATTACATTTCTGTTCTGATTCAACAGTTTTTACATTAGCTCCTCAGAGCTGTCCTTGGTCGTCCGATGCTGAGGTTGGCTAGAACTGGTTGTCACTGTAAATCTTAGCATAATAGGATCAATAGCAAGTCATCGCAAAATATAAACTAACAGACATAAAAGAGAGTGTGGAAATGTGATTTCAGTTGAGAATAGAGGGGAAATGTGATTTATAGCTACATATCATTGAGATAAAGAGAAAGTGGAAAGATTTGATGATGGCTAATGGTGTTAATCTAAGCAAGCAGCTAAGGAAGCCATGTTCAGGTGTTGCTAGGATCATCACTACACCAAAATGGCAGTTACTTAATGATTACCTAAACAAAACCTACGCCAGGGCTTAAATTTTTATATATGAAACTTCAAGAGATACAGAAATATGAGAACTAAAATGTAATGCAAGATTTTGATAAGAACTTACCACGTTTCATGTTTACAAAGAGTCAGCGGTGCAAAAGAAAGCTTCTGAGATACTGCAAGGGATACTTTCAAGAATTGGTCTGCCAACCAAAATGTTTTGCATTTGTTAGATATGAATACCATATGAACCAAGTTTGAAAAACATGTGGAAACAATGATTTCTTAGTCATAAGAAATATCGGAAGATTCAATTATTCATACAGCTCTATGAACAATTATATGAAAAGATTAAGAAGGGGAGGTGCTTCTATACCTAAAATGAATGCATGTAATTTAGCTTAGAGGAGGCAAGAAAGCTGCCCACTGATCCTGCGATGAAAAATGTCGCTTGCCTCGAAAAAGAAGAAGCTACCAGTACACAAACATAACACAATGACATTCTTCAATCATTTCACTTCCCAAATAAGCCCATAGTTCTACCAAATGTTCAAAAACACAGCAAACAGATTCCAGCAGGACCAATCACGACTTTTGAACATAGTCCCAGTCTTTTGAGATATATGACGGCAGGGGGACATAAATACGTAATAGCATTTCCAGTAATGCCTTCCCACAATTCAGATAGGTATCCGTATATATAATCATACATAGGACACGAAAAAATAATCAGAGGTAACAATATTTATCACCAATAGCATTGAAAAGAGTAATTTGTAATATATAAAGCGGGGAGAAAATTAGTAGACATTGACAATCTATTGCTATATCATTTTCTTACGATTTGGCCAACTGCAGTTGTAAATTATCTAAACAAAATATTTGGAAAACCTTAAATTCACCAAACACAATTCAAAAATAGAATAAAAAGAGAAAGATTGCATATCGAACTCAAGAAATTAACAACGATATCAAAACTGAAATTATATATGTACTATAGCAATACTTGCCGAGTTTGTATAAATGCATGAAAAATTTATACTTTAGGCTTTAATTGGAGAAAGGAAAGTCCATATACTTGGTCTTTTGAAAGACCAAGACCAAGTTGCTGAGTTAGTATGAATGCATGAAAAGTTTAGATTTTAATACTTTAATCGAAGAGGAAAAGTCGATATACTTGCAATCTTTTTGAAAGACCAAGTTATATATATATATATATATATATATATATTATTTTATAAAGATGATCAAATGATTTCACTCTTACCCCCATGGTGACTCGAATCCATGACCTCAATCTTTTTTAAAGACCAAGTTGTTTTGTTTAAAATTAATACTTGAGTTACTAGTATGAAAGACTAAGTTGCTGATTTGGTATGAAGGCATAAAAAGTTTAAGACTTCAACGCTTTAATTAGAGAGGGAAGTCCATATAGTCTTCCTTTAAAGATCAAGTTGTTTAGTCTAAAACTAATACTTTAGTTGATCGAACTTGTCTAAAACTACACACATGGAGACGTTCTGAAGAGGACGTCCGCACTGTCATTAAAGTGTGAACGTCCGGGATTTCTGCTCGATCAAGAGTTAGAGGCGCAGCACCTCTTGCCGGACAGAGGCCAGGGGCATCCCGGACCAGTCTGCAGTTGGGTGGAGTCACCAGCAACCAGTTTGCAGTGCTACCAAAAACCTTGAAGTTGCAGGGGAGGTCGCTGCCCAGAACCTTCGACCTCGATTGCTGTCCAGAAGCAGTTTGGGATGCCTCCGGCCTGCTTCTGACATAATTAGCGCCGTTGTAGCCGCCTGAATATTGCTGCAGCATCAACGTCCGCACTTTAGCGAAGTGTGAAAGTGCGGACGTCCGCTCCAGAGGCCTCTATATATATAGAGCAGTAGTATGAGCCTCACTATATGAGTGTATTTCTTTATGTCAGAATTCATATATGGAAAGTTAGAAACCTAAAAAATTGCGGGGATTGCAGAATGGGGGGCCACAGGCAGCTCTGCAAGCAGCGTAAGTGCATAACCCAATCGCACTGATTAAAGTATGACGGATTAAAGTCACTGCTCCTACTTGACAAAAAAAAAAAAAAGGTCACTGCTCCTTAAAACATATGAAAGCTCCTTAACAATTTAAGCTTAATTTAAAGTGGACGGCATGGATTATTAATTTCTCTTTATTCATGTTATAAAATAGAACTATAGAAGCCAGAACCCATTTGAGAAGCACACAAACAACAGTTCATTTATCTACAAGCCAAGCTCCTCGTCTTCCGTGCTACCCTTACGCAGTTATGGCATTAATCATATTCCCACTAGTCATTTTGATTCTGAGTACTCCTTTTTTAGTCATGGCTAGTACTCATGAGTTCAAAGAAACCCAAATGTCCCTGTATTTCCAGGACTTCATCGCCGGTCCAAATGTCACGACAATACCAATTGCAGGTATTGCCGGCAGCTTACGCCACCGACGACCCCATAACAGAAGGCCCAAGCCTTAAATCGGCAGTAGTTGGCCGAGGACAGGCTTTTGATAACAACACTAGACGGACAAAACGCCCTAGTTAATTCTCTCCATTGTGTTCACAAACAAGAAGTACAATGGCTGCACTATTGAGATAAGTCTACAAGATGATGGTCTTTAGTTCTGAAATTAGTTGGATAAATAACTAACATAATGTTCTATTATATGGACCTGTACTCATTTACCATTTGCTTGACTGTGTGTTTATGTCTGCAAGTGTTAATTTAAATTGTAATATTGTATGGTGAAGGGTGGATGTATCCAAATATAGACTCTAGAATGGTTCTGTTTCATATTTCCAGGCGTCTCCTCTAGTTGCAGAAGATTAGGATTCAAGTATAATATAAACTTGGACCTCATAACCATTAAAATCAATGAGAGCTTAAATTATTAGAGGAGAAGTGTATCACAAAGCCTAATTTCCTCAATGGAGTCTGCAGAAAAAGCTTGCCTTGTTCCTTAAAATGAATAACTACACAGATTCTAACATGAAAACCAGATGATAGATCTACATGTATTCTTATAATCTGAGAGAGATGCTTAACAGTCTGAAAACAATGGGATTAGTAGGTTGAAATTTTTGTGAGAATTAGCACGCCAACTTGGTAAGGATGAATCTACATTGGCAAACTTCAAGCACCGAACCAAACGAATTTCATTCCAGTTATATGTCATTCTTGTAATGGAAATTATTCTATGCACCGACGGTGCAAGTGACCCAACCCTTATAAAATAATCTCAACCATTGATATTTATTATCAACTTTATTTTTAATAAACAAAAAGTGTATTTAATGCAATCTAACCATTCATTTATGTTGGTGCAAGTGCACGGCGGTGCTCTGAATAATCTCTCTTCTTGTAAACAGAAAACTAGATATAAGGAGTATATACTTGTTTATGCGAGGAGAGGGGGATGTGCTCGTGGGTGAATTAATGTACATTTAAGGCCGCCTTTGTTGTCTAGGATTGGATTTTGGATGGGTAAAACTCATTAAATTCAAGATGTATTGAAGAAGGAAGCCAAATTCCAACTTTTCTAAGTTGAAGGTGTTCATATAACACCAAAAAGGAGAAATTTCCTCATGAACTAACCCATCTTCCTCCAACTTGCACAAAAGTTGGAAGTTAACCTGACTTTGAGTTTACAATAAAACATTGCAAATTCAAGCTCAACTCATAGCGATGCTAAGACTATGAGATGACTTCCTTTGAAGAAACTCTATAATGACACATTTTGTAGTTTTCACAGCTAAGGATAGTTCTCTATAATCTGTTACAGGTAACTGGTAACACATTACCATATGATGTCAGCTATGAGCGATTAACACGATCTCCAATGCCTGGAAGGCGAGGAACAACTACAGTCCCTCCCCGAACTCTTTCGAGAGCAAAACTAATCCTCAGTGGCCGACCCATCAACGCCTACGAGCAAAGCTACCTCATTCAGAAGACATTTCCAAACAGCAAACTTTGGTATGAGAAAAGAAACTGTAAGTCCCACTCACCTTTCCATCCATAGCATCTTTTGCAGACTTGGCATCATCTTCCTTGGAGAAATTTACAAATCCAAAGCCCCTAGACCTGCCTGAGTCCTTGTCATACACTATAGTCACTACAATATACAAACATGCACGATTTAGATTATATAAGAGATTAAATATTAATGTGCAGCAAGTAAGCTCAGTCGGGCATTTTGTCGAACATATGGATGGCAAAACGAATAAGAAGTAAATAAGTGACCAAACCACCAAAGTTGGTTCGATAAAGTGAGAGACTTTACCTTCAGTGACCTGCCCATAAGAAGAGAAAGCGTCTTTCAGGGACTTCTCGTCCAAGGACCATGACAAGCCTGCAAGATGCAAAACCCACGTCACATTAGAAACACGCTTTACTGCAGAAAAGTTGAGGTCCTTCAACTTGTTTGAAAACTGAGGCAGACCTCCGACGAAGAGCTTATTGTTTGAAGAAGAAGAAGACGGTGGTGAACAGAAGCATCGCTGAAGTAAAATTGGGTTTTGATTTACTCCTGTTGATGCTCTTCTAGCAAGGAGCGTTAACAGAGAGTAGTTCAGCATTGTGACTCTTTTGCGCGCTTCGGGGTTTAGGACCAGTAAGGGTAAACCCAATGTTTTGACCAATAAGCTTCTGGTCAACCATTTAACTTAAACCTAAACCCCCACCCCCCAAATTTGGGCTCGCAAATATTTCTCTAGCACAGCTTAAACATTTTGTCATTTTCAGAGTGTCTGCTACTTTTTCCGAGTTTATGTCGCCGAAATGGTCACAGTTTGTACTAAAGATCAAAACTTTGCAAATCATACAACAGCTTGAATAGAAATTTATTACCCTTCCTATTAATGAGGTTTCGGAAATAGTCGGGTACAACGAGGATGATAAAGAAGCCAACAGAAACAGCTAAAACTACATTGCAAGAAGGAAACTAAATCTATTCGATCAGTAACTATAAGTCATATTGATCCTTATTATTTTGATTGCTGGCCAAAAAGAAAATTGCACGTTTATATCAATGGAGTCTTCCAAATCTGCCGGATGAGCACTATCGAAATTTACATCTTGACTTTAGTTGTTATGAGGATATAACAAGACTGAATCTTGACCATGACTTGTCGATGCTTTACTTCCTGCGCTTATGCTCCGAGTTCCAGCAGCAGAGTATTGTTGATAGCAGTGGATCTTGGTCCAAGGAATTGAACAGGACCTGATCAAAAGTGAACATGGCCATTAGAAAAACAACTAGTAGAATCCATCAACCTCCATCAATGTCAGAAAAATAGACCTCCATGGCCAAGGCAAGGAAATAAAGCTTATAATTAACATACCTGGGTTAACATAATGATTCTTAAGAGCCCACTCGTCCCTCAAAGATGCAAACTTTTTGAATGGTGCACCTGATATTCCACCATGAAAGAAAGAAAGAGGTGTCAAGCACAGCACCGTTTTACTATTGCAGCACGTATCGTGCTACTGCAGACAACTCTAGCAGGAGACCTCTTCAATTTATCATTTTATTGTAATGGCAATAAGATACTAAAAAGTTGGGACCATTGCCTTCTTAATTACAGGCTTGAACTTCCCTGCCAGAATTTAGAAAGAGATAACTGGGTTAAGTAGAATAGTAAGGAATAACTCAATAGAGAATGATCAGCTATTCAGCTGAACTATGTTTCTACAATCTTATGTGAGCTCTAGTATCATGTTTTTTTCACTCAGCATGTTGGGTTCGTTCTGTCGCATGGATATTGGGGTAAAGATTCTTGTAACAAGTGTAATAAAGAAGATAACAAGTTCTTGGAGGAGTAGCTGGCTATAAGTAACAAGTGAAGAGGCAAGTGGTAGTGTTACCATGTCTCCGCTCCACATCCATTAAAGAAGTCAATGCGGTTCCACCAACTGTCCATTGTTCAACTGGAGCACCCAAATTTCCCACCTGGATATAAAACTCACGTTAGTAAAACACTTGGAAGTTCAAACAAAGAATCAAATTTGATGAACTAAGAGAAATAATGAATAAGGATTTAGTACAAGAATTGTATTAAAATAACATCTTACAGAGGAAATCAACCCGGTCTTTCCAGAATGAAGGAGAGCTCCAGCACCATAACCCAATGCATAGCAGTAGTTTGCATCAAAGTTAGTGGGCAAACCGCATCTACCTTCATAACTGCAAAGTGAATTAAAGTACCATAAAATGTCTAATATCAGGACTTAAACATGCATCAATAGGAGTATAGGACACACAATGTCTCTTTTATTAAAAATTATCATAGTCATAATAAACCAGATGAACAAAGATGTTGGTACCCAAAGAAATGGCACTGTCCTGAGAAGTTCCGCTTATATTTACCCCCCTGCTTCCGTTTGGTCAATTCAGTGTCTACCATTTGAAGGAGCATTTTTTCTGTCTCGATTTTGGCAACCTGAATGTTTAACATAGGGTAAGGTTTAACAAATATCATCAAAAAGTCGAACTACGTACATGAGAAAAAATATAATTTACCTGCACATTGCCATGTGGATCTCTTTCAAGCAATAGTTGCTCTTGAATTGCTCGTGGTAGAAACTCAAAAAGCTCATGAGATTGAGGCTGAAGTTTCTTTTTCCACTCCCCCGCTTCATCAACAGCACCGTGAGCTAAGATTTCATTAAGCTCTGCAATTAGTTGCTGTACCTGCAAGCGAAAAACGACAAACAAAAACTTTAAGAAATGCAGAGCACCCAAAAAATAATGAGAATGGAGAAAGTTGGATAGCTGTTCTTCAAAATCATACCTCTGGAATGAAATCAATCAGGCCTTCCGGTATAAGTACAATACCATAATTATAACCTTGTTCGGCACGTTTGCAGACAATATCTGTTATGTAATCTGTGACATTCTTGAGAGTCTGCTTCTTGGCAGCAACCTGCAGCCAAAAGAAACATGGTCAAGCCGCAGAAGTAAATATATGCATTATATATATATATATATATATATATATATATATAGACACACACACACACATATACATACATACATTTGTCTAGAGGGCTCTTCCAGTAAGGTGTTGAAGTCCCCTTGGTGGAAGAAAAGGATAAAAGAAAATACCTCCTCCCCAATAATCGTAATGTTTGGGCGAGTCTCCAGAGCACACTCCAATGTGATATGAGAAGCTGCACGCCCCATAAGCCTTACAACTGTGCAAATAGACAAGTAGGAGAACGATCAAGAATAGACATTAATCAAAGACTCGCTTCATATCAGTGGGGCACTTTAAGTTACAGACCTCAGGTAGTTGATAGAGTCCATGCTTCTATAAACCAAGATTCTATGGTACTCCAGATAGATGGTTTAATTAAAGAACAATACTTTTCGTTATCATTTTCCTCAATTATTAGCAATGGTTTACTGATGAAAGTAGAACTTGAACGTCACAGCTTTCAGGATTGGCTGGGAGAAGAGGAAGCATACTTGCAATTTCGTGCAATGAACTCCTTGTTATTTTTATTTTTATTTTTTATAAATTAAATAGAGGATTAGGCGATTTTAGTTAAATATGGGTTACTTAAATGTTGACTATCAAGTACCTTTTCCTGATACACACCCTTAATCTATCAAAACATACATGTAGACTGTAAGGTTTTACAACCAGATCAGCACTTACAATGGTAGTACTTCCCAGTTGAACGAGCATCTGTCATTAGATTACCGATCATTTCTGAATATAGCTGCATGTTTAGAGAAAGGGAAGATCATCACTGAGTAATCCAAATTCATAAGTAAAGAACAGTTCTTCTCATAATGTCGAACAGTTATTAGCTCATTCTAGATTAATAAAGAATATAGATCAATCCACACTGTATTGGCTATATTTGGAGACTTTTAAAACATAGAAAACAAGCGCTCAAAGTACATGAATACACTATACTCTGCTTCTGCCTTCCGAGTAAAAAGAAAAATATGAGAAACAGGAAATTAAAATAATAAAAAAGACGAAATGTGACTCCTATAAGGCTACAATTATTTGAGGAAGGACTGATGAGAGCCCATTAGAATCACCAAGATACAATGCCAATATTTCGCACATGACTGCAATCACTACCATGCTAAGACACATTCCACAAGGATAAGTGTGGAAGAGACATGCATGGCATTGAGATAAACTAAAGAATGCTCGACAAAGCGTAAATTTGGTTTTGTTGTACAATTCCCATGCAGTGTCAGAACTTCGTTACAAACAGTGAAAATAATCAAAATATAACTAAAGAGATCATAGGAATTACCCTGCATGCCGTGTCAAATCCAAAACTTGTAGGCACCTCTTTGCATTTCAGATCGCCATCAATGGTTTTTGGACATCCAATAACCCGTGTCTTCAAATTTTTACCCCTATAAAAGGATAAAAATGATTTCTACATGATTCCTTAAGCTTAAGAATAGGAGCATAATCTCTTGAAACCTAAGGCATTGCACACAGACAGCAGCACTTTTTAATGTCACAGAAACATATTTCATACCTGAAGTTCTCAGCAAGAAGGCAAGCATTAGTATTTGAGTCATCCCCACCAATGACCACAAGCCCATCTAAATCAAGTTTATTCGCTGTATCTGCAGCTTGCTGAAACTGGAATGCACATGCTCAAAATTCAGTTTCCATATAACTATGGTATGACGTCAAATAAAAAAATCTCATGAATTTGCTAAACGTGTGAAAGATATGCTGGTGAAATTAATTAAGTAACCTGTTCTGGAGTTTCAATCTTGTCTCTGCCACTAGCAATCATGTCAAAGCCGCCCTGCATGTCAAGAGAGTCTACCTTAATTGGCTACGGAGAACAATTATATATCTAAATCATTTATTTTTCAACAGATCAATAAAGTATACAAGAACAGTCCACTTGGCCAGCAAACATTTCTTGCCACACAAGAAACAAACTAAACACAAAATTGATCAAAAAAATCGTAACAAAGATACCTGATTTCTGTATGGATACACATACTCGGTTGACAATTCGACATACTTTCCCTTCATCACTCCGGCCGGACCGCCCCTAAATCCATACATTATGCTTCCAGTAGTACGCTGCTGCAAGAAATCTAACACACACATAATTGGAAAAAAAATATTATACAAACTCTTCAATGCCAATGCCAATATTTGAAACTGACATAAGAAGCCACAAGGTCACCCGGCCCTCACCGAAAATCCCAGAAATCACATTGTGTCCACCGGGTGCTTGTCCACCGGAGAGAACAACTCCGATCTTCAAACTCTTATCCTTTGACAGAGCCGATGAAGCATCCCCGGCGTTTAGCGACGCCGAGGGCTGGCCGAATAGGTTAGGGAACAACTTGGCAATCTCATCTGCAACCACATATTTCCACAGTTGAATAACCACAGTAATATATTTCAGAGAAACAATCATGAATCATATGAGTAAGTACGTGATTGTTGATTTAGTGTTTTATGAGATGAAGTGGTGGTGACCTGGATTTCCTGCGGCAGAGCTTTTAGGGCCGTCGACGACGGAGAAGGGGGCTTTGAGGACGGAGGGGAGGGGAAGGAGAACGTCGAGACGGCTGGTTTGGACTTCGCTGTAGACGGAGGCGGAGCGGCCAGGCACGGCCTTGGCATTGGCGGTGGAGGATCGAGGACATGGTCGCCGTCAAAGTTGTGTGGGAGAGAGAGAGAGAGAAGAAGAGTTCGTTATGGAAAGCATTGCGGATCCGCCAAGTCAGGGTCAGGTCCTTTATTAGTTTACGGAAAATTCTAGTGTGCTGGTATGTATCCCATACCCACACTTACAAAGTGAGAACAAATTTGTTCTCAAAATTGTAATTTGAGTCATACTTTGTGTAATCTTTTGTTCTAATAATGGTAATTACACCTCTTACGACACTTTTACAAGTTTTGAACAAAATCGTTGTCAATGTTGTAATTTTTGTTCTCAATGTTGTAAATAGTGTAAATGAATATGGTAACTTTTGTTCTCAATGTTGTAATTTTGGTTCAAATACTTGTAAATTTTTGTTCAAATTTTTGTTCTCATAATGGTAGGTACCATAGCTTGTCTCTTAGTTTACCCGTTTGGGTTTAAAACTTTAAAAGCTGTACTTTCTTTTCATTTAAATAATGTTTTTAACTCTTCATTTACCAAGAGATGGTTCTTCACTTACTCAAACACATACGCCATGCATGTACAACCGGTAACGGTTCTACTTTTTCCAATTATGATGTGTAAATTTTGTCCCTTCAATGATTGTATCTTCTTTTGTTGAGAATGTCAAATGTTGGTACAAACGAATAAGTTGATGACAAGCTAAAAAAATTGGCTATCCATAATGTAGCTTAGTTCAAGTAAGTTCCACGGTTAATCGTCAAAAAAAAAAAAGTAAGTTCCACGGTTATTTTTGATTAATCAACTTAACGAATATTGTGGGGGTGTTTCTATTTGTACCCATCAAATTTTTATGTAGATCCAGTAATTTTTTATTTATCAATATTACCCTTGTTCAAAAAAAAAAAAAACTGCACATTAATCTTCATTGTTCTTCCCAGACTTGCCACCTTACAATTCACCCGTTCTCCTTAGATCACCGGTCCTCGTCAACTAAATAATATAAAGCAAGAACTTTGATCTTTTTCAAAACGGTAGAGAAGCACTTGAACTCTGGTCCTTTCTCTTAAGTGATGGAAACATCGAATAAAATATCATCATTCATGAATGATTGTGGAATGCGGACAGATCATGAGGTAAACTGCAGAATTTAAAAAAAAAATTATATATATATATATATATATATATGATATAATATAAATCAACAGATGGAGGGGAAGGTGAAGTTAGATTTAGATTACTCAAGGTGCTTCATCTAAGAGATTTATATATTGCTAGTTTAAAATCTTGGAATTTTTCTTTTTTTATATTGTGGAGATGGAAGCCAGGAGTTCAAAAATACTACTAACAATTTTCAAATATTATGGCTGCTATATTAAAAGGCCTACACATTCTTTCCACTTACAACAATTGAATGAAGCTCTTTTATTGTTCACTATACTCTATCTGCTTCATGCTAGTAGTCTACTAATTGTTTTTGTCTATTTGTTTGATATAGATAGTCACATCTAAAAAGACAAGAAAAAATCAGTGAAATTATTTCAAGAGACAGGCTTATTTGGCACTATGACAAATCTGGAAGATATACTGTGAAGAATGGTTATCATGCACGTAGCCAGGTTGTTAAACTTTCACATGCACCGACCATCGTGAATATTGAATAACCTCTTATTCTACTTGGGGTCAGAAGGATGGGTTTTGGCAAAAGCTATGGAAATGAAGGTGCCTCCTAAAGTTAAGATGTATATACTTGGAGATTGGTGAAGGGAATATTACCCACAAAGACGGCGTTATCCAAACGGGTACAGCTGCCCAATCTTAAGTGTGTTTTGTGCTATGACAATTTTGAAGATGATAGGCACCTCTACCTGCACTGTGAGATTGTACAGCTTTATTTTTTCCAGCCATCAGCATCTCTCCATCCATGAGTGGGTCAGGTTTGCTTTCGACTCTCTCTGACTCTCTCTGAACCCTCCCTTGAGTTATTTTGTGTGTTATTATGGGCTATCTGGACTGAACGAAATAATGTTTTATGGAAGATTTCTTGTTTTAGCCCTCAGATGTCTTTGACTGGGAAGTACGGTGGTTGGAGGAAATTCATGGTGCACGTCCTTCCCATGCATTGGGGCCTACACATGTAACTCATAAAAGGAAGCAGGAGGCTGGGAAGTGGTCGATCAGATCCTTCGGCGGGCCGAGTTAAGCTTAATGTGGATGGAGCATTTATTAATGCCAGTGGCGTGGGTGGTGTGGGAATAGTGGTGATAGATTCATAGATACGTGATGCTGATGGAGTGTGCCTTGCAGCCATGGCACGTACGCCATTTCTCTTATGCCTGCTCTGCGCTACTCTACATATGGAGGCTGAATCCCTCCGTGCAGGTTTAATTACTTGTTGCCATTCATGAAGGTTGGGATGACATCGAAGTGGAGAGTGATTGTATGGCTCTTATTACTGCTGTTACTACCATTGAACAGTATTTCTCACTTATTATTGGTAGGATATATAGTGGATGATTGCAAGCGGTATGTTCATGACTTTTCTTTTGTTCACTTCCGCAGTGAGTTCCGTCATGTGTACCGAGAAGCAAACGGTGTAGTTCATAGGTTGGCTTACCTTGCTAGTTTTAGTAGTATTGATGAACTATGGTTAAAGAAAACTCCTGTTATTATTCAGGATGTGCTCAACGAGGATAATTGTATTTTTAGCTACCCAGGGCTTATATGTTATGTCTTCCCTGTTGTACTATTGTTATCTACTAATAATATTATCAGGCGTGGTGTTGAGCCTCCTAATTAGGCTGAGTTCCAAACCTTTTTCAGGAAAGGGAAAAAAAAAACAAAAAAAAATCAGTAAAATTATGTGTAATAAATTGGTAGATTTATCTAGCATTCACCCATGATGCGTAGCCGAACTTGCATGAACAAAGAAAAGAAAAAAGAAGCGAGCAAGAAAAAGAAAGGTGTGGCTGCTGGGATTCGAGCCCAGGTCTCCACGGCCACAACGTGGAATTCTCACCACTAAACTACAGCCACCAGTTGACTCTACCTCTTCGTCTAATTTTATGAATAAAATATCTTGGCCTTTTTTTCCAGTTGATTCTACCTCTTCGTCTAGTTTGGGCTAAGCGACCCACTGAAAGCCGTTGGAAGTTGGAACCTATTTACATCGAAAAAAAACCCAGTCGTCATTCGGCAACCACCAAAAAGCCGAGCAGCCGAGCACAGCAGCCTCCCTCTTCGTGCGCCCTTCTCTATTCCGTCACCCAAAATCCAACTCTCTCTCTCTCGCATCTCTATCTGCGCCCCCAATTTCTCAAGGTATTGGATCTGTCATTTGCTTTGGGTTTTCTTCGATTCCGTGCAGTTTTTGTATCTGGGTATTGCATTTTGCAATCTGAAATCTGAGTGTGTTATTGGTTCTGGGTTTGAATGATGGAGTTTTTTTTTGTGATAGATTTCTGGGTTTTTGTTGTGATAGATTTCTGAGTTTTTGTTGTGATAGATTTCTGGGTTTTTGTGTTATAGGTTGCTTAGCGATTCGAAATGGGTTTAGTGATGAATTCCTGGTATTAGGCCATATTGTATGGATATGTTGTCTTTGTTACAATGGTGAAGTGGGCTGTGGCGGAAATGAAGAGAAATTATGGTTTGCATATGGATATCTGGAGTGCCCTTGAGTTATGGCCTCTTGTTGGTGCTAGGTTGCCTCTTAAGGTTCTACCAAAGGCATTAGACATCCATCCTGTTTAAAAGTTATTTGCTTGACACCGAAAAATTTCTTGTTCAGCCTTGTTTCCGATGATTTATTGGTCAGCAGTTGTTTGGAAATGGAATCAAGGCAAAGATTACCGCTACCCAGTTTGATTGCGTCGTACTTTAATGTTTGTCTTTGCTTTCTGTTTTACTAGTGCTCAACATTCTTATATTATGCACTGTATATTTCCATTTTCTAGGAAAGAAAAGATGTTTGATCCATAAATAGTAGGCTATGTCTTACCGTAGGACTTTAGAGCTTGGGCTGCCTTTACATATGCTTTATGTGATCCCAATTTCTTATGATTATCCTCTTTCTGTTGGCGTCTTATGTCTATTGCAGTCATATATCAAATAAGTTTACATATGTGAAATCTATTGCTTACGTATCATTTGTGGATGTGTAGGTTTGAACATGAATGCTTTCAAGGCTTTTAAAACCAATGTTCCAATTGCATGGAGCCCTAATCTGTATATAACTCTGGTGAGGGGAATCCCAGGAACCAGGAGGCTTCACAGGCGTACTTTAGAGGCATTACGTCTTCGAAAATGCAACCGAACTGTCATGCGATGGAACACTCCTACTGTTAGGGGAATGATCCAACAGGTTTGATATAAGCGCAGAGTGCATGGATTTCTATATTAGGTCATCTGGTCTATCTATAGTTGATGATAAACATGTAAATTTTCTATACAGGTCAAGAGATTGGTTGTGGTTGAGACAGAAGAGATGTATAAGGCCCGCAAACAAAAGGATGCAGACCACCGAGCTCCTCGCCCCCCATTGATTATAAATCACCTCCCTGCTTCTGCAAATGGTTCTTCTTCATAGCCTATGTAATTGATTAGAGGTCAGCTCTCGGTTTCTTAGACATGGGTCTCCTGAGTGAGGAGACGAATTTCTCTAGTAGTGTATTTTGTTATAAGCTACCAAATCTGGATCCAGTTGTTTATCAACTTTTGTCTTTGGTCTTTTGTCTGAAATTTTGCACTGTTTCTGAACTAGGTGGAGAACATTGAAATGAGTAATCTTGGAATTAAATAGGCCTTTTATTTGCATATGCATATATTAGAAGGTTTGATTTGGTGAATGCCTATTTTCAGGTGAGCAAATGAGCAATTCATGCATCTGTTGTGTTGTAAATTTCTTTTAGGTTAAATAAAGATCTATTATTCCATTGTATTCTAAATACACACAGTATTTAATCGCCTAATCCCTTATTATTTAAAAAAAAAAATTATTGTAGGACAGATTCTAGACAAAAAAAATAATAATGAAATGTCTAAAGCATGGTACGGACTCTGCTTTCTATTCTTTTTAATTGCTTAGGACCAATATTACAGAATAGTCCCTGTACCTACTAGGGTCCCTCTTTTGCCTCAATTCTTATCTTCTCCATATCCTCAACTATCATGTCATTAGAGTTCTTCAGCTCTTTGCCACTGTCATCAGTGTTATTGTGCTGCTGGCCTTTGTACTGGTGTCTCATAGCAAAGGCAAGGAAAACTAAGAAATTTACAGTTCCTAGAGCTGCAAGCAGCAAATAGAAGTTATCTAGCCTTGCATTGTTCAAATGACTTCTCAGCCAGCTCTTATGAGTTACCTTATCCACCACAGTCACCAACAGACTGCTTACATAGAACCCCATTGAGATGGTGCTTAAGAAAAGCCCTGTGCTCATAGACTTCATCCTCTCCGGTGCCTCTCTGATGAAAAATTCAAGTTGTCCTACATAGACAAAAGCTTCCCCAGCACCCACTAGGAAGTATTGTGGAACAAGCCAAAAGGCACGTATTTTTGTATTTTGGTCAACAGCTATTTTCCTTCTCTGTTTCTCTACTATTGCTGAAGTGATCATAGCAGCCACTGAAAAGAATAGTCCAATTCCTACTCTCTGAAGGCTTGTGAGTCCTTGGGGACTCTTGGTGATTTTCCGAGCAAGGGGGACGAAAAGTTGCTCATTTAGGGAGGTGAAGAGGAGAATGGTGATGAAGAGAAAGGCCGAGAAGGAACCGGAAGGGATTTCAAAGGAACTGACTTTCCGATTCATGAAGGTCGCTTGTTCAATGGTGAAGGTAGTCATTTGAGAGTAGACGGTCCAAAAGAGAATACATGTTGACCAGATTGGCAAGAGCATGAAAACCAGTTTCACCTCTTCAACTTGAGTCACTGTGGATACTATCCAAGGGTTGCTTCTATTTTCTTCACTAGCAGCATATTCATCTAGTATTGCAGCTTTGTCGAGACACCTAACATAGGAAGAATATTAGTGAATGGATAAAGGAGATATTCCTGATGCAATGGCTTTATATGAAACTTTATGTAAACTTACTTGAGTCTCTCTGTGTGTGGAATCTTGGCTTCTTGGTATTGATTCAAAAGGCTTGGATGAGAAGGATAAGGATGAACCCTCTTCTTCCATGCCAAAAATATCACCCTCCATATCATAGTCAAAGGGCTTCCTCGAGGCTTTTTGAATCGGTAGAATGGTGTTCCCAAGAGTAACACGATGAGTGCAATCACCACTGCCCCTGCTGATATTCCATAACCGAGTCCTCGGCCAACATTGTCTTGTATATACACCAGCACGAGCACAGCAAACAGAGAACCAATGCTGATGCCAAAATAGAACCTGTTGAAGAAAAAGATCATGGACTTCTCTTCCTTTGGGTCTGAGGAATCAAATTGGTCAGAGCCAAAACCAGAGACGTTAGATTTTATTCCACCGCCACCTAGTGCTGTAAGGTATAAGGCAGCATAGAGCAGGACTAATTGGCTGCCTGTGGCCTCAATGCATTCTTGGTTGCCTTCACACGCAGGGGGTCTCATTCTTGGAATGGATGTGGCTATTGTTAACAAAGTTATCCCCTGAAGCAAGAAAAATCGGAATTATTGGACTTCCATGAAAATGTATCTTGTTGGACTGTGAATCAAAACAGTTGATTGTGTGAAATCATGTTAGAAAGAACAGTCTTGAATCACAGCTTAGCAACATGTAACATTCCAGATCTTTGGCAAGAGATCGTTTCTTTGGAGTTGTAATCCGAAAAACTTACCAGAGCAGTTATGGTTGCAGAGAGTAGAACAGTCAGGTAGCGTCCGAGTTTGGCATCTGCAACGAAACCACCAAGAAGGCCAAGGAGATTCAAAGTGCCCATGAAATTGGTGACTATGGTTGCAGACTTTGCTGAAGTTAAATGTAAATTGCCAACCAAGTAAGTCACTAAATTCATAGATATGCCCATCACACAGATCCTCTCAGAGAGCTCAGTTACTGCACCATATTAATTCAAGATATTTGAAACTGGTTAATATACATACATGGTATTAGGAAAAGAGAGAAGACTGGTTCAGCAATATTAAAGCACCTAGGATAAGCCCTGCAGCAAGCCATCCACCAGTTCTGGACTTGTCAATAGGGTTTCCTCGAAAATCCACCATACTCCCATCATTTGCTGCACCATCTTTCTCACTGTTCCTCGACACCAGAACCTGTAATAGTTCAGGAAACAATCTGTAAGATACTAGACGAGACTTGATGAAATATCTGAGTTTCAATAGTGGCTAGCTACCATTTTTCACTGGAGAGAGACCGGTTTCTTCTTCTCCTCGTTTAGGATTTGCAGAGAGCAGCACTAGAATGACAATGCATAAATGATTGGGGGTTGGATGGATTTATACAGTACCGGATTGCTACTAGCTTCTGATTGTCTCCACAATTTCTAGTGGTCAAGAGTAGCTGTGGTGCTACTGCTGCATATTTTACACCATGTGGCATGTGAACACTTTTGGAGATGAAAAAGTGTTCTGTGGTTTCGGTGCTTGCAATCAAAATATGGAAAGTGACACTTACTCTTCATTCTGAGGTATCTCTTGTATTACGTACTGAGAAAAATAAATAAATAAAGCAGTATAACACTTGGACGGCAGTCGGCAGATGTGGGATGTGGGACTGATAAGCATATGACGTGATTAGAGTAAATTGCAATTGCGTGTGATTTATCTGCAAATAAATTGATCCGTTCGACCTACGAATATCACTTCACCTTGTCATATCCGTAGAGGTTGCTAAGAAACATAGTAGAGGTTGCTAAGAAACATATTGTATTTTTAGGTATAAACTCGAACTTTCCAATTTGATTACACTTCTTGAATTTTCCAAGTGTTAAGAAAACTCATTATAACCCATCCACTTTTGCTCGTTCAATAAATGCTGGATCTTAAAAATTGTTCACTTCCCTCTTTTACAAATCACGCCTCTCTCTCTCTCCTTTTTATCTGAAAGAGGTTTGTTGTGGTTTACAAGAAAGAGGTGTCAATTTCACTCATCCGAATAAATTTTAATTTCCAATTACGTGGATCACATTTTCCTTCATTGTTCATTTGCACGAACAATATGGAATTACATGGCATCTAAATTTGATTTGGGTGTTGTTCCTATCTCTTTAATGGACTTGTTGCATGTGGGATTGAACAACCGTACTCCTCAATTAAGAGAGCTTTGTTTGACCTGTTTTACTACAGTACTTTAGTTTATATGGCAAGCTAGGAACAAAGTTAAATTTGAAGGCTATGGGTTCCAACTTCCAAGTTTCAGTCATTTGCCGGTTGGTTTCTAGTCACATTTTAATAGCTAGTCGCATTGCAAAAGGTTGTATGCACAATATTGTAAACGATCTTAGAATTTTGAAAAGCTTTGGGGTTCAATGCAGATCTTGTTAGGCTCCTACAATGGTTGAGGTTATTTGAGATCCTCTCTCATTGGGGTGCATTAAAATTAATTCGAATGGTGCTTGGAAGCAATATTCTGGTATTGATGGTTATGGAGCAATTTTTCGTGATTACAGAGGGAATTTTGTTAGTGATTTTGCTTTGAAAGTGGACATTCCTAGCTCGATTATGGCTGTTATTAAGGTAATTGAGATTGCTTGGGTAAGGGATTGGAAGCACATATGGCTAGAAGTAGACTCCACCATTGTTCTGGAATTTCTTCGCTCTCCTCATTTGGTCCCTTGGAAGCTTCGCATTGAGTGGGCTAACTGTTTACACCGTATTTCTCAAATGCAATTCCATTCTTTGCATATTTTTTGAGAAGGTAAGCAGGTAGTAGATGCTTTGGCAAATTATGGTTCAACTTCTATTAGCTTGGTGTGGTGGGATATGCCTTCCTCCTTTATTCATGCTCATTGTAATAGAGACCATTTAGGTCTGCCGCAATTTCGTTTGCAGTAGCTAGATTTGGTTTTGGTTTCGGGAGGTTTGGTTTATGTCCCCCTCCTCTTGTCTTTTTCTTTTCATTCAATAAATTCTAGGGATTAAGAGGCTTTTTGCCTCTCTTAGAGCAACTCCAACAGCTTCCCCGTATTTTGATGTTTCTCTATTTTAGGGAAAAATAAGTCTCTTTTGCTCCAACATATTTTCTATAACTATCCCCATTTTAGGGATAGTGAGGAAAGAGAAAATCAAATTCCCTATATGTACAACAATCTCTAAAATTTTAAGGAACAATTATGGAGATTTTAGAGATTACTGTAAAATAGGAAATTTGTTGGAGTTGGAGAAGAAAAATAGGCTAAAACTTTAACTTTTGCTTTCCTATAATACATAAATTATAGGGAAGCTGTTGGATAACTCCTGGTTTCAGCCAAAAAAAAAAAAACTTTCAAATATTTAAAAAATGATTTTTGTCCATTTACCCCATTTTTAGAGATTAACTTTTCCTCATTCAAGTGAGGAGTGGCTAAGTAAGCCACTGTCTTTTTCCGGTATGAAGTCGAGGTTTCTAATTTACGGGTTGCATCATTTCAACTTTTCGAATTTGGAGGAAAACTCCTCTTTGCCGATATATTACAAGATATTAAGATAAATCCCAACTTGTCTGCAAATGACACCAATATCATCAAGTTAACTTGGATCACAAGTTTACAGTTTGGCCTCCCCAGCACAACTTGATATTCGGATTCAAATCATACAAAACTTTTTACCAAATATACCTTCTCCGTTTTGACCAAGTTTGAGAGTATACCCAATTGCGTGGTTTGATTAGACAACTGTTTGAATCTTGTTCATGGTATTTGATCGGTCTCTTGTTAGGTTCAATAAAACAAAAGCACTCCAATAATAGGATCGAACTTTTCCTTGTAGCAGAAGCTCAACCTTGTTTCCTGCAACTGACCAGAATACTGTACAGATCAAATATCTCTTTTTGCATAGGTGGAAATCTATGGTGGGATCACTGTTGATGACTAGCCACCCTGTTTTTTTCTCAGAATATCACTCACTGAATTATTGATCTATGGCGGGCCAATAGCTAATTATTATCACTGATTAAGCACCCCACTTGGTAGCGTCATAGATGCTAATGTCACTGAAAAGACCTGCACTGCTGCATATGATGAACTCTTCTGGGTGTGTAGAAGTCATAAATGTGGCCATCACGAAGAATGTTTAGAATTTTGCATCAAGTGAAATATAATTGTATCGTATCGGATAATTATTGTTCTGCATGTTGAGTGAGATTGATAATTTAATATAGTCTTAACTCTCATAAAGATTGGACTTTTAAATAGATAGTGAAGTTAGAAATAATATCTGTATGTCATGTAAATTTGAACTGCACTAGAACTATTATTTTCATTCTTAACAACGCAGAGTGCATGATAAAGTTTAGTAGTGTCAATAACACTTCACTAGAAAAGCTATCCTAATGAAATTAGTGTTATGGCTTGAAATTTGCAGCTTTAAGGATGTTAAGGTGGAGTTTTGGCTAAATTTGGCAGCCAATTATAATTATAGGGTTTAGATAGAAATTGGGAAAAGAGAAACATGTGGTCGGTGTGGTGTCTATGGCTATGCATTGCTGATAAGCGCGCATGAAATTTAGAAATCCATTCAATAAAGCAAGAGAAAAATGAGAGGTTGGCAATATTGGTCAAATGGAGAATAACATAAGGAAAGAATACATGTGGAACTGAGAGAAGTTCTTTGTAATCTTGGATCGTCCCCGATAGAAGTTTTGGTCCCTTTCAATTTTATAATCAATATGAAAAGTAAGAGAAAAAATTAAAAACGAATTCCTCATGTGTTTTCCCTATCATGTGATTGCTACAAAAATGACATTACTTGAAAGGAGTCCTCTCAAACAAGCTAACCCTTATATCAACTATATACATATGGCAAAATATATTTTATTTAAAACCCACTTGTCTTTTCCTTTTTGGATTTTTAGTAGCTAAGTTTCAAAATATTCTCTACATGACTACATAATCTGACTAAATTTTAAGCTCATTAAGCACCCTTAAGACTAGAACATAAGTCTAGATAATACACTTTGTACATGTTGAGATAGAATCATAAGTGATTAAGATATACACTTTATTCACTATCTCAGTGTCAAATATTAGATTGCATATAGATCGTTAATTTAATGATAATTTAAATTCACTCTCAAAGGTTGAAAGCTAATTTCTTATTCCAATTGCAAAATCTACAATATACGTAAAAATTTTCATGTTTTATGAAAGTATTGAGATAAATAAATCACGACATATAAAACTCGCTAGGATAGATCTTTAAATAACCCTTAAGCTTAAAATGACAATGTAGATCTTATGCTCTGTATATGTGTATGAATTAATTCCTAACTAGGCTTGGAACAATGAAGGGTACAAAATATGGGCTAGCTAGAAACCTAGAACACGTTTTAGTTCAACAACCATTAAAAAGTCACAAAAGAAAGAAAAGGGGATACACAAACATGAGAATTATTTAAGGGTGCACGTAAGTTGCCTCTTGTTGAGTGTGATAGTAGTAGAGAATAAAGATGGTAGCTTTATTAGTAACTAGCCTTCCTCCACATATGCTCTGCATGTGCAAGTATTATATTTTCAGAAAATAAAAAAGAAAAAATATTGAAAGAAAATGGTTATTGCAGAGAGAAAAGTGGGTTGTGGGATTAATTTTGTTTATTTTTCTTAATAAAAATATAATTTGTAACTGTCGTAATCGTTCATGTAATTCAATTAATTCTCGAAGTTTTTTTAATATTTTAGGGTCATTTTTGTCAAATTTTTTTATTTTGGCTAATAAAACATGTTCTTTTAATAATAGTATAGATTAATAAGTTAGCATATATATATTTTTTTATCTTAATATGAAATTCGTAAAACAAAAGAAATTGTTATGAAATTGTCACATATAGCATTACACTAGCTACAAGTGGACTGTATAGTTCTGCTCAGAAATTTAAAATCATTAAGGTGTTATTTACGATCCTATATGCACATACTTTTCTTTCCATCAATCTCAACTTTTAGTTATATTAGGGCTGGCCTGAGTCGGTTCTACGGTTTTAAATCCAGAACCCGGAACCGGAACCGAGAAGAGATAATCGGTTCGGGTATGTTGATTTTTGTATCAAGAACCGAAATAGAACCGAACCGACCATTCTCGGGTCGGTTCCTTGGTTTTTCGGTTCTAGTCAGTTTTTTGGTTTTTCGGTTTCGCACTCAGTTTTTCTGTTTTTGGTTCCAAGATTGGTTCGGTTCCACTTTTGGTTCCTCTGTTTTTCCATATAGACAAACTGTTTTTCAGCCTTTTCTAGTCTCCCGCTTCTAGTTTTCCTGATTTCCATACATACATTCAAATGATTCAATATTGCAAATACCATTCACTCATAAAACTCAACATTATCTACAATCTACATATTCAACAATCAACATCAACATAACAAATTAGAAATTCAAAGTCTCCTACTGAAACAAACCTAAAATTGAAATAGTTCAACATCAACATCAACATTCAACATCAACAATCAACAATCAACATCAACATCAACATCAACAATCAACAATCAACATCAACATCAACAATCAACATCAAACTGAGCAATTCAAAGTCTCAAACTGAAACAAACCAACTAAAATTGAAATAGTTCATGAATGATTCAATATTTCATCAAAGTGCATTACTGCAAACAATCAAACATTTCCAGCATGGCTTCCTCAGTTCCTTTTCATCAATGCAACAAGGCTTCCAGCCTTCCATCAATAGATTCAATACCAAATCTGCATACAAAATAACAAATTTGCATTCAATGATATTAGGATAATTAAAAAAAAATGAACTTCAAATGAAGCAAAAATGTTCAGACCTTTATGCATCCTTGATTGTTGATGAATTGCATCATTTTTTTTATGCCTTTTCTTCTTGGTTGTAGGGGCAGAAGGCGAAGCCTCAGAACTCTTGGTTGTTTTGCCACTTGGGGCAGATGCAGATGCAGCAGCAATAACGTTCTTGGCCTTCTCAGCTTTCTCTCTATCCTCTTTTTCATGGTCTGCACGATGTCAAAACTCAAAACAGTCAATCTCATATAAATTGCCCAAAGTTGTTGTACTAGTTTCAAAAACAGTAAACTAAAAACATCAAAAATACATACCAGCTTCAATCTGTTCGTATAACTCCATTTCCTCCATAGTGGAATGTACTCCAACCCTATAATAGCATCAGCCTTCAACCAATTTTGTAGGCATATCAATTTTTCAACTGTTTTTGGGTTTAAAGAGCTTCTGTATGGATCTATTACCCTTCTCCCAGTGCTAAAACTTGACTCACTCGCAACTGTTGACACTTGTATGGCTAATATATCTCTAGCCAATGATTGCAAGTTGGGATATTTACCTCCATTCAGCTTCCACCAATCCAAAATCTTCCAATCATCATTTTCAGCAGGTTTTTCTATAGGGTCCACCAAATATCTATCAACTTCATGTCCCACCACAACATCGTTATTCTGTTCAAGCTGCCTATTCCAGTCTTCTTGCATAACAGCCCTCTTCCCACTAAGAATCCTTGCTTTGCTTCTAGTCTTACAAGTACCTGTTGCACTAGTACTTGGATCTTTACCTTTGGTCTTGGTCTATCCACTATGTGAACCATTAGACTGCCCATACAAGTCACACAAGTCTACCACAAGCTGCTTTATGTCATCACATTTCTTCTTGATCTCACAATCACACAAATTCAACATTGTATCACACAACCAACTAATGTTCCTCAATTTATACCTAGGATCTAAGACCAAAGCAACTAGGAAGAGTTGGTTCAGGTCATCTAAGTTCCCAAAATACTTGGAATATTTGGCCTTCATCTTGACTGCCATGTTGTATAAGACGTTGTCTGCTTCACTTGAATCAGGCCCTACCCCAATAAAACTGAGATCTTCAAGCTCTGCTTCAATAGTAACAATATCATGGAATGCCTTGTGTGCAGTGGGGGTAAGTGAAGCACTAACATTAAGGGTCACATCGTAGAAGACTTTCAAGAACTTCACAAAAATTGCTGCATTGTCCCAATCTGCATCACTTGGTGGCCCTACCCTTTTTACAGGCACTTTCTTCTTACTCTGATTTTTAGTTTCATCATCATCTTCATTTTTGGGCCGCATGTATCGGCCCACCGGGTCAAATCCACTAAAGGATCTTGCCAAAAATACTTTTGGGCTCAAACAGCGGTAGCTAGATTTGGTTTTAGTTTCGAGAGGTTTGGTTTTTGTCCCCCTCCTCTTGCATGTATTTTTCTTTTCTTTCAATAAATTTAGGGATTAAGAGGCTTTTTGCCTCTCTTAGCTCCTGGTTTCACCCCCCCCCCCCCCCCCCCCCCCCCCAAAAAAAATCAAATATTTAAAAAGGCTAAGGAAGCCACTGTCTTTTTCCGGTATGAAGTCGAGGTTTCTAATTTGCGGGTTGCATTATTTCAACTTTTCGAATTTGGAGGAAAACTCCTCTTCGCCGGTTACAAGATATTAAGATAAATCCCAACTTATCTGGAGATGACACCAATATCATCAAGTTAACTTGAATCACAAGTTTACAGATTGGCATACCCAGCACAACTTGATATTCGGATTGAAATCATATGCAACTTTTTACCAAATATACCTTCTCCGTTTTGACCAAGTTTGAGAGTATACCCTATTGCGTGGTTTGATTCGAAACCTCTGCTACTGTTTGAATATTGTTCATGGTATTTGATCTGTCTATTGTTAGGTTCAATAAAACAAAAGCACTCCAATAAAAGGATCGAACTTTTCCTTGTAGCAGAAGCTCAACTTTGTTTCCTGCAACCGACCAGAATAGTGTACAGATGAAATATCTTTTTTGTCCTAGGTGGAAATCTATGGTGGGATCACTGTTGATGACGTTCCACTCTTTTTTCTCTGGATATCACTCACTGAATTATTGATTTATGGCGGGCCATTTAGCTAATTATTATCACTAATTAAGCACCCACTTAGTAGCGTCACAGATGCTAATGTACTGAAAAGACCTGCACTGCTGCATATGATGAACTCTTCTGGGGGTGTAGAAGTCATAAATGGGACTATCACGAAGAATGTTTGGAATTTTGCATCAAGTACAATATAATTGTATCATATCGGGTCGTATCTCCTTAGCTACTTGTACTAAAAAACTAGGGCGCCATACGGAAGTTCGTGCCCGCTTATCCCGGCTACAATAACTATCAAACAACGTTCCATCTAAAGAATGGCGCCCGTATATCCAGTCTGTACTTTCCCCTATTAGAGAAGGTCGGGGTTTGGAACCCTCAAGCAAGACATAATCCACATAATAAGACATCATAGCGCCTAGAGATACAGGTACGGTTCATTGCGTTACTTATCCAAGCGTGTTGTCGGATAGTCGGATATGCCGTACTCTAATTTTTATGAGGTTAGGAACCATTTGCTGTTACCAGCATTCCTCATTATTAGTTATTGTTCGATCTACATGTTGAGTGAGATAGATATAACCTCAAGTCTCTTAAAGATTGGACTTTCAAATATATAGTAAAGTTTGAAATAATATCTGTGTGTCATGTAAATTTGAACTGTACTAGCTAGAACTATTATTTTCATTCTTAACAACAAGGAGTGCAGGATAAAGTCTTGTAGTGTCAATAACACTTCACTAGAAAAGCTATCCTAATGAAGTTAGTATTATGGATCAAAATTTTCTGCTTTATGGATATTATAAGGTGGAGTTTTGGCTAAATTTGGCAGCCAATTATCATTATAGGGTTTAGATAGAAATAGGGAAAAGAGAAACATGTTGTCGGTGTGGTGTCTATGGCTCTATGCATTGCTGATAAGCATGAAATCAGAGAGTATTTGCTTCTCTTGTTCATTCAAGAAAGCAAGAGAAAAATGAGAGGTTGGCAATATAGGTCAAATGACATTACTACATGTGTTTTCTCATGTAGGTAAAACTAATTCCTCATGTGTTTTCTCTATCATTTAATTGCTACAAAAATGACATTACTTGAAGGAATCCTCTCAAACACGCAAACCTTTATATCAAGTTATCAACCATATGCGTATGCCAAATTTTATTTAAAGCCCATTAATTTGTCTTTAATTTCCTTTATGGATTTTTAATCGCTGAGTTTCAAAATATTCTCTACATAATCTGAGTATCTGACTGAATTTTAAGCCCATTAAGCACCATTTGGACTAGAAAATAAGTCTAGAGGGTTCTTAATACACATGTACGTACATATTGAGATAGAATCACAAGTGATTAAGGTAGGGTTAATTACACTTTGTACACTATCCTAGTGTCAAATATTTCAGATTGCATGTAGGTCGTTAATAAATTCACTCTAAAAAGTTGAAAGTTAATTTCTTACTCCAATTATAAAATCTACAAGATGGAGTAAAAGTAGTTCTCATATTCTATGTAAATATTGATATAAAATAAAACACAACATAATAGCTCTTTTTGCTAGTAGTGACCATTAGATTATTTGCGATTTAGTGTTGTTGTAAGTCGTCGCATTGTGTAGCGGAACTCATCTCAATTAGTTTTTGGCTCCGAGAATAGAGGGAATAAACTAGGATTTTGGAAAAGCACAGAAGCAGTTGTTGCCTATCTGGTGGCACCCCAGCGTCGATCATAGGTCCAAGCCTCATCGATGAGTGGCAGGTGTTGCTGGACGGGATTGTGGGGTCTTGGGGCTCTAGTTTTGGGTATCCGGTTCGACCTTCTTGGTCGTGTATGACTTTTCGTTCCTCTCAGGCAGCGGAACAGGCGGGCAGGATGGATGGGTGGCGATCGACGCAGGCTTGGAGCAGGTGGTCAGAGGATGGATCGTGGCGGCGGTTTTCCATGGATCGTACAGCGCTGACTATCTCTCCTAGTTTGGTCGATAGGCCGAGAGTGCAAGGGTGTCGAACTTTCAGGCGGATGGATGAAGCCGGGCGACAAGGCACGGCCAGTCTCTCACTGATACTCGGTATGGGCTCATCGAGATCTGGCTTTATGCTTGGATTTGGCCAAAAAAAGTTGAGATTGATGTGGCTTGCTGTGTCGATGGAGTCTTTTCGGTGATGTGAGTTCGACAGGACAGAGTTATGGTGGTGGTCTGCAGGCGGGTCATCTGAAGAGGAGGAAGATGATTGCGGCGGCTGGTCTATGTCTTTGTTTAAAGTAGTTTTCTTAGTTAGGATTTCGATTAGGGTTTTGGTTAGGTTTTTAGCATGTCCCTACTCTGTTGAGATAGGGTTGGGTCAAATTGAGGTGCCATGGATGTGGTGTTTTTCCTGGGGACGAATTGGTTTATTGTCGGTTTTATCTTATGGTCAATGTGCTGACGAGCGATCCTTGCACGTGGTCTGGCATCTTTGGGACACGGTGTAGAAGAGGTCGTTGGTTGTTTTAGTGGTTGTCTATGAGGTGATATCGATATTCTCGGGATTTTCGGTAGCCCGAGTCGTTGGGTGGTATAGGTGGTTAGGGGTTGGGCCCTTTCGGCTCATGGAAGTCATTTATGGTGACAGAGCCGTCACTGGTTTAGGTTTTAGGGAGGAGAGTGGGGAATTCTTATCCACCACCGGTCATTCTCGTGTTATGTAACTTTGTTTCATTTTAATAAAGGATCTTATTCTAAAAAAAAAAACACACACACACACAACATATAAAATCTCGCTATAATAGATCTCTAAGTTACCCTTAAAATGACAATGTAAAGCTTATGCTCCATATTTTTTAGACCGATATGGGATTGGGATATGGATCCCCCCCCCCCCCCCCCCCCCCCCTCCCCCCAAAAAAAAAAAAAATCAGAGTATGCATACGGATGAATTAAATCCTAATTAAGCTCGGAACAATGAAGGGTACAGAGTATGAGCTAGCTAGAAGCCTAGAACACGTTTTAGTTCAGCAACCATTAAAAAGTTATAAAAAGAAAGAATGGGGATACCCAAACATGAAAATTGTTTAAGGTGCAAGTAAAGAAGATGCCTCTTGTTGAGTGTGCTAGCAGTAGAGAATAAAGATGGGAGCTTTATTACTAATTAATAAGTTAGCATATAATTTTTTGCATCTTAATATGAAATTCATTAACAGAAAAAATTGTTACGAAACTATCACATATAGCATTAGACGACAAGTGGAATATATAGTTCGGCTTAGAAATTCACAATCATTCAGGCTAGGTATTATTTACTATCATATATATGTGCACAAGTGCTTCTTTCCCTCAATCTCAAACTATAGTTATATGCCTTAATTGGAGCTCACTCTAGGTATATCATTTGCAAAATGATCTTTATATAAGCTTAGATGAAGAAAGACGTACGATACCACACCCATTCTGCATTTTATTACTTGATCGATATTTTTCAATTTCCTGTTTTCACGTACTCTCATTCGTGAACATGGCTGAAGCACTGGTTGGAGTACTTCTAGAGCGCTTGGCTTCGATCACAGTTAACAAGGTCGAACAAGAGCTGAATCTGGTCATAGGTGTTGACAAAGAAATTGAAAATCTCACCCGCACTCTCAAAGCTATCCAAGCTGTGCTGGAGGATGCAGAGCAAAGACAAGTTCAGGATGCCTCTGTCAGACTTTGGCTGAGCAACTTGAAAGAGGTGTCCGACGCAATTGACGAGGTGTTGGATGAGTGGAGCTATGAAATTCTTAAGCGACAAATTGTTGAGAAACAACAAGGAGAAGAAGGTGGTGAAAATGCTCCTGTTGCTAAGAAGAAGGTATGTTTCTCTATTCCTTCACCTTGTTGTTGTTCTAGTGGAGTCAAACCAGTAGTTCGTCGTCATGACATTGCAAAAAAGATAAAAGATCTAAGTGAGTGGCTGGCTTCAATTGATGCTGAAAGAAAAACTTATCAGTTTCAATATATTGAACCTAGATCTGAAAAACTCATTAAGCATCAAAAAACTTCTTCTCTTCTCGACGTATCATTTGGTCGAGAATATGAAAAAGAGAGTTTAGTAAGCAAGTTACTAGATGATGGTGGTGAAGAAGAGAGCGTTCCCCTTATCATCCCTAATGAGGGTAGTGAAAAAGAGGGTGTTCCGGATAGTGAGGAAGAGAGTGTTCCGGATAGTGAGGAAGAGAGTGTTCCCTATAAAATCCCTAATGTTCCCTCAATCATTCCAATTGTAGGAATGGGAGGGATTGGAAAGACAACTCTTTCTCAACTAGTGTATAATGATAGAAAAGTGAGAGCTCATTTTGATAAGAGGATATGGATATGCGTCTCAGACCCTTTTGAAGAGATCCAAATTCTTGCGGCTATCGCCCAAGGTCTTGATATTCCATATCACCCCAAAGCAAATGCGTTGGAAACTTATTCGCAATTTATATATGACAGCATTAAGGATGTAGAAAAAAAGAAAAGAAAAATTAAGAAAAAAGAAAAAACAAAATTTCTCATAGTCCTAGATGATGTATGGAATCCAACTGCATATCAATGGGAACAAGTAATCAAACCTTTGAGCGTGGGTGCTAAAGGGAGTAAAATATTGGTGACCACCCGAATTGAGAAGGTTGCAGTTATGATGGGGGTAGCCAATAACGTCATCCATTTGGAAATGTTGAGTGAAGAATATTGCCGATTGTTGTTCTTTCACTTTGCATCCATGGGTAGTAGGGAAAGAAAGGAGACTAGAATGCTTGAAGTTGGAAATGAACTTGTAAAGAAGTGTAAGGGTTTGCCACTTGCTGCGAAGACTTTGGGTAGTCTCATGCGCGGTAAGAAAACATTGGAAGAATGGGAAGGTGTTCTGAATAGTAGGATATGGAAATTAAAAGAGTTTGAGGAAAATGTCTTTCAGCCGCTATTACTAAGTTATTATGATCTGGCTCCGACCATTAGAAGATGTCTTTTATATTGTGCTATTTTTCCGAAAGACTATCAAATGGATAGAGTTGATTTGATTCATCTATGGATGTCACAAGATTATCTTAATGTCAAGGAAAAAACAGAAGACATTTATATGATAGGGGAAGCATATTTTGAAGACTTGGTGATGCGGTCTTTCTTCCAAGATTTTAAGCGAGATGTTGAAGGAAATATTAGTTGCTTCAAGATGCATGATATTGTTCATGATTTTGTACAGTATCTAACAAATAATGAAATTTCGATTCTCGATGTCAGGTATCCTAACAGGAGATTAGAGCTACCAAATGCCAAGGTTCATCATGTAAACTTAACATTTGACAATGAGAGTCTACTTTTTCCTCCTGCAAATTTGCGTACGGTCATATTGGATGGCTACTGGGGATATGGTGCAGAGTCTCTTTTTCAATTGAAAAGTCTTAGGACGTTGAAAATGAGTAAATTTTGGGGTATTATTCCGAATGAGCTGGGGGGATTGATACATCTGAGATATCTCAACTTAAGTAACAATCATTCGGAGGAATTACCCGAGAGTATGTGTGAACTGTACAATCTGCAAACCTTGATAGTTGCCGAAAGCAGTGCACTTCAAAGACTACCCCAGGGGGTGGGGAAGCTTATCAACTTAAGGCATCTTGATGTCAGGGGATGTATCCGTCTGAGATTAACAGGGATTGGGAAATTAGCTGGTCTGCGGACGGTACTAAGTTGAGGGTTTGAACTAGCTAGAAGATCTGAAGAACTTGGAGGATCATCTTCAAGGGCTTCTAATCCTATAGCAATTTGGGAAGTGGAGAGGATAGAATGCATGCACGCACGATCTCCTTCATTTGTATCTAGGCTTATGAAGATAGCCACCATTTTCCCAATTAGATGATGTCACTCCACAAGCTTATGAACTAGGCTTCGTCTTGACTCTTGCACAACCGTACTTCAGATTCAACCCGGTGATCCCAATCTCCTCTCGATCATCTAGGCGCACTCTTCTCCTTCATTGGTAATTAAGCTCTTGTTTTCATGTCTTGTGATTACTAATTTGTCATCAATATTTTCATTAATTTTAAGGGAAGTGAAACTGACAATTTGCTCTAATTTGTTTTAAAGAGGCAATGTCAAGTGATGATTACTCCCAAAACCAGTTGGCAATAAGCAGAGAGATGAGGACATTATGGGTTCTAATACAAGGCCTGCATCACCGCATAATATTCAATAAAACGGTGAAAAGGTATTCTTCCTTTTGTATTTTCTTCTGTTACTTCATTTGTTACCTACTATGTAATATTCCTTTATGTAATTGTATCATTTCTTTTGCCTCATTTAATTAATTCAGAATTTCAGACTACTTCAACTTCTCTTCAAGAACTCTTTTCAGGGAAATCGAAGATGCCTTGTGGACAGCTCATCGTGATATCGTCATATTTGCATCATGGTAAGCTTAGCTCATGTGTATCTTATGTACTGAATCAATGGAAGTTGGAATTACCTTGTTTAATTAATTGGTTGTATATAGACTACAAATTGTAGGGATGCACACATCTGATATCGTAAACATGCTTTTTAAAAAAAAATATTTTTGGTCAGTTTGATTAATTCTCTCCCGTGAATGACTCTGATATCAGAAGCACCCTTCTATGTTGCACGAAACTGGAATGCCAGAACTCAAAAGTATGACTCAATTCAAGATAATCCTCAGGTAGTCTTTCTGTTGTACAGAATAATGTCCAGTTAACAATATATTTCGAATAAAACCTTAGCACATTGAAATTCGAATTAGAGTTTTAAAACTGATGGAATTCATGCTACGTATTTGGTAAGCTGCATATACGCCTCTATATCATAACTTGAAGTTCTTGGGTTTATTACTGTTTACAGAGCAGATTGGCGTGGAACTGCATGCTGTGTAGTTGTTATATGCTGTGTAGTAGGGAAATGTGCGATCAGGTACTTTTTTGTTGGCAGAACTTTTTGGGTGTGAAACTTCAGACCAAACTTTAGCTCGCTTAATTAGCACTGATTATCTTGTCTCTAATTCAGGTTATTTAAGGGGCCTCTAATATTTATGCATCAAGTGTAGTCGTCAAACTAATTGGGTGGTACTTTTGGTAAGCTCTGTAAATATATCACAATTTGAGTTCTTGGTTTATGAGTTTCTTGTGGGATGGATTGGACTGGAACTACAGTTGATTTAAGTCGCATGTGGGAGCAACAATATCTTTCTTCAATTTATATTCCATTAATTATTGAAAATTTGAAAGAGCAGATGGTATTTGTTGATAATGATTTTGACATTTTGTTGTGCATTGTTTTGGTTCAACATCTACTTCTCCAAATTGCTCTGTTTCCTGTATGTACTATGTACTAATATACTATTTAAGTTACTCTGTATTGTCTATCACGGTAGAAAATTAAGGCATTTAAAATTTTACACTCTTTGCAAGAAGATAAGGTATTTAACAATTCTAACTGTTGTTTTCGACTCATTTAATTAAAATTCAGAATTTCAGACAACTTCAGCTTCTCTTTGAACAAGTAGAAGAACTCTTTTCAGTGGAATTGAAAGGCCTTGTGGACAGCTTCTCTTGATATCATCATATTTTCGATATGGTAATAACTTTACCTTAAGCAAAATATTTTTTTGGATACCACTTGCATCACATTTTATATGGCAGCTGATGTGATATAAAATATGACATATCAAAAAATTTAACTAAATACCATACTTGACAGTGTCACATCAGGTGTACCTAAAAATGTGGTTTACCTAACATTATTCCTTGTGTATATGATGTATTGAATCAATGGAAGTTGGAATTATCTTGCTTGTTTAATTGGTTGTATAGACTATAAATTGTAAGGATGCATATCGATTTCATAAGCATGCTTGTCCTTTTTTTTTTGGTTAATTTGATCAGTAGTGTCCCATGAATGACACTGAGTAATAAGTGTCATTTTTAGTTTTGGCTACATCACCCTTCTATGTAGGAAAGTGGAATTTCAGGACTGAAAAGTGCGACTCGATCAATTCGAGATAATCATTAGCCCTCCAGCTAGTCTATCTGTTGTACACTAGTACAAAAATTTTCAGAGAGTAATGCTGGTCACCTTCATCCCACCTTATGTGGGTAGAAAGTCTAAATTATCACAGTATTTCATTAAATGACGTGGTTGTGTCATGTTAACTATCATATAAGATGGGATGTAGGAATTATCTAAAAAGTTGCTTCACATAACATTATTCTTTTCTAAATAACAAAATTTTGAATAAACCCTCTTTTGTGAGAATGAATTTCGAATAAGCCCTAAAAGCATTAAGAGTTGTAAAGCTGACGGAATTAGTGCTGCTTTGGTAAGCTGCATAACATGAGTCATGACTCGAAGGTTTTGGGTTTGTAAGTGTTTACAGAACTGAGCGGCGTGGAACTGCATGCTGCTTAGTTGTTATGAGCTGTGTGGAAGGGAACTGGGAGATCAGGTACTCTTGCTGTGCAGAACTTTGCAGATGCGAAATCAAACAAAACTTTAGCTGCTTAATTAGCACTGATTATCTTCACTCTAATAATTCAGGTTATTCAAAGGTCCTCAACTATTTATGCATCGAGTGTAGTCGTCAAGTTAATTGGATGCTACTTTTGGTAAGCTATGTAGATATTTCGCAAATTTATCCTCTTGGTTTATGACTATCTTGTGGGATGGATTGGACTGGAATCAGTGAATTTAAGCTGCATGTGCAAGCAACAATGATATCTTTCTTCATATTCCATTATTGAAAGAGCAGATGGCCTTTCGTTGATACCGATTTTGTTTCAACTTCTACTTCTCCAAATTCTTACTGTTTCCTGTATGTACCAGCAACTTACTATTTAAGTTACCCTGCATTGTCCATCAGTGAAAATAATTATGGTACTTAAAAAGTTTAAACTGTTTGCAGGAAGATAACCGAACAATGATCACCATCATGGAAATTTAACTCGTTCTGGCACCCATTTGAGTCATTTACATAGTGGTAAACCTCAATTGTGGCGAGAAATGTGCGGAGGCCCTTCTTATAATCCGGATTCTCATCTTGTGGCTCCTCCTATTCTGTTCCCTAAAACGAAATTCCAAATCCAGCCACCACCCAGACTAGAGACATCAAGGGTTTGCTCATCAAATTAGACAGAGCTGTTGGCTATGTATCATCTGATGGTCTAAAGTTTATAGTGGATTGTGGCTTCCTTTCAGCTAAAATGTAGAAAACACTAGTGCCTCAAAGTGACCATATGGAGCTTTATACTCTGCTCATGTATTATAGACACTTACAACAATGAAGGTTACAAAATGGGCTAGAACACCTTTCAGTTCAGCCACCATTACAAAATCAAAACAAAACAAAACAAAGGACTTTCATATAAAACCCAAGCACTCTGTTTTCTGTTCCACATTATACCTAATAAGAAGCAACTAAACCCAAATCCTGAATATGATCCAACTCCTTTTGGACCTCTAATTCTGAAAATTTAGCAAAAACCCCAACCAATGGTGCTGTATTATATGTACAGGCCTCAGTCTGCATATAATTGTCCCTCTGATCCACAAAATTGTCTTGAGAATCAGGCCCTCCAACCAAAGCCCCGACCAAAACATTAGGGTTTGGCTCAACTCTACCATACCAGTTATCATATCCTTGTGTACACCCAATGAACGCTTTGTTCTCTCTATAAGACACCACAGAGGCGCCTCGGTGGTGCACCCGTTGAGGGTAGTTTGGACCATACCCCACCAAGTAGCTCATGTTCGATGGATTAGACCCCAAAATGTAATCAACCTGTGTTTTTGCAAAGCTGAGGATTTCTTGGTGACCCACTATCCCTCCATGGCAGCTGAGCTTTTGGTTCGAGCTTTTAAGGAAATCTGAATACATGGTTAGAAGGAATGAAGCTGTGGAAACATACTGCATGTTGTTCCATTGCCTTATGTACAATAGGCCTGCTGGTGTTCTTTCCACATTTTTGGTGTCAATGTTTTTGTTCAGGCATGAACAGATGTAGTACTCGGCTTTCGATCTATATTTTTCCAGTGTAGAACTGTGTTTCTTGGACTTCTCTTCATTTAGCAACTGCATAAGAGAGAATGGGTTGTGATTAGTTCATAATTAGATATCCATGGGCTCCACGTACATCATTACTATGAAGATTCATTATGTACTCGTAGTCTTGTAGACCACTGCATGTGACCCATGTGTTGTGTCTTCAACTCTATTTAGATTGTTTCAGAACTACTCCTCTGTTTTTGGGAGAGTGACGTACAACAATAGTAGATGAGAAAAAAATTTAAATCATTTTATCGAATACTTTATCTACACTATCTCTTTTTATAAAGACAGATATATCTATATTTCTATAATGTCATGTTACGTAACAAAATAATATTTCGTTAGACATCTTATCTGTGATTGTACATGTGATCTATTTTGACATTCTAGACATGAATGTACTCAAACAGATCATGACCCATCAATGTAAACTACATGAAAATACAGATCAAACACTCCTCTTGGTGAGATTATGCAGAGCTGTGTGGGTCTTCTGATAGAACTAAGCTGGAGAGTTTTGTGCCTCATCTAACAGACTCTTAGCCAAGGCTTAAATGAAACCATTGCATCCACTCACTCAGTTTCAAAAAAGGGCCACCCACACATGCAATATCAGGGCTCAGTCCCCACTTAGAGATTTCAAGACAAGTTTGATTATATCAGCGACCTTACTAACTACACTGCATGATGACATCTACTGTTCCTAAATGCAGCATATCATCTCCCCCATCTGGCCATCTTTACTTTCACAAGCTCTATTCCTCTGCTCCCGCATATCAACTTTGAGCTTTCTACAGTCACTTGGCATATGCCAAGTGGAATGCTTTTGCTTAGAATGACATAAAGGTCGTATTACCATGCACAGCATCATTTGCACATGGTTTTGTGCCAGAAGATAAATTTTTTGTTTCTATTTTTTCTGGTTAAACGCTAGTTAAATGCCTTAATTGGGGGTTGCTCCCTGTACCTAACTAATAAAGTAAAAAGGCCGTCTTCAAAGTTCTACTACTATTATTTCTAGTTTGAAATTCGGGAAAAGCAAAATCCCGAAAGGATTTTGAGCTAGATAGCAAAATTTAGGCGCCTATGACCTAGCTAGGCAACCGTTAGACCGACCAATAAATCAAGGTAATAAAGCAAAACTTTACTAGTTACAATACGAAATACATTTGCCCCTAAAAAATGATATATCTTAATGAGTTAATGGTAATGGTTAATCGAGTTTATTTAACCCTTCATTGAAGTAAAAATAGGGTGTTGACGAAATATCTCAGTTAATTTATTCAATTATGCCACCATATGTTTGAGGTATTGCTATCATAAAAAGATATGATATTTATAACAAATAATGGTCCCAAACATATATTTAAGAAAACTCATTAAATAAGTTCTTTTCGATGTTTTAAAGAAACGTCCACCCAATTATGACAACAATTTATTGGATGATAAGTTAATGTGGTCATGGATGCAAGCATATAGAGTAATTATAAGGATAAACCCAATAATTTGACAAAGTTAATGAAGGGTTGTGGAATTAGGCACTCAACTAAAAGAGGAATCAGAGTGTTACCTTTGAAGCCATGACTTGAATACCAGCGTACTTAACGTCCCAGCTGAACTCTGTTATTGCCCAACCAATGCCTCCAAAGTTTTCAGCCTCGTTAATTACATACCTCAAATACTCCTCATTGTCGGTGGCCTTGTATAGCCACAAAGCTGCCCACAACAACTCGTCCTTGAAACCACTCACCGACGCATAGTAGCTCTTCACCACTCCCATCCTCCCCTCCTCATCATACTTCCCCCTATACTTGTCCCCAAACTCGAACAACTGCAATTTTACACAATTAACTCCTTGATATTAATTACTAAGCGCGTGCAGGAAAACTAGTTAAGTAACCCACAAAGTGAATTAAATAAGTGTCTACTTGTTGGGCGTGGTGTAGGAGAAGGTGGGCGTAATGCGGGTTCGTTTTCTTGAACACCAAGGCCGCGGCAGCCATTGCCGCCGCGGTCTCTCCGGCGAGATCCGACCCGGGATTGTTCTGGTCGATCTTGTACGCCTGCCGGGATGTCGTCATGTCCTCCGGTCTTTGCCAACAGTAATGGTCAGTGTCTCCATCACCCACCTGTGAAGATATCCCAGCTCCATTAAACACTTCCGTGGCTAATTATACTAATTAGGCAATGCAGCAAATTAATTTCTTACCTCGGCCCATAACACATTTGGACTAGTGTGAGCTTTGATGAAGTAGTCGGTCCCCCATTTGATGGCCTCCATCGCGTGCTCGAGCTCGCCGGCGTCGGCGATTTGCTGCCGGTATTCGATGACACTCCAGGAGAGCATTGTCACAGTAAACGCCATTGGCAGCCCGAACTTGACGTGGTCACCGGCGTCATAATAGCCTCCTACCAAGTCCACCTAATTAACCAAATTCAAAAAACACACTTAATATTTAGTACAAAGCATTGAAATGTAGAAAACGACATTTTTCGACAATTGACATTAGTAGTTTAATTAGTACATTACCCCTTGTTCTAGGCCGTCGGTGAGGCCGGAATGGTCCCGCCAGGTGACTCTCTGGTTGTACGGCAACCGGCCGGAGCGTTGGGATTCAAAGTAGAGGAGACTCTTGGCGAGGGCGTCGCCGTAATTCAAAGCTTTCGCGGTCGTGAAAATGGAGAAGATGAGAGAAAGAAAGCACCATTGTGCAAAATGTTGTGCCTTGTTCTTCACCATTGTTGTTCCCTTCAAAAGGAGTGAAGGGAAAACGGGAATTTGGGGAAAGTGGAAGAGAGGACTGAGCCACTCTCTTTTCTCTTTCTCTCTTTGACACTTTGAAATTTTCTTTTTCTTTTGCGTCGTGTGAATTGTGTTTTTAAGGTGTGGGAGAGGGAGAGCAAGCTAGAAAGAGCTAGGTGTCCTGTGCATGTGACTGACGAGGCTTTCACATGAGACTGAGAGAGTGACTTTTAACAAAGCGTGATATGTGTAACGGTTTCAAGCACTTTTCGATTTTGCCATTTACAGAGAAGTGCTAATTGTCTTCGACTTCAACATCTTTGAGTGAAAGGCAACTCGATCTTAATTTATTACTAACCAAGATGATTACATGTATCTGTACTTAGAAAAATTTCTACGTACTATTGCCGAATGCTGATAGTCAATCACTTTTCTTTCAAGTTCTTAAATATTTAATTTTTTCATTCATATTTTGAGAAAAACAAATATGACTACCGACTTTATTATCAGTCTAGTCACTTGATCTCTTGGAGCATTGCTATTTATTGTCTTTTGTTTTGAAAAGATTGAGAATCACTTGTATATATGCGGTATGAACTAATGGTAAAGGGGCAAAGGGCTTTTGTGGGTGTCATATTGCTTTGGCAAAATTGGGTTATTTACCGGCCCGACACATGATTCAAGGCTAATAAAAGCTGGATGTATGGAGATTGGCTCAAATGCCCATGGATTTTAATTTTCTAAAGATTGCTTGGATCAGAAGATTAGATACGTAAAGAGAGTGATATACATATTTTGATTTGGTGGTGCAGAGCCAGCCATGCATGGGGTATAAAGCCTTGGAGTATAGGGTATGGCTAAGAAGTTTCTTCTGCAAAACTATATATATAATTCTGGGTATTGGAGCTAGAAGGGGATGTGCCGAGTTGTCATCATAAATGGTCTTGGGGCAGGGTTTAGGCCTCTAGGGTGTTGTCTTGCAAATAATTATATGATAATGCATATCGTTTATTCTACCTTTGAGTCAATTGGAGTCATAGGAGTTTACAATTGCATACTTAATTTACTCCATCAAAGTCAGCAGCTATAGTTTACTGCAAACATTCATGCTGCATCTCCTCTGGAATAGTTGAAAGTATGTTGAAAGTTGAAACCCAATTCAATACATCACATTTTTATTATAAATGAGATCAGACAGAGCTACCCATTGATAAATTTTTCTTTATAGAAATAAAATATGATATCTAATGAGTTCGCTTTAATTGCTCATGTTGTAACATATATTGTTCATACATTATTATGTAGAGAGGGTGATTATAAGAGATTTCATGAAGAACATACTTTTATTCATTCATTTTGCTCTAGGCATTCCATTAAGCATTTTGTGTGTGTGTGTTTTTTTTTTTTCAAATGTAAAAGTACAAAGCAATGAGATTAGTTTATATGTTACTAGCTAGATTTGAGTTAGGTGCTATTTGATTGTCAATCTAGACTTGACCATATCCACAGTACATAGTTTTTGTACAAAGCAATGATGAATACCATGACTACTTCAACAACCACAAGTAAAAAGCTAGGTTAAAATAACTAAATAAGTACCACTACCATTGCTACTATTCTTGATTACAATCAACGAAAAATGATGGTGTAGGTCTTGTACAGTGTTCTTGATTCCCATCATGTCGCAATCATAGTAGTTACCAGAAAGCTACCATGCAGGAATAATAAGGAACCAGACAACTGATTCGTACTCCAGGGAATCCATCAAAGATATGAAAAAACAAAAAAACGATAACCAGGTTTAGTGCTCATGGCTAAACATGATTACAAAACCCTAATGATTCGACTTAAATGGTATGAACTGTCCAATTATGTCTTAATCCTTCAAGCAATAAGCTCCTGCTTCTGTCGTGGACTCACGTTGACGTACCCATCATCCACGCCAAAGCTTTAATTTGACTCCCCAGAAATCGGTTGTCGGTGGCAACCACCTCCACGTGGAGTCGACTGAACCGGGTACGGCCGTGGCTTCTCCTCTATGTGCGGTGACTGGTCGTGGGAAAGGGCGACCGGCTGAGCCGGTGGAACGAGGAGCACTGACTGGACTGGCGGTGGACCTGGGCTTGTTCCCTCACCGACAGCGCGGGAAAATTACGTAAACAGTGACTGGATTTTTTTTTATTTTTGTTTGTTTGTTTTCAACTTCTGAGTGGCGGGCACGGGAGTCGAGGTTTTCCCACAGCGGAATTTACGCATGTTTTTCTTCCGAGAAAATGCCCATGATGTTCGTTCCTCATGGAGTCTTTGACAGACGACCACCTTCCTTCGCGCCGAAACTGGGTGTGATTAATTTTTGACTTTGAATTACTGAACGAAACAAAAGCTGATTGGGTTGGGCTTTAGGAAGTTGATGAGATTGAGTGTGGATAGTGATTGAGACAAGTTGGGCTAGTTCATCAACGAATAAAAAGAGAGAGTGTGATATGGACCTGTATAATGAACTCATGCACTTGAGAAAAAGCCCATTTTCAAATAGGCTTGTAGACTTGAGATCGAAGAATTCTTATTCTTTGCTTGATCAAGAATAAGAGTAGTATTTATTCAAAAAAAAGAAGAAAAAGAATAAGAGTAGTATATAAGTGTAGACAGCAGTCTTTGCCAAAAGAAGGGGGACAGCATAAAAATGAGAGTTTTGTGTGGTTTCTAGTTTCAAAACTAATTTACATTGGAGTTGATAGAAATCATCAGTCCACAAACCCTGAAGATCACGTAGATATATTTGGATGTTTCATTCTGAAAAGAAACGTATGAATTTCTTGAGCCACAAAAAAAAACAGAAAAAAAGGGGGTCCAAATTCAAATCTTCCCCCTCGTTCTCTCACTCCCATCAACTTTGCTCTTCGATCCTCTTATCTATCCGAAGCTCGAGAGACACGTCGTATTAGTTATCCAGCTGAGTCGTATTTCTCCAGTGGGTCCCGCTCGTCCGCCACTTGCCATAAACTATATTTTCTACTCAAATCACGACGATCCAGTTCCTCGAAATGTGAAACTTCTCGAGTTCTCTCGTCTATCCCCTACCAACAGTGATCCGATGTGGGTGGCTACCGTACCTCACCGTCACCGACCCCTTCCTCCGGTTCCGACGATCCTCACCGCTCGTCCGAATCCCAAGCTCTTCTATCATTCTCTTCCCAAACCAGCCTCGTTTCGTTTCGGTCTCCGCCTCCGCCTCAACAGCTACAAAGCTTCGGCGGCAAAGAAGCAGGTGCCGGAGGTAGCTACTCGAAAATCAGGTCAGTTACTCTCAGTCTCAACTTATCAATTTTCTGTGGTCAGAATAATGATATTGATGGTAGTAGTAATTATGTGAGTGCTGCAGATAGTGAGAAATTTCGGTCACAAGAGGAAAAGAACGGTGAAGGTTTGGATTTGGGATGGTTGCCTGCTTTTCCTCACGTGTTTATTGCCTCCATGTCCAATTTTCTTTTCGGTTATCACATAGGGTTAGTCTTTCTCTCACAGTCTTGGACTCTGTAAACTTGCTATAAGGTTTCAGCTGTGTGATTGATTTTATCAGGGTGATGAATGGTCCGATTGTTTCGATTGCTCGAGAACTCGGTTTTGAAGGTAATTCAATTCTCGAGGGGCTTGTGGTGAGCATATTTATAGTTGGTGCATTTCTTGGAAGCATATGCTGCGGTTCGATTGTAGATAAACTTGGCTGTAGGAGGACCTTTCAGATTGACACCATTCCTTTGATTCTTGGAGCATTGATAAGGTAATTATGGTTGCGTTTCGGCTGTGGTTTGTATTTGTTTATGCATTTCGAAACATATGTTGTTGATTGATTGGCTTGGTTCATTTTGTGATAGTGCACAAGCGCATTCCTTGGATGAAGTACTTTTGGGAAGGTTTCTTGTTGGCCTCGGCATAGGGGTTAACACTGTTCTTGTTCCTATCTATATCTCAGAGGTAATATTTCATTTTTAGTTGTGGAAACATGTTAAGTTTAATTTTTTTTTTTTTTAGAAAACATGAGGGCTGTGGCTTAGAAACAACTGCGTGGAAGCTTGAATTTATACTGTGTCTTCCTTCTCTTCTGCATTATATTACATACGTTGCAGATATAAAGAGAAGTTTACCCATTTATTCACACTTCATACCTTGCAGATTGCTCCAACAAAATATAGAGGTTCATTGGGAACCTTGTGTCAAATTGGCACATGTCTTGGGATCATTTCATCACTGTTTCTTGGAATTCCCTCAGAAATTGATCCACACTGGTGAGGTTCTGTTTCCTTACTGTTTCTTGTTTGCACTTGGGACTTCAATGTCAGAGGACTCTGTCTCTCTTCGTCTCTCCCCCCATATTCGATGCCCTATTTAAACATGTACTCATGTTTCCCCTCCTAAGTCATATTTTGATTTGAATGGCCTTCAAAGAATTGTCCTTGGCTTTCATAAGGGTGTGCCCACTTGAATTCTGCATGTGTTTTTACCCTGTGAAACAGGCTTTTATTTATGGGCAGAACTTACAGCTGTAGGGATCTCCTTCATACATGTAGTGATACAGATAACATTGTTTACGTGTGCATTTTCAAAGCATAATTTTTAATTTTCCTCATGTTTGGAACATTTATGCTAAGCATACTCCTCCTCCCTGAAGAATCTTATGATTTGACATATTAGGATTGCTTTTTAGGTGGAGGACAATGCTGTATATCGCAAGTGTCCCTGGATTCGTCCTTGCACTTGGAATGCAATTTGCTGCAGATAGCCCCCGTTGGCTATGCAAGGTAAGACTAATCGTCTCTCATTATAAAAGTATGAAGCTTTTTCTGCTATGTTGTTCCTTATACTGTTTGTACAGGTTGGGAGATTGAGCAATGCTAAAGAAGTAATCAAAAATGTTTGGGGAGCATCTGAAGTTGAAAAGGCAATTGAAGAATTTCAGGCAGTAATCAAGAATGATGGTAGTGATTTGGAAAGCAGTTGGTTGGACCTATTGGAAGAGCCAAATTCTAGAGGTTGTATCAAGGTGGACTTCATATGTCTGTCATATAAAGGAATATATCTTTAGGTTGAATATCATTTGAGGACTTAAGCCACTTGACATTTAGCGACACCTTTGTAAGACATGAAAAATTATAACATCACAACTTGAAACTTGAAAAACTATCCTTGTCTTAGTTAGATAGTGATTTGATAATTCTTAAGACTTTTATATAAACTCCTTGATTCGTATATGTAAATGCTTCTTCCAATTTTATCCAGGCATTTAGTTCAGAACTAGACAAATCTGCAGTTACGAATGCACTCAGATATTTTTTGTGTGATTGCAGTTGCATGCATAGGAGGTGCCCTTTTTGTATTTCAACAGTTCGCGGGTATAAATGGGGTTCTTTACTTTTCATCATTGACTTTTCAAGATGTTGGAATTACAAGTAGTGCTTTAGCAAGCTTGCTTATTGGTGTTACCAACTTAGCAGGTATGAAATATTATGTATATGTACGTGTGTGGAGGGAAATATGTTTCTTCAACAACCCGTCATTTGCATTGTTATTGGTCATTGCAGGAGCACTTTGTGCTTTGTACTTGATTGATAAACAGGGGAGGCAGAAGCTCTTGATTGGAAGTTACATAGGAATGGTGAGTTGCATTGATAAATATTTTGTAGACAATGAGAAACTTACCTTGCATACATTGAAAAAGAGAGGAATATCTGCTTTATGAGTTTAGCAATTTCGTCATTGTGCAGGCACTTTCAATGTTTCTTGTGGTCTATGCGATCAGTTTTCCACTAGATGAGGAACTAGGGCACAACTTATCAATACTAGGAATAGTCATGTAAGCATGTGTTGTCTCTACCAATCTGGCATATGCTGTGTTTCAGAGACCAGTCCATTGATGTTCTTTCTCTTTTGCGTTTTCATAGGTACATATTTACCTTTGCAATAGGAGCTGGCCCGGTCACTGGACTTATCATACCAGAACTCAGCAGTAGCAGATCACGGGGGAAGATAATGGGATTCAGTTTTTCTGCTCACTGGGTGAGCACTTGAGTTTTCTTTTCTTGAAACTGGTGTATATATACTTTTGATATCTTATTAAATTCGTAGCGGTACTTTTTCATGTCATTGTAATTCAGGTTTGCAACTTCTTGGTGGGTTTATTTTTCCTCGACTTGGTGGAGAAATTCGGAGTTGCTCCAGTTTATGGTACCTTTGGCGGAGTTTCCTTGTTGGCAGCAATATTTTCTACCTACTTTATAGTTGAAACCAAAGGGCGCTCCCTTGAGGATATAGAAATGTCACTAATCTCAGATTTCATTGCCAGAGGCAAGAAGTGACCTTATACTGACACTTGAAGTTTCTGAAGATCTAAACTGTCGCGATACATTTATAGATCAGACTGAAGTTTCCACGGTGGAGGTTCACAAGTTTAATGCCATATTTCAGTGATTTCACCTTTTGCTTCCATGTCCTGTCAAATGTTACATTGTTACTGAATCCGAAATTATCTTCAGAGGAAGAATGCTATCTTTTAGTGGTTAAATCAGATAGTACTGAGATGCAGAGTTCAAAGAAATTTTGCGTCAACTTCTCCAATTTATGTAGTCGTGAATTTGTGGTTGTTAAACTCTCAACCTCAGGAGGCTGAGAGCATATATTCCCTTCTAACTAAACCTGGAGCAAAGTTGACAGCTTCTGCTTCTAAAACAAATGATAAAACGTTTGTTTAAAGCAACTTTCACATTAAAAAACTGATAATGAAATGGTTGTGGAATTGTAAACATTTACTTTAAAATCAATTGGACTGATGGCTCTTTATACAAGGAATTTTTTGTTACATGTTGATAAAACTAATACTTTCCATTGGAAACATGTGAATGATATTACAAGAAGGTGGTGTTCACCTGGTCAGTTGCTGACCAAAAAATTTATGCTCAACAACCCTTAGATTTACATCCAATGGTGGAAAACAAAACACATCAACTTAATAATAATTCTACCTGCCCTTGGATTTACATCTAAGGGTGGTTGAGCATTATTTTCTTGGTCAGCAACTGACCAGTTGAACATTTTCGTATTACAAGATTGCACATACTGAGCTCAGTAAAACTGCAAAAGCAATAATTTCAACTGAGCAAAATATTAACAGAAAGTATTTATTCTCTTAATGGGAATGCGGAGACTTTACCAAATACCGCATATGACATTTTATAATTGTGAGATGCGAAAATGTTCACCTGGTCAGTTATTGACCAATAAAATAATTTTCAACCACCCTTGGATGTAAATCCAATGACAGAGAGAATTATTATTAAGTTGAGATGTTTTGTTTTCCACCATTGGATGTAAATCTAAGAGTTATTAAGCATAAATTCTTTGTTCAGCAACTGACCAGGTGAACACCACTGTTGTAAGATGAGAGCTTCTATTAATACTTCTAAAATTGGCATTTAGACCACCTCACTTAATAGATTTCCAACTTACTTTTACATATAAAAATATGTTTATCTACACCTCCCTAATTTTTCCACATTGCCCATCATATAATAAAATCAATAAAAACTTTTTTGTAAATACGTGTATTCTAAATGTGTGTTGCTAAATGAACCAAAGCAACCATCTTAACACCATACGGCAAATTTTATAGTTGCTAGATTTGTATTCATCAAACAACCAACGATTAAAAACATGATATATGCCGTGCAATCGTGTGTAGTATATGCTAGTGCATAAATTATTATGTTTTTTTTTTTTCTTTTTCATCTAGTCAGCTAGTGCATCAGTAGATTACAAACACTAAAATCACAAAATCTAGGGAGTATGCTACACACAGTAGTACTCGATAGAATTTTCAGATTAAAAAATTTGATTTTGATTTTTCTCAAATTGAAATTTTTTACAAAAAAGAAATAAAAAAAGGAACCTGGCAAGCTGATGATAGGCGGGTAAACCTTTGATGTTTCCCGGGAGATTTCCAAGCGGCAAAGAGTCAGCTCCTACTGGGTCCCACATGGGAAGTGCCACGTGTGCACAGAGCGAGAGCCACCCAACTTGACCGTTTACGCATCTCTTTCCAACGAACAGACGCACACTGCAAACAAACGGACGCAGAGCATAAAATCACTACAAAATTTTCTGCTCCGGCGGATTGAGAATCTCCGGCCGTATATTAGGGTTTCTCGAGGCGAATGACGTCGTCGGCGGAGAGCAGCGACGGGGATCACGACGTCGAGCTGAACGTGATCGCGCGAGAGCAGTCGTCGTCAGCGTCGGAGGCTGATGGTGGCGCCGCCGTCACGGAGGAGATGTCTCCTCTGTTAACGCAGGCCGAGAAGCCCAAAATCAACATCTTCACTCTCTCCTATCCCCGGAGAAAGCCTGGGGTAAGATCTCCTCGCTCGTATCCTCATTTCCAGTCTCGAATTTTGTTCCTGATTGTTTGAATCGTGTGGAGATTATCATCATGAGCTAGCGTTTTGTTTTCGTAGAGTTTTCTAGTACTTCAGAGGCTTATAGAATTATTGAGGTGAAAAAATGCTACACAAAAAATTAAAAATTTGAAGGAATTAGAGTTTGAACTGTTTGATTGAGTCTCGATTATGTGAATGCTTGGTCAATTTTTCTGGAAATATAGAAGATAAGGTAATATAATGGTTAACTAATGGACTGGTGGTTTAATTGAAGTCTGGTATCTGTTTGTAGGAGGAGGTAATCAGATCATTTGAACCGGAGATATCGGCCGCATCTCAGTTTATTTTGTGGGTATGGAGTGGATCTAGATACTCTGGTCTAATGTGTATGGCCATCTCTTCTACCATCTATTTTACCATGGAAGTTGTCACAGATGTTTTTTCAGGTTAGTAAGTTCTGCATTCTGTCTAGACTGTTTGTTTAGTCTCCTGGCATAGGACAGACATGACTTGTTTCCGCTATATGGTCTCTGTGTCTTTCTATTTTCTTCGTTCATTATATTTATGTTTCTGTTTTGTTATGGCAGTTCAGCCCATTCCTTTGTTTGAGGCTGCATTTACAAGATGTACAGTTATATTGGTATTGTCGTATATGTGGTTGAGAAAGGTCGGACAGCCATTATCTGGGCTGGGAAACGTAAAAAATCTTTTGATTTCAAGAGCCTTTATGGGATATCTCTCGTTGATGAGTTTCATCTTTTGGTAAGTAACAATTGTATCTTTTTGTCTGTTCTTTTTGCTGGTTTTTACGTTCTGTGGTGTCAACGAATTCATGGTACAGTACCTGCCTCCTGCGCAGTAGCAGTATTAAGTTCAGGAATTCTGCACATATGTATGACATTTTTTTTTTGTTCATATGCATGTACATGTGGCTTTCTGAATTTTGTAAGTTCTCATCAATATGAGGTTGTGTTCAGAAAATTTTTATGTTAGCTTCTGATGAAGAGCAGAAGATTGGGGATAGGATAGAACACCTTCACATGAAATACTATTTACCTAATTGAATATCCATTGCTGTTATTATAGTATTCCAAGTGTAGCGCGTTTGAAATGTTTTCCAGATGGCTTGTGAACTCTTTCCTTTAAATTTTGATGATGTATAGTGTAAACAGCACAGAAATAACCACAAATTGGCTTATTTGTCATTTCAGCATTCAAAGGTTATCTTTATCTCAGGCTATTGTACTTAGCTTAACAACTCCAATTATAGCTTCAGTTGTGGCAAGATTCATTCTACATGAGACTTATAAAGTTGCAGAAGTTGGAGGTATGTAGTATGTAATGTTTATAACTGTGGCTTCTTCTATTTTCAGAGTAGTGTTGCATGATATGTAATATGTATTAGGTACTTGGGACCTTAATAAAGTTGTTAGCTTCTGAAAAGTTTCTTAGTGTAAATTTTGTTAGGCAGGGAGTGATTGATTCGTTAACTGTCATTCATTTTCCAGGTCTTGCGTGCAGTTTCTTTGGTGTGCTTTTCATTTTTCTACAATTGCTTACTACACAAGGTACAGAAGTGAGTTAACGTAATCTATATTAGACACTGGATGTGATGTTTTGAATATGTAGCAAGAGATTGGTTAAAAGTCCTATCGTCTATATCTTAAAACAAACAAATAGCATAAGGTTACTCACCTGCATGTCTATGCTGTTGCAAGGCTTTTCCCATCTTTTCGCTTTCTGCAAGGAAGCTATTATGAGACAGTAGTCTACTAAGTGCATATATACTTTGACTTGCTCATGAATGGGGGAAAATATGTACATAAGTTTTGTGTCTTGCTCCTCTGTGCAGTAGTAAAATCTACCAGATATTGTTACTGTGTATGCTATATGCTCATCTTTTTATTTATGCGTGAATACAGCACATTCTAGTTTGTGAGAATACTGTGCATAAATTATATGTATGAGTGAAAGAAATGTTAATGCATCTGGATGGACGAGAGTTTTAGTAGATAATGTGAAGCTAGCGCATGATAACCTGTCAACAGCTAGCAGATTAATGCTTGTAAGAAAAATTTCTCAGCTTTATTTTCATTTCTTTTCTTATGCCCCCTCTAATCTGATGAACCTTCTGAATGCAATTGTGAGTAATTTGGGCATTTTATCACTCTTCCTAAAATTGTGCACCACTAACTATGGACTATGCACGAGGATTAGATCAACATGATGAAGGAAAGAATACAAGTGTCAGTGGAAGCGGCCATATATATGCAATCTTAGCTGGTTCACTTTCATCAATAACCGGTGGAATCAGCTACTGTCTTATAAGGGCTGGAGCAAACGCATGTGACCAGCCACTGTAAGATTAATTAGTACCTTTTCTTTTTTAAGTCCTGAAATAATAAATATAATCTGATTTTTGCAATAATGTACACTTGATCAATGCTAGAACTTGATCAATGCTAGAAACTTTATAAAAAATAATCCGCTTGATCAATATGTGCTTGTTTCTTTTACTCCACCAAAGTATGTTGTTCCTCAGTGGAACATAGAGGTCATACCTTCCCATTGTGTTTGAGACCCATGCAGTAGCGTTAATTCATTATAAAGTGAGATGGGTTTTATACAAAAATCATAATCTATTAATTTTTATCAAATATGTCTATAACTGAGTTCCTTGGTTACAAGGAGAGGAAAGATTAAAAGAATTTAAGTAATTATAGGTTTGCATCTCTAGAGGTGAAAACCCCAGCATTTTATTGCATCCCTGTCCCAGTACTATTTTGGAAAATTTAGAAAATGATGTCTTATGTAATCCTGATAAACTGTCTTTTGAATTTCAGGTTGACAGTCTTCTCATTTAGTTTGCTGGCTAGTCCTGCTGCAGGAATTTGTCTTTTTTCCTTTGAGGTAAGTTGATGTCATCATTGCAATGCTGTGCTTCACAATATTGTTATGTGTTACAATGTCCACATTTCACATTCATTGTATCAGTGATTTCGTAGTGACTGAAAATGAGGATATGTATAATATTTATTTTTGATCAAGGGAGGGGTGAGATTCAAAGTCTTGCCATAATAAGTTAATGAGAACTACATTTTTTTAATGCTTCCAAGTGATCTATTCGATTATAATATTGTTGATGGATGTTGTCTTATACGACAATCCTATCTAATGTGGGAAACTTCTCATAACAATAAACGTTTGCAAGTTATTATTTTTTTTTTTAACGCAAGACGACCGACTATATTAATGAAACCAAGAGAATTACATTAGGTATAGAGGAGTTCCCCTTAATTTATATTGTGATTTATGAGTTGGTATCCATTATGTTATCTTACTCTTATAAACATGTGAGCTGGATGCAGGAGGGTTGTTCTTGGTGCAGTCATCTGAGTTTGATTATTATATTTTCAGTGTTGTAATGGCTTAGAGTGATATATTTAGCTACGATGCTTTCTGGTTATTGCCGATTCGGGTTTCTCAAATGCTTATGCTTCCTTTTGCAGAAGTTTGTATTCCCAAGTTTTTACTCATTATCACTTATGCTCGTACTTGGCGTTCTGGCCTTTTTTGCAGAGGTGATGTGGTGAACTATTGTCCATCTTCTTTTTTTTGTCGCTGGCAGAACTATGATGCAATAAAGCATGCATTAGTTTCTAGACTTCTATTTCTAATAATACTCCAGCATTATGGAGTTCTGAACTTTGTGTCCTTGATTTCAGGTATTTTTAGCACGTGGGCTGCAGCTTGAGAAAACTAGCAAAGTTGCAAATGTTCTATACATGGAGGTATGCCCTGTTTGTACTTGGATATCATATATGGGATTGAGAAGTTGCTTGTAAAATGCGTAGTCTGATCTGATCCAGCAAGAGCACGGGATATATGGGGGATAGGGAAACAGGCAATTAGGAAGCAGTATCAGTTATTATGTTAAATCAGATAAAGAAACATAAGGAAATGCATCCAACATGGGAAAAAATTTCGTTCAAGTGTTACAATTCATAACATTATCAAATTTTTTGTACTTTTTTAACAACGTACCCAGTTCAGTCCCTTTTATTTCTCTGTTTCAGGCTGCACTGTCACAACTTTGGGTCATTGGTTCTGCAAGGATTGCACCAACTTTTGGTCGAATTTTCGGTTGCCTGCTTATTTTAATTTCCGTTTTTTGCACCATGTATATTGGACCTGATAAAGAGGACTGAGGGAACATAACTACTCTGATTTGTAGAGAGGTATGCTCCTTATTTTGACACCGATTCTTGGTTGTGCTCAACCTGTTCATTTACAGGAAAAGAGGAAATGTTATACAAAGCATTCGTATTTTTGTCTCAACATGATTTTTTCAACCACCTCTCCAACCTTTCAATACAGCAACTAATTGCAACGACAATTGACAAACTTATCCACGACTTCAAAACAAGAAAATCGTCTAACTCGGAAAATAGAGCACTTGGGTCTTGCAGATATAGACTTGAACATATTTCCTGCATAAGAACCCGAAGTAATTATAAAGCAGTTAATCCTGTTAAGAAGACCATTACAAATATGACAATTAGATATGAGTTCCAAATTATCAGTGCTGCAAATACTGTTTTGTATATAAATTTGTTTGTGCAACAAAATCTGAAAGTTTAAATTCAGAGCAAGTGACGAACTTATTGCTCGATGCCGATACGTCAACTCGGTCGCAGAAAGCAGTACTTGTAGCCAAAGTTATTATTATTGTGACATTATTCCCTTACCTTGCAGGTAAATAATTCATGAAAATTATGGCTACAGATGCATTAACAAGGCCAACCTACACCTTACAAAGTTTGAAATTTTAGCATGAATTGTCTTTCGTCCCTGTACTATAATCGAATGTAAATTTCATCAAATTGCCACTAAAAATTGCATGTACATCACCCATATAGGAGCATGTAAATTTTGTCAAATAACTAGGCGAGTCATCTGTGATTTTCAATGAAAATTTGACCGAACAACAACATAATAAAGTAAACTTGAAATTGGAGGACCAAAAATAACCGCAAATTCTTTTTACTGAAGCAAAATGCAGGATTACAGGATGATGAAGTATGACTATGACTATGACTAGAATGGTCCATCCCTCTTTCTCTAACAAAACTGGCCTGAAAAAAAGCGACTCCTTTTGACAACAAAACAACCTACAAAGGACCCAATTGAGCCCTCATCTATTTCTTCCATTTCAAAAAGTTTCAAAAGCTCCCACATTTTTAGGCTAGGGAAAGCATCCAACCCAAGCCAACGTCCCTAATAATAGAGAAAAACTTCCACAAACAAAAAGAAAGATTCTTATCTTGTATGTTTTGAAAACGAAATATGAACACAAACACATCGGGTTTACTCTTCTTTTTTCTTTTTTTTTAACAATTATTTTTCAAAATTTAAAATTCTCCATGGGAATCGGATTTTGTGGAGAAAGTAAAGGGAGAATGTCATGCTTGTGGTGGGAAACTGGGAATATTGTTTACAGAAGGAAGTCTCTGCCGAAAGCTCAAATAAAACACTCGCACGTGCCACCCCACCTCCTTTGACTTTACCCACTCTCCCCATTTTGCCCATACTCTTAACCCCATATTTACACTCCTTGCCACTGTCTAAAGTCTCCACCTTTACCAAGTAGTCAAGTACTAACCCAACAGAGCCATTAACTCTCTAATAAATTTCCAGCTGAAATGAACAATAACATCAACAACTCACTGCAAACCACTAATTGATTTACCAAAAATAACCTTGCCTTTTAACCAAGGGTTAAATACTGGAGCTTTTTTTTTTTTTACTGTGGTCATGGCTTCAATCAGTCACTGGAGGGTGATGATGTTATAAGGTACTGAAGCAGAGTCTAAATCAGTCGTGGAGATTTATCCTCGGGCCCCAAAAAAACCTCGCCAAAAGATTTGACGTACAACGAAAGGTGGGGATAAAAGCGTCTTTTCGTTGATATTCCATCAGAAAGATGTGGGGGGATGGGATGGGCGATTTGTTGTATGGGGGGCAAATGTGTAATCTTGAAGACTGCTTAAAGGAGCAGGCTTTGTTCTCTGCTGCTTTGCATGTTGTTGTTTCTTCTGTAGTGTGCAGTGTGCTCTCTCTCTCTCTCACTTTATATCTGGACTCTTTTTTCTCACTTTGGTGTGTCTTGGTTCTTCTTCTCCATTCTTCTTTGGGGTTTCCGGGGTTTTGTTTTGTTGAAGCACTTTGCCTTTTTTCAGAGCTTCATCAATGGCTGACATTACACACCCTCCAATGGACCAGCTCCAGGACCTTGAGTACTGTATAGACTCCAACCCACCTTGGGGTATGTGCTATCTCTTCTCTCTCTTTTTTTGTTGTTGTTTTCATCGCCTGTACAAATATATCTTTGTGAAATGGGCCTGTGGCTCTTCAACTAGGCTCTTTACTCTCTGTTTCAGAAGTTTTAATCTGGGTTTGGGGTTTTGAGGGCAATGATCACTGTGGAAGAGAAATGGGATTGTGGTGGCTTGGTAGCTTTAATGATTTCTGAGATTATAGTCACACTGGTGTTTCTTCCGCTAGTATAGATTGAAGCAATGTGGCATTACAAGGTTGACACTGTGAGATGAAGAATCGTTATTTTAAGAAAAGGGTGAGTTTTTGAGGTGTATTGTTGAGTGTCTTAGTTGTTCTGTGAGTAACAGGAATTACATTTATCATATGGAGACTGGTGGGGTATGAGGTTTTGTTGTTTAGGACTTAGGAGAGATTAATTTATGAACTTTGTTTTGTTCCTGAGAGGTTATAAGAAAGAAACAAAAATATTATTATGTAATTGGTTGGTGTAAGTTAATGTGGCATCATACTTGCCCCACAGAAATGAAAGTTCGTACTGTAGCTTTAAGTGCTACTGTTAAAGATGGTATAATGAGTTTGTCTTCTCATTTCTTTTTTGGGTCACACTTTCTGGGCTACAAAACAGAGGTTTGGTAGGGATCAAGGTTATAGTGTTGAAGACTTTAGCAATGTGTGATTGTAATTCCCATTTTAGCCGTTAGGGGAAAGCTTCTACATTTTTTGTTGAATTGCAGCTGATCAATACTTTTTTTTTCTCCCTCGTGTACCATTTGAATTGTGAATGTGACACAGACAATTTAGTAATCATCGTTTGGTCATGGCATGATTAAGACGACTATTGAGTTGTTCTGCAAGAAAGATTATTAGGGGGATTAATAAGTTTGCTCCTTGATTGCTTTTATCTCTCGTTTCTGGTTTGATTCAAGCTTTTGTCTTGCAGCTGAAACCATAGTTCTGGCATTTCAAAACTACATTGTCATGCTTGGCAAAAGTGTAATGATCCCTTCGTTACTTGTCCCTGCAATGGGTGGAAGTGATGTAAGCTGTTTTTCTTGCAAATTGATAACTTCATACTTCTCGTCATCTTTGGTCCATATGATAAGTTCTTCTACTTCTGTTAATTATTTGATTAAAGAAATAAATTTCGTGTTCACAACCAGGGTGACAAAGCACGAGTAATACAGACTCTCCTTTTTGTTGCTGGAATTAAGACACTTCTCCAAGCACTTTTTGGAACCAGGCTACCTGCTGTAGTTGGAGGCTCCTTTGCTTATGTCGTTCCAATAGCCTACATTATAAACGACTCCAAATTGCATCGGATTACTGATGATCATGAAGTAAGCAACTTTCCTTGTACTGTTCCCTTGCTACATGGGAAGTGGGTCTGGAAATCTTGTGGAATTTAATATATGCAAAATATATTCCATGGAATTTTAGTCTACTGATTCAATAGGGGCCGGCTTCAGATTGGATGGTGTCTTTGTAGCGATGTCTTCTTAGGATAGAGACCCATGGTTTCAATTGGGCCAGTTTTCCTAAAAGGTTGATAGTTGAGAGCGGTTCATGATGCAAAATGGTCAGAAATAGTAAAGGTAGTTAAATGCACGATGTCAAAAAGCTTAACATAAGTTAAGAAATCTTTGCATAAACAAAACTTACTTAAAATGTATGCACATAAGAGTAATTTTAAGACTAAATAGGAGGCCAAATGAGTGCATGCGGTTCATCAATTTTGTGACCTTGATAATACATTCATGTCAGTGTAAACCTCAATCCCATTAGAGATATATGCATTTCTTTTCTATTCAGCAATTGTACTTAAAGCACCTTTCTTATTTGGTAGGGTATTGAAAGAGATCTTCCCATGTCATTGGTTTGCAGAGATTTATACAAACAATGCGTGCTATCCAAGGAGCTCTAATTGTAGCTTCAAGCATACAAATCATTCTGGGTTACAGCCAAGTTTGGGGTCTCTTCTCACGGTATTTTGATTTTAGAAACCAATAATGGAAATTTTATGCTTTTATTTTATGTTGATTGATGAAGCATCAGATGGGTTATTCTGCAGGTTTTTCAGTCCACTTGGCATGGCACCTATAGTTGGATTAGTGGGCTTAGGATTCTTTGAACGAGGATTTCCAGAGGTAAATCTTTCTAGAGGAAGCAACTTTTCATTTCCATTGGGTTGAACCTGAAGGACTTCCCTGCCATGTGGCCTTAAAGAACAGCATTTTTATCTTCTAGAAAATCACAGAGCTTTCATCCATTTATTCCATAATGGTGTAAAGTTCTGGCAATTAACTAGAAGAGGACCACTTTGAGGGTTTCAGTATTTATATTGCTTCATCATTGCATAAGATATGCTCTTTGTGAATTGTCAATATTGAATATTTCATGTTTCTATGTAGAATCTTTGTTCCATTCCATCAATGAACTTTTGATTTATATATTAAATCTGTGACTAATGTTTTTATTTCAACCATGAAACATTAGAACCTGGTGAAAACTAAACCATATGGACTGTAAATAAGGATACTTCATTGCAATCATTCTTTTTACCATATCAATGATAGCTAGCTGATATTCCACTTTTGCAACCTATCTATTCATTCTCTTTAGAAACTATTCCAGTGAGTAAAAAGTTTCCATCTTTTCAGTTGGGAAAGTGTGTGGAAATTGGACTTCCAATGCTGTTGTTGGTCATCGGGTTTTCTCAAGTAAGTAACTTAAAATTACTATTTATTTGGCACCTCCATTAATAATTTTTTTTTCCGGATGAAATGATTCATTATGTCATTTTCAGTATCTGAAGCATGTGAGACCACTTAGAGATGTCCCTATCTTTGAACGGTTTCCAGTATTGATTTGTGTCACAATCATTTGGATCTATTCCCTAATCTTAACTGCCGGTGGGGCTTACCGAGACAAACCCAATAAAACCCAAGTCAGCTGTCGTACGGATAGAGCAAATCTCATATCGACTGCCCCATGGTATGCCCAAGAAGAATGTGCCTTCTCATAATGCGTCTTCTGGTTCTTAATTTCTTTTAATACTTATTCATATTTTTGAGATTTTTTTTATGCCATATCAGGTTCAAGTTTCCATATCCGCTGCAGTGGGGTCCACCTACATTTTCTGCTGGTCACTCATTTGCAATGATGTCTGCAGTTCTTGTTTCAATGGTTGAGGTATGTATCAAGTTTTGGAAGTACTATAATATTGTGTCGTTTATTGATGAGGTGATATATATCATAACTTAACTATAACAGCCTTAGTCTATGATCGATGTTAGTTTCCTCCTTTAATATGTCTCTAGGACTGTATGTCTTATCCAAAGCACTTCTTGGGTCCTGACAATTACTTGTATATCGCAGTCAACTGGCGCATACAAGGCTGCATCGAGATTGGCAATTGCCACTCCTCCTCCTGCTTATGTTTTGAGCCGGGGTATTGGCTGGCAGGTGAACTCATTTGAAACCTCATGACAGTTTTCTATGGAGTAGTTTTTGTAACTGCGGCATGTGTCGTGCTAGATCTTGAGTGTAATTGTAAATTTTACAACGAACACCGCAAAGAACTAATTTGTTCTATCAAATGCTCCAACCTTTCTTCCCCATATCTCAATGGAGGTATAAAAAGATTGCCCAAATGTTATGAGCATTAGAAAGTATTTTGCCAAAAGATATTTGCTTGCTTAATGTTGAAATTACTTCTCGTACATTTTTGAAACTGTCCTCCATCACTGCAATGAAAAAGGACAGCACAATTATATTTTTTATAGATAATTTATAGTAAAGGATAAACCAATCTTCAGGTACTAATAAGTGTTGGGGTTGTTTCTCAATGGATCATTAGTCCAGAATATAGTTAGCACGAAAGGGTAATTTGTTATATAGAATATAGTTCCATGAACTCACATTAGAACAGATTTTTTCTGGTAACAAAGAGCTGATAGTGTATTGTAAGTAGTTCCAGAATGTAGTTAATGCAAAAAGGTAACTCAATCTTTTTTCTGGTAATAAAAAGCTGATTAGTTTTCACAATGTTGGCAGGGAATCGGTGTTCTGCTTGATGGACTATATGGAACAGGCACTGGTTCAACTGTTTCTGTGTAAGACACCACATTAGATTCCTACAAAGCTTTCTCTGTGGTCTTTTTTTCCATTTAACATTAGTTTGATTGAGATAGTTGTCATGTATTTCAGGGAAAACGTTGGACTCCTTGGACTGACACGGGTTGGAAGTCGGAGAGTTGTTCAAATTTCTGCTGGATTTATGATATTCTTCTCAACCTTAGGTAAGAATTTTACCTTAATGAGACAATAAATTCATGGAGATAGGTAGGAAGGTTGCTCCTAACTGCTTGACTGATCTCCTTGTGAAACATATAATTGCTATGTTGCGAAGAAAATTCCAGTGAACTTTCTACTTCAGAAACTAAATTGATCTGTAAAGAAAATCGGGTCTTCAAAATTCTGCTACAGTTGCATATTTTAGTTCATGGTTTCGCGTATAAGATTCAAAAGATATTGTTCATGGTTTATTCCTCCAATATTTTTTCAGGTAAATTTGGAGCTGTATTTGCATCTATACCTGCCCCTATATATGCTGCACTATACTGCATTCTCTTCGGCCTCGTGGGTATGCATTTTGTGAGCTTAATTAAGGTTATCCATTAATTTCTTCTTCACTCTCATCACAAATATTCCTTGTCCATTTGCAGCTTCAGTGGGATTATCATTTCTTCAATTCACAAATATGAATTCCATGAGAAACCTCATAATTACTGGGCTTTCGCTGTTCCTTGGGATATCAGTCCCCCACTTCTTCAATGAATATTGGAATCCTGTTCATCATGGTCTTGTCCATACCAATGCCGGATGGGTGAGTCATATTGCCAGCAAACATTTCTGGATAATGTGTAGTATTCTGTTGGTTATAATACTATGTTACCGTGTTTGTTTGCAGTTCAATGCATTTTTGAATACGATATTCTCATCTCCTGCTACTGTGGGGTTGATAGTGGCTGTGTTTCTTGATAACACAATAGAGGTAGAAAAAGCAAAGAAAGACAGGGGGATGCCATGGTGGGTTAAGTTCAGAACATTTCGAGGAGACAGCAGAAACGAAGAGTTCTACACTTTGCCGTTTAATCTCAACAGGTTCTTCCCACCTACGTAGCACTCGGGCAGCACATTTTAAGAAAACTACATCTGATTATTCCTCCTGCATCACCCTAATTCTAACATGAGTAAACAGCTTCATTAGAGTAGCAGACTAGTAGTGTATTCAAGATTCAAGAATACTCTTAGCAAGTGAGAAATTTTCTTCAGCTTCACTATTTTTTTGTGGGCCTTGTAACACAGTTACACAGGTCTAGATTAGGATTGTAGAGCATTTCGTGATCCATGCTTTTTGTAGACGACGCAAATAATAAAGAAGGAATGCAATCTTTCTCCTCTCACACTCACCAAAGCTTGAAATTACTTCGATCTTATGAAATGGAGATTTGAACTCGGATCTCAGATCTCATCCATTATTGTGAAAAGAAATGGAGACAAATATTGAGATTTAGTATGGTATATAATGATTCAGATTTTACCGTCCTCTTTAATAAAGAATGACACTTTTGATGACGTAATATCTTTTGGTAAAAGCCTCATCAAAATAACATAAAATATGACACATTTGCGAAGATTTTGCCAGTAAAAGCATAGTGTGGAAGAATAAAATATAAGAAATGACGATGAATTTCATCGTTAAAAGGCTCTTATGAAAAAATAGGGTTTACAAAAAAGTCTCGATCGGTGAAAGCCTCATAAAATTAAAAATTTAAAAAAACAAACTTTTGTTGATGAACCTTCCCATTGACAAAAGTCTTAGAAAAATAAAATAAAATAAAATTGAAAACAAAAAAAACCATTTTTTACCGATATTTTCATGAATAAAAGCCTCTCATAAAACAAAATCAAAGAAATTCTGGAACTTCAGTAGGAATATTTATAATAAATTTAAATTCAATTTAAAGTTGGAAAAAGACCTTAAGCTAGTGTAACAGAATTGGAAGGATGTTTGAGGCAGCAAAAAGAATCCAATGTAATAATTTATTTGATGTTTCTGATTGAGTCTGGCAATATTTGATGTACTAAAACATGAGATTAGGCTATATAATTCTAAATTGCCCAATTAAATTTCCGATCTCCAGGCACAGCAGATAGGAAATATTTCCAAGTGATACCGAGCAGTGTTACTACAATGCAGTTCTTTTTTCTTTTTCTTTTTTGAAGAGGAAAAGAGAGTTACAACACAAACAAAGCCTCCAACAACAATGCAGTTTAAAACAGCAGAGAGAATAAAAGGGAGAGGATACTCTCCTAAGCTCATTTCTGTCCTAACCTTCCTAACCTTTTCACTAGATAACGACACGTGCTTTTAATGAATCTGATGGTCTACAATAATTCTAGTTAGTTTTTTTTTTCGTTCTTTCTGTCCCATTCTTCTCTCTCTCTCTCTCTCTCTCGTCTTCTTCTTCTTCTTCTTCTTCTTCTTCACTCAGCAATACAAACATCAACTAATCAAAACAAGCATTATTTAGGGTTTCAATGGGTATGAAGGAAGAAACCCGCAGTTGTCGTTTCAATGGGGATGAAGGAACAAACATCAACTAATCAATACAAACAGTAAAAAGGAAGATGCAAGAGTTTCTTCTCATCATTTGAACTTTGAAGATTTTTGAGCTAGATCCAGATGGATGAATTTGCTCTTCGTCATTGAATTAAAGAAGAAATGAACAATGATTTACTCTTCAATTAAAGTTTCAGCCGAATGGGTCGATTGGGATTGTCCCCTAGTGTTTAATTTTGCCATCTGGGAGAGAGAGAGCATGGCAGAGGGGAGAGAGAGAGAGAGACAACAATGGAGGAAACTATAAGAAATAACAGAGAAGTCTTGAAGCTTGAATGGGTATTATTGTAAAAATCCCAACTCAAAAGAGACGTAGACCCTTAGATGTGATATTAGCCCTGTGTCTTACTCTGAGAGAAAGCTTAGGTAGCTCAGCTAAGCTCAGGAGAGGATCCTCTCCCAGAATATTCTGGAATATGTATACATATGATGGAGGAGCTACAAAACCACATGTAACAGCAGCAGAAAAGGCCGACTCCATATTTTTGCTTTCACCAAGAGCCCTATTATTTGGGAAAACAATTTAGGTTGGGAGTCGGCCCAATAACCGGTGTGGTTCGAGTTTATCGCAATGGTGGCGGCCCAATCACTATGCGTATGTCTTGGTTTCTGTCTCTGAAACTGGGCAACAGGGATTTCCATAAGCTTTCTGTATCTTCATCACATGTCACCTCCTCTAACTGCTTCAAATCCAATACTGATCGAGGCAGAGTCGTCAATCTCCTGCAACCTCTCGTGTCGATCTTTCTTAAACTCCTCATTTGACCAATGCATTCAGGTAACTCGCGGAATTCTTCGCAATTAAAGATGCCAAGAAAGTTCAACTTCTTGAGGTTTTTGATCGAGTTTGGAAGCTCTGAAAGATCAGGACATGACCTCAGCCTCAATACTTGTAAATTGACCAAATTTCCAATCTCGTCAGGCAAAGCCCATACTTGAAATACTCGAACTTCTGTGAGGGTGACCTTCTTTAGGGAAATCAGATCACATAGCCCTCGAAGTACTGTCCTAGTATCACTTGGCAAGTGAAATAATAATGAACCGTGTTTGATGTGTATCTCTTCTAGATTTGGAAAAGCATGGGCAAGTTTGGCCGAACCGATTCCGGTACTACATCTGATCAAAGACAACTTGCGTAGACTCTTCACTTGTATGGAGTTCTTGACTATGGATGAAATTGAGATGCCCCTTAATCTGATTCTCTTTAGATTGGATAACCGACTTAGTACTTGAAAATTATGCAAGACAACTGGAACCCGGGCCTCCTCACCTGTGATTACTAGTACCTTCAATTTGTCCATTTTCTCCACAAATTCGGGTATATACAACATGTCCCGCACATTCAAGTACCGCATATTCAAGATCAGTACCTCTGTTTCTGGCAGATGCATGTTGAGGCATTTCAAAGTTGAAGACTCTACATACAAAATGCTATATGATGCAAGTGTGGGGAGAACTAAACTGAATTGAATCTAGTAAAGACACACACACACACAAATATTGTCCAAGTTAAAGAGAGATGGAAAAACGGGACCTACCAGCTGATAGAGATAGAAGACGAGCTTTCATAACTTGATACTTTTGTTCCCTCCACCACTTGGGAAGATTGCTTCCACATGTGTCTATGATCAATCTTTCTCTATGCTCTACCGGATCTAGTTTCGAGTGATAAATAGCGAGCTCCCTAAGCACATCATGTTGGGTGACATAGTGGTAACCATAATATCCTTCCCCATCCAAGCTCGATGCCCTGGTTAATTATGATAAATTATTCCTCATATAAAATTATAGCTAGTTAATTATACACTTGTTGTAGTAAATAGGTAAATGTCTATATCATGGAGTATACACTTAGGAAAGTGGAGAATGTGTGGTTTGTATGGAATGCACATTGAGAGGTAGAGAAATTGTGTAGCAAATATACTAATGTATGTAGGGCAATTTACACTACTTTTGTAACCCTATATAACCCCCCTCAATATGAGAGGAAGACTCACCAATTCACTCTTCAGTTTCTCTGAAACACGTTATCAGCACGAAATTGCTCTAGAAATTAGAATCGAAATCGATAAGAGTAGAGAAAGTTCATGATCCGAACAAGGTCATTTTACCAACCTTACAAGAAACCCCCAAATCCTATCACATATCAAAGCCCTTGATCCCAGAAGCTCAGAACCGGTCTCAGAACCTCCAAAACCGGCCAAAAACAGCCTGAACCGGCCTCTGGAATTCCTGAACCGCTGCCGAGCAGCTGCCGAGACCCCTGCACACCACCTGCCGAGACCTGCCGAGCAGCTGCCGAGAGCCCTGTAGACCCCCTGCCGAGACCTGCCGAGCAGCTGCCGAGAGCCCTGCACACCACCTGCCGAGACCTGCCGAGCAGCTGCCGAGAGCCCTGCAGACCCCCTGCCGAGCACCTGCCAACAGCTGCCGAGCCCCCTGCCGACAGCTGCCGAGCCCCCCTGCCGAGCACCTGCCGACAGCCTGCCGAGCACCTGCCGAGCCATTTTCCGGCCACTTTTCTGGCAACTTTTCCGGCAACTTTTCCGGCCATTTCCGGCCACTTTTCCGGCGACTTTCCGGACACTTTTCCGGCGATTTTCAAGACACTTTTCCGGCGACTTTCCGGACACTTTTTTCCGGTCAATTCTTAAGGTAAACTTTTCTAAAAGTTCCCGTTTTTGAAGTTTTTATTACTTTTCTCTTCTTTTCACGGGGACTTCCAACATCCCTTATTCTACCCCCCTTTCTTCTTCATAGGGGAGACCAAAAAGGCCGAACTGTGGGGGTTCGTGCTCACTCCAAGCTTGGAGCTTGTAGAGTCCTCCAAACTTAGAATTTGTTGAGAAGAAAACAATCGACCACATACATCATTGTTTCGATTTAATCCAAAACCCCTCTTGGAATCAAGATTTTCTTGGAAGCGACTACGCTCAGAAAATCCCTAATTTCTTGAAAGCGATTACGCTCAGAAAGTTTATAGTTTTTCGTGGTAGCCTTTTTCGCTCCGAAACTAACCCTATTTTCTTGTTGTTCTTCAGGATGAGTAACCTGAACAAGTTGAGCTTCAACCCACTAGGGACAACAGGCGCAGGATACCACAGGTGGATCCGCGATATGCGCCAGCATCTTAAGGCTGATGGGATCCTGAGTACGATCCAAGAGCCAAGTCAGGACGTGCTTACTCCTCAACAAGCTCTTGCTTTTGAAGCAAATAGAGCAAAGAGAGAGGCTAATGAAGCAAAAGCCATCATTCTCATGACAAGGCACATGAATGACGCGCTCCAAAATGAGTACCTCAATGAGGAAGACCCAAGAAAGCTATGGGTAGAACTCGAGCAGCGTTTTGGCAACGTCCGTGATTCCCTGCTTCCCGACTTAGAAGAGAGATGGCAAAGCCTCCGCTTCTGTGATTTCAAGACAGTTCTTGACTACAATTCGGAAGCACTTCGTATCAAGTCTATGATGGAATTCTGTGGACATCAAATCACTGATACGATGTTGATCGAGAAAACTCTCTCTACCTTCCCTGTCTCTGCATTAATGATAGCTAAAAACTATCGAATTGATATCAATGCTAGACGCATCACAAGATTTCATGAGCTAATTGGTGTCATGAACGTAGCTGAAAAGCACGACAACATACTTGTGAAGAACTATAACTCTAGACCCGTGGGAACCAAGTCAATTCCGGAATCTAATTATAGTCGCACCTCCAAGGGAGGACGCAAGGAGCGAAACCCTAAAAGAAGGGATAATTATGGGCGTTCAGGTCCATATTCTCGCCCTAAAGAGGAAGGAAACCGCCAAGATAGGCGTGCACGGAACCGTGGAGGTAAACGTGTGAAGAGAGAGCGAGGCCAAGCCTCCGGTTATGGTGGTAACACCACCAATGGAAACAACCGTTTTCAAAGTGCTCCTAAAGCACCTCGATCAAGGGAACCTGACCATAATGATGCTTGTCTCCGATGTGGACTACCTGGACATTGGGCAAGGGCATGTAAAGCATCCCAGAATGTTGCAAACGCATACAAAATGTATCGTGAAGCAAGGGAGGCAAATTACATGGAACAAGAAGATCAAGATGGCAATCTCGATCTAAGGGTGGAAGACGACAAAAATCAAAACCCAGAAACTGGCGATTTTGATTAAGTCTCTCATTTTCCAAGAGATGTAGGCAATCGCCACATTATCCTATAGTAGATGCCAATGGGATTAATCTTTCTTAGCAGGCGTACTCAATGCAATTGTGATGTCTAGGAAGGTTTTGAGATAATTGGTACTTAAGCGAGCCTTTGCTCCACCAACATCTCTCTACTCACCTGGTCACCTTTGCATTGGAATTACCGAAATAAGTTAGACGACTACCATTGCTTTGCATTAACTAAGTTTATTGGATTACGCTTTCTTTGATGAAATAAATGATGATGTAATTCCGTTTGGCTTATTAATAAAAGTTGAGTTCTTTCCTTTATGACTCCTTTTTAATTACGAGCTTTTCTCTTAAGGAATGGATGAACTACAATGTCTCGCAGATAGTGCGACTACGCACACCATTCTACGACATAGGCAATTATTCTTGGAGATGTTGCCTACATATTCCACTATGACTACGATGGCTGGGCCATCAGGTTTAGTTCAAGGACATGGAATGGCCCAATTCCTATTGCCAAATGGCACCTTGATTAAAGTCACTGAAGCTCTCTATGCTCCTAAGGCAAATCGAACCTTATTGAGTTTTAAAGATTTAAGAGCCAACGGATTCCATGCGGAAACGCATACTGAGAACGGAAAAGAGTTCCTTTGCATTACCTCTAATGATTGCGGACGAAAGCGCATCTTAGAGAAACTTATGTGTCAATCTAGTGGACTTTATGTCACTACAATTCGACCAATTGAATCCAATAATGTCATAAGAGAAGATCTCTTGGATTCTGACACATATTGGCTTTGGCATGACCGACTAGGGCACCCTGGTCGTGATATGATGCTCCGTATACTAAAGACTTCACACGGACATCCATTCTTCAGAGTGAGAAGAAGCAAGAATCGAGAATTGATTCCTGGACTTAACAAGACCGCAACAATTGCAGCATCTGGTGCTGCAGCCGTCTTGGGGCGCCATAAGGCTGCCCAAGTCCCATATGATGACACCAACCATGAGCATAACGCCATGATTGTTCCTCCAAATGGCTACAATGCCATAGAAGGAGATGTAGTCACACATTTTGCTTCTAATAGCGCTACAGACGCTCAGGCCCAACCAAAATCCTCATTGGTTGCTTCTAAGGCCCCTCGCTCATTTTGCAAAGCCTGTTCCTTCGGGAAATTAGGACCGAGACCATCCTACGCAAAGGATCCTAAAATACTCATTCCGTTCTTACAGAGAATCCAAGGGGATATCTGTGGACCAATTCAACCATCATGCGGACCCTTCAAATACTTTATGGTATTGGTTGATGCGTCGACACGCTGGTCACATGTCGCGCTGTTGTCCACTAGAAATGCTGCTTATGCTAAACTCCTCGCCCAGATTATCCGTCTACGGGCTCACTACCCTGACCATCCAATTAAGTCAATTCGACTTGATAATGCGGGGGAGTTTACATCGAAAACATTCGATGACTATTGCATGTCACTGGGGATTGATGTAGAACATCCAGTTCCCCATGTTCATACCCAAAATGGTCTCGCAGAAGCTGCTATCAAACGACTACAAATGATAGCACGGACATTGGTAATGCACACTAATCTTCCTGTTTCTGCTTGGGGATATGCAATATTACATGCAGCGACGCTAATTCGTCTACGACCCACTGCAACCCAATCTTACTCTGCGTTACAGCTAGTGACTGGGTACGAGCCTGATATCTCGCACTTACGCATTTTTGGGTGTACTATTTATGTGCCTATTACGCCGCCACAGCGTACTAAGATGGGTCCACAACGACGAATGAGCATTTATGTTGGATATGAATCTCCAACTATCGTCCGCTATCTTGAACCCTTGACAGGCGATCTCTTTACCGCTAGATTTGCGGATTGTCACTTCGATGAGACAGTCTTCCCATCATTATGGGGAGATAAGAACACAAATGTTCAACAGGAACGACAGGAATTGTCGTGGTCTGTCCCCACTATGTCTCATCTCGATCCCCATACCGCACAGTCCGAACTTGAAGTGCGAAGAATAATCGAGCTCCAGAACGTAGCAGACACTCTGCCTGATGCGTTTTCTGATGTTGCTAAAGTGACGAGATCACACATACCTGCAAACGTGCCTGCAAGGATTGATGTCCCGAATAATGGACATAACGCCACTCCTATAACGCCAGGAGATGGCACCATTGCTCAACATGGCAATAATGTGGCATCTATGGCTGCAGGTCCCGCAAGGAAGCGCGGTAGACCGATTGGTTCGAAGGATACTCGCCCTAGAAAAAGAGCGAATGAGGCACAAATAAATCCTTTGATCATCGATACTCAAAATCCGTCCCATGAGAATGTTCCGGATTATGGTTATGTCCAAGAGACATCATTGGGGGACGCCTCAGTGTCAGAACCTATCCATGAGAACATAGAGATCTCTGTAAATTACACTAGTGTACATGGGACGTGGGAAAGAAACTCCATCATCATTGATGATGTATTCGCGTATTCAGTGGCGCGTGAGATTATTGAGACCGATGACATCGAACCACGCTCCGTTGATGAATGTCAACGTAGAGCTGATTGGCAAAAATGGAAAGATGCGATCCAGGCAGAACTTGATTCTCTAACGAAAAGAAAGGTATTTGGCAAAATTGTACCAATACCACCCAACACCAAACCAGTTGGTCACAAATGGGTATTCGTTAGAAAGCGTAATGAGAAAAACGAGATTGTAAGATACAAAGCTCGTCTCGTGGCGCAAGGCTTCTCACAACGCCCTGGAATCGACTACGAGGAGACCTACTCTCCCGTAATGGACGTTATTACGTTCCGCTACCTTGTCAGTTTGGTAGTTTCCGAAAAACTGAACATGCAGCTTATGGATGTGGTTACTGCATATCTATATGGGGATCTAGATACGGAGATATACATGAATATTCCAGATGGAATTCAACTACCCAAATCAAGTGGCTCTAATCCACGGAGCGTGTTTGCAATTAGATTGAAACGCTCACTATATGGATTAAAACAATCCGGACGGATGTGGTATAACCGTCTAAGTGACTACTTGATTGGTAAGGGATATGTCAATAACGAACTATGCCCATGTGTGTTCATAAAAAGGACAAGTTCCGGATTTTCAATAGTAGCGGTTTATGTCGATGACATGAACATAATTGGCACCCTTAAAGAGTTAAGGGAAACCGCTGAACACTTGAAATCCGAGTTTGAGATGAAAGATCTTGGGAAAACACGGTTTTGCCTCGGTTTAGAACTTGAGCACCGTAGAGATGGTATCCTGATTCATCAATCAGCTTATACCCAAAAGATGCTTAGGCGTTTCAACACTGACAAAATTAAGCCTTCAAGCACCCCAATGGTCGTCCGTAGTCTTGATCCAAAGAAGGATCCATTTCGTCCAAAAGATGACGATGAAGAAGTGCTAGAGGCAGAAGTGCCCTACCTAAGTGCAATAGGTGCATTATTGTACTTAGCACAATGCACGAGACCAGACATCTCATTCGCTGTGAACTTGCTAGCTAGATATAGCTCTGCGCCAACACGACGCCATTGGACTGGTGTTAAAGATATCTTTCGATACCTAAGTAGTACGATCGATATGGGCTTGTTCTATCCCTACAGAAAGAAGATGGATTCGGACCCATCAAGTGTCAGGAACGCCACACATAGTGGATTGCGTTCCCTCTCCCCATCCCAAAACGATATAAGTGTTTTGGAAGGTTTTGCTGATGCTGGGTACCTCTCTGACCCACACAAAGGTCGCTCCCAAACTGGTTATGTTTTCACCATGGGAAAAACCGCGATATCCTGGAGGTCTACAAAGCAGACCCTAGTCGCTACCTCTTCAAATCATGCAGAGATTATTGCTCTTCACGAAGCAGTTCGTGAATGTATATGGCTTCGATCCATAGTTACGCATGTTCGAAGCAATTGTGGTTTGAAGTCTACCACAGATGAGCCAACGAGCATTTATGAAGATAATGCTGCTTGCATTGAACAAATGAAGCAAGGTTACATCAAAGGCGACAACACCAAGCACATATCGCCCAAATTCTTCTACAATCAGCAACAACAGAAGCTCCTCAAGATCAAAGTGAACCAGGTTCGATCTGAGGACAATATGGCAGACTTGTTCACTAAGTCATTGCCCAAATCCACGTTCGAGAAACATGTGGCAAGGATTGGCTTGCGGAAATTATCTGAACTCCCATGATCGTTGTCATCAGGGGGAGGCACAGACATCAGGGGGAGATGTCTACATGTTCGTCTCAAAAGCGTGAAGGGTGTGTTGTGCTCTTTTTCCCTTTCGACCGAGGTTATTTTTTTTATCCCACTGGGTTTTTGTTACTCGGCAAGGTTTTTAATGAGGCAACAAGAGAAGCACCATGTTATCCAGAAACAAACTCCACACTCAACGCGCGTTGTGCTCTTTTTCTCCTTCGACCAAGGTTGTTTTTCCCACAGGGTTTTATTACTTGGCAAGGTTTTTAACGAGGCAAACTTAGAAGCGCACCTCCAAGACAATACTACTGACATGAAATATCCAAGGGGGAGTGTTGTAGTAAATAGGTAAATGTCTATATCATGGAGTATACACTTAGGAAAGTGGAGAATGTGTGGTTTGTATGGAATGCACATTGAGAGGTAGAGAAATTGTGTAGCAAATATACTAATGTATGTAGGGCAATTTACACTACTTTTGTAACCCTATATAACCCCCCTCAATATGAGAGGAAGACTCACCAATTCACTCTTCAGTTTCTCTGAAACAACACTAAAGATATCGTACAACAGAAACATACATAAATACCTTCTGTCTATAAGATTAGCAAGACTCCGATTGTTGAGTTCATAGAGGTTTGCAATACACGAAGTGTCTTCATCAATATCATATAACTCGGACCATATATCAATGAGGGCATCAACGGGGATTTCTCTGTCTTCAGGAAATGAACCAAGGTCCAAGAAACATTCTCTGATGATAGCCCTTTCCTTATCCAAAGCATCCAAGCTGCTTTGGAGGGAAAGAAGTAAATCAGTCTCAGAATCAAAAAGAGATGAACCTTTAGCCCATTGACTTAGTCTGTTTTGCCACATCTCTAGAGGTTGTGCACGAAGCGATCTGCCCACCACTGTAATGGCAAGTGGAAATCCCTTACAACGCTCAACTATCTGAAAAAATTTGGACATTCCAAAAGGATCATAGACAATTATTATTTGAGTATTGAAGTTTCTCAAACGAATCTCAATATATGGTTTGATTGAATAATTTTCTTTACAACAGTCAATGATCCAAATAGTTTTAATTAATAAGACAAGTATGCTAAAATGCAACTTAAAAATCACCTCACCTTTCTTGAAATATATAGTGGAATATGAGAGCTCTTAGATCCCAAAGATGCTGAATGATGAAAAAGTTTCATTGCATCGTCATAACCCAACATTGCTAAATGATATGGAGGACTGAACGCGGGAAATTCAGATCTTGATGTCACAAGAATCTTAATATTTGCCATTCTGCATTCAAATTTGTCAAGAAGAGATTCTGATCCAGACCAAACATCATCTAGGACCAACAGTAAAGGTTTATTTTCTGCATTCGTCCAAAATTTTTGCAGCCACTGAACAGCATTCACTTCGTTTCGGAGAGAAGGAACTTGGGAACCCTTGTGTCGGTGTAGTTGTTCTACAATAGAATTTAAGCTATACTTCTTCGAAACAGTGACAAAGAAGACATTTTTGCTGAAGATAAAAGACAATAATGTGTTGGATCCTCATGTTGCAAAATTTAAATAATGGAATTCATTTTCATTTCCTCTAGCTTTGGAACTGCATCTGAAATTTTTATGAAACCACTGATTCGGTAGAGACGTCCATATGCATGATGATGTATAGCTCTCAATTATTTTCTCATGCAGTTACATATCGGACTGTTGGTAATTAGTTAATTACTTCATTCCACATTAACGTTTTTGTAGTTTGGAGAATGGAAAGAGCCCGATCCTCTAACCATTTTGTTTCCAGATTTTGCTAGGCAAATTCTTGAGATCCCCCTACCGAATGTTCCAGAGAGTGATCTTATTGGGGAAAATTCTTCCTCTGGGTTATTTTCTTTTTCGGATGGTTATGATTTGGTTCGCCGCTATTTCATTGGGCTTCTAGTATTTGGCGTGGTTGTTTTTCCTCCTCATTACTCCATGCTAGGCTGGCGCTTTAAAAAAAAAAAAAAAAAATATATATATATATATATATATATATATAAATATTGATTTCTACTGTTTTGGAATGTAATTGATAATGATTCTTCATTTGGCAAATGGAGAGTAGCTCGTTCCTCTTTGGGTGTCAAGTGTCCAAGTCTGGCCTAGACAAAAATGACCCTGATCAGCTTGGCTTGACTACTCTGTTAAGCTGCTCTCTTGTGAAAATGAGGAGGCTCTTCTAGGACTACCCAACATGTCATGGTGAAACATCACGGTTGCTTTGAAAAGGAAAAGTACGTACTACCTATACCATGTTTGGTAGTCCTAGGGAACCACGTTGGATAAGTTGCATTAACTATTTAATCATACGGAGTTGTTGAATATGGATGATATTGAGATTGCCCTATTAATATGCATATGGCTCGCTTGTTTATTTAGCACAATCCTATTAATATGCACATGGTTCGTTTGCGTATTTAGCATCATTTTTTGTTTTTTTTTTATGACAGCACAATCAATTTACGGCTATGGGGTTTATCGGCAAACAACATTGGGAGGCTTGTAGGTTCGTATTGCTTATTTGTCAGACATACTGTTGGTGATTAGCATTTTACTTATGTCTGTACTTGGGCTTCAGCTTTGCTGGGCATTTCTGGACTTTGCCCTATTGCTGATTCAAACTGTCACCGTTCTGATTCAAACGTTCTGATCAAAATTTCGCTTTCCGATTAAAATCTTGTTTCCAATGTAATGATAATCCATCAACTTCAGAACATCTACAAATGATTTTCAGTACAGACACCATTGGATTAGGTTCAAAACGGTTACATTTGCACCACACACACACACATTAATCTTCAATCCTATAGTGATTCATTGGAAGATCCTCATTTCATAACTAGAGCAAAGATCACATAAATATATGTTGTGGATTCTTAACTTGATTCCGGCTCCATCCAATATTAGAATCAAAATGTAATTGAAAATGTTGCATCATTTACTGAACCTTGAGCCACCATTCACAAAGAACAAACAGAGGTTCACCCAATAATGTTGCAATTTATTTCATTTCCCTGACGTTTACGAGAGACCAATTCACATACAAGGCAACAGGACCCTGCTTTTATACATCAGGTTTATAAACTCGGATACCCGACCAGCCACAGAACACGATAATCTACAGATTTGCTTGTACTAATTGCATATAACTAGAAAACACTAGATACTAGTAAAACGAAAGTCAAAGATGAAATATAGATTCTAAAGCCTCAGAAAGCCAGTAATTTATCATCAAAGACATCAGTCGGTAATTCCAACTAAAAATACAATCATCATAGGCTTCAATCACAAAAACACCCAGATATCAAAAACAACAAACAAACACAGATTCTAAATCGGCAATAGATGTAATCGCAGTAAATCGGCTCCGTGGACCAGATTGTAAATAGGATCCACAGGTTCCTATCAGAAAGCGAAAGATTTCGATCTCGGTTCAATCATAGCATCGTCGGTCAAGGCACTTTGGCTACCGTCGACGTGGCATCGAACCGTATATACAATTTCACTCGAAAAATCAAACACAGATTCAAAGCAGAAAACACTAAACAAGTTAAGAAGATGACCCTCAGAGTCCCGTTCCAAATCACACACACGGCGGCACACCGGAGCCACCTCTGTTCCCGACCGATGAGTAACTAATACTCACCGGTGGATGGGCACAAGGGGTGGCTCGTTCCATGTAGCCGCCGCTGTTTAAAGTGTCATACGGCACTTCCTATCAATTTGGGTATGCTTCCTCACTGGATCCAATAAACCCTAAACCATAAACAAACCCAGAACCCATAAACACCAACAAAACCCTGAAAAACCCAGAAACCCCAATTTGAGAAGAGAGACGGAACAAACCATTCCATTGGTGAGTGATTCTAGAGAGCGGAGGAGAGAGTTTATATAGGGAAGCATAGTCCTCCTAAACCCTAATTGAGAAAATGGGCCTCATTTTGGCTGGTTGTCCAGCCCAACTTGGCGGGTCACCTATATAAATTGGGCTTTAACCGGTTGAACCGGCCGGCAAAGAGTCCTCCTTTGCAATTTCAAAGCTCTTGGATTTTGAAAATTTCTGAAGCATTTGGTGGGTCTCTGAAAAGCAAAAGAAGAAAGTGGGTGGAGGAATGTCGATGGGGAGTGATAGTACCTGGGTGGGGAAGAAGCCTCTGAGACGAATCGGAGGCATGTCCGATGCTCTCTCTATTGCTTCGGATCTTGGTTTCTCAGTCGCCGCTGCTCCCACTCCGGTAAAAATCCAAACTTTTACTATCTACCATGTCCAATTTTACTTCTTTGCTCACTTTGGGTCGGAATTAGCTCCACCCATTTCAATTATGAACTCAATTTGATTTCTTACCCCTTGCATTTCCACATTTCTGAGCTTGATTTTGAACACCCGATTGAAAAAAGAACAATGCTTTGACCAAGATTTGGTTAATTGTGTCGATTGTTTGGTTAATTGTAATGTGGATGATTAGTGGTTGGAAATTCAGTTAGGGTAAGTCGTTGTTATGATGCAGGAAGAGCTTCAGCGCTGGTCGAGTAGTACTGGTGAGAAAGGTGATGACTTGATAAGGGTTCTGAGGGAACTTACCAGCGTGCAAAGGAAAATAGCAGATCTGCAAGTTGAACTTCAAGGGAGAAAAGTGAGCTTTTCGAGTCTATCTTCTGTCCTGTTTTTCGATTTGCTATGCATATAAGTGTTCTTCATGTAGCAAAAGGGTTTCTGATCTGTGTTCTTTTTTTTGATCTGTTGAACCGACATTGTGTTGTGTTATCTTTAGGATGATAAAAATGTATCACATTTGACACATGTGAGCGAAATGGAAAAGAAGTGTGAAACTCTATCGAGGATTACTACGATTCTAAAAGACGTCATTCAGAACAAGGTAAGGTTTTTGCATTTTGTGGTTGTACATAGTTAGTTTTTGAATGTATATGTTGAAGATTCTTCTGCTGTATTTCCATGTGTCTTTGAAAATGCTGATGCTCGATGTTCTATATTTCTGATTTTGACATGCACTTGTTGCATTCCAGTACTTCTAAGAACAAAGTTGGGTAATTTCTCCGTGTGTTAATGTACACCATAAATTTCTGTAGTCCATCTGAGGTATTATCGAATTGAATTGATCAATCATATTATGGTTCAACATTAGGTACTCTTTGCATATTCTAGTGCATTGGGGTTTCTTTAATATCTGTATAGTTCATGGGACAACTTGCAGGACAAACTATTTCAAGTTCTTAGTAATACACTGTAGACACTCGTGCCGAATTTCATATATCAGCTTTAAATGTGCGTCAAGAAGCATTCACTTTTAGTGATAGAAAGGTCATACAATGAAGCCTTAAGAAAGATAAACGTCTCAGCCATCTGGCATAGTTTTGTTCTTTCATTGATGCATGCATCGTCAGAATTGTCTTACTGAAAAATAACCTTCTCAGCCATTTGGATGATATCAGCATAGTTAATGTATGATATTAAAATGGAATTTTGAACTCTCAAAGTTTCAAATGTTTAGCCTTGAGCAACATATGAAATCTGAACGGAAGAATAACCTCTCTTATGAAGCGATTGATGCCTGTCCTTTCAAGATTATGCTCTCAAAGATATGTTTGGGATGGTGATATGGCAAACTTATGTTTGATTAACTTGGTTGTCTGGAAGTTAAGTGACGATGGACACACGTAGCAAATTTACATTGTCTATCCTTCCTCAAGCTTCCTCTTTCATTCCACCAGCATATGCTGTTTTGTGTTTTTGACATCAGTAGTTGACTTCATCTGTTTGTATCTCAGTTATACCCTATTCTGTTTCTATGGTCTGACAGGATCGTATCATTGCTCGTCTCCAACAACCATATTCACTCGATTGTATTCCAGTGGAAGCAGAGTATCAGGTGAATTGCTCATATCTCTTATGTTTTGATTAAAATTTTTATCTTCATTTGAAGTTTCGAACTGCAAATTTATATATGTTTACCTGTATTGTACATCCTTCACTACGATTATACAGCATCAATCTTATTTATTTGGTCCGGTCTAAACAGCCTTTGTTCAAAATCCTTCTTTATAGGGTATTTTCATCAAATTCACTGTTCTAATAAATCAATTTATGTCATAACTCTAGTCATGAAATATATGAACAATATTTATTTAGCTTTTGGGAAATATCAATCTTTGAAAACAGTTCAAGGTTAATTTCCTGACAATGAAGATGATTTTGTTGGAAATCTCATTATGTTGAGGAAGACTTTTCTTAATGCTTCTTTTGGCATATTTGCTTGGTTTATGCAGAAACAATTCTCTGAATTACTGATGAAGGCTGCTAGTGATTATGGAGCATTAACAGCTTCAGTTGCCGATTTCCAGTGGAGCCAGACATTTAAGGAGCCTCCTTCAGTATGGGGGGTATGTTTGTAGAAACATTTCATTTGTTTCTATTCATCCAGATTGAGTAAAGTATAACTTTTTTTTTTTGTTATTATTATAAGCTTTGAGCATATTTGTATAATGTTTTTAGACCACATGTGAGTGTCTTTTACATTTCCTTCTTCCAGTCCCTGGCCAAGGAAGTCTTTAAGCATTTCAGCAGAGATCCTTATTTTCTTCAACTAATGCAGGAAATGCTTCGTCCAATTCCTGTTGCCTTAGCATCATGCACCAGGTTTTTCGAAGCAATGTCTGCTATGAGGGAGTCGTTTGCAACACTTCAACATCTCAGAGTAGGTCATTCTGATACCTCTTCTCCTATCACACCAGCCAAGGATTCCAGAAGAGTACCAGGGGTTTCCGATTGTGTAACTCCGCCTCCCTGGAAAACTGAACCAAGCTTTGATGAAGTGGCTATCAAAAGCTCAAGAAGGACGGATATCAAGCATCAAGAAGCAGAAAATGAAAGTGAGCTGGACGGCTCTAGCCACAGGAGATTGTCCTGGCCTCCTTCAGTTAAAAAGGCTGCTACTTAAAAGCTGACTTTTGTTGTGAGCCAATGTATGTTTTGATGTGAAAATTGAAATAGGTCATGCATTGTAATATAGCACAGCAGCCTCTGCATACACTTCCCATATTGAACTTGAAAAACATGAGTTTGTGCAGTAATACATGTGATTCTGTAAGTTCTGAACTTGAAAAACATTAGTTTGTGCAGTGGTACATTTGATTCTATTATATTGGGAATTGTTCCCTGTGCCCTAGTAATACACTGTTTCACAAGTAAAAGCTTTAACATGTGGTTATGCTCCCAAAACTTCATGAAGACAACTGCAGTGGATTCTCCCAGTACCCAAATTTGGCACTTTCACTTTTAGGCATTTTAGCTTGCTTCCTATGATAGTATGAACAAAATTCCTGCAGTGGTTTCTTTGTTCTTGATTTCTGGCTTCTTTGTTCTTGGTTCATAGGTTTTCTGGATTTCTGGGTTCTCCGTTATTGTAGCAGATGCTGTCTCCACGGCTAATCTAACAAGCAAGGGTCATCTGGTCAAATGTTCAAACACAAACTAATATAACAACCCGTCTGATCAGGTCATATGATACACAAGAGCATCCACATAGGTCTACACAACAGGCCAAGGAACCTGCAAATCATGCTTACACATGCATAAGATAAAGTTTCAACCAAGAAAGCTAGAACAAAGTATGTAGTTGGATATGAAGATTTAAAACTACAGCGTGTAAAAGGAAACTAATCGGACGATCACTATACTTTCCAATTTTCGTAACGGTCCACTGACGCTTTGGCCCGGGATTCGTTAAAAGAAGCATCGCCACCAGATGCCTCACTATTCTTGTTACTACAGGTGCCTTTGCCACAACAGTAAGACATTCTACCAAATTATTTGAGAATCAAATTAAATTAAACCCATGATTCTCACTTCACCTCAAGTATGAAGATCAGAAAGGAAAGGTGGAATATAACCGTCAAAATCACAAAACAACAACAACAACAACAACACCACTTGCAGGCTTGCAGCAAAAAGAAGATAACAGTCTCCCATCTGTTTCGCAAGATTCTGCTTCCCATTATATATGAAAAATTAGAACGGCTGGAAAAGAAAGTGTCTAACAGCGTCATCAAGCGAAACCATATCAGTATTTGCTAGAAGATACATTTATATATATATATATATATATATATATATATATATATTCTTTTATCTTCATGGGAAGATCAGAGAGCAAGATTTAGTAGGAGCACTTCACTCGCATGTTTCTTTTTTTCCAATTGTCAATGAAAAGTTTCTACGAGTTAATAAATTGATTTCTTCCTGCACATACCAGTTAAAATTGGCAGGGGATGAAGGGCGGGCTACATTTCTAACATTGAACCATAATAAATTTACAGAAAGACGATGATAAAAAATACAAACACACACATAATGCGCACCTTACTCAATGCATTAGGTTTCTGAATCCCGATGATTTCACATTCCAAATCGCCTGACAGTACTTCTAAGGCCTTCAGTCATCAAAAGCTTGAGCACTCAAGTGAAAATATTGGTAGAAGTTGCTAAAATTGAAAAGACTAATTGCGTTCCCTACAGTTTTATTGAACATCAGCTTTTCATTAATGAAATTGTTCCGACTTAAACTTGGACATATGCGATTAATATTCGTCCTGCTACGAGTATTATTTACAAGCTGTAGTAGTAAAAGAGAGAAGGGCGTGTTTTGTCAGCACATAGTCCCCATTCCCCAATTCCTTTTGGTTGTCAATAAGAGTTTTGGTAGAAATTAAACATGTATTATGCCATACCTCTTTCAATTTCCATACAAGGCCATGGTCTGCAAAAGCCTGTTCCACCTGTTTTCCGCGACTTCCTTTTAGTTCCTCTGCAGAAACAACATACGATACAAAGGATAATCTACGGAATGCAAATAAACAAGTACCAATGAACAGCACTCAACCTTGCAAGAGTATCTCTTTGCGAGCCACCTGCATTGAGAAAACCAATATGAAAAGCCGAGAAAATAAAGAACTAAGATAATCTACGAATGCAAATAAACAAGTAGCAGTTAATCCAATGCAATGCAATACATGATGATCACAATAATTAGTCAGGGCTGCGCCTAACAAGTGAATTCATTGACGAAACCCTTAAAAGTTAAAATGACTTTGTAGTTTGTATTATATGAGCCAGTCTAGTCACGTGATTAATAAACTCTCCTCTTGTTAAGAAAAAATGAACACACATATGTTATAACGGTTGGTCCATCTTATTCAGTACACCTCGATCTTATTTAATATTCATGCAATTTTCTTAGGTATTCGGGTGTTTGCAAAACACCCATTTTGTTAAATATTTTAGATCACTGGATTAATAAATATATCTAATGGTCCAAAATATTTAAATTTTGGTAACATGTTTAGCCTTTAGCCAATTAGAGCATTTTTAGCAATGCTAGCTATTTTTGAGTCAAAATTTAGCTAAAGTAGCTAAAAAGTTATTTTAGCTAGCTACTTTATAATTACGTTTGCATCAATGCTCTCTATGTTAGCTAGTTTTGAATTTATATTATTTTTTAAATGAAGATTAAATAGTTTAAATATATTTATAAATTACATAAAATAACTTTAAAAGAATGTTTTAAATTATAGAGAGCCTCATCCCGCTCTCTATATTTAGGAGTAAGATAGCTAAAAGTTATAATAGAGAGCCACTTAGGAGTCTGATGCAGCACTTAAAATAGATAAAAAGCTAAACATGCTCTCTAAAATAGCTAAGGAGCCAAAATAGAGAGTCTGCTAAGAGCATCTTTAGCAATGCTAGCCATTTTTAAGTCAAATTTTAGCTAAAGTAGCTAAAAAGTTATTTTACCTAGCCACTTTAGAATTACATCTGCATCAATGCTCTCTATTTTAGCTAGTTTTGAATTTATATTATTTTTTAAATGAAGATTAAATAGTTTAAATGTATTTATAAATTACATAAAATAACTTAAAATGAATGTTTTAAATTATAGAGAGCTTCATCCCGCTCTCTATATTTAGGAGCGAGATAGCTAAAAGTTATAATAGAGAGCCACTTAGGAGTCTGGTGCAGCTGCTAAAATAGATAAAAAGCTATACATGCTCTCCAAAAATAGCTAAGGAGTCAAAATAGAGAGTCTGCTAAAGATGCTCTAAAGATGCTCTTACTATATATTAGTTAAATAGTATTTATTACTAATTAATTTTATCATCAGCCAGTTAATGCTTGATTATCAATTGACAATTATATTTTTTCCTTATTAAAAACAAAAACCTTCTTACCTAGGCTAGAATTAGTATTAGTTAAATAGTCTTTATTACTAATTAATTATAGCATTAATAGTTTCCTTAACTAAATATAGTTCTTTTTACATGCATTTTACGACAACCACAACAATTAATGTAAAAATAGATAATCTTTGTTTTAGATGTAGTAACTACTTCACGTACAACTTGTTATTAATGCTTTTTGAACTAATTTACAAATGTTACCACAATGTGTTATCATATAGGTAGACCATTATATTCTGACTAAAAGCACGTATGTCCTCATTGGTGTAATGAAATTCTCCCTTGCATAATTTAAGTAATATATTGTATAATTTCCATCGTCGAAGTTATAATTACTTTCAATCGACGTAATATACCACCAATTACAACAACTGATGTAAAAGCAATAATTTTAGTCTAATTGTAGTAATTACTCCACATACAACATATGCACTAGTTTATGGACAATTTAACAAGTGTAACATCCAATTTGTTGTCAGAGTGGTAGATCTTTATGTTTTTATCATCAATAAAATGATTACTTCAATGACCATGCATTTTACTACAATCCACAACAATTGACGTAAAAAGGGTAATTTTTGTTCTATTTGTAGTAATTACTCTACCTAAACAAATATACTAGTTTATGGACAATTTAACAAGTGTGACAATTTGTTGTCACAGTGGTAAATCTCTATGTTTTTATCATCAATGAAATGATTAGTACAATGACTACACATTTTCTCACAACCCACAACAATTGATGTAAAAGCGGTAACTTTTGTTCTATTTGTAGTAACTACTTCAAAAACTACATAGTTTACAAGATTATCAACAATTTTACAATTCCGACAACATTTATGTTGTGAACATGGTAAAATTAATATTAAACCAAAAGATAATACCGAGTAAGAAAGTTCTCAATTTGATAATCAATGTTCTCCATTTGATAAAAGTTGTCTATTAATGATATTACATCTTTGACCACTCAATTACAATAACGACAATAAGTGTGGTCATAAATCGTAAATTTAGTTCTACTAGGTGTAATTTATTATTTTGACAATATTTATTACATGTTTCTGAACAATATTACACATCAAGAAAGAATGTGTTGTTAATATAGTAAATTTTATTTTAAAAATGTCACATGTCAACATTTAAGTGAGTAACCTGTTAACAGATTCAATAAGTTTCCACTACATTAATTTACTATAAAAAATAAAAATAAATAAGGATATGACATACATCAAGGTATCCTCAATGACCCCCAATATTCATTACACTTTCTATACGTTGTTGCTTAAATCCCGATCGACTTCTGATCAACAATTACTGGATGGTACTGCTATTCTTGCAAAAAGCCTTTCTTTTCTTATGAGCTTCATTTGGGAGTTTTACGTCTGTAGCCAAACCAATGGCTTCTAGGAAGCTTATTACATACCAAGTAGTGTCAATCTCCCACCATTCCAAGCCTTGTCGAGCTGAGTACTCAAAGGCATGATGATTATTGTGCCAACCTTCGCCATGCGCTAGCAAACCTAACAACCTGTAATCAAAATCAAACTTTAAATTATATATAATCAGTGCCAATAACTACATATTAATTCATTAGACAAATGATTGATATATAAATATTTAATACCAGTTGTTTCTAGACAAATCACCAGTATTCCATACTTGCTTTCCCCATATGTGGCAGATCGAGTTTATTGAGAAGGTAATGTGGAGTAAAAATACAGTCCTTACACCCTGCAAAGAATTGTAATTAAAAAGACAACCAATCAATCAGTTCGGTAAGATATGGTTCCATTGATATGTACATAGGACTCATTCTTGTAGAACAAGCTAGGTGATGATCAGTAAGAGCAAGCTGCTTACCATTCCCCAAACCAAGAATGGTAGCCCTCCTCCAGCATATAGCAGAATTCCAAGAGCTACAGAGTGATAAGGATACGTACAGTGAATAAACCTATAGTACCACTGCTTCTTTAAGTCTCCGACATTCTTGAATTCTAGTGTGTCAGGCTGTTGTAAACACATTATCGGGAAGACGAGCATATATTAATTTTCCGATCGATTCCTACATGCTACATGCTTGATTCCAGTACGATCAAGTATGTAGCTGTTTCATTTCCAAAAAAAAAAGAAGAAGTACGTAGTTTTTTTTTTTTTTTAATGCAACTTTTATCTCATTTCACAAGGAAAAAAAAAAAAAAATCATTGTATTCAGATAGGTAAGGTCTTAAGTCATAAAGTCTTAAACTCGGGTTTTGAGACTCAAGACGTAACTGCATATATATGTTACAAATACGATGATATGCACGTACCCTATAATCTCAATCACAGTGTGTATCTCAGGTATTTAGGATTGTGTTTGAGAGAGAGAGAGAGAGAGAGAGAGAGAGAGAGAGAGAGGCTTATACGTACGGTTCCAAACCGAGAATGATAGTCAACAAGCCAACCAATATGACTGTACCAAAATCCCTTAATGGGACTGTGAGGATCATCCCATGTGTCTGTAAACTGATGATGGATTCTGTGTGTGCTCACCCATTCAATTGGGCTTCCCTATAAACCATACAAATCAAGAGCATGCAACAGATTAATGATCCCTCAAAGTATATATAAAGCTAGTCAGATAAAAAAAGATGGGTTAGTTTACAGTATGTCCTTGGATGAAGTTTCACAAACCTGGAGCGAAAGGACGGCGCAGTAGGCGAAAGAGTACTCGAGCCATCTAGGAAGCTTAAAGCTGCGGTGAGCGAGGTTTCTATGGAAGGACAGAGTAATACCCACACCTGTAACAAAATAGAGTGCCACAGCCAGACAAAACGCAGACCAGTTGAAATAAAACGGCCCCAAAAGAGCAAGGCAATGTGTGGCCAGGACAAGAAACTTGGTTGTTGAGGCCTCCATTTTTTCTTCCATGGTGCTGTTCTTCAAGTGAGAGAAATAAATTAAAAGCAAAATCTTTTCTGTCTAATTTGAAACGAAGAAGAATTAGAAGAAGCAGCTTTTATATTATTTGGACTCGATTACTTGTAAACATTAACACGTCTTTTGTGTGGCTATGATTTGATAGCATGCTTCTGCTGAGATTTTGATGGAAATGAAGAAAGGTAGAAGACGAAGGAGAAAGGTAAAGAAGAAAGCAAAGAAGAGCTACTGGTATATTTCTCTGAATGTTGCAATGAGCTTGAACACACTTAAGAGACTAATCGTACTAACGGACTATCCTACTACTTATAGTGATTGTGCCTTAACTAACTACATACTGACCATCAGATCAATGACACGTGTTGAGAGAGCTACTGTACGTGTATATTTCTCTGAATGTTTGCAGTGAGCTAGAACACACTTAAAGAGGCTAATCGTACTTAACCTACTACTACTTACAGTGACTATGCCTTAACTAACTCCATACTGACCATCAGATCAATGACACGTGTCGTGAATCTGTGCATTATGACAACAACTCTAACAACTAATGGACAGACTTGTAAACAAACACTGTTCTGGAATCTTCTAACCCTTCCAGCTGTTAATTAGTTATTCTAAACACTCCTTTGCATCAATTACAATTTAATCCTTCACTTTCACCTGAAGTAAATTGGCCTTGCAGTAAATTTGACAGAAAGGAGCTCTCGTTTCTCTCCATCTACATATCTGCAGAAAATCACTCAATTACAAAATCTTATTTGATAAGGCTATATGGTTATTGGATTTCAGATGTGTGAAAAGTCAGTCGCTTGAATTGGGAATGAATGTTTCAGACATTTTGATTTAGGTTTGTATGTCTGATTCTTGTTTATCTTCTGTAGTATTTTGGTTTTCATCATCCTATGTGGTTTCTTGTCTACATGATGAATACATTTTTACGGGTTCTCCAAATTTAGATTGGGGTTTTAGATTAAAACTTTCAAAACAGAGATTTTGTTTAGAAGTTTTGATGTAAACTATGATCACACAGGTATCTGTTTCGAAGAAGAGGGACTACTTTGTTGCAATTAGAAGAAGGTTGTATCTACTTCCTTATAACCTAGCGAAAGTAAATACGATCTGCATGTTGTTAATTGCATTTGCTCAGTCTCTTGTAATATTTCAAATTTTGTGTTTGGGGAGTCATGTGAATGTTTACTCCGTCTGTGTGTTTAGAGAACAACTTAAACATCACACTAGAATTATGTTAACACCTTACTATCATAAATCGCTTTAGCTTTAGAGGTCAACACATTAAAGATATTGTAAATAGATTAGATATTGATATTGTTGGCAGTAGACTAGCGGAAATTTGATACTTTATAAATAGATTAGATTAGATATTGCTTGGATTCCATATTTGAGGAAGAGCGTGACTCCTAAATTTGATTACAGTGGTATCTAATCTAATCTAATCCAAATTTGATTCCACATATCCAAGTATCTAATCTAATTTGATTCCAAGTAGATACTGTTTGGGGCAGAGCATGGCTCCTATTTTTGGTCGGAAGTCATACTTGGATATGTGGTTGAATCTTACATGAAGTGCTAAAGAGTGCCTTTGTTTTGATGGACATTGCTTAGTTAGTTCTTTGTACAAATCTGGATAAGCCAAAGGTTGAGTTTGATGAAGAGTAAAACATCACACTGATGGAGTTTGATAAAGCGTTCTGCTGTATTTCCATGTGTCTTTGAAAATTCTGATGCTCGATGTTCTATATTTCTGATTTTGACATGCACTTGTTGCATTCCAGTGCTTCTAAGAACAAAGTTGGGTAAATTCTGTGTGTGTTAATATACACCATAAATTTCTGTAGTCCATCTGAGGTATTATCGAATTGAATTGATCAATCATATTAAGGTTCATCATTAGGTACTCTTTGCATATTCTAGTGCATTTGGGGTTTCTTTAATATCTGTATAGTTCATGGGACAACCTACAGGACAAACTATTTCAAGGTCTTAGTAATACACTGAAGACACTTGTGCTGAATTTCATATATCTGGTTTAAATGTGCGCATTCACTTTTAGTGATAGAGAGGTCATACAATGAAGCCTTAAGAAAGATAAACTTCTCAGCCATTGGCATTGTTTTTGTTCTTTGATTGGTGCATGCATTGTCAGAGTTGTCTTACTGAAAAATAACCTTCTCAGCCATTTGGCTGATATCAGCATAGTTAATGTATGATATTAAAATGGAATTTTGAACTCTCAAAGTTTCAAATGTTCACCCCTGAGAAACATATGAAATCTGAACGGAAGAATAACCTCTCTTATGAAGCGATTGATGCCTGTCCTTTCAAGATTATGCTCTCAAAGATATGTTTGGGATGGTGATATGGCAAACTTATGTTTGGTTAACTTGGTTGTCTGGAAGTTAAGTGACGATGGACACACATAGCAAATTTACATTGTCTATCCTTCCTCAAGCTTCCTCTTTCATTCCACCAGCATATGCTGTTTTGTGTTTTTGACATCAGTAGTTGACTTCATCTGTTTGTATCTCAGTTATACCCTATTCTGTTTGTTTCTATGTTCTGACAGGATCGTATCATTGCTCGTCTCCAACAACCATATTCACTCGATTGTATTCCAGTGGAAGCAGAGTATCAGGTAAATTGTTCATATCTCTTATGTTTGATTAAAATTTCTGTCTTCATTTGAAGTTTCGAACTGCAAATTTATATATCTTTACCTGTATTGTACATCCTTCACTACGATTATACAGGATCAATCTTATTTATTTGGTCCAGTCTAAACAGCCTTTGTTCAAAATCCTTCTTTATAGGGTATTTTCATTAAATTCTCTGTTCTAATAAATCAATTATATGTCATAACGCTAGTCATGAAATATATGAACAATATTTATTTAGCTTTTGGGAAATATCAATCTTTGAAAACAGTTAAAGGTTAATTTCCTGACAATGAAGATGATTTTGTTGGAAATCTCATTATGTTGAAGAAGACTTTTCTTAATGCTTCTTTTGGCATATTTGCTTGGTTTATGCAGAAACAATTCTCTGAATTACTGATGAAGGCTGCTAGTGATTATGGAGCATTAACAGCTTCAGTTGCCGATTTCCAGTGGAGCCAGACATTTAAGGAGCCTCCTTCAGTATGGGGGGTATGTTTGTAGAAACATTTCATTTGTTTCTATTCATCCAGATTGAGTAAAGCATAACTTTTTTTTGTTATTATTATAAGCTTCGAGCATATTTGTATAATGTTTTTAGACCACATGTGAGTGTGTCTTTTACATTTCCTTCCTCCAGGCCCCGGCTGAGGAAGTCTTTAAGCATTTCATCAGAGATCTTTATTTTCTTCAACTGATGCAGGAAATGCTTCGTCCAATTCCTGTTGCCTTAGCGTCATGCACCAGGTTTTTCAAAGCAATGTCTGCTATGAGGGAATCGTTTGCAACACTTCAACATCTTAGAGTAGGTCATTGAAGAAAACAAGACAGAAATTTGTGAAGAGTTTTTTTGTATATTACTTCATAAAAGAGACAGAATACAAGGATACACTATATAGGCATAAGGAAACAAACTTCCATAACCTTTTAACAACTCTTAACAGCTAAACGCATAACTATGTTTTAACAACTCTTTCTTAATAAATAAGGTAAGGTATAAACAGTAGAAGATAATGCACAAATCAGTAAGCCATACTGCCAATAGTCATTCTGATACTGCTTCTCCTATAACACCAGCCAAGGATTCCAGAAGAGTACCAGGGGCTCTATCAAGGATTACCACGATTTTAAAAGATGTCATTCAGAACAAGGTAAAATTTTTGCGTTTTGTGGTTGTACGTTGTCAGTTTTTTGAATGTATATGTTGAAGACTCTTCTGCTGTATGTTAAATTTCCCCGTGTCCCTGAAAATGATGATGCTCAATGTTCTATATTTCTGATTTTTATACAAAATCTATTACATGCACTCTTGTATTCCAATTATTCTAAGAACAAAGTTGGGTAAATTCTCTGTGGGTTAATATGCACCACAAATTTCTGTAGTCCATCTGAGGTATTATCGAATTGACTTGTCTTTGTCTAATCATATTATGGTTTAACAATAGGCACTGGTTGCATATTCTAGTGCGTTGGGGTTTCTTTAATATCTGTATGGGAAAATTACAGGACAACTATTTCAAGGTCTTAGTAATAAGCTGGAGTCACTTGTGCTGAATTTCAAATATCATCTTTATATGTGTGTCAAATATGCTTCACTTTTAGTGATGGAAACGTCATACAATGAAGCCTTAAGAAAGATAAACTTCTCAGCCATGTGGCATTGTTTTTGTTCTTTGATTGGTGCATGCATTGTCAGAGTTGTCTTAATTAAAAATAACCTTCTCAGCCATTTGGCTGATATCAGCATAGTTACTGTATGATATTAAAATGGAATTTTGAACTCTCAAAGTTTCAAATGTTCACCCTTGAGCAACATATGAAATCTGAACGGAAGAATAACCTCTCTTCTGAAGCGATTGATGCCTGTCCTTTCAAGATTATATATGCTCTCGAAGATATGCTGGTGATATGGCAAAGTTATGTTTGGTTAACTTCTTGTCTGGAAGTTTAATGACAATGGACATACAATAGCAAATTAACATTGTCTATCCTTCCTCGAGCTTCCTCTTTCATTCCACCAGCAATATGCTGTTTTGTGTTTTTGACATTAGTAGTTCACTTCATCTGTTTGTATCTCAGTTTACCATATTTTGTTTCTATGTTCTGACAGGATCGTATCATTGCTTGTCTCCAACAGCCATATTCACTCGATTGCATTCCAGTGGAAGCAGAGTATCAGGTTATCTGCTCATATCTCTTATGTTGGAGTGAAATTTTTATCTGTATTTGAACTGCGAATTTGTAATGTTTACTTGTATTGTACGTCCTTCACTATGATTACAGGACTAATCTTATTTATTTGGTTCAGTCTAACCAGCCTTTTGTCACTAAATCCTTCTTTATAGGGTATTTTTATCAAAACAACTAATGAATCAATTATATGTCATAACTGTAGTTGTGAAATATATGAATGATTTTTATTTAGCTTTTGGGAAATATTAATCTTAGACGACAGTTGAAGGATAATTTCCTGACAATGAAGAGTATGATTTCCTTGGAAATCTCATTATGTTGACGATGACTTTTCTTAATGCCACTTGTGGCATATTTGCTTGGTTTATGCAGAAACAATTCTCGGAATTACTGATGAAGGCTGCTAGTGATTATGGAGCATTAACAGCATCAGTTGCCGATTTCCAGTGGAGCTAGACATTTAAGGAGCCTCCTTCAGTATGGGGGGGGGGGGGTATGTTTGTAGAAACATTTCATTTGTTTCTATTCATCCAGATTGCATAAAGCATAATTTTTTTTGTGTCATTACTATAAGATTTGAGCATATTTGTGTAATGTTGTTTGATTTTAGACCACATGTGAGTGTGTCCTTTACATTTCCTTCCTCCAGGCCCCGGCTGAGGAAGTCTTTAAGCATTTCATCAGAGATCTTTATTTTCTTCAACTGATGCAGGAAATGCTTCGTCCAATTCCTGTTGCCTTAGCATCATGCACCCGGTTTTTTGAAGCAATATCTGCTATGAGGGAATCGTTTGCAACACTTCAACATCTCAGAGTAGGTCATTCTGATACCGCTTCACCTATCACACCAGCCAAGGAATCCAGAAGAGTACCAGGGGTTTCCGATTGTGTAACTCCGCCTCCCTGGAAAACTGAACCAAGCTTTGATGACTTAGCTATCAAAAGCTCAAGAAGGCCGGATATCAAGCATTAAGAAGCAGAGGATGAAAGTGAGCTGGACGGCTCTTGCCATAGGAGATTGTCATGGCCTCCTTCGGTTAAAAAGGCTGCTACTTAAAAGCTGACTTTTAATATAACGCAGCCGCCTCTGCATACACTTTCTATGTCGATCATGCACCTTAACAGTTGTTTGTGCAGTAATACATTTGATTCTATATTCTGAAATTGAAAAACATTAGTTTGTGCAGCAGTAATACATTTGATTCTATTATATTGGGAATTGTGCCAAAGTAAATAAAGTGTTGTAAGATAATAGAATTGTGTGTTATCATTGATAATAGGAGCCCTTTAAATAGGGAGTTACAAGGTACCCAAAAAGGTAATAGAATCCGATTACAATTGAATACCTAAAACACATTCCTATTACAACTCTAAACCCTAGTTTGTAGAGGCACACATTATGTCGATATCCTTCAACACTCCCCCTTGTGCCGCTCAAACTTGGTGATGACGCTTTAATTGTTGCCTCGTTAAAAATCTTGCCAGGTAACAAAAACCCTGTGGGACAAAAATAACCCTGGTCGAAGGACAAAAAGAGCACAACACGTCCTTCACTCTTCGAGATTGAACATGTAGACATCATGCCCAAGGTTTTAAATATCGGTATTTTCATATCTATCGGTACTTTGAAAAAGGGAGATATCGGATATATCGGGGATATATCGGGGATACAGTGTACGAAAATATAGTTTTTGAAAAAAGTCAATTTATTAGAAATTTAGAACTACATATAAATACATATGAATGTAAACTTCATCTACATCCAAAAAGAGACTCTATAGGCGGTTGAAAAGCCGCTCGCTGGTCTACAAAAATGCAATAATCAGACCAAGACATATGACCCATATAGTGCGAATTGTAGTGATGAACATGATAGTTATAGATCTCTTTAGAGCTGCCGACTGTTTCCCCTATAAGGGGATAATAAAGATGAACCCAACTAGATGACTGATCATATACTTCTCCATATTGATTATATCCATAAGCATCATAACCAAATTGATTGTTGCCTTCATGAGATTCATTTGAGATCCCACTGCGCTCTGTGCCTAAACTGATAGAGTCAAAACTTAAGGCAATTGAAGAAACATCAGATGAGGTACTTTGATCATCAGTTGCACCTCTAGTCCTCCTCCCATATCGGGTCTTCTCTTCAGCACCATGACCAGCTGTTCTCACTTCGTGGTCTTCATCTTGGGTGGCATGATCAAAATTACCTTCACAGGTAAATTGGAATCCTTCATCCACAGAAGATTGTCCATATTCATATCTTTCACCTCCACCACCTGTTCCGCTTCCACCCTCTCCACCATCATCAGAACTATCTGGAGTTGCTGTACCACCCCACGCATCATCACTATCTGAATTATCTTCTGGGTTTTTAACAACTTCTTCAGATAAGACTCTCTCTACGTTGATTCCAGCATTAGTTGCAGTTTCTACAACTTGTGGAAGAGGTCTTCCAGCTTCATCATCGAGGTGTGCAGGCATAATCCAATCATGAAGTGGATCAATGCCATTATCAAGCGGCTTGCTTGCAACATGAAGTAGATCTATATAGTTGTTTTCATTGACCACATTATTCTTTGCCTGTTTATCTCGCAGCCGCAGCTTCATGTTGTAGTAGCAGTATACAAGCTTTTCCAACTTCTGATATGCCAAACGGTTCCTTTGCTTGGTATGAATAATAGCAAATGTACTCCAATTTCTCTCACACGCAGAAGAAGAAGTCGTTTGTGCCAAAATACGCATTGCAATTTTCTGCATGTTTGGTGTAGAATACCCAAATTGTGTCCACCAATCAGCTGTAAAGCTACTACAATGAGTTACTACTATAATAGATCAACATTTTCTATTAAAGAAATTATATGTGTGTGTGTGTGTGTGTGTGTTTTAATGTATACATATACGGATATACCACAAACCTGTATTTTTGGTTTCTCTTGTTTTTCTTGCTATGGTTGACCCAAATGATTCCTTTGCATCTCTAAAGCATACAATCTACATTAACCATTTGAAAAGAGAAGAAAAGGGAAGAAAAGGTGGGGAGGGCCGGAGGGGACGACAGAAAAGAGGAGAAAATGGGAGAAAAATAGAGAATTGTCAGTTGCAGTTTGTTATATACTTATATATATTATATATGTTTGATTTTTTTTTTTAGAAGTACTATAACGTAGTCTATATATATAATCATTATTTTTTATTTTTATAACGTAGAGAATTACTGAGTTTTTTTTTTTTTTTTTACCTCAAATTTTACAGATATTTCTTCACTTTATCGGGATATATCGCAAATATCTAATATATCGGGGATATTTGACGATGTCGGAGAAATTTCGCAGAAACGGTGACAGATAAGATATTTACCCCCATAAATATATCGGTCCGTCGAAAAAAGGAGATATCGGGGGATATATCGGATATATCGCAGAGATTTTGAACCTTGATCATGCCTCCCCCTGATGTCAATATCTCCCCCTGATTGCTACAATCATGGGAGTTCGGATAACTTTCTTAATCCGATGCTATTCACATGTTTCTCGAAAGTGGATTTTGGTAACGACTTAGTAAATAAGTCCGCTACATTATCCTTTGATCGGATTTGGTTCATTTCAATATTTAGAAATGCTTGTTGTCATTTCGATGGAGGGGAGGAGGAGCACGGAAGGTGGCATTTTGCCTTGTGGGGTCCGATCCCACACTTCCGTCATCTCTTTTCTCTGTAGAGATAGAACAAGCCCATATCAATCGTACCTCTCAAATATCGAAAGATTGTCTTTATACCAATCTAATGGCGTTGCGTTGGCGCGGGGCTATGTCTAGCCAACAAGTTCATAATAATTGAGGTGTCCGGTCTTGCATTGTGCTAAGTACAATAATGCGCCTATTGTACATAAATAAGCACTTCTGCTATTAACACGTCTTCGTCATCATCCCTGGGACGAAACGGATCCCTTTTAGGGCCAAGACTACGGACGACCATGGTGCATCTTTGACTTTATCAAAAATGTCTATTGACACGGTATACAAGTTCTGAATCTAGACAAAACCGTGTTCTCCCAAGGTCATTCCTCTCAAACTCGGATTTCAGGTGTTCAGCGGTTTCCCTTAACTCTCAAGGGTTCCAATTATAAACCGCGACAATTGCAAATCCGGAACTTGTCATGGAAACGCGTGGGCATAGTTCATCATATCCTTTCCCAATCAAGTAGTCATTTTAGTGAGCATTTCAACCTCGTTGCAAATACGCTCCGTGGTCTAGAGCCACTTGACTTGGGTAAATAAAGTCCATAAGAACTTTCATTATATTCCGTATCTAGATCCCCATAGAGATACGTAGTGACCACATTCGTAAGCTGCATGTTCAGTTATTTGGAAACTACCAAACTGACAAGGTAGTGGAGTGCAATGACATCCATTACGAGATAATATGTCTTCTCGTAGTCGATTCCAGGGCGTTGTGAGAAACCTTGCGCCATAAGGCGAGATTACCATCTCTTTTTCTCATCACGCTATCTAACGAAGACCTGTTAACGTCAATAGGTTTTATGTTATGAGGTGTTGGCATCTCAGGCCCGAAATCCTTCCTCTTCGTTAGTGAATCCAATTCAACCTGGATCGCATATTTCCATTTAGGCCAAGTTTCTCTACGTTGGCATTCTTCAACGGAGTAAGGTTCGATGTCATTGGTCTCAATAATTCCGCGTCCTCATGTACACTAGTGTAGTTCGTAGAGATCTCTATATTTTCAGGAATTGGTTCTAACATTGAGGCGTCCCCCAACGATGTCTCTTGGACATAACCACAATCCAAAATATTCTCATGAGACGGATTATGAGTATCAATGATCAATGGATCAAGTTGTGCCAAACTCGCTCTCTTCTTAGGGCGAGAATCCATCGAACCTATGGGTCTCCTACTCTCTCTAGCGGAACCCATGGCCTATGACGCCATTATGCCACCTTTGTGGCGTCACCATACTACCATCCATGGTAGTGGTGCAGTACCCATCTTCTCTGGGTGGCACCATGTCCTCTTGTGGGGACATCAATCCTTGCAGGCATGTTTGCAGCAGGTATATGTGATCTCGTCACTTTTAGGGGATCAAGATGAGACATAGTGGGGACAGACCACGACAATTCCTGTCGTTCCTGTTGAACATTGACGTTCTAATCTCCCCCTAACGATGGGAAGACTGTCTCATCAAAGTGACAATTCGCAAATCCAGCGAAATAGAGATAGCCTGTCAAGGGTTCTACATAGCGGATTTATAGTTGGAGACTCATGTCCAACAAATATATATATGCATTCGTTGCAATGACTTATGTTGATGCACTGTGTCGGCAATTGGCACATGAACCGCACACTCAAATATGCATAAATACGAGATATTAAACTCGAACCCAGTCACTAGCTGTAACGCAAATAAAAGTTGAGTGGCTGCTATGAGTCGTAAACGAATTAGCATAGCTGCATGCGTTATTGCATAACCCAAGCGGAAATATTGGTGCGCATTACCAATGTCCGGGCTACCATCGTAGTCGTTTAAGGGTGGCTTTTCCGCGAGACCAATTGGGTGTGTACAAGGGAATATGATACTTGATATCAATACCCAATGAAATGCAATAGTCATCGAAAACTGTCGATGTAAACTCTCTAGCATTATCAAGTCAAATTGACTTAGTGGGATGATCTGGGTAGTGAGCCCGTAGCCATATGTTATGTGCTAGGAGTGTAGTATAATCAGCATTATGAGTGGATAATGGCACAACACGTGACCAGCGTGTTTGCGTATCAACCAACACCATAAAACATCTATATGGTCCGCAAGTTGGTTGATCAAATCCATAGAATTCCCTTAGATTCTTTGTGAGAATGGAATTATTTCCTCAATCTCCTTTGCATAAGATGGTCTCAATCCTAAATAACAGGCTTTACAGAACGAAACATGAGCTTTATAATCAACCAATTTGGTTAAGCCATAATGTCACAATAGACTTGAGAAGTAGAGAGAGGAGTTTATGGCGTCAATGCCATGTATTTGCCGCAGGGGGTAGGCGGCACTGGCCATGTATGGCCTGTCTTTGCACAATCATGGCGCCATGAGGCACATGTGCAGCTCCTCGAACCAATTCTTAGTTCTTACTTTTCTTCGTTCTGAAAATGGATGTTCGTGTAAAGTCTTTAATACACGGATCATCATATCAAAGCCTATATGTGTCAAAATCCCATAAGTCATCTCTCATGACATGGTTGGATTCAATAACTCAATAACTCAAATAGTGGTTGCATACAACCCACTAGAGCGACACATAAGTTTCTCTAATACTCGTTTATGTCCGTAGTCATTAGAGGTGATGCAAAGGAACTCTGTCCATTCTTATAATGTGTTTCCACATGAAAACCATTGGCTCTTATATAATAAATTTCGAATTAAGGTATGTCCAAGACATTAAGTAAACGAATTGACACTTTATTAATAGCCAATGATTACATCAAAGTTTCCAAAGTCTAATCCAAAATAAAATCAAAGTAAGACACATTGTAGTCACTCTATCCATTTGGTAACTCCAATCAAATATGACCAGGAAAGTAGAGAGAGATGTTGGTGGAGCGAGGCTCTCTTAAGTACCAAGAATCTCAATGACTTTCCTAGACATCACATTTTATTGGGTCTGCCACATAAGAAAGAGTTAATACAATTGTCATTTATTGACTAAGGCAAATTGCCATTACAAAAGTTCTTGGAAAAATAAAAAGGACTAATCTAATCAAAGTCTGTTGCATCTATGTGCACTTCATCTTCAGCTTTGAAGTCCTCTATGGTGAGATTGACATCTCCACCATCTTCTTCTTCTTTTGCAAGGTACACTTCTTGCTCTCTCATGTCCCTATATGCCTTGTAGCTTGCAGCTAGTTCCTCACTTGCCTTGCATTGCTTGAACCAATGCTCAATTGATCCACATCGATGACACTCATCATTGCGGTTGCCTCCCTTTAATTGAGGTGCACGTTGTGCACGTTGCGGGCGTTCCCTAGGAGGGTTGGTGCCACCACCAAGACCCATTGAGCCACCATTACGGCTAGGGATACCACGACCCCCTCTCCCACGTGTGGCATTACCACTACGTGTATCCACACCAAACTTGCGGTTTCCTTCCTGGTTAGGGCGGTTATATGGGCCCAAACGTCCCTCATATCCCCCATTCTTAGGGTACCGCTCCTTGCGCCCTCCTTTGGGTGCATTATAATTCGCCTCATGAACGCTCTTAGTTCCAATGGGCCTTGAATTATAATTCCTCACGAGTATGTTATCATGTTTCTCAGCTATAGATATAATATTGATAAGCTGATGAAACATCGTGATCCGTCCAGCATTGACTTCAGTACGGTATTGCTTTGATACCACAATGGCTGAAACGGGGAAGGTGGAGAGAGTCTTCTCAATTAGCTCTTGCTCTGTGACAGGTTGTCCACAAAACCTCAACATGGACTGTATGCGAAGAGCTTCTGAATTATATTCAGCAACAGACTTGAAGTCAGCAAAGCGCAGATTGTTCCATTGAACCTTCAAGTCAGGGAGGAGGGAATCTTGGACATTGCCAAAGCGCTCTTCTAGCGCTACCCATAGCTCTCTTGCATTCTTGATCGACATATACTCCAATCTGAGTGCCTTATCCATATGGCGTCGCATCAAGATAACTGCTTGAGCATGCTTTGTAGATGTTCAGTTGAACATAAGATCCGGGTTAGGTGCCTGGATTATGGGTAAAATTCCCTTTGAAGTGAGATGGTTCTCAACATCGGTTACCCAACTGTGGTAATCCGAGCCTGTTGAGTCAAGCATGGGAAAGTCGAGTCTAAGTTCATTCGACATCCTGAAAATAAGAAGAGAAGATATATTAGTTTCGGAGCTAAACTTCCACGAAAACTAAAATAATAAGATTTCCGAGCTATGCTACCAAGAAATCATTTTCCAAGAATCTCTTTTGGATTAGACCAACAATGATGTTTAATATGGTCACAATTTGATGCTTACGGACGCTCTTAGTCCAAGCATTGTGAACGCTCTTAGTTCACACGAACACTCTTAGTTCGTTTAATTATGAACACTCTTAGTTCATACGAACGCTCTTAGTTCGTTAAGCGTGAATCCCCACAATTCCACTTTGTTAAGTACTCAAAATCACTTGGCAACATATATTCCAATATTATACAGAAAATAAAAGGAATTTAAATACATGAAAGCAGCAACCTTAATCGTAAAAACTTACTTGATAATTTAAAGCTTTGCTTCACGATTCTTTATACACGCGCGTGTTGATGCAGGCGTGTAGCTAAAATAGGATTGCTGGAATTTGGTCGGAAATTGGCAGTTAGTGGGCTGTCCTTCTCCCTTCCCCCCCTTTTTTTTTTTTCTTTTTTTTCGGGTCCAACCCTTTTCCTCCTCTTTTTTTTTTTTTCTTTTCCTCCCTTTTCCTTTTTTTTCTTTCCGGGCCCAAGCCCGCTCCTCCCCTTTCCTTTCCCTTTTTTCTTTTTTTTCTTCTTTGGCCGGGTCCCTCCTTTTTTTCTGTTTTTTTTTTCTCGGTCTTCTTCTTCATTTCCTCCCTCTGTTTTCTTCGTTCGGTGCTGCGCGGGCTGTGCAGCAGGAAATTGCAGAGCTGAGGGCTGCTGGGCTGCGTTGGCTGGTGGGATGGCAGAAGCGTGTGCTGCTGGGCGCGCGGGCTGCATGTGATCGGAAAAGGGGTGCTGTTCGACCACGCGACGGGAGGGTGGATATTCACCACGCGGCGAGGATCGGAAAAGAGGTTGCTGGGCGCGCTGGCTGCAGGGTGAAGGGAGTGCGCGGCTGCTTGCGATAGGAGGCTGGGGCGTGCGCGGCTGCAGGTAAAGGAAGTGGCCTGGGCAGTGCGGGCTGTGCAGGGAGGCTGCGTTGCGGCAGGGAGGTTGCAGCGGGCTGGTGAGGATGAGGAGGCTGGGCTGGTGTGCAGGCAGCAGCACGGGCTGCGTAGGTGTGCAGGGCGAGCTGTGGGGGGCTGAGGCAGCAGGGGCTGCAGGAGGTGTGCGGCAGATTTTGTGAGAGATAGTTTTAGGGTTTTTTTCGGCTAGGGTTAGAACTCGTGCTGATAACGTGTTGTAGGAGAATAGAATTGTGTGTTATCATTGATAATAGGAGCCCTTTAAATAGGGAGTTACAAGGTACCCAAAAAGGTAATAGAATCCGATTACAATTGAATACCTAAAACACATTCCTATTACAACTCTAAACCCTAGTTTGTAGAGGCACACATTATGTCGATATCCTTCAACATAAAGCGTATTTAATAGCTTTTGTTTCACCAGAAAAAGTTCTAACATGTGGTTATTGGTCTCAAAACTTAATGATGAGTTGAAGACAACTGCAGTGGATTCCCCCGGTACCAAAATTTGGCACCTTCACTTTTAGCCTTTTAGGCATTTTAGCTTGCTTCCTCTGGTAGTAAGAGCAAAATTCCTGTAGTGGTTTCTTTGTTCTTGGTTATAGGTTTATTGGATTTCTGGGTTTTAGTTACTGTAGGTTTGTAGCACATAGGAAATACACAGCTAATCTAAGGAGCAAGTGTCATGTAATCAAATGTTCAGAAACAAGCTAATAAGCTCGTCTTATCAGGCCATATAATACACAAAGAAGCATCTCCACATAGGTGCACAACAGGCCAATAAACCTGCAAATCATGCTTTACATGCACGAGGATAAACCAACATGCTTCAACCTAGAAAGCTAGAAAACAGTACGTAGTTGGATATGGATATTTAAAACTATACAACTGTTTAAGTCATGGAGAAAGCAGTAAGAACCAGCTCCTCCAGCATGTCAAAGGAAACTATTTAGACGATCCTTATACTTTTCATAACGGTCCACTGACGGTTTGGCCCGGGATTCGTCAAAAGAAACATTGACAAGACTTGTCACAGTCGACCACCAGATGCCTCACTATTCTTGTTACCACAGGTGCCTTTGCCACAATAGTAGGACATTCTACCTATTCATTGAGAAGCAAATTAAATTGAACTCATAATTCTCACTTCACCTCTGATAACTCTGAAGATCAGAAAAGGAAAGGTGGAATACTGGAATCTAACCGTCAAAATCACAAAAATAAATGCAGCAGCAGCGACCAAACAAACCAACAACAACAACAATAAGAGCAAGTTCACCCGTAGTCAAGAAAAGGCAAAGTCGAGAAGTCAAGAATTCGACCGGTCAAGTTACTATTCACTGCCATTGGACATGGGTTTGCACCCGTTTTTTTCTTGCCCGGGCAACACTGTTCACCCTTTTCACTGTTCATATGTACTGTTCATACGTTTAAAAAAAAAAAAAAAGTATTTTGGGTGTGAGATGTTAGAAAAAATTGTAGGTATTTATAGAGAAATTTTTTGTATGATTTTTAGAATTTTTACATATTTTTTTCTGCCCGTTTTCTTACCGTTACCTATATTACATTCAGATTAATTCCTAGCCATCAGATCCATTTTTACTGTTCGGTTGGAAGGCCCAGATTTGTTGACCGTTGGGTTTAAATTCCCAAAGCAGCCAACGGATACTTGCCACGTCAGAGCCCACCCTGCCTTAATTGTCGCTAGGCGACAAAAAACCGCTTCCTCTCCTGTGATTGGTCCGTGCTCTGCACGATCCCTCACTGTCGCGTCTCTCTATCTGTTGTAAAGTGTGACGTCAGCCACGTTGTAGAGCAGGCCGAGGTGGCAGCATGATATGGGCACGGGCTTGACATTTTGACTGGGCAAAGAAAAGGGCACCAGCTTGACATATATCTTGCCCTTGGTCAAACAAAGGCAAATCATGCCCAGGCAAAACAGACCCGGTGGAGGTGAGAAATTCTGCATGCCCGGTCAAACTGATGGAATGATGAGGTGGTGCCCGGGCAAAAGAGCACCGGTGCACTTGCTCTAATACAATGCCCGCATTACGTTTCTCAATCCCGATGATTTCATATTCCAAGTCGCCCGTCAGTGTTTTTAAGGCCTGCAATCATCAAAAACTTGTGCACTCAAATGAAAAAAAAATATTTCGTAAAAATAGCTAGAGTTGAAAAGAGCTGATTAAGTTCCCTACAGTTTCAGTTTCGTTGAACATCAGCTTTTCATTAATGTAATTGTTCCAACTTCAAACTGGACATATGCGATTAATATTCGTCCTGCGACGAGTATTATTTACATGCTGTTGCAGTAAAGAGAAAAGGACGTGTGTTGCAGTAATGAATTCACTTGTTAGGCGTAGCCCTGATTAGTTATTATGATTGTTAATCTCTTATATATGTACCTAGTTTCATGTTTTCTGGCCCAAATTTCAAACAGGTCTGATCATCATGTATTGCATTGCAATGGATTAATTGTATATTTGTTTATTTGCACTCTGTAGATTATCTTATTTCTTTATTTTGTCGGCTTTCCACATTGCGTTTCTCAATGCAGGTGGGTGGTAAAAGGTGCTCTTGCAAGGTTGAGTGCTGTTCATCGGAGCCTCGTGGTTGCAGATCTGGTGTCAAGAAGACGAACAGGCACCAGTGTGAGTTATTTAGTTTGGATTGGAATATTTAAGTCATGATATGCTGACAATATAAAACTAGTTATTGCTAATTAACAAATGCTTTTCTAATTAACTAGTGAATTTATTGACGAAATCTTTATAATGCATGGAAGCTTATTGTATGTGTTGTTCTGGCTATGTGGTTAACTAAATCTCCTCTTGTCAAAGAAAATTACTCATAAGTGTCATATTTATATGCTTGTCGCCAATAAAGATTAGTTTCCTATTCGCTTGCCTTCGCGCCTCTACTCATGCGTGACCTCCCCCCGAGAATGGAAGTGCCGCCGCCTCATGTGGCTTACATAATGCGAAGTGACGCTTCGCTAGCATCAGGATTGACGAGACAAAGGCAATCTTGCATTATTAATTAGCATTGACTCTTGCGAAGAAAGAACCGGAAGGTTGAGAACCAAAAGATTCAACAGAGATGACCAATTGTTGATCCGAAAAGCTGGCCATCCCTAGAAACATTAATTAGCGATAAGCCGATAAGGCCACAATTTTTTTTTTTTTTTGTGTCTTCGATCATAAGGCCACCTTAAGAGAAATTTTAAATACACACCCCTAACTACTTAATACACATCCCTATTATTTTATATTTCAAATTAGATTTTATAAGTAGGTTAAATGACTAAAATAGACATCTATGTATTAGAAGAAAAAAAAATTTTGAATCGTGCATTTCTATGTCTCTTTTTCTAAACCCTATACGTTGCAATACATCTTTCGTCTCCACACTTCATCACTTGAATTTCGACTAGGGACATGAATTTGAAGACCTCGTTCAACAATCTTCAGTTGAGATATGTATTCTTCATCTTGTATTAAATACAATTCAACGTAATCTCAAGAGCTATTTCATTGAGATCCACCGTCGCTTTGGAGGTGGTAGCAAGTAAGTTGTAGAGTGAGTAGAGTAAGAAAGCAAAGCATTTGGGTTTTTTTTTTTCTATCAGTTTTTAGTTTTCATCTTGCGTAACACATGTAGTGCATGAAAGTGTAAATTTTGCAGACTATATTGAAAGTTTAAATTTTGAAGGACTTGCAAATGTTCGAAATTTTATATTTTCAAATTCCAATTGATTGATGTCGTAATGGAGTGGGATAGGCCAAAATTTCCAGCAAAAAATAGAAGAAAATATGTAAAAGAAAATTATGAAATCTCAATATATTAATATACAATAATCATATTAAATAATAATCTTAATATAGTCAAATAATATAATATTTCATGGTTTTAGAGATTAAGGGTATTTTAGGTCATTTGGGTGGTGTATCTAGTCTAATATTAGAATGAAAAATTAAATAGGTGGTGTATTGAGTGTGAGGTGTGTATTAAGAAAATAGGGGTGCGTATTTAAAACTCCTCCCACCTTAAACCCGAAAAACACCAACTTCTTTTTGCATTATACCCATTTTACCCTCAACTCTCTCTCTCTCTCTCTCTCTCTCTCTCTCTCTCTCTCTCTCTCTCTCTCTCTCTCTCTCTCTCTCTCTCTCTCTCTCTCTCTCTCTCTCTCTCTCTCTCTCGTGAAGCCATGGCGCGCGAAGATAGAAGAGCTACCAAGGTCGTTGCTCATGGAGAATATCTACGCGCACCATCGCTCTTCGTCTTCATCGTCTTCCGACAACGACAAGCCGGCTAAGAAGGCCAATGCCGTCAAGCACAAGGTTAAGGACAACGACAAGCTGTCCTTTCACAATTCTGTCAAGTCCAACGTTTTCAAGATCTACGACAGGGAAAAGCCAGTTCACAAGGCCCTTGGCGGTGGCAAACATGCGGTGGCACTCTTTATCATTCTGTGTTATATTTGTGCATTGTTGAATGGTTTTGAGGTCTTCTTGTTTGGTTGATTGGAAAAGATCATAGATGAATGGAAAGCTAGAATCTGGAGGTTTTGTTTTGGCGATCTAATTAAAAAAAATATGAAAGGGCCTTATGATCTCTTCAACTTGTAAGACCTATTATTTGATCGATTCGGAAGAATAGTACGTAGCTTTGTTTGTTGCAGCCTACTTTAAAGTTCCATTTTTATGTTGCTTGCCAATTTACATGCTGTGTTGATAGCTCTATATAAATGTAATAGTAGCTTTTTGACTTTTCAACATGATGTTAGTAGCTTTTGTTTTGATTGATTTCAAGTCAATAGCTCATTAACCACTGCAAGTAGCCTAGTGGTTCTTGCCTAGTTGGGTGTGCTCCCCAACCTAGGTTCGAACCCCGAAGTTGTCAAAATGGTCAGACACTGTACTGCAATGCACAGTTGGAGCATTTCACATGCGCCGAATGAGTTTATCTTGGGCCTAGGAAGCTTTTGGGTTCCTTTTGACAAAGTCAAAAAAAAAAAAGTCAATAGCTCATTATAACTATAAATTGACTTTGCAACGTATTGGTAGAAGTTTTTTATGCCTATGTTAGTATCTCTTCAATATGATGTCAGTAGCTTTTTTGTTTTCATTTTGATTGATTTCAAGTGATTTTCTATCATTATCTTATCAAATTGGGAAAACATGATTCTATATGAAATTCAATTTTCTTTTTGTTGTAATCTCGTATCTCAGCATTTCTTGTTTGAGATCTGTGTTACACTATGAATATGCATAATCAGCTGGTTTTGTGCAATCAGTATCTATATCAGCAGCTTTGTACATGTGTCATAGTGGATTTCTATACATATGTCAGTAGTTTTTTATTACTGGTACAATAGCTTTGTACATGTGTCATAATAGCTTTCTAATACCTATGTCAGTAGTTTTTTTATTATTAGTCCAGTGGCTTTGTATATGTGTCATAGTAGCTTTCTATAACTATGTCAGGAGTTTTTTAGATTGCTTGTTTTTGATTACCTAGTTCATAAAGAGGTTCATGTTTGCGGTGAAGTGACATGCTCCTGTTTTAGTTTGCATTTCAAATTTTAATATTTTGTTATATCTGAATTTTTGTAGAATTATTCCCCTTTGCATTTGATGTAGTAGATTCTGAAAATCATATGAGTTTGGGTAGTGAATACTCCATTAACCAAAAGATCATCCGGGAAATCAAGAAATATTCATATGAAGTAGGTGCTGAAGTTGGTAAAATAATGCCTATGGTTAACGTAGTGTGGTAGAGCTTGACAACAAGAAACATCAACGGTGGCCATCTGAAAATGACATTAGCATTACAACATTAACAGTAGCACTGAATTTGTTTGTTTTTCCCGATTGCAGTAGCATTTTTATTTTGGTTGTATCCTTTACATTTCCATAACTTTGTACTTTCTTAATTAGTTTCTAGGAATAGCTTTTGTTACGCTTGACAAAAACTTTTGTTAGTGGTGCGAGTAGCTTTTGTTGGTGATGACAGTAGATTTTGATGTTGCTGACAGTAATTTTTGTTGCTGGTGAAAGTAGCTTTATGGTGTTGGTGACAATAGTTTTTGTAACCTTGCGATGGCCACCGAAAATCTCGCCAGAATAGCTTTTGCTGTTGGTAAGAATTCCGGCAACATTAGCTTTTGTGACCTCGCTAGAAATCTCACTAGGGTAGCTTTTGTTGTTGGTGAGAGTATGTTTTGGTGTTAGTGACAGTAACTTTATTGATATCACCGGAGTCACCGAAAAATTACACTGGAATTCACCAGAGACCTTGCCAGAGGTCGTCGGAAGTCGCAGAAGACTTTGCCGGCAATCACAGAAGACTCTCGCCGGAGGTTGCAGGAGACCTTGCCGGAGAGGAGAGAGATAATGATTAGTGACTTTTTACTCTAGTGTCATTTTCATAAATATATTAATGTTGATATCTAAAATTTAAGATAATTTTTAATCTAGTGCCTTATGAGGGAAAAAAAGGACCAAAAAAAAATAAAATTGGTGACCGTTTGGCTCATATGATGATAAAAACCCTATATGTAATTGACCCTAGTAACATATAATGGAATGTGATAAAAGCCAATCTCACTATAACTAGTGAGTGTGTTGTATGCCATTGTACGTCTATGATATATTGGTGATCTCAAAATTGGCCTACTTTCTTTATTTTCCTTATCATTTTGCATGTTAGATTTGTGATTGGAACGGTTATCAATCTCTTTGAAAAACTAATCAACGACATGGAACATCAGTAAGTCATAAAATTGTTTATAATTAAATAGCTGGTCAAGAGAAGTAAAGGTTCACAATTTTAGATTTGGGATCTCAAAAGTTGAAAGTAACATTCTATTCAGAGTTTCAGACTAAACAAAAGAAGAATATTCAATCGAAGGGGAAAAAAAACGAAGGAAAATTTTGTGATTTAAAAATTTTTAGACATCACTTATATCATTGACATTCTCAACTAAAAAATTATAGATTTCTTTATGGAAAATCAATTCATCATTTCTTGCCCGAATTCATAACTTCAATTTTCACCAAAACATGTCTTTTTGTACTACAAATAACTTGCATCTTCAAAAGTAAAACTAGCGAAATTGAACATCACTGAGTCATGTAACTGTAACTATATATATAATAGACGGTTGGCCGATCTTATTCATTACACTTTTGATACATTGTTGCTTAAAATCCCGATCGACTTTGAGCTTTTCCTGATCAAAATTACTCCATAGTGTTATTCTTGCATAATGCCTTTCGTTTCTTATGAGCTTCAGTTGGGAGTTTTACGTCTGTAGCCAAACCAATGGCTTCAAGGAAGCGTATTATATACCAAGTAGTGTCAATCTCCCACCATTCCAAGCCTTGTCGAGCTGAGTACTCAAAGGCATGATGATTATTGTGCCAACCCTCGCCAAGTGCAAGCAACCCTAACAACCTAATCAAAATCAAACTATAAATTATATATAATCTGGCCAATAACTACATATTAATTAATTAGCTAAATAATTGATATATCAATACTTAGTACCAGTTGTTTCTAGACAAATCACCAGTATTCCATACTTGCTTTCCCCATATGTGACAGATCGAGTTTATTGAAAAAGTAATCTGAAGTAAAAATACAGTTCTCACACCCTGCAAAGGATTATAATTAAAAAGACAAAACCAATTAATCAGTTTGGTAAGATATGGTTCCATTGAGAAAATATGTACATAGCCAAAAAATTGACTCATGCATGCTTGTGGAACAGGCAAGTTGATGATCAGTAACAGCAAGCTTACCATTCCCCAAACCAAGAATGGTAGCCCTCCTCCAGCATATAGCAGAATTCCAAGAGCAACAGAGTGACAAGGATACGTGTAGTGAAGAAACCTATAGTACCACTGCTTCTTTAAGTCTCCAACATTCTTGAATTCTAATGCGTCGGGCTACACGTACAAAAATTCAACAAACACATTATTGGGAAGACATATATTAGTTTTCTGATCGATACATAATGCATGCTATATATCCAGTACGATCAAGTATGTGACTGTTTTTTTATGCGACTTTTATCTCATTTGACAAGGAAAAAAATCACTGTAGTCAAGGTAAGGTCTTCATCGAAGTAAATCATAAAGTCATAATTAAACTCAGGTTTTGAGGCTTAAGAGGTAACTGCATATATATGTTATACATACGAATATACGATGATTGATATGCATGTCAACTATAATCTCAGTAGTAGCGTGTATCTGAAGTATTTAGAATTGTGTTTCAGAGAGAGAGAGATTGAGACAGGTTTATACGTACAAACCGAGAATGATAGTCAACGATCCAACCAAAATGACTGTACCAAAATCCCTTAATGGGACTGTGAAGGTCATCTAATGTGTCGGTATACTGATGATGGACTCTGTGTATGCTCACCCATTCAATTGGACTTCCCTACAAACCATTCAAATTAAGATCAGGCAACAGATTAATGAATTAATCCCCAAAGTATCAAGCTAGCTAGCCAGATGAAAGTAGACGGGCTAATTAACAGAACGTCCCTTGATGCAGTTCACAAACCTGGAGTGAAAGGACGCCGCAGTAGGCAAAAGAGTACTCGAGCCATTTGGGAAGCTTGAAGCTGCGGTGAGCGAGGTTTCTATGGAAAGACAGGGTTATACTGACACATGTAACAAAATAGAGTGCCACAGCAATCCAAAACGCAGACCAGTTGAAATAAAACGGCCCTAAAAGAGCAAGGCAATGTGTGGCGAGGAAAAGAAACTTGGTTGTTGAGGCCTCCATTTCCCCTTCCACGGCGCTGTTCTTGAAGGCCGAAGATAAATTAAAAACAAAACCTTTTCTGTCTGATATGAAACAGAGAAGAAGAAGAAGCTTTTATGTTATTTCCAGGGGACAGAACAATGTTCATGGATGCAGGGTTTGGACTTTGGACCACCCTCCGCCCTATATTTTTGCGCCTCAATTTTAGACAGCTAAAAGTAGCTGATTAAAAATGTGAAGACTTAAAACTCATGACTAGTTGAAATTGTTCATTTTAGTACATGTTAGAAGGCTGCGCATTCTTTGGCAACTTATCCTTTTGCACAAAATCAGGACTTCTTTTTTAGAAAATTAAATATAATTAAATTTATTCAAGTAAATCCAGAATATATGTATGTTCCAAACTCTAGGTTATTTGCTCTAGTTGTAATATGGTTTATATTAGAGATATTCTCGGAGAATCTTAGTAGATATCCAATCAATTGACGATTATGTTTCCATGTACAACTCTATCTCTACGCTTGTAATTCTCTATAGAAATAGGCTCTTATTATCAATGAAAGCACGACTCAATTTTCTCACAATTTCAGTTTTTCTTAAACACGTTATCAGCACGAAGCTCTAACCCTGATTTAAGAAGCCAAAACCCTAAATCCAAATACAAAACCTTGAAACCCTAATTTCCTTCGCCACACATCGAGTAGCCCTCAATCCTAGGATCCCAGAACGGGTGGCCAACCCACCAGAACCAGCCATAACAGTACCGAACTGGCCCACAGAAGAAGAAATTGATCCCTGGCCGGTTCACTGCCTTTTAGACTGGCCCCTACCACCAAATTAGCCACCAACAGCGTCTCGACTCCAGGATTCTGGAACCATAATCATATCCCCCAGAACCAGCCGTAAAGCTACAGGACAGGCGTAGCAGATCTGCCAACGAAAAGAAAGAAAAAAAACCAAAAGAAGGAAGAAGAAGAAAAAGAAACAAGAGAGAAGGAATGAGGCGGCCCACGAAGCCCACGTGGCCCAAGTGCTGACAGAAGCCCCCGTGGCCCATGCTCCGGTCAAGGCCAGAAGAAGAAGTCAAGGGAAGACTGTCAAGGTGTGGGCCTGGGCCGAAAAAAAAAAAAAAAAAAAAGAGGTGAGAAATAGGCCTGGGCAGAGAAAAAAAAAGGGAGAAGGGCAGCCCACCAGCCAACTTCCGGCCACTTTCCCAACAATTTTCCTACCACTTTCCGGCCACATTTTCTGACATGATTTCCAGTAATTTTCTGATCACTATTTCGAGGTATTTTTTACTAAAAGTTCCCGTTTTTGAGGTTTTTTTTACATTGTTTTTCTCTTCTTTTTCCTCGGGGACTTGCAACCTCCCTTCTTCTATCCCCCTTTCTTGTTCATAGGGGAGACCAAAAGCAGAACTGTGGGGGTTCGTGCTCACTCCAAGTTTGGAGCTTGTAGAGTCCTCCAAACTTAGAGTTTGTTGAGAAGTTATGATCGACCACAAACACATCATTGTTTCTATCTAATCCAATACCTCTTGGAATCGGATTTCTTGGAAGCGACTACGCTCGGAAACCCCTAATTTCTTGGAAGGGATTACGCTCGGAAATTCATAATTTCTTGGGAGCGACTATGCTCATAAATTTTATATGTTTTTCGTGGTAGCCTTTTACGCTATGAAACTAATCCTAATTTCCTTTTCTCTTTCATGATGAATAACCTGAACAAACTGGACTTCGCTCCATTGGGAACAATTGGCTCTGGAAACACAAGTGGGTTCGTGATATTTTCCAGCATCTCAAGGCCGATGGAATCCTGGATACAATTCTCAAGCCTAGCCAGGACGTACTAACTGTTGAGCAAGTTCAAGCTTTGGAAGCAAATAGTGTAGCTTTGGAGGCAAATAAGACGAAAGACATCATCCTAATGACTCGTCATATGGATGATTCGCTCCAGTACAAGTATATGAACGAAGAAGAGTTCTTCAAGTACGGCGGTAGGCAGCGGAAATATCAGATTGGATTTGCGCGGCGCAGAAGGAACTGGGGATGGAGACATGATGGAGCTTGTTGTAGTGTCTGGGGAATTTGCTGGGTATATCTGAGGAGTGAGGAGACCATTTTACTTTCTAATCCAAATCAACCATAATTTGCAAAGAGCGAGAAAGGAAGAAGAAGATAGTGCATGGAAATTTATAAATAAAAATAATAATAAAAAATAAAATAACATAACATTATAGTTGAAATTACTAATATGTCCTTCAACTTATGTCAGTTGACCAACGCCGTAATGGAATTAACGGCTCCAACAACTAATGTTGGGTCGAAGTCCGAACTTTAGGTACCAAAGTGATATATATATATTTTTTTTTCAAGTACTAAAGTTACTAATTGGCCAAAGGTTAGGTACTGTTTGCAATTTTTTTTTCCTTTTCTAAATAGTTAAATAAAATCAATTTTTATTTACTTACATTAAAATTTTAAATCATGCCTATAATGAGATGGCACGAGCATGATCCATTTATTGGCCAGATATGAGTACGGCCCGGCACAATATGGGTTCAAGTGATGAGCCGGACCGGGCTAAATGTTTAAGTAAATCGGCCGGCATGAGCCTAGTACGATATGAGCTCAGGCCATGGGCCAAACCGTGCTACATGTTTAAGTAAATGCGTCGGTACGAGCCCATCACGATAATAAATGGGTCGGCCCGGCACAGCACGAAGCACGAATAGACCTGTTTGCCACCTCCAACCGTGACATTAAATAACATAACTATAGGCCATGTTTGGTTCATTCATTTGAGGAATCAGGAAAGGAAAATTATTTATTTCCTTTGTTTGGTAGGCACAAACTTGGGAACTATTTTCTTGACAAAGGCGAAAATAGGGTGGAAGGTGGTTCCTTTCAGAACTCATGGGATTGATTTTCTCTTCTTCTTTCCTAGCATTTATTACAAAAATTTAGGACTACAATATCCCTACTCAAATGTGTTATTGCCAAATTCACCCATGATGATAAATTTTAAAATACAATGGTATTATTGGTACATTGATATATTTTTTCTTTTTTTTCCTGAACCAACCAAACACAGGAAAGGAAATCAAATAGTCTTTCTTGAATGTTTTCCCTGCTTTACCAAACAACGGAAAGGAAACCTGACATGAATTTAAATTTCTCATCCCCATGGGAAAGACATGGGAAATGATTTCCCTTATGTGAACCAAACGAGGTCCTGGAGTAGGTAACCAATAAATCACATAGCAATGAAATATCTAAAACTATATACCGCTTGACAAGGTAAACTCATAGCATTATATAACCTACCTCATAACTATGAACATCACTAAATATTGTACATTTGGTATAAGTAACCAATGAAACTCATAACATAAAAAAATAAAAATAAAATAAAAGGCTGGTAGACATTAAATTTTAAGAACTTGAAAGTCACGCATACTACCTTATAGTCATGACGTTAAATATACCTTATACTCCTTATAGCCATGATATTAAATAACATTAAACATATCTTATAGCCACGACATTACCTAACATACCTCTAGAATAGGTAACTTGTAAATCACATAGCAATGAGGTATCTAAAACTATATACCTTCTTCTTCTTTTTTAACGAAAAGTTCATTGAATTACCGATTGAAATTGCTTAAGAGGGCATCCCAATAGGGAGCATTCAAAGGCCAGAAACACCTAGGTCTTAAAACTAAGGTAGAGCAAACTAGAATATGTACTACATCAACCAATTGTTCTTAAACTTTTCCAGAAACACTAACAAATTCTGAAGGTAGATCTTCATCATCCACAAGATAATTACCAACAATAGAATCATTGTCATGACACTGCTCACCAATGCACGCAATTGTGGTACTCACAGCGTAACTATACTAAGACTTTTTATAGAATATAGAAAGGCTCAATCCACTTAAAAATAAACACGACATACTCAGAGAGATAGTCCATAGTAACAGAGAGTCAGGCAAAGAGTTACCAGGGTCCCAAAGCCAGACCCATGGGAAGGCCTGGCCCAACGTATGTATGACGTGAGTCCAACACCAGCCCATCTGGGAAACCCAGATTACTCTGGGCACCCAGCGCAGGGCACCAAAACTCCCCAGCCAGTTGTGGCCAAGATGCGTTTGCAACCGTCCCTGCCACCAGAATAGGAGCCTTCCTCTACTGCCTAGGAATACCTCCGTTAGATCCCGCGCCAGTAGACCTGCCCTCCAACCTCTGCATCTGGTCTCTGCCATCTCCGGATGTTGACGCCTGAACCAGATGCAAGTAAATCCTAGCACAAGCAATCCACATCGCGCTTGCACCCGATTTTTCTTCCACCACTAGCCATCTAGGATCATCAGTGCACCGAACAAATTACAGCCAGGATCCCACAGCCTAAGAAGGCCCCAGCCCTGAAGCCATATCGCGAAGAAAACCCAGCCTATCAGATCACTCATCATCGTCGAATGAAAGTTCCGTCGAATGATGAGAGATGTGCAGCCACGTCAGGGAAAGCTCGTACGCTTGAGAAAATGTTGGAAATTAGGCACAAGAGGCCTCTGAAGAAGCCACCTATCAACAGCGGTGCTAGGGTTTAGCAAGGGAGAAAATCTCTCGTTGTCTCCCATAAGTCCTGCTCATTGTATATTTGTATAATATTTCCATTGATAATTATTAATTACTCTAAAACTACATACCTCTTGACAAGGTATCGGAAAAAACTCATAACATTAAACAACCTATCCATGAACATCACTAAATATAAATTTGGAATAGCTAACCAATGAAACTCATAGCATAAAAATATAATTTAAAATAAAAACATCGATAGCATTAAATTTCTAGAACTTGAAAGTCACATTTATTGCCTTATAGTGATGACATTTAATAACATATCTCTAGAATAGGTATCTAATTGAGCTATATGCCTCTTGACATGGTATTGAAAAAAACTCATAGCATAAACAACCTACCTTATAGCCATGAACATCACTAAATATCATACATTTGGAATAAGTAACCAATAAAATTCACGACATAAGAAAAAATAAAATAAAATAGAAAACTAGTACATAAGAAAAAATAAAATAAAAATCAGTAGGCATTAAATTTTTAGAACTTGGCAGTCACGCCTACTACCTTATAGCCATGACATTAAACATACTTTACAGCCATAAAATTAAATAATATACCTCTAGAATAAGGAACCAATAGATCACATAACAATGAGATATCTAAAATTATATACCTCTTGACAAGGTATCAGAAAAACTTATAGCATAAAACAACCTACCTCATAACCATGAACATCACTAAATATATCCAATTGGAATAGCTAACCAATGAAACTCATAGCATAAAAAAAATCAAATAAAATAAAAAAAGCCGGTAGGCATTAAATTTTTATAACTTGAAAGTCACATATTTTACTTTCTTTTTTTTTTCAATTGTCACCTGAAAGTTAGATGTTTTACCCAAATTAGTATGTGTATTGTAAGTATGGTATATATTGAATGAATCTCTGAGTTAGGTATGCAACTAATACAAACCATTATACGAACTAAATTCTTGTTGACATTTCATCAAATACATTGAGTGCGCCGCAATGAAAAATAAAAAACCAAAAAATAAAGAAATAGTCAACTCCATTAAACTTTAGTAAAATGACACATAACAACCCACTCACCCACCTAGGCATGACTATTAGATAGAGTCATTACTTAAGTAATTCAACATTTTTAAGGAAACAATTAAACTCATCTCTAAACTACCCTACACTACCTACGAGGCAAAAAAAAATAGCGTAGGCTTTGTGGGTACCCCTAACTACATTCCTCAGCTCTGAGAACCTAGCTACCAATTCCTTCCCAAAAACAGAAGGATTCTTGACAAAATTAAAAATTAAAATTAAAATAAAACATTAAAAAATCAACCCCAACTCAATCCAATAAAACCAAGCCCAAGATCTGGCCCTTGAAGTTAGGAGGAGACCTAGCCCAAATTGATTCCACCAATTGCAGTCTATGGCCGCCTCCAACTTCGCCAGAGCCGCCACCACTGCATCCTTCTCCATTAGCCACCGGAACAAACCGCTAGAGCCACAGATTTTTGCCAGGAGGCCGACCAGTCACAGCGCTGGTACTAATCATATCCACAGGTTGGCCTGGGCCGATTCTCTCCCACAGTACCATTGCTGACCTCCAACGAGGCCAGCCTCCATCAAAGATCTGTCATCCACCGAGTCGGAGATCCCAACCCGGCGATCCATTTGTGAAAATGAGGAGGCTCTTCTGGGACTACTCAACATGTCATAATATCATTGTCCCCTTCATATCATCCATTTGTGGTTAGATTTAGGTCTTGTTTGTCTCATGGATATTAAGCTTTGACAAGGAAAAGTACTACCTATCCCATGTTTGGTAGTCTTAAGGAACCATGTTGGATAAGTTGCGTTAACTCTTCAATCATACGGAGTTCTTGAATATGGATGATATGAATATGACTCGTGTGTATTTATTTTAGCACACTCAATTTACGGTTTTAGGGTTTTTTTTTTTTTTTTTTTTTTTTTTAAGGGGTTTGGAAGGTTGGGAGGCTCAACCCCACACTCGGTTCCAGTTATTATATTAATAGTAGAATTTTGCAACCAGGGGGGAGACATAAAACCTGAACCCCGTGCTACAATAAAACAAGTACAATAATCCTCGTAGAGCACATCTTGAATAATAGCAGAAGTCTCATCTATCCAAACATCATCAAGCCAATCAGAACTAGCAAGGTGTGCAAGCCTATGCGCAACACCATTTACTTCACTGAAAATATGTCGAATTTCTACTGATTAAAAAGTAGTCATATAATCCTTACAATCATTAAAAACCTGACTTACCTCCGAGAAATTTTCCTCCTCACTCTTGAGTGCAGCAATCAGCATGGTAGAGTCGCTCTCAATAACTATTTCCGTCCAGCCTTGGTGAATACCAAGTAGAAGACCAGCTCTGAACGCCTCAGCCTCCATATTAATAGCCGAGTGTGCATGCAGAAAGGGCCTAGCAATAGCGACAATACCTGTACCCAAATCATCTCTTACCACCACACCAATACCTCCAACACCACTATCAACTTTGAAAGCTCCATCTATATTTATTTTCAAGCTCCAGGACTACGGTTTTAGGGTTTATCTGCAAACAAAATTGGGAGGCTTTTGTACGTTCCTTTTGCTTATTTTTCAGACTAATGTTTCAAAAATTAGGAAATCTCTACTGTTACCAATGACAAACGTTCTTTTCAATTGCACATTCAAACCAATATAGTTTTTGGCTGCCAACCACTATTGTGCGAGAAGAATATCGAAAGTGAAGAGACTGGCTCATCAACTTAAAATCTTATTTCCAATGTAAAGACACAATAATCCATCAAATTCATTCTAATTCAGAACATCTACAAATGATTTTCAGTACAGAGATAATTGGAATGGAAATTCAAAATAGTTACCATTGCAACGGAAATACACATTCATCTTCAATCCTACTATAGTAATTTCATTGGAAGATGCTCATTTCATTACTAGAGCAACGATCACATAAATATATGTTGCGGATTCTTCACATGTGACTTCTTAACTTGATTACTGCTCCCTCCAATATCAGAATCAAAATGTAATTGAAAATGTTGCATCATTTACTGAACCTTGAGCCACCATTCACAAAGAAGAAAAATAGGTTCACCCAATAATGTTGCAATTTATTTTATTTCCCTAACGTTTACGAGAGACCAATTCACGTACAAGGCAACAGGACCCTGCTTTTATACATCAGGTTTATATACTCGCATACTAAACCAGCAACAGAACACTCAATGATAGTGAATGTAACTCGACAATTTACACATTCACAGGTACCAATTGCACAAACTAGAGAAACACTAGAAACTAGCAAAACGAAATAGATTTTCAATACTCAAAAGAAGAAAGCTATAGATTCTGAAGATTCAGAAAGCCAGTAATTTATCATCCAACTAAAACCAGTAATTTATCATCCAACTAAAAATACAATCATCATAGTCTTCAGTGGAAACAACACCCAAATAGAAATTGATGTGTCTTTCATTGATAATATGGGCCTCTTTATATAGAGGATTACAAGCACAGAATCAGAGTTGTACATAGAAACATAATCGTACAATGATTAGATATCTACGAAGATATCTCCGAGATTATCTCTAAGATTAACCCTATTAAAACTTGCACAAGTAACCTAAAGTTTAGGTCAGACACATATTACTTGAACAACACAGAAATTATATCAGTAATTGGCAATAGATGGGAATTGTGTTGACGATGAGGGTAGGGTGGTACTGGTAAATATTGTGTTGATTGTTTGGTTAATTGTGATGTGGATGAGGGGTGCCAGATTGTCACAATTAACAATGCCATAATACCATGTTTATAAAAAGAAAATAGGGTTCAGTGACTCGCCAACTCAATATTACGTACATTCATATCGGATGATCCACCCATGCGTCCTATCATGCTCTACAACTATTTTATTAATTTATATATTTACTATATACCAAAGATGGGTTTACTGTTCATTCGTGGGTACTGTTCATAGAACAGTAAAGTACGGTTCTGCCCTCCTTTTCCTGTGACTGTTCACACGGTTACTGTTCATAGGACAGTAAATTGGCTGTTTTGCCCCCCTTTGATATTTTGTTTGGGTACTGCTGTGCGTCGTTCTTATCTTCTTTTCCTTCTACAGTCGGTCGGTGTATCAATTTCATCTTCTTCTCTATTCACCAATCCTCAAAAGAACAACAACTCGAAAACAAAAACAAACAGAGAGAAATACAGGAAGAGAGACGTGAAGGATTGACGGCGAAAACAAGGTAACGTCGCCTTTGCCCTCCTTTTTCCTCTGTCATTGTCTGTTGGGTTGCTTTGTGCGAGGAGATAGAGAGATCGATTGTTGTTGGAATCACATAACCAACATCGATCTCCATAGTAACTGGGTTAGCAGAATCTGCCATCTAACAAAAACTAGAGAATCTGGTTTTTGATTGAGGGTTTTTGTTGCTGCAATCACGTAATCAACATCGATCTCATAGTAACTGGGTTTCCACAATCTAGGATCTGCAGGGGAATTTTGGTCCAAGAGAGTTTTTTTTTTTTCTTTTCTTGAATGACATATCTGATAAATTTTGGCCCTGTAACCTCAATTGAATTTCCCTCTGGCTTGCTTGATTTCATGGATTTATTCTGTGATTTTTATCAGATTAGTTGGTCTTGATTGGTCTCTGTTAATCTTTTTTTTGTTAATTAAAGCTTATTTGATTGAATTATTGACGTATACGATTTGGTTTGTGTTTGTAGCCTGGGTTATAACCTTTCAACGATTCCAAGGTCCAGCTTTTTTGGAGATTCTAAAGGAAAAGGATTCGGTTAAAAAGAAATAAAGCAGGTTTGGTTTTTAATCTGACTCATCTTTGATATCATTTAGTTAATTGTCATGACTGGTTTCCTTGAGTGGAGTATTTTCTTCACTGATGACTGATAATGTTGTGATTTGCGCAAACTGATTTCAATTCAACTAATTTGCTGACGTCTATGTTGAATCAATGACTTCAAATTAGTTTGTGGTTGGTGCATTGATGAAGTTAACTATTATGTGCTTTTTTTCAATAATGCATATTGAGCTGATAAAACGTTTCCATTCTTTACGTAAACCTAAAGTGCTTGGTTAATCGTTTTCTGAGGTGTATTGGTGGGATCATTAGAGATTGGCATAGACTAATCGTCATTTTCCTATAATAAGACAAATACCAGTAACACCTTCATTTCATACATTGCTGATAATATGTTGTGTTGTATCTAAGGTATGATATTATGATTGATTTTTGGTATGTTTATGTTTTTTTGTTAATTGATTGTTGCATAGGAAAGTATGCATCATAAAGTACAAGTAATATCTGATAGAATTTTTCATAAATGTCATTATTAGTTTCATAATCTCATTATCATTCTGTTTTTCTTTTGCAGATTATATGCAAAAAGGTTTTGTCTTAATTTTTTTGCTGCCACTCCTTTATCTGTGCTTTGGTAGTATTGTGGTCTATTGTTTTTATTCAGGTAAATCAGCTAAGGCTTAATTAGATGTTTTTTGTGTTGAATTCACAATGTCTATAGCTGTGGTAATGTTCAATTCTTTAACTGTTACTGTTTGATTATTCAGATACTGGAAACAGTGTGTTATTCAATTTCCCAACTGCATTGGATACAGGTATGGCTAGGTGATTGTTTCTTGACTTGGTGTTTGTTTTAAGTGTATTGATATATCATAATTTTTTAACACAGTGATGGCAGCAAAACCTGAAGAAACAGAAATAAGGAGACATTTACGTCATGAGAATGGAGAAGGCCAAGCTTCTGGTCCTATTTCTGATATGGAGAAAGATCGACAAATTAGATCAAGAAGGTGGAGACAGCGTGAGTATTTATTATCACTTTTACTATGTTGGTCTAAATGATTGATTTTGGTAAAAAATTCTTTATAATTTATACTAATTCTGTTCTTCTTTTTTTTTTCCTTTTTTTTTATTGGTTGGATGCCTGCCTCACGCATAGTATGCATATTTAGTTGCATTTTGTATGCAAAGTGTATCACATTAATTACCATAGCGGAACAAAGTGTATCACTTAAATGTGAATGAGTGTTTAAATGATAGAATAGTGAAGATTGGCTGTTCATTTTGTATGGGAAAGATGTTTGTTTGCATCCTTCATTGTTTAGTATTCAGTGGCATTTGTTTAAATATAAATGAGTGTTTAAATGTGAGAATAGTTAATAGTGTGAGTTAAGGTACAGGTGTCTATGCATTGTGAACACTGTTTGCATTTAGTATTTAAAGTGTGAAGGGCAACATTATGTATCCCTCTATTTGTTTATAAAGTTATAGTTGCATATGTGATGCAGTGATGGCAGCAGAAACTGGGAACACACAGATCAAAACAATTTTACAGGATGATAATGGAGAAGCCAAAAATATTGAAAGGACGGAGATAATGTGTACTGTTGAGACTTCTGCTGCTCTTTCTAATGTACACACAGATTGCCAGATTACATCAAGAAGGCGGAAGCAAGGTATGTTTTGCAATGTTGACGTAAATGAATAGTTTTCGTCAAATGTGTGTCGTTTATTGAAATACTGTTTATAATGTGTCCACCGGTCATGATGAACTGGTGCAAGAATTTGTTTATTGAAATGCTCTTTATACTGTGTGAACCAGTGATGATGAACTGGAGCAAGAATTTGGATACGAATGATGAAAATCCTTGGGTGATTACAAATGAAATTTTCTGTCACCAAGAAAGATTGCATGTTAGTGATACAGTTAGAATGGGTAAGTAAAAATTTATCAGATCTTTGATTCAAGAAAAAAAAAAGTGATCAGATCTGTCATGTATACTTGAAATGTTTACTGATCAGACTTTTGCTGTTGTTTTTAATGTAGACACAGATTGTGAGATTAGATCAAGGAAGTCGAAGCAAGGTATGTATGTATTATTGGTTTTACATTGTTCCCGTAAATAAATGATTTTTATAAAATGTGTTTACTGTTTATTGAAATGATTTTTATAGTGTCTGACCATCGCAATAAACGGATTAGAAATCATCAAGAATGTTCTCGGCTGATTACAAGTCAAACTTTCTCTCCGCAAGAAAACTTGGATCTTGATGATCTAGCCAGAATCGGTAAAGGAAAATCTTTTTTTTTTCAATAGTAGTCATGCATTTTTTACTTTGAAAGACATTATGGTTGCAACTGCTAGACAAAGTGTATCGCTTTGATTATGATGTTAGTTTATTAATCATGTTCCTGAGTATTTGACTCGACTGTTAATCAAATCAATTTAATTTGAATGTGCATGTCGTTTGATTCTGTTATGTCATGGCATGCTTAGTATATATGCAGATTGGAGTTGGTTATATTCTGATGTTGATTAATATGTATAATGAGCTTCTGAGCATTTACAAAACTGCACATTAATAAGTCTGCGTAGATGAGTTATGCTCAACTGCTGCCACGTATAGTTGAATGGCGGTTATACATGATCATTAATGTTTAATATCAATCATATTGTTGTTTGTTGTCATTACATTTTCGTGACTGTGATTAGTCCAGAGTCTAAAACATGGTAGGATCGCAGCCTTTTTAGTTCAAAGTTGTTTTACGTTTGTTCAGATTTCAGATTTTGGCTGTTGATTGCATCTTCATAGGATATGACTTTTGATTATTTTTGTATAATAATGATATCATTTTTCCTTTGATCAATAATGTGGCTCATTTTGAATGACAGGTGAATATTCACATTCAATTGGTCAAGCAATGTATCAAAGAATCAGACAAGGTTATTTCTTTTGAATATTATCTATTGGTTTTTAACAATCACAAACTGTACCAATTGTCTAACAAAAGAAAAAATTGTGATTTCAGGATTCAATACGGAGTATGAAGATTCCGGTGACAATATTGGTAAATGTACTTACTGTGATGCAAATTTTTGGTTTGAAGAAGCTATAAAACAATCATCTACAAATGCTGAAATAATATATACAAATTGTTGTAAAAAAGGACAAGTCAAACTTCCAAAGCTTAGACCAACTCCCGACTTTCTGAAAACGTTATTAAATGACAAACTTTTTAAAGAAAATATTAGAGTTTATAACTCGATGTTTTGTTTCACATCAATGGGAGCAGCAATTGATCATAAAATAAATAGTGGATCTGGTCCTTATATATTTAAAATCAGTGGTCAAGTACATCATTTAATAGGTTCCATGTTACCATCTGAAGGTGAATCTCCTAAATATGCTCAATTATATGTATATGATACAAAAAATGAAATTTCAAATCGTATTAATGCTATTGATCCTTCTCATGTTAATCAAAATATCAAACCGGATATTGTTGAAGGACTTATTAAAATGTTTGATGAAATCAATGAATTAACAAAAGAATATCGCATAATGAGAGATAAAATTGAAAATCCTTTATTACCTTCATTTAATATGAGCATACTTAATTGCGAATCTACTGATGGTAAACAGTATGAAAAACCAACAAGTGAAGAAATTGGTGGTTTAATTGTTGGTGACATTGGACAATATAATTCAAATAAAGATATAATTATCGAATCAAATAATGGATGTTTACAACGAGTTTCTAAAATACATCCAAAATATATGTCGTTACAATATCCAATTCTTTTTCCATACGGTGAAGATGGATATAAACCAGATTTACGAATGGAACGAATCGGACCAAATAGTAAACAAAAAAGAGAAAAAATATCAATGCGGAGTTATGTTGCATATCAAATTCAAGATAGAAATTATGAATCAAATACTTTATTACAAGGTGGACGATTGTTTCAGCAATATTTAGTTGATTCATATGCAACAGTTGAAGAAAGTCGTTTAGATTGGATCAGAAATAATCAAAACAATCTTAGAAGTGAAACTTATAAAGATATTAATACTGCATATTCAGCTGGAATTGATAAAGGTCATAATTTGGGACAAAAAATTATTTTACCAAGCTCTCACACTGGAAGTCCTAGAGATATGATTAATAATTATCATGATGCTATGGCAATTTGTAGACAATATGGTAATCCTGATTTATTTATAACTTTTACTTGCAATGTTAAGTGGATAGAAATATCAAGATATTTTGAAAGAAATAGTAAATGTAAAGCTGAAGATAGACCTGATATAATTTCTAGAATTTTTAGAATAAAATTACAAAATATGATTGCTTATATCAAATCTGGAGACCCTTTTGGACAAGTTGAAGCAGATGTTTGTACGATAGAATTTCAAAAAAGAGGGCTTCCTCATGCTCATATGTTATTTTGGTTGAAAAAAGAATATAAATGTTATACAGCAACTGATATAGATTCTATTATTTCAGCAGAATTACCAGACAAAAATATTAACCCAGAACTTTTTGAAATCGTTAGTCAATTTATGATTCATGGACCTTGCGGACAAATAAATTCAAAATCTCCTTGCATGCGAGATGGAAAATGTTCTAAATTTTTTCCAAAACCATATAATGAAAATACTATATTTGAGGCAAATTCACCTCCAATTTATAGACGTCGTGATAATCAAACAAAATTTGTGATAAAAAATGGTATTCATATTGGTAATAATTTTGTTGTGCCTTATAATTCACATTTATTATTAAAATATAATGCTCACATTAATGTTGAGTCATGCTCTCAATCTATGTTAATTAAATATTTATTTAAATATATTAATAAAGGACCAGATCGAGCTCGAGTTTTACTGCATGAAGATTTTAATGATGAAATTCAAACTTATCTTAATTGTCGTTATTTAACTCCTCATGAATCTGTATGGAGATTATTTGAATATCCAATTCATCAACGACATCCTGCTGTTCAACCTTTACAAATCCATATGCCTTCAGAACAAAATATAGTTTTTAATGAATCAGAATCTCTTGAATCTATAATTAAATATAAAAGTACAAAAGATACTATGCTTACCGGATGGTTTAGAGCAAATCAAAGTTATTCAGAGGCACGTCAATTAACCTATGTAGAATTTCCAACTAAATTTGTCTGGCATAGTGATAAAAATTATTGGGCACCAAGAAAACAATACCATACGATTGGTCGATTAAGATATATATATCCTGTAGCAGGTGAATTATATTTTATGAGAATGTTATTAAATATTCAAAAAGGTTGTTTCAATTTTGATTCAATAAAAACGGTTAATGGTATTGTGCACTCTTCTTATCAAGAAGCATGTCGATCTTTAGGTTTATTGGGTGATGATAAAGAATGGATTGAAGCATTAGCAAATTGTTCACATGTTGGAACAGCTTCTGAAATACGCCAACTATTTGTTACAATAATTCTATTTTGCAATGTTGCAGACCCTTTGAAGTTATTAGAATCACATTGGGTAAATATGTGTGATGATATTTTATATAAAGCTAGAAACGAAATTGGAACCCCAAATCTAAACTTACCTGAGTTGGAATTAAAAAATGAATTGTTATTTGAGTTAGAACAAATATTCAATTTGTCATCAAGCTCTTTAAAAGATCATCAATTACCAATGCCTGATATAAATAAAATGTTACAGTTAAACAATAAATTATTACGAGAAGAGCTGGATTATAATTGCCTTGAATTAAAACGTCAACATACAAATTTTGTGACTCAATTAAATATATGTCAAAAAATTGTTTACGATGAAGTCATTAAAGCAATTGAAGAAAAAACATGTAATACTTTTTTTGTTCATGGTCATGGAGGAACTGGTAAAACTTTTCTATGGCATACAATAATAAGCAAATTCAGATCAGAGGGAAAGATTGTTTTGGCTGTTGCTTCATCTGGAATTGCTTCGATATTACTTCCAAATGGCAGAACTGCTCATTCTAGATTTAAGATACCTCTTACAGTAAATAATTTATCAATATGTCCAATAAAAAAAGGTACTCAGCTTGCAAAACTAATTGAGAGAACAGAATTAATTATTTGGGATGAAGCTCCAATGTGCCACAAATATTGTTTTGAATCATTAGATAAATCTCTGCGTGATATTCTATCAAATTCAAATAACACACAAATTGATAAACCATTTGGTGGTAAACCAATTTTATTGGGTGGAGATTTTAGACAAATTTTACCTGTAATTGCAGGAGGAACTAAAGAGCAAATAATTGAAGCTTCATTAAACCATTCATATCTCTGGCAATCATTTAAAATATTTCATTTAACAGAAAATATGAGACTATTGAAAAAAAATTTAACTGATCAAGAGAGAGAAAATATTTCAAATTTTGCAAATTGGTTGTTAGAAATCGGAGAAGGTAAAATACATGCTGTTAATTATGAAAATGATAAAGATACATCTTGGATTGAAATTCCATACGATATACTCATTAATAGTTGTATAAATCCAATAGAAGCAATATTTCTTGCAACGTATTCAAATTTCAATACCAATTACAACAAATTCGAATATTTAAAAGAGCGTGCGATAGTAACACCACGAAATGCTACAGTCCGTGATATAAATGATTATGCAATAAATTTGTTACCTGGAAATACAACTACTTATTTTAGTTCAGACACTATTTCATCGAATTCTAAAACTAATGAAAATATTGATCTTTTATATCCAATCGAATTTTTAAATAAACTTGAATTTAATGGATTACCATCGCATAAACTGACATTAAAAATTGGAATGCCAATCATGTTATTAAGAAACTTAAATCAAATATCTGGTCTCTGTAATGGCACAAGATTAATAATTACAAATTTATTTGATCGATTAATAGAGGCTAAAATATTAACAGGAAATAATACAGGTACAAAATTTTTTATACCAAGAATTATTCTTACAGCAACTGAAAATAAATGGCCATTTATTTTTCAAAGACGTCAATTTCCAGTTAGACCATGTTATGCAATGACAATCAATAAAAGCCAGGGTCAATCATTAAATCAAGTTGGTATATATTTGCCTGAACCTGTTTTTACTCATGGACAATTATATGTTGCACTTTCAAGAGTTACATCAATAAACGGTTTAAAAGTTTTGATAAACAATAGCAATGACATACCAAACAAATATACTAAAAATATTGTTTACAAGGACGTGTTACAAAATATATAAATTTAAATACATATTACATCACATATTGGTACAATAATGAAAAATTTTATTACGATAGTTTTGTATTTGAAATACAAAAAACACATACTTTGTACACTTCACATATTGGTACAGTATACAAATGATGTAACATAGACTATATGACAACTTAAGTTTTTATTTATAGTTTTATAATAATGTATAACATTTAGTCAAAAGAAAAGTCAACACAAGAGATAGAGAAAAAAAAAAAAGCCCTTCAAGACAATGCCAATATATGATTCAACCTCTCGATCTGTCAGATTTTGAATCAGAGTTACAGTGTTACTACAAAAGCTCTGAAACAGATTTCACTTTCCAAGAAAAATATGGCCTTAGTTTCTAGATTGATGTTTCCAGATCATGCTAAAAATATCTGCTTTTCTCCTCTTTGTCGGATTCTAGACTCATCAAAGTTCTCTGGCTATTTACACTTATACCATCTACTCTAATCCTATAAAGCGTGCCATTGACTCAATAGCTTCTTTGGGAAGGTGTCCTTAAACCGACGGCAGTTGCTGCACTGTTTCAGATCTGCAATCAACATCAGCTTTTACAAAAATCAGGTTAGCATCATCAACCATTGTCTTTCGCTTTTGTTTGCTTCGAGTCATCCATTTGCTATACTATAAAATAGCGTTTCTGTTGTCTGAGAAAGTTGAAGTCAATGGCAAGATCTGCTATACAATTATTTTTCTCGAGTTTAATCTGTACAAGATCCTAGCTTTGTTTGAATTTGAAGTTAAAGATCGCGACTTTATCCTTGACAGCTAATCGGTCTGGATTTTTGAAAGAGCAGTTATCAGTTGCTTATTCTATATAAATCTTATCAATGCTGAGTGAACGCTGATAATTTAATGGTAGATCAACTACTTTAGTTTGGAACCTAATTCAGGATTTTGAATATGTACTCTTAAAGTACTCTATATAAATCATATCAATGTTGATAATTAACAATTTTTTGCAATTGTATATTTAGGTCGATTAAAAATGATCATAAACACTTAAGGAGATCAATCAGGGAAATTTTGACAGGTGCATTTTTCTTGCTTTGCTCCGAGCATCATGCTTTTACCAGAAATTTTGGCATCTGCATCTGAAATTGTTTCTGTTTGTCGAAGCTTTCTCTGTTCGAACCATTTAGGCTTGGTTTAATCAATAGTTGAGTAGATAAAAGGTACTTAGATTAAGAAATTTATGTGAATACAGGGGGAGGAGTTAGAGAAGCTTGCTTTAGATGTAGCTTTTTCTTATGCAACATATTATGAAATTGGTGGAGGCATTATCGGCTACACTTAAAAACAAGGCAAGTAAAAGACCAATTATTCATACGTTGTTATCCTTATGTGCTTAGCTCATTTCACAGCCATCTTTCTTATCCTTTTAGAACACTCTCTCCACTTATTGTTTTCTTAATGAATTATTCTCAATGAAAACTGTACTGAAAGCTATTGGTTGAACCAAACAATGCATTTAGTTCTTACAACAAAACAATGAACTGACTTTGTTCGCATTTGCTTCTTCTACTGATATTCTCAGTAAATACAGTATACTGTGGCCCACTGGTCAAGTCTCTATAAGCAAACATAACAACTGCAATTCGACCCACCTGCTCTCCTGCAAAAGATGGTAATGAACAAGGTAGTACTTGGATTTTTGTCCTATCCCAAAATCACTCATCAAGGACACCAGGTAGGTTGATAGTGGCTTCCAGGTATTTGACATGTTTAATTTTGATAAGAAGATAGGTCACCAATATGTTTACTTTGACAGCTCAAGAAGAAGAAGGTCAACAGAACAAGAAACGGTTATTGGTGATTGCTCTGATCACAATTCCTATGATTATGATCCTACTGAGAACAATGATGTATTCTCTAAAAAGGAGAGTAGTCAAGTCAATTGGTAATCTTCTTAAACTGTTAATATATATATATATATATATATATATATATATAGAGAGAGAGAGAGAGAGAGAGAGAGAGAGAGAGAGAGATCTGATCACAATTCCTATGATTATGATCCTACTGAGAACAATGATGTATTCTCTAAAAAGGAGAGTAGTCAAGTCAATTGGTAATCTTCTTAAACTGTTAATATATATATATATATATATATATATATATATAGAGAGAGAGAGAGAGAGAGAGAGAGAGAGAGAGAGAGAGAGAGAGAGAGAGAGAGAGAGAGAGAGAGAGAGAGAGAGAGAGAGAGAGAGAGAGAGAGAGAGAGAGAGAGAGACTGTTTTTTTTTTTTTTTACTTTAGTTCTTTCACTAAACCTTGGGAGAAGAATCTAATTTGTTCTTTGTTCTGTTTTTGTTTAGGGATTATAGACAACATTAAAAGATCAGTTTTTTTTTTTTTTTACTTTAGTTCTTTCACTAAACCTTGGGAGAAGAATCTAATTTGTTCTTTGTTCTGTTTTTGTTTAGGGATTATAGACAACATTAAAAGATCAGTTTATAGGCTATTAAATGTAATTCCAGCTACAGACAGTTTCCGCGTGACTCTGTTTCCTTTCATATATGTTTAAAGCTTTTATACATTTCATAAGTTAGTGATGGATTAGATGCTTCATGATATTATCAAATTGAATGATTTGGTTTGCAACATTTTTTATAGTACAAAAAGATCATGCTTCTTTCAATAGATATAAGTTGATTCCTGTTTTTTTTCCCTTCTTCTTATTGCTCTTTGGTATCTAAAAATCCATTCTTTACAATTAGCAGCAAGACAGAACATATGTATATTACATTTCAGAAAACTTAGGCAGCAGAGTGGTTAATTACATAAGCATTAATAACCTAAAGTACATTACATTTAGGTTTCAGATCATTGCTGGAATGCTCTCATTTGAGTTTCTGAGTTATTCATGAATTTGCCTTTTGTTACAGGAAGGATGAGACCTGGGTGAGCCAGACAGAATTGTCAGGAAACTGTTGCAGCCTAGGGTCTATGTGAAATTGATTAATGTGGGTCTTGAGGGTAAGCAATCACTTTACACTATTCTAGAATTGTGTACAATGAAAGTTTACTTTAATTCATGTGCTTCTTCATAGTTTCTACTAAAACCAAATGATTAGTAACATTCTAAGGATTATGATATGCAGTGGCCTTCATCCCTGTTCAACTGAAGCCCCTCAGTTCAATTCAGAGTTTTCATGCAGATCGAGAAGAAAGACATCCAAGATTTCAGAACCAACCCATCTTTTTGAACGAAGTTTACGAAAGAGGTGAAATACTACTTCTTTTAGTCTTTCATTTGTATCATTGTAAATAGAAAAACTCTTCTGCTTCTTCATCTGGTCAGTATAATAGGAAATATTGTTCGCTTAAAGTCTTTCATTTGTATCATTGTAAATAGAAAAACTCTTCTGCTTCTTCATCTGGTCAGTATAATAGGAAATATTGTTCGCTTATCACGTTTTAGTAGCATATAATGAATTATATTGTTCTTTTGGATGACTTCTCTGTATGTTTCTTACAATAGTTTGGAACTTGATTCAGCTCTTCAGTTTTATGATAATGTCAAGTTCCACACTGTGGACTATGGTGATCTTTTAAATAATAAAATACTGAAAGTTTCCCTGCAAACCAACGCCTATGATCAAATGGAATTTTGAATTAGATTGTCGTAGAATGGTTTCATTGAATCTGTACCCTTATGATTCTTCTTTATAATAAACTGTACCCTTATTCGTTTAGTACACACACATAAACAATCTCAGATCTTACAGTGTATACCTAGGTAGCACTGAAAACCGTGATGGTTATACACCATGCTTTGAGGAAAGTTGATGGTACATTTTGTGATGCTCTAATTAAGTATAGCTGGAGTAGAGATCATATTCTGAACATATCTCATTTGCTTTTCAGTAAGAATAATAAATGACCATGAAGATTCTTTGACATGAAGCATGGACTATTGTACCTGCATTCATTTATATGCAACATATCTCGAAGAACGCCTGGACTGTTTTTCTATCCTGAAGTACGATGTTCAGAAAGATCACTTGGTATGCAGTTTGAATTGGAATTTATGTGCAAGCTTTTTGTATGTACACTGTTCTTTCTATATATATATATGTACTATCTCAAAATTTCATACCATTCCATCCAATTTTCCTTATGATGTTCCTCCATCAGATTGCAGGTAAAATTGCCAAGTTGTATGCTGCAATTACAAATGGTATCGTCAATTTAGTTAACAATGCAGGCCTTGGTTTTCTATGTGCACAATGATGGGCAGCTGCTACAATTAATGATGGGCAATACTTGATTTTGTCATAGAATTGTTTGATAGAATGTTATTGTAAACTGCGATAATGTAAACCCAACAATTTTAGACAGATGAAAGTTTTGCTCATTTTATCATTCTGTCATTATTGTAAATTATTAGCAACAGCCAGCCCCGCAGCAAAGCGCGGGCACTATTGCTAGTTATAATCGGACTTCACTTTTATGTACCAGCAATGATGACACAATGTTATGCAGGGTGCTTAACAACTATTTTATTATGATTAGGGACTGAAAGTCAATTAGGGTTGGATCTTCAGAACTGGTCAAGTAGTACTGGTGAGAAAGGTGATGACTTGATAAGGGTTCTGAGGGAACTTACCAGTGCGCAATGGAAATAGAAGATCTGCAAGTTGAACATCAAGGATAAAAGTGAGCTATTCGAGTCTCTCTTATTTCCTGTTTTTCGATTTGCTATGTATATAAGTGTTGTCACGCCCCGATCCCAAAATCGTAGAGATCATTGAGTCTTTGACAACCATTTACAACTCAAGAGACAGTAAAAGAAGGTAAAAGAATAAGCACTTCTTAGTTAAATAAAAACATGGCATTGTATATAAACCATTCCAAAGAAACATATTACATATATACAAGAGTTGAACTATATAGAAACATGATCAAAACCCTTACGGCAAGGGATAATGCCCAGTGGCACCAAAACATCAAAACTAAAGAACGAAATTTACAAAGACAGAACTCTTAACACTCGGGCACTCTTTTCACAACCCTGCTACCTAAGTATCTGCAAAGAAACAAAAAATAAAATAAAGGAGGCATGAGCAACTAAAGCTCAGTGAGTAGCTAAACAAAAAAATGAAAACGTAAAGACTAACAATCAATACTCCAAATGAAAAGTAAACAATACCAAAATTTATCACCCAAGTCATGATCAACCCACTGGTATTAATCACAGAAAAATCTAAACTCCAACACAACCAGTTGCCACAGCAAACTCATACATGAAAATAATCAGGCTTCCAAAGCCCCCGAGCTACCACAGCTCAATGACCGTGCCCACTAATCATGGTCATGTCGTATGTAATGTGCACATTGCCAACACCACTCTCTTGTTGACTAGAGGATTCGAAAACACAATTAATTTTAAGGTAATTCTCAAATCATGATCCATAACAATTGCAGCACAATTGTTTGAGCCCAAAAGTAATTTTGGCAAAATCCTTTAGTGGGTCTGAGCCAGCGGGCCGATACCTGCGGCCCGTAAATAAGGCTACATGGATTTGGTTTCGCTCATCCCGTGTTCCATAAGAGATATCATCCTTAATTGCGTGGAGATACGAGTGCTAGCGAAGGCGCGAAGATATATTTGCAATTAATACGTGCGCATCCTATTGCGCGCATCCAGCGATTACATCTAGGATTCTAAGAGGCAAGTAATTCTTGCCTACATTCTAGCGGCGACAGAGGAGGATAATTATTAATTATCGCTTACGATAATATCAAAACTATTAAGAGTTTTGATTTGATTCAAGGCCAATAACTGTGGCCTAAAATATAGTATTCCAGTCATATTAGGAAAGTGAATCTACAGTAGCCTATATATAGAGGCTAAAGATGATACAAAAGGACTCCCTCGAATCAATCAATCCCAGCGATTACAAAGCCTCCCCGGAGCAAACCCTCAACCTCGTTGAAACCCGGTGACCGCCCGCCAGTCCTAGTCTCCTCGCGAGCCGACTGTCAGCCTCACCAGATCAACTCGGCGACCGTACTTCCAGTCCCAGTCTCCCCAGGAGCCGACTGCGAGCACAACCGCCACTGTTACTTCCAGCGAAGCAAGGGTAACGCCCTCGCAACCTAGCGAAGCTAAAGTCACGCTTTAGCAAAACCGTGCTTCTCTCAACTTCCCAGTGATTGCTCTGCTTAGTCTACAACACTAAGTATCGATTCGGTGAACGCAAAGAGATCACAACTGAAGCCCTTACCCGCGTAAGGCAAAGAAGTCCTTTTCCGAAAGGCAGGAAAAGAACCCTGTGACGAGGTTGGTGCTCTCCTCGTCCACAGCGCTTGAAGAAGAAGTCAGGTCACGGGACTACCCCAACGACTGCACCCCGCGGTGCTGGCACGCCTGCGCAATCACTCGCTCAAAAGAGACTGTTTGCACACCAGCTGGTTTTGGAGCCAAACAACAATAAAACCAACAAATTCACAATTCGAAACACATACTGAGTTGATGACTAACAGAACATATAATCAAGATCCAAAACCCAATACTGTAAAGTAAAAATCAATAAGGATATTAACAAAATAAAGAAAATAGATAGAGGATACCACAAAGTAGAAACATGAAACCCTCACCCTTAACTTAGTACCCGAGCTTCTTAATACCCAAACCAGAAACAAGCTTAGTTTGTACTCTCTTTCAAAACCAAGGTCTAAATTCCTCTCTTTCTTCTCTCTTCAATCCCCAGTCTCAAAGAAAAGAAATCTTGAACTATGTAGTACCCTCCCCAAATCAGTTTCTCGATGGGAAACAAAAGCCAAAAAGAAAGAAGACAAAGGCAAAACGGTGGAAGGGATAGAATTTAGGCTAGGTGGGCTTCTAGGTTTCAAACACGTCATCTCATCACCGACTGATGCTAAGCAAACAAACATAAAGTTAATTTAATTAACAATCTCTTTCAATAACAATGAATAAAGAGATCAAGATAAAGTTACCCAACTGACAAGATAAAAGAACTCATTCTAAAAACAACCTTAGGTAAAGAAAATAAAAAAAATCAGTTTCAGGATTTCACAAGTGTTCTTCATGTTACAAAAGGGTTTCTGATCTGTGTTTTGTTTTTGAGAAAATTATATATAAATCCAAAATATAAGCTTCTATTGGAAAAAAAAAATCATATATAGATAATAGATATTTTTCTTTCAATTTACACCCACTCTAAATAAACAAACCTTCCATATAGAGTATATGTTTATAATTAATAGTTTTTCTCATTTTTTTAATATATCTAATTTGCCCTTCTGATTGTAGAGAGTTAAATTAAGTATGTTCCTTAATCTTATCATCCATTTGAATTTGAAATATTAAGCTAAAAAATCAATTTGTTTTGACCTTATCATAATCAATTACATCCTTAATTAATTTCTCCCTTGCTTTATATTGTGATTACTAACTTGAGTATATATTTCTATATGTGCACAAATTTTAGGTTTTGTTTTCCTTATGTATAGGTATTTTCTTTCCGAATAGAATTTCAATTTTCTTTTCCTGGACGGGATCAATTATTGTTTCAAAAAATGGAAGAAGACTTTGATTCAAACACTGAGAGAAAATGTTTTTCTTGCTTGAAAGAAAGGGCAAAGGCAAGCACGCATGGTACTTCTCGCTTGTGTCTCTGAGGGAGAACTAAAGAAATGTTTTCAAAGAAAAGAAAAGGTTTGGAGATGGGGTCAGGAAATGGGCAAAAAGTTTTTGTTATTGTGTTTTCACTCCTAGGCTCACATTCAGTGCCTCTCTGCATACTCAAAAAATGTCTATTTATAAGGTATGTATCTTGTTCTTGGATTTCTTTCTTCTTCTATTTAGGTATATTGTCATATTGATCTTATGATAGCTTTTTACTCTCAACTACTATATTTCTAATTTACCTACTAAATAGTTATATGCAAGTGAGGCTTAAGTACCATAAACCTTCTACGATCGTAGGTATAATATAGTAGAGAGTAATTATCACAAATGATACCTGAACTTATCCACTATCTTATTGATGGTACCTGAAGTTCAATTTTGATCACAACCAGTACATGAACTTTTCGATTTTATTTTAAATGGTACCTATCACTAACTTCCGTTAATGTTCCATTAAAATTTGACATGTGCCAAACATGTGGATTATTTTTCGAGGATAAATTTGTAAAATTACCTCTCTCTTTTTTTTGTAATATCACTTATATTGTGGCAACGTGGCTATAAAAAAAATGACACTATCAAAAGGAAAAATTTTCAATTTCAATCAAAAATATGAATGACAGGAAAAAAAACGAATTACGAAAGTTTTGATAAGTTTTTGGTTTTAAATGTTTTATAGTTTGTCCAAAAAAAAAATATTTTATATTTTTATTTGAAATGTTTTGTTTGTATCTATAAAACAAATTAATTTTTGTTGAAATCTTATTTTTAAAGTTTATTTTCATAAGAGGGTAGGGATACATTTTTAATTGAACTTCTATTTTTATTAACATATTAATTGATCAAAAAATCTAGTAAACAAAATTATTTAAATGGGTATTTTCATCAAACTACTCTTGAATATAGGTTATGTGTTTTGCACATGTTAGTTTTTAACGGAAGATTAACAGAAGTTAGTGATATGTACCATTTGAAATGAAATCGAAAAGTTCAGGTACTGGTTGGGATTAAAATTGAAGTTCAGGTACCATCGATAAGATAGATGATAAGTTCAGGTCTCATTTATGATAATAACTCTATAGTAGAAAACTTAACAATGAGGTATATGATACAAAAAAAAAAAGATTCTAATATAGAGGTGTCATACAAAAAGAAATAAAAAAATAAACCTCCTATATATTAGATATATACTTGAAATCAAATTAACTAGAAAAAGTGTTTTGAAGATCATGTACTATATAGGTATATGCATATAGGTATAATATAGAGACTTTCAACCTAATATACATGGTCAACTTCCAATGATAGAATATCTAAGAAAGAAGTTGATATGAAAAATGATTCTAATAAATAGGTTGATATGAAAATTTCTAGAATTCAGGTTAGCTAGCTAAACATATATGTCTAATTTTTAGGTTGTAATTAAAAAAAAACAATATATTAGTTGGGTTAAAAACTTTAAACCTCTACCTTTAAGTTAGATTACAAGTAAAACAAAAAGTTACCTTTAAAATAGAAAATTTAAATTATCGAAAAGTAAATTTAGAAATTATATAAAGAAAAACTCCATAATTCTAGCAATCATGATGAATTTAATGAAAATTGCGATAATAATGGGACCAATAAAGAATTTATAATTAAAGTATTTAAAGATGACATTAATCTTGCTAGTTGACATATGTTTGTAATTCTTTGAAAAATGAAATCTAATATTGTATCCTAGTTGGCAATAATTGAGTTTTCCATTAGATTTTTTAGGAATTGGGTGTATAATGAATTGCCCTTTGTTTTTTGATATGTTGAACTGGCATTGTGTTGTGTTATCTTTAGGATGATAAGTGTGAAACTCTATCAAGGATTACTACGATTTTAAAATATGTCATTCAGAACAAGGTAAAGTTTTTGCATTTTGTGGTCGTACATTGTTAGTTTTTTTAATGTATATGTTGAAGATTCTTATGCTGTATTTCCATGTGTCTATGAAAATGTTGATGCTCGATGTTCTATATTCCTGATTTTGGTACTAAATCTATTACATGCACTTGTTGCATTCTTAGTGCTGCTAAGAACAAAGTTGGGTAAATTTTATGTGCGTTAATATGCACCATAAATTTCTAGTCCATCTGAGGTATTATCGAATTGAATTGACCAATCGTATTATGGTTCAACATTAGGTACTCTTTCTATATTCTACTGCACTGCGGTTTCTTTAATATATGTATAGTCCATGGGACAACTTACAGGACAAATTATTTCACGGTTTTAGTAATATACTGAAGACACTTGTGCTGAATTTCATATATCAGCTTCAAATGTGCTTCAAATTTGTTAGGGAAATTAATCCCTCCGCCACACAAGTACTAGAATTAGAGATAGAAAGAAGAAATAACCAAGCCAAGAAGACAACAAGATTTAACGAGGTTCGGCTAATATCATTGCCTATGTCCTCGGAGAGTTTCACCTTCACTAATGAGAGAATTACACAAGTACAAGATTACACCGCTCAAGTTTATGCCCAACCCAAGCCCTTGTATCCAATAGGATACCCTTTGTACACCCTCTCTCAACCTAGAAGATCACTCTACCCCAAGAGCTATTCAAACTCTTGCGTACAACTCACTTTGCTTCTATACACGAAGACCCTTAGGCCTCGTTTGGTTCACGGAAGGGAAATCGATTCCCTTGTCTTTCCCATGGGGAAGGGAAACTAAATTTCCTGTCAGATTTCTTTTCCTGTGTTTGGTAAAGCAGGGAAAACATTCAGGAAATATCATTTGATTTCCCTTCTGATGTTTGGTTGGTGCAGGAAAGGAAAGTAAAAATATATCAATGTTTCAATAATACCCTTCTATTTTAAAATAAAAACAAGGGTTAAATACTGCTTACTCCCTATACTTATATGGTTCCCATCGTTTCAGTCCCTGACCTTCGAATTTCACCTAAAAAGTCCCTAAACTCCCAATTGGTTCCTATCGTTAAGTATCCATTAAAAACTTCGTTATCTTCCCCTAAAAAGTCTATTATACCGTAAATTACTTTTAAAAAAAATAATAATAAAATATCTTCCTCTCTTTTTTTTTTCTTTTTTTTTTTCTTTTTACCTCTTCTTCTTCCAGCTCTCTCGCCTCCTTCTGTTCATCTCCTCATCAAGATGGTTCCAATCCACTGACCTTCAAGAGGTGAAATGAAAAAAAGAAATAAAAGAGAGAGAAAAAAAAATTAAAAAAAAATGCTAGGGTACTCAAGCAATTAATGCTAGGATATTATTGTCTAAAATTATAACAATTAATGCTGGGAAATGGGATGGGAAACTCAATCCCATAAAGTTTGAGTGGAATGAGTTTACCCCCAACTTTCTCCTATGTCAGGAAAGCATTTCCGGACTTTGTGGTTACCAAATAAAGGAAAGGAATAACTTTCCTTTCCTAAGTCCTCAAATCCTCGAAACAAACGAGGCCTTAGAGTTGCTCTTTTCCTCTCCTTGCTTACCTCCACACAAGCTTCATCTATTTATACCACTGATAGAAGTCTCTAGACTCATATCATCAATGCTCATACATGAATCAACCACCCATCTCCCACATTAACTCCCTAGGAAGACTAAAAAGGTCAATACATGAATTTAACTATGTATTTCTTCCCAATGCATCAACTTGACCATGCATTTATACCCAATGCATGCACTTGACCTTGCACCAATTTTTCATGCATAAGTTGTCACCTTGAATGCACAAACAATTAATACCATACATTCATGCCATGCAAAATACCTCCACCAAGGAGGGATAGGCACCAAACCCAACAATCTCCCCCTCCCAACTTTGGTGGAGAGCTTCGTACCACCACTTCAATCCCTGAAGTCATCTCGATCCGAGACACAACTTGTTATAGCCACAAGCATTACATTGGCCTTCTAGTTGCGCAGTTACATATAATCAGAGTCAGTTACATTTTTCCTAACTCCCCCTGATTCAATCGGCCAATATCTTGTGTAACTGGCCCGAGACAACTATCACTTGTTGACTCTGAAGAGGGACACTGACTTGACCCTTTTCCTAGCAGGATTTACCTTCTCACCATCGTCTGAAACATGGAAACTTGTAACTGGAGTCTCTGCTATGCTCGCAAAAGAGACCCGCTTCAGGTACCTACATCCTTGTGCACAACGTTTCCCTTCAACCTTCGAGGTCTGAGTTTTTCCTATCAAGCGGAACATACTTCCACACTTTTCTCCCTTCATTAGGACCATGTAGCCACATGATATTTTCATAACTCCCCCTGCTGACGAAACCCTGCAGCCTTTGGAGTCTAACTGGCTTAAGGATATTAAATTTCTTCGGAACCTTGCGACATATACAACATCACCCAAAGTGCGAACTACTCCATCAAACATCTTGATCTTCACCATTCCAACACCTATGACATGACGCCTTGTGCCATTACCCCAAGTCACAAATCCTTGGACTTCTTGGAACGTATCAAAATATTCTCTCCTGGAGCAAAGATGATGAGAAGAACCAGTATCCAATATCCAATCACATTGAGAACAAGTGTAATTACCTTTGGAGACTGTGAGAAATTCCCTAAAATAATTTGAAACCTGTGCTACACCAGCCATGGAGCAATCTGAGCCCTTATCATCCTTCTCTTTTAACAACGGACAATCCGACCTTATGTGTCCCCACTCCTTGCACTTGTAGCATTGCTTGCCCTTTCCCTTGCCCCTGGATGTAGACCTGCTATGTCCACTAGATCCCCTGGCAGTTAACCCTCCCCTTTGATTCTGATCATGAGCAACAAAGATGGAACCTTGGGAATCATCTGCTTTCCTCCGCTTCTTGTGAGTTCAGAGAGTCTATTCCACCTCCTCCATCTTTAATGTGTCCTTACCATACAAGATTGTAGTGATGATATTCTCATACGAATCGGGAAGCGAGGTAAGATGTAGAAGGGCTTGATCTTCTTCCTCAATCTTTACATCAACTCTTGCTAGTTGATCTATCAATCCTCTGAACACATTCATGTGCTCCATGAGACTCACACCTTCTCCCATCTTGAGCTTGTAGAGATCCCTCTTAAGATTCAACTTCGTCTGCAAGCCTTTCCCAAGATGAAGCTTTTCCATTTTCTCCCAAAGCTCAGGTGCAGAATCTACATCATTAACATTATTGATAATATTGTCAGCAATATAAAGCCTAATAGTGCTAACACACCTGGACTTCAACTCGTCCCAGTCTTCATCTGACATCTTCACCGGCTTCACATCCTTTCCCTTCAAAGGTTTTGCAAGACCTTGTTGAACTAGGATGTCCTTCACCCTCCTCTGCCATAGAGTGAAATTTCCCTTTCTATCAAACTGCTCCACCTTGAAATGTGAGACGCTAGAACTTGCCATGACGAATAGCCCACAACCGATAAGCCGAAGCTCTGATACCACTTGTTAGGGAAATTAATCCCTCCGCCACACAAGTACTAGAATTAGAGATAGAAAGAAGAAATAACCAAGCCAAGAAGACAACAAGATTTAACGAGGTTCGGCCAATATCATTGCCTACGTCCTCGGAGAGTTTCACCTTCACTAATGAGAGAATTACACAAGTACAAGATTACACCGCTCAAGTTTATGCCCAACCCAAGCCCTTGTATCCAATAGGATACCCTTGTATCCAATAGGATACCCTTTGTACACCCTCTCTCAACCTAGAAGATTACTCTACCCCAAGAGCTATTCAAACTCTTGAACACGTACAACTCACTTTGCTTCTATACACGAAGACCCTTAGTTGCTTTTTTCCTCTCCTTGCTTGCCTCCACACAAGTTTCATCTATTTATACCATTGATAGAAGTCTCTGGACTCACTTCATCAATATTCATTCATGAATCAACCACCCATCTCCCACATTAACTCCCTAGGAAGACTAAAAGGTCAATACATTAATTTAACTATGAATTCCTTCCCAATACATCAACTTGACCATGCATTTATACCTAATGCATGCACTTGACCATGCATAAATTGTCACCTTGAATGCACAAACAATTAATACCATGCATTCATGTCATGCAAAATATCTCCACCAAGGAGTGATAGGCACCAAACCCAACAAAATATGCATTCACTTTTAGTGATAAAAAGGTCATACAATGAAGCCTTAAGAAAGATAAACGTCTTAGCCATGTGGCATAATTTTTGTTCTTTCATTAGTGCATGCATCGTCAGAGTTGTCTGATTGAAAAATAACCTTCTCAGCCATTTGGTTGATATCAACATAGTTAATGTATGATATTAAAATGGAATTTTGAACTCTCAAGGTTTCATATGTTCACCCTTGAGCAACATATGAAATCTAAACGGAAGAATAACCTCTCTTCTGAAGCGACTAATGCATGAAGGCCAATGCCGTCAAGCACAAGGTTAAGGACGATGACAAGCTGTCCTTTCACGATTCTATCAAGTCCAACGTTTTCAAGATCTTCGGCAGGGAAAAGCCAATTCACAAGGCCCTTGGCGGTGGCAAACATACTATATCCATATCTCTCACTCTTTATCATTCTATGTTATATTTGTGCATTGTTGAATGGTTTTGAGGTCTTATTGTCTGGTTGATTGGAAAAGATCAGAGATGAATGGAAAGCTAGAATCTGGAGGTTTTGTTTTGGCAATCTAATTAACAAAAATATGAAGGGCCTTATGATCTCTTCAGCTTGCACTATAAGAAAAAACATGTTTAATGTACTTACATAGGCATTCACAAGCATAATTAGCTATAATGAGCCACGCTCATGCTACCACTAGCGGTACCAACTCTCACCAAAGGAGTGATCCACAGAAACACAGCCAAACAGGCTATCGCCTGAGTCCCTGCTCATTGCCAGATCGCTGCTGACACGCCGCCACGCGCCACGCCAAGTTGGCATCAGTAGCTTCATAAGCTGGGGACTGAAGCACATCAGTCCCACATCGAAAATATGGAGAAGATCAGTTCCCTCCTCACATATAAAAGGTTCTCTCCTCTCTCCTCTCTCCTCATTGATTACGCAATTAATACTTACCTACTGTTACTTTGTCAACATAAATCTCTGACGCCCCCTTGTAGTTTACTTGATAGGTAGCGGGAACTCTGAGTATTGTTGATAGCGGTCCGCCCATCGGACCAGCGTTAGTAAAGATTTAGCTACCACTGAACTTTAAACATTAACATTGGCGCCATCTATGGGAATCCTTGAACAAAAGGCCATCCCACCACATCCACCATGACTAAAGGTAGCAGGGGAAACGCTGAAGAGCAGGCGGATCAACCCACCAATCCCCACCCCAACCCCACGACCAACGTTAATCCAGCGGTAACGTTAACCGTGCACTATTCAGCACACTGGTCAAACTACAGCGGAGGCTCAGCCGAGCGGCAGCCGCCCCCCGATGCAGGACCTCACCACTATGTATGAGCTGGCACTAGCGGAACTTCACAAGGCAAATAGAGAGCGGGAGTAGGAGAGCAGAGAAAAGGCCGAGGCCCAAAAACAAGTAGCCACGCTAATGTCAAAATTTGACGAACTGAAGAAGGCGCTGGAAGAGAACGCTAGCCCAGCGCAAAGGGAGCAGTCGCAGAGCATTAGGCGTAGTCAACCCACCACCAGCGAATTGGTACACGGACCAATCATACAGATGCAAGTACCGTTGAACCCACTAAAGCTACGGGGAATGGGACCACCTCCTAAACCCTGAATAATGTTGGAGCATAAGGCAGAGTCACAACCACATGCCAACCGCTCAACAATCAGGGCCAGAACCTAGGGTAATATGCCTGTCCCTAGGCGAGAGCTAGTTCAGCGGGGCATCCAGAAGGGACCCGATGGAGACACAACCGCCATAATACTGGAGCAGATGCAGCAATTAGAATAAAGGCTAATCCAGGCCGAGGCAGGCGCCCCAGCGCCAATACCAAATCCACTCTTTGCGTCCAGACCAGGACCACTCACCGCTAGGATCCTGCATGCCATCCACCCGGCACACGCAAAAATACCAAAGATGTCACATTACTGCGACATGACTGACCACTTTGTCCATATGAACACCTTCAAAAAAGTCACCAATAACAAGGGGTTCGATGATGCCACCCTCTGCCACTTGTTCAGCGAAACGCTTGATAGTGAGGCGATGAGTTGGTTTTTTGAGTGCCCGTTGGGATCCATTGACTCATTTCATGCCTTATCAAATGCTTTCCTTTCGCGGTTCATCCTATTGGTTGCCGGCCACCACAATACAACTTAACTTTTCAGCCTCAAGCAGGGGGCAGTGGAAACACTGAAGGAGTTTGTCACCAGGTGGCGAGCGGCAACATCCCAATGCCGCGATCTCGACAAGACAATGGCGCTGGCAGCTTTCAAGCAGGGACACCTCAAGGGGTCATTTCTCTATCACCTCAATTACAATCATCCCAATGCCGCTTACGACCATGTCATGAGCGAGGCCGTCATCCATGCACAGGCATAATTCATCACATATGGAGAAACCCCCCCATCACCACCAACACCTGTAAAATCCACCCAACCCTCCTCCAGCCATCAGGAAACCGCCAACAAAACCTCTGCTGCTCCGCCAACTGATAAGAAGAGGGAATAGCAATAGAGCAGCCACCATAGGAAGCGGCAGAAGGATCAACATTACACCAAGGGTAACCGCTCATTCCAGGGAGATAACCGTAATAAACCAACGGAGTCATCCCAGCGGTACGCAGTGTTCACTGTCCTTAAGGCCTCATACGAGAAAATATACGACTAGTGCAAGGACCTGATTCTGCCACCACCCCAAGAAAACACTCACGGGTGGGAAAACCCAAAAACACCGGCAAGTGGTGCAAATATCAAGAGGACAGCGGCCACAACACCAGCAATTGTAACGCCCTCAAAACAGCCATTGAAACCTTATACCGAGACGGTAAAATGGAGCAATTCAGGGTATACCAGCCACCACCTGTGATCGCTAACATCGAGCCCTTGGGCCGCATCAACACCATCAACGGTGGTGCTCCAATCACCAATATGTCTTACAGGGCAAAGAAGCGTTACACATGTGTCAACCACCCCAAGGAGGTATGTAATATCCACTATGAGAGATCCGCCAAGCTCCCCAAATCTGGTTGGGAGCCCATTACCTTCTCAAAGGAGGAGGAACGAGGAGTACATCTGCCCCACGACGATCCATTCTTGATCGACGCCATACTCGATAGATGGTCAGTGGGAAGGATCCTTGTCGATAGTGGGTTCGCTGTAAATGTCATCTTCAACAGGTGCTACGACAAACTCCGGCGGAACAGAAAACTACTACAGGATCATGAGCCATTGCTTAGCTTCTCCGGTGACGTTACACAGCCATTGGGCTCTGACTATATGCGACTAGTTATCGGCGCCAATCCACGAACGACTGAGATCCATACAGAATTCATCATCGTGGAATGTTTTAGCTCATACAATGCCATCATCGGTCGACTGGCACTTAACAAACTCAAGTGCATCATCGTCGGGTACATGCTCCTCATGAAGTTTCTCACTCCCAACAGAACAGGCTGTGTGAGGGGAAGCCAACAATTGGCACGAGAATGCTATTCCACAACCGTGGCACGATCAGCACGCCGCCATGAAATCTTAACATTGGGAAATCATGCAGCGGTGCCAAATATCTTCGAGGACCCCAGAGACGAAGAGAAGAAGTATGTCAAAAAGGAGCCTGTAAACCCATAGACATCCTTAAGGGTTATCAACACGCTCTGCTCAACTCTAGCTCTCTTACTTCTTCTAGGTTCATTTTCATTAGTTTCTTGTATATGCAAATTATAAGAAGAAGAACTAGGTTGTGTAAAAATATTTTCTCTAGATTCTTGACCCCCACTATTTTTCGATTTAAAAGGAAATTTTTCTTCATGAAAAATTGCATCACCAGATTCAATCACAACATGATTTTCAACATCAAGAAATCTATAGGCTATACGATTTAAAGCATATCCAACGAAAACACAAGTAGTAGCTCTAGCAGCCAATTTTGGTCTTTTAGGGTCAGTTAACCTCACAAAGGCTAGACAACTCCAAACTCTAAGATAACCCAAATTTGGTTTATACCCCCCTTCCACACCTCAAAATGTGTAATTTTTGTATTTTTATGTGGCACTTTATTCAACACATAACAAGCAGTTAAAATTGCTTCACCCCAAAGATTAGAGGGAGCACCTGAATCAATCAACATGACATTTGTTAACTCAATCAAAGTTCTATTTTTTCTTTCTGCCACACCATTAGATGCAGGTGAATAAGGTGGAGTAACTTCATGAATCACTCCTAAAGATTGAACAAAAGAATTGAATTCAGAAGAATCATATTCTCTCCCTCTATCACTTCGGAGCCTTTTAATTTTTCTACCAAATTGACTTTCAACCTCAAGGAGGAACTCTTTAAATTTGGCAAAATCATCACTTTTATTTTTCAACAAATAGACATAAGCATATTTAGAACAATCATCAATAAAAGTAATAAAATACCTGTTACCTCCACGAGTTAAAACTCCCTCAAATTCACACAAGTCTGTATGAATTAATTCCAATAGCTCGGTATGCCTTTCAACATTTTTGTGAGGCCTTCTAATAATTTTTGCTTTACTGCAAGTCTCACATTTTTCAAAATCTTTTGCATTGAAGGAATTAAACCCAAGCTACTCATGATTCCCACATATCTACTATTTACGTGCATGCCAAAAATTCAAAGAAGAGAGCATATAAACTGAAGTAGATGCTTTATTATTATTCTCAACATTCAATTTGAACATGTCATCACAAGCATAACCTTTACCCACAAATACACCTTTTTTGGTGATCACATATTGGTCAGATTCCATAGTTTGTTTAAAACCAGCCTTATTAAGAAGATAACTAGACTTCAAATTTTTTCTCATAGAGGGTGTATGCAACACATCTTTCAAAATTAGCACCCTACCAGAAGTAAATTTGAGTTCCACCTCACCAGTTCCAAGCACATGAGTTGTATGTGAATCTCCAAGCATAACCGTTTTGGGCTCCTTAAAAGGAGTGTATTTCTTGAACCAATCTTTATCATAGCAGATGTGCCTATAAGCACCACAATCTGCCCACCATCCTTCAACACTTTGAACCATATTTACATCAGTTATCATTGCCACATATGGTTCTTCAATGACGTGAGCTTGAGGAATAGCCTCACGTTTTCGATAATTGCAATTTCGAGCAATATGCCCACTTTTGCCACAAACATAACAACAAGTATATTGTTGCTTATTTTCTAAAGGAGGATATTGGTTCTTATTCTCATAGCTTGGTTTGGCTTTACTCTGTTGGTGAGGTTTACCAACTTTTTTCATATTTTTCTTCTTTGGCTGCATAAGAGAATTTTTATGAAAATGACCATTGGGCATATTATTATTGGAAGATACTAAATTTACCTTGGAGGTGTCATTGTTTGTATCTTGCATAAGAATATCTTGACCTCTTGTTTCCTCCTCAACGCGGATGTGAAAGGTCTCCAAGGAAATCTCATTTTGTTTGTGACGCATGGATTTTTGGAACACTCTCCAAGTTAATCTACAAAACTTCTCAATATTTATTTGAATAACAATGAGTAGTTCATTATAGTCATAAACATTATATGAGAAATAAGTCAAGAGATAAAAAAGAATAGTTATACTCATCTTTCTCAAGTAGAGATCTCCCATATTGTCTAACGGTTTCTCTTGTGCACACTCCATCTTCGGTGTATCTCCTTAAAATTGTTGGTGAAATTACAATAATAATTATAATTTCTCTTGAGAAACTCGTTGACAAAAGGCTGAGGCGCGGGTATCTCGCTCTCTTTAAGGAGATTCAAGCCCTCTGAGAAACAATGCCGGTGCACCAGAAATCTCTTGACTTGTCCCCTCCAGAATACAACAGCCCAACAACAAGTTGTGTGACTCACACCAATCTGCACAAATTGGAGGAACCCAAAGCTCCACCAAAAGAACACATTTCTTAGGCCAAAAAACACACAAGACACTTTGGGGGATTTTGGAAAGAAAGTTTATGGGTGAATAGTAGTGTATCGTAATAGTATTACGTAAAGAGAGTTTCTATTGGGACCTCCAAATCTGCTCACTTGACCTCACTCTATTATGAATTATTAAATGACATATATAACCTACTATAAAATGACTATTAAGGACAATAATTATACCCAAAAAATTGTTATATTTATTTTCTCTAGACTTTCCAATTCAATAATATTAGATTGCATTTTTTATTATTTTCCCTATCTATTTTCATTTTCCAATTTCACTACATACTCATTAAAGCATTCATATATATTTAATAAGAAATAAAAATATGATTAAGATAAAAATGTATGATATGCATATTGAACGCATATTGGTCAGGGAGAACAAAATAAATTGTATTATGACCTAAATCTAAATCTATCCATTATATTTGCAAAAAGAAGAAAAAAAAATAGAGCTAGAAAATAAAAATAAATAAAAAAAATATTTAAATAATTAATCATGAGGTACAGAAAATAGAGAAACATTAAGTAAAATGATTAATCTGTTTTTTTTTTTTGCACAGCTAAAAAAGAAAAAGTAAATAAAAAAATCACATAATAGTTCATGTTATTTTATTTTTGTTAATTTTTAAAACTCAATACCTTGTGTTTGATTTTTTTTTTATTGGATAAGAGATTTATGTTTTCTGATTAAGGAATAGAGATGTAATTAAATCATTGAAATGACTAAGTTTTTTATTATAAAAATCTTAGTTTGTTTGTAAATTATATGAGTGAGGTTATTTGAGGAACTTTAGTGAGGTTTAATGAGTAAATTTAGTATTTGAAAATTTGATAGGAGGTGTAAAAAGCATAGAGGTCAAGTGAGTAAATTTAGAGGTTCCAATAGAAAAACTCTTTCTTTTTTATTAGATAAGAGATTTATGTAATATGGTTAAGGAATGAATATGTAATTAATAGTTTGTTTGCAAATGATATGAGTGAGGTTATTTCAGGAACTTAAGTGAGGTTTAGTGAGTAAATTTAGTATTTAAAAATTTGATAGGAGGTGTAAAAAGCAAGGAGGTCAAGTGAGTAAATTTGGAGGTTCTAATAGAAAAACTCTTACGTAGAAGCAATGATATGTTTGAACATGCAACAAATGGAGCTATTTATAGACTCTTAGGACACTCCCTACCATTAATAGGATATTAACCAAAAGCCATAGGTTACAAGAATTAAAACCCAAAATAAATCAAAATAAAACACCATGAGTTACAAACTAAAATTCAAAATAAATTAGGAATTTAAACACACAGATAAATTCAGAATTTAAACACAAAATAAATTCACCCAAATTTAATTTCAATAATAAATAAAATATTAAAATGTCACAACAACAGAGACTTAAGAAACGAGTGTCCACTTCTAGATCATTTTCTTCATTACCAATTATACTCTTTACAGTATTGTACATCCTTCACTACGATTATACAGGATCAGTCTTATTTATTTGGTTCAGTCTAAACAGCCTTTAATTTGTTCAAAATCCTTCCTTAGAGGGTATTTTCATCAAATTTACTGTTCTAATAAATCAATTATATGTCATAACTCTAGTCATGAAATATATGAACAGTATTTATTTAGATTTTGGGAAATATTTATCTTAGAAGACAGTTAAAGGATAATTTCCTGACAATGAAGACTATGATTTTCTTGGAAATCTCATTATGTTGAAGAAGACTTTTCTTAATGCTTGTTTTGGCATGTTTGCTTAGTTTATGTAGAAACAATTCTCTGAATTACTGATGAAGGCTGCTAGTGATTATGGAGCATTAACAGCTGCTAGTGATTATAGAGCATTAACGTGCCTTACCTTTCCGGAAAGGGAATCGCGCCAGAAACAAAACTCATCGCTTTGCCATGAACTGTGGTGTTTTTCGGGCTTTTGGGGTCGTTTAGGGCCTCAAAACTAAGTTTTTCTATTTTTTTTCGAGTTTTGGTTTTCCTAGTTATTTTTGGGTTGTTTTCGTTTTCCTCATTTTGCACGATCCAACTGCTCTTCGAATTGGGCTGTCATCCGTTCTGCATTAATTGACAGCTTCAGTTGCCGATTTCCAGTGGAGCCAGACATTTAAGGAGCCTCCTTCAGTATGGAAAGTATGTTTGGAGAAACATTTCATTTGTTCTATTCATCCAGATTGAGTAAAGCATAACCTTTTTTTCTTTTCTTTTTTTGTTAAACTTCGAGCATATTTGTATAATGTTTTTAGACCACATGTGAGTGTGTCCTTTACATTTCCTTCCGATCCAGGCCCCGGCCGAGGAGGTCTTTAAGCATTTCATCAGAGATCTTTATTTTCTTCAACTGATGTAGGAAATCCTTCATCCAATTCCTGTTGCCTTAGCATCAGGCACCAAGTTTTTCAAAGCAATGTTGTTTGCAACACTTCAGCATCTCGGAGTAGGTCATTCTGATACCACTTCTCCTATCAGACTAGAGTTGACATTTACACCCATTAGGTAATACCTGCTGGATAATACTCATCCAATAATAGTTTGTGGATAATATCCAAGGGGTAATACCCATCAAATAATACCCAACTCATTTCTAAACGGGTAAACCCATACCCACCCGTTTACCCGTTTTGAATATTGGTAGTTTTTTTTTTTTTTTAAATCATCTTTTCAGTTTTTTTTTCCTTTCCTTTTTTGACAAAAATAATTTTTTTTATTCTTTTTATTTTCATAGTCAATTCAAATACTTGAGACATTGTTTAAGAAGGAAATTTTTGGTTTAGTCACAAGGAAGCAATAAGTTTAAAATAAATATTTATTTCCATAAAACAATTTTCACAACTTGGCGATTAAATGTAAAATAATAAAATTCGGTTCGTAAATGAACCATGTGAGATTTACTCACCTCTAAATCCCACTGCGTCTTCTCAAACAACCAAAATCACAAATGATCGTTCAATGCAATTCCGTCAAAAGCCAACGGTTGGAGCATCCATCGCCTTTATACGATCCAACGGTCAGATCCTCATCCGAGACCACACAAAGTCATCGGAACACTTCTACGATCAATATATCAAATCTACAAGTCGATCGGACAACTTGATCCTCACAGATCAAAACCCATTTATGCCAATATATCGAAACTCCATTTCGTAACAATTGAAACTACATATCGAAATCCACCACGTTCTCAACCCGAGATGCCGGAGTAGCCGATCTCCGGCTACATTGCTGGGTTGAAAGGAGAGAGTAGAATCAGAGAGAGAGTAGAGAAGAATCGGAGAGAGAAGAGAAGTGAATAGAGTTTGGGTATTGGATAAATTTTATGTACCTATGGGTAATACCCATACCCACCCGTTTCTATAATGGATATTTTATAAAATACCCATACCCACACCCAAACTTCATAAATGGGTACCCATACCCATATTAATACCCACAGGTACCCATACCCATGGGTTAAAATGCCATCCCTATATCAGACCTGCCAAGGATTCCAGAAGAGTACCAGGGCTTTCCAACTGTGTAACTCCACCTCCCTGGAAAACCGAACCAAGCTTTGATGACTTGTCTATCAAAAGCTCAAGAAGGACGAATATCAAGCATCAAGAAGCAGAAGATGAAAGTGAGCTGGACGGCTCTAGCCATAAGAGATTGTCAAGGCCTCCTTCAGTTAAAAAGGCTGCTACTTAAAAGCTGGCTTTTGTTGTGAGCCAATGTATGTTTTGATGTGAAAATTGAAACAGGTTATGCATTGTAATATAGCACAGCAGCCTCTGCATACACTTCCCATATTGAACTTGAAAAACATGAGTTTGTCCAGTAATACATGTGATTCTGTACGTTCTGAACTTGAAAAACATTAGTTTGTGGCTTTGTGCAGCAATACATTTGATTCTATTATATTGGGAATTGTGCCCTAGCAATACACTGTTTCACAAGAAAAGGCTTTAACATGTGGTTATGCTCTCAAAACTTCATGAAGACAACTGCAGTGGATTCTCCCGGTACCAAAATTGGGCACGTTCACTTTTAGGCATTTTAGTTTGCGTCCTATTATAGTATGAGCAAAATTCCTGCAGAAGTTTCTTTGTTCTTGATGTCTCGCTTCTTTGTTCTTGGTTTATAGGTTTTTTGGATTTCTGGGTTCTTCGTTATTGTAGCAGATAATAACTCCACAGCTAATCTAACAAGCTAGCAAGGGTCATCTAATCAAATGTTCAAAAACAAACTAAGATAACAACCCGTCTGATCAGGCTATATACAAATACACAAAAAAGCATTCACATAGGTCTACACAACAGGTCAAGCAACCTGCAAATCATGCTCACACATGCATAAGATAAAGTTTCAACCAAGAAAGCTAGAACAAAGTATGTAGTTGGATATGAAGATTTAAAACTACAGCATGTAAAAGGAAATTAATCGGACGATCCTTATACTTTTTCATAACGGTCCACTGACGCTTTGGCCCGGGATTCATCAAAAGAAGCATCGCCACCAGATGGCTCACTATTCTTGTTACTACAGGTGCCTTTGCCACAACAGTAGGACATTCTACCAAATTATTTGAATAGCAAATTAAATTAAACCCATGATTCTCACTTCACCTTAAGTCTGAAGATCAGTAAAGGAAAGGTCAAAGTTGGAATATAACCGTCAAAATCACAAAACAACAACAACAACAACCTTGCAAGAGTAGCTCCTTGCGACCCACCTGCATTGAGAAAACCAATATTAAAAGCCAAGAAAATAAATAAATAAATAAGATAATATATGGATCGAACTACTAGCAAAAAGAGCTATACATATTGGGGGAGTGCTAGGCTCACACTTAACTTGAGTGTGGATGAGCCACACTCACTCTCAGCTTGCCACGTGTTAATAGACAAAACTTATAGAAAATATGATATTTCTATTCCATTATTTACCCCTTAAGTTAAAATAAAAAATAAAAACTTTTCCGATGAAAAAGCTGTAACAAAAAAAAAACAAAAGAAGCTACTTTAAATTCGATCTATTTCCCTTCTTTCCTTATTACCATGAATTCAATCCTCCTCCTCTGGTCTCTTCCGACCACCCTCGATCTCCCACGCTACCACAGCCTACCATTCCATTCTGCACACCATGACCGTCGACTTCTCCGCCGGGGCCACCGAAGCCGCCTTGATGCCCTCCTCACGGAGGCCCCAATTTTCGACGAGTCATTGGAAATCTTCAAAACAACATGTTCCTCGATCGGTAGTACCAGATTTCGGGTTCGATCATAAATCCAAGGTTGTGGATATGGTTAAAGATTGAGAGAGATTATTGGGATTGGGTCGGAGAATTGGGGGTTTGATTTTAATTTGGAGAGGTGGGTTTGGTCAATGGATTTTTTTATTTATTTTTATTTACGTCCTCTGGCAGAGAGCAGGCCCAGATTTGTTCAAATCTGGTGATCTTGAAAACCTCTGTTTCTCCAATACTTATTTTTCCAGAAGCAAAACCTTCACCTGGAGGCCATTGAGGAACTAAAGCAGGCAGCGAGAAGGGTTCAGTCCCCGGTGGGAATAAATCTGAGTTGATTCCAATAGAAGCACTCGCACAAAAACATAATTGGCCCAAAAAAACTCACTCAGTCTGATCTCAAAACAACAAGGGCTTGGCTCTGAATATGTGGTGATAGATTTCAGATGGTTCTGGAATTGGTGATATGTTGATTCCTAAGAACTTTTTGTTGAAGCAAACATATCCAAAACAACAAACAGTCATTTTTGTCGATGGAGCTTCAGTAGGAGTTTCTTGAGTTATTTGGTCCGTTGGTTATGAAAATGTAGAAGACAAGGATTTTTTTTTTTTTTTTTTTTAATTTAAGGGGTAAAGAATGGAATAGAAGTATCATATTTTCTATAAGCTTTGTCTATTGACACAGGGCAAGCTGAGAGTGACTGTGGCTCATCCACGCTCAAGGTGAGTGTGAGCCTAGCACTCCCCCACATATTGATTAAATCAGCAATGACTAAAATATCGAGTATCGAGGAAATATCGATGGTTCGGAAAATGGAAATTTCGATGGAAATATCGAGAAAGTTTTGATATCGATAAATTTTAGAAAAAAATGATGGAAATTAGGAGAATATCATTGAAATTTTAAGTGAAACTTTGTGAACTACTTATTTGATCAATTATCTATTATATTGGGAAGAAAGAAAAAAAACAAACGGTGACCAAGCTTCATTTCATAGTGAATTATAGTAATTTAGAATAAATGTTTGAAGTTGCCCGTATAATATTTAGTACTTTAAAAATATATAATTCTAATTAGAAATTTTATAAAGTTGTAAAGCTATTCAATCAATAAATACAAATGAATTAATATTTCTACAACATGGCAAAAGTATTTAGGAATGTTAGAGTCACTACTAAAAAAAATTGCAATTGCTTCGCCTTTTTACTTCGGCAACAGTTGCCGTCGCAATTGATACCCTATCGCTACGGAAAATGTTCCGTTGCGATTAAGCCTTATCATTTGCGACGGAAAATCTCTGCCGTCGTAATTTTATACTCAATTGCGACGCTTTTTCCTCTTGCCGTCGCAAAGCTTATTTGTATATGTACTTTATATATATAAAAAAACTGTGGCAACACATATTACTCTTGGGCTCTTGGCGCTAACCCAAATATTTTTCCCTCTTTTTTTCCTTTTGTTTTTTTTGGCCAAATTGCGTACTAACAAACAGCCCTAGTTCTTTTTCCCTTTTTTTTTTCCCAAACATCACCCCCCCCCCCCCGCGCTCTCTCTCTCTCTCTCTCTCTCTCTCTCGCCCTAGAACTGGAACCGACGAGCTCGACGAGGTCTGCACCGCAACCTACCGCCGACACCAACGAGCTCCTCCGCCGACGTGACGAGCTCCGCGCACCGGAACCTTCCACCGAGGCCGACGAGCTCCTCCTTTACTTCGAACAGCTCCTCCTTCACCAAATAAACTGTAACACCAACTCCTCCTTTACCCAGACACAACAGATCAATTTCTTTACGAATCTATAAGGTAAATTCCATTGTTCTTTCCATTTGTCTCTCGTTAATTCTAGAGAAACAGTTTATTGTATATGAGAGGTCAATATTTAGATTGGGAGTTCAATTTTGATATGAAACTAATTGGGCTTTCTTTCAAATTTGAGCACTAGTGGCCAATCCTCCTGGATAATCTTCACGTTTAGTAAATAGATGGATATCTTTTTCTTAGACATCGATACAATCCTCCAGAATGCCAGTTGTCTTGCCTGCTTGTCACAGAGTACTCAAGGAGGTATGGATTCAAGGATTTATGTTGTGAATTTGATAAATGTGTTTTTGTATGCTAGAAATGAAGTGCTTAGATTGATTTTAGTATCAGGCTTTTAATTGAGTGCGAAATTATTGTTCTTTTCGGGTGTGTATCGATTGAGAGTTTGATGAAGTTTTGATCTTTGATGTTCAGCAGTGTGTTTGCGTTGTTGTTGTTTGACAGGTTTGTAGAAGGTTGCCGGGTTTTTCACCCGCTGAAGTGTTGGATTTTGGTGCTGGCATGGGTTTGGCTTTCTGGTGAGAAGTTCATCTGGTTATCTTTTGATTGTGAATGACGTGAAGATTTGGGATTACTGTTTATATGTAATGTGATTTTGATATAATGTAAATCAAATGTTGTAGGGCACTATGAGAAGTCTGGCCGAATTCCTTGGAGAAAGTTAACTTAGTAGAGTCATCACAATCAATGCAGCGTGCAGGCCAGAGCCTTATACAAGGTTAGTAATGGTTCTTCTGTTTAAACTAGTTTAAAAGTCCTTGAGCATTATTGTTCCTGAGTAATAATGCGACATTAGATGTACCTTATCATGAAAAAACACTTACTAATAGAATTATCTTTGTAAACTCTTAGGGTGGTATCCTCTGACAAAGTTGAATATCTATGTCTTGTTGGCTTCCTGTCTTCCATTCACTCACATGTCAAATTGTCTTCTACCTTTTTTCACGTCTTTGGAAAATTAGTTGAGAAGATTCTATATGCGAAATGAAAAACTTACTAAGGTCAATTATGAATTATCTTTGTGGCCTTTGAGAGAAATGTATTTTGGCTTCCTTCCCCCATCTGCTCACCTGTCATGTGTGCCCATTGTGGATTCCTGTAGCAATGCATTTACATAGATCTGACAATATTTTCATCAGGTACACCTTTTGTGGGCTGGCAACAATGATTCTGATCAATGAGGTCAATTGTTTGGACTTGCCTAGACTAATTGTAAGATTTTTTCTTTTCTTTGTGTGGTTCAGATTGGATAATAACTAACTGTATAATATACATATAGATATAAAAATCTGTTCAAGTAATTTTTTTAATTTGTTTTTACTCTGCTGTGTATAATTTCACTGTTGCATTCCTCTTGTGATGGTTTCTATGAACATGCTCTGTAATTTCTTAAATTTAACTTTTTTCTTGTGTTAGGATTGGTTGGTATTTCGACAAGGGAAGGAATGTGGATTTCAGGGGAGGACTAATAAGTTAGTTGATGGTTGCTACTCTTTCTGGCAGGTGATTTTCTTTATTATTTTCTTTTCTTTTTTCTTTTTAATTCTTGAACCTATGGATTTTCTGCATCATAGTTGAGTTAACTAAGATAAGTGACCAGGGAAGTGCATTTGCATTATTACAAAGAATACCTTCAGTTAGTGAGGAGCAAATTGTGCTACTGGATGTGGGACACTGCAATTTGGATACCTCACACACTTCTACAACATCTCGTATATCTGAAGTGGACAACAGTTCTGAAGGTACTTCATCTCAGGTTGATGACACCAGAGGTTTTAGCCAGGAAGGTAGGCTGAGTTACACAAGTTTTAGATGTTTGGCTATTTGCCTATATATGTTTGATACTGTAACAAATTGGTTTTTGTAGCCATATGTTTGTTTATATGTTTCTAGTTTTACCTGCTATGAGGTTTAATATTAGTTTTCCCTTTTATTTTATGCAGGGTTGAAGGCTCCCTTTCCAGTGAATTACAATGATATTGGATATGATTTTATCAACAGAAGTGTAGAAATGAAGCCGCTTTTCCATGCCATTGCATTGCAGCGGTACATACTTTTATGCACACAGGTTAGTTTACAAATATGAACTTCACTGATTACTGATGGAAGTCTCATTTGCCTGATTAATTTGTTCAGTTCTATGGTTTTCTGCTGCACTACTAACTTTGTATAGGGAGAGAAGCCAGCTTTTTGAAAATTGTTGTCCAGGCATTAGCCATGATTAGATGGCATGTATTGCCACTTGTTCTTTCTTAATTCATATGTTGTATTCTCTTTTGAAAGATTTATCTGGTTACCATATTATTTGAACCTAAGCAGTTAGTATTGGCAGGCGTCAAATTGTTGGACATATCCAATTGCTAGATACTTGTAAGGGGAACCTCTATATTTTCTTAGTCCACTTCTTGGCATTGCAAGTATTTTAGTTTTGTAGTGGGGTTTTAGTCCACTTTTATCCAATTTGTTTGTGGGTTTTTGGATTTCTGATGATGGATGTCTTAATATGCAGATAGTTGTCTGTGAGAACAGAAAGGAATTGCAATATGGAGGACTGGGGTAATACTGCTTTCCTTGAATCTTAGGCTTCTTCGAGTAAGTTTAAATGTTGAAGAAGCCTAATGGAGGTTGATTTTCTTTAATTTTGATTCTATGTAGTTTCTGGGTTTCATTTTGGTTTCCCAATTTGTCGATTAAGTGTTATCCCTAGTTAATTTACTTATCTAGTTGTTCTTGGGTCTTTGTAGATACAAGAGTATGTTGAAGCTGAAACCTTCTTTAAATTCTGCAGGAAAGGGTCTCTTTTGAATCTTGATGAGATTACCTATGTCCAAAATGCGGTGAAGAGTTCTACAATTTGAGAGGGCTTGAAGCTCATTTCAACCAGATCGTTCTGTACATCCCAATTTCTGATCTTTAAAATATTACCTTAAAGTGACATTACATTGATATGTTAAGTGGTGCTCAAGTTTCACTAGTTATTGGTAAAACCCTGCATGTGATTATGTGAATATCTACTTGCTTGTTTGTTTGAATACAATCAAAGATATTAAAGTTTCTGCAGTAGCTCCTTGATCCTTGTTTATATTATCAAAAAATATTATGATTGCAAGTGTTAAAACGAGGAGCTTAGACTGTGTCACAGAGATGTAGTTTGGAAATTGGTTCAAATGTACATGGCTAAACCTCTGTAATTTATTCTTGTCAGTATTGTTTATGAAGAATTATACATGTACAGGAAGAATATATATTTCATTGTTAACAGCATCTTAATACCATTGGTCATTAAAAAGTGGGCAATGTTGACTTATATTGGTGAATTTCTACTGCTTATAAGTTAAGTCCACTATCTGCACCCTTCAAATTAAATTGTAAAAGAACCTTAATCTAGTTTCAGATCTAGGACATCAAAAAGGTCTAAAGTTGACTGTGGTGAATTTTGTTATTGTTTGATAGTGTTGGTGCATTAAAAATGGCTGCATTGCTTTCTGCAACTTCTATGAGTCCTAGTATGCTTGTTGGAACAAATTGAGCTTCAAATCGCAAGGGCAAAAGAGGAAGCTCTAAGCAGGAAAGAAATACTAGAAAAGATAGAAAAGTGGTTGGCTGCTTGTCAAGAAGAATCCTCGCTAGAGGAGTACAATAGGGTTGAGAATTCTACTCTTTTTTTTTTCATTTTTTCTTTTTCACATATTATTGCCCTTTCTGTTTCACTTTGTCAATACTAACCACTTAAAATCTTCAAGGAATAAATCTAACTTCATTGTCCTTCCATGTTGTGTGCTTTCAGGATGATAATCGCTATACAGCAGGAAAATGTGCTCATATTACTTTGAAACGTGCAGAGAAAGTGCATGTTTTACTAAACAAAATTCCCGGTAAAGACTTGGTTAAATGATAAATTGTAATTTGCATGGGATCCTTTTATTTATAGCATGCAGAGAAGATGTATATATTTGTGTTCCATGTTATGCCTTTATTTGTTGTAGTGAATCACACTGTCAGTTGTTTCATAGGTAGAAGTGTTCTGGTGTGGATCCTAATATAAATTTGAAAGTATGCTTAGGTAGCAGCTGTGGTTGATAGTCTGGCCATCTTTTAGAAGTGAAGGTGCTGCAGTGCGTTTGTTTTGGCTTACTCTTGATTGCTGCTTGGTTATAGATGATGGGTTTCATATTGTAATTTGATATTTTTCGGTTCATAATAATTGCTATAGATGGTACTAGCTTTGTTGTGCATTTCACACCATTTTTTTTTTTAAATTAAATATTTTTTTTGCGACGGCAAAGTATCCGTCGCAACCAATTCACCCCATTTTTTTTTAAAAATGAAATATCTTTTTGCGACGGCAAAGTACCCGTCGCAAATAGTTTAGCCATTGCGACGGCAACAGTTTTCCGTCGCAAATACTTTTTGCAACGGCATTTTACCGTTGCAAATGGATTTTGTGACGCCACCTATTGCAACGCCAACATTTCCGTCGCAAAAGGCTCAATTTTCCGTCGCGAAAAGTTTTTTCCGTCGCAAAAGCCCAATTTGCCGTCACAAAAGCAATTTTTTTTAGTAGTGAGTCAAAAAAATAAAAATCTATAATTGCTAAAGGCCTAAAACTATATCTTAGAAGTTAGAGGTTTAAATTAATTGTCTAAAGAAATTAGTAATTTATTCTATTAAAATGACTATTAATAAATAAAAAAAGCATAGAAGTACTAAATTGAATCCCCGTCGAGTTGGTTGGGGTGCTTTTTAACTTCATACTGAAGGAGACAGGTTCGAATCCCGTCTCTGTCAAGGTTTTCCTTATATTTTGTTTGAGGAATATTCGCGAATATTCCCTAAAATTTCGGATATATCGCATATTTTTGAAAATATCGCGAAATATAGCGATATTTTCGAAATATTGAGGGAAGTTATCTAAAATATCGTAGCCTAAAAAAAACGAAATGGAAATCAGTGTGTATAAAACCTAATAGCTACTGAAATCTGTGTGGGAAGCTCAATGGCTACCCTACACTCACAGATGCTATGTCTGTTCCATTTGGTGGGGTTGTCTTTGGTCTTCCCCCACTGATATAAAAATCAGTGTGAGTCTTTTAATGGGATCCACACTTATCTCATGAGATGAATTGATAAAATTAAAATTTAATAAAAAATTTATCTTCAACACATCAGTGTGATTGACAATTACAATAATCACACAGATAAATCAAAATATGTGTAAAGCTTTACAATACAGTAAAAAAAAATAGTACTGTAATCATACAAATTTACAGCAAATTACCCAAGCAAAGCAAAATCAAACCTATCAAACCGAAACATTAAATACAATGAAAGGTTCTTTGTCATTTCAAAATATAATTGTTCATACAATATAAAAAATATAGTTGTTCACTCCAGAATTAGTCTTCATTTCTCCATCTTCCCTTTCTCTTCATCTTCCCATTCGTCTGCTGCATCTCCGGGAGACCAAAAGAGAGTAAGGGGTAACAAAGAAAGCATAATTAACAAGTAATAAATGTAAGGGGAGAAGAGAAGAGAACATGTTCAGTGTGGCCTTGAGGGAAGTAGTAAACTTTGTCTCCAGCGCGCGGGACATAGATGAAGACCCATTTCACCCATGCGACTTCTTACTACGAACGACAAAGATTCTGCAGATTATCATTTATATAACCCACAACCCAGAAAAATCACAAGGTGCAGCCTAATAAAGGTTCAGACTTCAGGGGTGGTATAATTCCATTACCCAGAAATAAAATAATTTTACAATGCAAAAATTTTGAAAATAAGGATTTTGAATTCATTTTCTCTAATAATTGATTCGAAACCACCGCAAACCCAAGTACCCAATTTATATAAATCTCAAAGTTTTCATCTGAGCTCTCTCACCTCCGCAAAGAACCACAGAAAAGAAAAATAATTCAAGATCCAATAACAAATTGAACATAAAGAATTGGGATAAGGGATCAAAGAACAAACCTGGAATCGATCTACTTCTTAAATCGAGATCAGATCTGGGTTCAAAGATGTGTGTGTGTGTGTGTGTGAGAGAGAGAGAGAGAGAGAGAGAGAGAGAGAGAGAGAGAGAGAGAGAGAGAGAGAGAGAGAGAGAGAGAGAGAGAGAGAGAGAGAGAGAGAGAGAGAGAGAGAGAGAGAGAGAGAACGAGTCGATCTGCTATTCTGAACAACTACCTAGGCATAGAGATCGAAGTTGCAAAGTGGAAGAAGAGCTTCCCATCTAACAGATGTAGGAAACGGCGAGAAGTATGATTGTGTGAAGAAAGGAAACGGCGAGCAGTATGATTGGTTTTTGCATTTATTAGGGTAAAACTTATCGTAAGATTTTAGAAAAGATTCAGACAGATGACTGTGTGAAGTATGATTGTTACAGATATCTATAAGTATGAAATTGTTTAATATATTTTTTAAATTATGATTTTGTTATTAATCACAGATATCTGTGTGTCAAAATCATAGTTACGGATATCTATGAATTTAAAATTAGTAAATAATTATATTTTTATTGTCACTCACAAATATCTGTGTGTAAAACTTTTATCATTGATGTCTGTTAGTAAAAAATTATTTAACAAATAATATTTTTGTTATTACCCACAATTATCCGTGTGTATAACATTTCTCACAGATGTCAATATCTGCTAAATACGTGGGACACACGAACATCTATGAGAAATTTTATCTCACACTGATTTCTGTATATAATAGTGTGAACATGTGCTCATGTAGGGTCCAGTTGATCAATTCACACTAATGTCTGTATCTAGAAACTAAATCCCACTGATATTTTATCAATGTGAAAGTCAGTATGTATAAAATCAGTGTGAGTTCCTACTTTTGCTTGTAGTAATGCAAATAAACAAGTAACAGTTTACGCAATGCAATACATGATGATCACAATAATTAATCAGGGATGTGCCTAACAAGTGAATTCAATGACGAAACCCTTAAAAGTTAAAATGACATTCTATTATATGAGCCAGTCTAGTCACATGATTAATAAAGTATCTTCTTGTCAATAAAAAATGAACCTACGTATGTTAGATTAACAGAAAATTGTAGATACCCGGTCACACCAGATCGAAGATCAAAATCAATGATAAGCAATAACATTTGATCACACGCAAGTGTCGAGTAATTAAATATGTGAAACTCACCTGATCATGCCGTACAACAGCAAACAAAATCAAAAGTTTGACTTTTTTTGAGTAATTGCCTTGGAATGTGGCCAAATAAATACCGAAAGGGATGTGACTTTTTGAAACATTATAAATTTCAACACATAAATGGTTAGAGTGTTGTGTACCATTGCGTATGATACATTGGTAAGTCCCCTTGTATGACTAGACAAGAAATATGCATACAATAAGTGGTTGGTGTGTTTCTTTATTTTCCTTACTATTATTTTGCATGTTTGATTTGTAGAACGATTATCAATCTCTTTGAAGAACTAATCCATGACACGGAGCATCATTAAGTCATAAAATTGTTTTATAATTAAATGGCGGGTCATGAGAGGATTTTAGATTTGAGATCTCAAAAGTTTAAAGTACGTAGACGACTGTATTTCATACTAATAAAATAGAAGCATTAGGGGGAGAGTAGTCTTCTTTAGAGCTCTTTGTACTCAATATCATTGTAATCTTCGTTCTTTAATGAAGTTATTCATTGATAAAAAAAAAAAATAGAAGCATTCATTCAAAGGGAAAGAAAACAAAGAAATTTTTTTGTAATTTAAAAATTTCTAGACATCAATTATATCATTGACATTTTCAACTCAAAATTTTATTATAACCTTCTATATGGAAAATTAATTCATCATTTTTTGCCCAATGTCCTAACTTCAATTTTACGAAAACACAAAATAATCACAAATAAAATACATCGTAAAAAATAAAATTAGCGAAATTGAACATCATTGAGTCATCTAACTGTAACTGTAACTGTATAATGTTGGTCCATCTTATTCATTACACCTCGATCTTATTCAATATTCATTACACTTTCTATACGTTGTTGCTTAAATCCCGATCGACTTTGAGCTTTTCCTTATCAACATTACTGGATAGTACTGCTATTCTTGCAGAATGCCTTTCTTTTCTTATGAGCTTCATTTGGGAGTTTTACGTCTGTAGCCAAACCAATGGCTTCAAGGAAGCGTATTATATACCAAGTAGTGTCAATCTCCCACCATTCCAAGCCTTGTCGAGCTGAGTACTCAAAGGCATGATGATTATTGTGCCAACCTTCGCCATGTGCCAGCAAACCCAACAACCTATAGTCAAAGTCAAACTTTAAATTATATATAATCAGGCCAGTAACTACATATTAATTCATTAACCAAATGACGAAAATGTTCACCTGGTCAGTTGCTGACCAAGAAAATAATATTCAACCACCCTTGGATTTACAGAGAGAATTATTATTAAGTTGAGGTGTTTTGTTTTCCACTCTTGGATGTAAATCTAAGGGTTGTTGAGCATAAATTTTTTGGTCAACAACTGACCAGGTGAACACTACTGACCAAACGATTGGTTTATAAATATTTTTTACCAGTTGTTTCTAGACAAATCACCAGTATTCCATACTTGCTTTCCCCATATGTGGCAGATCGAGTTTATTGAAAAGGTAATGTGGAGAAAAAATACAGTCCTCACACCCTGCAAAGAATTAGAATTAAAAAGACAACCAATCAATCATTTCAGTAAGATATGGTTCCATTGATATGTACATAGGACTCATTCTTGTGGAACAAGGCAGGTGATGATCAGTAAGAACAAGCTTACCATTCCCCAAACCAAGAATGGTAGCCCTCCTCCAGCATATAGCAGAATTCCAAGAGCTACAGAGTGATAAGGATACGTACAGTGAATAAACCTATAGTACCACTGTTTCTTTAAGTCTCCGACATTTTTGAATTCTAGTGTGTCAGGCTACAGAAATTCAACAAACACATTATCGGGAAGACGAGCATTAATTTTCCGATCGATACCTACATGCTACATGCATGATTCCAGTACGAACAAGTATGTAGCTGTTTCATTTCAAAAAAAAAAAAAAAAATACGTAGCTATTTTTTTATGTAACTTTTATCTCATTTCACAAGAAAAAAAAAAAACATTGTATTCAGGTAGGTAAGGTCTTTGTACGTAGGAGTAAATCATAAAGTCTTACACTCGGGTTTTGATATTCAAGAGGTAACTGCATATTTACGTTACAAATACGGTGATATGCACGTATCCTATAATCTCAATCACAGTGTGTATCTCAGGTATTTAGGATTGTCTTTGAGAGAGAGAGAGAGAGAGAGAGAGAGAGAGAGAGATTGAGACGGGCTTATACGTACAGTTCCAAACCGAGAATGATAGTCAACAACCCAACCAATATGACTGTACCAAAATCCCTTAATGGGACTGTGAGGATCATCCCATGTGTCTGTAAACTGATGATGGATTCTGTGTGTGCTCACCCATTCAATTGGACTTCCCTATAAACCATACAAATTAAGAGCATGCAACAGATTAATAATCCCTCAATTAAAGTACATATCAAGCTAGCCAGATCAAAGAAGATGGGTTAATTAATTAACAGTATGTCCTTGGATGCAGTTTCACAAACCTGGAGCGAAAGGACGGCGCAGTAGGCAAAAGAGTACTCGAGCCATCTGGGAAGCTTGAAGCTGCGGTGAGCGAGGTTTCTATGGAAAGACAGAGTTATACCCACACCTGTAACATAATAGAGTGCCACAGCCAGCCAAAACGCAGACCAGTTGAAATAAAACGGCCCCAAAAGAGCAAGGCAATGTATGGCCAGGAAAAAAAACTTGGTTGTTGAGGCGTCCATTTTTTCTTCCATGGTGATGTTCCTGAAGTGAGAGAGATAAATTAAAAGCAAAAACTTTTCTGTCTAATTTGAAACGAAGAAGAAGAAGCAGCTTTTATATTATTTGGACTCGATTACTTGTAAACATTAACACGTCTTTTGTGTGGCTATGATTTGATAGCTTGCTTCACATGCAAGAAACCGTGTTAATTAAGATTGGTTGTAAACTTGTAATGCATTTTCAGATTCTCAAAGTAGCACTATGCGTTAATTCGTTGCACATCGTTTTATATTATAAAGCCCAATAGAATAGATTCGTTCTTGCTGGTCTAGTTTGTATGCTCCATAACGTGGTAGACATTTACATGGCATGGAATTGGTTTCCCACAAAATTGCAAGTGTCTAAGCGTCTCCCTGGTATTTAAGACTGCGCCTGAATACGAACACTGTTTTTCAGAAGCAATGTCAGCTATAAGGGAATCGTTTGCAACACTTGAACACCTCAGATCGAGCAGGTCATATTCTGATACGTCTAAACCTATAACGCCAACCAAGGATTCCAGAAGAGCACCGGGGCCGGGGTTTCCGATTGTGTAAACTCTGGCCACCTTCCTGGAAAACGGAACCACGCTTTGATGACTTGGCCATCAGAAAGCTCAAGGACGCAGCAGATATCACGCATTAGCTTGTGCAGTTATATATTTGATTCAATTATATTAAAATGTTTGAGATGATCGATGAAAAGTAAATCACGTTGAATGATAGCTTTGTTCACAGGCAAAAGTGTTGAGAAGATTAGGTTAGCTCTCCGCCTCTCACCCTGCCAAATAAAACTTCATGAAGAGACCCCTGCAGTTCTCTTGTCGGTAGTCAATTATTCTTATCAGAGAAGCCAACGACTCATTGGTATATCTCTCCAAATACGAAAATTTGACCCTTTTACTTTTGAAGCACTACAGCTTGCTTCACACGAGCAAAATTTCCCTTGAAGATTAATACTCGAAAACTGCACATAACGTTTAATCATAGGAACAGTCACTAGTATAATAAAGCTAATGAATTGGTTAATTACTAAATTATATATATATATATATATATATATATATATATATACGGACGCGTTCTAAAGAGGACGTCCGCACTTTCGTCAAAGTGCGGACGGCGCTGCTGCAGCTCGGCTCGGGGTGCGACGGAGCTGCGGAGCTTGCCGGACGGACGCCACGGGTCAGACGGACGGGTCTGCAGTCGGTGGAGTCGCCGGCGACGTGGTTGCAGCCTTGCCCAGAAACCTGCAGTTGCAGGTGAGCTCGCTGCCCAGAAACCTGCAACTCCGACCTCCTCCGACCTCGAACGCTGCCCAGAACCATCCGCCAAGCCTCCTGCCTCCATCCGCCAAGCCCCGAGCCGCTGTCGCAGCCTGGAACGCCGCCGCTGCGTCGCCATCCGCACTTTAGCCAAGTGCGGACATCCGCTTCAGAACCCGCCCCTATATATATATATATATATATATATATATATATATATATAATTTTGCTCTGCTAAGGAGGTCTTTAACTTAACTTAAGGAATGGATTTCCATATTGATGATCGTTAGATCATCTCTGTAAATTTTCAGTCAAATTGATGATCGTTAATGCATCCAAAAATGCAATTTACGCGAACGAATTGAATCTGTCAAACCTGAACCATTCGTGTGAATTGCAGTTTTGGATGTCTTAACGATCATCAATTTGGCTGAAAATTTGCATAAGTGATCTACTTATATATACCTAAAAACAGAACAGTTAAGATGTGAATATGCGATCGAAAAGTGGTCAAAATATGGAAATCTGTTTCGTAAGCTAAGTTAAGGACCTCCTTAGCATAGAAGGCTTGTGTGTGTGTGTGTGTGTGTGTGTATTTGGCTTTAAAATATCATATATTGAAAGGAAAAAGAGAGCTACAAAGGGGACACACACACACACACACACTATATATATATATGGCTCTTCTATTAAGAAATCTCTTTTGGGACCCACATTTTTTTTAATCTCATTTCGGCATCTCGGCAGTTCAATTTTTAGGTCATAATATATATATATATATATATATATATATATATCACTTATGCAAATAGATAATTGTTAAGGCATCGAACAAGATTAAATCAATGGACGAACCGAATCTGACCAACCTGAACCATTCGTGTTCATAATTGTAAATCGCAGTTATGAATGCTTTAATGATTATCAATTTGGCTGAAAATTTGAAGGGCTAATCTACTCATATAGACCTAAAAACTAAATGATTGAGATGTGGATATGTGATCGAAAAGTGAGTCTAATAAGCGAACCATTAAAATTACCAAAAAAAATAGGATCTCTCACTAGAAGGGTCGTGTGTGTGTGGATGATCAAGAGAGGACCTCTTTAAACTTGAAAAGTGAAAATATTTTTATTTTTAGTATGTATTTTAATAATGAAAACCATTCATTCTCTATTTACCTACACATATATGAATCTTACAAAAAATTAGCATCGGAAAAATATTTAACCATTTGATTAGCGCAATGTTCATTTTAATTTAAAATAACGAACTATATTTGTTTACACAATTTTCAATGACCACATGATTATGAATTTGGTTGATTTTTTGCATACACAATTATTGCATAAAAATGTAAATGATCAACAGTTGAAATCATTGAATTATGTTATACTAGTGTAAAATAGTAAAAATTCTCAAATTCTTAAAGTAAGGAGGTCCTCTCTTAATCCTCCATTCTAATGAGGGATCCTTTTTGGCCAATTTAAGGGATAGCTTATGTGAGATTTTGAATTTTAAAGTTAATCAAATTTTATTTTTGAGTTTGGAAATGGAAAGTAGATGTAACCATGAGTTCTCAGTATTTTTTGGTGAATTTTTCGGATTCCCAAACTATTTTTAAGGACATTTTTAAATTTATGTGGAAATTTAATTTTATTGGTGATGTGGCGCCTCATTATTGGTTGAAAGTGACCACAGAGCAACAGCCATGTTGCTGTTATCCTAAAAGGCTAGTCATCTGCCACTTGTCAACAAGAGACATAAACTTTGTTCTTTTGTTGACAAGTGTTTCAAGTTGGTGGAAGTTTTTTATGTTGACACATGGCAAGTTATCATTGGTCTTCTCTCCCTATAAATAGTAACTTAGCCCCATATATTCCGTACCAATTTCTAAGAGACTCTCTCTTTCTAAGTTTCTCTCTCTACATTTTCTCTTTCTAGTATCTCTATCTTAAACTTCGGTGGATCATAACTTTTGATCCAGAACTCTGATTCAAGATCCACAAAAGGCTACGGATTCGTCTTGATTCCCTCTTTCTATCCATAGAAGTTTGAGTTGATCCAACGGTTATTCCTAGAAGGCTCGTTTTAGGAGGCTCGGTTTACGATCGGTGTTCTGAGAGGCGATTTGTATTGTCGAAGTGAGTGGGTTGTATAATATGTTTCAAATATTCTTATTTGCTTTAAAAATGATGGAAAAACATGATTTTATCTATTTACGAAATATCTCTCTATTTTCAAGTGAAGCATGTTTATTTGCAAAATTTGCAGAGTTATATATATTATGTGTTGGATCCATTGTTTGACTAGTCATGAAACATAAGAACTTCTTAATTGATTATGCCGAGGTAAGGATGTGTTACACGGTGGTATAGGGCTAGAGAAAGCCATTAGGGTTCCCGTGGGGTAAACTAAATTGAAGGATAATCAATAAGAAAAAATGATGCGATGTGATGATTTGATGTGAATTATTGTGTATACGATATACTACTTTCTAGCGTGTGTAAAATGAGATGGCTTTATTGGCATATTACATGATCTACTCACTGAGCGCGTGGTTTTGCTCACCCACCTATCTCTAGTACCTTTTGCAGAGAAGTACTTAGATTTTGACGAGCCGAAGTGGGTTGGACGAGCCTAGAAGGAATAGTTTATTTACATTCTACTTTGTAACACTCACACCTCGGATTCGGCGTTCAGTGCTTAAAATCCACCTACACCAGGTCCGGGGCGTGACAGCTTATTAGACCAATATTTCGGTTATACACCACCATCTCTACCGTTAAGTTTTTAGGTCCCAATAAGTAGACCAATTATGCAAATTTTCAGCCAAATTGATGTTCATGAACACAAACGGTTCATGTTGACAAATTTGGTTCGCTCATTGAATTAATCTAGTTCGATATTTTAACGGTCACCAATTTGACTGAAAATTTACAGAAATGATCTACTCATATAGACCTAAATACTAAATGGTGAATTTGTTGATATGTGATCAAAAAGTTGGTTTGATAATCAATCCCTCAAATTAGCCAAAAAAATTTTCCTTAATGGAAGGGCCCTATATATATGCGCCTTGAAAGGTGAACTGCAAGTTCTACAATGGGAATTGAAGAGCTTTCAAGTTCCAATGAGGGAGCTAAGCCATTTACATTTGCTAGATCAATGAGAGCAAGTTTTTGAAAATGAAGAACCCATCAAATCAAACTCGATCTAGATTTATTAGATCATTCTCTATCTACATATCAACTTATATCAACCACATCGATCAATTAATCTTCACTTAATTATTAGCTAAGAAACGTCACAAACACATGTAGAATAGTAATCTTCATGCTCATACAAAGGTAAATTCCCTAACATTATGGTTAGTATTTGGATTTTAGATCAATCACACCAATTAATCTTCCCTTAATTATTAGCTAAGAAATGAAGTAACGAATTTCCTAGGATTAAGAACCAAGTTTGTCGCTAGTTAAAAAACAAAAAAATCGATAACAAAAGTTGAGTTAGAACACGCCGCACGTGCCCAAGGTTTGTTCTTCTCCAGCGATTCTTCATGCCTTGTCTGGCAGCGCGTCCTTGGGACGTCATCGTCTGACGGGCTAGACAGGACGGGTTGTCCGTGGGAAGTTCCTCATGAATCATTGGTAGTCAGAGTGAGGGCTGCATGCTGAAGGCATCAGGGTGTCTAGATCAGGCCCTGTCATTGCCGCTTAATTGGAAGCTTTGGTGTGAGGGGAAAGCAGAGGAGGAGTGGTGGTGGTAGACCGGTGGGGCTGCGTGATCTACAACCCGATCGCAGTGTCTCCCATCTCTGGCCAACAACGATAAAGGAGGAAGCATACCAGTTAGTTGGGTCGGCGGGTTTGAATGCATAAGTGGCGCGACCTGATCCGATCTCTGACCAATGCATTGTAGATCAATGGATTAGTGGTGACAGGTGTTGGGGGTTGTCGCCAGTTTCTAACCATCTCAAAGTTGCATTTGGGGGGTCGGGTGTTGTAGGGTTTTGGCAGCCAGGGTGGAGGGGGATCTGGTGGAGGACGCTTCAAGTGGTGGTGTCGAGGTGCAACGGTGAGGATGCTCCTTTAGGTGACTGATTGAGTGAGATCCCCATTTGGGCCTTAAGTTATTTAGGCCAGGGAGTTCTTTACTGGACCAATTATTTTGCTTTTTCTTTTTTGCATTTTGCTTGTTTTTTAGCTTTAGGTGGCTTCATGCCCTTAATAATGTCCTATTCTAAGTTAATAGGGCAAGGTAGGCGGTGTCCCAGTATGTGCACCTTGAGTGCCGGGTCCGGCCAAGGACAGCGGCGAGTTCCTTGCATCGTCAAATAGTTGCAACCTCCAAGTGGCAGAATGAAACCAAGTGTCATTGAATTTATTTTTTGGTGGCAACATAATAGGAGCATTAGTGTATTATGGCTCCGCGTGAGCATTGTCTTTCTGGTATGTCGCCAAAATTGTAAAGCAAATGGAGTAGTCAGTCGTGCATTCTTTGCTAATTAGTGTGTGTTAGAATACACATGATTAATTAAGACTCCTGATATTATTTTGGGACTTTTTTTTCAGGCTTATTGTCATATGGGGTTTAGGCTCTATGTCCTCCCCTTGTATTCTATGGTTTCATACTTTCATTATTGGTTAAGGCTTAAGGGCAGCCGTTTTGACCCTAGCTACCTCAAAAAAAAAAAAAAAAAAAAACCAAGTCTGGCAAACACCTGTAGAATAGTATTCTTCATGCTCATGACATCAATTATATCATTAACATTCTAAACACAGAAAATTCTATTTTCTATGTGGAAAAGCATTTCATTATTTTTTGCCCAATTTCTGAACTTCAATTTTACCAAAACATGTGTCATTTTGTATCACAAATAAAATTATACCTTCAAAAATAAAATTAGTGAAATTGAACATCATTGAGTCATGTAACCATAACTATATAATAGACGGTCGGTCGATCTTATTCATTACACTTTTTATACATTGCTGCATAGACGACCCCGATCGACTTTGAGCTTTTCCTGATCAAATAAAATAATTCGATATTGCTATTCTTGCAGAAAGCCTTTCGCCTCTTATGAGCTTCAGTTGGGAGTTTTACGTCTGTAGCCAAACCAATGGCTTCAAGGAAGCTTATTATATACCAAGTAGTATCAATCTCCCACCATTCCAAGCCTTGTCGAGCTGAGTACTCAAAGGCATGATGATTATTGTGCCAACCTTCGCCATGTGCGAGCAAACCTAACAACCTATAGTCAAAATCAAACTTTAAATTATATATAATCACGCCAATAACTACATATTAATTCATTAGCCAAATGATTTATATATCAATCATTTAATACCAGTTGTTTCTAGACAAATCACCAGTATTCCATACTTGCTTTTCCCCATATGTGGCAGATCGAGTTTATTGAGAAGGTAATGCGGAGAAAAAATACAGTCCTCACACCCTGCAAAGAATTGTAATTAAAATTAATCAGCATTTAAAAAAAAACACACCCTTAGCCCACCCCACCGTTACATTATGTTGGAATTATAACTCATCATATGTTAGTGACAATTAAACTCATCATAACCTTTACAGTGTTGGAATTATAACTTACCAATATGTCATAGTCAGTTGGTAAGATATGGTTCATTGAAAAGTTAATATGTACATAGCCAAATAATTGACTCATTCTTGTGGAACAAGGTAGGTGATGATCAGTAAGAGCAAGCTTACCATTCCCCAAACCAAGAATGGTAGCCTTCCTCCAGCATATAGCAGAATTCCAAGAGCAACAGAGTGACAAGGATACGTATAGTGAAGAAACCTATAGTACCACTGCTTCTTTAAGTCTCCGACATTCTTGAATTCTCGAGCGTCGGGCTACAGAAATTCAACAAACACATTATTGGGAAGACATCCATTAATTTTCCGATCGATATATACCTACATGCATGATTCCAGTACGATCAATTACGTACGTAGCTGTATTTTCTTTCAGGCAACTTTTATCTCATTTCACAAGAAAAAAAATCATTGTATTCACGTGGCCGGGTAAGGTCTTCGTAGGAATAATAAAGTCTTCAACTCGGGTTTTAAGACTCAAGAGGTAACTGCATATATATGCTATAAATACGCTGATATGCATGTACACCATAATCTCAATAGTAGTGTGCATCTCAAGTATATTTAGGATTTGTGTTTGAGAGAGAGAGAGAGAGAGAGAGAGAGAGAGATGTTTATACGTACAGTTCCAAACCGAGAATGATAGTCAACGATCCAACCAAAATGACTGTACCAAAATCCCTTAAGGGCATCTCCAACAATGGAGTCAAAAGCCAAAATGATTAAGGGGTTTTTTTTCACCATCTCCAACCCAAATTAAAAGGGTGTCAAAATGGCTTTTGAGCCATATCTTGAGTCAAAATGACTAAGGAATGAAGGTAGAAAGCCAAAATGGCTTAGGGAAAGAAGGCTGGGCCTTTCAAAATGAGCGACTCTAATTCACTCATCATGAATTCGATTAAAAATGGAAGGCCAAGATTAATTGATACAAAAAATTAAAAGATAAATATATAAGTACTTAATTTCTAATCTGACAGTCAGAAAAATGCGATGAATTAAATTCAACGGCTAATAATAGAGTAATTTTGTTTTAAACGAGAAAAACTTGAAAAAATAAAATAAAAATTTCTAAAAAAATTTTAAACGACGATATATTATGTATGATATATAAATTCATATTGTAATTAAATAATTATCTAAAATAATTAAAATTATGAGATGGCTATGACTTTTGACTAAAGGGGGTTGGAGATGCAAAATATGAATGAATAGTAATGACATTAGGGGTGTCAAATTTTCCAAATGACTTTGGCTTTTGACTAAAGGGTTGGAGATGCCCTAATGGGACTGTGAGGGTCATCCCATGTGTCTGTAAACTGATGATGGACTCTGTGTGTGCTCACCCATTCAATTGGACTTCCCTATAAACCATACAAATTAGAGCATGCAATAGATTAATGATCCCTCAGAGTATATATCAAGCTAGCCAGATCAAAGTAGATGGGCTAATTAACAGTACGTCCTTGGGTGCAGTTTCACAAACCTGGAGCGAAAGGACGGCGCGGTAGGCAAAAGAGTACTCGAGCCATCTGGGAAGCTTGAAGCTGTGGTGAGCGAGGTTTCTATGGAAAGACAGAGTTATACCCACACCTGTAACGAAATAGAGTCCCACAGCCAGCCAAAACGCAGACCACTTGAAATAAAACGGCCCCAAAAGAGCAAGGCAATGTATGGCCAGGAAGAACAACTTGGTGTTTGAGGCGCCCATTTTTTCTTCCAAGGTGCTGTTCTTGAAGTGAGGGAGATAAATTTAAATTTAGATGAAGAAGAAGTTTTATGTTATGGAGACTCACTTGTATATACAACATGTGTTTTGTGTGGCTTGTCATATTAATCGGAGCACCTGACCGCCGCCTATTGCCAAGACCTCTCCTAGACTGATTTTGAGAATCTGATGTATATACATAAAAAACAAAAGCAGATCAAGTAATCAAGCGTTGCTTGATGTATATATATAAAAAACAAAAGCAGATCAAGTAATCAGGCGTTGCTTGTATCGCTGCCTTTGTTTGAACCGTTGGCGGTAAATTAAAATATGAGATGTGATTTGACGATAGCTTTGCTCCGCATGCAGGAAACCGCATTAAGATTTGGTTGTAATGCATTTTCAGATTTTCAAAGTAGCACTATGTGTTAATTTGTTACACAAGTGGTTTTATATTGTAAAGCCCAAATGAGACTAAGCCGAATGGGCCATGGTTCTTGCTGGTCTTAGGGTTTTGTATAGCTGCATAACGTGGTAGACAAATAGACATTTACATTGCATGGAATTGGATTGCCACAAAATTGCTTAGTGTATGAGTGTCTCCATGGTTTAAGACTTGTAAAATATTATTTGGACCTAATATTTATCTAGAGTTAATTACATATAAGTGCATATTTAAATGTTTTTTATTAATTAGTTTTTTTCCCTCATAAAGCCACTAGATTAAAAATGGTGTTATATTTTAGATATTAAAAACCAACATATTTACATAAATGCCACTAGAGTAAAAAGTCAACAATCATTCTCTCTCTCCTCTCCGGCGAGGCATCCGGTCAACTCCGGCGGGTCTCCGGCCAACTTCCGGCGAACTCCAACAAGTTTCCGACCAACTTTCGGCAACCACAAAAACTACTATCACTAGCACCAAAAGCTACTGTAGCTAATAACAAAAGCTACTGTAGCTAGCAACAAAAGCTACTATGATGAAACTTCCGGCAACCTCCGGCGAGGTCACAAAAGCTACTATCACTAGCAACAAAAGCTACTGTCACTAGCAATAAAAGCTACTCTAATGAAATTTTCGGCAACCTCCGACGATGTCACAAAAACTACTGTTACCAACAACAAAAGCTACTGTCACCAGCAACAAAAGCTACGCTCCCCAAAACCATAAGTTACTATCCCCACCAACAAAAGCTACTATCACCAATACCAAAAGCTACTCTCACCATCATCAAAAGTTACTATCAACAACGCTAACAGTAATAACCAAGCAAAACAAAAGCTACTCTAAGAGACTGAAAAAGTTATTCCAAAGATATGGAAATGTAAAGAATACAACCAACATAAAAATGCTACTGCAATTGAAAAATGAAAACATATTCAATGCTACAAAAAGTATGCAGAATTCAACAATGATATAACCATGTAAAAGCTACTTCCATAGTTGTGGAAGTTTATTACAATAGTTGTATAAAACTGCTATCAATGTTGTAATATTGTCATTTTTCAAATGACCACCGTTGATGTTTCTTGTTGTCAAACTCTACCACATTAGCTAACCATAGACATTATTTTGCCACCTTCAGCATCAGACTTCATTTCAACATTTCTTGGTTGGCTGGATGTTCTCTTGGTCAATGGAGGCTTCAGTACTCAAATTCACATGATTTTCGAAATGTACTACTGCAAACGCAAAGGAAAGAATTATGCAAGAAGATACAACAAAATATTAGTATTTGAAATACATACTAAAAACAGCAGTGTGCCACCGCACTACAAAGTGGCACTCTTTATTAACCATATAATCAAAAACAAGCAATCTAAAATTCTACTAACATAGATACAGAAAGCTACTATGACACATGTACAAAGTTACTGAATCAGTAATAAAAAGCTACTGACATAGATAGTGATTGCACAAAACCAACTGATTATCCATGTTGATAGTGTAACACAAATCCCAAACCAGAAATGCTAGAGATATGAAATCATAACAAAAAAAAATTAAATTTCATTTCGAATCATGCTTTTTTAATTTGATAAGCTACTAACAAAAGAGCACTTGAAATCAATCAAAATGAAAACAAAAAAGTTACTGACACCATATTGAAAATATACTAACATAGAGATAGAAAGCTACTATCATTGTGTTAAAAAGCCACTAAAACAGTTATAGAAAGCTAATGACTTGAAATCAATAAAAATGAAAACAAAAAATTTATTGACATCAGATTGAAAAGATACTAACATAGAAATAGAAAGCTACTATCACTGTGTTGAAAAGTCACTAGTTATAGAAAGCTATTGACTTGAAATCAATTAAAATGAAAACAGAAGCTACTGACAATATCTTAAAAAGAGACTAACATAGACATAGAAATACTGGAGAATATAGTCTAGAAGAATCGCCTTCAAAGACAATAATCAAGCAGATGAATGGATTGGAGCAGAGTGTCACACCCATTTGTTGCAACATTTTTTGGCCATATATTATCTAGATTTCAATAACAAAAATTAAAGGAGAGCCGTCCTTAGAGAAAAGAAAAGGAAAACGTAATAAGAAGAAGACATGTTTAGATCACCTTCACGCTGTTTCCACTCTAATCTCGCCTTTTCTTGTTGCATCTTCAGTAGATCACTTCTATTACCCTGCATATGAGGAAACAATATTCAGCGAATCAATGGTATAAGAGCAAACAATATCCTAAGCAGTTAATCTAAAATGCTGCAAACTAATGCATCCAACAGAACTTGCATGATCTTTTATCAAAAGAGAAGCTTACTTGATCAAGTAGACTTTTCTGTTGAGCTTTCAGAATAGTATCCACAAAGTACTCTTCAGCATTGCAGCACAGACAACCTTTTTTGGTGATAGTGGAACATTAAAAATAGGAGTGCTCCATTCTAGACAAAATTGACGACAATGAATTAATAATATGTAAAATGCCAAGTTGAAGGGTTAAAGGAAACAACACTCAATCCAGGCATTGCTAAGGAAACTGACCTTCTCCAAAAGCAACATCTGTGACTGGGGTTGTAAGCTCAGATCTGGGACATATGGTTTCCTCATCCAACGCCAACCAAACCAAAACCCAATCATATCAGACATTTAGAGTTATTCCAACTCAACAAAATAATGCAAATATATAATGTGATCTTCGAGACCAGCTTGAAATACCTCAACCACATAACCTAATCTACTCTAAGTTCAATTGTCCAAAATACAATGAAACCTTTCCATCACTAATTGCTATAATTGAAACTCCAAAACTTACCGGAGGAGTGATCCGATACTCTGCCTCAATAGAAACTTGAATGCCCAATCCTGCTGCAATTTTGGCAACACAAATTTTACAAATTAGAAACCCTAAATCAACACTAATTTCAATCAATTCAGAATAAACAAAAGAAGGTTCAACTTACAGGAAAGGGACGGTGACGTCCACCGCCGTGAGACGGAGGAGCGACCAACATTTGATCGTGTTGACTTGGAGTACAACGACGACAACGGCTGCAGAGGGCTGTACATCGGCTGTGATGACGAGGACAGGTGGTAGGGCGGGATCTTTGCGCCATAGGATGAAGTTTTCCGGTAGTTGTAATCCATTACTCAGAAATTGAAGATGAAATCATTAAGACGAATGAGAGGGTTTTCGATTTCGCCGCGAACAAGCTCTGCTTGCCATCGCATGGGGCCTCGCCACGGCCACTGGAGGATAAGAGGAGAGGTCAGGCTCAGGCTCCGGTTCCAGCGCGAGTCACCAAGGCATCGGCTCCTGAATCGCCGACAAGAGATAGAGAGAGAGAGAGGAGACAGAGAGATCTGTAATGATGCAATTGGTTTTGTCAGTTGAAAGGGTAAAATTGTCAGAGATGAAATAATTTGAACATCTAAGTGGCCTTGTGTGTACAAAAAAAGTTAGGTGGCCTTATGGCTAATAATGACACTTATGAGTAATTTTCTATATTATCTACATTAAATAATAACAAACTGATTAAACTTATTACAATAAATGGGAAATATATGAATTATCTACCTAGACACCTAATGGGCTTTGGTATGTCACTCATTTGGTTAGGAATCAATTTTGATAAAGATAAATATCTAATTAGTTGATATGATAATTATAGCATCTTTCATAAATAACTCATTGGCTAGAATCAAGGATTCTTTTATGGGAATACCTATCTAGCTTGTATATATAGGTGCATAAAGTCCCTATTCACTATGTGACAAAATATTCAGTCCTGCCCCATAGAGAGGAGTTAAACACATAGTTGAGTAGAAGATTTCTTACATGTGGCTGCTTGAAATTTTGGAGCTCGGATTATTTGTGTTGAATAGCTGTGTTGCTGCTACTGCTTTTGAAGGAATGGCTGTTGTGCATGAAGCAGGTGATGCATCTCCTCTTGTTGTATTCTAGTTCATATTGTATTGATCATTTGGTTGTGTTTATGCATTTTGTGAAACGATCTTGGTTTGCTCATTAAGTTAACAAGACTACGCCTAAATAATGTTCATGGAAACAGGTTCAATTACTGGGAATAACTTTTGGGAATGAATTCCAATTCCAGTTGCGTTAGCATCATGCACCAACACGGTTTTTCAGAAGCAATGTCTGCCATGAGGGAATCGTTTGAACACCTCAGATCGAATATGTCGTATTCTGGACGCCTATGACGCCTTCGCCTATGACTGCAACCAAGGATTACAGAAGAGCACCAGGGTTGGGGTTTTCGATTGTGTAACTCTGGCCACCGCCCTGGAAAACCGAACCACTCTCTGATGACTTAGCTATCAGAAAACTCAAGGAGGTAGCAAATATCACGCAGTAGCTAATGCAGTGATATATTTGATTCAATTATATTGAAATGTTTTTGAGATGATCGATGCAAAGTAAATCAAGTGGTGTGATAGCTTTGTTTTACATGTAAAAGTGTTAAGAAGATTAGGTTAATTATGTAAAAACCATATACATGCTCATAACATATGCACATCAAGCTTTGACAACAATCACAAAAGAACTAAAGCTTACCTTCAGCAATCATAGGCATGTATTCCATCTTTGCAGCTGCAAACACGATCACTGAATATGGTCTTCTGTTACTTACCAACTTGCTTCTCAATGGACAGAACAATATGCAAAACATGGTAGTAATCAGGGACCAATTCATCTGTATATATATGAGACTTAAACCTCAAGAAGCTTCCCATTAAAGCATTCCTTATTAGTTTAGGTTTCATTGTTAGATTCCTAATGTATCACAATCTTGTAGCCTTTCTTGTAGACTAAGCAATGGATTACTATCCTTAATGAATTGATACACTGCTTCATTAAGTTACTAGTATTGATTTACAGTTTGTATCCATGTTAAACTAGGTTTGACATTTAGCTAATCATCAATTACTTTATGATGATATGTGTTAAGTCCATATTTGATCTAACAATCTCCCCCTTGGACTCACACATATCATACTCGATGATTTGCACCAGAAAACATCAAAACCTACTTAACTTACTGAAGTGCGCGCCAGATGACAAACTCAAATCGAAAATCCATTCCAACATAGTCAGATCACAGTTACTTATGCAAAGCAAGAAACAGTATACATTTTTACAAAAATGTAGAGTTTCAAAACCACAACATAAGCTCCTACAATCCACATATGTCAAACCAGAAGTGATACAATATATGTTAATGTGTATCAACAAGTAAACATATATTAGGTCATTCTTTATGTTTCTAAAACCAGAAACTCAAGCAAATTTACTGAACACTAATGGCTTAAAATTATTGCTTGAACCTTAACATCATGTTATACATGATTTATGCCATCTAATAGCAAGTATAACTTTAAGTACAAAATGACAATTTTTCAGAACATTTAATAAAAGCTGCAGCAATAACCAAAGTCTGAAAACACCTCAAATTTTTTTATTGATAATAATAAACTGCCATTACAAATAAGTTGTGATAAATAAAGTCAAAAGATCACAACTGAAAATACAAGAACTCAAAACCTTAGAAATTTAAATTGCTCCAACTGGACTAACTCTCTACTGAACCTAAGCATCTAAATTAGCTAAAATTCCAATGCTTACTGTATGATTCTAGAATGCAGCCATTGACAATGCATTGGTGAAAGGATCTGCTAGCTGTGAATTTACGTAATACTCAAAACAGCTATTTCACCATACTTTACTCTTTCTCTAACACTGTAATACTTTAAATCAATATGCTTGGAATTATTTGACCTTTTACTATTCGTGCTAAAGAAACCTGCAGCCTCATTGTCACAATAAATCACAAGTGTGCCAGCCACAATGTGACTTAATACTTTGGTCTGCATGATAAAATTCCTAATCCAAAGTCATTCACACACAGTTTCATATACAGCAATAAATTCGGCTTGCATAGTAGAAGTTGAAACAAGAGTTTGCTTCATGGTTTTCCAAGCAATAGCACCTCCTGCAAGCATGAACATATATCCACAAGTCAACTTCTTGGAGTCTGGATAATTCCCTGCAAAATCCGAGTCTGAGAATCCAACAAGTTTCAGATCCTCCACTTGCTTATACACTAGCATGTGACTTTTAGTTCTCTACAGGTATCTCAACACTTTCTTCCCAGCTACCCAATGCTCATGGCCTGGATTAGATTGAAACCTTGATAAAATCCCTACTGCAAAAGACAAGTCTGGCCTAGTGCAGACTTGTGCATACATGAGACTTCCTACAAGTCTAGCATAAGGCCTTGACTCCATATTATTGGGACTTTGCTTCTTGGTTAACTTATATCCTTTGGACATGGGAACTTCTCCAGCTGCACACTTCTCCATACCAAATCTCTTTAAAATTTTGGCAACATAATTCTGTTGAGACAAACCAAGTAGTCTATGTGCCCTATCTTTTTTATCTCAATACCTAGTACATAGGATGTTTCTCCTAAGTCTTTTATGTCAAAATTCTTTGACATAAAATTCTAAGTGTCTTTAAGCAGTTTAAGGTTACTGCTAGCCAAGAGTATATCATCCACATAGAGAACTAGGAAAATAAAATTGTTCCCAACTGTCTTCAAATAAACACACTCATCCACAATATTTTCTGTAAATCCAAAAGTAGAAATCACATAATCAAATTTCTTGTACCACTGTCTAGAAGCTTGTTTAAGGCCATAAATTAATTTTCTTAACTTACACACTAATTTTTCACTTCCAGCTTGTACAAATCCTTCTGGCTGCCTCATATAAATCACTTCATCTAGTTCGCCATTCAAAAAAGCTGTTTTAACATCCATCTGGTGCAGCTCCATATCAAAATGAGCCACTAAATCCATGATTATCCTAAACGAGTCTTTTCTAGAAACTGAAGAAAAAAAAAGTCTCAGTAAAGTCAATGCCCTCCTTCTGTGTAAAACCCTCGGCAACTAATCTTGCTTTATGTCTCTCTACATTTCCATTTGCATCTCTTTTGGTTTTGAAAACCCATTTACAACCTATAGCTTTCTAATTAGGGTCAGGTTCAACTAATTCCCAAACTGCATTTTGACTCATGGAATTAATTTATGCTTCCATGGCTAGCTGCCATTGATGAGATTCACTACTTTCAATGGCCTGATTAAATGTAGTTGGATCATTGTCCTCTGCACAGTCCATTTCAATTTCTGCTTCTTGCAGATAAACAATGCAGTCACTCTCTCCCCCCCCCCCCCCATAAGTTGGTTTTCTTGCTCTCTGTGATCTTCTAGGCTGAGCAACTAGAGGATTTTGAGGTTCAGTTACTTGACCAGTTACGTGGCCAGTTACTTAACCAGGTACAGTTACTTGGTCAGTAACTTGGTCAGTTACTTGACCAGTTACAGGTACTTGATCAGTTACTTGACCAGATACAGGTACTTGATCAGTTACTTGGTCAGTTACTCGACCAGTGACTTGATCAGTTACATCTTGTTCTAAAGGCAATGCTACACTTATATTCTCATCTGACACAATTTCCTCAAAATCTGAGGTTAAATCCTCAAGGTTTGTATTATGAACTTTTTCACTTAGAAACTTTACTTGATGTGTTTCAAAAATTCTAGGTGAATGATGAGCAGAATATAATTTATAGCCTTTAGATTTATCTGGATAACCTATAAAATAACAACTAACAGTTTTAGGGTCAAGTTTATTCAAGCTTGGATTATAAATCCTAGCTTATGCATGACATCCCCAAACATGGCAGTGATGAAGAATAGGTTTCCTGCCACACCAAAGCTCAAAAGCAGTATTTTCTATGGCTTTGCTAGGTGTCCTGTTGCAAATATAATTTGCAGTTTTTAAAGCCTCACCCTACAGAAATTTAGGTAAACCAGTTGTACACATCATACATCTAACCATGTTCAAAAGAGTCTTATTCTTTCTCTCTGCAACACCATTTTGTTGTGGATTATAGGGTGTTATGTATTGAGCTTTAATTCCATTGTCTTGCAAGAACAAGGCAAATGGACCCTTTTGTTGGCCGGATTCAATATACTTTCCATAGAACTCTCCCCCTCTATCTGACCTCACTGTTTTGATTTTTTTTTTCTAGTTGATTTTCTACCTCAGACTTAAAGATTTGAAAGGCTTTCAATGTTTGTGCCTTTTCTGAAAGTAGATAAATATAACTGTATCTATAAAAATCATCAATGAATGTGATAAAATACACATTCCCACAGATAGTTTGATGCCTAAATGGACCACAGATATCAGTGTGTATGAGTTCTAGTAAGTTTTGGCTTCTATATGCAGTCTTCTTTCTAGTATTGGTTATTTTTCTCTTAAAGCATTCCACACAGTCTGTTAGATCAGAAAAATCTAGTTCATTTAGGATTTTGTTTTTCACCAAAATTTTCAGTCTCTCTTTTGAAACATTGCCGAGCCTTCTATACCATAAAAATGCAGACTTTTCATTTAGTTTGGTTCTTTTAACACCTGTTAAAGTGCTAGTACTGTTTGTGTTATTTTCAACAAGTAAAATTTCTTGCTAAGCCATTGAACAATTTAACTGTAAATAATCATTCATAATAACACCAGAATCAATTTGGACAAAATTTTTAGAAATAAGAATTCCATTACTATCCATAACAAGTCTACAACCAGATTTTACTAAAAGAGAAACTGAAACCAAATTTCTTCTCATGGAAGGTACATAAAAAACATTGTCCAAAACTAACAATTTTCCTAATCCTAAATCGAGCTTTAAGGTTCCAATAGCCTTGACTGCCACTCTCATGCCATTGCCTACACACAGGTTCACTTCATCACTTTTTGGGATTCTCCTCCTTATGAATCCCTGCAAGAAATTAGTAATATGAATAGGTGAGCCTGAATCTATCCACCAAGACTGTGGTTCAACATTTATAAGATTAATTTCCAAGGAAAAAACTGTATTAGAAAAAATCTTACCCTTTTTGGCTAACCAATTTTTATAGCCAGTGCAGTTTTTTTTCATGTGTCCTACTCTTTTGCAAAAGTAGCACTTGAACCTAAATGGCATGTTTTCCTTGGCCACTGCAGCTGTTGAACTCTTAGTTATGGCTTTGATAGGCTTGAGTTTATTCTGGGGCTTTTTCCTTTTAGGCTTCTCAATGAGGTTAATGGTTGTAGCATGTTCCTTTTCTTCCTTGATCCTAGATTCTTCATCCACACAGATGGATATAAGTTCATCTAGAGTCCAGTTTCCCTGTTGAGAGTTGTAACTGGTCCTAAGATGACTAAAACTGTTAGGCAAGGAATGTAGTGCATAATGCACTACCTGCTCATCCCTAACCCCCATCAAGAGTTCTCTGAATCTGCCGTTTATATTGAACAACTTCATGATATGCTCTCTAACTCCCCCTGAACCCATGTACTTCAAATCATGAAACTCCTTGGTTAGCCTAGCTGCTTCTGCTTTTTCACTTTCTTTAAACTTAGCACCTATGAGTTCCAGAAAATCTGATGCTAGCTCAGGCTCTTCTATACTTCCCCTGACAGTCTTGGACATAGAGGTACGAATGAGGTTCTTAGCCATTCTATTGGATCTATGCCACTTCTTGTAAAGGTAAGTTTCTTTCTTGGTGCTCTTTTCATTCAACTCTTCAGGCTTTTCCTCAGTAAAGCAATAGTCTATATTCTCATGCATTCCCATATAGTTCTCTACAGAATCTAGCCAAGCTCTATAGTTGGTTCCAGTTAGCATCAAGACACTATTCAAGTTCATGTAAGAGTTACCTAAGGAGCAAAACAAAATTCATGTGAGTTCTCAATTTGTAAAGAAAATAACTTTAAGTTTTCTGTGTTTTATTAAGCTTTAAGCAACCAAAACAAAAACATACAGAAAACCTAAACAATCCATACTTGCATTCATGTCAGTCCATAACAAAAACAATGTTAAGCAACACTTTTGAGCAGAAGCATAACATCCTAGAGTTCTTTATCAATATATCATGTTCAATGAAAACAAGTTATCCAAAGAAATTTATCCACATCTTTAGAAAGAAGAAAAATTTCTAAGTATCCATATTTATTTTCATCAAGCATGCATACTGCTATTTTGTATTCTAAAACCATACTTGACCACTTCTTTGGAAGATAAAACTGAAGCATAGTTTTAAAACACAAAACACAATTTCAGTTTTGTTACTCGATCAGGTACTTGATTAGTTACCTGACCAGTTACTTGGTCAGTTACCTGACCAGTTACTTATCTAACCAGTTACTTGGTTAGTTACCTGATCAATGTTTTCTGCCAACATCAATGAAGAATGCTTTGTGCATCATAATCACTTATGCCAATAGAAAACCACAAAACTCATGAGCTTTTAACTTTATATTCTACCCAGATTCATCCTTGTAAGAAAATTAAGTTCTTGTATCTATCAACTTTAATAATGTGTAAACAATTTCTGGGAGATTTTTGTTCTTCATGCAATTTTACACAATCACATATACAATACCATATCATCAATCAATTCATCATGCATATTCAAGCACAATCAAAATTGTTTCGATTCCAAGAAACCATAGAACAATCAAGAAATTGTAAATTTCATCCGGTCACCATCTACTCTAGCCTAACACATGCCGGGAATGCAACTAGGGTTCTTGAGCACAATCAAAAACTTCATTATCATGCTATGAATCGAAAACAATTTTCACAGAAAAAAATCTGTTTTTGCTTTTTCACCAATTTGCTGCTAAAAATCTCAGCGGAAGCGTGAATTTGATAATTAACCAGATGCAGCAATCGACTTAAGTAACTTACCTTGATCAGGTACCTGACCAGTTACTTGGTCAGTTACCTGATCAGTTACTTGACCCGTAAAGCAAAAACCCTCCTTTTTTTTTTGTGTTTGTTTTGCAAAACCCTAAAACGATTTTGATATTTGTGAGCCTATACTCTGATACCAATTGTAAAAACCATATACATGCTCATAACATATGCACATCAAGCTTTGACAATAATCACAAAAGAACTAAATCTTACCTTCAGCATAGGCATGTATTCCATCTCTGACGCTGCAAACACGATCACTGAATATGGTCTTCTGTTACTTACCAACTTGCTTCTCAATGGACAGAACAATATGCAAAACATGGTAGTAATCAGGGACCGATTCATCTATATATATATATATATATGAGACTTAAACCTCAAGAAGCATCCCATTAAAGCATTCCTTGTTAGTTTAGGTTTCATTGTTAGATTCCTAATGTATCAGAATCTTGTAGCCTTTCTTGTAGAGTAAGCAATGGATTACTATCCTTAATGAATTGATACACTGCTTCATTAAGTTACTAGTATTGATTTACAGTTTGTATCAATGTTAAACTAGGTTTGACATTTAGCTAATCATCAATTACTTTATGATGATATGTGTTAAGTCCATATTTGATCTAACAAATTATGCTCTCACCTTGCCAAACTTAACTTCATGAAGACACCTGCAGTTTCTCTGCTTGTTGGTAGTCAATTATTCTCATCAGAGAAGCCAGTGACTCATTGGTATATACATACCTTTCTCTTTTTAAGCATTATAGCTTGCCTCCCATGAGCAAAATTTCCCTGTAAAAATTAAGACTCGAAAACTGCACATGACGTTTAACCATATGAATAATCTTTTTTTTTTTTTTTTGAAAAGACCATATGAATAATCATTAGTATAATAAAGCTAATAAATTGGGTAGGTGTTGGTAAATTATATAGCAAAATGTCAATGTCAAGGCTTGAGGCTTAGAGGCTTAGAGCAAGTTCACCCGTTGAGGTTGGCAGGTCAATACTATTAACTTCTTTTTGCATTTCATTTCCACCATTTAGGTTGGCATGTCAGATACTGTTCACTAAAGGTCACTCTGGGCCAATTTCTTAACCTGCCAACTGACATTCGATGACCTTTTGTGAACAGTATCTGACATGGCAACCTAAATGGTGGAAATGAAAGGCAAAAAGTAGTGAATAGTATTGACCTGGCAACCTCAACGGGTGGACTTGCTCTTAAAGCATGGTCCTAGACATTGACATGGCATGGAATGCTATAAAAGCCAGTATAGTCTCACTATATATGGTCAGTGTGCTGGCCTCCGAACTTCTCGAAGTATATTAACTATATTTCCATCTAATTTCTTCAACCTCCTAATCACATGCGCCATAGTTTTGGGCTGCGCCCTGTTTTTTAATCGAGTCATTTTGATTATAATAGTTCCCTACATTGTTAGAGAGCTATGTTGTTAGTTTTTACTTTTTAGTGAGCGTCATTGAGCTTATATATTTTCTCTATTTATTATGTCGTTGTTTATATATCGTTTATAGACTTACTTTTATTTAGTGAGCATGAAACTGTGACCTAATCTATGTATCGTATCACAAACTTTTTATCTATCCCAAGAATGTAGAGAAAGGATATGTATTAAGTAATTCAGGCTTGAAATTGATGGATTCAAAAAGAAAAAAACCTCCTAATCACTTTGTACGGTGACTTTGTGATTGGAACATTTATGTTTTTTTGTATTGCAATTTGAAGATTATTTAAAAAAAAAATTAAACACAAATTAGTTTTATATTAAATAAATATTGGTCATGAGTCATGAGACTAACGTTTTCGATTTGCAGATTGAGCTGTCACATCTATATGTATGTATGTATGCAGGCCTTTAAAGGTGCATTGCAAGTTCTGCAAGATGAAAATTGAAGAGCTTACAAGTTCCGGTGAGGAGCTAGGCCATTTACATTTGCCAAATCAATATATGAGAGCAAGTTTCTGAAATTGAAGAGCCCATCAAAATAAAACTAGATCTAGATTCAGAGCATTCTCTATCTACATGTCAACTTTCATCAACCACGTCAATTAATCTTCCCTTATTAGCTAAGAAATGAACTAACAAATTTCCTTGAATTAAGAATAAGTTTATCATAAACACCTGTAGACTATAATCTTCATGCACATACAAAGGCAAATTCCGAATAATACCATACAAAGTTGCAATCAAACTTGCTTATAGTTTCTTTTTTTTGAAAGGAGACCTGTACGGTTGTCCTCAAGGTTTGATTAATTAAACGGTTAAACCATATAATACAAGGAGAGTGACATAGAGCCTGAACTCCAACTTACAATAAACATCAAGAGAATGCCATGAAATTATATCCGGAGTCTCCACTAAAGTTATATATTCTAAACATGCACCAATTAGTAAGGACTGCAGAGCTGGCTACTCCATGCAAAGTTACAATTAAGCTTGCTTAGAATTATGGGTTGTATTTGGAATTTGATGTTGATCAAGAGGTTCATGGTGTTTTTCTTTTATTTATTGTTTTCACAATAAAGATCCTTAAAGACCGATTTAACAATTTAAAACCTCCAATTCAGAGCGTTTTCTATCTATAATTTATAAATGCCAACGGTGCGTTCCTTCTTAACTAAGCAATGAACTAGCAAATTTCCTAGGGTGACAAATGACAACCAAGTTTGTCAGAATCATATACTATCAAAACGACCTCGATCTCATGCTCATGTCAAGGCAAATTTAAAACCTCCAATTCAGAGCGTTTTCTATCTATAATTCTCTGTATAAATGCCAACGGTGCGTTCCTTCTTAACTAAGCAATGAACTAGCAAATTTCCTAGGGTGACAAATGACAACCAAGTTTGTCATAATCATATACTACCAAAACGACCTCGACCTCATGCTCATATCAAGGCAAATTACTCTATTTTTTTATTATTTTTGTGGTGCTTATATTATTTCTTATGCAAAATTTTATTTTTCAACAGGTAATTTCATGTGCGCCCACACTTTGACCATAGCTGCACTTGTAACTTCATCGCATCGATAATGGGTCAATGTGATATACATCATCTTTTTTTGGTCAAAAGTCATATATATCATCATACACAACTTACGGGGAACACTAAATCACTTGAAGAACGGAAAATGTGAGCAGATAAGTACCCCATATAGATAAGTTATTATACCCTGCAGAAATTGAGGTATGAAATGCCAGAGTAATTGACAATAAGCTCTGGTTAGGATGAGAAATAAATATATGAGTTAATTTGATTAAAGTCTAAAAGTTAGACCCTATATTGATTGTAGTCCGCATCAATTTTTCTTGTTAATTGAGGTCCAATAACTCAGTTGCCACGTCAAATTTATTTCTTTTTCCATTTTGCTTACTCAACCCTCATTAATTTTTCTTTTTTACATGACTAATATATCTTTATTGAATGTTTTTGCACACAAAAGGCAAGAATTAATAGGATTAAAATTAGCAATCTGATTAGTAACTTAATATCATATTTGATGTAAATCATTCCTAAAATAACTCTAATTTAAAAAATGTCTTCCATAAGTTAGGAATCTTTCTAAAGCAATTTTTTTTTATAAGGTTTTTCTTCTTCCAACACCAAAGCTTCTATGGTTATGGTTCTTGTATGTAATGTCAAGTTTTTTATGAACGTGGTTCTCCTTCTTTACCATGAAGCTTTCTATGGTCAAGGTATTTTCTTGTCGGCCCTATACAATTGTGATCCTTTTGGTGTTAGATTTTCTTTTCCTTCCATCCATGCATGGATGGTACTTGGTAGCTATTCTTCTTCTTCTTCCTTTTTTTTTTTTTTTTTTACATTTCCTTCTTAACTTACCTTTAACCTAGAAATGAACACACACACACACACACACACACACACACATTAATATATATTGTAGGTTGACAAACCACTATTATAACCTTATTCTAAGGTAGACATTACGCAATTTTTGTGGTAGATATATTAAGAGCTAAAAAATTCAGCATTTTAGTATGTCTCATATATACGTTGTTTTTATCACCATATGTATCTCTATTATTTATACCTATAAAAGAAGAAAACTAATCCGTAAATTTACTTAGGTACATATCTCAATTGTAGTAATTGAAGAACATTAATCCGTAAACATATATATCTTTTATTTAGGTACGTATCTCTTACTTATGGCATACCTACAATAGAAGAAAGTTAATATGTATATCTCTTACGTACTTTGTATATATCTCAATTATTTATACCTATAATAGAGAATCTAATCTGTAAATTTATATCTCTTACTTAGGTACATGTCTCGATACTTAGGTACATATATGTTTCGATTATAGTAATCAAAGAACATTAATCCATAAACGTATATCTCTTGCTTAGGTACGTATCTCTTATTTATGGTATACCTACAATAGAAGAAATTCTTAAATTTATATCTCTTACTTAGTTTAATTAGATTGAAAATGACCAAATCCTTCAGATGAGAGAGTCTGATTCGATTTAAGTACCAAAGCCAAACTCAATACCTTACTATTAACAAACACTAATGCACACACAACGATGGATTTCAATTGATCAACTGTTATCAATCATCTGCATCAACGATGGACGATTGTAGTAGAACATTTACTAGCCGTAGAGACAAGAAAAAGAGAGTGAACACAGTCTCATTATTTTCAGGATAATACACGGCCGTGATGATTCATCGGGCAAATTTAGTGATTCGACTAGACCATAGATAACCACTTCGGAGCCCTATTCTTATTGAGGCCCGCATGCCAGATTGCCAGCTCCAGCAAATGCATTATGCAAATTATGCATGAGCTTCAGAGCTTGTCTTTCCTTTTCAGAGACACAGCCACCTGCCCTCCCACATCTCCTAAAAACGTAGGTTATGAACTATGAACTATTCACATGTACCCTGCGGCCTTCCGTGATTCTCTGTCCATTACGACACAAAATGAAGGTTCCGCTCCAACGGCCTTCTGGGCCCTACCACGAGATCTGCGGCTCAGATGAGGCCAAGGAACGAGTTTGCCAGGGCTCCACCGCTAATCATTGTAATTCCCTCATCGTGGTGGGATCATGCACCATTCAGCTCAACGCGAATGTGGGTGAGGTTGCAGGCCACGTTACCTTATTCTTCTTATCCTGTTCCCAACCCATAACAATCACTTGCCATTGTCACATTGTGGACTACTCGGTTTTCATTCACGTCACGACACGGTGCAATGTAATTCGGATTCGTGCACATATACCTGGGGACTAGTCTGATTTGATTCAGATACTATTATCGACTTTTGTCTAAAATTTAACTTGGATAACCCGCTAATATGATCGTAATGACTTGATACCTATTTTCAATAAAATAAAAAATTAAAATTAAAATTAAACTTCACATAACTCAATTTATCAGTCATACTGTTCTCTTTAAATCGACACATACTAAATTTGTTTCCTTTCCCGAAAAGATCAAAGAAATCGACATTTCATATAAATAGGAGGACTTTGTCCCTCTATGCATTAAAAGCTTTCATTTTGTTGTGATTGGACCCTCCGTAAATGTTCGTCGATAAGTGGACCGCCATTAAATAAAAAGTCGAAGCAGGCAAGAACCAAATCATTATTTATGGTCATAATTCCATTTACCGACTTAAAGTCTAAAACAACCACGCGCTTTTACTTCCATAGTCGGCTACGCTACGGCTAGATCACTCTTTAAAAATTATTTACATGTCATAATTAATACGAGATCGCCGTAGATTTTGGTTTTATTATTTTAATCCCTCTTTTAGTTAAAAAAAAAAAAAAAAAAAAGAAGCCGGTACGTGAACGAGAATATGTGGCGGTTTTATTTCCCAGGATTCATTTCGTCTCCAAATCCAATCCGGCAAAGTCTCTCTAGAATTCTAGATATTTCTCTGACTCCTTTATCCGGTTCGGGACAACAATGGCGGGAAGCGTGAGAGAGACCCAACAGGCCGGATTTACCAAATTGCCCTCCCCCTTCCTTCTCCCAGTCCTCATAAATTGATTCCGGAGGAAGAGACGCGTCTCTAGCGAGTCCAACCCCCTCTCTCTCTCTCTCTCTCCCTCTCCCTCTCCATTGCTCTCGCCTTGGAATGTGAGCAGAGAATTTAAAAGTGAATAGGAAAGGTTTTGCTCTGGTAATTTGAACCGGATTGCGGTGGAATCCTCGCCGTTGATTTGTGCAGCGAGGACTTCCGTTCGCTCTCTCTTTCTCTCTTTCGGCGGGCTGCGTGTCTTTATGTTTATGTTATGAAGTTCGCCGGAGATTGGTTTCATTTATGTTTATGGAATTCCGTTCATCATCATCATCAACAACAACAAGGTGTTTATCTAGTCTATAAATCCATGCAATGTGTGAACAAAGAGGTTGGAATTTGGGAAATTTTAATTGTGATTGTGGATTTTGTTTTTGTATTTGGAAGCAGTGGTTGGTAGTAATTGGAGCATACAGCATGGTTTTGACGGGGAAAAGTGACGCCGGCCGGTGCATTTTCCCCCTCACTGGATTGCAAATCGGGTAAGCAATCTTCCAATTCATATTCACAGTGTTCTAATTAGTTTTCTTTAATTCAGTTGTGATTCTTGATGCACTTCATGTTGTGATTGATACTGAAAATCAGCTCAATTCCTAAGCATAGTCGATTTCGTGTTATTAAATTTCGTGCTATTAGAGGTGTGTGCGCGTGTGTTGTGATGGTAATGCTAGATGCAGAAATAATATTGTAGTGTTGTTTTTGGTTGTTTGCTGTTTGTATGAGACTATGAGCAATGAAGTGATGTGTTTTGTGGTATGGTGATTGCAGAGACTTGCAATCGTATCTTTCGGATCTTAGCTTAGTGCTGGCTTCGGAAAGTAGGAAGTTCTATATTTTGGTGGACAATCGGCCATGGCTGAGAGGTTCTCGGCCAGCGCACTTCTGGCAATTGATGGTTACCAAGGTCGCTTATTTCATCTCCATACGGTTTACTAATTTCCCTTTTTCTTTTGGTTCGATTGATTTTGGCGGATTAAAGTTTGATGGTGGTTAAATTTTTCAGTCAAGGGAATCTCCTTTTGCAAACACTAAAGCGCGAAAGGACAGAAAACAAGGAAAGGATGCGAGCTCCAAGAGTGTTAAACCCAAAAAGTATACTAGGTGGGTCTCATTCATCAAGGAAGAAGCATTGTCTCGGAAGAGGGTTTTGCTACCTGTAAAGAAACTGCGCAATTCTTTTCTTTTAAGCAGTGAGATGCATAGGACCTTGTATGGTTTCATTGTGTTTGAAGTTGCGTGGAGCAATGTTCGAGGTATTAATTACTTGAATGAGCTTCAGGTATCACCCCTTATCCTTTAACTCTTGTTTCTAGTTCATTGTAAGTGTTGTTGTGTTTCAGTATTGTTATTTTCTTTGTCACTTTCAGACTGATACATCACTGGCTACAGAGGCTAAATTCATGCAAAGATGGGAATTCGACAGTATTGCTCAAGCTGCAAACTGTATATCTTCATGGTTCTCAGGAACAGTCTCTGAGAAGCGACAATTGGGAGAGTACCTGGATTCCCTAGGTACTATTCTTTATCCTCATGATTTCTGATCTGGATAAGTAAAGAACATTTCTGATGATTTTTGGCTGTGCTTCCCAGGGGAAGGGAGATTATGGTATTTAATGTAATAGTTTGACATTTTTATTTTGATGGTACGGGGTTTTCATTTTTACCAAGCGTTGAGCCTCAATGTCTGAAGTATACATCTTTACTTGAAGCCATATTCTGTTTTTTGCTTCTACTGCCTACTCTAATCAAGCAAACAGATTGATTAGGTAGATGTGTTATGTGTGCGTCTATAGCTTAACCTATTCATATTAAAGTTAACAGCTTTTTTTTGGACTTCCATCATTATTTAATATGTCAAAATTCTGTGATATGTATGATGATGTAAAGTTCGGAATAATCTAGCTCAAGCAGGAATTGCAGTTACTTAGAATGCGAGATTATCTGAGACATTTTTAACATTTGTGTGGATGCTTGTCTTACTGCATAAGCTGAATGTCTGAATGGGATATAAAGTGATTCCTCCTTATATATAGTATCAAATCTTTCTCCTGGTATACTATTATGTTGTAGTTCCACTCAGCAGTGGCTGCCACAAAATAGTATACTGTTTTAAATAGAGTACATGGAAGTAATTGTGAGTAGGTTGTGTAAACAGCTGTAGGTTCATTAATATGATGCTTGATATATGCAAAAATGGAGCTATTGCATATGACTCAAGGCGTCCCATCAGTGTGTCATAATCAGCAAAAAGTTAGGCAAAGGGTTATTATCTTTTTGATATCAGCAGCTGCCTCCATGTCCCTGCTGTATGTGACATGTAACCTGACTTTCATTCTTGGATCTCATAAAGCACAAAATGACAGTTTGCTGTGGATCATCTTTCCTTTGCTAATTAATTTGAACGTTTGGATAAATATATATTTGAAAATAATTTATTCATATATCTCCATTGGGTTAGATTTTGTTAAGTGCTCCTGATGCGTTGGGGAACTACTGTACTTTTCTAATACCAATTGAATTGAGAATTGAATGTTTGGTTTGTTATTTTGTGGACTTTTATAGGAGAGGTGTTTTATGATGCCCAAGTAACTATGCCAGTTGATGTTGAAGACGAATTTTCGTTTAATCGTCTTTCTATCGAGGAAAATTCTCTTCACAGCCTCAGTAGCAACTATAGTGTATGCTCTCCAACCAACGACGGTAGCACTAGTGTTCCTCATTCACCTCCTCCACCTACTGGACCTTACAAGAGAAGGAAAATAGCAAACTCCATTAATATTGGAGATGGAGTTGATGTAAATTCTGATGAGTTTCAAGATGGCGAGACCTATGCTAGTGACTACGAAGATGCTGTTGAAGATACCCAGGACATGAAAGATGATATACCAGTGAATGTAAAGACCTATATGGACAGTCAAGAGGCTTTTGATGCTACTCAGTACAGGGAAGATGGTATACCTGTGCATGTTGAGACATGTAACAGTGACTGTGAAGATGCTGTTGAAGCTACTCAGTACAGGGATGTCTTGATTTTGTTCAGGTTCAATGACCATGATCTCCCGTTTAAACTCAGGGATATAATAATGTCTGATCTCCGGTTATTGACCTTGCTAGAGGCTGGGCTTCCTTCTTGGGCTATCTTCCTTCAGTCTTACCCAGGGTTTTGCAAAATTTATCGCCCGTGGATGTGTCCTCTTGCAAGAGCTTTATATGTGGTGATCTCAGTTGCCACCGTCCTAATTGGATTTTATGACCTGTACAAAAATGTTCCAGTTCTCAAGGTAACTGCATCTCGTATTTGTGGGCCTCTATTTGATTGGATAGAGACCTGGTCGATGGTAACAAGGATCAAATACTTGGGAACAATGCTATTTCTGCATCACTCTCAGAAGGTTGTTCAGTGGTTCTTGACTATCAGGAGTACCACTCGATCCTTTTTTTCAGTTTTTGCCCGGCCGATGTTCGAACCTTTCGTAGAGTGCTTTAGTTTCCTTCTCCCAGTTTGGAATGTGTTTTTTGAGGTATTGGGGAGCATCTGTACAATGATTTTGTTTCTGATTGAGTCTTCTTGCAATATAGTGGAGAACCTGGTGGAGGTTTTACTGTTTCCAATATGGTTTTTCCTGTCGTCCATCTGGAGCATTGGTAGGTCTTCTGATGTTTTTGATTTCTAATTTTCTCAAGAGTTATTAAACCAGTGATATAATTCTGTTTCTGTTGTATTGCAGCCACTTCTGTCATATATCCTATATTTGGGATGCTGTGGGCAATACTCTATGCTCCAATTCACATGTTTCTTGCACTAGCCAATTTCATTGCCTTTCTTTTTACTTGTATATATGACACTCTTCGAGATACATGGAAGTTTATTGGCAGCATATTCCAGTTTGCTTCAGCCTCTCAGGCAACAGTGAGGACTGTTGAAGTTTCCATATGGCGTTCACTTTGGAATGACCTCTTTTCACAGGTTGTAAGATACGTTTATAATTGTAGTTTGTGATTTATGTCGCTGTCAGGTAGATGGTTTTATTAATCACTATTCTTTCATTCTTGATTTCCAGATTTTCCGTGCTCTTAGGAGTATATTAAACGGTTTTGTTGCATTCTTCACAGCTTGTAACAGGCATCGGCTGAGGTGTGCTTATAGTTCCTTTGCTTTCCACACTACTTAGATGTTATTGATCTGCAATTTTCTGCTCTCTATATTTGTTCCATACTCATTTTCTATTGGTTGCTTAGCATACATTACTTGCTGGCTAGGACTGAATATGATATGTTTGTGCAAATTGTTAAAGTTTGTCATGGTACTTAAATTTTTAAGTTCATGTGGTGGCATTATTACTCTTGTTGTTTTGGCCCTTCCTCAACTTAAGTTAGAAGTTGTTTATAAGATAAACAGACTTGGACAAAAAAAAATACATAACTGGGTTTATTGGTTTGAATTTGAGTATTACTTAACTTAGAACAGCGGCAACAACCTAACAAGCAAGAGAAGGTGTGTTTCTGCTTAGGCTCCTTGGCCAATATATGTGACTCGAGAAAATTTTACTTTCCAAGTTACTACCTTGGGTTTCAGATGCAACTTTCAAACTTTTTCAACTTGTAGTTACAAGAATAACAGGGAGACTTTCTGATCTGTTTGTGTCTTCTGTTTCACTTGCATTCTGCCGTCCATCCTTCAATATTGCAAGTAGTCTTCCCCTGGTACCATAAGGCTGTCAGTTGGATTGATCTTAGAGACCTATAGAGGATCCTTTTAGTAGCTGGTATTTGGGGATTTGGGAATACGAGTCTGAGATGCTTGGCATTGGAATTCTTGACTAGCAAAAATTTAGTTTACTGGTAGTTATGGTAGTCTTGTACTCTTGTAGCTTTTGCTATTACTTAATATTTGCTTTATAGAAGAAGCCCATCTCCCCCTGTACATTTTAGGACTAGTTTTGAAGAAAAAAAATTGAAGTTGTGAGATATTTTTATTGACTTTCTTTCTCTAACAAGTTAAAAGCAGCAATAAAACATAGCATTCCCATTCTAGCGTATTGCTGCCCTTCTGCATATCTTATACGTTTCTGCACTTCAATTAAATGCTTTTGAACTTCCTTAAACTTCTATTGCTGACTTCCTACTTATAGCATGATGAAGCATATAATCCATTACCGCTGATCTGCAAATAAGTTGCCTTTAAATTTGTTAGTCTTTGTAAGATAGTTTTGGGTTACCTTCCCTGCTGATGGTTGTTTAATGTGATGATAACAGCATCTATAATCATATACAAGAGTTTAACCAAAGATTACTAAATCGAACCAAAAGATCACGGCGTGAAGATTCCAGACGTAGCAGGCAGACCATTGAGGCTCAGCAGCTGGTTAGTTGTATTTGTGTGGATTTTAGATGACGGATTACATTCCCGATTATCTTTAGACTCTGGAGATGATAATTGGTACTTTCGTGTGTACCTATGAATATTCCTAAACTGATTGTTTTTCTTCTGGCTCAGCAGTTAAAAATGAGGAGGAAAATTGCCCATAATTAGGGTTTGCACAATCAATGCGGAATCAATCTGGATATACTGTATATACACAGCTTTAACGATGTATGATATGTGTTTTGGCCCTAAAGGGAAAAGCAAGAGTTGTAGCAAACGAGAAATGCATTACTCACCATACGAAGAGCTTCATTTTTCACATTCTTTGTAGTGTTAGCTGCCATTGTTTAATTCTATGCAGGGGCAGCCTGTATATTTTCATTGTACATATATGATAAGGAATTTTGGTATTGTAGATCTTGCTTATTTTGATCTTTTAACAAAGCGGGTTTGCTTTTAACCGCCCAGTTCTTGAACTGTTATTGTCAAATGACTGGAGTCTGATATATACACATCCAAAAGGTCTTCAATCGTTCATGGTTAATGTAAACTGAGAACTCACCATCCATTTACTTTTTGTAATTGAGATTCTATTTGGACTATCCAGAAACCAAAAAATTTGATCAAAACGCTGGGGATAACAGACATTTATGGCTCAGAAATTGAATTCCAAGACTGCTAAAAGCTAATACATAGATTACAAATGCATGGAACAACAGTAATTTGTAGCTCAGTAAACTGAATTCCAAGACCACTTGAATCTAATGATTCCAAATCCACATCACATCAATTTTAATAAGTTACTGACATAGAACGACCAGCAAACTTGAAATAGAGAACAAAAGTCTTATACAGACTAAAATCCTAACGCCTCATAAACCTAGATTGATAGAACAAAGTCGGTCTTTCATAACATAATATATTCAAAGCTGTGCAGCTCCTCCAGTCTGGTGCAACATAGCATCTATCTCATCCCCATCTTCCATTTCAAGCTGAACAAGGAAACAAAAGAGTAATTTAGTAGGCATTCTAAAAGAAAATAGGTGCAACCAACTGCTTGTGTGTGGATATGACGAGGGAGACACAGAGAACGGAAATGAGATGAACCTCATCAGGGGTCTGCTCTGCTCGCAGACGACGGCCGTCAAACAGGAAGGCAATGGAGTTGAGCTCAACAGATTGGCGATCACAGTAGGCATTCATCAGCTTCTTGAGTTGAGTGCTTCTTTTGATCCTAAAGAAGACTTCGTTCCCATCCTGCAATGAAACATGAATAGATGCTAAGTTTGACGACCACATATATCATTACTTGAGCATAACTTTCCAACACCAAAAAAAGGTCATGTAAGCTACACTTGGCACACGATGATTCTATGCTTCCTAGAACCAAGAACAGAGTCTCAAACTCTGTTACGAAAATGGGAATTCCTAAGGAAAAAAAGAAAAGAAAAAAGAATACAACTTGGTCCCCTCAACTGTTAATCACATGTAGCCAAGGCCATGCCAAACCCAACAGATCACCACCTAATCAAACCAAAAAACAAAGTATATACACTACCAAGTATAAGAACAGAACTTTCAAATAACAATCACAACGGCGAGGAATCACAACATGATATGATAAATCATAAATACAGAACAGATAGTGGATAACAACAACAACACACTAAAACAGGAAATCAGAAATGATATACAACATTACAGCTCAATCAAACTTTCAATCGAAGCCCGGTAACAACTTCATCCCCAATACCGAAAAAGAACGAGCCTTTTACCAAGTCTACCAAATCCTAATCGACTACCCTAGATTTCAACCAAAACCCATAATTTCAAGGACCCATCAAAATCGAAAATCGAAAATCAAAATCTAACAGCAAACCACAGAAACCCTAAGAAACAAAGGGCGTTAAAAATTGGGGAATTGGGGAAAGAGAAAAAGACCTGGCCTTTCACTTTGAGGTTGATGTGAGCACCCTGATCGTTGGGCTTCTTGTCCTCCTCCTGGGGCTGGCTCGCAACTCCTGACATCGTCTCTCTTCTTCTTCTTCCTGTCACTCTCTCTCTCTAAAAAATAAAAATTAGGGTTCTCTGCTTCTCTCTCTACCCCTCCGCTCTACGCTTTTTATTTTTCATTGTAGTGTTATTACGGCACGACTCCCCACGCCTTTTGAAGTACCCAACCAATAGACCTATGACACGTGTGAAATTCATATGGGCTAAGTGTAGGATAGTCAAAGTTCCGTACGTCTTCATTTGGGCTCAAATGGTTTTCGGCTCATAAGTATGGGCCTTTAGGTTCCATCAAGGCCTGTAAAGTTTTTGGGTCAATGTCCAATTCTTTTTTTGTTTGTTTGTTTTTTTCTCAAGTTTGGGTCAAGGTCAGGTTGGTGAACATTTAATTTCAGGTCTTTTAATTTTGTCATCAAATTAGAGAAACCAACAAAATGTCCTTATCTTTTCTTAAATAAGGACAAGCCCAAGGGAAAGGCCCAAAAAGACCAATTAAATAGTGTTTTGTTCATTGTATTGTTCAGGAAGTTATAAAGACAGTTAAAAATGTGTTGTCTCTATCAGAATAGGCTTTCAGAGGGAGGGGAAACACTTGAATGGGATTCATTGTTGCTCTTTATTCTCTTTTCATATGCATAATCGGCTCTTGAGTGTGGTGGTGTTATTATTCAATGGATTATTAAGAAAAGGGTAGGGTATATACCAATTGTATATACAATGAATGAATAAAGGCAAAAAGGGAAAGATCTTTCCAATATCATAATATCTAACCTAAGAGAAACATTATAAGGGTCCAAATGCATCTTTATAGCCAATTTATATAAATGGGGAGTGAAATTGACACTTTTTTTTCTTTGATTTTCAATCTCTTTTCTGTTTTTCATGAGTGTTTCATACAAAAAAACATGTGCATAATATTAAAGATGTGGTGTAATTTGCAAAACAATAATGTCGATTTCATCTCTAAAATAAAATATCATAGATAATCTATATGTATCGATAACGGCCATCAAATCATTTAAGACAGTAAATGAATAGAAATGCCATACTTGAGCAACTATAGGATTGAATTTAGTGGTAGAGAACTAGAGATAGATGAGAATGTGGGGTACAGAAATGTAGATAGTTCTTCAAATTTCAATTTCAATTTCAATTTCAATTTCAATTTCAATTTCTTCACCATCCAATGTTGGGGAACTGTTCACTTCTTCTACAGTGTAAGTGTAACAAACATTTCATACCATTTACCCATTGCATTATTGGGTAATGGAGTATTTCACATAGCACCCCAACGGTCCAAAAGCCGGTAAAAAAACCAAAAAAGAGCATGATCATCATGACCAAAAATTTTCACCATAAGCATCCTATGCACATAGCCTTCTGATCTGTTCCTTTCCAGTTCTCCAGGTAAAATTGACCGGACAGGTGGAAGCAATCAAAGCGAATAAAGACGAGCAGATGAGAAAATCAATGCCCCTTAACACAAAAACAAAAACAGAATCAGCAAAAAAAAAAAAAATTGATGAACCCTAGGAGCGCCAAAGCCCCAGTATTATAATGCACAGCTAATGCACCTAACACGGTGACCTGAAACGGTCGAGTTTTGTACGGTTACCGTGAGCAATTGGGACCCACATGCCTCCCAGTGGATCGTGGTCGTCTCATCCTGCCGTTGGTGCCTTCTGTTTCTCTGCCGTGGTGGAGCCCACTCTCTTCCCGATCCCATGATATAACCCTTCATCACTTCACTCTCTTCCTCACTCTCTAACTCCCCACTAAACCCACCAGCTTAGCAAAACCAGTAGATATTTTATCTCCTCCTCCTGCTCTGCTGAACCAGAGCAATGGCCATGGCTCGCCGCCACGTCACTCTCCTCTGCTGCTCGCTTCTGCTCCTCCTCTCCGTCTTGGCTTCACATTCAGGTACATGAGTACTACTCCACCAAATCTCCATGAGTTCTCAGTGTGATGTTGAGGGTGTTTTTTGACATTTTACTTACGTTTACGTCTGATACATTTGCAGATGCGGGTTCAGTCGGAGTGAACTACGGCAGAATCGCCGACAACCTTCCGTCGGCCTACAAGGTTGCTGCCCTTATCAAGTCTCAGGGCTTGGAGCGGGTCAAGGTCTTTGACTCCGACCCGGCCGTGCTCCGGGCCTTGTCCGGATCCGGAATCAAGGTCACTGTAGATCTGCCCAACGAGCTTCTCTCTTCGGCGGCCAAGACCCAGATGTTTGCCACCAACTGGGTCCAGCGCAACGTCGTCGCTTACCATCCCAACACCCAAATCGAAGCCATTGCCGTCGGGAACGAGGTCTTCGTCGACACCCACAACACCACCAAGTACCTCATCGCCGCCATGAAGAACATCCACACCGCCCTCGTCAAGTTCAACCTCGCCTCCGACATCAAGGTCTCCTCCCCCATTGCCCTCAGCGCCCTCCAGAACTCGTACCCGTCCTCCGCCGGGTCATTCCGACCCGAGCTCGTCGAACCCGTCTTCAAGCCCATGCTCGACTTCCTCCGTCAAACAGGGTCCTACCTCATGGTGAACGCTTACCCGTACTTCGCCTACGAGTCTAACGCTGACGTCATCTCCTTGGACTACGCTCTGTTCCGCCAGAACCCCGGTGTGGTCGACGCCGGCAGCAACCTCCGTTACTTCAGCCTCTTCGACGCCCAAATCGACGCCGTTTTCGCCGCCATGAGCGCCCTCAAATACGACGACATTGAGATGGTCGTTTCCGAAACCGGTTGGCCTTCCAAGGGAGACGAGAATGAGGTCGGAGCCAGCCTCGAAAACGCAGCTGCCTACAACGGAAACCTCGTCCGTCGGATCCTAACCGGCGGTGGGACCCCACTGCGCCCGAAAGCAGATCTGACCGTCTATCTCTTCGCTCTCTTCAACGAGGACAGGAAGAACGGCCCCACATCGGAGAGAAACTACGGCCTGTTCTTCCCCAATGAGAAGAAAGTGTACGACATCCCGTTCACCGTGGAAGGCCTTAAAAACTACCACGACCACCAGTCCCCTGTTTCCGGCAACCAACACGAGACATCTCCGGTGACTTCGCCGGATACCGGGACAGGTGACGTCTCCAAGACTATGACCGGGAACACGTGGTGCGTGGCGAATGGTGAGGCGGGTAAAGAGAAGCTGCAGGCGGCTCTAGATTTCGCTTGCGGTGAGGGAGGTGCTGATTGCCATCAGATCCAGCCCGGTTCCACGTGTTACGATCCTAACACTCTCGAGGCCCACGCCTCGTTCGCGTTCAATAGCTATTACCAGAAAAAGGCGCGCGGAGCCGGCACGTGCTATTTTGGCGGGGCGGCCTACGTAGTCTCGCAGCCACCTAGTAAGTACTCTATCATTACTCCTCTAGTAAATAATTTCGGCGCATTTTAGACAAATGAAGCATTAATTTACTAAAATGAGCTGGATTGGACCGGTCCTTACCTCCCCGTGGGAAAAGCTTGACTGAGGTCCACCAAATGTTGAAAAGTAGTGCACGCTAGGTTAAATGGAGACCACGAGCCAGTCATGTGACCCAAGTCCTTTCACTATTTACATTGGGTGAACCCAAAGTGTAATTAAAGTAGTTTGACCCTTAGTTAAAGTTTTAATCCGGAAACTAATGTGGTATTGTGTTTTGCAGAGTATGGGAAATGTGAGCTGCCCATGAGCTGAAGGAAGAAGAAGAATGAGGCAATTAAGGGGAGTTTTGTGGGTTAATTAGCTATGCTAAATTTGCTAATTGTAGTAGTGGGGTTATTGTTTCAATTTTTTTTTTCTTTGAGGGCCCTCTTGTTATTAGGGTTTGGTACTTTTATGTTGTTGTAGACCTTTCTTAACTTTAACTATGATGTTCATATTTATATAAATACATTTCAGTTTCCTAGTAGTGTTATGTTTCTGACTTTCTTCATCTAATATCACACTTTCTCATTCACTTTGGCACCCACGAATCTAAGTTGCGATGTTATATGCAATGGTCCAAACTGATCTTTCCATGCTTGAAAATTATGTGCACAATAATGTCTATCCGAGCGTTGCCTGTGTTGTGTTGAGGGGCCAAATAGTCATTGAAATTTATGAAGTTGGATTGTAATGAGGGGTTGTAATGAAGGAAAATGATTAGCCCTAGAAAAGTGGAGAGATGAGAGTACTGGAAATGATCTTAAAACACTATTACATCAGCGAAGCATCATAGCTTTCATTTCCAAGCATCGATTGTGCCTAAATCTTTTGGTGTGTGTTTTTTCTTAGTTATCTGTTATTCATTTTGATGAAGTCGCGCAATAATGAACTCCGGTTGTCTTCATTAAAAATGATTAGACTTAGAAAAGTGAAGAGATGAGAGTACTGGAAATGATCATAAACACCAAGTTACATCAGTGAAGCATCAGCGCCTTCATTTCCCCAAGCATCAATTTTGCCTAAATTTTTTGGTGTGTGTTTTTCTTAGTTATTTATTTTGATGAAGTCGCACTAATGAACTCGGATCAGAAGAACCCTGGCTGAACAAAGGAGGCTTAGCAACCCACAAAATCTGGGAATATATGTGATACCGCGATGACCTAGAAATTCTCTGCTTTATAGCTTGGTTTAGTGCAGGATATGTAGGAGGTTCTCTAATTTAGTACGTACTCATTTTAGTGGGAGCAATGTGCTTGAAGCAGTGTGGCTTTGGTGTTGGGGTACATAACATAAAATAAGACACTATGTAAAGCGAAGATGTTTACGAAGCATCTTATTGGAAGGGGAAAGGTGTGCCCATGATTTTCTATATTTTGAGAGGCCCCCAAATAAAACGACGATGGTCTTTCACACTACCCAAAAAGTGTGAGATAATTTTCTCTCTTTCTTCTAAACTCTAAAGTTGTGGTTTCACAGTACCCATGTGCCCAAAGGACCACCCACTCAAGTGCGTCCAAGAAATCGAGTTGGATACATGTGTAACATGTCTGCAATTTTATTTCACTTGTGCTTCAATAATTTACGTACATGTCTAGAAAGATTCATGTCTCTGAACCAGTCTTGTATTGTAACCAAGGGAGGAACCCTACCTCTGTATTTTCAAGGTGAGTTTCGACCACATAAAGAATTTGAACCAAACACTCATACAATTTTGACTTTCGTCCTTCCTTGCTCTCGTGAATGGAGCCCTAAAGGACAAGGTTTGATCGGATATGAATAATCACCGAGCATATGGGGGATTAGAAGCGGTGAGTAACGGTAAGTGGGTTCGGTGCGGTTTTAGAGCGGAAACGCATTACCGAACCGAGTCATTCAAACTCCTAAACAACATCAAGCCCAAACCATGTGTTAACGGTTAGGCGAGGCGTAGTTTGTTCGTTTCGGTTTTCGGCCCATTTCGTTATCTTTTCTGCTTTAGCATCGTACAAGGGCAGTCCTATAATGCCCAAGGTGAGAATTGGTGGTCCATGATCATCTGCATTACCAGATACCTTAATTCTGTCACCATTAAAGCCACTTCCTAATGAAAAACAAGACTCAAGTTTGCAGCAAGAAGCCAATCTCCTGATCACGATCGTGTGAAATAAAATAAAAATGAATCGAAAATAAGGCTATCTGGTTCAATTAACCTAACTAGTTTAATTAGGAGGGCTTGGTTAGGCCTGTTCGACTTGTAAAATAACCATATACATGCTCACAACATATGCACACAATCGTAAAAGGGATTAAGGCTTACCTTCAGCAATCACTAGCATGGATTCCATCTTATGCAGTTGCTAATACGATCACTGAATATGGTCTTCTGTTACTTACCAACTTGCTTCTCAATGGACAGAACAATATGCAAAACGTCGGTAGTAATCAGGGACCAATTCATCTGTATATATAGGTGACTTAAACCTCAAAAAGCTTCCCATTAAAGCTATCCATATCGGTTTAGGTTTCCTAGTTAGATTCCTAATGTAACACTTCATTGTAATCTTTCTTGCAGACTAAGAATAAGATTACTTACCTTAATGAATAGATACACTGCTTCATTAAGTTACAAGTATTGATTTACAGTTTGTATCCATGTTAAACTAGGATTGATATTAAGCTAATCATCAATTACTTTATGATGATATGTGTTATGTCCATATTTGATCTTACAATCTCCCCTTTGGACTCACACATATCATGCTCGATGATTTGCACCAGAGAACATCAAAACCTATTTAACTTACTGAAGTGCGCGCCAGATAACAAACTCAAATCGAAAATCCATTCCAACATGGTCAGATCACAGTCACTCATGCAGAGCAAGAAACAGTATACATTTTAACAAAAATGCAGAGTTTCAAAACCACAAACATAAGTTCCTGCAATCCACATATGTCAAACCAGAAGTGATACAATATATGTTAATGTGTATCAACAAGTAAACATATATTAGGTCCTACTTTATGTTTCTAAAACCAGAAACTCAAGCAATTTTTCTGAACACTGATGGCTTAAAATTATTGCTTGAACCTCAACATCATGCTATACATGATTTAAGCCATCTGATAGCAAGTATGATATTTAAAACAAGATGATAATTTCCAAAACAAAATAATAAAGCTGCAGCAAAATCATAACTAGAAATACCTCAAAATTTTATTGATAATCAAAACTGTCATTACAAATAAGTTGTGATAAACAAACAATAAAAAATCACAACTAAAATACAAGAACTCAAGAACCTTAAAATTTTTAATTGCTCCAATTGGACTAACTCTCCACTGAACCTAAGCATCTAGATTAGCTAAAACTCCAATGCTTATTGTATGCTTCTGGAATGCTGCTACTAACAAGGCCTTGGTGAAGGGATCTGCTAGCTGTGAATTTGTGTCAATACTCAAAACAGCTATTTCACCATGCTTTACTCTTTCTCTAACACTGTAATACTTTAGATCAATGTGTTTAGAATTATTTGACCTTTACTGTTCTTGCTAAAGAAAACTGCAGCCTCATTGTCACAATAAATCACAAGTGTTCCAGCCACAATGTGACTCAATACTTTGGTCTGCATGAGAAAATTCCTAATCCAAAGTCCTTCACACACAGTTTCATATACTGCAATAAATTCAGCTTGCATAGTAGAAGTTGAAACAAGTGTTTGTTTCATGGTTTTCCAAGCAATAGCACCTCCTGCAAGCATGAACACATATCCACAAGTCGATTTCTTGGAGTCCGGATAATTCCCTGCAAAATCCGAGTCTGAAAATCCAATGAGTTTCAGATCCTCCACTTGCCTATAAACTAGCATATGGCTTTTAGTTCTCTGCAGGTATCTCAACACTTTCTTCCCAGCTACCCAATGTTCATGGCCTGGATTAGATTGGAACCTTGACAAAATCCCTACTGCAAAAGACAAGTCTGGCCTAGTGCAGACTTGTGCATACATGAGACTTCCTACAAGTCTGGCATAAGGCTTTGACTCCATATTTTCCTTTTCAACATCACTATTGGGACTTTGCTTCTTGGTTAACTTATCTCCTTTGGACATGGGAACTTCTCCAGCTGCACACTTCTCCATACCAAACCTCTTTAAAACTTTGGTAATATAATTGTGTTGAGACAAACCAAGTAGTCTCTGTGCCCTATCTCTTTTAATCTCAATACCTAGTACATAGGATGCTTCTCCTAAGTCTTTCATGTCAAAATTCCTTGACAGAAAACTCTTGGTATCTTTAAGCAATTTAATGTTACTGCTAGCCAAAAGTATATCATCCACATAGAGTACCAGAAAAATAAAATTGTTCCCAACTGTCTTCAAATAAACACACTCATCAACAAGATTTTCTGTAAATCCAAAAGTAGAAATCACAGAATCAAATTTCTTGTACCACTGTCTAGAAGCTTGTTTAAGGCCATAAATTGATTTTCTTAATTTACACACTAAGTTTTCACTTCCAGCTTGTACAAACCCTTCTGGCTGCCTCATATAAATCACTTCATCTAGTTCACCATTCAAGAAAGCTGTTTTAACATCCATCTGGTGCAGCTCCATATCAAAATGAGCCACTAAAGCCATGATTATCCTAAACGAGTCTTTTGTAGAAACTGGAGAAAAAGTCTCAGTAAAGTCAATGCCTTCCTTCTGTGTAAAACCCTTGGCAACTAACCTTGCTTTATGTCTCTCTACATTGCCATTTGAATCTCTTTTGGTTTTGAAAACCCATTTACAACCTATAGGCTTCTGTTTTGGGTCAGGTTAAACTAATTCCCAAACTGCATTTTGGCTCATGGAATCAATTTCTGCTTCCATTGCTAGCTGCCATTGATGAGATTCACTACTTTCAATGGCCTAATTAAATGTAGTTGGATCATTGTCCTCTGCACAGTCCATTTCAATTTCTGCTTCTTGTAGATAAACAATGTAGTCACTCTCTTCCCCCCCATAAGTTGGTTTTCTTGCTCTCTGTGATCTTCTAGGTTGAGCTACTGGAGGATTTTGAGGTTCAGTTACTTGACCAGTTACGTGGTCAGTGACATGGGCAGTGACTTGATCAGGTACAGTTACATGGTCAGTGACTCGGTCAGTGACATGGTCAGAGACTTGACCATGTACAGTTACTTGGGCAGTTACTCGGTCAGTGACATGGTCAGAGACTTGACCAGGTACAGTTACTTGGGCAGTTACATGGTCAGTGACATGGGCAGTGACTTGATCAGGTACATATTGTTCTAAAGGCAATGCTACACTTAAATTCTCATCCTACACAATTTCCTCAAAATCTAAGGTTAAATCCTCAAGGTTTGTATTGTGAACTCTTTCACTTAGAAACTTTACTTGATGTGTTTCAAAAATTCTAGGTGAATGATGAGCAGAATATAATTTATAGCCTTTAGATTTATCTGGATAACCTATAAAATAGCAACTAACAGTTTTGGGGTCAAGTTTATTCAAGCTTGGATTATAAATCCTAGCTTCTGCATGACATCCCCAAACATGACAGTGATTAAGACTAGGTTTCCTGCCACACCAAAGCTCAAAAGCAGTATTTTCTGTGGCTTTGCTAGGTGTTCTGTTGCAAATATAATTTGCAGTTTTTAAAGCCTCACCCCACAGAAATTTAGGCAAGCCAGTTGTACACATCATGCATCTAACCATGTTCAAAAGAGTCCTATTCTTTCTCTCTGCAACACCATTCTGTTGTGGATTATAGGGTGTTGTGTATTGAGCTTTAATTCCATTGTCTTGCAAAAACAAGGCAAATGGACCCTTTTGTTGGCCGGATTCAGTGTACTTTCCATAGAACTCTCCCCCTCTATCTGACCTTACTGTTTTGATTTTCTTTTCTAGTTGATTTTCTACCTCAGACTTAAAGATTTGAAAGGCTTTCAATGCTTGTGCCTTTTCTGAAAGTAGATAAATATAACTGTATCTAGAAAAGTCATCAATGAATGTGATAAAATACACATTCCCACAGATAGTTTGATACCTAAATGGTCCACATATATCAGTGTGTATGAGTTCTAATAAATTTTGGCTTCTATATGCAGTTTTCTTTCTTGTGTTGGTTATTTTTCCCTTAAAACATTCCACACAATCTGTTAGATCAGAAAAATCAAGTTCATTTAGGATTTTGTTTTTCACCAATATTTTCAGTCTCTTTTTTGAAACATGGCCGAGTCTTCTATGCCATAAAAATGCAGACTTTTCATTTAGTTTGGTTCTTTTAACACCTGTTAAAGTGCTAGTACTGTTTGTGTTATCTTCAACAAGTAAAATTTCTTGTTGAGCCATTGAACAACTTAACTGTAAATAATCATTCGAGATAACACCAGAACCAATTTGAACAGAATTTTTAGAAATAAGAATTCCATTACTATCAATAATAAGTCTACAACCAGATTTTACTAAAAGAGAAACTGAAACCAAATTCCTTCTCATGGAAGGTACATAAAAAACATTGTCCAAAACTAACAATTTTCCTAATCCTAAATCGAGCTTTAAGGTTCCAATAGCCTTGACTGCCACTCTCATGCCATTGCCTACACACAGGTTCACTTCATCACTTTTTGGGATTCTGCTCCTTATGAATCCCTGCAAAGAATTAGTAATATGAATAGGTGAGCCTGAATCTATCCACCAAGACTGTGGTTCAACATTTATAAGATTAATTTCTAAAGAAAAAACTGTATTAGAAAAAATCTTACCCTTTTTGGCTAACCAGTTCTTATAGCCAGTGCAGTCCTTTTTCATGTGTCCTACTCTTTTGCAAAAGTAGCACTTGAACCTAAATGGCCTGTTTTCCTTGGCCACTGCAGCTGTTGAACTCTTAGTTATGGCTTTGGTAGGCTTGAGCTTGTTCTGGGGCTTTTTCTTCTTAGGCTTCTCTATGAGATTTATGGCTGTAGCAGGTTCTTTTTCATCCTTGATCCTAGCTTCCTCATCAACACAGATGGATATAAGTTCATCTAAAGTCCAGTTTCCTTTTTGTGAATTGTAACTGGTTCTTAGATGACTAAAACTGTTAGGTAAGGAATGTAGTGCATAATGCACTACCTGCTCATCCCTAACCCCCATCAAGAGCTCCCTGAGTCTGCCATTAATATTGATCATCTTCATAATATGTTCTCTAACTCCCCCTGAACCCATGTTCTTCAAATAATGAAACTCCTTGGTTAGTCTAGCCGCTTCTGCCTTTTCACTTTCTTTAAACTTAGCACCTATGAGTTCCAGAAAATCTGATGCTAGCTCAGGTTCTTCTATACTTCCCCTGACAGTCTTGGACATAGAGGTACGAATGAGATTCTTAGCCATTCTATTGGATCTATGCCACTTCTTGTAAAGGTCAGTTTCTTTCTTGGTGCTCTTTTCATTCAACTCTATAGGCTTATCTTCAGTAAAGCAATAGTCTATATTCTCATGCATTCCCATATAGTTCTCTACAGAATCAAGCCAAGCTCTATAGTTGGTTCCAGTTAACATCAAGACACTATTCAAGTTCATGTAGGAGTTACCTAAGGAGCAAAACAAAAATTCATGTGAGTTCTTAATTTGTAAAGAAAATAACATTAAGTTTTCTGCGTTTTATTTAGCTTTAAGCAACCAAAACAAGAACATACAGAAAACCTAAACAATCCATACTTGCATTCATATCAGTCCATAACTAAAAACAATGTTAAGCAACACTTTTGAGCAGAAGCATAACATTCTGGAGTTCTTTATCAATATACCATGTTCAATGAAAACAAGTTATCCAAAGAAATTTATCCACATCTTTAGACAGAAGAAAAATTTCTAAGTATCCGTATTTATTTTCATCAAGCATGCATATTGCTGTTTTGTATTCTAAAACCATACTTGACCACTTCTTTGGAAGATAAAACTGAAGCATAGTTTTAAAACACAAAACACAATTTCAGTTTTGTCACTCGATCAGGTACTTGATTAGTTACCTGACCAGTTACATGGTCAGTGACCTGGCCAGTTACATGGTCAGTTACCTGACCAGTTACATGGTCAGTTACCTGACCAGTTACATGGTCAGTTACCTGACCAGTTACATGGTCAGTTACCTGACCAGTTACATGGTCAGTTACCTGATCATTGTTTTCTGCCAACATCAATGAAGAATGCTTTGTGCATCATAATCACTTATGCCAACAGAAAACCACAAAACCCATGAGCTTTTAACTTTATATTCTACCCAGATTCATCCTTGTAAGAAAATTAAGCTCTCGTATCTGTCAATTTTAATAATAATGTGTAAACAAAATCTGGGAGATTTTTATTCTTCATGCAATTTTACACAATCACAGATACAATACCATATCATCAATCAATTCATCATGCATATTCAAGCACAATCAAAATTGTTTCGATTCCAAGAAACCACATAACAATCAAGAAATTGTAAATTTCATCCGGTCACCATCTACTCTAACCTAACGCACGCCGGGAATGCAACTAGGGTTCTTGAGCACAATCAAAAACTCAATTATCATGCTATGAATCGAAATCAGTTTCGCAGAAAAAACCTGTTTTTGCTTTTTCCCCAATTTGCTGCTAAAAATCACAGCGGAAGCATGAATTTGATATTTAACCAGATGCAGCAATCAACTTAAGTAACTTACCTTGATCAGTTACATGACCAGTTACATGGTCAGTTACCTGATCAGTGACTTGGTCAGTTACCTGACCAGTTACTTGATCCGTAAAGCAAAAACCCTTTTTTTTTTTTTTTTTTTTTTTTTTTTTTTTTTTTGTGTTTGTTTTGCAAAACCCTAAAACAATTTTGATACTTGTGAGCCTATGCTCTGATACCAATTGTAAAATAACCATATACATGCTCACAACATATGCACACAATCGTAAAAGGGATTAAGGCTTACCTTCAGCAATCACTGGCATGGATTCCATCTTATGCAGTTGCTAATACGATCACTGAATATGGTCTTCTGTTACTTACCAACTTGCTTCTCAATGGACAAAACAATATGCAAAACGTCGGTAGTAATCAGGGACCAATTCATCTGTATATATAGGTGACTTAAACCTCAAGAAGCTTCCCATTAAAGCTATCCATATCGGTTTAGGTTTCCTAGTTAGATTCCTAATGTAACACTTCATTGTAATCTTTCTTGCAGACTAAGAATAGGATTACTTACCTTAATGAATAGATACACTGCTTCATTAAGTTACAAGTATTGATTTACAGTTTGTATCCATGTTAAACTAGGATTGATATTAAGCTAATCATCAATTACTTTATGATGATATGTGTTATGTCCATATTTGATCTTACACGACTCTTTTTCATTGTCCACCCCCAAGTTGATCGGAGAGAGATCAAGATTCAAGAACGAAGAGGAAATAAAGAAAGAGTGGAGCGAATATGTCAAACTTGCATATTTACATATAATCTTAGAACATACTGTACATAACAACATATTTATGTACACAGGTAGATCCGCATTATAACAATTTTTATAAGTGTAAAAAAAAAAACAATATTCCTTGTACATGCAGCATAGGTTCATATAAAAAGATGCATATATTTCGATCATATATGAATATCGATCCAAGACGCAGAGACGAGGAAATTCATTGATCTCGTGAATGCTTACTTAATACTGTGGCAACCTCTTGAAAACTTTAGGGTTTGAACCACCAACCTTTGGTCCCAACCTAGGTACTAAGGTATATAGAGCATTGACAATTTGGCACAAGTCCCTCGATCATCTCGATCTGTACGTTTCTATTTATGTGAATGGTCCTTCTTCGTGTGTAAGTAACTACGTATCTGCATCAAACTACTACAGCTAGCTTTTCTTGTTCCAGTCTAGTAGATCGAGTCAACTTCAACTGTCTAGCTCCCTTCAGTAAGAAGCAAAACTAATGAATTGAATTGAACCATATATATATGCATGGTCCTTCCTGACCCAGTAGCCACGTCCAAGCCCTAACTAGAGCTATCTCCAAAAGGCAAATAAAAATTACAGCCCGTGTATACTACTACCCTGTGTACGCCCAGGGATCAATGAAGGATCGATGGTTACCACCATTGAGAAAGGTGCTAGCTCTACTGGTGCTGCGTCTACTGGCTAAGCTAGCTACGAATGAAGGCAGCACACGCATCATGTTTACTATACATATGTTAGAAAAGAGAGAAACCACGTAGCCGCAATAAATCAAGTAATCAACACCACTACGTTATACGTACCTAACTCTATAGCAATGTTCACAACGGTTACAGTAGTAATTAGGGTTTGAAATACCTGCATGGCTGCATGCATGCATGAGTAATTGAAGAGTCTGTTAGTTAGTTGGTTAGGTTGTTAATAGTGATGAGAAATACGTATTGCAATGGACTTCGGCAACTACATCTTTGCTTAAGCTCAGTTTATTTCGTGTATCAACTGCTAGCTATAAGTAGTAGTTAATTATTAACACCATTTGATAATAAGTAGAGCTCTCGTCTCTGCGGTTCACTTATACGAAACCAAGAGTTTTCGTACTCTCAAGTCTCAACTAATTAAGCCTTTTTAAGTCATAATTTGAAAACCACTGCAAGTGGCCTATTGATTCTTACCTAGTTGCACAGTTGGAGGATTTCACATGCCCCAAAGGGATTTATCTTCAGCGTAGGAAGCCTTTGGGTTTCCCCTGACAAAGTAAAAAAAAAAAAAAGTCATATTTTGAAAACTCCCCTTGTCGCTGCTATTTTTGTTGTTTTACCAGCTTTCTTCTGGTGCACTATTATTTTTATTCTCTTTGTTACAAGAGGTCTCGAGCTATTTATACAGCTCCTTTTGGTTCAAATAAGCAAATTTATATTCATTTTTTATTATTCTTTTATTTTAGAGGAAGGAACTTAAACTTAAGACATTATCTTCAAAAAATAAAAAATAAAACAAAGACATCAATAACCAAAAACGGTGAGAGAAGTTAATAATTTTGGACCAACAATTACGTCTTTCTATAGCTAACTAATTAGAAAAGTCCTATCAAATTAATTTTGGTACATGCAGGTGATAAATTGATCTAATGAAACTTAAACTAGAGTTGAATTAGACCGAAAAATAAGGACATGAAAATAAATAATTCTAACGATTGGTACCTGTAGACACAATAATTTAATGAAAATAAAATTCATTAAATAATTCAGTCAACACATGAAATTGTGACAAACCAAATTTAGTTGACATGCGGGTCCACCAAAATGTACGTGTGGCTCATGAGTCAGTAAAACCATGTGGACTCCGAGAATGACACAAGGTGGCATACAAAAAACCGAACGACAATAAATAAATTTGTTCCGACTACATCAGTTGATATTAAAGCGGATCAATCAAATTAAATCAATTGATTCCGAGTCAAATCAAGTATTAAATTTCGTCTGCTGATTGGATGTCAATTTATTTAAATTGATAATCAAGATGAAAATCAGTCATCAAATTAATTGACTAAATTTCTTAATAGTCGTGATTAAATCGATTAATTAAAGCTGATTGATTTGATTATACTAGTGAAATACAATTAAAATCAGTCATCAAATTAATGAGACAAGCTAGAGTACCCCCCAGTATGGGATACCTCTATTTTTTATTTTTTTAATATATAGCAATTAAATATGATAGTAACCTGATGAATAGGTCATCAGGTTACTCAATAAAATTTTGACACATGGAAAATAAAATAAAAAAATTATACCAATTTAATAACACATTTGTCATCAATTTGTAATATTGTCTATGTACATGTAAATATTGTCCTAGACCTTGTAATTACCACAAAGAGGACATTTATTACAATACTTTTGATAATTTGTCTTTACATTCGTAATAAGCGTTGTCAGAAATGTAATTATTTTCTCAATGACAAAAATTACAGAAAGTACCACCCAATTACACAATCGAGAACTATATTACGTGAATGAGGACATATGATTTATTTAGACTAAAATATGAAGATTTACCAATCGTACAACACATTTGTCGTCAATTTTGTAAAATGGTTCTTAACTTGGTAGATGTTGTCCTAGACCTTGTAATTACCACAAAGAGGACATTTATTACAATACTTTTGATAATTTGTCCTTATATTAGTAATAAGCGTTGTCAGAGATGTAATTATTTTATCAATGACGAAAATTACACAAGGTACCGACCAATTACACAATCGAGAACTATATTACGTGAATGAGGACATATGATTTATTTAGTCTAAAATATGAAGACTTACCAATCGTACAACACATTTGTCGTTAATTTTGTAAAATGGTTCATAACTTGGTAAATGTTGTCCTAGACCTTGTAATTACCACAAAGAGGACATTTATTACAATACTTTTGATAATTTGTCCTTATATTCGTAATAAGCGTTGTCAGAGATGTAATTATTTTCTCAATGACGAAAATTACACAAGGTACCACCCAATTACACAATCGAGAATTATATTACGTGAATGAGGACATATGATTTATTTAGACTAAAATATGAAGATTCACCAATCGTACAACACATTTGTCGTCAATTTTGTAAAATGGTTCATAACTTGGTAGATGTTGTCCTAGACCTTGTAATTACCACAAAGAGGACATTTATTACAATACTTTTGATAATTTGTCCTTATATTAGTAATAAGCGTTGTCAGAGATGTAATTATTTTATCAATGACGAAAATTACACAAGGTACCACCCAATTACACAATCGAGAACTATATTACGTGAATGAGGACATATGATTTATTTAGTCTAAAATATGAAGACTTACCAATCGTACAACACATTTGTCGTTAATTTTGTAAAATGGTTCATAACTTGGTAGATGTTGTCCTAGACCTTGTAATTACCACAAAGAGGACATTTATTACAATACTTTTGATAATTTGTCCTTATATTCGTAATAAGCGTTGTCAGAGATGTATTTATTTTATCAATGACGAAAATTACACAAGGTACCGACCAATTACACAATCGAGAACTATATTACGTGAATGAGGACATATGATTTATTTAGTCTAAAATATGAAGACTTACCAATCGTACAACACATTTGTCGTTAATTTTGTAAAATGGTTCATAACTTGGTAAATGTTGTCCTAGACCTTGTAATTACCACAAAGACGACATTTATTACAATACTTTTGATAATTTGTCCTTATATTCGTAATAAGCGTTGTCAGAGATGTAATTATTTTCTCAATGACGAAAATTACACAAGGTACTACCCAATTACACAATCGAGAATTATATTACGTGAATGAGGACATATGATTTATTTAGACTAAAATATGAAGATTTACCAATCGTACAACACATTTGTCGTCAATTTTGTAAAATGGTTCTTAACTTGGTAGATGTTGTCCTAGACCTTATAATTACCACAAAGAGGACATTTATTACAATACTTTTGATAATCGTCCTTGTACTTTTGACATTTATTACAATACTTTTTAACTAACAACGATTCTCTACGTACAATATTCCAATTCTAAACCAAATATTAAGACAATAGTTCAAAGAAATTCAGCTTTCTACATTGTGATGTAACTAAAATGAATGAAGGAAAAATGCTCATATACGCCATCTTTCATATTAGGGTTTGCAACTTGAAGGCCTTTGAACTTGAATAATACGAAATAATTATACGTTCGTGTAATGATTGAATGGGTAGGATTAGGACGGAGAACCTCGGTGTCATTATTTAGTGAATGAAATCGCTAATCAACAAGGTCAGTTCGATAAACAGGAAAGCGAATCAAGCAGCTCCAATTTGAAAAACTGTTGCAATTCTTGTTGTATTCGAGATTGATTTGCAGTCCAAGATACTAGTATTTCTTCCTCAACAATACTAATAAATAAATTGATGTTTATAACTTTCTCTATCACCTTAAGCAAACAAAAGAGCCTAACCATGCAAGTAGGGTAACAAAATCTGACCCACTCCAATTCAACTTAATCCATTAGTCAGTGGGTTTTATTCAATTGTTCCAGTAGCACGAACAAATAAAATTAATAGCCAATGAAAAAAAGCATGGTTAATGATTCAGTATTTTAGTCAGTGGTTAATGGTTAATGGATGCTATTCAAGATAATAGTTGGTATATTTACAAGAAAAATCCAAGTGATCAAGGCCATACTGAATGACGATGGTAGTTTCCTCATTGTTCTTATATGAATTTATTATGAGGGACGGTGGAGGCAGAGCGAGCTAGTGAAGCATAGGATTGGGTCGCTGCTTTTGGTAAAAATGTGGAGCTGCCTCTGTGAGCCAAGAAGGATCTATCGAAATGACATTCCGCATGTATTGCTTTTCAGTTGAGACAAGAGAATGGTAAACCACCCACTTGGGATTAACTCTGCAACACAAAAGTGAACAAATTAGGATGGAACTCGGTTAACCATTCAAATCCAAGAGAGTGGGCAAAATGAAAATGTTGCTGCTTAGTCCAGACAGCAGAATATAAAAAAGTGGTGCAAAATTGAATCTTAATTTATGTCAGATTCTCTCTCTTTACTAACCTGAATAACACAGATGAGGGGTGAATATAAACTTCTTGAGAACCTCTGATAGTTTTGTACTTTCCATCGTGACTTGATGCCTACAGAGTTCAGACAGAGAAATACTAATCAAAAGAAATATATTACTAAATTTTCTAAAAACCAGAAGGAAACCTGTCAAAAAGCTTCAACAGGGAAAGAACTAAAAGAAACAAAGCACTGATACATTAAGCAGGGAGTTTCCTCACTTCTGAAACACACGCATTAGCGAAAAATCCATAAGTAATGGCCTTTCTCACTACCTGAAAGATGTAAAGAGCAGCATTTAGAATATTGCTAAAAGATAAGATGGCTTCATTCACCCAAAACAAAATGTGCCTATTGAATTTTATGTAAAAATCAATAAATAAAGAAACAAAATTATTGGTTTTATTATACATGTAAGAAGCTTTGGTTAAGAAATTAAGACTTCGAGAATTGATCCCCACAAGACCTATTGTCTATTGGATCAACTCTTGCTCTCTATGCAACTCCTCCCACCCTTATCCTTCTAATTTTTTACTTCCTTTTTTAAATTCCTAATTTTTGGGAAGAGAAGGAGAAAAGTGCAAGATGGATTATTATCTCAGAGATGAGAAGCTTCATATGGCATGACATAAACTTACCACTGTATCTCTTTCACAAGATTTCAAGTCAATGCCTAATCTTCGAGCTGTTCTTCTGAGTTGTTCCCTTATTTCAAGAACCTTTTTCTGCAAAATAATTACAGCACAGTTACAAAGAATGTGAAGGAGACCATCTGTTAAACTGGTGAGAAGCTAATTTCTGACACTCACCATGGCTTGGTAGTTTACAAAGTTCTTATGACTCCACTGTGAAGATTTACTAGACTGAAGAAATGCTTTGTAGACATTTAGGAAACTCACATGGTCACCCTGCATGCAAACATATATGAAAGCGGATTCCTTTTGCTGCTGACAATTAAAACAGGATATTAACATTGACACTCAACATCATACAGTCATAGATAAAAGTAAAATCGTAGTCAACCGAACTTGACACTTTGACAAAAACTTATTATTTTTTTTTCTATATGAGCAACAAATTATCAAGAATAGTGGCAGATATCTGACAAGTCAAATATTTAACAATAACAGCCATGGCATCTGCAAAGTGAAAGGTGAACTTTAAATTTTCTATGTGACTCTCCTAACACCCACTACTGCAGGTTCATATCATTAGAACCTTAAAGGTATCTGTAGCCAAAAATGCACACAAATGCTCATTGACATACACACGTAAATGTATTGGTGGAAGCGGTAGAAGTTGTTTATCTTATTTTCAGACATATATGAAAGCGGATTCCTCAAGAGACACATAATTTAATTGATGTCAAAATGCCAAGGATGTGGACCAAAGTCAAATAAAAGATCTTGTAGTGTGCTCTAAATACATGTATACACCAATAGCTGTTTTATGGCTACAATAAATCAATCAGTCATATACTACCAAAAAGAACAGTGCAAATATTGCAGGGCAGTGATTAACATACTCTGATACTCACTTGCGAAAAGTAAACTAGTAACCCAAATAATTAGACAAAGACAAGAAAAAAATCAAACTGTGATCAAGTAATAGAATTATACCTGGACTGAAAGAAAGCAGCCATTGACTTTGCTTGAATTGTAGCAGATGAGATAATCAGGCGCAGCTCAGGCCGGCGTTTTTGGATCTAGAAATTTTCAGATTCAAAAAGTATATAATACGGCCTAACTGAAAAGAGAAACAGATGAACTCTTTGTTTTGTAAACCATCAAAGGTATGATATAAAGCTGATACCTTTTTCAGGAGACCCAATAAAATGTCCGTGGAGATAGACCTTTCATGAGCTTCATCTACCATTACAACACTGTGACAATCATTTTAAATCCAGTATTTTACAAATAGTTTCCACAATCAACCTATAATAGATACAAAACTAATTGGGAGCCAAGAACCATACTAAGGAAAGCTTTCATGGTTATCAAACAAACTATTATAAAGCAAAGGTAAGAACTCTGCACATATCTTCTCATTCTTTTCAATTCATCACAATCAAATTCATCATTACACAGCATTACAAGATTTTCAGCTTCAGAAAATCTTAAGTCAAGTTCTGGGTCACTAAAAACTATTCCTCTTCAATATAAATATCCATTGAAACAAATTTTGCACACCCTCATGATTCCATCCACAAAGTAACTCAAAGATTTGAAGATCAACACCCAAACATAATGGCATGCTGGACAAGTTCGCAAAGATGAAAGATGTTTGATCAATTTCTTTCAGTTGGACATACTATAAATTAGATTACTGATAATGCACAGAGTGCATGAAACCTGAACACAGTTCATGTACAAATGAAAAGAAATGCAACTTGTAATCTATCTAAAACCATTTGAAAATAGGATCAGAAAACTTGAAGTACAAATAATTCTCAGTAATGGAAGTAAAAACAATTCTACAAATAGTTTCCACAATCATTCGAACACTCTGATTGCAATTCCCATCCAAATTACCAAACTGTTTGCAATTCAGTTACCATCCAAAACTGGCAAAACAGATGCCAAATTTCAAAACAGATACAGGACCAATACAGATATACAAATAACGGCAAAATAGCTCAATCAAAACAGCCAATAAAACAACTTATCAACAAGGCAACAGGCAACAGCTCGATCAACTAATGGAGATATTCAGAAATGCAGCAACTTGAAGCTCAATCAATTTAATGATTTTAATCATACAATGATTATACATTCATACAAATATATAATACCCAGCAACTTACCAAGCTTGATTTCAGTAACTAACCAAGCTCGAAAAGTGAAACCCAGAATGTAAGTGAAAACCCAGAAATCGAACCCAGAGTGTAACCAACAGTTCTGGCTTTCTGCTTTGCTGCTTGAGGAAGAGAGCAACCAAGTTCGAGACTTCAAGGCTATTCGACTGAAAACCCAGAAAGTAGTGGAGATGTTCATGAGATACAGATCGATTGAAAAGTAAAAACCCAGAAATTTCGATAAACTATTTGACTTACCACCGTTAGTCCGTCACCGTCGAGTATAGAAAGGACCGTCGACGCCTCGACGGTCAAGAAGAGAGGCTGAGATGGAAAGGGTCCGTGCCGGAGAGAGAGAGAGGGAGACCAAGGCAGAGTCGCTCAGAGAGAGAGAGAGAATCGTGGTGGCACAGCGAAGCGGAGGAGCGCCGCGCACGGAGGCACGGTGACGAAGTGAGAGTGACGGCGAAACGGGATACCTTCTGAATAGGTCAGCTTGTTTCGAATATCCATGACCCTTGGATATATTACCGATCCAACAGTCACAAATATTCACAAAACTCACAGCATGGGATACCCCCAGTACTGTAGAATTTTCCCAAATTAATTGGCTAAATTCCTTAATAGTCGTGATTAAATCAATTAATTGAGGCTGATTGATTCAATTATGCTATTAAGGAAAATGCAATTAATTACGTGTCATCAAGGCATTCCAAATTGAGAGAGACGCCGACACTATAAATACCCCCTCTCAAATCAAGAGAAGGACTTCGGCCAAAAAAAAAGAGAGAAGAAAACACTCTCAAAATTTCAGAAGCCTCCCAAGCTCGTAAAGAACCATCAAGCTGCGAAATAGCAGGTTCCTCACCAACCTCAAGCCAAAACGTTCATCACATGTCAACTCTTGTGACCATCGTACGACTCAAGATCAAGTGTCAAGCCCTTGAGTGAAATACATCGTCGGAGATAGAATCAGAGGATTACCAAATATTGTAACCCGCACTCAAATTCTTAATAAAATTATTATTTTTTGTACACGTATCTGTATTCTGTTTGTCTTCAGATTCCCGTTGTTTGGCTCCAAAACCAGTCTGGTTTCAAACAGTCACTTTTGAGCATATGTAGGCGTGCCAGCACCGTGGGGTGCAGTCGTCGAGGAGTCCCTTAACTTGACTTCTTCTCAAACACTGTGGACGAGGAGAGCATCAACCTCATCATAAGGTTCTTTTCTCTGCATTTCGGAAAATGACTTCTTGCCTTATGGGTAAGGGCTTGTGGTGTGATATCTTCGCGTCATCGAATCGATACTCAACGTTGTAGGTTGAGCAGAGCAATCATCAGGAAGTTTGGAGAAAGCACGGGTTTGCTAAAGTGTATCTTTAGCTTCGCTGGTTTGAGAAGGTTGCATGTAGGTTTGCTCCGGAGAGGTTTTGATAATCTGAGAGATTGATTGATTGAAGAGTTGTGTGTTTTTCGTCCTTGAAACCTGGTATTTATACCCTATGGTTTCGACTATTCCTTGCCATAGAAGGATTATTGATTGAAGTTTCCTATTCAATCTCCGCTATTTGATTCCAATAAGGGCTTGTTTTCCTTATGGATCTCGGAATGGGTGAAGCTGTAACCCAAACCCAAGTAAACTTAATTTTGGGCCGCAGGTATCGGCCCACTATGCTAAATCCCCTAAACAGATCTTGCCAAAATTACTTTTGGGCTCAAACATTACCCCCCAAGCCCTGAGATCAGGCCCGCGAAAATGTAACTGATCGAAGGGGACTTAAACGACACGCCTTATGACAGAAACGAGGCCATTAATGAAGGTTCGCGTCCATTCACTTGCTAAACGTCTTTTGTCACATCGTTTCCCTCACAAAATCTCTTATTTAAACTCTGTCGCCGCTAGTTCAAACCCGTCACATCAAAACTCCTTCAGTCTCTTAACCCCAGAAATTTAGTTCTATATCATCTTCTTCGAAAAAACCCATAAATGGCTCCACCCAAGAAGATCATCTTCGATCAAGAGGAGGAAATCAACGAGGAGGCTGCTTACACCTGGGGAAACGGCATCAGTGCCCGCTGCTTTATCCACACCACCGTTCAGAGACCTCTGCTACTCCGACTCCCCAATTTCCATGCCGGACTAGGTCCTTCCCCGCGAGGCTCCATTCCAAAGGACGCCCTCACTCTCTATGATCTACCCATCCGTCGACCCATTCCAGTCCTCCGAAGGACCCCTGGAGATTTCAGTAGTTGGGGTGCGTATCTGCAAAGAACCAAAATAAGGTTTTGGCCCACCATCAGTGTGGCAGAGCTCTCCACGTATCGCGAAGTGCGAGCAAGAGATCTGGCTCGTTGGAACACAGCGGGTATGACTAACACCATAAATATGTGTTTCCAACTTCTAGGCGGTGGTAATCGCTCACCGCTGGCCGCCATTCTTTGCTTCCGGAACACCGCTAACAATACTTTTGACTTCCGATTCGGCAAGATGAGCATCACATTGCTAGACATTCTCACCATCACTGGTTTACCCATCGACGGTGAGCCCTACGTGTATGGCCAATTTGACTCCGTCAAATTCCCTTCGACGATGGCTCAAACTGGCCGCGGCTCCTACCCATGGTGGCTGGCCCATTATCGCAAGGAGAACAATGTGACATGTGGTATTACTTTCTTGGAATACTGGCTCTGCAAATTCATCTTCTACACTTCTTCCAACAAGCCCACTAGTCCCTGGACTTTCCTAGCCACGGCCCTCTACAACGGCCACCACATAGGCCTCGGACAACCTGTACTAGGCGCGCTCTACCGCACTCTTCTCGGACAACCTTCGAGACTGGCATTTATGGTCCATTCTAGATCCTCGACTTCTGGATTCAAATTTATTTCCCACACTTTTGCTGACAGGACATTCCACCGCTTCCTCCAGCTAACGAGCTTTTGCGTCAATGGCTCTGCTGCGAGGCAAGGTACACATCCCCATCTTATTCTGAATGTTTCTCATACTTGTACCTCCTAGACGAGATGCCATATTTAGATTTGGTACTTAGTAGAAGATTTCCGCCCCCGCTTGAACATGGGTTCCTTCTTGGGGACCCTAACTACAGCGATCGCACATGCTTGGCCTTTCACAGCGCGATCTCCTGCTCAGATATTAGGCTCGCCGCTGATGACCTCAACTACGAGCTTTATGCCCCTAATCACTTCTCTCGCTAACTCGGGCTGACCCAGTTAGTGTCATTCCCTCTCTATGACGCTTGGAACTACAACACCTCCTAGCGCAATATTGGCCCCATAACTGGACCTCCACCAGTCCAAAGCATGCTCGCACTGGTCGACCTCCCCAATTAGGCCAGCGAAATCATCCCCGTCGATGAGGCCGCTGAGGATTACTAGCACTTGTGGTCAGAAGTTTCGGTTATTTGCTGGAAGCAACGGGATGATGAGCTTTTTGCTACCCTCTTCCAAGACTTGAGGTATCCTTATGAGACTAATGTTGAACTGCTTGCTCGCTTCCCTGAGGATGAAGCACAACCTTCACGACTTGCGCAAGCTCCGCCACCCTCGTGAGCCCCGCGTCTTGCTCAAGCCGGAATCATAATCCTCGAGCTATCTCAAGAGGTACTGTCCTTCTCATGTTTTCCACTTCATTTCTTTTGTTTTTACCCCCTTAACTCATATCTTATTTCAGCGAAGAAGTTTGCCGCCTTCCGGCAGTCAAGCAGTTGATGCCCTCGGGCCACCAGTCAGGCCGTGTAACAAAAAGATATAGCGACGGAGCCTGAAGTTGAAGACTCTTCTGATGATGAAGACCCACAGACGGTAAGGAATCTTTTACAGATCTTATTATCTTAATGTTCTCTTTCAAAATTTAATCTGACTCCCACCACCTTAATAGATCGCCGCTAGGGCTGTAAATAGGCTCGATACAGCTTGTGTTCAACTCGTATTTAGCTCGATTTTAGCTCGTTCGGCTCATGTTCGTAAGATAAATGAGCCGAGATTAAGCTTCATATTAAGCTCAACAAAAAAACGAGCCAAGCTTGAAAAAGTATATATTTGGCTCGTCTAGTTCGTGAGTAGCTTGAACCTGCTAAAGCTTAGCTCGTTTGTTAAAACTTGACACATGAAAATATAGAGTATAGATAAAAATATAATTTTTCTAATCTCAAATCTTTAACTCTTTTTATTACCTTCTTTTTAATTGCAGGAGAATCAAAGAAATTAAGTAAAACATATAACAATAAAGAACAATACTTGTGCAACAATTAAATTTGGATTATTATTTTTAAATTTTCTTTCTTTCTTTTTTATTTTTTAAATTTAAAGTCAAATGAGCCAAGCCGAGCCTATTCAAGCTCGAGCTCGTCCAATGAATCGAGCAGAGCCGAGCCCAGCTCAAGCTTAAGAAAAATATTCAAGCCAAGCCGAGCTTGAGCATGGAAAAAAATATTCAAGCTTTAGCCCGGCTCGAGCTTGATAAAAAATAAATGAGCCGAACATGATCACTTTGGTATTCGCTCTGACTCGGCACATTTACACCCCTAATAGCCACTGCTTTGGCCCGCAACTGCAGTAGTTCCGACCCCCTGACCGACCCCTGGGCAGAAGATGAACCAATCGTTGATCGACTGGTATTATGTGATTATGATTATGTAAAGCACCAAATTTATTGTTCCCTTTTCGGCTCCCATCCTATAACGTTCCTCTTTTGCAGGTTCGTCATAGGTATATAGGTCCTCCAAGGCAGAGTGGGGAAGGACCATCCTCTACTGGTGGTGAAGCCTCCTCCTAGCAAGCCCAAATGCTACTGGCCTCTACTGGCTCTCCACCCCGGTCAATGCTGCGAGTGACTTAAACTTGGCCCTAGTGCTAGTGCAGATTCTAGACGACAGCCTGAGGCTGAAGACAGAATGTCACCTCCTGACACCCCTCACGAGCAACCAACTGCAACACACACCCTGGAACAAGTAGCACCTGATTCGATTCCAGACATATTGAGGTTGCTCAAGGAAAAACGGCAACAAAAACTCTTGTTCCCCTAGTTCTAACTCATAGCGCTTCAGGCACTCTCCACAAGCCAAACATTGAAGAGGTACATTCTCTAATACCGACCTTTATTCTGATTCCCGCCTTTATCCTTTTGATATTCTGACATTTTTTTTTAGGGTCAGAACGTTGCTCCGAACGAGGAGAGGGCCATCACTTTCGAGGAGATAGTTGGCGAACATCCAGCTGAGCCCGATGGCGAAAACCCCGCTGAGTCAGATGTTGAGGATGTGGTTGACCAGGAACCTGCCCCCCAAGTACTTGAAGCAGGGGAATGAGTAAACCTTGAGCCAGTCCCAGAGGTAGTTCCTGTTGCGGAACCTCTTGAGGCTCCTGTTGTTGTTCCCATTCTGCAGCAAGTGACTTCTTCCAGACTAGAGCAGCTGGCTCGCGTGCTCGAAGTGACTCCTCCTGGAGTTGTAGATGATGCCAGAGAAGGCTTCCGCTGTCTCCTGGGCATTGACATTCTGAAGTTCGGTGCACCCACGAGAGCTTTAGAATACCTCCGAGTACTTCTCCGCGAGGGTGCCATCACTGAAACCCAGTTCCGCAATATAGATAAGTTGTTAGAGGAGCTCCCCAGGTGGTCAATGAGAAAACTGGCGCGACAGCGCAGGCCAGGCAGGCCCAAACACAATATCAGGCCCTTGCCCAACAGATGGATGCCGTGCAAGATTTCCTCTGTGAGCGGGCCATTCTTATTAGGGACTTGAAGCTCGCGGAGAATCACCTTCAATCCCAGATCCAGGATCTTTAGGCCCAATTAACCAATATGAGGGTCAAGCTTGCCCATGAGGAACCCTAGATGGAGCAATACCTAGCCACTTCTGAGACGCTGTCTCAAAACTTAGCCCAGGCTTGTGGAGCAGTCCAACAAGCCAACAAGCCAACAAGCCGCTGCTGATGCTGGCTTTTTGTCTGGATGAACATTTCCTCAGCTTAACTTATGCGGGCTGAGGGCTTTAGGCCTCTGGTGTTAGGCCCATTATTTTTGTAATATGAACAAAATTAATATTAATATTAGTTATTTATCTATTTAGCCCACTTTACTGGCCCAAATTTCCCTTTACTTTCATAGGCAACAAAGTGTTCAACTTTGCCTTAACTACACATTAAACAGTTTTAAAAAGATAATCTTGAAATGGAGCGGTTACCTCCTTGAAGACCGTTCCGTTAACCATGTGTCTTTAATTTTCCTTCATTTCCGAGATTTTAGCATTCAATTTTATTGATGGCGTTGAATCAACTATCCATCAAAGGGTTGAGGCCACTGAGGTTGGCCCTATAAATACCTGTACTTGGGGAAGCGAAGATACACGCAACCATGGCTTACCCAGAAATAACCTTGCAAGCCCTACTTCTCTTCCTGAAATCTTCCCCCCACGACTTCACCTCTAGCCTCCAAATCTTAAGCCTTATGGCGAAATCTCAGTTCCTCGGTAAGCCTTATGGCTTAACCTCAATTATGCCGTGTTTCTTTGGTCTTTTGACATCCTGGATGGAATTCACCGGTTTCAGTTAGGCTAAAGAACACACAGTGCTCCTAACTCGGTATACCACATTCTGAGGAGTCCCTCTCCTTAGGTTCCCTCATGCGGAGAAAACCGAAGAAGGGTGGGAGGCTACCCAAGGCAGTACTCTCTTCTTCGGCGCCCTACGTTAGCAGATCAAACTTCCATTTTGTCCCAAAGGGAGATGGAGTAACTGGGCTGCGCTCTCCTCTGATAACCACTATTGGCCAGGAGGATGGACGACAGGAGAGGTTGGGATAATTATTACCTTCCCTCTTGCAGTACAAATGATAGCAGCTGCAGCCACGGTTCGAGAAGGGTGAAGAGAGGAAGAGCAAGAACAATCATCTCACTGACCCCCTCCTGATAGAAACCCAGAAGATCCAGAAGCTCTTTGAAGATCTGAAATGCTGTGATTTTCAGCCACTTTTGGCTTTATAATTTGCAAATGTAATCTTTCGCATACCATAGTAATTTCCTGGGAGCTCTTCGTAAATATTTTCTACCCCATCGCTATTGTATTGAGTAAACACAACAGGATCAGCGGGAATACCATCACTGAATTTCAGAGTTCTACTTTTCTGCGCAACTGGTGGAGTGGTCTTGTTCCCGCCAATTACCAAGGCTTTTTCTTTACTCTTCGCTGACGCGGCAGTAGCAGCTGCAGAGTTGCGGTGCTGCTGCTAGCCTTCTCTCTAGCATTCAGTGGTATATATTTTCCAGATCCAAAGGGTTGGCCAAGCGAACCAAAGATAGCATTGGGATCTCCCAACGCTTTATTCAGAACTTCTTTAGCCTGGTCCAATTCAGTCTTGTGCATGGCAATCTGGGGCGCAAGGTTAGACCCCTCGTTGCGAAGAGCTGCCAATTCTGATGCAGTATGCTTGGCTTGGTTCGTGATGGCCTCCATAACTTGCTTTTGTCGCAGACTCTGTTCATTGGGGATATCTCTGGCATGATCCATTACTGCATTCTCTGATTGTGTAATTTTTCGCCTAGTATCCTTAGCATTCTGGGCAATGCAATGGTCCAGTTTGAGTATGTGCTGATCCGTCTTCGCAATTCCCTAGCCATGTTAGCGGCTACCTTTTCACGATGCCTATCGTGATTCTTCATGATGATCGCGAGCTGTTCTTCGACAGTCGCTCCTTCTGGGATAGGTTTCGGAATGAAGGGCTGTCTTGTCTCTTCTCCTGCAGCGTCGAAGGCTACAGAAGTGTTGACAGGCTCACTTGCCTAACTGGTAGTGACATTCTCTCCCTCAGTAGCTGGCTGGTGACTTCCTCCCTGTTCAGTTGACATGTCAGGTGACTGTGGGTTGAGAGAAAATCTCTGAATCACTTGTTCTTCAGAAAGACCCCGACAATCTGCACGAGAGTGCGGCCTGTAACTGGAGGTCTTGTGTTTCGGGCAGTTAACGTAAACCTTTTGGTAAGGGTTTGCGCTTGACTTCCCAATGGTGGCGATAGCGAAGAAACACTATGCATGTCCCACTGGGCGTGCCAAAATGTTTGGCTCCAAAACCAGTCTGGTTGCAAACAGTCTCTTTTGAGCCTACGCAGGCGAGCCAGCACCGTGGGGTGTAGTCGTCGGGGGAGTCCCTTGACTTGACTTCTTCTCAAACATTGTGGACGAGGAGAGCACCAACCTCATCATAAGGTTCTTTTCTCTTCATTTCGGAAAATGACTTCTTGCCTTACGGGTAAGGGCTTGTGGTGTGATCTTTTCACGTCACTGAATCGATACTCAATGTTGTAGGTTGAGCAGAGCCATCATCGGGAAGTTTGGAGAAAGCACGGGTTTGCTAAAGCGTATCTTTAGCTTCGCTGGTTTGCGAGGGCGTTACCCTTGCTTCGCTGGTTTGCAACTAGGTTGCAGGTAGGTTTGCTCCAGAGAGGCTTTGATAATCTGAGAGATTGATTGATTGAAGAGTTGTGTGTTTTTCGTCCTTGAAACCTGATATTTATACCCTAGGGTTTTGACTGTTCCTTGCCATAGAAGGATTATTGATTGAAATTTCTTATTCAATCTCCGCTACTTAATTCCAATAATGGCTCGTTTTCCTTATGGATCTCGGAATGGGTGAAGCTATAACTCAAACTCAAGTAGATTTAATTTTGGGCCGCAGGTATCGGCCCGCTATGCTAAATCCCCTAAAGAGGTTTTGCCAAAATTACTTTTGGGCTCAAACACCCATGTTTACGGTACCAAAATAGCATTACTTTTTCTTTTTATCCAACTTACACCGTAGTGATTATACTACTACATATTCTACATATGTGTTTTCGTAACATGTTCCATGAACATCTATGCTAGCTAGCTCCACATACAAAATGTACACAAAATATGAGACGAGGTTTATTCACATACGACATGTATTGAATGGAAAATAATTCTTATAGTAGCTTCACGTTTTATATGACCCACATAATAATTTACTCATGCACAAGTATGACAATGCTCTCACTCACCAGACAAACAATAATTTGTGCACCGCAAAGAACAAAGCAAACAAACGGTCAAAGACCCAATCTCAGCTGATCACCATGGCATATATCTTAACAATCCAAACATAAATTTATTTTTTGGGACAGTACGTATATAGTACTTATACATATAGATCCATCCCGTCATTATCTTAGTTTTTCAAAGGTTGCCATTTTGGACTTTTGCTTCAAGCTGCTGGTGCTTTTCCTCGTGGATCATCATGTTTCTTAAGGCTCTTTGTTTCTTCTGAGTCTCAGTTGGAAGCTTCACTTCTGTTACCAAAGCCACAAGTTCAAGAAATCTTATGACATACCAAGTAACATCAATTTGCCACCATTCCAAGCCGTGTCGAGCAGAGTGCTGAAAAGCATGGTGATTGTTATGCCAACCTTCTCCATGTGCCAGCAATCCAAGGAACCTGTAGATAAATAACATTTTCCTCATTTAATTTCCACGTATATGTATCATTCACATAAACATACTAGAGTGCATATATATAGCAGCTAAATTTAATACAAACAGAAACAAGATCGATCTTAATTTGCAAGGTTTGCCAAGCTGCCATTAAAAATACTATACATCTATCGGAACACTAATTTGCAATAGATATGGAAGTCCGAGCTACAGCTAATATGTTTTGCAATGCGTAGATTTCCAATGATATATTCTATATATTCTCCAACAAAATCTTACCAGTTGTTTCTTGATAAATCACCAGTTTCCCATACTTGTTGTCCCATGTATGGCAAATTGAATTTAATCCAAATGTAACATGGAGATAAAGTACCATCCTCACTCCCTACAAAACAAAGAAACTACAGCAAGTTAATTAATAAGTAAAAGGAAAATTTGATAGTAAACAGAAAAACACATAGTGATTTACTTTAACCGATCACGAATGATGAAAGTTAGCACTGAGAATTTTTGTTTTTTGCTGGTAGCAAGTGCCAGGGAGCTACTAGCTAGGGTGGGAAAATGAATTAAAATAAATTGGAGGTTCAATATCGTTTCCAATTAATAAAAAAAAAAATATCATTTGGTGACAGTAGCAAATTCGGTACTAACAAGAAGGACAATATATAAGAGCAATTGTACGTTTTACCATTCCCCAAACCATAAAGGGCATTCCTCCAAGAGCAGCATAATGAAGATGGTATGTGTAATGGAGAAATATATAGTATGGTTGTCTTTTCATTTTTCAAATGGGAAATTCTACACTACCTGCATGTGTGTGATACACTCATTTATAGATCTGACAACAATTTTGTTGTCATTGTGGTAAATAGAGTTATTTTTTAGGTAATTTTAGTTCTATTAGAGGTAATTACTCCACCTGCGATATTTTTACAAGTTTATGAATAAATTGTTGTCGATATAGTAACTTGGTTCAATTATATGTAACATGTCAAACAAATGTGATAACTTTGTTGTCAATGTTGTAAATTTGGTTCAACTAAATTATAATTTTGGTTCAATTAGATGTAAATGAGTGTATGATAAACATCCAAGTACTATAGACAACCCCCTTTTCAAATCTCCAACATTCTTTAGTCGTACGTCATACTGCAAAAAGAAATTAAAATTTGTAAGCTCAACATATATATATATATATATATCCTTTAGTGTCTACTACTGGCCTATATATTTTGATTCAAGTGTTCCAGATTTTCTACTAATCAATCGTTTTGGTTTTTATTCTGTGCTAGCTTAATTATCTCTAGAATATCTAAATTGTATGTAAATTATCTAACACCGAATGGATTAGTAGAGAAGAGGGCTTGGATCCAGACTCCACTAGAGGGAGAGAGGTAGACCTATAAATGGACCGGATTTGGATCCAAACCCGCTCCAGATCCGTGGCTATTAGACGAGTTTGGATCGAAAATTTTGATCCGTTAATGATCTGAATCCGTTAACCCGTTTATTTAACAGATTTAGGTTGATCCTATCCGTTAATGATCCGGCATGTGTTAGTAATAATAAAATATTATTTTTTATTAATATATTATTATTTTAAATACATATATATATATATAATATTAAGAATTTCTAATACAAATTTTTTACAGAAATCTTTTTTTGCAAAAATCTAAGGGACAGTCCATCACCCATGATTCCAAGAAGCATTAAGAATTTTGAAATATAACTCTACTTTTGGTGATACGCTTCATGTTGTTTTAATATTTTATTAATATCTTATGAGGTATCATGATATAAATTTAATATTACTATTTAAATTTTTTAATATTTGAAATCATAAACTGGTCTGATTAGCTGATCGGGTATCCGTTAATCCGGCGGATACCGATTTGGATCGAACTATCAATGATCCGCCGGATTAACGGAGCGGGTTTGGATCAAATTTTTTTTTAACTAAACGGATTTAGATTTAGGTCGATCCGATCTAAATCCGGTCCATTTACAGGTCTAGAGAGAGGGAGACAAAATTTTACACATCTATTTCGACCATGGTAATTGAGTGTCCAACCAACATGACTAAACCAAAATCCTCTAACTGGGCTATGAGGGTCTTTCACTGTATCTGTAAATTGATGGTGGGATCTGTGTATGCTCACCCAATCAAGTGGACTTCTCTGCAAACCGAACACATGTTACCGAAGAACAAAACATAGAAGTTATGAAACTCATCATCTCATTAATCTTTCTTAGAGTGATTTGATTAATTTCATACACATACCTGAAGTGATAGAACCCCACAATAGGCAAAGAAGTGCTCGAGCCATCTGGGAAGCGTGAAGCTTCTGTGGGAGAGATTCCTATGGAATGAAAGGGTTAAGCCGACACTTGAGACAAAGTAGAGTGAAACGGCGCAAGAAGAGAAAGGAAGTGTAAAAAGACGAGGCTACTGAAAGTGGCTATGTCCACAAAGTTCCATTCCCTCCCCCAAAACTCCACTCGCCATTTCACCAACCAACGATCCCAATCAAGCATTTTTAATACAGCTTGATCTGCCTGATTCTGTTTCTTCTATCTTCTGTGCGTGTGAGAATAGAAGATATAACACACTACTTAATGAGAACACAACACACTAATGTTAGTGAATTTGTGCGTTAGTTCTATATAGGGGTGGTGGAAACGGTGGTTGCAACTCATTTATATGTTGGTGATTGAGGAACTCAACTACCTTTGCTCCCACAAAACCACGATTAACAGAAACAAGCAGAGCCGGCCCTGGGCATAGGCCCAACAGCCACAGGCCTAGGAGCCCCAGTTTTAAGGGCCCCAAAAAAATATAACTTCTATTAATATATATATATATATATATATATATATATATATATATATATACAGTCCGGCTACACTAAGGACGTCCTTAGTTTTTCTTAGGTACGGATTTCCGGTTTTCACCCACTTTCCGGTCAAATTTTCACATCTTAACCGTTCAGTTTTTAGGTCCTAATGTATAGATCACCTCTGCAAAATTTCAGCTAAATTGGTGATCATTAAGGCATCCAAAACTGCAAATTACAACAATGTAAACGAACGGTTCCGGTTCGACAGATTCGGTTCGTTCGTGTAAATTGCAGTTTTGGACGCCTTAACGATCACCAAATTGGCTGAAATTTTGCAGAGGTGATCCATACATTAGTACCTAAAAACTGAACGGTTAAGATGTGAAAATGTGATCGGAAAGTGGGTGAAAACAGTAAATCCGTTCCATAAGCTTAGGTAAGGACATCTTTACCTGAGAAAAATCCTATATATATATATATATATATATATATATCTGAAATGTATTTTATTGTTTCATCTTTGCACGCCTATAGCTCTGTATGTGACTTTTGTTCTTCTCTACTGCTGAATCTCTCTCGTTTTCACTTCTCAAATGAAACTTGTCCAGATAATTAAGTCTATCTTGCTCCAATACCATGCCTCTTCGGCTCTTTCTCCTATGAAGGAGGTAGAAGGAGATGAGTTCTTCTTCAGTTGGGTTGAAACGGAAGCCTGTTGTGAGTTCTTGATACATTATTGAAGTCTTGTTTTATCTGATTATCAGTAGTTCTTGATACATTATTAAAGTCTTGTTTTATCTGATTATCAGTAGCAGGAGACGAGTTCTTTTTCAATTGAGTAGAAGGGGACGAGACGTTCTTCAATTTTGTATTTGGGTGATGATAATTTTATGTTAAGTTTGTGTTTGGGTGGGAGAGGTAATTAAGTCTCTCATTCTCCTTTTAATCTCGAGTTATTTGTTTGTGCTAGTCTTAGTAGTCTGAGACTGCAAAACGATGAATTAAGAAAACAACCAACTGGACTAGTTGACTGACTCCAATTTTATAGTTGAGATAAAATAAAATTGTTTTGATTTGCTGACTGTTAATTGAAATTGAGTTTAATATTATGATAATGGTATTGTATCATTTGTATGGCAATATTTCAATTGAAAATGGGTTTATATTAGTAGGGAGCCCCAATTTTTTTTTCGCCTAGAGCCCCGGAAATCTCAGGGCCGGCTCTGGAAACAAGCATGAGATGTAGGGAAAATTGCAAGGCTTTGGTCCAAAGATCGTCTTAAAAAACCTACATGACCGTTAAAAAAAAGCTATAACACATTTTTACTCCATCCTACATGAGGTAGTTAACAAAATTTATCAAAGTTGTTCAGGATCATATCATTTCACATAAACTAGAATTCTAGGGTTCAGGGAAACGAGTCAAACAGTCAGGATAATAGACATATCAAAGGGTTATACATTTTGGCTTTAGTAGGTCGTGTAGTCTGTATACAACTACTCTACGAACGCCCAAGGATGAAGGATGGTTACCACCATTGACAAAGGTGATAGCTCTTCTACCACTATTGGCTAAGCTAGCTACGTATGCAGGCATGAACACACGCATCTCCAATCCTATAAATATAGTTAAAAAAAGAGAAACCACGTACCCGCAACAAATCAACACCACTAAGTTATTCGTACCTAACTCTATCTCAATGTACGTTCATGACAACAGTTACAGTTGTAATTAGGTTACAATATCTGCATTCATGCATGACTACTTGAAGAGTCTATTAGTTAGTGAAGAGAAGTACGTTATCAACTATTGCAATGGAATTCGGCAACTATATTTGCTTAAGCTCAATTTCTTTCTTGTATCAACGGCTAGCCGTAAGTAGTACGTAGTTACCCTAAACCGTACACTTAACACCATGATTTGAATTAGATATAGATAAAGTAATTTAAGGTTCACATCTAAAATCAATTGGCAATTGATTGAGTGGCCCAAATCCTTATAAACTCATAGGCAAAGTCTCATATTTCTCATGTGGGATGTATATATTCTTAACATGACCCCGCACGTGTGGCGAAATTTCAAGCCATACACGTGGACAACTTTTGGGTGACGTGGAGCCCGTGTGGCTATTTGGCATGCACATGTGGATAACCCGCTCTGATACCATGATAAAGTAATTTGGGGTTCATATCCAAAAGCAATTAACAATGGATGGAGTGACCCAAACCCTTATAAACCCATAGGTAAGGTCTCATATTTCTCATGTGGGATGTATATATTCTAAACAGATATCTCACTCTGCGGTTCATTAATATGAAACTAGGGCTGTCATTCAGTCGGTTCGAATCAGCTCTAGGTATTACCAACTTCAAAACTAAAGCTTTTGGTTTCAAAATTGATCAGTTACCAATTACCAACCAAAATTTTCCATTTTTAATTATATCTACTAAATTCAGAATATCAGTGTTTGATATTACCTGTTTGGCTCCAAAACCAGCTGGTGTGCAAACAGTCTCTTTTGAGCGAGTTATTGCGCAGGCGTGCCAGCACCGCGGGGTGCAGTCGTTGGGGGAGTCCCGTGACCTGACTTCTTCTTCAAGCGCTGTGGACGAGGAGAGCACCAACCTCGTCACAGGGTTCTTTTCTTGCCTTTCGGAAAAGGACTTCTTTGCCTTACACGGGTAAGGGCTTTGGTTGTGGTCTCTTTGCGTTCACCGAATCGATACTTAGTGTTGTAGACTAAGCAGAGCAATCACTGGGAAGTTGAGAGGAGCACGGGTTTGCTAAAGCGTGACTTTAGCTTCGCTGGGTTGCGAGGGCGTTACCCTTGCTTCGCTGGAAGTAACAGTGGCGGTTGTGCTCACAGTCGGCTCCTGGGGAGACTGGGACTGGAAGTACGGTAGCCGGGTTGATCTGGTGAGGCTGATAGTCGGCTCGCGAGGAGACTAGGACTGGCGGGCGGTCACCGGGTTTCAACAAGGTTGAGGGTTTGCTCCGGGGAGGCTTTGTAATCGCTGGGATTGATTAATTCGAGAGAGGTTAAAGGTCCAAAAGGTTCCTTTCTGTATCGTATTTAGCCTCTATATATAGGCTACTGTAGATTCACTTTCCTAATAGGAATGAAATACTATATTTTAGGCCACAGTTATTGGCCTTGAATCAAATCAAAACTCTTAATAGTTTTGATATTATCGTAGGCGATAATTAATAATTACCCGCCTATGTCGCTGCTAGAATATAGGCAGAGATTAATTGCCTCTTAGAATCCTAGATGTGATCGCTGGATGCGAGCAGTAGGATACGCACGTATTAATTGCAAATATATCTTCACGCCCTCACGAGCGCTCATATCTTCATGCAATTAAGGATGATATCTCCTTATGAAACACGGGATGAGCAACATCACAACCCAAATCCATGTAGTCTCATTTTTGGGCCGCAGGTATCGGCCCACTGGCTCAGACCCACTAAAGGATTTCGCCAAAATTACTTTTGGGTTCAAACATTACCAACTTTAGAACAATTAGTTTTTTGTAATATAAATTAGAATGAACCATACTAGAGTTTTTAATTTTATAGTCGTAAACTTTATATTCATCTACTCATTATAGCTTTCTTTTGTACATATGACATCAAGTTTTAGTCATTTTCAATAAAACTGGGTTATTTAACAATCTTTGACTAGATTACTTAAAATACATTACATTAATAGTGCGCATATGTAGTAATGGTCATACGATTGAATTTTTTTATGTTTATTTCTTAATATACATGTGTGTATATTGAAAATTCTTGTGTATAAAGCTAATACATAGATAATTGGTAGATAAACCAAATCAACTTTTCGGTAATTTTCGATTTAAGTTTTATCAGTCTCGATTACCAAAAAATCGGTTTACCAAACTTAAAATATAGGTTGGTATTTCGTCGGTTTGGTAATTACCAAACCAAGTGGCAGCCCTATATGAAACCAACACTTTTCTTACTATCAAGTCTCAACCAATTAGGCTTTTTAAGTCATAATTTTTAACTTCCCTTGTTGTTGCTTCTAATAGCATACTATAATTGTTTTGCCAATTAATTATTTTTTCTTCTCTTTTGCAAGCTAATTATGCAGCTCCCTTTTCTCAAAAGAAAAAAAGAAAAAAATTATGCAGCTCCCTTCTTGTAGAAATTATTGAGAGTATAGATCTCATTTGGGAAAATTGTGGCCTTACAAGTAAGTTTATAAGGGTTTGGACCACTCCATTCATTGTCAAGATTTTGGATGTAAACTCCAGATTACTTTATCGATCATGATATCAAAGCCAAGTTTTCCCCCGTGTGCATGTCTTGCGTCCACATGGACTCCACGTCATCCAATATATGTTGTCCACGTGTATGGCTTGAAAATTTGCCACACGTGTGGGGGCACGTTGAGATTATAGATCTCACATGAAAAAATGAGGACTTTGCAAATGAATTTGTAATTAAGAGTTTGGGTCACTCCATCCATTGTCAATTGATTTTGGATGTGGATTGTGGAGTGATTGACTACATGTGCGAAAGAGATATACTGCTTGGAAAAGTATGCCTCTCCCCCTTGGAACCCTAGCAGCGCCGACTGAAGGAGTAGTGCATGAAGACGGTTGTCCTTGCTGCCCTCGTACAACGCGTCAGACTCACTCCGGTGTCAGCTTTCTCCCTATAGTCTTTCTATAGCTGGCCTTGGCTCTGATTTTGATTGGACCTATTCGATATCTTACTGCAGATCCGATCTTGAGGGAGAAGGATTTTGCTGGTGAGTGCCTAGCCTTTTGGGATGACGATGGTGGGATGGCATATGCTGTTTCGGTGTGGCGTCGGCGGATTTGGCTCGAGGGCGGAGTGTTGATGTTGGTGGAATCGATATGTCTATACCTAGTTTTAATGCCTCATCTGTCGTATGACTGTTGGGTAGTGTTGGCAATGACGACCTAGATTGGATGGAAACTGGCTGAGAAAGAAAGTAATGTGGAAGATCGTCAATGTTGCAGGAGGAACATGGCTGAGGATGGTGGCTGAGATGAGTGGAGGTGCTAGATTAGGTGCCGCCGCTGATTTCGGGTTGTTACAAGGTTGGGAGCCCAGAGAATTTAGGCAGCCCAATTTCTGTAGGAGGCCGAAGGGTGTATTTTATGTCTGGGATATATTATCGTATTTGGGCTCACCTGTAATGCACCTGGCTACAATGATTATGAGATTGATGGAGAGAAACTCTGAGCAACCAAAGAGGAAGAGCGATCGTATTGTGGGTAATTTGAATGAGTTGCCTTATGGTACGGCGGGTGTGAAAAGTGATACTGACTCAGGCGCGAAGACTACAACCAAGAGCCAAGAGACTAACCTGATGCCGAAGTTGTTAGCTACTGCGAAGGCTAAAGATGGTGCTGGTTCCAACCCTAAGGGGGAGGGGCTAACACCTCTTTAAGTTCTCTAGGCTTTTAGACATTCTAGACTCAAGCTTTTTGAAGTAGGGGTAATTTCTATAGGCTTCTCTAAGACATTTCTAACTAGTTGATATTTGTACCACAATTGCGTGATTGGCAGGTTAGACTAGATGAAAATATTTCCCTTAGAGAGCGAGATTAGTCTTGCTGTTCAGCGAGCGTCCCTTTAGACTTTAATGAGTTTAGTTGTGGCTTTGATAAGTTATCTGGTTTGTCCCAGAATTCCTTATGTAAGTTCTGTTAGACTCTGACCTGTTTTCATGGCTTGATTACTAATGAAATCAACTCCTATTTAAAAAAAAAAAAAAGGTTTTGGATGTGAATCTCATATTACTTTATCTCCTTTTTTTTGTGGTAAATATTTATCATTATTTTAGAGGAAGGAACTTGAACTAAAGACGTCAACCAACAAGGTTGTCAAAATTAATAGTTTTGGACCAACAATTAGGTCTTTTTATAACTAACTAATGAGAAACATCCCATAAACTTAATACATGCAGATGATAAATTAATCATAATGAAAATTAGACTAAATTTAAAGAGACATTAAAACGAGAACATGAAAATATATCATTTCAATGATTGGTACTAAAATAGCATTATTTTTGTTTATCCAACTTAAATTTTACTACTACATATTCTACATATTTTGTTTTCTTGATAATTTTCATCAACATCTCAACTAGCTAGCTTCACAAAATATACACAAAACATGAGGATTCCTCATTCACGTACGGCATGCATCAAATGAAAAATAATTCTTACAACAGCTTCACGTTTTACACGATCCACATAATACTTTATCCACCAGTATGATAGTGCTCTCACTCACCAGACAAACAACCAAAATTATTGTTGACGTACATCACAAAGAACAAGGCAAACAAACGGACAAACACCCAATCTCCATCTCTATGGTATATCCGGTCCGGACTTGAGATTTTGAGAATTGAGGTGAAAAATAAAAATGAGTCCATATTTTTTATAGAAAAAAAAAGGTAAAAAAATATTTACAAAAAAAAAACTTGAAAAGAAAACTAAATACACAACAAAAGGGATTCAAACTTAGGCTAGGAGTAACATAAATCAATTTGCCAACTAAATCAATTTTATTATTATTTAGTAAAAGTTGTAAATACGTATTAGTTATGTACTTTGATATAAACCTTACCTCTATATATAGAGGCTAATGAGACTGAATGAGAACACTTTTACTTCCTCCCAACTATTCTCTCCCCATCTTTTTCTTACTTTATAATATGTTATCAGCACGCTTGCTCTATTTTTTAGACTCCATGATGATCTTAAAGTTTTGGGTGCAGCCCCGTTGCTTTTGACCTTAACTTTAATCTATGAGTTTAATATCTTTACTCACTGTGCGATGTGGAAGTTAATCTCCCAATTTTGTTCTTGACATGATCGCGTATTTTCTATTGCACATACCACTTGCATCATTTCTTGATTGAATCTATTTTTCATATCAGTGCGCATTTTTCAAATTTGTGAGGGTCCATCTTCTTCTTTTGTTAGCTATAGTGTACTGGGTTCGTTATAGTAGACAAGATGTCTATCCCTAATAAATAGTAAACTGATCAGTATGGTTGAGAGACCAATATTAATTGGGCTTCATCAGTTTGTTAAAGATTCATGGTGGTCTTGGTTTCTGACTTGTGACGGAATGGGTCGTCTCCATTTATTAAGTTACTTTGACTATTCAGTTGCTTCTTATTCTTATATTTTGAATTCATATGCTCCACAATTTTGCTAAACCTTGATCATCATTCATATATTTTGGCATGCCTATGTGTTTCCTTTCTTTATATGCCAAATTTTTCATTAAAAACCACTGGGTCATGTTTTTCAATTTGTTTTACAGCAAATTAATAAGATTTGTATTATTCAATATATAAATTACTGGCTTTATAGCACTGTTAGTCCTCAGGATGTCATTACTATGATTAATTATTGTCTTGTAGGCTATAACAATTTGGCATACTCAAGTTTGTATAATTTTAAGGGAAAAATGTTAGATGTCTTAAGAACAAGACATTGTATTAAGCTGGACATAGATGCATATATGTAACTGGTATTGGATTCGATTGTCAATAATTGAGGTTGCAGACTTAATTAAATCATATTGGTCCACCTCATTAATCTGTTTTGATTTCAAATTCAAATGATCAGTTATTAGGATAAATCTGATTAGGACAAGTTTGAAATTGCAGTTGAAATGGCATGACAGTTTCTTGATGGAAGAAACTGCCATGCATGGTTAAACTCTATATAATCAGGTTTTGGTCCCTGCTGATACACGTCCCTTTTCTCATTCATAAAATAGTCCCATCTACTTATAGAGAATCATAAAGGTGTAATCAGGAGAAGATCAAAATGAATGAATCAAGCTCTTCAAGTAAGTATGCAGTTCTTCTAGTTTTAACACTTCATGGAAATTCTGGGATTAATGATACTGTATGTATCCTTGCTCTATTTGCACAGAAATGTCTAATTACATGTATTCATTATGAATGTAGATTTGTGTTTGTTTAACGTATAGTTCTATCAATTGGTATCAGAGCATGTCTATATTCATGTGAATTACATGTTCTGTGTGTTTTTCAATTTGAATTCTGGGGTCACACAATAATACGCATATAGTTTGAACATATTTTGTTTGAATAAGAATGCATACATATAGATATAAATCTGAATGTTGTTAGTACAGATTACTAGTATGAATTCATCGATTTACATTGAAATATTTGCTTCAACTAGTTGTTATAAGTATATATATCACATGTTCTGTGATTTTGATACCGTTGGAAATCTCTTTGAACTAAATCCAAGTGAGAAGAAATCTCATTGAGGAAGATTCATGTGAGGCAATGTGATTTTGATACCGTTGGAAATCTCTTTGAACTAAATCCAAGTAAGAAGAAATCTCATTGAGGAAGATTCATGTGAGGCAAAATATCCTCTAGACAGATCTTGGAGAGGCAATATCCCCTTGAGATGGATCCGGGTGAGGAAGAAAATCTTAGATAGATCCCTTTGAGACAGGTCTAATCCTCCTCAATGAATTGGGAAGATCATAAAGACATGAATAAACTTGATAGAATAAGTTTCATTTACTTCATGCTATCAAAGTAGCCTAGTATACAAGAAACTATCTACCTATTCTGTCTACTTCATACAAGATCACATCATAAAACTTAAAATAAAATTGATGTTAATTTCCAAAGAAACATACATCAAGCATTTGGTTTATGATTGTGCATATGCAGAACTGTGAACATTTAGGTATCATTAGAGATGAGTACACCACAAAGGTTGTCAGAATTTTGAAAGTGATTGAGTTTCATTTTTCTGTTTATATGATTTGGCATGGATGAATTTTCAAAACATGAACTTTCATTTCATTTTGGGACTCGAAAATATTCTGGTATTTGGCAAACTAGAATGTTTACTAGATTTTATTGATATGCAGCCATGCATTTCCCTATGAGCATCAGCCAAATTGAGCTTCTGAATGGCTCTAACTTCAGAAAATGGAAATCAAACATTGAGCTCAACTTAGGAATACTTGACTATGATCATGTGCTCAAGGAGGATCCACCTGAGGAATTGACACCAACTGCAAGCAGGGAGGCCAAAGAGAAGTTTGAAAAATGGCACAAACACAACAAAATGGCTTTGATCATGATCAAGAAAAGCATACCTGATAATGTGAGAGGAGGCATTCCAGATTCTGAGTATGCCAAGGAGTTCTTCAACTCCATTGCTGAGAAGTTTAAAATCTCAGATAAGGCTGAGATAAATAATCTCATGAAATCACTCATGAGAATGGAGTTCAATGGGAAAGGCAGTGTTAGAGAATTCATCATGAGAGGTTCTAATGTTGCTGGAAAACTAAGGGGACTGAATATGGCTGTAGAAGATTCATTCCTGGTGTACATGCTACTAAACAAACTACCAGAAGAGTATGATAATCTGAAATCACTCTACAAGACTCAGAATGAGCAGTGGACTGTGAATGAATTGATCTCACTCTGTGTTGAAGTCGAAGATGAAGTCAAGAAGAAAGGAAAAGAGATTTCAGTGAATTTAGTTACCAAAATGCAAAATAAGAAAAGGTTTGGAAACAATTGCAACAAAGGCAGCACCTCAAAACTTACAGTTAAGACTGACAACAATAAGGGTAAGTCTTCTAAGCCTGCTATAGTGATGAAATGTTTCTTTTGCAAGAAACCAGGGCATTTTAAGAAAGATTGTGAGGGTTTCAAGGCTTGGCTAACTAAGAAAGGTAATTTTCTGTCAAAACCAGTTTTTAATCTAGAAACAAATGATTTTCTGCATGACAATTCATGGTGGTTTGACACTGGCTCACCTATACATATTGTCAATTCATTGCAGGGATTATCAAGAATAACAATCCCAAACAGGAATGAGACAAAGGTGTGCACTGCAAGTGGCCAAAAAGTAGCTGTAAAAGCTGTAGGAATTGTCAAGCTTGTGTTTAGGAACAATTATGTACTAGAATTGAACGATGTTTATTGTATCCCTAGTATAAGTAGGAATCTTATTTCTGGCTCTCAGTTTGTGTCAAACAATGGTTTCAAGTTCTCTAGTGACAATAAAACTATGCTATTCTATCATGATTCAGTATGTTTTGGTCAAGCTAAAATTATAGATGGTTACTGGTTTGTGGATTGTGTTTATGCATCATCTGTTTCAAATCAAAATCAGGAAATTTTCATGTTGAACAAAAGTCCTGCTGTCAAAAGAAAATTTGATCATAATTCTTCATCTTATTTATGGCATAAAAGACTTGGCCATATTTCTAAGGAAAGAATGAAGAATCTGATTAAACAAGGAATTTTACCACCTTTGAACTTTGAAGATTTTGAAACCTGCATTGATTGTTTGAAGGGAAAAATGACTAACTCTAGAAGGACAGGTTCAAAAAGATGTGAAAATTTGCTTGACTTAGTGCATACTGATGTTTGTGGCCCTTTTCCAGTAAATACCATCTGTGGGAATTGTTATTTTATTACCTTCATTGATGATTTTTCAAGATATTGCTATATTTATTTAATTTCTGAAAAATCACAAGCCTTGGATACCTTCAAAATCTTTAAAACTGAGGTTGAAAGACAAACTGGAAGACTTATAAAGGTTGTTAGATCTGATAGAGGAGGTGAATACTTTGGAAAATATTCAGAAAAAGGCCAGCACAAAGGTCCATTTGCACTGTATTTGCAAGAATGTGGCATTATGGCACAGTACACCACTCCATACACTCCACAACAAAATGGAGTTTCAGAAAGAAGGAACAGGACCTTGATCAACATGGTTAGGAGTATGATTTTGAGATCAGGTTTACCAAAATTTCTGTGGGGAGAAGCATTAAAGACTGCTAACTACATTTGTAACAGAACTCCAAGTAAATCAGTTTCTAAAACACCTTTTGAGTTGTGGTGCGGCTACAAACCAAGCTTAAATCATTTCCATGTGTGGGGGTGTAAGGCAGAGGCAAGAGTGCATAGTGTTGAAGCTGGGAAACTTGATTCTCAAACCTTGAGTTCTTATTTTATTGGTTACTGTGACAAATCCAAAGGCTACAGATTTTATTGTCCAAGAAGAGGGACTAGGATTTTTGAATGTCACAGAGCTATTTTCTTTGATGAGTTGATTGATCAACAAGAAAGTGTGGATGATGAAATGGATACAACAAGTTCAGTGCATAGCAGATTTGAAGATTGGTTCATATATCCTACTTACTGTGATGATGTTGAAAGCAATAATACTCTTCAAACGGAATTACTTCCATTGCAACAAATACAAAATGATCAAGTCAACATTGTGGGAGAAGTCCAAGGTGAAAATGCAGAAGTTGCTCAAGTAAATGCAGAACCTGAAATTGCAGAACCAGTAGTTCTGAGAAGATCAGGGAGAGAAAGAAGGTCAGCAATCCCTGATGACTATCATGTTTATCAAATAGATGCAGAACCTGACATAGGAGCAGAAGATGATCCAACATCAGTCAAGCAGGCAATGCAGTCTATAAACAGTGTTAAATGGAGAGAAGTCATGGAGGATGAATTGCAAAGCATGTCAAAGAATGAAGTATGGTCCTTGGTGGATAAAACTGATGCATGTAAACCTATAGGCTGCAAATGGGTTTTCAAGACCAAAAGAGATGCAGATGGGAAAGTTGAAAGGTTCAAGGCTAGACTAGTTGCTAAAGGCTATAATCAGAAAGAGGGAGTTGACTACAATGAAACCTTCTCACCAGTTTCCACAAAAGATTTCAGAATGCTTATGGCCTTGGTAGCACATTTTAACTTGGAGCTGCACCAAATGGATGTAAAGACAGCATTTTTGAATGGAGATTTGAGTGAGGAAATCTATATGTTGCAGCCAGAAGGTTTTGTGGAAGATGAAAGAAAAATTTGCAAGCTTAGAAAGTCAATATATGGGCTCAAGCAAGCTTCAAGGCAGTGGTATCTGAAATTTGACAAGGTGATTACTGATTTTGGTTTTCTGGAAAACAAGCTTGATGAATGTGTTTACATGAAGACCAGTGGGAGTAATTTTGTCTTTTTGATATTATATGTGGATGACATTTTGCTAGCAAGCAGCAACATATGTTTGCTAAAAGAGACAAAAGTTTTTCTTTCAAAGCAGTTTGATATGAAAGACATGGGGGAAGCACATTATGTACTTGGAATTGAAATTACAAGGGACAGAAAACAATGTGCATTGGGACTGTCACAAAAGAACTACATAGATAAAGTACTCCAAAGATTTGGAATGCAGGATTGCAGGCAAGGAGAAGCACCTATATCTAAAGGAGACAGATTGCACAAAGGGCAATGTCCAAGCAATATTCTGCAGAAAAGGAGTATGGAAAATGTACCATATGCAAGCCTAGTTGGAAGTTTAATGTATCCTCAGGTATGTACAAGACCTGACATATCCTTTGCCATAAATATGTTGTCAAGGTACCAAGCAAATCCAGGATATGAGCATTGGGTTGCAGGTAAGAAGGTTTTTAGGTATTTGAAGAAAACCAGGAATCATATGCTGGTTTACAAGAAAATTGAAGATGAAGATTTTGAGATAAAAGCATATGCAGATGCTTCATACAAGTCTGATATGGATGATTTAAAATCCACTTCAGGCTATGTTTTTGTTTTGGCTGGAGGTGCAATTTCATGGAAAACTGCCAAGCAAAGTTTGACAGCAACTTCAACATTCCAAGCAGAATATATAGCTATTTTTGAAGCAACTGGTCATGCACTGTGGTTAAGGAATTTTGTATCTCAATTGAAGCTAGTGGAATCTATTGAGAGACCTATGATCATCTATTGTGACAATGCATCTGCAGTGTTCTTCTCAAAGAACAATAAAAGATCATCTGGATCTAAGAACATAGATGTGAAGTATTTTGCTGTTAGAGAAAGTGTGAGAGATGGTGAAATAGAAGTGGTCAAAATTGGAACAAAGGATCAACTAGCAGATCCTTTGACAAAGGCATTACCTGTGTCTATTTTCATTGAGCACATCAAAACTATGGGAGTTTTGGGAAGCTTGGATGCTGATATGAACTAATCACATTATATCTAATACTATGTGTTCTGGTTTTATTCATTAAGAGCGAGTAAAATATTGTAGTTCATTTACATTAATGTATTTAATGTGTTGTTTGCTGCAAAATAAAGTTGTACAACTATGGATGCTGTTAATGTAACAGTATATTTGCAGACAAATGATTTTAGAATGAAATAAATTCAGTCTTCAATGTATGTTGAAATTTTGGTAGGACTATATATATATGCTTAACTGCAGATGATTGCTCAAGTTTAAGCATATATTCACTATTGTACTTTGAGGTAATTCATGTGGTTTTTACTTGCTGCAGTGTGGCTTTGGAAAGCTGGTGATTTACTAACTCACCAAGACATTCTTTGGTTCATTACAGTTTAAGTATAACTGACAGAATTTTGAGAACGGATTTGTGATGTGAATTGGATTCAAGTGCACACTCTAGTATGCTATGTTATATGTGTATGTCTAAGTCCTAACAATGTCTAGTTCAGTGGGAGATTGTTAGATGTCTTAAGAACAAGACATTGTATTAAGCTGGACATAGATGCATATATGTAACTGGTATTGGATTCGATTGTCAATAATTGAGGTTGCAGACTTAATTAAATCATATTGGTCCACCTCATTAATCTGTTTTGATTTCAAATTCAAATGAGTACAGTTATTAGGATAAATCTGATTAGGACAAGTTTGAAATTGCAGTTGAAATGGCATGACAGTTTCTTGATGGAAGAAACTGCCATGCATGGTTAAACTCTATATAATCAGGTTTTGGTCCCTGCTGATACATGTCCCTTTTCTCATTCATAAAATAGTCCCATCTACTTATAGAGAATCATAAAGGTGTAATCAGGAGAAGATCAAAATGAATGAATCAAGCTCTTCAAGTAAGTATGCAGTTCTTCTAGTTTTAACACTTCATGGAAATTCTGGGATTAATGATACCGTATGTATCCTTGCTCTATTTGCACAGAAATGTCTAATTACATGTATTCATTATGAATGTAGATTTGTGTTTGTTTAACGTATAGTTCTATCAAAAAACTTATCCAGTTACACAATTCTATGCATATATATGATCTGGGCATATCAAATTTAATGATTATGAGTATACCCTTTGAATATAGGTACGTCATTTTATTAAATTAATTACATCAATATCAAATTTCTCCTTATCATAAGTTTCGAGAAAGTGATCCATTAAACCCAAATTCGTGATCGAGAATTTTGTAATTAAAAGAGATCAGAACCTATAGTTTCTTGATCCTTAATTACATGAGGACTTGAAGTTCCTCAATGATCATACTCACTAGATGACAACCTAAAGTCCCTCACTTATAAAGTATGACCGTGAAGCTAATCATCTCAGATCTTACATATCTGATTACTGGCTCTAGAAGAGCACATAATATTATTACCAAAGATGTACAATCTCGCACTACTATGGTCTCATTGTATAGTAAGAAAGTCGATTGACATGGCTACACCATGAAATACCACCAGAAGTGGATCATGGCAAGAGAGAAATCATGAGTCAATATAAATACTCTCCTAACATCCACGTATGTGAGGAAATTGAAAATTGGGCGTGTGTCTACGGTACACTATATGGTGGAGTTTTTGTCAAGGCACTGGTCAGATTAAATTGCATTGACTAATAAGAACATTGAGATTCATCTCACATGCCTGACGTCTTTTGCTTATAATAAGCAAAGTTGAAAGCACTATTGTGTTATTCCTCAAATTTATTGTAACCTCTTGAGTTCCAATTAAAACTAAATGTTTCTTATTCTGATTATCTAGGAACCTGATGTTCCTTAAGAGGTTGTTACAAATTGAAAAAATTTAAACCTCAAGTTTCTTGGATCTCCAATTATATGAGGGCCTGAAGTCCCTCCTCTTTATGAAGTCCCTCCTCTTTATGACTACACATTTATATGTGACACAGAACTTGAGGTTCTCCACATGATAAAGTTACTTGTTCTTATGGATTGTAGTCTTTAACTCGAAATTTTCGAGTATATCATTTTGGCTAGCAGTTCAAAATGAAGTTGGTCCATTCCAATTATCAGTATTTCATAATTAATGTTTACTGAAGCTAAGGTAACAACCATATCAAGAGTTGTAGATCTTGATCTATGGCACCAAATGAATTACTATCATGTTACCGAATTTGAAATATTGTTGCATTAATTGCTCACTATATGGTTGGAGAAGACTTTTATGCCATCGGATATATACTATATCGAATTTTCTGCAGTAAATTATGATGTCATGAACCAAATACACTATTTTGGCTTGACCGGTTACGTCATCTTTTGTCTACCATGTTGCATGGAATCACTTACAAGTTTTGATGATTGCTAACCTTATATACAAGCAAATTATTTATTTACCACATATTTGCGAGTTGTCACTTTAATGAGACTATCCTTGTAACGCCCCAAACCGCACCTCACCAACTTGAGCACGTCACAGTGCCGCGAGTCTCTAAAACATAAACCGAATGCTCGATTTACATTATAGAGAACCGCTAGGCATTTTGTTTGAAAAACTTTTTGTAAAAACACAGCGGAAGCTACAAAAAAATTTGAGGTGAAAACTTGAATTGCTAGCAACTATTTGGTTGGTTTAGAACTTGGATAAAGGCGCACACTGGGTACGGATTTCAATGAAAGAGAATCCAACTGAGTTTAACCCGAGGCTAGATAACAACAAGCTCCGAAGCACGAAGTTTGAGAAATGAGATTTAGCACAACTCCAGACAAGGGTTTACCGAACTTGTTATGCACACCCAGCTCCGTCCGCTATTGTCCCGTCACCAGTGCACAGTACCTGCATTCATACTGTTGTAGGGGTGAGCTTTCGTCCTCGCTGCTCAACAGGAACTCTAACTCGACTAGGCATGAAACCAATAAATAGATTTTGGAGCTCCAGTATGAAAATAGGCTTAAACCAAGTATTTGAAAATCAACGACAAACTTTAATATTTTCAACTTGAAAACTGATGCATGATGCTTAAATAAATACGGCGCCAAATCCAAGTGTTACCTGATGGCCGGTCCCACAGACCCACTACACGACCTTACCTCAAATTAATTCATCACCAGGTAAGCGTAGCGAGAGCGTCCGCTACCTAGCTACACACATGGATCGGGTCGTCATTGCGATCGTTCACCGTCCGACCGGTGTAATGATAGGAGCATTTTAATGCGACGTTTTAACTGCATTTCCCTACATTTCTTACGTTATTTCCTTATTAAAATCCTGTTTAGGAAAGTTTCCATTCTTTGATTGGGAAAGTTCCTATTTGTAGAAAGTTTATATTTTTGTAGTTTCTATTTATCATTTTTAGTAAGTTGCCATTTTTCATTTTAGGAAAGTTTCTATTTTTCTTATTAGTTTCTATTTTTAGGACCTCCAAGCAAGTGGAAAATCTTGAGGAGGAAAATCAAAGTTGCAACCAAGTGGAAAATCTTGAGGAGGAAAATCAAAGTTGCAACCAAGTGGAAAATCTTGAGGAGGAGAATCAAAGTTGCAACCAAGTGGAAAATCTTGAGGAGGAAAATCAAAATTGCAACCAAGTGGAAAATCTTGAGGAGGAAAATCAAAGTTACAAGCAAGTGGAAAATCTTGAGGAGGAAAATCAAAGTTGCAACCAAGTGGAAAATCTTGAGGAGGAAAATCAATTCAAGTTGAACAAGTGATAAACAAGTGGGAATATATTTTTTACAAATTTGTCTAACATATCTAGCCCTTCATTTATGTTCATCTCCACCCTCCATTCATCATTTTTTGGGCTATAAATACACTTCTCCTCTCACTCTCAAAATACATTCCTTCATCCATTTCATCTTCTTGTCTCACCATTTCCTCTCCATTTTCCCACCAATTCCTTCATCCATCTCATCTTCTTTGTCTCTCCATTTCCTTTCCATTTTCCTTCTCCATTCTCTAGTTGCAAAGTTCTGCATTTTCAAGCAAGGAGAGGAAGAAGAAGAAGGAGCCGTGAAGATCATATCCTCCATCATCCACCTTGAAGGCTTGCTTCCAAGATTCAAGATCCAACCATCTAGCTCTCCATCTCCATCTCCACTCACGGTGTAATTCGTTCCTTTTCCTTGTAACCTTTTTGGTTTCCTTGTTTGATTTCGTATGAACTTGTTTCTAGTTAACAATAATGTTTAGGGCAAAGTTTAAGCCCAATTTCTATGTTTAAATAAAGTTTTTGAATTCTATAATTGTGATTCTAAGTCGCTTATGTGAGTTTGTTCGATTAAATTTGCTTTACAGAAAACTTTTATATGTTTATCTTATTTGGGTCGACACTTATAGGATTTGCATGTAATTGGTGCTAGGTTTAAGAACATGAAATCGACTTTTCGTTTTATGTAACTTGAATCAAAAGTAGTAAAGGTTCTGGACAAGAATCGAATTTAATTGAAGAGGATTGCAATTAGGTGGACTTTTCCATAACTAAGTTGTACACTTGAGTTGATAGCCTTTCTCTATGTCTAATGCATTGAACATGTCATGATTGACTAGCTTTCTAGGGCTTGATTGCATGTTTGATAGGATTAATCTAGGTGCTTTCGCTTAGGTTAATTAGCATTGAAAAGTAAAATATGGGAAATCATTTGCTTTCGAATGTTTCACACGATCAACTCCTCTCTCATGACTTGGAAGAACAATTATAGGGTTTGAATCGAATTTGATTACATGGAATTGATTTTGATCTTTGTTCCTTGCGTTCCACCCTTGTATATATGTTTTTACATTTTCTTTATTTTATTTATTTTAATTTTAATTTTAAGAATCCTAATCCCCCCCTTATTTGTGTTTACTTGTATATATTTATTCTTTATTTTATTTTTGTAAATAATACTTTATTATTTTAATTCTTTATTTGTTTATACAATTGTATATATTTATATTATTTATTTTATTTTTGTAAATAATACTTTTCTTTATTTGTTTCACAATTACAAGTGTACCCTCAATCCCCGGAATAGAACGATCCCTATTTGCTTATACTACTAACGATATTTTCAGGGTTAAATTATGCGCTCGCTTTGAGCGCGTCATGTAACTAACCCTCCGGAGGTTTTAGGGATCGAACCCAAGGAAGTCAGAGCTACCCTTCGCTCTCAAGCCATCACATTTCTCACGTGGTTTGATTAGTATGCTTTGCATTTGAACATAATCAAACCATACCAACTAACATGCATCATTTAATAACAATATAAGAAATCACTAACCGAGGAGAGTCCTGAATCCCTACCTGGATTCCGATGCTTTCTCTCACATACTCCGAGAGTTGCGAACCTTCTGTTCCTCGGGTAACTGGAATCCTAAATTCCGACATTTCGATAGTCAATATCTTTTGAACAACTAAACGAAATCTCGACGATTAATAAATCGTCTAAACCTACTTTTCCTAGTTTGACCAGGAGTTGACCAAGGGTTGACCACCTTGACCATTTGACCATGTTTGACCAATCGAGGTAGACTCGATAATTACCTAAATTATCGAGCATTGACTTGAAGTTACGTTATCGACCAAACATATATTGAGTGTATCCGATTACCAGGCCACCCAATACATGTATAAACATTAATTTCTTTCTTTACTTATTATCACACCACGAAATACACAAACAAACCAATAACGACGTCACTAACGAAAAATCTCAAATTTACTTAACCGTTTAGCCACATAGTAACTCCATGGAATTTACTATCGACACCCAAGCTTTATAGCTTCACCAAAATTTTGATTTTTCCACAACCCATTCATAAATTCTAAACTGTTATCACCGTAATAACAACAACCACAATCAGACATGATAGTCATAATCCAATCACATCGACACACAACCCATTCTGCACCTGCAATCGAGCTTATACACATTTAAACAACCAACTATCCATTTCAAGGCCACAACAACAGGTTATCCACTCACTTTCAAACTCAACCTTGAGTAACCAAACTTAGAACAAGCGTAATATAATCTCAGCCAAACAACCCATTCAGTTCATCTAACCCCCAAGTATTATACCAAGATCAAAACTTGGTTCGAGAGTTGAAATATACCTTCAAGAGCTACTGTGAGCAAGCTCGATTGAACAGGGACGATGATGAACTGGGAATCCAACACCAGCTAGCAGTTCTTTGGAATTTAGCTTCAGTTTAGAACGACAAGCATCAACAGGTGGAGACAAAATGCAGAGCGAACCAAGAGAGGCCAGAGAAGTCGCCTGCGTCGAAGAGCAGAGCCGGAACCGAAAGGAATCCAGAAACCTAATTCATCAGAACTCACCCCAATCCGAAAACTAAGTATCAAATCATGTATAATATGGCGAAGGGATGAATTTCCATACCGAAACTTGCAGAAATCGCCGGCGAAAGCTTGGACCTTCACCGTCTGCTCTTCATTCTTGTCACGTGCATGGACGATCCAAGAGCATCAGGCTATAGGCGACGAAGAGGCAAAGAAGATGGTGGTCGTCCGTCGTCGATCGGTGGCCGGACGAAGTAGCGCCGGTCGGAGCCTGTTGCTGGTTGCTGTTTCGGGTCAGAGAGCTCTAAGCTCTCTCTCTCGACTGTTCTGAATCAATTGAGTTTGGGGTCCTTCCTTTAAAATGAAATCAAGGGCCCAGATCAAGCGGTGGAGTCGGTGGATGGCTAGGATGACGCCAACTGTTTCCTAATTTCTTAATTTAATTTCTAAAATTCCTCAACTTCAGAAAATAGTTAAAAAAAAATAGCTCGGGTATCCGGAAAATTCCCCGAAAATTTCCACGAACTCGTCGTGACGTGTACTTTACTATCCAACTCCTAAATTGAGGATTTCACTTGGTGAAAATTTCTGAAAATATTCTCGAGTACTTTAGCAATTATCGAGATCGTAAATAAATAATTTGTCGAACGATCTCAAATTAAGCTTGATAAATTTTCTGGGGTTCACAATCCTCCTGCCATGAGGGGAAGAAAGATTATCCATGAAAAACAACATGAATTGGTGTGAGATATTTATCCACCGACTCATTTTGATTTTGGGAAATATCTAAGCCAGTGATTTGATGAAAGATAGTGACAAAATTATATGCTAAATGCAAAAGCATCTAGCTACTTGGGTTAAAGTCCCTGAGACCAACCATATTAATACAAATAATGTAGAGTCCATTTGATTTATGGGATGCAACTGTATCCAATTGACATGATTCTCCTGAAGCAAATGTCATTAAACAATATCACAGCTCCTAATATGGCTACACATACAAAGGGTGTAAGTACGCCATTAGGAAATGATGTCTTGGTGATACAATAATAAATCAATATGGTTAATGCTAATGAACAATTAAAGCATGTTTTGACCTAAATCTTGGTTTGGGTTCGTCACCAACCAATGAACATCTTCACTCCAAAGAAAGTGATAGATTTTTTAACGCATTTTTTTAGCATGGTCAAAATAAGACAGTCTTCCCGCCATTGGGGGGAGGAAAGACTACTGTCATTTGAATAATGGCGTGAATTTGTATGGATTATATCCACCAGGTCTAAAGTTTTAACCTCCCAAAAAGGGAAGATCATACAAGCCCTATAGTGCTCTATATGAGATTATAAGTAGAAAGATCCACATTCGCTACATAATTCATCTATGAGAGATGATTGTCCTAGAAATGACAATGTATGCTCTAGAAGTGGCATGGGTTCCCAATATCAATAAGCTTATTATAGTTAATTCATGCATATAAGAATGTGTGGGATCTATGATTGTTGATCATCAATGATAATTTACATTTGGTAGCTACCAAAAATCTTTAACGGCTGTATGGATGTTATACCACGTTTCACCATGAATGTAGACAAAGTATATTATTAGCCAAATTGGAAAGAGACAATTCCAATGAAATTGAATAATTAAAACGTGATGAAATACTTGGACCTTTAACCCTACAAGTTACAAAAAGGTATTTATTGAAGTGAAGATAAATCACTATGACACAATGTCTATTTATAGAGACATGAGATTATGAATACCTTCCCTTATACGAATGACAATTTTCTATAAGTACAGTGTTACATATAGCTGTTATATTGACGAGAGATTTATGGCACGTTGTCATCGTATATTATGAAGATCTTAAAGACACATTGCTAAAAGCAAAATCTCAAAAGTAAAGTGTCATTGTAAGCGTATTGCTTATCAAATCCTCAAGAGATTCAAATACATGAATAATTCAAATGCAAGTCCATGAAAGGTTGAAAGAGCCTGAAGCTCACTCATGGAATCAAAAGTCTTAAGCTAGCTCATATGTACTTATTCCGTTATAGTTAACGTGACCTAAATTGCCTCAATGAGTAATATGACAAGACTATGAAATCGAATTCGAATTATGAATATAATGTTGCAACATATTCTAACTTTCGCAAAGTTTTGAATTATTTAGAGCTCTTAAAGAGCTTATATGAGACATAACAATACATAAACATATTGATGTGTATGGCTAGGTATGCCATGATGATTTTTCTATGTTTTAAACTATACAAAGATAAATGTATCAATTTCTTTATATTGTTTAACTATTACTTGGTGTATGAATTTGAGTATATGAGATTGTTTCTAACCTTATTAAATGAGGTAAGACTTATTGAAAATCGTCTAGCTTTGTTAGTATTGCTTTAACTTTGCAGGTATGAAAATTTGTGATGAGAGCCCCTATATGCAAAGCACACATGGTCTCACTTCAATGATAGACACATCAAACTACTATACATGTTACATGTAGCTTATTGCATACATAATTGAGGCTTGTAACAATTAGGGGGAGCATCCAGAAGCATGCTACCTAGGACATATGCGCGTTGTGCTCTTTTTGTCCTTCGACCAGGGTTATTTTTGTCCCTTTGGGTTTTTGTTACCTGGCAAGGTTTTTAACGAGGCAACAATAATCGCGTCCAACCATCATTCATTGGTGAACATCCAAGGGGGAGTGTTGTAAATATTATTATCTATGTGGATGTCCATATAAATACGTATTAGTTATGTACTTTGATGTAAACCCTACCTCTATATATAGAGACTAATGAAACTGAATGAGAATACTTCTACTTCCTCCCAACTATTCTCTCCCCATCTTTTTGTTACTTTATAATAGTAAAAGACTTACATTTTATTTACTTAATAATTTTTTTAAATACCCAAAAAAAAAAAATTAGACCCCGACAAGACACTGAACCCGAGACAGCTGACTCACAGGCCTCATGTCAGGTTCGGGTCTAATATATCTTAACAATCCAAACATACGTTTTATTTTAAGGTAATAAATAGTACCTATTATAATCTTAGTTTTTCAAAGCTTGCCATTTTGGACTTTTGTTTCAAGTTGCTGCTGCTTTTCCTCGTAGATTATCTTGTTGCTTAAAGCTCTTTGTTTCTTCTGAATCTCTGTTGGAAGCTTCACTTCTGTTGCCAAACCCACAAGTTCAAGAAATCTTATGACATACCAAGTAACATCAATTTGCCACCATTCCAAGCCATGTCGAGCTGAGTGCTGAAAAGCATGGTGATTATTATGCCAACCTTCTCCATGTGCCAGCAATCCAATCAACCTGGGGATAAATAACATTTTTCTCATTTAATTACCATATATAAATATATATATATATATATATATATTTACATAAACATGCTAGAGTGCATATAGCAGCTAAGTTTATTAGAAACAAGATCTTGAACGTATTTTAAAATGTTAGCCAGGCTACCGGGAAAAAAAATTCGAGACATCTATCAGAAAATTAATTAGCAATAGATTGAGGGATTTGATATTGATCTAACATGTTATTTTGTAAGGTTAGCTAGGCTATCATGAAAAAAAAATTAGACGTCTATCACAAAACTGATGTGCAATAGATAGAGGAGTCTGAAATTAGAGGTTTTGCAATGCTTAGATATTCCGATGACATATTCTATATAGGCTTAATTGTCAAAATATCTCTTAAATGTAGATATAATTGTCAATTTACACCCTGAATTTGCAGTTGCATATCCGTCAATTCTAAAGTTTTCTATCCACATGTGAGGCATGTGTCCTGCACATAAGGGGTAATAAGGTCATATTAATATTTTTAAAATTTTAAAGTTTTCCTAATTAAGAGCAAATATACATAAAAATGAAAAATATTTTTTAGAGGTTGAGATTTATGGCCTTCGATTTTTTTTTTTGTTAAATTACATCAATAAAAATAAAAGTAAAAAATTATTGAATTGATGTTGTCATTTACCAAGAAACCACTAATTAATGGAGTCTAGTTTTTGGACTTTCATCTAATTAATAACTATTGAGATATTTAAATCAAGGTTCAATTTCATAGTTCAATAGTGGATGTAGTCCGGTCATTTTTTCTTTGTTAATTGCGGTCCATTGACTATTTGTTCTGTCCAATTAAACCATTCAAGTCAAGAAAGGAAACAAATTTAAATTACCTGATTTTGCGAAATTTTCATTATTGCGGACTACAACCAATATGGAGTCTAGTTTTTGGACTTTCATCTAATTAATAACTATTTTATTGAGATAATATAATGCAATTTTATTGCAAAAAAAAAAAGGCAAAGTGTGGGATAATAATAGGTGGAAGACAATAAATCTCCATACTAATTTTTTAATGTATATTTGTTATTAAATAAAATTAAAATATTAGCGCGTATATGTAGGGCACATCCCTCATATTTGGATGGAAATGTCGGAATTAACGGAGGGGGGTAAATTGATAATTTTCGCCAATTTTGCGAATTGCAAATTTGGAGTTGTAAATTGATAATTATAACCAAGTTTAAGAGATGTTTTGACATTTATGCCTTCTATATATTCTCCAACAAAATCTTACCAATTGTTTCTAGATAAATCACCAGTTTCCCAGATTTGCTGTCCCCATGTATGACAAATTGAATTTATTCCAAATGTAGCATGGAGAAAAAGCACCGTCCTCACTCCCTGCAAAAGAAAGAAACTAGAGCAAGATAATTAATATGTGAATTTGATAGTACACAGAAAACAAACAGTGATTTACTTTATCCGTCGATCATTCGAAGGCAGAAATTAACCATCAAGAATTTTTTGCTGGTAGCAAGTGCCAGGAGGTACTAGTTAGGGTGGGAAAATAAATAAAATAATTTGGAGGTTATTGTTTCGAATTAATAAAAAAGAATATTTTGGTGACAGTAGCAAACTAAATTCAGTACTAACAAGGAGGACAATATATAGGATCAATTGTGCGTTATACCATTCCCCAAACCAGAAAGGGCATTCCTCCCAGAAAATACAATAGAACTCCGAGAGCAATATAATGAAGAGGGTATGTATAATGGAGAAACATATAGTATGGTTGTCTTTTCAAATCTCCAACATTCTTTAGTCGTGGTTCATACTGCAAAAAGAAATTAGAATTTGTAAGCTCGACACACATATTCTTCAGTTGTCCATTATTGGCATATATATTTTGGTTCCAGGATTCCATAATTTCTACTAATCAATCTTTTTGCTGTTAATTTTCTGCTTATATCTAGCATATTTAAATTGTATGTAAATTATCTAACACCATAGAGATTAGTAGAGAAGAGGGCTATAGCTAGGATTCAGACTCCACCAGATGGAGAGAGGGAGATAATATTTACATTTCCGTTTCGACCACGGTAATCGATTGTCCAACCAACATGACTAAACCAGAATCCTCTGACTGGGCTATGAGGGTCTTTCACTGTGTCTGTAAACTGATGGTGGGATCTGTGTACGCTCACCCAATCAAGTGGACTTCTCTGCAAACCGAAAACATGTAACCGATTGAAGAACAAAATATAGAAGTGAAAATTCATCATCTCATTGATCTTATTTAGAGTGATTAGATAATTTTCAGACACAAACCTGAAGTGATAGAACCCCACAATAGGCAAAGAAGTACTCGAGCCATCTGGGAAGCTTAAAGCTTCTGTGGGACAGATTCCTATGGAACGAGAGGGTTACACCGACACCTGAGACAAAGTAGAGCGCAATGGCCAGCCAAAACGCAGTCCAGGTGAAGTAAAACGGTGCAAAAAGAGAAAGGAAGTGCAAGAAGACTAGGCTAGTGAAAGTGCCTATGTCCACGAAGTTCCACTCCCTCCCCCAAAACTCCACTCGCCATTTCACCAGCCAATGGTCCCAATCAAGCATTTTCAGCTTGATCTGCTTGATTCTGTGTCTTTTATCTTCTGTGCGTATGAGAATACAAGATATAACACACTACGTGGTGAGAATATTTCGGGTTAGTGCAGCTGTGTGTTAGTTTTATATAAGGGTGATGGAAACGATGGTTGCAACTCATTATTTATTTTGTTGGTCAATTGGTGGTTGAGGAACTCAGCTACCTTTGCTCCCACAAAATCACGATTAACCGAATAACCATAATTCTCACGCATGATATCCTTTGCCTTTATTATTGTGCTAGTCTTATATAGGGGCTTCAAATCCTCTGTCCCAAAATCCCTGTCTTCCATTCAAGTTGTTACCCATGTCCTGCCACCTAAGACAATTTAGCAGCCACTTACCTTTGTTAGCCTACTTTTTCTATTTTTGTCTTTGCTCTCGCAAAAGCAGATCTCTCTCTCCCTCTATGGGGAGACCAGATCATGTCAATATGGAATCCAGTCCTACTGATATGAATAGCAATGCAGACCAGATCATCGACAACACCATACAAACTGACCCATATGAATTCAGAGTTTCCGACCTCTACACCAAGTATGCATAACATCTGGTCTTTTTCTTTCTTCACCTTCTGCTCCTAATAGAAGAATCATGGCATTTTAGATTTAGAGAGGTAGCTAGAATAGCCTTAATCAATTTTAGTTTCTAGATTCCTTTGCTTCTTATCATGCGGGTTATTTGGACTTCCTTGAAATTAAAAGACTACTTAAGTTTCTTTTTAATATCATGAATCCTGGATTTCATGGATAGAAATTTATTGATGAGAATTACTGGGCATATGTGATTGAGGCTTTGAAGTGGGAGAGTGGGCCTGGACTGGCCGACTGGGCAAGAGAAGAAGAAAATAAACGAGAGATTATTCAGAGCACCGCCGTGCACTTGCACCAACATAAATGAATGGTTAGATTGCATTAAATACACTTTTTGTTTATTAAAAATAAAGTTGATAATAAATATCAATGGTTGAGATTATTTTATAAGGGTTGGGTCACTTGCACCGTCGGTGCATAGAATAATTTCCAGAAAATAAACTCTAAATTTACTTTTATTAGTTTTTTTTTCCCCTTTTTTTTGGTGTAATTAAGAGTTAACACTTAATAGCTCAAAAAAAGAAACGAGTTAATAGAGTATTAATAAGCAGGACAGGTGTCGCAACTTGAATGGGAGACAAGGAAGGAGACGGGGTTTTGGGACAGAGGATTTGATGCCTTATATAGGGGATTAGGGGGTGCGGGACAAGGTGGTTAGGGGTGTAAATGAGCCGAGCCAGAGCGAATACCAAAGTGATAATGTTCGGCTCATTTGCTTTTTATCGAGCTCGAACCGGACTAAATCTGGAATTTTTTTTTCCATGCTCAAGCTCGGCTTGGCTTGAATATTTTTCTTAAGCTCGAGCTAGGCTCGGCTTGGCTCGGCTCAATTTATTGGACGAGCTTGAGCTTGAATAGGCACGTCTTGGCTCATTTGACTTTAAATTTTAAAAAAAATGAAGAAATAAAATTTAAAATAATAATCCAAATTTGATGTCTAACCATCACACAAACCCTTTACTCAGATTCTCTTCCGATTGAAAAGGAAGATAATAAAAAGAGTTAAACATTTGAGATTAGAAAAATTATATTTTTATTTATATTATAAATTTTCATGAGTCGAGTTTTGATACATGTTGAGTTTTAACAAATTCGAGCTACTCACGAGCTAGACGAGCCGAATAAATTATTGTTCAAGCGCGGCTCGTTATTTGGTCGAGCTTATTATTGAACTCAAGTTTGGCTCATTTATCTTACGAACACGAGCCAAACGAGCTACAATCGAGTCGAATACGAGTTGAACACGAGCTGTATTCATACCTATTTACAGCCCTAAAGGTAGTTGCAACTTGTTATTTATCATAGTTAGTAAAAAACGAGACGCGTATAATTTGGCAAAGAACCGTATGTATATTATTCGGTTTACCTGGTCTAACGATAAGGTTAAATATTCGGTCAAAAAAAATCGATACGGTAAATTTATAAGTTTGAATTATACGTGTATAATTCGGCAAGTAGTAGAAAAAATGGGTTCGAAAATACGGATATATAAAACACTATTTTTGTATAAAAATAATTAACAATCTACTCTAAACTCTTGCTTTTATTTTATATCATTTATGATATGTTATAAAACATGAAAAAAAGGATATGGCACCCAAGTAAAATATAATTAGGCACTTGAATTACAATACGCTATACAAAATTTTTTCTTCAATTATATGCATACTGAAGTTTATACGCGTTTTAACTAACTAGCGCTTTAAATTTTTTTTCAAATTCCAAGTATTTTTACTCAGTATAAAACGGATACTTGTATAAAACGTGTTTTAAAAGGTCGAACTCAATAATACGCAAAAAAAACCGAATCTACAATTTCCATATGCCGTAGTGCCGTATTGAAATTTTTTTAAATTATACGTGTACTGAAGTTTTATACGCCTTTAATATGCGTATTAAGTTATTAACTAACTATGTTATTTATTACTTCCTCCACCACCAAGGCACCAATGTTGTAGAAAATTAAAAATATCCTTTTCTGGCATAAAATGATATGTTATTAAGTGGTTCCACTTTCCCTATAGGGTATGGCTTGGACGCTTGGTGCCTTGGTATAGGCTTACTCCTTCATCCATAAGATGCGGTGAACCATCTGTTTTGTTTGTTTGATTTCGATCACTCTCGCCCAGATCGATCCTAAAAAGAACGAGTTGGAAGTGTAAGAAGACACCGACATTATTCTCATTCCAACATGCATGCAAGCTGTTAGGTTTTGCAATCTCCTATTCCATGTCTTCTGCAGCCGTTGATTATTGGACTCCATGCTTCGTACTCCCAAAATCTAATGGTATATTTTTTTAGTTTTTGGAATAACCTAATAGAAGATTTCATAAAATCATTCACAACCACCATTCAGCAATATGGCCGGATAACATGCAAATGGAAAACCTTCACCTTTCAAACTCTTTCTGCGGCCTTACATAGCAATATATATAGCCAGCAGTACGTACATGCGTCAACTGTTTAATAGGCATGTCACCCCCACAATAAGCACCACTAAATGAGTTCGTTCGGTAGCTACACTCACGAATGCTTCGCTCATTTAACTCCTGGCCATCCATAGCAGGGACGGCTCAACTGCCATCTTCTTCAATGACAAAGTTGACAAATACAAATCCCCTAGACCTCCCGGTAACCCTATCCATGATAGCCTTTGAATCAGTGATCAGTCACATCACCAAAACTGAAAAAAGCATCTTTGAGAGAAAAGTCATCAGTGGAAAATGAAAGACCTCCAACAAAAAGCTTGGAAGACATGTAACGAGGAAAATTAAACATAGATGCCATCGAAAGCCATCTAGAAAGTGGATTTTGTAAGATCAAATATGGACATAACACATATCATCATAAAGTAATTGATGATTAGCTTAATATCAATCCTAGTTTAACATGGATACAAACAGTAAATCAATACTTGTAACTTAATGAAGCAGTGTATCTATTCATTAAGGTAAGTAATCATATTCTTAGTCTGCAAGAAAGACTACAATGAAGTGTTACATTAGGAATCTAACTAGGAAACCTAAACCGATATGGATAGCTTTAATGGGAAGCTTCTTGAGGGTTAAGTCTCCTATATATACAGATGAATTGGTCCCTGATTACTACCGACGTTTTGCATATTGTTCTGTCCATTGAGAAGCAAGTTGGTAAGTAACAGAAGACCATATTCAGTGTTCGTGTTTGCTGCATAAGATGGAATCCATGCCAGTGATTGCTGAAGGTAAGCCTTAATCCCTTTTATGATTGTGTGCATATGTTGTGAGCATGTATATGGTTATTTTACAATTGGTATCAGAGCATAGGCTCACAAGTATCAAGATCGTTTTAGGGTTTTGCAAAACAAACACAAAAAAAAAAAAAAAAAAAAAAAAAAAAAAGGGTTTTTGCTTTACGGACCAAGTCACTGATCAGGTAACTGACCATGTAACTGGTCATGTAACTGATCAAGGTAAGTTACTTAAGTCAATTGCTGCATCTGGTTAAATATCAAGTTCACGCTTCCGCTGTGATTTTTAGCAGCAAATTGGGGAAAAAGCAAAAACAGGTTTTTCTGTGAAATTGATTTCGATTCATAGCATGATAATTGTGTTTTTGATTGTGCTCAAGAACCCTAGTAGCATTCCCGGCGTGCGTTAGGTTAGAGTAGATGGTGACCGGATGAAATTTACAATTTCTTGATTGTTCTGTGGTTTCTTGGAATCAAATCAATTTTGGTTATGCTTGAATATGCATGTTGAATTGATTGATGATATTGTATTGTATCTGTGATTGTGTAAAATTGCATGAAGAACAAAAATCTCCCAGATTTTGTTTACACATTATTAAAATTGACAGATACGAGAGCTTAATTTTCTTACAAGGATGAATCTGGGTAGAATATAAAGTTAAAAGCTCATGGGTTTTGTGGTTTTCTGTTGGCATAAGTGATTATGATGCACAAAGCATTCTTCATTGATGTTGGCAGAAAACAATGATCAGGTAACTGACCATGTAACTGGTCAGGTCACTGACCATGTAACTGGCCAGGTCACTGACCATGTAACTGGCCAGGTCACTGACCATGTAACTGGCCAGGTCACTGACCATGTAACTGGCCAGGTCACTGACCATGTAACTGGTCAGGTAACTAATCAAGTACCTGATCGTGTGACAAAACTGAAATTGTGTTTTGTGTTTTAAAACTATGCTTCAGTTTTATCTTCCAAAGAAGTGGTCAAGTATAGTTTTAGAATACAAAACAGCAATATGCATGCTTGATGAAAATAAATACGGATACTTAGAAATTTTTCTTCTGTCTAAAGATGTGGATAAATTTCTTTGGATAACTTATTTTCATTGAATATGGTATATTGATAAAGAACTCCAGGATGTTATGCTTCTGCTCAAAAGTGTTGCTTAACATTGTTTTTGGTTATGGACTGATATGAATGCAAGTATGGATTGTTTAGGTTTTCTGTATGTTCTTGTTTTGGTTGCTTAAAGCTAAATAAAACGCAGAAAACTTAATATTATTTTCTTTACAAATTAAGAACTCACATGAATTTTTTGTTTTGCTCCTTAGGTAACTCCTACATGAACTTGAACAGTGTCTTGATGTTAACTGGAACCAACTATAGAGCTTGGCTAGATTCTGTAGAGAACTATATGGGAATGCATGAGAATATAGACTATTGCTTTACTGAGGATAAGCCTATAGAGTTGAATGAAAAGAGCACCAAGAAAGAAACAGACCTTTACAAGAAGTGGCATAGATCCAATAGAATGGCTAAGAATCTCATTCGTACCTCTATGTCCAAGACTGTCAGGGGAAGTATAGAAGAGCCTGAGCTAGCATCTGATTTTCTGGAACTCATTGGTGCTAAGTTTAAAGAAAGTGAAAAGGCAGAAGCAGCTAGACTAACCAAGGAGTTTCATGATTTGAAGTACATGGGTTCAGGGGGAGTTAGAGAACATATTATGAAGATGATCAATATAAATGGCAGACTCAGGGAGCTCTTGATGGGGGTTAGGGATGAGCAGGTAGTGCATTATGCACTTCATTCTTTGCCTAACAGTTTTAGTCATCTTAGGACCAGTTACAACTCTCAAAAGGGAAACTGGACTTTAGATGAACTTATATCCATCTGTGTTGATGAGGAAGCTAGGATCAAGGAAGAAAAAGAACCTGCTACAGCCATAAATCTCATAGAGAAGCCTAAGAAGAAAAAGCCCCAGAATAAGCTCAAGCCTACCAAAGCCATAACTAAGAGTTCAACAGCTGCAGTGGCCAAGGAAAACAGGCCATTTAGGTTCAAGTGCTACTTTTGCAAAAGAGTAGGACACATGAAAAAGGACTGCACTGGCTATAAAAATTGGTTAGCCAAAAAGGGTAAGATTTTTTCTAATACAGTTTTTTCTTTAGAAATTAATCTTATAAATATTGAACCACAGTCTTGGTGGATAGATTCAGGCTCACCTATTCATATTACTAATTCTTTGCAGGGATTCATAAGGAGCAGAATCCCAAAAAGTGATGAAGTGAACCTGTGTGTAGGCAATGGCATGAAAGTGGCAGTCAAGGCTATTGGAACCTTAAAGCTCGATCTAGGATTAGGAAAATTGTTAGTTTTGGATAATGTTTTTTATGTACCTTCCATGAGAAGGAATTTGGTTTCAGTTTCTCTTTTAGTAAAATCTGGTTGTAGACTTATTATTGATAGTAATGGAATTCTTATTTCTAAAAATTCTGTTCAAATTGGTTCTGGTGTTATCTCGAATGATTATTTACAGTTAAGTTGTTCAATGGCTCAACAAGAAATTTTACTTGTTGAAGATAACACAAACAGTACTAGCACTTTAACAGGTGTTAAAAGAACCAAACTAAATGAAAAGTCTGCATTTTTATGGCATAGAAGACTCGGCCATGTTTCAAAAGAGAGACTGAAAATATTGGTGAAAAACAAAATCCTAAATGAACTTGATTTTTCTGATCTAACAGATTGTGTGGAATGTTTTAAGGGAAAAATAACCAACACAAGAAAGAAAACTGCATATAGAAGCCAAAATTTATTAGAACTCATACACACTGATATATGTGGACCATTTAGGCATCAAACTATCTGTGGGAATGTGTATTTTATCACATTCATTGATGACTTTTCTAGATACAGTTATATTTATCTACTTTCAGAAAAGGCACAAGCATTGAAAGCCTTTCAAATCTTTAAGTCTGAGGTAGAAAATCAACTAGAAAAGAAAATCAAAACAGTAAGGTCAGATAGAGGGGGAGAGTTCTATGGAAAGTACACTGAATCCGGCCAACAAAAGGGTCCATTTGCCTTGTTTTTGCAAGACAATGGAATTAAAGCTCAATACACAACACCCTATAATCCACAACAGAATGGTGTTGCAGAGAGAAAGAATAGGACTCTTTTGAACATGGTTAGATGCATGATGTGTACAACTGGCTTGCCTAAATTTCTGTGGGGTGAGGCTTTAAAAACTGCAAATTATATTTGCAACAGAACACCTAGCAAAGCCATAGAAAATACTGCTTTTGAGCTTTGGTGTGGCAGGAAACCTAGTCTTCATCACTGTCATGTTTGGGGATGTCGTGCAGAAGCTAGGATTTATAATCCAAGCTTGAATAAACTTGACCCCAAAACTGTTAGTTGCTATTTTATAGGTTATCCAGATAAATCTAAAGGCTATAAATTATATTCTGCTCATCATTCACCTAGAATTTTTGAAACACATCAAGTAAAGTTTCTAAGTGAAAAAGTTCACAATACAAACCTTGAGGATTTAACCTCAGATTTTGAGGAAATTGTGTCGGATGAGAATTTAAGTGTAGCATTGCCTTTAGAACAAGATGTAACTGATCATGTCACTGGTCACGTAACTGACCGAGTCACTGACCATGTAACTGTACCTGATCAAGTCACTGCCCAAGTCACTGCCCATGTCTCTGACCATGTCACTGACCGAGTCTCTGACCATGTCACTGACCGAGTCTCTGACCATGTCACTGACCGAGTCACTGACCATGTAACTACCCAAGTGACTGTACCTGGTCAAGTCTCTGACCATGTCACTGACCGAGTAACTGCCCAAGTAACTGTACCTGGTCAAGTCTCTGACCATGTCACTGACCGAGTCACTGACCATGTAACTGTACCTGATCGAGTCACTGCCCAAGTCACTGCCCATGTCACTGACCACGTAACTGGTCAAGTAACTGAACCTCAAAATCCTCCAGTAGCTCAACCTAGAAGATCACAGAGAGCAAGAAAACCAACTTATGGGGGGGAAGAGAGTGACTACATTGTTTATCTACAAGAAGCAGAAATTGAAATGGACTGTGCAGAGGACAATGATCCAACTACATTTAATCAGGCCATTGAAAGTAGTGAATCTCATCAATGGCAGCTAGCAATGGAAGCAGAAATTGATTCCATGAGCCAAAATGCAGTTTGGGAATTAGTTGAACCTGACCCAAACCAGAAGCCTATAGGTTGTAAATGGGTTTTCAAAACCAAAAGAGATGCAAATGGCAATGTAGAGAGACATAAAGCAAGATTAGTTGCCAAGGGTTTTACACAGAAGGAGGGCATTGACTTTACTGAGACTTTTTCTCCAGTTTCTACAAAAGACTCGTTTAGGATAATCATGGCTTTAGTGGCTCATTTTGATATGGAGCTGCACCAGATGGATGTTAAAACAGCTTTCTTGAATGGTGAACTAGATGAAGTGATTTATATGAGGCAGCCAGAAGGTTTTGTGCGAGCTGGAAGTGAAAACTTAGTGTGTAAGTTAAGAAAATCAATTTATGGCCTTAAACAAGCTTCTAGACAGTGGTACAAGAAATTTGATTCTGTGATTTCTACTTTTGGATTTACAGAAAATCTTGTTGATGAGTGTGTTTATTTGAAGACAGTTGGGAACAATTTTATTTTTCTGGTACTCTATGTGGATGATATTCTTTTGGCTAGCAGTAACATTAAATTGCTTAAAGATACTAAGAGTTTTCTGTCAATGAATTTTGACATGAAAGACTTAGGAGAAGCATCCTATGTACTAGGTATTGAGATTAAAAGAGATAGGGCACAGAGACTACTTGGTTTGTCTCAACACAATTATATTACCAAAGTTTTAAAGAGGTTTGGTATGGAGAAGTGTGCAGCTGGAGAAGTTCCCATGTCCAAAGGAGATAAGTTAACCAAGAAGCAAAGTCCCAATAGTGATGTTGAAAAGGAAAATATGGAGTCAAAGCCTTATGCCAGACTTGTAGGAAGTCTCATGTATGCACAAGTCTGCACTAGGCCAGACTTGTCTTTTGCAGTAGGGATTTTGTCAAGATTCCAATCTAATCCAGGCCATGAACATTGGGTAGCTGGGAAGAAAGTGTTGAGATACCTGCAGAGAACTAAAAGCCACATGCTAGTTTATAGGCAAGTGGAGGATCTGAAACTCATTGGATTTTCAGACTCAGATTTTGCAGGGAATTATCCAGACTCCAAGAAGTCGACTTGTGGATATGTGTTCATGCTTGCAGGAGGTGCTATTGCTTGGAAAACCATGAAACAAACACTTGTTTCAACTTCTACTATGCAAGCTGAATTTATTGCAGTATATGAAACTGTGTGTGAAGGACTTTGGATTCGAAATTTTCTCATGCAGACCAAAGTATTGAGTCACATTGTAGCTGGAACACTTGTAATTTATTGTGACAATGAGGCTGCAGTTTTCTTTAGCAAAAACAGTAAAAGGTCAAATAATTCTAAACACATTGATCTAAAGTATTACAGTGTTAGAGAAAGAGTAAAGCATGGTGAAATAGTTGTTTTGAGTATTGACACAAATTCACAGCTAGCAGATCCCTTCACCAAGGCCTTGTCAGTAGCAGCATTCCAGAAGCATACAACAAGCATTGGAGTTTTAGCTAATTGATATGAGCATTTTAATGCGGTATTTTAATAGTTAATTCCTCACATTTTGCTTAGTTAATTCCTTAACGAATCGATTTTTAACTCAATTTCTATTTTTTAGGTACATTGGAGTAGATGATGATGAAATGAGCTGTTTGGCCCTAAAATGAGCATTTTGGCATGAGAAAGCGAGCTAGACAAGAAATGAGGAGTGGCAGACTAACCATCCGAACTTCAAATGAGTTGAAACTTTCCAGATCCATTCTAGACACCCAAAGGATCATTTCTTATGAAGAGTGCCAGAGAAAAATATGAGTGGAAGGCCTTCAAACAATCAGCCCAATTCTCTACAGAAGCAAAACCGGAAAACTGGACCTGTAAGAGATCCAGCAGCATTTCCGGCCCAACCACATGGCAAGAAATTCTGAAATTTTACCACAGTAATCTACACTCATAGAGGAAAATTTCATATGAAGAAGTCGAAGGCATATAATGAAGTCTTGTTGGAGAAATAATTGAAGGAATAAAGGGGCAGAAACTGACTTGAAAACAGCTCAACACCACATATTCATGTTTCCCACCCACATGAAGAAAGCATTTCTTTCTCCTTGGATACATTTTTCTACTCTAAAAGATCATCATCACTTCCACATTTCTTCACCTTCATGCTTTGCTTTCATCATTACCTCATCTTTTACATATTTTACAAACCACTCTCATACTCCACTTTCATTATTTTTCTTCATCTCATCATTTCACTCTTCTTTTTCCTCCCTATAAATACACTTCTCCTCTCACTCTCAAAACATCTTCCTTCATCCATCTCATCTTCTTTGTCTCTCCATTTCCTTTCCATTTTCCTAAACCAATTCCTTCATCCATTCCATCTTCTTTGTCTCTCCATTTCCTTTCCATTTTCTCTCCATCCTCTAGTGCATTCAACATTTCAAGCAAGGCCAACGGAGAAGAAGAATTGCCGTGAGCATCATCCTCCATCACCATCCTTGAAGCTTGCTTTCGAGATTCAAGAGACCACATCCTCAATTCGTTCATCTCATCTCCATCTCACGGTGTAATCCGATTCTCCTTTGTAACCTTTGCTTTGATTTCGTTGGTTTTGTTCTAGTTAACATTTATGTTTGAACAAGGTTTATATTCTGAAATTTTATGATTGAATAAAGAATTTCAATTCTTATGTTGTGATTCCAAAGTTGCTTATGTGTGATTGTTCGATTGAATTTGCTTGATAGAAAACTTTTATATGTTTATCTTATTTGGGTCGACACTTATAGGATTTGCATGTAATTGGTGCTAGGTTTAAGAACATGAAATCGACTTTTCGTTTTGTGTAAACTTGAATCAAAGTAGTAAAGGTTTTGGACAAAAATCGAATTCAATTGAAGAGGATTGCAATTAGGTGAACTTATTCATACTAAGTTGTACACTTGAGTTGATAGCCTTTCTCTATGTGTAATGCATTAAACATGACATGATTGACTAGCTTTCTAGGGTTTGATTGCATGTTTAATAGGATTAATCTAGGTGCTTTCGCTTAGATTAATTAGCATTGAAAAGTAAAATATGGGAAATCGTTTGCTTTCGAATGTTTCACATGATCAACTCCTTTCACATGACTTGGAAGAACAATGTAGGGTTAATTCGAATTCAATGATAAACTTGGGTTTAATCTTTGTTTCTTATGTTTCATTCTTGTACATGTGTTTTTATATTTTCTTTATCTTAATTTTCAATTCTATAATTCTTAAACCCCCCTTCCTTTTTATTTTGTTACTTGTATATATTTCTATTCTTTACTTTATTTTTGTAAATAATACTTTATTATTTTAATTCTTTATTTGTTTATTCAATTGTATATATTTATTCTTTATTTTATTTTTGTAAATAATACTTTTCTTTATTTGTTACACAATTACAGGTGTACCCTCAATCCCCGGAATAGAACGATCCCTATTTGCTTATACTACTAACGATATTTTCAGGGTTAAATTACGCGCTTGCTCAAAGCGCATCAATTTTTGGCGCCGTTGCCGGGGATTGAAAAATCACTTGCTAAATTGTGTCATTTATTGTATATATTTGTTGTATATAAATTGTTTGAAACTTAGTTTAAATTAACTAGGATGTTATTTATATTATTGAACACGAATTTTAATTGTAGGTTGTAAATTGAGAGGAATAGGTGAAGTCTCTTTTGTTAATATTGGCCTAAACCCCTTATTGGTACCTAGCTCAGGTCCCTTAAGGTTGAGGGCGGCCTTTATTAACACTTGTTGAACTGTCTTCACACTTATGAACTTTCTCATCTTAGTAAGAAAGCCTATGTGAAATGGTGTCTAGGAAGGGGACAACGTTCATGACGGGTTTTTGAATCCAGAAGTGATTGCAAATGGGCCTAAACCACTATGTGGGAGTAACTCATGCCAAAATGGATTTTTCCTCTCGTGTTCGTCCTCCCCCACCTGGCCATTTCAGTAAGGTTGCCCAAACGATTTGAAAGGGAGTTTGTGTCTAGGCGACTATACTTGGGCCGCACGTCCACTTGATTTACAGCTTGGAATTGGATTCGATATCAATAATGTTTATAATAAAAGAAATACTTGTGAATACTCTATACGTGTAAATTATTTTGTTGTTTCACACTTTAAACTTGTAAAAATACTTTTCACGTTTTATACTCACTTGAGTACTTAACTTGTGTCTTATGTACAATATACTTGTTAATTATACTTGTAGTTTGTAATTAATAGTTATACTTGTTTTTATTTTGTATTTCTTTGTTAATTATAGTTACTAACTTTATTTAATGTAGGTACCGTCTGGCTGCAAGACGTAAAATATAAGCGCTACTTGGGAGGCAACCCAATTCAGAATATAATCAGATTTGCTTTCTCTTTCCCTATTTCTTTTTATTTTTCATTTTTTTCTCTATTGTTTTTGTTTTAGGATTTGTTTTCGTAAATGTCTTCTATCTATGCTTACTTATTTCATTGCATGCTTTTAATTGATTACATTGAGGATAATGCAATATTTAAGTGTGGGGGAAGGGATTTATATTTTTGTCTTTCATTTTGAGTCATATATATATATATATATATTTTTTTGTCTTTTATTTTTGAGTCCTATATTTAAAATATATATATATATATATATAAAATAAAAAATATATATATAATAATAAAAAAAAAATTTACACTATACTAAGCCATGTCTGCATCTCCGTAGGAGTTGAGGCTGAGCTCAAGGGAAATGCGAAAGCCACTCGCCCACATACCGCTCCTCCAAAGGAGTAAATGGAGGTACAAGTCTAGGCTGAAAGACTATAAACATTAAGCGCTGCTTGGGAGGCAACCCAATTCCAACGTAGCTGTGGAGGAGTCGTCAACGCAGATTTGCTTTCTCTTTCCCTTTTACTTCTCCAATTTTCCTTTGTTTTAGTAGTCATTTTCGTAAATTTCATCCCTATATGCTTAAGTGTCTCATTGCATGCTAATAATTGATTACATTGAGGACAATGCAATATTTAAGTGTGGGGGAAGGGATTTACACTTTTATCTTGAGTCATATATATTGAAAAATACAAAAAAAATCGAAAAATGTCAAAAATTTTAAAAAAAATTTGGTTACTTTTGTTTTTGTTTTTGAGTCTTAGGATGCTCCTAACGTCTAGGATGAACATGTCTCCGAATTCATGGCTGAAGGTTTTCACAATCAAAATAGAACTTTATTGAATTCTGTGGTTAATCGACATTGTGATGTTTGTATGAAGATTTGAGATAGGATTGTAACTTGGTTCATTAAGCATGGTAGGATTAAGTCTGATTCATTTGACCCAAGTGAGCTGTTGAGCTAAAATACTTTCTTTTTGAGTGCTTACTGATAATTTCAGAATTTCATGGCTATATTTGCAAAACCTCATCTTTCTTTGAAAATCCAATGATCATGTGCCATAGATTTTAATGGACTAGAGAGTACTAGAACTCGGCTGTTGTGACTGTCAAAACTTGTATGCCATAATATGCACTGATCCTGGATAGGATAGAAGGCATTAGGGTAACCACCATAGCCAAACAAGCATGTGTCCCCAATTGTGCCCGTCGTGGGACTCCTTAGAATGAACCCCTTTGAGCCTACGTTGAAAACCTTTGTTTCATCACCCTCACTACCCTACCATGAGCTTAGTACAGGATATCTCTACCCTTGTCTTAAGGACTTAGTAGAGCATGACATAGTATGTAGGGGTGACGATGAAAGACAAGTATGGGGTGGGAAAAATCCAAGAAAAAAAAAATTTGCCTTGAAAAAAAAAAAAAAGAAAGAAAGAAAGAAAAGAGGCAAAAGAGAAGAAAAATTGAAAAGAAAACTCTTGGGAAATTGTTGAAGTGTGGTTTTGGACTTTCAAATTTGTAGAAGGCTCAAAATTGAAAATTATGCCTTTGTCCATTCCCATGTTGGTTAGAGTGAAGGTTTGGCCCAAAACAATGATATTTGGTCTACAAAAATGATGACATAAGGTGGTCCTTATATGCTCTGCTAGGTCCTTAGGATTTTTTGTATCCTTAATCTTCATTTCAAAAACCCTAGCTTAGCCCCATTACAACCTGTTTAAGTGCTGACTTGATCCTTGAGATGGGCAGTCTTTGGTTAGTGGAGTCAGTTACGCAGTCGAGCTTATGGTTTAGGTCCATTTGTGCACTTAGTTATTTCATGAGGTCTTTAAAAATTCTTCACAAAATGTGTTTATTGATGAAATATGCAAGCTGTTTGTTGCCTTACAATTTGTTCTCTTGCATATACTTGAGTGTGAAGCTTTTAAGCATAGCCATTTCTGAGAGAAAAATCGAGAGTATGCCTTGTGAGTTTGGATTGGACTTGTTCGAAACATGCTATCATTCACTGTATAACTTAAGTTCTCCATATCTTACTTAGTCATACGAATGTCACAGGTTTATTAACCATGAAATTATCTTTGTGATTTTGATTAAGTGTTTAACGTGAAAGCCATGAGTTTGGAGTCTCTGAGACAACAGTTAGGAGCAATAGAGTCATTTACTTGCTTTTTGTCAAGTCTTTGTTCTGTTTTGGATTTTTTTGTTTTGTTTTGTTTTGCTAAGGGACTAGCAAAAGCTAAGTGTGGGGGAATTTGATATGAGCATTTTAATGCGGTATTTTAATAGTTAATTCCTCACATTTTGCTTAGTTAATTCCTTAACGAATCGATTTTTAACTCAATTTCTATTTTTTAGGTACATTGGAGTAGATGATGATGAAATGAGCTGTTTGGCCCTAAAATGAGCATTTTGGCATGAGAAAGCGAGCTAGACAAGAAATGAGGAGTGGCAGACTAACCATCCGAACTTCAAATGAGTTGAAACTTTCCAGATCCATTCTAGACACCCAAAGGATCATTTCTTATGAAGAGTGCCAGAGAAAAATATGAGTGGAAGGCCTTCAAACAATCAGCCCAATTCTCTACAGAAGCAAAACCGGAAAACTGGACCTGTAAGAGATCCAGCAGCATTTCCGGCCCAACCACATGGCAAGAAATTCTGAAATTTTACCACAGTAATCTACACTCATAGAGGAAAATTTCATATGAAGAAGTCGAAGGCATATAATGAAGTCTTGTTGGAGAAATAATTGAAGGAATAAAGGGGCAGAAACTGACTTGAAAACAGCTCAACACCACATATTCATGTTTCCCACCCACATGAAGAAAGCATTTCTTTCTCCTTGGATACATTTTTCTACTCTAAAAGATCATCATCACTTCCACATTTCTTCACCTTCATGCTTTGCTTTCATCATTACCTCATCTTTTACATATTTTACAAACCACTCTCATACTCCACTTTCATTATTTTTCTTCATCTCATCATTTCACTCTTCTTTTTCCTCCCTATAAATACACTTCTCCTCTCACTCTCAAAACATCTTCCTTCATCCATCTCATCTTCTTTGTCTCTCCATTTCCTTTCCATTTTCCTAAACCAATTCCTTCATCCATTCCATCTTCTTTGTCTCTCCATTTCCTTTCCATTTTCTCTCCATCCTCTAGTGCATTCAACATTTCAAGCAAGGCCAACGGAGAAGAAGAATTGCCGTGAGCATCATCCTCCATCACCATCCTTGAAGCTTGCTTTCGAGATTCAAGAGACCACATCCTCAATTCGTTCATCTCATCTCCATCTCACGGTGTAATCCGATTCTCCTTTGTAACCTTTGCTTTGATTTCGTTGGTTTTGTTCTAGTTAACATTTATGTTTGAACAAGGTTTATATTCTGAAATTTTATGATTGAATAAAGAATTTCAATTCTTATGTTGTGATTCCAAAGTTGCTTATGTGTGATTGTTCGATTGAATTTGCTTGATAGAAAACTTTTATATGTTTATCTTATTTGGGTCGACACTTATAGGATTTGCATGTAATTGGTGCTAGGTTTAAGAACATGAAATCGACTTTTCGTTTTGTGTAAACTTGAATCAAAGTAGTAAAGGTTTTGGACAAAAATCGAATTCAATTGAAGAGGATTGCAATTAGGTGAACTTATTCATACTAAGTTGTACACTTGAGTTGATAGCCTTTCTCTATGTGTAATGCATTAAACATGACATGATTGACTAGCTTTCTAGGGTTTGATTGCATGTTTAATAGGATTAATCTAGGTGCTTTCGCTTAGATTAATTAGCATTGAAAAGTAAAATATGGGAAATCGTTTGCTTTCGAATGTTTCACATGATCAACTCCTTTCACATGACTTGGAAGAACAATGTAGGGTTAATTCGAATTCAATGATAAACTTGGGTTTAATCTTTGTTTCTTATGTTTCATTCTTGTACATGTGTTTTTATATTTTCTTTATCTTAATTTTCAATTCTATAATTCTTAAACCCCCCTTCCTTTTTATTTTGTTACTTGTATATATTTCTATTCTTTACTTTATTTTTGTAAATAATACTTTATTATTTTAATTCTTTATTTGTTTATTCAATTGTATATATTTATTCTTTATTTTATTTTTGTAAATAATACTTTTCTTTATTTGTTACACAATTACAGGTGTACCCTCAATCCCCGGAATAGAACGATCCCTATTTGCTTATACTACTAACGATATTTTCAGGGTTAAATTACGCGCTTGCTCAAAGCGCATCACTAATCTAGATGCTTAGGTACAGTAGAGAGTTAGTCCTATTGGAGCAATTTAAAATTTTAAGGTTCTTGAGTTCTTGTATTTTCAGTTGTGATATTTTTTACTTTTGTTTATCACAACTTATTTGTAATGACAGTTTTGATTATCAATAAAATTTTGAGGTATTTCCAGTTATGATTTTGCTGCAGCTTTATTGTTTTGTTTTGGAAATTATCATCTTGTTTTGAATATCATACTTGCTATCAGATGGCTTAAATCATGTATAGCATGATGTTGAGGTTCAAGCAATAATTTTAAGCCATCAGTGTTCAGAAAAATTGCTTGAGTTTCTGGTTTTAGAAACATAAAGTAGGACCTAATATATGTTTACTTGTTGATACACATTAACATATATTGTTTCACTTCTGGTTTGACATATGTGGATTGCAGGAGCTTATGTTTGTGGTTTTGAAACTCTGCATTTTTGTTAAAATGTATACTGTTTCTTGCTCTGCATAAGTAACTGTGATCTGACCATGTTGGAATGGATTTTCGATTTGAGTTTGTTATCTGGCGCGCACTTCAGTAAGTTAAGTAGGTTTTGATGTTTTCTGGTGCAAATCATCGAGCATGATATGTGTGAGTCCAAGGGGGAGATTGTAAGATCAAATATGGACATAACACATATCATCATAAAGTAATTGATGATTAGCTTAATATCAATCCTAGTTTAACATGGATACAAACAGTAAATCAATACTTGTAACTTAATGAAGCAGTGTATCTATTCATTAAGGTAAGTAATCATATTCTTAGTCTGCAAGAAAGACTACAATGAAGTGTTACATTAGGAATCTAACTAGGAAACCTAAACCGATATGGATAGCTTTAATGGGAAGCTTCTTGAGGGTTAAGTCTCCTATATATACAGATGAATTGGTCCCTGATTACTACCGACGTTTTGCATATTGTTCTGTCCATTGAGAAGCAAGTTGGTAAGTAACAGAAGACCATATTCAGTGTTCGTGTTTGCTGCATAAGATGGAATCCATGCCAGTGATTGCTGAAGGTAAGCCTTAATCCCTTTTATGATTGTGTGCATATGTTGTGAGCATGTATATGGTTATTTTACAGATTGTTCTTGGGTCTTTGAAGAGCCGAAGAGAAGAAAAGAAATGGAGCGGCTAGGGTTATACTAAATCACTAACCCTAGCTTAACCCCAGCCCAAAACTACATTATTTGAGATATCAATACTAAAAAGATCAGTAGAGGCTCCAATTTCCATTACCAGGTAGCCGGGTGTGAGGGAGAGCGAGGGGGAGCGTATAATTCATACACTTCCAAACGTAGCATTATAATCGAGTGTCCAACCAACATGACTATACCAGAATCCTCTGGGCTATGAGGGTCTTTCATTGTGTCTGTAAACTGGTGATGAGCTGTGCATGCTCACCCATTCTAGCGGACTTCTCTGAAGACCAGAAATATCAGAGTTATTTCTAAAATCCCATATAGTTAATCCTCTTAAATTCTTCTTGTAATCACAGACCTGAAATGAAGGTGTTAGAATTTGTGGCTTTGATACCACTGTTGTAATTCGGGAGCGTTTGGTAATAGTGTGCTAGGACAATGTGTTTATGACAAAGTATTTAAGAGCTAGAAGTTGGGAGAAGATGTTAATTATTAGGACAATTATGTTAAGAGGATGTGAATTGGAGAGGAGAGCCAATTGAAATAGATAGCAATACTTTGAAACTTCCAATTGTATTGCTTAACTTTCTTCTTCTTCTTCTTACATTCATTGATTACAAGAGTACATCACATATTTATAGAACTTATAAGCCGACATTGTCGCTTAATATTACCACTGACGTTGCTTGTGGTTAATACCGTAATGGATCATTCTAGGCCATGCTATACTTGTCAGATATTCTAGACCTTAATTACACTTAATTTCATGATCAATCTAGAGCCATACTATAATTACATTATATTTCTAGAGACTTTACACTAACATGACCATTCTAAATCATATTCTAGATTATTACTCTAGCAACTCTTAAACTTCCCTTGATTGATGTAGATTATCTTAGATAAATCAATGTGCATAACAGATAAAACCCCACAATAGGCAAAGAAGTACTCGAGCCATTTGGAAATCTTAAAACTTCTATGGGAAAGATTCCTATGGAAAGATAAGGTTACACCAACTCCTGAGACAAATATGTCATAGACAACCAAAACGCAGTCCAGTTAAAATAAAACAACGCCAAAGCAAGGCAGTGCAAATAGACAAGGACAACCAACTGGCCATGTCCACAAAGGTCCATTGCCTCCCCAAAAACTCCACCCGCTGTTTCACAAACCAACCATTCCAATCAGGCATTACTAGCAGGCCCGCCCCTTGGCCAAGGCAGCCAAGGTGGTCGCCTTAGGTCTCAGGTTTTGGGAGACCTCATATTTTCCTATGAGATAAGAGTTTAGGTTTCTTAAGATTGACTAACCTATTTTTTTATCCTAATTTGAGATGACAGTTTATAAAACCATCACATAGATAAGATTATTTAAAGAAGCTTAATGCTTTAGTTTAACAAAGCTCAAATTTTTGCCTTTGATTATCTGCAGGGAATAGAAAATGAAAAAAAAAAAAAAACAACTTTCTCTTCATATTATCCATTTAGTCAAGAATGTGAATTTGGTTCCTCAACAACTTAAAATTTCTCATCAATTCTATTTTAGTCTCTGCCTATCTCTTATATATCTCTCAATTGGTAAAAATTATGTTTTTTTTCTCTTTTTTAGATTTGAAACACAATGGATAGATCTCTTATAAAGAGCTAGGAATGTTTTTCTAATATTTCGCCTTAGACCTCATTTCATATTGGGATGCCCTAAAATTACTGGAACTTGACCAACTTAGTAACTTACTGTATGGGATCGAGGAGATCTGCGAGTCTTGTAGTTTGGGAAAAGTAAACACTACGTATGTAATTTGATAATCGGACTGGTGCAGAGACTGAAAAAACTCTTTGTTTATTGATTGATTACATTAATTATGGAGAAATGGAAGAATTTGCTCCAACAAAATCCAATTAACAAAAGCATGAATTTGAATTGAAGTGAAAAACGCAATTGCATGCTCCAAAAATACTTATTTTAGAATCGTTGGTTAATTCTAGGTGTATAAGCAACTATGTTAGATCATCAATCCTAACGATATGGAGCGTCATTCTCAAAATTAAAAAACAAAAAGCGATATAGAGTGTATGTCAGTTTTTCACTTATATTACAAATAAATGAAAACTGCCGTATCATTTCTTAAATTATTTTGTGAGCGAGCTGGTGCATCTGATGCAATATTAACATAATATATACACTTGTTACTTGTGTAATTTTAACTTAAAAAAATATATTCATTGAATTGTGAAACAAGATTTTTGAACACTAATGTTTGCTGACAGCTGAATTAGTAATACATACATGTTACATTTTGGTAAAATAATACACCGTTTACTTAGCTTTACACCGTATTGGTTTTCAAACAACTGCTTGAACCAAAAAAAATGGTATACAAATTTGACCTACTTTTGAGTTGCTAATTTATAAGAGTTGATTTGAGTTGCAAATTAATGATGTAATTTTCTGGCAAAATCGCTACTATCGTTTTCTTTTTAGTACGTTCTGGCGTTCTGCTTCCATGTAGGGTATGGCTTGATTTAATTAACTAGGGCATAGCTATAGCCTATATAGCTGATACGGAAGTTGAATCACATGCATTGCTTGTTTGCCAAAAAAGAAGGCAGAATCAAATTTTCTCCATAGGATGCGGTAGTGCTCCGCCATGCTCCAACCATGTAGTGCTCGGCCACATAAGCAGCCAATCCAACGGTCAGTTTTTGTAGTGTAATCGTGGCCGCATATTTCGGTAAACCGGGTAACCTGCTTGTTTCCTTCTCTCTGTGCAACTCGTCTCCATCAACAAATTCCCAAGCTTCTTCCTCTTTCATCTCTTCACCACTTCACTATCAACAGAGATACTCAAAAGTCAAAATCAAAGTTGTTTGGTTCTTATTAGTTCCTTTCTCATCTCTTCACCACCAAAAAAGAAACATGCTTTCCATTAAACCCAATATCCAGATGGAAATTCTTCGAAATACGATCAACAAATTGAATTAATTTTTATAATTCTCAGTTGCCTTGAATTTCCACTGCAACTCTTAACAGAAGAGCTCAAATTGATTTAACAACTTAATTTGTATTAGACATTCTCCTCATGAAGATGGGGACAAAGACCCATAGTCTATAATTGGATCTGATTGAACAAATTAGAAGGAAATGACTTTGAGGGAGAAAGTTTGAATGAGAAGAGCTGCAGAGAGGGGAACAGAGTGCTTTTTCTTGTTACAAATTTAATTCGATCACTGTGTCTACGAAAAACAAAGAAATAGAAGAAAGCGGGGCAGTTACCGGAGTACAGCAGCACCGCCAACGGTGACCCAGCCGCCAGAAAACTGGGTCGAAGAACCACCGGAGCTGCCGAAGCTTTCGGCCTTCTATTCTCCCTCCAAACTAGACCAGTGGACAAACCAAGAACACAGGCACGTCGGGTCTACAAAACGGGTCGAGAGGCCCGATCGATGTTCAGCCCAATATTAATTTTTTTTTTTCCATGGCTCAGATCAAGCGGTGTGTTTATGCACGGCTCAGATTGCACCGTGTCAATTTCTTTTTCTTAAATAATTTTATATAATTTTAAAAATTCGAGAAATCGAAATAAATAACTCAAGTGTCCGAAAATTTTTTTGAAAATTTTCATGGACTCGTCACAATAAAGTCAAGTCCATAAAATAGAGGTTTCACATCAAGAAAAATTCATAAAATATTCCCGAGATCTCTAAATAATCACCGAAATCATAGACTAATGTATTTTCCACTTCAATTCCTTAAATTTTCTTTCAGTAGTAATACGTACCCCATGTATTTTCTTTGAACAAATCATCTCAATTTCTAATAATTCCAATTTTGTCTTCTTTTTTTTTCTTCAATCTCCTTAGTAAACCGAATATGGCTAACTTTTTTTTTTTTTTTTAACTCCACACTTCAAGAGGCAAGACCATTAACTGATATAACAATTGAGACACCGACTATTAGATGTGACAATTCTATTATTTTAAGGTTCTAGTCCAAATTTCATCTAATTTCGTCTATTTTTCAACTTCTATCTTCTTGGTCAACCGAATAAGGCTTTATTATCAACTACACAATTCAAAGGGAAAGATAGTCACCAGATGTAAGGTTTGGGGCACCGACCGTTGGATGTGAGAATTACAACATTTTAGGCTTCTAATCCAAAATTCATCCATTTTTGTCTATGTTTTGACTTCAATCCATTTGATCAAACCGAAATTAGCTTTATAACATTTAGTTGACCAATGTTGTATCCACCAACAATTATGCTAATAGTTTCACAAGACGTGTATTGGTCAATCGACGACGAGAGATGACAAATGGAGCTTGAAAACTCTTGGTTTATCGGCGGTTTTGATGAGTAGATCGAGACCCAAACAATTTCGAAAATAGCTGAAATTTTGACCATAATTATATCTTCTTGTCATGATGACATCTAACAATCAATTTTGATAAAGTCTATTTCTTCCGCATTGTTCCTCATAGAAGGTATATTTTTTAAAACAACTAATAAAGCAGTTAAACAACATTAGTAGGCATATAAGGATTTCGTTTGATCTAAACAATTGAAACTGGAAATCGATAAATTTGACATTACCCATCTATTTATAGCGTATTAATAAGTATTGTGTAAAAAAATTAACCCTATCCGCCGTTATTTTGACATGAAATAAACTGGTCAACCCAAACGCTTCTACTTCCCTAAGGGGAGCCGACCCTTGAGGAGATAAAATTTCTAAAATTTTTACATTAATTGATATAGCTTCTACACATGAGAGCGTGAGAGTTTATAGATCGAAAAAATAAGTTACGAGTGAGAGGTTATGACCATATTAGTTTTATGTAGTATTTAAGGTTTAGGGTTGACCTACTTGATCGAAACCCAAACGACTAAAATAGTTGAAATTTTGAACATAACCATTTATTCTTATCATGATAACATCCTATGGTCGATTTTGATAAGTCTATTTCCTACGCATTGTTGTCATGGAAGGTATTCATTTCATTACAACTAATAAACTAGTTATACCACATTAGTAGACATATAAAAATTTTGTGCGATCCAAAAAGTAAAAATTGGAAATCGATAAATTTAACATTACCCATCTATTTGTAGCGTATTAATAGGTATTGTGTAAAAAAATTAACCTGATCCGCCGTCATTTCGATATCAAATAAAGTGGTCAACCTTATATACACCTAATAGATCGAGACCTAAACAACAATGAAAATAGCTGAAATTTTGACCATAACTATTTCTTCTAATCATGACAACATCCAACGGTCGATTTTGATAAAGTCTATTTCCTCCACGTTGTTGCTCATAGAAGGTATACTTATCTATACAACTACTAAACTAGTTGGATCACATTAGTAGACATATAAGGATTTTGTGCAGTCCAAATAATCAAAATTGGAAATCGATAAATTTGACATTACCCATATATTTATAGCATATTAATAGGTATTGTGTAAAAAAATTAACCTGATCCGCCGTCATTTCGATATCAAAAAAAGTGGTCAACCTTATATACACCTATACTTCCCTAAGGGGAGCTAAACCACGAGGAGATAAACTTTTCAAAAATTTTACATTATTTGATATACCTCATATTCATGAGAGTATGACAGCTGACATATCGAAAAAATAAGTGGCGATTATGAGCATACTAGTTTTATGTAATATTTAGGGTTGAGGGTTGACCTAATAGATGATACCTAAACGACAATTAAAATAGCTAAAATTTTGACCATAACTATTTCTTCTAATCATTACAACATCCAACGGTCGATTTTGATAAAGTCTATTTCCTCCACGTTGTTGCTCATAGAAGGTTTACTTTTATATACAACTAATAAACTAGTTAAACTACATTAGTAAACATATAAGGATTTTGTGCAGTCCAAATAATCAAAATTGAAAATCGTTAAATTTGACGTTACCCATCTATTTATAGCGTATTAAGAGGTATTGTGTAAAAAAATTACCTGATCTGCCGTCATTTTGACATGAAATTAACCAGTCAACCCTTTAAACGCTTGTACTTCCCTAAGGGGAGTCGACCCTTGAGGAGATAAAATTCTCGAAATTTTTACATTAGTTGATACAGCTCATACCCATGAGAGTGTGAGAGCTGACAGAATGAAAAAAGAAATTGCGAGTGAGCGGTTATGAGCATATTAGTTTTATTTGGTATTTAGGGTTTAGGGTTGACCTAGTAGATTGAGACCCAAACGACGACAAAAACAGCTAAAATTTTGACCATAATAATTTCTTCTTATCATGATAACATCCAATGGTCGATTCTGATAAAATCTATTTCCTCCACCTTGTTGCTTACGGAAGAGATATTTTTTTATACAACTAATGAACAAGTCAAACCACATTAGTAGGTATATAAGGATTTTTGTGCGATCCAAAAATTGAAATTGAAAATCGATAAATATGATATTACCCATCTATTTATAGCGTATTATGTAAAAAAATTAATCTGTTTGCCGTCATTTCGACATCAAACAAAGCGGTCAACCATTTATACGTTTATATTTCCCTAAGGGGAGCTGAATCACGAAAAGATAAACTTCTCAAAAATTTTATGTTGGTTGATATAGCTTATATAGTTATATCCACATTAGTGTGAGAGCTGACAGATTGAAAAAGGAAGTTGCGAATGAGCGGTTATGAGCATCTTAGTTTTATATGGTATTTAGGGTTTAAGGTTGACCTAGTAAATCAAGACCCAAACAACAACAAAATAACTGAAATGTTGACCATTGGTTTTTCTTGTCATGATAACATCCACGGTCGATTTTGATAAATTATATCTCCTCCACCTTGTTGATTAAAAGAAAAAATATTTTTTCATATAACTAATAAACAAGTTAGATCATATTAGTAGGCATATAAGGATTTTGTGCGATCCAAAAAATTGAAATTCAAAATCGATAAATTTGAGATTACCAATATATTTACCACGTAGTCTTAGATACTATATAAAAATTAACTCAGTTTGACGTCGTCTTGATAGAGGTCAAGATGGTCAACCCTATATATGCATATATGCCTTCAATTTGTGATTTTGATGATAAACTACTCGATGCATAGAGTCTGTGAGAATTTTTAGATAATTTTTTAGACTCCCGAACTATTTATTACAATTTTCTAAATATTTCAGTAGTTTGAAAATTATTTAAAAAAAAAATTCATGCAGTGAAATCTATGCCGTATGTTTTCCTACAGCATGATCAGGCCCCAAATTAAAATAAATGAAGATTATATAAATGGCTCATATCAGATCAATGCATCTTCTCAAAAAAAAAAAAAAAGAAGAAGGAGAAGATCAGATCAGTGCATCGGACTCCCGACCCGGTGCCCGCCACCCTACGACCTGAGCCTGTGACCTGTCTGGAAATCCTCCATTCGGCCAGTTCACGGTGTCGCACCGGTGCCGTTCGATTCATCTTATTGTCGCCGACGTTCCTCTGGTACTGGTTTGTCCCGAGGAGGAGAATTGAAGGCCGAAAGCTTTGGCATCTCCGGTGGTTTCTTCAGCTATTTTATGTGAATCCGGCGACTGTTAGGGATGCATGAGGCAAGTAACTTCTTCTACTCATCATGCTATAAACGTTGGTATACTTGTTTTTCGAATTCGGTTTAGTCTTCAAAAGATGACACTTTAATACCTGAAGTAAGGCTCTGTTTGACAGTTTGATACTTCTATTAATTTTTTCTGTTAAATGTAAGGACAAAATTGATATTTTCAATATATGTATAAAATAAAAAAAAAACATGAGCTTGTGGGTCTTCATCATTTTTTGGGGTTTTTTTTTTTTTGAAACAAAGACGAACTTTCAATTGATAATGTCCTCAAGTGAGGGGGTTACAATCGTAGGTAACTACATCATGAATGCATTCATGGGTTTGATCTATCCACACAAGGTGATGGGTAGAGTCAAAGCCTATGCCTCCTAATCTATGTGCAACTAAATTGCTTGAACGTGGGGCATACTACAGCTGTATTCGAGGGATTAAGGACATGGCATGCTTAATGTCATCAATTAGGCCCCCATTAGCAAGAAGACTATGATCACCACATGTGGCTTCTGCCACTGCTTCCATACAATCGCTTTCGATAGTGACCTGTTGCACTTGTAAGGTATTCACAAGGTCAAGACCTGCTCTGATGGCGTACGGTTCACTTTGTTTTGGTAAGGCAGCATGCAGAATGGGGCCGACAAATGCAGCAACAACCTGCCAAGTTTCATTGCATAACCCACTCCCCCTCTAGTGTGGTTAGGTAAGAAAGATGCATCCACATTTAGTTTTAGACTCCCACGAGCAACAGGTTTCCAATGACACCGAGGTTGCTTTACCTTGTGGCCAATAAGAGCTCTAGCTTTCTGAAATTCCTCAAGCCAAGAAAAACTACTTGGAAGGATGTCCTGTGCTGTTTGTTGTGTACCATTCCATAGAAAGTTATTGAAGTTTTTCCAAATTGCCCACAGTACAATCATTAGTTTAGCAAACACATCACCACAGTAAGGGCTCGCTCGACCATCCACTATTTTATACTACCATTTGAGGGCAGATCAAGCTGCATGTTGAAAGGTGGTGCAGTTAGAATCGTGGAAGCTACAGGGCATTTTCAGAATAGGTAATACGCATCTTCAAAACCATGTGGACATAATAGGCACTGTACTTCTCCACTGTATCCTTTGGTGAGTAACCGGTCTCTGGTGGCAAGCAAGTTGTTGCATGCTCTCCACACGCAAATACTCACCTTGCCAGGAACCTTTGCCCTCCAAATATGCTTCCATAACTCCTTATAAGCATCACCAGCTGAAGGAGAAACTAGAACATGCTGCATCATATCCATTCCAGCAATCCAGTAGGCACTTTTCACCGAGTAGTAGCCTTTCTTTTCTGGACTCCATATTAGTCTGTCAGGACTAGGGTGCCTACTAAGAGGAATACATAGAATCCGCTCTGTAACATGGTTAGGAAATAGGCTGTACATAAGCGTGGACTTCCATTGCCGGCTTGAAGCATCAATTAGATCAGCCACCTTATTAAAACTAGTATTGGATTGTCTAACCACCAGACTAGGTACAGATAAAGGAAGCCATTTATCATGCCAAATATCAACTTGAGTTCCATCTCCAATCTTCCATTAAACCCCTACTTGTAGGACTTGTCTTCCTTGTAGAATGCTTATCCAAGAGAAAGATGGTGAGTCGCCAATTGCTGCATCCCAAAAAGAGCAATGTGGAAAGTATTTTGCTTTGTACAACCTGGCAATGAGAGATTGAGGATTGGAGATAATTCTCCATCCTTGTTTAGAAAGCATAGCAATATTGTAAGCATATAGGTTCTTGAAGCCCATACCTCCCTCATGTTTAGTTAAGCACAATTTCTCCCAAATTCTACAATGAATTTTTTTTGTCTCATTTGTATCACCCCAAAAAAATGAGGCACATAATTGATGGATATCATCACAAAGGCTCTTAGGAAGCAAATAGCAATTCATTTGCATATAGAGGCATTGTTTGAGCAATGGCTTTGATGAGGACTTCTTTGCCCGCACAACTAAGAATTTTGGCTTTCCAACTTATCAACTTCTTGGACAATCTCTCTTTGATGTAAGCAAACTTTGCTGTTTTGGACTTGCCAACCTTCAATGGCAATCCAAGGTACTTATGATGCTCTTCTTCTCTTTTCACTGCAAGGATAGATGCCAGAGTGTGTTGGAGCTCCATGTTGACATTTAGACTAAAGACAACGCTACTCTTTTGAAAATTCACCTTTTGTCCAGAAGCCTTTTCATAGGTCCACAAGATTTGTTTGAAGGCCACATACTCTTCCATTGTGGCGGTGCCAAACAATAAACTGCCATCAGCAAAGAATATATGGTGAAGCGTCGGAGCTTGAGGGCACATTTTGAGTTATTTGGGAGAAAATGAACATGAACTAATGCTTTTGGGTTATGTTAGAGATGACATAATTGAATTTTATGTTTAAAAATTTTAGTCCTCGTGATTTGAACACTCATGAGACTACTTTCGATGGATTAGACATAGTTCGGTGGACCATGAAGTAGTCTTGTGGGTGTTCAAATCATGATTACTATATGAGTTTTTCTATTGGAACCTCCAAATTTACTCACTTGACCTCCTATACTTTTTACACCTCCTATCAAATTTGCAAATACTAAATTTACTCACTAAACCTCACTAAAATTCCTCAAATAACCTCACTCATATAATTTGCAAACAAACTATTATCTTTAAAATAAAAAGCTTAGTCATTTCAATGATTTAATTACTCTATAAATCTTAATTACATATTCATTCCTTATTCAGACAATATAAATATCTTTTTCAATAAAAAAAAAATTAAACATAAGGCATTGAGTTTTAAAAATTAATTTCTAATCAACAAGAAAATAACCTGAACTATTCTGTGGTTTTTTTTTTCTGTTTTAGATGTGAAAAATAAAATGAAGATTAATAATTTTTTCTTTATGTTTATTTTCTTTTCTGTACCTCATGAGTAATTATTTAAATATTTGTATTGTTTTTTTTTTAAATAATTGCTAGCTCATTTTTTATTTTTTGCAAATATAATGGATAGACTTAGATTTAGGTAGGGGTGTGCAAAACATTATACAAACTGGCCAAACCGGTCAAAACCGACCGATAAATATGGTGTGGTTAAGGTTTTTTAACTTTAAAAATTGAAAATCGGTTCAATACCGAACCAAACCATTTATGAATTGGGTTGATTTGGTTTCTCTTGTACTTAAACCGCAGAACCCGAACCGACCGGTATGTTTGAAATATAAGAGAAAAAGTTTTTTTTTTATATATATACACATAATAAATATATATTCATTTGTCCGGTTTGTTCTAAGTAAGTTCTAAATCTCCAGTTATAACTTTATTCTCAAGTGATATACTATCAAATTGAATTCAAGGTCCAAAGGCCTAAAACCTTAGTATATAATCGCTACAATTTTTTTGATCCATTCATATCACATCTCTGATTATTAAGCTAGTATTGATGGCTAAGTCGTTAAATAAGTGTTTAGGTTTTAGTTTTGGACTATATGTTTTGGATCTTAATTATTGAATTTTAAATTTAGATCATTTAACATAAGAATTGAGATTGAATTTTTACTATGAATTTTTTCATAAATAGAATGTTAATATTATATAGGTGAAAACAGCCTAACCGACCAAACCAAACCATCTTTAATTGGATGGGATTGGGTCGGATTGAGTTTTTTTTTTTGATGACTGGTTTTCCAAAATGCCTAAACCGCTCATTTTGGCATAGAGACGGTTTGGAGTCAAAACCGATCCAACCCAATCAGTGTGCAGCCCTAGATTTAGGTCATAATATGATTTATTTTGTTTTCCCTCACCCAATATGCGTTCAACATGTATATCATACATTTTTATGTCACATGATCTTAAACATAGTTTTAATTCTTATTAAATAGGGGTCATGACCACTTACCCAATTTCAGCTTAAGAATTGCCCACTTACTCCACTAAGAGTTTTTTAACCCCATTTACCCTATCTAACACTCATTGACAGTTTTGCCCTTAACCCAATTAATTAATTACATGTGCATCTCCATGTCTCTCTCCACTCTCCCTTGATCTGCTATTTCTCTCTCATCCCCAATCTCCGATCTCTCTCTGTGCCTCAGATCTTTGTTTCACCTGAAAGCATCCATCACCTCCATCACCGCGCAGCCGCAAGGTCTCCCTTTGCCTTCGCCACAGGCAACGATCCTCACTCCGTCGGCGGACCACTGGAGGTCTTCGATCCGACCCGAGAGGACCTTGAACTAGTTCTTGAGGACCAAATCGTTGTGGGTCCCCCAGATCCTGACTGTGCCGGAGACGTTGGCGGACGCGATCCACTAGCCGTTGGGGGAGAATCTGGCGACGGTGGCAGGGTAGGCGTGCTCCATGCAGACGGCGACGTTGAGAGGGTTGTCGGAGTTCATGATGATCACTGATCTAGGCGCTGGTGTCTTCGTCCGGTGAAGCAGCTCTGTGGTTTTGGGCCAGAGTAATTGCCGGTGTCTTCATCCCTGGCCAATCAGATCTGGTGCCCAGAGCAATTTTTTTTTTTGGTATACTTTGAGTTCCGAGAATGGGGAAGAAAAAAAAGTGAACTTGTACAATTGAACATATAAATTGATCAATTGTGTCTGTAGTGTATTCATTTTGGTTTTGGGAGTTTATGCAATTCACTTGAGGGCAATAATATGATTATTGGAGGGTAATAATATGATTATTAGGAGGCAGTAATATGATTATTGGGAGGCAATAATATGGTTATTAGGGGCAATAATATGGTTACTGAGTATTATTAGGGGCCAATAAATTCAGACGCCGGAATCTGGTCACTAGTTCGGTAGCCGAATTAGGGATTCTGGTGAACTGTCAACGGATTCCGATGATCGGTCGTCTGATTCCCGTCACCAGTCGCAGGAGTCAGTCACCTGAGTCGGCGGCCGGCCACTGGTCACCGGAGTCCGGCAAGGTCTCCGATGACTTCTCTCTCTAAGTGAGAAAGAAGGATAGGGCAAAAAAGTCCCAAAAATAAATTAAAAAGAATTAATTGGGTATTAGGGAAATAATCTCTTAGAGTGTTTTGGGTAAACGGGCTTGAAAAACTGTTAGTGGAGCAAGTGGGCAATTTTTAAGCTGAAATTGGGTAAATGATCATTTCCCCTATTAAATATATATGAATGCTTTAATAAGTATGTAGTGAAATTGAAAAATAAAAATAGATAAGGAAAATAATGAAGAATGAAATATAATATTTGAATTGGAATGTGTAGAGAAAAATCAATATAATATTTTTTGGGTATAATTATTGTCCTTTATAGTCATTTTATGGTAGACTATATATGTCATTTAATAATTCAGAACAGAGTGAGGTCAATTAAGCAGATTTGGAGGTCCCAATAGAAACACTATTACTATATTTTTTAAACATAAAATTCAAATATTTCACCTTCAATATAACCCATAAGCATTAATGTAAGATCCCTGAAATTCGTTATTAATTTCTTGAAATCTCCTGGAATTAATGAAGTGTTCGTTAGTACGTTTTCGTGATTCGAGGGTAGAGCGGAAATTATTTCGAACAATTATCCATTGGAATGCTTCGATTCGAGGGTTGACTTTTTATACGTTTGGATTATGTGAAAACTTTATTCACGAAAGTTGTAGAGGGCGTCGATACGAGTTCGTGCATAGATGGAACGTGAAAATCGGAGTTCGTATGAAGAAGTTATCGCATTCGGAAAAAGTTTTCATTTTTTATAAAAGGATGAAAGTTTTAGAAATTGCATAAAAGCCCAGGTTTCCATTTTGGGAAACCCGAGCTCTCTTCTCTATCCTCTCGGCTGGAAATCGCCTGATTCCTTCCACCGGCGATTTCTTCCTCCTCTAACCACCGTTGGACGTGAAATTTCTTAGGTTAGGATCATCTCGACCTTGCGCACTTCCCTGTGGTCACATTTTCCCCTCTCACGGAGACTACACGACAGTGCAAGCAAAACCCGATTCCTACTCCATTTCTAGTCAACGACGATTTCTCCCATATCCGGCCACCTTTGTGTGAGTTGTTGGGCACCCTGGGATCGCCTGAGGACGCTGATGATGCTACTAGAAGGATCGAACCTGAAGTGAAGCTTTGACCTGAAATCTCAAGCTTGCCGGAAATTGGGAAAATTTCGGCAAACTCGAAGCTTCCAAGGTACTTTTCGATCACTTCCTTTTGTTTTCAGGCTTCGTGCTAGTTATGAAAGTTGTTCACCATGTTGAGACGAAGAGGTGCAGCCTGGTTTCACCGTCATCCAACGTGGTTGACGGCGGCTCTGCCCCCGTCTGTGGAGGAGTTTTCCTGCTGCTTTCGGCCACTTCTGGGGTAGTTTCTGCTCCTCATTTTGATTTACTCGTCGATACGAGCATTTCTATATATAGTTTGTAATTTTTGGAAATCGTATGAGCAAGTTATGAATTTTAGCATTTTAGGGTTTTCGATTCAATCGGTTTTCTATCTGTGAGGATTCGGTTGTCCGATCTACTTGTATTTGATATATTGATCGTAGAAGTATTCTGAGGACCTTGGATGGTCTTGAATGAAGTTTTTACTCGACTGGCGTTACTTTCAGATTGTTGGATTGATTTGGGAGTTCGGAAATTAATTATTTTTAGTGTTTTGGATACTAAATCGAGGTCGTATTTTATTAGGTGTTTGACAAAGTTGTTTAGACGGATTGTTACACTTGTGTATCTCATATAGGGTATGAAGAAGCAGTGGGATTTAGAGGTGAGTAAATCTCACGTGGTTCATTTACGAACCGAGTTATTTAATTGTCGGAATTGATTGATAATTATAAATCGTTTTCAAAAATAAAGATTTGTTTGAAATAATATGAACTCGATCGACTATGGTTCATAGGGCTACGGCTCACAGGTAAAAAAATGAATTTAAGTGTAAAATGAATTTCTTGGTTTTAATACATATGAACTATAGTTTGTATTAGTGGTCATTCCTGCGTGAATGATTACGTGTGTGTGTGTGTGTACCAAGCCGTTCAAGAGAGGACGTTCGCAACCTAGAAAAAGTGCAGACGTCGCTGCTCCGGCCTCAATCGAGCTGCAACAGCGCGGCACGGCTTGCCTGAGGGAGGCCAGGGGTCGTGCGGAGGGGTCTACAGTTGGGTTCAGTCGCCGGCGATGGGTTTTCCGGTGCTGCACAGAACCTGCAGTTGTAGGTGAGGTGGCTGCCCAGAAACTGGCAAGCCCGACCTCCTCCGACCTCGAACAATGCCCAAAACTGTCTGGGACTCCTCCGGCCTCCCTCCTTCAAGCCCCGAGCAGCCGTCGCCTCTTGGAAGCCGCCTGCTGCGTCAACGTCCGCACTTTAGCGACAGTGCGGACGTCCGCCCTTGATCGGGCTTGTATATATATATATATATATATATATATATATAATGGATGGTGTGACATTGGTGAAGTAATGATTGAGAGACGAGCATATAATTATCATGATGTGTTGATTATTGTGTAAAAGTGTGTTTTGCTTGAGGAAAGTATTTGAGTCAAGTGGAATTTCAAATGTTTGGTTGAGTATCGTTTATCACATTGGTGATTGAGGCAAGTATTATCGTAGGTTTGAACCTCGGCCAAGGTGATAGGCTACGATTCAGTTAGAGCTCTAGTCTGTCTGCCAATGTACTGCTTAGGGAATAACTTTGAGTTATTGTATGCCTTTGAGTACAATATACTTCTTGGGGGATAATTTTGAGTTATCGTATACCCATGAGTATATTTTTTTAAAAGAGAGTGTCGGTGTCCTTTCTTTTGTCATCCATATGGGACTTGATCGAATGAATTGTGGGGGTGACGTTGGTTGCTTTAATTTGATTTTGAGTGGAAAATGATTAAATTGAGATTGTTGATTTTAAATGTAATCTCCCGAACTAAACTATACGCATGAATTACTATGGTTTTGGTTTGTATACTTTTGGTGACTTCCTAAACTAAAATTCTATGCAGGGATTACCAGTTTTCATTTAGAATGATTTGAATTGTCACTGTTGTGCCATGTGTGTTCCTTAAAAAGAAAATGATTTTGATGTTAGAATTAATCATTGTGTGGATTTGTTGTCCTTGGGTCGGAATGGTGTTTTGTGGTTACTTAGGTTTACTCATACGAGCTTGCAAAAGCTTACCAGGTTTGTTATTTCAACCCGGTACACTATTCCATGGTGTAGGGGTTATTGTACACGTTAGAATATCGAGTGATCGTCATCGAAGCTGAGGTGTACGTTCGGTAGCGTGGACGTCGAAGGGTACTCTTAGTTTTAAGTCTTTCGCTGTGTAGTGAGTTGTGGTGGGTGTGTTTAGTTATTGAATTGTCATTTAGTTTAATTTGTAAATTATCTGTAATGTAATATGTGACTCTAAAGAACAAGGTGGTATTGACATTGTGAGCTTAGTTTGTTTAGTTGCTTAATTTAAATGAAAATTTTTCTATGTGTTTTTCTTTGCTTGTTAAGTTATCGCGTTTCAGATTTGACTTTATTTATTCAAAATTCGGGGCGTGACAATTAATTCATACCGGTTAAATGATGAAGAATGACCATCAACCCACAAAACTCATTTTTATTTTATTTTGTTTTTATACATTATTCTAAATATCAATTTTATCCTTATATATTTAACAGAAAAATCAACAGAAGTATTAAAATGTCAAACGGAGCCTAAGTTCAGGTATCAACTTGTCCTCTTTTGAAGACTAGATACCAAAGTGTCAAATGGGTCATACCTTAGGTATCATAGAAGGAATTTACCTTATTTATTTATTTATTTTAGTTTTTTTTTTACTATAGAACCATTACAATAAGAAAAAGAAGATATAGGAATAGAGGGGGAAAAAAAACACAAATTGAAAACAAAAACTACCGAAAGGAAAAAAGTTTGGATGTGCACGTTATTTATTCAAATTATTAAGGGAGCTGCCGGTGTTTACTGTTCTTTACTGCCATCAATTGATGGTGGCTGGAACTACAGGTTTATGACTTCTCCGTTTGATTATTTTTAGTTGCTTGATGTTAATTTATTAACCGCGAATTGTGCAGGTTTAAGATAGCTTTTGAAATGCCTAAAAATACTTTTCAAATTTAGAAAAATCGCTTTTGTAAGAGGAATCACTTACTTGCTTCTCAAAATCACATCTAAATGCTTCTAGCTAGTCATTCAAGACGCATTATATTTTATTTTTACAATTGTTATAAAATCTATAATGTTTAAGGATATCTCTATTTGTGTTTAATCCAAACTCTAGGTTACTTGACCTAGTGGTAATATGGTTCAATTTGAAGAATCTAGAGATTCTCTTTCCTTGTATGATTCTAACTCTATGCATTGTAATCCTCTATATAAAGAGGCTCCTATTATTAATGAGAATACACAGCAAATTCCTCTCAATTCTCGTTTCCCTAAAACACGTTACCAGCACGAGCCCTAACCCCGAAACCTTAAATTCGTAGCCTTCAAATCCCAAAAACCTCCGCCGCCCACCTTAAAGATCTCACTTCCAGGAGTCCAGAACAGGCAGTGCTGCCCCCAGAACCGGCCGGAATCTACCTGAACCGGCCACCAGAAGTGACCAAACCGGCCCCCAAGAAGAATCCGTCGATCTTCTGCCTGATTTCGCATCCTTCCCTTCCACCGATCACCGCCATCTTTTGTCAGAAGCTGCCACACCACCCCAGGATCCAGGAACCGGTGAAACTTTTCTAGGAACCGGTCGGCAAGACCCCGAACCATCCGGTAGATCACCTGACGTTTCCTTGCCTGTCTGCATCTGCCAGATTTTCTCCAGTCAAGCCCAACCCAGTCAACCTGTAGCGCGAGCCAACTGATCCAGCCCTGCGTTCGGCCCAAGTCCAGCCCACATGCAGCAGGCCCCAGCGAAGCCCAAGTGAAACAGCCAAGCCGCAGTATCTCCTGCCACATCAGCATACACCCAGGAGTCCAGTCAGCTGCCACGTCATCATCCTGACAGCCACGTCAGCACCGGCCGCTACGTCAGCATCCCCGGTCAACACTTTTCCGGTGACTTTCCGAGCATTTTTCCGGCGACTTTTCTGGCCATTTCCGACCACTTTTCCGGTCATCTACATTAACTTTCTAGCGACATTTTTCCGGCCAACTTTTTGGTCAAGATTTCTTGCAATTTTTCAAGGTAAACTTTTCTAAAAGTTCCCTTTTTTTTTGTTGAAGTTTTTCAATTTCTTCTTCTTTTCTCGAGGACTTCCATAAACCCTTCTTCTACCCCCCTTTCTCTATATAGGGGAGACCAAAAGCCGAACTGTGGGGGTTCGTGCTCACTCCAAGCTTGGAGCTTGTTGAGAAGAAAACGATCGACAACATACATCGTTGTTTCGATCTAATCCAAAACCCCTATTGGAATCGGATTTTCTTGGAAGCGACTAGACTCAGAAAATTCCTAATTTCTTGGAAGCGACTACGCTCAGAAATTTAATAGTTTTTCGTGGTAGTCTTTTTCGCTCCGAAACTAACCCTAATCTTGTGTTGTTTTTTAGGATGAGTTACCTGAACAAGTTGAACTTTGTTCCACTAGAGACAACTGGTGCAGGATACCATAGGTGGATCCGAGATGTGCGCCAGCATCTTAAGGCTGATGGACTTCTGGAAGTCATCCAAGAGCCTAGTCAAAATATGCTCTCCATTGAGCAGGCTACTGCTTTTGAAGCAAAACAAGCTAAAGCCATAATTCTCATGACAAGGCACATGAATGACGAGCTCCAAAATGAATACCTCAATGAGGAAGACCCAAGAAGGCTATAGATAGAACTTAAGCAGCGATTTGGCAACGTTCGTGACTCCCTGCTTCCTGATTTAGAAGTGCGATGGCATAGCCTCCGCTTTTGTGATTTCAAGTCTGTGCTTGATTATAACTCGGAAGCTCTTTGTATCAAGTCTCTGATGGAGTTTTGTGGCCAAGCCATAACTGATACGATGTTGATCAAGAAGACTCTCTCTACCTTCCCCGTCTCTGCACTGATGATTTCAAAGAATTATCGGATTGATGTAAATGCAGGACGCATCACAAGGTTTCATGAGCTCATTGACCCTATGAACGTAGCTGAAAAGCACGACAATATTCTTGTGAAGAACTATAATGCTAGACCCGTGGGAACTAAGCCTATTCCGGAGTCTAACTATAGTCGCGCCCCCAATGGAGGCCGCAAGGAGAGAAACCCTAAGAGTAGGGATAATTGTGGACATTCTGGTCCATATGTTCGCCCTAAAGAGGAAGGAAATCGCCGAGAAAGGCGTGCACGGAACCGTGGAGGTCAACGTGTGAAGAGAGAGAGAGACGAAGCCTCCGACCATGGTGGTAACGCCACCAAGAGCATAGGTCGTCCAAATCGCGCCCCAATGGCGCCTCGATCAAGGGAGCCTGACCATAATGATGTTTGTTTTCGATGTGGATCAATTGAACACTGGGCCAAAACATGTACAGCACCCCAGAATGTTGCAAACGCATATAAGACGTATCGTGAAGCAAGGGAAGCAAATTACATGGAACAAGAAGATCAAGATGGCGATCTAGATCTAAGGGTGGAAGACTACAAGGATCAAGACCCAGAAACTGGCGATTTTGATTAAGTCTTTTTATTTTCCAAGAGATGTAGGCGATTGCCATATTAATTTCTATTGGATTAGATTTTCTTTGATCAAAGAAACAATGATGTACTCCGTTGGCTTATGAATAAAATTTCGAGTCCTTTTCATTATGACTCAATTTTGATTCTGAGCATATTACTTTGTGACTACGATGGCTGGGCCATCAATATTAATTCAAGGACATGGAATAGCCCAAGTTCCACTTGCCAAATAGCACCTTGATTACAGCTGTCCCAGAAACTCACTACGCTCTTAGGGCAAATCGTACCCTATGAATAGCTAACGAATTCCATGTGAAAATGCATGTAGAGAATGGAAATGAGTTCCTTTGCATTACCTCTAATGATTGCGAACAAAGACGCATCTTAGAGAAGTTTATGTGTCTCTCTAGTGGATTCTATGTCACTATTCAAGCTATTAATCCAATAAAGTTATGAGAGAAGATCTCTTGGATTTAGACACATATTGGCTTTGTCACGATAAGATAGATCATCCTAGTCATGATATGATGATCCGTCTACAAAAGAATTCACATGGACATCATTTCTTTTGAGCGAAACGAAGCATGAATCAAACGTTGATTTCTAGACTAAGTGTGACCGACACAGTTGCCTAGGGCACCGCCTCCGTCCACCACCAGCCTAGGGCTGGCGCAGTCCATATCCATCACGCCATGGATAGCGTCCATCATGGTGATGGCTCCCCAGGTGATATTACTATCACCAACTTGCTTTACATAGCGTTTCAGACGCTCAGGCCTAACCAAATTACTCAATGGTTGCTTCTAAGGCCTCTCGCTCGTTTTACTAAGCCCGTTCCTTAGGGAAATTAGGACTAAGACCTTCTTATGCAAAAGATATGACAATACACATTATGTTCTTACAAAGAATCCGTAGGGATTTTGTGGATTAATTCAACCAACTTGCGGACGCTTAAATATTTCATGATGTTGGTTGATACGCAAACACGCATGTCATGTGTTGTGCCATTGTCCACCTATAAATGCTACTTATGCTACACTCCTAGCACATATCATATGACAACGGGCTCACTCCTTAGATCATCCTTCAGTCAATTGGATTTGACTATGCTAGAGAGTTTACATCGAAAGACTTTCGATGGATATTGCAATGGGCGTGATGTTGGACATCACATTCCCATGTACACACCCAATTGGTCTCACGAAAATGACTACGATGGTAGTCCGAACATTGGTAATGCGCACCAATCTTCTTATATCCGCTTGGGGTGATGCAATATCTCATGCAGCTATGCTAATTCGTCTACGACCTACCGCCACTCAATATACCTCTGCATTACAGCTAGTGACTGGGTACACGTATTTTGTACTTACGCATATTTGAGTGAGCCATTTATGTGCCAATTGTGCTGCCACAACGCTCTATGATAGGTCCTTACAGACGAATGGGCAACTACGTTGGATTTGAGACTCTAACAATCATCCGCCACTTAATGCCCTTGCAAGGCGATCTCATTACCGCTATATTTGCGGGTGGTCACTTTGATGAAACAGTCTTCCCGCCGTTCGGGGGAGATAAGAACACTGATGTTCAACAGGAACGACAGGAATTGTCGTGGTCTATCCCCACTATGTCTCATCTTGATCCCTATTAAAGTGACGAGATCACACAAATATGCTGTAAACATGCCTGCAAGGAAGGACGTCCATACAAGAGGACGTAGCACCACCCTACACGGAGGTAGGCATGGTGCCAATGCCAAAGAGAGTGGCACTCTGTCGTTACAGGCCATGGCCCCAACTAGGATGCGTGGGAGGCCCATGGATTCGAAGGATACTTTGGCACATTCCAATCCTTTGATCATCAAGACTCAAAATCCGTCTCATGAGTATCTTCCGGGTTATGGTTATCGTTGGGGGACGCCTCAACGTCAGAACCTATTCCTGAGAATATAGAGCTCTATGAAACTTACACTAGTGTACATGAGACTTGGGACAGAAACTCCATCATAATTGATGATGTAGTTGCGCATTTCGTTGCGCATGAGTTTGTTGAGTCAGATGATATCGAACCACGCTCCGTTGATGAATGAATACCAACGTAGAGAGATTTGGCCTAAATGGAAAGATGCGATCAAGGTTAAAATGGATTCTCTAATGAAGAGGAAGGTTTTCGAGCTTGAGATGCCAACACCTCCTAACATAAAACCTGTTGACTAATGGGTCTTCATTAGAAAGCGTAGTGAGAAAAAGAGATGGCAATCTCTCCTTATGGCGCAAGGCTTCTCACAAAATGCCCTGGAATCGACTACGATGAGACATATTTTCTCGTAATGGATGTCATTGCACTCCACTACCCTATCAGTTGGTAGTTTCCGAATAATTGAACATGCAGCTTACAAATGTGGTCACTACGTATCTCTATAGGGATCTAGATACGAAATATACATAAAGGTTCGTGGAGAACTTCATTTACCCAAGTCAAGAGGTTCTAGACCACAGAGCGCGTTTACAATAAGGTTGAAACGCTCACTAAAGTGACTACTTGATTGGGAAGGGATATACCCACGCGTTTCTATAACAAGTTTCGAATTCTATCGCGGTTCATGTTGGACATGATCTTCATTAGAAGCCCTTAAAGAGTTAAGGGAAATCGTTGAACACTTGAAATCCGAGTTTGAGATGAAGGATTTTGGGAGAACACGATTATGTCTCGGTTTGGAACTTGAGCATCGTATCGATAGATGGTTAAGCATTTTGATAAGGTCAAGCCTTCAAGCACCCCCATGATCGTCCATAGTCTTGATCCTGAAAATTATCTTCTTCGTCGAAAGGATGATGATGAAGATGTGCTAGAGGCAGAAGTGCCTTACTTAGTACAATAGGCGCATTATTGTACTTATCCCAATGCTCAAGACCGGACATCTCATTTGCAGTGAACTTGTTAGCTAAGGTATAGCTTTGCGCCAACACGACGCCATTGGATTGGTGTAAAAGATATCTTTCGATATTTGAAATGTACGATTGATATAAGCTTGTTTTATCCCTACAAAGAGATGATGGATTCGGCCCATCACACACCAGGTACGCCGCCAACACTGGCCTACGTCCACTATCCCCATCCCAAAATGATATGTGTTGTGGAAGGTTTTGCTGATGTTGGGTATCTCTCTGACCCACACATTGGTCATTCCCAATCCGGTTAAGTGTTCACCATGGGAAAAGATCGTGACATCTTGGAGGTCTATAAAATAGACTCTAATCGCTATATCTTCGAACGCAGAGATCATTGCTCTTCATGAAGTGGTTCGTGAATGAATATGGATTGGATTCATAATCACGCATGTTCGAACAATTGTGGTTTGAAGTCTACCACAGATGAGCCTACGAGCATTTAGGATAATGCTGCTTGTTTTGAACAAATGAGGCAAGGCTACATCAAAAGCGATAACACCAAGCATAATCAGCAACAACAGACACTCCTCAAGATCACAGTGAACTAGGTTCGATCTGAGGACAGTGAGGCAGACTTGTTTACTAAGTCATTGCCCAAATCCACGTTCGAGAAACATGTGGCAAGAATTGACTTGCGGAAATTATCTGAACTCCCATAATCGTAGTCATCAGGGGGAGGCGCAGACATCAGGGAGAGATGTCTACATGTTCACCTCGAATCGTGAAGGGTGTGTTGTGCTCTTTTTCCCCTTCGACCTAGGTTATTTTTGTCCCACTGGGTTTTTGTTACTCGGTAAGGTTTTTAACGAGGTAACAAGAGAAGCACCGCGTTTGGACAACACAAGGGGGAGTGTTTAAGGATATCTCTATTTGTGTTTAATCCAAACTCTAGGTTACTTGACCTAGTGGTAATAGGGTTCAATTAGAAGAATCTAGAGATCTCTTTCCTTGTATGATTCTAACTCTATGCATTATAATCCTCTATATAAAGAGGCTCCTATTATCAATGAGAATACATAGCAAATTCCTCTCAATTCTCGTTTCTCTAAAACATATAACTAATTTTTTATATTAATTCAAAAGCATTTCTGACCATTTTAAAATCTATCTCAAACATGCTGAGGTATTGATTTTATTAATTGCCGTAGGATTTGAGGCCACGTACCAAAGCTTGGTGACATAATATAACCAAAAAACCTAAGTGGCATGGATGATGCTCAGAGATTCTCCTTCCCCAAATATATAACATATATATATATATATATATATATATATATAGGAGCTTCAGACAACTCTATCGAAGTTATTCGGCAAAATAGCCCTATAACTTTAGGAGATTGGGTGCCTCCTCACAGATGGGGTCGCATTGACTAGCCCAAAGTTCCAGACAACTGTTTACACCTAAGACTGTAAAATAGGAGACTAACTAACATGTTATAGTGACGTACCAAACAAAACAACACGCGCTTTAGAACGCGCCTAGATAAAAAAGAAGAGTGAGGTGAAACTGTGCTCTCTCCCGGGGATGGTGGTGCTTGTCAACAGATCCAGTCCGATCAAGCGATGGGGTCGTGGTTTCAGATTCGGTGACGCCAGGGAGAATGGGGGCTGTTTTGGGGGTTGTTAATCCGGATCCGGTATTCAGTTGTTCGGATCGGGCAGTCTGGGCAACCATCAAATAGATCGGATTTCCTTTGTTTTGGATCTCGGTCTATGTCGACGACTTGTCCCATTGGTGTTTGCGTTAGGCGAAGAGGCCGAGGGTTTGCTATGGACCATCGATAATATGGGTCTGGACCCCAAAGTGATAGGAAAAATAAGAAAAAGAGTAATTGCAAAGGAATGAAAGTAGGTTGTTGTATTCATCGATGTTTTCAGAAGAGCCTCAGCCCAGTACATATAGCTAGAAACTTGAAGGAAAAGAAAATGAACAGCTGTCCATTTTCAGATAAGGATCCAGCTATTGCTGACTCATAACAAATGAACGATAAATGAAAAACAGTAAAAAGGTAAGTTGCATATTGGGTCAGAGCCCCAACATCCCACCTCCCTGGACAGAAACCATCACCAGCTACCCTTGAAAATCAGGAAAACGTAATTGAAAATCATCTGCACTCTCCCATGTAGCATCATCCTCAGAACCATTTTTCCATTGAACTAACCATCTTACCTCAGGATTGTTACCCTTCTTGAACAAACTCCTCTGTAATATCTTTGCTGGAACCCAGTTACTCTTGTTGGTATTAAAGCTAGGAGGTAAAGTTGGAGATGGAACTACTGAACTTCCCAATTTCTTCTTTAGAAGTGACACATGAAATACGGGATGCACCTTTGCAGTCGCAGGTAACAACAATTTGTATGCAACTGTGCCAATTTTTTCAATCACCTGATAAGGGCCAAAGTACTTTGGAGCGAGTTTGTGGGATTTTCTGACTTGCACTGACTTTTGCTTATAGGGTTGCAACTTTAGGAACACCCAATCACCAATGTCAAACTCCCTCTCAGTGTGATGTTTGTCATAGTATACCTTCATCCTTGCTTGGGCTTGTTCCATGTTAAACTTGAGTTTGGACAATAGTTCATCCCTATTTCTCAATAGCAGATCCACTTGATGTACAACAGTACTACCTGGAACATATGTTTGTACCTGAGGAGGAGGAACCCCATATAGAGCTTGATAAGGAGACATCTTAATAGCTGAGTGGTAGGAGGTATTGTACCACCACTCAGCCCAAGGCAACATTTCTGTCCACTGACCTTGTTCCTCCAAAATCACACACCTTAAATACTGTTCCAGGACCCTATTTAAACATTCAGTTTGACCATCCGTTTGGGGATGGTATGCAGTGCTCATACATAACTTGGAACCTTGTAGCTCAAAGAAATTTTTCCAAAATGCACTCAGAAATATGGGGTCTCTATCACTGATAATACTATCAGGCATTCCATGAAGTCTAAAAACCTCTTGAACAAATAATTCAGCCACACTTCTAGCAGTATAAGGGTGCTTGAGAGCAACAAAATGTGCATATTTAGTAAGTCTATCAACAACTACCATAATGGAAGTCTTACCTGCATTGTGAGGAAGGCCATCAATGAAGTCCATCGAAATATCAGTCCAAAAACCAACGGGAATCGGGTTAGGTTGCAGCAATCCGGGAGGTGAAATCGTCTCATAGTGAACTTGCTGACAAATTAAACATTCAGAAACAAATTTCTTTACTTGGCTTTTGATTCCAGGCCATAGAAAACTTCTAGAAACCCTTTTGTAGGTCCTTAACCAACCTGAGTGTCCCCCACTCTTACCACAGTGTAACTCCTCGATAATTTTCAACCTCCACCCATCAGCATCAGGGACAAAAACTCTCTTCTTATAAAGCAACTGACCATTAACCACAGTGAAGTTTTTAGAAGTGATAGTTCCCTGGTCGATGCCTTCCATCAACTTGCAAGTCTCATAGTGGTTTTTGCACAAGGTAGATATTTCCCTCATGAATGTAAACACAGGACTAGAAATTCCGATAAGAGAGTTTAACTCACCTTGTCTTGATAGAGCATCAGGGACAACATTAGTATTACCAGATTTGAAAACAATGCTATAGTCATACCCAAGTAACTTTAATAGCCACTTTTGTTGTGCAGGGGTGATAATCCGCTGATTCAAAAAATACTGAATAGTCCAGTGATCGGTAATGATCCTGAATGGATGTCCCAACAAATAAGGTCGCCAGTGCTCAACTGCAAAAACAACTACTAGCATCTCCTTATCATAAACACTCAATGCCAAATGCTTGGGAGCTAGAGCTTTACTGAGATATGCTATGGGGTGACCATCTTGAGAAAGAACTGCTCCAATCCCAAGGCCTGAAGCATCACACTCAACATCAAATTTTTTTGTGAAATCGGGTAAAGCTAACACCGGTGTTGAACATAAAGCTACCTTAAGCTCTTCAAAAGACTTTTCAGCCTCAGAGGTCCAAACAAAATTGTCCTTCTTGAGCATGTTTGTCAAAGCCTGTGCAATGATTCCGAAATTCTTCACGTACTTTCTGTAATACCCAGCCATGCCTAAGAAACCACGTAATCCCTTTAGAGTCATAGGTCTCTTCCAATTCTTGATTGCTTCAATTTTTTTTGGATCAACTGCCACCCCTTTTGCTGAAATCACATGCCCAAGGTATTCCACACTTGTAGCTCCAAATGTACACTTGCTCATCTTAACCTTTAACTGATGTTTCTGCAATATGGAAAAAACCATAGTTAAATGTTTCAGATGCTCTTCAATGGATTTACTGTAAATAAGAATGTCATCAAAAAACACGAGGACAAATTTCCGCAAGTGTTCCTTGAATATATCGTTCATCAAGGATTGAAAAGTGGAGGGAGCATTGCTGAGACCAAACGGCATCACAAGGAACTCGTAGTGCCCTTGGTGAGTCCGAAAAGCCGTTTTGTGGACATCAGCCGGATGCATTCGTATCTGATGGTACCCTGACCTCAAATCCAATTTACTGAAGTACACTGAACCATGCAGTTCATCTAATAACTCATCCACAATTGGTATGGGGAACTTATCCTTGACTGTTACTGCATTGAGAGACCTATAATCAACACACATCATGTTGCTGCCATCCTTCTTTTTAACCAAAATTACTGGAGAAGAGAAAGGACTAGTACTTGGTTGTATCTCTCTTCCTGCTAGAAGTTCCGCACATATTTTTTCCACCTCATTTTTTTGAAACTGTGGATATTGATAAGGCCTTACACTAACAGGAATAGAACCTGGAAGTAACTCTATTCTGTGATCATGTAATCGATGAGGAGGTAATCCGGTTGGATTTTCAAAAAGTGTAGCAAAGTCATCAATTAAAGAAACCACAGCGGGGTGAACATCCTTCAACCTTAGGTTATCAGTAGCTGAAATGGCTAATAGTTCAATAAACATAGCCTCCTTTTCTTGCTTTAACAATCTGGTCATAGTTGCAGAACTCACCATTGACAGTTCACCAGCTATAATACCCTGTAGAAGGTATGATTTCCCAAGTAAGGTGAATCTCATTGACATTTTTTCAAAATTCCAGATTATATCACCCAAGGTTCTCAACCAAGAAGCACCCAACAAAATTTCACAACCATTAACAGGAAGAACAAACACTTCAGTGTCTACCAGAGTGTCTTGTAATTGTAACTGAATTTGTAATTTCCCGGCTGATTGTACCTTTGAGCCATAAGCAACCACAACCTGCAAAGAACTACTATAATCAACCGTGATATTACCTTCTTGCAACAAACTTGGGTGGATAAATGAATGAGTAGCCCCCCCCCCCCCCCCCCATCAATGAGAACATGGACTTCTTTTTTGTTAAAATTCCCCTTGAGTTGTATAGTCATTGGGTTATCAACACAGTTGATCACATGTAAGGTGGCTGTCTCCTCATTCGAACCGTCTCCGCGTATTTCATTGGAATCACTTTCAGTAGGGTCCGGATGGAAATCAACTATTTCTTCCTCAGGGATGCCTTCAATCAACAATGCTCGTCCTTGACCAGGTGTTCATTTACATACATGGCCTCCCTTATAAGGTTCATCACAAAAAAAACAAAGTCCCCTAGCTCTTCTTTCATGGTAATCATTTTGAGTCCATTTTCTGTCTGAGCTACTACTAGCTTGCAAATTAGATCGCATGGGTTGAGAAGGAGGAGGCCTCAATGTTGATGTATGGGCAGCCCTTGATGTAGAATGAGGTAAAACTGGAATTCTATGTGCAGCAGTAGGGTTTGAGAGTTGAGATCTTTGTGAAAAGGACCTCGTACTTCTATGGCCAGCATGTCTTTCTTCAAATATCATAGCCAACTCATAAGCCTGGTACAAAGAAGTTGGTCTCATGGCTCTCACATCAACCTGAATGTCTTCCTTGAGTCCTCCCAAGAAACAGGCGAGCAAAATGTCATCTGAAAAACCTGGAGCTCTTCTTGCATACTTGTTAAACTGCGATTTAAACTCACTCACTGACCCAATTTGGTTCAGTCTAATTAAGGCAGATTGATAATCAGCTTGGTTATGGGAACCAAATTCCCGCATTAAGAGATCAGCAAAGCCACGCCAATTTCCAGGATATTGGTGTCTAAACAGGTGCCAAACATCAGCTGCCTCATCAGTAAGATGCATAGCTGCAATGGAAACCTTTTTGTCCTCCGGAATTTGGTACAACTCAAAATATTGCTCCGCCTTATTAAGCCATTGTAATGGATCACCATCACCAAATGTTTGAAACTCCAACCTCATTTGTCTCATAGTTGGAAGATTAGGATCCATCTCAGCCTGACCTTGAAATTGAGGTCCTTGCGGCAAGGGACCCCCGTGAAATTGATTTTGACAGTGAGGGTACTGTGGTTGTGGTGCTTGGTAGAGCTGTGGTTGCTGGAAGCGCGTATAAGAAGATGGAATTGTGGAGTATGTTGGTGGTGCATAAGATGGAATGGACTGAGTAGACATCTGTGATGTAAGGTAATGATTCACAGCAAACGGTAACGTAGGCCTAAAATTCTGCTCCTGATAGTTGGATGTGCTCGAGGATAGTTGCCATGGAGGTACAGCTGAAGAGTGACTAGACTGGCCTTGCTGTAAAGGACCCCCAAATACAGAGTTTCCATGGACATAGTGCATAGACGATGTAGGTAAGCCATGAACAAATTGTGGATTATAAGCTGACAAATTAGTATAATGATTAGGAACCACAGTATGTTGATAATAATGAGGTTGATATGGAAATCCACCGTAATCATACCCTTAAACTCTATCTCTAGATTGAAATGCATCATTCAACAATCTTTCCCTACATGACATATCACTAACAACAACGGGACTGCCACCAGTAGTAACCACTTTACCATTTTGTATACGAGTACTACTAGCTCCAGATCTAACATGAGTAGTAGCAGAAAGACTAGAAATGGGCATAGCAGAAGCTGCGGAAGGAGCGAGTATACCTGAAGAGATTTCCGCTGAAGGAACGAGTATACCTGAAGAGACTTCCGCTGAAGTGATGCTTAAGACTCCCAACCCGTGAGGATAAATTGGTTCTGAGGATGAAACCCTCAAATTTGCCAGATCAAAGGCCGGGAGAGAGCTGGGAGGCAGCGGGTTCGGAGAGACTGGAATAGAGTCAGAGCGGGGTCTGAGAGCTCGAAGCTCTTCAAGTAGCTGAGAGCGGAATTCTGCATTCTGAGCATGAATCTCAGCATTTTCAGAGCGGATCGAAGCTTGAGCGGCCCGAATTTCATCAACCGAGTCGCGCACCGCCTGAAGTTGAGCCTCGGCCACCGCTTGTTGTGCCAAATAATCCATCTCAGCAGCCGAAAGTTCCTTCGACGACTGAGGATTGGTGCTACCCTTACACGACGGTCCCATGAGCGTGAAGCTCTGATACCAGATAATATGGGTCTGGACCCCAAAGTGATAGGAAAAATAAGAAAAAGAGTAATTGCAAAGGAATGAAAGTAGGTTGTTGTATTCATTGATGTTTTCAGAAGAGCCTCAGCCCAGTACATATAGCTAGAAACTTGAAGGAAAAGAAAATGAACAGCTGTCCATTTTCAGATAAGGATCCAGCTATTGCTGACTCATAACAAATGAACGACAAATGAAAAACAGTAAAAAGGTAAGTTGCATATTGGGTTAGAGCCCCAACAATCGACGGCGTTGTCGGTTCTTGTTCGGGGATCGGATAACGACAAAGGTTGGAGGAAGGTGATGGCAGATCAGGACTGCGGCAGGGGTTTGAAGGGAGTTTAGGCGGATGTGTGGGTTGGGTTTAGCTTATTTTGGATCTGGCCCCTTCTTTGGGTTCGGTTTCTGGAATTGGCTTGGCTCTAATCTAACTTGGGTCTGGACCTAGCATGTGCGTTTTGTTTCTTCAATTTTAGTTTTAGTTTAGTTTCTGTTGTTGTTTATGGTGACCCGGTTTGGGTCTTGTTGTGCTTCATTGTTTCCATACACCAACGCCTATTGTGATATTGATCCTCTAAACAGATTCTATTATTTCTATCACGTGTATTCACTAGCCGAAGAGGCGGAGATGACTGGTGCGCATTCTTCCTTCTTGGGTCTGAGCCACGACTCAGTTGGTATGCCGGCGTTGGCTCGAAACATGCTATGGCCCGTTTGCTGGATTTTGGTCATTTGTAGCCTTATTGGTGTTCTGAAGAGTTTAGCTCCATTTTTTGTTTTTATAATTTGGAAGGTATGTTCAGATCAGATGATCGGAATTGAGTTAGAAGTAGGTCTTTTGGCTGTTGTAGGACATTGCATCCCTGCTTGTAACTTTCCTTATGCTTGAATGAAGTATGGACGATGATTTGATAAAAAAAAAAAAAAAAAAACGTGTTATAGTGACCTCTTAGGTGATGATAAATTATCCACCATATTATATAGCCATGCATGTCATGTATGGTCTGTTGTTGTTTCACTTCTTTAATCTAATTTTCCTCAATTCTTACCACGTGTATTGATTAACTTTCTTGACTTTCATGAACAGCACGTGTATTGATTAACTTTCTGGACTTTTATGAACAGCAAGAATGTGCCCCAATTTTTCAACCAAAGAAAAAAGAAGAAGAATGTAACCCATTTTTTATTATCCATGAATTTATAGATCAATTCATGGTTATTGAAAAAAGTTTAACCTCCCATTATTATTATTATTTTTTTGACAATTAACCTCACATTATTTGAGAGGAAAATAAAACATGATGGTCGATGTTCATGTTAAATGGGCCACGTACACTTATGGGCCGAGTCACTTTCTCTTTCTTCTTGGTTTCTACAGAAAAAACAATTTCACACAGGCCACGTACCCTTATGGGCCTGCCTGCTTTCTCTTCAATGGTACAATAAACACATCAACAAAATTTATTTAACCAGGAAAAGCCAAACACATCAACAAAACCAAGGACGGACAATGATTACAAGCTGACTGGGTTGTAGCCCATGCAATATTTTTTTTTTAATATTTAGGCTTATTAATCAGCTATGCCCACCTATAAAACATAAATCTTAGGCTTGGTAGCCCACCCAGTCCCCAAAGTTGTCTTTAGTCAAATAATTAATTTAGCCTAGATATAAAGAGAAGAAAGATAAATCTGGGAGGTTCAATACAACTAGCCAGGTATAGCCCGCCAACGCTTTGGGGTTTTTTACTTAACTAAGTTTGTTACATTCATTGGTTACCAAGCATGTACACCTACAAACTTCAAAAGCTGGTGTTTATACCAGGTTTGTATAGTTACGTATTATAAAAAATATATATATGGAGTATGTTTGGATTCTTCTAATTTTTCTTGAAGAATAAACTTCACATGTGGTTCCGAACAATTTCTCAACCTGTTTTCCCATTATGATGGCGGTTGTCTCATCTAATTCATCTTGTATCACTCCAATTACTTTAAAGTTGTATACATAGAGGCTAGAGCAATAGAGATGGCTGGAGTCAGTAATAGAAGATGCATACATTGATCAGGAAAGTAATGAGGGCTGATCAGGAAGGTAATGAGGTTGGAAACAACAAAACTGAATGATACATAGTTTCCATGCTCAATGATAATAGAAACCTAAACTTTACCATGAAAAGTAATATGTATGAATCGGATTATGCAAGTTTAATGCATAGAAACATGCCATGGCTCAATAATGTAAATAGAGTAGCTGATGCAACTATTTTTTAAGAAGAAGTAGACCTCTGAAAACCTTCAAAAGATTATGCGGTGTTGTTGGGCATATCAAAACTACAATTTCATCTAAGAAGAGCTTTTAGATTTTTTTTTTTTCTCATTCATCTTTGGTGGAAAGTTTGTATAATAATACAATCTTTAGGCAGGAATCCATAATGTGGATTACATACGCACCCTTCCATTTCATCAAGGCTGATCCCTCACATCAGTCGGTTTAATAAAAGCGTGTTCATGGAGAACAATTCTGATGTTTGACTGAAGGACAATAACCATGGACGTGGGATAGGGGTTTGTGATTTGTGCTGACTGTCTAATAAATTCTAAATTAGCAATATAAGAGGTTGAAGCTAACAACGGTTCCTATAGTACTAGTAGACAAAAAGGCCAACAAAATATTTGGCGAAATTCTGCGTGTGTATCTAGTTTCGTCTATATATACACGTGTGTGTGTGCGCGCGCCAAAATGTACACAATGCATAATTCCAACATGTTTAGGCATTTAACATAGTCCTATATATAATCATCTAGCGAACCAAATTCTCCAGAATAAAGAGAAAAGTTAGTTGAGCAAACTCTAAGCCTGTCTCCAAAAATAATGGATTTGCATTGAAAATTAATAATGAAACGACTTCTTTTGTAATTATAGCAAGTCATTTGAACATGGGTTTTTACAACCAAAAAGGAAGGAGGACATGCTTCTAACTTTCTCAACTAAACTTGGTTGCAGAGAACTGAAAATTTAAATGAAAGTTTTTGGAGATATAAATCGATCATATATAAATCCGGGCCAAAGAGGGCGGTATCAGTTTGATCCTTTACAGGAAAAATGGACCTCAAATTAGTGAAAGATCATGATTATACAAGTATCCAAAGAAGGAGAGTTTTAAATCCCGACTTCGATGTTTGAATCGATCCTATAACTTGAAATCATCATTTTGGACGAACGGGCATATATAAATACAAGATCGAACACAAAAAGATATGTACAGATCAAATGTTGACATTTCTATTCCCCTTCAAGAACTTACCCTTCTAGTTAAGATGAATATAAATCAGCCTATGATTCAAGAACGAGCAAGGTTAATTATTCATCTTTGATAACACCATTCAATGCATTTCTGGCAAGGAACCTTAATAGCTAGTTCCCGTTATTGCACTGGCAACGCAATAAGTAATGTCATGCAGTGTGACAGTGTGCCCAGAGTGTATGCATGTGATATTTATTTTGCTTCTGGATTGGGTACGGTATGTATGTCTGGCATGGTATAACTGTTTCTTTAAAGAAGGTCTGGCATGGTAACTTGGGTGGCTGAGGTTGGGATACAAATTTTCTATTTTTGGTCCAAGGGTACAAATTTGCTGCCCGCCTTTTTTAGTTGGGTGAATAATCAAATACCCACGTTCTAAATTAATGCCACATGCATCTTAACTATGGTCATTAATGCCACATAAATAGATTAAAATAGTTAATTACATGATCTTCTTTTTTTTCAAACAAATAAATATGATAATGATGAAAGAAAAAATGGAATTCTCCTTCTTCTTCCTTCACCGACAGCAGCAAACCAAACCCATTACCCATTAAAATCGCATCTTGTTTGTTCTTATCCATCTTCATAAATCATAACCCAGCAAAATCTCATCTTGTTTGTTCTTATCCATCTTCATAAATCATAACCCAGCAAAATCTCATCTTGCAAGGTTTTGGACGGTTTAATTGACATTCAATTAATCCCAAAGTGCAATTGATGTGGTGGGTTTACATAGTTTTCATGATCAGATGGGTTATCAATCAGAGGACGCCAAAGATGATTTATCTAGATTTGAGAGTTGAGTTTAAGGTGGAAGAGAACTTAAAAGGTAGCCAATTCTTTGTTTGAATATCAACCAAATTGGAGAATCATATCTCAAGATTGGATTACAGCTTTTCAAAAGTTTATTTGGACATGAAATGAGAATCATATGTCAATTTGGATTTTCTGGGTAGGTTTGCATGAAGATGGAAAAGAAAAGTTGGAGTTTTTGGCTTTTTGCTGGGTTTCAATGGTTTCGGTACTGAAGAAATAAGCAAATGGTAAAATATTTTCTTTTTTATCAACCATGGTTAGACGAAGATAAATGTGACATTAATTTAGAAGGTGGGTGTTCTCCCTGCCCCCCACAAACAAATTTTGCTGCATCGATCCATGAGAAGATAAACTCGATCTATGTTAATTTGCAGACTAGTTTCCACTTATTTTCACTTTTAGTAAATATTACTCACCAAAAGGAGATATGTTGATAAATAAATATTGCTCACCAAAAGGAGATATGTTGATAAAACCGATTAAAACATATCGATATAGAGAAACCAAAGCAATGTTGTAATACATAATATATATATATATATATATATATAGCACAATGCATGTACTCATATGCTTATATCAGATTATGTCGATCTGAGACTCTGAGCAGCTAGGTTTCCTCTTAAATCATTTCACTTTTGTTTCAACCCTTCCCTCCTGCTCCATGCTACTGATTTTGTTTGACAAAGCTTTTCGGTTCTTCTGAAGCTCAGTCGGGAGCTTAACATCCGTTGCCAAACCAACAATCTCAAGAAACCTTATTAGATACCAAGTAATATCAATTTGCCACCATTCAAAACCTTGTCGAGCTGAGTACTCAAAAGCATGGTGGTTATTGTGCCAACCTTCTCCATGAGCTAGAAATCCACATAACCTAAACAACATATTAAATTTCATGGCATTAATCACAATCAGTAGCCAATAAACATATCATTAACCATGTAAGTAGAGAAGATATAATATATAATAACATTAATTACCAGTTGTTTTTGGACAAATCACCGGTATCCCATACTTGGTTTCCCCATATGTGGCAAACCGAATTTATTGAAAAAGTTACATGGAGAAAAAATATCGTTCTCACAGCCTATAAATAGTTACAAAATAAAAAGAACAAATAGTTAACTATTAGTTAAAACTGAAAGGATGATGAATTTAAAAATATAAAAAGGAAAGAGAAATTTTATTACCAGTGCCCAAACTAAATAGGGCATTCCTCCTATGCGATAGAGTACAACTCCACAAGCAATACAATGATAAGGGTACGTGTAGTGAAGAAACTTATAATATGCCTGTTTTTTCAAATCTCCAACATTGTATAGTTTTCCATCATACTGCACAATTTCAAAGTTAATTAATAGTAAGTACGTGTAATTAAAAAAACAAAACTTTCATTTGTACATGAATAACAGTGTGTAATAAAATGAAGAGTACAGGAGATTTATACGCACACTTCCAAAACGTTTACGATAATCAAAGATCCAACCAATGTGACTAAACCAGAAACCCTTAAGAGGGGTATGCGGGTCATTCGGCGTGTCCACAAACTGGTGGTGACTCCTGTGTGAGCTAACCCATTCTAGTGGACTTCCCTATAAGACCAAAAACCAAATCCATAACTTTATAAATTACATATATCAGATCTTCACCTTTCTGATGTGAAATATTTAAGAATTAAAAAAAAAATGAAATTTAGGGCATAGATGAACCTGAAGTGAATGAACAGCGCAATAGGCAAAGAAGTATTCGAGCCATTTGGGAAGCTTGAAGCTTCTATGGGCGAGATTTCTATGAAAAGATATAGTTACCCCCACACCAGTGACATAGTAGAGTGCTACGCCCAACCAAAACGCAGACCATGTGAAATGAAATGGCGCCAGAAGAGCAAGAAGATGTATAGCACTAAGGGTGAAAACACTAGCTATGTCGACACCGTTCCATTGCCTCCCCAGAAAATAAACCGGCTTCCGCACCATCCAAGGTAGCCATGCCATCTTCTTGCTAAGCTTATTAAGCTAAGTTGCTTCTCTCTTCTGTAGTTCTGTACCAAAATATTAGTGTGTGCACAAATATATATACACAACACACACAGAAAATGGAAGCTAGTAATTAGGTGGACCGCTGGTTAGATTGTCATATTAATTGAACATTCAATAGCAATGTACGACCGCATTTACTTTTTCATCATGTTCTGGTACCTACCGAGGCAATAGTATTTGTGGAGGAAGAAAAATAAAGGAACTAATTAACTATAATAAGCTGATTTGGTACCAGGTTTGAAATGTATGAAAAACTCCTATTTCATACCCTGAATTCTGGCGGGGGGCTTCTTTATCTTCTCGAGGGAATACATTGCACTGTGCTTAATTGTGTAGGTGAGGCTGATATATTGGTGCACGTCATTAATTCTTCTGGTACCGACCGAGGCAATATGAATGGATGTAAAAGAATTAATTGAAAAGTTTTTCATACATTTCAGACCGGATTTGGTACCATGTTCTGGTACCTACCGAGGCAATAGTATTTGTGGAGGAAGAAAAATAAATGAAGTGATTAACTATAATAACTTTTAGGTCAATATGTAGGCTATTTAGGTGATTAAATTTGTAGAAGAATAGTATCTACTTGAAAACCACTCTTCATTTTTTCTTAAACTTTGCTATGCCTTGACTCCCTTAACAAAATTTCTGACTGCGCTATTAAACGCCCCCTTAGAAGTTAGAACCGGCCCTTTTTACAATCGTATGGAACAGTACAATAATTTTTCACCTCTCTTCGAGACCTTAGCGATACGTTAAATTAAGGATAAAATATTGTTTACTACTTTACTCCCTATACTTAGGTCTCGATGTTTCAGTCTCTGACATTTCAATTTCATCCAAATACTCCATAAACTCTCTAATTTCACACAATAGGTCCCTGTCATCAATTGTCCATCAAAAAATCTGTTATCTTACTGACGTGACATCTCTTTCACCCCGAAATGACTATTATACCCTCACTTACTTTTTTTAATTATTTATTTATTTTTTAAATATTTTTTTCCCTCTTTTCTTTTAACGTCTTCTTCTTCCCCCTTCTCTCATCTCCATCCTCATCTTCACTGCAAACCCAAGCCAAGAGTGTTGACTTCTGTGATCTTCGCGCACCATCTCGCAAGCCAAAACCTCGCCGTCCCACCAGAGCCGGCATACCCGCCGCTCCGAGCAAATTCTAGCCATCCCACCATCCATCCATCATCCCCGTCACGCCAGCAAGCACCACCACCCCTCCCGATCACTCCTCTCCATATGGCGGCTCCAAACCAAATCGGAGCACACCCAAACCAAATCAATTCACCTTCCACCGCCTTTTCTTCCTCAAATTAGAGCACCCAAACCAAATCAATTCACCACCGCCCTTTCTTCCTCAAATCGGAGCAGCCAAACCAAATCAATTCACCACCACTTCCACCAAATCAATTCATCTTCCACCTTCTAGCAAACCAATTCACCTTCCACTTTCCACCAATCAATTCACCTTCCAATTTGAAAGTTGAAAACCATCAAGATCTGAAGAAGAGAGATTCTGATCGGGAATGAGCGGAGCCACACTGTTCGCACTGTTGGGCGATTTGGGGTACGAAGGCGTCAATGCATTAGACCCCGACAGTTTCGAATGGCCTTTTCAATAAGATGATGCTCGACCTATTCTTGCTCGAGTTTGCTCCAGCCTCCGTCCCTCTAATGTTCTATCCCAAAATAAGAATAGAGCACCACTCTAGAGAACAAAGCAAGATGCTTTTTCAGGCCGGGATCGGGAAGCAAAAGGTGAGAAAGGCTTCTTGCCGAGCGGCGATGGCGTTTTGGAAATTGCGGCAGGCTTGGTTGGGGTTTACGCTTCACCTCATGGGCTGCTATTACGGTCAGTTCTTCCTTGGAGGCAGAAGAAAGAGAGAGAGAGAAAGAGAATGAGGAAAGACAGCTGGAAGAAGATGAGGTGAAAAGAAAAAGGAAAAAAAAAAGATAGAAAAAAATAATAATAATAAAAGAGTAAATGAGGGTATAATAGTCATTTTGGAGTGAAAGATATGTCACGTCAGTAAGATAACAAAATTTTTTACTGAAAATTGATGGTATGGACCTTTTGTGTGAAATTAAAAAGTTTAGGAAGTATCAAAATTAAAATGTCAGATATAGAAACGTCAAAACCCTATAAGTATAGAGAGTAAACAGTATTTTATCCTTAAATTAATAAGGAAAGTCGTATATGTAGAGATGGGCTGACAATGTTTATGGTCGAGTTGGCACCATACGCGCGCTTGGCGAGAGGCACTCCATGCTGCCCATGTTCAGCATTATGTTTGTTGCTTCTACATTCTTCGGCCTTCTTCCACCAATATTAATTCTCCATCATGCTGCAGATAATAACTTCCAATCACTTTGACAAAAAAATTAAAAAAAAGAACTTCCAACCTAACCACTTTCTTCTACATACATTCAATTCTACAATCATTATATTTATATTCATTCATTGAGTTTGTACTTAACTTCTTCAGGTCTTAAAAAAAAATTACACCCCATTAATTTTTCTAAATCATCTCGCACATATATGTACTTGCGTAGTTGCGTGTATGGTTTATGCGGAAAAAGAAGAAAGGCGAAGGAGAAACAGAGTAAAAAGGGAGAGGGAGAAGAGAAAATATAAAGCAAAAATTTTAAATAGACTGTAGAAGATTAAAGTCACCTCAAATTTCATGTCAAACATTTGGGTATTTAAAATTTGGAAAAATGGCATGTACAGTATCCGATATTTTCGTCATTTTAAACTTTCGTACCTCAAGTTTTAAAACTATCAGAAAGGTATATGAGGTTCTGACTCCAACCGAATAATCATACCTGAAGCCGTTAGCTTTATTACAGAGACTGTCAGCTGGCATATTTTGAAGGGTATTTTCATCCTTTCATGTCTTAATTATTATTATTTTCTTAAGCATCTTTTTCTATATTTTTTTTTCCTTTTTCCCTACTGTTCTTGGTTTACTCTCTTTCTCACAGACCCATTTGAAAATTGTATTTTTGGTTATGACCAAATCTAGTTTTTTGATTATCCAAAGTTATAGCCCAGATCAAAACGCAAAGCTCAATTCCCCTCTTTTCGTCCTTACTTCTTCTCATCCAATCCCAATCACGAGCTCTCATCCTCTTTCTTCCTCCAAAACCCAGATGAGATTTCTGTGCTTAAGATGAGATTTCTATTTTGCATGGCCTCCCAACATGCTTTTGGAACACGTGAAAATGTCTTTGAAGGATTTGAAATCGTTCAAACTGAAAAGTCAATCACCATCCATACTATTTGATATCCTTGCTTAAAATGTCTTTGAAGGATTTATACAATATACAGCACGAAGACCTATTAGCCCCCCCCCCCCATATTGAAGCTTCATAAATTGTGTATTGAGCTATCTATCTTCTTGCATCCATGGTGTCTCCGTATTGCCAATACGTCCCATGTTTTCTTCCATCGTGTCTTTGTCTTTGGTACATTTCGTTGTCATGATTTTCATAAGGATCTTTCTAAATGTACATAGTAAATATCTAAGTATATCTAGCATATTTTTTACACCCAATAAAATCATAGAATTTCTAATTACACCTAACAAGTTTTCAATAATACCCTTATTTTTAATTCAAAACAAAACTCATTACACCCAGCAAAACCTTATTAGAATGAAGAATAATACACCCAGCAAATCCTTCGTTCTTCTGAGATTCTAAATTAACAGGGATGCATAACCAGTCCCAAACTCAAGAATTCCACTAATCTTCGACTTGCTCTGATCATCAGCATTCATCTTCTCATTGTTGGTCAACTGCACTACTATTGTGTGGCCATCAGCTTCCACCTGTTCCTGCTCCTTCCCCTTGCTTAATTTGTCATCATCAGCAACATCAAATATACCCTGCTACTTAACAAACAATTATTAGTTAATGCATCAGCGTCAACATATGATAATTAAGTATGACGTACGTACCCAATATGCTTTGGACAATTTCAATACCTTCATCTCATGGGAACGCTCCTTCTGGAAAGTCTCAAAGCACCAAAAAAAAAAAGTGTCTGATTCTGTATCCCCATGTATTTCTCTCAAGGGATCTTACTTTCTCCTTTACTTGGTCCAAATCTCCACGGTTGAGGCGATTCTTTATGAATTGCATAAAAGTCCTTACTTTATATTCTCTCACGTCTCCCTGAAACGAGATAAGATCACCTAAAATAACAATCTCATTGTCTTTGCTCCATGTTATTCCTACACAAGACGATTTGGTGTTGGAATTGTTCTCATCAACTGCAACTAGAGCTGAGGAAGTCTTGTTTTTTGAGACTTGTTCCTCGTCAACATTTGAGAAGAACGAAGGATTTGTTGTGGACTTGTGGATTTTATCTTCAATAATAATTTAGGTTTTGCTGGGTGTAATAGGTTTTGCCAGGTTTAATTACAAACAAGGGTATTATTGAAAATTAGCTGTGGGTGTAAAAAATATGCTGGGTATACTTAGATATTTGCTGGGTACATTTAGAAAGACTATTTTCATAATTTGGTAGAATTATTTCATTAATTACCCCAAGCTCTCAAGTTCAGGCACTATGGTGGGTATGATTGAGGCTGTTAATTATTCTGGTTACTCATGCTAGGAGTGTTCTTCACTTTCAACAAAAGGTGATTCTGAGGTAGATCTATTTGCAGCTTGGGGATGTGGATAAGACCACCATGTTTAGCACAAAGGTTGAGCTTGTTGCACATGTTCGTTCTCCCGTGTGCGTCACACATTAGTTAAAGTTAATACATGTGAGGCGGCTCGTGTATTCCTGGCACCACGAGTTTCCAAGGGACTTCAGGTGATCATCAAGGTTGTGCTTTGGGTTGTGTAATCAGTTAATCACCATATTTATGTCCTTATTTTTAACCCGAATTTTTTATTATTTAACATACTATACCCGTAGAATATAAACATAATAAATTGTAAATATCAGGATTTTTGAACATGATTATGCCATTATGGGCTATATAATTAGAGCATTTTTAGCAATACTAGCCATTTTTTAGTCAAATTTTAGCTAAAGTAGCTAAAAAGTCATTTTGGCTAGCCGCTTTAGAAATACGTGTGCATCAGTGCTCTCTATTATAATTAGTTTTGAATTTATATTATTTTTTAAAGGAAGGTTACATAGTTTAAATGTATTTAAAAATTACATAAAACAACTAAAAAGAAATGTTATAAATTATAAAGAACTTCATCTCGCTCCTCTCTATATTTAGGAGCGAGATAGCTAAAAGTTATAATGGAGAGCCACTTTAGAGTCTGGTGCAGCTACTAAAATATATAAAAAGCTAAACATGCTCTCTAAAATAACTAAGGAGCCAAAATAAAGAGTCTGCTAAAAATGCTCTTAGATAAGAGAAATCAGGAAAAGGGGGAAAAACATGTATATTTGTCGTGTTATACATGTTTTATATTTTACTACCTATAAATGTATAAAAAAACGTGTATGCCTGGATCGCTGTATATTTGTCGTATATGCCTGGCTAGCTGAAAGCATGAGTCATGAGACGTACTAACATGTAAATGTGTAATAATGCATGTCTTCCCCTTTGGGTAAAATACAGTGAGTGTGAATTTATTGGAAAGGACATACATTCCAGATTTGCTGAAGTGAATACCTCATTTCACGTATGCAGTCTAGCTTGGACATTATTTATACATCTAATGAATTAGTATTACAGAGATATGAAGACTATATGTAAAACAGGTTACGAAATTGTACTCATGCATAAGCAAGCATAATTTTGGAGTACGTTTTGCATGAACTATTTTACTTTAGATTCGAACGTTCCGTCAGTCCTACTGACTTTGTTGGATAAAGTTTTTCAATTAATCTTTTAAATTTCGGTCCGGACCAATGTCAATTTATAAACCTACGTGCTAAGAAATACCTTATAAGACTGCTGGAATGAATCTCAAATGTACTTTCTTTTTAATTAAATACGTACTTTTTTAATAGGGGTTGTGCCCGTTTGCCCAAAAACTCATGGTATTTTGCCCAATCAATCCAACATCCTTGTATTTTGCCCATTTACACAACTTTTAGGTGAAAAGACTCATAAGGGTAGTCTTTTCTAAAGTAGTGCCTAGTGTATCATATGCTGACATTTGGGTCCAGAACTCATTTTTTTCTTAGAAAACCCTGTTCCAACTTCTGAGAAAAACAAAACTAGCCTTCAACATGCCCAAGTTTTTCACCTACCGACCTCCTGCCTAACGGTTATTTTAACAGGCGGAATCACTGCTGTTTGTTTCTATCCTAAGCTGTGGCAATTTTCTAAAAAAAAGGAATTCTGAGCTTAAAGAAAGTATAAGATACTGGCTGAACACGATTAAGATAACAGAAACATAACAGAACTTAACTTGCTAAATTAAAAATTTTGATGAAGTGGGTGAACACACTGAAAATATTCATATAAACATAATTACAAGCTAGAAATTTAGAGCCTCATTCTCAGGTAAACAGCTAAAACTGTTTAGCTATCCATAAGAATGATTACAGTACTTACTTGAAATGAAAGCACACTTCTTCACACTAGACAGGAAGGAAGAGTACACTACTATTTTTCAAATCTCAAACTGATCTGGAAATTTTCGAATGCCTTCTAAGAGAAGCTAAAGCTCCTTATATAGGAAGCGGAACTCAAATTACAATTCAAAACTACCAAATGTACAGCACGACTCCGTGATTTCCTGCTTTCCATAGTGCTCCTGCTGGTGGAGGTCGGCCGGGGAAAAGCAGATTTCTTTAGGTGAAACGTTTTTCACCTGCTTTTTGAAAAGCAAAAGTTGCTTTTGGAAAAAGTCCAAAAGAACTTTCGGTGTTTTCTACACCTGCTGCTTCACATGTTCTCGTCGGTTTCTGAATTGTGACCAAGGACAAACGAGTCGTTATCTGCCTGGGCCATCCTTACTGTTGTTGCATTATTTTCGACATCTGTATCGACATACATCTTGTATTGGTTGTCTGTTTCCATCTTCTCCACCCATCGTAAGCATGCCATTGTCGAATCTATCTCCTTTCTGGTAAGAGATAGGAATAAGTCACTGCTGACTACGTCAGGATGATCGTAGGCAGTGATAATAATTTTTTCTCCTGCTGCCAGGAAGATATTGTGGACGTCTTCAGAGATGATTTTCTTGATATATTCTAGAGTCATGGCCTTCATCCACGGGATGCTTGAGTTTGGTTGGCCATTGTACCCTACACAGGTTGGTTAAAGATACTTCCTTTGAATAATTCTTACATAATGATAAGGAGGAATATATTTAACTTCACCGTTTGCCTTCTGGATCCATTCTGGGGGAGTGGACCTGAACTTCAGTCGAAGCATACAGTCACTCTTTCTTATATTTTTGACTGTGTTGACAATAATAGGCGGCAAACCTTTTGGATCATCATTTGTTTTGGTCCATAGATTATGGACAAAACCATTTTCAACAAGCCAGAGCTTGTGTTCCTGAGGATGTTCATTCTGAACATTAACCAGGTATCTCCCAACATAAGGTCCTGAAACAATAAAGAGAGTTGGAGGAACCAGGTCTTCTGGATTATGTCTTCCTATCAGACTATGGAATTCATGCCAGTCTGATTCATTAAGTGCTATGACAGGAACCCTAGCACTTTATGGACTTTCTAAGAAGAGAATTTTTTCTTTTCATGACTTTCTTCAAATTGTGGTCTGGCATTCTCATATAGTTCTTCAGCTAGTGCAAAGAGTGCCGGGAACATTAGATCAATGCTTCTCTCTTGAAAGGCAAATAAGAGATTATCCAAGATTGCCTTCTGGTGATAATTAAGCTAGTCTCCTGCCAGTTCTGAACACAGGAGTATCAAAAGTTCTTAATTCATAATTAAAAACATTTATGACTCCAGTTGGAGTTGGTCTGCTTTTTGGCAAAGCAGCAGCCATCAACGGTCTTGATGAGCCTTTACCGTCTGCCGTTTGAAACGGGCTAGCCAATCCTTTACCCTGGGATTGATCAGTTGAGGCTAATCCTTTAGGACTTAGCATAAACCTTTTAAGAACCTTTTCTTTGGTTTCCATAGGATCTTCTTGAGGTTCATGTTCTTTCCCAGTTCTTCTGTTTCTGGGATTACGACCTTCGTCGTCTTCTCTTTGGCTAAACATTGCCATTTCCTTGGTCAATGCGTCTGGAAGATAATTCTTGTTTCCTGCAATTAATTCAACATTATAATCATATTGGTTAAGAAATAATTGCCAGTTTGCTAATCTTCCTCTATCAGCAGTTTTATCACGTTTGAAATTTTTGAAATTCTTTACTCTGGCACAATTGGTGCTGACAGTAAAGGGTTTTCCAAGAAAAGCTGGAGAATTTAAAATCGTTTTCTGGACAGTCAAAATTTCTTTTTCCCCTGTGGGATAATTCAGTTCTGCAGGGCTGAACTTGCCACTACAAAATTTGCAAATCTTTTCGATGTTTGTTCCAGGCGTTTTTGCTAGAACTACACCGGACCAATAATTATCGCTCGCATCTGTCTGGAGGATAATTTCATCATTCTCTTCTGGTTGTTGAAGAGGAGGGAGGTTTTTGCAGAGATTTTTTATCTGCTTGACAATTTTTTCATCATCTTCTGTGAAGTTCCATTTTCTTTTAGAACTTGTCTTAGGAGATAACATTGCTGTTAACCCTGAGATTTTAGGAATGAAATCTCTCCCATAATTTATGACACCAAGGAATCTCTCTAGACTCTTAGCATCAGGAATTTTATCTGGAAATTTCCAGATCTTCTCAAGGATATGAGGTTGGAGTTTTATGACTCCATTCTTGATGTTTATTCCTATGAAGTCAACTTCATCGAGGATAAAGAAGATTTTCTTCTCTCCTAGGATAATTCCATGCTGAACTATCAGCTTTACTACCTCATGGAGGTGTTTCATGTGTTCTTCTCTGTTTTTGGAGAAGACCAGAATGTCATCTATATAGACAACGCAGAACTCCGCTACATGCTTGAAGATGTTGTCCATCTTTCTTTGGAAGATTGAGGAAGCTTGCTTCAAACCAAAAGGCATTACCAGCCACTCGTAATGACCTTGTGGTGTTCCAAATGCAGTGAGAGGTATACTCTCAGGATGCATCTTGACCTGCCAGAAACCCTACTTTGCATCGAATTTCGAAAAGACTTTGGCTCCTCTGAGCTGGTTGATCAGCACTCTGACTTGAGCGATCTGATAACCGTCCTTGACAGTCTTCTTATTGACATCTCTGTAGTCAATAACCATTCTAGCTTTTCCTCGTAGATTTTCTGCATGGTTTCTTACATAGAATGCTGGAGCATGATGAGGGCTAGTAGAGGGTTGAATTAATATCTTTTTCAGGAGATCTTCAATATCACTTCTGAATTCTTTCTGATCTTCCTCTTTGTACTGAGGAATGGCTTTGACATGGCAGATAGAGTTCATGTCATGCAATCGTAATTCACAGACCACTGGGTCTTTTTCCCAAAACTTCTTAGGGTCTACATCGATATTTTGTTCGAGTAGTTTCTTGATTCCTTCAAGAGTGGGAAGTTTCTGAGACTCAAGCTTATTCTGGAAATGCTTGAGGTTATGCTCATGGATGAAACTAGCTTCTTCATCTTCTTCTTCTTCTTCAGAAGATTCTTCAGATTCTTCAACAATCAATTCTTCTTGTTGCTTGATTTGGAGTATGAGTTCAAATTTGGGTTTGTAAGGGATAAGTTCACCACTATTCTGTTGCGATCCCTGATACTGAGTAGTAAAACCGGGACCTACCACACTTTTTGCATGTGTGAGTCGGTCTGCCCAGAACACCCGTTCTCCTTTTCTGAAGCCTATTGCTTCTTCATCCTGAATGAATCTCTGTTGGAGAATAAAATCATTTCCCAACAGGAAATCAGATCCTTGGCCTTCAGATTGCCAAACATTCTGGATGATAAATGTTCCTCCACCAATGGTGATATGAACATTTTTTGCTACCTTCTTCATGGTGAGATGGCTTCCATCAAATGTAACACCAGTAGCAGATTTTTTCTTATCTTCTTTCCAGAGTTCATCTGGAATTGCAAATCTCTTTGCAATAGTAAATCCTGATCCATTATCTACGAAAGCATGTAGATGATACTTTCTATGATCAGGGAATTTTAGTCTAATCTCTATGCAGTTGCTGTATCTACTAGTAGAGACGACTTTTGACTGTTGAAGCTCAATTTCCTTAGCTTGTTCTTTTGGAATGAATGGTTTACATTCTTCTGGAACATTTTCCTGAGTGGGTGATTTATCAAAACTAGAAGGTTTTGTATCATCCCAGTCTGTAGGAACTATCTCTTTGATCTCTGGATCATTGAACCATGACGGAGGGTCATATCTGACTTTATAATCAAATTTGCCAGATGGTTGGCCAAGTAGATCCCATGTTTTAGTAACCTCCTGTCGTTCTAAGAGATGAACAGTTTCTGGTGGTTTTACCAGTTATACATTTTCTGGTATTTCAACCAGTTCAATTTCTTCATCGATGTTTTCTTCACCGATGATTTCTTCCTTTCTTTCTGAGGAAGTTGGTTCCATGGTTTCTTGGAACAGAGTTTCCACTTCTTTCGCCTTCTTCTCAGCGAAATACTCTTCATATTCTTGTTCAACCAATTGGCTTACAAGACCATTCTTGGTTTTTCTTCTTGCTTCAGCTATGAAGCATTCTTTGTGATAAGTCTTCTTAGACTCTTCACAAAACATAGGGAGACCATTCTTTTCGTGACATAAGTAGTAGTTACAAACGAATGTACCAGGGTTCACCTGATAAGAAGACATGAAGGATTCTGTCTTGCTTTCTTCCCAGTTTTTGATTTTCAAAACATTCATTTGTCTGGATTCGAAGTACTCTACTTCAGAATCTATCTCAGACTCTTCTGATGAAGTTTCTTCTTCAGACCAGGCGGAATAAACTGACTCGTCATCTTCATCATCAGAATAGGCTATTTCGTAGCCTTTCATGTTTGCTACTTCTACTATTTGCTCATATTCTTCAAAGAGAGCCTTAGTAGATCTTTTACCCTTTTCTGGGCATTCGTTGGCATAGTGCCATTCAGTTTACATAACCAACATCTGCAAACTTTCTTGCTTGGTTGTTTATGCTGATGAGTATTCTTCTTTTTCTTGAAGAATTTCAATTTCTTTTTAGGATCTTCATCCTGCTGTTTCTTGTAATTGGAACTTCTCTTGAATTTCCAATTTTTCTTCTTTTGATTACTTGATGCGCTAAAAGCAAGCGCATAATTTAACCCTGAAATATCGTTAGTAGTATAAGCAAATAGGGATCGTTCTATCCGGGGATTGAGGGTACACTTGTAATTGTGAAACAAATAAAGAAAAGTATTATTTACAAAAATAAAATAAAGAATATAAATATATACAATTGTATAAACAAATAAAGAATTAAAATAATAAAGTATTATTTACAAAAATAAAATAAAGAATAGAAATATATACAAGTAACAAAATAAAAAGGGAGGGGGTTTAAGAATTATAGAATTGAAAATTAAGATAAATAAAATAAAGAAAATGTAAAAACATATATACAAGGGTGGATCGCAAGGAACAAAGATCAAAACCACATCCATATGCAAGAAATCCAATTACAATTCCTATAGTTGATTTTAAATGTCATGAGAGAGGAGTTGATCATGTGAAACATTCGAAAGCAAATGATTTCCCATATTTTACTTTTCAATGCTAATTAACCTAAGCGAAAGCACCTAGATTAATCCTATCAAACATGCAATCAAGCCCTAGAAAGCTAGTCAATCATGACATGTTCAACGCATTAGACATAGAGAAAGGCTATCAACTCAAGTGTACAACTTAGTATGGAAAAGTCCACCTAATTGCAATCCTCTTTAATTAAATTCGGTCTTTGCACAAAACATTTACTACTTTGATTCAAGTTTACACAAAACGAAAAGTCGATTTCATGTTCTTAAACCTAGCACCAATTATATCAAAACCCTAAGTGTTTGCAACCACATAAGATTAAAATACAAAAGTTTTCTATCATGCAAATTTAATTAAACAAACCCACATAAGCAACATAAAAATCAACATATAGAAATCACAACTTTATCTCAAAACATATAAACGGGCTTTAAACTTTGCCCTTAACATTAGTTGTTAACTAGAATTCATAGTTCTACAAATCTAAACAAAGAAAACCAAAAGAAATTACAAGGAAAAAGATAGAATTACACCATGAAGGGAGTGGATGATGAAGAGCTTGAGACATTGATCTTGAATCTTTAAAGCAAGACTTCACTATCACGGCACAAGGTGGATGATGACGGCTAGGAGGCTTCATGGCTTCTTCTTCTCTTCTTCTCTTGAAAAGGAAGAACAAGAAAACTAGAGAATGAAAAAGAAATATGGAGAGGAAATGGAGAGACAAAGAAGATGGAATGGATGAAGGAATATGTAGAGGAAAATGGAAAGAAAATGGAGAGACAAAGAAGATGGAATGGATGAAGGAATGTGTAGAGGAAAATGGAAAGAAAATGGAGAGACAAAGAACATGGAATGGATGAAGGAATGTTGTGAGCTCTTGAATCTTGAAAGCAAGCTTCAAGGATGGATATGGATGGTGATGCTCACGGCTTCTCTTCTTCTTCCTTTGGCCTTGCTTGAACTCGTGGAGATGACTAGAGGATGGATGGGAAAATGGAAGGGAAATAGAGAGACAAAGAAGATGGAATAGATGAAGGAATTTGTGTTATGGATTCAGAAATTGGTGATTGAGAGTGAGAGGAGAAGGTGTTTAAATAGGGAAGAAAAAAAGAGTGAAATGATGAGATGAAGAAAAATAATGAAAGTGGAGTATGAGAGTGGTTTGTAAAATATGTAAAAGATGAGGTAATGATGAAAGCAAAGCATGAAGGTGAAGAAATGTGGAAGTGATGATGATCTTTTAGGGTAGAAAAATTGTATCCAAGGAAAAAGAAATGCTTTCTTCATATGGGTGGGAAACATGAATATGTGGTGTTGAGTTGTTTTCAGGTCAGTTTATTCCCCTTTATTCCTTCAATTATTTCTCCATCAAAACTTCAGAATGAGCCTTCGACTTCTTCATAAAAAATATTCAACTATGAGTTTATATCATCCTCACAAATTTTCAGAGCTTTATTCCATGTGGTTGGGCCGGAAATGCTGCTGGACCTCTTACAGGTCCAGTTTTCTGGTTTTGCTTCTGTAGAAAATTGGGCTGATTGTTTGAAGGCCTTCCACTCATATTTTTCTCTGGCACTCTTCATAAGAAATGATCCTTTGGGTGTCTAGAATGGATCTGGAGAGTTTCAGCTCATTTCGAGTTCATTTGGTCAGGTGGCCGCTCCTTCTTCCTTGCTTGGCTCTGATTCTCCTAGCTGGAGTAAGAAAATATTCAAGGTTGACTTTTTAGTGCATTTTCATTCTTCTCCATCATTTCTAGGTAATTATGGACGTAACACTCATTTCTTCTTCATCTACTCCAATGTACCTAAAAATAGAAATTAAGTTAAAAATCGATTCGTTAAGGAATAACTAAGCAAAATGTGAGAAATTAACATTTAAAATATCACATTAAAATGCGCCTATCATTACTCTTTTTGAATTTTTTAGAGTAATGTTTTTCTTTTCTTTCTGTGGAACTTGGATTCATGACATCCCCAGTTTGTGGGTATATCCAATATTCCGTAGCAGAAATTTTCAACTCCTCTGAGTTGCTTCTTGGCCATCTTAGCTCTAAGATTGGCTTTGCATTGTTCTTTCAGTAATTGCCGGAATCTGTCAGCAATTCCTCCAACTGAAAATCTTTCAATTGGTTTTTCAGCTATGCTTTCTCTCACAGCTGTTCTCCATGGTTCAGGGAGCTTTCTGTGCAACAGATTAACTAGATCAGTATTCTCTAGTTCACCAATTGTACAGTAGTATTTCTGAAACTCATTCAGGTATTCTTCGAAATATCTCATGTCACAGATTTTGAGAGCATAGATATTCGACTTTGCCGTTTCTTTGGCTTTTTCACTCAAATTTGAGAGATCTCCACAGAACTGATCGTACAGAGGTACTGCAAAATCATACGGAGACTTTGAAGTCTTGATTTCTTCCAGCCACTCTTTTCCTCTGGCTGTTTCCTTGAAAGAGAAGTAATACTTTTTTGCTACCCCGGTGAGAGTAGTCTCAAAGTACATCTGAAGATCAGGAGCTTCAAATTTTCCAAGGGTAAGAGCAGAGGCCATCATTAGGCTGTCTACCCATTGGTCAAGAGTTTTTCTCTTGTCTAGAGCTTTATCCAGATCTAGCCAAATTCCATAGTTGGAAATTGGTACTCTGGGTATCTTATCCTCTGGGACAAATCTTTGAGAATTTCTTTCTCCAGTTCTGCCTGTAGGGGCCTTCTGTAAAGGGAGTTTGACTTTTCCTTTTTCTCGAACGATGGAAGTCTTGGAGCTTTCTCCTTCTTCCATTTCAATATCTTGATAAGGAAAGACTTTTCTCGTCTTTCTGATTTTGAATTCTTTCATTTCTTCGATTAGTTTTTCTAATCGTTCAGGATTTTCACAATTCTCAGCTTCTTCATAAAGATCATAGAGCCTCTCAGCTCTGAGCATATGGACTGGTCTGTTTAGATCAGCTTCCAGATCTTCTTCTGATATTGGCTCTTCAATAGTGGGTTTTGTTCCACTGACACTAGCTTCTCTAGTGCTGTAGCTTCTTCTCAGAAGACTGCTGTTTATCCTGAGGTTCTCAGGACAGACATCACTTTTTCTGTGGTTGTCGAAGTTGAGGCTGATTTCTCCAGTTCTTCTACTCTCGTAGATTTTTGCTTTTGCTCTTTCCGGTTGCTTTTTTGGACCGGATAATTTCCATTCGAGAGGAAATGTTACTTCTTTCCAAGTAACTTTGTGGATCTGCTGTGAATGGTTCTTCTGATTGGTGAGGAATCCAGTAGTAAGACCTGGGATATTTGTAATCCTTGTCTTAGGGGCTACTGTGGTACTCATCAATTTATAGTATATCCTGTATACTATTGCGAGTTCTTGCATATCTTCTTTCATGGATATGCCATCTGTCTTGACTCTCAGTCTGAGACAGTGAGCTGCATCTTTCAAGCTGGTGGTGAAGTTGGGGAAGCAGTTGAAATACGCTACTTGGTCGCACAAGGATGCTTCGAGTGTTCCCAACAGACTAGCTTGGAAGTCTGATAACCTGTTGTCTTGTAGAACACATAGGACTGAACAGTTTATACCTTCACGAGCAAGCAGATTTATGCCTACTTGGACTGCTCCAATATGCATAAATTGATATTTTTTTACTTGTGCTCTGGCAACTTCTGCTGGAGTGATCAGTAGAAGATCAGTCTCTCCACCTGCTGTTGCTGGGGTTGTAATCTCCAGTACTTTGAAATAATGGCTATCCATTAAATCAAATTTTCCTCTTTTGTAGATCTGTTTAAAGTCTAGCTTTGGGATTGAAGAATTTTTTACTTCTTGTTCAATCTCATTGAACTCGAATTCTTCAGCATTTAGGAGTTGTACTCCTTTCTCTTTTTTAAAGATGCTTAACATCTTCATTTCTCTTTTTTCCGGATTTTCATACCGGATACTAGTAGAACTAGTTGAGGGATCCAGAAAAATCATGTTTGGAACAGGATTCTTGTCTGGCCTTTCTAATGGTTTGAATCCATTAGCTTTCTTTTTTACTGTAGGGACTTTCTTGTCCTTCAGTATAATTTTCATAGAATCCAGCGTTTTTTGCTGTTCATTGATTTTTCTCTACTAACGACTGTCAGCTTTTCTTCTTCCATTTTTGGAAGTTCCTTGATATAATCCAGTTTGTTCTCCAATCTTTCCAATTGGTGGATTATAGTAGGTAATTTTTCTAGATGAGACTGGCATCTAGATAATTCTAGTAACAGCTTCTGATATTTCTCATCAGAAGATTTCAGTAGAGAATTTATTTTTTCTAGTAACAATTCTGACATTGTCCCCATTAAGGAGGGGTTCTCCTTTGAGCTATTTTACAAGCTCTGATACCAACTGTGCGGATCTAACCAATGCTCAAATAGTCAAGCGGTTTTTGTTCTATTTCTAGAACATATAAAAGATTATCAATATCTTCTTCTAATTTATAGATCCTAGTTTGGAGTCTATAAATGATATCCCAATAGTTGAGAATTTCTTTGTTAAGACTATCTCTATAGTCTTTCAGCTTTTTCAATTTTTCCCTTTCTTTTTTCAATTCTTTGCTAGTATTCTTACCGATTGCCACTAATTCAAGTCTATCAACGATCGAAATTATGAATAGTAAAATCTACTGTTTACCGTCGAATGGAGGATACAATTTTGCTGCAATTATATTTAGACAAATAAATTCAAGATGGACCCACCACGTTTCATCAAAAGAAAATAAAAGGAAACAAAAGAATAGTAAAAGCTAGAGAAAGAGGTATTAATGGGATAAACATTAAGTGAAAGGAATAGTTGGGAGAAAAAGAGAAAACTTTTGTGTGAGTGGGGTTGAAAATAAGTTTGTGGAGTGTATGGGGTTGTATTTGGTATTCTATGGGTAAGTGGTCATTATCCCTTTTTAATATTAGTTTTGAGGTAATAACAGTCTCATAATGAAAGAGTTACCCGTTCAAGCTCTTGCACCAAAGTTTACATCACATAAACCAATTAGCCAACGAGGACCAACCTCTTGACAATGCATGATTGGACTAAGCTTAAAGCTCTCCTAATGTTCTTTTTCTTCCGAGCATGCTTCCAGGACACGCCTCTACTTCCCCCCTCAACTTGCTAACTTCATCTATGACTGCACCCACCACACTAAGATCCAAACCTTCATAATCCAATGGATTAATCACATTCAAAACATCCCAATTACTTCAAACTTCTTCAAACCCAACTCTTTACAATATCATAACCCAAATAACAAAGCAGTTGCCTCAGTAGCTAGAGGACTCAAATTTGCTTTGAGTGGAACTGCAAGGGCCCGACCAATTAAAGCTGGCTGCACATTACAAATTACTGCACCTAATCCCACCATATTTGTCTTAGAATCACAAACACCATAAAAAAACATACTAAGTTGTTGATGGTCAGCATGCGCCTCGCAGCCTTCAACTTGTTGGCGTGAGTCATGCCATGTAATTAGGATTGTGAATATTGTGTATTATTAAGATTATTTCTGTTGTAATTAGTTTCCTAATAGGTCTTGGAGTATCTTGTATAAATACTCCATTCTTGGAGAAGGTAAATATCAATCATATCAGAAAATCTCAAATCTCTTATTCCTTTGTTCTTCTTGACTTGGTATCAGAGCCGAGATCAATTCGGACTCGGTTTGTTCTTTCCGCTGCGAATATAGGGTTCTTTTGATTTGGTCCTTTTTTTTTTATTTGGTTGAATTGGTTCTTTTAGTCGATTGATTCTCTTGCCTTGGTTCTTTTTGTCGAATTGGTTATTTTGCTTCTGCAAGTCGTGAATTAGTTCTTTTGCTTCTACAAGTTGATTTCATCATTTGTCCATTAGTTCATCCTTTTTGTTCTTGTGTCCGTCCATTTCCTTCCTGGTTCTTTGGTATTCTTTTTGTTACAATTTGTAGGGTCTCTGAAAAAAAAAAATGGTGGATTTGACTCTTACTTATGGGAATACCGGAGGATCTCAGAAAGGAGGGGTGAACTCTGTGGCCCGTGAGGTTGTGATTGTTCAGAATGTGACTGATAATTCAAGTTTTGGTGTAAAGCTCGATGGCACCAACTCTGGTTAGAGAGGAGGCAATAATACTGGAGGACATGGAGGACGTGGTGGTGGTCAAAGAGGCAAAGTGGCAGTCCAATTGGTGCCAGAACCTGACTTCTACGGCATTGCAGGGCAAGATCCCTCACATGGTAATGTTTCCTTGACTAAGGAAACTCGAGGTAAAATTGGTGTTGCTTTACATGTTTCTGACTTTACTGGTAGTGATACATGGATAATTGATTCTGGTGCGTCTGACCATATGACCTATGATAAGTCCTTCTTTATGTCTATGTCATCCTCTTCTATATCCCATGTTTCTAATGCGAATGGTGCATCTTTTCCAGTCTTAGGTATTGGGTCTGTTCAGGTTACACCATCCATTGTATTGCATAATGTGCTTTATGTACCCTCATTGTCTCATCATCTTTTGTATGTATCCCAGTTGGGGTCACAAAATAAATGCTCTGTAACATTTTATCCAATGTATGTTATTTTTCAAAATCTGTGCACCAGGGTGATCATGGGTAAGGGAGACCTGAGGGGGAGGCTGTTTCACTTAGATTGCATGTACGTAGGGCCAACACAAGCACCGGAACAGCCTTTGGCCCTGACATTGAATTCTGACAGATTGAGTGAGCTATAGTTGTGGCATAGGCGTTTGGGTCATCCGTCTTTTGGAGTTATGAAGAAGTCCATGCCTTCATTGTTTCTGGGAGTTAGTGAGTCTAACCTGCATTGTGAAACTTGTGTTTTGGCTAAGAGTCATAGGTCTAGTTATCCTTCGAGTTTTCATTCTAGTACTATGCCTTTTGAGTTATTTCATTCAGATGTATGGGGTCCTTCTAAACATTCTACCCTTTCTGAAATGCGATATTTTGTGTTATTCATTGATGACTTTACTCGATTATCTTGGGTGGTTTTACTTAAGTCCAAAGATTTTGTTTTCTCTGCTTTTACAGCATTCCATAAGCTTGTTCGTACTCAATATGATGCTCATGTTAAGGTCTTTCGTTCTGATAATGGGGGTGAGTTTGTCAATCATTCTTTTCATGAATATTTCCAGCACCATGGCATAATACATCAAACTTCATGCCCATAAACACCTGAGCAAAATGGGGTGTCTGAACTGAAAAATCGTCATCTTCTGGACATGGCTCGGTCCCTTCTACTTAGTGCTAACATGCCTAAGTATCTTTGGGGAGAGGCCGTATTGTGTGCTTCTCATCTAATCAATCGTCTTCCGTCTGTCCCTCTTCAAGGTCGTGTCCCACTTGAGGTTCTGTCTAACTGTGTTTCTATTCCATCTTCTAATACTCTTCCTGCTCTTGTCTTTGGTTGTATTACTTATGTTCTTCTATATAAGAATCAGAGGTCAAAGTTGGATGCTAGAGCCCCTAAGTGTGTGTTTGTGGGGTATGGTTCTCATCAGAAAGGTTACAAATGTTATCATCCTCAATCCCAGAAGTTTTATGTCACCATGGATGTTACGTTCAGTGAAGATGCATGTTATTTTTTGCCTCCTGTGACTCCTCGTCAGGGGGAGAAATCTTGTTATTATGAAGATTTGTTTTGTGGGCAAGATGGGAGACTGGCATCCGAGTTCTCAAGGCTGGAGTGTTTGGGAACGGAACTTGACAAAGAGGACAGCAGCCCACCGAACGGAGAAGAGAATCTGGGTAATCAACTACTAACCAGTCTACCGGATCAATCTGACTAGTTGGCCGGAGAGGAAGTTCCCGATTCTGTTTCCGATGAAAATATTTTTGATGTCGCCAATGCCGTTTTAAACAATTCTTCTGTCTCTCCCTCTCCTTAAGTGGTCTCACCTACTCAGTCGTCACCCGAGGTATGTTCTAATCCTTCTTTATCTAATACTCCTTCTATGTCAGCTAGTGTTCCATCTTCTGTGTCAGATATTGTTCCCACCAAACCTCTGCCTAGTCCTTTTGTGTCAGCTAGTGTTCCTTCTTCTGTGTCAGATATTGTTCCCACCAAAACTCTGCCTAGTTTTTCCACCCGTGGTCAACCCCCGATGCACTATGAACCTACTCTAAGTGCAAAAGCTAAATACCCCGTTGCTAATTATGTGTCGACCTATAGGCTGTCTAAACCGTATGTAGCCTTTGTGAATCAATTATCTTCTGTGTCTCTCCCTAGTAAAGTGCAGGATGCAATGAGGGATGAGAAGTAGATGCAAGCAATGACAGTCAAAATGGATGCTCTTGAGAAGAATTGTACGTGGGAGCTAGTATCATTACCACCCGGGAAGAAGACAGTTGGTTGTCGGTGGGTGTATACCGTGAAACACAATTCAGATGGATCGATGGACAGGTACAAGGCAAGACTAGTGGCTAAAGGCTATACTCAGAAGTATGGAGTGGATTATGATGAGACATTTGCACCAGTGGCGAAAATTAACACAATTCGGGTACTTCTTTCGTTAGCTGCTAATCTTGATTGGCCTTTACAACAGTTTGATGTTAAGAATGCATTCTTGCATGGTGATCTGCATGAAGAGGTTTATATGGATTTGCCTCCTGGATATGGTACTTCTACTAGAGAGCAGGTGGTGTGCAGATTGAAAAAATCTCTTTATGGTTTGAAGTAGTCTCCCAGAGCTTGGTTTGGCAAGTTCACCAAGTTCATGAAGAAAATTGGGTACCGACAGAGCAATTCAGATCACACCTTGTTCCTTAAACATCGATGTGGTAAAGTGACTACCTTGATTATTTATGTTGATGACATGGTTGTGACAGGTGATGACCTTGAGGAGATTCTAAAGTTACAAGGTCAGTTGTCTTTAGAATTTGAGATGAAAGATTTGGGTAATTTGAAATATTTCTTGGGAATTGAAGTTGCTCGTGGGAAGGATTGTATTGTGTTGAGTCAGAGCAAGTATGTTCTTGATTTGCTGGCAGAAACAGGTATGCTTGACTGTCAACCTGTTGATTCTCCTATTGAGCAAAACCATCGGTTAGCAGAGTACTTGGATCAAGTACCTACGAATAAAGCAAGATACCAGAGGTTAGTTGGCCGGTTGATTTATTTATCCCACACTAGACCATATTTAGCCTATGCAGTTAGTGTGGTGAGTCAGTTTATGCATAATCCCAGTAAGACTCATATGGATGCTGTATTTCGTATTTTGCGGTATTTAAAGTCTGCTCCAGGGAAGGGATTACTCTTTTCAAAACACAGTCACTTGGATGTTTCCGGGTACACAGACGCGGACTGGGCAGGTAATATTACAGATCGCAGGTCTACTTCAGGCTACTTCACATTTGTAGGTGGTAACTTGGTTACTTGGAAGAGCAAGAAACAGAAGGTGGTGGCTCATTCTAGTGCAGAAGCAGAGTATAGAGGGATGGCCCGAGGACTTTGTGAGATGTTGTGGTTGAGAAATTTGTTGAGGGATTTGAGATTCAAACAGAAAAAGGCTATGCCGCTTTGTTGTGATAATAAGGCTGCAATTGAAATTGCTCATAATCCTGTTCAGCATGATCGCACGAAGCATGTAGAGGTAGATCGACACTTCATTAAAGAGAAACTGGATGGACAGATCATTATGTTTCCCTTCGTTCGAGGACTTTGTGAGATGTTGTGGTTGAGAAATTTGTTGAGGGATTTGGGATTCAAACAGAAAAAGGCTATGCCGCTTTATTGTGATAATAAGGCTGCAATTGAAATTTCTCACAATCCTGTTCAGCATGATCGCACGAAGCATGTGGAGGTAGATCGACACTTCATTAAAGAGAAGCTGGATGGACAGATCATTATGTTTCCCTTCGTTCCTACTGAAGAACAGTTGGTGGATATTCTTACAAAGGCTCTCTCGAGTAAAGCCTTCTATGACTCACTTGACAAGTTGGGCATCCGTGATTTGTATGCAGCAACTTGAGGGGGAGTTTTGGAGTGAGTCATGCCATGTAATTAGGATTGTGAATATTGTGTATTATTAAGATTATTTCTGTTGTAATTAGTTTCCTAATAGGTCTTGGAGTATCTTGTATAAATACTCCATTCTTGGAGAAGGTAAATATCAATCATATCAGAAAATCTCAAATCTCTTATTCCTTTGTTCTTCTTGACTCAACTCTTGCTGCCTCCGCACAGTCCCTCTGCCTCCACAAACATACTGCTTGGAATAGTTTTCTTTATTTTTGAAAGAGTTCTAATTTAAGTCAATTAATGTGTTTCAAACAAAAGGGTCCAAGAGTCCCGATCTTCCAAAGAAAATCACATATGAGTTGCGAAAATTCATTTTCCGACAAAAATACGTTTCTACATAATTGAAATTTGACTCAATACGTGTCAAAATCGCTTTGCTCTAATAGTGTGTTAGTCACGTCCAAAATAAGATGTAATGTAACCTAGCATATACAAACTCATGATATTTTGATAGAGCATTAGAAAAAATTAATCTTCAACTTCATATATATATTCAGCACAATAAATAAAAACAATCTAAAATATCATTTTCCAACGACCCGACCATCGCGAGAAAGTTGTTTAGTGATTTTCGTTTTGGAAAATGATTTGTGGCATCAATGAGGCCTAAGATTTATGGCCTCAATATTAGGTGTCATGTCATGTTACCTACACACATCACCTATTTGTCAAATCATGCCATGTAATTCTTAAGAAAAATATCATTTTAGCCTTCCAAAATCTAATGACTCTAAGTTATTTTGATTTTTTTTTTCTAAAAGAAAAAATTATTTTGGCTTTTTGTTTTTTCTTTTCATTACACTCATGCTTAGATTTAAATAACAATGTCAATAATAGAAAAAATTTAATGTAATTCTATCAATAGATTTGCACATACATTTGATCAATAGATTTGCATAACACATGTATATGAGTTCAACCTTTGTTGCGTTTCTGTAAATTTTGAAAATATAATGTGAAAAATATAGTTATATCATTATATATGTTCTTATGTTCATTATATTCTCTTTATGTAGCTAGGGTTTAAACGTTACATTTTAGTTTATTATTTTATGTTTGTTTATTTTCCTTATATTTAGATTGTAGATGATAATTAATGACTGCTACTAACATGAAATTTTTTTTTCTTACCACTTAATTTAGACATATGTATTTTCCAAATTCAATTTATTAATGCTATTTTTTTGGATGAAATTAATCAATAAAGTTATTGCTGTTCAAGTAAACTCTAATTTGTGTTTGGCCCAAACTCTAGGTTACTATTCAACGTACGATTACTTTCCTTGTATAATTGATATTCTATGCATTGTAATCCTCTATATAAAGAGGCCCCTATTATCAATGAGAATACATAACAAATTCCTTTCAAATCCAGTTCCTCTACAACATGTTATCAGCACGAAGCCCTAACCCTGAAACCCTAAATTCGTAGCCTTCAAATCCCAGGAACCACCGCCGCCCACCTTGACGCTTTCACCTTCAGGAGCCCAGAACCGGCGGCGCTGTCCTCAAAACCGGCCGGAATCGACCTGAATCGGCCACCGGAAGTGACTGAACCGGCCCCCAAGAAGTGATCGTCGATCTTCTGCCTGATTTCACATCCTTCCCATCCACCGATCACCTCCACCTTTTGTCAGAAGCTGCAGCGCCACCCCAGGATCCGGGAACCAGTGACAACTTTCCGGGAACCGGCCGTCAAGACCCCAGACTGACCAGTAGAAAACCTGACGTTCTCATTCCCGTATGCATCTGCCTCCTTCCAGAAAGAAGCCCAGCCCAGAGAGAACAAGCCTTGGCCTAGAAGCAACTGTGCAGCCTAGGCCTAGTAGTAGAAAGAAGCCCAGAAGCAGAAGAAGTCCAGCCCGAGCCACGTCAGCATCCAGTCAGCCTGCCACGTCAGCACCTGCAGTCAACCACTTTCCGGCGACATTTTTCTGGCCAACTTTTCCGATCAAGATTTCCTGCAATTTTTCAAGGTAAACTTTTCTAAAAGTTCCCTTTTTGAAGTTTTTATTACTTTTCTCTTCTTTTTATCGGGGACTTCCAACATCCCTTCTCCCACCCCCTTTCTTCTTCATAGGGGAGACCAAAAAGCCGAACTGTGGGGGTTCGTGCTTACTCCAAGCTTGGAGCTTGTAGAGTCCTCCAAACTTAGAGTTTGTTAAGAAGAAAACGATCGACCACATACATCGTTGTTTCGATCTAATCCAAAACCGCTCTTGGAATCGGATTTTCTTGGAAGCAACTACGCTCAGAAAATCCCTAATTTCTTGGAAGCGACTACGCTCAGAGATTTTATAGTTTTTCGTAGTAGCCCTTTTTTGCTCCTAAACTAACCCTATTTTCTTGTTGTTTTTTAGGATGAGTAACCTGAACAAATTGAGCTTCGCTCCACTAGAGACAACAGGCGCAGGATACCACAAGTGGGTCCGTGATGTGCGCCAGCATCTTAAGGCTGATGGGATCCTGAGTACGATCCAAGAGCCAAGTCAGGATGTGCTTACTCCTCAACAAGCTGCTACTTTTGAAGCAAATAGAGCTAAAAGATAGGCGAATGAAGCTAAAGCCATCATTCTCATGACAAGGCACATGAATGACGCGCTCCAAAATGAGTACCTCAATGAGGAAGACCCAAGAAAACTATGGGTAGAACTCGAGCAGCGTTTTGGCAACGTCCGTGATTCCTTATTTCCAAACTTAGAAGTGAGATGGCATAGCCTCCGCTTCTGTGATTTCAAGTCTGTACTTGACTACAATTCTGAAGCACTTCGTATCAAGTCTATGATGAAATTCTGTGGACAGAAAATCACTAATACGATGTTGATTGAGAAGACTCTCTCCACCTTCCCCGTCTCTACATTGATGATAGCCAAGAACTATCGGATTGATGTCAATGCTAGACGCATCACAAGATTTCATGAGCTAATTGGTGCCATGAACGTAGCTGAAAAGCACGACAACATACTTATGAAGAACTATAACACTAGACCCGTGGGAACCAAGCCAAATCCGGAGTCTAATTATAGTCGCGCCTCCAAGGGAGGACACAAGGAGCAAAACCCTAAGAGTAGGGATAATCCTGGACGTTCTGGTCCATATTCTCGCCCTAAAGAGGAAGGAAACCGCCAAGATAGGCGTGCACGGAATCGTGGAGGTAAACGTGTGAAGAGAGAGAGAGTCCAAGCCTCCGGTTATGGTGGTGACGCCACCAAAGGCAATAACCGTCTTCATAGCGCTCCCAAAGTGCCTCGATTAAGGGAACCTGACCATAATGATACTTGTTTCAGATGTGGACTACCTGGACATTGGGCAAGGGCGTGTAAAACATCCCAAAATTTTGCAAACGCATACAAGATGTATCGTGAAGCAAGGGAGGCAAATTACATGGAACAAGAAGATCAAGATGGTGATCTCGATCTAAGGGTGGAAGACTACAAGGATCAAGACCCAGAAATTAGTGATTTTGATTAAGTCTTTTTATTTTCCAAGAGATGTAGGCAATTGCCATATTATTATAGTAAATGCCAATGGTACTAGTCTTTCTTCATAGAGGCGTACTCAATGAAAGTGTGATGTCTAGGAAGGTTTTGAGATAAGTGGTACTTAAGTGAGCTTTGCTCCACCGACATCTCTCTAATCACCTGGTCACATTTGCATTGAAATTACCAAAGGGAGTTAGACGACTACCATTGTTTTGCATTAGCTAGTTTATTGGATTAGATTCTTTTTGGTTAAAGAAATGATGATATAATTCTGTTTGGCTTATTAATAAAAGTTGAATGCTTTTCTTTATGACTCCTTTTTAATTATGAGCTTTCCTTTCAGGAATGGATGAACTACAATGTCTTACGGATAGTGCGACTACGCACACCATTCTACGACATAGGCAATTATTCTTAGAGATGTTGCCTACATATTCCTCTGTGACTACGATGGCTTGGCAATCAGGTTTAGTTCAAGGACATGGAATGACCCAATTCCTATTGCCAAATGGCACCTTGATTAAAGTCACTGAAGATCTCTACGCTCCTAAGGCAAATCGGACCTTATTGAGTTTTAAAGATATAAGAGCCAACGGATTCCATGCGGAATCGCATAATGAGAACGGAAAAGAGTTCCTTTGCATTACTTCTAATGATTGCGGACAAAAGTGCATCTTAGAGAAGCTTATGTGTCAATCAAGTGCATTTTATGTCACTACAATTCGACCAATTGAATCTCATAATGTCATAAGAGAAGATCTCTTGGATTCAGACACATATTGGCTTTGGTATGACCGACTAGGGCATCCTGGTCGTGATATGATGCTCCGTTGGTACGCCTGAATTAAGCGTACAAAATTACCCTGCAAAAGACAATTGTTAGTATAGGATAAGCAGGGATCGTTCAGTCCGGGGATTGAGGGTACACCTGTAATTGCAAAAATAAATTAATAAAAGTAAAAAGTTTTATGCACAAAAATAACAAATAAAGAATTAAAATAATAAAGTAAAAAGTATTATGTACAAAAATAAAACAAAAAATAGAAATATATACAAGTTAATGTAAAAAGGGGGGATTGGAGTTTTCAAAACGCAAACAATAATAAAAGAAAGAAAATGTTTCAATTTTTAGGGATTCCAAATCAGATGTTTGGACGTTGAGAACTTCGTAATCCACCACTAGCTAAGATAAGAGAAAGACAATTTAACCTAATCTTCAATTATTAAGGCATGTGAATGAAACCAATCAAGAACTTTAGGATCGCCGCTAAAGCCTTATTTTTTCCAAAATTACTTAGAACCGTGAACGCACTGCATCCTAAGGTTGCTTATATGCAATCAAGGTGTAGAACGCTACCCTATCAAATTAACTCATTAAGCACACATAAACACATTAAGCTCTTTGGAAAGATTGATTTTAGAGTACAAAACTAGTGAGGAACGCCATCCTAGCATGCATTCTATTTGTTTGATTTCACCTAACATGTAGGCTTTACTACTTGAGTGTTTTAAGACCGTGAACGCACTGCACCTGAAAACTAGCTCCAATTACATGCTCATATTTTAGGTGATCAATCTAAGACATAAACATATAAAAGATTTTATAAAACAAAACCAAACAAAGCATTCACAAAACCTTGTAATCGAAAAAGAGATTCAAAAGCTAAATATCCATCACATAACTAGGATTTCATACTAGTTCTCAACAAGAAAATTACTCACTCATAGTTTGGAAATCCAAAAAAAATAAAACCAAAAGAAATTACAAGGAAAAAGATAGAATTACACCATGAAGGGAGTGGATGATGAAAAGCTTGAGACGTTGATCTTGAATCTTGAAAGCAAGACTTCACTATCACGGCACAAGGTGGATGATGACGGCTAGGAGGCTTCATGGCTTGTTCTTCTCTTTGCTTGGAAATGCAGAAACTTGAAACTAGAGGATGGAAAGGAAAATGGAGAGGAAATGGTGAGACAAGGAGATGAAATGGATGAAGGAATGTGTGTAGGAAAATGGAAAGAAAATGGAGAGACAAAGAAGATGGAATGGATGAAGGAATGTGTGTAGGAAAATAGAAAGGAAATGGAGAGACAAAGAAGATGGAATGGATGAAGGAATGTGTATAGGAAAATGGAAAGGAAATGGAGAGACAAAGAAGATGGAATAGATGAAGGAATGTGTCTTAGAATGAGAGGAGAAGGTGTTTATATAGGGAAGAAAAAGAAGAGTGAAATGATGAGTGGAAGAAAAATAATGAAAGTGATTTGTAAAATATGGAAAAGATAGAGAAATGATGAAATGAAAGCAAAGCATGAAGGTGCAACAACATGGAAGTGATGATGATCTATTAAAGAGATTGTAGAAGAAAAATATATCCAAGGAAAAAGAGAAAAGCATCTAGCTTTCTTCATGTGGGTAGGAAACATGAACATGTGAATATTGAGCTAGTTTTAGGTCAGTTTCTGCCCCTTTATTCCTTCAATTATTTCTCCAACAAGACTTCATTATATGTCTTCCACTTCTTCATATGAAATGTTCCACTATGAGTGTAGATCATCCTGACAAATTTTTAGAGTTTTATTCCATGCAGTTGGGCCGAAAATGCTGCTGGGCCTCTTACAGGTCCAGTTTTCCAGTTTTGCTTCTGTAGAAAATTGGACTGATTGTTTGAAGGCCTTCCACTCATAGTTTGCTCTGGCAGTACTCTTCATAAGAAATGATCCTTGGGCTTTCTAGAATGAATCTGGAAAGTTTCAACTCATTTGGAGTTCGGATGGTTAGTCTGTCACTCCTCATTTCTTGTCTAGCTCGCTTTCTCATTGGCTCAATTTCTCCAAGACACGCTTTGTCAGGCCAAAATGCTCATTTTGGGGCCAAACAGCTCATTTCATCATCATCTACTCCAATGTACCTAAAAAATAGAAATTGAGTTAAAAATCGATTCGTTAAGGAATTAACTAAGCAAAATGTGAGGAATTAACTATTAAAATACCACATTAACTGCTCCTATCATCCGTGTACTAAAGACTTCACACGGACATCCATTCTTCAGAGTGAGAAGAAGCAAGAATCGAAAATTGATTCCTGGACTTAGCAAGACCGCAATAATTGCAGCTTCTAGCGCTGCAGCCTTCTTGGGGGGCCATAGGGCTGCCCAAGTCCATGTGATGACGCCATCAATGGCAGCAACCATAAGCATGACGCCATGATTTCCTCTCCTAGTGGCCATGACACCACATACACCAATTTCCATGGCTCTAATGCCATGATGGGAGATGTAGTCACACATTTTGCTTCTAATAGCGCTACGGACGCTTAGGCCCAACCAAAGTCCTCATTGGTTGCTTCTAAGGCCCCTCGCTCATTTTGCAAAGCCTGTTCTTTTGCGAAATTAGGACCGAGACGGTCCTACGCAAATGATCCTAAAATACTCATTTCGTTCTTACAGAGAATCCAAGGGGATATTTGTGGACTAATTCAACCATTATGCGGATCTTTTAAATAATTTATGGTATTGGTTGATGCGTCGACACGCTGGTCACATGTCGCGCTGTTGTCCACTCGAAATGCTGCTTATGCTAAACTCCTCGCTCAGATTATCCGTTTACGGGCTCACTACTCAGATCATCCTATTAAGACGATTCGACTTGATAATGCAGGGGAGTTTACATCGAAAACGTTCGATGACTATTGCATATCACTGGGGATTGATGTAGAGCATCAAGTTCCCCGTGTTCATACCCAAAATGGTCTCGCAGAAGCTGCTATCAAAAGACTACAGATGATAGCACTAACATTGGTTATTAGCACCAATCTCCCAGTTTCTGCTTGGGGATATGCAATATTTCATGCAGCGACGCTAATTCATCTACGACCTACTGCAACCCAATCCTACTATGCGTTACAGCTAGTGACTGGATACGAGCTTGATGTCTCGCACTTAAGCATTTTTTGGTGTGCCATTTATGTGCCTATTACGCCGCCACATCGTACTAAGATGGGTCCACAATGACGTATGGGCATATACGTTGGCTATGAATCTCCAACCATCGTCCACTATCTTGAACCCTTGACAAGCGATCTCTTTACCGCTAGATTTGAGGATTATCACTTTGATGAGACAGTCTTCACAGCGTTAGGGGGAGATAAGAACACATATGTTCAACAGGAACGACAGGAATTGTCGTGGTCTGTCCCCACTATGTCTCATCTCGATCCCCGTACCGCACAGTCCGAACTTGAAGTACTAAGAATAATTGAGCTCCAGAACGTAGCAGACACTCTGCCTGATGCATTTTCTGATGTTGCCAAAGTGACGAGATCACACATACCTGCTGCAAACGTGCTTGTAAGGATTGATGTCCCAAATAATGGACATAACGCCACTCTTGTGACACCAGGAGATGGCGGCATTGCCCAGAATGGCAACGATGTGGCGTCTATGGCCTCAGCTCCCGCAAGGAAGAGCGGTAAACCGATTGGTTCGAAGGATACTCGCCCTAGAAAGAGAGCGAATGAGGCACAAACAAATCCTTTGATCATCGATACTCAAAATCCGTCCCATGAGAATGTTCCGGAATCCGGATTATAGTTATGTTCAAGAGACATCATTGGGGGAAGCCTCAATGTCAGAACCTATCCCTGAGAATGTAGAGATCTCTGTTAATTACACTAGTGTACATGGGACGTGGGAAAGAAACTCCATCATCATTGATGATGTATTCGCTTATTCAGTGGCGCGTGAGATTATTGAGACCGATGACATCGAACCACGCTCCGTTGATGAATGCCAACGTAGAGCTGACTGGCCAAAATGGAAAGATACTAACCAGACACAACTTAATTCTCTAGCGAAAAGAAAGGTATTTGGCAATGTTGTACCAATACCGCCCAACATCAAACCAGTTTGTCACAAATATGTATTCGTTAGAAAGAGTAATGAGAAAAACGAGATTATAAGGTACAAAGCTCGCCTTGTGGCGCAAGGATTCTCACAATGCCCTGGAATCGACTACGAGGAGACCTATTCTCCCGTAATGGACATCATAACATTCCGCTACCTTGTCAGTTTGGTAGTTTCTGAAAAACTGAACATGCAGCTTATGGATGTGGTTACAGCGTATCTATATGGGGATCTAGATACAGAAATATACATGAAAGTTCCAGATTGAATTCAGCTATCCAAATCAAGTGGCTCCAAACCACGGAGCGCGTTTGCAATTAGATTGAAACACTCACTATATGGATTGAAACAATCCGGACGGATGTGATATAACCGTCTAAGTGACTACTTGATTGGAAATGTATATGCCCATGTGTGTTCATAAAAAGGACAAGTTCCGGATTTGCAATAGTAGCGGTTTATGTTGATGACATGAACATAATTGGCACCCTTAAAGAGTTAAGGGAAACCGCTGAACACTTGAAATCCGAGTTTGAGATGAAAGATCTTGGGAAAACACGGTTTTGCCTCGGTTTAGAACTTGAGCACATTTAGAGATGGTATCCTGATTCATCAATCAGCTTATACCCAAAAGATGCTTAGGCGTTTCAACATTGACAAGATTAAGCCTTAAAGCACCCCAATGGTCGTCTGTAGTCTTGATCCAAAGAATGATCCATTTCGTGCAAAAGATGACGACGAAGAAGTGCTAAAGGCAGAAGTGCCCTATCTAACTGCAATAGGCGCATTATTGTACTTAGCACAATGCACAAGACCGGATATCTCATTCGCTGTGAACTTGCTAGCTAGATATAGCTCTGCGCCAACACGACGCCATTGGACTAGTGTTAAAGATATCTTTCGATACCTAAGTGGTATGATCAATATGGGCTTGTTCTATCCCTACAGAGAGAAGATGGATTCGGACCCATCTAGTGTCAAGGACGCCACATATGGTGGACCGCGTTCCCTCTCCCCATCCCAAAATGATATAAGTGTTTTGAAAGGTTTTGCTGATGCTGGGTACCTCTCTCACCCACACAAAGGTCGTTCCCAAATTGGTTATGTTTTCACCATGGGAAAGACCGCGATATCTTGGAGGTCTACAAAGCAGACCTTAGTTGCTACCTCTTCGAATCATGCAGAAATTATTGCTCTTCACGAAGCAGTTCGTGAATGTATATGGCTTAGGTCCATAGTTATGCAAGTTCGAAGTAATTGTGGTCTGAAGTCTACCACAGATGAGCCAACAAGAATTTATGAGGATAATGCTGCTTGCATTGAATAAATGAAGCAAGGCTACATCAAAGGCGACAACACCAAGCACATATCCCCTAAATTCTTCTACAATCAGCAACAACAGAAGCTCCTCAAGATCAAAGTGAACCAGGTTCGATCTGAGGACAATGTGGCAGACTTGTTTACTAAGTCATTGCCCAAATCCACATTCGAGAAACATGTGGCAAGAATTGGCTTGCGGAAATTATCTGAACTCTCATGATCGTAGTCATCAGGGGGAGGCGCAGACATCAGGGGAAGATGTCTACATGTTTGTCTCGAATCGTGAAGGGTGTGTTGTGCACTTTTTCCCCTTCGACCGAGGTTATTTTTGTCCCACTGGGTTTTTGTTACTCAGCAAGATTTTTAACGAGGCAATGAGAGAAGCACCGCGTTTGGGCAACACAGGGGGGAGTGTTCAAGTAAACCATAATTTGTGTTTGGCTCAAACTCTAGGTTACTTACTCTAGTGGTAATATGATTAAATTAGAAGGATCTAGATTCCTATTCAATGTACGATTACTTTTCTTGTATAATTGAGATTATATGCATTGGAATCCTCTATATAAAGTGGCTCCTATTATCAATGAGAATACACAGCAAATTCCTCTCAAATCCAGTTTCTCTACAACAATTTGCATATTTCTTGACACCTAATTCAATATATTTATGCTATTTGGAAAGAAAAATTATAGGAAATAATTTAAATAAATGAAGAAAAATATTGGTTAAAGAATTTGTAGACATATCTCTTAAATTAATACATAATTAATAGCTGATGTGGCAAGATATATTATATGAAATTGAAAATAAAATTAGTATTTGCTTACATGACACCTAAGATTTGAGGCCATAAATATTATGCCTCACTGAGACCCTATATCATTGTCCTTTGATTTTCTACTTAATTTTTCGTTTAAAAAAAGACTAATTAACTTAACAAACAGTCCATGAGCGGATCAGCAGCCTTATCGGCTAGCAGAGTATCTTTATAATCATACTTCAATGACTGCATTATTCCCATGCACATTGTTGAACCAGATCTCATTCACACAATACAAATCTAAGACTAGCAGAGTGGCAGCAACTAGTACTGCAAATTAATGGTCTGTAATTAAGCTAATGACTCGGTCAACCAACAAGTGCGAGTCTCTGTTTTCACGTCCACAAAAACACGAGTCTCAAGGCCAAGCTCTTTCTTCGATCTTCTACACCACCCAAAATAATTGGGAATCCCTCTCACGGTCTCACCACGTCCAATCTTCTCCAAAACCAAAGAAAGAAAAAGAAGAATACTCGTTAGCTTCATGCACAAACTATCCCTCCTATTTGAAATTCATGCAAATTTACTTACTGATATTCATAAGCAATGCCAAGCAAGTTAAAGAAGGCAATCGGGGCAGTGAAAGACCAGACGAGCATAAGCCTAGCCAAGGTCTCCAATACCTCCAACCTCGCCAGCCTCGAAGTTACCATCCTCAAGGCCACCTCCCACGACGTCGTTCCGATCGACGACAAGTACGTCCGTGAGATCCTCTCCCTCATCTCCGCCTCCAAATCCAACGCTGCCACCTGCGCCCAAGCCATCGCCAAACGCATCGGCAAGACCCGCAACTGGATCGTTGCCATCAAGTCCCTCATGCTCGTCCTCCGAATCTTCCAGGACGGCGACCCCTATTTCCCCATTGAAGTCCTCCACGCCACGAAACGTGGCGCCAAGATCCTTAACCTCTCCAATTTTCGTGATGACTCGACCTCATGTCCCTGGGACTACACCGCCTTCGTCCGCAACTTCGCTCTCTACCTTGAAGAAAGGCTCGACTGCTTCCTCACCGGAAAGCTCCAGCGGCGTTTCACCTACCAGCGAGATCAGGATTGCATTATCATCAACAACACCCGTAACCGCCGACGAGGCAATAATAATGAACCGGTGGTTCGGGACATGAAGCCGGTGATGCTGCTGGACCGGATTCAATTCTGGCAGAAACTGCTGGATCGAGCCATTCCATTAATCCCCTCCGGTGCCGCCAAAACGAACCGTTTAATCCTCATTTCCCTCTACGCAATCGTCCAGGAGACCTACGATCTATACAGAGACATTTCGGACGGGCTGGCCTTGCTTTTAGATAGCTTTTTTCATCTCCAATACCATTCATGTCTAAGTGCTTTTCATGCATGCGTAAAAGCCTCGAAGCAATTCGAAGAGCTTTCTACTTTTTATGGAACTTGCAAGGCTTTAGGTGTTGGGAGGACCTCTGAGTATCCAAGCGTGCAGAAAATTTCTGAGGAGCTGATCGAGACATTGCAGGAGTTTGTGAAAGACCAAGCTTCATTTCCAGGTCGATCTCCGCCGCAGTATATGAATCAGAATGTTAAAGATAAAGGGGCGGCGTCCAGCCCGGACCAATTTGAGTCTGCTAATTCGGAGCCGTTCGAGGGTGCATCGGAGAGAGGCTCAGCTTTTGGTTCGGCTTGTACGTCGTTATCGGATTTGATGAGTGTTGGCGGTATAGAAAATGGGGCTAGCCCTTCGTGGTCGGCCGAGCAAGATTTTCTTACCTCCGATGAGCAATTGTCCGAGAAGACCCTGTCTCCGTTTCAGTCACCATTACCGGAATTCATGGTTGGTAGTAATGATAAATCATCGAGCCAATCTTTGCCTCAGATTGATCTTTTTGAGGTCTTTCCACCGCAACAAACAGATCAGGTTCAACAAGCTAATCAAGAAGGTGAAAAACCTGCATGGGAACTTGTTCTTTTTGAGTCTGCAAATCAAATTGGTGCAATGGAAACATCATCGATTGCTTCGCCTCCTCCCAACCTGTTTACTTCTCCTTCTCCCAACCTGTCTCCTAATCTGTTGGAGTCATCGTCCAGCCCGGACTTGGACTATTTCTTTCAGAATTCTTTGACGAGCAATGCGTTACACCAAAACAATCCATTTCTTCAAGACAGTGTACAAGTTGAGGGCTTTGCAATTCCCACTTCCAATGAGACAATTAGTAACGCTGGCTTAGAAAATTTGGACTATTTGTTTTCGTTCCCTTCCACATCTCAGCCATTGGCGCCACCAACATTTGGTGTGCGGAGTTCCAATGGGAGCACAATGGCTCCAACATTTGTGCCTGACAGTTCAGAACAAAGCACAATGTTACCAACATTTTCTTCACATAATTCAAATGGGAACACAATGGCACCAACATTCTTGGCCAATAATCCAAAACAAGGCACAATGTCTCCTACATTTTCTGCACAGAACTCAAATGGGAGAAATGTAGCTCCAACGTACTTGGCCCAGAGTACAAAACAAAGCACGATGTCACCAAGGTTTTCTTCACAGAACTCAAATGAGAGGGCGGTGGCTCTAACCTTTTTTACGGCGGATACAATAGATAGCACTGTGGTACCAACAAATCCAAATGAGACTGAAATTGGACCAACATTTTCAGCTCAGAGTGGGGAAGGAAGCTCAATGTCACCACCCCTTTGTGCGCAGAATACAAATAATAGCATAACAGCACCAACATTTCAATCAGATTTTCCGAGGGATAGGACTTTGGCACTTCCATCTTGTGCAGAAAATTTGAAAGAGACTGAAATCGCACCATCATTTTCTGCTCAAAGTCCTGAAGGAAGCTCATTTTCACCATCCTTTTGTGCGCAGAATACAAATAATAGCATTACAGCACCAACATTTCATGCAGAATTTCCAAAGGATAAGACTTTGGCCCTTTCAATTTATGCAGAAAATTCAAGAGAGAGCCGATTGTCGCAAACGTTTGGGGAGCTGACTCCTAACAATGGGAGTATAGTAGCACCAACCTTCAGTTCAGAGGAACCTAATGAGTTCATGGCCGTGCCAACTTTCTCGGCAAAGAGCAGTACTAATGGCAACGACACACCAAGGTTTGGTTCGCCATTTGCTATCCAAATTGATGACCCGTTCGGACCCTTCTTTGGCCTGACAAGTACAAGGGAAACAATTTGTAATGGAACAGTGAATCAAGAAACTGTGTTGCATCAACAAAGACAGTGGTTGGAGCAACAAAACAAGATTATTGCTAAGCATTTGACTTGATGTGTAATGGTGACTTTGTCTTGGCCATATTGCAATGGCAATCACTTTCTTTAGAAAGCTTTTTTTCTTTCTTTTCTCCTTGTTATATTAGAGTAAGAATCGAACTCCCGATTTATTCTAGTTTTAATTCAATTCACAATCCTCCCTCACCACTTAGATTGACCCCAAGGGCTTCGAAACATATTAAACCCGTTGCACGAATGGAGACCTGAATCTCCAACATAGAGGTTTGAAGATTTATACTCAACCATAAGCAGCAAATTCTTTTTTGTTTTTTGGCTAGAGCTAAGCAACAAACTGGGAAATCCTGGTTTTTACTTACCGAACGGATCATCTGGCAATATCTGCTTCTTGAAAGCATAAACATCTCCTAGAAGCCGAACAAGTTTGGCCCATAATGTTCAACATTTAACTGGTCTAATTTTACAGAAGAAGAAAGTGGCTTTGGGTTTTACTAGGAAGCCCACTAAAATGAGATGTATTTGAGCATCAAGAAAGAAAAGCACATGGTCCTCTTTTTTAGAAGACCCACAAGTGGATGGAGGTGTCCTGCTAAATGAGGGCTTGGAATGTGCTTAACAATACTAGAAGAGATTAGATCGACTACACAAGTCCTCGCTACGAGGCAGAGCAATATTGAGGCCTACTACAAGTCCTTGTACTGTGAGATCATTTCATTCATTTTTCCAGATTGTATTGAAAGAAATAGTTTGTGCATTTTCAGACCAAAACTCTTGTATCGACACCTGACTCAGCTACTACTAAGGCCCATTAGATCTAACCAAACATGAATCCGATATTTGGTGGGATGTAATGGGACCAAAAAGGCCCAGTTAACTCAACCGTCGTAATAACCGTGGACTGTTGGCTGGAAAGTGGCAGAAATCAGCACTGGTTGTTGGTTCATGAGAATTGAGAAAGAAAGAGAATGGAGTGAAGAAGCTTTACAGCTAAGTTGATGCAGCTGCTTTAAAGAGTGAGATAGAGATATCACGGGAAAGATACATGTGACCCAGGAAAAGGCATTAGCTTTTCTTTAGTAGGCATAGCATGGCACAGCATCTGATGCAATGCAATATATATGATGAGAGTACTAGTAGTAGGGTATAATACAAGAGAGAAAAGAGAGGGGGTGGTGTCTGGTGCGGGGGGAAGGCAAAGGCAAGCAACAGCATGTGACAAACTTGTGGAGGACAAATTGGACCACACATGAGTGACATGACACATCCATCATATCATTAGTTTCATTATTCACAGTTTCACATTCATAGGTCATATCTAATAAGTTAATTCTTAAAGGAGTTGGCTCCCTTTTTTCTCAATGTTAGGTCGGTTAAAAACAGACATTTGCGATCCGGCTCGTATAAAATTAGAAGGTGTGAAGTTGCATCTTGTTTATCAGCATAATTTGCATTTTGTTTATATTTGACTTTGTAATTTACAAAATCTTTTGACCCTGTGACGAGAGACCTACCTTACACTAGCATATGGCATACTCTGATTTATTTATCTTTTGAATCAGTGAAATATAAGACGATTTTAATTTGTTTCATAACGAAACGTGAAAAGAAAAAACTAAAAGTATGTCGTACATTGGTGTATGGTAGAGTAGAATCAGTGAATCACAACCATATATGATATCCTACTTCGCTCTGGTATTGTTGACGCAAATCTTTCTTTCCCATGTGAGGTCGCTGTTGGGTTCTACTAGGGACACCCTTGGCTCTCTCCTCCAATACTCCTGTCTTCCCTACATCTACGCCTTTGCCTTCCTCCACTACCAATTTTTCAATCTTTTCCCCTTTACCAGGTGCTCCCTACCAAATATTCAAAGCCAGCTTTTCTACTCGTGACATATCACAACCATATCCCTCTCACTCATCCCTGTTTGTGATGTGAAGCTCAAGCTAACCGGCTTAAATGGAGACTGGATTTCTTACATCGAGTAGGGATGAGTAGTGGGTTCTATGCTCATTTAGGTTTTCAGACTCATCATGCTTGCTAATTCCTGACACAAGCATGAGAGGAGGGTCCCCAGTTCCTCCACCTTACCAATCACCAAATCTGCTGAAAGAGAAAGCCAACTCACCAAGTCACTAGCTAGCTAGTGTGTTTCAGAAACTAAAAGCTTTTTCATCATTCACTTCCATCGATTACCATTCCCATTGCCTCCACAGAAACACAGACAAGAATGGAAAAAGCAAAATCTAAGCCCTAAAAGCTTTGGGGGCTTGGGGTGCATAATAATAACATAATACTATTTGTATTGTACCTATCCTAAGCTAAACAAACCCCAACATCTACATCAAAATCAAGCAATCAACATCCACCATCATCATCATCATGACAAGAATTGAAGGGCTCAGATACATAAGATTCACAAGAACATCATTGGTCAAAAAAGCACACGAAAAACAGTTGCACTCTTTCTATTCTAACTAAAAGAAACCCAAGTCGTATCCATTACGAACATTGGCTTCTCAAGGAGGATGTACATTACCAAACAAAAACATGTGCTAATGACACCCGAAAAGAAAAGAAAAAAAAAATGACAATGTGCTTCACCATCATCATACTGAACCTCTCTCTCTGTCTCTTGCAGCTTTCACGAGTGAATCAATTAGAAAGATTAAAAGATTAATTAAAAGGAACAGCAAACCAAGGATACTCCCTAAAAACCGCATCCATGCTTCTTTTTTTCTTTTCTTTACCAATTTATAATATTAACTTTATACTAGGATTTATATATAACATAGATAGATATTAAGATTAGGTAAAAAAAAAAAAGTTGGGTATACGATGTATGTGTTTGTCGCCTAAGCTTGTAGCCTCCAGCTTCTCATTCTTGGACGGTTAGAAAAATCCAATCGAACTCCTCCTTTTCCCTGTCGTAAAAACCAATAATCTCGTGAGTAAACAAACAGTTAAAATACCTCGTGAGTCAACAGCTAAATTGTGAAGGTAAAAATGTTGGACCTTCTAGATGGGTTGGCCCAAATTAGGCGGCAATCAAGGTACAGGGTTTTCAATACGACTTAAATATTCCATAGACTCGTACTCCAGGAATAATAGGATTTCTGTGACTGCGGGGCCCCACCCGGCCAAACTCTATTAGTTTATCTAAAGGGGTAGAATTGTCTTTTGACTCTATATAGGCGTGCCAGGTGGGATGCTTTAAACAGAACAGACAGGCAGGCCATGCACAATTGGCATACTCTAATAGGGCTAAGCAGAGTCAAAGCAATAAAGTCCAATAAGTCAAACCCACTTTACAAGGACTGAAATCTCGAAACTGACCTTTCTTTGGCGGGTACCACGTTCCGTTATTCCCTCCAAGTCAGGGAGAAAATGGTCTTTAGCCTATTGCCGGAGAGTCTCTGCAACGCCTTCTTGGCTCCGGCGACCTCCATCTCCGCTAGCTTCTGTAAATGTGGGTGAGCTCCGGCCACCGCGAGCCTCTTCCTGCATCCCTGGCTTCCTCCGGCGAGTATCGCCGAGATTAGCATCACCGGAAACTTGTGGCTCACTGCTTCGTTTCTGGGATCCAACATCTGAATCAGCCTCATCACGCTCTTCTCGTCCCTAACCAACTCTTTCCGGTTCGACCGGACCGTCAACAGCGAAACAAGAGCTTGCGACGCCGATTCTTGTAGCCCCACCGGTTTTGGCGACTCCATGAGCTTGACCAATGACCCCATACAGCTACTGATGGCTCGCTTATTCCCATCGCTGATACTAATTGACAGATTCGAAAGCAAAGAAACTGAGATTTGCTGGAGGATTGAGTTACCCTGCTTTATGAACTCGGCCAATTGAATTAGGAACAAGGTTGAAGATGACAGGACTCGAGCGCAGGGCTCTGATGCCGAAAGCGAAGCGATGGCTCGGAGCACGTGTTCCAACGTCTCCGAGCTCAGTAAGTCCTGGATCAAATGCATCAATCTCTGCAGGCCGCGTTCTTGGATGATCAAAGCTCGGAAATACTCATCGGTTGAGGCTAAAATCGCTAAGCAATTGGCCGATTTCTCTTGGGCGGTGATGGTGCCGGAGAGGAGCAATTGGAGTAGCACTGGCACAGCCCCTTCTTCTCCTAAAGCCGCCTTGATCTCCTCCACGTCAGCCACGTTTCTAATGGCGCCGACCGAGTGGGTCTGCGTCGCCGGAGTCCCGGATCGAATGGATTCGATCAAGACCGAGACGCCGCCGTAGGCTGAAACGGCCCAGGCGTTTTCCGGGTCGGCGGTGAGCGCCTCGACGGCGATTGCCGCTTTCTCTTTCAATGTGGTAGTCCCGGATTCGAGCAGTCTCAGCAACGGGCCTAAACCCCCTTCTTCGAACACCGCCTTGCGCGACTCGTCGTTTGAGGCGGCGAGGAGCGAGACGGCGGAGGCGGCCTGTTCTCGGACCCAAGGCTGGTTGTGGAAATCGAGAAGGTGAATCAAATAGGCGACGTTTCCTTCTTTGGCGACGAGGGTCGCGGCCTTGTCGTCGTCTTCGAGAAGCTGAAGCAGAGACTCGAGAGCCTTCTTCTTGAACTCGACGCCGCCGATTTGCAGACGCGTGAAGAGGTCCCGGATAAAGAAGCTGAGATTCTCTTTATCCGACCCGGGACCCGGGTGCGACAAAACGATGGCGTTTGACTGGTGGAGCACGCCAGATCTGAGCAGCAGGTCGAGGTCGCGGAGCTGGTTGGTGAGGGACGCGGCGGCCATGTCGAGGTCGCTCTGCATGTGGAGCTTCCCGCCGGTGAACGACGTGTCGTTGCATTGGTCGGCGAGGGCCTTGAGGCGCTGGAGAGTGGAGAGGAGGTTGGGGAGGAGAGTGTAGAGGAGGGGGTTCTCGGCCCAGTGGGGGGAGTCGGAGATGTCGGCGACGGAGGTCTGGAGGGAGGCGAGCTTCGTGCGGAGGGGCTGCCAGCGGCCGGCGAAGGAGCGGACGGTGAGGGAGGTGCGGAGGATGAGGGAGAGGGTCTCGTTGATGAGGTCGAGGAGGGTTTGGAGGGGGGAGGTGGCGCTCTGCATTGGGGAGGTTGGTCGGGTCCGGGCTAAGGCCGGGTCGGGTTTGGGTGGGATTCTGGTAGCGGTGGCCGCATGAAAGTGGAGGAGAAAAATTGAGGTTGTTTGGTTGGAGGGTCAGGATATGAAGGGAGGGGGTCTGACACGAGGGTGGAGAAAAGTGAAGCGAAGGTATCGAGGTGTGGGGAAGAGCAACAATGGCAAGGAATGAGAAGAGAGAGTGTGTGGAAAGGACTCAAAGCAGAGTGATGGTTACAGTGGCTCGGGGAAAAAAAAAAGCCGTGTGTGACAGTTTTTCTTCTCACTTTTAACGAACTAATAGACGTGGGTCTTGAGTCTGGGCCTGGGCCACATGGCCTACCCCTTTCTATGGTTCGATGTGGATCGGTTTTGGGCCTGACATCATGAATGAAGCAAATTTTCATCTTTCGAGAGACCAACGTAGTTCACCGATATATATCGGTTTGGGTTAGTAAGGATTGATAGTGTAACTTAATGTGGAGTGATTCATTTTAACACCACATGTGTCGTCTTGTGGGTTGAGCAATTTAATTCTAAAGCTTGCTTTGATGCTTAACTCGCCATAAACTTAGTTTGTTGGAATTTATGGGCCGTAGACGGTGTTTGGCGCTCCGAAAATGGGGCACTTGTGCGGGGGTGCAACAATTGGTGCCTGTCTTTGTGGTTGCACATGGTGATGACCCATGTAGCTGTATTGGTGTTTGGGCTTTTTGATAGAGTTTTCCCGGGCTATAGAGTTTTGATCATTGGACCAAGTTGGGATCTCAGGTGCTACCAACAGGAAATGAGCTATTTGCCTATTTCTTTTTTCTTCTCAAGTGCTATTTAGCCTATTTCTGTATTTTAAGATATCATTTTTTCAAGGTATTGATTAGATTTCCAGTTACGTGTTTCAAATGGCTCATGAAAACCTTGAAAACATCATGTTTTTGGGAAAACTTTACATTTCTGAATGTTTTGATATTTTATAAACGGATACAAATTACAACATCAAAACATTAAGCGCCATTAAAACTTAAAAAATGTGGATATTTTCTGAAATGTCTAAGGACTGAATCCAAAAGTCTCAATGCAAAAAAAACATCTTAATTATCAATTCATATGGTTGCTTTATAAGAAAATTAATGAATTTTCAATTAGTAAGATATTTTCTATCTATCTTGTATGAGTTTTTTAAAACTCATACAATTAATGAAATTGTGTTTTTCGACTCACATTAAAATTTTGACCAATTTATGCCAAAAGGCCCAAAACTCCTTATTATAACCCACTGTAAATTTAACTTTTCATGAGAATATTTATGATTTCATTAATTTTGACTTATTATTCTATTGATAAGTATTGAGGCTAATTCGTTTGATCAGACCGTTTTTATAAGTCCTTAATTTCTAAAATATTGAGCGAATTTCGACAGCCGAGATATGTTACAAATATCTCAGCTGAAATGTGTGAAATATCTTAGCTGAAAAAAGAAAAGCATGGTAAATTTTTTGACAAATGATATGTGAAATTGTTTATTTTGCGAATGGTGTATTTGGTGATGATCGAAAGAAAACATAACATTTCTAAAAAAAAATTAAAAAAAAATTCTAGTTGTATGTTGCGGAGGCCGCCCCATTGGTCCCTAAACCCTCCTAATACCCTCTTCCTCTAGACCACAAAACGACGCACAGCACTTGGAGTGAGAGTTCCAAATCACACACAGAGGCAAGAGTGGTAGCAGCAGGAGGAGAGAGTCACAGAGCTCCCCCGAATCTAAAAAAAAATGGTGAACAAACCCTGGAGGATCATCCCCAGGCCATTGTTAGAAACAGTCCTCAACAACCACGCTCACCACCACCGCGTTCCCCAGCCTCTCGTCCTCCACGGCCCCCGCGGCGTCGGCAAGACCACCCTCATCCTCGACCGTAAAAACCCCACCCCTCTCCTTCCTTCTTATTCCCTTTTTTTTATCTCTCAACACTCACAGCTTGCTTTCCAGGTCTGCTGGGCGAGTGGAACCAAGGCCCCCACCTCACTGGCTACGTCGACTTCGCCGAGTCCATCAAAGACCACCACCCCCAGTTCAATCACTCCTTTCCTTGGGCTTCATGGGCCAATTGCCCACCTCCCACTTTGTCCGATTGCACAACCAAACTCGAAACCTGCCTCGAATCCATGGCTCACAGGGGCGTCCAGCTCGGCGCCATTACCTCCCACCACGTCTTCTCTACCCTTTGCAAATGGCACTGTCTCAACAACTCTCTTCGCCGAGTTATTCAGGGCACTAAGGCTTCCAACAATGCGGTTTCCGAAAAGGTTTCCAGCTCGGTTCTCTGGGATCGTGCGGTCTTCGCATTGAGTGCTAGGTGTGATGGTGAAGAGATTGATGGGGTTTTAGGGTTGAGTGGTACGAAGAAGAAGAGTTTGTCACTGGAGGAGGCTTCGTATTATAGGGAGGCCGTCGTGGCATTGAAATTGGCAAAGGAGGTGATTCAGTTGCAGCATAGCTGGAGGGCTAATGCCATTGCGCATTTGAATCGGACAGGTGGGTTTTCGAGGTCTCTAGCGAATTCGTGTACTGATTGGCCTTGTTTGTTGTTGGAGTTGTTGTCACAAGCTGCTGAAATTGACCATTTTCAGGTAATTTAAGTTCAAACTTTTGATATCCTGCTACTAGATTATCGTTATATTCACAATGCAAGTTGTTGTGCTTAAAGCTCAAAACACTGATGTGAAGAATTGTTTTTGGTGCTTTCATAAAAATAGTAATTGACTGACGTTTCAAATTATGTTTGAGCAGCCTAAGCTGGTAATAAACAATATCGAAGTTCTGAAGAATGCAATTCTGTTAGATGAGAGTTCATCAGTCAGTGGATCGATGTACCATGACAGCCTAATATGGAGAATAATTGCTTTAGGTGCAAATGAGAGGTGCTTGCCTCTTGTACTTGTGACATCGGATAGGTAAGGTTCATTCCTTTAAACTCTAACATCACATCACATCACTCTTTTATCTATGCATCACAAGTTAGGAATTCTAATTCTTACTGTCAATTCCTCAGTTACTATTCGTACCGAGCTTACATGGATTTTGGATTTCCAGACATATTCATCTCTCGTGAGGTACTACTGAAACGACATTACTTCATGATCTCTGTGTATACACAATGACATGACTGTTTTTACTTTATCACTAAAGAGAAAGTAACACTAGTTTTTCTAGACTAGCATCGCCCTTGACCTCCCTGTGCCTGACTTATCCATAGGACTTATTGTAGTGTCATAGACCATGTATATTGTCTCCCAGAGTTGTACATTCCTCAATTAAATCTTGTGCATTTTGTTCTGATGCTGGTGCATATCAAGCATTTAAACTTTGTTTGTTCTACAGATCTTTGGCTGGAATCCCCAAGAAGCCAAACTGCATATGGTTACTGATTACTTCAGTCATTCAGAGGTAATAAACTTGTCTAAGTTTAGATTTTTTTTTTTCCCCTTCTTTTGGGCAGGGGGGGAGGAGGAGAAAACAAATCAATCATATTTCCTGGTTTCTGAAATTTTAACATATTAGAGTTCCTGCTGATTTTCCATTTTCTTGTACTAACTTTCTTTTCTCGTTAGTTTCCTGAAATATTGCAATTCTTAGTGACTTTTGGCATTATTATTACATATTGCAGTGGTTGATAATTGCCGAGGTGCTTGGCCCAAACCCACGGCACCTATTCGAGCTATATGCACTCAAGCAGGGCAATTACTATCAGAAGTAAGTATTATATTTCTTACCATCTACATGCATGCTACAGGAACTAGAAACTGCACTTTTTTATTGTCTCAAAATAGATACGGTTTGGTTGGTTTCTTATATGGAAACTCTAGTTTTCATAATAGTTTATTAATATTCTACATAAATGAATTATGGGGTTGGGTTACCTGGTGTATATAGCTTTACCAATGTATCATAATAAACTCTTACGGAAACACGAGTTTTTGTAAGAGTTTATTAATATTCTACATAAATGAACATTTGGGCTTACCTGGTGTATATAGCTTTACCATGTATCATAATTCATTTTTGAACATATAATCTGTGGATATTTCATTTACTGTTGAGGTAGAGTGAAAAATAGAGTTAAAATCATCTGTTTCCTTCATACATAGTCAATATGCACTGCATCATGGATACCACTCCCAACTTAAACTCATAAGAGGATTCCTTTGTCATCTTTGAAATGCATAGTCAACTCGTCAGTCACCATCAAAGTCGGTTAATATAATTTTTTGGTAACTGAAACACAATTAAAATGGAATGTCTCTGTTTCAGCCTAATCAGTCAACTCTTCCCAATTTGAATATAGTTCTTGCTACATGGTAATTCCGTATATAATTGTTGTTACATAGTTTTAATATCTATTACTGTTTTTGTTCATCTCAAGGTTGGTGGATAACAAAGATGGCACATTTGAGGACATTGTGGATTCATATTTAGCATATTTGCAAGTAAGTTTCTATAGGGAGCAATGGAGCGTGAAGTATGCATCTTGCTGATTTACCTTTCCATTAATTGAACCGTGATTGTCTTGTTTACAATTTTTTCTTTTATGAATGCATGGGAGTTGCACAAAATATACTTGATGGCACTTCACATGATTAAGATTTATGGTCACTCCATTGTCTTCATTTTCTAGATGGATATACATTAAGCTTACCAGTTATCTTCAACCATCAATACTGTGGTTATGCTTTGTTATCCTTATTGAAGATGTGATTTTTAAGTGCTGAAGTTGATCACTCTCTTAATTTTCTGATTATTTGTGCTCCGCCTTACTTCTCTTCAAGTTTATTCATTCAGATTACTGTAGTCAATCCTGCCATGGAGAGAGCATTGGGGTTTCTGCAAAAGTTTGCTGTTGATGCACACAGGGGAAAGATATCAAAAGATAGACTGCGCTTTGGTGCACCTTGGAGACATCCTCCACCAACTGATGAACCCACATTGCGCACTGATTGGGCAAAGGTCCAGCTGATGGATTTTGTGCAGTCTTTCGTCAATACAGAATTTGGAGTACGTAGTAAATGGATTTCTACTGTGTTTCTCTCTTGGTAGAATTACGTTGTGCAATTGGAACAATAACTGAATGTTTCACTAATTAGGATATTTATGGTTAGGTGGGGGCTGCACTATCTTCTTACATACAGATTACACATTTAGACTTCATTGTTTGGATCACTGTGATTTTTCTTTTTTCTTGTTTAAATATAAAATTTAAATAATATTGCCTCATCGATAGCCTGTCTAAACATGATACACTTTCCCCTCCTGCCACTTTCTAAACAAATATGTATGTATCATTATTTTATACTTTACTATCCTCAAAGTTGCTGTGGTTGTGCCCCTCCAAACACTTTTTTGTAATTCACTAATAAGATAGAGAAACAAAAGAGGATAGGTAGGAAAATGCATCAACTCATATCATCATAAGATACTTTTGTTGTGAGTAGTTTCTTTTCCGCTTTTTCTTTCTCTCTTAATTTTGCTTGCAGAAAACAGTAATGTTGTTATTAGTCTTCTATCTTCTGTGTAGTGATATTCTAATACCTATGTACCTTGTTGCAGGTTAATTATCTAGCTGATTGTAGCCTGGAGATCTTCGATGATCCATCTGCTGTTGCATTAGTGGAGGTACATTCATACATATGCATTTACTCTCCTGAAGTTTATTGACTCTCCCACATTTATTTCTGGACAAATTTATTGTAATTTTCATAGTAATCCAGTAGTCACACTTTTAGCATCTGTATATTTTAGTGTTATATATGCTATGTATCCCACATTATCTGTTGGTTGCTGAAACTCTTTGGAAAGTTTTGAATTGAATATAAATTCTAAACGTGGATATAGTACATCTGCATTTTTTTCCTTAGAATTTGGCTTGGTAAACAATGATATACTCTGCCCTATTAAGCTCATGTTTTTTCTTCTCATCACTTAGGTTGGTTTGCTCTATGCTCAACGGGATCCATCCATCATTCGCCCCATATCTAGAGCTATTCAACGGTGTCTTGTAAGATGGTAAGCTATCTCATGCATTGAAGGAACTAAAAATGATCATGAAGGTCTAGCTGACCATTTATGTTACTCTCTGATTACAGGCTTGTCCAAGAGAGATTAAAGATGGGTTTCCGGGAATCACTCCAGTATTTGTGGCAGCGTATTATACGTGGCCGTAGCTATCGTCATTTAATGCTACAAGTAGGCTATAAGTAGAGCATGAGAGAGGTAATCTGTCTAAATTGTTGTTTATTCGAATTCTATGTCATAATGAAATAAATTTGTTATTTTACTACTTGAAGAGATAACCTCCATCTCTGGCAACTAACTGGAGCTTAGAATTCAACGGCTAGTTTTGAGCTTTTCGTAGTTTTGCTCAACTTTATTGTTTTTGTGGAGAGGTTATTTTAGCCTCTTTCACCTATGATCCTAACAAGCTTTATGTTGTTACCTTTCAGGGGTTGACAAATTCATCTTTCATTCGGGGAGTGAGGCCCTTGCTTCAGGTTCATATAAATAGGTAAGCTATTTCTGGTGCTAGCAATTTAATGTTTTGCTTTCCATCTGTAGGCAAAACAATCACATGTAGCATGATTCATTTACTGTCCTTAAAGTCAAGCCATTGTGTAATCCCGTGAATATTCGTGTTACTTATTGGTTTTGTGACAACATATTGACCCTTCTTTTCTTCCGTAGCTTTAACAGCATGCAAAGATGGGTAAAGTCTTCAGAAGCTGATTTCGACGAATTTTGTCCGGTAAGAATTCCCTTCTCATGCTTGTGCATGGTTATTTCATATGTCTCACACTGATTATGTAGTGGCTCATCTTCTCATTATATTTAAATATCAACTACATACTGTCAAGTTATAAAAGACAGTACAACTGAGTATTACTTTAACCAGGAAAATCTCTTCCATTCCTCTGTATTCAGTTGTAATAAAGTTTATCAAAACATATGTTTGGAGTTTGGACTTCATATAACTGAGATTTTAATTCATTAGCAAAATCATGGCTTGGTTGTTTGCTTCAGTTCCCTCTCCTTTTAACAATAACATTATACTGTTTCAGAATAATCATAATTTAAAAGTTTCTCTATGCGTAGGATATGGCTATGGAGCAACCCTTTTGTTGACATTTGATTTGAAGACTACCAAAGATACATTTGATATTTGGAGAAAAGCTTGAACTGAGTATGCTGACAGCATCCTCGTGATTGATGGGAAGCGTTTTTGCTTCTTTCCCAACAAAAATTCAAAAGCAAAGAATAGATAGAGCAGAATAATGTCATCACACGATTGTATGGTTATATCACGCATTCATTTTGTGCAAATTTTATGTATAAACAGATATCCATAAACATTTTACAGTTTCATTTTGTCAGCTATCTACATTGTTCCTGGAACTTGCTATTTCCAAAACGCGGCATTTTTCCATATTCAGGTTTGATATTTCTTGAAGAAAATTCATCAGGAGATTGCAGATCAAAGTTTGATACTACAAGTCGACCCAGATTGTGAATCAATCTTCATTCCGAATTGTCCAAGTTTTTCCTCGAGTCTTCGCTACTGTCTGGTCCCCCTTGTTGAATGTTGAATCTTATTTTGTCATTTTGGATATCATGACCTGAGTCACGGATTTGCCTCGTCCATTTTTTTTTTTAAGGAATTGCATTTATAAGCAATTTAGATAGATACAACAGAAATAAGTACACAGAATTCACCATTGTGGTTAATTCTCTATCCTAAAATTGGAAAGCATAAGTCATTTTACATGTGGTTTTTTTTTTTTTTGCAAAATTCATATTGTACCATGCTGACGTGGCGTATAGTGATGAGTCACAATAGCAAATTGAAATAAATAGGATGAAATTTCTAAGAAGCCTCCAAATATTTCCATTTTGCAATTGGAGTTAGTGGGTCAAACACAACCGCTCCTTTCTGTATGATTAGACACATATCAATCCCATATGTCCTGAAGGATTTGTAGCCCCTCAACCGAAATTTCCAGGTTCGTCAGTTGACCCACCTTCCTTTTCCTCTTCATTCTTGATGGTTAGACCTCAATCATCAACAATTTCAATTTATGTGGGTGGTTTAGAGTCTTCACCATGTGCATGGTGATTAATATATTCTTATCATTGATTTGTATATGCCCATATCAAGTCATGGCCCATTGACTACGTTAACAACATTCTCATTAATCTAGATTATGTTTTAATCCTTGATGCATTAGCATCAAAAATATTTTTTTTAAACCCCTTAACTCACCGACCCTTATATATGCTAGTGAGAATCGAACTCATGACTTTTACAATGTTAGATTTATAACTTAGCAACAAGTCACAGTTTACTGACGAAAACTAAATAACTTGAGATTGACATGTTTTCACTTAAAATATCGAGTTCAATTAGTACTCACAGCCATATCTTTGAATAGAAAATAGCTAGTATTTCTCTTAATAAAAATACTATTATACAAATGAGAAATAGAGATGTTTAACGATGTAAATACCATCATTATTGATGTCGTTGAAGATATGTTTCATTACTTAAAAATGTAAAATTCAATTAACCATGTGAATAAAACTAAACTCCATCAAATCAAGACTTCCAACTAGGCAAAAATTAATGTGCGTTTGGCATGTTTTGACCTTCTGTAGTTTTTTTAGTATTTGATCAACTTCGTCGTAGTCATACATTGGAACTAATGGCTAAAATTTCCTATTCGAAATAATCGTATAATTAGGTAAGATTAAAGTTCAACGCTTACTTGTAGAGAACCAAATTTGCTCACCACCTTTAGTTAGGTGTTGATACAACCACTCCATAAACATTTGTCACGTGTAGCATAATTTAATTATGGTTAAGTTTTTAGAATTAGTGTTAATAAATTAATGATATTAATGGTTAATGAAGAGAGAGAAATAAGAAAGAAACAATACTCTCTTTCTTTTCCTTCAAAGTTCAAACCCGGCAGACCCATCTCCCTCTCTTCCCCTTCCAACCCCCCAAGCAAAAACCCAGTAACATGCAATAGCAAAAATAGCACCAAAACTTTGAATTAATGTTAATAAAGAGAGAGAAATACGAAATACTCTCTCTTTCAGACCAGAAAACCCAGGTTTGGAATTTGATTGAGTTCTGCAAACTTGTTCATTATCAATTTCTCCAAGTGACAGAAAAAGCCTTAATACTATAATACCCAGCCTTTTCCAACAAAATTTTCACCTAGAAAACCCAAACTGAAATTGGTTGCCCACAATTCATAGAGCTTCAATTTCTCAAATTGCTTTGAACTTCATGGAAAATTAAGCCCAAAAGTAAAAATTAGTTAGAAGAAAATTGATGGTAGGATGGTCTGCAATTGAGTTTGCTGGGATTATTTGGTGAGTTGCCTCATGCTGGACGAGATCTGGGTTTGTTGGTGTGTTTCTGAGAATTGGGAGGGAAGATCTAATATGCCCTCACAAACCCATCACTGGGCTAGTGAAGTTGAAAGAAATCATTGTAGGTTTTGCAGCTTTGCTGGGCTAGTGTCGATGAAGAAGATGAGAGAATTAATATCTTTTATTTAATTACTATCTTTTATTATTGTTGATTTAGTGAATAATTAAAGTATTAAACAAGATTTTTTTTTTCTTCTGATAATTAAGTTAAGATGATTAATTATGAGTATGATGTGATATCACCGCATAAAAAAAACTAGTGGTTAGCAAATTTGAATATAAACTTTTTTTTGACTTTGTCAAGGGAAACCTAAAGGCATTTAGTGAATAATTAAAGTATTAAACAAGATTTTTTTTTTCTTCTGATAATTAAGTTAAGATGATTAATTATGAGTATGATGTGATATCACCGCATAAAAAAAACTAGTGGTTAGCAAATTTGAATATAAACTTTTTTTTTGACTTTGTCAAGGGAAACCCAAAGGCTTCCTAGGCCGAAGATAAAACCTCTTCGGTGCATGTGAAATGCTCCAACTGTGCATTGCAGCACAGTGCTTGGCCACTTTGACAGCTTCGGGGTTCGAACCTAAGTTGGGGAGCACACCCAACTAGGCAAGAACCACTAAGCTACTTACAGTGGTTAATTTGAATATAAACTTACTAATTGCACAGCCGTGGGCCAATCATATGAGTTCACTCACAATTATATCACACTGGGACAAAAAAATTATTTTGAGATAAAAAAAAATTCTATTTTAGGTTTGTGTTGTAATTTCCTTCTTCTATCGGAAAAAAAAAACAAAATTCTATTTTTATAATAATGGTCGATCAGTAGGGTCCAACATCGCAACTTTTTGTTAGTATGTCTCACGGTAAAACTCAGCTTTTCTTTGGTCAATATGAAATTCATTAAGCCACCAGGGCAAGCAAAGACTACAACAACAAAGGAAGAAAACAGAGCAATGCCCAAATAGCCAATGAATTTTTACATTGTGAATTTCTCTTAGCAATTTATATATGGTGACTGAATAGTTCCATTTTCATTCTCAACATTTCAATTCTCAAATAAGTTATCTAGTGTTTCGAATACATTGCTTAAATATATAGTAGAGTTTTAAATTCAGCTTGTCATAATTTTGTTAGCTATAATAAAGTTAAAAAAAAAAAACCATAGTTAGCTTTGAAATAGTAAGCATGCATTGATTGACGCCCTAAATTAGAGATGATGGAGAAAAGTATAGAAAGAGTGACATGTGAGAAATGATTCAAAATCACACAAAGAGGTTAAACCTAATTTCCCATCTTAATCCTTCCCACAAACTTAATTAAACAAAAGTTTGCAGGAAACTGATAAAATTGAAGTCCCAAAACCATAGAACGCTAATCATAATCCCCATTTGTTTCTTCTATCTTTTACCTTTCACCAATTCACCTTCTTTTTTTCATTTATTGATTAATCAGCAACGTGATTCTTACAAACTCATCAAAACCCTAAATTCCTTAAACCTCTACTTGGGTCTCTGTCAGGTCATTCTCATCCCAGGCTCTTAAGACGATGGAAAACATTGATTAATTCCAGGAGCACTAGCTAGTGCTTGCACACGAATCATATGGGGGACATAACAGAAAAGATGATCGCAACCCAAGCATATAAGAGGACATCAATTTTTGTTCTCATATGCCTCCACGTTTTTGGTTCCATATCTTGACCCGTCAATCAAGTTCCCTCCTCAATTTTTCAACGAAGAAGAAAATCCCAATATCATAAAATCGAAAAGAAAAAAAAAAGAAAAAAGAAAAAAAAACTGTTTCCACAAGCTGGGATCACAACGCACACATTAATTCTCATCAATAACTTATTTGTAGTTTTGTTAAGAGTTAGACAGAACCTGCACTAAAACCTCACCAACAATGGTGGTAGGAACCACCTTGTTCTAGCTAGCTGCTTCAATTATCAGTAGGCACAAAGTATCATAGCAATTATATCATGCAGGGCATGTGCAATGCTTAATGCGTTTCTCCAAAGTGCTTTTGTCCGAATGGGTTTTTGACTCTAGCAAACTTATATAAAAACAGACTCTATATATCAACTGAGTGTGCCGCTGCATTTACCGACCATATGTATAGGCTTTGCTACATTCTCATAGATTATTAGTATATACTTTGCTTTATTGAAAAGTATTAAACTTTAAATATCGTAATCATGGTGAATTGGATTGTGAGGAAGACCTAATTAAAGGTTCTTTACTTAAAAAGATCAGAGTGCATACCTTCCACTACCTGGGACACATTGGGTGGTGATGAAAAAGTTAATTAATTATTTTAAAACATTGTTAATTAAGTTACTTTAATTTAGAAGCCCCTGGTTTCAGAGGCCAAGTGCCCAATTGGCTAACTTATTCATACATGAATAAAATATTAACCTAGCTAGCTCAAAGCACAATGACAAGTTTTATGTCTCCTATCCTCAGTACTTCAGTGAATTATTGAAGGTTCCAGACTCTGAAAAAAAAGAAAGAAAAAAAGGTTCCAGACAACTCTGAAACTCAGCTTTGATTTGATCGTAGAAAGTGCAAAATGCATGGTGGACTGAGTTTGATTGTGAATATAAATAGATATATAAGAGCTGTGTAGATATGGGAACTGACTCAACCTTTTGCTTTTGATGCTTCAAAGGCTTAAATGATGGTATCCTTTTATTTTTGGATGAAAATTCTTCTGGTGAATATAACCCGGAACAAAGTAAACCCAAGTAAAGAAATATTCGTTTATTGATTGGCTTTTCATTTAATTTAGGGCATGATAATACAGTTAGTGGCATTCACATTTTAGTAGCACGTAGTAGTCCCCCACTAGCATTGCTTTATCATTAGAATATGAATTAGAAACAAGGACTGGAAATGAGCGAGTCAGGGCTAAATGATCAGATTCAGAGGCCTCAATAAATTTAGACAACTACAGATTATATAAATTCGAATATTCCTGCAAATTGAACCTCTTCCTGTCCTCAAAAGACATTCCAAGTCACTCGATCGGGACTGATGTATACATATCCTTTGTGATCCTTCTCAATCAAACGTTGATGGTATCCAACACGGATTGATAATTATCCATTCTATTTAAAAAGCAGCGTATGAATAATTGTATCCTCTTGTATAATCTAAGATGAAAATTACAATTACAAAATACATGATAATACTAATTGAAGCAACAGAGCCGCCCACGTTTTGTTTTTAGGAAGAATCCTTCACTAAATGCGTGCATGCATGCAAGCCTGACGTACCCTGCATCACTAATTAGTTGATTTAGGCTGCAGCCTAGAGGTTCAATTAGGTTTGTTTAATCTAAAGACCTGCCAATTTAATTTCTTGTCCTGCAAAACTGTGCACTTTGGTATGAATAAGTATGAACTTATTTAATATGCCCAAACAAGTTGACTCTATTAGAGCCACACATTGTGTTTAGGTTGCAAGTTGCAAGTCGCAATTCCTATTAATTAGGAGAAGAGGGTAAAAGAGTAATTAAAGATGCAAGAGGATAGCTTCTTGATAGCTATAGAGGATCATTCATTTTCAGAAGGATCCAACAAAGTAGGGAATGGAATCTCGGTGTCTTGCTGTGGAGGCCAATTTACTGGTCAAGGTGTCATAGAAGATATGTATGAGCTTACGAGCTCGATCCTGTGGTCCGAAAAGAGAAGATTTTCTTTTACTGAAAATGGAAGAGAAAGTAGAACCAGGCAAAGCGACATTGGAGAGAGCAGCTTGATTCAATGAACAAGTACTATACTCCATCTGGATCACGATGTTAGTTATATATGCTTGGAATGAACCTTGCTAGCAACTTCATATGTTTTTTTAGGATTTGTAAAATGACAAACATATTTAAGTAATTGGAATTTCTATTGTTGGACACGTGATTTCTAAATGGTTTTTTTTTTTTTTTTTTTTGGAGAGAGAATTCTAAATGGTCATTTGAAATGTTATATGATGTTTCAATTAAAATTCTCTTAAACAAGAGGCCATGGTCAAAGGACTCAAAACACAGAAGCATTCATGCTATAATTAAGGTTATGGTTCTCCTTAGGCTACATTATTAATATGTAGTGGTGTCAGTTTAGTGGTTAGAGCATCTACTACCTAAGATCGAGGTCATAGATTCGAGTTACCATGAAGGTAGGAGTGAAATCTGTTGATCATATTTAATATAGAAAAAAAATAATAAATCATATTACTGTTAACTATAAATTTACATGCTTGCTATACAATAATTGGTGTACAAATGAACTTTGTTCACTTATTATATAATATTATTCTCATTATTGTTGACCATAAATTTGTCAACATGACTGTTTTTATGGAAATTATTCTATGCACTGACGGCGTGCTTTTAAAGTTCATAACTTTATTTAAAAAATACTGTAGCGGAGATAATTAAGGCTAAGGTAACTTTTTAATTATATTGGAACTTGGAAGGGATTTAACCTTTACGGAATCTAAACCTAACCCATGTGAGTCATTTACTTTCAGTGTCACTTTGGTCTTACCCCAAGAACTTGACCGCTTTCGCAGTAGTTTGTGTCCTCACGGCAAGCTTCTTGACCACACAGTGCATCTAAAACCCCTATAAATAGCCCACACACCAAGGTCTACTCTCCATTAAAGAATTGAGCAAACACTTGTTGAGAGAGAGAGAGAGAGAGAGAGAGATGGAGAACTTCCCAGTCATCAACTTGGAGAAACTCAACGGTGAGGAGAGAAAAGCTACAATGGAAACCATCAAAGATGCCTGTGAGAACTGGGGTTTCTTTGAGGTAATTATATATTAATGTCTATATTCATATGCTAGCTTCTTACTTTCTAATTCACACAATGATCTTATTTTTCTGGTTTTTCTCAAATATTGCGCGCAGCTGGTGAATCATGGGCTACCCATTGAGCTTCTGGACACAGTGGAGAAGATGACGAAAGGCCACTACAAGAATTGTTTGGAGCAAAGATTTAAGGACCTGGTGGCCAGCAAAGGCCTTGAGGCAGTTAACTCTGAGGTCAAAGACATGGACTGGGAGAGCACCTTCTACCTGAAGCACCTTCCCCACTCAAACATCTCAGAAGTCCCAGATCTCGAGGACTTGTACAGGAAGGTCATGAAGGAGTTTGCTCTGAAACTGGAGAAGCTAGCGGAGGAGCTCTTGGACTTGTTCTGTGAGAATCTTGGACTGGAAAAAGGTTACCTCAAGAAGGTCTTCTATGGTTCACAGGGTAGTCCTACCTTTGGCACCAAGGTCAGCAACTACCCTCCGTGCCCCACCCCGGACCTCATCAAGGGTCTCCGGTCCCACACCGACGCCGGCGGCATCATCCTTCTCTTCCAGGATGACAAGGTCAGTGGCCTTCAGCTCCTCAAGGACGGTAAATGGGTTGATGTGCCCCCAATGCGCCACTCCATTGTCATCAACCTTGGTGACCAACTTGAGGTACTAATCACTCAACTCCATATTCACGTTTTCTGACCAAACAGTCTCGCATGTTATATTATCAAATCAAAAACACGAACTAATGATGATGAGTGTCCAATTATTTTACATTTCTATTTTCTACAATCTTCATGTTATATCGTCAAATTATATATATCAACGGGTTGATTTAAATTTAAAGCCTCATAGTAAAACTTACGACATATATGGCAAAAGAGCATTAACCGGATATATACCCACATTGTCTGAATGTATATATATATATATAGGTGATTACTAATGGGAAGTACAAGAGTGTGGAGCACAGAGTGATTGCCCAGACAGATGGCACCAGAATGTCAATAGCTTCATTCTACAACCCTGGAAGTGATGCAGTTATCTACCCAGCACCATCTCTGGTGGAGAAAGAAGCAGAGGAGAAGAATCAAGTGTACCCGAAATTCGTTTTCGATGACTACATGAAGCTCTATGCAGCCCTCAAGTTCGAGGCCAAGGAACCCAGATTTGAAGCCATGAAAACAGTTGAAGCCAATCCCAGTTTGGCTGCAATTGCCACAGCTTAAGAGCAAATTTAATCTACTCAAGTTAATGGGTGTGAAAGTATCGAGCAAAGCTTTTACTTGAACTAGATTAATTTCAAGGTTTACTGTTTCTGTGGTTGTCGTCAGTGTGTGGTTTGTAGCTAGAGATTGATTGATTTACCAAGGTTACTATTCTATAGTAATATATATTTTGACATGGGAATTTGCTATATAAATAATCTGTTGCAAATCCCTAAGCAATAATTAAAACCCGATTGTGCTTAACTAGATTCTGTCGGTTATATAATCACTCAAACTTGTCAACTTATAAAAACAAGGCCTCCAAAATAGCAAAATCACAGTGATAAGCTAAAGAGGCTAAAGCCACTCGGCAGCAGTGACATGCCGAATAGCTTCAGCCACATGCCGACATGATGAAGCTAAAGTATTTTTAAAAGTATAAGTTCAATTCCACATCAATCAAAGGCACAAGAAGAGGACTAGAGGAGTATAAAAATAAGCACGGCGTTGCTTTCAGGATGGGAAAAGAGGAGTTAAAGTTGCACTAAAAGCAGCTTTTTATCTTTGCCAGTGATATCAAGATGTGGGAGGCCAATAGAAGAAAACAAGTGCTTTTTGACTTGATAATTACATTGACAACATCAAGAAAGCTTAGATTGGGAAGTTAGTTTTTTTTTTTTGGGGCTTATAGATTGGGAAGTTAAACTCCATTTATAGGTTATGGGACCTGGGTAGAAAGCTGCTTCCGGAGAATGATATGCAGTGTGCAATGTAGAATCGTAGAACCATGGATAATCATCCACACAAATGTAAAATTACTAATCATCGAAAATCATCCACGCAAATGTATTACGTTTATAAAATGTACTAAAATGTATTTTTTTTTTTAGAAATAGATAACTTCATTACTTATCCATGACCAGAAAGCACGTACATCACATGTTGTCTCATACCAACAGTTCTAGATGGCATAAGCCGCCAAACAAATGACATGTGACCCTCATTATAAACAAATGCGCACAATTAAACAAGTGGCAAACAAGAGAAAACCGCAACCTAATGAAAAATATATGACTCAAAGCAATTGAACAGCAAGTAAGTTCGCCTAGAGACCTCAATTGGTGTACGAAAATACTAGTAGATTGCAAAAAGCCTCCCACAAATGTAAGATCCAGCAGGTCACAAGATATGGTTTCATGACACCACATTTGAACGAAGTCCCAAACGACCCAAGCTCAATCCCCTCCTCCTTGCCCTTGAATAAGGTCAGAGACTAATCTCCCGGTGGAGGAACACCACCAAAATCCGGCAAAACCAACAGGCAGATCGTTAATTCCTGGGTCCCAAACCCAGATCTTCCATAGACCTCGTGAGTACCCCATCCCACTGATCTGGACCTCCAAGAACACGGCATCCAAACTCAATGTTTGACCAATCAAGTCGCCGCCGTCGATTGGCACCCACAACAACCACAGCATCATGATCTTCCACCAAAGCAAGATTCTGACTCCCTTCTGCCAAGACTCTGCTGCCATTCTTGTACCTTCATTGAAAATATTCCAATCCTTATAAGAAGGAAGGCGCCGCTCAAATCGGATCTCGGGTCTCCTCCTCCAACCAAGAAACCATCCCCGCCAGAAGCTGAGCCAATCCAAACAGCATGCAATCCACCCTTCCCTGAAACAAGGAAAGGGCCGATCAACAGCCTGGAGCAAAAGAGGATGTGAAGGCGGCAAAGGCCTCCATGGAAGTCGGACCATGGGATGGCGCTAGGGTTTGTCGATGAGGAAGAGGAAAGTGTACGAAAATGTTAACACTATGCAAAGTTTATTTATAATTTAATTTTTTTAACCTTTAGAGAAAATTTATTTAAGAATAAAAGAAGAGATACAAAGAGGGATTTTATATATTTTTTTAATTTTGTATTTATTTTGTATTCATGGTTTCATACATGATATTATGATAACAAGTATGACAAGTTTAATTGACAAAATGAACACGATTTATATATATATTTTTTCCGGACAAAGAGAATCGATTTCTTCCATTCTTTTTTCAAAGCAGCTGGCTTCTCTTTCTCCAGCCAGCTTATCAAACATGAGAAGCAAACACTTTCTCATAACCAAGCCTCCAATTATCAAACAAAAACCAGGATAAGAATTCAAGAACAGAGGAGAATCATGGAGATTTTTTTTTTTTTTTTCAGCTCCCATACAATGACGGTATAGTCCACATTCCACAACGATAATCTGTTTTTGACATATATAGAGTGAGTGGAGGATCTAATAAGGTTCCGATCAACGTAGGAAGATCAAACCCCCTTTTCTTTCTTTTAAATTTTTAGTCAGGGTGAGGAAACCTAGAACATCTCAGTATCTAAGAAAGATCTGGGTGACATAAACAAACACAAAAGAACAGTTGAAAAAGCTTAATTAGGTGGACAAAAGTAAAGTTCATTGGAGTTTGAAACAGACATTCCCTATCAATGCAAAAGTTTTATGCTAATCTATGTCATTGCAGATAAACTTTACCAGCTCTATAAAAATTAAGACAAAAGAAGAAGAAAGTGACCCCAAATAACCAAGTTGACCTTCTTTTTCCACTATATAAATGATATCAAGGATAACAACCAGACAATACCACACATCTACCATCATCTTAATCTTGCTTAAAAGAAGGCCTTGCTAGTTTAAATGTGGACATGTTTGGGAATGTAGGTCTCTAAAGCACTTTTGTCGTTAGTGTTTTCATTGTCAAACCCACTAATCTTTCTTAGGAGTTCACTAATGATTGCCGACACACCTTTCCTGATTCACAAACCACACTATTTTGATATGCATTGTTTGGTTTCCCAGTTATTAGACTGATTCAGAATATTTCATTAGCAAAGAAAGCATTTAGTAATGCAAATGTTTGTGCTAATACTTTCAGAATGAATACTGCATAGAACTACAGAAAGGATGTTCATCCTTTTATTCTTATTTGAAATACTGTGAAACAGAGCATAAAATTTGAAGAACTCCGATTTAAGTTTTGGATCCATTATCGCCAATTTCGACATTCTTATATGAACTCTCAAATTCAGCATCAGTACAATACTCATAGAAAGTTAATTCGAATTCTTGCAGAAGAAGGTTTAAGGATAATCTATTATGCACTAGAGTCTTGATTAGGCTGGCTGCCTTTCTAGCTAGCTGCCTTGCCTTTCATTCAGCGAGAGCGGAGATGAAGAGCTGCAATCTTGATTTGTATTTCCGAAACTTTCTGGGGATGACCAATATTACATTTTTAACTCGAGCTAACTATGAAGTTGGAGAACGATTCCGGGCATATCTAGTATCCACAACAATTCTATTTATTGCTATCTTAATTAGTAACAAACCGGAAAGAAAAGGATAGGAAGAACTAAGGTTCAAAAGAAAATGGAAAAGTAGAGAGTAGGTTGAGTGAGATATTACGAAAAAGAGGTTGTAACACTCGAAGCACACAAAGTGCTATTATGTAGGATGCTTTATTTATTTCAATAAGAGAAAAAGAAGAATAATTCCGTCCTCTGAAATGCATACTAGGAACTCATCACTTTTTCCTGTTTATTCTACAGTAGATCCTAGGACTCTCTTCTTCACCTAAAGAAAGAAGAAGCAAAAGCCATTCAATAATACTGGCTGATTTTACCTCTTCGAACATGAAAATGGCATCGGTAAATGTTTCAAACTAGAAACATCAAACATCTCCATAAACCTTTGATCAGCAACTCTGGCTTTGGCGGCTGCAAAACGCTGGTACTCATCAAAAACGGATGACAGGCACCATCTCTGCAGTTTTCTTAAGCATCCCACCAGACACCCAGTTCGATGCTGAAAATGAAATCGAAGTAAGCAACCATACTGAAAATGTAATGGACTACTTGAAATCAGAAATAAGTACACAAAAGAAACCAACAGTATGCATACCTTCCCTCGTTTGCAATGAATTAAGATGGGGTGATTCCTTACATCTGCATTGCAGACAAGTAAATAAATGTAAGCAACTCACATGGCTGAACTTCTGGTAATTCAGCCAAGAAAAGTTTAAAATTGTGAATTTATTGCATACCAAGGACAACTTTTAGTGCTTCACGGATCGTATCCTCTGGGATGTTTATAAAAGGCTCCTGAAATTCACAATTTTAAATATCAGTTTGCCAATTCAATACCAAATTCATACTTATTACAAATTTTCAGAAAACATTCATGCAATCAAGTACATATTTAACAAGTTGGATTCATCAGCTCTACATAGTAATTTGCTTCTATACTGACTAGCTTATTGTCATGCCTCTGTAGAAGGTAATTAATGTGGCCAAGTACTTCAGTCTAGGATAAATGAAACTAAATCACCTCACTTCCCTTAAGAGATAAGAATATTTGGCTTATTTAAAAAAAATGAAAATTTATCTGGGTAATTCTGTAAATCAATCAGGTAAAGATATCTAGACTAGAGTTATATGTGGCCAAGTACTTCAGTCTAGGTATCTGTACAGATATCCAATGCTCTGTTGGCTATATTCGAGGATCATTTGAAATCATGGAAAACTAGAGTTATATGTAGGTCACAACTTTATAAGTTCACTTGTACCATCTATCTCCCCATTATTATATGTTAAGAGAAAACAATAAAAGAAGCTCCTAAATCTGTTAAATCAATCCATGATGGCTGGATCAACATTTAGGATGTCCTTATTAACTCCTCCAACAAAACAGAGACCTATAATGTAGATACTGGAGAGCTTACTAAAGAGCTGAATATGATCATATAATAAATTTAGGATAGACTAGTTATCATATTTCCATATGCTATGGCTTATGTGCTCAAATGCAGAGTATTTGATAAATTATATACATAATTCAAATCTAATAAAAATTAATGGACACCATTCTGGTTCCCCAAGAATTTGCAAACCTCTATATTTGGCAAAATCAGATAACTCGTTTATCATAATATATACCTAGGGAAATCTCACAAATTAGTAAAGAGCTAGCTAGAGGCAACACGACTGTGAAGGTAGTTAACGGAGAGTACTTTCAAAGAAAATATAGTGTACCACACTGGTTGACTCCAAGTGATTGTAGAAATTATTTGAAAAGAGAGTGCACAATGCGCACAGAAAATTATGAGCTTCACCTCAAACAATAATACTCTAGCTAAGAATACTATAATATTAAACAATTGAGATCAGATAAAGTTTGTGAAGCTGTCAAAGTTAGTTTCCAGCAAGGTTGGTGTAATTGGAATGTGAAAAATATACAAAGATACAAATATACATTAGACACAGAGTGTTAAACAGAACAAATCCAAGCAACAATAGCTCACTGTCAACATAGCAGTAGAAACCATAGAAAAAACACAACAGTTGTTTCCCCCAGAATCATAATAAATAAATGGCATTCAAACAATGAAGCCAACAGATACATGCGATCCATTTTGGATCACACAAGCACAGCAGGAATATAAACAAACACAACAGTACATGTAATATGTAAGAGATGCAGAGGCAAGATTCAACAACTAAAGTTTTTTGATAAGGAGAATCAGTTAGCCATGAAGGACACACACATGATATTTTATTGACTTAAAAGAACAATTTGGTACAACAAAAATTAGAGATATCGTGACGAAACTAAGTAGCTCATATTCACCACAAACACTAGCAAACATGCATTTCTGGTATCAATTCTGATTTCTAGCCATTGCCTTCATATGTTCCCTAATTGTCAGGCAACTAAAAGCAGCCTCCAAACCTCTATTTCACAACTTATCTCTTTGATCTTAGATATGTACCAACAATTCAAAGATTCAAATCAAATCAGCAGCATAGAGTCCTATAATACCAACTTATTAAACGGAGTATTATTTGACCAGTCAAAAAAAAAAAATCAGGAGATTCATCAACTACCTTATAGCCTTCGATCCCAAATTGAAAGAGCTTGATCCCGTTCGACTTGAGGAACTCCACGTTCGTCTCTGGATACGGCTCCGGACACAGACATCTGCAATTCACGTATAAAGAATAGTACAAACACGTTAATTTTCAACTTCAATTGTACCAAATCAAAAACTTCAAAATAGTACGCCGTAGACCATTATCAAAACTCAGAGCTGACTGTAAGTAAAAGAACGAAGCGAGAGGCTTACATAATGGAGCGGAGGCCAAGGGTTTGGAGGAAGGACAAGTTGTTGGAGTCAGGGAAGCCGGACCGGAAAATGCCGTTATCGACCATGGCGAAGTTGAGCGGAGGAATGAAGAGATCATCGGCGCACTCTCCGTCAGACGCGGCGGCGGCGGCGGCCGGAGAGGGGTGGACGCCTCCGACGACTTCGATTGTGCGGCACATCTCGTCGGTAACGTGATCGAGCTCCAGTTTCATGTCAGCTTAGAAGAGAGAGAAGGAAGGGAGGGAAAGAGCGACGACGAGAGAAGAAGGGAGAAACAGGTGAGGTATTTATAGGAGGGAGAGTCTCTTCGGGGATCGCATGGGATATTCTTGGCCTTTGATTTTGCTTTTGGGCTGCGATTCCTTTTTTTATTTTTATTTTTTTCGGTGAAAAAGTAAAGTTACTTTGTTGGGAAATGAGAGTCAGGTGGCGCGGTTTGTATTAAAATTTATTTATATAATTTTTTTTTCTTTTTTCTTTTTTTGAGGGAGAGAATTTGTGATATATGCATGTGTGGTAATATTATCTAGAATTAAAATGAAAAAAGATAAAATAAAGGGAAATATTGACGGCGTGGATCTAGGCTAGGTAGGGTGGAATTATTTAAAGAGAAAAACTAGCTGAAATTTCATTAAATAGTGATGGGAATTATTTCTTCCTCATTTTCCTCTGTTTTTCCTATGAGGGTGTTCATTTGTATCATTGGAGCAATTATTGTTTGCAACTCATTATTTTTGGATAAAAAGTAGGCCAAATAGTGGGGAAAATTCACTGATTGATTTGAGTGTAGAAGTAAATGCATATTTTAATCGAAATTAAACGTTTCGCCGTATATGGGCGGTGTAGAAAAGTTATTTTCATAATATAAAAATTTCACATTTTTATTTGCATAGCAAAGATTTGATTTTCACTTGGTGAGTTAAATATCACAGTTATTATATTTTTAAAAATAATAAGAGACACGTGTTTTGCCTCACCACACATGAAGGTGCGTGTTATGTAATTCATAGCGAGCCATCATACTCATTACGAAAACGAACTGTGTTTTTTTTCTTTCTTCCTCCTACATGTTGTCAACTTGGCTAATGTGGTTGTTCTAGCAGAAATACAGGACAAATGTCTTAAAGTACTTATCTTCTTTGGTAGTGTAGGCCATGGCTTGAGTGAGGATGTTCAAACCTTTGTCTCAGGCTTCGAAGAAAATACTTGTTATTTCTATGATCATCGTCACTCGATAATAAAGATAATGAGAGAATCAACTCCTAATTGTTAAACAATTAAGTAATACTAAATATATTTTAGATAAATTCTAAGTCAAAATGAACTCGAATCTAGTCAGTTGCGTGATCAGTAACGAGACGTGACAATCTCGTTATTGTTTTAGCTGTACATGCAGGTCGAATTGTATCTTCTTTCAAGACTGAAACATATATAATTGACAGCTAGATGACAGTGATTTCTCCGGAACTTTTCAATGATAAAAATTAGGTAAAGATTGAGCTACTTGACTCCCCAATTTGGCCATTTCCATGTTTAAATCACAACTCCAAAAGCTCCAATCATATGATTTCATGACTAAATTAACATGAATTCTTGCCACTTATGGGGATTCATAGAACATCGATGGTGTTCCAAAGCCAGTATTAATCAATCTACAAAAGATCCAAGAAAGCAGCGTGGTCTAAGTCGACCTCTTCATAAGAAGGTGTTAAATTGCACGATCCAAAATCCGCCTCGATCAGAAAGAATAAAAGGGCGTGCCGTGCCACTTAATATATTTTGGAATATATTGTCCTCAATAATAATCTATAATATAAATTTTGGAAGACGGCATATAAATGGTACATTCTAAGAATATTCGAATTGCATATTATAGTGGGTTTTGCGAAAATGCGAGGCCCGTGCGCCACGTACTGTTTAATTTCGTCGTATTAATAATTTTGGCGCCAAAAAAACCCACGCCCACAAGGTGCAGAGGGAGCCACTTCGTTGTTATGTGCTTTTCTTAGTCGCTGCTGACTGGGTCCTTGCTTCGTATATTCATCGGGCAAATCATGCAAGAACAGCTCTTTCCTCTCGTTTAGATCCGAAATTATTGCAGTATCGAAGCGAAGCGAAGCGAAGAAATATGCAATAATAATTAGTCGTAGTTCTTTTTGAGTCAGTTTGTCGAGCATTTTGTTTTTGTTTATAATCATGATCATCATTGCCTTGACTGTTTTAAGTATATACTTGAAAAGAACAACTTATTTTTCATAAAGTGATTGAGAGGCTGCAACTGCTTATTAATTAATTATATATATTCAAATCAGGGTGAAGAAGTCTGTTCTCGATATTACTTACGGTAATATGCATGGAATCGTTCACATGGTTTGGAGACGTAGAATTAATCATCAGTTGATCAGATGATTCCAAGTTGGGCATTCTTTTGGTCATTGTTTTCAATAAAATTGAAGTTTTTTTTAATTGAGAAGCGATAGCCTACCAATTGTTTAAAATTTGCTCAAAATTTCAACCTCTATTGCCAACTTTAATTTTTGACCACATAATTGAATTATAAAATACAATGATTTATGAAGGACCACCGTCTCCATCAAACATGCATGCCAATAGCCTTGAAGATTTTAAACTCCAATTATGTACATGATTCATGATGTCGATCTACCTTCTGACGACATTTCATTTTAAATTAGTCCATAAAAAACATTTTGAAATTGAAGAGCAGAACAAACTAGAATGATGAATAATGCTAATTGCTTTCGATCCCTAGCACTTTCAATGAAGTCGAATTTAGGGTATTGAAAGAAAACGTAAACGTTCATAGGTACATTCATCTTAGAAATAGCTCTTGGAGGAGGCTTACTTGCTGAAGAACTCGGTAATTTAACTTAAAAAGAGATCGAGGGGATCCAACTCAAGCCCTTTCAACAGTACCGGGAGAGTTCGCGATGGTCTCTAACATTCAATCACATCGTCCCGCTAAAACAACATTACAAACGAAAACGGTCCAAAATGTCGAACCAGTCCAAAAAGTATATATATGACTGTAACTTGATTGGAAACGAACCTTACATGCTTATAATTAACAGATCCCACCCGTCCAAAGGTACATAATTGAGTGTTGTTATCATATCCTTAATTAGTACAAGACGTTTGGAAAGGGATGAAAAGAATGCTTGCGGATAATTCGAATTCTCAAACCTCTTTCGGCTTCACATAATCATGTACGTTAAAGCTTGTCAACTCTCGCCAATGATGATTTTTAATCCGATATCGATCGTTTTCGAAGAAAGATGCGTGCAAATCCATTATGACCCGGAGTTTCAATCGTGTCAAGTCTTAGTTTCTGAAGTAGCTTGCACAGGCCCCCTCCTAATGGATTTAAGGTTCCATACAGTAGACAACTAGACAAGTATGAAAGGTTCCTGAGTTGTCAACTTAACTTACTGTACAGCCAAAAAGTTTCATTAAAGTTATGTATGTTTGATTGTTTGTACGTCTTGAAATCTTGAATGAGCAAGTTCAACAAGTTATCCCCTTTGATAATGGTTTATATACCGAAAGCATTGAACACGAATCCTAAACGCGTAATCAATTACATAAAGAGTAAAACAGCGTGTGCGTACAATTATAGCAGTATCTGTATATAACATATATACTCGAATTATTGGTATTAATACTGGTCTAGTGCTAAGAAAAAAGAATTCTTATGTTTATGTTTTCTCGCTTATCTGCTTTGTGTTTATTAACATCCATCACAACTCGCTTATATATTGAACGTTGTCATCTGAAATTGTGGACGGGTCTTCCTTTGGTTCTCTTTAATTTACTTACATCTTTCATATGTAAATCTCTTCAAACTAATTTGCATATAGTCTAAGCTTTGGTTCCGAACTAATGGTCGTCTATGACTTATATTGGTTCATCCTATATATGTTCGCAACTTGGTTGGTCTATAGTCTTCATCAAAAAAAAAAAAAAAAAATTACTTGGTTGGTCTATAGTCGAAGGTCGGCAACCAGACAACCCTGATCACTATATATTGGGGTCGGTTTTGGCACTATCATGGACATATAACTTGTTTATTATGTGATTAGTGCGTTTGAGATTCTGAGCTTTTGCTCTGGCTAATCCGGCTGTGTATATGATATTCTCCGCCAATTAAATTGCATGGTTGCCTAGAAATTAGGTCTGATCATTTCTAATTGTTTATCAGAAGTTCAGAACCACCTCTTAGGCTCTTATAGTGGCCAACTAGTAGAATTGCACCTCTTCTCGTTAGAGACACCAAATTTAAAATTAAAAAAGTGCGATACTTTCAAGTATTACACTTTTGTCATCCACCATTAGTCCATTAATTACCGATCATACACTCAACCATGCTTTTTTAATTAATAAAAAGTGCCAGTTAAAGATGAGAGAGTATTCAGAGCACCGTTGTGCGCTTGCACTAACACAAATAAATGGTTAGATTGCATTAAATACACTTTTTGTTTATTCAAAATAAAGTTGATAATAAATATCAATGGTTGAGATTATTTTATAAGGGTTTGGTCACTTGCACCGTCGGTGCATAGAATAATTTCCAAGTTAAAGATATATAAGATTACTTGCTTTTTTAATTTATTAACATTTCCAATTATTTAAATAAAATGCCAGCTAGAAGTTGTTGTTTGATCAGTAAGAGAGAGTTTTCTAAGTACAAGTAATTATACTTTCAAAACAATTGAATACTTTCGGGTATGTACTTGTTCTCGATGACTTTATGACCGAGTGTTATTGTGTTTTTTCCTCTGTTTAAAGTTCGGACAATTATTATATGATTTTGACCGTGAAAATTATGTGTTATATATTCTCTTTCTTATTAAAAGTCTAGGAGTACATAAACTGTATGTAATAAGCCTTATTGATTCAAGGATGAAGAATTTGTCAATCGACAAAAGAAAAAAAAGAAAAAAACTAGGTATAACAAGTTGCCTCAAACAAATTAATTAAGCCAAAGCAATAATGTGATACAGTGACATTTATATCTTCCCATTTGCAGGAGTAATCCTCATTCATACATTCAAACTTGGAAATTATTCCATTCAAACTAACCTGAACAGAATTTTCCTTGCAGAAGACTTTGATATGGGAGCAGTTAATGTGTTCTTATCGTCTTATCAATAATTGTGATCGATGACAATATGAATGAATGGTCATTGTCCTAAACGTGGCGGACGTATAATAACGTTTAGGGCTATGTGAGCCCACCGCCAGCTTAATGTGCTAGCTAGCTAGAGCAAGGGCACGTACAAAATTAAAGAAGATGATTATATCTTCACGGGTGGATGCTCTTTCTTCGTATATTTTTTGAAACCCTAGAGCTCAATAGTCAATACTGAAGCACATGAAGTCGATGATATATAATTAAGTTGGAACAAAACACGTAAATTAATAGACCTAAAATGGAACAAGAAACAGACAACAAATTCGAGCTTGTCCCATTTTCTCCAGCATGCATGTTCATCTTCCACGTAGCTAGCTAGCTTCATCGATCTTGAATGCAGACGTACTCAAAAGCTAGGGTTCCTATATAATTGGAATCTTTTAATTAGAGGTTGCGTATGGAATCTTTGTTCAGTGAGTCATGCATTTGAAAACTATAGCTCAAATCGGAATCTAATACAGTTGGTAGTTTTGTACTGTTTATGTGGTTGCTTGTAATGAATCTGAATTTTAGTGGAAATATATATGGGGTTGAGACTTGACTGTGGGGATCATCGATGTGGGTACGTTATCTTTGTGTCAATTTGTCAAAGGTAGGAAAGTCGGGTATTGTATTGCTTCACCGACAAGTCTTGACCAATTAGTTTTTTGTGGTTAAGCAGGACAGTCTCCACTTACCAGGTCAATAAATCAACAAGACTGATCACCTAAGAGGTTTTAATTTGTAGTAATAGCTCGCTTGGGCCATGAGTAGATCGATCTGAGAATCCTTTTGAAATATGACACCGAGGGGACCCACCCCCCCCCCCCCCCCCCCCCCCCCCGGTCCTCCACGTCCTTAACCAGCAAGTGAAGTTTAATTCAAAAGTCCTCAGTACTATTAACAACGATTCATGAACTCGCTTATCTTACATATATACATAGAGCTTACATATATAGAGCCACTACCACAATTTATAAAATAGTTAATGCATTATGATGAACAAAAAAAATATCGTCATCTCAATGGTTATTAGTCGATTCTTTCTACTCAATTCACTGTGAAATGGGGTGATCTTATAGCTCTTGTTAATTATACGAATATGTGTTTTTAGTCTTTTCGATCTCTCTTTAAAATATTGTAAGTATATTGGACTATCCCTATTCGACACATGACTTTCCCAAAGCCAAAAGGAAATCAGAAATTACAAAGCACTAGGAGAGTATCTCTCCTACTTGTTCGTGGCTTAAAGGAAATTAAAGAAGTCTGCAAGACCGGATCTGCATGATCGGATCTTCAAGAGGAAATCAAGGAGGAATCAATCTCATTGATCTTGAGTATAAGTGGTATTCATTTCACATCATGCTAGATGATTCAAATTGATATGCATGTCGATTAAATTGATTTGGTACACATTTGCATTAAAGATTTTTTTGACATGCATGGTGGTTAAATAGAAAGTGTTGATTTCAGTTTTTACATCTTTCCATATTTATCATATTTGTTAATTAAGAAAAGATTTGATTAAGGGGGAGTTTTCCTCTCTTATAAAAGGTTTCGAAACTGAAGTTAGAGCGTGGGTTTTTGAATGCATAAAATTGCTCTTACGTGAAAACTCTTTCTACTTGTTTCATGTTTTCCATGGTATAATCTCTTACATTCATTCTCAAGATCAGTGATTCATTTGAGAGCAAGGAAGGTTGAAGATAGATTGTCTAGAATGTTGTTTTAGGAGTTAGAACAGTTGTAAAACAAGTTAGCATTTGTTGCTAAATGAAAGTGTTTGTTATGAACAACACTACTTGTATTCTGTAAACTCTGGTATTTCATATTGGATTGTTTATTCGTGTTGACTACGTTAAAAGTCACGCAGTGAAGTTTCCTCAGTGGAGAAGTTTACACTGCGTCAGCAACTTTCCGTGTTGTGAATTATATTTTCCCTAGATAAATTCATTGAAATCAAACACTTTCATCAATACTCGTGCCATCAAGTATTTTCAAATATAAAATAAAAAAGATATAGAAAATAAAAAGATGAGAAAGCTAAGGAAAATAAATTCATTCACCAACCAAGGGACTACACGTGATTGAAGAGTAGGAAATTGCCGTGAGATTTGTATTGAGGAAGAAAAAGCCGAAGGTTGAATTAATAAGAACAGAAAGAGAGAGTTAGCTAGAGAAATGTAACGGATCACATCTTTACTAATTGAGGATTGTTGAAGATAACCACGTGGTGTGGTGTGGTGTGGTGGACGAGCGGCCTAGTCTGGAACCCCCAGGTCTAGTGTTCGATTCCTAGCTCCACCCTGTGGCCAGCAGATTTGAGGGACCTGGGTTTGTTAACACCCAAGGTTCGTGCGTATGCGGTGCAGTGATTAGTCTGGCAATACTGGGATACACTGCATGGGTGCGTGTGTAAAGGCTCTACTGTCGTCTTGCCCCTAAAAAAAAAAAGGATTGTTGAAGGTGCCCTTCCATTTCACTTTTACCGTCGCAATATCTCTCTTTGTTCAAGTGGTCTCATTCTTCTCATAAAAAATGAAACGAAAATTCTTGTATACACAGCAGTGCAAGTCTACATATATATAACAAACATGCAATTTAAGCCTTTCATATGTAGGATCAATTATTTATCACTCAAAATTGTCTAATCTCAATGGTGAGTGTATCTTCACACCGTGTACTGAAAACTCTCCCAAAATGAAATTGCCTTCAAATCTTAAATATCTAAGCCGATCGAGCATACAGCCTTATTCAGGGAATTTGAATTACAGAATATAGGGGAATTGAAAGGGAATAATAGCCAATGGAACTCAAAAATGGCACCACACCCTGCAGTCCAACCTCTTCTTCATCTCTCTCTACGACTCTACCTTTGCGCTGAGCACGTTGGTCAAAACTCAAAACGCGTCCTATATGATAGTTAAATTGTTAGGTCCCCCACATCACTGTAGGTGACATTAGCATATGACGAAGTAGGCTCATGATGAAATCCCTCAGTAATCTTCACGGGTTTGAAACTTTGAATCAGAACGTAAAATATTTAGCGTTTACAGTCGGGTGCACTCGAGTATAAGAATTTAAGACGTTGCAGGGTCTCTGAGACAAAAGATATCCATTACCATGCCATAATGAGACGCATAAAAAGGACAGACGAAGGGGTCAAAACACCATTAAATGGTGAAGGCCATGTGAGATAGACTTCACAATATATACGTTCCAGGCTAGGTAAGCTAGGTCCCAATAATTCTGAGACTACTGCATGCATGGCGAGGTATAATAATTACATAAGACATGAGAATTAGAGTCTTGGTTTTGTGTGATTCTGGAAAAATTTGCAGAGAGAGACAAAAGGAGGGTTACTTTGAAGAGAGACCTACATATACAGGGCTCTGTGATCATGTTCTTTCTCTATCTCTCTGGCGAGAAATTGAATGATTCTCTTACGATGTATGGAAGGCCGAGATTTAGCACAGCTGGGGAAAGGGAATTCAAATGGTCAAACTCAATTTCATGGTGGATTAAATTACGAAAATTCTGGTGCATGTGGACCACCCAAGACTCTTCGTTAAATTTACTCATATTGGTTTCTGTACAACTTGGGCAACGGGGGAAATAAAGATTTTTTCTGGGTGGTAGATTAACAGTGATGATCTACGGAAGTCAGAAAGAGGTAGAAGACAACAAAAAGAAGAGAACAAACAGAGGAAATTTTTGAATCCCAAAAAACAAACAATCATTATGCCTAGTGTCTCTCGACTCAGTCCTACATTTGAAAAGACCCATCACCTTATTTTTCCATTAAAGACCCCATTATACCCACCAGCCTTTATTTCCTTCTGTGACCATTCCTCATTATAAATACATATACTTCATCACCCACCCTCTTTCACCAGCACTACTAGTAGTCAACTTCCATATATATTAATACCTCTTTCTCCCTCTCCTTAATTCTCCTTCTTCATCTTCTCAGCAGGTTCTTTTGCTTTGGCTCTTGACCATGGCTCTCTTGGTGCGACTTTTGTTCATGGGGAAAGAGAAGCATATAGTTATGCTATTGTACGGTTGGAATTAGAAGTTATGGCGATATCTCTCCTGAGCTTATTCTTGTTATATGCATTCTTTTATTTTCTGAACTCCACGACAAATGTTCGAGTTTTCTTGACCTTGCAAGCCTGAAAATGTTACGCTTCAAGTCTAGATTGTGCTCGTGCTCCTTCAGAAACCGAAATATGCAACTATTCGTTTCGGGTTCGTGGTGGTTCTTCTACCCCTTCTATCCCTCCTGAGCTTTATATATATAGGTTACAAAATAATTAGAAAGGTTGTTTGTTTGGTCCTTTGTCATTGATTTATGCTTGGTTTTGATATCTACCGTCTACATGCACTTTGAGAATCTATGTATGAAATCTTCTCCTGAATTGTGAGATTAATTTATAGGTTTCTACGTTTCAAATTTCAGTTCTCTTTTCGGCTAAGTTTATTTTTGCATGTACTTTGTTGTGGACAATCATGGATGAGGCCATTAATATCATCTTTCAAAAGACGAAGAAAAATAATGTGAAAAAGTTGAGCAAAATGGTCATATTGGTTAAATTCTTTTGGTTAGAAGCCCCACTAGTGGAAGAGTATAGACGTGGTGTTCTTTGTTTAACAGGGATTAGTTCTTCTAAAGTGAAGAGTGTGAAGTTATGTCATAAAATCTTGACTCTCTTTTTCTAATACTGGACACATTACTCTTGTCATGAATCTTTAAAATTTTTGTTTGAACACCACTAACATGCCCGTTAAGTGAAAAAAAACAAAAACAAAACAAGTTTAACTCTTAACGTCAATCTTTCTCAGGCCAGTGCGTAATTTGGCTTTGACCTCTAACCTTCATGAGGATTGTTTGTAACAAACCAACCTTCAAAAAGGGGTCATCAATGTGGACTGATAATCATGAACTAGGACTGAAAATTTAATATATTAGGGACGAGGTGCGGTCAGGAAAAACCAATCTTGCCAAATTCAATGAGTGCATTCCCATCAATTTTCGTCTTCATGTTTTTCCTATTCAAATATATTGATTCCTATGTTTAATTTGGGTATCTTCACATGTCTCCACTAACGGTATCCATCTTCAAATAAAAAATATTTAAGAAGCCCTAAACTTATGTTGTACAGAGTACGTCGGATCTGTACTTATGAAAACAAACTAAAAAGCATAGGATCATTATTTTTTGATGAATTTTCCAACTAGAAGTGCAAGAAGTCAGTTATCATGGTTAATGCAGCCATGGATGCCAAAAGAAATAGCTGAGGAAGCACAAAGAAGGAATTGGGCGCAATAGACAAATAAAAAATGACGAGAAATATCTAATTTTTTTTTTCTTTGAAGTTAATGAGAGTTAAGAATTTAGATTTTACTGATATAATGATCTGTCGAAAATTAAGACTCTTAGATTATATAAAGCATCCAGATTTTATGAACTTGACGTAACTTCACATCATTCTTCTATTTAACAGAATCAATCATTTTTACTCTCTCCATTTTAACTCTCTCTTTCTTTGCTTTCGTTTACAAACTAAAAACCCCTCTTGTTTTCTTTCTTTCTTTGTTTTCTTGCGCGTAAATCTTGCAGTCTCTCTAATCCTTGGCAACGATCCATCTCTGCTTCTTTATACTACAATCTAGCGACAATTTCTTGTAGGGGTTACGTTGAACGTCTATTTTAGACGTTCAACAAACTATCTCCTAGCCAAGCTTTATGGCCACTGCCCCACCACTCCTCGTCCACTAACTATCTCCTAGCCTTCTGGCCACCGCCACCTCCGCTACTCTTCGTCACCAGAAAACAGTCAAATCATTCACATGCTCAGCCAACGATGAGGTTTCAAACCACTTACATAATGACATCTACCTGCCATAAAGACTGAGAGATATCCTCTCTCAGTCTTTAATTTTGACTGCTCAAAGTTCAGCTCCGCGGAAAGACTTGTTAACTTTCTCAAGTTTTTTTGAGGATGGCAACAAGCAGGCGTTGGAGTGGATGAGCAAATTCCACCGGGTCTCTAATTTGAAGACCCCAGTTTGGATGGCGGCGGCCATAGATGAGTTTAGGGCTGTGTATGTGGACGGTTTCACCAACTCTGACATGGTAATCGTCGCTCTGATCATTCTGAAAAAAGGTTTTGATAGACATGCGGTGGACGGGATCCGCAATACGTATCAAGATTTTTATTGCTCCTTGAACTGCCGGAGCTCGAGGAGGGGGAATCGTACCTACTGTTGTCCTTCATCCCCGAGGTTGGTCAGTTCTAATGAAGAACGTTGAAGAGGCTGAAAAAGTCAAGGTGTCTATTAGAAAAGGCTGAACAAATGGAGGGTTAACAATTGATTTGAGCTGAAAAAAAGAGGCTAAGCATGAATATTAACATTATTGCTCTAGAAATCTGTGAAGAAATGTATAATAAGGTTCTTGGTAAGGAGAAGGGAAACTGAGTAGGCGGTACTGGAGTGGGGGTTACTTGGGATAAAGTTCCTGGAATTCATTTGGAAGAACGTGTTTTAAGGGAAGTGCAACTCTTGCAAGAACGATTGGAAGCACAAGCCAAAGAGGCACAAGAGAAGGAAACGTATGATGGATGAATTACAAAGTAAAATGGTTGAACAAACACAAAAGATGGAAGTAACGTGTATAGGCGTAGCAGTCCAAAAAATAGGAGAAATGTGTAAGCAATGTGGAATATATATCGATGGATACACAAGAAAATATGGTGAAATCAATGTCTTAATTTGCTCATCACATTTCTCAAAGGCTGTCAAATGTGATTTTTCCCCCGAGTGATGATGTTTACCGCCCCACATTACCATTTGTGTGTTCTAATATGCAAACGAATTTAAGACATTAGTTAAAGACGGTGGTCGCTCGTTCAAGTCTATTAAAATTAGTTCAATAATAATTTAAGATTTTCGTATTAGTATTTCTATTTTCTAGTCATTTGAGGTTTCAGAGTAATTTTAATTATTGTCTTTTGTTAGTTTAAAGTTCAAACTTCGTAAATTTTATTACTATTGTGGGGGTTAGGAAATTTTCAAACTATTCAATTGAGATTATAAACTAACAATCAGATGATGGTACCTTGGATTCTTATTCCTATGCAAGAAAGCTCGAACAAATGTTTCTTTCTCCTCTTTTATGTTTGCACAAATCGAACTATCTTACTTTGTAAACATTAACAAAGAATGATAAGGCTCGAACAAATGTTTCTTTCTCCTCTTTCTATTAGTTGATTTAGTTCCAACAGAGACCAACAATGGAAATATGACCCCAATTGAATTTACAAATGTATGAATGATAAATCAATCAAGGTCGCTTATTAGTATTTCTGCTATCACATTTATCATGCATTTATGTGAGCTTTTAAAAATCAAATGCTAAGTATTCATTCTCTTCTCTTTCGTCATAAACAATGACAATCAATTTCATTAATCTTTTTATGAAAATTTTGCTGCTTAATTGCCAAAATACCTCCTAAACTTGAATATAATTGTCAATTTACACCCAGAACATGCAATTGCAAAATTAGCCTTCTGAACTTGACGAAAGTTGTCTATTTACATTTTACACTCTCTTCGTTAATTCTAATGTTTTTCATCTAAATGTGAGGCATGTGCTTTGCACATGAGGGGTAATATGGTCATTTTATAATAATATATTATTTAAAAAAAATTTCTTATTAAGAACAAACATACATAAAAATTATATATATATATATATATATATATATATATATATATATATTATAATGAAAACTTATGGCCTTCCACCTCAGCCAATTAAAATAAAAGTTAAAATTATCGTACTGATATTGTAGTCATTCACCAAGAAACTACTAATTTAATTTAAAAAAATGGAGTTGGAATAATTTCCAACATTAGTCTGATTATTGAGTGCTAATTTTTAATATAAGTATTTTACTGAGTTAATATAATGTAATTCAATATATAGAGACTTACTAGATACCAATATCAGTGTTTTGACCTAGCAGAGTGCTCTGCTAGGGTTTGTGGTGCGGTGGCTCTCTTGTTCGTCATGTCCTATACCTACTCCATCCATGGAGAAAATTTACGGCTTTGGCCTCTTCATCCTTGTCTTCGTTGTTTTTGAAGGCAGTGCCTCTTTGGAGGGGAGTTTGGGCAATGCTGAGGCTGTGTTGAGTTTGGGGTTTGGAGACGATGTTGTTTCTGCATCTGCATTCGATAGTAATGTGACAGATGCAGCTTTGAGGCTGGGGATGGCATCTAGATGGCAATTGAGCAACAATTCGGTCTTGGTTTGGTCAAGATCGAATCGGAATGGTCGCTTCCGATCGAGCCCAGGGGACGTTGGTGTACCTATTACAGGTGATGATCGTTGGCGTGTCAACGATCTTGCTATTCCCATTGGTGATGGCGTGCTATTTTGCGTGGATTCAGGGACTATTGCTGGTGGTGGTGGTTGTGCTCATGGGTATATCAGTTGCAAGGATGGAAGCAAGAGCCACTGTCAAATCAAATCGGGGCTTCTGGAGATATGGGCGAATCTGTTTTTCTCCGACCTAGGTAGCTCGTTGGCGGGGCTGTTGGCGTGGCTCTGCTCATCAAAGAAGATTACCTCTGGGGATACTGACTAGTGCAGCAACGAGGTCTACCACGTCGGCGATGGTGGAGGCTTGCTGGTTGGCGGCGAAGGTGTGCTAGTCCTGCGGGGTGGATCTTGTGGGGTTCCCTTAGCAATTTCTGCTTGGGCCCTCTGGGTGTCAATCTGGTCTGTGGGCTTTACACATTGCTGGACTTGGGTGGGCTGGACCTTTAGTTTTAGGTTTTGGGCGCCTTGGTTAAGGGAGTGGATGGTGATCTGTCACCTTCCGCTCCTATTATTGCTTAATTTTGTTTGGATCACAAAAACCAGTGCCTTAGTTGTTTACTTTTATGTCTTGCTTCGAGGTTTCTTAGTTTTTTTAGAAGGATTAAATACTTGTTACTCCTCATACTTTTCCCTGAAAAACAGTTTAGTCCTTCGCCTTTTAAATTAAACAGAATAGTCCTTATTCTCTCAAATTCTCATATAACAAGTCCAAAATGATCCGAAATGACTATTATGCCCCTAATTTTCTATTATTATTATTTTATATATATTTTTTCTCTATTTTTAAAAATTTTCTCCCTTTTTTTTAAATATTTTCTCTCTCCCTCTCTCTCTCTCTCCCTCTCTTCCTCTCTCCTGGCCGCACAGTCTCTCTCTCTCCCTCGACCTCTCTTCTTCTTCTTCTCTTCCTCTGCAACCACCGGATAACACCTTCCTCTACACGTAATTTAGCTACACTTCCTTAATAAACATTTAATCCTTAATATAATTTAGCTACACTTAATTTACCTTCCTCTCTTCTTCTTCTCTTCCTCTGTCATCACCGGAGACCACCACTTCCAGCCACCATCTCACCAAAAACCTGAACTCTCCCTTTCTCTATTCTTCTTCCCTCTGCAACTACCGGAGAACACCATCTCCGGCTACCATTTCATCACCATCCAAAATTAAACAACATAATTAGGGATTCAATTTCTCGTCAACCCAGAAGCTCCAATAAAAGGAAAAACATGAAGATTACCTAATAGAGGCGGTCTGAACCTCCAGCAGCCATGAGCAGCGGAGCTATCTTCTCCCACGCACCAGCGGCGGCGCGTGAAGGGCGTGCGACGACTTTGGTCAGAATTGGAGGTCGGGTGTTTGGGGTTTCGAAAGATAGTGCAGCTCCGACTTCGTTTATGGAGGTGTTGAAGCTCGATTCGAGCTGGAGACTAGAAATCGAAGGCATGCAGAGCCGAGAGCTCCGGTGATTCTCGAACGGCGTCGTCAGGAGTCGGCGGGCAGAGGGGTTTCTGGGTTTTGCTCTCTAATGCTTGCTGAGTCTGACGGTGGTGTCGATATGGCGAGGTGATGGTCGGAAATCGATGGAGGTAGAGAGGCGGTAGCGTCGCAGCCTTGGGTGGTCGCGGGTGGAGGCCGGAGGCGATGCATGTCGATGGTGAGGCTTGGGCTTGGGTCGGATTTGGGTGCTGGATCGATTGGAGGTAGCGGCGTGATGAAATGGTGGCCGGAGATGGTGTTCTTCGGTGGTTGCAGAGGAAGAGAAGAAGAAGAAGAAGAAGAGAGGTCGAGGGAAAGAGAGAGATTGTGCGGCCAGGAGAGATGGAGAGAGGGAGGGAGAGAGAAAATATAAAAAAAGGGGAGAAAAATTAAAAAATATATAGAAAAAATAAAAATAATAATAAAAATAGAAAATTAAGGGCATAATAGTCATTTCGCAACATTTTTCAGTTCTGTAGGCACTAAGGGAATGTTCTTATCCTATGCTAATGTTACTCAAAACACTATAATCAGTATTAATTCATGTCATGAAAGAGCCTCAAATCTAAATAATTAATTATAGCGTCAAGCAGGTAACGATTGTGATAGATTAGCAACTCTAAAATTTCCTTGTAGGATTCCTTGGGGAAATTGTTGTTGTCATCTTCTGCACCTTAAACATGTTCCTCCTTCTTATCTTCTGTTGTTCATTCTGCTGCTGTTATTGGTGTCAACTACAGAGCTCATAACCAGGTTATCTTGAAGAGTCCAAGTTGCTCTTCCTCTCTCATTACGCTAGTCTCGATCCCTGGAGTATTTCTCTAAATTAAATTTTGATGGTTCTGTCTTAAAGAAAAAGGAGGTTGCTGCTGGTTTTGTCATTAGATATTCTAATGGAGCCCCTGTCATTGCTGGTTCCCGGATTATTAGCCAATCTATTATAATTGTTGTGGAATGCAGTGCTATTAAAGATAGTTTACTTCAAGCTCTAGAAAACAGGTGTTCTAAAATCCTTGTTGAGGGAGATTCAAAGCTAATCATCGACTCCATCAACAAGAAGTGTGACCCTCTTTGGAGTATTAGGGCTTTGGTTAGAGATTTTCAAGTTATTGCTCATAACTTCAAGGGCATTTCTTTCGAGCATATTTTCCATGAGGCGAACTTCGTTGTCAACACAATTACTTTCCTTGGCCATGAGGATCAGACCCCCTGAATTTGGAGGGACATGCTTCCTCTCCCTGCCCTTACTGCCTTTAATTTAGATCAATTTGGTAGTGATGTTGTTAGGGGTTTCTCTTTGTAGCTGTTCTGTTTTTTTTTTTTTAATAAAAAAAAAAACCTTGAACTAGTAACTTAGGCACTCGCATACAATTTACCAAAGAGAATAAATTTTAATTGAATTGGAAGTTCTAGCATGGAGTCATGAGCTTAAGCTCCGATACGACAAATTTTTGACAAATTCTGGGCCAATTAATGAATATATTCACCATCGTCATCTTCTTCTTCATGATTCAGGTTCTTACGGAATCAACATGATTAAAAATTAATCCCTATTAATTTTGTCTCCACTTCAGAAGTCTTATGCATATGTTTTTTTGGTTAACCCAACCGCACACCTTGCAACCAAAATTTTATCTATACTTGTACTATCGGCAATATACGAAGTCACATATTTTCTCAGTCAAATCCTCCAAGCCATGAAATTTGGAATTCTTGAACCTTCTACTAACATCAGTGTCGACTGAGCAAGATTGTTAATGTAATCAGATAGTCGGATGTAGACAGTGGCGAAGCCACATTGGGGCACACTAGGTCCCGTGACCCAATCAATTTTTTGCTATATATATAATTAAGCTGCTCAGATGGCAAACAGCCAGCTTAGTGCAGTGGGTCTGGCATGTGCTTGCTATATTAAGGTCTAGGGTTCAATTCTATCAACCATCATTAATTTTTGTTTAACATTTTTTGCAAGGTTTAATGCTATCTTGTAGCACTAATTATTATTAATATTGCTATTTTTTTCATGTGGGTTGCTATTATAAACTTGACATAATTTTAACAGTATCTTATCTTAAATTAATCTTATTTTTAGATTATAATATTTCTCTCATATTTTTTTTATCGGAACTTTCATTAAAATTTGATATATAGAGTTCTAAATTTTTTTTGTACAATTTCTAAAAGTTCTCGCCTGGGATGAAGTTCTAGCTCCGCCACTCCTTGATACTTTTAAGTGATGTAGATAAAATAGAAAAGCATAGTTGCAATCGTCTCTTAACTTAATCACAAATTTCTTTTTATTTTCTAAGATTTTTTATGTTTTGATATTTTTGTTTGTTTGTTTTTGTGCCCCAGTAATCCTAAGTTTCTGACTCCGCCACTGGATGTAGAAGTAGATAACAAATGTCTACAAACACAACGTTAATTTAGAACTGCATATGTTAAGACTTATATACCTAAACCTTTACTTATATTATATATGTTTATAGGTGTTCAAGGAGTAACTAGCTCGCCATTTTCGCCCTTCATCTCTCCTTTTCCCTTATAAAACGGTACGTACCTCACAGCCTCTGCAACCCTTCACAGCCTCTACAACCCTTGCATTTATCTCCGCCCAAATGCCTATCTCTCAGCTTCTCGCCTCCATCCTCTCCTCTCCTGTTTCTCCCTTCCAGTTTGCCACCCCCTCTGTCCTCTCCTCTCCTATTTCTCTTTTCCAGTTTGCCACCCCCTCTGTCTTCTCCTCTCTTGTTTCTCCTTTCTAGTTTGCCACCCCCTCTATCCTCTCCTCTCCTGTTTCTCCCTTCCACTTGGCCACCCCCTCCACCCACACCCTACTCTCCTTTTCCCCTCCACCACGCCGTCTGGCTACTTCACTTACCCTTGTTAGGTGCTCTGCAGCTGATAATGAGGGTTCAGATGATGAAAAGTTCCATCTTTACAAAAAACCTCTGATCACCTTTACTTGCCACAAGAAATGTACAGACTGCCTCCAAATGAGATTTTCATTCTGGAAGGACTAAGAGAGATACTCTCTCAGTCCTTCGACAGTTTGAAATGCGACGCGACCTAGCGTTTAGCAACTCACTCATTTCCTTGAGTTTGCGGAACTGGGATATCACCAAGCTTTGTATGGTATGGGTATGAAAAGGATGTGGAACTTTCTGGTGCAATGTCTGAAAATGCCTATTTGGGTGGCCATGGGAACTGATCAGTCTGGAGCAGAGGTACTGTAACTACAAGAGTTTGTACGTATTGAGTGTTGACATTCCCATACAAAAGCAAGTGATGTACTTTATCTAATCTCATCTTTAGAAGCTAGAAAAATGACATCAGTACTGATCTCGGAGAAGCTTCAAAGAATGCATCTCATAGTTCTGCATATGCACTGGGGTTGCAGCTGTGTTGCAATCCCTGAGTCAGTCCTAGGTTTTAGAAAGTTCATTTTCGAAAAGTATCTTTCTGCCTTTTAAATATTATCTTGCAAAGATATTTTCTACCTATTAATTTCGAACCATTGAAGTTCTAATTGATTTAGGATATGTTTATTTTAATTGACAATATTTTCTTAAAAGATTATTCCTATTAGGAGTCAATTCGTGTAAAGACTTGATTGAATAGGATTTCATTTTTTCACCCATATATTCAAACTAGGGTGCGTTCATTTTGAGGTGGCTTTGACGCAAGATTTGTGTGCATCTTACTTGCTTAGAAAGAGTCTCATAGGCGTTGTTGAAACACTTGTTCTGCGTCAAAGTGTTTCATCATTCATTCATTCATTTGCATTGTTCTCTCGAGATCAGTAGAGAAGTCATTGATGCAAGAAGAGTGATTGTTGAAGATCATTCAAGTGAAGAGGGCAGAGAAGATTCAAGACAAACACCTCACTTAGTTGTCTAATGATTGTAGCCGAGTGTAGCGCTATTTGTGTTCGTAAAGAAACTTGTTCTTCACCACTAATGGATTGATTACATCTTTTGGGTTCTTAAGAGTTAGAGTCCCGCAGTGTTTTTAACCTCAAATTGAGGTTTTCACTAGGTAAACAAATTTGTGTTTGTGTAAATTTCGATTATCTGCCCAGTAAGGATTGCAACACAGCTATCAATCCCAATATCCAGAAACATGTTCATCCTTATATTTTCAATTGGCGTCAAAGCTGGTTCTAAAGATTTAGTAGATCCGAGAACAAGATGGAACGTGAACGTGATAGAGCTGCTGGTTCAATAAATTGTCCCCCATATTTTGATGGTGAAGATTACTCGCAATGGAAGATCATGATAAGTGTATTTCTCTATTCTCAAGATTAGAATATGTGGAACATAGTTGAGACTGGATGGAAACACCCAACCAAGCCTGAAGACCCAAAGATGAAGGAAGCTGCTTCATCTACAAGAATTCTTAAGCTTAGGGAAGAGTAGACTCAAGATGAGATTCATAACCGGAATTGCAACTTCAAAGTAAGAAACAGTCTTTACACCGTCTTGTCCAAGATAGAGAGGGTCCGTATTAGTCACTGTGAAAAAGCTAAAAAGGCATGGGATCTTCTTGAAGTTACCTACGAAGGAAATAAGAAAGTTCGCTCTCAAAAACTTTCAAACACTACTAGAATTATGCTGATAGACATCGGTTTCTAGCGGATGTAAACAAAAAAAAAAATCTACCGATGTCTTAGTCGGTGATGTTAAATATCATGAAAAAAAGACATCGGTTTTTAACCGATATCCCATACCAAAAGAGACATCGGATAAGCATCCAGAATCGATGTAAAACCATTATGATGATCACAAATTGGTGTGTTTCTATTGTTAAACCTTCATATATTTACATTTAATGCTTAATGGAGTATAGGTCCAACAACACAACTATGCCTACTAAATCGTTTCTCATAATACAAACGATGTCTTTTAGTCTTCGACACATCGGTTCTCATTATATAACGATATTCTAAAGTGATCAGCATATGATATAATATGCACTATCTTAAAAAGGAATACTATTTTAGGTATTTTTCTATAAGATTTGTGTAAATGGGCACAATACATACTTGTTGGTTTGATTGGGCAAAATATGGTGTGTTTCTGGGCATACGGGCAAAACCCCTATAAAAAATGTGTTGCGGTTGCATTACATATAGTTTAGGAAAAAACGTGTTGCGGTTGCATTACATATAGTTTAGGGTTTGGAGTAGTAGTATGTTGAGACCCTTCAACACCAGAAGAAATTGTTCACCAAGCCCATTCACAACAATACTAGCCCAATTATTTATAGGTATCTATAAGTTGGCACAACACAGCTGTGGTCCTTGCCACGTGTTGCCATTATGGGTATCTAATGAAATGAGTAGTCTTTGAAAGTTTGAATTTCTGCAATTTCCTTTCTTCTATATTTTGTAGTTCCAAGTCAGCATGCGAGTGGGCTTGGGGTAATTTCGTCAGTGTACTGTGGGGCCATTAGACAAAATGGTCCAGGGCTATTTATGTAACTTTACCACAGTTAGAGCTGGCCATCTGGCCTTTTTTGCCTGAAAGAAGTTCGTCACTTTCTATATAAACGGTACCTACGTACCACTCTCTCACAGATATCTGTAACTCCTCTCGTTCCTCCTCCAAACCCTCATCTAGCACTATCTGCATTCACAAAATATCACTCTCCACCCTTGTTACCACCAACACATCTGCCTCTGCTCGTTCATTAACCCACTCATTTCCCCGTTCCTCCAACACCTCGGCCACTACTCCTTGACTCTTTGCCATGTCGTTTTCTGGTCCAACCCTCTCATTCTCAGACTTCTGTTCCGCCACTCCTCCGCCATACCGCCGCCACCATTCCACCCCCACTCAGCTCTGCTCCTCCGCCACGGATGAAGTTCCAGACCCATTCCAGCGCATCTACCTCCCACCAAGATTGAGAGAGATTTTCTCTCAATATTTCGACCCCTCCAAGTTCAGCTCCTTCGAGCGACTCACTAACTTCATCAAGTTTTCTGCAGAGGGAAGCATCAAGACTCCCCTGGAGTGGATGGGCAACTTCAAGCAGGTTCCCAACATATATACTCCCATTTGGGTGAATGTCACTGTGGATGACTTCGGGGTCGTTCACTTGGATGGTTTCATCCTTTTGAACGACAAGCTGATGGCGGCTCTTATGGTAATGAAGCAGGGTTTCGACACACCGTTGTAGAAGTCAAAGCTATGTATGATGAATTTTTTGGGCTCCTTCAACTGGATCTAGGGGAGGATGATACATTCTTGTTTGAGTCTTATATTGTGTTATGCTTCATTCTGTATTTGGTTTCTCTTCATCAGCTTGAGTGATCGAGGGTTTGTCGTCCATCTTTATGTTCTGTTGTCGTTTTTTCGATTTGTATTTGGTTTATTTTCATCAGCTTGAGTGATCGAGGGTTTGTTGTCCATCTCTATGTTATGTTGTCGTTTTTTTTGTATTTGTTTTATTTTCATCAGCTTGAGTGATTGAGGGTTTATTGTACTTTCATTCTCTATTTCAGTTTTGTATTCTGTGATGGACTCTGGTTTGATTATGTTATTTGAAAACTTATTTTTTGTTTAGAGAAACAACATAACAAGAGGTCTGCTAGCTTCAAACTCAGGAGTCAGGAAAAAGTCAGAAATACCCAGGACCCAGATCCCTCACCTACAAAAGGAATTTGCTTTTTGATCCTTTTTGTCCTTCAATTGGAGTTGAGACTAGGGTTTATGGGCTAGTTTAGTGATTTTAAGACACAACAGTGGCAGAATATATAGTATGAGGGTGCTGCATGTTGATCCAATTGTAATTTGTTTATTACCCGAGACATGCATAGCGTGCAACACCACCACCATGTACGGTCCAAGCTCTTGCAGCAGTGTTGTGGCACAGGGGCAGAGCCACTCCCATGTAATGGACCGTTGCTCTCCTCTGAGTAAAATATAGGGCTGCCACTTGGTTTGATAATTACCAAACCGACCGAATACCAACCGATATTTTAGGTTTGGCAAAACCGACTTTTTGATAACCGAGATCGATAAAACCGAAATCGAAAATTATAGAAAAGGTTGGTATACTGAATCTACCAATTATCTAAGTATTAGCTTTATATACTATGATTTTCAATACACATACATGTATATTAAGAAATAAACGTAATTTTTTTTTTTATAATAGTAGAACATTACATATACTACATTAATAGTGCATGTATTTTAAGTAACCTAGTCAAAGATGGTTAACTAACCTAGTTTTATTGAAAATGGCTAAAACTTGATGTCATATATACAAAAGAAAGCTATAATTAGTAGATGAATACAAAGTTTATGACTATAAAATTGAAAAACCTAGTTTTGTTCATTCTAATTTATATTACAAAGAATTAGTTGTTTTAAAGTTGGTAATACCGAAAATCAAAATACCAAATTTGGTAGATATGATTAAAAACCAAACATTTTGGTTGTAAATTAATAGCTCAATTCAAACCGAAAGTTTTAGTTTTGAAGTTGGTAATACCTATAAGGCTATAACAAATTCAAATTGACCGAGGACAACCCTAGTAAAATATCATGCGACTTTCACATTATGGGAGGGACACGTATAAAGAGGAGTTTTTTTTGACTCTGTTCACTTCCTTACTTGAATTTTGATTCTTTTAAGGAATTCCTATTCTGGGTTTGTTGATGTTTTGTATTTTTTGAAGTCTTGGCAATTTATTAACCAAAGTTACTTTTGTCAGATCAAAATAAAGAAAAAAAAAACAACCATAATTGGACCTCTCAAAATAGACCAACAAATTGGGAGATCACAGAACTCTGTTGATGCTAAAAAACACACATCTAAGAAGAACCAAAAGGGGAAGTTGAATCACTATCGTATGGCTTTGTTAGGATGCAAAAGCCATTCAACAGACATGTACCCTATTTGCTAGGTGGCCTTCCTATAGTTCAATTTTATGGCCGTTCTTCAGTTAGAAAAGTACCAAAGACAGCCAGAATACCTAGAAGTAAACAATTTTGAGAAAATTCCACCTATATAAATCCGTTGAAAACCTTGAACTCAATTAAAATTCTCCGAATGACGGCAATTAGGATTCCATACAACTTATGCAAGTCCTTGTCACCGGAGAATAAGTGGCGGATGTCTATTGATCACTTATCTTGAAACCCTTCAAAGTTTGAATATCAATCATACATCGGATAACATGGTTTAGTATTTGTTCGCAACATAAAATAATTAAAAGTTTTGATGGCTTAAATATTATCGGGGTAAATGTCTCCTAAATTATTAAAAGAGTTTCTGACTTTTGGTGATATCTTTGTAGAGATTCCTCATTTATTTATTTATTGGTTCTATTTTACCGTGCGCAACACGTAGTGTGATTACTGACTTAAAAATATGAAAATAGAGTTCTCCTACCCACGGTAGACCTCTTTAAGGTGGATGTATGATCGTATACGAACAAGAACAACACCAGAGAATATCAATTTCTCTCGAGGAAGGTGATTTTCATTTCGTTTCAAAAAAAAAAAAACCACCTTTTATTTATTCATTAGTAGGGGTCTTTCCAACCCAACAATCATGCTCCTTAAACTTGACCCCAACACGGCAACACCCAAACGTCCCCGTTTAACCAGTGCACGCATTTCTTTGAATTTCACTCGTGCACCCCCGGATGATGCTGACGCGTCCCTTAATGGAATCTATTGAGGTCCTAACAAACCCACACAGCAAAAACCGTCGCAAAATTCCCAGCAAGGCGGTCATTAGACTAAATGACGAAAATACCCCTTAACGGAATTGCTTGTCCCCTTGTGAGGGCCAGTTGGCGAATTGGAGCCGACGACGGTCACGAGCATATGCTTTACAGGCGAGCCAACTATCCCCTGCAAACGAGTGTCTCTGCCGATCCCTCCATCGCTCAATCTACGGTCGTGATTTCAAATTGGGAATCAAATTCGAATCAGAGCGATGATCAAAAGCAGCGGATTATTTCTCCGGGTAAAAGAATTTGGTAACCAATTTTGAAAAAATATAAATAGCTGCAGCACCCAATACTATTCACTCTCTTTCACTCTGATTCCCTCTCTCTCTCGCTCATTCCCTCCCTCCCTTCCTTCATGGTCTCGCGCTCTCTCCGAAGCCAATAGAGCGAGAGACTCTTCGTTTTCGCTCGCTCTCACTCTCGGAAACCCTAGCTGGAGCTCGTCCCCGAACACCGACGGTACGATTTCTCACCTAAATCGCCGCTCTAGCTCGGCATTTCAGTATTCTGTTCATGCTTTGCTGCGTGCTTGGTTTCGTGTTACATTGGAATTAGGGATTTTGTTTGCTCAAACAAGGCTCTCACTGCAATGCTTGGTTTCGTGACATTTTACTCCATTTAAGAAGACTATTTACATTGCTTTGCATGGTTAGCCTTATATATTTGGAACGAGTTGGAAAATTTTCTAATCAATCAAGAGTGCTTCTGTGATAGCAAGATGGTCTTACAACATCTGTAGTCTAACGGCATACGAACTCATTATTGGTGAATGACTTAATGATTTATTGGGAAATTTGTGGTAAATTTGTTTCCTGTGGTTAAATTTGGTAGATTTTGTGCTTATGTTCATATTTTACATTTGGAACTATGGTATATATGGTATGCTTAAGATGGATATGACGTGTTTAAAATGAAATTTTACTCCATTTAAGAAAAACAATTTATATCGCTTTGCTTGGTTAGCTTTATACATTTAGGAAAAGTGAGAAAATTTTCTAATCAATCAAGAGTACTTCTGTGATATCAAGATGGTCTTACAACATCTATAGTCCTGTGGATTGGTGAATGACTCAATAAGTTAGTACGAAATGTAAACTGCATGATCATTTCACAATCTTAGTATATGCAAAAGTCCTGCTGATTCTGTATGATTTCCCTGCCAAAGTATCTTCATTTTTTCTTTCATTAATGGCTTGCAGATCATAAAGGATGGTGGATGTAGCTGTTGCTGGTGCTGGGAAGGCAGGTGGGGAACCAGATTTGATCCCACCACCTCCTCCAACCATTCCGCCCAATGTGAAGCCAGAAGTCCTGAGTTCTCCCAAGTACTCTATTATGAGTAGGCGTGGTACTGGAACAACTGGGAGACGCATACAGTTGCTCGCAAACCACTTCAAAGTCACTGTGAAAGCTCCAGATGCTGTATTCTACCAGTATTCTGTATGTCTACCTCATGTGATTCTTTTGCTGTGGAGTTTAATGTGTTCAGTACCAATTTCTTAATGGCATGCTATTTGCAGGTTCATATTACTTCTGAAGACAAGAGGGCCGTTGAAGGCAAGGGAATTGGCAGAAAACTGGTTGAAAGGCTCTATCAAACATATTCTTCTGAACTTGCTGGTAAGAAGTTTGCGTATGATGGAGAGAAAGCTCTGTATACAGTTGGTCCTCTGCCACAGAACAAGCTTGAGTTTACAGTCGTGCTGGAGGAGACATTTGCAAAGAGGTATATCCTACTATTGTTCTCTTTTTTGTGTTCTTGCTTTAAAGATTCCTCTTTATAGTCTCTTATACAAGAATCCATATATTTTCTCAACTGGGATTGTTCTCTTCTTTTGTGTTAGTGAAAGTGGGAGTCCCAGTGAAGTGGCTGAAAAACGGTCAAGACGATCTCTTCAGTCAAAAACTTTTAACGTAGAGTTAAGTTATGCTGCCAAAATACCTCTGAAGTCAATTGCTCTTGCCCTCAAAGGAGCTGATGTCGACAATACTCAGGATGCATTGAGAGTGCTTGATATTATTCTACGGCAGCAAGCAGCTAACATGTACCCCTCTCTTCTCTCTCACATATGTATTGACTTCATTATGGTTTTCAGCTGTACTCATATTACTCTGAGCTCTTACTTTCTTTAACTGTGACCAAAATCATGCGCAGGGGTTGCCTTCTGGTACGACAGTCATTCTTTCATGATGACTCCAGGAACTTTACTGATGTTGGGGCAGGTGTGATTGGTGTTCGGGGATTTCATTCCAGTTTCCGTCCAACTCAGGGTGGTTTGTCCTTGAATATGGGTACGAAATTTTGTTGTATTCATAAGCTCTAAAACTGACTACAACTTTTGTCACTTGTTTTGTTAATAGTTATGCTTCCCTTTCTTGTGTAGATGTATCTACAACAATGATCATGACTCCTGGACCGGTAATAGATTTTCTGATTGCCAACCAGGGTGTGCGAGAACCCCGCAACATTGACTGGGTAAAGGTAAAACAAAAAATGCTTAGTCTTTTCCTTAAGGTTCAGATTTTAGCAAAGTGTAGTCTCTTAAAAAATCAATTTCCTGGTAACTTACAGGCCAAGAGAATGCTGAAAAACATGAGGATTAAGACGAGACACCGTAACATGGAATTTAAAATAATAGGCATCAGCGAGAAGCCCTGCAATCTGCAATAGTAAGTCCTTGTTTCCCTTGAAATAGTTTGCCTCCTGATTGATTTCCTGGTTTTACCACCTCAAAAGTTTCTGATTTATTCGTGCTTTCCTCTAGCTTTCCTATGAAGTTAAAGCCTGGTGATGGTGCAAGTGAAGGGGAGACTGCAGAGGTTACTGTGTTTGAGTATTTCACCAAACACTGTGGCATTGAACTCACTTACTCTGCATACTTGCCATGCCTTGATGTTGGCAAACCAAAAAGGCCCAACTATCTGCCTCTGGAGGTCTGCAAATTCCTTGTGCTTATTATATACTTCTTTTATTAGTCTATATATCTGGAAATCTTGTCTTTAAGATTCTGATATGTTGTACCCTCCTTTCACCATGCTGTGTTTAGCTCTGTGCGCTTGTTTCCTTACAACGGTATACGAAAGCATTATCTTCACAGCAGAGGGCATCCTTAGTTGAAAAATCAAGGCAGAAGCCTCAGGATAGAATACGAACTGTGACTGATGTAAGTTTGTCTTGCCACCAAATTGCTTCTGCATTTTTATTTTTCAGTTACATGCAATCTAATTTCTCATTTTGAATTCCAGGCTGTATGCAAATACCAGTATGATAGTGATCCTGTGCTTACTACATGTGGTATTTCTATAGAGAAGCAATTAACTCAGTTTGAAGGGCGCGTTCTTGATACTCCGAAGGTAAAAAAAAAAAAAAAAAAAAAATTTTGTTGCTTAGTATATGGGTGTCTGTAGAGAGAAAACGTATAAATAACATTTCCTCTTCACAGAATCTATCTGTCAGTCCTCTTTTTAATGCATTCCCTCTTTTGATGAACAGTTAAAGGTAGGTAACAGTGAGGATTGCACCCCTTTTAAGGGACGATGGAACTTCAACAACAAGGTATTGGTTAGCATTTAAAAGTCATCTATCAGTTAGTCAAAGAGGTTCTACTCATTGTTCCCTTCAACACTAAGATTTAAATGTGTAGCTACTTGAGCTTAATGGTGCTCCTAATTCTCCATTCTTGTAGACACTTTTGAACCCCACTCGCATTGACCGCTGGATTGTTGTCAACTTCTCTGCACGCTGTGATACCAGCCATATCTCAAGGGAGCTTATCAACAGTGGGAGGAAAAAGGGCATTGTAGGTTACACCCTATTTGGATTTTAATTTTAATTGTCTGGAATGCACTGATTCTGATATCTCTCTCCCTCTCTCTCTGCAGCTTATTGAGCGTCCCTATACGCTGCTTGAGGAAGAATCACAGTCTAGAAGACAAAGCCCTGTTATAAGAGTTGAAAAGATGTTTGAACAAATTCAAACTAAGCTTCCAAGTCCACCTGACTTCATTCTTTGTGTTTTACCAGAGAGGAAAAATTCTGATATTTATGGTATGGTTTTGTTTTTTACAGTGGAATCCCAACTATCCATTGATATGATCATATAATCACCTTATGATATTCTACGTGGTACAGGGCCTTGGAAGAAAAAGAGTCTCAGTGATTTCGGTATTGTCACACAATGCATTTCCCCTTCCAAGATTAATGATCAGTACCTTACCAATGTGCTTCTGAAAATCAATTCTAAGGCAAGAACTAAATCTTGATATCTATATCTCTACTTTGTCTAATTTGTGGACACTACTGATTTGTTCTATCTGTTTACCTTCATAGCTTGGAGGAATAAATTCTTTGTTGGCGCTAGAACATTCCTCACGTGTCCCTTTGATAAAAGATACTCCTACAATGATTTTGGGGATGGATGTATCTCATGGGTCTCCTGGTCGATCAGACATTCCTTCTGTTGCTGCCGTAAGAACAAAGCTAGTTTCTTTCAATATTTATTACCTACCGATTGTTGCTTGCTAGTAATGTCAATTTTTTTGGAGCATACAGGTTGTAGGCTCTCGAAGTTGGCCACTTATTTCAAGGTACAGAGCAGCTGTTAGAACACAATCTCCTAAGGTGGAAATGATTGATGCTCTTTACAAACCACTGGCAAATGGAAAAGATGATGGTATTATCAGGTATTGAAACAAAAAATTTGATAATCTGTACCTGTTGACTATGCTTAGACATATAGACTGTGTTAACACTGAAGAAATGTCCAATATGGACCCATTAAGAGTATTCAGAAGTCTCCACAGCCCCATCTATCACTTGGAAGTTTTGCCTTTTTTTTTTTTTTTTTTTTTTTTTTTTTGTGTGGACCGAAAGTTGTGGGTTTAGATGCATTTAAACTTTAAATGTGATCCAATTGCATATTTTATACGTCGTGATGTTATTAAATGAAAAAGAAAAGTTTGAGAAGTTCATTTATTTGAAAATACTAATTCCAGTATACTGGTTAATGCTTGAACTTGTTGCAGGGAACTGCTTGTCGACTTCTATAAGACAAGCGGTGGACGTAAACCAACTCAGATTATTGTCTTCAGGTATCACAAGATTTTGTTGGCAATATAATTTGGCAATATAGTTTTTGTTTGTTGGTATTTGAAAATAATGCCCATGATCATGTTTTGGTCTCTCAAAAGAGAAACCATTTAAAGGGAAATTTGAAACATCCATGATCTTGCAGTAGCTTCATATTGGCATTTAAATCACTGAAAATATTTTTGACAATTTGTCATTTTAAAATTTTCTGGAATTTTGTTTGCTGTCTTGGGGGGATTGTACGTTTGAAGTAACTTATAATACTGCATAACAGTATCACTGTACACATGTAGTTAATTCATTTTACAGTGTAAAATTGTCATTTGAAGCAATTAAGTAGCTTTTTTCAAGTTGGCCGTAATTCATCACAGTGGTATTTTGATTTGAGGGAACTTGGCATTCCCCCCTCCCTTGACCCTAGAGGGTTAGTTTGTCCTATTACATGTATGGAAAGCTATAGATATTGAATGAAACTGGTTCCTGAAGGAGAAGTGGATGCCTTCTGTTGCCCAATGAGTAGTGAAATCAGATATCTTTTAAGCTCAAGGAGGTGTCTGGCATAATTGTCCTGTTTTATCTGACTTTTAAGTAGGAATGTTATTGGTTGCATGATTTATGCCTGTAAAGTCTTCTAGGAGCTTATTGTTCAAATTTGAAATTTTTTATATTTGCTCAGTTTCCTTTTCCTTAGGATCTGGTTTACTTTTAAATTCTTGAAGCTCAAAATAGCACAAGTCTTCTTTAGTACCTTATTTGTTTGAATCATTGCATCAAAAAAATATTTGGTGTTTCTGCACTTCATTTGGTATTTGTAAAGATTTTGTCTTTTTCTAATATCTATAGTTGTTTTTTTATTTATTATCTATTTCAGGGATGGAGTAAGTGAATCACAGTTTAATCAAGTCCTGAACATTGAGCTGGATCAAATTGTAAAGGTATGTCCTGCAATTCAGTGTTTGCAGTGCCTTGAATTAAATCTTTGATTCTAATGATGGTTACTGACTCAAAGAGTCATCCCTGCAAATAATTCATCAATTAAATATATGACGCCCTTAAATATACTTGAACCAAGTAAAGCCTTTTATTGAAAATGTCCAAAATAACTATATTTTATTGATAATCTGTTGTATCTGATGAACTCTGGCTTGGCCCTTGAGACCTGCTGTCAGAGGTATGGAATTTGTTCTTTTTCTCAACATTGAAATAGTAAATTTTTATTATGCCAGGCTTACCAGCACCTAGGGGAGGCTAATATTCCAAAGTTTACTGTGATTGTGGCTCAGAAGAATCATCACACAAAGCTATTCCAAACTAATTCCCCTGATAATGTTCCACCAGGTCTTCTACTTTATGTGTTTTCGATTCAGTTCTTTTACATCTATCCAGTTGTCCTGATCTCTCCTATTTCTCTCTCCAGGGACTGTTGTTGACACCAAAATTGTGCATCCAAGGAATTATGATTTCTACATGTGTGCTCAGGCAGGCATGATTGTAAGTCCTTCCTTCCCCAACCTTCTAGAAAGTAACTTATGAGTACCTATGCTGTAGCTACAGAATTCTGCACTTTATGCTGTTTTAAAAATAAAATCAGAAGGGACTCTGCTAAATGCCAACTGTTGGTTGAAAGTTGGTATCCTGAAAAAGATTATTTATTTACATATTTATCTTTTGTTTCCCCATTCTCAAATTTCTGATGTCCCTTTAACTATTAATCCTAATCTTTTGCTTTGCTTTCTTTAAACAGGGAACTTCCAGGCCAGCTCACTATCATGTCTTGCTTGATGAGATTGGCTTTTCCCCTGATGACTTGCAAAACCTGATCCACTCCCTTTCTTATGTGTAAGTGCTTAATTCTCTGTCACTTTACTTATGACTTAGTTCGACTAACCTTTCAATTGATCATCTAAATGTTCTTTTATGTATTTCAGGTACCAGAGAAGTACAACTGCAATCTCTATTGGTAAGCTTTTAAATCCTTTAATCTTTTCTTTTTCATACTCTTCCTGTTTTACCAGTAAAGCCTTTGCTTCCATCTCACCAACTTCTACAACCATTTTCCAGTGGCGCCCATATGCTACGCGCACCTTGCTGCAGCACAAGTGGGGCAGTTCATGAAGTTTGAAGATCTCTCGGACACCTCATCGGGGAAGGGCAGTGTCACTTCATCAGAGAGCATCCCAGTTCAAGAGCTTCCCAGGCTTCATGAGAAGGTCCAGGGCTCCATGTTCTTCTGCTGACGTCTCCCAGCTTCTAATTGCTAGCTCTCTTTGTGAATATGGCTAGTGCTATCAGCTTTTTGACTCTCTAAATATACCCTTGGCGGTATAGGAATAATAATCTAATGCAGGAATGACAACCCCCAGCTTTGCTTATATGTGGGGTAGAAAGAGATATAGGAATACATAATAGATTGGCAAACTTCTTGGTCTTGCTGCGGACAAATTTTGAGGCTTTTACATGTCCTAGCGGACTCTTGAGGTATGCTGGTCTCTACATTTATCAGTCTCCCTTGTTCTGGGTATGACAAGGACTTGCTTAAGTTGTATGGAACCCTAATTACCGTCATTTCGGGAATTTTGACCAAGTTTAGGGTTTTCGACGGATTTACGAAGATGGAATTTTCTTGAAATTGTTTACTTCCATGAAATTGAACTATATGAAGGCCGCTACTGGCAAATAAGGTATATGTTTGTTGTATGGCGCTTGCATCCTAACAAATAAGCCATACAACAAAAACGAAGAGCCTGAATTTGAAACTGGTACATGTTTGTTGCTATTTGCACCCGCGGTATTTTGGTAGTCTGGATTCTGGAACCAACTGACGGTGGACCACGTGATGTATCTGTCTATTACAAGTTACAGCTATGGGTGCTCGAAATCTTATGGGTGGCTGAAATCCTAAGCTTCTGTTTAAGTGTTCAACCCTGAAACCTACCTCCTTGACATTTTCATCTATTTAGATTGAAAGCGAACTAGAATTTATCCAACTCTTATGCCAATTAATGAATTAAGATTATTTTTTTTCCCCCGAAGAATGGCTGAATCCGGGTTAAGTTGGATGGGTAGACACTCACACGTACAAAAAGTTTATTGGGAGATGTGACGCCAATCCGTTTACTCATTCCTACTTACTCATTTTAATATTAGCTCGTGTGAAATCAATTAATTTTTTAATTTACTTTAACGGAAGACGCATTTAATGAATGATTCTTTTTAGTGATTTCCAAAGATTTTGTCTTGTCATCATAAACTTGATCTATAGCCGTCAAGTTCATTGAACACATTTCGTTTTTAAATTCAAAATCTACTTTAACATTGTCATTGTTATATTTAACTCACATAATACATTTCACTCATCCTAATTCTAAATATTTTCAACATTGAATCAACTCATTTCTCTAATAGCAGGCACAATCATTGAACAAAGTTCTTTGCACTACAAAATTTAGTGTTTCCATACAATTATTAGAAAACTGAGTCAACTCATTCGGGTAAACACAGAAGAGGAGGAGCAAACATTTTCCTCAGTGTTTTATCTTCGGGAACAGAAAACCAAGGTATTTATTTTTCCATCTAGTCTTTTTTTTTTCCTTTACTAGAACCCGAATTGTTACTTTGATGCATGATAAAGGATTGAAAGTGCACGGAGTTTTTTTATCCAACTTTTTTGCCAGTTTTGTAAATATTGTTTGAAAGATGGCTAGAGGCCACGTTTGGTTCACGGAAAGGAAGCATCAGGAAAGAAAACTTGTTCCTTTCTTGCGTTTGGGATGCAAAAGGAAAGGAAATCGTTTCCTGAAGGAAAGGAAAATAAGGGGGAAAGTGATTCCTTCCAAATCTCAAAGGAATCACTTTCCCTTCTTCTTTTCTTGCATTTATTACTCACAACATATTATTTTATTACATTATTGATAATTTTTTAACAACTTTCCTGATAACTTTCTTTACGTTACCAAACATCAGAATGAAAAGTTATTGGGAAAGATAAAGGAATTACTTTCATTTTCATGAACCAAATTAGTCCAAAATCCAGTTAAGTTGGATCGGTAGACACTCACACATGTGAAAAGAGCATGAGGATGTGACGTTAGTGTGTTCATTCATTCCAACACGATTTATAAATATTCTCGTGTAAAATTTTTTTTGTATATTTTATCGACAGGCACATCAAGTGAAGGAAATTTTTTTCTTTAATCTCATAAAGATTTGTTGTTCCATAATAGACTCACTCAACTGGAGTCAAATTTATGAACAAACTTTTTTTTTAAATTCAAAATCTACTTTTACGACTTTGTATTTTACTTTAATTTGTCCTTTATATTCAACTCATAAATGTCTGTAATTCTCATCCGAGCTCTAAATATTTTTAACATGAAATCAACTCATTTCTAAATTGCCTTACTTTTTAACAAATTTTTGAGCACTTCAAAATTTAGTTGTTCTACATAACAAACACAATTTGAGTCTAACTCATTTGTGCAAACACAAAAGTGGATCAAAGATTTTCTTCGTGTATTTGTCTTCTTCTTTTTTTTGTTTAAGTTCGTGTATTTTCGTTTAGGAACAAGATTCCAAGGTATGATATTCTCATACGTTATTTTTCAACAAAATAGGTTGTGTTGTTCCCCCAATCGCGAACTATGTTTTCATTTGTCATGTGGGCTCTTCTTTTGGCCTATTTGGTTTTACACAAAACCAAAGCTGGTTTTAAAAAAATTAATGGAAATTTCAGAATGGGAAATCAAAATTCAAAATAAGGAAGGTAACAGAGTCAAGAGGACTGGCCTTCATTCGTGTCCCTCCCATAATGGTGAAAGTTGAATGACCCTATATTACCCATAGGATAACAAAGAGCCGCAGAAAACAACAACAGAGCTATTCCCATTGCATAACATAAAGAGAATAAGTGGTGGCTCTGCCTCTGTGCCACTGCAGGAGCTCGTACCGTGGTGGTGGCGTTGTTGCACCCAAAACAATACTCTGATCACCAACAAAGGGATCAGCAGCACCCTCTGATCACGTACTATTCTGCCATTGCTACTTTTGTCTCATTTACCTCCCCAAAAATACCAAGCTGCCCATCAAACCCTATATCCTAGTCTTCATTGTACCCAGCGTTTCAAGTTTTCTCCTCTCAACGGTAAGTTTGTTTGGGTTCCATTTGCTCCACTTCTTATTGGTATTCAGAAATTCGTTTTTTTTTTTTGGCTACTTAGGGAGGGATCCAAGGCTAGCATTATCTGTATCAGATTCTAATCTCTTTCTTATTTTCTATCTAACCTTTTCCATTGCATCTAATTTTGGCATTGGAGTAGATTGCCATTGTTTGCCTCTAACTTCTTTTGGACATATATATGGTTGCATATAGTTGATGTGTGCAGATTCATTAGTCATTGATTATTTTTTTTGGATAGAGTATAGTTAACCACTTTTTTTTTTTTTTTTTCAGCTTCCATTTCATTAGAAGAAAGACCAAAATTACATGGTTCAAAACAAAAATTTCAGCATCGCTATTTAACAAAAACACAGGGACCAAAAGCACAATGATCTATTCTTTTGAAAAAAAAAAAAAAAAAACTTTAAAGTCTTTGATACTTTAAAAGACAAAATAGAAGTTAATAAAGTTCACATGTCATGAGATGATGAATGAATTAGATATAAGATGGAGATAGCAACATCATTAAATTTTTTTTACTCTTTCCAAAACACATTTAAGTCTTAACTTTGAAGGAAGAGAATTTTTTTTTAATTTTTGGTCCTTGTATTTTGATGAAATTACATAGTGTGTTTGAAGCTATTGTGTAAATTGTTGATGGGTTTACTATAAGTAGCCTCGCCCGTCACATCACCTATTTTCTAATAACAGCCTCTTTCCCTCCATTATAAGCATTGGCCTTCTCATTCAACCCAAACTGAAACAGAGAGCTTTTACAGAAAACCAAAACCAAACTCTTTTTCTCACTCTCTCTCTTTCCCTTCAGTTCCCTTCTCTCTCCCTCATCTCAAAGCCCTCAAGAACCCTAGCCGAATCTCTGTTCTTGTTCGTTGACGGTACTGTTCTTTCTCAATCTTTGCTTTTCTAGCTCTGCATTCCTCTATTTTTTTTTTCACCCATGCTTTGCTTGCTCTGTGTTCATGCCTCCTTAGCTTTGCTTTTTCTTTGGGTGAAATATGTGTGCAGCTTTGTTTGAAAAAATGGTATATTTGACACAAACTGTGTGAGTGGTTTGTGGGTTTTAAGCTTGAAAACGTTTTCATATGTTTGAAAGCTCCTCACTTTATTCTGTTTTTGATGTTCTAAGGTAAAAAAGAATCTGATCTTTTTTACTATTGGTAGTCAAGATTTAATTTTTGACTATTTTGCCTGTCTCTCTTGTTAGATTTGGTGTGTTTGATAAAACTTGTGTGCCTAGTTTGTGGTTGTTGTGCTTGAGAATGTTCTTTTTCTTTTGGTTCAAAGCTTGAGAATGTACCTTATGTGTTTGAAACCACTTTTTCGGTCCATTTACCAAAATTATTTACTCTTTTTCATATGTTTTCTCGGTTCTGTTTCATAATCCAAGAAAAAGGTCTGTTCTTTTTTGCACATTTTTCTTCTCTGTGCTCTTGCCTTGTTATCTTTTCTTGGATGAGGCTTAGACTGTAAATCTTTGCTTGCCACACCATTTCCTTATGCTAGTGTCTACATGTGTCTCTTTTGTCTTTCTTTCTTTGAGAAAATGGTATATTCGATACAAAGTCTGTGAGTTACTTGCTTCTGTCTCATTATCCAAGAAAAAGATCTGATTTTTTTTGCTCGTTGTAGTTTTAGTTTGATGTTTGTGTAGTTTGATGCACATCGGTAGTTCAAATTTGATGTTTGAGCACTTCGCTTGCTTCTCTTGTTAGTTTTAAGTATGTATAGATGATACCAAATGTGTGACTAGTTTGTGGTTGAGAATGTATATAACGTGTTTGAAAGTTTGAAAACTGTTTTTACACCATATACCAAAGGTCCAAAACTACTCAGTCTGGTTTGTACGGTTTACCTATTCTGTTCTTAATTTCCAAGAGAAAAATTCTGATTGTGAATCTGATATGATGTTCGAGTTAGCTTGTTTGTTTTGTTGCTCTGTTCTTATACATTTAAATACTCAACTCCTACTGTGCTTGATTCTGGTGCTGTTTGGTTCTAATTGAAGAACTCCATATGAGCCAAAATCTGAGCAGCTTTACCATTTACGGTGCATGGAAAGATCATTCATATGATCTAACTAAATAAAGCCATGATCTTTATCAAATATTTATGTCCTTTCTTACTTTCTTCTGGCTTTTGGTATTCAGCTGTATATTTATTAGTCTATTTGCTTCTAAGTGATTTCAATGAAGATGAAAATTAGTCATTGTTCACTATTGTGTAAATTATTGTATGATTTGTCTATTTGTGAAAATTAGTGTATTTGACTCTTGTATGATTTGGTGTGTTTGATAAAACATGTGTGGCTAGTTTGTGGTTGTTGTGCTTGAGAATGTACTTTTTCTTTGGTTCAAAGCTTGAGACTGTACCTCATTTGTTTCAAACTAGTTTTCGGTCCATTTACCAAAATTATCTACCCTTTTCCATATGTTTTCTCGGTTCTGTTTCATAATCCAAGAAAAAGGTCTGTTTTTTTTTTTTTGCACGTGTGCCTCCTCTGTGCACTTGCCTTCTTATCTTTGCTTGCAAGAGGCCTTTTTTATTTATTTTATTGCTTGGATGAGGCTTAGACTGTAAATCTCTGCTTGCTATACCATTTCCTTATGCTAGTGTCTACATGTCTCTTGTCTTTTTTCTTTGAGAAAATGGTATATTTGATACAAAGTCTGTAAGTTACTTGCTTCTGTCTCATAATCCAAGAAAAAGATCTGATTTTTTTTTAGCTCATCAGTTATTTTTAGTTTGATGTTTGAGTAGTTTGATGCACATTGGTAGTTCAAATTTGATGTTTGAGCACTTTGCTTGTTTCTCTTGCTAGTTTTAAGTATGTATATTTGATACCAAATGTGTGACTAGTTTTGGGTTTATGGTTGAGAATGATTATTTCAATATTGGACCTTGGACATATAATAGTTCCGAATAGAATCTCTTTAGAAAGAAGATATAACGTGTTTGAAAGTTTGTTTTGTGTTCATGCCCTCTTAGCTTTGCGTTTTCTGTGGGTGAAATATCAAATATGTGTGCAGCTCTGTCTTTTCACTATGAAAAAGTGGTATATTTGACACAAACTGTGTGACTAGTTGTGGGTTTTAGGCTTGACAACTTTTTCATATGTTTGAAAGCTCTTCACTTTGTTCTGTTCTTGATGTTGTAAGAAAAAAAAATTTGATCTTTTTGACTATTGGGTAGTCAAGATTTAATTTTTGAGTAGTTTGCCTGTGTCTCTTATTAGATTTGGTGTGTTTGATAAAAATGTGTGACTAGTGTGTAGTTGTTGTGCTTGAGAATGTATTTTTTCTTGTGGTTCAAAACTTGAGAATGGATTTCATGTGTTTGAAACCAGTTTTCAGTCCATTTACCAAATTATTTACCCTTTTTCATATGTTTTCTCGGTTCTGTTTCATAATCCAAGAAAAAGGTCTGTTCTTTTTTGCACATTTTGAGAAGATGGTATATTTGATACAAAGTCTGTGAGTGACTTGCTTCTGTCTCATACTCCAAGAAAAAGATCTGATTTTTTTTGCTCATCGGTAGTTTTATTTGATGCACATTGGTAGTTTAAATTTGATGTTTGAGCACTTCACTTGTTTCTCTTGCTAGTTTTAAATATGGTATATTTGATACCAAATGTGTGATTAGTTTGTGGTTTATGGTTGAGAATGTATACGACGTGTTTGAAAGTTTGAAAACTGTTTTTACACCATTTACCAAAACTACTCACTCTGGTTTGTATGGTTTACCTATTCTGTTCTTAATTTCCAAGGGAAAAAATCTGATTGTGTATCTGATATGATGTTTAAGTTAGCTTGTTTGTTTTCTTGCTCTGGTCTTATACATTGAAATACTCAACTCCTACTGTGCTTGATTCTGTTGCTGTTTGGTTCAAATTGAAGAACTCCTTATGAGCCGAAATCTGAGCAGCTTTACCATTTACTGTGCATGGAAAGTTCATTCGTATGATCTAACTAAATAAAGCCTTGATTTTTATCAAATATTTTTTTATCCTTTCTGACTTTCTGCTGGCTTTTGGTATGCAACTGTATATTTAGTAGTCTATTTGCTTCGAAGTGGTTTCAATGAAGATGAAAATTAGTCCATGGTTCACTTAACTGATACAAATCTTCATTATTATTGCCTGGTAGGTCATATTTTTCAAGATGGAGGATTTGCCTCCACCACCTCCTATTGTACCACCGAATGTGAAGCCAGAAGTTGTGGCTCTGGCTCCTCCTAAGCACTCTATTATGGTTAGGCCACGTGGGAGTGGAACCACAGGGCGGCGCATACAATTGAGCACTAACCACTTCAAAGTTTCTGTGAAGAATCCAGACGCTGTGTTCTACCAGTACTCTGTATGACCTCATCCTATCTTTTTAATATGTTTACTCTTTTCTAGATGCAATGTTCTACAAGTACCAATGTCCTACTATTTTGCAGGTTCTGATAACTTATGAAGATAAGAGACCTGTTGAAGGCATGGGACTTGGGAGAAAGCTGGTGGATAAGCTCTATCAAACATACTCTTCAGAGTTTGCTGGTAAAAAGTTTGCATACGATGGGGAGAAAGCTTTATACACAGTCGGTCCTCTCCCGCGAAACAAACTTGAGTTCACAGTTGTTTTGGAGGAGTCATTTACAAAGAGGTAGTCAGAATGTCTTTCTAACGGTTCTTTCTTTTCTTCCTGCTTTTGTTTTTATTCAATTTTTGTTGTCTAACATTCTTTCTTGTTATGTAGCAACAAAATTGGGAAGTCTGGTGAGACTGATAAAAGGATGAAGCACTGTTCCAATCGGTCGAAAACATTCAACGTAGAGATAAGTTATGCTGCCAAAATAACTTTCAAGTCAATTGCTCTTGCCCTTCAAGGAGCTGAAGTAGACAACACTCAGGATGCATTGAGAGTGCTTGATATTATTCTACGGCAGAAAGCAGCTAAGATGTATATGTTGACTGCATTTTTGTTATTCAAATGTACACTAGCTTGTGAGCTTTAAGTTCCTTAACTGTGGTCTATGCATTATTCATGCACAGGGGATGCCTTCTAGTACGACAGTCATTCTTCCATGATGACTCCAGGAACTTTGTTGAGATTGGAGGAGGTGTGACTGGTGTCCGGGGTTTTCATTCCAGTTTCCGTCCAACTCAGGGGGGCATGTCCTTGAATATGGGTACAATATTTTGTTCTTTTGTGATTTTAAGACCTGCTATAATTATTGTAATTTGTTTTGTTAGTAATGCTGATTCCTTTTCTTTGATCAGATGTATCTACAACAATGATTGTGACGCCTGGACCTGTTATTGATTTTCTGTTAACCAACCAGGGTGTACGAGAACCCCGCTACATTGACTGGGTAAAGGTAAGAAAAAGAAATGCTAAATCTCTTCCATAAGGTTCATATGCTGCATCAACTTTAGTTGCTAAAGATTCTGTTCATGGCAACACACAGGCCAAAAGAATGCTGAAAAATATGAGGATTACAACAAGACACCGTAACATGGAGTGCAAAATCACTGGGTTGAGTGAGAAGACCTGCAATAATCAGTTGTATGTGCTTATTTTCTAAAAAAAAAATTTCCTGTAGGTTTCCTTGTTGCAAAACTTATTTGCTTTTGTTTTCTCCTGAAGGTTTAATCTGAAGCTAAGGAGTGGTGATGGCATGAGTGAGGGGGAAACTGTGGAGATTACGGTGTATGAATATTTCGTCAAACACTGTGGCATAGAGCTCACCTATTCTCAACACATGCCATGCCTTGATGTTGGCAAGCCAAAGAGGCCCACTTATGTTCCAGTTGAGGTCTGCAAATGTCTTATGCTTATATGATGTTAGTCTATATTTTTGGAAGCCCTCTATCTGAGATTTCTAATTTTTGTTCCCCCTTCCTGTCTTGTGGTTTTAGCTATGTTCACTTGTTTCACTACAAAGGTATACAAAAGCATTATCTTCCCAGCAAAGAGCCTCCTTAGTGGAAAAATCAAGGCAGAAGCCTCTGGAGAGAATAAAGAGTGTGACTGATGTAAGTTTTGAATTTCACCAAAGTGCTCCTTTTCTGTTGTATGTTGCAACAATCTTCTTGATCATTTAAAATTGCAGGCTTTAAGAAATTACCGCTATGATGAGGATCCTGTGCTTGCTGAATGTGGTATATCTATAGAGAAGCAACTGATTCAGATGGATGGCCGTATTCTTGAGACCCCAAAGGTAAACATAAGAGATTGTCATCTTCACTTAATTTAACTTTAACTACTTTCTAATATACTTTATTCTGATGAACAGTTAAAGGTCGGTGGCAATGAGGACATGATGCCCTTTAAGGGACGATGGAACTTCAAAGGAAAGGTATTGTTTCTCCACCTTATAAACAGCATGTGTCAGTTAAAAAGGTTTTGCTGAGTTTGTCCTTCATCAACGCAACTTGGACTAACGTACCTTACATGGTTGTCCTAATTCCTCATTGTCCCAGTCATTTTTGGATCCTACTCGCATTAACTCTTGGCTAGCTGTCAACTTCTCCGGACTCTGTGACCTTAGTCAAATCTCTCGGGAGCTTATCAATGTTGGGAAGAAGACTGGAATTGTAAGTTAAACCATCTACAAATCTTGCTTTCTTTGAACTCTCTCTCTAGCATTATTGTAGGTTACACTGTCTTTGAGATTGATGTTGATGTCATCTGTGCAGCATATTGAGCGACCCAAAACTCTAATTGAGGAAGATCCGCGAGCTGAAAGACTAGGCCCTGTTGCTAGAGTAGACAAGATGTTTGAACAGATTCAGGCTAAGCTCCAAGAACCACCTGAGTTCATTCTGTGTGTCATACCCAAGAAAGGTTCTGATATCTATGGTATGGCCTTTGTTATCTATAATTTTACATAGACTTTCTGACTATCCCTTGCTTTGATCATATAATCAGTTCATGATCTTCTTCATTGTCCAGGGCCTTGGAAGAAAAAAACTCTGGTTGACTTTGGGATTCCAACACAATGTATTTCCCCACCCAAGCTTAGCGATCCTTACCTGACTAATGTCCTAATGAAAATCAATACCAAGGCAAGAAACTAAAGCTTGAAACCAATATCTGCATGTTTTGAATTTTGACACTATTGTTCTCTTCGTTTGTTTACTCTTATAGCTTGGAGGAATAAATTCTCTCTTGGCACTGGAGTACTCCTCATGTGTTCCTCTTATAAATGATACTCCTACAATGATTTTGGGGATGGATGTGTCTCATGGTTCTCCTGGCCGTTCAGATATTCCTTCAGTTGCTGCGGTACTTACAGTGCCACTTATTCTTCTTCTCTTTTTTTTTTTCTCAGTATATCGCTTATCTTCCAACTGGTGCTTGGTATTAATGTCATTGTTCTGTTGGAGCTTTCAGGTTGTTGGCTCTCGTAGTTGGCCTCTTATATCAAGGTACAGAGCAGCTGTTAGAACACAATCTCCTAAGGTGGAGATGATTGATGGTCTATACAAGCCACTTCCAAATGGTAATGATGATGGTATTATCAGGTATTGAAACTTGAAACTTTAGTCTTTAGCAGTAGATTACATGCTTAGACATATAGTTTATGTTAATGGTTAGGGAAATCTCTGTTATGTTTCAAAAGTCTTAGAATTCCAAGTGGAATCTTTCGCTAGTAGTTGTGGTGTAATTAAAAAATACATGCAAATTCTGTTAGTTTAATTATCAATTCCATTATTATGCTTAATGTTGTAATTTCCTTGTGTTGCAGGGAACTGCTTCTGGACTTCTATAACACAAGCAAAGGACGCAAACCAACTCAGATAATTGTTTTCAGGTATTACAAGATTGTCTTGTTATCATGTTTTGGTCTATCAAAAGCGCCATCCTTCAAAGGGAAACCCAAGTACAGGCATAATAATCTTGCAGTACCTTTCATGTTAGATCTTAAATCACTCGAAAATCTTTTGAACTGCGTTAATATAAATTTTTTTTAGAACTCTGAACTGCTCAATATAGAATTTTTCTGAAATTATTGTCCCAAAAAAGATGATAAAATTTTCTGGAAATTTGTTTCTGTCTAGGTAAGAGTAGTTATGAAACTGCAAAGTGGTAAGAGTGTACCGTAGTAGAGTTGATTCATTTTACAGTGTAAAATTGTAATTTTATAATCATGTAAATTGGTGCTTTTCTGTTGGAGGTAATTCATCCATACTCTTATTATTATTATTTGAGGCAACCTGTCATTTCCTGAAAATGGTTCTGGAAAAAGAAGTAGGGATGCCTTTTACACAAGGATCTGTTGCCAGATGGTAGTCATTTCATATATCCTTTTACACAAGGATGTGTATCCATGCTGTTGTATCCAATCCATCTCACTTTAACAGGAACTACCGTTTATTAAAAAAAAAAAAAAAAAAAAAAAAGGAACTACCGTCAGTTGGATGAATTAACTTTGTATGTAGGGGTTCTTTACTCTAATTACAGTTTACTATTTGCTTAGTTTTTCTTATCCCTCTCAGCTAACTTATCCAAGCAGAAAATATAAACAGTCTTTGTTGAGTACATTATTGTTTAGTATCCCTGCAGCATTTTCTTTTTGTTCTCACATTCTCTCTGGTAGTTGTAAAGACTTTTGTCTTTTTAAATATTTGAAGGGTATTGTTTCTGTATTATAGGGATGGCGTCAGTGAATCACAGTTTAATCAAGTGTTGAACATTGAGCTGGATCAAATTGTAAAGGTTTGTCTGCAACTGAAAGTTTCAAAGGGGCTTGAATTTAGTCATTGATTTGAAGGATAAATAACTACATGTCCAATGTTTCTATGTAATGTCACCAGTCAATTTCAAATGAACCAAGTAAAGCCTTAAGACTACCCACTAAAGGAGACTATATTTATTCTCCTGATATATAGTATTTGTTGCACTGTGGCTTTGCTCTTTCGTTGTTTCTTCCCAACACTGAGATAATCCATTGTTATTATTTCAGGCTTACCAGAACCTTGGGGAGGAAAATGTTCCAAAGTTCACTCTCATTATAGCTCAAAAGAATCATCACACAAAGCTATTCCAAGCTAATAGCCCTGACAATGTTCCACCAGGTCTGCTGCTTTCTAGTTTTTGTTTCAGTTATTTATATCATTTATCCAGTTCTCTTGATCTCTCTCTTTCATCTCTCTACAGGGACAGTTGTTGACACAAAAATCGTGCACCCAAGGATCTATGATTTCTACATGTGTGCTCAGGCTGGCATGATTGTAAGTCCCTCCTTCCTCAACCCATCTTAAAAGAAAACTTACTGGTAGTATGCCTCTGCAGCAGAATATTGTTTGTGCGGTGGTAACTCTTTCAAGAAATAGTTTTTCAAAAAGGACACTGATGAGATAAATGTTGGTGGGAAAACTAGTTACTCCTGAAAATTACTAGTAGTGTGCCTCTGCAGCAGAATTTTGTACTGTTCCTTATTCATTCTTTTCTTTTGCTTCGCTTCCCATAAACAGGGAACTTCGAGGCCAGCTCACTATCATGTCTTGCTTGATGAGATTGGTTTTTCCCCTGATGACTTGCAGAACCTGATTCACTCCCTTTCTTATGTGTAAGTTTTTCATTTTCAATCATCTCCATGTGACTCTTCTTGAATTACCTGTCAATTGAACTCATCCAAATATTTTCTTGTAACACATTTCAGGTACCAAAGGAGCTGTACTGCAATATCCATTGGTAAGTGAAACACATTTGTGCTCTTAACTTTCTGTCTAATTAAATCTTGGTGTGGAGATTGACTTTTCCATCTCACTAACTCTTACAACCATGTTTTTTCCAGTGGCACCCATATGCTATGCGCACCTTGCTGCAGCACAAGTGGGGCAGTTTATGAAGTTTGAAGATCTCTCGGAAACTTCATCAGCTAAAGGTAGTGTCACAACATCAGAGAGCATCCCAGTTCCCGAGCTCCCTAGGCTTCATAGAAAGGTCCAGGGCTCCATGTTCTTCTGCTAAGGTCCTGCTGCTACCTTTCTTTTGTGGATGTTATTAGCTTTTTGACTCTCATAGATGTTATTAGGACAACTCCAGCTTTTGGTTTTATGTGAGATAGAGCGCTTTAGGCATTCTCGTTGAGGACAACTTTTGAGACCTCATGTGAGCCGACTTTTGAAGCATGTTGATCTCAACAAGTATTTTGTTCTCTTTTCTGGGTATGATCGAAAAGCACTTATTCAAGTTGTATGGAATCCTTATTGTTGTCACTTCAGGAAATGAATGCAGATTTAAAATTTGGCTTTCTATTATCTTTGAATTTATTCTTTTACTTACTGAGAACTATTCTAAACAATTTGCATTATGTACAAACCCTTACAAAGTTTGAAAAGAAAATAGTATTGAAAAAGCCCTTGGAAAGTAAGAGAGAGAATATTGCAATTACACTAGACAAGAGTTGAATATGTGACAGGCTCGGCAACAGAATCAGTAGATTCTGTCTTCTTTTCTTCAACCTGAGTTGTGGATATCTGGTTCTCACTTTCTTCGCTGTACCTATCGACGCTGTACAGAAAAATTCCTATAAACCATATGGCAGCCGCTGGAACAAAAATAGATGTTAGAATAAGAGCAGTCGACCTCCAATTCTTGATGTGATCCTGGAGAACTCCGACGAGAGGCGAGGAAGGCACATCTCCAAAGATGTGAATTGCAACAGTAGAAATGGCCATAGACAGTGGCCTTAAACTAGGTTTCACACAATGCAGACAAACATAATTTACGGGACCCTGAATTGCAAAGACAAGTAGTTGTCCAACTGCAAAAAGAGCTAGGAAACCGTACGTGTTCTTCAAGCAAAAGGCACCAAAGCATAATATAGCCCCAATAAACGTTGTGGTTGCAAGAAGCTTGAAAGCATTGGAGATAGTGTTAGACATATAATCCAGAACAAAGCCTCCTGCTACTGTGCCAAGTACTCCGCACACAATTGTAACACCTCCAAACATCATATCTGCATTATTCATATGATATATATTGTAACCAGCCTTAGGTCCCCAATATGAGTAGGCACCAATTACAAAGGTGTATGCTACATAACCAAGAACATTAACAATGTACACCTTATCGACCAAAAGCTCCTTCATATCTTTCATAAACCTCGAAAGATGCTTCTTTATTTTCGTTGCAACTTTAATCTCGGAAGCACCCGAACCTCGAACTTGTGACACAGCAACTTTTGATTCATCATGCTTAAAACCTCTCATCTGCAAAGGCTTGACAACAAACCCGAGAATCACAAAGGGAAGCATCAGAATTGCCTCCCCCCAAAATGCAGCACGCCAACTTAGCCTGGTGCCCACCAAGCCACCATAAACATAACCAAGTGCATATCCAGATGGTATGCACATGTAGAATATCGAAAGCCATGCAGTTTTCTGAGGAGGTGGGGCATTATCATCGATGAACGGGGCGGCAAGACTAATAAATGAAGCCTCACCAACACCAACCAGCATGCGGCAAATAATGATGGACCAGAAGTTGAATGAGAAACCACAGCCAGTTACAGCCAAGGTCCAGACAGACAGTCCAACTCCGATGAGCCGAAACGGATTCACACTCTTGGCTAGTGATGCAAATATTGGAGAAGAAACGAGAAGTCCAACCATGAAAGCAGAAGATAACCAGCCATCTTTAAAGTTGTTCAACTTAAAATCGCCTTGTATGCCCGTAGCAGGTGTGCATTTGCCATTGTTGCAAGTTTCGAGGTTTCCATTGACGCCGTTGCTTGCTATTGCTCCTCTGTCGACATAGTTTATCAAGTTGATCACACAGAATATGACGAGTAGCCTCTTGGGCGTGAACCACGAAGGGCGCTTTGATTCTTGGTGTTGATTGGCCATGGAAATATTATAAGCCAATATCGTTATATTTCTATGAAAAAACAATGAAAACGCTCTGCTTTCTCTGTGCGTATGATGAGTTTGGTGTTTGCGTTCGTTTGGCGTTAGAGTTCCTCCTTATACGTCGAAAAAAAAAAAACAGAACAAGACTAGGAATTTGGCTTCTACCATGGTTAGGACTTTTGAGTTTTCTGAGGTTGATAAGAATAAGGAGTCCAGGGAGGATCGAGCTATCAATTCTATTCTTGTTAGGAAACTAAACGAACTGAAGTAACTAGCAATTATCTGTTCTTTGAATTATTTATGAGACTGACGTTGATCATAAACTTAGATCTTGAAAGTCCATTTTAGTGTCCTACACGATTGAAATTGTCTGTTTAAAATCTTAACTCTATCTTACCAACCAATAACTAAGCAACTATTGTATTGCTGCAGCTTAGTCTTTATGGAGAGCCAGAAATGATTTGATATTTAGACAGTAAACTATTCATCCTATCCAAATAGCTAATATTGAATATTTCATTGTAATTTTAATTCCCCAAAGAAATAAAAAAACTCAGCAGACTATCAAATGGTCTCCTCCTAGATCTGGCTTTATGAAATTAAACCTTGATGGTTCAGTGATTAGTAATAACAGCGGTGCTGGAGATTTTGTTTTTCGGAATGCTGAACGAGATCCAATCCTTGCTGCTTCCAAACATCTTGGAGAAGTTGACATCTTAGTCACTGACTCTATAGCCCTTCGAGCAGGTCTTCATGCAGCCTGGATTCATGGCCACTCAAATTTGGAGGTGGAATTAGGAGATTCAAAACTTCTGATCGATTGCATTACTCGTCAAATTCAAAACCCTTGGTGTATCAAAGCTCTAGTCAGTGACATCCTTCATCCTTCTCGTTTGCTAAATATTTATATTAGCTCCTTCAAGCGTGTTAAACTTGAAGCCAAGTTCCTTGCTGATGCAATTGCCAAAGCCAATCCTCCTCAAAGCTGGATCAATGCTCTTCTTCTCTCTGCTAGTCAAGCTTACCTTTTCGATTCTTAAGGTGTTGGTTCTAGTAGAAGAGCTTCTTTGTATTTTGTTTCTTTGTCCCAAAAAACTAAGCAACTATTATCTAGTGACATAAGATGAAATAGTGGTCAGCAAAAGCCTCTCTTATGAAAATAAAGTAAAGGAGATCCAACTTTAATTACCAACAAAATATTCACTGTCAAAAGCTTCCAATTAAAATATAGCCTTTACCGACGAATTTTTCATCTGCAAAAGTCTCTCAAATGAAAATAAAATAGAAGGATGCAACTTTGCCACCGAATACAGCTAAAGTCTCATAATCTTAGCTGACATTCATCGGCAAAAGCCTCTAAGACACCAAATGAAAGGAATGTATATTTTGCGACAACATTCATTGGCCAAAATGCTCCCATAAAAAGAATATCACCATTGCCGAGGAAAGTTTCGTCTCTAATTGTTTTAGTAGTCTGTAACTTAAACCAATATTCGTTTTATGTAACCTCCTCATGTGACTCTTATTTATCGTACTCTTCAGTACATATGTCATAATGCCATACTCGATACATATGTACTTATGAAGATTAAACAGTTGTTTAGGGCATAGAACTTGGTAGCTAGAAGATTGGTGGATAAGCTTTATGAAACAAGCTCCTCCGAATTCCTATAAAAAGGTTATAAAGTCTGGTTGTGGAGATGAAACATTTGAGGCTTCCCACAACATATACTTGAAACTCGTTAATCTTAGGATTGTTTATAATAATAGATGGCATATTCAGTCTAACAAATAGGTATATGTTATTTATGCAAGATTAAGGAGTCCTTCCAACATCACTGAAAGAAAAATTTGTAAGGGTTTTTCAGGAGCTAGACTTACGATCCACAATAGTGTACTAATATGTTTCTAACACATGTCCATTGTAGAATGCACCCACAAAGCTCTGGAAAATTTCTATCTGACTTTCTGACAATTAGGAAATGGAAAGCTGGGATTAAAAACATAAGGATAACGATGTCTACTTAAATGAGGCTAAGCACATGAGACTGATGATACGGTGTCTCTTTAAGTGAGGCTAAACACACCAATATATGTCGTATGTATTTCCAAGCATTGTGGGATTCAACTCGGTAGTTTTCTCAACAATTAAAAAAAAAAAAAAGTTTGGGACCATGATATTCCACCCAAATCATGCTCTATATAAACAAACACCAATTACTGCCTCTACATTTCACGAATCAGTAGCTCTTTCTCTGGTCCAACTATGTCTTGGCTTTATTTGAGTGGCACTGCCATCAACCACCTGCTCATCTCTCAATTCCCAATCCCTTTCTCATACAAAATATCATTCCCAAATCTAATTCTTATCACTCACCACAAGACTCTGCTCATTGGGAGGTCTTTATAGATCTCTTTCTAAGCCAAAACTCAATTCTATGTGATCTTCCAAAGTGCACCAACCTCAAACGTTTAGGCATATAAAGGTCTTCAACATCCTTAGGCTTATATGAGGTAGTAGAGCCTAAGGATGAGATCCTTAGGCCCATTCCCCCATTCTCATTTTGTAAAAAAATATCATATGTTTGTTGTTTGTGACATTTTCTATGCGTTTTTATTAATTTGCACTCTCATTATTATCTTAGTAACTAATGAACATGAACTTATAGAAAAGTGTATCTGTCCAACTGGGTCAAGCTTTTAGGGATGATCGATCTTCACAATGAAAGAAATGCTACGTACTTTGGATTTATGATTAAGAATGATTCAAAGATTACTATTATTGTACGTGTTGAGGAAAAATGCACTATGGTCCTCTTCAATGTACAAAAGTTTGTAAAAATAAAAAATGAATGGTTATTTTTTGTTCATGTACGGAGTGTGAATTCTTTTGGCTAAATTTGCGAGATCTTTTATATAACTTTTGAGGAAATCAATAATATTTGATACCATTCTCAACTTAAGTATGTGACCGAGGGAAAAGATTACAAAAATGAAGAGCTTGCTAGGGCATATTGTTTTGTATTGTATTAATATATATAAAAAATTACGTTTTTGAATTTGTTGTTCTAATATTAATACAATACAAAACAATATGCCCAAGCAAGCTCTTCCTCTTTGAATCTTTTTTCTCAGTCACACACTTGAGTTGAGAACGGTATGAAATGTTATTGATTTCTCAAAAGTTATATGAGAGGTTTGGCAAATTTAGTCAAAAGAATTCACACTCCGTACATGAACAAAAAATAACCGTTCATTTTTTATTCATAGTCCGTACATGAACAAGATCTGCTTGTGAAAATTCGCAACTTCAGGAATTATTGTCCAACAAGACAGTATGAGTTGAAAAATATAAGTTCAACTAATCAATCATTTTGGGGTGGACAAAATGTGGACAGATAGCACTCCGACTTCAAAGCCTAAATCAGCTAAACAGGAGCAAATTGGTCATATCCTAGATGGTATAGAAGACCATTGCCAACGTAACAAATTCTTCAACCTTTATCACCTCTATACCTTAAGGATGGTATTTTCAAACAACAATCTGAATCTGATGATTTGCTTAGCAACGTTTGTGCAAGTTACTGATACACCTGTGTAGCCGATCTCGGATTTGAAGTCTGAGTGCTATCTCTGATTACGTTTCGTCCCCCCAAGAATGATTGATTGGCTGGACCTATATCTTTCAACACATAGTGTCCTGTTGGGTAATTTTTCTTGTATTTGCTAATTTCCTGGAGCACTTCTGCAGATGACATGTCTTTCACCTGAAGAATATCAGGAGATTTGGCCCTTGGAGTATCGTTCCGTTTATTGGCAAGCATTGTCTCGCGCCAAGTCTGGAACTGTTTAAAGAGATCATGAAGTTCTCCAATTGGTATCGGCTGCCAAGGAATGTCGGTCATCTCTCAGTATATGGCAAGAAGTAGATCTGTAAAATCATGGTGGCACAATTATCAAACTTGGGTTAATCGAAAGCAGTAAAGATTAAAATCTTAGGACTAAAAAATAAAATAAAAAAACCCTTTTTTGCCAAAGAATAAATTAGGATAAATCAAACCATAATTATATATACACATCCCTCAACCTTGTGTTTCTCAAGAGATGAATGAGCAGTTATGTTTGCCATATTCGGCAGACGAGATAAAGTGTGCCTTGTTCTAGATGTATCCCAAAAAATCACCTAGTCCGGATGGTATGTCACAATTGTTCTTTCAGCACTATTGAGAGACTATTGGTGAGGATGTGACAGAAGCAGTACAAAGTTTCCTTCATACTGGTGCGGATGTGAAAAAACTTTGGGACATTCTGAAACTCCTTATCTTTAGTCTTATGGATTGCGATCCATTTGGATTTGAGATAGTACATGTTTACCAGCATAGTTCAAAGAAAATGTCCTATGATAGCAAGAGTATGGCTTCCCCGTCTACTTATTGTTTAGGATTTTCGCCTTCGGATTTGGAAGAATTTCCTAAAATTCCCCGTAAAGGGTTGAAGGAAGCCTATGAAGCAAAGTTGACTACGTTGTTGAGTAAAATAACTGAAAATTTGTTTTGGTGGACACAGATTTTAATGATGAAGGAAATAAGTGAAAGAACAACTATTGAAGTGGTGAGTAATATGGAGCCTGATTGTTTGGCTAGAAATTATCTACCATATCTCTGATTATGTTTCGTCCCCCCAAGAATGATTGATTGGCTGGACCTATATCTTTCAACACATAGTGTCCTGTTGGGTAATTTTTCTTGTATTTGCTAATTTCCTGAAGCACTTCTGCAGATTACATGTCTTTCACCTGAAGAATATCAGGAGATTTGGCCCTTGGAGTATCGTCCCGTTTATTGGAAAGCATTGTCTCGTGCCAAGTCTGGTTTGCTAATTTCCTGAAGCACTTCTGCAGATGACATGTCTTTCACTTGAAGAATATCAGGAGTTTTGGCCCTTGGAGTATCGTCCCGTTTATTGGCAAGCATTGTCTCGCGCCAAGTCTGGAACCGTTTAAAGAGATCATGAAGTTCTCGAATTGGTATCGGCTGCCAAGGAATGTCGGTCATCTCTCAGTATATGGCAAGAAGTAGATCTGTAAAATCATGGTGGCACAGTTATCAAACTTGGGTTAATCGAAAGCAGTAAAGATTAAAATCTTAGGACTAAAAAATAAAATAAAAAAACCCTTTTTTGCCAAAGAATAAATTAGGATAAATCAAACCATAATTATATATACACATTCCTCAACCTTGTGTTTCTCAAGAGATGAAGGAGCAGTTATGTTTGCCATATTCGGCAGACGAGATAAAGTGTGCCTTGTTCTAGATGTATCCCAAAAAATCACCTAGTCCGGATGGTATGCCACAATTGTTCTTTCGGCATTATTGAGAGACTATTGGTGAGGATGTGACAGAAGCAGTTCAAAGTTTCCTTCATATTGGTGAGGATGTGAAAAAACTTTGGGACATTCTGAAACTCCTTATCTTTAGTCTTATGGATTGCGATCCATTTGGATTTGAGATAGTACATGTTTACCAGCATAGTTCAAAGAAAATGTCCTATGATAGCAAGAGTATGGCTTCCCCGTCTACTTATTGTTTAGGTTTTTCGCCTTCGGATTTGGAAGAATTTCCTAAAATTCCCCGTAAAGGGTTGAAGGAAGCCTATGAAGCAAAGTTGACTACGTTGTTGAGTAAAATAACTGACAATTTGTTTTTGTGGACACAGATTTTAATGATGAAGGAAATAAGTGAAAGAACAACTATTGAAGTGGTGAGTAATATGGAGCCTGATTGTTTGGCTAGAAATTATCTACCATATGCTTCACATAGTAGGATGAATGATATTATGAATGGAAGTTAGACTCTTGAAAGCTCTTAAGATGCCTATATAAACTTCTTGTCATGTTATTGAATCAATCAAATCTATCAATTATTATTAGTCACGTATTTAACTAATTTAAATATCTTATCCACAAAGGTATTTTGATTGTTTAGAAGCTTTGTGCATGCCTTTGGGTTGCACATCTCCATCCTAGTTTTGTTTGAGTTTATATTTTATGTTTCCATCCTCCCAATAGAATAGCTTCTGCAATATCTATTTTATCAACCTTATACTAGTTGTATCAAGCCTTCCAATAGAAACTCTTCTGCCCTTCAACATATGAACTATTTTTTATATATTTTTTATCTTATAGTGTGATTTTTCTTAAGATTTTTTTTTATTCATATCTCCAAAATTGACATTTGAACTCTAACTTACTTTCTTAAATCAATCTAGTCATTTCAAAAAACAAAAACATACAAAATGCACAATTTAATGGATGTATTTGTCTATGCTTATGTAATGTATTGTTGTACCACTATAGATGAACGTGCTAATAGAAGATGAACTGTTTTTTTTCATTTTTATTTTTTATCTTATAGTATTGTTTCTCTTAATGTTGTTTTTATTCATATCTCCAAGCACATATCACCGCATATATATAGGGAGTCATTCTCAAGCTCGAGCTATTCATTCATTCCATTCCCCCTACTCTAACTTTCTTATAAATAGCTTCTGCTTTGTTTCCATGTCTGACTTGAGCGTCGGATGAAAGAAATCAGGAACCTTCCAGACTTCCTCTTAACGATTTCCTTTGTTGACAGGTCTTTTGAGAAGGATTGAATACAAGCCAAGTCATCTCTTCCTTCTGCTCAATCGCGCGCCCCGTCCGGATTCACGTACAAACAACATTCATATTGTTCTTCGATCAATCCTCCAAGAAATCAAGAAGCGACCTGAGCTCTGTAATTGCATTCTTCTTCTTCATATCATCTTAACGATCGATGTATGGAGTGCCAAATCATTTACTTCGAACAAAAAATCATCACGATTTACTTAGCTCCATTAGAGATGGACAGTTGGATTACAGCCCGTCGGACCTGGAATTAATCTTGCATTTTCTAAGAAGATGGAGCAATAATCCGGTATATGCAAATCAGCATTCTCAACTAGCCTACGCGGTTTCATATCTCGAGTTTTGCTCCTCCCCGGAATTGCTTCATGGTTAATTACTATTCACTTTGCCTTTTATTTTAGTTTTCTTTTTTGGTTTCCTTTGCCCTTCTTTTATTTTTCTGGTTTCTTTTGGGTGATTTAATTCCTTTTGTTTTTTAACGTTACTAATGTGTGATATTTGAATCTCTAACCTACTTTGTTAAATATCAAATATGCTAACTACACCTCCTCAATTTTCCTCACATGCCCTTAGATCATAAAATAATAAAATATGAACCAACATGAGAGTTCTTCGACAAGGGTTCTTAACAGCAAGCAACCACCACCGAGTCTCTTCTTCCACTCTATCCTCTGCGTTGAGTAGCAGTCGGGATAAGCCAAGAGTTTTTTTAGAAAATAGTACCAAAGAATTCAAGCCATATTATAGGGCTACTCCATAGCTAACAAGAACTTTTTATATTATGCAGTAAAAAATAGATGAAGTTAGGTGATTGATTAATAATTTAGTCATGACTACCGGAGTACTTAATGTGTGTATAGCCTACAAAGTTTTCTGAATTCCACCACATTTATTCCTTTAGCAATTAACTATCTCATCCATTAAATTGGATGAAGTTTAAGCTCAAATCTTTTTCTACTTATAAAAGAAAAAAGAAAAAAGAAAAAAAAGTTAATGAAATTCATGTGGCACGACTCGAATGTGAAAGTAGAAAAGGTATATAGCTACTTTGGTAATTGGTTAGACTTTTGGAGAAATTCATACAGTCATACTGTCCCAAACATTAAAGTCAAGATAAGACTTTTTATCTATACTATTATTAAGAGAATAGAGCTTGTTCTCTAAAACTAATTTTTTTTACCAATATGACCTTTATATATTAAAATATTATGAAATATAATTAATCAATAGGGATAATTTAGTAAATTGTAAAATAAAAAAATAATAGAATAAAAATATTTTCAAAAAGCAGAAAATGTGGTAGTTGTACAAAAAGTTTTCCCACTATCTTTAACTTCTCTCCACACACATAGTAGGTGGGTCCTGTTAGTAGATATTAAATTGGGGATGTGGAAAGGCGCTGAGGAAAGTGAAGAGTTTGTTATAAATAGTGAGCAGTTACACACTTGCACCAAACGCTTTATAAGTTGCTTTTTCCCTCCATGCTCTCTCGCTCCCTCTCTTTGAAGCCAAAGAGATATTGAAGAAAGAAAAATCTCTTGGTGTTCTCTCCTTCTCATCTTCATCTTCACTCTCATCAATCTCACTGCCTTTAACGGTATGACTTTCTGGCAATCTTTGGTCTCTCACTCTTTTCTTTCTCTGGATTTCCCAATTATTGTCTCCTTATTTGCTCTTGCTCGTTTGCTATTTCATCTCACAATTCTTGTAACTTGTTTTAGTATTTATCTTTCAATGAAGCTCAGACTAGGCTTTTGGTGAAGTTTATATGTGTACACATTTTTTTTCTCATCATTTTGAATTAAAATCCTGTATGTTTGATTAAGAGAAGTGTGACTACGTCAGGGCCGGCCCTGAGGGCTGCCATCTGAGGCAACCGCCTCAGGCCACCTGCTTTCGGGGGCCTTGGGAGTTTCTATATGTACGTTGTGGATAGTATATATATATATTGTTTCCTTCATAAACCAAATAAGGTGTGTTGCTCCAGTGGAAATGTAGTTATTATGTGTCTTCCCCACCCTGGTTCAAATCACAAGAATGGTTCATTTGCTTTTTTTTTTTTTTTTATCTTTTTCAATCACCATCTTGGACCCTGTGCCCCAGCACTTTAATTTTTTTTTTCATTTACTTATGTTAATTTTTCTTGGACTCAATAGCCCAGCCAACTTTTTTTTTTTTTTTATTGAAAAAAAATATGGGTATGACATGACTATATGTATTTTTGCAGCTAAAAATGTGAGACAAACAAGGTTTCAGTGATGCTTACAAAAATATATATATATATATATATTTAACTAGTTTTTTTTTAAGATATTTAACTAGTTTTGTAATTCAGAAATTTATGTAGGGAGTAGATATCTATATACTGTTGTTTTGTTATTAATTTCATATTTACTTTTATTCAAAATACATAATTTTGTACTGCTATTTGGCGAAAAAAATTTATATGTATATATAGGAGGCCACATTTTAATTCTTTGCCTCAGGCCGTTAAAATCTCAGGACCGGCCCTGGACTACGTACTTCATGGTTATTATTCATTAGAATGTATATAACATGCTTGGAAACAGCTTTTACACCATTTTGAAACATTATTATCTGAGTTTGTGTGTTTAGCCTTCGACTTTCAGAAATTTCTCATAGGTTTTGTGTTCTTAATGCTTCATTTCTGATGACTGGTTGAGTACATCATGATCTGCTGCAATCGATACCTACTGTAGATCAGTGAACTTAGCTTGATTAATTATAAGAGTTATCTGAGCATATATGTTAGTATGTTACTCTATTTAGTCGGCTCAACATTGAAAGAGCAAGATCCATGATCCATATTAATAAGTGTATATTTTGGCCTTGGTGCTTACTGCCTATGTTGATAAGTAGCCATATCAGAATCATGATCATATCAAAATCTTTGTATAGTAGTAAGTTCATCAATTTATTCTATATGATTCCAATGAAGATGACAATCATTTTTCCCTACTTTACAAACTTAGTTTATTCAACCTTGCATTGGTGCCTTGTAGATTTCTTTGAGTAAATGATGGTAGCTGGTGCCAAAAATGCAGGTGGGGACGCAGATTTGCCCCCACCCCCTCCAACCATACCATCCAATTTGAAGCCAGAACTATTGGCTCCGCCCAAGTATTCTATTATGACTAGGCCATGCAGGACTGGAACTACTGGACGGGGCATAACTTTGCTTGCCAACCACTTCAAAGTTTCAGTGAATAATCCAGATGCTGTATTTTATCAGTATTCTGTATGTAACCTCATATGACTCTTATTTAATTTGATGCGGTTTATTGTACTACTCTGGATTAGACCAATGCGTTAATGCAATACTATTTGCAGGTTCACATGACTTATGAAGATAATAATCCAGTTCTTCCAGGGATGGGAATTGGGAGAAAATTGATGGATAGGCTTTATCATACATACTCCATGGAATTTGATGGCAACAAATTTGCATACGATGGGGAGAAATCTCTGTACACATTTGGTCCTCTACCACTGCACAAGCTCAATTACACAGTTGTGCTGGAGGAATCAGTTTCTAGGCCACAGTATGACTTCACCTTTCCTTTTCCTACCCATGGTCATTAGAATTCTTTTTTGTTGACCTCATTTGCATTGTCCAACCTGTAATCTTTATTTATTTATTATTATTATTATTTTTTATAATGTTATAGTGAAACCGGCAGCTCTAGTGTCACTGAAAAACGGATGAAACTATCTATTCAGTCAAAGACTTTCAATGTAGAGATAAGTTATGCTGCCAAAATACCTCTGAAGCCAATTGCTCTTGCCCTTAAAGGAGCTGATGCAGATGATGGTCAAGATGCATTGAGAGTGCTAGACATAGTCTTAAGGCAGCAAGCAGCTAACAGGTAGCTCTCTATATCTTTCTCATGTATAAATTTACTACATTGTTTTCCTGTTACTATACTTGTATTTCTGTGAGCTCTAAATTCATTAACTATGACCATTAAACATGCACAGGGGATGTCTTCTAGTAAGACAGTCATTCTTTCAGGATGACTCCAGATGCATCACTGCTGTTGGAGGTACCGGTTTAAGTACTGTTCGGGGCTTCCATTCCAGTTTTCGTCCCACTCAGGGTGGTCTGACCTTGAATATGGGTACAAAATTTTGTTGCCTTTTTGTAATCTCTGTGGTTGCCTACACTTGTCGTCACTTGTCACTTTTTCTGTTATGGCTTCTTGCAGATGTATCTACTACACTGATCTTAACCCCTGGACCAGTGATTGATTTTCTGAAAGCTAACCAGGGTGTACAACACCCCCGCAACATTGACTGGGCAAGGGTAAAAAATAAAAATAAATTTGACCAAGGTTCTGATCTAGCCATCAACTAAGGTTTCTGAAAACTCAATTTCATGTTAACATTCAGGCTAAAAGAATGCTGAAAAATTTGAGGATAAAGACAAGACATCACAACATGGAATTCAAAATTACTGGCTTGAGCCAGAATCCCTGCCGTGAGCAATAGTATGCTTATCTCTTGAAATATCTTTCCTCCTGTTGGTTAAAGTGTTCATCCTAGATGACAAATTCATAATTGTCTTTTTTCTTTTTTCTTCTATTTAAGTTTTCCTATGAAATTGAGAAGTGATGACGGAACTACTGTGGAGCAGACTGTGGACATTACTGTATATGAGTATTTCACCAAACATCGTGGCATAGAACTTACCTATTCTGCAAACTTTCCATGCCTTGACGTTGGCAAGCCAAAAAGGCCTAACTATGTGCCACTCGAGGTCTGTTAGATAGCTTCTTACGCCTAATACACATGTTCTTATATCCCTCATGTTCTTGACTTGTTGTCCCCTCCTCAATGTCTCTTCTTATTTTAGCTTTGTTCCCTTGTTTCCCTCCAACGGTATAAAAAAGCATTATCTTCAAAGCAGAGAGCTTCTATAGTTGGAAGTTCAAGGCAGAGGCCTCAGGAGAGAATAAATAGTGTGACTAATGTAAGTTTGCATGTTACCAGAGTCCCTTTTTTTTTTCTGGTGTATGTAGCAAATATTTTTCTAATCGTTAACATCACAGGCTGTAAGGAATTATGGCTATAATGATGATCCTGTGCTTGCTGCATGCGGTATATCCATAGAGAAGCAATTGACTCAGATTGAAGGTCGTGTACTTGAGGCTCCGAAGGTTAGACATGTCAGTGTGTCCTTGATACTCAATCTAATCACTTTCTAAGGCACTCTCTTTTGATGAACAGTTGAAGGTAGGCAACAGTTCCGATTGCATGCCTTCAGATGGGAGATGGAACTTCAATGGCAAGGTATTGTATCCACCTTAATAATAAATGACATCTATCAGTAGATTTTTGAGACAAATGTTCAGCTGGTTCTTTTTCCTTCTTGACCACAATTTAAATTTTATTTTAGCTATAATTCTGCTGAATTGATGCTCCTATCTCTTTTGTCCCAGACATTTTTGAACCCCAAACACATTGACAAATGGATTGTTGTCAACTTCTCTTTGGAAAATTGTGATACTAGTCGCATCTCAAGGCAGCTTTATGACATTGGGAGGAAGAAGGGCATTGTAGGTTACACCACCAGAGATTTTTCTTTTTAACCTATTGCTTTTTTACTTATGCTATTCTGTGCAGAGAATTGAGTACCCAATCACATTGATTGAGGAACAACCACAGCTTAAAAAGCAAAGCCCTATTGAAAGAGTTAAAAAGATGTTTGAACAGATTAAAGTGAAGCATCCTACAGAGCCACCAAACTTCATTCTTTGCGTTTTACCAGAAAGAAAAACTTCTGATATATATGGTATGGCATTGTTATTTATAGTTGCATTCCAAGTATCTCTTGGTTTAATCATACATTTATATATGCTCATCTCCATTGTATAGGACCGTGGAAGAAAGAGTGCCTTGTTGACTATGGCATTGTCACACAGTGCATTTCTCCTCCCATGAAAAAAAATAATAGGGAGAGAGAGCTATCTGAACAGTACCTCACTAATGTACTTTTGAAAATCAATTCTAAGGCAAGAAACTAAAGCTTGAAATCTGTCTCTACTTTTTTAATATGTGGACACTATTGATTTCTTCTTTTTGTTATTATTACAGCTTGGAGGAATAAATTCTTTGTTGGCAACAGAACACTCTGGGGTTGTTTCTCTAATTAAAGATACTCCTACAATGATTTTGGGGATGGATGTATCTCATGGGCCTCCTGGTCGATCAGATATTCCTTCTGTTGCTGCGGTAATTACACGTTTAGTTTCTTTCGATATATTTTCCACTTCATTTATGCTTAATAATCATGTTTCTGCTACAATCTTCTGGAGCTATCAGGTTGTTGGCTCTCTACAGTGGCCACTAATTTCACAGTACAGAGCGGCTGTAAGGACACAAAAAGTTCGTAAGGAGATGATTGATTCTCTGTACAAGCCACTGGAAAGTGGAGAAGATGATGGTATTATGAGGTATATAATGAAACCAGGCATTTAGTATCTGTAGCAGTAGATCACATGACTATTTAAATTTCTTTCATTTCCCAAAGGGTCTTATTCATTCCTTACACTCCTTTTCTGTAGATTGTGATATATTTAAATAAAGTGGAAAACTTATTTAAATAATGTGGAAAACTTCCTTGCCTTGTAGGGAACTGCTTAAGGAATTCTATAAAACTAGCAAATGCAAACCAACTCAGATTATTATCTTCAGGTGTGTATTATGGCATTGTGTTATTTAAAATGTTAACCATCTTTTAAAAAATGCTCATTGTTTTGTTTTGGTTCCTCAAAAGTGATATCCCCTTCACAGGGAACTTGAATACTTTCATAATCGTGCCATGTCTGTCTCATTTTATATCTTAAATCTTTGTAGAGTTTAGATTTGATGTAACCTGGCTGTTCAGGCTTTTTAAATCATTAATTGGAGCCTTTGTGTTGGCCTGAAACATGTCCACAAACATTTCTGATATCTTGCCCTATCATCTTCATATGGACTCTATAAATCTTCATCACCAAGTTTTTTCCTTAGCCTAACTAGTTCACTTAATTAATTTGGACTTGAAAATATGATAAGACTATCTAATTCATTATAGGGATGGAGTCAGTGAATCGCAATTTAATCAAGTTTTGAATGAGGAGCTGGATCAAATTATGAAGGTTCATTTCCAATTCTTATGGCCTTACTCAAGAAGCCATTTTCTGGCAAGGTCATGGACCGTCTGTGGCTTGTTCATAGGACCTACCATCAATGGCTTCCTGAATTTTGTTCTTTCTATTCTCAACATTGATTGTTAATTTTTAATTTTACAGGCTTACAAGCACCACCAGAAGGTTGATGAGCTTCCAAAATTTACTGTGATTGTGGCTCAAAAGAACCATAATACAAAGCTATTCCAAGCTGGTTCTCCCCAGTATAATGTTCCACCAGGTCTTCCACTTTCTGATTTTCATTTCACTTTGATCATTGAACCATAATACAAAGCTATTCCAAGCTGGTTCTCCCCAGTATAATGTTCCACCAGGTCTTCCACTTTCTAATTTTCGTTTCACTTTGATCATTTCTCTGGTTGTCTTATTATCTTCCTTAATTTTTCTCTTTGCAGGAACAGTTGTGGACACAAATATTGTGCATCCAAGGAATTATGATTTCTATATGTGTGCTCACAAAGGCTCCATTGTAAGTTAAGAAAAAAGAAAAAAAAGAGTGCTTCAGCAACAAATTGTTTACTGTTACCTTTATATGCAGCTGATTGTGTAAGAATCTTACATATGTATGCTCTAATCTATGCCAGATAATCTGTTCTACAAATCCTAAGATAATCTGTTATACAAATCCTAATTTGTTTCCTTTTCTGCTAACCTAATGTTTGTCTTTGTCTGTTGTTTTGCTTCCTACAACAGGGAACTTCTAGGCCAGTACACTATCATGTCTTGCTCGATGAGATTGGCTTTTCTGCCAATGAACTGCAAAACCTGATCCACTCTCTTTCCTATGTGTAAGCTTTTCATTTTCAGTAAATCACCTCATTATGATAGCGCTTATTTTGAATAACCTTTCATTTGAATCGTCAATCTATATTTTTGTTACCATATTGCAGGTACCAGAGGAGTACAACTGCAGTCTCAATTGGTAAAGCTGCACACACTTGATGCTTTAACTTGTTTTTTCTTGAAGTAATAAATCTACTACTACTTGAATCTTACTATTACAACTTTTGTTTAATTTTATTTTTGTTTCTCAGTTGCGCCCATATGTTATGCGCACCTTGCTGCAGCCCAAGTAATGCAGTTTATGAAGTTTGAAGATCTCTCGGCAACTTCATCATCAGGAAGGGTCAGTGTCACTACATCAGAGAGTATCCCAGTGCCTGAGCTCCCTAGGCTTCATGAGAAGGTCCGCAGTTCCATGTTCTTCTGTTGATCAGATTGCCGCTGCTTCATCTAGCACTGTTTAGGATTTCTACCCCAAACTTAGCAGACCTCTTGGTCTGGTTTCGAGTATCTATATTCTTGACTCTTTAAGCTAATTAAGTTGGGTTTATAGGTTTATGCATTATGATATGGACCTGCATGGTCTTGGAATCATCATTCGACATGTCTATCTCATTTCTTGTTATTATTCTGAAAGGTACCAGGTGACAATTTGTTCATGCTTTAATATAATAAAGGTGACATTCAACTTCAACTTCTTGTCACTGGTCTCTCTGCCTTGGCCTGTTTTACTACTTAACCTAAATTTTAGTTTCACTTGCTAATTTGGACAACTGCTAAGCGCTAACAAAGCTTAAATTGGAGAAAAGATTACGATCAATAGACCCGAATCAGGTAGTACTGTTTCCAATCTTCAATGAACTGAAACTTATAGCAAAACCAAGCAATGTGCTAGGTGAAGTGGGGAAATCAGTGACAGACTCACTGTCGAAAATTGTAGATGGGAAGATTGCTTGTAACAGCAAAGGGAAAAAGTTGCATATCAATCTAAACTGTAGTCTAACAAAGAGTACTATGTAAGTCTAAAAGTAAAGGTATCCCATCCTTTATTAGGTTAATTTGTTCCCCGGAAAATTCCTCCTATATTTAACTCCTTTCCAAATTATCTTATACAACAGTCCAAAGCTTTGTGATGGATATCTACCTAAAACCCCCAAACTAAACAGCTTCCCTACCTGTAGTTTTCAACCATTTTTGCTAAGCTGCTTTAACTATCTTGACCAACTGCCAACTTCCCACCTCCTTTCCTACTTGTATTTGTCTGCTATGACGTTGCTGCTTTTGCTTTTTCTTCTTTTTCCTTAAACACACACATACCCCTTTTTGTTGGTTCAACATCCAAATTCCAAAGAAACCTTCCCAGAGCGCTGTTGTGTATGTTAATGGCTTAATGCTAGGTGAACCATTTTTTTAGGTACCATATATGCATTTCACCTTATGTAACAGCTGATGTGGCAGAAAATCCAACCTATCACAGAATTTCATTAAATGACGTTACTGTGTCACATCAGCTGCCACATAAGATGATAAGATGAAATGAAGTTGGTACCCAAAAAGATAATTCACCTAGCATTATTCATATATTATGTGTTCAGAAATTTTTAATAAATAAATGGTATGCGTCCTTTCGCGATGTTATAATCATACTCTACTTAAAATTAAATAAGACAATGACACTTAAACTAACAATTGGTATTTTCCCTCCTTTATAGTGAACTGATATAATTATGTACATGACATCTTACTGTGCGAAATTCATTAAAAGTCAAGAACTTGTGACAGTGAAGGCTGAACAGAGAATGATTCAATTGGCCAGGCGAAAATTTCCTCACTCTTGTCTCATCACCTTCTTTGCTGGGATATTTGAATCTAGAAACGTGAATTTCTTGAATTGTTAGGCTATATGTAATTCTTTCTTTTCAAATTTACTCATGTTTTGGCTTTAGGTGGTAAAGGAATTAGAAAAAACAATACACTCATCAGTTTAGTGGATGAATCATCGAAACTTAACACAAGGAGGAATATCAACTGAAATTATAGAAGTCGTCAAGGTTTTCTTTCTCTCATGGTAAAAATTGACAACTATTTAATAAAAAAAATTAAAAAAATTAAATCAATAAATAGGAACCAAACTAGCATTTGATTGGAGGTAAAATATGATGGAAAGTTTCATATGAATAGTATTGGGGTTAGGACAGTTATTTCGGTGGTCAATTTGAGTAAAATATCTTATTTATCCCTGCACTTAATTGAGGAATAACTGCACCTTATTAGTGTAGTTTTGTAAGTTCAGATACCTATTCAATCACTTGCTCGGTCCGAAAAAATTCAGACCCCACCCATTCCTTAATCTGAGTTGACGTAGAAGTCACACCTGCGGTAAGTCTCGGAGTGGGACCCTCCACTATTTACAGTTACTGCTTGGAAAAATTGGTCCTTTACCATCTGTCTCCGGCCAATTACATCGTGGTCATGGACGCATGACACGAGGTCTAAGGCATCAAAACTTTGGTGCTGCCCATTATTGTGGACCACTGGGTCATGGTCATGGGTCGAGTCTAATCTCGCCGGGACCCACACCTGGTAGTGTTTCCAGTGGTTGTGTGAAACAGTGCAGCGAGGGGTTTCTTGAGCCAAAATTAACCCCTCATCGGACGATCGTACCCCTCCATGGGTCCTCTTATTTTAATTAGATTAATTGCAGTCAATCCACCCTGATAGCGATTTTTGCTTCTTCTCTGTAGCTCCTTTTTGACCACTTTGCCCCTTCTCGTGGTCTCGCCATCAATGTTTAACATTTGAACAGGCTTTGGCAGTTAGGAAACTATTGAGAAAATTCGCCTCCACGTAGCCAAGTTCATTGTGAAAATGGTGCGTACATTTATAATTTAAAAAGAGAATTTAGAGCTCCAATGAGCACTTGCACTAACAAAAATAAGTAGTCGGATAGTATTAAATAATTTTTTGGTTATTAAAAAAATATTATTTACAAATATCAAGAGTTGAGATCATTTAATAGGTATTAATTCAGTTGTATTGTCCAAAATTTTCATACAATTCATTGTCTTTGTTTTCTCCATTTAACGTCAATGCAAGAAAATCATTTATATTTACCATCAAGGCAAGAGAAATCCTTACTCGTGTTACATTAATATGATCATGCAAATATTCTATATGATCATAAACTAATGTCGTTTCAGCTACTTAGTTTAAGGTTAGGTTAGTTGCCTGAAAAACTGAAGAAGAAGGTTTAGATTAGGTTGCAGCAGCTCAAAATTAATAAATAGCTCTACTCAATTTTGCGGAAGGAGGGCAATTTAGTCCTTTCGTTAATGGCCCCAGGACGCACTGTCTTTTTTGAATATCAAATCAGGGATCCAGGGGTCCCACAGCTCCCCTCAAGATTTTAGATCGGTGGTCCAAATGTCACCAAAACCTCCCACGTTTTCACACTGCTGAAATCACCTTCCCGCCCTTTGACGGCGACGATTTTCCACACCTTGTCCTCCCTATATCCAAACAAAAACCAAAAAATTATTAATATACAGAGGGAAATAAAACTCCTTTCCGTAAAAGACGTGACTACCCTTCGCGTCAGTCTTACGAGGACTTTTGTCATGCCCCCCCGGATAGTTTCGTCCTTTCGCAATCCCCCACCACAATCCGACAATCCGCATCTCGCCACGCGTCCTCCTGAGCACAGCCACTATGTGATACCGAAAAGACAATAATACCCTTACCGAACTGAAAAATGGCACACGGGGGGACAGGAGTGACAGACTTCCGGATTTAATCAAAGTCATTAGCAACGTAATTACCCCGAACAAACGCAAACCTCTCGCTTGACACGTGGAGGGTACATCCGTCATTTCAAGCTTCCAGCCAATAAATTATTCGTACACGAGGGGAAAAAAAAATTCAATATTTATTTTTCGGGTTCCCATTCAGAAGATCCTCCTCTGGCCTCTTTTTTTCCTTTTTTTTTTGGTTTGTTGTAAAAAAAAAATTGGAAAAGGAAAAAGCGACCAAAAAAAAAATATTTCCAAATAAAAAAAAATGAAATAGGAAAATTTGGAAGACCTTATTATAGTCATAATTTCCTTTTTAGAATTAGTTTATACATCTCTCTCTGATTCTCAGTCCCTTTCCTTTTTCTTTCTTTATTTCCAGGAACCTTTTTGTTCCTTTCTATTCCCTTCTCTCTCTCTCTCTGTGTCTCACAGTCTTTCTTTGATCATCACATTCACAATCACACCCTCTGTTTCCCATATTCTCCCCTTCCTTGATTTCTGCGATTCCGGTTTCATTTCGCCGAGAAAGTCTCAAGCTTTTCTCGGTTTGATTGCTCAGAACTCAAGGGGGGAGGGTGCACGCAATCTCTGTGCTACCGATGCCAGACACTCGGCAGGCTCTGAAGCATGCCGTTCCCAATCAATCCGACGGTACCGTTGAAGGTAACACCCTCTTTTGATGCACCTATTTGGGAGTGTAACGATCTGATACGACGGTTTTTTGGTTGTGTGGATTTTTTTTTGTGATCATGATGAGAGCAATGCGTTGTAATAATGCGTGGAATTGCTGAATTGTCTGGTTTTGATTAGGTTTGATGGTAGGTGCAATGCAGATTGTGGCTTGTGAATGGAATTTGTTTTTGTGTTTGATTTGATTTGATTTGATTTGGTTGCTAAAAGCTATGATGTTGATGCAAGTAGCGCTTTCATTTGGGTTTTCAAAGACTTTTGCTTTGTGTGTTTACTATGTTGTGGATATTCGGTTCTTTTTGGGAGGTGGATACATGCCTTCAGAGACTTTCCTTTCTTAGTGTTAGATTTGTTTTTAATCCTAGTTCACTATTTTACGTTTTACAAGCTCTAAAATTTTGTATACTCGGGGTTGATGCTTTTCGAGGATTATATAATGCAGATTCTGATTGAGGCTTTAAAAATTGAGAGATCTGATTTTCGGAATTTAATTTGGACATTTATTGCAGAGGGGTTTTGGCGGTTGACAATCAATGAGAATCAAGATGGGGGTGTTGTGGCTCAGTCTAACCTATACCCTGATCGACCTGGTGAACCCGACTGCATATATTATTTGAGGACTGGGTTGTGTGGTTATGGCAGTAACTGTCGGTTTAATCACCCTAAATATGCTTCACAGGTGATTGAGAATTACCATTTACGTGTTGTGCCTAGCCTTGATATGCTGATTGCATTTGATTGAAGTGTTGTGAGAAGGAGTCTCACTGACTTTTTCTCTCAACTAGACAGTGGTTCAAGTGAATTATACTATAGTTAACTGAACCTTCTGTTGCATTATTATATCTGCAGGCTGCTCAGTACAGTGGAGAACTCCCTGAAAGAGTTGGACAACCCGACTGCGGGGTAAGGTTTTCATGCGGTTGAGATTGTTCTAATTGATAAGCTTCTTTGTTGCTCAAATTTTTTACCTTCTCTGGTTTCCTTCCTTTTATTAATATTTGCTACACATAAAAGATAACAAATTTATGTTCCTCAGGTGCTCATTTGATAGACAGACTTTAGAAAGGAAAAAAAAAAATCTAAAATAGAAAGTCGGATAAAGTCAGATTTTAATAAGTTGATGATCCACGCAGAGATAACTGGTCTGTTGTTGATAACATATAACCTTGTTATTCATCTTTAAAAATGCATCACACAGAACTGAAGTGCAGACTGCAGATTACTATGAAATAAAATCTCTAAGGGATAAAAAGGAATAGACACATTGAATGATCACAACTTTAACAAGCTTGTTCTAATGATAGTCCAGTTGTGGTTGGTCATTTCCTACATCTCAAATGGCGATGAGCTGTTTTTCATTTTTTCTCTTTCTGGCTTGTATTTCTTAATGTGTTCACAATAAGTGGGTGTGATTCCTTGTGTCATTTAACAGGGCTTACAATGTAATATCAATTTTTCTTCTTCTAAAGTTCCTTCATATATCTGTCCGGATAGCCAATATGTGCACTTTGTGCTCTTGCACCTCATTCCCATCTATCTCCTTCATTTTCTTCTGTTTTTTTTTTCCTCCTTAGGATCTTGGTAATGGGACTAATGCCACAAAATGATACCTTGAAAGTGAGTGATATGTAGAGTAGGAAGAATCTACTGCTATGCTTGTTCTTGTGAGATACTATTAATAAGCAATAAATCTTTTCATGATTGTTTGAAATTCTGTGAGACATGGAGAATGAACAAGCTTGGGTTGGCACATTTGTGACTGCTTATCCCAAACATTTGTGGCAGTATTATCTGAAGACAGGGACTTGCAAATATGGATCAACCTGTAAATTCCATCATCCAAGGGACAGGCGTGGAGCTGGACCAGTTTTGTTCAACATATTAGGACTGCCCATGCATCAGGTTCTAGCCTTTACTTTGTCACTACACTGCTAATTGATTATTCTCAAGAGTGCTTTTCGTTGTAACAATTTTGTTTTTATTCTCAGGAAGAAAAATCCTGTCCATATTACATGCGAACTGGATCATGCAAGTTTGGACCTGCATGCAAGTTTCATCATCCCCAGCCTCCGTCATTTGGAACTGCCGTACCTGCTTTTGGATCTACAGGCTCAACAGTTGTGCCTTCTTCAGGTGTACCTTACTCAGGTGGACTTTCTGCGTGGTCATTTCCAAGAGCACCATATGTAGCAGGCCCACGTTTAGCAACTCCTCAACCTTACATGCCTGCAGTTGTTCTTTCTCCGCCTCAAGGCGTTCTACCTGCCCATGGCTGGAATACCTATGTGGTGAGTGTATTGTTTCTTTAATAGAACAACAGCTTGCTTTACTTTTGGATGTTCCTACTAGTGTCGAGAATTTGTTAGGAACACTGTTTTGTCTGTTTAAGTTGCAGTATCCTAGATTGTGCAGAGCTTGACATTTTTCTTTAGAAAATTATATTTGCTTTAGCTTTTCAGTTTTTTTTTTCCTTTGAGTTTATGCGGTGAGGACAGTTCCAAAATATCTCATGTAGCTCAGCTGAAAGCGATGCATCATTTTCTGCAAATATTTATGTGGTCCTCAGTGTTAATCAACTAGTCATTTTTCATAAATCAGTAGAAAGTGCACGGTCTTTTAGACAACTTGACTGGATGTCATGTCCACTTCTCTGCTTCTTGCTTATTTTGAATCCATATCTAGGAAGAAATATTCTTCTCATGTTAACATTGAGTTTAGTATTTTGAAACTGCAAAGAAAATTGCAATGTCATACTGTATGTTTATTTGTCCTTAATTATTAACATGAAGACATGTTCAGTTGAATGCCTTTGCTTTTGACTTCTCTGTTGACTAGCCCTTTGCTTTTGACATCTCTGGTTATATCAGTTATTGAATTTTCTGAGGACTGAAGTGGTTCTGGTGCGTTGAACTTTTCTTTGTTTTAATTTTGCTTTTATTTTTTCAATAGGGAAACTTGAGCCCTGTGTCTTCGACTAGCATTCTTGGATCTAATCTTGCGTACAACTCCAGAAGTCAGGGGGAATCAGCTTCCAATGGGCAGGTTCACTTGTCATCAAGTCCAAATCTCCCCCAGAGGCCTGACCAGCCTGAGTGCCGGTACTTTATGAACACTGGAACATGCAAATATGGAGCAGAATGCAAATACCATCACCCAAAAGAAAGGATTGCAGAATCCGCTACAAACCCACTTGGGCTTCCCTCAAGACCTGTAAGTTTTATTTCTAGTGCATGATATGTGCAGTGTTCAGCTCAGTTCTTACAAATGAGAGAATGCTTTTTTTTATCATTGGCTTTCAGAACAAGCTGCTTACTTTGATCTTTGGGTATATGCAGGGGCAACCTTTATGTACAAACTACATCATGTATGGAATCTGCAAGTATGGACCAACTTGCAGATTTGATCACCCCTTTATGGAACATTCCGGTAACTATAGTTTTGGTATGCCTATGCTGCTTGATTCGTCTCCACTAAATTATACCAGAAACTGGATAGCTCCCCAAGGATTTGAGACTTCCCCCTCTATATCATCAAAATTTCCTGATGTGGTCCAAAAACCAGAGAGCGAAAAATATCAGAACTCAGAAACAAAGGTTCCAGAAGAATCCCCTGAACGAGCTACTGGCACTTTACCTCCGTCACCATCTTCCTCCGAAACTGTACAAGACCAATCTGGTTGAAGCCCAGTTATATTTTTTGTTGGTGCACTTTGTTTATTTTTTATATCAGTACCTTGAAAGGTTGAATATTTATTACACGTTATTTCCTGCCCCCCATTTTCACCTGCAAGTTTGAGGAGGGGGATAGGTTGTTTGGAGATCGATTTGATGAGCTAAAGCGGGGGTGCATGGGAAAGCATTTTTTTGTGGTGAATAAAACGCAGGTGGAAAATTGTAATATTCCCTTTTCTCTTTTCTCTCTTTATCTCTCCTTTTAACATCGTCTTTCTCTGTTTGAATGACTTGAAGTTCTTCCTTTACTTTTGATTTCAAACCTCATTGCGGGTGTGAATATCTTACTTACCTCCTGTGAATTCATACGAGATGGCCAATGTGTTGTGCGGGTAATAAAGTTGTTTTGAAGTCTGCCATAGCCATAGTAAGACACCGGGTCGCGATTCGTTACCTTTTTTCTTTACTAAACCAAAGAATCCATGTCATCGAAAAAAACCAAAGAATCCAGAAAACTCAGGGAAAAATAATCACAGTTTGTAGAGAATTATAATTAAGTACCTAATGTCCAATGAACATACCCAAAATTCGTATGTCAGATTATAGGTTACTCCATACAGTTGTTAAACTTCGCATTCAGAATTGGATGTGCGATGTCATGAGCAATACTATCAGAGTGCAAGTGTGCAACACAACATTCAAGTGTGTTTAGCCGCGTACGTTTATTGTGAAATTTTCTACTTGTATCTTTGAATTAACAAAAGTAGTACTACCATGGTTTGAGCATAATTTTTCAGGATTATGTAGGGGCTGTTAACGGATTATGTATTGTTGGGTTTGGGTTGTCATCTAGCAAAATCAAACTTGACGCAATTAATAAATATCTCCCCTTTTTTTTTGTGTGTGACTTGAAACTGGAGAATTAAGTAAAAGGCAAATAGCCTTTAGTTTCCAGATTTTATTGAAATAAAAAAGATTACAAAAGGAGGGGAAACAAAGCCAACTTTTGAAACCAAAAAGAAACTATACAAGCCAATTATCGAAAATGAAACTTTGGTAAACCTAAACAGTCACTGTTACATTGTGTTTGGATAAAGGGTGGAGCCAAGTTCTACCATATCAAACCAGAGGAGGTAGAACCATAATTTGCCAAAATATTTGCTACTTGGTTACCTTCTCGAAATATATGCGAAGATTTGAAATGCATGTGAAAGATTTGGTGCAAACAATTACCCCATTCTATACGAAACTTCTAAGGGACCAAATGAGGAGAGTGAATGAAGTCAAGATCCATAGAGGAGTCTACTTCTAACCATGGCGACTAAGCTTGGAATGTCAAGATTAGCTGCAAAAGCACCAAGATAATTCCCTTTTTAATCACGAAAGACGTCCCCGTAACCTTCTAACCCAGAATCTTGCTTCCATTCACCGTCCAAATTAATTTTTATCCACCCCAAGGGTGGAGGATGTCAAATAACCTCAACAATTTTCGAAGCACAACGAGACTTGCATTGATCTTCAAAACTCTTCAAAACTCGAAGATCATTCACAGTGTTATGCATGCTGTCAGTAGCAATACAACTTGTAGATTGAATGTGCTCAGAAATCAGCTGGCAAGTGTATAGCCGTCTTTAGATTTGTTCCTAGCTTGCCAAAATTTAAAATGATGCTTGATCATATATAAATGTCTCTCAACATTAACTCAACCCAACATTTTCAAATGAGTTACTTAACTCAATCCATATAATCCGTCAACAAGGTCAAGTTGATTTAAGTTCGTGACTTCAGATGTCACTCATATCAAGGAGTTTGATGTTATGCTTACAAGAATGCAAATTTGACAAGAATAATTGAACAGCTAGCACGACAAAGTAAAAGAAATGTTATTTGGCAGTGGAAGATCCAGAGAAAGCATCTTGAAACATTTTCATTCCCCCTTAGTCAACTCGGAAATGAGCTTTTCCAAACTATGTTATGGTCTAAAATTTTTTCAAAAAAATAATATTATAAACTGTTAATGTTCTAACTTCATCATGTGATAGTAAGAGGGTTTAAGTTTCTTCAAAACTACAAAAAAAATCTCATTAAAATTTCCATAATTTGTTTATGCAACTATTCTAAAGCCCATTCAGCAAAAGGACGAACAAACCATCTCGTCCCCAAGACAGATGTGTTCCCAGCGTATTGCACCCCCGGGTGGTTCCAATACCTCTGCGTGTTTACTCCAGAGAGAAGGAGAACCTACTTCTTTGATCTGCACAAAAAAAGAAGGGTGAGAGAGGGGTAGAGAGGAGTGATAGAACAAGTGCACCCACCAAGAGGAAGAAAGAAGAAGACTCTCTCGATTTTCCAATTCCTTTACTTGCTAGCTATTTACCACAATCAATCTTTTATAGGCGTTCATGGAGATTCAAAATCGTATGATCGAGCTCACCGCCAAACTGAAGCAGGTTTTCTTTTTACCCACTTTTCATAGTCCAATGGCTGCTAACAACGTTCCACTGTTCCAGTGGGTTTGGATAAGGAACAGGTACATACCCTTTTCTTCATTGCTTTTCCTTTGTACATGTTTGAATGTGAAAAGGAATTCAGGTGTGCCAAAGATTGGATTTTTGGGAAATATTGTCTAAATATTGGTCAGTGATGAGTGTTTGATCTTAATGAAACAAAGGTATTTCCTGAGTGTTTGGTAGGCGACAAGATGGTTTATTTTTACTCTTTTGCTATTGAGTTGTTGTCCTGGAACTCATGCTTTTTAAACATTTGTGTGCAGATTTTCGGCATGGCAGAGAAGGAGATGGAATAGTGGAATACAGGATTGAGTTGTTCAACAAATAAGTTTTCTGCATTGTATTTTTAGTTGATGTCACAAACGAGTAATTTGCAGGGTAGTATTTGAATCCAATTTCTTTTCTATCTCAGCTCCAATAGTTTGAGCAATTAGTTTGGGTGCTTTCTTTGCCACGCACATTGTCTTCCATTCATTCATTTATTTTGGCTTTTCACACTTGCTTCCTTCTATTTCCATTAGCTCTCAAACTTTTATTTGATCAGACAACGCGGTTCAATAATACTTTCTGCACCTACACTTCTAGTTGGTGCCAATAATCTCTCCAATTTTGTTATTCGCCGTGCATGCATCAATTGGCTCTTCTTTGCCTATTTGGGTGAGTTGCTTTTTATTTTTTATGTTTTTTTTTTATTCTTGAATTTGTTTTTAACTATTTTAGTTCTTCATATTTTTTATTCAAATCCTTTTGAGTTTGGTTATTTGCATATGCATATGCATATGGTGTATCTTTGAGCCGATAATGAATTAAACAGTTGATGCATATGGCACACAACCCTCAAACTACAGAATGCCTGTTTGAAATTGCTTTATTGATTGACGAAATGCGTATGGTTGTTTTTTGTCAGCCTCGGTCTTTATATTGATTTAAGTGGAATGCGATATGATTAAAAAAAATTTAATTCCATTATGTCTATTTCTAATACAAGAGGCTGAGTTATGTCTAATTCTAATACAAGAGACTGAATTATGTCTAAATGAATTTTTTTCGAATTCCATTATGCCTAATTCATATCTATTATTTTAATAGAAAAGACTGTAAAAACAAGCCTTTTTTCTTTTCTTTCCAAAACGATGATAGTACATTCAGTACTTACTGATGTGCATTCTTCATATAGTAATCTGGCATTTTGAAATTGTAGCATTCATGAATTTTGTGGAAAAGTACTCTTGCTTCACATATCACTAACTTCACCAATTCCATAATAGAGATGGAGTGCAAGAAGACCTGTGTTTTGTATGTTGGTTCTAAAGTGATGGGTTTTGTATCATTTTCATTGTAGATTTTCATCAATGCTCCATTCTGGTACTATGGTTTCCGCTCTTGACTCAACGAACCAAAAGCAAGTTTGTTGTGGTACTTGAGACCTTTCTTAAGTAAGTCTTTTCCCTTCATTATTAGCCATCAAAGATCTGATTTTGACTCCATTATAAACTTGACATTTGAGAAATGAACGAAAATTGTGTATATTTTTAGGTAAATTCCAGCTGAGGAGATACCGATTAAGTATGGTGGTTTCAAGAGAGAAATTGACACCAAGTTCTTCTTCTCTAAAGATGGTTATGTTTTTGAGCAACTCAAAGCAAACCATAGAAATTGATGTAGCTCATGTACTAATAATTTTTTTTATTTGTTTGGATACCGAAAACTGAGGAGGATAATAACAGAAGTTTATTTGAGGCTGCTTTTTGGTTCTCTAACGCATTTTGCAGAGATCCTGGTATTTGATTGTTTGTTTTGTTTTTCTTTTCTGATTCTTTCAATTGTTTTGTATGTGAAAATTTTGTTGGGTAGACTTGCCCAACTGTTCGTGTAAGAATTTGATAGTAAAAGGAAATACATGTTATGGATTCAAAATCATAGATATGTATATATACATACCTGCCTCACTACCCTTATCTTCAACATATAGCACACGAACCAGTAGCTTTATTCTACAAGACTTTATCACCTGAACAAAACACCAAAACCCCTTTAACCAGGTGGCCAATTCACTAACTGTAACCGTGCTATGCTTACTCTGTTATGAAGTCTTGTGCTAACTTCTAAATGGAAGCGTTCATTTGTTAATGATGTTAAGGTGATAAAATTGATTTTGTTCTCATTTTGTGCCTGATTTGATATCTAATCAGTCAAATATAATGAAAACCAAGAGATAATTTTGACTGAATAGCTTAGATGTAACATTCACCTTACAAGAAGGAATTATATACAAATTACAATTGCGCCTAATAAGACAAGTATTGCTCCTAAAATAAGTAGTAAACCTAATAATACTACAGATATTACATAATATTAAAGATCACGGAATATTATAGAATATCTACATAAATAAGGTAAGTATGACTCACGCCAACACTCCCCCTCAAGTTGGCGCATACAGATCACGAATGCCCAACTTGTCAAGTGAGTCATGAAATGCCTTACTCGATACTGCCTTTGTAAGAACATTAGCTAACTGTTCTTCAGAGTGGACAAAAGGAAAAGAGATAAGCTTAGCATCGAGCTTCTCTTTAATGAAATGTCTGTCAACCTCAACATGCTTAGTTCTGTCATGTTGAACTGGGTTGTGAGCAATATCCACCGCTGCCTTATTATCACAATACAAATCCATGGCTCGTTTGGGTTTAAATCCCAAATCACTAAGTAAATTTCTCAACCAAAGTAATTCACAAACTCCATGAGCCATTCCTCTATACTCTGCTTCAGCACTTGACCTGGCCACAACCTTTTGTTTCTTACTTCTCCAAGTAACAAGATTACCACCTACAAAAGTGAAGTAACCAGAAGTGGATTTTCTATCCGTAACACAACCGGCCCAGTTTGCATCTATAAAACCACTAATATCTAGATGATTATGCTTTGAAAACATCAAACCTTTTCCAGGTGCAGACTTTAAATACCTCAGAATACTGATCACAGCTTTCATATGAGTTTCACTTGGATTATGCATGAATTGACTCACAACACTAACTGCATATGCAATGTCTGGCCGAGTATGTGAGAGATAGATTAATCTGCCAACTAACCTCTGAAAGCGAGCCTTCTCTGTAAGAGCTTGATTAGGGTACTCAACCAGTTTATGATTATGCTCAATAGGAGTATCATCAGGTCTACACCCTAGCATTCCTATCTCTGTCAACAAATCAAGCACATATTTTCTCTGGCACAAGAAAATTTCTGAACTCCCCTTGGCGACCTCAATCCCCAAAAAATATTTAAGAGAACCAAGATCTTTCATCTCAAACTCTGATGCAAGCAGATTTTTTAATCTTTCAACCTCCTCTAAATTATCACCAGTAATTATCATATCATTAACATAAATAATCAAGGCAGTTAATTTACCTTCACATCGTTTCAGAAACAATGTATGGTCAGAGTTGCTTTGCTTGTACCCAACACGATGCATACCTTGAGAGATCTTCCAAACCAAGCTCGTGGTGATTGTTTGAGTCCATACAAAAACTGATTTAACTTACACACAAATCTACCTCCTGTGCTTGCCTCATATCCTGGTGGTAGATCCATATAGACTTCTTCAGATAGCTCTCCATGTAAAAAGGCATTATTCACATCAAACTATTGCAAGGGCCAATCTAGATTAGCTGCTAGAGACATCAACACTCGAACAGTATTAATCTTTGCTACTGGAGCAAAGGTCTCCTCATAATCCGCGCCATATGTTTGAGTATATCCCTTTGCAACAAGTCTTGCTTTATACTTGTTCACTGAACCATCTGCATTGTGTTTGATAGTGTACACCCATCTACATCCAACAACTCTCTTTCCTTGTGGAGGTGGCACCAACTCCCAAGTATTATTCTTCTCCAATGCCTCCATCTCTTCATTCATAGCTTGAGACCATTTGAGATCCTTGAGACCATCCTGCACTTTACTGGGAACACATACAAAGGATATTTGATTCACAAAAGAAGCCTGGGATTTGGATAACCGGTGGGTGGATACAAAGTTAGCTATGGCATACTTAGACTTAACATCTAAACTTGGTTCATATTGACGAGGTGGTTTACCACGAGTGGACCTAGGAGGCAAAACATACACACTATCACCAATATCAGGGTTAGAAGAAACACCACTAACCTCAAGATTGGGACGCTCCTCAGGGATTGGTTGACAAGGGTTATCTGTATCTAAGAGGGGTGGACGAGCTTGGCCTTCGTGGAGGGTAGATGATTCGACAATTGTCTTTTCTGTTTCGAAACTTGAATGCTCTGTTCGACAGTTGCATGGCGAAGGGTAGACGATTCAACAATTGCCGTTTCTGTTTCAAAACTCGCAATGCTCTATTTGGCAATTGCCTTTTCCATTTCAGAACTGGTAATGCTCTGTTAGGCAATTGCCTTTTCTGTTTCTACAGGAGTGTCGTTGGCTTCAATGGGCTGAATTTTAATCTCACAAGACTTCTCTTCCAAAAAAGTGTGTTTCTCCCCTGAAGTGAAGGATTGATGGGAGAAAAGTAACATGCATCCTCATAAAAGGTGACATCCATGGTAACAAAAACTTTCTGTATATGAGGATGAAAACACTTGTAGCCCTTCTGATTAACACCATAGCCCACAAAAACACACTTTAATGCCCTAGCATCGAGTTTGGACAATTGATTCTTAGGAACATGGATGAACACAACACACCCAAAGACACAAGCAGGGAAATTAGAAAAGGAAGGGACTGACACATGATTTCAAAGGGCAGCATATGAGGTTTGACCATTGAGAACAGAGGAAGGTAAGCTATTGATGAGATGACAAGCAGTGAGAATTGCATCTCCCCAAAGATACTTAGGCATATGAGCACTAAATAGAAGAGACCGGGCTATGTCAAGAACATGACGATTCTTTCTTTTTGGCACTCCATTTTGTTCAGGGGTTTGAGGGCAAGTAGTTTGATTAAAGAGACCCAAGTAAGACGGGTATAATCATCAATAAACAAAACAAACCAATGTTTGCCAGACAAGGTTGACTCACGGGAAGGTCCCCATACATCAGAATGAATAAGCTCAAAAGGAAAAGAACTTCTAGTAGTACTCAAAGGATAACTAGTACGATGACTTTTAGCTAAGACACTTGACTCACAGTGCAACTTAGACTCATCAATGCCCAGAAACAAGGATGACATAGATTTCTTCATGACACTAAAGGAAGGATGTCCCAATCTCCGATGCCATAGCCATAATTCTTTAACTTGATTAGTAACCTCAGTTGAAATCAACGCTGCTTGGACTGCCTTCTCCAGCTTCATTCCGTCGAACATACAATCCAGATGAAATAGTCGACCCCTCATATAACCCCTGCCGATTATTTCCCTGGTGAGGAGGTCCTGAAAAATCACATACAACGGAAAAAATGTTACAGAACACCGAGATTGAGTATTAAGCTGAGGCACAGATGTAAGATGATGAGAGAGATCAGGGACATAAAGAACATCATGTAGTGTCAAAGAAGGGGTGAGACGAACATACCCTATTCCTAAAACAGGAAAAGAATCACCATTGGCATTGACAACAGAGGAAATAGAGGGTGGATTAAGAAAAAGAAGGAAACTACGATCATAGGTCATATAGTCAGATGCTCCAGAATCAATTATCCAAGTATTGCGACAAGTAAAACTATAAATTTTTTAAGCAACTCCAATCTTACCATTACCACCTCGACTTACGGATGCGGTATCCTTACCAGCAAAGTTGGTGTAATCTGGTTCTGTCACCGCATAATAATCTTGGTCTTGAACAAGATGAACAACAACTTTTCCCTTGGGTTTGTTGTCCTGAGGTCGGGCCTATCAAAGTAGCCTGCTTGAAAACCGACTAACCTGTAACAATTTGCTTTGATGTGGCCTGGATTCTTGCAGTAATTACAAGTCAGATTTGAGGAAAACCCTGGAGGAGGACCTTGAGGAGAGGGACGCAGAGAAGAAGGAGGCCAATTGCCTGAGAGTGACCGATTACTTGAGGGATTGGGTGGCTTTGATTGTATTGCAAGGCCTGCAACTTCTGAAATAACTATTCTAGTTCACTACAAGAGAAAATGTCATCGGCGACAACTCAAAGTTGTTGTAAAAAGTCTAAATTTCTCGCTGAATTGAAAATGCGACGACTTTGGGTTGTTGCAACCAGTTGTCGCCTTATGTGTTTTACTGATTGTCAAAAGCGACGAAATTACACGGTTGTCGCTTTTTCAATATGCGACGCAATCAGTTCCTCGCATATCAAAAATTGTGAGACACACAAGTGTGTTACAAAAAACTATATGAGAGACTTTATATTTGTTACTATTTTTAATATACGACGCTTCATTTACGTCGCATATTCCATCTGCGGGGCTTGCATTTTTGTCACATTTTTAATAAGCGACACAATTCGTTCCTCACATATGATATCTTGTGAGACATGTAAGTGTGTTACAAAATGCTATATATGAGATTTTATGTTTGTTACAATTTGTAATATACGAGACTTCGTTTATGTTGCATATGCCGTCTGCGAGGATTATATGTTTGATCAAAAATTTATATGTGAAACTTCTTTTTGTTGCAAAAAATAACTGCAAGGTTTTATTTTTGTTGCATATATTAATATGCGATACATATGTATTTGTTGTAGAAAATTATATGCGAGACTTTTTGTTTGTCTCGTATAATTTCATCGAGAAACTAATTGCGTCGTATATTGAAAAAGCAACAACCGTGTAATTTCGTCACTTTTGACAATCAGTAAAACACATTAAGCAACAACTAATCGCGACAACCCAAAAGTCGTCATATTTTCAATTAAACGAGAAACGATTGTTTGTTGCAAACAATTATAGATGTGGCTAGGTTGTTTGTCTCATTTAATAATAAGCGGAATGCAACAAATGGCTAAATATTTCTTGCTCAAATTTAATTATTTAATTAAAATTTTCAAAATAGTTTCAATATTAAAAAAAAACTTTATTAATAATATTCATCTGCAAATAATAATATTCGAAGACTTACTAAATCATAACCCAAATAAAGTCTACAAATATTCTACCCAAAAATAATAATAGTTAATAAAAAAGAATTGTTTACCAAGACTAGCTAAAACCTAAACTAATTATTGCTCAAAACCACTTTACGAATCAAAATTCATCATCTTCATCAAATTCCTCATGTTCCAAATTGTCTGCATTGATTGACACTATCTTCATCTCTTCGCCATCTGCATTACATAACAAGAAAGAGTCAAACTATTTATTCAAAGTTTAGTAGAAGTACAACTATCTTCTGTTAAAAAAAACACCTAAAATGGAAAATTTCAAACTGTGGTGATATAAATAACACCTAAAAGAAGAACTCAAATTTTAATTAGCAGTAGAATATTTAAATTACAGAACTACCGAAAGCTGTTCCATTACCTTTTCATCTGTTTCAAAGTGCTCCAACTTGGATAGCTTTCTGGTAGTCATTATCTCCTGAATATGACATCAAGGATGAAAAACTTTAGTTAATTTGAGGATTCGCCAAACTTTAGTTATCTGCAAATGATGCTTCACATTAAAAAGATAACAATATTGAACAACTGAGGACCTTAAATGTAGAAACATCTAACTCTGAGTAGGAACTGTAGGTAAATCAACTCTAACAACAAAAGGTAAAGGATAATCAATAAGTGTCAGTAAGTAAACGTATAAATAAAACCTTATTCATCCTACAACAGTAAGCCCTTATTCATCCTTACTATTAGCTACACAAGCACATATATAAAAGATAATCTCAAAAGTCCCTCATTCTAAGACAATAGATAGAGTGAAAAATGATCTGGTTTAAATAACTCAGAAAGCATTCTCTTTTAGCAGGAGGCAGACTCAGTGAATCGGGACATTGCCAAAAAGAGAAGAGACACCAAACATAGCACAAACCAATCCTAAAATTAGCCCTTTCACCATTTGGTCACACAGAAACCATTGATAAAACACAAAATTGCAAAGCAAAAACCATGGAGTTAGACACAACACCAGAAAACGTCACAGAGAACCATTTTTTATGGTCAACACTATGATCCAACTATACATGAAAATAATCTATAAACTGACGATAACAAAAGTAATACACACAACTAGAAAAATGAACAAAATCATGTAGGGTTTACTTTGCAGAAGCAAGGGTATTCCAAAGCATCCAAAATTTCAAGAATTTACTAAAGCTAAAAGCAAAATCCAGTAATAGATGCAAATCTCGGTGAAATTCAAAACAAAAACTTGCATGGCTTCCATGGATGAAGCATCTCATAGAACCAACCAAACTAGCAAACATTACAATCATGATAGGTTCTTAAAGACCTTTTGAGAAACATACCTTGCAAATTGAACACTGGAGAATTGACCGAAGAACACCTGTAATCTCCACTTCGACAAAAGAAAAAAAAAATCAAAAGTCAAATCAAGAAAATCGAAGAAATTGGAAAAGAAAAAACTAACATCATACATTCATACATACTCAACCTTATGGAGACGAGAGAGTAGTCAATTGTGTGGTGATCAAAGGAGCAGTATCCCTTTTATATTGCCTTCGATCTCGCTTGGGTTAAGAAGAATCCTAATTAGGACTCCTCTCTTTTCTCTAAACATCCCGCCTAGATTTCTCGCCGTTGAGAGAAGATTGATAGCTCGAAGAACATTTTGCGGCTGTTTGAGGGAAGAACGGGAAGCTCTGATTGAGTTCTTCCATAGGTTTAGATATTTATTTATGTTTTTTAATAAATTTATAGATAAATATTGAAGAAGTAATAAGTTTAATGGATTTTACGTCAACCATTGATTAAACCCTAAATCTAATGGACCACAATTAATGCCAAAATGTTTGATAACAAAAATGTTGTACGAGAGTGCAAGGGAAAAAAAAATGGAATCAGAATCGTAATTATGGAATTATAATTATAATTAGTTTTATATATGATACATGATTATGGAATCACAATCATAATTAGTTTGTGTGTGTGCGCTTGCGACAAAAACAAAAAAATAGCAAAAAAGAACATATGAAATTTCCCTTAAAAAAAAAAGGAACATTGAATCTCAGTGTCAAAAATATCAAACAACATAGATGATCTAATGATTCAATTGACTCGGGTCATAATCTCAGCGTTTGGTTTACTTCCTGACAGGTTTCGTTTTGGTGGATTAAAGGTTGTCTTGACATGTCGAAGATAGATTGAAAAAAATGTTAATGATTCATACGAGATATAAGTCTCAGCAATAGAACCTTCTGGTAATTCTTTATTGCGCACATATTTTTTATATGTTCCCACCACCCTATGAATTAAAAACAGTTACTTAGTTTATGAATGCACACTAGAAAAATATAAATAAGTTCAAAAAAAATAATATGCATTACCTCTCAATTGGATACATCCTACAGTATCCTATTGGGCCAACAAGTTTAGTCTCGCGTGGCAAGTGGACGACTGAATGAATCATGATGTCTAAGAATGCTGGATGAAAAATTTATCAATAAGCTTCGATGAATCTATTCTTCTTCATCTTGAAGGTATTTATAGAAATTACATATTGTAGCAAATAGAGAAGTAAACAAAATAAATATAAGTTGAATATGATTAGAATCAAATAGAGTACCTAATCAAACCAGTCTAAATAATATAATTCAAGTAGGAAAGATAAATTTCACCTCAACAAGAAAGTACAAACAATAGTAAAAACTTCATAAAGAGAGGATTTCTCTTCACCCAGATTTTCCCCTATGATTAGAATCATAATCTAATAAGGAATAGAGTACCTAGTCAAACCAGTCTAAATAATATAATTCAAGTAGGAAAGATAAATTTCACCTCAACAAGAAAGTACAAACAATAGTAAAAACTTCATAAAGAGAGGATTTCTCTTCACCCAGATTTTCTTGAGGGGATTACTCCTCACCCATATTCGTCTTGAGGGGATTTCTCCTCACACAGATTTATCTTGAGGGAATTTCGCCTCACCCAAATCCGCCTTGAGAGGTTTCACCTCATCTAGATTCTCGTTGAGCAGATTTCACTCGCCTCACCTAAATCGACCTTGAGAGATTTCACCTCGAGGTATTTTTCTCAAACAGATTGAGGTGCATCTCTATTAGGCCATTTCCCGACTAGAAACCGTTCTTAACTTTTACACCCCCACATAACCACCATATAGAAACCTTAGGAATAATCGAGTAACTTTTTGATTTTTTTCTCTTCTCACATTTGACAGATATTTGTGCATTTTATGGGGATATATCTCAAATATCTAATATATCGGAGAAATTTTCAAAAACCGTGGAAGATAAGATATTTTTCCTCTATAATATATCAGTAGGTTGTGAGAAAGTTCAAGTTGTCACATAATCATTAAGCGACAACCCTTAGATGTCGTCACCTAATTGGTTTTTTGTGACAAAATTAAAGTTGTCTCATAAACATTAACTGACAACTCGTACAAGTTGTCGTCTAATTGGTTTTTAGCGAGGAAGTTCAAGTTGTCACACAAACATCAAGCGACAACCTGTAGAAGTCGTCACCTTATTCGTCTTTTGCAAGAAAATTGAAGTTGTCACATAAACATTAACTGACAACTCGTAAAAGTTGTCACCTAATTGGGTTTCAGTGAGGAAGTTCAAGTTGTCACATAATCATCAAGCGATGACCAGTAAAAGTCTCCGCCTAATTGGTCTCTAGTGAGGAATTTCAAGTTATCACATAAACATTAAGCGACAACCCATTGAGATCATCGCCTAATTGGCATTTTGCGATAACATTAAAGTTGTCACATAAACATTAACTGACAACTCATAAAAGTTGTCACCTAATTGGGTTTCATTGAGGAAGTTCAAGTTGTCACATAATCATCAAGCGACGACCAGTAGAAGTCGTTGCCTAATTGGTCTTTTGCAAGGAAATTAAAGTTGTCACATAAACATTAACCGATAACTAGTAGAAGTCGTCGCCTTATTAGTTTTCAGTGAGGAAATTCAAGTTGTCACATAAACATTAAGCGACAACCCATAAAAGTTATTGCCCAATTGATTTTCAGTGAGGAAGTTAAGGTTACCACATAAACATTAATTGACAACTCACAGAAGTTGTCGCTAAATCAGTCTTCACCGACAAAAATATGGTTGTCACATAAACATTAAGCGATAATTCTCAGAAGTCGTCACCTAATTAATCTTTTGCGAGGAAGTTAAAGTCGTCACACAAACATTAGCCGACAGTTGGTAGAAATTGTTGCCTAATTGACATTTTGCGAGGAATGGGGTGTCGCATAATGTCAAATGGGCGACAACTGTCAATTTGTCGCAAATACCTATTTTATGTGACAAATTGGTTGTCGCAGATGGAATCATGTGCGACAATTGAAATTTCCTCGCATTTGCCAAGTTTTTGCGACGAATTTTTGGTTGTCACAATGAAATTCCTCGCTTTTGCTATTTTCTCTTGTAGTGGTTCCAGCCCTCTGGGTCTCATCTTTGAGAATATAAGCAAAGGCTTGCTGCAAGGTTGGTGTGGTAATCCGGCGAAGCAATTTGCTCCTTGCATTCTCAAATATTGGATCTAGGCCAGCCAAAAAAAAATGAACTCTCATGAGATCCTGCTCCTCCTTATAAATCTTGACATCATCCGGGCACTTCATGCGACATTGACGCATTTGATCAATTTCTTGCTAAATCCCCTTTAGTTTTACAAAATACATGGCAACTGGTTTTCCATCTTGTGTCATACGGGAGGCTTGAGTGCTGAACTCATAAACCTCGGCAAAATCAGTTCCGTTGAAGTAGATCTCCTTAAGGCTTTTCCAGATTTCTTCAGCTGTATTACACCCCATAATCATCTATGAAACATCTTCAGTCATGGATTTGTAAAGAATAGAGGTTACTGAGCCATTTGCAGTCTTCCATTTTGAATAATTGTTGGCTGCAATTGGTGGTTCAGTAATCGAACCATCAACATAGCCCACCTTATCGATTCCACAAAGGTGAGCCTCCATAATCTTCTTCCAGGTTCGGTAATTAGAGCCATTGAGCTTGACACCTCCATAACTTCTAGTTGAATCATCTTTAATGGAGAGAGAAATTTGGTTGGAACCATGAGAAGTCTCACCATCTCCATCTTGCTTGATCACGGTCGAAACGTCTTGATATTTCACCATGGTGAATACGCAGCGTAAGGAAAAACAACAAAGTATTTGGAAATATAAGAAGGCAACGGTGATGAAAGGATCAAAGGACAAGGAACAAATCTAATCACAAAGAACGAGGGTCAAGGATCAAAGAACAATGAGTCAGAGTGCAGGATCGGATCTCTGCTTTGATACCAAGTCAAATATAACGAAAACCAAGAGATAATTTTGACTAAATAGCTTAGATGTAACATTCACCTTATAAGAATGAATTATATACAAATTACAATTGCGTCTAATAAGACAAGTACTACTCCTAAGGTAAATAGTAAACCTAATAATACTACAGATATTACATAATATTACAGATCAAGGAATATTACAGAATATCTACATAAATAAGATAAGTATGACTCACGCCAACATAATCTAGAGTTTAGATGGTAGAAGAGATGGAACTCAGAATATCCCAACCATTGTTAAATTCATAGTGTTAATCTTCATTTTAGGTCAAGAAGGGGGTAGCATGAGCAAGGAAGGCACATAAAACATGGGCAAAAATCGAGTAGCTTCAAACAAAGAAAGAAACTTGTTTCTTGGGGTTATTCTCAAGTATATAATAGAACACCAAGACCTTATATGTGAGAGTTCAGTTATAAAGAAATCAATTGATAATTGTTATATAACTAGAATGCAGTTATATATTACCCGCAGCAAAGCGCGGACTCTCTAACTAGTATTTATCGATATTCTAAATTTTTTACTGAATTATGTGTAGTAAATTATCGATTATGAGGCTGCAAAAAGTGGAATTAATTAAGGGTATGGGACAGATTGGAAATACCGTGTTACAGGACACGTGGAGTGGATTATAGTTTATAAGCAAAGGGAGAAGCATGTACAGCTGTCGGTTGTTGCCTTCAAGAACTTCCGAAGCCCACCATGGTTTTCTACTTGGCGACTAGCTTGACGAAGAGCCGTTGCCGGTTGTTTTAACCGGGAAACCTGCTGCTCCCAGTCAACTTCTAGGTCCTATTGAAAACCAATACAATAAACTCACAACATAACTGGGGAAATATGGAGATATATTTGGACATACGTAGTTACGTACCAGTACAGGGCGGAGCCATCCTATTAGTGCTTTCGCCTTCCCTAGATATTCACATTTGTATTTAACGTACTAGTTGGAGATGGGGATGAAAACTATGCAAAAATTGTGCTCAATTTGGTACGTGACAAATTTCACTCTTGTTTGGTTTTGGAGAAGAATCCACGAATATGATTTTCATATGAAGCCGTATCTCATTTGCTTTCAAGAAGCAATAATTTTGCAGCATAATTAGACTTGGAAAACTTTAGGTGGTGCCGTGGTGATGATTTAATGAATGAATTACCCTGCCAACTAAGTAAATCTAAGAGTTTTGATAGGTGAAACGAAACCAGAGGCGTGAATTTGGAGGAGATGATGGAACAAAGAGAGAGAGACTGGCAGTCTGGAAAATGGTTGACTTGACGGTCAGAGTGGAGCCCAAACCCCATTACCATCGTTGAACCTTGGTCGGAGGTGGTGTCAGTAACCTCCTCTTCCTTTTCTTTTCCTTTTTTTTTTCTTTTAATGAGAAAAATAATTCTAAAATACAATCTTGATCTTTTCTAAATCGGACACTAACATGTCAAGGTTAAAAGCAAGAAAATTCTTCAGGCGGCAATTAGAAGACCCTTACGCTTTTATTAGTTATTATACCTACTCTTTAGAGTAGCCAAAGAACAACAACGAAATTTGATTCACAGGAAATATATGATGAAGTTGATGTTATCAAACAATAGTAATACTCCTGGGTTAGAATCTCCTTCAACAATAACTCTCTCTGGACACCTTCAATCCTGCCATGAGACCAAAACCCTCAGCTTGCAATTTATTGCCCTGCCTGAATTTTAAGAACCAGCAGCCAAGGGGCAGCATTGTCAGACTCATACCTAATGCCATTGTCCTCAATGAACAGAGATTCGTTTTGTTTTGCAGCTTTGCTTTTTCATTTTCAAGGGAAATAGTAAAAACCATCATGTATATGCCCCTTTGCCTTTAATCACTTTCATTTGCTTAATAAATAGCTCCTGCGTCGCAATTATACTGTACACCAAAATTATTGTACCAGACAAAAACGTAATAATGATAAATTATTGTAGAAAGTAGAAACTATGTCCAAAATTTAGAAGTTGTCAGTATCATTTAATCCGGTCTTTATTTAGTAAGAAAATTTTTTTGAGTTGAACTCATAAATTAGTTATTATGTATGTATAATAAATTATTATATAATAAAAATCGGATATGTTAAAATAGTGTTCTCTGATTGTGATTATAAGAAACGTCAATAACACTCATACTCCAAGCCTCCAATATTGGATGCTTCACTTGTACTTACTTGGGGTATAAGCCATGCAAACTTGTCATATCAAAGCTTTCTTTAAAAAAAAAAAAATTGATAGACAAAAAGAAAAGAAAAGGTATACCAATTTGAGCTATCTTCACGGAAATAGGAAGATATTTTAATAATAAAGTTGTGATGGAAGATGAAATTCATAGTTACCTTGGGAAAACGTTGTTTCACGTGATTGATTGAGTATATATAATCACCTAAGATCGAATCTGTTTTTTACCATAATATTTTGCTTATTCCATGATGAAAAGGTTAGTGAACTTCTACAACCAAGAAAAAGATAATAAGATATTTTACAATTTGAATTTAAAGGCCTTCAAAAAAAAAAAAACAAAATAACTTATTTAGCTATAGACATTGGAATCAAAATTCATATGATTTTTTACTATACTCGGTTTTTTTTTTTTTGCTGAAGAGCTAAGTATGACATTAGTACATGTGAGTTGTTTAGTAACTGTTTACATGTTTCACCGAGCAAAACAACATATTCATTAAAAATTAAGAAAGATGAATCACACAGCTTAACCAAAATAAAATAAAATCAACCAATCAAATATCCAACATATTTCATAGGTCGAAATGCGCCCGATGGACCAGTCTCATTGTCCCAACGGCTTTCTACCGGTCAAGCTCAGAGGCTCGAGCCTACAATGCTGCAATCCAGCATCCAATCAAAGTGTACTAGTCAGGCTCAAAGGATCAAACCCTGTTAAACAAAAACGGAGGATCCTAGCTATGTGACGGTTAACTATCAAACCCTGTTAAACAAAAACGGAGGATCCTAGGTATGCCTTGACCTTTTACTTTATCCCTCTAGGTCAAGGATCAGAACTTTTGTTTCCATATGACCCCAATAATATATGGTACGATTAAACAGTGTGATTTGAGAGAGAAAGAAAAAATTTAAATGCAATTATTGTATGACGTGATATGTTCGACTTATCAACTTCAATTGTCTAGTTAGAAATCAAACTATAAGTTATAACAATACCATATTCTACGCATCACATTGAAATATAGCTTCTCCCAACTCTATTTTCATATCTTTTGTTTTATTTTATTAGTCTCTCGTTAGATTAGATCATCTTAACATTTTAGCAGTAAGTATTAATTAGTCACTTAACCGTTACTTTTATAAATATTCATTGCTCTTAATCCTATTGTTATCTTTTTTTTTTTTCTTTTTTAATAAAGAGCTTGTGCGGCTGTACTCAAGCCTTGATTAATGAAACTGTTGAATACAAGAGGGTGACATTGAGCCTAAACCCCTGTTTACAATAAGCATCTAGAGTATTTTCTGAAATAATATCAGAAATCTTTACAGGAGACTTGTATTCTAACAAGCACCAACTAGCAAAGAGTGCACAATTAGCTACTCTATTCTTAATCCTACTGTTATCTTTTCTTAAATGCCTATGTTGTGAAAGATTTTTTTTTTTTTTTTTTTCGCTTGGAGTTTGTCTGTACGAAAGAAAAACTACAACTAAGAAGAACACGACCACCTGGAGACGGAGCCAATTAGACCTTTTGCCTATATATTAAACAAAGGTTAGACAACCAAAAGATAGAACAGTAACAACATTTATGGCCTGAAAGAAACAGAAGAATACCCAATAATAACTCCAAAGAATAACCTTCAAAATATGGTTCTTTGTATAAATTTGTCTATAATACATGACATTTACAGTTACAACCAAATGAAGCTATATTTTCAATTATATATAGGAGAAGTTGGACTTAGATCATTTGCTTGTCCAAATAGAGAATTTACCCTTTTTTTGGCAATATATAGTAGGATGATTAGTTTGTGTAGATTTTCAATACCCACATCCACATGGAAAACTTTTTAGCTTTCTGAACTGAAGTTAAAATCGGTTTATTGTATAGTTGTCACAATTGTCATACCATTCATGCTCTAATATCTTGTCATTACATTCGAACTTGTGCAGCCACTTGATACTTCTTTTGGGTGAAAGAAGATGCTGTCATCTGGTCCAAGAACAATTGCGACTGGTCTTTTATTGTCATTAAGATACTCTAATCTCTCTTGTTGTTGTTGGTATTTTTTTGTTCCCTATTTTTCTTATTTTTGTGGCAAGTTATACACTCCCTACTTGAGGATCATATAATTCTTGAGTCACATTAACGAGCTTGTTCATATATTTTCACCCACTCGGCCACTCCCATACCCATAAGATGTACGTGGAACAAGTAATGTCGAGCTCAAAGTGCACATGTCCATAATGCTACAATGCAGTCCCAACAATTCCCTAGTGACTGAGGACCAAAGGCTCAAGCCTAAAATCGAACATCTCAAATCAAGTTGTACTAGTTCGGTTCAAGGGTTCCAGTCTATAAGACAAGCTCACAAACCCCAAGCAGCCCTTTGTTGAATTCTCTGCGATCGTCACTCGTCAGCAATTAAGGACTCTTGGTGTCTTGGTCCTTGACATCTATACTCAAATTCGGCTTTTAGAATCAATAAGATTTCTTAAGAACTCTGATCAACGCCTTTGTTTATGTAAATTGATGATCCAAAATTTTCCTATGAATCCCATTATATATAGTCCCTTAAATTGTAATTGTATCACTTGCTATGTGATGAATGTACCACATGATACTTTCGACCTACAAATCACAGATATTCATTTATAAAATTCAAACCGATAATACTTGTATGTTATGAAAAGAAGCCACAATCTGCTGGCAATATTCACTACTAGAAAAACCCCCCAATGCACACAGATGACATGCACACGGATATTCACACGGACGTAAATCTGTGTGAAAAACATTGCAATACACACATATATCCGTGTGAAAAGTTCATTCACACAGTCATCCGTGTGAATTATTTTCTGAAAGTGGGGCCGCAAAAATTCACACAGTCATCCATGTGAAAACCCTGTATATGTGTCAGAAATTCACACGGATTGCCGTGTGAATTAGAATTGACACACCAAAATCCATGTGAATTTCATTTCAAAATAAATAAATAAATTATTACATAAAATTGTACTCATATTTGGCACATTATTTCTGATAAATATTTGGTTCACACGAATATCCGTGTGAATTTTTTTTAAACGCTTTTTGCAATTGAACACACCTCTCTCTCTCTCTTTCTTTGGGGAATTTTTTTCCTGCAAATTTCATAGACCCACTTTATTTAACTTCAATTTATCAACTTCCTAACTTATTTTGAATTTTTGAATTTTATTGTTTTTCTCTTTAAAGCATGAGTGGATAGAGTTTAGGTTGGTATATATTATTTAATATTCATACTTCCTTTTTATCGTTTACTAGTGGCTAAGAAGGGGCTGTAAACAATTGTTGCGAAAGAGGGAAATATCTCTATAGCTCCTTCAAATTCTGCCGAACAGAGACTCAAAAAATGGGTTGTAGACTATCAAATACACTGCGAGTCCCTATTTCCATTTCTTCTTTTTTCACTCCAATCACCTATTCCCAATCTCCCTCTGTAACACCCGAGGTAAATTTGTTTAAATTTAATACATTATTGTAATATTAACTAACTTTAGAAAATACATGTGAGCCCCGGAAAACTTTATCAGGATAAGGAGAGATCGTTTGGAATAGATTTTACGATCTCGGTAATTATTAAGGTCCTCGGGAATAATTATCGAAATTTCTCATAAAGTCTTCAAAATTTGGACTATGTGATAATGTATGCGTTGCGATGAGTCCGTGAGAATTCTCGGGGAATATTTCAGATACCCGAGCTAATTGTTACAAATATTGGAAGTTTTGGGATTATGAAAAATATTAAATGGAAAAAAAAAATTTCGGTGGTGTGATCCTAGCCATCTAAAATATCCACCGCTCCATCTGAGCCGTCCAAAGTCATTTAAAAGAGAGGATATAAGGCTGGAGATCGAAGGAACGCAGGGATGGAGAGGGATAGGGAGAGGGAGAGAGAGAGATGGCTCCAGAAGGTTCACAGCTGTTCGACCCGGATTCTCGACCCGGTAACCCGCGAAGGAGATCCGACGGAATCTCCTCCGTCTGGCCACCTCACGACAGCGCACCGGCACCTATCGTTTCCTCTTCTCGTCGCCGATGTCCTCCTGGGGTCAGACCATTCAGCCGATAGCTTTAGGAAGAGAATCGACGCCGTGAAGCTCTGAGTTCCCCGGCGGTTCCTCCGCTGTTTCTGGCACCACCGCAAGTAGGAGCTATGAGAAGAAGAAAAATGGAGAACTGATCGATGGAAAATGCTCAGATCTCTCTCTCTCCCTCAGTTGACCTCATATATGAACTCGTGATGCCAAATCCCCCGGTAACCTGGGTTTCAATTTTCTCTCTTTAATAACTCTTGTAGATCTGCCTGATGTTGTTGGTTGGTATAAGATCTTTCAAACCCAGCAGAAAATAGAGCCAAGAAGTTTCGATATTTCTCAACAAACTCACTGTAAGTCTCTCTTTCTCCATCTCTGCCCAATTTACATTATTGTGATTGCCTTCCTAGATTTTCTGCACTTCTTACTACTTCTCTGATCGAAAGTTTATTATTTTTCCCGATTTGGTGCCTGCAGAAGAATCCGTAACAGATCTACAATCGAACCCACTAACTTCGGTTTTGCTTCTAGATTTGGTCAATTTCCTGCTTTTTGGGTACTAGATTTCCGGTCTCGGAAACTTGTATATCAGCTCATGCTTTACAGACCTGCGACTATATCTGTTTTGCTTCTTCTGTGAGATTAGTGTTTGAATCGGACGAGTTGGCTCTGCCTCATGGATTTGGTGGTATTAATGAATTCAAATGGACCGGAGTTTTGGTGGTATTGGTGACAGGAGATGTAGTGGTATGGGAATGGACCGGAGATTTGGTGGTATTGGTGACAGGAGATGTAGTGGTATGGGAATTGAAAGGACAATAAATTGAGGGACCAAACAATAAATATGTAACTGTAATTAATTTAATAAAATTCAATCAAATATATTATATTTGGTACACACGGATCTTTTCGGTTATGGATATAATTGCTGGAGTTGTGATTTATGTGGGACCCAGCAAAAGCATTCACACGGATTAGATAAATCTGTGTGAAAGTAGTATTAGCAACGCCAGCAATACGTACGGATTATTAATCCGTCGTTGTACCGTGTGTATTGGTGTTTTCACACGGATTTCTGTATGTAATACTATCATTTCACACGGATTCTCATCCGTGTGTGATGGGGGGTTTTTCTAGTAGTGATTGCCGCATGTGTCCCATTGGAACAACGAATAGATGTAAGCTACTCCAAAGTCTTAATGCATCCTCGTATATTTTGTTTTTCTTTATTAGAGGTTCCATATATGACAAATGTTTGCTAACAATAAGCAACTATTACTCACGTAACCGTTATTTTTCCTAATCATTGCTCGTAATCATCCTCGATAACTTTAGCATCAAAGTGTACAGAATTGACATACTACGATTGAAAGTTTAGGCTCTAATGTCTGAAATACTCTGGTATTGACCTTGTAATGTCGCTAAAAATATTTATTTTCTAAAGAAAGAAAAAGCAAGAAACTTCTAACGAAATAAAAATTCTTGGGTTCCTTCTCCAAAATGAAAAAAAGATTATGAAAATGACATTGTTTCAAATGTTGATGTTGGAAAAACTTTTGAGTATTGATTGATAGAGAAACGCTATAGAGCTAACTGGTTAGCTTCATATCAAGAAACTAACCATATAACTTTTAAACTTTTAAGTCACATAGAATATTCAATTTTTAGATAAACAGATCACTTTGGTAAATTTTCAATTACATTGATGATGGTTTGAATAATCCTCACAATGTAATTTGAATAATACTATGAATCTCACTCGGATATTGGTGAAATTACAGACTTTTTAGTTCAAAAGAAAAGAAAATCCCGAAAGGACAACCAAAAAAAAAGAAAAGAGAAAAAAAAAAAAAGCAGAAAAGATGCCACGTAGTTGATCTGTGCGATGGCGTTTGTGTAATTTCCACGCGGCAATTTCTTTTTCCGCATTCGGCTTCGGACCGAATAAAAAAGGCGATGAGACGATAACAAAACGGTGAGAGAGGAAGAAAAACCAGAGCGAAATAAGAAGAAGAGGAAAGTGATCGGAGAAACAAAGAGAGAGAGAGAGAGAGTCTAACACCATCTCTCAACCCAAAAATGGAGACCCAACAAAACTGAAACCACATCCTATCAACCCCTTCCTAATCTGAGAAACCCTCAAAAGGAGGTGGTAGAAGAGAACTGGTAGAGCGGCCAAAACCCACCACCACCACCACCACCACCACCACCATCATCATATCTGTTCATAAGAGAGGCCCTCTCACCTACCTACCATCTCCTTTTCTCTCTCTTTCTTTGCTCTTTGGTTATCTATATATCTTTTCCGGTTTTTCTTTCCGATTCGAATCCCCATGCGGCGAGCAGGCAGAGCCACCGCGGCGGCAGCCAACAACCAATCACCGGCATCATGCAAGAAGCCCAGGGCGGCAGCCGCAGCCCCGAAAACGACGCCGTCTTCGTCGCAGCAGCAGCAGCAACCGCAAATCAGATTCCGCGGCGTGCGGAAGCGGCCGTGGGGCCGATTCGCCGCCGAGATCAGAGACCCGTGGAAGAAGACGCGTGTCTGGCTCGGGACCTTCGATTCCGCCGAGGACGCGGCCAGAGCGTATGATGCCGCCGCCCGATCGTTACGGGGGCCCAAGGCCAAGACCAACTTCTCCCTGCCCTGCGATCCTTTCTACGGCGGCGATTTCAACGACGACGCGATTTGCTCTAAGATCGATGTGATTCAGGCCAGCCGGCCGACCTCCAGCAGCCTCAGCAGCACCGTCGAGTCCTTCAGCGGACCGAGGGTCAACTCCGGCAAGCCTCCTCCGATGAAACCCACGCAGCGGAGACCGGTGTATCCGGTTTCGCCAGAGGACTGCCACAGCGATTGTGACTCATCTTCCTCCGTCGTCGACGACGGTGACGATTGCGTCCTCACGTCGTCTTTCCGCAAAGCCCTGCCCTTCGATCTGAACATGCCGCCGCCGATGGATGGTTTTGATTTCTCCGGCGACAACGTGGATGATCACGATCTTCAAGCCACCGCGCTCTGCCTCTGATTTTACATGGATCTAAATAATGGTCCCTTTTAATTTCCATCTTCTACCATATTTTCTTCTCCGGAATATCTTATGAAGAAAAAAAAAAAATCTGGTACTGGTGGGTGAGAGAAGAATTTGAGTTTTCTTATCTTTGTTTTTGTTGTTACATCTGCTCTGTTAGAATATTGTTCTTTGTTGTTGTTGTAGAATAGCATCTGGGTTTTCTTCAACTTTGATGGGCTCCGGAATATCATCATCATCATCATCATCATTATCGTCTGTACTATTAAAGCTAATATAGATCTGGTTACAAATTGGTGGATCCGACTTCTGGGTTTGCTTGCCCTCTTGATCAGATTCACTCTCATCATCACCCATCTTATATTTTTCCCCTTTTCTGTACAAAAACATTATCTAAATCTAAAAAAAAAAAAAAAATTATCTCTAATCTTATGCTGTAAAGCCTCCTCATTTTGATTGTTCTTTTGATCTTGATCCTCCTTGTTGGCATTTGCATAAGTGCATAACATTCAATTATGAGAAACGGGTGTAGAGCATTGTGGGCATTTGTGGTTGAAGGGGGTATTTTATGCATGTTGAATTGAAAATATTATTGAAAATTGTGATGGTAGGATAAGAACAAAGTGACATTAGGTGGTGATTTGTGAAGAATGGTCATAATAATAAATGGGAAAGAGGGGAAGGAAAGGGTATGGAAGAAGTAGAGTATAGAGGAGAGGAGGTGGGGGGTGCACTTTGTTTGGTGAGGATACATCTTCATCTTGATAGGGTTTTTGATAAGAACCATTAAATTGCACATGTGATGCCAGATTCTTTTGCACTACTGGTTGGTTGACAGGTTGAGTGTCAAAATATATCAAATATATCCCCCAAACCCCAAGAAGACCTTGCAGACTGCACCCTTGCCCCTAACTTTTGCAGAATAATGCAGAAGATGGTGTTTAGGGTTCCCCCCTCACCTCACATGGGTTTTCTTTTTCTTTTCACTCTCCTCCAGAAAGAAATAAAGAAACGAGGAAAAAAATAAAAGGAAAAGAAAAAGAGACCCACATGTTTATGTGTGTAATACTGTTATTCTTGAATTTCTTGTATAAGCAATAGTCTACAAGGCACAAGCTTCCATTGCATAGTTCCAACTTCCAACCCTGGAGTACCATCCTAGTAGGTGAGTTAGGAACATCTTTTTTTCTTTGTTGGACTTTGAGTTCAACTTAAGTTGCTTGTTCTTTGGATTCGTTTTGGTTTAGGTGTCTTCTGATACCATTTTTCTTATTGTTGCTCTGTGGTGAGTGTTAGTTGTTGGAAAGACGTGGCAATTGGTCTTGTCATGTCTTATGCATAAAATGATTCCCATAAGTAGGTTCCTAGTTTCTTTTGCTCATAGAGATTTTCACAAAAGTGAAATACAAATTGGCCCTTTAAGTTGAATTTTACATGTATTTGGGGTTTTCTTTTGCGTTTTACCAACAAGAAAGAGAATCACAAGGTGTTTTCAAAGGAGCAATCCCTAAAGGACATTTTTACGAGTCATGCATGAAAAATAATGCGCTCGTAAATAAAATGTTACGTGCATGTTAAGAAATTCTTATTTTGTAAGAGTTTAAAGGGTCACGTTAATTTTTTAAGCAAATTTATTTGAATAATACTTTACTTGAAGACATGCATGAAAAATGATATGCTCGTAAATAAAATGTTATGTGCATGTTAAGAAATTCTTATTTTGTAAGAGTTTAGACAGTCACTTTAGGAACAATCTTTTAAGGAAATTTATGTAAATAACAATTTACGTGAAGACATGCACAAAATGACATTCTCATAAATAAATTTACATGTACGTTACGAAATGTAAAAAATTCGTTATTGTTTATGTAAATGGTCTATGTTGGGTTTCCATTGAAAGATTTTTAATTGACCTTGAGATATTTTATTTGGGGTCTCCTTATTGAATCACATTACCTGACCTCTTTCTTTTTGGACGATTCCACAGTTTTATCCTCTGCAAAACCAAAAAATGAACAAGAATACAAAATTTTAATCAATTCCAATAACCAAGCACCAAACCTTACATACGTCTAATGTCTTAGTAGTAGAAACTCCAGGTCTTTGTGATGCATACATGCCTCAAGTTTGGTTTTTAGATCTTCCAAGTGAAAGGTGAGTCTAGGACTTTGATTAATTGTATCAATGAATGTTTACTCCATACCTTGGAGGATCAAGTCGATCATGACCGATATCTAAAACCTTGTTCTCTATATCAGTTTCATAATTCATACACACTAAACTATTTTTTGTGGCTGATCGATTGGTAAACATCGGGCACAAGATTTCCTTAAGTGGCTTTTGGACTAAACTTTGGGGTATTTGAGATGACCTAAACTTTGGGGTATACCCTCTCCAGATTCCAAGTTGTAAGGTGTAAGCTGCTCCACTAGATACATCCCAATCTAAATAGCAGAGTAAAAGGAGAAAGTAAAATCCTACGGCCATAATTCTTATCTTCCTCTCCAAAACCAAGTTGAACAGTCCAAAATACTCGTCTGTGTTTTCTCGAACACTAAAGACGTCAATAAGCTTCGAGCTTCGAGCTTCGAGCTTCGAGCTTCGAGCTTAGCCTTTTTCCCTCCTACAAATTAGGTTCTGGGTTCCTCTGAATCGTTTCCCCAACTCAACGATCTCAATTAGAATGCGCCATGAACCGACTTAGAGGCTCAGGGAAGCTATTTTCTCAGTCTCTGCCCCAATTAAGGACTAATATGAGGCATAGAGCTCTGAGATCATGGACTGCTGTTCAGGACACTTTTTTTTCAACCAAGGTAATTGCTTTTTTGAATTTCCAGGGTTTTCTTCGAGTTTGAGGAATTGGGTATCCATTGGTTTTCATGTTCTCTGTTTGTGAATGATTTTCAGGATGTGTTTGAAAGTCATAAGGTGGTGTTCACAGTTGGAACTTCTATAGCTTCAGTTGCCACAGCATGGATTGGTGAGTTCTTGTTTGGTTGCCTTTTGATTCTCAATTCCAGTTTGCTTTTTTCTGCATACATGTTTCTTTTGTGATCACCAAATTGATAAAAAGGGTGTGACTTTGCACCATGGATTTAAATTAATTAAGCAAACTATGTGGGAATGAGAGTGGCATTCCACTTCAATTGGGGATTGAAATATTGGCAGACAGTGAGGTTTTAATTTGTTTGAAGCCCTCATTCAAACAAGTTTGTTAAAGTGTGTGTGATTTTTAGGGATAGAGATTTTGCTTGGAGGAGGCTGAACTGAACCTGAGTAGTTTTTAGTCCAAATTATGTTTTGTTTGTTATAATATAAACTTCAAATGTATGATCTTTTCTACTTATAGGTGACTCTAGTACTAGATTTTTGTAGTGGCAGATTAATTGTAGTGTAATGAATTACTGATCATTCCCCGATATGTATGAACCTTTTGGGATATTCGAGAAACAAATAATTCGTTGTTTATTTTCAGTGATGCATTGAGTTGCAAATATTTTCCTTGAATCTTATTAATATCATTTCTGTTCGGTGACCTGTTGGAAAGGGTGTCTTATTTAATACACATCCGGTGATGGATGCAGGATATACTGTACGCCACTTACATGATACAAGAGTTGATCGGAGGCTTGAGTCGATTGAAAAAACTGTAAGCACAGTATTGGAAGTTATTGACATTTGGCTTCCAAATCCTTCATACCTTGTAACAGTGATTATATTGTTCAATTCTAAAGAGACTTTTTTTTTTTGTTACAATTTTAAAGAAACACTTTTGGCTATAAACAAAGATTTCTGTTAGCTCTACTTATATATGCCTTGTTCTTTTGTTTTCATCCATTTCTGATATTATCATTTTGATGATGCATCATAGAAGCAAGCAGTATAGATTTAGTTTATCCGTGCAACCAGAATCTACATTTACTTGATTGTTTGGTTCACTAATGCTGGTTAGAGTATATTTTCTCTACAGCTCACCTTTTCTTGTATCTCTGGCAGATAAAAGAAAATCATCATATTAAAGAATCAGAAATAAGAGAAGTTATTGGTTCTGGAAGTATCAGTCTTTCTTCATGCATAGCCACTGCTGGAACCACTTTGATCATCGGGTTTGTTCTTAAATCATATTATGAAGCTACATATTTGAATTATTCAGAGTTCTTATGATTTACACTACCGTTCTAGTACTCACTCTAGTAATAATGTTAGACAATAATTTGAAGAGCTCTATCAAGTCCACCCAGAGGTTATGGAGTTGTGGGAGTCTCACATGAAGTGGTCACTAAACAATGATGGGATAGCTTTCCTCAGAGGTTTAATTGATAAGAGTTGAGGTGCCCTTGGAAGTTAAATTAAGTGATATCATTTTGTTCTTGTGATAGATCAGATAAAATTTGAATTCCTGTTCTATGCTAGTGGTAGTCTCTAATGGGGATCAGAGTAAAAACTTGGAGAAGAATTATTTTCTAAAAATCGAAAACAGAAAAGGCATAGAGATGCTTAAAAGTTGGAACAAATTATATAAACAGTAATTTGCTCGAGTCAGTCGTGCCATTACCTCTTAGTCTATTACAGTATCACTGATAGGTAGTTTGTCTATCCTCCTGATTGTATATTCATTCTTCTTTGTTGCTGCACTTTTGGTTTCTAGCAACTGAGGCTTAGCTTTTTGACTGTCTTTGATATTCTTATGTTTCAACTTCTTTAACTGAACTGCAGCTATGCTTTGGGTTGGCGAGGTGGAAGGTGGTTTGCAAATAAGCAGTTCAGAAAGGAGCAGATGAAGTTGCTAGGGCATGTTAAGCCTAAAAGGTGGCAATTGCTTAGGCAGCGGATACAACAACCTAAAGGATGGCAATTCCAATTTCTTAAAAGACCATTACTCAAACACAAAACACCAGAAAATGCAGTCAAAACGTGTGAAAAGATCAAGGACACTCAAACTGCACATAATTTGGAGAATCCTGTTAATCTTGTTAGCAAACAGATGTCATGACAGGTTCTTGGTTTACTGAGATAGTTTCCTATTTGTTTGAGGTCGGTTTTTGTATCCTGTAAAATGGTATTTGTCATAGTGGGAATATAAGTTATAAGAGTCATCGATCAATAGGAATTGAACTGAACGTTGTCTATTTATTCTGAATAAATCTAATTTTCTTCCTAGATATGCACTTGGGAAATACACCAACCCACGGACATTGGCATTTGAGAGCAGCCTGATAAAGTTGTAAAGGTATAATGTACCCTTGGTTTTTGCTAAGATTTTGTTCTACCATGTTGAGCCATACCCATCTTGTATGATCATGGACAGCCCGGAGCTTTTGCAAAGTTGGTCTTTGGTTGATTGCTAATATAACCGGTCTCATTGTATTCAACATGGACGTTGAAGAACATAGTAGAATTTTCTAGGAGTTGTGATTAGAAAGCAGAGTTCTCTCAATCAAAGGATAGAGGACCGGATTATATGAGTTTTGACCGTCTTTTTCATCTGCTTATGATATCTGCATGAATGTAGCAACTTTCTTTACCAAATGAGGGTGACAGTCTTGGTTTCTAAGCCTGCATGCATGGGCAGTACGTCTTCATGGCTAGTGAGACAAAAGTAACATTACCAACGAAGTACCAAGTATAATTCTCTGGAATGAACATATTTTTGGGTTTGCATACTTGGATCACTTGCTTGTCTGAAATTTGAAATAATCAAGGAAATTCTTGTTTGATATGGAATCGAGGTAGCGGCGAAATCCAAGGTTGTTGAAGTTTTCTGATTGTTTTAAATTACAAAAAAGGTCCCCTTTGTTGAAGGAAAATCAAGTTTAGTGTGCCTTATCAAACTAGGAATAGGAATAGGAGAGAAGGTTCTAGATTTCCCAATCCTACACGGATTGGTATTCCTTGTAACATTAGATTATGCACTTTGTAATCCCTATATATAGGGCTCCTATTCTCTATAATGCAATACACTTCTCTCATCAACTTCTCTCAAATACATTATACTTAAACACGTTATCAGCACGAGCCCTAAACCACAAAAGCCAAAAACCCGAAAAGAATTTCATATCGCCAAAACTGCCGCAGCCCCTAGCCCGTGCTAGCATCGCTGCAGCCTGCCCCGCGTGCGCCCCTGCGCACACTGCTGCCACCGAAGCATCCCTGCACCTAGCCCCTTGCTAGCCCGCTGCTCCTGCAGCCCTTTCGGCCTGCATACCTGCCAGCGCGCCCCCGCGCTCAACTCGCTGCCTTGCAGCCCCGCGCCCGTGCGTCCACCCCACGCTGCCCCTGCAGCGTCCCTGCTTCCCTGCGCACACCTGCGCACGCTGCTGCCCCGCCTACGCACCCGTGCACCTGCAGCCCTACACCACTGCTGCTGCCCCGCATTCGCTGCACGCTTCTACTCGGATTGCTTCGCTCCATCACGCCTGCATCGACACGCGCGTGATCCAAAACCAAAAGTAAGTATTCAAAAGAGTAAGTTTTGAAGTTCCTAAATTTTGAATATTTCTTCTTTTTCTCGGGGATTTAATAACCTCCCTTCTTCTTCATCCCACCTTTCTTATAACGTGGGTTCGATCATTGAAAAGCGGAATCGTGGGGATTCACGCAATTAACGAACTAAGAGCGTTCGTAAGACTTCGGACTAAGAGCGTCCGCAAGCATCGATTTATGACCTTATAAACATCATTGTTTCGGTCTAATCCAATTTTCTTGGAAATCGATTTCTTGGTAGCATAGCTCGGAAATCTTAATATTTAGTTGTCGTGGAAGTTTTAACTCCGAAACTAATATATTTCTTCTTCTTATTTCAGGATGTCGAAACTTGACTTTCCTGCACTTACCTCAACTGGCTCGGAATATCATAGTTGGGCCACGGATGTTGAGCACCATCTCACTTCAAAAGGGATCCTGCCCTTAATTCAAGCTCCTAATCCTACTCTCATATTTGAGCGTACGGCTACGAACAATGCCACCGCCCTCATCTTGATGAGGCGCCACATGGATAAATCACTCCGATTGGAGTACATGGCAATCAAGGATGCTAGAGAATTATGGGTTGCGCTAGAAGAGCGATTTGGTAATATCAAGGATACCCTCCTCCCTGACTTGAAAGTTCAATGGGGCAATCTACGATTCGCCGACTTCAAGTCTGTAGCTGAATATAATTCAGAAGTTCTACGCCTCAAAACCATGTTGGGGTTCTGTGGACAACCCGTCACAGAGCAAGAACTAATTGAGAAAACTCTCTCCACCTTCCCCGTCTCAGCAATTTTGCTCTCAAAGCAATATCGAACGGAGTTCGATACTAGACGGATCACGAGATTTCATCAGCTCATTACTATTATGTCTGTAGCTGAAAAGCATGATAATATCCTCGTGAAGAATTATAATTCAAGGCCTATCGGAACTAAGAGCGTTCATGAGGCAAATTATAATAATGCACCCAAAGGAGGGCGCAAGGAGCGGAACCCTAACAATAAGGGACATAATGGACGTTTTGGTCCATATAACCGCCCTACAAAGGAAGGAAACCGCCACAATGGAGCGGGAACGCATGGCAACAAAAGCCAACGTGGGAGAGGGGGACACATGGCCGCCGGCCATAGGGGTGGCGCCAATGTCCAACACGGACGCCAATCTCGTCCTCATGCACAAGATGCATCTCAATTCAAGGGAGGAAATCGTAATGATGCATGCCATAGATGTGGATCTATTGAACATTGGTTCAAGCAATGCAATGCAAGCAAACAATTGGCTGCACATTACAAGGCATATAGGGAATTTCGAGAACATGAGACCTATCTTGCCGAAGATGTAGAAGAAGAAGGTGATGATGCACACGCCAATCTCACCATAGCGGACTTCAAATCTGACAAAGAATTGCACAAGGATGCTGCAGATTTTGATTAGTATAGTCCTTTACTTTTCCAAGAATTATGTAATGGCTATTATGCCTTAAATCAATAAAATGACTTATTGTATTAACTCTTTCCCTCTAGGCGTACTCAAGAGTACTTGTGATGTCTAGGCAAGGTTTGATCTGAGAGAACGGTTTTTAAAAGTGAGCAACGCTCCACCAAAATCTCGCCTTACCTTACCTGGTCACAACTAAATTGAAATTACCGAAAGGATTGAGTGACTACAATTTGTCTACTATTTGACTTTATATTGGATTAGATTTTAGTCAAGAAATTTTGATGTAATCATTGGCTATCATTAATAAAGTGTCGACTTATTTTATTCAAATGTCTTGGACATATTCTAAATTCGAACTTTATTATTTTTCAGTATGTTTCCCGGAGAGCTCGAATGCCTCGTGGATAGTGCCACTACACATACCATCCTTCGAAACAGGCAGCTATTCCTATGGATGGCGCCTACTCGATCTTCTGTGACTACGATGGCTGGACCATCTCAATTGATTCATGGTCGAGGACCAGCTCAATTTATGTTGCCTAATGGCACTACTTTGAATGTCACCGAAGCTCTTTATGCTCCTAGGGCAGGAAGAACCCTATTGAGCTTCAAAGATATAAGAGCCAATGGTTTTCATGTGGAAACACATTGTGAGAATGGACAAGAGTTCCTTTGCATCACCTCTAATGACTACGGACATAAACAAGTCTTAGAGAAACTTATGTGTCGCTCTAGTGGGTTGTATGCAACCACTATTCGAGTCATTGAATCCAACCATGTCATGAGAGATGATTTATGGGATTCCGACACATATCGGCTTTGGCACGACCGTTTGGGACACCCAGGTCGTGACATGATGATCCGTATATTAAAGACTTCACACGGACATCCCTTTTTCAGAACGAAAGGAAGTAAAAATCGAAATTTGGATCAAGGAAGAGCACCTGCGCCTCACGGCGCCTTCCCCCTTCAAGTCCGGCCACCACTAGCCGGCGCCGCCATCCCCCTGCGGCTCCAGGGTGGCCTTGACGCCACCCCTGCTCCCCTGACTCCAATTTCTGCTTCTAAAGTCAAAAGTGACTTCATGGCTCAACCAAAATCCTCATTGGTTATTTCTAAAGCCCATTATTCGTTCTGCAAAGCCTGCTCTTTAGCAAAGTTAGGATCGAGACCATCCTATGCAAAGGACACCAAAGAAAATATACCATTCTTGCAAAGAATCCAAGGTGATATTTGTGGACCTATTCAACCATCATGCGGACCATTTCGATATTTTATGGTATTGGTTGATGCATCGACACGCTGGTCACATGTCATGTTATTGTCCACAAGGAACGCTGCATTTGCTAAACTCCTAGCACAAATAATTAAGTTAAGGGCTCACCACCCTGATCATCCTATTAAGTCTATAAGATTAGACAATGCTGGAGAGTTTACATCAAAGACTTTTGATGATTATTGCATGTCCATTGGGATTGATGTTGAACATCCTGTTCCTCATGTTCACACCCAAAATGGTCTCGCAGAAGCCGCCATTAAACGACTACAAATGGTCGCTAGGGCATTGGTAATGCGCACCAATCTCCCTATTTCTGCTTGGGGCTATGCAATATTGCATGCAGCTGTGCTTATTCGTCTGAGGCCCACTGCCACTCAACCCTTTTCTGCGTCCCAGATGGTGACTGGGTATGAGCCTAATGTCTCACACTTACGCATATTTGGGTGTGCAGTTTATGTGCCAATTGCGCCTCCACAGCGCACCAAAATGGATCCTCAACGACGATTAGGCGTTTACGTTGGTTATGATTCTCCAACGATCATCCGCTACATAGAACCCTTGACAGGCGATCTCTTTACCGCAAGATTTGCGGATTGTCACTTCGATGAGACAGTCTTCCCATCGTTAGGGGGAGATAAGAACATCAATGTTCAACAGGAACGACCGGAATTGTCGTGGTCTGTCCCCACTCTGTCTCATCTTGATCCCCGAACCGCACAGTCAGAAATTGAAGTGCGGAGAATTCTCGATCTTCAGAACGTAGCAGAATCGATGCCTGATGCGTTTTCTGATATCGCTAAAGTGACGAGATCACACATACCTGCTGCAAACGTGCCTGCAAGGATTGATGTCCCTAAAACTAGAGGACATGACGCTAACTCAAGAGGATTTGAGCATGGCGCCAACGTCCCCTCTCACAGTGATGGTGACGTTGTGGCTAGGCCCATGGCTCCTGCCAGGAAGCGCGGGAGGCCTATAGGTTCGATGGATTCTCGCCCAAGAAAGAAAGCGAGTTTGGCACAGAATAATCCATTAATCATCGATATAAATAATCCATCTCATGAGAATATTCCGGATTATGGTTATGTCCAAGAGACATCATTGGGGGACGCTCCAATGTCAGAACCAACTCCAGAGAATAGAGAGATCTCCATAAATTACACTAGTGTACATGAGATGATGGATAGAAATTCTATGGCGATTGATGATGCATTTGCATATCATATTGCGAAAGGGATTATAGAATATGATGATATCGAACCTCGCTCTGTTGAAGAATGTCAACGAAGAGCAGATTGGCCTAAATGGAAAGATGCGATCCAGGTTGAATTAGATTCACTAACAAAGAGACAGGTATTTGGGCCTGTAACGCAGACACCCCCAAGTATAAAGCCTGTTGGCCATAAATGGGTCTTTGTTAGAAAGCGTAATGAGAAAAATGAGGTGGTAAGATATAAAGCCCGCCTTGTGGCGCAAGGTTTCTCACAACGCCCTGGAATCGACTACGAGGAGACATATTCTCCCGTAATGGACGTTATAACGTTCCGCTACCTTGTCAGTTTGGTAGTTTCCGAAAAACTTGACATGCAGCTTATGGATGTGGTTACAGCATATCTCTATGGGGATCTAGATTAAGAGATATATATGAAGGTTCCAGATGGACTTCAATTACCCAAATCAAGTGGCTCTAAACCACGGAGCGCGTTTTCAATAAGATTAAAACGCTCACTATATGGATTAAAACAATCTGGACGGATGTGGTATAACCGTCTAAGTGACTACTTGATTGGGAAGGGATATATTAACAATGAAATATGCCCATGCGTGTTCATTAAAAGAACAAGTTCCGGATTTGCAATCGTAGCAGTTTATGTCGATGACATGAACCTAATTGGAACTCTAGATGAGTTAAAGGAAACTGCTAATTACTTGAAATCCGAATTTGAGATGAAAGATCTTGGGAAAACACGGTTTTGTCTCGGTTTAGAACTCGAACACCGTAGTGATGGGATTTTGATCCATCAGTCTGCATATACTCAGAAAATTCTAAGGCGCTTTAATGAAGATAAAGCAAAGCCTGTGAGTACTCCCATGATCGGCCGTAGTCTTGAGCCCGGAAAAGATCCGTTTCGTCCAAGGGATGAGGACGAAGAACCATTAGAGGCCGAGGTGCCCTATTTGAGTGCAATAGGCGCATTATTGTACTTAGCTCAATGCACAAGACCGGATATCTCATTCGCAGTGAACTTGTTAGCTCGACATAGCTCTGCGCCAACACGCCGCCATTGGATTGGTATAAAGACAATCTTTCGATACCTAAGAGGTACGATTGATATGGGCTTATTCTATCCCTACAGAGAGAAAAGGAATGACGGAAAATTGGGATTGGACCCCAAAAGGCAAAACGCCCCCGTCCATGTTGCCGCCGCCGGCGCCGCCACCACTCATGGTGGCCGGCGTTCTCCTATCTCCCTCCATCAAAACGACAATGATGTCTTGATGGGTTTTGCTGATGCAGGGTACCTCTCTGACCCTCACAAAGGTCGCTCCCAAACAGGTTATGTCTTTACCATGGGAAGCACCGCGATATCTTGGAGGTCTACAAAACAGACCCTTGTTGCTACTTCCTCAAATCATGCAGAGATTATTGCTCTACATGAAGCTGTACGTGAATGTGTATGGCTAAGGTCTGTAATTCGACACATTCAAGGAAGTTGTGGTTTGAAGTCTACCACAGATGAACCTACATGCATTTATGAGGATAATGCAGCTTGTATTGAACAAATGAAGTTAGGGTTCATCAAAGGCGACAACACCAAGCATATATCGCCTAAGTTCTTTTATAATCAGCAACAACAATCACTTCTAAAGATTGAAGTGAATCAAATCCGATCAGAGGATAATGTAGCGGACTTATTCACTAAGTCGTTACCTAAATCCACCTTCGAGAAACATGTGAAGAGCATCGGATTGAGAAAGTTATCCGAACTCCCACGATTGTAGCAATCAGGGGGAGATACCGACATCAGGGGGAGTTATGATGTCTACATGTTCGATCTCGAAGAGTGAAGGACGTGTTGTGCTCTTTTTGTCCTTCGACCAGGATTATTTTTGTCCCACAGGGTTTTTGTTACCTGGCAAGGTTTTTAACGAGGCAACGGATGAAGCGTCACCACCAAGTTTGAGCGGCACAAGGGGGAGTGTTGAAGGAAAATCAAGTTTAGTGTGCCTTATCAAACTAGGAATAGGAATAGGAGAGAAGGTTCTAGATTTCCCAATCCTACACGGATTGGTATTCCTTGTAACATTAGATTATGCACTTTGTAATCCCTATATATAGGGCTCCTATTCTCTATAATGCAATACACTTCTCTCATCAACTTCTCTCAAATACATTATACTTAAACACCCTTTGTTTTAACTTTTAACAATACAGTTCAAAACCACTAAGCAATCTGTTGACAAAAGTTGAATGACTCTGTGAGCTCCTCATGTGAAGGTCCATTTTTGTTTTTATTGTTGTAGTATATATGATTCACATGTACAAAACATGAGTCATAGTATAAATGTCTATATCATGTATACAAATAGGTACTTGAGTGTATAATGTAGGTATTGTGACTTGTGTGACAAGCTTTATGCCAAAGGGCAACAAGCATGGCATTTTATCATCATCACAGCCACCATAGAAGGCTGCAGCTGTGAATGTAGAGGTTATCAAATTGAGTTACTCTTTGAGCTTTCACACTTGTAATATTTTCCTATAAATACCTCTTTGTGTGAGATGAATAAACACACTTGAATCTCTATTCTCACAGAAACATTACTCTCTCTCTCTGTTTATCATTTCATACTTGTCCTCAAACACGTTATCAGCACGAAATTGCTCTAGAATTAGAATCGAAATTGAAAAGAGGAGAGGTAGTTCATAATCCGATCGAAGTCATTTTTTCAAACTTGCAAAAAACCTCCAAACCCTAGCTCATATCAAAGCCCTTGATTCAAGAAGCTCAGAACCGGTTTCAGAACGCCCAGAACCGGCCGGAAACAGCCTGAACCGGCCACCGGAAAAATCGAACCGCTGCTGAACCGCTGTCGAAGTGCTGCCGAGACCTGCCGAAAGCTCCTGCCGAGTGCTGCCGAGTGCTGCCGAAAGCCCCTGCCGATACCTGCCGAAAGCACCTGCCGAAGCCCTGCGCAGCAGCTGCCGAGCACCTGCCGAAGCCCTGCGCAGCAGCTGCCGAGCCACCTGCAGGCCATCTGCCGAGCAGCTGCGCAGCAGCTGCCGAGCTCCTGCCGAGCAGCTGTCGACACATCTGTCAACAACTTTTCCGGCGACTTTCGGACAACTTTCCGGCGACTTTTCCGGCAACTTTCCGACAACTTTCCGGCGACTTTTCCGGCAACTTTCCGACAACTTTTCCGGCGACTTTCGGACAACTTTCCGGCGACTTTTCCGGCAATTTTTGGACAACTTTTTCCGGCAATATTATTCCAAGGTAATATTTACTAAAAGTTCCCGTTTTTGAGTTTTTACTCTATTCTTCTTCTCTTTATTTTTCTCGGGAACTTACAATCAAAAGCGGAATTCCAAGAAATTCACGCTAAACGAACTAAGAGCGTTCGTAATTATGAACTAAGAGTGTTCATAATATTCGGACTAAGAGTGTCCGCAAAACATCATTGTTTTGGTCTAAAGATTATTGATTTTAGATTTCGTGGAAGTTTTGAACTCCGAAACTAATATATCTTCTCTTATCTTCAGGATGTCGAATGCACCTAGACTCGACTTTCAAATGCTTGACTCAACGGGTTCGGAATACTATAGTTGGGTAACCGACGTTGAGAACCACCTCACTTCAAGAGGGATATTGCCCATAATTCAAGCTCCTAATCCAGGCCTTGTGTTCCAAAGAACACCTACAAAGCATGCACAAGCTATTATCTTGATGCGGCGCCATATGGATAAAGCTCTCAGACTAGAGTATATGTCAATGAGAGATGCTCGAGACTTATGGGTAGCGCTAGAAGAGCGTTTTGGTAATATCCAAGATACCCTCCTCCCTGACTTGAAGGTTCAGTGGAATAATATACGCTTCTCCGACTTTAAGTCTGTTGCAGAATATAATTCGGAAGCTCTTCGACTCAAAGCTATGTTGAAGTTCTGTGGAAAGCCTCTCACAGAAGATGAGCTACTTGAGAAGACTCTCTCCACCATTCCCGTCTCAGCAATTGTGATATCAAAGCAATTTCGCACAGAAGTCAATGCTGGACGAATTACAAGGTTTAATGAGCTTATTAATATTTTGTCGGTATCTGAAAAGTACGACAACATCCTTGTAAAGAATTATAATTCTAGGCCCATAGGAACCAAGAGCGTCCGTGAGGCAAATTATAATGCACCCAAAAAGGGGCGCAAGCAGCAATACCCTAATAATAAGGGACAAGAAAGGCGTACGGGCCCATATAACCACCCCAATAAAGAGAGAAACCGCAACTTTAAAGCGGACACTCGTGGTGGCAACTTCACACGTGGTGGTAACTCCACACGTGGCAACTTCACACGTGGTGGCAACTCCACACGTGGGAGAGGTGAATATAATAACAATATGGGCCGTGGAGGTCGCATCATAAGGCGTGGTAGTAGCAGTAACCCTCCTAGGGAATATCCACAACATGGACAAACTGCACCTCCAATGAAAGGAGGCAACCATAATGACGTGTGTCATAGATGCGGATCAATCGAGCATTGGTTCAAACAATGCCATGCAAGTACTAAACTAGCTGCAAGCTACAAAGAGTATAGGCAAAACAGGGAGCAAGAATCCAACCTTGCCGAAAATGAAGATAGTGAAGATGTCAATCTCACAATAGAGGACTTCAAAGCTGAACAAATGCACGAGGATGCAGCAGACTTTGATTAGAATAGTCCTTTTCTATTTTCCAAGGGCAAATGTGCCTTAATCAATAACAATTGTATTGACTTTTTCTTATGTGGTGTACCCAATGAAATATGATGTCTAGGAAAGTAATTGAGACCATGGTATTTAAGCGAGCCTCGCTCCACCAACATCTCTCTACTTCCCTGGTCATATTTCATTGGAATTACCAAACGGAATGAGCAATTACAATTTGTATAAAGTTTTATTGTACTTTGGAATAGACTTTGGAAACCTTGATGTAATCATTGGTTATTTTCCTTATTAATAAAGTATCGCATTCAATGTCATGGACATGTGTTAATATTCCGAACTTTACTCCTTTTTCAGTATGTTTTCCGGAGAAATGGAATGCCTTCTTGATAGTGGCACCACACATACTATATTACGACACAGGCAATTATTTTTATGGATGAAGCCCAGTCGATCTTCAATAACTACGATGGCAGGATCATCACAATTGATTCATGGTCGAGGACCAGCTCAATTTTTGTTGCCAAATGGCACGAATATTAATATCATCGAAGCTCTATATGCTCCTAGGGCTGGAAGAACCCTATTGAGTTTTAAAGATATAAGAGCCAATGATCTTCATGTGGAAACACATTGTGAGAATGGACAAGAGTTCCTTTGCATTACCTCTAATAACTACGGAAATACACGAGTATTAGAGAAACTTATGTGTCGCTCTAGTGGATTATATGCAACCACTATCAGAGTAATTGAATCCAACCATGTCATGAATGAAAATTTATGGGATTCTGACACATATAGACTTTGGCACGACCGCTTGGGTCACCCAGGTCGTGATATGATGCTCCGTATATTAAAAACTTCACACGGACATCCATTCTTCAAAACGAAAAGAAGTACGAACCAAAGATTGGTCGAAATAACTACTTCATATCATTCGTTTTGTAAGGCTTGCTCTTTAGCAAAGGTAGGATCAAGACCATCCTATGCAAAGGACTCTAAAGAAAATATACCATTCTTGCAAAGAATACAAGGTGATATTTGTGGACCTATTCAACCAACTTGCGGACCATTTAGATATTTTATGGTGTTGGTTGATGCATCGACACGCTGGTCACATATCATGCTATTATCCACGAGAAATGCTGCATTTGCTAAACTCCTAGCACAGATCATTAAATTAAGGGCTCACCACCCTGATCATCCTATTAAGTCAATTCGTCTTGACAATGCTGGAGAGTTTACATCAAAAACTTTTGATGATTATTGCATGTCCATTGGGATCGAGGTAGAACACCCTGTACCTCATGTACACACCCAAAATGGTCTCGCAGAAGCTGCCATTAAAAGACTTCAAATGGTTGCTCGAGCATTGGTTATGCGCACCAATCTCCCTATTTCTGCTTGGGGCTATGCAATATTGCACGCAGCTGTGCTTATTCGTCTGAGGCCCACTGCCACCCAACCATTTTCTGCTTCCCAGATGGTCACTGGGTATGAGCCCGATGTCTCACACTTACGAATATTCGGGTGTGCAGTCTATGTGCCAATTGCGCCGCCACAGCGCACCAAAATGGGTCCTCAAAGACGATTAGGTCTTTATACTGGATATGACTCTCCCACCATTATCCGCTATATAGAACCCTTGACAGGCGATCTATTTACCGCTAGATTTGCGGATTGTCACTTTGATGAGACAGTCTTCCCATCATTAGGGGGAGACATGAACAGTAATGTTCAACAGAAAAGACAGGAATTGTCGTGGTTTGTCCCCACTCTGTCTCATCTTGATCCCCGAACAGCACAATCTGAAATAGAAGTGCGGAGGATTCTCGATCTTCAGAACGTAGCAGAATCAATGCCTGATGCGTTTTCTGATATCGCTAAAGTGACAAGATCACATATACCTGCTGCAAATGTGCCTGCAAGGATTGATGTCCCTAACACTAGAGGACATGATGCCATCTCAAGAATACATGAGAATGGCGCCAACGTCCCCTATATGGGTGATGTAGTGGCTAGACCCATGGCTCCCGCCAGGAAGCGCGGGAGGCCCATTGGTTCGATGGATTCTCGCCCAAGAAAGAAAGCGAGTTTGGCACAAAATAATCCATTAATCATCGATACAATTAATCCCTCTCATGAAAATATTCCGGATTATGGTTATGTCAAAGAGACATCATTGGAGGACGCTCCAATAAAAGAACCAATTCCAGAGAATAGAGAGATCTCCATGAATTACACTAGTATACATGGGGTGATGGATAGAAATTCTATGACTATTAATGATGCTTTTGCATATCATATTGCAAAAGGAATTATAGAATACGATGATATCGAACCTCGCTCCGTTGAAGAATGTCAACGAAGAGCAGATTGGTCTAAATGGAAAGATGCGATCCAGACTGAATTGGATTCACTAACAAAGAGACAGGTATTTGGGTCTATAATGCTGACACCACCAAATATAAAACCTGTTGGCCATAAATGGGTCTTTGTTAGAAAGCGTAATGAGAAAAATGAGGTTGTTAGATACAAAGCCCGCCTTGTGGCACAAGGTTTCTCACAACGCCCTGGAATCGACTACGAGGAGACATATTCTCCCGTAATGGACGTTATAACGTTCCGCTACCTTGTCAGTTTGGTAGTTTCCGAAAAACTTGACATGCAGCTTATGGATGTGGTTACAGCATATCTCTATGGGGATCTAGATTCAGAGATATATATGAAGGTTCCAGATGGACTTCAATTACCCAAATCAAATGGCTCTAAACCACGGAGCGCGTTTTCAATAAGATTGAGACGCTCACTATATGGATTGAAACAATCCGGACGGATGTGGTATAACCGTCTAAGTGACTACTTGATTAGGAAGGGATATATTAACAATGAAATATGCCCATGCGTGTTCATTAAAAGAACAAGTTCCGGATTTGCAATTATAGCAGTATATGTCGATGACATGAATCTAATTGGAACTCTAAATGAGTTAAAAGAAACTGCTAAATATTTGAAATCCGAGTTTGAGATGAAAGATCTTGGGAAAACACGGTTTTGTCTCGGAATAGAACTCGAGCACCGTAGTGATGGGATTATGATCCATCAGTCAGCATATACTCAAAAATTACTAAGGCGCTTTAATGAAGATAAAGCAAAGCCTGTGAGTACTCCCATGATCAGCCGTAGCCTTGAGCCCAGAAAAGATCCATTTCGTCCAAAGGATGAGGACGAAGGCTTATTAGAGGCTGAAGTGCCATATCTAAGTGCAATAGGTGCATTATTGTACTTAGCTCAATGCACAAGACCGGATATCTCATTCGCAGTGAACTTGTTGGCTCGACATAGTTCCTCGCCAACACGCCGCCATTGGATTGGTATAAAGACAATCTTTCGATACTTAAAAGGTACGATTGATATGGGCTTGTTTTATCCCTACAGGGAGAAAAGAAAGGACGGAAGTATGGGATTAGATCCCACATGGCAAAAAGCCACCTTCCGCAATATGAACGCCGGCGACACTTTCCATGGTGGCCGACGTTCTCCTCCTCCCCTCCATCAAAATGATAATGATGTTTTGATGGGCTTTGCTGATGCAGGGTATCTCTCTGACCCTCACAAAGGTCGCTCCCAAACAGGTTATGTCTTTACCATGGGAAGCACCGCGATATCTTGGAGATCCACGAAACAGACCCTTGTTGCTACTTCCTCAAATCATGCAGAGATAATTGCTCTACATGAAGCTGTGCGTGAATGCATATGGCTAAGGTCTGTAAACAGACACATTCGAGGAACCTGTGGTTTGAAGTCCACCACAGAAGAACCTACATGCATTTACGAAGATAATGCAGCTTGTATTGAGCAAATGAAATTAGGTTTCATCAAGGGGGACAATACCAAGCATATATCGCCAAAATTCTTCTACAATCAGCAACAACAAACACTTCTAAAAATTGAAGTAAATCAAATCCGATCAGAGGAAAATGTAGCGGACTTATTTACTAAGTCGTTACCAAAATCCCCTTTCGAGAAACATGTGAAGAGTATCGGATTGAGAAGGCTATCCGAACTCCCACGATCTTCAGGGGGAGTCTAAATCAGGGGGAGTATCCAGTTACATACTCCACACTCAAACGCGCGTTGTGCTCTTTTTCTCCTTCGACCAAGGTTGTTTTTTCCCACAGGGTTTTATTACTTGGCAAGGTTTTTAACGAGGCAATTTCGAAGCGCACGACCTAAACAATACTATTTGACATGAAATATCCAAGGGGGAGTGTTGTAGTATATATGATTCACATGTACAAAACATGAGTCATAGTATAAATGTCTATATCATGTATACAAATAGGTACTTGAGTGTATAATGTAGGTATTGTGACTTGTGTGACAAGCTTTATGCCAAAGGGCAACAAGCATGGCATTTTATCATCATCACAGCCACCATAGAAGGCTGCAGCTGTGAATGTAGAGGTTATCAAATTGAGTTACTCTTTGAGCTTTCACACTTGTAATATTTTCCTATAAATACCTCTTTGTGTGAGATGAATAAACACACTTGAATCTCTATTCTCACAGAAACATTACTCTCTCTCTCTGTTTATCATTTCATACTTGTCCTCAAACATTTATCTGTTTTTTCCGTACCTATAAAAAATGGCAGAACCTTTATTATTATAACAAATGAAGATGGCGAACATTGGTACCCCTATCATTGTAGTTGTTCTGTTCTGGGGGTTGGCAGTTGCAACTCGAACAAAGCTGTTCTCTGAAGAAGATGGGATTGCTGTTTCGGCGTTGGCTCCATCTGGTAGTGATGGCATTTGTGCATCAATGGTGGAAGCACAAGGCTATCCTTGTGAAGAACACACAGTCTGTGCTGCTTTCTTTCTGTTCAATTTATCAATGAGTTGCGAATCACTTTTAGTAGACGTTGAGGGATATTAATTAGTTGCATTTGGTTTACAGGTGACGACAGAAGATGGCTATATACTCAGTATGCAGAGAATTCCAGGGGGGAAGTCTGGGGAGACATCAGGAAACAAGATACCGGTTCTTCTACAACATGGACTCCTCATGGTGAGTACTTCTGTTGCAGGAAGTTGAGTTTTCTGTAAGTTCAGTAAAATTAGTATGAACTGAGATGTAACAGTTTATATGGTGTGTTGTGGGCAGGATGGGATAACATGGCTGCTCCTACCTCCAGACCAAGCTTTGGCATTCCTCTTGGCGGATAATGGGTATGAGGTGTGGATTGCCAATACCCGTGGAACCCAATATAGCCTCGGCCATACATCACTCACACCCGATGATCCGGTAAATACATGTCATTCTCCTGATCAAATCTGCTCTTGTTGTCACCATTTTGTTTAATAATTTTTGCTCTTTTCCAGGCTTATTGGGAATGGTCATGGGATGAATTGGTGGTTTATGACCTCCCGGCCACATACCAATATGTGCATAACCAAGCAGGACAGAAGATTCATTATGTTGGACATTCACTGGTGAATTTTACAATTATGCAGTTTTGCTACTCCTGTGATTTATTTGAAGATATAATGTAGGCATCTTAAGTGATGGGGAGTGAGGAATTATTTTATAGGGAACTTTGATTGCTCTTGGTGCTTTTTCAAAAGACCAGCTAGTGAACATGTTGAGATCAGCTGTCTTACTTAGCCCAATTGCTCATGTTGGTCAGATGACCTCACCCCTTGCAAGAGCTGCTGCTGAAAACTTTATTGCTGAGGTGAGTGCAATTCCTTTTTCTATCTCTTTTAGTTTGTCCGACAGAACCATAGTCTTTGACAATCTATTGTCTTCTTATAACAGGCTTTATACAAGGCAGGTTATAGAGAATTTAATCCACGATTGTAAGAACAATGCTTGTTCACTTGTTCATTAAATTCTTGAAAACAATTCACAGATAGTAACTATGTTCTTTGTTAATAGAGAGGCAATAATCAAAGTTCTTAATGCATCATGTGCGAAATCAGGCGTTGACTGCACAAACCTCTTGACGTCTTTCACCGGTATGTCCCTACATTTCTAGATTCCTACTAATACTAGCACTTAAAACATCGTCTGTTGACTTGGAATTTATGTTAACTTGTAGGCCAGAATTGCTGCTTAAATCCATCTATTGTACAAGTCTTTCTAGCTCATGAGCCTCAGGCATCTGCAACTAAAAACATGATCCATATCTCTCAGAGTAAGTCTTTCTAATTTCCCGTTCACAATGAAATCACCACTGAGAAACACTGTTCTCCATATTGAATCCTACAGTTTCTGGGCAGTGATAAGAGACGGAAAAGTTGCGATGTTTGACTACATTGACAAGGATAAGAACCAAAAACATTACAGGCAGGACACTCCTCCAGAGTACAAAATGGCAAGCATTCCGCATGACCTTCCTCTCTTCCTCAGTTACGGAGGGGCAGATGCGCTTTCTGATGTCCAAGATGTAAAGCTATTGCTCAACAGCCTCAAAGATCATGATGGAGATAAGCTTGTGGTTCAGTACAGAGATGATTATGCTCATGCTGATTTTGTCATGGGTGAAACTGCTAAGCGAGATGTATATGATCCTCTCATGGCATTCTTTAAACTTCAGTGACAGCATTACTAGTAATGCCAATACTTCTTTTCTTTTCTTATCTTTTTACCAACAAAATTTATACCAAAATGTAATAATAGAGACAATTAAAGTTTTGAGATATGATTTCTACCACAATTTAAGGTTCATTTGTTAATTGCAAGTTAGTGAAGATGTGAGAGCTAGACTCTTGCAAGGACGACAACTTTTGATAGTCTCGCACAGGATTTCCCTAAATATACATGGTAATTAAAGCTAATTACAATCAAAATTAGAGTCAAATTATAATCCAAATTATATTTCTAATTATAATTAAAGTCATAATCCTAATCATAAAATAACATGAAAATGTAAGAACATTAATTTCACCATGATATGAAATAAAAAAGAACCAAATAGGCTACCTTAAGTGACACATAGGCTCTACTTTCGCTTTTCTCAAAATTCACATATTTGGTCTTAAGAGCATAATGATTCTGGACTCGAACACATAAAGTTAACCGGTTCTCTTGAACTCTGTCATTGCTTATTAACATGAATGCGACCCTGATCGGCCTGCAAAAGACGTAGAACAAAAGGTCTTATTAGTGCCAAGCGAGGACTTTTGATTTTCTTTTTCATGAGCTAATAATATCTTCATAAATCTAGTAACTCTTCTTTGCCAAACCGGGGTGATGGCCTTAGCTTTCTCTGCTTGCATTGGCGGTATGTATCTGTTAGTAATGAGACAAAAGAAACATACTAGCGAAGTACAGACAAAGCATAGTTCTCTGGAATGAACATGTTTTTGGCTTGCCTCCCTGGATCACTAGCTTGTTTGAAACAATCCATGATATACTTGTTAAAATATGGAATCGTGGCTGAGGCGAAATCCAAGGTTGATGTAACTTTCTAATGATTTTTAATTAGGAAAAGGTAGGCCCAATTAGATGTCTTAGTTTAAACTAGACAGTTTAATCCACCAAGCAATCTGTTGAAGGAGGTTGTATACGATATTCCAGTACAGAGCTCCTCATGTCAATACCCTTTTCTTGTTTTTATCTGCTTTTCTCTACCTATAAAAGATGGCAGAACCTTCATTATTATAACAAATGAAAATGGCAAACATTCTTACCTCTATTACTGCAGTTGTTCTATTCTGGGGATTGGCAGTTGGTACTAGAACAAAGCTATTCTCTTTCGAAGACAGCATGGTTTCAGCAGTGGCTCCATCTGGTAGTGATGGTATCTGTGCATCAATGGTGCTATCACAAGGCTACCCTTGTGAAGAACATACAGTATGTGCCTTCCCTTCAGTTCAATTTGTCAAGAGCTGTGATTTTTGTTTAGCAAACGCGGACTGAACTTAAGTGGTTGCATTTGCCATTTGGTTGATAGGTAACAACACAAGATGGCTACATACTCAGTATGCAGAGAATTCCAGCTGGTAAGTCCGGGGAGACCTCCGGGAATAAGGTACCGGTTCTTCTACAACATGGACTCCTTATGGTGAGTAATTCTACTGCAGGAAGTTAAATTTTCATTAAGTGTAGTACATTTGTATGAACTGAGATGTAACAGTTTATATGGCGTGTGTGGGCAGGATGGGATAACATGGCTGCTACTACCTCCAGACGAATCTTTGGCATTCATCTTGGCAGATAATGGGTATGAGGTGTGGATTGCCAATACCCGTGGAACCAAATATAGCCTTGGACATACATCACTCACCCCCGATGATCCGGTAATTACTAATACTACATATCATTATCTTTATCAAACTCTGCTCTTGCTGTCACCATTTTGTTGTTGAATAACTTTTTCTCTTCTTTTCAGGCTTATTGGGAGTGGTCATGGGATGAATTGGTCGCTTATGACCTCCCAGCCGCATACCAGTATGTGCATGATCAAGCAGGACAGAAGCTTCACTATGTTGGACATTCACTGGTGAATTTCACAACTGTCTTTTTGCAACTTTTGTATGCATGTTTCTGGATTTATTTGAAGATACCATACAAATTTCATGAAACGGAATGTGGACTATTTTGTAGGGAACTTTGATTGCTCTTGGTGCTTTTTCAGAAGACCAGCTAGTTAACATGTTGAGATCAGCTGTCTTACTTAGCCCAATTGCTCATGTTGGTCAGATAACCTCACCCCTTGCAAAAACTGCTGCTGAAAACTTCATTGCTGAGGTTAGAGTAATTCCTTCCATCTATATTAGCATATCCGGTAGAAACAATAGTCTTTGACGATTTATTATCTTCTTATAACAGGATTTATACAAATCAGGTTTTAGAGAATTTGATCCAAAAGGGTAAGAACAGTGCTTGTACACTTGCTGCTTATATGTGAAACAATTGACACATAGTAATTCTGGTAATTTGACTAAATCATAAACTTTCAGACCAATGATAGTCCAAGTTCTTAAGGAAATCTGCTCCAAACCAGGCGTTGACTGCACAAACTTGATGACCTCTTTCACAGGTAATACACATGTTCATACATAATTACTAATACTAACACCTAGACATCGTCTGTTGACTTGGAAGTTTCGGTAACTTGTAGGCCAGAATTGCTGCTTAAATTCATCCATTACCGACATTTTTCTAGACCATGAGCCTCAGGCAACTTCAATAAAAAACATGATCCACCTCGCTCAGAGTAAGTGTTCCTAATATCCAATTCACAGTTAAACCATCACTACTGGAAACTTGGAAAGACTTCTGCTCAAAATTGAGTCCTGTGGTTAATGTGCAGTGATAAGAGATGGAAAAGTTGCGATGTTCGACTACAATGACAAGGAGGAGAACCAACAACACTACGGTCAGGACACCCCTCCAGAGTACAAAATGGCGAGCATACCGCATGACATTCCTCTCTTCCTCGGTTATGGAGGGGCAGATGCGCTTTCTGATGTCCAAGATGTGAAGCTATTGCTCAACAGCCTCAAAGATCATGATGGAGATAAGCTTGTGATTCAGTACATAGATGATTATGCTCATGCAGATTTTGTCATGGGTGAAAATGCTAAACAAGATGTGTATGATCCTCTCATGGCTTTCTTCAAACTTCAGTGAAAAACTGAAAACCTCATTTGTACAAAGTAATATCAATACTTTCTTTCTTCTAATTTTACCAACAAAAGTCATACTAAAACAGTAAAATGTAAGAGTAGAATCTATAGTTGAAAGTTTGTACACACTGACACTCATTATAGTGAATGATTCTGGGAAACCAATACAGAGCCCCAATGAGAGCATATTACCTACCTAGTCGTACGGCAAGCTTGTGGCACCTTGGAAAAGGCTTTTATTAGATTCGAAACCAAGATGTTCTTACTATCGTTTGAGAGTAGTTAAGGTGACGAGTAACAAAAATGAGTTGAATTAGTGTTGAGACGGTCCTTGAGTCATTTGACACGATTAGACAAACTCTTAGGGCCCGTTTGGTATTGAGTTTTCTAGGCAATTTCTGCTTTTTTTCACCATTTTGTTCTTTAACTCTGTTTGGTTAAATTTTGATAAGTGGTTTGAGAAATCGCGGCTAAAAACCAGGAAAAATAAAAAGCAGGGAGTGGGTTGCTTTTTTATATCCACGTTTAGAGAACGCATAGTGATTTAATTAATTATTGTGAATTCTTAAATTACCCTAGTAAATTTCACAATTGGCGTGTCCACATCCTGATCGCTTCGTCTACCTATATATCTATCTCAAAACTGACTTTTATTTCTAGGGTTCATCAATTGTATTTATAATTGTAATTTCCTCCCTGATCCTAGTCGATATATTGGGTTTCATCTCACCCTTGAGATATATTGTAAGGAGGAGTGACCGATTGGATTTCATCTCTACCAAGAGATCTTATATATTTTTCAGGGAAGAGCTATCCCTGCGTCAATGATAGGTAGGAATATTTGTAGAAATTTGGTTGTTCTGCAAGTGTGTGGTGTCGATCTCCTAGGACACTTGTTCTCAATATATGTAAAATGATAATGAATACAGTAAGAAATATGATAAACCAGCTGCAAATCTACGGTAAATACAATTTGCAGATGCAGCTGCAGATTATATGTATGTGTATATATAATTGTCGATATTTGTCTGTATTTTCTAATTTCTTGCCAAGTGAGGATTAAGAAAATATTTTGCAATGTGAAAGTGAATCAATAGAATTTTCCAGAATCATGTACATTTTAGTCTTTAGATATAATCATAGTACATTTCATTTAGTTTACCAAACACATTGATATGGTTTTTTTTAATCATCACACCTTTATAAATATATTTTACCAAACATTTAGCCAATTTATTTTACAACTAATTATTTTTACAATTGTGTTTTTTTACAACTGAGTTTTTTCACAGCAATACCAAACTAAGCCTTAATTTGTTAACTATTATTTAACAACTAGCATGTGCCCACATTTTATGTGTGTAGGTGTTTTTTTTTTTTTTTTTGGGTAAGGAAGTGGGTAGTTTCTTAATCAAAACAGTTTTCTACAACAATAACTATTATTTATTTTATTTGAAGATATTTATTTTTTAATATTTTTTTAAATTGACATTATTGTCCCTGTTAGTTATTTCAGTTTCTAAAGTTTTTTAATATTAGAGGGTTATATTCGTCAAATTTTTCAGTTTTAGAAAGCAAGTTTTTTTCTCTTAATAATAATAGTATAGATATAGATAAACATATAATGATACGAATAAGACTTGGTACACCTTATCAGAAACCCTATTTGGCAAGTACCTTATTGGCAATTTCAAATTGTATTTATGTTATATTACCCACAAGCACGATAACCATTGGCGTAGGCGCGTAGCTAGCCTATGCCCATTTCTCAATTTTTTTAAAAAAATCCTTAATTAGTCTTAATTTCAAAATTTAATATATATTTATCTTAAGTAGTTTTTTTTTTTTTTGATCAAATGAGGTTAGCCCATTATATAGATTCAGCAAGCAATACAAAAATGAAACACCCCTAAAGAGTCGACAGAAAGAATAGTTTCTCAGAGTACTATGAGACTCCTATTCTAAAACAAGAACAAGACTCACTATACCCCCAGTACACACACATTTTAGACAGTTCACGCACTTTTCTTCCAAACAAAAATCAGTAATCTCCGAAGCAAGATAAAAAAACCCTCAGAGATTATGATATTTGCGACCTAACAAAATTAAATAGTTTTCGGAAGAGGAGTAGCAGACTCCCTTTCCAATTCTGGCTGAGCCCACGACATCCACATCACCATCCAAAGCAAGCCTGGTCCAACTAGCCCAAGGTATGGAAGGCCTAATGGCACCCAATCAGGAAATGCTAAGGGCACCCCATAGCTTTCTCCATGGAATTTCAGACCATCACCACCGGCAACCTGCGCCGCTGCCAGAGGACATTGACATCGCAGACCACCTCACCCAACGCCTGTAGAAACACCGCTACCATCCTTGTTCACCTATTTGCATCCACCAAAATCCAAATCCCCATCTCCTCCACCATACGTCACAACCATATAGCACGGCCATAGATCCGACCGAAATAGCCCTTCCCAGTCATTAGCCTTTCCAATGAACACAGTTCGAAGCAGTACAATACAGTTGTCGGCAATCACCCTAACACCAGTCTGTCTACCTCTGAACCCGACCCCATTGTTCTTCACCATTTTGAGATTGCCGCTGCCATCACCATTACCACCTGTAGCCGCCAAATCCATGATAAGAAACCCCGGTCGAAAGCCATCAGAGAGCCGCACCAGAGTCTCTGATAGCCACCAACCCTTGTCAGCAACCAAACGTTACTCTGGGCTTGATACAACTTCTCTGAAATCCAAATAACCCCCACACAACACTGTTGGTTGAATGAAAGTGATAAGAAGTAAGATCCATTTAGTCATAAAGCTAGTAGTGGCCATGGCCAACAAGATTGAGAATTTTGATCGGAAACTGAGAAGTTCACGATTAAACCCTAGCAGAGCGGATAGGTTAGTTACAAAAGTTAAACAATAAAAGACTTATCTTAAGTAGTCTTAATTAACCTTGAACCTTAATAGAATGAAACAAAATTGATCATTCTCAATTTTGGAAAAATCCTTAATTAGTCTTATTTTTCAAAATTTAATACAAACTTATCTTAATCAGTTTTAATTATACTTTTTTTTTTGGGTTGAAAATTATATTTAATTATTCTTGAACCTTAATTTTTTTTTTTTTGAAGCTACTGATTTTATTGCAAACTATGTCAATATGTTACAATCATGATGTAGTACATCCCTAATGCAATTAGGAGCTTGGGTAAACCAGGCTTGTTTCTGATCAGATTCGAATCCATGGTTGGCTAGTCTATGTGCTACTTGGTTACATGTCCGTGGGACAAAAGTGATCCTGACTTGTGGCAGGTTGTGTAGGGCTGTACCTACATCATCAACAATACTACCAGACTCAAAAAGGGCAGCACCCTCATGTGTGATCTCTTGTACTGCTGCAAGACAATCAGTTTCTACAGTAGCAAGCGTGATCTGCAAATGCTGAATGAAATCCACCCCCTCCCTGATAGCTAAAAGCTCCACTTGCTTGGCTGAAGAAACAAACTGACTAGGGTGTGCAAAAGCTACAACAAATTGACCTTTATAGTCTCTGATTACATCGCCAAGACCCCCTTGAGTTAGAGTAGGCAAGAATGCTCCATCAACATTAATTTTTACTTCACCATGTTGTGTAGGCTGCCAGCAAGCTTTAGTCTTCGGTTGAGGTGCAATAGGAGAAGTTCTAGCCTGTTTGTACTCATCTAACCATGTCATAGAGCTGAGGAAAAAAGCAGAAGCAGGTTTCGAAGTGTTCTCCCATAACATTTAGTTTATGTTCTTCCATAAGGACCAGATGCCCATGAGAAGTCTTTCAAACACCTCCTGCTTGAGATGTAGGGCTCGTTCAAGCATCCATTCTTTAAACACCATATTGGGGAGAATAGAATTTTGAAGATGAGAAGATAATATGGAGAAGAACTCAACAACAATAGGACACTTGCAAAAAAGATGCACAATGTCTTCCATTATATGCTTACAAAGGAAACCACTCAAGTCACCTTCATAGCCCTTGGTGAGAAGACGTTCCCTTGTGGGCAATAGATTTTGACATGCTTTCCACACACATATTTGCACTTTCCCCGGCACTTTGGCTTCCCATAGTCATTTCCACAGTTCTTGGAAGGGATCCCCGTTTGATGTAGTAGCTAAAGCATTGCCAAGAACATGAGCCCTAGCCACCTAATAAGCCGATTTCACTGTGAAGATACCTTTCTTTTCTGGTTGCCAATACTGTTTGTCACATGTGCTTCTTCTGCTTAAGGAAATAGCAAGGATGCGTGTAGCCACGTCAGTAGGGAAAAATGTATGAACTGATGTGGGAATCCAGGAACGATCATGCTCATTTAACAAGTCTGCCACCTTATCAAAAGGAGAGCTCAACGGTCTTTAGATTAAATATCTTGGACAATTTGGGATCCAATCATCGTTCCTGATGCTTACAAGCTAACCATAACCTATTTTGCATTTGACTCATACTTTTAGCACTGGTCTGCCCTCAATAATGCTTCTCCATGAGAATGAAGGTGCCATACCTAGCTCGGCGTCCCAGAAAGAACAATTGGGAAAGTACTTGGCTTTAAAGAACTGAGCAACTAGAGATTGAGGGTTGGAAATAATTCTCCACCCTTGTTTAGCAAGCATGGCCAAATTGTAAGGCATAACTTTTCCCAGCTTCTTAAGTGGTTTTCTTTTTTGTATTAGAGTCACCCTAGAAAAAAGAGGCACAAAGTTTATGAATATCATCACATAGACCTTTAGGTAATAGGTAACAATTCATAGCATAGAGTGGCATTGTTTGTGAAACTGCTTTGATAAGAATTGTTTTACCTGCACTGCTGAGAATCTTGGACTTCCAATTCACTAATTTCTTCGTCAACTTTTCTTGTATGTATTGGAACTTGGTAGTTTTGGATTTTCCAACTCTTAAAGGAAGACCTAGGTATCTGTCATGCTCATTAACTTTCTTCACTGCTAGAATGGATGCCAACTCATGTTGTAAAGTGTCTGGTACATTTCTACTAAACACCACACTACTCTTCTGGAAATTAATCTTTTGACCTGATGCTTGCGCATAGACATTGAGAATCCGTCTAAGCGTCTGACATTCTGCTACAATTGCAGCTCCAAAGAGAAAATTGTCATCTGCAAAAAATAAGTGGTGTAGAGTGGGAGCCCCTGGACACATTTTCAGACCTTGAAGTGCACCTGCTTCCACTGCTTGAGACAAGAGGGCAGAGAGACCCTCTGCACAAAAAATAAACAAATACGGTGACAACGGATCCCCTTGTCTGATGCCTCTTGTTTGTGTGATGACTTCAGTTGGTTATCCATTAACCAAGATAGCATAAGTGACAGACTTGACACAACTCATCACCATTTGAATCCACCGTGGATGAAATCCCAATTTTGTTAACATGGTCTGCAAAAAAGTCCATTCCAGACGATCATAGGCCTTTGAGATATCCAATTTGAGAGAAAAGAAACCCTCCTCTTGAGTCCTCAATTTATACATAAACTGAGTAGCTTCTGTTGCGACAAGAGTGTTATCAGATATCAGTCTTCCTGGGACATAAGCACTTTATAGTGGAGAGATGATTTCAGGGAGCCACCTTTTCAGTCTGTTAGCTATGGCCTTTGAGCTAATTCTATAAAGGATTAATTTCAGTTTAGTACCCTGTGGTTTGGGGGTAACATCATGTCAGTCCCTGCTCTTTCAATTTGATCAGCAACACCCCTGTGCTTTCAATTTCAATCAGCCGTGCCTAAATTTTACTGTTTCGTCCAAATTTTACTTTGTCAATACAGTCAAAGTTAACGTTCAAATTGGACGGAACAGTAAAATTTGGGCACGGCTAATTGAAATTGAAAGCACAGGGGTGTTGCTGATCAAATTAAAAGAGCAGGGACTGACATGATGTTACCTCCAAACCACAGGGTACTAAATTGAAATTTATCCTTCTATAAATTACATCACACAAAGCTATATGTCTAAAGTGAGAGGCTTCTGTGGGAGTTTTAATTTTCGGAATAAGGCAAATGTGCGTGAAGTTGGAAGCTTCCCAAATATCACCTTCTTCTAGAAAATTTCTGATTGCCACACAAACATCCATAACAACAATATCCCAATATTTGTGAAAGAAGAAAGGAGACATACCGTCCGGTCCCGGGCTTTTCGAAGGATGCATCTGAAAAAGAGCTCTTTTTATTTCATCATTTGTGTATGGTAGTAATAGGTCCGAGTTCATGTGTTGCATAACCTTCATTGGGGTGGCACCAAAGACCTCAGAGAGGGCAGCATCGTCAATTCCATCTGTAGTAAAGACTCCCTTGTAGTACTCTAGAATCATTCTTCTAATTTCAGTTGGTTCATTCTGCCATAGGCCTACTTCATTGACTAACCCTTTAATTAAGTTTCTGCTTTTTCTGTTTGAAGCTTTTCGATGAAAGAAGGCAGAGTTCCTATCACCATCTTTTAACCAAACAGCTCGAGAACGTTGTCTCCAATATTTTTCCTGTTGGGAGAGAATCTGACTATGCTTAACATGCAACAAACGTTGCTCTTCATATTGGTTTAAAGAGAAGGGTTGCTTCATAATATCCTCTAGCTTCTCGCGAATTACACGCAGCTCTACCTTTTGCTTCTCAAATTTTGTGGTATGCCAGCGTAAAAGTTGTGTACATGTGTTAGAAATTTTCTGTCCAATTTGATGTAGCATGTTGTCGGTTGTAGGGGCTGACCAGTTCTTTTAAATGATGGCATTGCATTTTTCGTTGCCATGACATATTTCTTGAAACCTAAATCCCCTGCTAGTTTTCCTGAAATGATGTTGCTCAAATCGCACTTCAACAAGGATGGGGCAATGATCAGACTCATTTGGTGGCAGTGTGATTTTCCTTTGTTACAAGAAATTTTCACAGGGGAGGAAGCCACGGCAATTGCTGCAATTCCATTGAGTAGGAGAGTAGTCATTGATAGGCTTTGTTGGAAGCTTTCAAAGGATGGAAAGTTCTCAGTGAAGACGACATATCGATATGCGTTTATGAAGTCTGCAAGCTATTCTCCGTTGCAACTTCCTGTCGGCTCAGGCTTTTGGAAAAAGCTTTGGAAGGTGGTTATTCCGAATAAAGCAAAAATTCATGTTTGGAGAGCTTGTCTGGATATCCTTCCTTCGCTAGGTAGCTTGGCTTCAAAGCGAGTAGTTTTGGATTCGAATATTTGTGTTTTATGTGAGTCTCATACTGAAACGACGATCCACCTTTGTCGGGATTGCCCTTATACTAGGAGGGTGCTTCACACAAATGCTATGCTACAACAGGTATGCTACGATCCGAATAATATGCTTGGTGATGTCATTCGTTGGTTGAGTTAGTATGCGAATGAATTATCGCTAATACATTTTAGAGAACTTTTATTCTCGTTATGGGGAATTTGGAAGGAAAGAAATTATCGGCTTTGGAATCAAAAGAGGTGTGAGGCCAGGGATGTGAGTTTGGGGATTGTCTCTAGGCTGCAGGAATTTAGGGTTCACAATTTGAAACGCTACCAACCTAAGGTTAAACGTGAAGCAGTGTGGAAAGCTCCTCCTGTGGGGGTGGTGAAAGTCAATGTTGATGGGGCATTCCATCACACTTCTAAGAAGGGTGGCTTGGGATTTGTTTTTAGAAATGAGAATGGAATAATGCTGGGTGGTGGCGCCTGGCCCTTGAGAGGGTTGAATTCCCCAGAACATGCTGAAATTTTGGCATGCAAGGTTGCTTTAGAGTTTGCGGAGGTGCATGGTTTTGGACCTATTATTTTAGAGACTGATGCTTTAGAGGTTCAGCGTCAACTTTCTTTACATGACTCTATCAATTTATTAGGGATAGGCAGAATATATGATGACGTTGTGGCTCTCTTGGAGGCTCAGAGTGTTATCCAGGTGACTCATATGGGTAGGAAAGGTAATGGGGTAGCACATTTGTTGGCTAACCATGCTTGTTCTATTAGACATAATGTTTTTTAGTTTTCAACTCCAGAATTTTTACAAGCTGCAATTGCAGTTGACCTTTGTACTGTGTAATCTTTTCTTCCTTTAATAAATGGCTGACCTCCCTTGATTAAAAAAAAAACAGAAAAAAAGCTTCTCAATAACAGTCGATAGTAAATTGAAGGAGTTACATTCAAATAAGTACAACATTATTCCGCTAACCAACCAATAGGAGATAAGTCCTCAGCTTGCCGACGCAGTGTGGATACCAGTGCTGCACATTTAGTCTCAACCTCCACCATGCACCAATCATGCTTGCTGCGCTAAATTGCCTACCGCCTCCCTTAGAGATATTGCTTCCACTTGCAACGGTGAGGAGGCTCCTTTCACATAAAGATAGAATATGGCTGCAAAGTACAAAATAGCCCTGTTCATTCCTTACCACTACTCTCAGGCCAACTTCCTTAGTCCCTGGCAGACCTAGCCGAAATGTAAACATGGGATGATTGTTCAGAGATTCAAAATATATGCAATGCATTGCTCGCTTTCTCCCTCTCAGTCTCTTTTACACATGGCTCGCGTACACACATGCACATCAATGAATATCAGAAACACTTTTATCCTTTTACAATTTTTGTGTGCTCCTAAGAAACATTAAAATATTCAGGGAAACAAAGGTAAGCCAAAGACATGTTGACTCTTTAATGTATCATGATACTAACTTTTTGCAAAGGCATTTCAAATTTCAAAGTCCATGAATTCAAGAGCTGGTTGCTTGAATTATGGGATTCATAGTTGAAGGGTTCACAGACTTAGGGATTTATAGAATTATATTAAATAACTAAGATACAATATATATCTAACATGATTGAATAAGAACAGCTTGCTTGAATTCCAGGATACTTATGTATTAGGGACTTTGGGACTGTTCTGGAGACTTTTTTGACTGGTTCACGATAGGGTGCATACTCTAATATGCAGCAAGTAACGAACATTAGTCTTACCATTCTTCTCACATACCTAAGTTCTTAGAATGTTAGCCAAAAGCAAGTTTAATCTCAGAAAACTTATATTGCCAAGTACCAAGAAGTTTGTTAGTAAATATGTCACACTTTTCCTACTCAACTACTACTCACGATTATATCTTATTAGCCAAGTCAAAAGTGGTTTAAGAGGGAATGCTTAAGATAAATGGAATAAGATAGTATGGAAACCCGTTTTGACTAGGGATCTATATAATTTTCAACTATTGATTTCACCAAGTCCAGGAAGATGGATGAAAGTAAAACACTAACAAGTACACACATTGAACAAGAACTCAACTATTCTTTTTTTGCCTTCAAAACAAAACTGCAAAATAAAATATGTGCAAGACAAATCATCTCAACGTCCTCCACAATAAGCAAATAGCGCTCTAATTGAAAAAGAGATATTTTTTTTTAGGGAAATTCGTCCAAACAGTGTCTAAACTTTTCCAGACTATAAATTTTCATACCTATATATACTTTGAAAAATGTCATAATGGTACCTGAAGTTTTGGCCCCGACCCAATTTTCGTACCTAGTAACAGTAAAGTCGTCAACGGCATTAAATTTTGAGGGGTAAATCTGAAACTTCAGGTATTCTCGACCAAAAAAAAAAAAAGAGATGGCTATGGCTCGAACTGTGCACCCTAACTCGCGATTTGCAATTGCCATGTCTTTCTTTCTTCTTCTTCTTCTTCGAATTGTTGCTGCATCGAACCAAGGACAAAGCTCTCTCTCTCTCTCTCTCTACTTCGTGCCTCGAGCCACCAGTGAACCCAAACCCGGCCACAACCCTCTCCAGATGCGCCCACCCACGGAGGTGTCTCTGCGCCCCCGAATTTGATTCAACCCTTTCTAGTATTTCGATTTAGATTCTAATTTGTTTTTGCAGGAGTTGGCAAATCGTGCCTTCTTCTTCAGTTCACCGACAAGGTTGCAAGTTTTTGAGCATCGGCCTCGATGAGAAAGATCTCCGATCTAGGGTGGCTAGAGAGACAGCCTCAACAAGAATAATCTCCTATTTTCTGGTCGGCTGGAGCGCTGGCCTCGACTAGCCCAGCTTCAACTCTGTCGCCAGAATCGCCGCCGTCGCCGCTGACGACTCCTCCTCCGATGCCGAAGCAACATTCAAATCCATAGGCACGCCTTCATCTCCCTCAAGCCCTTCAATTCCAGGCAGAAAATCCAAGTAGTCCAAGAACCCTACTTTGTGAAATGGGCATCATAAATTCACTTTTCTTTGTTGATCTGATTTGGGATTTCCGTCCATTTCAATGGGTTTAGTTCACCATTGTTTGTTCAGACTGCAGGACTAGAAGCTGGGACGAATTGGTGAAGCCCAGAATGTCTTCGATCAAATGCCTGAGAGAGATGGTTTTGCGTGGACTACAATGGTTTCTTCTCATACTCTTGTAGTCGTGTAGGGAATATGATTTCGGCGAGGACATTGTTTGGCGAGATTATAGAAAGGTGTACAACTACTTGGAATACTATGATCGACGGCTATGTGAGACTTGGTAATGTGGAGTCTGCAGATTTGTTGTTTAATCAAATGCCCATCAGGGATTTGATCACGTGGGATCAATTGTTATTCTCATAACAGGATATTTGGATAAGCATTAGCAGTTTTTAATGATACAAGGTGGGTTGAGAGAATTCATAGCTGAGATTTTGAGGATGGGGAGACTGTAGGATAAGAATTTGGTCTAAATGCGAGGGTGGTGTGGAGAATTTGGTCCAAAAGAGAGAACAAAGCGTGAAGTTGCAGAGAGATAGGAGGATGAATACTGAAGTTCCAGATTTACCCCTCAAAATTTAACGCCGTTGATGACTTTACTGTTGCTAGGTACGAAAATTGGGTGTGGGCCAAAACTTCAGGTACCATTATGACATTTTTCAAAGTATAGGTATGAAAATTAATAGTTTGGAAAAGTTCACACACTGTTTGGAAGAATTTTCCTTTTTTTAATTCTCCTATCTCCTCACTTGTCAAACAATGTTTTGTTTCTCTAACATATCTATTCAACATAAATCTTCAAGCACTTCAAGGAATACCATAATAACAATGCCATGTTCCCGCAGAACTACAGAAACTGTTGCAGCTCATGCAACAATATGAAACTAAGTTTGGTCGTAGTATAACGACACCTAACTCTAAAAACACTTGTAATGTAACTAGGTCATAAGTGCAAGCTAAAACAATAGAAAGAAACCACTTTGGTATGATCAACAAAGTGGACCTTTATCAAAGTACATTGTTAGTCAATCCTTCAGTCTTAATCATTTCATGTGCATCTACAACATGATTGAAAACGAGATGACTACAACTACTACATCACACCGGATGACTGTCCTGATGCGAATAACTGAATATGAAACAGTAAAGTAAAATTAAAACCATTAGCAGTGAAAGCTAAGCTAAGCTATGAGCTGATGAAGGAACTGTTGTTTTGGCTACCTACCTGCGATATTGGATAGGCATATTACCAGCCTTCTAGATAGCAATCTTACCCGCGCGCGCACACATACACAGGCACATGCAGCAATGAATATTAGACATTTTAGTCTCATACATTTTATTTTTGTTTCTACATTTTCTCTGGACCCTTTTTTTTCTTTTATTTGAAAGGAAACAACTTTTTATTGACAAAACAAATACCATAATACAAAGAAGCGGACAAAAAGTCCATATAAGAAAAGAAAGATAGTTTGAGGAATAGAACAAGATGCTTAACTGACAGTAAACATGCTTGCCAATTTAGAATAAGAGATGAAAGAGTGTAATCTTCATACTCCCCAAATATAGAGGCCCAAAGAGAATCCCAAATCTTAACTCTTTCACACAACACTTCCAACTCCGCACTACCATAGGCTTTAGACGTCCTTTTATTTCTCTGGACCTTGAAAAGAAAAATTAAGCCAGGTCTACTCTTGTTTGCTAATTGCCTAGTCTAGTATGTGCAGTATACACAAATAAATGCAAATCTTGACAATACATACTCAACTCTCTAAACCGTAAGTTAAGAAACGGCAGTGTTATATATATATATATATATAAGAAAAGGTAGATGTATATATATATGATTATACATGTGTGATAACAATTTAGTTTAGTGCAGTGCATTCATAAAATGGGATGGCAAAACCTCTGTTGGTGCTTCTTTAACAAGATGATAGTAATTACAATCATAAATTGCATCAGGAAAAGGAAACGGCATGCTTGATCCATGTTAAGCTTTTCACCAAAGACTCAAGAAATCAACACTTCCAGTAATCATGCCATTTACTGGAATCCATATCTCTCACTGTGAGACCAAAATATTACAATGGTTTCATTCATATATATATATATATATATAGCTATCAAGAAGCTATTCTGTAAACCAAGTTTAGCAATAGAAAAACAAACACCAGTTAAGGTAAAGATCACTTACAGGTAATGTAGGCCAAGCATCCCCCTTGAATCCCTACCAACCTTCTCAGTAGGGATGGCAATAATCCCCATCGGGTATTCGACCCTAATGGGGAGCAATTTGGGGGAAATCAGGTAATGGGGATGGGGATCCCCAGTATTTGAATTCTGAAATCGGGTACGGGGCGGGGATGATATTTTGATCCCCATCCCCATACCCACCCAATAAGAATTATCTAAAATATATATATATATATATATATATATATTATATTTTTGATATTATTTATAAATAAATATCTATGTAAACTTCATCTTTTTGTCAGTATTTAAATCCTGTCAATATATTTTTGATATTATTCAATTCACCTTGTTAGAGTTGTTAAGTTATACAAGTAGTTGATTGTGGAATTTTTGTGTCGAATGCAGACTTTTATTGTTCTTTTTTTAAGCGAGACTTATATTTGTTTTTGTTTGATTAAAATAAAGAATTTATCTTATATTGATGTTTGATTTTAAGTTCATATTTTACAATCAATAATTATTTGTAAGAATTTTTATATAATAAATTAGTAATAATTGTTAACGGGGATTGGGGCGGGTATGGGGACCTAATTCCCCATGGAGACGGGGACGGGGATGAGGAATGAAGTCGGGTATGAGGATGGTAATTTAATCCCCTTACTCAGCCTAAGACAATTATTTGAATACTTAGTGTCATCTCCCAGAATTCATCACTAAAATATCCAAATTTGGATTTCGTTGAAAGACCTTAAAGTTATGGGAATTCCAAAAATCCAAACCTAGAATTAATCAAACGCATCTAAAAATACATAATGAAGCCTTACTAAGGGAATTAGAGCACGAATTTACCTTGGGCATCCAAACTTGAAGTTCCTCTTCTTTCCCCCAATTCTCTAACTTCATCCTCCATATCTATCAAAACCCAACGGTGAAATATGAAAAGCACGACAACAACAAACCCTCCGACCTAGTGGCCAAAAACCAAAAAGCCCTTAAACAAAACCCTTTTTAATATTTTTTTTTCTTGGTTGTTACATATGAATGCAGCTACATCAGCAACGCCTGAAGGCTAGATCAGCATTGCATGTTGACGGTTCTGATTGGAACTATATCTGGATAAAACAGATGGACTATAAACTTCTGACTATAGATAAAACTGAATATAAGGTGCCCCTTTAAATACCATGTAAAATTAAAGACTTACCAGGAAAACCAACATAAAATGCTGCCATCCTGCGCTCAATTGCTCTAAGTGAGCTAGAAGCGAGAACTGTGCCAACCACTATATCCCCTACTTCACTTGGGTTCAAATTTGTTCTCTCTATAACTGCCTACATAACAAGTACATCACAGATAAATTGGCCCTATAGACCTAAGATGAAACATACAAATCCCGAGACTCGACATTCTTTCCTATGAAAATTCAACTGTATGTTTATCTTACCTTCAAAACAGGTGCCAGCAAATCATCAGCTAAAGTATCCTTAAAACCGCCTCGCTTTTCTTTGTAAATGGCAGTTCGGTAGGCCCTGTTTAACATGATTTTCAAGGCAATATTAAGCACAGGGAAGGTATAAACATTATCAAAAGACATAGATTGCAAAAGAGTAAACAAATTTCTCATTTTAGTCAATTACTCACGCCACAATCACTATATCCTTCCCAGCAAATCCTTTTGCAGTACCAAGTTTCCCTATGAAGGCCAACAAAATAGAAGAAACATGTTACAAAACAGAAGAACTATTATCCAAACTCAAAACCCCAAAACCCAAATGAGTTTTAATTGAAAGAAGACAGAGTTCTTGTCAAACGACATGGAAAATAAAACCCCAACACATAAATCCATTTCAATCGAAGGAAAACCACAACACTAAATCGAAGAGAAACCCCCAAGACAAAACCCCAATATATATAGCTATATCCATTTCAATCATCCCATCCCCAAATAGAAGAAAAACCTAATCGAAATCAACTAAAATCGAAATTTTGGATAATAAGCAAACCTAAAATTTGTAGATAAAACCCTAAATCGATCTAGGATTAAACCCAGTCGAAACCCTAAACTAAAAAACGATTGAAACCCTAATTGCTTACCAATATCCGAATTAAAAACAGCTCTACTTGTTGCTGGGGAGGTCCACTAATCTGGTCGCGAAAGATGAAGTAGAGACTAAGAAGAAGAAGCAGAGACCAAGAAGAATTGAGAGAGTGAGAAGATGAAGGAGAGAGGTGAGAGTGTGAATCGAGATCTGAGAGATCTGAGAGCGCTGAGTGAGAAGGAGAGAGGCTGGTGTTCTAGTTTTCCAGTTTCACTGGTTCTAGGTTGAGCTGAGTAAGCAAGAGAGAGCGCGCGGGCTGGTGTTGGAGTGAGAAGGACAGAAAATGATTTAATTGCAGGGGATCTATGTAAAAAAGCACAAGTCAAAATAACTTCAAAAATTTTAAAACAAGCTCTACACTCAGACGACATTTAAATGTTGTCTAAATGTCACAACATTTTCTAGTCAACTAGTGTTCGGCTATTTGAGAGGGAAAAGTACCTGATCAAATTTTGGATATCCCTCCACATTTGAGATAGGAAATCATCATCTTTTACAACAACAGAAATGTGTTGTCTGAATGCTGACCATTTTTTCAAATTGAACGAGTATGGTTTTAGTCTATATTCGGACAACAGCAACAAAAATTATGTCGTCTGAAAAACTCAGACGACAGAAAACAATTCTTATGTCGTCTGAAGTGTGTCGTCTGATTACCTTTCCTTGTACAATTCAAATTCTATGCATTGTAAACCTATATATAAAGATGCCCCTATTATCAATGAGAACACACATTAATTCTCCCTCAAATATCGGTTCCCTAAAACATTATCCTTTATTTTTTGGGTTGAAAATCAGTTTTAATTATCCTTGAACCTTAATGGAATGAAGTGTAAACTATTAATACACTAGCTAAATCTAATTGATACAAATCTTTTCAAGGTCCTCTTACCTTATTGATCGATATATGCCCATAATGGCATTGTACCCATGCCATATGCGCATATTTATGGTTCTTTGTTGGTATGCTAAATCGAAGTAACATGTATTATTATTATTATTTTTAAAAGAAGTACCAAATATTTTTTTTCCTATATTTATTGTTCATCTCAAATCCCAAAATTATTCAACATAATTTAAGGGTCTTTCAATTTCTGCATTTAGTACAAAAAAATATATTAAACTTTAATTTTCTTATACTTATATGTTTTGAAGAAAATGTTTTTTATTTTTATTTTTGGTAAAAGATTGTGTTATTCCTAGAGGATGACTAAAAATGAGTTTAATTTTTTAGTTAATACCAATTTGACCTTCCTAAGTGAGATTTTTGGCTATGGCACCACTGAAGGTATAACTCACGAAATTCTATGAAGATGATGTTCAAAACTTGATGTGGACGGCACGTTGAACTAATTTTTGTTTCATTTGATTATAGAAAATTGAATTGATAATAGAATAGGGTGGTTCTAGTTGGACCTCTAAATTTGTTATTTGGACTTCTCATATTTAGTACACCTCTAATTTACTTTTTAGAATACTTGAAAAGTTAAGTAGACCTCCTTATTTTTACCAAAACACCCTTGAACATCAGATACAACAATCTGTCACTCTACTTTTTATCTCTATCTTCAACCATAAGCAAGGTTTTAAATATCGGTATTTTCATATCTAGCTATCGGTACTTTGAAATAGGGAGATATCGGATATATCGGGGATACAGTTTATGAAAATATCGTTTTTGAAAAAAGTCAATTTATTAGAAATTTAGAACTACATATAAATACATATGAATGTAAACTTCATCTACATCCAAAAAGAGACTCTAGGCGGTTGAAAAGCCGCTCGTTGGTCTACTAAAATGCAATAATCAGACCAAGACATATGACCCATATAGTTCGAATTGTAGTGATGAACATGATATATAGTTATAGATCTCTTTAGAGCTGCCGACTGTTTCCCCTATAAGGGGATAATAAGGATGAACCCAACTAGATGATTGATCTTATACTTATCCATATTGATTATATCCATAAGCATCATAACCAAATTGATTGTTGCCTTAATGAGATTCATTTGAGATCCCACTGCGCTCTGTGCCTAAACTGATAGAGTCAAAACTCAAGGCAATTGAAGAAACATCAGATGAGGTACTTTGATCATCGGTTGCACCTCTAGTCCTCCTCCCATATCGGGTCTTCTCTTGAGCACCATGACCAGCTGTTCACACTCCGTGGTCTTCATCTTGGGTGACATGATCAAAATTACCTTCACAGGTAAATTGGAATCCTCCATCCACAGAAGATTGTCCATATTCATATCTTTCACCTCCACCACCTGTTTCGCTTCCACCCTCTCCACCATCATCAGAACTATCTGGAGTTGCTGTACTACCCCACGCATCATCACTATCTGAATTATCTTTTGGGTTTTTAACAACTTCTTCAGATAAGACTCTCTCTACGTTGATTCCAGCATTAGTTGCAGTTTCTACTACTTGTGGAAGAGGTCTTCCAGCTTCATCATCGAGGTGTGCAAGCATAATCCAATCATGAAGTGGATCAATGCCATTATCAAGCAGCTCGCTTGCAACATGAAGTAGATCTATATAGTTGTTTTCATTGACCACATTATTCTTTGCCTGTTTATCTCGCAGCCGCAGCTTCATATTGTAGTAGCAGTATACAAGCTTTTCCACTTTCTGATATGCCAAACGGTTCCTTTGCTTGGTATGAATAATAGCAAATGTACTCCAATTTCTCTCACACGCAGAAGAAGAAGCCGTTTGTGCCAAAATACGCAGTGCAATTTTCTGCATGTTTGGTGCAGAATACCCACATTGTGTCCACCAATCAGATGTAAAGCTACTACAATGAGTTACTACTATAATAGATCAACATTTTCTATTAAAGAAATTATATGTGTGTGTGTGTGTGTTTTAATGTATACATATACGGATATACCACAAACCTGTATTTCTGGTTTCTCTTGTTTTTCTTGCTATGGTTGACCCAAATGATTCTTTTGCATCTCTAAAGCATACAATCTGCATTAACCATTTGAAAATTAGTCATTTCGAATCCAAATTTTTTTAAGGTTGTCATCAATAAGAAGTTACCTCATCCACAAATGTATCTGCAATTTCTCCATTTATGTTAAATTGTTCAACAACTGTTGCCAGAGAGTTTGTGAAACGTGGGCTATAACCAACATCATGTCGATAATGAAAATTTGGGTTTAAGAAATGTGCTACAAACAAGAAACCAAAACTTATATAATATAGATCTAACTAAGTAATTATCAAGATACAAACGTATTTCGAGATAGAGAAATAATATCTGCTGCATGCAATGGTTGACTTAATGTGTTATCCCATCGATCATTGATGATTTTAAGCACCCATTTCTTTCCTCTCATCTGTGATATTTGTTGTTTCACTCTTTCAAACATATCATATAATATGGGCATGGTTGGATGAATTTTTGTGTCAACAATTCGAAGAATCTCATACAATGGCTTATAAATTTTATGGACTGCTTCCATGCCATCCCAAAATGTCCCATCGAGGACTCTTTTTTCTATCCTTTTGCCATCTCTGGTCTTGCTCGCTGCATTCTCATTCCATGTGCTACTTGTAAACAATTTTCTCAAATTAGATTTCTTCTTCAAAATACTGTCGATGGCAATGTGATTTGTCGCAAATCGAGTTTTACCCTGTCGAATCAAATCTCCCTTCTTGATGCTCCTCGTTTCAGCCAGTACCCAACCATGATTGTAGATGTAGTTAGTTACACTTTGAGCCCATTTGACGACAGTGGAAACAGTCTCTTGCTTCCCGATATCTTCTGTAAGGTCCCGTACCTTAATATTTCTTATAAAGTACGTTTTATCGGGTTTGACCGAGGAGTTGACTTTTAATTCGTCGGTTATGTCGGAGTTTTTACTGGAAAGTGGTGATTTAAGTGTTACGATACTTTTGTTAAAAAAAAAAAAAAAAAAAAAAAAAGAAGGAGAAATTAGGAAATTACTGCTTTTGGAAGTTTTTGTTAAGGGGGGGTTTCCCTTTTTGGGAAGTGAGAGTGAGTTAAAAACAGAAACAAGGATCGGGAAGGCCGATCTATTTTCCTCCTCCCCTTCTTCGCGCGCACAGTGACCGGGAAAACCAATCCGGCAAATCCGGCGCCATCAAGCAACCCCAGGTCGTCTCACCGGTCGGCAAGCTTCCTTTCTTCCTTCTCCTTCACCTCAAGTAAGAATTTTTCATTGGGTAAGCTTGTGTGGATTGATTTCTGGCGGATTACCGATCGGGGGTTTGGGAAATTTTCGACTGGGTTTTTGATTTCCGGCTGTTTCTGCCGGAAATCTTCATGATTTTGGTTCCCTGTGAAGTGCTAGATACGTTTTCAACCTCATTTCAGCTTGTGGAAGTGAGATTGATGTTGAAGTGTGGTGATAAACAGTAAACACCGAATTTCAATATTTTGGTTTTCGATTTCCGGCGGTCTCCGGCAGGAAATCCTTGTGCTTTTGGGTCGCTGGGAAGGATGGAACACTTTATCAACCTCCTTGTAGCTTGTTTTGGCCGGAGGAGGTGTTAGGGTTGATGAACAGTGGCGGTCGGGTTTTATTTTCCGCTTTGGGTTGAATTTTCGACCCTTTCTGCCTAGTTTCAGCTATTGTTGCAGGATTGAAGATTGTTGAATTGTTTTTAAGCTAGTTAACTGCTTGTGAGGGTTGTTTTTGTAGGAAATTGTCGACTGTTGTAGGTTTAGAAATGGTTGTGTGTATTATGGAGTTGATTTTGGATTAAATAGGTTGGTTGGAATTGAATTTAATTTTTGAGTTTGTGTTAAACTTGAGGTTGGTTGGATATTGAGTTTTCTTTGGTTTGTGATGTTGAACATGGTTGATGGATTTGTCATGCTTGTACTGTTGGGTGAAAACTCATGGTGAAGGGCTATTGTTGAAGTTGAAATTGTGATTTTGCAAAGAAGAAAAATTAAGAATGAATGTGGGAATTTTTTTGGAAAGGATTTATGTTATAATTGGTGGTAATTTGTGATAAAGGAAGTGAGATTAAATTGATTAAGTTATCGAACGGTTCTTGTGAAGGGATAGATTAAGTGAAGTCTTTGAGCGATTGAGAAATCAAATTAAAATCGGTTGAGTAGTTTGAATTAGAGGGCTTTGAGATTGTAAAGAATTATAGAATTTAATCCTAAGTTTAAGTGAGGGAGTTTTATGACAATTTGTGATTAATGGATGCTTTTTCCGAGGGGAATGGGTTGTTTTTTAGAGTATTTCATTATATGGGTAATTATATCCTATTCTATTGTGACAGGACGTACTGAGCCCTCGAGCGAGGAGGACACAGGCAGGCAGCAGGGTTAGCTGCGGGACTCACTAGTGAGTGGACTTTTATTTTATTTAAATAATGCATGCAGCATGATATTAAGTTTTGAAATGTGATTTTGTGGAAAGAAAAGGATTAAAAAGGTAACAGTTGACAAGGAGGCCAGTTTTGGCGCATGCGTGTCTTACCTAGTTGGCAGTCCCTTCTAGGTAATAGTCTGGTCGGCAGTCCCGTCCAGATTACAGCTCGGTTGGCAGTCCCATCCGAAGCGTCATCTGGTTGGCAGTCCCTTCCAGATGACTTGAGGTAGTTAGTCGGCAGTCTCGTCTACTACCTGTGGCTAGTTGGCAGTCCCAACTAATCACCGCCTCCTATCCGGTTGGCAGTCCCTTCCGATGCGTCATCGGGTGGCAGTCCCTCCCCGATGGCATGAGATGCCTAGGAAGCAGTCCTTCCTAGTAATCAAATGAGTTTCTTGGAAAAAGATTGAGTTGAAAATTTTCATGAAGTCTCGCTATATGATGGTTTTGTTAAAAAGAGAAATGGGGAAGCATACCATAAATTGTTTTGATTCTCGTTTCGTTTTTGTCCACTCACTCTAATGGATTTTATATGTTTTCCCCTGGGCCCTTCGTTTTCAAATGCCCAGATTTCAGATTAGCCGAGATTGCATCCAGGCTCAAGGACTTTGGAAATCAGCGCTTCCGTTTTTGTCTGTAGGTTATTACTTAACCTACCTTGTATGATATCGGCTTAGTTTTAGTGTTGCTCTGATAAGCCTTTTCTTTTGAATTTGATGGATGATGTTGTTCGGATTGTGGTTGCTTACGGAGGTTATGTTGGGATTTGAACTTTCCGGATGTAATATATGTGCATGGATTGTAAATTTGATATAGTAGGTTGAGTAGAAGTTATAGTTGAAATCATATCCAGGTTTGTGAAATTTTTGGGTAGCCCATATTTAGGGGAGGTTCTGCTGAATTTTCGGTAGGATTTCGCTTAACGTGGGTCCCGCAGGCTCGTATCCAGGTAATTGGGGTGATTCCTGGGTCGGGTCCTGTCATCTTCAAATATCAAATCGATGCAGTAGGCAGTACACGGGATCCAGAACAGTGGATATTTTTTCTGTAGTTCCCTTCCGGCCTTTTTAAATGTTGATGCATTGTCAGTGACAATCTGGACAACATTTTCTGGTCCAACATCTTGGATAATCTCATCTAACAATAGTTCTATGTACTGAGCATTTTTTTTCACATGTGAAGCATCTACAAACTTCAAAAACACAGTTGAACCTTTTGAATACACTGTGAAATTTAGAATAGACATTTTGGTTAGGCCAGTCCATCCATCACACATGATAGTGCATCCATATATTTTCCAGGTTTCTTTGTGAGTATCCACATAACTTTTCATTTCTGTGTACTCATTCTCTAAGTAACGAGTCTGAATTTCATAGGAGGTAGGAAGCTTTCAGAAAACTTATATTGCCTAGTACCAAGAAGTCTGTTAGTAAATATGTCACACTTTTCCTACTCAACTACTACTCACGATTATATCTTATTAGCCAAGTCAAAAGTAGTTTAAGAGGGAATGCTTAAGATAAATGGAATAAGATAGTATGGAAACCCGTTTTGACTAGGGATCTCTATAATTTTCAACCATTGATTTCACCAAGTCCAGGAAGATGGATGAAAGTAAAACACTAACAAGTACACACGTTGAACAAGAACTCAACTATTATTTTTCTGCCTTCAAAACAAAACTGCAAAATAAAATCTGTGCAAGACAAATCATCTCAATGTCCTCCAAAATAAGCAAATAGCACTCTAATTGAAAAGGAGATATATATTTTTTTTATTCTCCTATCTTCTCACTTGTCAAACACTGTTTTGTTTCTCCAACATATCTATGCAACATAAATTTTCAAGCACTTCAAGGAATGCCATAATAACAATGCCATGTTCCCGCAGAACTACAGAAACTGTTGCAGCACATGCAACAATATAAAACTAAGTTTGGTCGTAGTATAACTGCACCTAACTCTAAAAACACTTGTAATGTAACTAGGTCATGAGTGCAAGCTAAAAGAATAGAAAGAAACCACTTTGGTATGATCAACAAAGTGGACCTTTATCAAAGTACATTGTCAGTCAATCCTTCTGTCTTAGTCATTTAATGTGCATCTACAACGTGATTGAAAACGAGATGAATACAACTACAACATCACACCTGATGACTGTCCTGATGCGAATAACTGAATATGAAACAGTAAAGTAAAATTAAAACTATTTGCAGTGAAAGCTAGGCTAAGCTATGAGCTAATGAAGGAACTGTTGCTTTGGCTACCTACCTGCGATACTGGATAGGCATATTACCAGCCTTCCAGATAGCAATCTTACCCGCGCGCGCACACATACACAGGCACATGCAGCAATGAATATTTGACATTTTAGTCTCATACATTTTATTTTTGTTTCTACATTTTCTCTGGACCCTTTTTTTTCTTTTATTTGAAAGGAAACAGTTTTTTATTGACAAAACAAATACCATAATACAAAGAAGCGGACAAGAAGTCCATATATGAAAAGAAAGATAGTTTGAGGAACAGAACAAGATGCTCAACTGACAGTAAACATGCTTGCCAATTTAGAATAAGAGATGAAAGAGTGTAATCTTCATACTCCCCAAATATAGAGGCCCAATGAGAATCCCAAATCTTAACTCTTTCACACAACTCTTCCAACTCCGCACTACCATAGGCTTCAGACGTCCTTTTATTTCTCAGGACCTTGAAAAGAAAAATTAAGCCAGGTCTACTCTTGTTTGCTAATTGCCTAGTCTAGTATGTGCAGTATACATAAATAAATGCAAATCTTAACAATACATACTCAACTCTCTAAACCGCAAGTTAAGAAACGGCAGTGTTATATATATATATATATATATATATATATATATAAAAGAAAAGACAGATGTATGTATATATATATATATATATATGATTATACATGTGTGATAACAATTTAGTTTAGTGTAGGGCATTCATATAATGGGATGGCAAAACCTCTGTGCATATATTTGTGCAGATTGCTGCTTCTTTAACAAGATGATAGTAATTACAATCATAAATTTCATCATGAAAAGGAAACGGCATGCTTGATCCCTGTTAGCTTTTCACCAAAGACTCAAGAAATCGACACTTCTAGTAATCATACCATTTATTGGAATCCATATCTCTCACTGTGAGACCAAAATATTGCAATGGCTTCATTCATATATATATATATATATATATATATATATATATATATAGCTATCAGGAAGCTATTCTGTAAACTAAGTTTTGCAATAGAAAAACAAACACCATTTAAGGTAAAGATCACTTACAGGTAATGTAGGGCAAGCATCCCCCTTGAATCCCTACCAACCTTCTCAGCCTAAGACAATTATATGAATTCCATGAATACTTAGTGTCATCTCCCAGAATTCATCACTGAAATATCCAAATTTGGATTTCTTTGAAAGACCTTAATATGATGGGAATTCCATAAATCCAAACCTAGAATTAATCAAACGCATCTAAAAATACATAATGAAGCCTTACTAAGGGAATTAGAGCATGAATTTACCGTGGGCATCCAAACTTAAAATTCCTCTTCTTTTCCCCAATTCTCTAACTTCATCCTCCGATCCATATCTATCAAAACCCAACGGTGAAATAGGAAAAGCACGACAACAACAAACCCTCCTACCTAGTGGCCAAATACCAAAAAGCCCTTAAACAAAACCCTTTTTAATCTTTTTTTTTCTTTTCTTTTTTTTCTCGGTTGTTACATTATGAATGCAGCTACATCAGCAACTGCCTGAAGGCTAGATCAACATTGCATGTTGACGGTTCTGATGGGAACTATATCTGGATAAAGCAGATGGACTATAAACTTCTGACTATAGATAAAACTGAATATAAGGTGCCCCTTTAAATACCATGTACAATTAAAGACTTACCAGGAAAACCAACATAAAATGCTGCCATCCTGCACTCAATTGCTCTAAGTGAGCTAGGTGCGAGAACTGTGCCAACCACTATATCCCCTACTTCACTTGGGTTCAAATTTGTTCTCTCTATAACTGCCTACATAACAAGTACATCACAGATAAATTGGCCCTATAGACCTAAGATGAAACATACAAATCCCGAGACTCGACATTCTTTCCTATGAAATTTCAACTGTACGTTTATCTTACCTTCAAAACAGGTGCCAGCAAATCATCAGCTAAAGTATCCTTAAAACCGCCTCACTTTGCTTTGTAAATGGCAGTTCGGTAGGCCCTGTTTAACATGATTTTCAAGGCAATATTAAGCACAGGGAAGGTATAAACATTATCAAAAGACATAGATTGCAAAAGAGTAAACAAATTTCTCATTTCAGTCAATTACTCAAGCCACAATCACTATATCCTTCCCAACAAATCCTTTTGTAGCACCATGTTTCCCTATCAAGGCCAACAAAATAGAAGAAACATGTTACAAAACAGAAGAACTATTATCCAAACTCAAAACCCCAAAACCCAAATGAGTTTTAATTGAAAGAAGGAAGAGTTCTTGTCAAACAACATGGAAAATAAAACCCCAACACATAAATCCATATCAATCGAAGGAAAACCACAGCACTAAATCGAAGAGAAACCCCCAAGACAAAACCCCAATATATATAGCTATATCCATTTCAATCACCCCATCCCCAAATAGAAGAAAAACCTAATCAAAATCAACTAAAATCGAAATTTTGGATAATAAGCAAACCTAAAATTTGCAGATAAAACCCTAAATCGATCTAGGATTAAACCCAGTCGAAACCCTAAACTAAAAAACGATTGAAACCCTAATTGCTTACCAATATCCGAATTAAAAACAGCTCTGCTTGTTGCTGGGGAGGTCCACTAATCCGGTCGCGAAAGATGAAGTAGAGACTAATAAGAAGAAGGAGAGACCAAGAAGAATTGAGAGAGTGAGAAGATGAAGGAGAGAGGAGAGAGTGAGAATCGAGATCTGAGAGATCTGAGAGAGCTGAGTGAGAAGGAGAGAGTCTAGTGTTCGAGTTTTCCAGTTTCGCTGGTTCTAGGTCGAGCTGAGTGAGCAAAAGAGAGCGCGCGGGCTGGTGTTGGAGTGAGAAGAATAGAAAATGATTTAATTGCAAGGGATCTATGTAAAAAAGCACAAGTCAAAATAACTTCGAAAATTTTAAAACAAGTTCTACACTCAGACGACATTTAAATGTTGTATAAATGTCACCACATTTTCTAGTCAACTAGAGTTCGGCTATTTGAGAGGGAAAAGTACCTAATCAAATTTTAGATATCCCTCCACATTTGAGATAGGAAATCATCATCTTTTACAACAACAGAAATGTATTGTCTGAATGCTGACCATTTTTTTCAAATTGAACGAGTATGGTTTTAGTCTATATTCGGACAACACAAAAAAAAATTATGTCATCTGAAAAACTCAGACGACAGAAAACAATTCTTATGTCGTCTGAAGTGTGTCATCTGAAGCACATTTTGGCTTAGTGTAGTGGTAATAGGGTTTTAATTAGAGAAAATCTCGGAGAATATCTTAGAGATATCCATTCATTGTATGATTACCTTTCCTTGTACAATTCAAATTCTATGCATTGTAATCCTATATATAAAGAGGCCCCTATTATCAATGAGAACACAAACAATTCTCTCTCAAATATCGGTTCCCTAAAACATTATCCTTTTTTTTTTGGGTTGAAAATTAGTTTTAATTATCCTTGAACCTTAATGGAATGAAGCGTAAACTATTAATACACTAGCTAAATCTAATTGATACAAATCTTTTCAAGGTCCCCTTACCTTATTGATCGATATATGCCCATAATGGCGTTGTACCCTTGCCATATGCGCATATTTATGGTTCTTTGTTGGTATGCTAAATCGAAGTAACATGTATTATTATTATTTTTTATAAAAGAAGTAGCAAATATTTTTTTTCCTATATTTATTGTTCATCTCAAATCCCAAAATTATTCAACATAATTTAATGGTCTTTCAATTTATGCATTTAGTACAAAAAAATATATTAAACTTTAATTTTCTTATACTTGTATGTTTTGAAGAAAATGTTATTTATTTTTATTTTTGGTAAAAGATTGTGTTATTCCTAGAGGATGACTAAAAATGAGTTTAATTTGTTAGTTAATACCAATTTGACCTTCCTAAGTGAGATTTTTGGCTACGGCACCATTGAAGGTATAACACACGAAATTCTATGAAGATGATGTTCAAAACTTGATGTGGACGGCACGTTGAACTAATTTTTGTTTCATTTGATTATAGAAAATTGAATTGATAAATAGAATAAGGTGGTTCTAGTCGGACCTCTAAATTTGCTATTTGGACTTCTCATACTTAGTGCACATCTAATTTACCTTTTAGAATACTTGAAAAGTTAAGTAGACCTCCTTATTTTTATTTTTACCAAAACACCCTTGAACATGAGATACAACAATCTGTCACTCTACTTTTTATCTCTATCTTCAACCATGAGAAGAAGAATGAATCAAAATCACATAATATTGCTATCTTATGATTATGTCTCTCCTCCACCAAAATTAATCAGAGGTTCTCGATCTTTATATGTTGTTGGAATCCTTTTGAATTTGCTAAAAGAAGGATTTCAAGGGTTTTGGGTTGGAAGATCAAGTAATTACTATATCATAATATTCAATGAATTGAAAGCAATACTACTAACAATCTATAGCCCTAAGTCCAAACACTTGGGACTATGCTTGTTAGGTTTTCTTTCGAGCACTAATGAGTATAGTTTTACTCGGTCTATTACAGAGTATTACTACGTCCTAGGTTATCGCAGTAATAGGCTTGTTTTCATAAGTGAGCACTAGATGTATAATGAATGGTCTAGTCCCTATGTACCATGTGGTACCCCCACAACCTCTTGTCTATCTGTCAATGGTAGCGGAGGGGTATGTGATGGTCATTCTGGCCTGATAATTATAATGACAATCATTTAACGATTGATTAAAAAAATATATATATTCAATGAATTTAGTTTAAGGAAATTCCAAATCAGATTGTTTTGAATTTATTTTTGTATTAAATGATGGGCTATGTATACAAATTATTATTTTACGTAATTATTTTAGGTAAATTACAAAACTACATGGCAATAGAAGGAAATTCCAGAATAAATAAAAAAAATTATATTTACTTATTTAGGGAGGTAAGAATAGTATTTTTTTTGTCTCTCCATTTTTCTCTGTTTGTCCTTATTTGTCTTTTTATATGACTTAATAAAGTCTATTAATAATTGAAAAAAGTTAGAGGTCCAAATCAAATTTGGAGGTCTAACTAGAACCACCCAATAGAATATACAAGACTAGGAAAAGATGTTTCACTCTAATAATGATTTTCTACTTTGATTTATCACTTAAAAATGTAAGTAGGGTTGTCAATGGGTCGTGTCGGGTTGGGTTCGTGTCGGGTCACAAGAGACAAAGCCGAACCCAACCCATTTATTAATCGTGTCAAAAATTTAAACCCAAACTCAACCTATTTATTAAACGGATTACCCGTTTCCAACCCGCTTAACCCATTTAATAAATAGGCCGTGTCGTGTTGGACAAAATGACCCATTTAAGGGTTAACACGGCGACCCATTTAACTAAAAACATGCATAAATTGATTAAATTCACTAAAAATTTCATAAGACGAAGAATATAAATAATTATATATAATTCATAAATAATTTAATCCAATAATGATGAAGCAAAATATTTCAAATTATCCAAACCTAGGATCAAATACTCCCAACGTCCAAAATTTCAAGAAGAAGTATAGCATAATCGGGTTATATGGGTTCACTTCGTGTTGGTGGGTTGACCCGTGGCCGACCCGTTTATTAAATGGGTCATGATGGGTTGACCCGCTGCCTACCGGCTTTTTAATTGTGCGGGTTCAACCCGCTTTAATTCATGCCAGTTTCGAGTTGTGTTATCAGGTCGTGTCGAAATTGACAGCCCTAAACGTAAGTACGTTTTCTAATCTCTCTCTTCCCCATTGCACTGCTCAATCCATTAATTTACAAAAAGGGCAATGATATAGGGTCTCAATGAGGCCTAAGATTTGTGGCCTCAAATCCTATGTGTCATGCCATGTAAGCAAATATAAATTTTATTTTTAATTTCACATAATATATCTTGCCATATCATACTATTACAACACCAACTCTACCCTTTTATACTTCCTTTTAGCTGTTAGGGGGTGAATTACTTACAATAATGAATTTAATAATTAGGTGACGAAAAAAAAAAGATAAGCTATTAATTATGTATTAATTTAAGAGATATGTCTACAAATTCTTTGACCAATATTTTTCTTAATTTAATTAAATTCTTTCCTATAATTTTTCTTTCCAAATAGTATTAATATATTGAATTAGGTGTCAAGAAATAGGCATTAACTTTTCTCTCCAAACATTGATTAATTTCATCCAAAAAACTAGCATTAATAAATTGATTTTGGAAAATACATATGTCTAAATTAAGAGGTAAGAAAAAATTTCATGTTACTAGCAGCCATTAATTATCATCTACAATCTAAATATATGGGGGAAAAATAAAAAAAATAATAAACTCAAATATAACATTTAAACCCCAGCTACATAAAGAGAAGAAATGAACAAAAGAATATATATATAATCGTATGAATATGTATTTTTCACTCTATATATATTTTCAAAATTTACAAGAATCCAACAAAGGTTGAATTCATATACATGTGTTAAGCAAATCTATTGTGATCGAATGTATGTGCAAATCCATTGACTGAATTACATGAAATTTTTCTATTCTTGATTGGAGAAAAAATTGTTATTGAAATCTAAGTATGAGTATAATGAAAAGAAAAAATGCAAAAAAAAAAAAACTAAAATATTTTTTAGAAAGCCAAAATAACACAGTAATTAGATTTTGGAAGGATAAAATTATATTTTTCTCAAAAGTTACATCGCATGATTTGACAAATAGTTGATGTGTGTAGGTGACATGGCATGACACCTAAGATTGAGGCCATAAATCTTAGGTCTCATTGAGGCCACAAATCATTTTCCTTTACAAAAATTTGAATCTAAATATTACAATTTATGAGTTAATTGAAATTACAAGTTAATATGTTCATGAATAGTAATTCATAATAGTAATGGAAACTCATTAAAACTCATAGTAATTCACGTAGAGGAGTTATACGGATTCAAATTTGCTCACCATTTTTATTTTTGTATTGATATCACCACCCAATTAAAACTTGTCACGTCATGTAGAATTAATTTAATACTTAAGATTTATTTTTTTAATAAAACATCATAATTAACTATAATTATAACACATGACAGTTTTATATTTGTGGTGAGCAAATTTGAATAAGGAGTTATATACAATACATGAATGGCTTTTGCGGGTACTTGATCTCTACTTCATTTGGGCAAAATATTTCAAAGTTTGACCTGTATATTCTCAAGTCAAAGTTTCTATTTATATCATATTCATATTCATATTCATTACCGAAGTGACGGTTTTTGTAAGTTAATATTCTGATGGATCTCTATATGCATGGCCTTCGTTTGCTATAAATAGCACAAACTGTGGATACTTGTTGCACCAAATCAGAGAGAACCAATTGATCTAGCTCGAAAATGGCCAAGTACCCTTCAAACCCTCTGCTTCTTGTGGCTCTACTTTGTGCTTTTGCAGCTGCAGGAATCAACAGTCTTGATCAAAATGGTATTTGCAAATCATTGGTGGAGACACAAGGCTATACTTGCCAAGACCATCAAGTAATTCATGAACTGTCGCAAAATGATCCTTAATTAATTATACTTTTATCAGTTTCCTTCACTCTACTTCTTTATCTCTCCACGTATATGAGTTGTATATGAGTTGCATGTAAGAGAGAGTATTAGTTTGATATATATTGTTAACTCATTTAGTTACAAGTTAAGTTTTATCATGAAAATTATGATGGAATATTTCAGGTAACGACAGGAGATGGTTACATCCTTGGATTGCAGAGGATTCCATCTGGACGTTCCAGTAACAATTCGACTGCTCAGAAGCTGCCTGTTTTATTACAACATGGACTTACGATGGTTCGTACCTTATTATATGTTTGAACTACATATTTGAGAGCTTGCAGTACAACATGTTGCATGTAAATGTCACACACTGACCGATTGAGAAACATTGTGTGCGGTAATAGGATGCTGCCGCATGGCTAATCAATCCTCCAGATCAAGCTTTGGCGTTTATCTTAGCCGACAAGGGGTTTGATGTATGGCTTGCTAATGCTCGAGGAACGCAGGCTAGCCGTGGACACCAATCACTTAGTACTAATGATCCGGTAAATACTTTGCTTTTACAAATGGCAATGATCAGCATTCTAATCATTCACTAATGATATCGACATTATCACCTATGGATCCTGTAGACTTATTGGGAATGGACATGGGATCAATTGGCTGCTTATGATCTTCCTGCTTTCTTTAATTATGTGAACAATCAAACAGGACAGAAAGTACACTATGTTGGCCATTCACTGGTAAGTATTTAGTTTTTTAATTTAAAAAAAAATTATGTAAAAAGGATGACTGAGGTTTGATGTATTTGAATTATAGGGAACATTGTCAGTATTAGCTGCCTTGTCACAACAAAAGCTGAGTAACACACTAAGATCAGCTGCTTTACTTAGCCCGGTTGCTTATCTGGGTCAGATCACCACAGTGTTGGGAAAAATTTCTGCTCAATCACATTCTGCTGATGTAACACTACTCTATATTGACTCAACTTACAAATTTTGTAATTAGTCAAATATGTATTCTGAAATTTATTGATGAATTTACTAGAATCTGATCTGTTTCATTCAACAGGGACTCTACGCCTCTGGTATCCGCGAATATCCTCCTCAAGGGTGAGAATGATAACAATGTTAACCAATTTTGCTTCAGTAGAAGGTCATTAGTTGGCATGAAATGTATTACCTAATTCAGTTTGGTACATTTTCATAATCTTTTCTCCAAATCCCAACAGGGTAGCTGGACAGAACTTGGTGACATTTCTCTGCTCACAACCGGGTGTGGACTGCTCCAATTTTATGGCGGCTGTAACCGGTAATCCTAATGTTAAGCCTTTTCTCATAAGTCATAACCAAAGTCACTGCTGTACTTTTCATTTTTTGTTGATTGACCTGCATTTTTCTATTTTGTGTTCCATTCTATAGGTCCTAATTGCTGCATAACTCCAACAAGTTCAAATCTTATCTTTCAGCATATACCACAATCCACTTCCACAAAAAATATGGTACATTTGTCTGAAAGTAAGTCTTTCATGTCCTAGGTTCTGAGCTGCGTACTACTAATTGCTACAAAATTTCAATTTTTGATTTGTGTTTATGGGTTTTGGACAGTGATCAGGAGAGGAACAATAACAATGTTTGATTACAATTTTCCGGCCATTAACATGCAACACTACAATCAGCTTACTCCTCCGGTGTACAACATGGCAAGCATTTCGAAAGACGTTCCTCTTTTCTTTGGCTATGGAGGGAGAGATGCACTTTCGGACGTCAATGATGTGAAGGCTTTGCTTAATGACCTTAGTGATCATGACAAGGACAAGCTTGTGGAACAATACGTGGAGGAGTATGCTCATATGGATTTCATTATGGGTGGGAATGCCAATAAAAAAGTCTACGATCCTCTGCTCACTTTCTTCGGGCAACATTGAGCGTCTTGACTCCCTAATTTGTAGTCTCTAGATCTTCCTTCTGTCTTGCATTTATCAATTTTAGAGACTTTTTTTCCTTTAGTAGTAGTAATAGCTAGATATGCATATTTTCATAATAGCTTTCTCATTGTGTATTACTTTGATTTCTTGGGAATATATGAAGTTCTAATAATTAGCTAGCCCTTGTCACAATGCTGGATTGTTTCATCACTAATAGTAATTGATATATAGCTACAAAACAAAGGACAAAAATGTGAAAGAAAAGTAAATTTTCAAATGCTACCAGGTAGCCTCAGAATGTTAAATATGAAGAACAAAGAAGAAATAATAACAAAACAGATCGAAATCATGTTTTTATTGATGAGCACCATGATCGATGAAAATGTAAGAATTAACATTAATTCTAACATGATATGAAATCAAAAAGAACAAATAGGCCGGCTACCTGAAGACACCAATAGGCTCTACTTTCTCTTTTCTCAAACATAGATGTTTGGTCTAAGAGCAAAATGATTATGGGTTGCAGTAAGAGCTGCTGCTATAAATGGATCATTAGCATAATCGTTTCCCTTATGATGAATCTTTATGCTTTTTGATGGAAAGAAAAGATCCTCACAACAAATAGCGGAAGTCGATGAAGCTACATTAACTCGATGATCAATAAGGTTCCTCCTAACTGAGGATCTGAACATTCTTTTCATCTTGCTGAACAAGTTGATGAGCTTCTCCATCCTCATAGGCTTGTTTGTTTTGTTGCTCATAATGTATTTTAAGACCAACTGCTTGTTTCTATTTATACAGAGGGGATTGAGATGGAAGAATGTGTTAAACAGCTCTCCAACCAAATGCTGGCATCACATGTATTTTGTGTAAGCTTATCAAGATAGAGCTAGCTAGCTTGTATCTATGAAACTAGCTTAAAAATTTCCTTTTTTCTGTTATTTCATAAATGAATGAGAAGCTCCATTGGCCTTGTCCTTTTCTTGATTTAGAACTGATTGTAGCTATAGCTTTGAGAATGTTACGTACTTACGTCTCGTCTATTGAGAGACTAGAGATCAATTTTTGGTTTTTTTTTTTTTTTTAAAGGATTTGATGTTATTAGATATCAAAGCCATGAAAACAGGCCAGAGTCTAACATGCACTTACATAAGAATCCGGTGAAACCGGAGAACCTATCTAAGCTAATACTAAACTCATTATTAGAGTCTAAAGGGACGCTTGCCGGAAAGCAAGCCTACAACGAGCAAGAACAACCTCACTATTCTAAGGCAAAATCATTCATCTAGTCTAATTTGCCAGCACGCCATTGTGGTACAAATAACAACTAGAAACATCTTAGAACAACACATAGAGATTACTCTAACCTTACAAGGCTTGTAACCAGATGTCTAATAGCAGAGATTTAGGAAAATACTAGCTCCTCCCCCTTAGGGTTGGAGCCAGCACTATCTTTAGCCTCTTCAGGAGCCAACAACCTCGGCAACAGGTTGGTCTTGCTCTTCTTGTCTAAAGCAACTGCAGCAAACTCAACTAGCCCAAGCTGGAGCGGCCCAATGACCCAAGCCCACTTCTCAAACCTATTCAAATAGGCCCAAGAGAGATCAGGCCCATTTGATCCAAGCCCAAGCCCAGAGGCCCAAACCCAAGCAAGGATGCTGGCCTGATCATCATGGCGTAGCCAGCCTATCCCCGCTACCATCTCCTCCCTGTCTAGGGGTCGTCCACCCCAGGCAGCCATCCTCAGAAGCAGCACTGCACTACTACACCAGTGCCTACCGATCAGTGGACCTCCAACTCCGATTGTCGATCGCCTCGACCTCGACTGCACCCAGACTAGATGAGAATCCGATCTGTTAATTCGCCAGCAATCGTCCAATGCCGCTGTGTTAGCCTCACCCAAACCCCAATCACGGCGGTACCAGTCCGACGAACCTACGACTGAGCTGCCTCAATTCACAGCACCAAGACCCGGCCACCAAGATCCTAGACAAGCGGATCCTTTGGAAACCTCTACCACCACCAAACAGACCCTGAGATCTGCCACGCACGACCAATGATGCGGGCTCGCCGGTGAAGACTACCACGCTGCCACCCTCTGCTAAGAAACCCTAGGGCTCTGCTTTTTTGTTATGGACCTCTTTGGTTCTTTCACATTGATGATTCGATTTTTGGTTTCTTAGATCACCTCAAACAAACAAATATACAGAAATACTTTGTTCGTCTAGATCACTTCAAACTACAAAAATAGTTTGTAAAGTCCCACCTTTATTCTCAAAGTAGAGATTAAAACATTTATTTTGCTTTGGTAGGACTCTGCTCCACCTTTCATCATTTGACACTGTAATTAATAGAGACCACTCGGGTCTTCCGAACTTCCGTTTCATTAGTTTCGTATTTGCTTTTTTTGGTTTATTTGAGAGGTTTTAGTTTTGACCCCCCTCTGTACTCTTGTTTTCTTTTTCTTAATATAAGGCCTCGTTTGTTAGCCAGGAAATCAAATCAGGAATGTGAAATAGTTTCCCATTCCATTAAATTGTCATGTTTGGTTAAATCATAAGTTTGGAAAGAAAAGTAAAATAAATAAGTTGACCGGAGTTCAATTTCATAAAAGAGGTGGAATAGAAATACTATCTAGAGTGTGGTATTTCAATTCCTTCACTCAATGAAATTGAAAATTTACTTGTTTAGCCTCTCATAAAATCTTGTCAATTAACAATTCTGATCTCCACTCATTCATTTTTAATCTTCCATATTTAATTCGATTAGGCATTATTGGAAAATCATTAACAAATTAATTCTCTCAAACCATTGTCTAATCTCAAGTCTAGAATTCCAACACCACAAATGAAAATGCTAAATCAATTCCATTCCATCCTTGAAAGGAAAATTAATACAATTCATTTTCCCACGGTAACATTTCGGTCTACCAAACGGGGCATAAGAGGATAGAAACGATCTGTTCCTTGCCTATCCAAGCCTTTACCAAAAAAAGAATTATAACATTTGACTTGCGTGAGAGTACATGAATTTCTCTACCGTTAGACATGCTTCTCATGAATTTCTTTACTGCAGGACACATCTATTTTAGAATCCCAAGATCCCCAGCCAACTGTCAGGAAAGAAAAGAATTCAATTCGTTTGAAAAACAGTTAAGAAAATTAAATGAAATAAGTGAAACACCCTTTCCATACGACGTAACCGTTGAGAGTTGTTGTATTTTTAATTTTCTTTATTTATTTGTTTCTTTTTCAAGACGGTGTATTATGACATAAATCTTCTAATAATACATCCGAAATAATAACATGAGCTTCCCTTACATCGAGAGTACAACACCATTAGCTTCTCAATGACAGTCGATAGTAAATTGAAGGAGTTACATTCAAATAAGCACGACAATATTCCGCTGACTGACCAATAGGAGATAAGTCCTCCGTTTGCTGACACTGGGTGGATACCAGTGCTGCACATTTAGTCTCAACCTCTACCGTGCACCAATCATGCTTGTTGCGCATATTGTCTAGCGCCTCCCTTAGAGCTGGTGCTTCCACTTGCGACGGAAGGAGGCTCCTTTCACATAAAGATAGAATTTGGCTGCAAAGTACAAAATCACCCTGTTCATTCCTTACCACTACTTTCAGGCTACCATCCTTAGTCCCTGGTAGATCTAGCTGAGAGCAAGTGAAGAATTATGCGCCCACTGAATTTTTATCTATAGTGGAGTTAATTGATGATCTACTAGTTAGCAAACAAAATTTTAGCTTAAATATTAACATATATGTCCCTTCAGCAACTTAAAATAAAGAAAATATGACAATATGTTCTCATATAAATAAAATTCTGAGTCCGTCACCACCAGCTCGAAATGTTTTTTTATTTGTTCTTTGGCCATGAGAGAAAAAGGTTGGTCTCATATTTTGGGTGAAACATGAGACTTCCAAACTACCTTCTAGCACGAAGCTGGTGCCGACGATGTCAAGGCACATACCAACATATTTTCAGTCGCACAAGCAATCCGATACCCTCTCTTAACACTATCGATAATGTCACGCCCCTGATTTTACACACATGAAAATCGATATATATAACCCCATAATTATATATGCGTGAACGTCCAGTCATCAATACAAAATACCTGAAATCTTTTTCCCTTAAACTTACACACATATTGATGCCCTGAACCCTCAAAGTTAATATACACTCGCTCCAAAGAGTTATATATTACACAAGCTTACGAATTAAATTGTCAACAACAAGATAAAACGTAAATGCTCCTCAGAGCTTACTACAACGGAAGTCCAAATAACGGTAAAGTCACAAAATTTGCTTCCTACCGTAAAGCTGCTAGCTCGCTGCCTCAACCTCGATTATCCTAACCTGCAGGATTAACCCCTACACCGTTGGAATGGTGCACCGGGTTGCCACACAACAAACCCGGTAAGCTTTTGCAAGCCCGTATGAGTAACTCAAAACACACATGCACAACTCACGCCAAAGACGAGGAAAACCTTTCAACTCGCGAATAAAGAAAACATACCATGCTTCCAAAAACAATACTCTTTTCCCAAGAGAAACAACGAAAGTCACACTGTGACAAAATCATATAAATCGTTAACCTAACAATTCAATTATGATAAATCGATCCAACCTGGATAAAACAATAATTAGGTCCAACCTGGACAAAACATCAACACAAATCAATCATACCTATCGTTAACCTAACAAATAGAATATGATAACTCGATCCAACCTGGATAAAACAATATTTAGGTCCAACCTGGACAAAACAATAATTGGGTCCAACCTGGACAAGATATGTACCCAGGAGTCTTAAGTAACCTACTTAGATCCATGAAGTACGATGGCAGACAGACTAGAGCTCTAACTGAATCGTAACCTGTCACCCGGCCAAGGTTCAATCTTACGATATAATATTTCCATGAGGATGCAACCTGCAACCCCTGATCCTTAGGCCAACCTGACCCTCAGATCAAAACGTCAAATCAAATCAAAAGGAGAAATCACAACCTGTGACTCTCAATCATCAAACACTTTTCAAAAACAATAGAAATACCATTTCCCACAATTTGTTTTCCGAAAAGCCACACCCCAAAACAATAAAAAGCATCATTTCATGCACATTGTTTTCATAAATCCACAAACCACCAAAACATATATATTTCACATAAATATATATCTATATGTAGTCATCCGCTCAGGAATGCCTACTAATACCAACTATAGTTTGCAATTAACTAAATAATTCTCAAAACAGTATGGTGAACCCGTTCGTGATATGAACTTCGTGAGATTACTCACCTCAGAATCCCGCTGCGTCTTCTATACAGAATGGAACTAACACTATCAGCAACAACTCGTCCAATTCACCTTTAGAAGCACCTAATCACCAATGATCTTAAATCAGTAACGATTCACATTTGATTAAAGTTCGAAACCCCTGTTTTGAACTAAAATCCCCAAAGTGGCGCCAATCGAGGTAAAACCACATCCGAGACCTCCCAAAGTCTTCGGAATACGTCCACGATCGATGTGACCAAACCACAAGTCGATCGGACGCTCGAATCCTCATGGATCAAATAAATCGATCGGTATGAAACTGCAAAAATCATAACAAATCCATTCGAACTCCAACATTTGCATATTATATATCGAAACGCTCGTATCGACGAGTAGAAGACATATAATACCAGAAACAGTCCCATACGTGGCCGGAACACCGTCGGAACGCCGCCACAAGCGGTGGCGCACCGCCGCTGGCCAAAACTCAATATTTCACAAAACTCCCAACATCAAAAAGCTTCATCTAAGCATGCTTGTGAACTTTCATAACTGGATCGAAGTCAGAAAACAAGCCTAAGAGATCGAAAACTACCTCACAAGCCGTGAACAGTAATCCAATCCGAGTTGATCGAAGTTTCACGTCAATCGATCCAAACAAACACCAAGAATCGATCGGCGAGGCTATTATGAACTCAACCAAGGAATCATTGAAGCCATGAAGTCGCCGGAGTTGTGTTTTCAGGCCGGGTTCGAAAACACCAACCTGCACCGCCTTCTACTGCCGCTACCACCGAGAATCGGCGCTAGAGAACACCACAGGGACCACCAGACGGCGGAGGCGATCCTGTCTGGAAAGTTTCATCGCCGGAGATGGCCGGAAAAGTCGAGTCGGATTGACCGGGTCCGGGTCGGGTCAGTCGAAAAACTTCGACTCAGAAGACGCGGACGAGAGAGAAGAAAGAGAGAGGATGGTTTCCGGAAAAGGAAATGAGGAAAATGAAATAAAATTCTGATTTTCTATATTTATACTAAAATGGAAATTTCTTCCGATAGCCATAACTTCCTCATACAAACTTCGATTTACGCGTTCCGCATGTCCACGAACTCGTATCGACGCGCTCTACAACTTTCGTGAAGGAAGTTTTTGGAGAATCCCAACAGATAAAAAGTCAACCTTTGGCAACCCCCCTAAAACCATACTTTTTAAATAATTAATTCGTCCGAAACACTTCCGCTCCGTCCACGAGTCACGAAACCGTCCAACAATCATAAATTAGATTCCGGAAATTCCTCGGAAAATAAATACGAATTTCTGGGGCATCACAGATAACCTTCTTAACCATTCTATCATCAAGTTGCCGCAAACTCAGAGTGTACTCAAAAGTAAATCTAGGCCTCATCAAAAAGCCCGCGGATCAAGTGGGTCGATGGAGGCCCGCCGGCCCGGAGGGCTTTTAGCCCGGCCCGACCCGTCAAAAAACCCGCAAAAGCCCGCCTTGGTGGGCCGAGGGCCGGCCCGCCTAAAGCCCTCAAAAACCCGGCCCGGCCCGTAGGCCCGGCCCGTAAAAGCCCGTAAAATATTATATATATATATATATATATATATTTGTAGTTATGTGTGTGTGTGTTTTAGTGTTTATAAATATATACACACACACACACACATAGATATATATATTTGTGTGTGTTTATATATTATGTATATATATTTATATATGTGTGTGTGTTTATATATATGTATATATATATTTATATATGTGTGTGTGTTTATATATATAATATATATATATAGAGATATATATATATGTGTGTGTGTGTGTGTTTATATATATGTATATATATATTTATATATGTGTGTGTGTTTATATATATGTATATATATATTTATATATGTGTGTGTGTTTATATATATAATATATATATATAGAGATATATATATATATATGTGTGTGTGTGTGTGTGTTTATATAGAGGATATATATATAGATATATATATATATATATATATATGTGTGTGTGTGTGTGTGTGTGTGTTTGTTTATATATATAATATATTTATAGAGATATATATATATATATATGTGTGTGTGTGTGTGTTTATATATATGTATATATATTTATATATGTGTGTGTTTATATATATAATATAATAATATATATAGAGATATATATATATATATATATATGTGTGTGTGTGTGTGTGGAAGTTCTTATACTTCTATTATTCTATATAGAATATGTGCATATATATATATTCTACATATCGGTAATCGGTTGACCAATTAGATTGGGTTCAAAACTATGGTGAAATTGACTAAATTTTTAACCACACGCATAATTTATTGTAATAAACTCATTCAACGGTCAGTTTTTCCATTTTCTTTGAATTGATAGGGGTTGCTCTTTGGAGTGTATGATATATAAATATAGGTTTATAAGAGTAACTAAGTTTGACCTAGTTGATCGAATTCGAAATAATAACGAAATTGGCTAGATTTTCTACAATCACCATAAAACATTACAATCTCTCCATCGAGCGGTTGGTTTCTCCGAATTCATTTTCTACTTCATGGTTGCTTTAGAATGAACCTAAACAATTTAAATGCAATGTATAAGTCATACAACTAAAGGAATAAAATTGGTATACACCAATGTGTTTGTAATTAAAATTAATTTTTTTTATCTTATGTCCACGCACATCCATCGATGGAATATATACAAACGTGATGTGAAAAAATAAGCACGTTTCGCGGTTGCCACGCCATCGGTCAACCAATAAAACATATAAGTGACTACGGTTGACCAATCCGATCGGATTCGAAAATATGGTGAAATTGGTTAAATTTTTTACCACACTCATAATTTATTGTAATAAACTCATCCACCGGTCGGTTTTTTCATTTTCTTTGAATTGATAGGGGTTGCTCTTTGGAGTGTATGATATATAAATATAGGTTTATAAGAGTAACTACGTTTGACCTAGTTGATCGAATTCGAAACAATAACGAAATTGGCTAGATTTTCTACAATCACCATAAAACATTACAATCTCTCCATCGAGCGGTTGGTTTCTCCGAATTCATTTTCTACTTCATGGTTGCTTTAGAATGAACCTAAACAATTTAAATGCAATGTATAAGTCATACAACTAAAGGAATAAAATTGGTATACACCAATGTGTTTGTAATTAAAATTAATTTTTTTATCTTATGTCCACGCACATCCATCGATGGAATATATACAAACGTGATGTGAAAAAATAAGCACGTTTCGCGGTTGCCACGCCATCGGTCAAACAATAAAACATATAAGTGACTACGGTTGACCAATCCGATCGGATTCTAAAATATGGTGAAATTGGCTAAATTTTTTTACCATACTCATAATTTATTGTAATAAACCCATCCAACGGTCGGTTTTTCCATTTTCTTTGAATTGATAGGGGTTGCTCTTTGGAGTGTATGATATATAAATATAGGTTTATAAAAAATTAGTGTCTTTAAAAATTTATTTATCAATAAATTAGTATCTATATATAAATATAGATTTTTTTGGGTACAATATAGTTATATAGATCTATTATCTTTGGTTGTATTTGATCATTATCCATTGAATTTCCAAAGCTTGATTAAAAAAAAAACTTGTGTCTTTAAATATTTATTTATAAATAAAGCCCGCAAGGCCCGGCCCAAAAAAGCCCTCAAGGCCAAGCCCGGCCCGGCCTGAAAAAGCCAGCAAGGCCCGCTTTATGTGGACAGGCTTGGATCCTTTGATTTTTAATAAAGCCCGGCCCGCAATTATTTAAAAATATGGCAAGGCCCTGCCCGGCCCGGCCCGTTGACGACCCCTAAGTAAATCTGCCTCCACCTTAGGAAATTATTCATCAACCAAAAGCTGCACTCAATCTCCATTATCGGCGTCAATAAGGTCAAAAAAAAAAAACTAGATTGAGTTCCAAACTCTTTAAAAAAATAAAATAATGATCAAACGTGCTCGATAGTGTCATGCTCCTTGGGACTATAACACTTCCCTCACTACCAGGGCATATGATTTCAATAATTTCCAAAGTTTCATTTCTCTTCACAATCCTTACGCAATCAATGGATTACAAATTTTTTGTTTAATCTGTTATTATCGGAAATTACTTTTACAGTGACTCTATTTATTTATATTATGTCAAACTTAAATTCTTTTTTTAAATTTTAATTAAAAGAAATAAACATTATGTGGTGAAGTCTTTAGATACAGACCCGAACACAAATAAAACCTTTTCCAGTAGGTCAAGGAATTTAAGATAAAAAAAAAAAAAAAAAACCATTTATGATGAAGATAAGAGCACCCCATTGGTCACATCCCTCACAGAAAAACACCAATAAACTTGACGAGAAATTATGGCCAGATGACGTGTAAATCTTCCATTGGCCAACACACGTAGCAGCAGAAACATATTGGGCTTTTTTTGTCTTCTGTGCCTCGAGAGGTTTCTTCTGTGATTCGTAGAACAAATCTTACGCGCAGAGAAAGAAAGTGAGTGAGTGATTGAATCTCTGAGATTGAGAATGAGAATGAGAGAGAATCAATTTCGAGCTGTACCAATCTTCTTCTTCTTGTTCTTCTTCGTCTTCAATGGCTGTGATGCGCTTTACGGACCGTCATCACCAGTGCTTCAGCTGACTCCCACCAACTTCAAGTCCAAGGTTAAATTTTCAATCTTTCGCAATATTTTGGCGTACCCTTTTCCCAGTTCTTCATATTTTTGCCATTTTTTGTATTCCAATTCGTCGTCTTTTTGATCGAATTGTTTTTCATTTTAGAAGTAATTCAGTGCTCCTTGAGCTCTTAGTGCGAACATTAGATCCGGTTTATAAATTGTAGGGGATAAATAAAGTTGGTCAATTTTTGCACAAATTGGAACTTTTTCGATGCTCACCAAGTTTGATTCTTATGAAGATAACTGTTTATTCCCAGGATAATGCTTACAAATTGTTTGAATAGGTTGTCATGTTTGTTTGTGATCATTTTTGGGTGGTTAATGGTGGATTGGATCATAATGGAGTCTAGCTAGTATTGGTTTGAATTGAATCGTTTGGAATGGTGGCAGGTTCTGGACTCGAACCGAGTTGTTCTGGTTGAATTCTTTGCGCCGTGGTGTGGACATTGTCAAGCTCTGACTCCCATATGGGAGAAAGCCGCTACTGTGTTGAAGGGTGTGGCAACCGTAGCTGCCCTTGATGCTGATGCGCACAAGTCCCTTGCTCAGGTATTTTCATCGTCACTCTTGCAATGACTAGTTTTGAATCAAATTTTGAGTTTTAGGATTAGGTTGACAATGTACCTCGGCCTTAAAACTCGCTGGACTTGTTGTTTGCCCATGCTTTTCAAGATTGGTAACGAACTGATGTTTGCATTAAGATTTGGATTTTGTGGTTGTTTTCACTCCTGTGAATATGCCAACAGTGTTGCGGGTACTCATTTACCATTTTTGAAATAGTATAGAATGAAGGATATGGAGGCTGCTCCAAATTTCACATGTTACATTATCTTTTCCCCTCCCAATGTTCAAATTTTTTTGTTTCATTGCTGGTTCTGTGCTCAGCGGAGGATTGCAACTCCGAAAATAGTCAAAATACATATATGGAACTCTAATGACCATGTTTCTGAGTTGCTGCCTGTTCAGTTTGAGTATTCTTTGCATATGAAGGAACATAAAATTAGAAAAAAGAAGATATAAAGAGAACCATTTGATTGTTTCCTAGAAGTCTTGCCCTGTAGTAGGACAGTTTCATAGTATATGGACAGGTCAATTGGTGAAGATATTCTGGTTTATATGCTTAGTTTGTGTAATAATAGTTACATTTGTTTGTGAGATCCACAGGAATATGGGATTAGAGGATTCCCGACAATAAAGGTGTTCGTACCTGGACAGCCTCCCGTTGATTATCAGGGAGCGAGAGAAGTGAAACCCATTGCAGAATTTGCAGTCAAACAGGTTCAACATGATCTCTTGCACAAATTCTTTCACTTCTCAAGTTTATTTCCTTGTTTGTGATATTGTTGAAATGAAAATCCTGGGTTGTACGTGGATGCCCAGATGCATATCTTTGTGGTCATTTCTGCTTGAGTATGTTAATTTGCTTTTGTTAACATATTAATGGATTGGTCAGATACTGATGAATTGATGATGTTTCGTCTCATTTGGCCATAAAATGCTCTTGCATAAAATTCTCTGAAAATTAGTATACGTGACCATTCCGTTGGTCTTGTACAGATTAAGGCACTATTGAAGGACCGCTTAAGTGGAAAAGCAACTGGAGGATCAAGTGAAAAACCTGAACCTAATGCTTCAGTAGAACTAAATTCCCAGAATTTTGATGAATTAGTTGTTAAAAGCAAAGATCTCTGGGTTGTGGAGTTTTTTGCGCCTTGGTAAGTGCTTTTTGTCTGTAGTCTTTTATGATATCTGTAGTCATTAGACTGTATTATGAACCACATTGAACATATTGTAGCAAATCGTTGACATCCTTCCCCATTTTTCTTAAAGGTGCGGGCACTGTAAAAAATTGGCACCTGAGTGGAAGAAGGCTGCCAAAAACTTGAAGGGAAAGGTGAAGTTGGGACACGTTGACTGTGATGCAGAGAAGGTAATTGGTCTCAGGCATTAACTTGGCATATAGAGTTGTTACTTATTTTATTTTGGGTGGGAACTGCATTATTGGTGTCTGAGTTCCTCTGCTGCCAAAGTTTAGTTTTAAGTTTGAGCTAAAAACTCATTAGAATTTCAAATATACTAATTGAATTTGTGTTTTCTTTCCAATGTACTACTAATTCATAAACTCTGATGGGTTACGTTCCGCCCTAGATAACTAGATTTAGCTGAGAGATAATGTCCATGTTTTTCTTTTTGATATACCTGACCATGTTATATGTGGATACATGAAGTATTATAAATTGGATGCATGAAGTATTATGCTTTGGACCTGTAAGTTATTATATCTTGTATTGTATCATATGGTTCTAATGAGGTGCCACTTTACCAGTCTCTTATGAGCAGGTTCAATGTTCAAGGATTCCCAACAATATTGGTATTTGGAGCTGACAAAGATAGCCCAGTACCTTATGAGGGTGCGAGGACTGCTTCAGCAATTGAATCATTTTCTCTCGAACAACTAGAAACAAATGTTGCACCTCCTGAAGTGACTGAGCTAACTGGCCCTGTAAGCTCTTGGTTTCCTCTGTGTACTTAAATTGTTTGACGTCGTATTCTGCGGACTAAAGCTTTTCATTGATCTTCCCTGTAGGATGTATTGGAAGAGAAATGTGGTTCGGCCGCCATCTGTTTTGTGGCTTTTCTACCTGATATCTTGGATTCCAAGGCAGAAGGGAGGAACAAGTACCTTCAGCAGTTATTATCTGTTGCAGAGAAGTTCAAGAAGAGTCCGTATAGGTAAGTTGTTAGGAGTTCCCTTTACTACTCTTCTGTCTGTGATTTTGTACTAGAAATCTTGTTTAAATTTAATAGTAATTATATCTGCAACGAGGCATATACCCCAAAATGCTAAGTGAAAAAAGTGAAAACATCTGTGATAATGCATAAAGCACCTGCGATGAAACCCTCTTTGGCTTGAGAAGCTAAATATATTGTTACTGAAAATGAATGTTCATGGATGTTGCAGCTATGTCTGGGCAGCAGCTGGTAAGCAGCAAGACCTCGAGAATCGCGTAGGTGTTGGTGGTTATGGATATCCAGCATTGGTTGCCTTAAATGTGAAAAAAGGTGCTTATGCCCCACTTAAGAGTGCCTTCGAGCTTGATCAGATCACGTAAGTCCTGTGTCTCTACCCTCATTCTGAACCACTGTTGCAAATTGCTAACAATAACCCAAATTAATTCATGCAACTTTCTTTCTCAGCGAATTTGTGAGAGAAGCTGGGCGTGGTGGAAAGGGAAACTTGCCTCTGAACGGCACCCCTAACATTGTGAAGAGCGAACCATGGGATGGTAAAGACGGAGAGATCATTGAAGAGGATGAGTTCTCCCTTGACGAACTGATGGGGGAAGATACTAAGAGCAAGGATGAATTGTGATAAATTCAAAGCATTGTAGTAGAGAGTATAAATGGTGTATCAGGGTAAGATTGATTTTGGAAGACTTTAGCGATGCTGGTCTTGCCAGTCATTTTGGTGTTTCTATACTTGGATAACAGTTAATTCGATCAAGAGCTTTCTTATGAGGAGTGCCATCTTTTGGTCCCTTTATGTTGATAACATGGTACTAGAAGCATGTTGTTGTTGTTGGTTTTTTTTTTTTTTTTTTTTTTTTTAAATTAAAAAAAATCGAAGAATTAGGAAAATAGTTAAAAACAAACAAGTGAATTGGAATATATTTTGAAAATCATGTTTTACCCCTATGGTGTCATTTTCTGAATTCTATGTATTCAAAATTTAACATTTGTAAAGTATGATTTCTAGAATATGTCTGAACTTGCTAAATAGTGAAATATCGAACAGATTCTTTTAATGAATTGTATTACATTTCGGTTTTGAATATATATATATAAAAACTATCGAAATATGAGGAGGAAGAAGACCATAGAAGTCTTTCAGAAAATATTACCTAGTGAATTTCAGCTGCTCTAAAAAAAAAATAGTTTAGGTGTAAAAATTTGATTGGAAGGTGATGCCATGTAATCATGATGACGTGGCATGACTGGGAAGATTGAAACTGAAGTCGCCTCCGACTCTGCTACGAATCCTATTAGGAAGCGGAAAACAGGGTCCCTGATAGTCTCGTACTATATCATCATCTCCCCTCTAAACCTATATATATACCCCCTTCATTCTCCATCACCCTTATTTCTATTTCTCGGGTTTCCTCTCTACATTCGCTCTCAATTTTCTAGGGTTTCTTTCTGCTCCAATCTCCTTCGACTTCTTCGTCTCTGTTTGTAGGGCTCCTCCTCAATTTAACTAGGTCTCAACAAGATTTTGGGATTCAATTCTCAATTTGGCAATCCAAGTTATGCAGATATGGCCGGTCAGTCTCCGATAAGTTCAAGAAGCTCCCTCGCCAACCGGAATATGGAATTCGATTGGTACTCCGTCGCCTGTGAAGCCTTTTCCGAACACCACTGCCGGTTTCCGATCGCCGTTTCTTGAAGATTTTCCCGCCGTGGTTTCGTTTTCTTGAAGACCAAGAAAGAAAGAAAGATTGTTGAAAGATTAATGGAGAGGACCGAATCTGATACGAGTGAGTGTGACTACGACGAGTTTGTGGAGCAAGACCCGGCCGGGAGGTACTTCCGGTACGACGACGTTTTGGGGAGGGGGGCGTTCAAGACTGTGTACAAGGCTTTTGATGAGGAAGAAGGGATTGAAGTGGCGTGGAGCAAAGTCAAGACTGAGGACGAGGCTGAGCTTCAGAGATTGTTTTCGGAGGTTAATCTGCTCAAGTCTTTGAAGCATGAGAACATCATCAAGCTTTTTAGCTGGTGGGTTGTGGAGGATGATGACGATAATGGTGACTGTAAATCCAAGAAGAACAAGAAGAAGAAGAAGAAGACTGTGAATATGATAACGGAGCTGTTCACTTCCGGGAGCTTGAAGCAGTATCGAAAGAAGCACACCCATGTTGAGATCAAGGCCATCAAGAAATGGGCGCGTCAGATTCTCAAGGGGCTGAGCTATCTGCACTGTCATGACCCTCCGATTGTTCATAGGGATTTGAAGTGTGACAATGTGTTCATTAATGGGTTTAATGGGGAAGTGAAGATTGGAGATCTGGGGTTTGCGTTGGTGATGCAGCAGCCTACTACTGAGTTTAGAGTGATTGGCACGCCGGAGTTTATAGCGCCGGAGATGTATGACGAGGAGTATAATGAGTTGGTGGATATCTATTCTTTTGGGTTGTGCTTGCTAGAAATGGTGACTTGTGAGTACCCTTACAAGGAGTGTCGAAATTCGGCTCATATTTACAAGAAGGTTATCAATGGTGTAATGCCGGCTTCTCTGAATAAAGTGAAGGATCCTCAAGTGAAGCAGTTCATTGAGAAGTGTCTAGTTCCTGCATCGATGAGATTGTCTGCAATGGAGCTCCTGAAAGATCCATTCCTTGCAGCTGATGATTCAAGGGTGCCTAAATCTTTTCCCATGGAAATGGATAGCAGAAGTGTCAAAGAGAGTTCCACATCATCTAGCTCTTCGATTCTGGAGTGTCAGAGGTCCACAAAGAGTAATGAATTGACTTTAAGAGCAAAGCGGAATTCTGATAGTAGCAATACTATTGCTTTGACCTTGAGTGTTGCTGATCCACGGGGTCGTCGTGGGAAGAAGACTATTGAGTTTGATTTCTATCTTGATTCCGATACTGCTATTTCGATTGCTGGGGAGATGGTTGATCAGGAGCTTGGTCTTTCAACTGAAGATGTGTCAGCCGTGGCTGAGTTGATTGATAAATTGGTTATGAAGCTTGTGCCCAAGTGGAAACCTACTTCGTCTGTAGCATATTGCTCATGTACCACTACTAGGTCAGATGCTACAAAGTGTGGCTGTGGAGCTAATTCCGGCGATTCGTCAAAGAACTCTACTATCTCAAGCATGGAGATATGGAAAAGCTTTAGCACGTCAAGCATTTGTTCCTTGCAGTCTGAGTCATCTCCAATGGACAAACATCGGTATGATCACTTAAAAGCGGAGCTTGACTTGATTGATGCACAGTATCAACAACGTTTTGTTGAGCTGGTGAAGATGAAGGAAGAAGCGATCCGAAGTGCAAAGAAGAAGTTGGTTGGTGTAGTCTAGCATCCATTCGCAGATTGGCAGCATTTAGAAATGTGATGATATAACATTCACTTCGATCATCCTCTTTGTAATAACTTTGTGTACTTTAATTTCTAGTCTAGTTTAGAAATTTTCATAACAAAATGGGGTATAGGATCGATCAATCCCCTGTTGGATACCGATGCTGTTTTGATTGATTGTTTTAATCTTGGAAGCCTTATGTGTGTCTTTTTGGAGCAATTTCGAGAACGGGAAGTGAATGAAAATTTTGATTCCATCCTATTGCATTTTATTTTGTGTAGCATTTGTGAAAAATTTGGAATGCAACGTTTAATTTTTTTTTCTTAATAAAGCCTGTTTTGGTTTAGATATAGTGAAACCAAATTTTCCTTTTACTATGATTTTTTCCTAGTTTTTGCTTATTTAATTTTTTTAATTTTCATTATATGAGATTATGGGGTGGGGATTGATTCTGAACCTACCAAAACTGATGGTGATCTTAAGGTAGTCTATTAAGTAACGACCGAGTAATCAACTACAGTGATTGATTGTATTTCGGTTTCTATATCAATCTGATACCAGTTTGGGCTTGTTTGGGTTTAATATTGGGAACGGTAATTAATAGCCCAATATATGGGTTATTTTCATGAAAGTCACAAAGGCAATAACTAGGAAGCGATGCTATCACAATTTGTTGACACGTTGTCTTCATGAAAGTCACAAAGGCGATGACTAGGAAGCGATGCTATCACAATTTGTTGACACATTTCTAAATTCAATTACTATTATACCCTTTGTAACCCTGAATGTCACTTTCATGTTTCACTATATAATGATGTCTCACTGACTCATTCTCAAACGAGGCAGAATCTTTCAAATCTTAGCTTGCTTTGTTTCCGCCTCTTAAACTTATCCATATCCCCTTCTATCCTAGATTTGTTACCCTTTATGCTTCTAATTTCAGGTTTCACGATCTAGCCTCGTACTGGATTTCAGCCATAAAAAATATTAGGTAAAAAAAGGTTAAGTGCTCTTCATTTATATTAAATTGCATTTCGAAGGGTTACAATTCAAATTCATCTATATCAGTGTTTGAATTTAGATTTTTTATTTCATAGTAACAGGAGATTTATGCGATATAAATGCATGTAGTATGATGGTTTAAATCTATGTTAATTTCAACTTTATTATTTGAAATTAAGGGATTCATATTTTGTTAGGTTGATAATTTTGGAATGAAAGTATTTTTACTCGTTGGGAATCAGGTCATTTATCGTTTGACTTGTTTTTTTGTGAACCAAACCATCAATTTCATTCATGCTCAAGCCAGAATGGCACGGATACATATCTTCCATTGCCATACCAAGGACAAGTTTAGGACATGGTATGCTAGCACCACCCATTAGACAACCAGTGCTCACTTATTCAAAAGGGAGCCTAAGAACTATGAAAACTAGCGCATAGTAATTAGGCAAAGTTTAGAAGACATAACAAAATAAAATTTGCTCCTTGCCCTTAACAGTTGGGCTAGGAGGTTTAGAAAGATAAGCAAAGCAAGTCTCTTGTGCATCAGTCACCTTCTTCGACTTTGGAGGGTTCTTATTCTTTGCCCCTAATGGCCTTCCTCTTTTCTTTTTAGCTTCAGAGTGTGCAGAGACCAGCTCCTTGGGTACGAGAATATTGTCAGGCACTTCAACCATCCCTATGGACCTAGCAGAGAACCTGCTGGTGAACATTGGCATCTTTTGTTTCTTCGCTTGAACCTCGAGGAGGAGAGGTTTGAACAGCTCCGGTAGCAGGAACGTGAGCTTTAGGGGGAAATTTTGTAGGAGAGGGAGGTAGTTGACGCTTGTCACCCCTATTCTCCTTGGCCATTGCCTCCACCACTGCAGGTATACCTGTGTTTTCAGAAGTTTTCAGGCTTTGAGTGCTCTCTGCAGGTTCATATGGCAACACCTTCTCAAGCTCCAAGCACTCATCCGGAGTTGCATGTCGACTCAGAGTTTGGTGCATGATTAGTTGGGGCTATAATCATTGCCAATGCCAAAGGTTGGTGAACTTCCTTGTCAGTCTCAGAGAGAGTGAGGTCTCTTGCACGCAGGATAATAGGCTTGCGTGGTTTGCTTGCTTCCTTGGGTTGGAAGAGTGACCTGCAAACATTTTGTAGAATCGGTGTTTTCACACCCTGAAAACGAAAGGTCCCATCAACAAACTTGTTAGCAGCAAAACCCAACGAAGGACCAACAATGTCTTTTCTCTGCTCACCCGTATACGGTGTAGTATGACGCCCAAGCAAAGGGCAATGATCACCCCCATGATAAATTAGATTACAATGATCACACTTTCCCACCAAGTTCTCAAAAAAATATAAAAATTTCAGCTTCAACCCCAGATGCAAGTCATAGGGTTTTTTTTTTTTTTTTTTTTTTTTTTTTTTTTTTTTTTTTCAGAAAAAATGGTTTTGAGATATCATGAGCCACATGCACTCGAACCTTGCCTTGATTCGCAAAAAGCTTATCATCCAGTTCAAGGAACTTACCAGCTACCGAAGCAATGTTTCTAATCATGTTAGGCTTTTCAAACAGCGGTGGGATGTTGTTGATGCGAACCCAGAAGAAGAGTAGGGTCAGATCAATGTCCTCAATAGGCGCAACTCTGTCATATTCCTGAAAAACGATCGGGGCTTGGTGGAATCTCCAAGGTCCACCCTTTAGAACCTTATTTCGATCATTCCTCAGATCAAAAGCCAGAACGAAACAATCTGGTGCTCATTCTTGAATCTTAAAGTCCTTAACCAGGACTCATACTCGCCGAAGAAAGCGTTTCAGATCATTCAAGGCGACCGGCTTCTTGACCAGAGGACGTGCCAAGAGAAAAGACTGCTTGTCCCGTCGTTGGATTCCACCGGAGGTGTTGGAAACATCAATGACGTCGCTGCTAGCAAGCGCCAGTGACACAGCAAAGGAGGAGGTGATGGCGTCGATGTTGGACATGTTGGCAGTACAGAGATTGTAAGGGGGAGCGACTTACGTCGCTCAGTTTGCTAGGGTTGGGCGGCTACACACAGAGCGTTGCCTTAGGGTTTTTTTACGTTTCCAGCATCGTTTGACTTGTTTGATTTAGCGCTTTGATGTGATATAGATTGCAAAATTGTTGTATTAGTTGACATTTTAGTTCGTGTGACTGGTATCAAAGAAATTACTATTCCATATATTTCTAGTTGGCATTTGTTTCTTTGTTTTCGAGGAAAAAAAATAAAAATTGTTTAATAGTTAAGGAAGGATAAATGTGGACATTCAGGCAACAAGAAATCTCTAAACTGCCTCGAAGCGGTTTTAGACCTTCGGAAATATTGATGTGACCATCATTATCGAATTGTTCTCTCACCCTTTTTTTTTTTTTCTCTTCCTCTCCTTCTCATTGTATATCTTCGACGAAAAATCATACAGATGTACCAGGTCTAGTCTTGGGATATGACCGAGAATAGACAAATTAGATATATCTGGCCGAGTATAGGCTAAGTTTGGTCCAAATTAGGTCAGATCTATGTTGGATATGGAAGAACTGTCAACTGAGCGCTAGTAAAAAAAGTTTCAAGATACTGAGATGATGGAGTTGAGTATCATCTACCTGGCTAAGACTTATAAACGACTAAAATGACTCCACCAAAATTAAACTTTTTGAGAAATAAAAGAAAACGTAGGCTAGCATTTGATATGACGTATGAATTTGTAATCCCAAATATTTGAAAATTGATGTCCATGACAAAATGTGGTGACAAAATCATAGCTATTGATGAAAACTGTAGTAAGAGATTATTTGAACACTTGAATATAAAAATACTAGAAACCAAGTAATACTGAACACCCCTTGCCCACTCCAGCAGAATAGCCACTGTGTCTCATCTTTTTCACTTTGCCCACTCCGTCTGGACTCTTCTGCAAGTTTTTCATTTTTCTCAGTTATAGTATCCACAACTGCAATCCCAGCAAACCCAGTTCATTAGTGAATTGAAGAATGGTAAGAATTTGGGTGTTGTTCAATCTTGATAGTGATATTTGATTGGATTCTTTGCAGCAATTTTGGTTTGTGGTTTAATGTAGAAATGGTGAATTTGTGATCTTCGATTGTGGGTCTTTTGTTTTTGATTGGATGGTTTTGAGTTAGGACTTAGGAGGATTTGATTCACCCAAGTAATCAGATATCTTTTGCATTGCAGTATCCTGATTTGATGAAATTGGAGAAAGTATTACAGACACCTTCCACATGATCCGGCCATTTCATTTGGATAGAATTGCAGAGATAGCTAGACTACCTTCTTTTTTTAACTCCTCAAACCATATATTTTTGCTGCATTTTATCCCCGCTCTTTGGAAAGACTAGTACAGGCTCTTTTGAGCAAAGCAGACTCTGTCAAAGTCAGATCATTCTGTGAGTGAACAGAACTTTCTTTCTTCAACTCACATTTGCAGTCATCAAGATCTTCGAATGTCTTTTGCATTGACTGAAGACAACATGAATCCTGCAGTAATTTTCTTTTTTTTGCTGTAAACTCTATTCACTTCCAAGCTGGAACAAGTTAGTCAACTTATCAGTTAAAGCTTGACAGTCATGGCCTCCATGCTCCTCAGATTTCGAAATGTGTTGACTATTGACGCATGGTTTCTTGAAGGAAAAACAAAATGCTCGCGTGACCGCGTCACTCAAGTTTTCAGTTGTGCACATTTACTGGTTTACAGCATGAATTCTTAGATAGCAACCAAATCGAAGTACGTTTCGTGAAGAGAGGGTGGGATAAGACCAAATTCCATACAAGTTATTTTTTGTCCATTTATACATGGCGTGAGTATCTCTGTTTTCTTCTGTAATCTGTATAATTTGATTAATTCCTCCTTATGTTAGAGACATTTGTCTTGTATGCAATAAAGAAGTAAAGAAAGTGGAAGACAAGGCATGCAGGAGACATGCAGGAGACAAGGGAAAAGAAGAAAAGGAAAAGGCATGCAAGGGAAAAGAAGAAAGGAGAAAGCATGAACCGGCTTTGAAGAGAGAGCTAGAGAGAGAGTGTGCTGGAGAGAGAGTGTGCTGGAGAGTGGAATATATATATATCCCATATCGGCAGAAGGAGGGTGAGAGAGGGCAGAGAGCCCAAACTCCAGAGAGAGAGGTTCATATACAACTCCAGGAGTCTTCAAGATGTAGAAGATAGGGGGAGTGTGTTCAAGGGCGTGTATAGCTCTTGGGGTAGAGTAATCTTCTAGGATTGAGAGAGGGTGTACAATGGGTATCCGATTGGATACAAGGCTCGGGTTGGGTATAAACACGAGTGCTCAAGTTGTGTATAAATTTGAGCGGTGTAATCTTGTACTTGTGTAATTCTCTCATTAGTGAAGATGAAAACTCTCTGAGGACGTAGGCAAGGAAATTGGCCGAACCTCGTTAAAATCTTGTTGTCTTATTGGTTTGCTTATTTCTTATTTCCATCTCTACTAGTAGTACTTGCGTGACGGGGGATTAATTTCCCAACAGTGGTATCAGAGCCGATGGTTTGGCTGGGACAAGTCATGCATCCATGGTGTAGTCAAGCAAATGGTCAAGGTGGCAGCCCGAAGGTGCAATAGGTGGAGTCAGCTCGGAAAAGTTCTTAGCAAGAAGAGCGGGTCGGAGACTCAAAGAAATCCTCATCGATGGTGTATCGATAGGTGGAGTGATTCGTGAGCTAAGGGGAGCAAGGTGGACTCGGGAAAATCCTATTCAAAAGTGGAGCTGCAAGGGATCATGATATGACTCAAGGGGATGATGGCTGGTGAGGTTGTTTGTCATGGCAAGTTCTAGCACCTCATCATTCAAGGTGGAGTCAGTTAAATGGTTAAGGTGTTAACTCAAAAGTGCATTAGGTGGAGCCAACTCGAGGAAAATTCCTAGCAACGTGGAGCGGGTCAAAACTCAAGAAAGTCCTAATCAAAGGCAGTTGATAGGTGGAGTGACTCGGAGGCTAGGTGGTGCGAGCCAGACTCAGAAGAAAAAAAAATCCTAATTAAAGTGGAGTTGCAAGAGACCAAGATATGACTCAAGGGAATGATGGTTGGTGAGAGTGTATATCTCACTACGGTGGTTCGTGGTGTCAGCGATCGTGCTTGTTCGTCGTTCGTGGTTTTCGTTCGCCGAAGGTTTGCATGTTGATCGTGATTGCTCATCATGACTTCAAGTATTGCCTCATAGTTTGAGGTGGAGCAGTTTGATGGAAAAGGAAATTTCACTCTATGGCAAAAGGAGAGTGAAAGACATCCTAGTTCAACAGGGCTAAGTAAAGTGTTGAAGGGGAAGGATGTGAAACCGGAGAAGACAGCGGAAAATGCAAGGAAAACTGTCGGGGATTTAGTGATCATAGCAGGTCTAATCCAGAGGCAGGGTTGCTACAAGCGTCGTGACTAGGGTCACATGAAGCGAAAGGCTTGGATGGCGTTGCTGTAGCAGAAACCGATTTTCATATGGAGATGCTCTCACAATCTCCATAGGTGACACATGTTCTTTGACTGGATATTAGATTTGGATTGGCGTACTTTGGGTGGTGTGACGATGTCCAAAGTTACAGAGAATTTAATATCCTTGAGCCAGTTAGACTCCAAAGGCTGCAGGGTTTCGTCAGCAGGGGAGTTATGAAAATCACACGTGGCGGCATGGTCCTAATGAAGGGAGAACAGTGTGGTAGGTATCATCTGGTATGTCAGACCTTGATGGATAATGGGAAACAGGAGTGCGCATAGGCGAGTCTCGTTTGCGGGTACAGCAGAGACGTCGTTGACAAGTTTCCGAGTCCAGATGATGGTGAGAAGGTAATCCTGCTAGGGAAGAGGTCGAGTCAAGGTTCCTCTTCAGAGTCAACAGGTGATCGTTGTCTCGGGGTAGTTACACATGGTATTGGCCGATTGAATCAGGGGGAGCTAGGACCAAATGCAATTGACTCTGATTATGTGTAATTGCGCAACTAGAAGGCCAATGGAATACTTGTGGGTATAACAAGTTGTGTCTCGGATTGAGATGACTTCAAGGATTGAAGTGGTGATGCGGAGCTCTCCACCAAAGTCGGGAGGGGAGATTGTTGGGATCCCTCCTTATGTTAGAGACATTTGTCTTGTATGCAATAAAGAAGTAAAGAAAGTGGAAGACAAGGCATGCAGGAGACATGCAGGAGACAAGGGAAAGAAGAAAAGGAAAAGGCATGCAAGGGAAAAGAAGAAAAGGAGAAAGCATGAACCGGCTTTGAAGAGAGAGCTAGAGAGAGAGTGTGCTGGAGAGAGAGTGTGCTGGAGAGTGGAATATATATATATCCCATATCGGCAGAAGGAGGGTGAGAGAGGGCAGAGAGCCCAAACTCCAGAGAGAGAGGTTCATATACAACTCCAGGAGTCTTCAAGATGTAGAAGATAGGGGGAGTGTGTTCAAGGGCGTGTATAGCTCTTGGGGTAGAGTAATCTTCTAGGATTGAGAGAGGGTGTACAATGGGTATCCGATTGGATACAAGGCTCGGGTTGGGTATAAACACGAGTGCTCAAGTTGTGTATAAATTTGAGCGGTGTAATCTTGTACTTGTGTAATTCTCTCATTAGTGAAGATGAAAACTCTCTGAGGACGTAGGCAAGGAAATTGGCCGAACCTCGTTAAAATCTTGTTGTCTTATTGGTTTGCTTATTTCTTATTTCCATCTCTACTAGTAGTACTTGCGTGACGGGGGATTAATTTCCCAACAATTTTTGTAACAGAAACTGGAAGCAATCACCAACCTCGTGTTCTCTCTGTTTCTGTCTGAAACAGAGACTGAGAGTTGAAGTGGGAAACATACTCTGATATTGCTTATCCACCAGAGCCTTCACATTCTGGCCAATCGGGGAAGACTTAGGTGGGATCAAATTCAAACTCTGTCAGAAAGGCCCGAAGTCTAAGACCGTTAGAAAGGATCCAAACTTCCCTCTATAAGAGCAAGTTCACCGTAGTTAAGAAATGTTAAGGTCGAGAAGTCAACAATTTGACCAGTCAATCCACTGCTACTGGACATGGGTTTACACCCGTTTTTTTCTTGACCGGTCAAAACTGTTCATCTTTCACTGTTCATCCACTTATACGTTAGGAATTTGGGAAAACTTCCTTCATAAAAGTTGTAGAGCTCATCGATACGATCTCGTGCATACATGGAACGCAATATTCGGAGTCCGTATGAATTTATTATGAATTTTTGAAATCTGAAAATTTTCTATAAATAGCAAAAAAAAAAAATTCTATTTTGTTTCAAAGGACGAAAATTTTTCTTTTTTTCATTCCCCCCCCTTCCAGTTCTCTCTCTCGCAGCTGCACCAGACCTGGCTGGTTTCGTCCGACCCTACCCGGATTTTTCTCCGTCCTCCGGCCAAGGACCCGGCCCCCCCGAGGTTGCCTCACCTCGTTCTGCCGCTCCGTGGCGTCAGCCCGCCCAGTCGCTGCTCTCAGGCCGAGATCGAAGCAACCCCAGGCGGGTCTGCTTGCTGTTGCTGCTTCAGTTTCTCCTTGCTGCTGCACCCGAGGTCGCCTCACCTCTTTTCTCTCCGCAGACGTCACCCACGTTTGGGTGTGGGCCGAGCTGGCACAGGCCTTGGCTGGGCAATGAAAATGTCATCCACTTGCCTTTTTTCTTGACTGAAGTCAAGAAAGTTCATCCTTTGCCCGGTCAAGCTTCTGTTGGTGGAAGAGAATTTTTTTTTTCTTGCCCGGTCACCACCTCAACAAATCCATGCTTTGCCCAGTTAAAGAGGAACCGGTGGACTTGCTCTAATGGCTGTGAAACCGTAACTCAGAGGATCAGGTCAGCATTCTCGCTTTCAGTGTTGTTCTCTGTTTGTTTCTGAAATTGAAAGAGAGTGTCAGACTTAAGAGTGAGAGTTCTCGTGTTCTTTGTGGACTCTGAAACTGAGAAAATGAAATATCTGAATCCGAGATTTCTGAAACAGCGAGAGAGTTTAGAGTTCTTTAGTGATTTTTAGAAAGCTTTCTTATTTTTCTGTGAAAAAATGGCAGGAGGAGTATACTGTATGGAGCAGAAAAGAAAGAAGCAGTTGAAAAGTACTGCTCTTCTGTAAGGCATGCACATTCAATTGTCTTATTTAAGTTCTGCTTAGTTTTCATGGAAGAGAAAATATTTCAAAAAGTACCCGAACTTAGGCCAACTTCTAACTTCAGTATCCGACTATGCAAAACTATCACTTTAGTACCCCAAATTTGAAGCCCGACCCAACAATGGTACACGCCGTCCATGAAGGCGTTAACTAGCTAACCACGTGACATATTTTGAGGGGTAATTCGGTCCAATTTTTTTTTTTTTTTTAATTAAAAAAAAATTGAGATCAATTTTTTGGTCTCACCACTTGTCCCTACGCGAGCTCTGGCCAAGATGACCAAGAGCGAAGAAGCCATTACAGCCTACCTCCAAGGCCTTTCCAACAAGGAGATCGGGAGACCAAAAACAGAGAGAGAGAGAGAGAGAGAGAGAGAGAGAGAGAGAGAGAGAGAGAGAGAGAGAGAGAGAGAGAGAGAGAGAGAGAGAGAGAGAGAGAGAGAGAGAGAGATCGGAGAGCTAGTTGCTCTCTGACCCGGACACTAGCCGCGACCCGAGAAAGAAATCCGACTGGAGGAACGATGTTCGGCCACCCCACGATGGCGCACAACCACCATTCCTTTCATCTCTGCGTCGGCTACGTCTCTGTGCCTTTGGATCACTCATGCATTGAATGGAGAAGGAGCAACGACGACTAGAAGCTCCAAGACTTCTCCGGCGAGCTCTGCAATTCTCGGCGATTCCGACCACCATTTTGGCTACCTGTGGTATGAAATCTCATCTCCTCGTCATGCCCAACAAGCTTGTGCAATTATTTTTTGAATTTGATCGGGTTTTAATGACTTGGTTTCTGGATTTGGTCTCGCGCAGCCGTGTTCTTGGATACCGGCGACATTTCCGGCTGTTCTCGACTCATTCCTGCCTAGTTTCTGGTTCGACTACTTCTCTGGACGAGGCCTGACCCTGTGTGGGAATTAAACTCCGAAGATTTCTGGGTTGTGGTTATTGAGGCTTGAATACCGGTTCATCATGAACTTCCAATCACAAGCTGACAAAACCCAGATGAAGGAGACGAGGAGAAGAAGAAGGGATCTGCTAAAGAGGCAGCCATTTGGTCACTGATGTGTGTTTGTGTGATACGAAGCTTTACCAGAATAAAAAAGGACTCTCTCTCTCTCTCTCTGTGCAACATGGTTTATGAATTTCACAGAGAAATTGATAAAGCCATGAAGGATTTGGTTGTGTATTGTGTTTGTGAACTGTGATTTGGTTGTGTATTGTGTTTGTGAACTGCGATTCCATGGATGTTGGGATTTCTTGGGTTATGGTTTGAGTTAGTGGGTGGTGGAGGAGGCGGAGGAAGTGGAGGAGTTGGTACTGGTGCTGTGATTTGGGTGGAATTCTTGAATTTCGGTTTGACTGAGAGAGTGAGAGTGAATTTGGGTTGAAATGACCCAATTACCCTTCAGGTATTGCCGCGTGGCTGGGATCTTAACACTGTCATGGACGGCGTGTACCATTGTTGAGTCGGGCTTCAAATTTGGGGTACCAAAGTGATAGTTTTGTATAGTCGGGTACTGAAGTTAGGAGTCGGCCTAAGTTCGAGTACTGTTTGAAATATTTTCTCTTCATGGAAATGTTGCTACAATTGTTTGCTTTCTTTTTTAGGACAAGAAACCTTATGAGTTATGACTGAAACCCTGTCTCAAACAATTCCGTCAAGTTCTGCAAGGAAGGAAGAAGGGAATCTTGAAAATGCAACTACTGGAAGCAAAGAAGAAGACATACACAAAAGTAGTGTAGAAGACTAATATATTCAAGAGATTTACATTTTTGATTTATACTTAGGATTGATCCCCAGCCCTATTAGATACCATCATACCAATGTTGTTTTGATTCATTGTTCTATTAATCTTTGGAAGCCTTAGGTGTGGCTTTGCACTATTTTGGAGCAATTTCGAGAAGGGGAAGTGAAGGAAAGTTTGATTCCATACTATTGCATTATGTTTATGTAGCACTTTGACAAAAATTGGGAATGCAACATCTTATTTGTTTCTGAATAAAGCCTATTTGTTTTAGATGCTCTAATGTCACCATTTTCCCATGGCTAAGTTGATGTTGTTACGGTTTTTTGCCGAGATTTTTTCATTTTATTGTTTTTGGTGTGGCATGCAGGGGTGTGAATGATACTGACCGACCAAAACTGATGGTGATCTCAATTCTCAAGATATTATATTAAGTGACCAATTAAAGTGACTGATTTTGATTGGGATTCTCTGTCAATTCGATATCACGTTGGACTAAACAAATATTGGGAATTAATGACCTAATTTTTGTATTATATAAATATATATATATATATATATATATTTAATAATGGCCCCGTTACTCCGAACGGGAATGGAGTAAATAAGGTGAACCCATAACACATATCCCTATCCAATTTTATTAGTTAATTATTATATGGGCAATTAATCCATTTTAACTTTCATAAACCTATGTTTGATAATTCAACTAAGACCCACTAAGACCCTTCAAGGGGCATAAAATTTCATCTTTTAAGGGTTGTTTTTCTGGAAGTCACAAAGGCGATAACTACAAAGTGATGTTACCACGATTTTTTGACAAGCTTCTAAATAAAATTACTGTTATACCCTAAACATCCACTTTCTTGTTTCACTATTTAATGATGCCTCACTGCCTCATTCTCAGACCAGCTAAAATTTCAGATTTGATATTTTGTTTCGTTTCCGCCTCTTAAAGTTGTCAATTTTCCTTGCGTTCCTAGATTTGTCACTATCTATGCTTCTAATCTCAGTCTATGTGATGTAGCTTCTTACTGGATTCCAGCTTTCAAAAAATGAGGTAAAAAGAAGTTCAAGTGCTCTTAATTTATATTAAATTGCATTTTGAAGTATTATAATTCAAATTCATCTATATTAGTGTTTGAATTTAGAATTTCTATTTCTTAATATCAGGGGATCTATCCTACTTAAATGCATGTAGTATTATGGTTTAGTTCAATGTGAATTTCTTCTTTTCATTTAAAATTATGGTTCATATTCTATTTCTTAATTTTCGAT